>NC_143395.1:174220472-176620472 GCF_052110815.1 Crocodylus siamensis
AGTGTTCATCCAGGCTGCCAGGGCGGCGGCCAAGCTCATGCAGCAGGATCTGGGCACTAGGCAGATGGCCTATTGTCTGGAAAAGCTCGCCCAGTGGGTGAGAGATGAGTGGGGCCTGGGGGGGTCCCTGGACTAGAGTAGGGCACGATAGGCCTTTTCTTTTCGACCTGTCTCTGCCTTTGCTCGGCTCTTGGGGGCTTTTTATCTACGCCTTGCCTCACTCTTCTTCTTCTCCCAAACTCACACCCATGGCAGCCACAACCATCGGCACTTTTAACATCAACGGCTGTCGAGACCCGGTGAAGCGAGAGGCCGTGCTGGAGCTCCTGCGCCAGAAGCGGCTGGCTGTCGCCTTCCTCCAGGAGACGCACTCCAACAGGCACAACCAGTTGGCCTGGCGCGCTGCCTGGCAAGGCCAGGTGTTCTTGAGTCACGGCACCAACCTTAGTGCCGGGGTCGCAACTCTCCTATCATCACAACTGCACCATGACACGGCAGTGGCACGAGAGGTTGTCCCCGGCCGCCTGTTGACAGTTCGCGTCACCCTAGCGCAACACCATCTGCTGCTTGTCAACATCTATGCACTTTCTGATGGCCAGGAGAGGGTCACTTTCTTTGAGACCTTGGCCAGCCTTTTGCGCCAGGTCGGCGAGGACGATGACCTGGTTCTTGTAGGTGGGGACTTTAATTGTACCACCGATACCCTGCTCGACCGTACGGGGCCTGAGCCTCACCTGCCCTCAGCCCGCAAGCTGCAGTCCGTCTTGGAGACTGCAGGCCTCGTCGATGTCTGGCGAGCCCTGCACCCCGACGCATGCCAGTACACCTGGGCCAGGATGAGTGCCGGGGGTCTCACTATGGCCCGCTTCGACCGCATTTATGTCACCAGGCACCACCTGCCACTCCTACGCAGCGGCCGCATCGTTCCCTCGGGCCTGTCAGACCACGGCCTAGCTTTTTGTGAACTGAGCCTGCCAGGGAGAACCTGTGCACGAGCGCCTTATTGGTGCTTCAACGTCAGCTTGCTTCAAGACTCTTACTTCCGGGACTGCTTTCCCAATTTTTGGCAGGGCTGAGAGGCCACAAGACCGAATTATTCCTCCTGGAAGCTGTGCTGGGATGTGGGCAAGGTACAGATTTGGGCTTTTTGCCAGCAGTACACGCAGCTGGCCACCAATGAACTGCGCCGCCGTGTCAGAGAGCTGGAGGAGGACGTGGTGAAGCTCGAGGCTGCCCTGTTGGCAGCCGGCAGTGATGCGGTGCTGTGCGAGAGCCTCCGGTTCCGGAAGAAGTGCTTGCGTGACTTGGCGGAGAGTGCGGCCCGTGGAGCAAAGATCCGCGCCCGCTGCCAAGTGCTGGCCGAAATGGATGCCCCAACCCGCTTCTTTTTCAACCTGAAGCAACGGCGGGCAGCGAGCAAAGTCTTAGATCACCTCAAGACCTCTGAGGGCCAGGTCATCACTGACCCAGGTGAAGTACGTGAGCATGCTGTGGCTTTCTATCGTGACCTGTTTGCGGCTGAGCCATCCTGCCCTGACGCCGCGTGGGAACTCCATGTGGGCCTGCCGTGCCTTGGTGCCTTGGAGGCTAGCAAGCTTGAGCAGGGGTTGTCTCTGGCGGAGCTGGCGGCAGCCGCTGCTGGCCTCGCCTCCGGCAGGGCCCCGGGCCTCGACGGACTACCTGCGGAGTTCTACAAGGCTTTCTGGCCTCTTCTCGGCCCCGGCCTCCTGCGTGTTTTCCAGGAGAGTCTTGCCGACAAGGTCTTGCCGATCAGTTGCCGCCGTGCAGTGCTCACGCTGCTGCCCAAGAAAGGAGACCTTGGCTGCATTAAGAACTGGCGGCCAGACTCCCTGCTGTGCGCAGATTACAAGATCCTGGCCAAAGAGCTGGCCATCTGCCTCCGCGCTGTCATGGCCTCTGTCACTGGGGGAACCCCTGGTGCACAACCCAGCGCTGAGGCACCCCGTGCCGAACCTGGCCTCTGCCAATCTCACGGCCGCTCTCATTCTGAGCCACCTCCTTGACCCCGCTCGGTCAGCCCGAGGCCTTGAGCAGCCGGCTGGGCATGCGCTCCGTTCGCAGTGTGGGCCGTCTCCTGTGTGACATCCGGGCTGCCCTCCCATTGGAGGACCATCTCCGGGTGGGTCAGATCCCCTGCACTGAGGATGCCCTGAGCAAGGCTTTCCCTGCGTTACCAGTCGCCCCAGCCGTGGCCGACGATCTGGCCGGCGGCCCTGGCACCCTGCTGACACTCCCTGTGCCTCCTGACAGTGACACGGGTTGTCCTTTTGCTTCTCTGTCGCATAGACCTTTATACGCCTGGGTGGTTCATATCTGCCACGCCCAAGTGCTGGCGGGCCACCCCGATACACCATGGTGACGGCGCCTGGGGCCGCCAGTTTCCCCACCGGCCCACCCGGCGT
The DNA here is from genome assembly GCF_052110815.1 of Crocodylus siamensis. Taxonomy (NCBI): domain Eukaryota; kingdom Metazoa; phylum Chordata; order Crocodylia; family Crocodylidae; genus Crocodylus; species Crocodylus siamensis. The sequence goes on from NC_143395.1 coordinate 174,222,896, forward strand.
CCTGGGCCCTCACCAGGCTGCTTTTTTGCTCTCTTTTGTGTGGAAGTTGAAGGTTTTGTTACGTGTATGATGGATGGAGCAGGGTCTGAATTGTTTATGACTGTGTGGCCGGCACACTGACCGTGTAATTAGCATGTAAAACACGATGTGAAATGCAGCGAAGGTGTCTGTCACGGTGTGATGTGTTGGTTGTTTGGTTTGGTTTGGTTTGGTAGTAAGTTGTTTGTGTTTTCGCTTTGTAAGCGGCCACCATTATTGTATACCTGAACCCCTGAATAAAGTAATTAAAAAGTCAAAGTCCTTCCTTCCACTTCGGATGCTTCAGACCAGGCTCACTTGGAGCTGAGTGAGGCGACCCTGAGTGTAAGACTCCCTGGCTTCCTATCTCTTTTCTTTTCTGACTCCCACCTATCTAAAGGTCTCTTGCTTCTGTTTATCTCCCTTTCTGATTCTTTTCTTGCATTTTCACAGGTTGTTTCCTTCCTTTTCTCCACGCTGTCTGTCTCTTCCCCCTTTACGTCCAGTTTCTTGGTTGCTACTTCACAGCTTTTTTCTTTACTGTTTCTTTTTCTTTCTTTCTCTCTTTTTTGCTTGTTTGTTGTGGGGAGTTATCTTTTTCTATATCTTGCCTTTTGAGGGGTGCTCTTAATCCCACCCTTTTTCTTTTTTTTCTGTTTCTGGTTTTTTCCTAACCCTCATAACCCATCCCCCCCTACTCTTTTTACTCCACCCTTTCCCCCCTCCCATTTAGTGTTTTTATGGTCACATTACCGACACTTATCCTTATAGTTAATACACATCTTTTTTTCATTCCCTCGGCTTTAGCTTTTGAAATTAACCCTGTCCTAGCAGGAATGGCTGCTCCTACACCCAGCAGCTGGCATGGGGATGCCTCTCAAAACCTCCTCCTCAGCCATGGCTTGAAGGTTCACACCCCTCCCTACATCAGGGTTGAGGTCTGCGTAGGTGCCCTAGCTGGTCTCCTGGGATAGCATAATACATTATGTGGGTTGTGTTAACATGGTCCCAGTGATTTACCTGAGCACTTCCACCCTGGTCAATGGTGTGCACGGAGGGCCTGGAAATCACGGGTGTACACTATCTTGCCATGCTCCTAAACACCCAGGCTGTGAGGGTGGTGATTTCCAGTGTGCCCCCACATGTGAACAAACAGGAGTTGGCCAAGGAACTCGAGCCCTATGGGGTTCCTACGAGTCCCTTTCACCGACTGATGATCAGAAGCAAGGACCCAAAGCTGACGCATGTCCTGCCTTCTTGAAGGCAGGTTTTCATGCTCCTCAGGGAGGGCTTGTGGTCTCCTTGAGCCTCACGATCAATGGGCAGAGGTTTGTAATTTAAATCTCCTTGGGGGGGACCACACGTTTCCAGTATGGTAGCTCTTCCCACCTAGCAGCCTGGTGCCCATGGGGGAAAGCAGCCAGAACATCAGTGACTGCAGAGGCGCCAACAGATGGTGCATCCACCTCTGGGACACAGGCCCTGCCCAGTGAGGCCGGGAGCTCTTCCCAACCTCCTTTCACCCCTGTTGTATCTGAGGGAACTGAGGTCTACAGTTTGGGAGCACCATCTAGCAGGGGGGCTGAGATATTCCCCAGCCCTCTCCCCTGCCCACTCCACCTATGGTGCCCACCCCCACAGTGCAGAGGCCCCACCAGGTGGAGGGGCTGATGCTTCCACTTGCCCCCTGGCTGCCCCAGCCGAGGTGGCTGGGATGGCCAGTGACTGGGGTGTCAAGGCCCTGTTGGACAATGGGGCTCAGACCTCCTCCCAGCCACTCTCCACAGTGGCTTTGTCTGAGATGGCTTGCCCTGGGGAGGTGGGTTGGAAGTGGTCTGGCCCATCCCCTACAAAAAGTGGGCACCCTGCCACTAGGAAGAAGAAGAACAATGAGAGGAAGGTGAAGGGAGCCTCTCGGGACACCCCATCCCCACTGGGACCCTCCTGTGCTGGCACCCCTGCTGGAGAGCCTGACGCCACTCTGGCTGTCATGCCAGCAACCCTGTAGCTCGTGACCATGGACGGGGACAACTTGGAGGTGGGGGAGGTGACAGCGGGGATCACCAACCCCTCACATGTCTCCCAACTTCTGGAATCAGGTAGCAGTAAAGTAACATAGAAGGCGTCTCTTCTGGAGGCCTGGCACAGGGGGCAGCAGAGGAGTCTGCTGACCTCTTGGTCACATCCCAGCCTGCTGGAGATCCAACTTTCTGACTGTTGCAAGTGACCTTGAAAGCAGAATGACCTCTTTTCCCCATCCAAGAAGGCAGGGATTGCTCTCCTGGAACCAGCCCTTGACCTGAATGATGAGAGGAGGCTAAAGTATCTAGACATTGAGGGTGTAGACACTGCTGTTGTGGGTGAGTTCCCATGGCCTTGCCGTCCTTCTGTGGCTTGGCACACTGCCTGGCAAGGCCACTTGTTCCTGAGCCATGGCACCAACCTTAGCACCGGAGTCATGACTCTCTTTTCACTACAAGTACAGCATGAAATGGTGGTGGCACAGGAGGTCATCCCCAGCCTCCAGCTGACTGTCCGCATCACCCTAGCACAATACCACCTGCTACTCATCAACGTCTATGCACCCACTGATGGCCAGGACATGGTCGCTTTCTTTGAGACCTTGGCCGCACTCCTGCACAACGCTAGTGAGGATGATGACCTGCTCATCATAGGAGGGGATTTTAATTGCACCATTGACACCTCACTTGATCACACAGGGCCTGAGCCTCACCTGCCCTCAGCCCACAAGCTGCAGTTTGCCCTGGAGACTGCAGGCTTCATTAACATCTGGCAAAACCTGCATCCTGATGCGTGCTAGTATACCTGGGCCAAGATGAGTGCTGGTGGTCTCACCATGGCTCGCCCTAACTGCCTTTATGTCAAGGTAGCTGCCTTCTGCCTACAAGCCCTTCAACAACTCCTCTATGGCAAGGAGAGCCTACCCTAGCAACAACTGGCATGCTGGTTCCTGCAGAGGGAGGGGGCCCTCAGCTTTGACCAGGAGCTCTTCCTGCTGGACCTCATGCTCCTGAACTGAGTGGTGCTTCTGGCTTTCTACTGTGGTATGGTATGAGCCTGGCAGGCTACCTTCCACCTCCAGCCCCAGCATCTGCAGTTCCCACAGCTGCTGAGGGAGCCCCTGGTGCACAACCCAGCCCTGAGGTGGCCCGTGATGAGCCTAGCCTCTGCCAGCCTCATGGCCACTTTCATCCCGGTGCATGTCCTCTGCCTGAGCCATCTTCTTGACCACGCTCAGTTGACCCGGCTCTCACCGGAGGTCCTGACCTCCCGGCTAGGCATGCACTTCGTCTGCAGTGTGGGCCATCTCCTGCGTGACATCCAGGCTGCCCTCCCACCAGAAGCAGAAGCCACCCTGGATGACCATCTCTGGGCACACCAGGTCCTCCACACCGTGAATGCCCCAAGTGAGGCTTTTCCTGCAGTGCCAGTCACCCCAGCCACGGCCAGTGAGCTGGCCGTGGGCCTGGTACCCTGCTGATGCTCCCTGTGCCTCCTGACAATGATACGGGTTCCCCTTTGCTGTTCTGTTGCGTAGAAGCCTATATGCCTGGATGGTCCATGTCCACCATGCCCAGGTGCTGGTGGGCTTCCCCAATACACCAAGGCAACAGTGCCTGGGGCCAGCCGATTACCAACCAGCCCACCCAGTTTGGCACACATTGTATAAGCTGCCAACCACCAAGAAGACTGGCATCCTGCACTGGTGGTTGCTGCACAGCATTCTAGCTACTGGCACATTTGTGGCCCTGTAACGGGGGGGCCTTCTTCGGGCCAATTTGCCATTGGCCCACCCACCTGTTTCTGGGCCAACCGCCCGCCTTCTCATCTGCCATGCCTTGATGATATTTAATTAGGATGTTAATTAGGCAGGAGGCTGCCCATTTTTTGCCCCGATGCCAGGGAGCACTATCTGTGGCTCCATTCCTCCCCTACACTGCAGCCCAAGCCTTGCAGATGGTTTTATAAATTTCACTTTATGTTGGGGTCTCAGCCACTGTGGGCTTACCCCACTCTTTCTCTAGCTAGACCTGTCAGTCAAAACCCACTAAACGGGGCTTTACTCCGAAGCTCTAGCTCTCTAACTCACTCAGGCTCAAGGCCCTCTGTTCCATGCTCTCCGTGACACCAGGCCCTTCTACACTGTGTGCCCCTGTAGCATCAGACTGTTGGGGCCTCAGCCCCCTTCAGCTTTGCCCCTCTTTCTGTAGTTAGGGCCTTTCACCTAAGTCCACCTGCTAGGATCTGGCTTCAAGGCTCCTATCTCCCCTTCAAGTAACTTTGGGCTCCTGGCCCTAGTGTGGCACCCCTAGTGCCGCAGGGCTTCCTGAACCCCACTATCACAGCATCCCTTGGCGATAATGAAGTCTCCTCCACCCCTACAGCCTCAGCCACAAACCACCAGCTTTTTTTTTTTTTAACATCCAAAATAAACCAGAGGCTCCTATGGCCATATGATGAAAATAATAATAAAGAAATAAGAGAGGCAATGTGCCCGCTTAGTTTATGTGATCATGCTTCTGGCTCACAGCATGGCATATTCTTCCCAAAGAGGCTGCTGCAGCTGTACTATAGTCATCGGGAGTCCCCCTCTCTGCTGCCTCTCTGGTCTTCTCCACTTGCAGTTTATAGGGTTCTGGCCTTCCCCTTCTTCTCACCTGACCAACTGGCAGAGTTCAATCCTTAACCCCTACTTGACCAGCTGGCCATGCCCAGAAGGTTCTGGATTTAAAGGGCCCACCCTGATTCTTGGTAACAGGGTTAGGGTTCCAAGTTACAGTCCCACTTTGACCCAGCCACCTTGATGGCATGCCCCTTCTGCTCCATGAGCACTGAGAACCTCTTTCATGCCTTCAACTTCCCCACCCGCCCCCCCGGCAGCCGCTCTTTGTCACCCTCGAGCCACTACTGCAGGCACTGGACAGGAGCCTCTTGAGGACCATCTACATGTGCTCCTACCCGTACCCGGTGGCCGAGTGGGGCACCGTCTGCCTGGCCAGCTTTCTACTGGGCCAGGCCAAGATGGCCATCCTCAAGAGCTGCCACAATCAGCACAATCAGCTTGCTGGGACCCTGCAGCTTTTCAGCCTCCTGATGCAGGCACGCCTCTCGCTGGACTTTGATCATGCTGTGCTCCAGTGAGTGGTGCCCACCTTTGAGCACACTGGACCCTTGAGGGAGTGCTGTGCCATGGAGGATGGCCATCTTCAATATGCACTCTGATGTCACAACCGGTCTGAGCAATCGGACAGGCTCAGTATCGGACTGTGACCCTCAACCCGTGCCATGCCCTGGGCCCTCACTAGGCTGCTTTTTGCTTTTTTCTGTGTGTAGTAAGTTGAAGGTGTTGTCACATGTATGATTGGATACAGCAGGGTAGGAATCATTTGTTGATAGAGGACTTTGGTCTATACGACTGTGTGGCCAGTGTCCCAACCGCATAATGCCATGTTAGGCATGACGTGTAATACAGAGAAGGTGTCTGTCACAGTGTGATGTTATGAATGTAATGGCATGGTGCTCTTGGTTTGATGGTAATTTGTTTGTCTTTGCTTTGTATATTGGACATGTACCCCTGAGGGGCAACTTTTTGTACCCCAAATCCCTGAATAAAGTAATTAAAAAGTCAGTCTTCCCTTCCTTCCTTCCTTCCTTCCCTCCCTTAGGATTTTGAACTCTATTATTTTGTGGTCACTGTCACTCAAGTTACATTCTACCTTCACATTCTCAAATTGCCCCATTTGTGACAAGCCAAGTGAGAAGACTTTCTACTCTAGGTGGCCTCCAAAAAATTATTCCCAATGCACTCCAAATATATGATGGACTGCCATGTTTCCCTCTCAGCAGATGACACAGAAAATAAAGTCGCCCAGAAAAATCATACCCTGTGATTTGGAAACTTTCAGCAGTTGTTTAAAAAAGGCATAACCCACCTCTTCCTTCTGGTTTGGTGGTTGATAATAGACACCCACTCTGCTGCTCTCCCCTCTTATTGTAACTCAAAGGTTTTCAACAGCACTACCTCCTACTTCACACCAAACATCAGAACAAGTGTACATCTCTTATGTATGCAGCAATACTACCTCCTTTTTCCCCTACCTCTTCTTCCTGAACAAATTGTACCCATTCATGGCAGTACCCTGGTCATGTAAATAAATTAGTAGGTGTCTGTTATCACTTTTATGCCATAATTCTGTTACTGTACTAAGACTTCTCATTCTTCCTGCTTATTTCCCATAGTTCTTGCATTCATATATAAATATTTTAGGCAACTGATTGTCTCAATTTCTCTCTGAGAATATTGTTTGGTAGCTTAATGATACAGTATTCAAAGACATTCTTGGTGGACTCCTTCTCTTCACAACAGGTCCTTCTTCTAGCAACACCATTTCATGGTCAAAGAAGCCCAAACCCTGCCAACATATTCAAGTGTTGATCTCCAGAATTCATCTGTTCCTGCTTGGTTTGCTTGTAATACCATTGAAAATAAAGGGATCCTACAAATAAACAAACAAAAAAATTAATGATCAAATACTTCAGGTCTATTAAATGGGGGATGGTACACTCACGCATGTTGATGTATACATGTGTGTATAACTAGCATGTAAACAATGTTTTCTATTGAAAACTCTCCCCTCCACACACAACAAAAATAAATCATTATTTCTGATTGTGGTTTAATATTCCAAATAGAATTCTACTTGCTTCAAGGCTAAAAATATCAAGAGGTCTCTAAATTAATTTGAGCTATAAAGATAAGAAGGTTTCATGCTCCTAATTTTTTATTCTTTGCTATTTGGTACATTGAAAGAATCCAGGCATTCAGAGAAAGTACTAATTTATTTATACTATATTTTGGCAATAGCCCAAGAGAACAAAATAAAAGATGTTTGGCAAGAAGCAACAAAGCAGGAAATGAAAATCAGTGTTTCAGAGTGAATGACTATAAAAACTCAATTGTTTTATTTAAAATGCTGAAATGGTCTTAGGTTGAGAGTATCCTTGATCTGCTCCCTTATGATACTTCCCAGAGGGAGCGGGGGAAAAAGACATCAACAAGAAGGTCTAAATTAATACAGAGGGATTTCTTATATTTGGCAAGCCTGGTTTTTTTGCATCAGTTTTCACCACAGAGGATTACAAGGTAATTACTGTCTCAGGGTTATTCCTTATAAGTAGAGAAGATGAGTTCCTGTCAGAGAAAGTAGTATTTGAAAAAAGCATGCAATTGAACAACTCTGTAGAAAACATGTCTGAACTCAAAGGGGCATGAACTAAATGACCTATTACAGTTAGCTATCTCTAACTTCTATAATGGATCTGAAAAAAATAAATGACATTACTGACCAGAATTTAAGGGCATTCAGCTGAGTTCTAATGAAACTGTAGAATGGCAGCTAGTGAACTGAAGTTAAAGAGCCCTCAAGTTCCAGACCCAGTTCTCTACTCCCATGGACCAGCTATAGTACCTAGCTCAAATATTATGTACTGATAAAATCTTACAGGTACAGAGATTTATACCTCCTCAAGAATACTGTTCTTTCTATCCTTGAGGCTAGGTACATGGTTTTCTGTAAGTGATGTAGTTTAAATTGGCAGCAAACAGAACACACATTCACCCTTTGGTAGTTGGGGGAGCAAACCTTAGACTGGGTTCCACCATTTTTAAAACAGTCTATGGGCATGTCTACATGTGCATTTAGGCGTGCCTAAATTTAATACACATTAGTTTAATGTGCATTACGGTGATTTAGGCTTGCACCTATACATACACACATTAAAGCACATTAATGCTGGGGGCACAGACTGATGTGGGACTAAAGTTATTCCCAAGTCAGTTCATACGCAGTGTTAATTCATCTTAATGCATCTACACATGCGTTAATGTGCTTTCGCTATTCACGCCTAAATCTGATACCTGCTTTTGCCTGTGAATAGCCTAAAATGGCGTGTTCCCCATTGGCTTCTCTCTCTTTCCCTCCTCCCCTGCCGGCTTCTAGCACAGTTTTTAAATTGTCCCATGGCAGCATCTCCCATCGCCACCACTGGCCCAGCGCTACCCTACCCTGAGAGCAGCCGTTTGAAGAGCTGGCGAAATGCTGGCTCGTGCAGCTGTGGCGCCTATTCCTGCTCCAGCTACATGCCTGAAGGTTTCCCGGGCATGGGGGGTCTGTTTATCCCATGCTGGGGCTCTCAGTGTTTCCTCCAGCCCCTGTGGAGCCTGAGGGGGCTTCTACCCACCATATACACATAAGTAAAAAGCTTTTGAGTGTATTTTTCATGGGAAGGGGGCCACGATTGGTAGAGGAACAAAGTAGTGGTTCCACCAACACTTAGCTTTTGCCCATCTCTTTGACTCATACATTTGATTAATCCAGCTTTCATGAGTGCACCTTTGGCTTTGCCTACATGATTTCCTGCTGTACCTGGTCAGTACATCATCATCATTATTTGTTTTCAAAAGAATAGGCCCCATTTTAAAGGTATAACCAATTAAAAGGTGGGGGAGACAATTATAAGTTTTAATCTGAAAATGTGACTGATATTCTTGTCATACAGATGATATAGAAGTTTTCTTGTTTGCCAAATAAAATGGGAAACATAATCCACAAGTGATTTGTAACCAAGAGAATGCTGCTGCAGAAAAAATTAATGAAACTTGGAGAAAAAGCACTTTGACAGGTTGGATAATAATTAGAAGATAATGACTGCGAATATAAGTGCTTATATTCTGCTTCCATCATCTTGGGTTTCTTCAGCATAAAGGAGGCTACATGCAAGTCACATTTGACAAAAATTATATTGTAAAATACTGAACAGACCCCAAAAGATTGTGTATTCTGAGATCTAAAATTCAAACTTTGTGCAAGAAAATGAATTTAGCTTTTTTTATATATCCAATGACACTTGGTATGAGTTACTCCAGATAATGAGGATATTATCTGATCAGGAAAGCAGTTAAAATGGTTTGCAGCTAAAAATGGTTTGCTGACAATGACCTTAAAAGCTGTATGACACTCAAATTCTGGCTGTTGATGGATTTCAAAGCTGCAGTCTATCCTTACAGTCTGCTGTCAATATGAGATATGCATTTTGGTGAAGTTAAAAGGATATGTTATACTAACATTACAGCTATGGCATACCCAATGGATTTTAATGTGTAGGAAAAAATATTTAGGTGTTCCCTCATACACAGACCCCTCCCACTGAGAAGCATTCCCTGATATAAGTGTGACAGGAAACACTTATTGAACAAGGCTGAAAAATCTGGTTGTTTAGAAGACCTGAGCAAAGGGCAGCCCAGGGCAATCTCCTTTTCTGCCCCTCCTTCCTATGTCTGTGCATCTGGGCATGTCTCAAGCATGAGATCACAACCATGACACCAGAGTATGAAATGCTATTTGCATAAGTGAGAATGTAGGATGCTCCCAAGATATTGCAATTCCTTCTAAAATCCTGCATTTTGTTATCTTAATTCTGTTACTAATATTTGCATTATCTTAGTGTTACTTTCTTTTCTTTTTTCCCCATGTAGTATTAAATTCATCCTCCTTGGCTAGTATTCACAACTCCACCTAATTTAACATCATCTGTTAATTTAAATTTCACTCTTTTCCATGTTCTTAATGAAGATATTTAATAGGACTAGTCTAAGCACTGATCTTTAAGAGCTGCTCAACTATACAGTCCTCCTAAAAATATATCACCATACATTCCAGTTTTCAGTCCACGTGACAGCACCCTTTATAAGCCAATTTGAATGAATTTTTCACTTGAGTTTTCAAGAAATATTACATTAACTGTTTAACTAAAATTCAGATGTGCTGTATTTACTGCCATCACTCTAGCATTATTCACATGCAAAAATCACTACATTTACATAACTGTTTGAATATGATACCTATGTAACAACTTGTAGAATTAAAGTGTCAAAAGATGATTTTCTAATAGAAGAGGTATTTAAATATCTTATAATAATGACTTATACATTTCAGTCTGACCCAATGTTTTAACACTTGATGAATAAAATCAATATCAAAAGCAGAAAATATACATTGCAGTTATATATATGAGTAGATTATACAGCAACTGAAGTATAATCATATGATTATAATTTATAGCACCTGACATACTGCAGGCATATATTTCTCTTCTAATTTGTCAGGAGAGGTGATTTTTTTCTTATAGTAATTTCCCATTTCTATCATTCCATTTTGTCTTTCTTTTTTTTCCAAATGTTATTCTAAATGGAAGCCTATTTTGAAACTATTAATCAGGAATCTTCTATTTTCTTATGTTGTTTTATCTCAAGTAAAATATTGTTTTTGGCTAACTCCTCTGTATGACTCCAGCTTTTTTACATGAGTTTTGAAGCAGCATGTGGTTAAAATATGTTATGGTCATGTCATAGGAAACAACATTTTCTGAGACTCCTCAGATTCCCCTATAAAAAGAGACCTGAGAAAGGAAGTCTTGTATTTGAAAGCTTGTCTAACTTTGTCCCAGATACATAGACGGTCCGATAAAATATATCACCTAAAGAAATTTTTGCCTCTCGCATCATTTTTGGACCATCACTGCAGCAACATCACCCTTACACTATCTATAAAAATAAGCGAATTATTTTCCACCCTCCCTGAAGTAATTAACAATTGTACATTATACAAATCATTGTAGTGAAGAGGTCAGCAACCTGCACCCCATGGAGCTATTTGATCCAGCCCATAAACACGGTTTCAGCAGCACTCAGTGGCAGGGGCTTTGGCATCATTCAGTTTTCCCTATCTCTGAGAAAGGCACCAGCCACAGGCACTCTCCTTGTTCTGCCACAAGAAAAAGCAGCAGTCCTGAGCACATTCCCTGTGCTGCCATGGGGAAAAAAGTTGGGTCCTAGTGCCTGCCATCCACTTAACCAAACTAGGTCCCTCCAGCTGCTGACCACTGTTGTAATATAACACTACTTACTGTATAGAGACCCAAATTCAGTACAGCCATCAGAATGCTTACACAAACAACTTACTATGGGGTCAACTTGGGATGAAATTACAGCTTGTTACTTACTCTGCAATAACTGCCTACACAGACACACTGAGCCTGCAGTGAATGTAAGATTGCTTACCTTATGTTCAAGGCAAAAGGCAAATAGGGCAGCACCTTAGGTTATAAAACAGATGCTGTTAAATGAAGCAGATCAGCTGTGGAGGGCTGTGTTCCAGTACAGCTAATCCACTTCACTGGGAGAAACAGATATATCCTGTTGTTTGGAGGCTCGGGCCCCTGCTGTTCCCAGGGCTTCAGGGCCAAATCCTGTGAGACATCCCTCTTCAAATAAGGAAACCCCAGGTTTTCTCACTTGCAGAAATATGCCCAACAGTTCCCTGGGCATAACTCTCTAAGTGGGGAAGGCTATTCCCCCCAATTGCAGTCTCATTCCCACAGAGAAATTCCAGAGAACACAGGTTTAGGTCACTGAAACGCCAGGAGTACCTGCCCAGGGTGGCTGGAGCACCCTGTGCTCTCCTGCCTCAAAACAAAAACACATCTGCTACAAAATAGCAAAAGTTATACTACTTATTCTCCCAACCACAAATTGGACATTTATGGCACTATAAAGGGCATGGTTGTCTGTTTGCTTTCACTTTGTGCCTCCATAAAAAAAATGTTATGGAGACACAAAGGTAATATCTGTTTGCAGCCTTCAAGACTAACTTGTTCAGAAAGGCATAAACTCTCTCAGGCAACAGCCTACTAAGTTAGATATCATGAATGCACTTGCAGAAAGGAATAAAGTAACTTAAATACACAGGAAAGAGTAAAGAAAGAGTAGCCCTGCTTTCTGCAAGTCTATCATAACATTTGGCAATGTAGGCTGTTGCCTATGAAAGCTTATGCCTTTCTGAACAAAGTAGTCTCTTGGGTGCCATCTGGCCCTGCCTTCCACCAGCCTGCAGAGTAACATGACCAACTACCTCTCTCCATTTTATTTTCATTAAGGATTAAGCTACCTTGCATTTACCACAGAAGGGATGTGCATGCTGATGGCTAGAAAATGGTATTAAAGGTTTTGCTTTTGGGAACTGGATCATAGGAAAAGTAGATATTGTAGTAGAACAATGGTCTAGGGCAATGGCAAGAGTTCATTGATTTCTAAAGGCCTGTTCGTGACAAAGTTTCCGTCAAGGCCCACTGTGTCTGACACAGGCAAGCAGCAAGCAGACACACAGGCTGGGAAATTGAAGACAAGTACCATAACCATGATACGGGAACCTGCTGCATTTTCCAGGTCACAGTTACCAACTGCAGAGCCCTTGGGATTTCTGATTTTGTTAAATGAACCAAATTAGGAAAGACCAGAAAAAGCCCAAATTAAGATGTGTATATGTGATGAGTTTGGGAAACAAAGGAATATGCTGACAGGACAGAATTTGGACAGTATGGTGACCACAGGGAAACCAATCAATGATGCCTGGAGATGAAGAGTCATCAGAGGTGGAGAAAGAATACAAAAGGAGAGATTTCAGAGCAGCAAAGGGTCCCCCAAGAGGGGAACCTGAGGCCACCATGGACAGAAGCTACACCACTAGCCCATCTCACCCACTCCACTGCGGTAGAGTGGGCCTTGGCTTTCAACCTCCAGGCTGCCGACATCTGACATTCAAGAAAGAACCTCAGAGTGAAGCTCGCATACTGGTCAGACGTACCTTCCCTCTGATGACTACTCTAGTACTGATAGATATAAAACTGTCTGAATTATTCTTAACTGCTATCACTGTTAATCAATACCAAATATCTATTATGGAACAGAGAGGTTGTGGTTGGTCTGAGAATTTGGGTCCATCCGGAACAGGGTATCTGGTTCATAAATCCAGTGCCAACATGCAGTTATCACAGAGTAGCTTGTAAGCTGTAAGTTCAAACCTGAGCTTTTCCTGCACTAACTTGCTAAGGTAGTCAAACATTAAACATGCACTTAAATCTCATTGAAAACAACAGGACCTAAGAATACAAAATACAAAACATTTTGCTGAACAAAGTCTCAATGAATAGTATTCTTGCTATCATACAGAAATAAATGAAATGCCTACTTAATTCCATTAATAAATTAAATTAGTTTCACTTGCTGAAGAGATCCATCCCCAAAACATTAAAATGAGCATGGTTGATAAGCTGCCAGTTCCCTTTAAATAGGTCAGGGTACCCACTTATATATTATTTCTATTTCTCTAAAAAATAACCTCTGCATTCACTTCATCAGCTTCATTAGCTCCAGCTTTTTTCCAAACCTGCCACTAGCATCAAAATTAAAAACATAATAGCTTCCTCTGCCTGCAAGAATTTTTAACATCTGTGATTTGCACAATACAACAAATATCCAGCTCTGGCCTATAACATGACAATTACATTTAAAGCTATATTTCTATGTGTGTGCACACAAATCTTGTAGTGACTGCCTAATTAAGTGGCTATGAAAAATGTTAATTATATTTTAAAAAATAGCCCCAAAATCTAAGCCACCTTCTTCATTTTTAACTAAAGTTCAGTACTTAGCTTATTGGCAGATGATGTGAATTGTGCTTATGCATCAAAGCAGAAAAAGACAAGGACAGGTGTCTCAGAGGAAATTAATGGGTTCATAATGTCAACAACAAATTCTGAATTAGTGTGTGACTGGTGAGTAATGAATACTTGACATACTACAGAATATAGTTCCTATGAAGTAAAACAGAATTGAGACTTTTACAAATATATGTCTTCATGTGACAAAGTGGGAACAAAATATAAGAAAAGACAACTGGGGAAGAAACTGATTTATGACAAAAGTTGGAATTGGAAAAGTAGGAGGCTACAAGAAGATAAAATCTGGGTGTCATAACAGAGGAAATCTCATTTAGGGAATTCCAAAGGACATTTTGGTTAGTATGGGAAAGCATTTTATCCACCCTAAACCTGAAAATATTTCTATTTATTTTTTAAGGTGACTTTTATCTCTACCTAATCCTAATATGGGGGCTTGTGCGCTCTGAAACCAACTGATAAATGTGAGCACCTTAGCTCCACTAGAACTCTGAACTAATAGATAAAAATTAGATATTTTACGCCTATTTGATATTCTAAGCGCATTCTAGAAGCCTCACCTTTTCCATGTAAACCTTTGTTTAGATGTTTAAATAACATCTATATTCTCCTCTAGACAAACAACTTGGGAAATATACTGAAAGTCACTGAGTGAATAGCTCCCCTATATTTGAAAGACAGCAAATTTAAGAATTAAAGTTACCAGCATATTTTAAACTTCCCCTTTTTAAGATTAATAAAGCACATCTTTGGCCTAGAAACCTACCTATCTGTGGTGTGCAGAACTATAAATAATGAGAAACCATTACTAGACTGTGATTCATTCTAATAACCTCGGCAGTTATCATGGGCAAGTAGTGTTGACCCCATATTCAGAGAGAAAATATTCTTATAGGAAGAATGAGATAGATTACTTAAATCACTACTTGTGGTCTTGTTTGTTCTTTGAAGCACTAAGAGGAAAATGTATGTCTCTGTTAATGAAGAAAAATACTGGGTTAATGCAGAGAAATTCATCAGGATTCTCTCTAACAATTCAGAGCCAATCCTATACTCCTTAGGTGTATTAGTTTTATTTGCACAAAGAATAAAAGCCAAAATCAAATAGAATTTTCCTGTTTTATTTTATTATCCACTGCTTCATTTTTTATTTCCCTTTCTATCATCATATACTATGTTCCATTTTAATTTTGTGTTAACTGATAAAATAGATGATCTTACTGTATGTTTTATTAAAAATTATATCATGGTTATTTTATTATTAATAAAATATATACAACTTTTATTGCTCATTTTATTGCATTGTTTTGGTGAAATATTAGTAGTGTTTTGGTAAACTACTACTAATATTATCCTCTGAAGCATCTAGGACCTCATAACTCTGTACTTCAATTGCATTATCCAAACACGAAAAAAAATTAATTTCCCTATAATCAAAATAAACAAACTTCTTCCCATTTACAGTCAGTCTGAACTCTGCAGGAAGATTATTCATGCATTGTTAACACAATGGATAAAAGCAGAGGTTTAAGAAAAAAAATACTTCTTTCTGTGCATGACTAGCCTTACATTCTATAAGAAAGGCTGCACACGCATTTTTTTTTATTTAAATATTTCCATTATTTTTCCCTGCCTTCAACATGAGACCAAAAAGTAGAAAGCACCAGAGAAATAGTCACAAAGGTCTTAATTTTAGTAGAATAATTTATAGTTTGTTATTTTTCTTCAGGATGTTAAAAGCTCCTTTGCTAAAACTAGTTATTTACTATGAAATGTAACTACTAAATTTAAATCCTAAAAAAAATTAATTATGTAGCTGAACTTTATCACAAGGACAGAAGCCTCGTGATTTCCCAGTAGCACCACAAACTGACTGGTTTATTGGAGTAAGACCTCAACATGGAAACAGTCAAAACATGAAAATAATACTTGAATAGTTAATACAATCATTTATTTATTAAAAGATGAATGGAACAAATGGGGAGAAGACAACCTATCAGAATCTCAAATGGCATCTAAAGTTGCTGTTTCCAATGAGATATTCTTATAAAAAGAAGAAAAACCCCTTCATCTTTCTCTATTGCTTCTGGGTGTCAGTAAATATTAAGCCCCAGATCTGAAAATAATTATGCTGTGCCTGTGGGATTCATTATGGGACTAGAAATAGTACATGCAAGTTTTTAGATATAAGGATACTGGTCCTCTTCAAAGTTTGTAAAAACAAATCCCTTTAAAGGCTTGTAGAACGTGACCACTGCTGGCAGCTTTATTTAAATATAAGGCCACAGTCCCCACCTATGTGATGCTTTACTGGAGTGAGCCATGGAGAAAAACCAGAAGATCTTCCCATTTCCAACCTCTAATGTCCTTCTGTCATCTGCCATGATTTAATGTAAGGGTCTCTTTGTTTGAAACTTTGGAAGTTCAACAGAGGTTAGAGGATAACTTCTGCTGGGTCCCCTGGATAGGCTCTCTTTGTGGGGCTCCTCCTCCCTTACACCCCGCGTAACCACATCCACAATGGCACACATCAAGGGCCTTGATCTTGTGATGGCTAAAGATGCCATTGGCCAGTACTCATAGTTCACTAAACAAATTTTAGGAGCCAGGCCCCTTCATTCAGGATGTATGAATCTACTCCTAAACCAATTCCTTGCAGACTTCCAGATGCATCAATTAATAAGCCCCTTCAGTCTGTGAGGCATCCACCTTGCATCAATTCATTCCTAGCCCCTGGCTAATCAATCCTAGTAGATTTATTAGGGTTCCATGAGAGAATCTAGTAGAATCAATTCATCCCAGATTCCTGGGTTAATCAATTAAATAATCTACACCAAAGTCCATTAAGTAATCCAAAGGGGAAAAAAAAATGAAAACCAATTCCGACCAGTCCCTGGGCAAATCACATTACCTCAGTCTTTCAAGTACTCCTAAGGCAATCAAATGAAATCAATTCCACCCCAGATCAGGGTCAGTCAACTCAAAATCAGTTTTTCTGGGGGTCTCTACCCTTCCCTGTCGCTTCAGTGTCAGGATCAACTTGGTTTTGCGAGGAGAGAATCTTTCCCTCTTGCGGCCTTCCCAGTGCCTCAAGTGAGGGATCCCAACCCTACAAAGAGGGGGAAGAAAAAGAAATAAAAGAAAAAAAACAGGCAAACTCAAAATAAGTCATGCCCATTTAAGATTCAGTCCCAGCTTCTGCCTCCACTGCTTCCATCTCCTTCCAGTTGTCTTAAAGTAATTCACTGGTTTGGTGTATCCCAGGCTTTTTCGGTGACCCTCCAACCACCTTGCCGCATGAGTCCACTTCATTTCCCCTCAGTGGTCTACAGGACACTGCTGGTGGGGAAGACCTCTGGTGTCTCATACTCCCACGAGCTCTGGTTCCCTCTCAGCTGCCCCTCTCTGAGGCCAGAAATACCTGTTCTCATGCTCCCTCCACCAATATGCAGGGAGCACAAGCTGTGGAAATGTGGCTGCATGTTCCCCACTCTGGTTGGGCTTCCCTTTGCATTTGCAGTGAGTACTTCCTGTTCAAATTTCCCAGGGCTCTTCTTCCATCCCACTCTCTTCCCTTCACAATCACCAGGGATCCTGGTTTCCTCTGTTTAAAAAATCCCAAATTCTCCAATTTTAAAAAAAATCCCAATTTCTCTGATTTTATTCTCTAAAAAACCCAAATTCTCTGATTAAAAACCCCCAAATTTTTGTTTTTCTATGATTAAAATGCAACACCACTCTACAATAGGTATCAGTTGGACACAATGTTTTCTTGATATATTTACAATTTTAAAGCAATTTTGAAGTCTACCTGTGCCTGAAACATCATAACAAAATAAATTCTAAATACCTATATATTTTGGCTCTTTTTCATGGAAAATCAGAGTTCCACCTGCCCTTTTTGCTCACTAAGACACAGGTCCAGCTGCGGCTGTCCCCTCCACTGTTCTCTGGCACTGAGCAGCCCTGATCTGATGTTGCCCTGCACTTGTCATTGCCTTTCACTCCCAAAACACAGCCCCTCCCCCACAGCCATGCTGGTGCTCTTCATGCCTGACCCACAGTCTCCCCAGCCCCAGTAGGGCCCCTCGCTCCTGGCCCACAGCCTCCTGCCCCCCTCAGCTATGCTGGAAGGAGCCCCCAGCTGCCGGGCTACAGGACCCAGTGTCTGCATCTCACCTGCTTGCTGCTCTGTGCATATTAGCCACAGTCAGCCAGCAGCATCTGAGCCCTGGCTGCCATGCACAGGAGACAGCAGATGCTGCAGCTGGAGCTGAGCATGGAGCTGGCCCCCCAGCCCCTCCTTGCAGGTGGCATGGCCAGAGCCAAGTTCAGCCGAGTTTTTGGGGACTCCAGGTTCTCTGCCCTGCTGCCCCCCCCCGGCAGCCTACATGGCCCAAGTGGGACACAGTGCAGGAGGGCAGAGCAATACAAGAAGATTTGGTGCCACCAGTGCCACAAGCCCCATACCACCACGGTGAAGTTCACTCTGCCTGCCCAGCAGCAGCAGAGGTAGCAGAAGCAGTGGCAGTAGCAGTGGTATGGAGTTGTGCCCCCACCCTCCTCCAGTGCTCCCAGGCTGGCAAGGGACACTTCACCTTGGTGGCACAGCTAGCACAGGGCTTACAGCAGTGGTGGCACCAAACCTCCCTGCCCCACTCCACCTTCCTGCATCAGGTCCCACCCACTGGGTCACAGATACCCCCAAGGGGAGGACAGCAGGCTGAAGCCCCACACAAAGATTGGGGGGGAGGACAGCAGGCTGAAGCCCCACACAAAGATTGGGGGGTTATGTGCCCGCCCCTGTGTTCCCCCGATCCATCACCTCTAGTGCCCAACCCATCCTCAGGAGTGCACATAGTGGCAGGGAGCCACCTCCTACCCTGCCACCTCCCTAGAAGAGTTGCCCATGGCTCCATCCTGCTCCCTGGCTGGGTCCTGCAGCTGTACATTCCCAGATGGGCCCAGGGCCCCAAGCACTGACCCAGCTGGCCAGTGCCCCCCGCCCCAACCAACAGACCTGCCTCATTCCACCCTTCACTGTGGCTGCCTAAATCTGCCCTTCTGCCCCACATCCCTTATGTCCCACCCCCATAGATTTACCTGCAGGCAACTGTGGAGCTGCTCTCCACTCTCCATGTGGCACCCCCTGCATCCTCCTGCTCCTCACACCCTGAGGCAGCCCCTTAGAGGCTGGAACTCTGCCAGCCTGCAAGGGGAAACCCATGGTTTCCTGCATTTTTCTTCTTTAAAGGAGAAAATCCATGTCTTTCCATGGCAAATGGAAAACCTATATCTCTGGTAATCATGTTGGCTGGAACTAATTGACTGTGAAGAGCTGATCAGGAGCAATCGTTCCAACCAGTAGAATAATAAAGTTGTGTCCCCCCCGCCAGTAATTCCTCTCCTTTCATTTATTTATTAATAACCCATTCCTGAAAGCTATGCGACTATGACTGCTTTGCTGAATGAATAATAGCCACATTGCCAATTTAACGCAATCCTCTCATGTACCTTGCGACACTATTACTTCCTTAGGTCTAGTACTTAGGGTCATGTGAAAATGCCAGAATCTCAACTTTAAATTTATTAATTTTAAATCTCATGATTTTAAGCCAATATGATTTTGTGGCCCCAACTCATGATGTTGTAGCAAGTAGCAGAACTACTTTTCCATAGTTCTGCTCAGGTGGAGTCATCTGGGCACCATTAGGATTCTGAAATCTACACATGTAGCTAACCTTGTGAAATCTGTGCCTCATTTATATTTAGCAGTCCCTAAAACTACTTATTTATTATTTACTATCAATTTTTCTCTCAGATACTTTTCTATGCCTATGCCATCTTTAATCTTTGAATGTTTCTTTGTGTCCCAATGGGGACAATTCAAGCCTTTCACTGCCTTCTGTGTTCTTGTCTCCCTGGAAGCCTCCCTTTCCTCACTACCAAGGAACTATTCTCTTGAGCGTTCTACAGTGTTCTACAGACTCAAATATTGTGGTGGCTGCTCCTACCTTGAGGTAGAAGACAGCAAGCCAGAATCACTGTTTAAATAACTTGTACAGAATCTAAAATACCTCTCTCTGCTTTTGTAGTCTTTTTTTTTAAACCTTGTATACTTTAAATTAACTGTTACGCTAAATAATATCCCAATAATTATTATTTAAGTACTGTATCATAACGTCATAGTGTTCAATGAAACAGTGGAAGCCTAGCAGTTTAGTTTGAGTGGCTGGAAACCCTACCAGTCAAACAGAGTGCAAGCATTACAGGGCCTGGTACTGAGCCAGGGAGATCCCAGTAGGCTTCCCTATCTGCCAGGAGCACAGTACCAACATCTGAGGGCACAGGTCACAACTGAGTGCCTGGCCACCCCAGAGGACCATGTCCCCCCTTCTCACAACTCCTCCCCACCACCCTGCCACCTATCAGGCCTTCAGAGAGCGGACCAAGAGCATATCTGCTGTCTTGTCAAGCCTGTCAATTTCCCATCAGTGGCTTACAATGGATCTTTATCCCTCTAGCTCCAGCTGACAGACCCAGTTCCAGTGGTTGAGTCTGGTTGCGGCTGGTGCTAGCAAGTTGAAGTTGGGGCCTTCTGTTGGGGGAGAAAAAGGGGTTTTGGATGACTCTGTTCCCAGCAGGGGCCAGGTCAGGCTGGAAGTGGGAAGGTGGGCGGGGAAGGTAGGTTGTTGGGCTCGGTGCTGTTTGGGTGTGGGTTGCGGGGGGTCTGATCACAGTGCTGCTGGAGCCAACAGCACCCCAGGTCTCAGCAGGGCACCACAGTAAGTGTGAGCATTTCAACCAGAGCCCCAGAGCTCTGGTTGTGGTCCCAGAGCTTTGCCTGTGGTGCTTCTGTGGCTGCAGCCACCAATGCCTGGGTTTTCACTGAGGTATAGGCTGCCATCATGGTCCAAGCCCCAGAGCTTTTGTCTCTCTCCCTCTCCCTCATACTCACATACACTGTGTCCCTGCAAGGCGCTAGAGTTGGGTTTTAGGGAGGACAATCTGGGGCATCAGGGTCAAGTACAGGTACATAGGGTTGCCACCCCTCTTCAGGGTGGCAAGGCAGACAGCTGCACAGCTATGGAGAGGGCTGGGCTTTCCTGTCCACTTACTGTCAGGGGACTGGTTTGCTGTGTCTTGGGCTGCAACAATACAGTGAAGCTCAAGTCATAGACTGCCTTTCTGGAAGTGAGGGAGGGGCCCTAGGAGCAGTGCAGGCTGGGATGCTAGAGGACAATGCAGCTGTGTCTATTAAAGAGGTAAGCATTCATTCCTCTAATACTAGCTCTACCAAAAGCAACTTCTACCTCATTGGACGCTTGCACCCTTAGGCTTCCTATTGGTGGTGTTGCCCTGTGGGGTCAGGGCAACTCTCAGGATCTCAATATTGCGCTGTTAGACAGGAGGGTGTGACACAATTGCACATATGCAAACACACAAATCAATTAGGTGCATACACACTCACACTACCAGCTCAGGCACATACACATCCCAACCAGCCTAGGCACATGCATATCTACCACCAATTCAAGCACATACACTATACACCCCAAAAGTTAGACCCAGATCACTAATTTGTATATCATGCACACAATGCCATATATATATATATACATACACACACACACACGCACACAACCAACCTACACATACACACAGGTAAGTTCTTAAGTTGGATGGTACAGTGTGTATGTGTGTGCTTGGGGTACCTGGGATACTTAGGGGAAGGTTCAGGTGAGAGAGAGAGAGTTGAAGTATAGTGAGTGAAAGTTGCCAAAACCAGGATTAGAACCAGTGGATTGCAGAGAAGCTGGCTGAGGAACTGAGGCTTGGGTTTACTTAAGTTAACTGGGGCTGGAAACTGAGGCAGACAGCTGAGATACTGGGGGAGCAGATAAGTGGTGCCAAGGAGGAGACAGCCAGGAAAGAAACTGAGGCAGAAACCTGGTTGCTCAGGGGAAAAGGAAAAGGCAGTGGGGATAAGACAGTAGCACAGAAACAGGGGGTTGGAGGCAGAGAGGAGCTCGGGACAGGTGATACAGGTGGCGATGAGCCAGAAGCAGGAAAGGGAGAAATGAGACAGAAGTTAGAGGGGTGAGGAGCAGAGATTGGAGCAGGGCCAAACCATAGTAAAGCAAAACCCAACTTAAGGGTCCAAATAACAGTTTTATTACACAGACAACACACTACACAGCCCCATGAAGTTATTGGTTCTCTCACACACACACACACACACACACACACACACTCGCAATGGCAGCAGGAGAAAGAGACTCAGTGGAAGGGCTGGAGTCCAGGTAGTGAAGAGAAGCAGAGTCCAAGTCCGTGGTTGAAGAAGGGGTGGGAGGGCGATAGCTACCAATCCAGGCTGGAAAGGGGTCCTTGTCCAGTAGGTGTTGTCCAGAGGGGGGTCACCAGCAGGGCCTCTGGGTGGATAGGTGGTGTGGCGTGGTGCTGGTCCAGATGGAGAGGGCGTCCCACTGGGTCTGTCTTCACTGCCCCTTTTTATAGGGGCAGACCTTGTGTGACCCTAGTGACAGGAGGCATGCCCAGGCAAGGGTCAGCCCCTGGCGTACTGAGCATGTGTGCTCCATGCAGGGATGTGCAGTTTCCGGTGTCTGTAATGGTGAGAGCTGCTGGTCTTTTGTCCTTTGTCTTTCAAACACTGGGTTCTTATCTCTGTTCCTGGATGAGGTCTGTGGTTCCTGGATGAATCAATGCGAAGTGATGGCCCAGTCCTTACAGGCCATTCAATAAAGGCCTGCTACCATTGTATTTCAATCATTCCCAATCACTCTCATTCATCCAAGAACCAATTTACATGGGAGGGATATGTGACTCAAACAGTTAGACACACAGGGGATGCCTGGGCAGAGAACACAAGATGGAGACTTGACATATACAATGGAAACTAGACATGACTTTGGTTCACTTACAAACACAGGCCTAAACCATACAATATCCATATGAAACAGTAAAAATCAATACAAACCTAATAATAATACAATATAAAACAGTGTATATCCAAAAACAAAAACTTGCTACCAAAATAAAAATGTTAAAACTTATCCCAGGTCTGAGCTCACTT
This sequence comes from Crocodylus siamensis, assembly GCF_052110815.1. Lineage (NCBI taxonomy): Eukaryota > Metazoa > Chordata > Crocodylia > Crocodylidae > Crocodylus > Crocodylus siamensis. Next base: position 174,245,604 of record NC_143395.1, read on the forward strand.
ATGCTTATCTATAGGGAATAGAGAGGGAGAGAAAGAAAAGCCAGAAATAATTGGGGAAGGGAATGCATATCTATCATATATATATATGTATAAGAAAAACTGGGGGTTTTGCTACAGCGGGACTGTGATTCCATTGGCAAAAATGTGATACTTGCACACGCCCTTATACAGCAGCCAGCCTTCTCTTGTTCTATTGCCTCATACTTGCCCAAGAGGTTAATTCGGCATAGATCTACAGTCACAATGCAACTAAATCAGGTACTAGTTGTAATCAATTTGCTTCTTGAACTGGCTGTGTAACTTGTACTGTGCTTTGTGCTGATGTAGCTACACTACTACCAAGACCTGAGCTAGCCAGCTTAAAGCTAGCTGCAGCATAGATACACCTTGAAATACTTAGACAGGACCTATGGGTTAGGGCTAGACCAGAGGTGTCAAACATATGGCCCAAAGACCAGATCCAACTCACAGAAGTGGGTCATCCAAGCCTGCAGGACTTCTCATCAGCTGGAGCACCCACCTCTCTGGGTTGGATTTGGCCCATGCAGCTCATTACTGCAGCCCCTGCAAAACATAGGTAATCCCAGTGCAGTTCCAGAATGCAAAGAGTTAACACCACTCCACTTCTCCCCCTTACCCACTACTGAACCTGGGATTTTTAGTCACACCTGGCTATTAAAACTGGTAGCAAGGGGAAAAGAAGAGCCAGCAAGAGGGGCATTAGCTTCTTCAACAAATCAATGGCTCTGGCAGCTGTGGGGATTAATGCCATTTGCACCAGCTTGTCCAGTCTGCAGGAAGTCCTGTGGCCCAGATCCAGCCTCTGACAGGCCCCCAGTCTGGATCCAGCCCACAGGGCCCAATGATTTTGACACCCCAAGACTAAAGGAATATGATTATTGTCAGATCCAGAAAAAAATGGCAAAAAACAAAAATGTATAATTTCCTCTGGCATGTTCTATATTTATGAGCAAACATATTGACCTGCATAAATGATTTATGGCATGGATTATAGACTCCTTATATAGTTGTTATTACAGAAGTACTGCATTGTATTTTAAAGAAACACTGCTACCTTCAAAATAATTCTCATGAACAATAGCTTCTACAAGCTTGGAGTGCTCTAAAATACTGGGTGCCTTGACAGGCAGCACTCATTCACTTTATAGTATTAATTAGCATGCTCACCCTTGTGTGAAGAATGCCTCTATTAGAAGGCTGTCTGGTATTTTCAGTAGAACTTTCATTAACTGCAAGCTAGATATATACAGAAAAACTTCTTCACTCTAGAATAGCAAGTCAGTGGAGTAGACTGCATAGGGAAGTTGTGGACTCCCCATCACTGGAGGCGTTCAAGAAGTGGTTGGGAAAGGTACTGGTCAGGGATGATATTGGTGTAGCTATACCTATTTTTTACTATAGGTATTTTCCATGCTTCTGGGCTTTGCTGGTTGCCCCTCCTCCCCCTTTCTGCTACACATGTCAGGATGTTTTTAAGTCTCCCTGAGAGACGTTGGGTATTGGCTGCAGCCAATGTTGGTGGGGTGTGCCAATGCTCCTGCTGGGATCAAAGCTGGAAGTTCCTAGATAGAAGGTCTTGCCCCTGTGCTCAGGGTCAGACCAACTGCCGTATTTGCAGACAGAAGGAACATTATCCCGTGGTCGGACTGGTATGGATGGTGGGGGTTTCTGCCTTCCCCAGCGGGCTGGGGGAGAGACAAGGCTCTCTACCTGGGATCTTGTACTTGTATATTAACAACCTTTTACAGAAGCAGGACATTGGCTGCCATGGTTCCCCTGCTTTACCTATGGCAGTTTAGGGTCTTACGTCTTGTGTTGTGCCAGAGTTGATGGTAGTTTTACAAAGAATTTAGATTATGGATTGTATAGGGTGATTCGGACAGGGATGATCCTGCCCCAAGCAGGGGGTTAGATTAGATGACTTCTGGAGGTCCCTGCCAGCCCTGCTTCTCTATGATTTCTGTATTCTACTCACAAATGAATCAAGTGATTTTTTTTCCTTTCTTTCTGAAGTATCTATCTTTTCAATTAAAGATTTTGTTTTAATAAATTAGAACAATTTTTTGTTATATTCCTTCCTGGATATGCAGGAAAACTATTGACCTGTCAGGAGCTGCAGGGGCCAGCCCTCATTGAAGCTTCAACAGTTCTCTGTGCAATGTACATATAAATAAGTTATTTACCTTGTTTTCTCTCTTATTTTTCTCTCGTTTCCTCTTCTGGTTAACGTTTACCTATCTCAAACAATTTAAACAAAGAACGTAGTTTTCTGACCTTTCGGAATTCTGACAGTTGCGATGGCACCAAGTGCTTATTTACAGTCTCCCCAATACTAATTAAAGATCTACTCACATTATCTCAGCTAATGAAATACATGCATCTTAATGAAGCCTGTCTACAAACTTTTCAAATATTTTGAACCCACATAGATTGGCCACCTTTATATGTTCTCCACCCAGCTGCACCGAAGTCATTGGTTTTGTAGCAATCAAGACCATTAGTGAAATTATTTCACTAACACCTGACCCTACACATCTGAAGCACATTTATGAATGATTTGTCCCTTTCCTCTTCCTTAGCAATGACAAAAGGCTTATGAGCCTTACTCTTTATCTTTCAGTTACTGGTTTCAGTTGCCAGAGGTGTTGTTCTAATTATTCTGTTTTTCAATTAAGTCAATTTTAGAGTTAATCCAAAGTAAGCTCTTAAAGACCACAACATCTCTTATTTTATTACAATAATCCCTTTTTAAAAATCTGTCCTCCATGATGGTGCATCTGAATCATGCAGCTTGGCTTCCTATAGCAGACAGAGAAATATCTTCCTCTCATGAAATCTAAATGAAACATTTCTAAATGAAATCCATTCTGAATAACATCTTGCTGGGGTCATTTGACCCCGGTACTCTTTCCTGCCATGGCAGGGGGTCGGACTAGATGATCTGCTCAAGTCCCTTCTGACCCTAGAAACTATGAAACTATGAATATACAGACATGTGCAAAAATGTGTTTTTCTTCCTTAAATACTAATAATTTCACCCAAAAAAAAACAAAATAAAAAACCAATTTCTCTAGAATGGCTGGCCTAATTTTTCTCTAAAATAATTTTGAGCTTATTTCATCACCGTACTACTCCAGCTTTATAATTGTAGAACAATATTGAAATCAATGCAGTTATAGCAGGAAAATTGAAGTAATGCTGCAGTGAACTGGAACTTATATAATTTGGTATATTTCAGCAAACAATATGAAGTCCTGTATGAAGTGCAGTTTTGTATCTGAATTTTAAATAGCTCAGATTACTGAACAAACTTTCCAGTCAACACTTGGAGATTCCTGTATCCACTTCTTTCCAGTGTTAAGACAGACAGACAAGATGATATGTCTGACTGCTTAAAATTAATGTAAAATATCACCAAGGGGCAGCCAGCTAAGCAGAAGACACTTATCTTTCCATAACCCTTAGCTGGCCTGGATATAGAAGAAAGGATATATAGGAACAACATACATGTTCTGTCTGGAGCTCAGCAGAACATCATTGAGAAAAGGCATCTCAAGCTATGGCAGTATATATCAAGGGCCTAAGCAGCCCTTAGGTGGTAAGCAGAGATGGGAAAACAATTACTGTCTTACACCATCCCTCATTGCTTCACATTGCTATTGATTACTCAGTAGAGTGGAGGGTTCACCTGGATACAAGTTTGTCTGCTTTGTATTTTCTGCAAGGATCAATTTTCTGGGGGGTGTCTATGTCCACATAGAAAAAGTATGCTTTTGAGCCATTATCCAGAACATCATACTGATTCCCAGGTAACTGAAGGGTTTGCTGTAGAACCTGGCACATGGGAGTGCAAAGTTCTGGTAAATTCTGTCAATGACAAGATATGCAGGATTTTCAGGTTTATGACCTCAGTGATTTTATGATGCTAAAGTTAGACATTTCAATTCTTTGTTTGAACAATAAAGCAGAGTAGAAAAATGGTTCTTATTTTAAAATCTTCATTTAAGGTCCAGTCCTCCAAACATGCATACATTTAATGTTAAGCACACAAATACTCTTACTATTCACATGTTTAGGTCTTTTGCAGGACTGGGATGCTAAAGTTAATTTTTCATCAAGAACTGTGCCTACATTGTCACTAACAGAGTTCAAGTCAAAGGGCATACAAGCAGAAAAGAAAGATTACTTGCCCATAATTCAGACTTGGAAACATAGGCTAATACTTTTTAATTAGGAATGCTTAAAATTATCAGCAAATATTAAAGCAATGTTTAATTACTTCCATTTATGATTTCATGCTGTGATTAATCTAATATGCCAATCTAATTGGACTTAAATGTAACTTCTATTTCCGTGACGTCTTTAGCAAGAATTCTAAATAAAAAAGCCATGATGCTCTTAACAAATTCTACAGATAACTTGGAAAACTTATTAGAAACAAAATGAAGCACAGTATCCACAAATAGAAATAAGACAAAACGTGACTAGAAAACAACTAGATTTTCAAGAGAGTGCAATGCCTAACATCTCTGTTAGGTGACTAGTTGTGGGCTAGATGCTTCTAAAAATAGTCCAACATTTTTTCCCAATTCCATGTAGGAATTCAGAGGGGCTTCCTGGGCTATTAATTCCAGTGCCCTACATTTTCAAGCAAGTCTTTACTCAACCCCCCAAAATTATCACTTTAAAATCCTTCATGCATGAGTACATGAACAAGGCAAAAACTCAAATGGAGAAGTAATGGGGCAATATATGCTCTGAGGAGTCCAAGAAAAGGACCATGCTCAACGCTACAGAGAAAGTCAAAACCCCCAGAATCCTTGCTAATCTGATCTAAGGAGAAATTTCCTTCCTAGCCCTAAATTCAACAATCAGTAGAAGTCTCTATGAAAGAGCAAGATTATATAATGCAGACCTCTCACCTTTTTAAGTACGAGCAAGCATATCAGTGTACCCCAGTCAAAAATCCCCATTCTTAGCTGTGCCCAAGTTCCATTGCTTCAAAAGAAACTGTAAAACCTCCCCAGAAACCAGTAACATTCATAGGGAAGGGGAATTCTTCTTATTTTCAGCTTCCTACTCTCTTTCTGCTACTAGAATCCAGCAAAAGCTTTGAAGCATGGAATTGCCAGATAACTCTTTTGCAGCAGGGTCAGGCATATCTCTATACTCCAATACAAGGACTACAGATACATGATTCCATGTATTCCACATGCTGTGTTTTTAAACCAGATCTCCCTATTTTATCATACTATCCCTTCCATAAATTTACTAAATTTAATTTTATAGGGCTTTTTTGCCTCAACTCCTTTAACCAAGCTCTGTTAAATCTTCTTTCATAATCTTTCCTTCCTTTAACCATCTTGGTGGACCTTCTTCATCCACTTTAAGTCAATCTTTTTGGAACACTGGTCATGAGAGCTGCACACAGAATTCTAAATGGGATCTTAGGAACGCCTTGTGCAATGCTACTAGTATTGAATATTCCCCTACCTAATACTCCCTGGAATTACGATAGTCTTTTAAGACCACATCACAATGACAGCGCCTGATCATCCTGCGATTGACCAATATGCCCAGGTCTCTCTCCTTCAATTGTCTCCATTCTATACTCCCCAATCTCATATCCAAAGTTCTTGATATTGATCCTAAAGCACATAACTTTGCACTTAGCACTGTTAAAACTTTATGCAACTTTATGTCTAATGCTTCATTCCATAAGATTATCTAAATCTTTGCGTGTAAAAAGCTTGTCTTCTGTGTCAGCAGTAGCCCCATTTTAGTGTCATCTACAAACATTATGAGGACACATCTAATTCCAGTACCAAAGTTACTAATAAAAGAGCTAAACAGGACAGATCATACCACTAATACCTGAAGATCACCACTAATCAAGCTCTCCAATCAAATAACTCACTTTCAACATAACCCTTGACAGTCTCTCTATCCACTTCATGATAGTAGTACTTATCCCTGTCCTTCATAGTTGGACCAATAATTTCCCAGAGGCATGGTACCAAAACTATGCTTAAATTTAGATAAATTAAGTCCACTGCATTGCCCTTATCGAAGAAGTCAGCTGTCTTGTCATAGAGGGATATTAAATTACTCTGACAACTTTCTTCAGATAAATCCACATTGTGTTTTAGCCCATTTTCAATGAACTTTCATATTTTTGATTACTCTTTTCTTCAATATCTGCTCTAAGACAATTTTATGATGAAGCAATCCAAGTTTTGCTTCCACCTCAGATGAGATAATTACTACAATTATGCTCTTATTGTCACAATACCCAACCATCCAGTGAAGACTAAGTATCTATTCAGTTATTGAGCCATACCTAAGTTATCCTTGATCTCTGTAACTGCGACCCACAATCCCTGCTATTTGGTAGAGTCAGGCAGCAGCCACTAAACAGCTGCAGAGCTTCAGGCCACTACTGAGGGAATTAAGCCTCCTTAGGAGGGGGAGATGGCAGGAGATCAAAGGGGCAGAGCCTAGGTTAAAAGCCCAGCTCCTGGGCTGCAGGTCAGTCCAGCCCAGACTATAGTGGGGACAGCAGCTCCCTGGGAGAGGGCTGGGGGCTGATGATGACTCGGAATCACAAACAGCAGACAATGGCGTAACTTAAGGGACTGGCAGAGGACAGCCAGTTAGCAGTGGGGTTCTCGCTGTGTTATATGTCTATTCTGAGAGAGGGATAGTCATTCCATTTGTAATAAGTTGATGGTTTTGTTTGCATTGATCTATGAAGCACAGGGACCACATCTACACAGGCACATTTACTGCTCAGTAACCAAAATTACTGTGCAGTATGGGTGCACATCTAAACATGTACTGTGCAGTAAATATGCTGACTTATGCTGACTTGAGTATGAGTATAAATTTGATACCTGCAACATGCGGGTATCAAATTTATGGCTTATTAGTTACTGTGAAGTAACGCACATATGGACGCGTTACTGTGCAGTAACCCACGAGTCCTCCCTGCTGGCCCAGCTATCATGGGGCTGACCTAAGTCCAGGACCAGGTTTCTGCTTATTTTCAATGGCCTGTTTGAACAAAGGTGTAAGTGGGCAAGGTTTGTGACCTTGGCAGCTGCTGCAGGGTGAAGCATCAACACAGCCAGAAAGTTAACAAAGCAGCTGGTAGGTGCATAGACCCTCTCACAACCCCCAACTACAGCCCCACCACAGATAACTCTGCAGCTCACCCCTGTCACCCTAGCAATGGCTACAGTAAGGATGCTGCATTAACCCCCTGACTCCTAGCCACATCAACAACCTTCCTCCACAACAGCAGCATCTCCCAATTGGCAAGAGGCTGCCCACCAGCAGGGCAAACCCCAAATCCAAGCACCAACAATTCCAGTCACCAGCAGCAAGGGATGGATGATCATGGATCTGGCAACACAGTAAGGTAAAGGCAATACCCAGGTCTTGTGCCCCAATTACCCATTACTAGTTTCCCTACCATGTTTCAGATTCTTCTATAGCCCTTCCCTGTTAAGTTGAGGCTGTCAGTGTTCTAATTACCCCAGCTGGCTCCAGCTGGCTTCACGGCATGGCTTCCTGCTTATAAGTAGGGCCCTACCTAAATCACAATTTCACAATTGTCTTGGAAACCATGAAAAATGGTGATTTCCAGCAATTTTGCGCAGAATTGCCCCCCCCCGCCCCCCAAAAAAGAAGCTTGCTGGAATACAAAAAGTGCAGAAATCCCTGCAGCCGTAGAGCACATGGCTTGAGAAAAGAGCTACTAAAAGGTTGAACTAGTAAAGTAGATTCAGTGAAGGCGCTAGTCAGGAAAGTGAAAGAGTTTTGGTGCCATCTTTTAACAAGCCAGATGCAGTGCTGTAGCAATGCTGCAGTCTGAAGGTGAGTGACTGGCCCCAGCAGCAAGGGGCAGGGCCACTGTGGCCCCTCAGCCAATCAACAACAAGGGGAGGGGGGGAAGAGAAAAGCGCATCACAAAAAAGACCATGAAATCAGCTCTGCCCACCACAAGCAGCCTGTGAAAATCCCTTCATCTTGCCACAGTTTAGGTAAACTATAAGCAATGACTCTTTCAGTGCACATCAGACTACTCAATAGGACAGATACCTTTTTTTCTAGCCTTGGGCTTCTGATTCCTTGTTCCTAGGTTCCTGTTCCCTGGGTCCTGTTTCTTGGCCTCTGGCTTCATCTTTGTTTCTGGTTCCTGCCTGTTGCTTCCTGGTTTCTACCTTCTGACACCTTGTTCCAGAATCCAGCATGGACATCTTTCCTCCAGACCAACTTGCTAGCTCCTGATCCCTTCCCCCCAACCTCCAGTTCCAGACTTCAGCCCTGAACTCTGACTGCTAACAATTGGCTCCTGGCTCATGGATTTAGATCACTCATATCCTGGTCCCTTACAGCTACAGGTGCCTACTCCAGACCCCTTAGCTAGTGACTCTGTTACGAATCCCTACTTCCTGCTCCTAATAAACCTGGCTTAGGGTTCTATTCTGGTGACTTGATTGCTTTCGTGTCCATATTTTGGTTCCTTACAGACCTCAGTTCCCTGACTCACCTGCTCCTGATCCCAATCCCCTGACTCTTCCATCATTACTTTTGTCTGGACCCTTAATTCCTGACCTTGTCTGTTCCAGATACCCTATGTTGCAATCCTTTACAGTCAAGCCCTTACCATTTACCTTCCAGTCAGAATGCAGATATTCCTTATCATTTTCCCCCTCCTGCCTGGATGCAAGCTCCTACATCTTGCACTTTTGCCTTAAAATAATTCCATGTCCCTTTCTCCATTCAGGTTCATTAGTTCTCAAATCCATTCCACCTTCTTAACTAATTGCCTTATTTTTTCAAAGTTAGCATTTCTGAAATCCAAAACCTTTGTTATAGACCTATAACTTTCCATCCTGCAATTTAAATTAAACATGATCCAGGGTTTTCAATCTGTACTAGCCTTAGATAATGTGAAAGGGAAAAAGTTAACATAAGGCTTCTGTACACGCAGATACTTTGTGTCATGAAGGGGAACAGAGGAGTGTAAATCTCCTGGAAATGAGGCTTGGCAGGCCAAATGGAATTAGAAGGTGCTAATGAGTCATTACTCTCTACTATACTATTTGTTTTGCCTTTGTCAGATACTCAATACTACAACACACAGTGGACAAAAAGCAAAAAGAAGCAAAATCTAGTCTCCAGGAACATAAGCAATGTTGAGGAATATGGCCTACATGTGACTACTCAGAATATCACAACTTCCAATGAAACATGTAAAAAAAAAAACCGTTACTGCTGTCAGGAGTAGTAAATCTTTTTTTCTCCATGTAAACCTAACTGGATGGGTCATATGGACACAACCTCACCATAGGAGGTTGGGATCACAGGAAGTACTGCTGAAAATTTCAGGCAACCAGCCAATTAGAGATATGGAAGGCGGTCAGGATTTATAGGCTTGATTTCTTCTCCAGATCCTCATCCTCACATTCAGCAGTCCTCACCATCTGCCAGTTCTTCACTGTACTTGGCCATGCCTCAGGAAAACTTGCAGCAGGACATGATACCACAAATTGTAGGTTATTCCACGTACATTTGCTCCTTTTGCTCTTATACAAGAGGGGAAAGAATTAGAATGGCTTACAGACTGGGTTATCTCAGCACATTAGAAATTGTATTATATTATCCATTTCTGCAGTACCCAAAGGTGAGCATACAAAGAGGAAGACAAGGACCCTATCCCCAAGGGCACAATTACAATTAGAAAATGATGAATAATGTTAAAAAGCAGAGAGAGACTGGGATAAAGAAAAATTAGTTATGGCCATCCTGTGTAACTCTAAACTGTAGTCCTTAGTGATGCTACCTTTGCACGGAGATCCCCTTGCCCACCTTGGCACAAATGTTAAGTAATGACATACAGGGTGGAAACATTGATGCCTTACTTCTGCCATCACAAAAAAATTTTATGGCAGCAAAAATGCTGAGAAAATAGACCATGGCTACCTTTTGTTGTACCACGTGAAAGGAAAAATCAGTGATGCAACAAAAGACTCTGCTGCTTTATTGTTGTGGATGTCTATTACTTATGTGGCAAAACAGCATATGCGGTCTGCACTGCTTGCACTCCCCTGCCACCCTAGACAGCCCTCAAGCCCCTCAAGCACCTGCCCTTTTTTCCCCGCTTACAGAGATCCGGGACTAGCAACTCAGATCAAGGATAACAAGAAATCCCTTTTTAAATACATAAGGGGTAAAAAGAAGGTTCCAGATAATGTGAGGGCACTGCAGTACAAGCTTGGAAATCTGATGGTCTCACCAGATTACAAAGCTAACCTATTTAACAATTTCTTTGCCTCCATTTTTCTGAACAGGGACCAGGTTATCCCCCCCACCGAAATCCCCGATGGTCCCAGGGGAGGCACAGCCAGGCCTAGGACCTAGGCAGGGAACTTCTGGAGGGACTAGACATGTTCAAATCAGCAGGTCCTGATGATCTCCACCCTAGAGTGCTGAGGGAATTAGCAGAGGTCATTACGAGCACTTGTGGTGCTCTGGTGAGGTGCCAGAGGACTGGAAAAGGGCCAATGTGGTCCCAATTTTCAGAACAGGGAGGAAGGAGGACCCAGGAAACTATAGGCCAGTCAGTCTTACCTTGGTCCTGGATAAGCTTTTTGAGAGAGTTATCCTGGCACATGTCCACAAAGGGCCAGCAGGGGAGATTATGCTTAGGGGCAACCAACATGGGTTCAATAGAGGCAGGTCCTGTCAGACCAACCTGGTGGCTTTCTATGACCAGATCACAAAATCCTTAGATGCAGGTATAACAGTGGACGTAGTCTTTCTGGACTTTAAGAAAGCCTTCGACACTGTCTCTCACCCCATTCTCATTAAAAAATTAGAAGATTGTGGTATCGATGGCTACACAGTCAGATGGGTTACCAATTGGCCGGAGGGCCACACCCAGAGAGTGGTGATGGACAGGTCATTTTCAACCTGGAGGGATGTGGGCAGTGGGGTCCCCCAGGGCTTAGTCCTCAGGCCCACACTGTTCAACATCTTCATCAGCTACTTAGATGAGGGGGAGAAAAGCACCCTGTTCAAATTTGCAGATGACACTAAGATGTGGGAAGAAGTGGGCACGCCAGAAGGGAGGGACAGGCTGCAATTGGATCTGGACAGGTTACATGAGTGGGTGGATGAGAATAAGATGGGATTCAATACTGACACCAATGGGGCTCTTTACATTTTGTATGGCTATTGACTTAAGTGCTGGCAAAGACCAAACAGGCACCTACACTCCCATTGGGAACTTGAACACGAAATTAGCAGTTAGGGACCAAATGCAGTACATTTGTGGATCTGGCCTTTAGTGGCTTCCATCCAACTTCTTGCGATAACTTTATGCTTCATAGCCATCTTGAGATAACAACAAAGATTCATGTCCCACCCTGAAATATTTGGTTACTTATCATTGTCAGTCTGTCAGGCAATTGTGGAGTAAATGTTCTGAATCTATACTATTCAAAAGCACCAACTCAGCATTTTAGGAAGTATTGACTGAATGGCTACATAATGGAGCTCTCTCATGGATGCTCAAATGGAAGTATGACAGTTAAAGCCAAGATACAGCATCGCTATTTCCATCCTATATGCTCAATACTGTACTCCAAGCACTGAATTCATTTAAGAGTTTTGCCTGCTGTTAAGCATCCTGTATATGAAGTTCACTAGAGGACTGGATCATGAAATAACTAGCACTAGCAATACTTAATCATAAGAACTAGCACTTAAGAGTAACTATTCAGCCATTCAGGGCTTCTGCCTTTTAATACATACAAAAGAGGAAAGTGGGTAATAACAGTCCATGCCAGTGGAAAATAAAAACATTCAGAAAGAAGTTGAATTAATGCATGTATATTAAGAAATTAGCCACAATTAGTGAGGAAATGGAGAAAAATAAGCAACCTGAGTAGTCTGCATGCCTGTTGGATTTGGAAAGCTGAGTTGCCAAACATTAGATGAACCTCAGGTAGTACATGGCTCCTACCTAGTGGATGCATGTACATGAGACACTTTACTACGCAGCAGACTAATTTGCTGTGCAGTGAAACATCACTGTCTCTATGTGCATGGCAATTAGGGCATAGAGACTAATTTACTGCACTGCTGGATAGTCCCAGCAGATTCAAGAAGTATCCAGCAGCACAGTAAATTACTGCACTTAAATGTACATGTAGATAGTGACATTGGGATTAGTTTTCTCCAGCTCAAATTGAGCCACAGTACATACAGTTGCATTAATTGTATGTGTAGATGTGCCTAGTAGTCCTGTTATCTTACAACAAGCTCCTTGGCCATTGGGTGCCCTGACAGCACCATACAAATCACAAAAAGGTACTCTGATGTATAAAATCTCCAGACAATTTACCTACACGAATCTTAGGTTAATACATCACAATTAGCTATTATAAAAGAGGCAGAACATCTGATCTATTCCTAGGAAAATGCTAGGGTCTCTCAAGAGGTTCAACAGCTCAGAATAAGTTTAATGCTGGATATAGTAGATATAGGATATAGAAATATATATACCCTGTCAACACTTTACAATCCACTGCAAATTCTGGTTTACAACCAAAGCATCAGCAATTCTTTTATTAATTGATGCAGTACATACTTCATATGCACAATGAAAGTGTAAGATGGCAAATAAAGAAATACCCCAAGGAATGTGGTATTGATCAAATCTGAGTTTAAAATTAATTATTTTTGTTGCTGAGCAGATCTGCCTGATTTATAAGCAAAATGTATCACTGGGATCTCTTGTTCTAATTATTCAACAGTATTTGAAAATAAAAAAGTCACAAGCTGCTAAACCACATCAGCATGGGTCAATGGCATCTGACAATTAATTTGATTTTCACTTTTATGAAACACAGCACGCAGCCTAGGAACTGACAAGGAATACAAAGGATGCTATATACTCTGTATGCATAAAGCAAAGGAGATCTTGTAGGCTACAGAATCTTAGAGTGCCAGCTTTATATCTATAACAACCACATACATTTCTAAATATATTCCTACAGTCTACATGATTTTAGAAGAAAAACTGCAAATAAACCAAACCAATTTAGTCAAGCGCAAACAGAGGGGTTTAGGGAAGCTAAGTAAGATAATTCAGTATCAATTTTGGACTCAAACAAGAAGGAATGGATTCTTACTAAGGGAATCTACTACAAGAGGAATGAGGGGGGAAATCACAATGACTGGAAATAAGTGCAAAATATGCTCATTTTTGTATGCTTCTGAGGAAAACAGAACCCTACCTAAGAACTGGGAAATCTAGTCACTTACTAACCATATGGATTTCCTGAATGACCTTCGGTAAATCACCTCATCTCTCTCTGCATCTTTTCTTATTTGTAAAGTGTCACAAGGCACTCAAATACTCCGGTAATGGGTGCTAAAGTAGTTTAAATGGAAGACTACTGACACTCAGGTATTTGTATTGCTTTCTCTGACATTGCAACAATAGCAAACAGAGCTTAGGACTGTCCATTCACTAGAATATCTACCCCAACATATACAAGGCACCCATACTTTTGGGGTGCTTATAGACATACTGAAATGTTGCTCTGATGCGCTGTAATTCCAGCATATTGGAGAAGACTCGATTAATTGAATCTGCTGGAGCATGGTAATTACATGGTAATTTTAATTGTGACTTTAAATATCCAATAATCCTCCGGAAATACCACACTGTAGCCAGCCTCCACATCTCATGTATCAGCGTCCCCAGGCTTCGAAATGGAATTGAGGGTGCTTGAACTAAAGCTTGTCAAACAAGCTTTAGTTCTAGCACCCCGCTGCCATTTTGAAGCATCTCTCAGAGCCATTCTAATTAAAGCACCCCCCGCCCAAGCACATGTAAAACTGCCCTTGTTTTTAAGGCAATTTTGCTTATAGGGGAATTCTGTTGTTGCACAGTTAAAACAACTCACAGTAACAGCCGGCAAATGTTGCCTTTTTAATTGTGACCTTTGCAAAATATAACTGAAATGAACGTATATTTATGTCTGTACAATAGAACGTCTGACCTACAGCATAGTATTAAAATGCCACTGCTCCATTAGTCATAGTGTGATAACAATCGCAAGGATTAGTGGGGAAACCCAGCAATCATTTTCTTGTACTTTACTTAAAATATTTTATTTTTAATAAGATTGGAAGTTGAGCCTCCAGCTAAAATTGGCTAAGGAGTTTATGAATCTTTATGCATCTATTTAGTTAACTTGGTTTTAAGCCTGTTCTACAACATTAAGCCTAAATTATAACAGCAAAAAAGCCCTGTTTTCTAAAAAGTCAAAAACCTGCATCTCATAAGAAAAGCCCAAATTATATAACACAAGCTTAAAATGTAAAAAAAAAATCCATGTCTCATATTTTGGGTTAAAATGATTTACAGAATTCTCCATGGAATAGTCCTTTCTATCAGCACAGTTGCCAAGATGCACAGATGCATCTAGAATCGTCTGGTCACTTCCCGCCCCACCTCCACCATGCTGCTCTCAGTGTAGCTGGTAAGTGTGTTGTGTTGTGGTGGAAGGGGAGGAAGGATGGAAGGGGCATGGGGGTGCGTATCAACACCCTCCGTGGTGAGGGAGGGAGTGGGGCAGGGGCTGGGGCAGGCAGTGCCGGCACAAGACAGAGTTGCAGTTCATTCAGGGGTCATGGGGGAGAAAATCCCACTGCAGCGTGCATCCTAGGAGGCTCCGTGTGACCCCCCCAGATCTGCGTGGGGCAGGGCAGGCTGCAGCTCTGGGCTGGAGCCAGGGCTGCATGGGGCTCTTCCCATTGGGTGCTGAGCCAGACTGGGCTCAGGGCAGAAGGCAGTAGCGCTGGAGAAGAGCTACAGGGGGGGCTACAGTGATTTTTGGGGTAGCAGCAGCCCCCACCTCGTAGCCCTCCCAGCACCGCCACTGCCTGCCCCAAGCCAGCCCCCACCAAGAAAAGCCCAGCGCAGCCCCAGCTCCAGCCTGTAGATGCAGCCTGCCCCACCCCATGCAGATTTAGGGGCACACATCCCCCTCATGCCCTCCCGGGGTGCATGCAGTGGCAGGAGTCCCCCCACCTCCTCATGCCCGATCGGTGAGCTGTGCCTCCATCCCACACCCGCCCCACCCCAGCTGGGTCGCATCTGCCCCTGCCCCGCTCCTCCATCACTGCAGCGAGGATTGATCTGCCCCCCTCAAGCCTCTTCCCTCTCCCCTCCCCTTCCACCACACCAGACTTATCAGCTGCACACAGCTCTCCAAGCTCCTAGGTAGGCTCTGTTCCTCACTACCTGCATGTAACACTGTGTCTGCATGCACACGTGGGTATTTATCGGCCAAATTATCAACCACATCTGTAACCTAAATTCTTATTTCCCATAGACCTGTGGTATCTTTTTACACGATTTCTATTCGCACAGTGTTTTTTCAAGAACTTAACCACCGTGTAAATCAAGGCCCGACAGTATATCTTATGTCTAGAGAAGGAACAATGGTCTCATTAACAAGATACTAGAAAGGGGCTTGGAATACATATGTTTAATTCCCAACTCAGCCAAAGATTTCCTCCATGACCCTGGGCCAGTCAGTCAGTCCCTCCCTGGCAGCTCTCTGTACATAACAGAGATAAGCAAGTACTAAATGACTGTGCAGCTGGTCATATGAGTAGACATGCCCAGTGACTACTAGAATTGCATGCCTGTACTAAAGCAGGGGCAAGCAAAATATGGCACACAGGCCAGCCCCAACAAATTGTAATGCCCCTGCCCCTCCCCCCCAGCCCTTCCTACACTCAAGGTGGAAGCAAGGCACTTGTATATACAGCTCCCCCTCCCCCAACATACCCTATTGCCCCTCACTCCCACCCTTGCAGGTGGTAGGGCCCAGCCCAGCCAGCAGAAGCTTCCACAGGGCCTCTTGCTGCTGCTGCTGCAGGCTTCCCCATGTCCTGCTCACTCCAGACAGCAGGTAGGGAAGCAGCAGGAGGGGCAGGGCTGCATCTGGGAGGGAGCGTGGGGCTGGGGCTGGCTGCTGTGCAGAGCCCAGATGAAGGGGTGTGGGGAAGCCCTCCACACTTTCCCCATGGTATGCAGTCCGAGCAAGGAGCAGCAGCAGAGCTACACATCCTGGTGAGGAGTGCAAGCCCCATTGGCACTTCCCACCCACTAGAGCCAGCTGTCTTCCCTTTCCCAGCTGGATCCAGCACCTGGGGCTTCCCTCCCATGCCTCACCTGTACAGTGAGCACCAGTGATAAAGATGGACCAGTGAGGGCTGTGCCCCTCACTGAGATGTGCAGCGCTGGCTGGAACTGGGCACCAGCACCCCAAGCATCCCTGCTTGCTGCTGCACCATGGAGAGAGTGTGGAGGGAGGTCCTCACACCCCACAAATGCCACACACCCATACCCTGCCCCTACAACCCCCCACATATACACTCACCCCAACATATCCTATGTCCCACACACACACAGCCACACACCCCCACCCACCATACACCCGCACACACACACCCATGTAGCTCTGGAAAGCTCACCAAATCTCGTTAAGCAGTCCTCCACCCAAAATAATTGCCTGCCCCTGCACTAAAGGGCACTGCTCTAAGCATAAATAGTTCTGCTTTAATTTTTTAATTATACTGAGGTTAACATTTTCAAACTGAGTGATTCAGCTGGTCTAATTGCCAGCGGTGAAGATTACCTAAAAACAGTACTGATGTCAATGGGAGTTAGTGACTCTGAAAATTAGGCTGCTATTATGCAGTCACCAGAATGTAGATAAAGGTAACCAACTTTAGGCACTTATATCTGAAAGTTAGCCACAACGGTAATTGTTTCACTTGCTAATTGCGTGCCCTATTTATTTCAATTCTTGAACAACTCCACATTAGCAAACACCTTCCCTTCAGTTTAACTTTAACCAATGCTTCTGTAGATATATCATGTATCCTGATCAGTTTGTCAATGTGGGACTGTATCAGTCTGATAGCTCAGCAACTTGCAGAGACTTTCTGTTTCACATTCCTGATCACTATGCTACATGACTCTCCTATTCCTATATCCCTTTTCTGGTTCCTTACCTCCTTATTCATTTTATATTTGTTTATATTACTTTGCATTTTCCAGTTAAGATCACGAAATCTCAATGTGAGCCTGGATGCACTGTTCCTTAATAGTTCCTATTTTCTCATCATCAACAGAAAACTCTAAAGATCTGACATTTAATTTTTTTCCTCTAAACTACTGTACTATATATTTTCAATACTTACTCAAAAGTTATCTCACTAAGTATTTTTACAATATATCTCCTATTAGAGACACTAACATGTAACTTACAGTATTTAGTTGATTAAAAGATGCAGTTTTTCCCCCCATTTAACATGAGGGGAAAAAACCCTTGCCTTACATACGAGTCCTGGGCAGGAGGGGTGGGAGGAGTAGGGGGCAGAGTGGCAGACAGTTGCTGTAGCTCCAGCCCCAACCCAGAGCTGGAGCCAGACGTGCAGCTCTCACTCGTCCCCCGCTGCCTCTTCAGGCCCAGTCACTACTCTCTTGCAGCCTTCAGTCTTCCCCCCTGCACTGCTTTTCCCTGTCGCTTCCCCTCTGCAGCATTCCTCCTTACATTTGTTCCATGGCAAGAGGCTCTGTGTTCATTGTAGCCTGGAGCACAGAGCATGTGTACTAACCCAGCATTGTAGCAGCAGTGCCAGCTCCATAACCATTGGCAATGCGTAGGGGTTTCACATATACCCCCTGAACTTAGTGGCGCACCCCTTGCAAAAAGCACCACTGATGCTTCAGGCAGTTGCTGCATGCCACACGCACCCCTTCACCACCAACACCACTGGCAGTGTCTGTGGGCAGTCCCTGATTGCTGCTGGCCACCGCTGATGCTGTCAGCATCATCTGCAGGTGGTCACAGACCACCAGTCAGGACTTCCCAGCCTCCCCTCCACCACTGACACTGCCATGGCCACCTATGGGAGCTTCCTGCTTGCCGCCGCCACCACTAACAGGCGGTCCCAGGCCCCCACAGCCTCTGGGGGGCATGCAGCATTTATGTCCATGACAGCCAGGTTAGAGCCATGCTCTGTTCTCCAGACTGCATCAAGGTTGGAGCCTGTCAGTGGACAACAAAGGGAAGGTGGGGTAGAGGGACAGGCAGGGTGGGGGAGAGACTTTGGGGAGGGAGCCGGAGACAACAGGAATGGCGGGATGGGGACCTGAGGCTTCAGGGGGCAGAAGCAGTGTGGTGGAGGGAAGTGGGGAATGGGGCAGCCTGAGGCTGCAGGAGGGCAGGCAAAATGGGGGGTTAGTGGCAGATGACAGATGGCAGGCCTCTCACTGCCTGCCCCACTACCTCCACGCTGTCTGCTCCCTACCACCTGCCCCACTACAGCTTGCCCCCTATCTTCTCTCAAGGCCCGACCTATCACATGCCCCTTACTGCCTCCCCCACTCTGTCCCCCACCACCTGCCCCATTACTGCCCCCATCATCTCTCCCCTATCACCTGCAATGGGGGGGTGAAATTTAAAATGATCCTCCAATAATTAGATTTTATACATGAACAATTATAATAAATATATATTTTTCCATGTGTAGAATCTAAATTTTGGGGAGTCAGATTACATTTGGGTTTATCTTGCATTCAGGTAAAAATGGTATGCTTCCATGTTAAATTTCTATCCAGTATGTATATCCCTATGCCTAGAGAAGCAGCAATGGTCTCATTAGCAAGACACTGGATAGGGGCCTGGAATACGTATGTTTAATTCCCAAATCACTTTATCTGTGATCCTGGGCCAGTCAGTCTCTCTCTGGCAATTCGCTGTACTTAATAGAGCTAATATTTAATACCCCACAGATATGGCAGTGGGAATCACATATGTATCTACAGATAGATGCAGTGACGAGCTATTCTCTATCTTAACATTTCACTGAGGTGAAATACTGAGAAGGCAGGGTAGATTTGCACCTTATAGACTAACATAGGTAGATATAGATCACAAGCTTTTGCAAGCTAAAGTTCACTTGGGAAACACTGAGCCATGAGTGACTTCATACTGGAAGGCTTTGTAAAACAACTCTCCACATATTCAATGATAACGTTTTAACTTTCATGGATATTATATGTGGCATTTATCACTGTGTTATCTCTGGCTACGACAGGCAGTGTTTATGACTTAAAGCAGTCCTGAGTGCATGCACTGGCACTCCTTTCCAGCTGTCTCAGGATCACGCAAAGTAGTTTATGTTGTGGCAGACCAGCAGGGGGTGCTCCTGTGTTAAGTCACCCACCTCACTGTGCCCAACCACCTTCCAGGCTCTAAGTGCCTCCCTGGGGGCACCTCATGTCCAGCCAATCCCCTTCTTGGGGCACACCCATAAACCTGGGGGAAATACCACCACCACCCAGAGCCTGGACTGATCTTGGTCCTGTGCCCCCTAGGAAACACAGGCCTAGTAGTCCTTGTGGGTACTTGACCCACTGCAACAACTTGGGATGCTTCCCTCAGTCTGAAGCACAAATAACGGTCTTCCTTAGTCAGCCGGACCAAGGGGACCCCAAGGCATAATCTAGACCCTCTCCCAGTAAGTATCCCATTCTAGGTACAGAGGATAGCTTTATTAGTTACAAGGAGTAGGTTTGGAATAGGGTACAGGGTAGAGCAATATCAGAAAAATACCTTAGTGCAAACAGTGGCATGGTAGCCTTTGATCACGCATCTAAGTTACTACAAGCTCTATATCGAATTAGATCTCAAGTAGCTACTCAAAGTAGCAGGTGGAGATTCCCTCTGGAGGCAAGCAGTTCATTGAACATGTGTTTCAAGAGAGAGATAGAGTTTCAGATGGTCCAGCTTCTCTGAGAGTTCTCATGGCTGCATTCTCCCCACCCACCCCCCGGGCAGTCTTGAACTTATATAGACCATTTACCTGATCCAATGAAGACCAGAAATTGTTGCCTGCCAGCCAACCAATTTGAAATGCATCACTAGTTGCCAGGTAGACTGGCAGGGTCTCTAGCCCCCTCCCAGTCATGATGGCATTGCTTAAGTTTAAGCCCCCCTGCCCAGGTGTGTGAGGCCAATCAGGTAGGCAGAGGGAGCAGGTTTCCCCCCTCCCTCAGGAATGTATCCAGCTCAGGTTACAACTCAGGGTTACCCAAAGCCGATGGGGTCAGGGGTGTCTGCCCTCTCCAGTGACCAAATTGTCAGATTGGTCATCAGCCTGATAGCAGAGTTTGGGGAGAGACAGAGATGGCATTCTGCCACATATGCTGCCTTACCTCCTCACTTGGATGTGTGGCAGAAATCCCAGACTGAGCAGGGAAACAGTAGAGACAGCCCTTACACAACACCTTACAGAATTACAGAGAAATCTCTGCCACGCTGTCCAAAATCCCAGACGATGTTTCTGTCCTATATTCATCGTGATTTCAACATAACAGCTCAAGAGCTGAATATAAAAGGTATTCCAATTCAAACAAACTACTGCATTTAAAATGCAAAAGAGTAAGAACAATTAATAACTGTTATTACAAAAGTGGCAACTTTTTAGAGATAATTCAGATTTCTTGCCCAAACATATTTAAAAAAAAAAGAAGAAAGAAAGAAAGAAAAGAAAAGAAAAGAATAAAAGAACTGGTCTGATTCACCATATATGCCATTTTAAGCTTCCTAGTTAGAGGAAACTGAAAGCAAGAAACATCATCTGAATCATCATCTGAAAATAACCCTAGTTCTCATGGCTGTTAATATACTTCTCTGATTGAACATTTTGAACAATATACCAATGGACTTGTAGATCTAAAAGAAGGAACTACAATAGCCTTAGCTAAGGAGCCAGTTATCTGTCTTGGACCACTAATTCACCAATGGGCTGGTCACCTTTCACTAAAACAAAAAGCATGAAAAAGCTCAACCCCAAAGAAGTCTTTAAAAAAAAAAACAAAGAAAGTATATGAACAACAGAGGGGCTTCATGCAAAGCCCACTAAAGAATTCACAGGACAGCTCTTAATTGGTTCTGCTTATTCCCAGCAGGGGAGTCCCAAAGGGTGATGATAGGCGAGCGCTTGTCATCCCTTTGTGACCTTTCCTGTAAGGTCCTTCAAGGCTCCACTCTGCCATGCCTCCTATTCCATGCGTGTATGAGGCCACTGAAACCTGCTGAGGTTTGAGGAAAGATGCCACCAGTGTGCTGATGACAACCATCTGTCTATCTTTCTTTCTCATCTGACCTGGGACTCAGTTTGGCCATAACCCAGTGCCTGGCTGCACTTGGGGACTGGGTATAGTTGGTGCCAACAAATGCTGAATCCAACAAAAGAGAAGTGATGGTGGTGGGATCTCCTGACTTGCGGGGAGGATTGGGACACCAAGCACTTATGGGGTCCAGCCTCTCCTTGTCACTCAGCCTTGGGGAGCTCCTGAATGCTTTGTTGCATCTGGATTGTCCAGTTATGCAGGTAGTTAAGAATGCTTTTCATCAACCCCATCTGGTGAGAAGGCCGCAACCCTTTCTTTCAGACTCAGATTTGGCCACCATCATCGATGCTTTCATAACCTCAAGATTAGCCTGCTCCTAAGCAGTCTAAATGGGGTTGCCCTTGATTACTGTCTAGGAGGTACAGCTGGTGGCAGGCCATCATCTGATGGGGCTGTGTCACCAGCACTACATTACTCCAGTGCTCCAGAGTCTGCATTGGCTCTAGATAGCTTTATGGGAACAATGCAAGGTGTTCTTTTTGAATTATAAGACTGTAAAGTTCATGCTCTACATGCCAAGGTGGATGTCTTTTCCCTTATGTTCCATAGTGATCATTAAGATCAACCGCAAAAGGAATTTCCTGTGCATCAAACACTGTTCCCAATTGTAGCTCTACTAGTCTAAGACTACCTGTCCCTTTTCACCAGCCAGAGCCTGGGCTTGGGCAATTCTGGAAAAGCTGTAAGACCTTTATATTTGGGCAGGCATTTAGCAAGCCAGGCTAAACTGAGGCATTGTTTGGGGAATTTTTTTAATATACTTCATATAGGCCTCTTCTATACATTACAGGTATCATACAATTGACTGGTTAATTGTGCAATTATCTTAAGACCAGCTACACATGCAAGGTGGCTATCACATGATAAAGGCGCCTACTAACTATAAAATTAGACCTTGAAAATGTGTACTAACTTTATAGCTGGTTGCTATCAAGATTTAATTTGCATGTGTAGAAGGATTTCCCCTCCAGCTGGGAGCCCCAACAGCTGATGGGGCTCCTAGCCACAGATATGCAGCCCCACAGCTGCTGTTATTTTCAAGGCATGGGGATGCATGAAACCTCCGTGGTGGCATGGGGCTTTTGGTCCCAGCAACATCTCATTAACAGTCTCTCATTAACAGTCCCATCCCTCATGGAGCTCTGAATCCTGGCTGTTCCTCATGGGCAGCTGGGACCCAGAGACCCTGCAAGTGATGGGTTTCTGGCTGCACCTCACATGCATCCAGGACCCAAAGCACCATTAGCTCTGGGCACTCTCAGTCCCAGCTTCACAGGTCCCTGTGGCTATGAGCCCCCCAGCGAAGGGGGATCCCAGCCACGGATACCTGCTTCTTGCCAACGTGCCAGCAGTAAGGCATGACTGGATCTAATGTTTGATCCTATAACCACATCTCCTGCCATACATGTGGATCATGCATTAGATCCAATTGCATCTTTACCACCAAGTGTAGAAGGGGTCTTATTCTTCCAGAACTAGGTTAAATATTAACATAACTTATTCCATCTTTCTTTTTTGTAAGCTAACCTAGCCTTCTTTAGGAGAAGTAGGGCATCTAAGGCTACTAAATAATATACATAAATGCAGGTTTTGCCATGGTCTTCAATTGGCATTTGGGTCAAGTCCTCTGAATATAGATCGTGACTTTCTCTCAACCCTGAACTGTGCATGCCCGCTTATCATAGTAATGATGACAGTAGTAAATGATGGTTGTGTTGCCCACCAGGATTACTATGCTTTTGACCACTAAGATAACTAACATGTAAGTGTAAGTGTAGCAAAACCCACAGTTTTTCTTTTTCTTTTTTATTGCATTCACTCCCCTTCCCCAACCATTTCTAACTTTTTCTCTCCCTCTCTATTCCGTATAGATAAGTACAAGCAAGCTAAGATGTAGGATAAGCTTTAAACATTTTTATTTTGGTAGCAAGTTTTTGGTTTTGGATATCCACTGTTTTATATTGTATTATTATTAAGTTTGCATTGATTTTCACTGTTGTATATTGTCTTATTATCATTTTTGTATTGATTTTTATTGCTTCATGTGGATACTGTATGGTTTAGGCCTGTGTTTGTAAGTGAACCAAAGTCATGTCAAGTTTCCATTGTATATGTCAAGTCTCCATCTTGTGTCCTCTGCCCAGGCATCCCCTGTGTGTCACAACTGTATGAGTCACATATCCCTCCCATGTAAATTGGTTCCCCGATGAATGAGTGTGATTGGAAATGATTGAAATACAATGGCCTACTGAATGGCCTGCAATGACTGGGCCATCACCTCGCATTGAGTCATCCAGGAACCACGGACCTCACCCAGAAACAGAGACAAGACCAGCATTTGAAAGACAAAAGACCCTTTTGAAAGACAAAAGACAAAAAACTCCCACCATCACTGACACCCGAAACTGCACATCCCTGCACGGAGCACACATGCTTAGTATGCCAGGGACTGACCCTTGCCTGGGCATGCCTCCTATAAAAAGGGGCAATGAAGACACAAGGTCTGCCCCTATAAAAAGGGGCAATGAAGACAGACCCAGTGGGACGCCCTCTCTATCTGGACCAGCACCACGCCACACCACCTAGAGGTCCTGCCAGCAACCCCTGTCTGGACAACACCTACTGGACAAGGACCCCTTTCGAGCCTGGATAGGTAGATATTACCTGCATACCTCCTCCTACAATTTGGACTCTCTCTCTCTGTTTCTCCTTCTGGACTTCAGCCCCTGCATGAAGCCTCTTTAACCTCTCCTGCCATTGTGTGTACGTGTGCGTACACATGTGCGTGTGCGCATGCATGCACACACGCGCAAGGGAACCAATAAGACATTGTGTCACCATCTCCCCTGTTCAATAAAACCACTGTCATTTGCAACCCCCAGTTGGGTCATGTTTTACTAAATCCCAGTCCCTTCCTTATCTTAAATTCCAGCCTCATTTTCTCTCAGCTCTAGTCCCCACCCTCTCTGGTAGTTTCCCAATCTCCTCCCAATTCCATCTCCCCTTTTCTGCCACCTCTCAGCCTCCCCTGCTCCTAGTGCCTTTTCCCTCTGACTTTCTGCTACTTTTCTCTGCTTTCCTGCTGCCCTGCCGCCTGCTGCTTTTCCTGTGATTTTCTGCTGTTTTCAGGTTTCCCCAGCACCATCTGTAGTCACCCCACCCCGCAGCTTCCCAGCTCCTCGTGGATGTCCTGCAGTTTTCTCCAGCTCCCAGCACCTACTGCCACTCCCTGCAACTTCTCTAGCTGTCCTGGAGCCTTCCTCTGGCTCCCCACACCCAGAGCCCCTCTTTAATACCCACACTTTCTCTTAGTCCCATTTCTCCCCCTCCACATCTACCCTTTCAGCTCCCAGGCAGCTCTGGCTCCAGTCCCAGACTGTTCTGCAGGCTGGGCATTGTGTTTTAATCAATTAGGATCAATTAACCTAAGGTTACCCCCAAGCCTCAGTTCTTCAGCCCAGGCCCCTGTAGTCTACCAGTTCTAATCCTGGCCCTGGTAACTTTAACTCCCTACACTTCTACTTTCTTACCTTAACCTTTCCCCAGGTATCCCAAGTACACAAAGCATATATATACATACATACATACATATCACTATACCCAACTTAGGAACTCACTTGTGTGTATGTGTAGGAGGGTGGTATGTGTGTAAATTAGTGAATACATATATATATATATATATACACACACACACAAAGATAGATATCATTGTGTGTGTGTGGTATATAAATTAGTAATCCACATATGTGTATTGGATGTGCAGGTGTTGGTAACTGGCAACTGATTCTGTATAAATTTGGTGTGTGTAGTGTGTATGGGCTTAAATTGGTAATAGATATGCATGTGCCTAGGCTGGTTTGGATGTGTATATGCCTGAGCTGGTAGTGTGAGTGTGTATGCCTAGTAGGGGAGTATGCCACCTAGTCAGTGTATGTGTGCTTAATTGACTTCTTTGTGTGCATGTGCAATTGTACACCACACCCTCCTGTCTAACAGCGCAATATTGAGATCCTGAGCATTGGCCTGACCCCTAAGGGCAACATAAGGCTGTGAGAGAGGAAGTGAAAAATTGCTGTTAGAATCTGCATGGAGTAAAAGTGATTGCAGATAAAGGATACTCCTAAGCATTTTATTCAATAAATATACCCAAATTGCCAGTCCTGTGGGATGACTGGAGGAAGCATGATATAAAAAGAAATAGTTAAGATTAAGCCAGAATCTATCTGGAGGGAGTAAACCTCTCTAACCTCAGGGATGAATGAAGCTGCCAGCTCTACAAGCCTAGGATGAGCCAGGGAGACTACCCTGTCTTCCTAAACTGAAACCTACTGAAAAGGGACCAAATGAACTAATTACTATCTTAAATGAAAAAGACCATTGCCTGTGATTTTTGTCCTCTAGCAAGGCTTAGGGGGCACTTGGGGGGAGGGGTTGTGTTATTTATACCCAGCTTTTTGCTGACAACAAGATACTATGCTCTACCTTTGTTCCAGAAGCCAAGAGCTGATTGTGTTCTATGTTCCCCTGACATCCAGAGGCTAGATTAAATGACAAATTGAAGCAAAGGATAGTCCAGTTTTATTACTGCTTTGTGCATGTGGGTGCATGTACACACACAGACCAAATTACAGTAAAATGGCTGGAGGCATTTTTGGTTTCAGGTTCTTAAAAGAATACTTTCTCTTTGACTTCTAAGTCTTTGTTTTATCAGCCTTACAGATACTTTGGATATTTTTTGTGGAATTCTCTTGTGTCATGTAATAACATCCATCTACATTTGAATCTGGGGTTGGGGGAACAGAGGGGCTGAAGAGAGGAAATCTACTTGTCTTTCCATTTTTTAGTACTTAGTCTAAAATCTGCAATATCTCCTCTGGCAGCAGAAATCAAACTTTTCTGGACCACCCAGGGACAAATATATACCCACTGGGCACATCTACACTTTAATTTATGTGTGCCAAACTTAATGCCCCTTAGCCTAAGGTGCGTTAAGGCCATTTAGGCATGAGTCTACATGAGCATGCCTTAAGGCACCTTAATGCAGCTCACTGGATACATGTATTTGCAGCCTGCCCTGGACAACACCTTTGACAGCCCACCACATGCACAGCTGTGCTGGGGCCTACAGGCAGCAAGGGGGTGCCATTCTGGGAAAGTGGTCAGGGGCAGTGCAAACAATGAGCACATTCCTGCCTGGGGAGTGCAAACAAAGGTGCAGAGAGTGCCCAGGGGCCATTTGGTCTGTCAGTGGCACATGCAGAGCTAGGGCTGCTGGACTGCAGCCAGAGGCAGCTCAGCTCCAAGTGAGCAGAGGGTACGCTCAACCCTCAGGCCATATCTAGTGACTCATGGCAGCTGCACCCAATGCTGGACCTGGCCGTGAGGTACCAAGCCACCTGCCAGTACTCTGAAGCCCACAGAAGCATAGCCAGGCAGTGCAGCCCAGTGCCGGCTGAGGGGGTGGGAGTCTCCAGTCCCCCTAGATGCCATTGGCCCAGCTCCAGCCCTGGCTCTAACCCCCTCCCCATATTGCTGCCACCCCAGCATCAGTCGAGAGTGAACCAGAACTGTGCCCACATAACCCTGAGTTGCCACCAGGTGCTGTCAAGAAGAAGTGGCAGGTGCTTTCTCCAAGGCACAGAAACAGCAGCTGGAGCAGTGGTTCTGGCAGCAGTGGTAACCTGTCGGTGTGCCAATCGACCTGGGACTAAGTCCCAAGGCAGACCTCCAAATTCAAGGGACTAAGCCCCAAGTTGGTTGGCACACCAAGAGATACCACTGCTGCCAGAACCACCACTCCAACTCCAGCATCTGCACCTTGGAGACAGCACCCACCACTTCTTGGCGGTGTTCCATGGACTCAGCTCCAGCCTGCTCAATCAATGTACACAGTGTTAACATGCCTTAAGGCAGCTACATGTCCCTCAAGGAGCCTCAACTATTTGCACTGAAGTTTGATACCTGTTTTATAAAGGTATCAAATTTAGGCATGATTGTCCTAAAATCGCCATTTTTAAGGCACATTAAGGGTGTACACATGTAGACCCGTGCCCTCAATGCACCTTAAAAATGGCTAACATTCCTTAAATTAGCATGTACAGAAGTGCTTACTGACTCCCAATTCTGTAACTAGAAGGAGCATGGCACAATGAACTTCACATCTGCCAAATCAACTTCAGAGAAAACAAGAAGAAAAAATAACCTTAATATAATCAAGAATTCACAGTATTAACTTGCACCTTTACGATGACAAAAGGAACACTTGAGAAAGGCTGACCTGTGATGTGGAGTTAGCATGCTGTTCCAGGAAGACAGAGGACCCAGATTCAAGGCCCTCTTTGTGAGGGGGGCCTAGAACCCAGGTTCTGGCTTCCTAGGTGAATACTACAGCTGCTTAGCTCTGGGGGGAAAAGACTGAAATACTCTAATTTTGTTGCCAGCATGCATACCCAAGCTGTGTACCTATGTAGTCATCCATACATACAGGTGGATTTGTTCCAAAAATGCTACGCAGATGATCAAATCTGGATACTTAGATGACAAGGAAGGGAATACAATGTGATGCATAGCGACTTTACTCATATGCTTAAGCATTTGCAGGATCATATGATTAAACTATTTTGTATGTGTTAATAATCTTCTACCTATTGAGTCTAGGTCAGTGATTCTCAACCTGGGATGCCCTGAGATCCTTTCAAGGGTGCAACAGGGTGCCACACCATATTAGCATTGTTAGGTATGCAAACAGGATGCACAAAAAATCCCAGAGATTAAAAAAAAAAAAAACCTTTGTAAATATTTATAAATACAAGTACTATCCTGATAAAAAAAAAATACAAAAACATTCTACCATGTTGCTGTCTTCCTGAGTTCTCTACAACCGAAGAATTGCTCTAGTATTTGCTGTAGTCAAAACAACCCAACAAGTAAAAACTAAAAACTGGCATTTTCCAAGAGTGCTTGTGTCTATCCAGGAGTGCCTTGAGTCTAAAAAGGTTGAGAACCACTGGTCTAGATAGATTAATTTTACATATCATATTTGGGCTAATATACACCATATTTACTTGAAAAGAATACAGTGCTGATTATAAGATGACCCTGCAAAACTTAGATTCTATATACAGAAATATACAAATCTGTTATAATTTTCCAGGTATAGAATCTAATTATTGGAGGTTTGCCTTGAATTTGTCCCTGTCTCACTGTTACAACAGGGAACATAAATCTGGTACCCCTTTGCTCTCTACTGCCCCCAACTTTTTCCCTACCAGCTCTTTCCCCCTTTCCTTACTGTCAGAACCTGCTTACCCTGAGCACATGGAGCTTAGAAAATAAAAACCTTGAAATTTGACAGGGATGTAGTAACTTGCATATAGTACCCGCCCACTTAGTTCATCCACAATTCATGCATGCTACCTTTTTTTTTAAACTACTGCAGGTTTTACCACAGGTACTCTATACGCACACTTTTGAGTGGCACTTTGAGCCTTACTGGGTGTGTTTACACATGCAATTAATGGGAAGCAATAAACCCTGGAGCTTATTGCTCCTGGGTGCACCATTTGAACATGTGCTCAGGAGTGCAGCATTTTGAGGTAGGTCAGAGCAGCCCTGACAGGCACAGAGCCCCCAAGGTCAGCCTGTTAGCCTGGAGCTGCTTCCCCGCAATCAACGTGCTGTGGAGGGGTTGGCTGGGGCACAAGGGTGTGCCAGTGTGGGGCTAGCCGGCAGGTAGGCAGCTCCCACACTGAAATGCCCTTGTGCCCCAGTGAGTCAGGGCAGCATCTACACATGTACTGTTGTGGAGTTTTTTACTCCACATAGTTTTTTATTCCACAATAGTACTATCCTGCTGTGGTGTAAATTAGTTTACTCCAATCTAACAGGGGTACACATGTAGATGCCGAAACATTTACTGTGCAGCTAATTAGTCTGCTGTGCAGTAAATGTTTCATATAGATGCACCCGCTTATATGTAGGAGAAACTATGCATGTTATTAGTCCAAAGCCAAAGGCTTGCGATTCATCACATAGTTCATTGGGCTGGGCTCCATCACAGTCAACATCATTTCAAACCATGGTGACCCCACAGCTCAGCACTGCTCAGTATATGTGTGTACTCCAGATATTCCCACCCCCAAAGGATCCATGTGCTAACTAGCCACATTCATGATTGGAACTGGGTGTTCTTGTCAAAAGTTTTGGGATGCCCCAAAAATTGATGTGCACATGAGGTGCAGGGCAACCTAGTCCTGCTTCATCTGATAGAAGGTAGGGCCACACTAAACATATGCACCAGGCTGAGGGATGGGCCAACAAAGGGATTTTGACTGAACTGTTTGGGGCCCCATTTGGTGAAGTTTGCCAGACATTTAAGGCTGGTGGAGAAACAGGAATCATTGGACATGGGAAAGAAAGGTGCAGCTCAGTTGTGGGAGTGAAGAGGAAGTTGAAATATTTCATAGATATTAGGGCTGGAAGGGACCTCGGGAGATCATCAAGTCCAGCTCCCTGCCCAAAGGGCAGGAAGTCAGCTGGGGTCATAGGATCCCAGCAAGATAAGCATCCAATTTACTCTTGAAGGTGTTCAGTGTAGGTGCTTGAACCACCTTTGCTGGCAGACTGTTCCAGACCTTGGGGGCTTGGACAGTAAAGAAATTCTTCCTTATGTTCAGCCTGAAAGGTGCTTCTCTGACTGGGAATTGAACCTGGACCACAGCAGTGAGAGCTCTGAATCCTAACCACTAGACCACCAGGGAGCTAGTCAATGTGGTGGCTCATCA
Organism: Crocodylus siamensis; assembly: GCF_052110815.1. Lineage (NCBI taxonomy): Eukaryota > Metazoa > Chordata > Crocodylia > Crocodylidae > Crocodylus > Crocodylus siamensis. The sequence continues at coordinate 174,275,712 of NC_143395.1, forward strand.
TACCTTGAAATAGAATCAGTGGTTAAGGGAACTGTGCATAAGGGGCATTACCATATATCTTATTCAGATGGGGTGTACTAACATATCTTTGTGGTAGGTTCCTATCAGTATGTTTGCCCAATGTGGATCATGTATTTTATAATCATACTCAGTGGTAGCTACTGAACTAATCAACTTCGTAGCTGGTTTCCATTGTTGAGCACAACTGAGCTTTTGGCAGCAGTTTAATAATAAACATTGTATTTAATGACGTTTCCTTGTATGTGATTTTAAACTGGGGCACTTTTTTGCCCATGCCAACTGGCAGACGGGGGGAGGGATGGTATCTTCTTATATTCAAGTAAATATGGTGTCTACAGTCATTTCCAAAGTACCAAATTTCATGGCATCAGGATATTATTATAGTGGATTATGTCCATATTTGCTTCTAATCCCTTTGTCAGAAACCTGCTTAAGACTACAATCTTGCACTACTTTGAGAAATATTCTCACTAAAGTCTCTTCATAATATGGTTTCACACTGTGCTTTAGTTATTGCCTTTTAGTTTTTGGACAATTTTAGTTATTGCACAGTATATAATCCTAATTCTCCTGCAGTTCATTCATTCCACAACTATTACTCCCTTCAAGGCCTGAACTAGCCATATGTCATTTATAAGCATCATGTATAAACGCTTATTGGTAATTTTTTTTTTAAGTACTTTTGTTGAAGCTTACCTACAATTTCATAGCCTCAGAAGCTTCCTGGCAGCACAAGCAAGACATAATGCAGTCAGCCACAGGCAGATGGGGTGGGACACGGTCTGTGATCCCTAAAGTACATAGACACAGCAGTCCAACTCACTTAGACTGAAGAAAACTTCTCATACAACTGCTGCAGTTCCTCCAGATGGGTGTTTTTATAGTTAGATGTGTATCATTTATATTGTATTACCCACTTTTTATATTCTAAGGATTTCAAAGGAGAGCAAGCCACCCTGTGTTAGGCAATGTGCATACCTGCCATAAAAGAGGGTCCCTCCCTGCAAATCAACAAGACAAAGGCAACATTATATGACCCTGGTGGCGGCACCCTCAAGCATGCAGCACTGTTGCAGTCAGTCTATCTTCTAAACTGGAATCAATGTATTTGCATCCCTGAAGCACTTCTCTGGGGTTCGTTAACACTGCTAAGTGCAGTGGCAATTAGCCAAGCCCCAACCAGCTATTCAGCTACTTACCTTCCGGTTTAAGAGGAAGCTGACCTGCCACAGACCCACATGCCTAAAGGTACCACTGCCTGGCACAATCAATTCACAGTACAGATAGACAAAGACCAAGAATAGGAAAGCTTCTATATAAAAATCATGAAGCCAAGTATTTGGCTTTCCCCATGCAACAGATTGGAATACTAGCCTTTAATTGGCAGCCTGCTGTGCAACCAATGGCATGTGAGCTCATTGTTCTGCATGTTAGTGTTCAGATTGCTACACTAAGCACTGATGTGTTTTTACCTTTCCTCCTCCACCCTAGCAGCCATGTATGACTTGTTATTCTCCATTCACAGCAACCGAGAGAAAAATCAAATCCCATCTGTTTCCACCAAAAAAAAAAAAAATTGAAATGAGGGAATAAACATAAAATTCAGTGTAATAAACACCACTTGTATGCCATCTTTGCCTTGGCTAAAGAAATCCATGCTATGGGGAGTTGCATAATGTAAAACTATTTTCCAGAGGGAAAGAAATGAATTAGTATCAGTTTTACCATTTGGTAATTAACTGGTCAATTTTTAAAACTGAAGGTACTTTTGATATTCACATACCTTGAGGTTTCATTTAGTGATGGTGGTAGTTCCAAGGCAAAAATGTTTTACAATAAACTAGGAAGCAGATACAAAATTTATCTGATACATATTACACTCATTTTCCACAGTACTACCACTGTCACTGAAATATGACCTTGTTCATTTGTTTGCAAAGTCAGCAATACTACTCACACAAGATTTAATATAAAGGAAAGAAAAAATGGACAGTTTGAAGACCCATGGGAACAAGACAGAAATGATAACTTGGACTGTTCCATACCTGCAGACAGGCACATAACCAGAGAAGAGAAATAGCATGCAGGTACCCAAATAGACATATTTGTGTTCTAGAGCACTACAGTAAGCCATCTGGCAACTGAATATATACTCAAAAGGTTAATTGCTCCAGTGCCTAAAACATTTCAAATTTAATGGCGAAGTTGTTTTAGTGAAACATAATGAGTTTGCTGATTCACCAAATAGCAGAACTATACAGTTACATCCTTTGAATCACAGCTAGACTCTACTGCCATGGAAAAGCTGCCTTGTCCTAAGCACTTCCCATACCCTCTGCTTCTGCATGGAGAGGTTAGCCCGTCTGAGCATTGCTATCCCACAAAGCCCAGACCTACCGTAGACGGACTCTACAAATCCTACATAGGCTTTAAAAGTCAGGAATCATTCAGCCAGAACACTAATGTCATGTCAGCTGAAACAACAGGATCCATTTGACCTTTATTCCTCAGGATGAGAACCACAGACCAGTAGCATTTAACCGCATTAAAGAGGCCAGCTCTCACATTCTGGAATGAGCTTCATAATATTTGGTTGCATTTCTTCTGGCTTTGTTTTTAAGCCTTGAGACTGCTGTTTGGGTTTTATTTATAATATCTGAAGCAGTTCCATAAATAAGGGTACTCTGAAATAGCTGATGGATACTATGACACTGCTTTATAATGTCACAGTAGTTATATGTATTCCTAACACTTTTATAATTCAGATCCAATTAAAGAGAAAAACAACTGTGAAGAGAGTTTCAACAAGGAATTCTATTTTATATACTGGAGTAGATCTTACAGTGCTTTAAACTATCTAAAAATTATTGCTATCTACTTAGATTGTCTGAAGTATCATATCTACTGGAGAAAGTCTTCCTTAACATATTGAAAGCCACTTCCTAATAGTGAAGCTTAATAAGTCTAATTTCAAAACTAATATCCTGAAGTAGGCTCAGTATCTAGGGTACTGAATTTAAAATGGAATAGTTAAAACATTAGTAAATATTCTTACAACATACCATTAGGTACATTCTTAATTCCTTAATTTTTAATTATATGATTTCTAGGGGTATTTTTTTTAAATCAAAAAGTCTGTTTTGAGTCAGGGTGGGGGCAGAAGGGAAAATGAGGGGGTGATTCATAAGTCTAAACCAAACTTTAGCAATTAGCAGTTAGCTTCCCGTGTTGCTAATCCCCTATTTGTACTCTGGAGAGCACACTAGTTGCTTGTTAGTCTAACTTTGCAAAAAGGATATTTTTGAATACTAATAATCAGAAACATCAAGAGTTAGAGACAACTGCAACACTACCACAGAGACAACTGCAAACATAAGGAACAGATGTGACATTTGGGTGATATGAAAGGAATCTGGTTGAGATGGAAAAAGCCTAAAACATGTTTTCACATCCTAGCTTATTCTACATGTTAATTACTGGACAAAAAGTATTCAAATGGTCTATTTTTATAACTGTATTCCTCCTGTGTATCAAGGAGCACATAAAATAGGCACTCTTTTATGGAAGAAATGTATAAATCATCATAAATGATCATTAAAAGTACTTCAGTGCAGGGATTCTTGATATATTCAAATACCAATGTTCTACATGAATTTGTCAAGTTGCACAATAGTATAACTGAGCAAGTAATTAATATAATTACCTTGGGGAACTGAGATGAGTTTTGCATATTGTAGTTTAAGGGAAAGGAGAACAATGTAGGGAAAAAGAAGCTTCTTACCAGTAACTGAAATTGTTTGAGAAGCATTGTTTGTCCATGTGAACATCCTTATAGTGGGGTACACATGTCTCTAGCATTCAGAAACTTTTTTGCCCTAGCACTACCAATTAAGCATCCAGTTATCCAGCCCCTCCTTGTGTCTCATGCCAAATAGGTGAAAAAGTGATATGCACTTCTTGCTTCTCAGTTCCCTCTCAGTCACAAAGTCCTTTACTGTGCATGAGTCCTAAGAAGACACAATGAGGGAGAGATGCAGATGTATGTTGAAACAACAATCTCAGAGATGTCAGTAACTTCTTTTTGCCTTTTGAGTAATTGTTCATATACACACTGAGGACACTGTGAGTGACTTCAAAGCCCAACTCATATATCAAGAGGTAAGCTCATGGTGCTAGGAGACCAGAAACTTAGGGACTGCCTCAATAAACTCAGCATCCACCCAAAAGTCTTCTGTGATTTCACTGTGCTTTGTAAAGATGTATACAGAGTTCCAGATGACCCAGTGTACAAATCAGAGGAGAAGCATTACACTGGAATCCTGTAGATGTTGTCCGGGCTCTAGTAGAAGGTGCATTAAAACAATTAAGGCACACATCTACACACAGATGTGCTAATGTGCATTAAGGCACATTAAATTTAGACATGAATGGCTAAGTCACATCAGCATACATGCAGATGCACTAATGTGCATGTACCAGGAGGCCCACCCACCTGTTTCTGAGCTAACTGCCCACCTTCTCGCCCACCATGCCTTGTTGGTAATTAATTAATTGACATAAATTAAGTGGGAGGCTGCCCATTTCTTGCCCCAATGCCAGGGGGCACTATCTGCAGCTCTGTTCCTCCCCTGCACTGCAGCCCAAGCCTTGCAGATGGCATCCAGATGTTATCCATATCACTGGCCCCACACTAGGCCCTGTAATACTACCAGTTGGACCCCGCCTGGATTCCTCCCTGCAGGCAGTCTATTCCACCTTCATCCTGGACAGCATAGCTCCCTGAGCTGCTTCACCCTTACGGGTGTGGCCCCCTAGGACCTCTAGCTACTAGCCCTGGCCCACCTCCAGGCCAGTCGGAACCCCAGGCCCTCAGCTCTGGGGTGTTCCTCACGGTGGGCCCCCGGTCCTTCAACCCTTCCAGTCCTGGCCCCAGCATTGACCAGTCGGAGGATGTTCAGACAGGCGTGAGTCTATGGCCCCACTCTCTTGCTGGAGGTCCACCTACCAGACCCTACAAAGGGTTGTGGGAGCTAGGGTTAAGGTGCCCCGACCCACCTTTCACTGGGGTGGTAACTGGCCTGGCATTTCCTGGGGGCTCCCATACCACTGAGAGCCCCACCAGGCCACCCACTCCTGACAGGGTGCAGTTTTAGGTCATACCCAGGACCAGGAGCCTCCTGACCATCCCCTACAGCTCCTCCCTTACGTTCAGATGATACCAGCAGCCCTCCAGCCAGGTGATGCTGTTGCCTGGCCACCCAGCAGCAACATGCCCTGTTTATATGGGCATCTGAATCTAAAATGGCTGCCCTCATCAGGCACCTGTGGGTGCTACCTTCTGGCCCCTTAAAGTGGCAGGCACAAACTGTGTCCTGGCACAGTGCATTAACACAGTGTCTATCGATTGACAGACACCGCATTAATATGCATTAGCATATCTATATGTGCGCTAACGCGTCTTAGCTGTTCACGCCTAAATTTGATACCTGCTTTATGCATGTATCAAATTTAGGTTCACAAAGCCTTTCATTGCCATTTTTAAGGCGCATTAAGAGCACAAACATGTAGACACGCACCCTTAATGCTTCTTTAAAATAGCAATTTTGGGCTAAGCCTGATTAAAAGAGGCAGGTATAGATGCGCCCTGTATGTAAAGGAACAAGGCTCTTTTCAAGTTGAGCGAATGTAAGTTTATCTCAGTTCAGGAGCAGTAAGGTCTGTGAAAGACCTCTGACATGCTGAAATGCTGGCCAAGGAGGAATTTAGTAACCATCTTAGGTAAAAACTTATGGTGGCTTCTTACAGACACTCTCACTAAATAAAAGACCATAGACGGGAGAATCTGCCTAAACGGATGGGATCTTACCCCTCTCCTTGCCAAGGTAATCAATCAGGAAGGCTGATTTCATGGCAAAGTAAACTAAGAACAAAGGCCTCATCAGACACAAAGACCAAATGTAGGCCTCATCAACTACAACAGATGTCTCATTTGTGCCAAGATAAACTATTTTATCTCAGGACACATTGAAATTATTCAGATATCCATGTCTATTATCCTGGTCTAAATCCTAAAAAGGTTCATGGGATACGAGGTACTAATCATTCATCTCAGAAAATCTTAAAGTGCGTCTAAACAGTTATCCTGGGACTGGATTTTTGAATCAACAGCAGAAAAGTGCCAGATGAGGAAAGTGCAGGTCTAGGTAAAGCATTCTCCCTCTGTCCTGAGTAAAAAGATTTGTAGAACCTGAATGACAACAGAATAAGTTCTCCATAAGGCCACCGGGGCCTTATGAACCAAACTATCTTGGGCACACAGGACCTGGGCTGACCTAAGAAGCCTTACCTGCAGCTCTGGGGGCCTCTCAAGGGCTGCAGTGGTGGAGATCCAAGTTCACAAAGCCCGGCTGGCAGCCAGAGCATTGCTCTGGCCACCCAGGTTTGTTTTGGGCAGTGCATGCTGCACTGCCCCACTTTTTTCTGCTGTGGTTTTTTGTGTTGGTTGGTTGGTTCTCCTGGTGTGAAAAAAACCACCACAGTGAAAATCACCAGCATGGGAAATGTGTGCACATGCAGCGCCCACAGTTTGTGGCACTGCAAACAGCACAGATGGGTTTGTGGCACTGCAAACGGCACGTGCGCACTAATAGGGACATGCCCACAGGAGCTATCAGGTTCCAAGTCTTGTTTCACCATTTCTATTTGTTTTATCCTAGGTATTCACCTATCGAATCAGAGGAGTGGACAGGACAGCATTTGAGAGAGAGGTCCCACAAATGAAATAAGAAATGAACCATACAGCAAGCTTCAGCAGAGGTCTCCCCAGGAGCAGAAGCACTGGTACTTCTTGTTGACAGTCACTGAAAACAAATTTATTTCAGGTAACCCTGGTCTTCAGCGATCGACTAGAAAACTGTGTCTTTGATCTTATCATAGAGAGAAATGACTCTGTTGAGACTATGTCCAAAGCACTAAGACAGACCTGTAGTGCAGACACGTGTATCTGACATCAAATGCACCAGTACTGTAGGCATTAGAGGAGCAGAGCTCACTTCATTTGGTCTGTTGCTGCTGATTATCATGATAGTATTACCCGTTCTATGTGTACCTGACATTTCACAGAGGAAGGCTTAGCAAAGTTTTGGTCCCACCTTGAATTTCAGCACATTGAGGAGTCTCATCTCTTCCAGTGATTGAAGACTGCATGCCCACAGGTTGTCAACATGGGCTACCCAACATAGCAGAGAGGGATTCGTCACTGATGGACATGGTGGGAGGAATAGCATTTTTTTTGCACATGTTGATCATATCCATGCACCAGATCAAATAAATGGGACCATGCAGGAAGAATTCATAATCAAGAGGTCAAGAAATCTAAGACTATTAAACATATCTTCTAATTTCTGCCTCAAGATAGCAGTGTTATTTGGCACAGTAGACATTTAGTGGGGAGGCCAAGAGGCACATGCCCCAACCAGAGAACAATGATAAAAACAAGGTCCTTTTTGTTTCCTTTTTTAAAAAAAATTAAAAATGAGAATGAATGCGAGAACAATAGAAACAGCAATAATAAGAACATAATAAATTAAAAGCATTAAAGGAAAGTATCAAACACATTCATAGGCTATAATTAAAAGCTAGTAAGAGTACCAAGAGAGAAGTCAGATGAAAAGAATTGAGGATCAGGAATAATTCACTATCCTTTATCCCCTCAACACAGGATCTGTCAGGGATGCTGATCAGGCAGACCAGCCTGGACCCAGTGCTGTCAGGGACTCTGAGCAGGCAGGCCAGCCTGAGCCAAGTACCTGCAGCAAGACCCAGCTAATGAAGTCTGCCCCAGTTTAGGAGCAGCAAGCATCCCAACTGGCTCTTGGGAACACCGTTTATTGCTAGCTGGGGCCCTGGGTCTGCAGGCCAGTCAGAAGTTCTGCTGTGACAAGCCTCCTGGTTCCTGGCCCTGGTTTTCAACTGTTTTATAGACATTGGCTCTGGCTGTCCCTGCAGTTCTGTTTCCTGGCTCCTGCCCCTGCTTTGGCTCTGTTCTTAGACTTTGCCCTCTGGATTGCCACTCAGCATCTGACCCCTGGATCCTAACCCTGGACTTGTTGTGGACTGTGCTTCTGGATCTCCCTCTGGCTTTGGTATCAGGCTCCTGCCCTTTGACCCAGCTCCAGGCCCTGCTTTCCCTCGGTGGCCTAACCATTAGACCAGACTGCCTATGCCCCAGTCCCTTACGGGACATGGGGAGGAGTGAGGCTACAGTGGTTACGAGAGCTGCTAAGGCAAAATACGCTGGTCTGCTTGAGGCCTGGCACATTCTTTTGGTTCATGAGTCAACAACAGCTGCTGAATGAGAAAGAAGCAAACCCTTTATTCACAGTGATGAAGATGCTGCATCTATCTGGAACCTTGGGCTTCCCTGTTCCCGGGGTTCAGCTCCCAACTCCCAAACTCACAGTCCATAAGAAGGCATCATTTCTAAAGTAGGGCCCTAGCAGACATTCATTTAAAAGCATAATGGAATCTGATGTGTGCCTCCTGCCATGCTGCACATGCATGGCAGAAGACACAATTGGGATCTGATCCATGGGTGCATGGGGGAAGAGGGCCATCACCTGAAATGTGTAAAACTTTCCACATACCCATCAGCTTGCCCACCCCTCCCCTCCCCTTCACCTCCCCCTCCAAATAAAAGTTGGCGCCTATGAGCTGATCCCCATCCCCACAATTGTGCCATATTGCCAGCGCAGGGGGAGCCCAGGGTCACCATCCTGGGCTCCCCCTGCACCAACAAGTAGCAAACCAAGTGCCCCCAGTGCTCCTGTGGCTGGGAGCAGTGGCCAGCTGATCATCATTGGCCATACAGCCAATGTAAGGCACGATATGAATGAGCCACAAAATATGTACAATAACTTTCTGGCTTATTCCCTGTTTTATTGACCCATCAATTGAATAAATATGGGGCCCAAGTTACTACTTAAGATGTGATTAACTTGTTAATCGCATCTTAAGTGTAATGTCTGCCAGTGCCCTTATAGTCTTTCACCTATATATCACTACAAGGCATGTGCACGTTCTACTTTGAGGATGTGAATAAAGAACAGTTCATTTTTACAATGAAAATTTTGGCTCATTCAGCAGCAACTGCAAACCAGTTGTCTAGAGCTTTTAAGTGTGCATTCATAACATTCATCTTCAGTTTTTTTTTAAAAATCAAGCTTTTACAACTCAAGCATTCCAAAAGTTTAACAAATGCCCAAATTAAGGTTATCTGTGCAAATGGCCAAAAGCACTTCCTTGAAACCAAGGTGATCCCTTTGCAAAAAAAAAAAAAAAAAATCAAGCCTCTCTGCCAAAGCACAGAAGCACTAAAATAGCAGTTTACAATCCTCTTCTATGGTAAGTATATGGTCAGCTTGCAACTTCACTTCTAAGATGAACCAAACAACTGTAATTGAATTTCTGAAAGACGTGACTTCACCTGCTAAATTTCGCAACCGCTTTGGGGGTTTATAATCCCTAGTTTAGGAGCTGCTGCACACAAGTCTTTCCTCAACAGACTGTGAGAAATTTTGAGGCTAGGCAAAATTATTTATTTTTCCCTAAAATAAAAGGAAGCAGAAGAGATTTTCTAAAACTATTCAACTGCAGGAAGGCACTTGGCAAGGGAAGAAAAAAAATAGCCTAAACTATTTAAATTTCGGCGAAGTTTTTAGCAACTAAAAACAAGTCCTTGTGATAGGAAGCAACAAGTACCCCTAACCTGAGGTAGTACTCTCTGGTGCCAGGAGTCCTTATTTATTTTTTCAATTCCAGGCACACATCGTGCCAAGTACTATATGCGCCAAGGTATCCCATCCCTGAAAAGTTTACAATATAGATTCATTATCTAATAACAAACGATAATGTGCTGCATTTATATAATGTTCTTTATCTTTAAATACGGAAAGGCCGTATTTTCAAAAGCACCTAAAGAAGAACATAGATGATATCTACAGAAGCTTTTAACTAAGTTGGATGCCTCACCTGTGCCAGTGAAAAGCTAAGCTCTGAACCTGCTCATTTTCAAAAATCCTGCCAGACACCAATCTGAATCAGTAGGGGCCTAAATAGCTTTGAAAAACTGGCAAAAAGTTCTTTGCCAATATTACTTTATTTCATTTTTCCTGTTTTGCCTCTGGGGAATCTAGAACACAAACGGTTTTTTAAAACAGATGTCTCCTTGACCCCAGGAATGATTACCCCAAGGTCTGACCCAGATCAAAAACAGGAGCAGCACAGTCATTTCTATACTGCCTTTCTAAACTTGCTCCTTCACCAGTAGGTGGCCAGCAAGAGCACATGGCCTGACCATACTGGCTCCACAGCACCGCATGGGGGCCCTTCAAGGCTCTGGTCATTCCTGAAGCTGGAAGCACCAATCAGCTGATCAGCCCTGGCCACATGTTCAGTTTAAGGTATGATATGAACCAGCCACAATGTTATTACATAAAATTGGTGTAAAAACTTTGTGGCTTATGCCCTGTTTTATCATACTATTCACCATATAAACATGTAATTGTTACTGCTTAAGATATGATTGACTAGTTAATCACATCTTAAGTGTAATGTCTGCCAGGGTCCTTGGTCTGTTAAGCATTAGACTGAGGACTAGCACCCAGTTGTCGCCCACTGGAACAAAATTCCATTATGAACAAAGAAGATGAGCTCTTCAGCTGCACACTAGCTTTATGACAAGCCTTCAAGTCACAACATGTAGAAATGAAATATTAATATTGTGCCATGTGTTCCTACCACCTGGTTTAAGACTTGCTGTTCAAGACATGCAGAAAGCAGGCTTGCAGACAAACAGCAATCAAACCATATTTGCTTAACACTGCCTTTCACCTACGCTTCTAATATTTTCAAATAACACAATTTTCCCTATATGCTCAGGAAGGTCAGCATAGATAAAGCAAAGAGATCAGAACAGAGTCCTCAAGGAGTTAAATACCACTATTTGCTTTACAGTTCATTTAATTGCATCTGAGACATCACTTGCTGTTCTAGTCAGGCTTGTATATTTTGTACTTCACCCTCCACTTCAGTGTCCAAGTGCCTGCAACTTTCAGGGTTTTATGCTGACCTCAATCTACATCAGAACTTCCAGTGCCAAGCTTGCAGAGTCAAGCAATCTGCCTGCTAACAGAATATTTTTGGCCCTGCAGTATAAAGAAAAAATCTTACACATAAATGTCAACTCAAAGCTCCTTAAATGGTAACTCCATAACTAAGTGACTACTTGTCACTATCACTGCATACACTGTAAGCAACTCCTTCTTGTATGCAATACCATAGTTCTGATACATTACAACAAAGTAATTTTGAAGTTATCACAGGTTATTCACCTCTACATAATCCTACTACAAAGCATATCCCTTCATGCGTTAATTCTCCAGCATGATTGTTTAATGAAAACAAGCAATTGGAGAACCAACAGTTGTCTTGGCAGTTGTAATTACTGGTAGAAAATGCAGTGACCACAGAAAATGTTATTGCAATGAGCTACCACAAGGGGATACGATTTGGAAGTAGAGATTAATCTTAACATGATATAGATTTATGAGTGTAGAGGCATTATTAATACAATATCCTATAATTCAATCAATTTTCTTCACATATCTAAAAAAAAAATCCTCCCCAGAAATCATCCTGTGGAAAAGTCTGTGCTCTCACCACTACCAACTAATAACTGAAGCAGTACATTAATTACATTTCCAACCCCTTACTGAATTATATAACAGTTGTATGTTTAGTCCATTTATTTAAACAACCATTACATTATAAGATGCTTAATAGCTTTTAATAGATTTATAATTCATGAATTTGTCTACTCCCTTTTTGAACCTGGCTACACCATCTGCCTCTGCAACCTCCTGTGGTAATGAGTTCCACAAGTTACCTGTGTGCTGTGTAAAAAAGTACTTTCTGGGCATGTCTACAAGAGATGCTTACTGCACAGTTAACTAATTAGCTCTGCAGTAAATGTCTCAGCATCTACATGTGTGCCCCTATTAGGCTGGAGTAAACTAATTTTCTCCTCAGCAACATAGTCCACAGCAGCACATGTGTAGACACTGCCTCAGCTGACTGGGGCATGAAGGTACTTGAGTGCAGAGGCTGCCTGCTGGCTAGCTCCACAGCACTTTTAAGCCAGGGGGAGCAGCCCCAGGCTGGCAGGCTGACCCTCAGGACCCCCTGCCAGCTGGGGCTGCTCCAACCAGGCTCAACGTTCGGCAGTCCAGGGCACATGTGGAAACAGCACACCTGGAGCAATAAACTCTGAGGCAATAAGCACTGGAGTTACTGCTTCACTTTAACATGCACGTGTAGACCCACCCTCTCTTGTTACTTTTTAACTTGTCTCCTATTAACTTCAGCAAATGTCCCCTAATAATAGTATTTGGTGAACAACAGTTCCCTGTTCACTATGTCCATGACCTTCATGATTTTATACACCTCTATCATATCCCCACTTAGCTCTATCTTTTCCAAATTGAAGAGTCCTCTGCTCATTTCCATTGCCCTTCTCTGTACCTTTTCTAATTCCACTACTTTGTGTGGGGGATTAAAACTGTATACAGCACTGAAGATATAAGAGCACCATAGATTTGTATAATGGCATGATGATGTTCTCTGTTTTGTTTTCAATTCCCTTCTTAATTATGCCAAGTATTGTATCTGCTTTTTTCTGGCCCCTCAGGGCTCAGTCCTTGGGCCCACACTGTTCAATTTCTTTATTGGTGACTTGGACGATGGGGTGAAAAGTAGCCTGTTTAAATTTGCTGATGATACCAAGATTTGGGGTGAGGTGGGCATGCTAGTAGGGAAGGATAGGTGATGCACCTCGGGAGGAACAACCGGCACCCTACCTACAGGTTAGGGAACTCCCCTCTTGTCAGCACGGAGGCGGAAAAGGATCTGGGGGTCATCATTGACTCCAAGATGAACATGGGCCGGCAGCATGGAGAGGCAGTTAGGAAGGCCAACTGCACCTTGTCATGCATCCACAGATGCATCTCGAGCAGGTCCGAAGAGGTGATCCTCCCCCTCTATGCGGCACTGGTCAGGCCGCAGTTAGAGTACTGCATCCAGTTCTGGGCGCCACACTTCAAGAAGGATGTCGACAGCATGGAGAGGGTCCAGAGGAGGGCCACTCGTATGATCAGGGGACAACAGGGCAGGCCCTATGAGGAGAGGCCGCGGGACCTGAACCTGTTCAGCCTCCAAAAGAGAAGGCTGAGGGGGGATCTAGTGGCCTGTTATAAACTAGTCAGGGGGGATCAGCAGGCATTGAGGGAGTCACTGTTCCCCCAAGCACTGCCAGGAGTGACCAGGAATAACGGTCACAAGCTGGCAGAGGGTATGTTTAGGTTAGATATCAGGAGGCGCTACTTCACGGTCAGGGCGGCTAGGGTCTGGAACCAGCTTCCACGAGAAGTGGTGCTGGCCCCTATCCTGGGGGTCTTTAAGAGGAGGTTAGATGTACATCTTGCTGGGGTCATTTGGCCCCAGTACTCTTTCCTGCCATGGCAGGGGGTCGGACTAGATGATCTGCTCAGGTCCCTTCCGACCCTAGAAACTATGAAACTATGAGTACAGCAGGACCTGGACAGGTTACAGGGGTGGGCTAACGAAAATAGGATGAGTTTCAATAGAGACAAGTGCAGGGTGCTGTACTTGGGCAGTAGGAACCAGCAGCACACTTATAAGATGGGAAACTCCCTTCTCAAGATCATGGTGGCAGAAAGAGATCTTGGAGTCATTATTGACTCCAAGATGAACATGGGCCAACAATGCGAGGTCACAGTCAGTAGGGCTAACCGTACCTTGTCGTGCATCCACAGATGCATCTCAAGCAGGGCCAAGGAGGTGATCCTCCTCCTCTATGCGACACTGGTCAGGCTGCAGCTGGAGTACTGTGGTTCAGTTCTGGCCACCGCACTTCAGGAGGGATGTGGACAGCATTGAGAGGGTCCAGAGGAGGGCCACCCGCATGATCCGGGGACAGCAGGGCAGGCCCTGTGAGGAGAGGCTATGGGACCTGAACCTGTTCAGCCTTCACAAGAGAAAGCTGAGGGGGGATCTGGTGGCTGTCTATAAACTCACTAGGGGGGACCAGCAGGGTTTGGGAGAGACCTTGTTCCCCCTAGAACCCCTTGGGGGACCAAGGAATAATGGCCACAAATTGTTAAAGAGTAGGTTTAGACTAGACCTCTGAAGGCACTACTTCACAGTCAGGGTGGCTAGGATGTAGAACCAACTTCCAAGGGAAGTGGTGATGGCTCCTACCCTGGGGGTCTTCAAGAGGAGGCTTGACATCTACCTGGCTGGGGTCATTTGAACCCGGTTTTCTCTCCTGTCCAGGGCAGGGGGTTGGACCTGATGATCTACAAGGTCCCTTCCGACCCTACTTCTATGAATCTATGGTCACTTCTTCACACTCCTATCTGAGGAAGCTATTATACCACACCTGATTATAAAAAGTGACAAAGTAGGAAAGGGCAAAAGACAGCAAGAGAGAGAGAGAGAGGAGCTTACTGCAGTAAATGAAGATGCCCAAAATAGACACAGGGCTCTAACCATGGTAGGAGAAAATGTAACCACTGAGATTTTGTCCAGCTTTTGCTCATGGCCAGCATCTGCCCTTCTACGTCTGCAACCAGGAAGAAGAAACAACGCAACTTCCCTGACTAGAGCTGTAGCCAATCCCTGAGTCTCCAGGCTGTGGGATGGCTCTCCTGTCTTTAGGAAATAGGGGCATTAGAGAGTCTTGGTTTAAAGCTGGGTCGTCAAAGAACCAGCCTCCGGAGCCCTATCATTTGGCCCACTGTACTGTTTGTGGACGGACTGGCCCCACACATTACATTCAGTCTGCAATGGACCCAGTCCCATGAGCTGACTGCAGTACATGAAACTTATCTGCCATGCTTTGGGCTGGATCCAGCACACAGGGTCAATCCCAATCCACAGTGGATGCTGAATGTGGCACCCATGCCAGACTGGCCCTACATGCAGGATCCAGGACCACAGTGCACACCAGAACGAGTATGCAGGGCCAGTCCAGCCTGGGTGCCACATTCAACATCCACACTGGATCAGCCCTACATGGTACTTGCAACACCTGGAGATGGGGCCAGGGATGGAGCCAGGAATAGAGCTGGCACACACGCTGTACAGAGTGCCCAGAACTAGCCCAGACCTGCTGTGCCTGCTGCACCTATGCTAGGTGAGCCCTGTGCACTGCCTCTGGCCATGGGGCCAGATGAGTTTGATACCCCTGGTTTAAAACAAAGCCAGGTCCTTCCTTTTTGTGGCTCAGTCATTCCAGTAATTGGGTGGGCTCACAGACCAGATGTAGCTCTGTTCAGATGTGGGAGGGGAAAACACTGCGGCTCCAAAAAGCAGAGTGGGCACATCTGCCAAGCAAGACACAAAGGAAGAGAGTTCTGAACTCACAGCTTCCCCCTAGAAGCCCCAACTCCTCAAGTCCATAGTCAGTACGGTCTCTCCATGGGACTCCTTAATTACAGTTGCTGAAAGAAGCCAGGAGAGAATTATCTCATCCCTTGGTGGGCTCACAGTATGCCAGAAAAATGCCCTGGGTCCAGGGCCAAAGCCAGACCTGGAGTTACAGGGTTGTGATTTTGCTGTCTTCTCTTTAGGCAACAGAGATACAAGAGACTCCCAGACTGAGATGCAGCCTAGGCTGGGAAGGCTTGACCCTCTATCAACCCCTTCCCACCAGGTCACCATAACAGAATAATCTGCATCCCAGAGGATATAACATGGATAACAGGAGGCACTTCCCTTCACCCTAGAATAGTACAAAGAGGAGCTGGCATCACAATGTAACACTGAACTCTGCTAAATAGGAAATCTCTATATTCTACTATGACCCAAAAATAATGTGAATAGGGATGTTTTAAATGGTTTTATATTCTTCTTCACAGTTCCTGTAACCCTAATTTCTAACCTGCTAGGTATTTCAAAACTTTACCAGTTCAAATTCAAATCATGAGACAAAATATTTGAAAATCCTCCTATTCTTATTCAAAGAGTGTTCACTTTACATTTTTAAGCAAAAATTCACAGATGTCTCCCAGGAAGCCTAACCTAGGAAATTGTCTCTATTTTGAGAGAGCAAAAAAACTCTGAGGACAAAATAGTTTTGAGTCATAGTTCCTCTTTTCTCACAAAGATAATGAAAGCTGGCAGGCAGGGATGGAGATCCAGGTTAGCTTTTATGTTTACTAGAGTGAATTAACTGAACTAAGATATTTCTAGATCACCTGGAAGATTCTTATCTAAGGCAATTCTGAAAATGTTACCAATGTGACTTAGGAGCCTAAGTTCCAGTTATTCATAAGTGACCTGGGCATTTAGACAAACTAGGGGCAAGATCAAGAAGGAGTTAGGTGCCTAAGCTAGGAGTTAGGTGGAATTTAGACAGGTATCCTTCCTCTCACTGAAGTAAGTTCATCATTTCTTCTTAAATAACATCACAGATTCAACAGGAGCAATAGACATTGCTCCTGATCCAGCCATGACTCTTGCTTGGTGATCAAAGCCCTCTCCTGGATAGTACCAGATGTGGTTTGAACCATCTCGGGTTGAGGAGGATTAGAAGCCAGGTTTCACACTACACAGGCAAGGCTACTTCACAAAAGGTTGATGACTGGGAGCCCTACAGAGCTACAACTGTAACTCAAGCCTTGCTGGCCCAGCCCTAATCCTGTATATAGGAACCTTACTAGGATAAACTCAACCATTAGTCCCAACCTAATCGTAGCTGGCTAGATAAGCCCTACTGAGGTCAAGTCTAATCATAATCCAGGAAATCCTACCTGGGTAGCCCCTATGAAGTCCACTTTAACCCTAGCCTGTACCAAGTCAAACCCTACTATATCTGGCTTACATCCTAACCTGGCTGGTTCCACCAGGCACAATGCAAATAGTAACACCTGGAGCCCTAAGGGCCTCACTGCTACACTGAGACCAATGAAACACATTTGCCCTAACCCTAAACCTAGGCAAGTGAGTTCTACTGAAATAAACCCTAACCCTATACCCTATACATAGGAACCCAACCAGGTCCAACCCTACCCCTAGGCCTGCCCCAACCTAATCCTACCCAGCTCTTAGAAACTGTACAGTGATCAGCCCTAACCCTAATCTGACAATCCCTATCAAGCCCAAAATAACACTAGTCCGGCAATCTTAATCATTTCCAGCTTAATCCTAGATCCAAAAGCTATAAACAGATCAGCCTTCACCCTAGCTCAGGTGGCTCTATTACACACAGCTCCTAGGAGACACACAGACTAGGAGAAAAGCTAGGGAGGGGTAGGGAGAAAGCTACCCAGCAGAACCTAATGAGCTTTTCCTTAACCCTAAACACAGGAACTTTTATGGATCCCAAAAATAGCCCCTAACCTGGAGAGTCCTCCTGGACTCAGCCCTAGCAGAAGGCTCAGATGCTCTACTGAGCCCAACCCTAACCTTGCCTGTTAACCCTGCCTGTTAACCCAACCAAAATGCTGAGAGCTCATCATTAAACTTAGCCCCAAAAACCTAGCAGGCCTGCCCTTAAGCCCTGCATAGTGAGTATTGATTGTTCGTTCCCAAGCTCTATGACAACGGTCCCTACTGGGCCCAACATAACCATAGGGCTGGTATCATAAACCTAGTCAGAAAATCCTTACTGAACTGGCAGTTCCTGTAACTCTAACCCAACATAGGAGATGTTCCAATCCTTGCTATAGCATCAGGACTCCTAACTCCACTGTGGGTCTATCTAACTCTAACAAGGCCTTTACTCTACCTGTAGCCCAAAGACCCCACTATCCTTAAACAAAAGCCTAGTATAAGCCCCAACTTAATGCTACCTTAATCAGCTCAACTAGTCCAAAACTTAAACCTAGCGAGTGGCTTAAGTGGATATCCTACAGGTATCCTAACCATGGACAGTGGGACCTAACTCCATCAACCCTAACCTTAGATCAGCAGACCCTATCACCACAAACCTAGACCTAGCTTGGGAACCCTGACAACCTCAACATTAACCCAAACCTGGGGTCTCCCAATAGCTCCAACTCAAACCCTAACCAGGGGCTCCGTATTTGTTTATTTATTAGATTTATGTGGTAACCTTCCCAAACAGGACTCAGGGCAGCATACAATAAAAGACAAAAGAAGCTCTCAGAGTTAGGGCAAGGGGAGGGGTGGGAAACAGATCAGGCCACACTAGAATAAATTTCTGACCGGTAGGACTGTGCAGGTTAGATTTACATTTGGCACTATGTTTATGGTGGAGATTGGGGTTCAGTCTGAAGTTGTTCAGGCCTTCAAGTGTAGGGTTAAGTGTAGAGCAAGTATGACCTAGGGTTAGGGATGTGAAAGGTAGAGCTGTCCAGGTATGATTTTAGGACTGGGAATAGGATTATAGCTGCTTGTACTTGATAGGCTAGGCTTAGGGGTCAGGAAGGTAGGATACCAGGGGTTTAGGGTTAGGACAGTAACTGGGTTCTCCAGAATAGGGTTATGTGGAGGGCTCTAGAGGCCCATATGTTAGTGTTACAGCTCAATCTGTAAAGGTTAGTGGGACTGGAAGGTCAACCCCAAATTTCTTTAGAGATGTGACTACTTAGCTGTGGAGTTAGAATGAATGTTGGGAGTAGGGTTAAAAATTGAATTCTAAATATGAGATTGGCCAGGCATTTCATAGACTTCATAGATTTTAGGGTCAGAAGGGACCTATTAGATCATCGAGTTTGACCCCCTGTCCTGGGCAAAAAAGAGTGCTGGTTTCAGATGCCCCCAGTCAGGTGGTTTGTCCAATCTCCTCTTAAATACCTCCAAGGAAGACAGCACCACCTCCCTTGGAAGCGTATTCCATATTTTGGCAGCCCTCACAGTAAAGAATGGGGATGTCCAATCTAAATTTGCTCTCCTTCAGTTTGTGACCATTGTTTCTAGTTACCCTGATGAGCACCCTGGCATTGGAGTAAGCTACCTATGGAAGTTATGAAATATCCATGTTTGGAAACTTTTGAAAGCAGGTTAGACAGATGCTTGGCTTGAATCCTTTAGTCAGGGATGATCCTGCCTTGAGCGGGCTAGACTACACGATTTAAGATCCCTTCCAGCCCTACTTTCCTATGATCCTATGAAATCCTAGGACTAGTAGAGCTACACTTCAGAGTTAAGCAGACAGGGCACTGCACCCTACAATTAGGCCTATGGCTGGTAGAGCTGTGTGGTATAGATTTAGTATTGGGGCTAATAAGCTTAGGCTTACAGAACTAGGGTTCAGGGTGCAGCTGCTACATAAATCTGGCTTAGAATTCAAGTTGTAGCTGTTAGGTCTCTCTGAGATCAGTTGAAAGTAAAAACTATGCTTAGCATTCCTTGGGCTCCCCAAGCTAGGGTGGGAGGTTTGGCAGGGACAGCACCTAGGGCTAGGGTTAGAGTAGCAACTAGCCAGGCCCCCCAGGCTAGCATTATGTTGAGGCAGCTAAAAGTGTTTGTGTTAAAGTTCAAAGGATCATGAGAAAGTAGGACTGGATCATATCACATGCTCATCTAATCCAACCCCCTGCTCAAGGCAACATCGCCTGACTACGCCATCCTAAGTCAAGTATCCATCTAACCTGCTCTTGAAAACTTCCAGGGATTGAAAGTCCATGACTTTTCACTGTTCAACTACCCACATTGACAGAGTTAGGGATCCAACCACAGGAATAAGGGAATTGGTGGGGCAGGAGATAAATTCAAGATATCCTTATGGATGTGGCTACTTGGATCTGAGGCTAGAATTGGATTTGCGGTCGGAAGGGCTACTGGAGCATGGTTAGCATTGGACTGGTAGGAGTCACTAAACAATAATTAGGACAGAGGTGTGCTAAGGACTTCAGGTTAGGTTTAGGGCTCAGGACTGAGCCTGGTAGGGACTGTCAGGCTACAAGTAAGCCTGGGTTCATGAGTCTGTCAGGGGTTGAGTTATCAAGAGCTAAGGCTGGTAGTTTGCTAAGCTAGGGTAAGTGCTGGGACACAAAGTCCCCAACAAGGGTCTCTCAGAAGTGTGAAGAAAGGTACTGTGATGCCTGAACACTTGACTATGTCTATACCAACCATACAGTTGGTCCAATAAAAGATAAAGTCACCCATAAGAATGCTTGCCTTTTGCATATCTCCTGGATATCAGCAACTTCATCTCAACACTACCTTATACAGACCTAAACCCTTTAAGCCAGCATTTCTCAACCTGTAGGTCACAAAAATATATGAAAGGGTTACGAACATTAAAAATGGATCAATAAACTTTAAAAAGGAGGAAAATGGAAACCACAGCTTTCCCCTTGCAGGCTCGCAGATTTCCAGCTTGCAAGGGACTGCTTGGAGCCCCCCATGCACAGCCATCCCCGGTCCCACAGACCCACCCCCTGTCCCACACACTGGGAGGATGGGGCCTGGGGGCAGAGGAAAGCAGGTCAGGAGAGAGGGGCACTGGGTCAGGACTGGCCATCAATGTTTACAAATGGATGCTGGTACAAAAAAGGTTGAGAACCATTGCTATAAGTTATACATCCTAAATAGTACTTATGTAAATGACATCTCTGAAGTGACCATGACTTTGATCCATCACTGTGAAACTTCCTCTTAGCAAGATTCAGAGTTGCCAGTTAACTTGCACACATCAGCAAGGCAACAATATAAAAATAAACTGTTACTTCTCCACTGTACTCTATTCAAGACACAGCCTCTATTATTTTCACTGCTAAGTTCCCTGGATAGTGAGTCAGCTTGAACTATTTTTTTTAAGTGTTCTATGATTAATTTTTCCTTCCTAAAATAGCATAATGATGAAATAAGAGATTTAATTCCTTTACAGTTATAGCTCTGACTATTGTCTAGCCCTCAAAATACTCTTTGTCGACTGTTGCAGATTCTACCAAGTATAGATCTCTTGCTCATAGGTTTCATTTGAGGTTGAATAGTAAGTACTAGGAACAGATTAACCTGACAAATACAACAATTATTTGGCATTCAAAAACAATTTACAACCTTAAACATAAAAACAGATCTATGAAACACAGAGACTGACAGAGAGGGAGGGAATACATTGTTCAAGGCATTTTTATTACTCCCTGCTCCCCAGCATGATTCAAAACAGAAAACATAACACCAAAAGGAAAAAAAAAAGGCAACTTGGGTTTATGCTGGATTCAAGATGGCACCAGTAACATGAACCCGCCACCATGCATTGAGTAAGTATAATGTTCCACAAAGGTGTCTTCCCTATGAATGTTATGCTGCAACTAATAAAATGCCCACAGCATTCGAGTTTCCCAGGCAGAGATAGCCATGAAAGGTGTTATTTGCATAAAGACCCATGGGCCCTCAGATTCATGCTCTGCATTTTTACACAAGCAGTTATAATGTGCTAATAGACAGCTGTGCCTCTGCCCAAATACTGCTGTAAATAAGGTAGCTAAAAGAGCAAGTGCAGTACTGATCTCTATTCCAGCAATGTCATTTTCAGACACACATCATGCAAACACAAACTGAGTGAGCCAAAAGGCAGTAATCTAGGGGTTAGTCTTTACAGGAGCCACAAATATTTCTCTAACCCAAAGCCACACTACTACTCAATAGTAAGCATGAATCCTGGTTAGAGCGGGAGGATTTTTTTTCAGTGCATATTCACTATAAGTGAATTTGACTTGAATTTACTGAATATTTTCAGGCAAAAAAAAATAAGTTAAAATGGGAGGGAGTTCCAAATTTTCCTTTCTATCTTTAAAAAAAAAAAAATCAATTCTCTGGTCAAATTTCGTTTCAAAATGTAATATAAAAGGTAAAAATCTCAAAAAATTAAACAAAACATTTTGTATCCAAATATTTTGTTCAACCTGAAAACAAAAAAAAAAATTGCAACAATATTTTCTGCACTTTCATCAAGAAAAAACATTAAAAATCAGCATAAAAATATACATAATTTTTGACTGACCCCTCCCCACCCCAAATTCTTGAGTCAGGCACTGAGCAACAACAACAACAACAAATCAATTATTTGGAACTTTATTCCCAGCAGTAGATATTTGGAAGATTGGAATCACATATTTATGCTTTTTTAAACACCGAAAGCCACTATCCCATGAATCAAATAAAGACTGGTCCTCACATAACTTGCCTATTATAAAACTACAAGAGCCTGGAAATTAAAACTTTGGTCATCTAACCTGGAATACCTGCCACACTGACCTCTGACTCACTTTTTTACCAACACCACAGCACCCTCATGCCCCAGCCAACCAGAGCAGCATCTACACATGCATTGCTGTGCAGTAAACAACACCACAGTAGGATGGTACTTGTATTTACAAGTATTAACCGGCAGTGGATTTGTTTTAGTTTCCTGCAGCCTAATAGGACTGCACGTGTAGACGTTGAGACTTTACTGCGGAGCTAATTAGACAGCTTTGCAGTAAACATCTCACACCCATGGTATGGAAAAACTCTCTGGGCTAGAGCTTGACCTACTAAGGTCCTCCTGTTTTGCCAGAGTTGGGTAGGTGAATCACTGCAGTGTAGCATTCTGCTATGTACATTGAAAGCAATACTGACATACTGAAGTCCAGTAAAAAAATCCTGGCTATACTGAAGTCAAGTCAGAAAAAAAAAATTAACTTGATTTAGAGGGATCAGGAGCTGAAAAGTATATGCATGAAAGAAAAGTTTTCAGGTTAGAAAAAAGAAGAAAAAGAGGGGGAGGGGGATTAATGTAATACAAATAAATAGATTAGTTATTCTGAACACCTTTTGAATCTATATCCTTAGCTTAAAATTCACAATAACTAAGGCATTTGAGAATGCTGAAGAATATCCTTTCTATGCTCTTGACTATAGACAAAATGTTCTCTTCATCGGTATTTGACATATGGGGCATCTGCATTAGTCACAAAATTTCACTGGAAAATTGACACTTCACATATTGAATTCTCAAACAGTCTGAACCCTTGTGAGGATTTAATATACAGCCAGAAATGTAAAACCATGATTGAACTATGCAGGGAGTGGGGACGGGAAGAGAATGGTTAGCAAAGCTGTCGGATCATTAAGAAGAAGAGGGCAAGAAGAGCATCATGCATTTGGAAGAGCATTAAAAGAAGACTGAGAAAACATTACAAAGGGGCTATAGAAGTTTTCTAAAGCCACAGGATCACAGGCAGAGCAATAGAGAGGGAAGATTTCTGAGAAGAATGGTACCTTCTACACTCCACCAAGATGAGGGAGCCATTTTCAGCTCAGAACAGAATTAACTATAGGTTTGAAATGTTACTAAACAAATGCTAGCTCATACAGAGTGCTAGAGCCTGGAATCTAAGCATTTTCTTTTCAAAAGGAATTAAGAGCATAAGGAATTTGATCTCAAGCTCTAAAGGCATCCTGGAGAAAAAATGACTTCTGGAAAAAATGCCTGTTTCTCAAGTCATGTTTCCAAGAGCTCCTAGAACCCACTGTGATACAGCAACCAAAACATAAGCAAAACCACATCAGGGACTAGGACTCCACAACATAATGCAAGGTACTAACAAAAGCACCACAGCTGGTCAACATTTTGCATGTAACTTTTCAACAGAATTGACATGAAGATCAAAAGTAAACAGACTAAGTTATTCAAATAGAGCCAAAATAGTTGTCATACAGTTACCAGCTGCTCAATCCAAGTTGTCATGAAGAGTTCATAGAGTAGCTGTTACTTTTGGATAGGCAGCAAATTTTGGACCTTAATGCTGAAGATATCTATGAACCTTGCCTTACCTTGCAAGGTCAAAATAAGGGCGTGGGAGGTGGGACCACAATCATCATGTGCACTGTGCACATGAATAACACATTAATTAGTAAGAGTGAGAACTGCAGTTACTTGTTTCCATATACAACAGTTGAACTTGGAACAGGGTTAGAGCAAAACCTCTCCATTTTGTTCAAACCTCATGCCACATCCCTGTTCCTTAAAGATGCTCTCTATAGCAGGTCAGTCTCCACGCTCATTAAGTCTCTGGATTCTCTGCCAAGACTATCATGACCTGTCAGCCTGTTCTGATTGTGAAGCCAGCAACTCACATGGTGCAAAATCATTAGGCGGTTATATCACGACCTGCTTGGTCCAGACTTGAACAGGTGACCTGGAAGATAAGCACCACTTAACTATATTAGCAATTCTCTGACAGAGTTATGCCCACTCCTCCTCCATATTATTCAAAAAGTGGTTTGTCGTGTTTAGAAAGAATGACTAACCCTGCCTTGGAATCATGAAAGATGCAATAGTAATATCAGAACTAGAGGTGTGATTAAGTTAAGGAACTGCCTGTTCCTCTAAGTACTTATTTTCAAGATGGTTTAATTAAAGTTTCTGACATGGAGAGCTATTTCTGGTCATCTATTCAGTGCCTGTTACCTTTGGAAAAAAACCAGTAATAGGCTGTTTTATTCAATTTGTAGCAATACAGATGAGGAGTTTGTCCATATCATTTTTCTTCTTACAAAGATAAGTATTACAGCACAGATTTAGGTTCTCAGATGTAATAATTTTCAGAAAAAATATCAGTCATGTAAGAGCAAAGAATATTTCAGCCCACAGTAAAATGCTAGATCAATGAAAAAAATAGTACAGTGGTAATATTTTAATTGTGCACTAAAAAATCTCTGCTGATGTAATCTCCAAACTTCCCCAGTTCAGACCACTGGGAATTTGAGACCATCTTCAAGAGATATGCAAGATCCTACACCTTCCTATATTTTCCACTAAGTGTATTTTGATTGCAGATATGTGATAAAGGATTCATTATTATCATTTCATTTATTTATTAAAATAAAAACCATATAATGCTTTAAAGCTTTTGGCAAAAGAAACAAAAAGTAAAATAAAATGATCTGTTCACTAGGAGAGACAAGTCTCTTCTGTTAAGATCCAAATTTTCAGCAAGTTTCGAACTGTCATCAATCATACACTTGCTAGCAGTCAAACCCCCATTTTCTGTGTGAATAACTTCTGTTTACCTAATTTCTTGAACTCTTGCACACTCTGGATGCCTCTGGAAATTAATGAAAATACAACAAAGCTATGTTGCCTAAAAAAGCAATCCACAAAAATATAGTGACCACCAAATTGCTATGCAGCAAAAATAAGACAAATCTTTCAAGGCAAAAAAACTTTGAAAGCAGATCCCCTTAGGCATTATTCACTTCTTGAGCAACTCTCCTAAAAAGATAAATCTTTCAGCACATCCTGAAGGTCAGAATCAGGCTATTTGAGCTAGTCGGGTAGAGCTTTCCTGAAAAAATAGCACATCGGCAGCTCCCATGGGTTTACACCAATGGGGAAAGATCTACGGTAATTTGAGCAATGCTGCAAATCACAACTAAGGAAGGGGCCAGCAACCTATAGTCTGCAAGCCAGATCCAGCTCACTGAGGTACTGGAGCCAGCCTGCAGAGCAGTGTCCTCAGCAACAAATCAGCAGCAGAAGTCTTCACCCACACCCTGCTGCAGCTAGACATGCAGAGGGGCTGGGGGGATGCAGTGGCAGTGACAACCCGGTTCTAATGTGGGCCCACCTTCAACCCAAGCTGGGTCATTCCAGCTTGCTGCTGGGAAAATGATGCTGACCCCTAAGACAAAGGCATTATGTTTCAGAGAAAGTCAGCATCTTAGGATGTTGGAGATCTCTGTTTCCAAACTTCATTCACAGCTCGATGTTTACACATACAGAACACATACACACCCTCTGCATGCAGAGTCACTTGTGCATAGAAAATGAGGCAGGCAAAATTAGACCAAACTTACTTTTAGAAAATGATATTCAACCAACCACATTAGGGTGTAGGCATAGGCCGCGGAACAGGGCGAGCCACCCAGGCCACAGCCAGACCAACTTTTAGCATGTTAATTTATATAACCCACAAATGCGCAATTGTCATTCCAGTTAAAACTGTATGGCTGTTTTTTTAACTGCAAAGCTAGCTAAATTAACGTACTAAAAGTTGGTCGGGCCATGGCCCAGGTGGCCCACCCCGTTCCGCAGCCTATGGGTGTAGGTAAGTTACACTTTCCATTCCCTGACTGCTGCCACAGACACACTGGCATGTAGAAGTTTAATCTACTAATTTGCACTCCACATAGGGGTTGCTAAAATGTGTTCCTTCAGTACTGCAAGTGGTTTGTATAGGTCTGGCAGTGGTCAGGTCTGGATGGGGGCACAGACTAAAAATTAAAGTATCCTCTCACTCCCTGTCTGACTATTGTGCTGTTTAGCCTCAAATAAAGAACTGTTCCCTCTGAGGCAAACATTAGAAACAGCCCTGCAATAACCACTCCAAACCATCTGGGTGCCTGTAGATGTGGTGGAGATGCTGCTCCATAGCACTGTAATTACAATTAATCAAATCTGCTGGGGTGTGCTAATTAGTACACTCCAGCAGTCTCTGCATCTCATGTATTCAGCATCCCTGTACTTCACCATAGTGGTAGAGCAATTTAAATAAAACCCACTGACCAAGCTTTAAAGCACCCCCACCACCATTTTGAAGCACAGGATGCTGAATACATGAGACGCTGTGGACACTTTAACTAACGCGGCTCTCAAAGCTGCTCTAATTAAAGCAACCTCTACACACACACACTCCTGGAGCACATGTAACGGCACCCTCTGTTTCATGCAAACAGCTTTGGGCACATTTACATGTGCAACTGGATCTTTATTCAGTGCTGCTGCTTCCAGTCACGTGGTGCTTTGATTATTCAGAATATTTGTATCTGTTAATGTCACCAAGAAAACCTCATCTTCCTTATCAAAAATTTCAGCCTCCACCCCTACTGCACGTATTGTTGCTTTATTTCTCTTGGGATTGTTGTGGCAAAATGGTCCAGTTTCCCACAGCCCAGGCATCTGCCCAAAAGCCGACTATTTCTCTTCGTCTTTCATCCTGCTTTCCTCAGCACCAACACTGGACCCTAGGTACTGCATTCTCAGTTGGTCCATCTTTTTCCTGCCTCCTGGGCTACTTTAAATTGATTGTACCTTTTCTTCATTAGCTATTATTTTGATTCTTCCATTATATAATTGAACTGTTCTTGGTATTTGGAGGCACTTCTCCATATTCAGGTCAGTCTCTCCACTAGCTTCAGTTCAGACGCCCCATGAATAATCCTCTCTCTAATAAGGGAACCTTATGTTCCCTAAATTCATGTGGATGCCAGTGTTTCATATCTATAACATAGGCCCCTGACACATTACATTTAAGATGCCATTAACAGGTTAAATCATACCTTAAATCTGGCTTGTCCAACATAAGGCCCGCAGGCTGCCATGAGGCCCACCAAGCCATTTTCTGAGGCCCATGGTGCTGCAACGGGAAATGAAAGTAAACACTGTTTACTTTCTTTCCCTCCCTTTGACCCTCCCCCAGCCCCTCAACAGCTTCCTAATGGGTGCTGAAGGGCTGGGGAAGAGACAAGATTTCCAGTGCCCCATGGGGGGCCCGAGCACACATGCGCTCCCTGGTGCCCAAACAACTTAGTGGGCATCCTTGAAAGAAGGCAGAGGTGGCAGCATGGGGCCAGGGCTCAGCGGTGGAGCTGCGCAGGACCAAGGGGCAGTGCGGGCACACGCGGCCGCCAGGGCAGTGAGGTGGGCGGCGGCGGAGCGGAAGGTGCCTTTCCCGCACATCCCAGGTAGGCTACAGCCAGGAGGATGAGGAGGAGCCCAGACTGGGGCTCCCGTGCATGTCAGCGGCTCTCCCCACCCTGCTCCGCTCCGTGCCCAGCTGAGCCGCGAGTCTCTCTCGCAGCCTCTCGGATGCACTGAGGAGCCCCGGCTCCCTCCTCCCTGCAAGGCAGCTAGTGGTGGAGGCTGCAAAGCACCGGGCAGGTGTCTCACGCCGAGATGCATCCCTCCACCTTTGATTAGTTTCCACTCTGGCTGATATCTTTTCCACATTTGATCTGTCGACTTACATTATGCTTCTTTCATTATGCATTATGCGAAAGTGTTTATTTTAGTCACGTGTTTGGCATTATTTCATTGCTGCTCTTATATTGTTTTTATTTTGGATTTTAAACCACATTTCCAGACCCATTTCATTGTCACTTCCTGCAACTTCACTGGTGCTCAAGGTCACATGACATCACTTCCTGATGTAATACCGTTTCCTGTGAGGTCTTTGAATATGGCTCGCTGGCCCACTGGATGATAAAAAGTTCATGATCCAGCCCCACATTCAAAAAGATTGGACACCCCTGCCTTAAATAGTAACCCAGCCACATGTTAAAGTCAATTTAAGATATGATCATAATACAGTAAGCGACCCCCAAAGTTATTCCACATATAACTTGCAAGAATTTTGTGGCTTGTCTATATCACACCTTAAACTGAACATGTGGCCAGTTGGGGCTGGCCCATGACAGATACCAACACTTAGCTGAGTGTCAGGATCCAATGTGGTGCAACCCCATGGTCCTGGCAGCCCAATTCTCCCTGCGCTGGGACTTTTAAAACCCCATGTGCTGCCCAGCTGTAAACCAACAATGTTCACAGGGACCCCAGGATCAGGCTGCTAACCCAGGGTCCCCTTGGACCAAGACTTTTAAAACCCCACATACTACGCAGCTCGACAGCTCACAGGTTTTAAATGAGCCCTGGATCATGAGGACTTTTAAAATCCCAGCTTTGGTTTGACAATTAGCTGATTGTCAGCTGGAGCCAGTTTCAAATCCCAGTTCAGTCCCCAGCCCCAACTGACAATCCACTGATTGTCAGAACCTGGGTTTCAGCATGTTGGTGCTGGGAAGTCAGGGATCATGATCCCCTGCACTGATAAGTAAAGCACAATATGGATCTAATCCAAAATCCAACAACTGAACATGCACTTATGACATAGTAAAAGGCACAATTGTTACAACTGCAGCTTAGATCCCACAGCATCTTAAACTGAATGTCTGGCAGAGGTCATAATTATTCATTATTTTTTGAAGATGCTGATTCCAGGTAAAAAAAACCCAAACAAACAGTCCCTCTCTGCAGTCTCATTTTTTCTTGCGTCACAGTACTCAAAGGCCTTTACCTGCTGCTCTAATGGAGTGGACCCTTCATGTGAAAAAGGTTAAAATCACTTCTCTGCCCTTTATCATAGTGAGGTAATTCAAAAGGTCTTCATTTTCTCATCCTTGTCTACCATGGTCAGCAGTGTGTACAAAGTCAGTTCTTCCTTCCACTGGTTCCATGCTGCTGTCAGTTACCCTCCCTATCTGCTAACATTTGGGAAGGAAGCTTGTCTGCCCCTGGATACTTCAGTATTTCACCTGGTGGTGCTCCCTCAGAAATCTACCAGTATACCAAGAGGCTAAAGGAAGACTTAGTGAAGGCCTACCCTACTTGTTTTGTTGACCGCTGCAAGGCAGAGCATGAAAAACAAGGCTCGATATGACCAGCGGGAGAGACACTAGGACTTGCAGGGTGCTACTACAAAACTTAGGCCTCTTTGAGATGCACAAGATAGACAGTATTGGGGAGCCACCCCATATGTAACTGTGGAACAGCTTCCTAGTCTTCCTGGCTATCGGGTGAAGCCTGACCAAGGGCATGGAAAAGATGAAACATGGCACTGGAATCATCTTCTCCACATTGGACTATTGATGCCTCCTGCCCAAGTTTAATCCCAAGATTCAAACACCAAGCACTGTCCCTGGGACATAAAAGTGGAGGGCCCTATGAACAACAGAAGGACAGGGCTGGCCAATGCAGCAGTCTGAGGTGAAGATAGCGAAGACAAAGATGAGATGAACATTCATGGCTGGGATGGGCCATTGACAATCACCACCCCAAATACATTCCCCATGGAGCCCTTACCTCAAACAGAGTTGCCCACATCACCAGGACAACCACCCCTACCCAATAATTCAGGAGAGATAGACATGAGGCTAAAGCCTGATGCTACAGAGAGTTTATCCCGTCTCCACCACCACTTGCTGTGACCACTGACAGGGAGGAGGACTCACCAGATAGCAAAAGAGAAAATGTCACTGAACCTCTTAGATCAACCAGAGACAGACAGCCACCCTGAGCTGGGGAATCCTACTGAGTGGTCATTGTGAGGAGCCCACAGTCAGGCTGTCCTCACTGCCTTAGTGGTTGCTATGGATCCTTCCAGTTCCCATTGTTTAGCACTGTGGTATAATTGTCTTGACAGGGATGAGACAACATTTGGGGAGGGGGCGTAGAATGTAACCTCTGCCCCCTGGATTGCCGGGGTTAAGCAGAGAGGAATAGGAACACTCCAAGCACAAGAAAACCAGAGCCATGGAGCTGGGCTGAACTACAGCCCTCAGCCTGCTTGAGAGCTAGGAGGAGGGGAAGTGGGAATGTGGATCTTGAACGTGTGGGCCATTTTGCCCAGAGCCAGTGAGATTAGAGCATGGGAGTGGTCTTGCTCCCTGTTATGCTCCCAGAACCATTGAAAGAGGCCCTGAGGATTGAAAAGGAGTCTAGTCTGACTGCAAATAGGAAAAGGATCAACTTCCCCACAGGGAGTCCCCAGCAGGGAGAGGAACTGATTGCTGCTACAGAGTGAGCTGCACTTAAAAAGCCACAGCAGGTTCATAGATTCATAGATGCTAGGGTCAGAAGGGACTTCAACAAATCATTGAGTCCAACCCCTCTGCCTGGGCAGCAAAGTGTGCTGGGGTCAGATGACCCCAGTCAGATGCATATCCAGCCTTCTTTTAAAGACCCAAGGGTAGGAGAGAGCACCACCTTGTTTGGAAGCCCATTCCAAATCTTGGCCACCCTTACCACAGTGTGGTCAATGCGACTGTAAAGTGGTGAGAGACCCTGTGCCATCTGGAACAGCTTGGGCTGTGCACAGGGCAGAGATTCTCACCCCAAAGGGTCCTTGTGAGAGTGTTGAAGTTGAGGTTTTAAGTTGCACTGTTGAAAGAGATTGCAAGCTTTCATGGGTTATATTACAAACTAGGCATATCTACACATGTATGTTAAGGCAGAACAATAAACTCTGGCACCTATTGCACTGGAATTTATTGCTCATGGGCACCATGTTTCAGGGCACATGAACCTGGGACTGTAGCACGCTGAGCCAGGTTGGAGTAGCCCTGGCTGGCATGGTACCCAAGAGGTCAGCTTGCCAGCCCAGGACTGCTCTGACCCAGTTGAACATGCTGTGGAGGGGCTAACTGGGGCACAAGGGTGCTCCAGTGAGGGGCAGGCAGCCCGCACATCAAAGCAGCCTCATGCCCCAACCAGCCACATCAGCGTCTATGTGTGTACTGCTGCACACAAAGAAACTCTGGAGTAGGTTAGTACTTGTATTTACGAGTACTCACCTGCTGCAGTGTTAATTAGTTTACTATGGCCTAATAGAGCCACACATGTGATGCCAAGACATTTACTGTGGAGCTTTTTAGACAAATGCAGTAAACATCTTGTGTAGATGTGCCCATTGTGTTCTAATGCATATATGTCCAAATAAATCTAACTTGTTTGTACCCTCTTGTTAAATCAAAGTACTCTTGGGGGACACTGAGTTACCAGAGCTACACACCTGCACCCCCTTGCAAAAGGGGTTACAGCTCAACAAATGTATTTGAATATTCTTTTGATTTTTATAAAGCATTTGTCAAATTACTCAAATAACAAAAGTTAAAACAGGTTTCCTTGGGATATCACAAGAATACATTAAGCCCTTTTTATTTTTATTTCTATATATCCACTATAGAAGTATAAACGTCTCTAGCAGGAAACACTTTTTAACGTTGTTGCATACTTTGGCCAGAGGGAGATGGATGCTGGTTTCCTCAGTTGGACTTTCAGGTGCTCCGCACCTCATGACAGTAGCTTAGCATCTTGTAGGATCAGACCCCTAGTAAATAAGTCTTCCTATGTTTCAGGTTTTTGTATGGACAAAGAGAAAAACATATTATGACTAATAGATACCCTCCTGTCTTATTTCTAAGACCAAGCTAATGCTTTTCATGTAGAAAATAAGAGCATGTGTCAGTGCTAGCTGTTCCAATGACCTCCGTGAGGCTTTTAATCAAATCTTACATATAACTTGGACTTCAGAAATTATTCAATTCCTTCTCGGGTAGAAAGGTGACAGCTCATTTCAATTAATATTTCAATCTGAGAACACTACAGAGTCCAAAAAAAAAAAAAGGAAAAGGCACCTGCAATTTCAAAAAATTAAGCTTAGTAATTAAAATAAAGATTAAAAATACCATGGAATTCATATGTGCTAGTGGCAGTATAAATACATCTCATGATACCATGGCAACACCCTCTATATTTTTTGTTAAATAAATTATCTTATGGGCTTGGAAAATGTCTGTCAATGCAGCTGACTTTTTGGGCACTATTCCACAGTGCATACTTTTATTACTCCTCTTCTCTGGAGCTTGTCTTGTTGAAACACTAGAGGTCAGTCTTCAGAAAAAATCTAATCACTGCTCTGTTTTAAATTCATGAGGAATTATGGGACTTGGATACTATGCATTCAGAAGTAGCACTGGAGAATCAGAGGTGAGACTACCAGGCTCGAACCTCACACAATCTCAGGGTGTGAGGCTGGGCAAATGGTTTTGTTCTTAATCCGATCTTCTTTGATTATTTGCGGATGGAGACTGAGCCAGCTAGAGGAATATGAATTTTGCATTATACTTTACAGACTTCTGTATTAAGGCACTGAGAGTCAAATAGCACAGAGACCGAATAAACTAACAGCTTCTTTATGTCATTCTTAGGGATTTTTTTTTTTTTTTGTCAGTCTGACCGAGCTAGACTCCCTGGAGTTTCCAAAGATCTATTGGGTGTTGGTAGCAAAATAATTTCTCACTAAAGTTAACAAAATGCCATCTCAACCATAAAAAGAGTAACTTGGCCTTCTGTGTAAAAAAACATAACATTTAATG
Organism: Crocodylus siamensis; assembly: GCF_052110815.1. NCBI lineage: Eukaryota > Metazoa > Chordata > Crocodylia > Crocodylidae > Crocodylus > Crocodylus siamensis. Next base: position 174,308,760 of record NC_143395.1, read on the forward strand.
TATTGTCTTTTAATCCAGCTCCATCAGGCTTCAGGATATTCTGTTTAAATCCTGCACGGGCAAAGCACACATACACAAACCACAGCATGAGTTAGCTATTCTCTTCTGAAGTTAACGGGAGTCAGGGTGATTAGTAGCTGGATTGGGGGACTCAAATGTAAGAGCTTTAAGTTCTACTTCTCACTCTCACTATCCTATTGTACAACCTAGATCTGGGTACTTAATTACTTGACCTCTTTGTACTTCAATTTCCATGCCTATAAAATGACAATATGACTTGTTTTTGATGTAAGCAATCTTTAAAGTTTTCTCTGCGCTGCAGATGAACAGAATTGCATAAATGGAAAGAATTATTAGCTGACATTTGACATTGCTTTTCATTCAGCAAGAACCCCAAACACTTCACATTTACAGGTACCACTTCACCTCTCAATACAGCAGTTTTGGAACATAATGCATTAGGAGGTGAAACAAAATAATGGATCCAGAAACTACACTGGAAGTGCCAGAAATGCTGGCAGAATGCAATTATCTAAACTGAAATTGAGCCAGGACATTAGGTCAAACACCCTGTGCTCTTGGAAAAAAGGCTTCTAGTAACCCCAATAAACACAAAGTACAAGAAATCTAGTTTTTACATCTCATCTGAAAAACAGCTCCTCTAGCCAGACAACAGGATTCTATAGAATATAGATGCCGGGGCAGTGGTTTAACTCTTGAAAAGAAGAGCTACCTGCCCTCAGCACCCTGGGTTTTCCTTCTTGTTCACCCACCCTGTACTAAACTAAGCTCAGCTTTGTTTAGCTTGTGAAACCTAATGAAATCACAGCCTGAGGCAGCTCCTTGGTTTTTATTATTCTCTTGCTTTGCTTTACTGCTTCCCCTTCTATAATCTTCCATGCACGCTTCTTCTCCCTTTCACCTGTCCTTTTTGGGGGGGAATAGGAGGGGTGTTGTTTTATTGGGGGGGTACCATTGGCACTCTTTTGTCTGATTAGCTTTCTGCCATTTTATTTCATTTCTTTCCACTAATTGCCACACTCCATATATCCTCCCTTGCTCATTCCCCTTGCTTAACCATCACCTTCACATCACCCTCCAATTGCCACTTACAGGCCTCCCAGCTATGACCAGCCAGAAGGGAGCAGATGACTGCCCACATCTATTTATAAGGCAATATGGCCAGAGGCTTTGAGGATCCCAACAACAATACTGCAAGGTTGGGATTGCCATTGAACCCCAATTCTGGCCCACAATCACCATCAAAATATTTAATCCCTAGAAATCAGATTATCATTCTGAAGTTTAACTTTGGGGAATTTTTGTTTTTGTAGTATAATGAAAGGGGGCTTTGTGAGTAGGGTGGCTATCAGGACGACATTCCGGTTTTCTGCTACTCTATTGATATGAAACCCAATGTCTTTATGTCCTCTATTTTTCTCTTAAAGAGGAAAATAGGGGACATAAAGGCATCTGGTTTTGTATCAATAGAGGACAACCAGACTGTCCTCTACGATGGCCACCTTATTTGTGGGAGAGAACACCTGCTCCCCCTCCCTCCACCCCCACACACATCAAGTATATCCAATTAGACAGCAAGTAGAAGGGGTGACAAATTCTTCCCACTACTCAGTATTTGGGCAAGTGGAATGTATTTTATCCCCAATCATAAAACACTTCAAATTCCATTTAAAAGAATGAAGATATAACTCTCTGGTATAAACCAGCATTTTTTCCTTGGACTTTAATGCAACTGCAACAGTGGCTCTCAGCCTTCTTAGGCTCACAATACCCCTCAAAAGATGCCAACTCTTAAGCTACAAATAGACATCGCCAAATGAAGTGCATCATCTGTGCCAGGACATGTCCCCACTGGGAATGTTTTTATATATAATGTACATGTGTTCAAAACAAGATTTAATCTTTTCATTTATACTTAAAAATGATTCACGCCTTTTCTTTCCTTTCCTTTCCTGACTCTTAACATATCAAGCACTTAACACTTCCTTAAACTCAAGCATATTATAGGATCATAGAAAAATAGGATTGAAAGGAAACTTAGGAGGTCACCCAATCCAAACCCCTGGTCAAAGTAGGACCACCCCCAACTAGATCATCCCAGCCAAGGCTTTGTCTAGCCAGATCTTAAAAATTTCCAAGGATGGAGATTCCACAACCTCTCTGGGTAACTTGTTCCAGTGTTTTACTACCCTCCTAGTGAGGATCAGCTAGTGGTAAGTGATCATCACTGTCTGGCACTTCAGTCGCCTCCAGTACATTGGCACAAATCAAAATGTGTAACTGGAGGAGGCTTAACTGGAGGCACTGGACACTCAAATGAAACTTCCTCACACTCCTATATATACTGTGGTTGTAACTGCTCTATTTGTCTTTTCCATCAAGTACCATCAGAGCTGCACCGTAAATGAAAACATGCCTCATACATTTAGGGAATTCCCAGGTACCCATCTTTCTCTACCAGAGTAATTACAAGCCCAGACCAAGTACCCTACTTGGGATCAGCAATTGTCAGCAACACACCCTTGCTCAGTTTGCTTACTTGGGGATCTGAGTACCTGTGAGGCAACATCAGGACATAAAAGGTCAAAATAAGTATGCAATGATCTTTTCAGTAGGAAGTAATGGAAAGTGATCAGTCAATAAAATAAAATGTCTGCCATAGACATAACCTCCCTAACTCTAAAAGTAATACTGAGAGCCTCCCTCTCTATCTGTGCATACTTCCTTTCAGAAGTAGCTAGTGTTCATGAAGCAAAAGCAATAGGTTTCTCTGTGCCATCAGGAAACGTGGAAAAGGACTGTGACCACTTCATATGGTGAAGCACCACATGCTAACTGCAATAGAAGACAAACATCAAAGTAGTAAGAACATCAAGCAATGTCAACAATTTTTTGCTTCCTTAAGTGCACATTCATATTCTCTACTTCACTTCCATTTCTTTTGCTTGAAGTAGTAGTAGTAGTTCATGTAGCAGTGCCAATACTATTGCCAGATCAGGCAAAAATTTACCATAATAGTTAAGTACTCCTAAGAAGGAATATAATTGTGAGACTTTCCCTGGTTGTGGTACTTGAAGGATTGTCTTCTCTTTTTCTGGCTATTTCTTTAACCCTGTGGCATCCATAACATGGCCAAAATATTCAATAGAGGACTTAAAAATATTTACATTTGTCCCTGTGTACTTGTATACAAGGTCTTTTTGGGTGCTTATATACAAGCAGCAAGGCTGGTCTGATGTGCTGTAATTACAGCACATCAGAACAGACTTGATTAATCGATTCTGCTGGAGCGTGGTAATTACCGCGCTTCAGCAGACTCCAGTGTCTCATGTATCAGTATCCCTGTGCTGAAAAATGGCAGCAGGGATGCTTTAACTAAAGCACATTTAACCCCACTGCCATTTTTCAGCATGGGGACTCTGATACACAAGACGCTCTGGGCATTTTAATTAGAGTGGCTCTCAGAGCTGCTCTAATTAAAGTGCCCCCTCCCCTCCCCACTCCCAGAGCACATGTATAAACACCTTTAGATGTTGCAGGACAGCATCAAGCTCCTGACAATGGTCTTCCTGATCTTTTCTTGTAACCAGTATGTCAACCAGATAGCATCCTTCTTTCAGGCTTTTTAAGATTTTATCCATGACTTCCTGGAAAAGGGCAGGAGCAGATGTAATGCCAAAAGGCAATCAATTATAACAGTATAATCCCTTCTGAGTGTTTACTGTGATATAGTCACAAGATGCAGAATCCACTTTTTTTTTTTTTTTTTTTGGAGGTAGACATTACTCAAATCCAATTTATTAAAACATTGTCCTCCACTACGAGCAGCAAACAAATCTTCAAAGCAAGGCAAAGGAGAATGGACAGTACATAAAACCAGATTCAATGTCACTTTGAAGTCATCCCAAATTTGAACAGAACCATCATTCTTGATCACAGGAACATTCATTGTGTTCCACTGGAACGACACCCCAGTGCTTACGAAACAGTCCAAATCAGGTTCCACCAGATGTCACAAAATATAACGCACAACTCTGGGCTTACAGGCTTAATTTTGAGCTGCACTAAGATGTTGCTCATCTGTCTATGGTCCGTTTCAAAATCCTTGAAATGCTTCTCCATTATTTCTTGAAGGCCTTGAGGTGCCTTTCTGATTGACTTGATCTCATTCCAATTTGATCTGCCAAACAATAGTGGATAATTTCCTTCAATCGCATACATCTGACTGCCTATCTAGTTGAACAGTCACCTGAAGTACCCCTTTTGTGGCTTCTGTTTCTCCAGTATAAGTCTTTAGAAACATGGAGGTTTTCTTCAGGGTTACCCACAACAAACACTGGTTTTACAGAGATGTAGGTATCAGAGAAACAGCAACCCCTGAAGTGTCTAGCTCCATTCTTATTAGGAATTAATCATGTGACTGAGATACCATCTCTTAAAGCTGTTTCTCATAATACATGCAAGCCCAGGTCTTCATCACTGGCATTAGACATCTTCCATATTATATATTCTGTATTTATGTCCCCTGCTGGGTCCCTCCCTGAAAGATACTTCCCTAGTAAATGGCTCTAAGGCATTACTGTTTGTTGAACTGTGTGACAAGCCACACAGCAACATATTATGTTTTTCTGGCACTTCCTACAACTAATCTGATGTGCCCAGCAATCCTTTTCAGTGTGTGTGGTTTGCGTATAATGGCCACAGGAAAAGTTCCCCAGTTTCTGTGCCCCTCAACCTCACTGATTCCAACAATGCATCTTCTGGTCTATACTAAACTCCTGGGAGTCCTTCTCAGCAGTTTCCATGGCAACTGCTATTTCCACAGCTTCTGTGAATGTAAGAGTGGACATAGTCAATAATTTCCTCCCAGTTCATTCATTGTGCATCCCTACAACAAACTGATCTTGTAGGGCATTGTTCAACCCTTGTCCAAACTGGCAGGGCTCAGACAACTTCTTTAAAGTAGCCACAAATTGTGCTGCTGACTTCCTGCTCTCCTGGGTTCGCTGGTGGAATTGGTAGCGTTCTGCAATCATTGATGGGGTAGGTGAAGATGTTCCTTCACTGCTGCAGTGGTTTCTGCATAGGTGGCCTATCCTAGCAAAGTTGGAGTTAAAATGGCCCATAGAAAGCTGTATGTCAGAGAACCAATCACTGTCAGCAATGTTGCAACTCACTGTCCTACTGGAATTGAATTGCAGGCTATAAACTGATCAAAACATTCAATATACGCTACCTACATCTCTTGGTCTTCATCAGATGCATCAACATTGCCTAGGTGAGTGACCTTTCTTATTTTTTATCTATAAGTTTTGGTTTGTTGTTAGTGTTCTGGTAGAGAGAGCATCACACAACTTCAATGGCCGGTAATTTTGGTACAGGCATTACTCTTTTACCAGTATAAGTGATTGGACACTGATCTATACCCATAATAGAAAAGTTGTCTGGCACACAGTCTGGCTTAAAAGTGGTGGAACCCAGTCTAAGATTTGACCTCTCCTCCCCCCACCCATCACTACCACCACCCCACCAAAGGGCAAATGTGTGTTCTGTTCACTACCGGTCTAAACTACGCTGCTTACAGAAAACCGCATAACTTAGATTGATTCCACCTCAGGCTTTCTGAATGTCTGTACCAAGCCTTTATTGTTCTGAATAAGAACCAAAACTGAAAGTAAAACAGGATGCCTATGGAGGTACATAACATAGCTAAATTTAAAGAAACAGTACCATAGTACATAATGACGAATGCACAATATATCACACTTCCTGCATTATGTTTGAAGTGGGACTTTATGCTACTTTGTAACAAGCTGCATTACCACAAAGAGGAGGGTGCCTGACACTAACTACTGAGCTGCATGTATTTTTTGAGCTCCAGGTATGAGATATCATCTGTCACAAAAGAAGCTGGGCTATCTCCAAGGCCATATGATTTGCATTTGTTTGAAGTGAAACTTGTCTGAGCTGCCTAAACAGTATGTTAAGTTCTCCAGTTTTCAAGGATCCACCACCTTCTAGGCATGCATATTTCAGCACAAACAAAAAAGCACTCAAGTAAAAATTAGCTCTGCATTTTGTTTCCTCGGCTCATATTTTACCCTGTGATGAGGCTCAGTGTAACTGAAGTACTGTAACAGTTAAATGCAGTTTTAATTTGGGTTTCAGGGTTCTTTGGTGTTTGTTTAGGTTTATATTTGAGGGATTTTTTAAAATCCATTTCCCCCCCGTAGCATATAGTAATAAAGAAAGATGCTCCAAAGGGGCAAATATTTCAAATATTCCCTGGTAGTACACACATGTATTTAAATAGCTCTTAGCACTTCGGCTATTACCAAGAGGCACATTGTAATATGACAGATGAATGGCAGCCCATCCTCTGTGATAGGGAGGAAGGGAAAGGGAAGAGATACCAATCTCTGTGAGCAGTTTACTGAATGCCTGATTTATGTAATCTGCAAGTTAATGAAAAAAAATAATGTGCAGATTCCCTCAATGAAATCCCAAGCAGCTAACATGATAAGGCCATTCCACCTATAGTTCTTTAATTAATAAAGAAAATACAGTCACCGAGAAGCCAATAGGTGCCCTGCTGCTTTTGACAGTAGAAGGAATAGCGTTAGACTCCTAGACCTAAGTCTCTAGGGAAAAGAGGCCTGTTTGGCAATATTTCGCAGATGACTCGGAAGTCGTGAGCCAAGGTGTATTAACTGATGTACCTGTATTAAAAGAAAAACAGGAAATCACAAGTTGCCCCAACACAACTTTGGAATGCAATGTAATCTGACAGGAGAAGTAACACAAATAACCAGATAGCGCTAAGATGGATAGAATCTGCCATTAAAACTAGTTCAAGTGTCACTTCTCATAACAATAATGTAAGATACAATGCTTCTCATAACTGCAACATAAACAAACATGTATTAATGAATTTTAATTTTTGCAGGGACACACACATTACATAGTAGATTACTATTTCTGCATCCATGTTACTAAGTTCTGTAGCCCAAGTATGGTGTTGAGTACAAGAAGAAACACCAGGAAACACCAAAACTAAACTTGCTGCTCAAAAATCATCCAGCTAAGCCTTACTGCCATGGGTGCCCGCTTTGACAAGGACCCCCAAGGCCCATCAGACAGGGCTGAAACAAGGTATGTGAGACAGGTCAGAGGACAAGGGAATGGTTCTGTGCTCTGCACCTAGTCAGAACAACAGGAAAAGAAGGATGAACACTTTTGGTTTATTTCTCCCTCTTTATTAAGGCATGAGAGAATAAAGGCTAAAGCAGCATTTTCAAGTCTACTTTAATTCAGACCCTCAGCATCACAGAATGTGTCAGATCACTCTTTCTGAGAAAGACAGAATGACAGTTTAGATGACGAGAGGAATTCCCTAGCCTGTTTTTCACTCTCAGTCAGATCCTTTACCTTGTTTCAATATATTTTTTCATGCTTATTCTCATATGCTCTGGAGACGGAGAACTCTGCCACTGATATGAATCCTAACTAGAGAATAATTCATTTTTGGATGAATATTAAAGTCTAGCAACACTCCTTGAAGATCTCTGTATATACTTTAATGAGCGATCACCTAACGTGAATTTTGACATTTAAAAAAAAGCTTAAGAAACATGAAAATGTAAGCCCATAAGATATCAGGGAGTTCAAATTTTAATTAAATATTATAAAGAGATTGGAGATGAGAGTGATCCACCAGACAAGTACTTGACTGAGAGTCAGAAGACCTGGGTTCTCTTTCCGGTTCTACTACTGACCTGCTGTTTGAACTTGGGTATCTCATTTCACCAGTGTACTTCAGTTGCCTTATCAACTCTGGAAAATAACCCATGCCTTCCTTTTTGAGGTCTATGGATAAAGTGAGCTAAATCTGAATAAGGTGTTATTTCTTCTCTGTAATAAGGATAACGGGGAGCAGACCTACCATATAGTACTGCCTGCAATTTATAACAGCAACCTTCGAAAGCTACTTCTGACCCCCAGACTGATACTAAGAATATATGGGTTCAATTCCTAATGCTGCCAGTGATTTCCTCTGTGACCTCAGACAAGTTAGTCTCCCTCTACCCGATTCCCCTATTTGTAAAATGGAGAGGCTTATAATCCTTTCTTCCTCTTACCATCTCCAACTGTCTTTTCTGCTCATCAGGGCAGAAACATTCCCTTGTTCTGTCTGCACAACATTTAGTACAACAGGCCAAACTCCCAATCATTGTCAGTGGCTCAGGATGTGCTAATGGGGCTACCACCCCCCAGTTGGAAGTGTCAGGGAATTTTCAGGGAAAATGCAAAATATCTAATTAACTGTCAAGTTAATGCAGCGCCACCACCATTTTTAAGCACGGGAAAGCTGATACATGAGATGTGGAGTCTGCTGGAGCATAGTAATTACCATGCTCCAGCAGACCTGATTAATTAAGCCTGCTCCAATAATTACAGCGCATCAGAGCAGTCTCACTGCTCATGTATAAGCAAGCTTACTAACAGCTGACAGGGAAACACAGACACAGCTCCAGCTGCCAAGAGGCTCAGGCTGTAGATATTTTTGTTTCATGGCAAGGGTTGTCAAGGCATGTATCTATAGCTGGAATTCTTGAGGAAATTGTTCAGAACTGGCACTGCTTTGAACAAAACCCATCCAAAAGATGATGGGAGAACCTGGAGTTAGGCAAAATAAGGTCATATAAGGCACAAGAGATGCTAAAGCTTCATTTTAAAATGGGGATGATATTGAACAATGGTGTGCATGGTAGCATGGTGGGCATCCCAAGACCTCAAACAATGCTAATTTAATTATTCAAAAGCACCTTTTCACAGCATAGATCTCTGCTTTACCAGCCCCTTCCCCAGAAAATAATTAAGACTGAAAGATTTCTCCACACCAGTCTACAAGAGACGCTAACTGCGCAGTAGCATGCCAGGCAAGATCTGTGCTAATAGGCTACTGCACAGTTAGCATCCAAAAAACCCCCATGAGCTGGTGTTACTGCACAGTAGCACAAGTTACTGCACATTGATTCAGTACTTGGTTATCCAAGTACTAAACTTAATGTGCCATAACTATGGTGCATTCATGAATGTGTACATGCACCCAGTGCCACCTGAAAGCTGGGAGAGTGTGTCATTGCTTATTACTAATTTGACTAGGGACCCAAGTCTCTTTGTGTTCTGCAGAGTCCAAATCAGCATATAAACCTCCCCATGGGTGTGTCTACACGTGTTATTAAGATAAAGCAATAAACTCTGGCACTTACTGCACCAGAGATTATTGCTGCAAGGCACCACATTTACACATGTACCCAGGACCGCCAAGCTGGAAGAGCCCCAGCTGGCAGTATGCCCAGGGGGTCAGTGTAACCAGTCAGGTGGCTGCCGAAGGGAGCACCAAAAATGGTATGTACATACCTCGCTCATGTTCACTGGATGGGAATCACCTCTGGAGCTTGAGCATGTGCAAAAGTGAACAGGGCAGCCCTGGCACTGCTGAGCTGCTGCTCTAGGGTTCTGTCTGTTACCCATCCTCACCAGGGTCCAGCCATGTTACAAGGGAGGGTGCCAAAAAACATTTTTTGCCAAAGGCAGCAAAACTCCTTGTGCTTCTTCTATGAAAACCCTCCACAAAACTTTCAAAAAAGCTCAGTGCAGGTCAAATCCTGAAAAAAGGTCATACCCCTAATATTAAACATATTAGTTCCATCTCCTCTGTTCAAAGCAATGTCTCCCACATGGATAACAGAACAAGCACAACTTTCAGGGTAAGCCATTAATACAGCTGAAAGATACCTACATTCCTGAAGAATATTAAGAAGGCTCCTTGCTCATTTCCCCATGCTTGTGGCCCCTCATGAAAAAAGAAAATCATGGAGCAGTTAGACTGTTCACCAGACAATGAGGACCTTCCTCCTAGGCAGACAAGGTTCTTTGAGTAGATGTGATCTCTTTTATCAGACCAACTGAGTAGCTGGAAAAAAGTTCTTAGCAAGCTTTCAGGCGCAGTCACCCTTCTTCAGGCATGGGGAGTCTCTGCTGTTCTGAGATTCCAAGAAATGAAAGAAGCTAAAAGTGTGGCAGGATGCCCTTAGACCAACACGGCTACAACCAAAGACCTTCCTCCTAGTGGTTTATCAGGAAGATAAGAGGGCAAGAGAAAGCCAGGTACTCCCTAGCAAACCTGAGAGAGAGAGAGAGAGAGAGAGACTAAGGGTTCTTAGCTTCATTGGGCATTTAAGTGTCAAACTGCCAGACTGTAGTGTGTATATACAGTTTTCACTTCTGAGACATAATATCATTGCTTGCTAGACATCTGACTGAAGCACTAAAGAAATTAACAAGGTTCCTCAGAAAAATTCAGCCAAAAATAGTTTTCCAAATTGACACATACTGATGAAATTGAAACCTTTCACAAAGACTTTGTTTTCAACATTTACAAGTGAATCCCATCACCTTGCCTCCTTCCTTCTCTCCATAATTCATTGGCAGCCTTTCTGGAAGAATATTAAGCACACCAGGACTTCCCAAGTCCACAACTTCAACTCTATCATGAAGGTCAAGATCTTCATGCTGATCCTGACATACATAATTTCCTTTGTATAATAGGATTCTCAGTGCAAACAGTTTCATTTCCTTGCATTTCCTTACATGTTACCAACTGCCTCTCTCTGCAGTGGCTGCACAGCCAAAACACAACTGTTGCATGCTCTTTCTTCAAGAAAGAAGGATTCTGAATCAACTGGAGATTGGGTTGGGTGGTCATTAGCAATAAATAAATCCCAGATTTCTTATGTTCACTGGGATAATTTTAAACTCTCAAGTAGGCAAAGCCCTTCTTGCTGAAGAAAGATTTCTTAAAATGTATTCAGCTATACCACCATTTCAAAAGAATGTCTCCCAGACACAAGTGTTCTTCCTCAGACTGATGGCCCTCATGGCCTCAACTACATGTGTACACCCTGACTAGTGACTCAAGGTGAAAGATGGCCAGTGGCCCACAAAACAGTATTTCCCGAGCTCAGGCATTATATTTTCAAAATTGATTCTTCCAAAAGAAACAATCTGCTGGTAAGGAATGAAATGCCATAATGTCCTGAAAAGGGTCTGTATCCAATACCTAGATCCACCCTAAAGTTCACTTTGAATGGGCAGATCATTTAATAAATTCATTTGGTATTTCTCAGAAGAAACTCAGCATGCCAATGTACTAGATATGAGGACTATTTGGAGGGAGGAGAGGGGGAATCTCAAATCCTCTATTCCTCACCTGCACCAGCAACAAACAACACAAGAGTATGTCCTCTGTGAACAAGCAGGGGAAATACCGTATTTACTCAAATATAAGACAACCCTGAATAGAAGATGATTCCACAATAAATTGATTCTATATATGGAAAATATATACATTTGTTATAATTTTCTAAGTTTATTGGAGGTTTGCCTTGAATTTGTCCCCCTCCCACTTATAGCAAGGAAAAGAAAACTGAGGGTCCAGGTAGCCCCCTTGCCCCCTGCCACCCTCAACTTTTGCCCCCAGCAGCCCCTCCCCACCTCTCCTTACAATCAGACCCTGATCTCCCTGAGCACATGGAAGCGAGGGGAAAAGTTGAAAATATTAGGCACGTCTACATGTGGTATTAGTGGACAGCACTACACTCTGGTGCATATGGCACCGGAGTTTATTGCTTCCAGATTCTATCTTTACATGTGCGCCTAGGACTGCAGCACGTTAAGCCAGGTTAGAACAGCCCCAGTTGGCAGGGGACTGCAGGGGTCAGGATGCCAGCCTGGGGCTGCTCCTGCCCAGCAAAACATGTTGAGGAGAAGCTGGGTGGGGACAAGGATGCTACAGTGCAGGGCTAGTCAGCAGGCAGACTCCACACTGAAGAACACTCATGCCCCAGCCAGTCACATCAGCATCTACACATGCAGTGCTGTGGAATAAAATATTCTGTAGCAGCATAATACTTGTATTTACAAGTACTACCCTGCTGTGGAGTTAATCGGTTTCCTGCAGCCCAATAGGTTCGCACATGTAGACATGAGACATTTACTGTGGAGTCAATTAGTCTACTCTACAATAAATGTCTCATGTAGTCTTGCCTACTGCCCTGACTTTGAAATAAACATGCCTGTAGTAATTTGGATATTGTACCCATAGACTTAACTTATCCAGAATTGGTACGTTTTACCCTTTCAGAAACTGCTACAAGTTTTAGTACAGGTACTCTGTAAACATATTTTTAAGCAGCACTTCTCTATTTAAAATGCAAATGCCACCCCCCCACCACCACCAAAGGTTCCACGTGCTAATTAGTCCCACTCTCATCACTGGAACTAGGTGTCCAGGTCACGAGTCCTGGGATCCTCCAAAAATTGATATGCAGATGAGGCATAGGGCAGCCTGGTCCGGCTTCAATTCATGGAGGGTGGAGCTACACTAAAAATATACGGCAGGCTGAGAGAGGAGCTGACAGAGGGATTCTGGATGAATTGTTTGGGACCCTGTTTTGGTAACATTTGCCAGAAATTTAAGGCTAATGAAGAAACAGGAGTCACTGGAAATGGGAAAGAAAGACACAGCTGTACTGTGGCAGTGAAAAGAAAGTTGAAATATATGTAATGTAGTATCTCACCGTGACTTTAAAATGAAGATGTTGAGGACTGCACACAATGGGTACCATAATATATCTTGTTCAGATGGGCTGCACAAATCTATCCTTGGGTAGGTTCCCATCAGCATATCACATCTTGTGGGATCAGAACAAGTGCAGCAGCCAGGCAGAAGCCCGGCTGCTGCCCTGCAGCTTTGCTCAACAAAGGAGCAGCAAAATGGTAGCAGCCACAAATGCTGGTGAGAAGCACAGATCGCAGACGGAGAGAAGATACCAGATGGAGTAAAGTCACCAATATAGAGATTCAGACCAAGAGCTGGAATCTGATTGGCAGCTGGAGCAGCAATGCATGAAAATGAAGGGAAACGCAGCTGAAACTGCACAGGGAAGAACAAGCTGGAAGCAGACAGAGAGCAGCCAGACTAGGGAAAGTAGCAACAGGAACCAGAGAGCTGAGAAAGAATTGAAAAAAGGAGCTGCAAGATGGAATCCAGCAGAGGGAGGCAAGCGGAGCTGGGATAATAGAGACAAGGAGCCCAGAGAGACTTTGAGGCTCAGTGTACGCACAGCAATGACTAGGGAGAAGGCCTAGGACAGACAAATTATGGAGAGATATGTTGACTTTTTCAATCAGATTTTGACTGATATTTTGAAAGTGAACCCTGAGTACTTACAATGCATGATGGCCTGCCCAAACAGGAGGTGATGAGGTTTCACCTTCTGGCACAGATGCACCTATGAGCAGTTCTGGAGAATCTACAAGGAAATGGAAAAGAAGGAAGATTTGCAAGGACTGACGGGTGCCACTTTGAAAAAGTAAAGAGAGCAAGTGATCATTGTTAAACTGTATTTGGACATCCTTGGGGAAGTGGATGTGGAGAGATGGTTGGAGGAGAGTGTCCACAGAGTCCTGTTTGTGGGGAAAAAAAGTGAGAGACAAATATAATCTGTGGATGGGGTGTTTCCGTCATGAGTGACTCTAAGGGAGAAGGAGGGGAGCCTAGGACAGGTGTGGCACCTTCCATCAGTCATTCACGTAGGAGGGCACCAGGACTACATTGTGTACCATGGGCAGCCCCGTCAATGTAGCAAATGTGGGCCAGAAGGGCATTTGACAGCCTGCTGTACCCTAACCATTTGCTATCAGTGTGGTGGGACAGTGTACAAAGCGGATGCATGCCAGGAAGTGCTAAAATGTAGGATATGCAAAAAGGAAGGGCACCTGCAAAACAGGTGCCCAGATTCTCTCTCTGATAGAGCACAACTTAAACACAGGAATTACTTCAATCAGTTGAGTGAGGAGGAGGGAGAGGCAGGGGGAAGGTTGGGATGAATTTGGAGGAGGACACGCTGGTGGAAGAAACACCAGAGGTTTGAGAACTATAACAAAAAACAATTCACTAGGAAAGGATGGACTCCCAGCTGAATTTTACATGAAATTCTGGCCAGAGGTGGGAAAGGATTTGGTGAAAGTCTTAAGAGAATAACAGAAGACAGAAAGATTGGAGAGCGTTTTGCAGATGAGTAGTGGTGCTACTGTATAGGAAGGGAGATCAAGAATGCCTCAAGAACTGGAGGTTGATCATGTTATTGAATATACATTATAAAATCCTGGTGAAAGTCATAGTGATATGAATGAAAAGTGTTCTGGATCAGGTCATACCAGAAGGCCAAATGTGCAGTGGAAGTGAGAAGAATAGTGCAAGCACACGGGGTCTTGAGAGACATGCTGGCATATGCGAAGGATAGAAAATGGAATACGGTGCTGGCAAATTTCAATCTTGAGAAATCATACAACAGGGTAACGCATGAGTTTTTGTTTGAGATGTTGCTGAAAACGGGATTCCCAGAAAAGCTGCCAGGCTGGGTGGACCTGTTGTATGGCACAGCACAGATTCAGGTCCTGGTGAAGGAAAACTTGAGTCAGGCCTTTCAGATACAAACAGGGGTAAGGCAAAGGTGCCCCTTGTCACCCAGGATCTTTATATGCACCATGGAACCTCTGGCGTGAAGGATAAGGAAGCACAAAATAATCAATGGAGTTAATATTCCTGGGGGGAGAGGGGAAGGTGGTGAGGGGATGAAATGCTCACCATATATGGACGACATTAATGAGATGCTGCGAGATACATTCTCATTAGAGAGAATTCTGAAACATACGGAAAACTATGGGAAAGCTTCAGGGGTGAAAGTAAACAGGGCTAAGAGCAAGGTGTTGGGGACCAGAAATTGGGGAGCTCTAGGAAAGTTTTACATGAGGGTGGTTAAGAATCAGATAATCTTGGGCGTGGTTCTTGATATAGAAGGGAAAGACACAAAAGCAGGGGAAGAGGTCACGGGTTAGGAAAATTTGGGGGTTTTGGAGCATAGGAGGATCGTCATATGCAGGAAAAGAAGCTGATGAAACAGGTGTTGCTACCCATTGTGTTGTTTGTAGGTGTAATCGCTTCTCGGCCTCTTGAAGGCTCAGATCAAGTGTATATCTTCCATTATGGATTCAAAGCAGGAAAAAACAGACTGATTTGTATGTTCTTCTGGGGTTCTAACACAGAACAGATTGTCAGGAAGGAATTATATATGGGACGAGAGCGCATGGGTGGGAACTACCAGACAGAGACCTTTATCTATGCACACTATGTTACAATGGTGATAAGTGAAGCATCAGAAGGAAGCAGGGAAGTGAGAAATTTTTGCAGGTTTTGGGCAGGGAAATGGGTATGGAGGATGGGCCTATATGGGACAGGGTAGAAGGGGCAGTGGGCTTGGAAACTCCCGATATATTATGGAAGAGCAGAAAATGTTATTAAAGTGCAAGGTCTGGAAGAGATAAGGATACAAGGTTTGAAAGAAAAGGGAAGGATTTTGAAGGAACTCAGAGGGAAAGACAAAGTAGCAGGCAAGGGATTTATTCGAGCAACAAGCAAAGTGAGTGTGGCGAGGGGTAACGGGAAGATTTAGAAGTAGAACATGCAGACCTAATGTGGCGAATGGTGAGGAGGGCTTTAACAGTAAGAGGGGTTCAATATGGGTGGGGTGTGGGAAGAACACAAAATGCCCACAGGAGAACTGCAGGGTAGGGAGAAGAATCAGTGGTACACATATTTTGGGAATGCAACTTTGCACAGGAGGCTTGGAGGAGGGCTCAGGGATTTTTACAAATTTTAGAACTAAATGATAAGATAAATTTTGAGGCAGTGATGTATGGGTTGGTTAAGAAAGGACGAGAAGAAGGGAAGATATGGGAGTAAAGGATCTGTGTCAATGCAGCATGGTGGAAAGTAAGGAACTTGCTGATCTTCAAGGGATAGATTTTACTACAAAGGAATGTTTATAGCTAGACCTGTTTGAGCTCAGATATTACATACAAAGGAATGAGGAGGTGAAGATGAGAGTAAGGGATAAAATGTGGAGGAAAGATAAATGAAAATACGTACGCACTCGAGGAGTGCCTGAGATAGCAGGGTGAGAGAGACGGGAAGGTAGAAAGGAGGATAGTTATGGGACAAGATAATGTTGTTATTGTAAACTGTCAAGAGATGAGGAGTTAATGTGTTATAAGGCTTTGTTGGATGATATAATGTTTGTTATTTGTAAACATGTATAAGAGGTTTTGGGTTTTCAATAAAATGTTGAGTTTAATTTTTTTTAAAGGTTCTCATTAGCAATTTTGGCACCAGGGGAAGGTGTCAGAGTTTGTTCTGGCCTCTCTAAGTGCTAGCTTTGTATTGCAGTACCTGCAGGCCTGGTGCTTTTTCCCTCTTTTAAGGGGGACACACACCTACATACACACACAGTTCCTCTCAGCATATTTGCCCAATATGGGCCATGTGTTTCATAGTCATGCTCAGTGGTGACTGCACTTAATTAACCCCATAGGTTGTTTCCGTTACTGAGCACATGCTGCTTTTGGCAGCAGTTTAATGATAGACAAAGAATTTAATGAGGTTTCCTTGTATGCAGATGTATGATGATGAGCTTTTTCCCCCCATGCTGACTGGGGAAAAAAATCCTCATCTTCTAGTCAAGTGAATATGGTATCATTCCACTCATGTATGCAAAAAAAGGTGGGACATTCAGGTTTTTTTAAATCATAATATTTCCCACATAGTCTTCCATTTGACAGGCAAGACAACCATTCGACAGATCAAATAAGCAGAGAACAAAATGAAGGGTTACTGAAGATAGCAGTGACAGACAGATCTTCACCCTCTGGGGTTATCCAGAAATAATAAGTTATTTTAATAGCTCCCAGTTCTCCACTCCATTTTTGACAGATTAAAAGGAAGCCTTTGTAAGAGGTGATGGATGGACAAAAGGTCAAATTTACTACTCTTGTTATATATGTGTGCGTGTTATGCACACACATATATATGTATATACATATATATGCACACATACATATACATACATTCATATGCACATGTGTGCGCGCGCGTGCGGACAATTTTGTCAGCAATCCTCCATTAGTCAGACCTCTGTGGATTTCCCCAATATAGAATTTGGCCCCAAAATTCAAAGAGCTAGATCTAGCCCAAGACTAGGAAAGTTCTCAAACCACCTGGAAGAGATAACCCTAAGGGAGAAAGGAGCCCCTCTGTCCCAAGCCATGATCTCTACCAAGCACCTGGCTGGGCTCTACAAGAACGCCAGTCTTCCTCCACTGCAGGAGAAGCAGCTAAAATAGAGGGTCTTTGGAAGCAAAAGAGATAAAAATATGGTCTTTAAAGTGAAACCTTGGAAACAAGGCACTGCTTAATGTGAATGATGGAAAGGATTTTGTGTCACTTACCTCAAACTAGAGATTTCCTTCAATAGTTCTGGACAAAATCTTCTCCATAATTCTTATCACAGTTATACAGCATGCTGTCCACTTGGTTGCCCTCTATCCCACAGAGACAAATGCAGTCACGCTGCATCTTTCAAAGTCCTTTGAAATCTTACAGGATGAAGTGTGAAAAACTCATTTATTATTACTTTAAGACAAAGCCTCAGGGCTAACAGTATCTCCAGGAATCCCCAGAGAAAGAAAGGAAGCCTTTTTATAGGCACAATCCTCTTGGGTCTGACCTGTAAACAAAAAGCCCTTTCCAGATGTTTAATTGATAAGAAAAATATAATTAAAATCTTAAACCAGACACAGGAAGCTTTCATTATCAGTATTAGATTCACTTCTGAAAGTCCTGTCAGCTAAGAAGGAATTAGACTTGAGCTACATGCTTAGTGCAAATTATGGCAAATACAAGCCTGTGCTAACACAATGAGCCTGACAATACTCTGAGGAACCAGTCCTAAAAAATTATTCTCAGCAGGACCAGTCCTGAAGACATAGCACAGGGAAGTTAGATCATGCCTTAAAGACAAAGAACACAATGGATACATATACATGTATGCTTTATTGCAGAGCTGACTAATTAGCTCTGCAGTAAAGTGTCACCGTCTACATGTGCACCCATGTTAGGGCACAGTAAATTAATTAACTCTGCCATAGAATAGTACTTTCTAGGACAAGTACTATGCTACAGTGGAGTCATTTAATGCACTGAAATGCATATGTAGATGACTGGGGCTGACTGAGGCACAAGGGTGCTAAAGTGTGGGGGCTGCCTGCCAGCTAGCCCCGCACTATAGCACCCTCATGCCGCAGGCAGCCCCTCCACTGCCTGACACTGCCATCCTCCCCTGGAGTCCCCTGCCAGCCCTGGTGTGAATAGCTGTGATCCTGGGCACACGTGTAAACTACTTGTAAACTCCAAACTATGCCCAAGTTTATTCAGTCAGGGTAATTACACATGTAGATGCACCCAATAAGTGGCAGTGTGGAGTGGCACCACCACAGGGGAAAGTCAAGGGAGCCTTCTGGAGCACTCCATGGTACAGAGAGATTGCACATATGGCTAACTGCCTCACAGGATGCAGCTTCAACAGACCAATGCAAGGGCATACCTCTACTTCTACCGCATTCATTTTGAAGCACCTTGTGTCCCATGCTGAGACGTATCTGTACTACCCAGAGTTCAGAGACTGTACTGTTGTCTGACACTTCCATGTGCCACATAGTATGAGGGAAGCTCTTTGTGAACCCCGCTGCCCACTTGTTACAAGGCCAGAAAGAATCTGGCCTTGTATGAAGAGCAGGCTTATCTTTCATTTCACAAACAATAAAAGAAAAAAAAAATCATACCTACTGTATGTAGGTCTTCTATTAGCGTTAGTATTTTTCTCTCCAATGCATCAATGCCTATTCTAATTCTTGTAAAGCACTTCCATAAAAACAAAACAATCCTTGTTAAAAATCACCTTAATGTTATCAGACCACTGCTGGGTGCCTTAGTACAACAGAAAGCATCTAGTATAAAATTTGGCTTCTGGATTTAAAGTTTAGTCTCTGAGGCTGTGAAAATAGATGCAAGCATTCAGATTTGTAATATTTTGGTGCTCTTTTTTTTTTTTGGAAAACAATACTTATTTTGAACTGCCCCTCACTTTTCTGCTTCATCATCACACACAATGCAACACAGTTGGCCTAGCATGACTGTCTCAAGAGAGGTTGGAAAATACGCTAAATATGCACGACAGATATTTTGATTGTACTACATCCCCCTCCCCATCCTTCTGTGTCTGGCTTGCCTTCTTAGGCCAGAGGTGGGCAATTATTTAAACTGGAGGGCCGCTTACTGAGTTCTGGTGAGCTGTCGAGGGCCATAAGGGTCGCCCTGCACCTTAACAGGTGCCCTACCCCTGATTGACATCTTGGGACCAGAAGTCCCACCTCTAACCCCTGCCCTTTGCCACCAACAGTCCCTCCCCTTTTCCCTGGAACTACTTCTTTAGGGAGGGGAGAGTTGCTATCTTGGAACCTGAAAAAAATCAAATCATATGCTAAAAGTCAAATATCTATTGAAACTTATTTTAATTTTATTTTTAAAAATATTTGGCCCTGATTTATTTGTGTTTGCATAGTGTATATAGAGATTATTCCATAAGAACTCAAAAGTAAAGTCTTACAGTTGTACACGGTGTATGGGGGGGGGGGGTCGGCGGGGTGTGGCTGGGAAGTGGGTGTGTGCATATAGTGGGGTATGGGTGTAAATAAGGTTTTTGTGAGGGAATGTGACTGTGTGCAGGGGATACAAGGTATGTTGTTGGATATGTGTATATTTGGGGAAGGTTGTGGGGGCATGGTATGGGTATCTAGGGTATGAGGGAAGGTGGGGGGAATGGGACCCCTACATACACTGCCCATGGCACACAGCCCCTGCCACGGGCCATATTTTGTTCACCCGTCTTAGGCCCTAACCCTGGAATCAGGTCTACCTATTCATGGCTCCTTGTAGGATTAGAGCCTTATACTAAATTCTTTCAGGCAGAGACTGGTGATTGCACAGCATACCTACCACAACAGGACTTCAATCTGACTGGGGCCTCAGCTGATAGAGCAATGGAAAAAATTTAAATAAACATGTATTTTCATTGATTTGTAAACTGACAATTCAGCAAGGTACTAAATGTGTGTTTCATAGTAAAAGTAATAAAGTAAAAGTCTACAATTAAGTATTTTTACTGGATTGGGACAAAAATCACTAGGAACCTGGATTATTCTTATGTACTATTTGTAGGCACTACTTAAATATGAACCCCAGGCACCAACCACTGGGCTGTAGCTTAATTTTAAAATTGTATGTTTCTTTCAGTTTGCCACTGTGCTCTGAACATTCTGCCTAATTTACTAATTGTAACTTGTAATCTCACCCTTAGCACATGCTAACACTAAGGAATGTTAGTCTGCACTAGAAGTTAGCACATGCTGTTAACAGTCACGCATTAAGGGTTCATACCCTCTCTAATCTGCACTGCTCAGACCTGCTGCTCGAGGGCTGGTAAGCAAGGGTATAGTTAGGAACTGCAAGTCTGCTCTGTGCCTGCCATGCTCACCAGCTCTCTATCCACAATATAGGCTGGGGAAGAGGGACAAAGAAGAAGGGGCCCCCCAAAATCACCCCTTCTCCATCTAACTCTCTGGATGACTCCCCACCCTCCCATCAGCCCCCTGCCATCCCAATCCCCCCATGACCACCTGGATCCTCTCCCTGATCACCCCCTCTGCCTTCACAGCCTCTTGCCACCTGGATCATCACCCCAACCACCCCATCTACCCACAGGCCTCTGCCCTGATGCCCCAATCACCCTAACAGCTGTAGTGGCAGCAGGGGGGGCTGGGAAATTTCTTTCTGCCTTTTCCCAGGCTCTCTGAAGCCTGTGCTGTCCCTGCATGCATGGATCCAGCCTCTTGGCTGCTAGCAACTCCTTGATAGGGCAGGGAAAAGCCGGGGGGTGTGCAGGCAGCTGGGGGGCCAGCATGGTGACAATTCAGACAGGGAGAGGAGGGCATCCCACCAGCTTCCTGCCCTCTGCTCTCTTCCCCATGCCTCCTTCATCACTTTCCTGTCCCTGCCCACTCATCCACTGCCCAGCTGTCCCCTAGGCTGTAGTGTCCTGCAGTGGATCATAGCTAGTCCACCTAGGAGCAGTACCTCCTAGGATACTGAAGAACCACAAATTAGGGGCTTTATCTCAGATCAACAGCCAGAAGCTAATTTAATTCAAACTGGGTAGCAGAGCTCAAAGATAATCTTTCCCCAAAACAGCATAATTTTCAGATACCAAGAGGACATTTAGCACTTGTTAATGAGTCTTAATGTGTGGCTGTTCTACTGTTAAGTGCTCATAACACAGGGGCAGGCAAAATACGGCCCATGGGCTGGATCTGGCCCACCAGGCCATTCTATCCAATCCACAGGGTCCCTAAAAAATTAGTAAGTTCATATTTATTTGCTCCTGGCTGCCTGTCAAAGATAACAGGAGCCAGGGACAGTAGGACCTAGAGGTAGCCGCCAGCAGGAGTTGGAACCCAGCCACATCCCACCCCCAGCCATTTCCCTGCTTCCTGCCCCCACCCTGCTCCAGCACCACATGCACCAACTGCATAGCCAAATCAGGGAGCACAGGGCTGCACATGTGTGTGTGTTCCATAGGGCAAGTCCCACATACACACTCTGCCATACACATGCACCCACACCCCGCCCTCACACTGCCATATATGCACACCCCATCCCCAAACCCCCTCACACAGCCCAGCCACTCTTCCCCACACACCCCATACCCACCCATACCCCACACATTCACATTCACATGCTTCTTCACCCCACATACCCCAACAAACCTATACCCACCCCCTCACAGTATACAAGAGTAAGACTTAATTTTAAGCTATTGTGCAATCACCTCTATTTGCACTGCATAAAGACATGCAAAATCAGGACAACAACATTTTTTTAAATCAAACTAATGATTGTTGTAGATGTTCGCTTTTTAGAACATAATTTGGTATTTTTCTGGTTCCAAGATGGCAAAACCCCTTACTGAAAGGAGTACTTCCGGGGACAATGTGAGGGACTTCTGGTCAGTTAGTAGCAACTACACAGAGTGCAAATGTGCTTCAAGCTGCAGCAGAGAAAATTTAGGTTGGAAACTAGGAGGAACTTTCCAACTATGAGGGTGGTCAAATATTCAAACAGGCTATCTAGAAAAACAGTGGACTCTCCATCTCTGGAAGTTTTCAAGAGGAGGTTAGAGTGATATTTGCCTAGGATCAGTGCTGTAGCAAAGGCGGGGGGGGGGGACAACCGCCCCAGACACCGAAGTGAAGGGGTGCCAACAGGTGCTGCCCAGCGCAGGACAGTGTCACGAGCAGCTCATTTGGGGAGGGTGCAGGGATGGGGGAAGGGCAGCTCCTGCTGCTGTGTGCACTCCTGGGCAAGCATGGGGGTGCATGTGCCCCCCTGATCTGTGCACAGGGCACAGGCAGGCTCCTGCTGTGGGCTTTGCCCCGAACACCAAACTTCGTTGCTCCAGCACTGGCTAGGATGATTTAGTCAGAGAGTAAGGGACTGGACTAGACCTCATAAGATCCCTTTTCACCCTGCTTTTCTATGATCCTACTTATGATTTGTACTAAAACAGATTAATCAACACATGTGGATACTGTTTTTACTTATACTCACTGGAAATGTAATACTTGTCTGAATCAAATAATGGTTGGATTAGGGAAATAACAGGGATTCCACAGTTCACTTTAATAGTCAAAGCAGCATTAAAAGGGTAATATTGGTGAGAGATCATAAGGAGACTGCTGAGAAATATAATACAATATTCAGTACTCAAAGCAGCAAAGAACTGAGGAAAGGAATGCAAAGGATTTGGGTATTTGGAAGCCTCAGCTTGAGGTAACGTGAAACAGCCATGGAATTATGATTACACCTTTGTAATGTATGGAAAAGCTCACTATAGAGAGAAAAGAAATAGTTGAGAGAGTCTGGAAAGCTGTAATTGAAATTCATCCCGGTTAAGTTAAAGGGCAACAGAGGCCAACATGGGTAAGTAGGGATATAAAAAGCAATAAGCAAAAGGCTTCTAAAAATACAACCAATCTGGCTGGCAGGAATGAGAGATCTATTTAAAAAAATTAAAAGGAATAAAGAGAAATATTGAATTTCAAATTGCAAAGCCTATTTCAGCTAACTGTAGAGGCTCTTAAAAAGTACATTCAATACAGACAAAAGATAGAAGGAAAAATTATTCCACTGACACCAGAATGGCGAGAGGAAAAACTCCAGAATATCTACAGAGGATGAAAGCTAAGAGCCATTAAGCCAGAGATCCGATTTCCTGATACAGTAAAGGAAAAGTTAGATTATTCTCTCTCATAAATACAGTGGAGATAGTCAAAGTAATGGTAGTGGAGAGACACCTGGAGGCCATGAATTAGCTAGACACAGGAGAATTCCTATCCAGAAATTACTTTTGTTCTTATCAGTTTCTAACCATTTCTAGTGATCATTCCAAATAAATGTGTATACCAATATATGTATACGCTGATCCCTTTTATATGATTCTTCATCCACTTTTAAAATTCACAGCCTTTTTCACATATCAGAACATGTGGCTCAAATATTGGAACATGCCACTGGCCCTTCATAACAATGGCCACTTCTATCAGGGGGTATTAACCATGTCATTTCCATTCACTGTAGTCAGTGAATAACATGGAGGATTTACTAGGACAGTGGCTCCTGGTCTCTGTGGTAACTGCATGGTTAAACAGTTGCCTTTTTCAAATGAATTTCAAGAAAAAAAAATCCACATGATTTCTCTTTGCTAAATTGTTGAATCTCATGCACAGGCAACTACAAAAACAAAGCAATCAATACACACACATAAGAATGGGTGCAACTACAACAACAAATGATCTGTTCAGTGCCCCTCACAAGAAATAGCTTATCCTTGACCGCACTTGCACAGAAAATGTTCTAAATTCAGCCAGTGTAAAGAGATTCTTGCTACATTTCATGAGCAGTGACAGAATTCTGAGCATCATCTGACCCTTATCTCTCAAAAGTGCTGCTGTGTAAATGCGGGAGTGTTCCGGTAACTCCACAAGGATGTCTTAAAAATTATATTCTCCTCTATCCAGAAAAGAACGTATATGGTTTTTGAAGTTTACATGATACAAATGCTAAAAAAAAGGGCTTGGACCTTGCCTCATCTGGTCATCTGTGTCTTCAGCTTTTCTCCCTCCGTCTTACTTAAGAAGCTGAAAAATAAAAGAAGACATTGCACAAAAGATACAGCAAGCCGCTTTTATGCTGTATGAACCATCACAACTCCTATCAGTAGAATTTCTGCAATAAAGAACTAGCCCCTATCCCTATCCTATGAAAAGACTATCAGTGTTTCCTGTAAAATGCTGCCCACTGGAAAGAATTCAGTATTATTCCTTATTATGCACCGACCAGTGATAAGAAGACATGGTAGAAAGGCATGGCTAAGTACAGACAGTCAAAAAGCCCAAGGCTGAATTGATTCAAGTTTGCACATTAGTCTACGCTATGTAGACTGAACCATTAAGCAAGTGAACAGACATTCACTTTTGATTCTGGACATAACCCCACACGCCTGCAGTGACCCACGCCAAAAGCCAAGGGGCCTTAGAGCACACCTCCCTGCTCAGCTAAAGCAGGCACCTTGGGCCAAGGCACCCTGCAAGAAAAGGCTTGTGGGGGAGATGTGAAGCATCCTGGGATGCTGGGGGACTGCAAGTTAATTTGAATCTGGAGGGGATCTAGGACAGCAGTTCATTAAACTGATTTGACCTAAATTAGTTAAGTCCGATACTACATCCATCCAGGTTTCTCTGAAACCAGTTTCAGCCATTTTGAAAGCAGTTTATGTGCACTGGACTTCTGTTGTGTTACAGATTAGAACTGGTTTCTGACCACTTATACCAATTTGTGTGTAATTTCTGTCCCTAGCCTAACACATGAGGAAGCCAAGTACATACACAGTATCCCCAAAGGGCTTATAGAACCCATGCTATAGTCCACGCCATCAAGTCTTCATTGCTATTGTTGCCAGAGCTAACTAGACTAAATCTGGAAAAATAAGCCTATGTGTGCTGCTCTCGCACCACTACCCACAGTGCAGACATAGCTCTTGAGCATAACAGTGAGATAGCTGCTTGGTTTAAAAAAAATAGGTGCATATGAACCCACATGTATGAAATTTGTTATGCTTTGCAAAAGAAGGCGAAGCAAGTATTATCTCCTGGCATGAGAACCAATTCTAGCCCTAAAAGTCACAATGGCAAAGTACAAAGGCTAAACTGACCCCAAAATGAAAGGTAAGTATAAGGCTCAAGAGGGGCTGTTCATGCGTTTATCAGGTTTGTAAGAGTAGGAACAAGTGCCTAACAACCACTGAAGACAAGGAAAAATTAAAAGGAAAACCCTCGAAAATTCCTGCCACTGAGACGCAACACAAGAAGAATCAAAATACAGGACCACACTGCAGAAGGCTGAGGAAAGTAACACATAAGGACCTGGACTTGGTCACCCACACAGCTTCAGTGAAATGTATTGCCATTCACTGAACCTACAAAAAAATGACAAAGTTAAAGGTATTTTAGTTCCCCATTACAGTCTATAGCCGAACCTCCAAATCAACACTAAATCTCCAAAGCCAAATCAAATCACTGTCCCTCCAAATCAGCCAAATCCAAATCAAATACTTGCTGCTTCGCACAGGCCTAATACCTGGTTTCTGCCAGTATTTTGAAACAAACATTTCTAAAATAGAATTACATTTGATTTTGCAGGGATCCTTGGGCAGAGAAATGGGCAAGCAGCTTACTTTTCCACAGATACTTTTGACAACTAAGAACATATTGACTTTAATGCATTCAGTCCATATTTTAAGTAGAAATTAAAACTCATGTTGTCAGTGGGTTCAAGTTCCAATTACCTGACATAGTTTTTTGCAAAAGAGTATTAACA
The DNA here is from genome assembly GCF_052110815.1 of Crocodylus siamensis. Classification (NCBI taxonomy): domain Eukaryota; kingdom Metazoa; phylum Chordata; order Crocodylia; family Crocodylidae; genus Crocodylus; species Crocodylus siamensis. Next base: position 174,334,792 of record NC_143395.1, read on the forward strand.
TATGTCTGAGAAACCACTGCTCTTCTTCCTCCACCTCCAGGTCCATGAGCAGGCTGGGCATAACTTCACCAGTGGAAGTTCAGATTTAATTGACTTTAAATTGAAATGAAGGATACTGTACTACTATTGCTGATTGTGGAGTAGGGAACCCACAGCAAACTGAATGAGGGGATGACAGAGTAAGAAGCTGGCTACTTATTAAAGGAAAGTCAGTGAGCCTCAATCGAAGTCAATTTGTGCCTCAGTCGGCACAAATCTATCGTTTCACATAACACACAGGTGCCTATTTCTTCAAATGGACACTTGAGCAGACAGAGCTTCCTACAGATGAAATGAGAGAACAGCACTCTGGCCAGTGCCATTTGAAAATCAGAAATCATAGATAGGAGCGTGTTCCAAGAGACTAACTAATTACTCAAAACTATTCACCTGAATCAAAAGCCACATTGCATGAGCAAAAGGCAAGGCTCCAAAACCCCTCAGGCAGTACTGGCAGAGCTGAAAGAAACTCACTCTTTTCCATGGTCCCTGGACCCCTGGGAGCAGCCTCAATGTGCCCTCTTTTAAGATTACAGAAAGAAGGGAAAGTCTGTTTTCAGCTTCTCCATCATCCCTGCCCTCTCACTCAGAGACCGTAAGTGCCCTGAAGAAATACACAGGCCATTTGTCTCTGTTCTGCTTCCTGTTGCTTAGTGAAAGTGGACAGAGGAAGCTCTTCCTCTTCCATCGCACTGTTCTTGGAATGAAATCCTCCCTCAACCTCTCCCATACTAAGCCATCCCATACTTCTGCTCCTCCCATGTGAGAGACAGAAAACAGATGGAAGGATAGCACTGGGCAACCATTAGAACAGGGAGGGATGCCAGGAATGAGTTGAGTTTTCATACTAATCATGTAAAAGTTTTCCCCCCGGAGACATAAACAATACACAACAGGGTAAGCATGGCCCCCCTGCTATACACAACATTCCCTGTTCAAGATGATTATTTCCTAGAATCACAGGCCTGGCAGTGACTTTAAGGGTTATCCAAGTTCAAATGCCTGAACTACTGATGCAGGATTCACTGTTCCTAAATCATCCAAGATAGAAGCTCTCCTTCAAAGCCTCCCATGAAGAAGGTTCTGAGTACTGCCTGTATGACTAGTGTAAAAACCTTTTTAACCCCAAAAAGGACAGGGAAAAGTTAACCTTTCAGGACCCTGGCTAGGCCTGAAGTGCTTCAGACCATCCCAAACTACCCAGAACTAAGGAAGCCCTTAGCAGTAATAGAGTTTATGTCCAGGGACAGGTGGAACTCTTCTCAAGAGTCAGCCCTCCTGAAATCTACCCCTCATTCCACCTTGCCAAACCTCCTGCTCTGCTTCTTGCCTTGCTTTTCTTGTGTACCACTTCATACCAGGGAATACCCTGGGTGTTGCAGAGAGCCCAGAAGCCTGAAAATGTGTGTCTGAAATAAAGCAAGCAGGAGCAGGAAGCTTTCTGCCCAACAGGCAGGAACCCGATTGTGCATCTCTAAGAAAGCATCGCTAGGATTGTGCAAGCTCCAGAGGTGAGAGACCAGGCTACTGCTTTATCTGCATGTTCAGGCTTTTAAGGATTCAAGTCTAGCATTGAAGTGAAAATGATACCTTACTTCATAAAGTTTGAGAGTGGGTTATAAAATGAAAGCTAACACTTATGCCTCTATGGAGATAAAAGTGCAAAGCCAAATGTATTCCACAAAAAATTCTTAAGGCTATACATCAACATTAATGTCCTACTATATCAACTTCTCCCACTGCCATCCCTGCAGAACCTTCCCCTTTGTACCCTTCTCCTATTCTCATCTTCAAGTATCTCTCTTCAGTACCTCTTATGCCTAGATCACCCTGCTTGTACTGGGGCATCTCCTTCACACCTTTCCACAAACAGTACTTCTTTGCAAAAATGGCACACCGTCAGTTACCACCTGCCTTCCAGCAAATGCACCACCAACTACTCCCTCCCCACTTGTGAACTGACCTTCCAGATAGAACATCAGAAGCCCGGCAGTACATTTCAAAAGTGTGTGCAGGTACGAAATGTTAGTCCACCAAAAATGTTGCTAATAAGAATCATAGAAAATTAGGGTTGGAAGGGACCCTCAGGAGGTCATTTAGTCCAACCCCATGCTCAAAGCAGGACCATCCCCATCTAGATCATCCCACCCAAGGCTTTGTCTAACTGGGTCTTAAAAATCTTCAAGGATGGAAACTCCACATCTCCACTGGGTAACCTGTTCCAGTGTTTTATGACGCTCCTAGTGAGAAAATTCTTATTAATATATAACCTAAACTTCCCTCCCTGAACTTGAGACTAATGCTCCTTGTTCTGTCATCTGCCACCACTGAAAACAATCTAGATCCATCCTCTTTAAAACCTCACTTCAGGTAGTTGAAGGCTGCTATTGAATCCCCTCTCAGTCATCTCTTCTCTAGACTAAATAAGCCCCATTCCCTCAGCCTCTCCTCATAAGTCTTATGCTTCAGCCCGCTCACCATTTTCATTGCACTCCACTAGACTCTCTCCAATTTGTCCACATCCTTTCTATAGTGGGGGGCCCAAAACTGGACACAGAACTCCAGATGTAGCCTCACCAGTGCTGAAATGAGGGGAATAGTCACTTCCCTTCACCTGCTGGCAACACTCCTACCAATCTACCAATACAGCCCAGTATGCCATTAGCCTTCTCGGCAACCAGGGCACAGTGTTATCTCATATTCAGCTTATTGTCCACTGTAACCCCCAGGTCCTTTTCTGCCATGTCCTTGTTGAACTGCATGAGATTTCTTTTGGCCAATTTGTCTAGGTCACTCTGAATCCTAGCCCTACCTTCAGCATATCTCCTACTCCCCCCTCTCCCACTGCTCACCCCCGCTTGGCATCATCCACAAACTTGCTAAGGGTGCACTCTATGCCATCTCTCAGGTTTTTGGTGAAGATATTGAAGAAAACCAGCCCTGGGACTTACTCCTGGGACACCCACTTGATACCAGCTGCCAACTAGACATTAAGCCATAGATTAGTACCCTCTGAGCCCAATGTTCCAGCCAGTTTTCTATCCAATTTACAGTCCATGCATCCAGCCCATACTTTCTTAGCTTGCCTGCAAGAATGTTGTGGGAGACTGTACCAGAAGCCTTGCTAAAATCATGTTACATTACTTCCACTGGTCTCCCCACATCCACAGATCCGGTCATCTCATCATAGAAGGCAATCAGCCCTTGCTGAATCCATGCCAACTGTTCCTAATCACCTTCTTCTTCTCCAAGTGCTTAAAAATGGATTCCTTGAGGATCTGCTCCATGATTTTTCCAGGGACTGAGGTGAGACTGACTGGTCTATAGTTCTCTGGATCCTCCATTTTCCCATTTTTTAAATATGGGCACTATGTTTGCCCTCTCTCAATCAACAAGAGTTTTCCAAGTTGATGGCCAATGGTTCTGCAATCACATCAGCCAATGCCCTCAGCACCCTTGGGTGCATCCTGTCTGGCCCCATGGACTTGTATTTGTCCAGCTTTTCTAAATAGTCCCTAATCTGTTCTTTCACCGCTGTTGGCTGCTCACCTCCTTCCCAAACTGTTGCCAGGTGCAGTAGTCTGGGAGCTGAACTTGCCTGTGAAGACCGAGGTGAAAAAAAGCATTGAGTACTTCAGCTTTTTCTGCACCATCTGTCACTAGTTTGCCTCTCACATTCATTAAAGGACCCTGATCTTTCTCTTGTTACTGACATACTTGTAGAAACCCTTCATGTCCCTTGCTAGCTGCAACTCCAATTGCGCTTTGGCCTTCCTGACTTCATCCCTGCATGCCTGAACAATACTCTTATACTCCTCCCTAGTTGTTTGTCCAAGTTTCCACTTACAAGCTTCCTTTTTGTGATGTAATTTACTGAACAGCTCCGTGCTAAGTCAAGCTGGTCTCTGCCACAGTTGCTAGTTTTCCTGCAAATCGACATGGTTTGTCCTTGCACTCTCAGTAAGGCTTCTTTAAAGTACAGCCAGCTCTCCTGGACTCCTTTCCCCCTCAGACTGGCTTCTCATGAGATCCTGCCCATCAGTTCCCTGAGCAAATCAAAGTCTGATTTTCTGAAGTCCAGGGTCCTTACTCTGCTGATCTCCTTCCTTCCTTTCCTCAGGATCCTGAGCTCAATCATCTTGTGGTCATTGCTGCCCAAGTTGTCATCTACTAATACATTCCCCACCAATTCTTTCCCTGTTGGCTCCTGTTTGTGAGCAGCAGGTCAGGAAGAGCACAGCCCCTAGTTGGCTGCTCCAGCTCTTGCACCAGGAAGTTGTCCCAGACACTCTCCAAAAACTTCTGGACTACCTGCACACTTCTGTATTGCCCTCCCAGCAGATGTCAGGGTGACCGAAGTCCCCATGAGAACCAGGGCCTGTGATTGGGAAACTTCCACTGGCAAGGGTATGCAAAATGGGCAGTATTTGATTCGGATTCAGCCTGAATGGGGGGACAGTGATTTAATTCATTGATTCAGATTACTGTCCCAATTCGATTCGGCTGAAGCTGAATCCAAAGATTTGTTAGAATCCCTACTCAGAATATGGCCAGGCCAGGCCAGCCTCTGGCAGGGCCTGTCAACCAGGTCAAAAGGTCTCTGAGCAGGTGGAAAATTACCAGCTATAGTTACGCAGCAAGAAACAAAAGCCCTCCAAAACCCACAGCAACACAAAATATAGCAAGCATTCACACTTGCAATGATTGGATAAAGTTCCCGCCAGAACTTTTATAAAAGGTGCAACGCTCCAAGCGCTCATTGGAGGAACCATGCGACTGAACTTCAAGCGACAAAGAGCAACTGGACTGATCACCCAGAAGCTGCCTCCCCCAGGGTGAATCCCTGAGCGACCTTCAGGCCTGCCCAAAGGAGTAATCTTTATGTCTCCAGCAACAAAGATGGAACTGGTGAGCTGCCGTGCCATTTTCACTTAAGCACTGTAAATAGTTTAGTGTTAGCTTTACCTTATAAGGACTTTTACAGCTTAGTTTAGTTTGTTAGGTACACTACCCTATGCCGCCTACCCGGTCTGGGACTTACCGGTGGTCAGCCGCACCAAGCCCTCGGGTTTGAAAGCAAGAGATCACCGCGAACCCCATGACCCGATGACCCCTTTGCATTCTACACCTATCCACACAAATAAAATTTTCCATCATATTGTTATCCTGTCTCCGTGTCCTGTGTGCTTCCCTTCCCCACTGGCATTCGTGAACTTTAAAAATCCGACAAGATTCAATACTGATTCAGAGAATCAGTGACTCAGCCATAGACATAGCTTTAAATGTTTTTTCTACGTACCTCAAGATACCAGGCATGGCTCACGAACACTGCAATGGTGGGGCAGATGAAGCGTCCCACAGGAATGCGGGGGTCCCCCCGTGTGCTTGGTGGCCAACCTGGAAGTGGACCAGAAGAACTGCCAAGTGCGCACAGAACCTCCCTGTACCCCCCCGCCCAGCTCAGCAATCAGTCACAGGAGGACCCTGGGTGCTCCCCCAGACCCAGGAGGCACCAGTCACTGAGCCAAGGGGAGAGTCCCCTGCGTGACCTGGAAGTGGACCAGAAGTGCTTCTGGTCTACTTCCAGGTCTACCACCGAGCACACTGGGGACCCCACCCCGCTCCCGCACTCCTGTGGGATGCTCCATCCACCCCAGCATCTCAGCATAAATGAAATGCCTGGTACCTTGAGGTATGTAGAAAAAACATTTAAAGCTATGTCTATGTCCAAATCATCGAATCTCTCTGAATCGATTCAGAGGGTTCCAATTCGATTCGGAGAGATTATAGGGTCTCCTGATTCGATGCGGATTCAGAGAGTCAGCTGCCGAATTGGGCCGAACCAAATCCGCGACCTGAGTTTTGCACACCCCTACCCACTAGCTGTTTAAAGAAAGCCTCATCTACCTCATCCTCCTGGCCTGGTGGTCTATAGTAGACTCTCACCACAATATCACCCTTGTTGCTCTCTCCTCTGATCCTAAACCAGAGACTTTCAACAGGCCTATCTCCACCTTCATACTGGAGCTCTGAACAATCATATAGCTCTTTTACATAAAGTGCAACTATTCCTCTTCTCCCCTCCCTATCCTTCCTGAACAGTTTGTACCCATTCATGACAGTGCTCTGGTCATGTGAGCTGTCCCACCAAGTCTCTGTTATTCCACTCACATCATAGTTCCTTGACTATGCAAGGACTGCCAATTCTTCTTGCTGGTTTCCCAGGCTCAGTGCATTTGTGTACAGGCATCTACAGTAACTAGTCAATTGATTTCTCAGGAAGAATGAGAACACCTCCCTTGTTGCCCCATCCTTCTTGCTCTTCCTCTAGGTCACCAACTTCTCCACTTACCTCAGGGCTTTGGTTTCTAACCCCCAGCAAACCTAGTTTAAAGCCCTCCTCACTAGGTTAGCAAACCTGTATGCAAAAATGCTCTTCCCTCTCTTTGTCAGGTGAATCTCATCTCTTCCTAGCAATCCTTCTTCTTGGAACATTATCCCTTGGTCAAAGAAGCCAAAGCCTAAAACACAGGCAATATGAAAAAGACCTGCATTGACACACATTTATTCATATTTTGCAGTGTTACAAATAATCATTCTGACAGCATTCACAATGTTAAAGATATTATTTTCAAGTCAGAATGACTCCAGTTTATTAGTGCAAGATTCCAGAATGTATAGCCATTTTGCAGAATTACAGCTTCAAACTGCTTCCTACAAATAGTGCAGAATCACTAGTATTCAGTGTCATTTGTTAGAAGTATAGGGCAACTGAAGCATGGCCATCAGTAATTATAAAGATTGTCCTGTCAGTAGAAAAAAAGCATTTGATTGGTACACTACTATGCTCCTAAAAATATTACTTTCCACTCATCCATGAATGAAATGGGTATTTTGCCTAAGCTGATAGTCCCTGATTCATAAACTAGAACGTAGCTTCTATCACACTATCATTCAGAAGCATAAACTTCTGCCCATGTCATAATCCGCTCTGGAAATACTCTTTCAGCAGAATGCTGTTTCAGCTGAATCTTCCAATACATGACTGCAGCCTATTTTTTAAAGGAAAAGGGTTTTCACCTAACATTGACTTGTCTCTCCACCCTGAAGGAAAGCTTACAGATAAGGCCATTCCTCTCACACTTAGGAGGACATGGGGATAAGAGAGAAAGGTAGAAGGACCATTGCCTTGTCTCTGGTGAGAAAAGGATTAAAATTGTTATAAGCTTCCCCCATTTTGCACAGGCATCCATGGGTTGGTTGGGAAACTAAAGGAGAAAGGAATCAAGTGAAACTCCACACCCAAGGTATTAGGACTAGGCTTAAAACTTGACCTAAAGAGTACAGAGGCAGGAAGTAAGCACAAATAAAATCGTTTCATTCTGAGGCTGTGAACTTGAAATCTATGTGCCACTAAGTTGGTAGAACGACACAGCTAAAATAGATAGTAGTTCAGCAAGTAGTCTTGACCTTCAGGATATCGTTTATACTAAGAATATTATAAGCTCAGTCCGTATACTCTGCAGCACCAATGCAGTGTTCATGAAATATCCTTCACATGCCCACACAGATGCATACAAGTACACCCTCTCAAAATGCTCACTGGCATAAAAAAAATTGTTGCTTATTTTCTACTGTGATTTTGAGTCCCAGCTACATCACCCAAGTCAAGACACATCTGTCTGACAGCCACTCCATTCATGACCCAAGAAGATACATTTTCGGTCCAACTGCAAATGCAACTGCCCAGAATCACACTCAGTGGGCGTGTCTACACATGCATTAAGATGCTTTTCCTAACGTGCATCAAATTCTGTAACCCCCAAACAAATGTGCATTAGGCTGCCTTAATGTGCGGTAATAATTGTGCACAGTTTGTAGCTGGCATTCAGTGCACAGTAATCTATTTTACTGTGCATTAATGTACTAGCACACTTTTTATGTGATGATTTAATGCTCAGTAAAGTAGGCTACTGCACATTAAAGCCCATGTGTAAACATGTCCAGTGTCACCTGGGAGCAAATCATTCTTAGTAGAGGAATCCTAGCTATACATCTTCTCACCCAGAGAGGCTGGACCAGAGTTTTAAGCTAAAGTGAGCCTTACTGATTTCCTCTCCAGTTTCTTTCCAAAAACACATTATATTCTTTTCAAGGATTAGAGCCATCTTGAAGGTGAAAGAGCTGTTCTAATTAAAACTACCACAGCATCACATGTATCAATAATCCCTGTGCTGAAAAGTGGTGGCGGCGGTGCTTTAACTAAAGTTCGTCAGACAAGCTTAGTTAAAGCACCCCTGCTCCCATTTTTTTTCAGCGAGGGGACGCTGACACACATGATGCTGGAGTCTACTCAGACACACCATAATTACAGAGCATCAGAGCAGCCTCGCTGCAAGTGTATAGGTGCCCTTAGGTCCAAATCTGCACTCAGCCCTGGATCAGGCCCTCTGACAGGACCCACCTTTAACTGGCAGCAGGGCACACCCACTGATCCTGCTTCTCACTGATGATAAATAAAATACAAAATGTATTCACTTGATCCTACTCATCATCATCAGGCCTCCTCATTCTGGTCCAATCGTGGTACTCAAGTTCCTAAGTAACATGTTGTTAGAGGCTTTGCCCTCCAAAGTTCAGGCCCAAACTGTCCTCTCTGGCTCAAGAACCAAGTTTATAGTACCCTGGGCTCCACCCCATCCAGTCATATGTTCTCCTCATCCAGGCCCAGAGGTTACTTCTTAGCTTTCTAATCAGCCTTGTCCCTTTTGCTGCAGTCTGCTCAGCTGTGCTTCAGTTATTACATACTTAGCTCCATGGAGCACTCCCCTATAACTGATTGCCAGGTAGCTTGCCCAGCCCACTGCTTACAGCTTCATAGCTTCAGTCTTTATCTTTTCTTGGCTGCTTGCTTCCCTGCTGGCCCCTAACTACTGCCTGCAACAGAGAGCAGCCCTATACAGAGCACTCACTCTCAAAGTAACAGCGGTTAGATGCCCCTGTTACAGGCCCCACCGAGGAATCAGGCTTAATTTGTGAATCCAAGACAGCTTGAGGCATAAAATAGGCACCAAGATGTTCATTTCAGCCAAAGAATAGTAGTTCACGGCTTTCCCAGTGGCAGAACATTAAGCATCTAAACATGTCATAGGCAAACAAATTAAACACCTGCGGACTCTCGGGCAGCTAAGACCAAAATCTTATCACCTTGGCTGGGCGCACAGGTTGATTTGGTTTAAGTCCCAGATAGACAACTAAGGTGCAAGTATGATAAAGACCTATAAATGCCCTCCTTATCAGTGTAAGACAGACAGCCAAGCACTTCCACTTTGCTTTTGTTCCTCCTATCTCGGTAGAGGGAGGGTTGTCAGGAGGGCTACCCTCCTGTGGATGTCTGCATGGCTACTAGCCCACCACTCAGGCAGACTGCCGAGCCCAGACCTGCTCCCAGCAGGTGGGTCAATCCCTAAGCTCCCAGCACAGGGCAGAAAACATGGCATTGCAGATGGTGAGTTCAGCTGCCCACCCAGGATGCCAGCAGACCCACACAATCACTTGCACAGAAAAGTGGAGAAGGAGCCATCAGACACCAAGCAGGGAGGGACAGCCACCCCACACAAGCTACTATCACCCACTCTCCCTCTTGCTTCTCCACAAGCAACCAAGGAGCCCCATTCTCCCTTCATTGTGGAGAAGGCGCTCTTCAGTCTCATCCCAATGTCATGGCCAAATCCTGGCAATGAGTCCATGCCCTAAAATTGTTCAAAAGGCTTGTGGGAGCTCACCTCTTTAGGGTGTAGAAAAGAAATATCTCCATCCATGGGAACAGAGTCACTCTCCCTGGCCCCCAAGGCTTGCACAGCTTCTGTAAGACCTCCTGCAGGAGTGGTTCCTTGTCCTATAGGTAACTTACAGCTCCGTCAGCCACTGAGATGTACACCCCTTCACCCAGCCAGCTCCATCTGCTACAGCTTCTGTCCTCCACACAGGCAGAGTTTCCCCCTGCAAAAAGCCTTCCCACCAATCTCCCCCAAACATCACTTCCCAGCTGGGGATAAACCTCTAAAGCACTGGAAACCTGACTGTAGGAGCAGGCAGGAGGACAAAGAACTCAGGGATATCTTCAGAGCCCACACCTGAGATGCCCATCACAATCACAGCCCCAGAGGCACCACTGACCATATCACAAGCACCCACACCACTACCTGAGGAAGAGATCCTTGGGGAGCCACCATCTTCCCACAGCACAAGTCCATGTCCATGTCCAGCAGTACCACATGGTCTGCCCACTGTAGGCAACTGTGGCAGAGTATCGATAGCAAGGAGTGGTATGGGGGGTGGTGTGAAAATGGCTTCCCCACCAAGAAAGCACTGAAGATGACAAGGAGCCAGCTCTTCAGCACTACAGCCCCTGAGCACTATCACAGAATGGCAAGTAGCATCCGCTCCCCATGTGGCCACTATAGCCTTTCCCAATGCTCATCCTAACAAAAGTGACAGTGCCTGGGGCCACCACTTCAAGCGGAGTCCATCAGCCAAGTCCCAAAAAACTTCATATGGAACAGGCTACAGGGACCCTTTGTCTCCACAAGGCTTCTGCAATGAAGACAACATCTTGTGGGAATTCAACTCACCTGGTCCACCACAGGTATGTCTGGTCTCTGCTTGTGGGCTGACCATGCACCTAGCCAAACAGCTCCCTCATCAGCTAGATTAATATTATTAATTAGATAGTATTTCCTATAGGTAGATCTACTCTTAGTTCGGCATAGAGTTGGGGAGGTGGGAGTGAAAGCATTCTTGGTCAAAGCTCTTTACTATGAAATTCTTCCTTCCTGAGGGACTTTCCTGCTCTGTTGCTGAGAGGCCTTGCAACATAATGCAATCTATTAAATAATCAATATACCTTATTTTGCTTGGTGTACTGATTATTTAATGGAGCCTCATCAGCTATTCTCTTACTTTTATTTTGTCAAGCTGTATGTTGCTACCCCGTTGTCATTCATATTTTGCTATTAATTGACCTTTTACTCTACTGGTAGCTGAGTCCTGTTAGGTTTGCTATTTTGTCCGATCCTTTATTTCAGATTAACTATATAGTGTGGACCAGTAGATGCTGACATTAATGCTTGCAATATATAGCATTAAGGCGCCTGTGAACAGAGAAAAGTTACAAACTTTTGGCAAGTGAAAGCTATAGTACACTTATAAAAATGCATACACACATTTGGTTTTGCATGTAAAATGTACATGTAAAAGGAAAAACAGCAAGTTGCAGGTGCAACACAGTGGTGCAGATGCTCCTTTTTATTTTGTGCCAACCCTGCAGCCCTAGGAATTGGCATGGGAAAAAAGGGAAGCTCCCACCTTTATACAGAAACAGGCCAAAGGGAGGGAACAGGTAAAAATAAAGAAACATCAGTGCTGTGGTAGCATATACTTAGCACCTTAAATCTACCCCTTCCCCACCACAACCCCTCGGGAGATATCACCAGACAGCACCCTGAAGCTGCCCCCAAGTCTTAGTCCAGTTTCTTCAATCCACAGCCCTAGCTGACCAAGCTAGTGAAATCTCCAGCTCCACTGTGCACTCCCCCGTGCAGGGCTGACCAGGTTCCACCTGCATGCTGCTCTCTTTCCCCCTTGCCCCAGCCTTCATTTTCCCCTTCCTTTTTCCCTTGCCTCCCAGCACCTGAGGGTTTCTGGGTGTTGCAATCCAAATTAACAGTCAGCACAGCTCTGCAGCCTGCCCCTGGCTCCTCCTGCTGTTACACACATTACATTCACATTACAATTTTAGCAGATGGACTTTGAATTTGATATTAAATGGGAGGCTTGAGCTAAAGGGATTAGATTAGATTTTAAATAGAAAGTGGGAGCTGTTTAACTGTGATAATATTCTTCTACACCACAAAGAGATCTGATCCACTCAGTCCTGGTTTCAAACTTTGATCTAAAAGCCTTTTTTCCATCTTAAAAACTGAATTTAACTTTTCCTTCACTACATATGTAGATCTTGGCTATGGATGAGTTTGTTTCCATGATGAATAGGAATGGCTATATAGTCAAGAGGAACTGGTCTTTGCCCATTAAAAATCCCTAGAAATATAAGCTTATGTTTGAACAGGTACAAATGTAAAATTCTCCTTCAACCCAGTAATTTTGTACTTGGTTAAAAAAGTCCATTCTGAAAATCAATAAGCATATCCTCCTCTTTCAAATTATGCTAGGATGCAATTTGGCTAGAGAGCCATGTATTTATTTCCTCTGTAGCTCTCCTAAAAGCTGTCTCTACAAATTAGATCAGACCTTGAATTAGTTTCTCTTTTGTCTACCCAAGAATAGACGTCTCCTTCTTTAAATCACATTCACTGATAGAGGTTCCCTCTCTCTGCCAATACGGCAAAATGATTTAGACAAACACACAATCCTTTTGCCAGCTGTACAGAAGAGGACCTTCTGAAATTCAGTAACGTTTCATAGACCTCAAATTCAAAAAATCAGCTTTAAAACTTTCAGTTTGTTCCCAGAACTCAAAAATATTCATTAGGGAACTGGACGGCCCAACAGACTGGCAAAAGGGAAAGTAACCGTTTATCTTGAAGTTATTATGTTACAAGAAAAAATACATGTAAACTGAAGCCTGGTTGGATAAAACACACATTATTTGCTAAGCCTATCAACAATTATTTATACTGTACAATAAGCAGATCTCCTTCTATTGTATCAGCATGCATCAGACAAACGGCATATGCATACGTCATTTATTTAAGAAAATATAAATGCCATTTAAATTGGAACAAACCATAGACACAGATAATACTGTGTACTTATACCAACCATTGCTCTCACTCAAGACCTCAAAATACCCTTAAGCCTTAAGTCCCTCAACAACTGTGTACGGCAGGTAAACTTGAGAAAACTAATGTGCCCAGGAATTAGGTGATTTGCACAAGGTCACAAAAAGAATAAGTGTCAAGGTTATGAATAAGGTCTATAAATTGGATCTCCCAATCTCCTGCTCTTAACAGTAGACCACAAAGCCACTCTACACTGATAGAGGATTAGTGTTTCTTGTACTGAAACACAGAGGTTTGGGCTTTACATCTGCATGTATAAAGGAACCAGGAGAAAATTATCTTGTGGCAAGGCTCTATTCTATTGACATTATCTTGAAATGTACGGGATTTCTCATTTTCATAAATAATTCTCTCAACACCTTATCAGCTTACCTGTCTACTCTAGATTAGAAACAGATTATTCCTTTAGAGTACAACTTTCTCCTGTACCAAGGCATTCTTTCTTTGTAGATACCATTAGCAATAATAAGGTCTGAATTAGGGATGCAAAAAACAATGCCATTACAGAAAATGGAAGAAATCAGTCTAAGAGTGTTCTACAAGCTTGATGCCTCTGATATCACAAGGCTTGGTAAAGAGTGCTCCATCTTTGGAGATATTATATCAAGAGTGGGCAAAATGGCAGATCCAGCCAGCGGCTAGACTCCATTTCCCAGCAGCCCCTTCCCTCCCCTGCCCAGCCATGCCTCCTGCCAGCGCCATTGGGGCCGGTCTCCATAGAAACCCTGGTCCCGCACTGTCATGGCATCGCCACTTCCAGGAAGTCCTTGGAAACCAGCTACAGGAACATGGGCAGGGACTGCTGGGAAATGGAGTCTGCCATGGGCCCAATCCAACCTGCAAGCAAGACTTTGCCCGCCCCTGTATTATATGTAGTCCAGAATCTTTCCATTGTAAACTTACGAAGCCTCATAAATTACAACTTTGTTATAAACTGATTATTGTGCTCATTTGTTTATGTTAAAAATTGCTAAAAAAAATGGGTTTTGGTTTTCTAACAAAAACAAATAAATAAAGTTCTGAGGAATGGATTTTTTCCTTAATACATTTAATCAAAAACACAATTTTCCACCAGAAATAAAACGGCAGAGTGATTCTAAGTAGGTCTAGCCAATTGCTGCTTGCTGCAAAATTTCTTACAAAAATGATCCTTTCCTAAGCAATGCCATGCAATAGCATGCCAGGTTAAGGACAGGACTGCAAGCCTAAGCCATGGTTGATTAAAAAATGCTTGAAGGGTTATTTTAATAAATTTCTGAGCCATCCCAAACACAGCAAATTTGAGATTACCAGCAGGAACATGTAGGCCACAAAGAACTGAAACCCAATTCAGTTTGTCAGCTAAATCCTATAAAGGCCTTGACTCAGATTATCATTCAAAATTCTACACATTTCTACCTCAGACGCTTGAAAATGGTTTACCATATTTACTCAAATAGAAGATGACTCTGATTATAAGTTGCCCCCCAATAAGTATATTCTTTATATGAATTACTTATAAATTTATTATAATTTTCCAGGTACAGAATTCAATCATTGGAGGTTTGCCATGAATTTGTTCCCCTCCCACTGCTACAGCAGAGAAAATAAATCGGGGGGGGAGGGGCAGGTAGTTCCTTTGCTCTCTGCTTCCCCCCAGCTTTTTCTCCTGGCAACCTCTTCCCCCTCTCCTTACTGTCAGACCATGCTATCCCTGAGCACATGGAAGTGAAGAGCAAATTTAAAAACAATAACCTTGAAATTAAACATAGCTGGAACAATTTGTACACAGCACCCATACATTTAGATCATCCAGAATTGATGCACGTTACCTTTTTCTTAAACTGCTCCAGGTCTTAGCAGAAATACTCTATAAGCAAGCTCCTGAGCAGCACTTGGGCACCTATTTAAATGTAGTACAAATTATGCATATTACTCCAAAACCAAAAGGCTCATGATTTACCACATAGCTCATCAGGCTGGGCCCAAACCAGAATCAACACATTTCAAACCATAGTGACCCCATAGTTCAGCACTGCTCAATGTACGTGTGTACTCCATATACCCTCCACAAAGGATCCATGTTCTAATTAACCCCCACTCATAACAGGAATCGAGTGTTCTTGTCACGAGACCTGGGATGCTCCAAAATGTGTGTGTAATATATATATATATGCAAATGAGACAAGGGACTACCTGGCTTCACCTTATGGAAGGTGGGGCCACACTAACCATATGCACCAGGCTGAAAGAAGGGGTGACGGAAGGATTTGGGGTGAACTACATACAGTGGCATGGCTCACCATGACTTGAAAAAGAGTTGGTGATGAAGGGGACTGCACTTAATGGATGCTACCATATTTCTTATAGAAATGGGCTGCACTAACCTGTTCTTGTGGTACATTCCCATCAGCATGTTTGCCCAATGTGAGCCCTGTGTTCTATAGTTATGCCTAATGATGGCTGCATTTAATCATCTTCATAGTTGGTTTTGTATTGCTGAACACATGCTGCTTTTGGTAGCAACTTAATGATAGACAATGTATTTAGTGAGCTTTTCTTGTATGTGATTATAACGGACTTTTTCCCCATGCAAAATGGGGGGACACACTTTATCTTGTATTCAAATAAATACAGTAATTCCTCTGCCCTACTGCATTTAATCAGTGAACCTGCTTCATCTAATACATACATTATGACAACCCAATTTAGAAGGAAAAAATGAAAAAGGCAATCAACTCTCAAAAAATAAGGCAACAAATTAATTTATTAATGTGACCATCCCAGAAGAAATGTATTTATACGTATATGCCATACTCAGCAGAGATGCATGAACTTTAGCAACAAGGGCCTACACGATTTTTTAATGGACTCAAATCGTAATATATTTAAGCTTCCAAGTAAGTGTCAGAGAGATACAAAAAAAACTTAATACTGAGGAATTACAATGGCCAATGTTAATAAAGTGCCATTATGAAAACCACCACCCTATAAAGCAAAATAAAAGGGGCAGAAAGAAAGAACAAAGTCTTAAAAGACCATCTTAAAATGATCAAACAGTAAGGTTAAGCCGAGCATTCTTAAACTTTGAACTAATTGATACACAAAGTTTCAAGCATCACTGGTCTACTTCGGACATCAGCTGGGCTTTATGCTTCACCCTCTTAGTGACAAAATCTCCACTGGTTTCAGGAGATGCTCAAAAAAACTCGAAATCATTACAATATAATTAACTATCACATGGGGCAAAGAAATAATTGGTTTTTCTACTTCATCTTCAAAGTCCCTTAGGTCACTAAACAGAAAGCTTAACGACATCAGAAGTATGCGGTACAGAATCAAAACCCCAGAATGACAGCAATTTTAATACGTAAATACCCTGGACCATTTTTAAAAATAGAAACAGAGTTCTATGGGTGTATTGTGTGGGTTAAATTCTCAATGAGCAAACAGATCAACAAGAAATGCAGCTGGCAAAACAACTGGGAGACAACTAACTGGTCAAACTTACATGAAACTGGATGCAAGGGGGAAGAATTTTTGTGGGTGATATCTTTTACTGGATATCTCCAACATTATACCATGTAAAACGGAAGAGCATTTCTCTACCTGTAATAGAGTAACTTTTGAACACCACTCCCCTCTAGCCCTATTTTCTTATTTTCATATTGGAATGGTTTAGTCTAGGGCAGGGGCATGCAATTATTTTGGCTGGGGGGGCCGCTTAACAAGTTTGGGTGAGCTGTTGAAGGCCACATGGGTAACCCTACCCCTTGACACTTGCCCTGCCCCCAGCCACCATATTAGGACCAGAAGTCCCGTCCCCTAACCCCTGACCTGTGCCATCGGAAGTCCCTCCCCTTACCACCACCCCCCACAAATACTCCTTTTGGGAGGTGGGATTGTCATCTTAGAACCAGAAAAAAACAAATCAGACACTAAAAGTCAATCATCTACTATAATGTATTTTAATTTTATTACAAAATGTTTTTTGTCATAATATATGTTTGCATACTGTATATAGAGGTGCCTGCATAACTAAAAAATAAACTCTTACAACTGTATATTGCATGAGGAGGTGTGGGGTGTGGTTGCGGGGGGTGTATGGTGAGGTGTGAGTGTATGGTGGGATTTGTGGGGGGAGTTAAGAGGATGTGGCTGTGTGGGGAGCATAGCATATATTGAGGTGTGTATATATTGGTGGGTGTTGTAGGGTGTGCGTGTGTGATCTTTGCAGGTTGTGAGGGAGGGTGAGGGGTGCGGGGACCCCCTACACACTCCCCCACATGGCACATAGCCCCTGCTACCAGCAGCAGCACCAGGCAGGGAGGGCTCAGGGTGCTCGTGCACAGTAGCAGCAAACACCCTACCATGCGATCCTCCCTGTGCTGTCCTGCTCTGCTCCTACAGCATGACCCTTCTCACCTGGGTATAGTTAGTACCACTTCCTTCTCTTGCACCATTTTCAGCATCATGGAAAAGACTGGCCATAAGTTCTTCATCTTGATTGCCTATAACTCTCCACTTCAGAATAATATGACTTCTGCTAACATCAGCCTTTGAGCTGCATGTGGAGAAATATGAGTGTTTCCAGATGCTGCTGTTAGTGGCAAACTGAGAGAAATCTTTTGGAGCCTCATTCAATTATATATATATGCCTGTATTTGGACATCATGCACTGGGGGGGATGCAATATTCCCTGTTCTTCCTCTAAAATACATATATACTTACTTTTTCCGTCTTTCTTGTTGTTCCTGATATTTTAACTCTCTCAAACGTACTAGATAATGATCACTGTTGTCACCAGCATTCTACATATGGAGATTTGTCTTCCTCTTCTTCATCACTCATTAGCAGTACCCAGAGCTATGCCTTTTGACTCTACCTTTTTTATCTCTGTTTTGTGATACACCCAGTCTAGTGTGAAAAAGATTCATCAAAGTCATCATTATTCTACATTTATCTGCACTGAACTATCT
Organism: Crocodylus siamensis; assembly: GCF_052110815.1. NCBI lineage: Eukaryota > Metazoa > Chordata > Crocodylia > Crocodylidae > Crocodylus > Crocodylus siamensis. Next base: position 174,352,649 of record NC_143395.1, read on the forward strand.
TTCTCATCTATTATCCTTTAAATGATCTAAAGCTTCTCTGTATCTGGCTGTATTCTTCCTCATTATCTACTATTCCACTCTCATCCGTTTCTGACCAACTCTGCTCTTTGTTCTCTGCCTTTCATTTTCTGAGCCAAAGATCAGTTCTGCTCACAATGAGCTAGATGTTCACAATCAAAAGTTACATTAATGCTTTTCTGAACATGATGCAGATAATAATAAAGCTTTTTTGTTATTTACATTGGCTCCTTTTTTTATATGAAATACCCCAGCTGCTCCACTAGAATACACCTTTTTTTAAGCAAAGTATTGAAAAAACAGCATCACTGCCTCATATGTAATGACACACAGAAATTTGACTTTCACTTATTCCCATTTTCATCCTTAACATTTATATTTAATGTTACACATATTTGGCTCTGTGACTCTCTTTAATTTTGTATGATGAACAGTACGCACATTAGTCTGACGGATCTTTTTCTAAAGCCGTGTCATCACTTATCAGCAGTGAGTGAGCTATCCTTGTCGTGTATTTATTAGTTTTGTAAAAGATTTGCTCTTTGCATGTATAAACTGACTGCATTCTTCATCAGCAATTGTCAAGATTACCACTGCACTTTCACTTATCTCCTTTACAGTAATGTATCAGTTTCTGACTCCCCTCATTCTAAAACCTCCACGTTCAAGCCATTAACGTTCACCTTGGATGTTGAGCTCTCTCATAAATAGTTAGTGGTGGAATTGATCCCAAATTTATCATGCTAGAAAACTTTCAGCTGTTTCCTGTCAAGAATTCAATTTAACCAATCAGTCTTTGCACAAACATTGATTTTCAGAGACATCAAGTGGAGAGCTAGCTTAGTGTTGAACTGATCTGCAATATGGCTTCTCAATTTGTGGATAGTAAATCAGCTTGGAGGGGTTGTAACCATCTTCCTCTACTGCACAGCTAAATGTAAGACATGACAAAATTCTGAGGTGGGGGAGGGGAAGATCCGAAGGGCTCTGTTACAGCAATGGTTCACAACCTTTTTAGACTTGAGGCACCCCTTCGAAAATGCCCACTCTGAGTTTTCACTTGTTTTCTGACTGCAGAAAAATAATAAAGCAATTCTTCCATTGCAAAGAACTCAGAAAGGCCACACACAACAGGTCGGAATGTTTTTCACACTATGGATTCCTATCTGAAACCTCACAAATAGGATAGGAATCTCTCAAATCATATGAATCATGTTTGAACACCTCTAGCATTGCATTGTACCCTACAACACCCATGAAAGGATCTCATGGCTAAGGAAAAACTGAGACAGCCAGTTCTAGATTAAATAGGCAACACTGTTCCTGCACTCTTGATTCTTGGGATCAAGAAAGGCATTAGTCCCACTCCACCATATCCACAGGTGAAATGTGTTTTGAACAAAACAAATTAAGAGCTCTACCCTGGAAGACCATCAGCTTGATCTAACAAAGTGTAATGTATTGTGATGTTGAATGTCATGTACTGTAATGCAACATGAACCACAATGCCCAGAGGCCTCCAGGGGACTCTGTAGTATGAACTGCAACTCCCAGAAGCTACCAGGGGACAGGATGAATGGACTGCAATGTGAACTACCTAATGGACTGCAACGTGAACTACAGCTTCCAGAAGGCAGCGGAGGAGCAAGGAGGAGGGCGCAGAAGGAGCAGCAGCAGAGAGAGTCAGAAGGAGTGGGAAAGCTAGGAGTGTGAACTGCCACAGCAGGAACCAGATGTGGAGCCTGGGCAGATGGCAATTAAGCATTTTATGGGACCAGAGACTGGTTTGGAGCCCTCTGGACTTGTGAGAGGGGCCAAGTTTCTTCAGTATATATCATGGTGTTAGTGTTTTATGAGTTACCTGTTCTTGAGTGATCTCACCACCGTATCACTGTTGGCTTCCTGTTATCCAGCTCATAAGTGTATGGACTTTCATGCCAATGTTTATTTACCTGTGCCTGTCCTCCTCTCCTTAGCCTATTGGCTTGTGACCCTAGTCCCCAGCATCCCCTACGTAAAAGTGGGAACTTCCCTTGCCTCCTCCTTGTGCCATTTCCTGGCGTTGCAGGATACCTGTTTCCAGGGTTGTAGGGCTCAGTACAAAAGGAAGATCCCACAAATTTCTCCCAAAATTTAAGGCAGAGTTGAAGGGCTCAAACTTTTGCCCTCCACCTTTCTTTTCTCTAGGGTAGCTTTTGAATTTCACTATAAAAATAATACCAGCTACATTAAAATGAACTTTCTGCACATACAGTATTAATACTGTTGACTAGCAACTGCTCCTTTTTCTTCAGTTAAACAGTTGCTTAAAAAAGAAAAAAAAAAACTTCTGACCAAGTAAGACTGAGTAAATATACCTACATAAAGGGAATAGCACAGTATCCTCACAATACTCAGTCCTTTATCTCAGTAAAATACTATACTGTTCTGAGATCACGGGCAAAATTCTCACTTGTATTGTATTTCATATAAACTTTGCAAAGTGGATGTGAAAGGTTCCTATTTTTGTACATAGGATTTCATGCCTGCTTTGCCCAAGTGCAAAAGACCACACAAAAAGGACAAGAACAATGGAAAATCCAGTACACTGAATTCGATGTGATTTCTTTACATTTGTTTTTCCTCTCTGTCTTGTGCCCTACAAGCCATGCATCTTGCTGTTGTAAATTAAAGAGGTAGGTACCTGGTCATAGAAGAAGGAAGATATAGCATGGCCCTTACACCCCTTTAAACAGAACGTTGAGTAGGGACCTACCAAATTCCTGCTTGCGTGATTTTCACAGAAAACAAAAAATCACACAGGCTTTGTGAAAAATGGCAGGCTCCATGAAAACAGTGGGCTTGCTGCAAAAAACAAACAAAAAAACCCAAAAAAAAATAACTTACCTGCAAGCAGAAAAAAGGGTGGGAAGCCCTGCAGTCCTGAAGCATGGGAGTGGGATGGGGGGAGCAGCAGAAAGAGGGAAAAACCAGAGGCTGAACCTGTGATGTAGGCTCAGTCTAGGAGCCAGTCCAGGACTAGTAAGGGAAGCAATAAAATTTTGGCACCAGCTTTTAAAGTGTCCATATGAATACCGATACAGCCTGCTACAGCCTTGAGGATATTTCTTCACCATAACCACTTGGAAAAAACCCTCCAAGACAGCCAAAAACGTTTCAGCACTGGACCATGTAAGATAGTATCCTGCAGGAACCTTGCATGCCTACTGAGACAAATTGTTCTGTACCGCCTGCACTGTGATATGGGACGTGCCAAGAAAAAACAGGAGAAATCGACACTTAGAGTCTGAGGCACAAATCAAGTGAAAGGCTGTTGTAGAGGCTGAAGCTCAGAGCAAGAAACAAGTAACCATATCCTCACTTTTGAAAAGGACCACAGAAACCAACTTGGCAAGGCAAGAGGCTGCCTTTTCCCCTGTGGAGGCCTTTGCAGCAGTGAACATCCTGCTGGAGAAACTTTATCACCCAAAATTAAGGGATTATGTGAACCAAAACATGCCAAATGCTAGAAGTTTTCTGTGTGCCAACAAGCTTTGCCAAGACTATCTCCCTGCAGTGATTGCTTCACATGAACAGTCCACAAAGTCTGCATTGGCAGTGCATGAATCCTTCTCCATTGTGGCCAGTAGAGCTACTGACCCTCAAGGTAACTTCATGCCACATAATTTATTTGTACCGGGGAGCTAGACAGACCAGGACCTGCCTGTGCTTCATAGCCAGTCCATCTCACATCTGTCAATTTTGCTACCAGGTGTCAAGCCATGATGAAGGTAATTGACAGCTATGGCTTAGAATTTAACAAGATTTCAGCATTCCTGTCTGAAAATGCCATGTACATGTGCAAGGTTTTCTCTGACATGCTCCAAAGAATCCTGCCCAATTCAGTTCATGTCACCTGCAATGCACATATTGTCTTTAGTAAATGACATCTAGCACACACATTTCCCCCATGTGGATAGGCTGGTGGCCCCCCTTCAAGAAAGACTTCAAGCACTGTCCAGGCCATAAGGTCCAGTACAGTGAGTCCGTCACCAGTCGAAGCGGGGGCACACATGCCACTGCCACCACAGCCTACGCTCGCAAGGTGGAATGAGTGGTTCAGCATGGTCCATTGCCACACCAAGCGTATGTAGTACTAGCAGCAGTTTGTGAGCAAGGAACTGAAAATCACACCCAGCACACAGTCCATGCTTAAGCTTCTCTTAAGGCAAGGGCAACATTCAACATCAAATGATGTTTGGGGCTGAAAACACCACCCAGCTCACAGAGCTTCGAATGTGGTTTGAAGATCAACAAGCTACGATTCATCATGAACACAACAAGCTGATGGATTTATCTGGGTTGAAGACATGGCATCACAAGAACTATCAAGCTGACTGCATGAAAACCAGCAGAGACAGAACCTGTTCCAGGCAATAGCTGTGAAGCTGAACCAGTATTACACATACAACCTGTCACTGCCACAGTGGTTCAGACAACTGGCTCCCACCTTCCCTAGAGCTGTTTGTATTTTGAATCCCAACCAGGTGCCTGTTCTGAGTTGTAATCCTCAGCTACTGAAATCCATTCCTCGGTGGCAAAAAGAGCATGACAACAAATGCGCCGATTACGTGAACTTTGTCAAAGAGTGTCGGATGCCTGTGCCCGTGTTCTGGGACTCTGTCTATGACTAGTTTCCATATCTCTGCACCCCGGCAAAATGCCATCTCCCCATTCCAACAAACTCAGTGGACACTGAGCATGGCATCTCAGTGTACAGACAAGTGTTTACCCCATAGAAATAGAGAATGTCTGAAGCTACCGTGGCTGGATGCAGCATGCTAACATTTAATAGCTAGCATGAATTAGTATTAGTCAGTAAAGTATATATAGCTAGCATTACAATTCACATTGTGAATAGCTTTAATTTCATAAGATATTTCAGTTTAGAGTCTAATTCAATGCTTAGATTGCTTTATAATGCATCAATAAATGGCCTCTGCACGCTTAATCCCCTGATTAAGCCTGTAGAAGCCGTTATGGGAAACATTATTAAGCAAGTAAGCCACCGTTTTGGGCCATCTGGCAATCTACAGGGAGAGAGAATTGGGCTGCCAGGACCCCTTGGCCAGAGGCTCAGGGGTGCCCCACCATACTCAGCCTGCAAAAATGACAGCCAATCCCCAGGATCTGCCCACCAAACTGCCTCCTCAAGTTCGGTAAACTCCTACCTGTGAGACATGAAAACAAACTGCCAGAACCCACCTGGCTAATGCACTTTATTTAACCAATATTTTGCATAAAGTTCACCAAGCCTAGAAGCTAAAGGCAAGTTTGCTTAAAAATAACAGAAGAAAACAGCTGGGGACTCTGTTCGATCAAATAAACAAGTCCACTCACACACAGCAAGCTTGAAATTGTCAAACTGAACCTGAACAATGACATTCAACACTGAAATTCAAAAGAAACAGAAAAATAAAATCTACCTGTATTAATTGCCTACCTTCTGTAGCAGGCCATGGCAAAGATTCAGTATTATAATCTTAAATATCACCGTATTTCAAATGCCTTATACTAAAGCCAGTGTTAAATTTATCTCTAATATTTCATTATTAGCCCACTTAGGCCCAGCAATGTGTGGCAAGGACAATGAGGCTTATTTTAAATCAATACAAAAAGCACAGAGCACTTCAAAAATACAAAAGGGAAAAGGCTGAAAACAAAACAAAATGTAGCTATACCACGTATTCAGACACACACAAACTCCAATAATAAAAACCTGGGCAAAATGACATTAAAATGTCATTCTGAATTACGAAGTCTTTATAACCTTCAGGTTCTGTGCTAAGTGCCATGTGGCTTACAATTAGTAAACAGAAACAGAAAAAGGCAGTGCCAATGCTTGTGTAAAAGGCCCCTTTTCCAGCTGGGGAAGATGTTACAATATATTCCAGGTGTGGTAGACCTGGAGTATCAGTTGCAGAGAAACAAGGCAAAATAAAAGACATCTTCCTACTTTCTTCTGAGTGGGGAAATAGGTTTGAGATCATTGGGTAGCCTCTTGAAGCTTCATTGAAAAAGAAGTGTCCTGGCTCTGAGCATTGCTGTTGCTGAGGATTCTGAAATGTGACTGCAAAATGAACAGCATCAGAGGACAATACAAACAGCAGTCACAAACACACAAAGAAAAGAAACTAACCATCTTCTTGGGAGAATGAGCTGTGCATTGACAGCCACAACCAGGAGCTGAGCCACAGTCAAAATCCAAAAGCAAGACTTGGGGAATAACAAAACATGTGGAGCAACAGGAACAGAGAAACCAGCCAAGCTTTGGGACCAGGATTAACCAGCCCAGAACCTAGACCAAAGACAAAAGTATGTCAGCTTGCTTGAGTCCTGCTCTCAAGTGCTGCCCCAAATATCTAGGAGCAATTCCCAGCAGCCTTTCCCATCATAACCAGGCCTGATAAAACTCCCTAGGCCCACCACTCTATCCACTATCTCACTATCCCAGTGGGGAGCAGATTCTGCAACCCATAAACCAGCCCTGCAATCTTTCAAGGATTTCACCCAATAAATGTACTGTGCATCAGAATGTGACTGCCTAGAAAAAAAAACAACCAAAAATAGCACCACTTCAACTGAGCTTCCTTAAACTATCCACTCAGTCTAACTGAAAAAAAGAGAGAAAAACATCTTCTGCATATTGCCTTGCTTGTTTGGGTACAAACAAGGAGAGTATTATGTAAAACACCTAATACAAAAAAAATTAATGAACTTTAATATTTAATGAACTTACACTGAAAACTGAGTGGTCTTATTTCCAAATGCACCTCCAGATTTTTAAGGGGAGATAAGCACTTGCATGCAAGTGGTACTATTTTTTTTAAAAAGATGTCATTAATAAAACAGAAGAGCTTAACAAAGCTGAGATGATACAGAGTTAAAGATATTTCTTTAAGAGCCACCCCACTTTGTTTTCCTCTCCGTAAAGGTCCAGTATCATAAATAACATTTTCCAAGCAAGGAAAGCCCTTTTTTAACTAGGATAGCTAGTGTTCTAAACCCTTTTCAACATCCCCTACACTAAGCTTGCTACAGTGCATATTATACCACTTCTTAGAGACCTCATCCTACACATAGCATCTCTCTAATTACCTCCTATTCCTGAACACTTCAGACTGTGTTGTCACCAAGTTTTTAAACACCTTCCACAAAATTCAGTGAACCTTCTTCAACCTAAATTTCCAGAAGGAAGAAGTCAAATTATTTGCTCCAAGGTCACGGAGGAAGCCTGCAGTAGAACTGGGAGCATAAGAATCCCTTGCTTCCAGTCCTGGGCAATGGCCATCCGTCCCATGCTCTCCTTCACTTGCCCCCAGTATCAGAATGAATATGAACAGCAAGTACCTGCACTGAACGTCTCTGGATAACTAGTTAACCAGGCTAATCAATGAACCATGGTAGATATCCTCAAATCACAGGATTACCACTGAGTCAACCAGGCAGCTGTTCGTTGGATACATTCAACTTCCTATATTATTAAATGCGATACTACCTATCAATGACATACTGTCTTAATATATACATCGGACTACCCTGGCTAACATCATAGCAGGCACTGTAAAAGAAACTACAGTTTGTTTTCAGTTCAAAGACCATATAAAGCTGTAGCTGTTTTTACTTTGATCTGTCTCATAGGATAGGAAATCGGGGGGGGGAAAAATCACCTCAAGGAGTTACATCTATCGACTGCACAGCAGTATAACCCTGTGGGGATGGGGGCTCTGAATCTGTAGACTTAACAGCATGAGCTCTTCCTGTGCACAGATAATGCAATTGCACATCAGAGGTAATAAATAAAGGCTCTGCTGACTTTAGCTCCCTTTGTTCATCTAAAAGTATGTAAAGAATATTTGAGGTAATATTTTAGCACAGAATTCACCTCTGACTAGGCTTCTGGATTTTTCTGCCATAGCATCTCTAGAGATTTTTCTTCACATTAGGCAACTAAACACACCATAACATAAAGGTGCTTAAGAGGATGAACTTAAAAGTTTGAAGTTCTTGGGTGGTGAAGTTATTCTTAGTCAATCTTTTTGGCTGGATCATTTATCAGATCATTTTGTCTTCCGTCAACCTGCTGATGTGGAAGAAAAGCTAACCTGACATAAAACCGGTTTAGCTCCCTGTTTTTGCCAGTCATGAACAGTCATTTTTTTCCCCTGAATCCCTGCTGCAGGTATGCTCTGAATCCAGACTTGAGTCTAGTATCTTAAACCCACCAAGCCAGAGTCCTTGGCACCCAGCCCCAGAAGCCAGAGAAGGCCTAAGATGGGAATAAGTCTCCAGGGGAGGAGGGAGTCAGTCTAGGAGTAAGTGCTGGGAAAGACTGATAGATGCGAGTGAGGATGGGGAGGGGAACCCACTACAGCAGCATGTGAAGGAGTCAGTAACCCAGCTGCAAGAGTGGCAGTTTCTGCCTTATTAGAAACTGTACCCAGTAACTGTTCTAGGTTTCATAGATTTCTCGGGTTGGAAGAGACCTAGTAGATCATCAAGTCTGACCCCCTGCCCCAGGCAGGAAAGAGCACTGGGGTTAAGCAACCCCAGCCAGCTGTCCAATCTCTTCTTGAACACCTCCAAGGTAGGGGAGAGCACCACCTCCCTTGGAAGCCCATTCCAGCTTTTGGCAACCCTCACCATAAATAAGTTCTTTCTGATATCCAATCTAAATCTACTCTCTGTCAGTTTGTGGCCGCTATTTCTAGTAACCCCAAGGGGGGCTGTGGTAAACAGAGTATCCCCTATTCCCAACCGACCCCCCCTAATGAGCTTGTAGACAGCCACAATATCACCTCTCAGCCTTCTCTTGCAGAGGCTGAAGAGATTCAGGTCCCTCAGTTTGTCTTCATAAGACTGATGCTTAAAAGCGGTTCGTTTCTCTGGAGGCCACTAAAATCACAGACACACTCATTAGATGGCACAAAAGGTGTATTTGCAAATAGGGTCAGAGCAGAGTCAAAAACTCAGATTACTCTGAACCCACCAAGGAATTTTGCAGGCTGTATTTATCTTTTTCCTCCTGGGCACGTGTGCAGAAACAGGAACTCTTACAGCTCACTTCCGTTTCATACAAGCATACGTGTGGTTACATCACCACATACATCGCATGTATATTATAATTAACTACTTAAGTATGCAGGGCGGAGAGGTAAATATGCATCAGCTAATTAAGCATGCTCAGAGAGTACTATAGGTCACCAAGAGTTTAAACACCCCCCTTTCAAGGACACAGTCAGTTGAATTCCAGCTTCTGTAATCTGCATGAGAAAGGCTAGGGAGAAGCTGGGGGAGAGTCTGCGATTTAGTATAAGAAAAGCTCTGGCAAGGCTGGGCAAGGAAAAAAGTCCTTGGCAGTGTTTCTTTCTTATCAGGTGCAAGATGCAAGCTGTGCATTTCTAACAATACTCCATTTCTAACAATATTCCCCCCTCAAGATGCTTTCTGCTCCCCATTCTCATTTAGGCAGATCAAGATAATTACGAGGAATTTTTCTGAGGACCATGACTTTTGCTACAGTCTGCGCTTTGAGGGGGACTGCTGCAACTTGCATCCCTTCAACTGTGGTCTAGTGAGACAGGGAGTAAGGCAAGGAATAAAAATCAAACCAGTCAGAGCACACAAAAATACAAACCCTACTTTCTTCCACCAGGGTCCTCCAAGTAGATTAGACCACCAGTCTTTATCCCATGTGTTTTTCCACGTTTGTATTGGTACATGGGCTATTTTCCTAATCTCTTTGGCAATCTCTAAGACTGCTTTTCCGTTATCATCTATTTGGAGACAACAATTAGAAAGGTTGAACTTTCCGCAGACTCCGCCATCCTCTGCGAGTAAATAGTCTAAGGCCATTCGATTTTGGTATACGGCTTCTCTCATCTGAGAACTCTGTCGGGCCAGTAACTCGAGAGCAGTGGCAGTTTGGTTAGTAATTATTTCCAAGACTGCCTGCAACCTGATGATTCTATTTAGCATGTATATTGGTGTCCGGTATCCCCAACTCCCATCATTAGCCCATGTAGCTGGTCCATAATACTCAATAATCCTTTGAGGGGGCCACTCATCCTCCTTCCACTTTTGGGAGCCACCCCGTGTCAAACTTACATCAATACTTCTCTTGGTCCTTTTCCAATCATCATACAAAGAGACTCCCAACTTATTTCCAACCTCAGATGGTAGCAAAAAGAAAGCTGGTACAATTACCCCAATATAGCAGGTTCCTGTCCACCTTTGTGGCAGTACCGTATAGGCTCGCCTTCCGCAAATCCAATAATGTCCTTTTAAGGCCCTGTTCTCCCCTCCCAAGGCCAGGGGGTCACGGTTCCACCAGAAAAGAGGGGGATAGTATTTGTTGTCCCTATGCCCTAAAGGGCCGGTGTAACAGTCACTCGGTTTAAGCTGACATCTCCATACGCCATCTTTATCCCTATACTCGCACTCGGTTATTTCATTTGTGTCATTTGAGGCACTCCAATATCTATTAAACCATGCCATCGTGCCATTCGGGTGCGCCCATTGCCAATTATAGAAGTAAGGTATGAATCGTTCACTTCGGGACTCGTTATATGCCTGACATTTTGTAATGTTAGGATCGAAACGTGATACTCTTGCTCTTCTGACCTTTTTGAAGCAGGTGTCTTCATCATGTGGGGATGATTGTGGAGTGGATGGGTTACATTTCATCCATGTGGAGTTTGGGAGCTTAACAGCAGTAGAATTCCATTGACCTGCATACTTGCTGCAATTAAGGGCATAACAGGTAGTGCATGTTCGGACCCATTTCAATGTCCATGTACACTGGCTATGTCCCAAACTCCTCCCTGTACCATTATTGCTAATACAGTACTCTCCTAATGCCACTTGGGAAAGATCCCAGCTGCGGTTCTCATCCCATTCTTGACCAGTACTCTTAACATCCGCCTTATCACTTACCAACCATTTTGGGGCCAAAGGAAAAGCCCTCCAAGGCCACTGTTCTCCGGCCTCTCGGAGTCCCCCACAGGCCCAGCAGTTGGTAAGATTGAAGGTACCTGCAATTCTTTCCATCATGTCAACATACAAATTTGTCCCTGGGGGAGCAATTGGGGGAAGCGGGGATATAGGCTGGCGGCTAGGGCTGCTCAATCCTGCTTCTCTTACTACATAGATAACAACAAAGCATATTAAGATTCCCACCATATTCTCCCTTTCTTGAGATCAAATACAGCCTAAACTTTTTCTTTTTACTTTCTTGTCTAATTTTCTGAACTTTGATTAAGCCGTCTCAGGTGCACTTGGAGATCACCAGTAGGTTCACAGCTCCACTTGCTGGCTTCTTGTTCCGAGGACGACTCAGCTTCCGGAGTGAGTTCGTCCTGGGAGTTGGTGTCCTCTGACGCTCGTGGATGTCGTTTCACACAGGTATGGTGTATCCAACGGTCATGGCCAGCAATCTTTACAGCGGTGTGGTTGTTAGAAGTACTTGGAAAGGGCCACTCCAACTCTCAGTCAAAGGTTCCTTTTTCCACCGCTGCACCAAGACCCAGTCTCCCGGGCAGAAGTCATGTACCGGTACGTCTAAAGGCAGACGCTGAAAGCAGGCTGCATACCGGTGAAGAGAAGACAAGACAGACTGCAAAGCAATAACGTACATATGAAGCTCGCTATTACCTAATTCAAAAGTTACATTTTCTCGCATCCCAGAGGGTAAGACTCGAGGGGGTTTGCCAAACATAATTTCATATGGGGTTAATTTAATGCCCCGTCAGGGAGTGTTTCGAATGCAAGTAAGAGCTAGCGGCAATGCTTGAGGCCACTTAAGGCGTGCTTCAATACAGATTTTGGTGAGTAGAGTCTTTAAGGTCCTATTCATGCGTTCCACTTGTCCTGAACTCTGTGGTCTCCATGGTGTGTGTAGTTTCCAAGCGATCTTGAGAGCTTGTGCGACTTCTTGAACTACCTTTCCCACAAAGTGTTGTCCTTGATCCGACTCGATGGATTCAGGCACAGAATACCGGGGAATGATCTCCTGCAACAAATACTTCACTACTGTAGCCGCAGTGGCAGTCCTGGTGGGCCATGCCTCGACCCAACCAGAGAGCTGGTCTACCATGACAAGTAAAAACCCATGATGTCCGGACCGTGGGAGCTCGGCAAAATCAATCTGCCATGCTTGTCCAGGGTACGCTGCCCAGGGTCTACCTCCCATTGGCACAGGGGTTTTCCTTCGAGGGTTTACTTTCTGGCATGTGATGCACCTGGTAGCAATACGCTGAGCTTCTACATATAGCCCTGGGCTACTGCTTGGCGGATCACTAGATCACCCATAGCCAAGCCTCCCATATGGGTTCTTGCATGAAGCTGATGCAGCACTTCCCGAAGCAATGGCCTGGGTATCATGACCTTTCCTCCTGGTACTATCCACCACCCCTGGGAGTTCTTTTTTGCACAAGCTTTCTGTGCAAATTTATCTTCTTCAGGGGAATACTGCAGGACTAAATCCCGGACGTATGGCCATATGGCATGGGACAAGGCCTGCCTGGATACTTCCTCCGCTTCTCCACCAATAAATGTGGCTTCCTTTGCTGCCGCATCAGCCTTTGCATTTCCAAGCTTATGCTTTTTCTCAACTGCCTTCCCATGGGCCCGCACATGAATGACTGCTACCTCTTTAGGTTGGTGGAGTGCCTCTATTAGCTTGATAATCTGAGGGCCGTTAGCAATTTTATTCCCAGAAGTCGTAATGAAACCCCTTTCTTTCCACAATAGTCCGTGCGCATGGACCGTAGAAAAAGCATAGCGAGAATCAGTATATACATTAACCCGCTGGCCTGTCCTCAGCTGTAATGCTCGGGTGAGCACAGTGAGTTCCGCGGCCTGTGCCGACCATGAGCTCGGCAATGACTCCCTCCATACTACCTTATCCAAGGTTACCACTGCACATCCTGTTCGTCTTTTTCCATCGATGACAGAGCTGGAGCCGTCTACGAAGTATTCAGCATCTGGGTCTTCAATTGGGTCCTCAGCAAGATCAGGCCGCACCTCTGTGGTTTGATTCAGGACCTCAAGGCAGTCATGCGTCGGTTTCCCTGGCTCCAGCAGAAGGTTGCAGGGTTCAAGGCTGTAGTATGTTTGAAAGTAAGTCCTGGATTAGAGAGCAAAAATATTTCATACCGTGATTGTCTGGAGGGGTTGAGAAACTTTCCTCCCTCAGTCCCTAGAATCTGGGGAACTCCATGAGGGGTGAGTATTTCCATATCCGCACCCATGACTATCTTCTGGGCTTCTTCAACAACCACTGCTGTGGCTGCCACAGCCCAAAGACAGGCTGGCCACCTGACTGCAACTGGATCTAGAACCTTTGAGTAATATCCCACGGGTCTCCAGGTTGGGCCTGATGGCTGTGTCAGCACCCCTGATGCGACCCCTCGATTCTCATGAACATACAGTCGATATGGCTTTTTACTATTTGGGATGGCCAGGGCAGGGGGCTGGATTAATGCTGCCTTAAGCAGATCAAAGGCATGCTGCATTTCTTTATTCCATTTCCATTTAGTGAGACTCTCCTTAGTCAGTGAGTCATACAGTGGTCTAGCCTTCCCACCATAATCTGGTATCCATAGTCGACAGAACCCAGTTAGCCCTAGGAATGCCCGCAGCTCCTTGGGTGACTTAGATGAGGTTAGACCTTGGATTGCCTGTATGCGGTCTGCACTCAGGGCTCTGACTCCTTTTGAGAGCTTATATCCCAAAAATGTAACTTGAGGCTGACATATTTGGGCTTTCTCTCTAGAGACTTTATATCCTTTTTCCCCTTGAGTGTTTAGCAGTGACCTGGTGGCTTTCTTGCAGAGTTGCAAGTTTGGGCTTGCAACTAGCAGGTCATCCACATACTGGAGGAGAGTCACTGCGGGGTGTGATCCCTTCCACTCCTCCAAGTCCTTCTGAAGGGCAAGTCCGAAAATATGGGGGGCTGCTATGAATCCTTGTGGAAGAACTGTCCACATGAGTTGGGCTTTATGGAAAGTATCTGGATCCTCCCGTTCAAAAGCAAACAATTTTTGACTCTCTCGGTGAAGGGGAATGGAGAAGAAAGCATCTTTCAAATCTAGCACCGAAAATATTTCAGCTTCCCCCGGTACTTGTGTCAAAATCGTGTGTGGATTCGGGACTACAGGATGGTCTGAAAGGACCTTCTTATTTACTGCTCGCAGGTCTTGGACCAGTCTGTATGAGACCCCATCTGCCTTCGGCACTCCAAGGATGGGGGTGTTATAGGGTGAGGACCCTTCCACTAGCCATCCGCACTTCTTGTATTTCTCTATTAATGGCTTGAGTCCAGCTCTGGCCGCTCGGCTGAGTGGATACTGCTTTACCCGAACGGGCCCCTCCCCATCCTTGAGTATGATCCTTACCGGGGAGACCGACTTAGCTTGCGCAGGGGTTCCATCAGCCCATACCGAAAGGGCTACTCCAGTCATGTGATCTTCAGAACTTACTACAGGGCGTCAGTCCTCCAGGAGAGCCATCTGATAGTTTGAGCTCTGCTTGACAGGTAGCTGGACCACCATCTGGTCGTCTCTGAAAAATATCTCAGCTTGCAATTTTGTGAGTAGGTCCCGCCCAAGTAGTGCAACCGGGCAACTTGGAGAATATACAAAGGAGTGCTCAAGCAAATGGTCCTCCACTTTGGTGAGAAGTGACTTACAAACAGGGAGTCGGGATTGCGTTCCCTCAATTCCTTCCACAAGTACATGCTGTTCACTAGTTCCTGCACACGGGGGTTTTTCTGGAATCATTGAAAATGTAGCCCCAGTATCCACCAAGGCTTCAAAGCTTTTGCCACCAACCCTAATGGTTACCATGGGATCTTCTTGGGCTCCAACCCGAAGGGTAGTGGTCTTAGATCCCCGTCCCCTTCATTCTGTGTCCTCACCCTTTTCCTCTGCCCGCATGAGGTGACCTCTTGGTTCACCCTCTCTCTTCTCCTTTAACTTTGGGCATTCCCTCTTCCAGTGTCCTTTCTCCCTGCAGTAAGCACAAACGTCTGCTCCCACTCTTTCTCCTTTCCCTTTCTGCATCCCAGCCTTTCCAGGGTTACCTCCAGTTATAGCAGCTGCCAGCGCTGCCATCTGTCGCTGAGCCTTTTTATCCTCCTTGCGCTCCTGCATATGCTCACGATTCCCATATACCTTATATGCAATTTCCACCAGCCCTGAAATCGGTTTTCCAGCACCTCCCTCAGTTTTCTGTAACTTCTTACGAATATCAGCAGCGGATTGACCAATAAACATAAGATTTACCATGCATTGATTATCTGGGGATTCTGGATCTAGCTCCGAAAACCTGCGGAACGCCTCATACAGCCTCCCGAGGAAAGCTGAGGGATCCCCTTCTCTTCCCTGTCTCACTTCATACAATTTAGACAGATTAGTAACCCGAGGCACTGCCTTCCCCATTGCTTCCACTATAATCCCCAGATACCGTGCACTCAGCTCTCTTCCTTCTGCAGTATGATTACCCCATCTCGGTTCCTCAACAGGGCAGGTATCATGCAAGGTAAGACCAGCAGCTCCCTCCGCTTCTACCCTGGCTGCTGCAATGCACTCTGCCGTCCCCAACACTAATCTCCTCTCCTCCGGGGTCAGGAGGGTTTGAAGCATCATCTGGACATCAGCCCAAGTGGGTCGATGGGTTTGTCCAATAGATCGAAACAGGTCCCTCATCTTTTCAGGGTCTTCACGAAAAGAGGGGCTCTGATTCTTTCAGTTAAATAAATCTGAAGTACTAAATGGGGTGTAGATAAAAGTTGCATTGCCCCCCTCTCCGATAACCTCTCGCATCGGGCAATTCAGCACCGGCTGTGATTCTACAGTCTTGCGCAAATAATAGCCCTTATTCCCTGATTCAGATGGGGCACTTGGCTGAGGCTCACGCTCTGAATCATTAGGTATGCTTTGATACGCTGGTGGTGGTTTCCCTGAGGGAGGGAGCAGTGGTGCAGAGGGACTGGACCCTGAGGAGGTGTCTGATTCATCCTCGCTACCTGACAGGGTGACCAGAGAGCGGGTCCGATACTTAGCCAATTCAGAATTCCCCCCCTCATTAGACTCAGGGAGTACAGGCGGTCCTCCTCGAGTCTTTCCTTTAACAACCATCACATGGGACTTTACTAAGCATTTGTTAATCCAAGGTGGCTGATTTTGAACCACCCACAACCAACAATCGATATAAGGAAATTGATTCCAATATCCGTTCTGCATAACTATTTCATGGATAGCTATCACTTCTTTTACTACAAAGGATCCTTTCGGGTTCCAGTGGACCCCAAATGTTGGCCACTTGTGTTGACAAAACTTAATTAAATCACCCTTTTTCATCTTCACTCCATAATCTGCCTGCTTTCCAAATTTACTGAAGTTTTGTAATATATAACTTAAAGGCGTATCCGAGTTTTCTACACGGGAGCGACCCGCACCCATATGCCCACAAAAGTGCGTCCAACACACACCAAATACCAAAAGATCCTAGTTACAGACGGTTCGCATATACCAGGCCGAAAATTTCCCAGTATTAAACCAAATCGAACGCGTCTTTGTTCCCGGATCCAGACCAAATTGGGCAAGGGAATTCATATACTCACTCAGATACCCCAGAGATCTCGATCAGAATGCCACAATGTGTGTCTGGCATCCTCAGAAACCAAAAATTTTGCACAGGAGCCATTAATCTCTCGGGTACCCCGACTCACGTGTCAAACCCCCTGGGCGAGCCCAAAAAGGCGGCTCGGTGCGCACTCCTCATGGTGGCAGAGACGATCTTGTCACTGAGCCCCGAGGTGATCCAGAGACATCCCATCTGACGGTGCCAAATTTGATGCTTAAAAGCAGTTCGTTTCTCTGGAGGCCACTAAAATCACAGACACACTCATTAGATGGCACAAAAGGTGTATTTGCAAATAGGGTCAGAGCAGAGTCAAAAACTCAGATTACTCTGAACCCACCAAGGAATTTTGCAGGCTGTATTTATCTTTTTCCTCCTGGGCATGTGTGCAGAAACAGGAACTCTTACAGCTCACTTCCGTTTCATACAAGCATACGTGTGGTTACATCACCACATACATCGCATGTATATTATAATTAACTACTTAAGTATGCAGGGCGGAGAGGTAAATATGCATCAGCTAATTAAGCATGCTCAGAGAGTACTATAGGTCACCAAGAGTTTAAACACCCCCCTTTCAAGGACACAGTCAGTTGAATTCCAGCTTCTGTAATCCGCATGAGAAAGGCTAGGGAGAAGCTGGGGGAGAGTCTGCGATTTAGTATAAGAAAAGCTGCGGCAAGGCTGGGCAAGGAAAAAAGTCCTTGGCAGTGTTTCTTTCTTATCAGGTGCAAGATGCAAGCTGTGCATTTCTAACAATACTCCATTTCTAACAAGATCTTACCTACAGGACCTCAACCATACCAGTAGCCTTCCCCTGGACCCTCTCAAAGTTATACATATCCCTCCTGAAGTGCGGTGCCCAAAACTGGATGCAGTACTCCAACTGCAACCTCACCAGTGCCACACAGAGGGGAAGTATGATGCACCTACTAATGCAAAAAAGAGTGCAATTAGCCTTGTTTATTACCTTGCCACATTGGTGAGTCATGTTTATTTTTACATCAACTATGACTCTGAGATCCCTTTCCAAAGGGGTCCTCTCCCTTTGTTTTACATTGACCCTGTGGTTCTTGCATATTCAGCCCACATACAAGAGAACTTGACAAAACATAAAGATGCAACATCACCCAAGATTCTTTGTTTTGTGTGGGTCTCTTATCTAGACAGGGATGACTTAAATGCTGGAAAAATACGTTCAAGGGGCTGGGTGCAAAGCAACACATTATAGCCTGTAATTAACAAATGAGTCAGTTTGCAAATACATTTCAAATAGTGACTACAGCAATACCAATTCCCACATTCAGTATTTAAGACACCACCAATCATAAATAAGTTGCCACACTGTGTCCCTCCACAGTCTGGAACCCCAGTCCTCATAACCCCAAAAAACAAGAGAGTTAATTGAGGTAGTTTTGACTTTTGCCATTTTTATCCTCATCCTATTATAAGCCCTGGAGACCCCATAGTTCTGTGGTTACAGAAAATCCTTAAAATCCCACCCCTTGCCACAAAATTGTGCTCCAAGAGCTCAACATTGTGTTCCTAGTTTTTACAGTTCCAAAAAAAGCCTTGATTATACGAGCGTAACTGATGAATTGATACAATGATGTCAGAAAGAGCCTGCAGATAGCATGAAACAAAAGCTCAGAGATGCGAATGGCCCATTCATCTCAATTGTGGTGACAGGACTGCATAATTCTACAGCCCTAGAATTTGGCTTCTTCCCAAGACATGGAATTCAGCATCATAGCTAAAAAAAATTGTTCTTTTGCTGCTCAGAGGTCCTTCAACATTTTGTTTGTATACTATCCCATCAGTTCATAAATCCAGCTTTTTCCACAAAGAAGAGTTAAATGGATTACAACTGTGGGTACCATTTCTTCTTCTATACAGCCATTCACCAGGAAAGCAGAGGGCTAGAGCTGAAATCACCTCTTTCAGAGGCAGGGGAAACCAGGAGTGCAGGTCAGTGAATTAGCCTGCAGTATGGTAAAATCCCAGGATACAGGGGACATGAACTACAAAATAAATCTCAGAGTTCCACTACAGCTGTGGAAGAAATGTAGAACTCTAAAACTTTTTGTTCAGAGATGATTCCTTTTATTAGACCAAAGATGATACCTTGTATAAGTTGGTCTAATAAAAGGTATCATTTCTGAACCAAAAATTTTAGAGTTTTGAATTTCTTTTCGTCTCTGACCAACATGACTACCAAATACATCCCTGAACCACAGTGCACATGTAGGGTAGGAGGTTCTGAAACAAGCCACCTATGTAAAACTGTGTAAAGTCACCTGGAGAATACAAGGAAAAACCTCTCCTTATACATTCTCAAACCCACCTCTTTAACAAGTGTTACTTCACTAAGTAATATTTGTTCAGCTGTGTATCGCACAAGCCCAAAGGGACATCTTACCTCCCTTGAAGTTAACAGAAGGTTGACAATTTGACTTCAATAGGACCCAAGTTTCACATTTGTTGTTTTTGATCTGGGGAAAGCCACCAGTAACATAATCAGACTAATGTAAATGGGCAAAGGAGAAAGGCCCAGGGGGCAAGGAGATTGTAACAGGAAACCAAAGGCTCCTGTTAGTAAGGAAGGAAGGACAAAGCAGGCTAGCCTGATTGCAGAGGTGAGCAGATAGCTGGACAAGACTAGCCACATAACAACAGGTGGGAGAAATAGAGCAAGCGCCCAGACAAAAATAAGCCAAGACCTATCAGCAGTAAGGCTAGGTTGCAACCAGGAAGAGCAAGCTAAAAAGATACATCAGTGCTGGGACCAGAGAGAATCACCTGACCTAAAGGGGCAATGCTCCAAGGCACTTCAAAGCCAGCAATGGGAGAAAGGCAAAGAAGGAAGAGGGCTGATGCTTTCCAGCAATGGTTCTCAACCTTTTTTGTACTAGTGATGAGGAATGGAAAAGTACTGAAAGGGGTGTATACATGTCGGGACAGGATGGGAAATGTGGGTGAAGGCCGAGCGGGAACAACACGGCAGCCTTCAGGATAAGCTTATCAGGAAACAGCTTGAGAAAATGCACCTGGTTCAGCAAGACACCAGGATGAGTCACTGTCAGACTGCCAAGAGTATGTTATGGGTGGGCAGATCTGTATGTGACTTATCCGTATATAAAGAAGCCTGTGCTTTGCTTTTATTGAGAATTAGCTGCCCCTTGCTTTTTCTCCCATGGCCATGCAAAATAAAGCACTTCTGATAGCCAAACAGTAATCCTGTCTGAATTTCCACATCACTAGGACCCATTTGTAAACACTGATGGTCAATCCCAACCTAGTGCCCCTAACTTCTGACCGTTCCCCAGTCTCCAGCTGCCCAGTGTGTGAGGCGAGGGGTGGGTGTGTGGAGCAGGGGAGCCCTAAGCAGCCCCTTGCAGGCTGGAACTCTGCCAGCCTACAAGGGAAAAGCCATGGTCTCCCACATGTTTCTCATTTAAAAGAGAATCCATTTTTAAAGTTTGTTCGCAACCCTTTCATATATTCTCACCGCCCACTTTTGGGTCACGATCCACAGGTTGAGAAACGCTGCTCTACAGGGAACAGAGCTCTCAAGAGCAGGGAGCTGACCAAGAGACCCTGGCCAGCCATAAGCTCCCTGGAGACAGGAGGTGAGAGCCCTCTGGAAGGCTGGCTGGACAATATTTATTTAATCCCGAGTGGAGGGAATGGGTTTTTCTCCTTAAAGCAAGTACTTGCCCTTCTGTTCTAGTGTGGACTAGGTGCAGCTGAAAGGTATAAAGAGACCACAGGCATGCTTAGGGGCACATGAGATCTTTAGCCCTGCTAGGGGCTGGGGCACAAGACACAGGCAAGAAGAAGCAAAGAGAACAAAAGCGTGAGGCAAAAAAGACAACATAGAGACACCGTAAGCCCCAAGGGCGAGAGCAGGGGATGCACCAGAGCCAAAGAAGGGCAAGAGCAGGGGACCTTATCCTGGGGCCTGAAGCTGAGGTGTAGGACAGTAGACTTTGGGCTAGGGAGCCCAACTACAGAAAAGGAGCCAAGGCTGTGAAGGCTAAAGCCCCAACAAAAGTTTTGAGGCCATTACGGTGAGCTGCCCCACTGAGGTGATAACTGGTAACATCTGCAAGGCATGGGCATGGCTGTGGGGGCAGATGGAGACCATAAATACAGCCCTTAGGGCATGGGTGGGAAAAATATGGCCCATGGGATACATCCAGGAATTTTATCCAGCCCATTGGGGTTTTTCATTGTTAGGTACTGAAAGCAAACTCAGTCTGGACAAGAGACAGGCAAGTATTCCTGTAGGAGCTTGCTTTTAATGGGTTATTTTTTTGTGTAGCTTTTTTTCCCCACAATGATGATTCACTTCTTTTTCCCCTTTCATGAAAAATCTATTGGTGGGTGCATCATAAACATCTGGCTGTCACTACAGGGGTGTATGGTACTAATCATCTAATGACAAATTACTCCATTAATATGTAATAGTTAGCACAAGATGCAGCCTCCTTAAAGAGCTATTTGTCATATGTTTTTTAGAGCTATCACCCTGTAAAGTGAAGTCTCATATATTTTTTTAAAAGTCCTTAACAGTGACCAATGATAATGTGTTCTTCATTTATATGCTTGGAAGGCAGCTTATTTCTAACACTCCATACTTTGTATTTCTTCACTCATTTCAATAGCCATATTTCTTTTATATTTGCTGTAATAGCTGTGTTATGCAGTATGGTCTTACAAACACTTCGAACAGCAATTAAAACTGCTTCCTTGCTTCCCTGGTTGACCACTTACCTCCTGTACGAATTACTCAACTCATTAGATTGAATTACTACTTACAACATCCCAAGTTGCTCAAGAATGGCAGCCATTTAGGATTCAACATGAAATGCTAACATTTGTGTGAAGTGTGACCTCAACCTAATACAGCTAAACATTTATTGATCCCGTTGTTTTTCCACTTTTAATTAGAAATTGACTTTGGCAGTCATTTTACATTAGTAACAAACTGAGGTGAAGAAAGGATAAAGAAAACTTTGCTCCTTATTCCTAGAGGAGCTGATGCTTTCAGGGTTTTAGAAGAATGCACATGAAGTAAGTGAAGGTATACTCTTGCCAATAGTTTTTGTGATACAACAGATAACAAAATAACAACATCAACCAAGGAGGAGAGGAACAAAACTCTGGTTATTAACAGTTGGTATAGCCTAAGCTATTACATTTTTGACAACATGCAATGCACCTTTAATACAACACCTCCCAAAAGGCAGAAAACACTGAAAGTTTCCTATAGCAATCAGTGTTTTGAATGCTCATAATTTTTTATCATGAGTCACACAATAATCAGCATGTTTCTGAAAGCCCCAGCAAATAGTTGTGTGATTCAGTAGGAATCTCGCCTTTAAAAATTAAACTGAATTTTTAGCCTTCATTTAAAGAAAAGCTTGAGAATGTAAATCCTAACAGCTCAATAACCAGAGACCACATTTTAACATGTATTGAACTTTTAGACTAGTCTCCTGATTTTGGAATGCTTGAGCTTAGCAATGCTGCATACAGATTAAGGGAATCTGTTTGGTTTACTTTACCAATCTTTTGAGAGAGGCAAACAGCCTAGGATTTCATCCTTCACTAACCTGTCAGACACACAAGCACATGGCAAGGGTCTGCATTCGATATTCTCCCTGGAATCCTGGGATTTTTAACAGCTGAAACTACTCAGCATAAAGTTCATTCTAAATCAGATGGATCTATGCCGACTTACATCATTGATTCCACTGGCAGCAAGTCAGGAAATCAAAAGGTCATGATTAATTCATTTATAACCCGACAAACTTCTTACATCAAAGACTGCCTCTATATTGCATGTCTACAGGAATATACATGTGTATATTTAACAAACCACACCTACAGCATAATGCTGCCAAGAAAAAGTTATGTTAATACAAACTTTGTCAGACTCCATCATGCATTCCTTATATATTAGGCAGAGATCATACATTATAGAAATATTCATTATAGTCCAAGAGAAAATAAAAACCCCTCTGTGTGTAGATATGCTACCATGGGACCCAATCAATTTTCTCCTCTCTTACGCAGGTGGGCCAAGCACAGGGCAGAGGAGCACAGGTACGAAGTCTTGACAATTCCAGGTCCTGGCAACAAATTCATCATCCCTCCCAGCCATGGCCACATTATCTAAATCTGTACAGCAATGCTCATAGAGAACTGGGATGAGTGTCGCAGGGCACTGAAGTGTCCTGCTCCTATAAAGAAGTACAAGTGCTCGTTGCCGGGGCAACCGCATTTGGGTCAGCTAACCAGAAGGAGGCAGGGCCGGACCTATATAAATACAATCCAGGCTGAGGCCAGGGAGGCAGTTCCCCACTTGCAGCCAAGGAAGGAGCTCTGCTGGAGTAAGCAGAGTAGGGAAGCCTGATAGCCTGAGCAGCTTCTGGTCAAGGATACTGGGTGGAGGAAACCCTGGCAGGGAGTTGAATGATGGTTAGCCAGATGGCTTAGAGTTTACGTTGTAGCCCAGGGGCTTAAGTTTTCTGTTTGTAGTTTTATAAGACTGGAGGACTGGGTGAGGCTATTAGGGGTTGGAGGAGGCCTCATAGGGACTCCACGGTAGTGTGGGGACCCTGGTAACAGAGAGGGCACATCATTCAGGGGTGCACTGACCCCAGCCCTGAGAAGGGGCACAGAGGATTGGGGGCCAGGTAAGGCCGAGGCTGCCTGAGCCCCACAGGAACTTGTAGACCTAAGGAGGGGACTTGGGGGCCAGGCACGGCTACGGCCACCTGAGCCCCAATTGTGACAAGCCCAAGGGCAGGCGCAGGCGAGAAGCCCATAGGGCACTCACTTTGAGACCCAAGGAGGGGGGGTTGGGGCCAGGCATGGCTACGGCCACCTGAGCCCCAATCGAGAGAAGGCCCCGGACCAGGCACGGTCGCAAGAGAAGGCCCTAGCACACATCGGTGAGAGCATAGGCAACTGCGAGAGAGGCCCTGGAGCATCCGCAGGGAGCGCGAGCAACTGCAAGAAAAGAGGCCAGGGAACGTCCGTGAGAGCGTGGGGCAACACTGTGAGACAAGCCCAGGGAGCCCGTGAGGGCCTGGGCCAGTGTGAGACAAGCCCAGGGAGCCCGTGAGGGCACAGGCAATTGCAAGACAAGCCAGGGGGTGCCCATAAGGGCGCAGCAAGGGATCAACCATACAACGTCCAGTACATCTACGAAGCTTGGGGCATGGTACAGGGGTGGTAGGGGCCATATATAGCCCATAAGGCTGGGGTGCACCAAGTCAGTCAATACAGAACAGGGGCCAGGATACACCAGAGAACTGTGTCAAAGGGGACAAAAAGGCAGCCTCCCTTATAAAATATCTAACATCAAAGACGTGGCGGGCAAGAACGAGGGTGCTTTATCTCAGACTTGGCACGGCAGGGGGCGTCCAGAGAGATCACAATGAGAATAAGGAATTTAATTCAGTTTTATGATAAAAAACATTGAAACACAACATTACAACATAGGAAAAAATACAAGACACGGTCCCCCCCCGTCCTCCCTCCCGATTGGCATGGGGAAAAATACTCCTCATAGATTTATAGATTGTAATGGGCTGGAAGGGACCTCACAGGATCATTGGGTCCAGCCCCCCTGCAATAGGCAGGAAAGACAACTGGGGTCAGGTGACCATCCAGTCTCCTCTTGAAGATTTCCAGGGTCAGTGATTGTACCACCTGTGGAAGGAAGCTTATTCCACAGTCTGGACACCCTGACTGTGAAGAAGTTTTTCCTAGCATTAAGCTTGAAATGGTCTTCCAGGAATTTGTGGCCATTACTCCAGGTTTCCCAAGGGTGCCTGGTGAACAGTTGTTCACTGAGCCCTTGATATACTCCTGTGATGTAGTGGTAAGCTGCAACCAAGTACCCTCTCAGCCTTCTTTTTTTAGGCTGAAGAGTCCCAGGTCCTTCAGCTTTTCCTCGAATAGCTTGCCTTGCAAGTCTCTGATTGTACAGGTGGCTCTTCTCTGAACTCTCTCAAGTTTTCCACGGCCTTGTTGAAGTGCAGTGTCCAGAACCGGATGCACTACTCCAGCTGCAATCTCACTAATACTGAGTATAGTGGAAAAATCACTTTCTTGGTTTTGCCTGTAGGTATGTTGGGGATTGTTCATCCGCAGATGGAGCACTTTACACTTCTCAATGTTGAACTTCATCTGGTTCTGATTCACCCAATTTGCTAGCCTGTCTAGGTTTGCCTGTATCTGCAGACTATTTTCAAGCATGACCATGCTCCCCCATAACTTGGTGTTATCACAAACTTGCCAGTGAGCTCTTCACCCCCACATCTAAATCACTGATAAAGATGTTGAAAGGCACTGGATTAAGCATGGACCCCTGAGGGACACCACTGGCCACTTCTCACCAGAATGACTCAGATTCGTTCATTAGAACTCTCTGGGTCCTACCCACCTGTTGCTCAGTTAAGCCCACAATCCTCTGATTTTCCCATGAAAACATCATGGAATAGCACATCAAAGGCCTTTTGGAAGTCTAGGTATACAATATCGATCTCCTCTCTTTTATCCAAGTGGTGAGCTTCCCAGTCATAGAAGGAGATGAGACTGATAAGACAAGACCTGCCCGCAACAAAGCCATGCTGGCTGTCATTCAGAATCCTACCTTCTGCAGGTATATCACACAGACTCCTTGATGAATTTTTGCAGGATTTTCCCTGGGATAGAAGTTAGGCTAACTGACCTATAGTTGCCCTGGTCCTCTCTCCTCCCCTTTTTGAAGATGGTCATAATGTTCCAATGTTAAGGGACCTCCCTCAAGTGCCACAAGTTTTGGAAGAGTTTTCCCAGAGGTCCCACAATGACTTCAGCCAGCTCCTTCAGCACTCTCAAATGAAGTTCATCAAGTCCTGCTGACTTATAAATATCTAACTTTTCTAACTGATCATACACCAGCTCAGTGTCAACAATAGGAAGGTGGCCATTCTGAACCTTATCTATTATGATTTTCCCCTGAGTCCGGTGAAATACCAAAGCAAGGTACTCATTCAGGAGTTCAGTTTTCATCTGAGTGTCAGTAACCAGCTGTCCTGAGTTGTTAAGCAATGGCCCCACACTTCCATTTGCTTTCCTCCTGTTCCCTACATATCTAAAGAAGAATTTCTTATTGTCCTTGATTTCTGTTGCTAGTCTAAATTCAGTCACTGCCTTAGCCTTTCTAATCTGCTCCCTACAAGTGCCGACCATTGTTGTATAGTCCTCCTTGGGGACTGTCCCAAGCTTCTATTGTTTGTATGCCTCTTTCTTCTTTTTCAAGAGGACCATGATATCCCTATTAACCCCTCCTACTACCTTTCCTCTGCATGGGAATGACTACTTTTGTGCTTCTAGGATCGTGCCCTTGAGGAACAACCATTCTTCATGCACTCCTTTCACCTTAATCCCTGATCCTGCAGCGTTTCCTCTACTATTGCCCTGAGCCTGCTGAAATTCTCTTTTTTGAAGTCCAAAACTTCAACCCTGCTACCTAATTTCCTTGCTTTGCAATGGACAATGAACATGATGGTTTTGTGGTCACTGTCGCCCAGGTTGTATTCAAGTTGCTCACCAGATTGTCTCTTTTGGCCAAGACCAAGTCTAGGAGAGCATTAACTCTGGTTGGCCCGTGCACTTCCCAAGTCACATAGAGCTCTTTGATACAGGTCAGGAAGCAATGTGACCAAACTGACTTAGCCGCGTGTTCCTCCCAAGAGATGTCTGGGTAATTGAAGTTGCCCGCGACAACTATGTCCCATACATGCGCAGCATCTGCCAGTCCTCAAGAGAACACCAGATTGAGTTCCTCCCCCTGGTTTGGTGGTCTTTAATATATACCTAGTTAGGTCTCTCTCACCATGTCCCCCACTCCCTCCCCCGTAGTTTGACCCAAAGGGTTTTGAGCCGCTCTTTGGAGCCAACATCAGCCTACAAGAAAGTGTATTTCTCCCTCACTTAGAGAGCTACACCTCCACCTTTCTTCCCTACTGAGTCCCTTCTGTGCAGGGTGTAGCCCTCTATGGCTACGTTCCACCAGATCTCCGTAATCCCTACTAGATGATAATGCCCACTGGAGAGTAGGAGGGCTAGCTCCTCCTGCTTGTTCCCCATGCTCCTGGTATTAGTATACAGGCCTCCAGTTGAGACCATTGATTTCCTGTCATGCTGAGGGAGAACCATTCCCTCAACTCTTGCAAGAGTGGCTCTCTTAGTATCCCCAACTTCAGAGCTTTCTCGTATGCTAGTCCCTGGGCATGCTCCAGTCAATGTTTCCCTGTCCCCCAACAATCTTAGTTTAAGATCATCTTATAATCGCATACAAGGAAATCTCACTAAATATACTGTCTGTCATTAGTAGGCAACTATCAATCCTCTTTATCATGGTGCATGCATAAGAGGTTTAGTTTGATATCTGATGAATCAGCTTGTACAAACCACTGCCAAAAAACATGTATTCAGCAATGGAAACCAACTATGAAGTTAATTAGATGCAGCTAGGTCTACATTGGGCAAATATAGGTTATTCATATTTCTGAATAACACAGTAGTGCTCATTAAATGCAGTCTCCCTCAGCACTGACTCTTTTTCAAGTCATAATGAGCCACTACACTACATAAATTATTATTACTTCCCCTTCTTTCCCACAGCTGAGCTGCACCCATTCCAATGATTTATTTCTTCACCAGCCTTAAATGCTTCACAGACATCACCAAATGGGCCCCAAATTCAGGAACCTTCTGTTGCCCCCATCTCAGGCTGGCACATATGAATCAGTGTCCTTCCCCTTTAGTGCGCCCCCACCCCGCCCTCCCCACCACCACCCATGAGGTGAATCCAGGCCAGGTTGTCCTGCAATTCCTCACCTGCATATACATTTTTGGAGGACACCTAGTTCCAGTCACAAGTAGGGGCTAATTAACACATGGATACTTTATGGCAGGATATCTGGAGTACACACACAAATGGAGCAGTGCTGAAGTTTTGTTGACTCTGGTGGGGTCAACCCAATGCACTGTGGTAAATCTTTGCCTTTGCCTTTGGATTAATATCGTGCATGGTTTCTACCGCATATAGGTGCTAAAGTGCTGCTCAAAAGTGTGTACAACTTACAGCAGTTTCAAACAGAAGGTGGCATGCATCAATTCTGGATGAATTAAGTATATGGGTACTGTATGAAAATTGTTATAATGTTTAACTTTAAGGTTATTGTTTTCAAATTTGTTCCTCACTTGTGCTCAGGGATAGCGGGGTCTGACCGTAAGGACAGGGGCTGCCAGGAGAAAAGGCTGGGGGGAAGCAGGGAGCAAATGGACTACCTGCCCCACCCCCCACCCCAATTTAAGTTCCCTGCTGTAGCACTGGAAGGGGGACAAACTCAAGGCAAACCTCTAATAATTAGTTTCTATACCTGGAAAATTATAACAAATTTATAAATCTTCCATATATGGAATCTAATTATTACGGAGGTTGTCTTATAATCAGGGTGATCTTCTATTCAAGTAAATACACTAGTTTCAAACCTCCTTTACCCCATGACTGTGTACGCACAGGAACAATATCTGCACACAGGCATGTTCACAGCTTCCAATAACTGTAGGTTTTGAATTGGTCTCAGAAGGCATTAAATAGATCATCACGTTTCAAGTATGCAGCTTTGGAAAAATTTTAACAATACACAACATTTGAAAAGGATGGTATGCAAATGTAGATCTAATTGCAGCATTTGTCATCCCCAAGAACACAAAACTCATGAATCATGCCTGGAAATCATGAGATTAACATAAAAATCATGAAATCAAGAGGAGAAAAAATAATAAACTTGAAGCTCTTTTTCACTGACATCTAATTTTTGTGCCCTCAGGCAGCACTCACTTTTCAGAGAAAGCCTTGAAAATGCAAAGGTGATGGTTACAAACTTACTTTTTCTAAAATGAAAGCTTAGTCTTTCGTGAAGCCTTTTGAGTCTAACTGTTGGGCGCTTTAAGAAAAAAGTACCCTAACTATTGCAAAACTCATGACAAACCCACAAGGGTTAATAAACACTGCTTATTTGACTTTTCTAGGTATAATGTCCCCAGATAACTTGTTAAACTATTTTTATAATGCAAAATTGAAATGCGCTTTTAGTTCTGGACTGCAGCCATTGGCAGCTCTGGAAAATACCAGATACTGGTTTGCTCCAGCTGTGCCTACTCAATACTAATATCATTCAGGGAGTTACAATGTCACAGCAGTGAATACATTCAGTGGAGATACAACAGTGCCTATCTTACCTCAGCCAATAGCATACAAATGTAAGCCCTTTTGATAACATTAATAATGCAAGGTAAGCAAAGTACAAGGCTTGGCACAGCCCTATATGTGCATTAGCTAAGGCAACCAGGACGAACAAAGTTAAATGTGTCTGGATGAGTCGACAGCCTGCATGGATTCCTGGTACCCTTTTCCATCACCTCAAGGGCTTCATGAATAAAGATAAGATAGACAAACACTCTCCATCTATTTTTCCCCCAACACCATTATATGTGCACACTTAATAAACTTTCTTATCTCTTTTGGTAGCAATGACCTGAAAGATTCAACAAACCCAAAGCTTGAATAATTTTGAAAATACCCAAACAAATATCTGAGAAAAATGATAAGGGAACATTTAGCTGACAATGGATAATCAACAGAAACTTATCTTTAGAAGACAATGCAATCAGCATATGATGTCAACAACAACAAAAATTGCACTAGCTAACAAGCAAAGTTACCTTGACCTTTCTAGACTAAACGAATCAAAGATGCATAAGCTTTCCAGAACAAGAGCTCACTTCACCTTGCTCACCAGAGCTTATGCATCTGATTCAGTTGGTCTATAAGATGAGCCCAGCCCAAAAGCAGCAGCAGCAGGTTCTCCTTCCCTGCTTGTTTCATGGGGACGGTGCCGGGAGTTTCAAGGGTCTGATCTGGCAGCATGGAAGGGGGCAGCACAGTGGGTCTGATCCAAAGGTGGGGGGGGGCAGGTAGCACAGAGCATCTGACGCAGGCAGGAAGTGGGGCACACCACCCTCCACCCATCACTGCTCCAGATTAGGCCAACCCTCACACAACTGTAAATCCCTGCTCACTGCCCCCTCCCCCCTCCACTGGCAGCTCCAGGCACTATTCTGGTGAGCCGGGAGGAAAAGGGGACAGCAGCAGGCTCAATCCAAACCAACAGGGGTGGGGGGATAATTGCCTGGATCTGGGTAGTAGTGGGCAGCAGGGCCAAGACAGGAACTGGCAGGCCCCAACTACCTGCAGTCTGAGCCACCACCCTGCCCCTGAGAGAAGGCAAGCTGGACAGGCACAGTCAACTTGGCTCTTAGCCATATACCTGCTTGCCATCCCTCTAAAGCCAGGTCAGAACAATGCATGTTAGTGAAAGCATTAACATGTGACTGTTCAAAACATGGGCTAATTTTAACACTAGTTAAAATTAGCACATACTAAGTGTAATGTGCAACAAGGTCCATACATCAAATGGAAATTAATGCTATGTCTATTCAGCATAAGCAGCATTGTACTGTTGCCCTGTGGGGTCAGGCCAGCTCTCAGGATCTCAATATTGCGCTGTTAGACAGGAAGGTGTGACATAATTGCACATATACAAACACACTAATCAATTAGGTGTACATACACACACACACTACCAGCTCAGGCACATACACATCCAAACCAGCCTAGGCACATACACACACACACACACACACACACGCACTCACCAGTTCACACACATACAACCCACCTATGCATACACACAGGTAAGTTCCTAACTTGGATGGCACAGTATTTATGTGTGTGCTTGGGGTACTTGGGGAAGGTTCAGGTGAGAGAGGGAGTTAAAGTGTAGGGAGTAAAAGTTGCCAAAACCAGGATTAGAACCAGTGGACTGCAGAAAAGCTGGCTGAGGAACTGAGGCTTGGGTTTACTTAAGGTAGACTGGGGCTGGAAACTGAGGCAGACAGCTGAGATACTGGGGGGGCAGGGCAGATAAGTGGTGCCAAGGAGGAGACAGCCAGGAAAGAAACTGAGGCAGAAACCTGGTTGCTCAGGGAAAAAGGAAAAGCCAGTGGGGATAAGACAGTGCAAAGAAACAGGCAGTTTGGAGGCAGAGAGGAGCTCGGGACAGGTGATACAGGTGGCGATGAGCCAGAAGCAGGAGAGGGAGAAATGAGACAGAAGTTAGAGGGGCGAGGAGCAGAGATTGGAGCAGAGCCAAACCATAGTAAAGCAAAACCCAACTCAGGGGTCCAAATAACAGTTTTATTAAACAGACAACACCCTACACAGCCCCATGAAGTTATTGGTTCACACACACATACATAAGCACTCACAATGGCAGCAGGAGAAAGAGATTCAGTGGAAGGGCTGGAGTCCAGGTAGGAAAGAGAAGCAGAGTCCAAATCCTTGGTTGAAGAGGGGGCGGGGCGTGATAGCTACCTATCCAGGCTGGAAAGGGGTCCTTGTCCAGCAGATGTTGTCCAGAGGTGGGTCGCCGGCAGGGCCTCTGGGTAGATGGGAGGTGTGGCATGGTGCGGGTCCAGATGGAGAGGGTGTCCCACTGGGTTTGTCTTAACTGTCCCTTTTTTATAGGGGCAGACCTTTTGTGACCCTAGTGACAGGAGGCATGCGCAGGCAAGGGTCAGCCCCTGGCGTACTGAGCATGTGTGCTCCATGCAGGGATGTGCAGTTTCAGGCGTCTATAATGGTGGGGTACAATGGTAGAGTTGCTGGTTCTGCAGGGTCTTTTGTCTTTCAAATGCTGGGCTCTTGTCTCTGTTCCTGGATGAATCAATGTAAGGTGATGGCCTAGTCATTACAGGCCATTCAGTAGAGGCCTGTTACCATTATATTTCAGTCATTCCCAATCACTCTCATTCATCTAGGAACCAATTTACATGGGAGGGATATGTGAATCATACAGTTGTGACACAGGGGATGCCCAGGCAGAGGACACAATATGGAGACTTGACATACAAAATGGAAACTTGACGTGACTTATGCTAACTTATATGTATAGGCCTAAAACAGTAATCACACAATATAAAAGCAGTACAAACATAATAATTATCACTTATAAAACAGTGGGTATCGATATTAAAATAGCAATATTTGCAAAGAGTGGAAAGAAAAATAAAACTTACTACCTAAAATAAAATGTTAAAGCTTATCCTACATCTTAGCTTACTTATACTTATCTATAGGGAATAGAGAGGGAGATAAAAAGTCAGAAATGGTTGGGGAAGGGGAGGGAATGCATTTTAAAATAAATTAAAAAAAAGAAAAACTGGTTTGTTACAGTACAGGGATACTGGAGCTAGCTCTGCACAGCCTAAACTACCATACTAGAAGCAGTGTGGCCGAGTTAGCACCACTGCACCTGGGCTAACTGACTCTGCCTTGACTATGTAGACATGCCCTAATTGTGCTCAATCTCTTTAAAAATTCAGCCACAAGTCTCCAAGCCAGGTTGGAAAGAGAAGTTCTTAAAAACAGTATGGTTTTTGAACATACATTCATTCTGTATGAAAAGCTTCTCTCTCAAAATCACAGAGAATCATTCTTTTTAAAAAAAAAAAAATCTTTGGAGTTAAAAATTGGGTCACTTATTCAAAAGTGTGTGTTTTGGAGATCTTTTTAGTCTGTTTGTTTAAATTTTCCCAAGAGTACTTCCTAAAAGTCACATGACAAGTACAATTTAGGTATATTTTATGCCTAATGATATGCTGTCTTATATGTACTCTCCACTGCTTAAAACCTATTCAAGTAGAAAAGATGCAAGGGATCAGTGCACTTACAGTCCGTTTTAATTTAGTTAACTCTTTGTCTTTTTCATTCATTTACCATAATTGCTTTGAACGGGGTCAGCAACCTATCAAGCAGCCATATCCAACCATTGGAGTCACTAGTTCCAGCCCATGGACTTAGGGGCTCTAACAGCATTTTATGGTGGGCAGCTCTGGCTCTGACTACAGTATACCACAACAGCGAGCTTTGCCCATGTCACAGCTGGGCAGTAGGGGGAAGCAGTGGTGGCAGCAATACACACTGTATCTATGGCTAAATAAAAACCCTTACAGTTCTAATGTTACACTTAATTTTAACTGTGCTTGAGAATGAGACTAGTCCAGTCATAACTCAAAAGCTTTGTTAGGATGCGCAGTAGCAAAGACTTTGTATCAATATGGATAATGCTTACATAGCCTTAGATCCAGTGAAAAAACAGGTCTGCTGGCCAGGCTTCTCAGTTCCCCTGGACACTTGTGTCAGTCTGAGCTCTGAGTAAATTCAAATTTTGAAGACCAAAATGTAGAAATCCAAATTTCCCTCCAGCCTATGCCCAATATTTATAGATGGCTCATCCTAATATTCTAATGAGTGATCTCTCTGATTGGCTTCTGGGGCCTTCTTAGTCACATATCTGCATCTTAGGCCTAGATCTCTTGAAAATGGCCAAGTCTGACAACAACATACCCATGACTTATTCTGCACAGGCCTATGTATGGCCTACATTAATGGCTACTGAAAGTCAGGTCTGACAGAAATGCTGTGAATGTAATTATTACAGTACTTGAGAAGTGGGGAAGAAAAAGCAAATCACATATTGTGTTCAATCCATCACTTTTGCAAAAATAACACCTCTAGTATTGGTCTCAGAGGTTTCCTTCATTGATGCTCATACTACAGTCATGCTTAAGAGTCTAGAGCAGTGGTCACCAACCACTCGATCTCAATCAAATGGTCTATCATATAGCTTCTGACAGTTAATCTCAGTCTGTCAGAGGGTGCATGATCGGTAGTGGCAGGACGCATGTGTCTGGGCTGAGCTAAGTGGGGTTGGAGCCCAGGGAAGCTTGTCCAGGAGGTGGGAAGGGAGACAGGGGCAGAGCAGGGCATAGACAACACATAAGGGGTGCAAGGGGGGTGCATGTGCACCCCCTGAGAGCAAGCACTCTTGGCTTCGGTGATGGGCGAGGAGGCAGGCGAAGCCCTGGTTAAACCCCCACCCCAAGTAGTGCCACTGGCACTTATGGGCATGCCACCAGCACTTCTGGGTTCAACATCTGGCTGGTCAGTGATCAGCCATGGGGGGATACCCCCCTCACCACTGACACTACCGTGGCTACCTGCAGATTGTCCCCACTTGGCCCACCCTCACCACCGACACCCATATCATTGCCTGCAGGTGGTCGCTGTGCCCCCCAGCCTCAGGAGGCATGCATCACCTATGGGGCAGGGGCACAGTAGATCTTGGGATGCCAAAAAGTGATCTTCACCATAGCCAGGTTGGAGACCACTGGTCTACAGCCCCCTTTGCATGTTACATTGTGCTGTAATTAACAAGTTATTCATGCCATACTTGGTAAGGGTGCAACATGTGCACCTTATGTAAGGTAGCATAAAATGGCAAACCAGCCATAAAAATGTTCCACAGTATGTGTGAAACATTTTCTGACTTGTAGGTATGGAGCCCCAAATTTAAAGTGCATATCCACACATCATGCCTGTCAGGTATCCACCTTGGACAATCATCCAGTTGTTGAAATCAGCCCTGGACATTCCTGGGTCACCAGCAGGTGGTGCTGACAGTCATTCCCTTTTGGCATGGCAGAAGGTGCAGTTATTGGGATTAGGGATCAGATCCCATGGCACCTTTAAGTGCAAGTGCCAGGGGCCTAGAAGTAAAGCTCACAGGCAAAATATCCTACCAAGTTCCACTGCTCAACCTATGTCATAAAGCTGCAGATGATCCACTATATGCATTAAGCCCAGCTCTATTTTTTACCTGTCAGGTAAAAAGAGATTTCTTTGTCATGTCTCGTGAATTATGTATCAGAGCAATTGATTTTTTAAACTGAAAAGGCAGCCATTTATAGCTGGGAGAGAAATAAAGTACCAAATTATCATTTCTAAGGTGGATCAAATAAAATTTATTATATCATTATAAAAATTATATTTGTGGAGGAGACTCTTAGAAGCAATTGCACATTTCATCATCAAAAAGAAGCATAATTGCTTTCACAAAAAAAGGCTTACTTAATAAAATGAAATTGAGAAAGCTGTAAGGAAAGGACATTTGCTCACTGCTTAGGGACAGATTTTAGCTAGCCAGAGAGATGTAGGAGAGCATAGCTCATGCATTCCAAACAACCAGAGTTCCAGTAAAGGATAAAACACAAAGCTATTTAAAACAGTTTTGCTCTGTCAGAAATTAAATGAACTAGGAAATATTTCCAGGTATGACATTTTTACTGGGCTCTTCCTAGAAGAAAATTTGCCTCTGGCAGCACTGACAGATCTTCTACAGTATTTCATGAATTGTGTAGCCATCCCAGCCCTGTTTAGTTTTCTGCCTCTTTATTGTTAGACTGATATTGCATTCAAGTGAAGCCATTCCAACAGCTGTACAGTAACTAAGCACATATGGGTCTCTACAGGTTCTCATTTATTCTTAGGTGTCTCTACGGCCATAAACCAGGAGTTGGCAACCTATAGCTTGCAGGCAGAATCCAGTCCATAGGTATGGAGTTTCAGCAATGTTTGATGGCAGGGGGCTTTGAAAATGGGCGCTCTCCCCAGTTACCACAGGACAAGTGACGCCAGTGACCAGATCTTAGCACTTGCCTACCTGCCCACCTAGAGGCAGATCTGAGCAGAGTGGGTAGTACGAGGAAGGTGTGCACTGCTGCACTTGATTCCTTTGATTTCCTTTCCCCTTTGATTCCTGCTGCACCCAAAGTTGAAAACCAACTATCTGACAGTGGCGGTAGCATTTCTGGTCAGGCAGTGCTGAGGAAATCAATTGATTTAATTTCTCATTGTAATCTACCTGGTCCCTTGTAAACTCTTCATTCCACAGGTGTCAACAACCCTCTCTTCTTTTTAATGGGCTTAATATTCCACCAATCAAGCTATCCTTTTTCTGCAATTCTGCTGTGTCAGCTGCTCCTGGTAATGAAGCTCCTATTTCACAGCCCTGCAAATTGTTTTTCACTCATTCCAATGAAGTTATTTTTGTTTCTGCTTCAACCTTAAACTCAATAATACACCCTTAGGCCCCTAGCATATTAATAAAGCTTCTAGCTTCTTTTTAACTGGAGAAAAACATATTCTATTCTATATGTGATGATGCACCTGCCTATCTGCACACCTCTTCAAAATTCTAGAGCCACCCATGTGTCCACCTCTGACCCAGCATGGGTTATTCCAGACCACAGTCAAAAAAAGATTGCCTGTCTCTGCCACAAATTCCTGGGTATGGCAAAGATGAGGCCCTGGGTACTTTACTATTTATGTAATTATTTATTTATGGGCTTGAAGCTACTTCTGACCACTTCTATTTGCTTCACAAGCCTACCACTGTCTCCCCCTCTTTTAGGGCCCCTGGAACACATTAATTTAATTGTGCAATGGCATCTGAAGAATTGTATCAAGATCCCCCTGAAATTGTATGTCCTATCATGCCAGATATTGAAGATCTGGCATGGCAGAATATGTGATTCTTGGCATCTGAAATAAAATTCCTCAGCTTTCACTACTCATCAGCTGGGACATGCCACTGTGGTGTACAGCTATCCTGGATTACAGAGAACCCGCTCCGCATTCCAACCACTCACCATCCCCTGGCCCCACACACCCTGACAGACAGCTCTATCCCAAGATACTGATGCTGCAGACCTTTCTACTGTGCTGAGAAGCATGTCACCTATTCAAACTAAACCACACAGCAAACTAGCCACAAAGAAGTTCCACATTAAATGTGCATATATTTGTTTTTTATCATGCGATAACTTGGTGGATACATTCAGCTTCTTCTAGTGGCTAAAAGGCATTGTTTTACTTAGTGTTTCACTTAGCCTGTATCTGCTTTTTTATTTCCCAAACCTGAGGAAGAGTATTTTGTGCTTGAGAGTTTGTCTAAAATTTTTCCCCATTATACAGCTGGTACAGAAAGAGATATTACCAAACAAACCTTACTTGCTGCATATTCCCTGGATCATCATGTCTATCACCAGTGAAACTCTACTCGACTAATTGTAACCATTTTATCACACTTCTCTGATTTAAAGATGCCTTCCAGTTGCAAAGTAAATTTGATAGCAGAATTATCACACATCAGGATACAATGTACTAAGCACTTCTTTGCGTTGTGCTGGTGAACATCATTGTAACTTGGGACGGTTACACATTAAAACAACTACCACTTCATCTGGTGTCAGAGACAGCCATGGCATTAAAGACAAACTAATCAGGAAAAGCCCTAGCTCAGATGAAGCTCTAATAGAAATCCTTAAGAAAGCAACCACCTGGCAATAAATGTTTTATGTGATATTTGCTGCGAAGTGGGGAAATTGGAAAATGGCCAGGAGCCAAGATGAACTCAGTTTATGTACCTAACTGAAAAAATCAGTACACAGGAATTGTCACACTGTTGCAGGATATCACTGGTTTCTCAGACAAGCAGCATACTGCTAAGGATATTTCTAGGGAGAATACAGAATGAGTAAGAAAGAGATCACAGCAGAGCAAGCAGAATTTTAGCAGGGCAGTGAGGCAAGAAACTAATTTGAAAGTTGCGATAAAGAAGGTAAGAGATTTTGGACAACTTTTGTCTCTCTCTGACTGATTTCCATAAAGCTTTCAATTCAGTGTATGCACACAGCTATGGCTATGCATGTCTGTGCTGGGTTTCACAGCACAACTCCTTGACCTGCTATGTGAACTACAGAGAGGACAGATTACCAGGGTTTCTGGACTGATATCAGATGGTTCCAAGTACAGAAAAGGATTTGACAAGGCTGCATTCTGTCTCTGTCACTGCAATATCTATGCAGAAATGACCATATGTGAAGCACTAGTGGGATTTGAAAAGGGTCTAAGAATCAGAAAAAGAAAATTTAGTAAGCTGGGCCATACAGATAACATAACAACTTGCCCTAAAACAGCTGAAAGATCCAGTGCAAAGAAAAGCAGGGAACAGACATGGCATCATCATTACTATTTCAAAAATTAAATTGATGACCACAATGGGAGAAAGAATCAGAGCTGACACAGATAATGAGCCTAGGGCAAGTCTCACATTTTACATATCTAGGTGCGATCTACACAGAAGACATTAAGAACCAGATCCTATTCCAGCTATTAAATGTATAAATATATTTAGGCACCTAAGGTGTGATTCTACTCCACCTGGTTCAAGTCCTGAAAATCCAATTAATGTATCTATTTTTGTAACACACCCTCATCTTACCCTGAAGACTGAGTCATACAAAAGCAGTAAAAAGGAGGTGGACCCACACCTCTCTTATTGGAAAGAAAATTACAAGCATTTGAGATGATGTGCTATAGAAGACTACTGAACATGCTGTATACCCTAAAATAAATCCAACAAATGGGTGCTTAAAAAATCTGGAGCCAAGCCTGAATTAACAAAAATAGTGGAAAAAAAGAAGAAATAGCAGTATTCTGGTCACATTCTAGAAAATAATACAATAGAAAGTTGTATGCGGAGAAGAGAAAGAGGGGTATAAAGAGAGACGGTACAAAGACATAGAAGTCTGGACTGGACACAAAGGGCTCATCTACATGTGACCCTACAGCAACGTAGTGATGGCATGTGTCTACCCATGATCGCCAACTACGTTGCCATAGTGGCACATTCCCTGGGTACAGCACACCACTGCAGCAATGTAGCGGCAAAATCTAACCATGTGCCACAGGCACGGTGCAATAACTGCCTGTACTGCATCATGCTTTAGTACTTCCATAGCAATGTCTCTGTACGGCGAGGTGTAGATATGCCCAAAGAGCGGCAAGGATGGCAATAAACAGAACCAAGTGCAGAATCCATGATGGTACTAACCCTCATAATGAGGATGGCACTTAACCAATTGTTATACTAGTGGCCACTGGGAACCTTAATCCTGAAAAGTCCCCTGCACAGAAGTACCAAGGAAAGGCATGGCAAGTGCCTGAGAAGCCCTGTGAATATGGTCCAAAGCCAACTGAAGTCAACCAAAAGATTCTCACCAACTTCAGTGAGTCATAGATCAGGCTCTGAAGAGAGGCTGAACAAAATGAAGTGAGGAAGACTTTAGGAGCAAGGCTACCTGATATGATAATAAATATAGTTGTAATAACATACAATTACAGATAAACTCACACTAAACACCTAAAGCAGATGAAACCCATTACAGGTCCAAATAAGAAAAATGGACACACACATCACTGATGCAGTATAGCTTCTTAGACAACCAAATATGACCAGTCAGAGGGAGATGGTAAACAGCCGGGAACTGCATTATACAAAATTAAAAAAGAAGAGCTCAATCTTATTCAAATAGCAGATACATGTAGGAATTTCAAGTGCCAGTACAGAATATCTCCTTCACACCTAAAAAGAGAAGGGTTGGGACTTGTCTTCTGAGATTTGCATCCATCGCCAATATGTAGAGGCTGTTCTGTGCCTTCCAGTCTGGCAAATGGAGCCCCCAGTATAGGGTGTGGAGGTTGGGATACTACAGGAGAATCAACACTTGCGTATATGTTGGACTTTGCTTGTGCATGGCCCTTGATCTAAACATTCAGAACAGTATCATAAAGTTTGACTCGGCTCTGCATTACTTTTCATCTCATATCAGACAGTTGCATACAATGTATTAAGCACAGTTTGTTGTAGGTCAAGACCTGTGTGGGGAAAGAGGGGGCGGATAAGAGGGATATACATTGAAAAGCAGCTGTTTTCATTGTCTCTGTCAACAGTGATACCACTGTATTATTTTCCACAGAATTAAAAATACATACCTTTTTTAGTAAACCAGAAATACATCTGACAAAGCCGCCCCGGATCTGACCAGCTCGGTACATTGCAGAAGTTCTGATATGGGTGCAAACTTTACAGCTTGGCCCCAGCTCTGTTAATAAAAGGAGAAGACAAAAACAAGCAGTGCATAACTGACCATGAGGGGTTCCCTACAGAATGCATTTTACCTTACCAACAACTTATTTTTGAAAAATTGTGTAGGATTCTCTCTAGAAAATGCCAGCCTGCCTGTGAACCTGGGGGAAATTTAAAAAAAAATGAATTTCTAGAAGAAAGTTACAAATATGTATGCAAAGAGTTGACTATATGATTCTATAAATCTCATCTGTGTGCCTAGGAGGGATCAACCTAGCCTGTTAACATGTTTTGGTGCTTTCCTGCAATACAATAAATGCCTGTTCTAGGTAAACTGTTACCTCAAGTTCCAAGGTATAATAAACTAACTTCAGCAAGGTTTAGTGTACAACAGAAAACAAAAAAGAAAAGAAAACATGTTATTTCTCACTGACTTGGGAAAGAGGATTTGGAGTTTTCTGTGTGTTGAGCTATCATAGAACCACAGAAAATGAGGGTTGGAAATGATCTCAGGAGGTCATCTAGTCCAGCATTTCTCAACCCATGGGTTGCAACCCAAAATTACATTGCAAGAACATCGTAAAGATTCATGGGAAGGTCCCAGGGAATCATGTGGTTTCCCTGTGCAAGCTGGAAAGCTGGCAGCCTGTACAGAGCTGGCTCACAGCTGGGGGTGTGGCAAGCACCCAGCGTTGTGAGAGCAGCCCCAGTAGCCAGAGAGAGAGGGAGAGGGCCAGATGCAGCAGTCAGAGGAGGAGGGAGAGGGAGAGAGAGAGAAAAAGACCATGTGGGTCAGGGCCTGGGAGTTGTGGGTCATGACAAGCTGATAATTATGCTAATGGTTCCCAGTGTGAAAAAGGTTAAGAACCACCGATTTAGTCCAACCCCCTGCTCAAAGCAAGTCCATCCCCAACTAGATCATCCCAGCCAAGGCTTTGTCCACCCTAGTCTTAAAAATCTCCAAGGATGGAGGTTCCACAACTTCTTTGGGTAACCTGTTCCAGTGCTTTACTACCCTCCTAGGGAGAAACTTTTCCCCATTGATAACACATTGAAGGGAAGGGGAATGGAGAGGGGTGGGTAAATGGAGGGAGTCCACTCGTTCCCCCAGATTTAATGTTCATCGATTTTATTTATAGACAGGGAGCAAGGAAGTAGGGAAGTAATGGGGAAAAATATCCAGGGCTGTGGGCACCATATGCATGTGTGTGCGCCAGGCAGAGTAGTGGGACCAGGTCCTGCAGCTGCAAGCAGGTCAGTCTATGAGGACAGCAGGGGTTGGAGGGCCAGGTCTTGGGGACCATCCCTGTGCCATTGGGGCTGGGAGCCAATCTGTGGCACAGGAGTGGTCTGGGCATACCAGAGTTTGGTGCACAGCCCCAACAGCGTGGGGTCTGTCCAAGCCATCAGGGGCCAAACTCTGGCAAGTCTGGACCATTGGGGCAGGGGCCAGTCTCCAGAAAGCCCCACAAACCCCCTGCCACAGTTTTCTCCATGTGTAGCTGTCTTTTAAAACAGTCCCTATCAGCTATTACATAGCATCATAAAACATGACATTAAAAGTAGCTCTAGAATAGAAATCAAAACTCCTTTGCCTCTTGAGTACCAAGCCTGAACCCTGCTGCATACCACCAAAACCTTTAAATTGTGCGCCCCACCCCCCATAATCAACAGTCACCATATGGTTTTTCCTGATATCTAACCTATACTTCCCTTGCTGCAACTTAAGACCATTGCTCCTTGTTCTGTCATCTGCCACCACTGAAAACAGTCTAGCTTCATCTTTTTTGTGCCCACCGTTCAGGTAGTTGTTATTAAATACCTCCCCACAACCCCAAATCTTTTATGTCATGCCTGATATGCAAATGAGAGGCTAAGCAACATCAAGGAATGCATACTGCATTATGAGCCTGATCCAGCTCCCAGTGACGTCAATTAAAGTTTTGTCATAGTCCCTCTAAAGAAGCTGTATCAGAACTCAATTTTCATTTCAGTGCTTGCTTAATATTGAAGATTTTTCAAAGCAATAAATACTTCCTCTGGACTGGTATTATTTTTTCTATAGTTTTAGGATTTACATCAATGTTTTACAGCCCATAAAGCAACTGGATAGAAGTGATGCGTTCTAATTCACCTTAGTTGCCCCATATATCTTTGAGTTACAGTGCCAGACTAACAAGCTCAACTCTGACGCCTAGAGTGGATCAGATACTACCTAAGGTGTCCTCCACAAGTAAGTTGGGTTTGCGTAGTCTTTACCAGCAGTGATAAGGTAAAACAGAGCTCAGCAACGTATGGCCTGTAGCCTGGATCTGGCCCACTGAACCATTCTGTCCAGCTAGCAGATACAGAACTGAGGTTTCACATGTAGCAGCTGTGTGTCACGGAGAAGCCATGGTGGCAGTGGCCATGGACGACTGGTGCCTCCCAAGTCTGGGGGGGCACCAGCAGGGTACAACCAGAGGGAAAGGGTCCCCTAGCGCACTGGGGGGTCCCCCAGTGGCCAGTCACATGGCAGTGGCAGAAGTGCCAGCACTTCCGCCTGCAGCACGGCAGCAGTGGAAGCACCAGCACTTCCACCGCTGGCAGAGCCAAGTTTAGGGGGGGGCACAAGTGCTCTCTGTGCCCCTCTACCAGCTGGAGTGCTTGCTGTCAAGGTAGGTACGAGCATTTGGGGGGGGAGGGGCATGTGCCCCCCCCATTTCCCCTCTATGGTCGCCTATGGTGATGGCAGTGGCAGTGAGGGTTGGGTGGGAAGCAGCCCGTGCCCAGAGCTAAGTTTCATTAAAGCAGCAACAATATGCTGTCACAATCCCCCATGCTCTCACAGTTCCCTCATTAACGTGCCACTCCTGAGAAGCGTGGGGATCCCATTGTGGTCAACTGGGGCCTGAAGGTTAAAGGCATGCTTCTTGAGTCGTGTTCATCCCTGGGTCCTATTCTGGCTCATTTCCCCCAGCATTAGATATTTTTGCTGTTTCAAGCCCATTGCTAGAAAATAGATTTTAGGAACGGAATTCTGATCAGGCTTTGAAATATATCCATTAAAGTAATACAAAAATCACACTCAAACATTATATTTGAAGGAACTAGAGCCATTCCATAAATTAGTGTTAGTCAAAAAATGTCAGAATTTTTCAATATGATAACTCTCAAATACAAAAAAAAAATGCATCTTTGGAATACATTTCCTATTTCATGTTAACTAAGATCTAAGATCTATTTCTGCCCCAAATTTTGTCATATTGCTCTATGTCCAGACAGAGTAAGCTTCAGTTACACAACCCTGAAGCAAACACTTGATTTTTCAGAAGAGGCTCTTCTTTGGCATAGATCAAATTAGGGACTTACTCTATAACTGCTGACATCTATAGCCACATCAAGCACTTGAATATTTAATATGTTTGGAGTGGTTTAGGATCCACTCTAGGGTTACACTGCCAAATTTCTCTCCCTTGCAGGAGCTTCTTTGCAACAAAGTGCTTATCCAAGGTTTCTTTTCTTTTTAATTATATAAGACCTTCCATAGACTTTCCTTAACTCATAATCCCTTCAAAATCAGACAAGAGCAAACGACCATTAGCTTGTCTTTTAAGCAGAACTTTCAACCATACCCAAGAGAAAAAAAATGTCTGGGTAAATTTATATTTTAAAGCTGGCAAGCATAGAAAATAGCATATGACAAAAGAAAGTCATAAAGAAAAGATTAAACTTAAGTAGGAGAGCAATTTCATATCTGTCTCCTTTCACCACTCCTCTGATGGAGACAAAAATGTGTGTTTTCATTGTCAAGCTCTCATAATCATCCAGCCATTTGCAGCTCATCAGGGGGGACAATCTACTTCAAAGAGGAAAGAGAGGAAGATGAAAATATGTAGCCAAAGGCCTGATTGAAGAGGTAGAAGTGTTTAGCAATAGATATGCAATGAAAATAAGCTCGGCAGAAAACTAGAGATAAAAATCACAGCTTAAATGATAGTTTCATAGTTTCATAGTAGCTAGAGTCGGAAGGGACCTAGGTAGATCATCTAGTCCGACCCCCTGCCTTAGCAGGAAAGAGCACCGGGGTCAGATGACCCCGGCAAGGTGCTCATCTAACTTCCTTTTAAAAATCCCCAGGCTCGGAGCCTGCACCACTTCCCCTGGAAGCTGGTTCCAGGCCCTAGCCACCCTGACTGTGAAGTAGCGCCTCCTAATATCTAATCTAAACTTACCCTCCGCCAGTTTGTGACCGTTATTCCTGGTCACTCCTGGCAGCGCACGGGGGAACAGGGACTCCCCCAATACCTGCTGATCCCCCCTGACCAGTTTGTAGCAGGCCACAAGGTCCCCCCTTAGCCTTCTCTTGTGGAGGCTAAACAGGTTCAGGTCCCGTAGCCTCTCCTCATAAGGCCTGCCCTGCTGACCCCTGATCATACGAGTGGCCCTCCTCTGAACTCTTTCCATATTGTCCACGTCCCTCTTGAAGTGTGGCGCCCAGAACTGGACGCAGTACTCCAGCTGCGGCCTGACCAGTGCCGCATAGAGGGGGAGGATCACCTCCCTGGACCTGCTCGAGATGCATCTGTGGATGCATGATAGGGTACGATTGGCCTTCTTGACTGCCTCCCCACACTGCCGGCCCATGTTCATCGTGGAGTCAATGACGACTCCAAGATCCTTTTCCGTCTCCGTGCTGGCAAGAGGAGAGTTCCCCAACCTGTAAGTGTGGTGCCGGTTCTTCCTCCCCATGTGCAACACCTTGCACTTATCAGTGTTAAACCCCATCCTATTCTCATCCGCCCACCGTTGCAACCTGTCAAGGTCAGCTTGTAGCCTATTGCACCCTTCTAATGCACCCACATCCCCCCACATCTTAGTGTCATCAGCAAACTTGAACAGGGTGCTTTCTACCCCCTCATCCAAGTCACTGATGAAGATGTTGAACAGTGCAGGCCCGAGGACCGAGCCCTGCGGAACCCCACTGCCCACATCCTTCCAGGTCGAAGATACTATGTTCAAGTTACAACTCCCCTCAAAATTAACAGCAGTATTAATCGCATCACCCAGTTTTTAACGTTAGTATATAGTGGGTGATATACCACATAAACAGAACTACCCAGGTGTTATATAGTAACCACAGGAATTATAGTTGTCAGACAGTGTTTATAGTACTGGCTTCCTCTTCAATGTTAATCTTAAATATAAAGTGCTGTAAAACAGTAACATCTTTTACCAGTTAAAGGCATAATCACACAACACATAATTAAGATAAGTTTCAATTAAGCTTTTAAAAAATGGTCCCATATCATAAACTATATAATTATG
This sequence comes from Crocodylus siamensis, assembly GCF_052110815.1. NCBI lineage: Eukaryota > Metazoa > Chordata > Crocodylia > Crocodylidae > Crocodylus > Crocodylus siamensis. Next base: position 174,397,624 of record NC_143395.1, read on the forward strand.
GGAGCATGCACTAAAGTAGGTACACTACTGGCTTGTGTATAAATGTCTGAGCCAAAGCTTCAGCAAAAAAAAAAAATACTGGTAATAGTGCACCAATACAGGTCTCCTGGAGGATAGCTCAAATCTATCCAAGATTCCAGTGGCTTCCAGTATCAAAAGTGCAAAGTGTCATTGTGAAGTTATCATATTTACCACTATTTTTATATTTTTCCAGTATACAACTCAAAACTGGTAAATGATTTCCAGAATATGAATATACTTTACACACACACACACACACACACACACAAACAAAAATCAGAAAAATCTGAATATTTTTCAGTAACTTAAGTGCTGTGTATTATACTATGTATTATTCATAATACATAGTATTATAGTGATTAGATTATAGTAAGTACAGGATGGGGACCTGTTGTTATGAGACAATTGCATAGGAAACACCCTGAGATAAAGGATCCTTCAGCATTTAGAGTGAAAAGAAAGTCAAGGCTTAATGGCTAGAATCCCAATCCTTTTACATTTAGAAAAAGCTGAAAAGAAAAACTAAGCATACTTTTCCCCAGATTAATTTGCTCATCAGCTAGAGTTTACCTGATAAATAGGGTATTTATATTGCTGAAACTACTGGTGGTTAATCATTCTGCCACTAGATAGTCCAAGGGAGTTTAAAAAGAAAAGAAAGCAGCATTTAGAGTTGGAGTCCAGGGAATACGGTCAGAGTCCTTTATTACCATTGTTGCCTCATTAGTGAGAAAAGTTTTCCTTCCTCACCAGGCACAGTGCCAGAAAACACTAAGGACACCCTAACTTGCCACAAGTAAAGCAGGGGTGGTGAAGGCACTGTAACCTACCAGATTCCTGTTCAACTCTTCATTCCACAAGTGTTAAGGACCCTCTTTCCTTTTTTAATGCTCTTGTTGATGTTCCATTAATTAAGCTATCCTTTTTCTACAATTCTGTTAGCTACTCCTCTTAATGTAATTCCTATTTCACATCCCCACAGACTGTGTTTAACTCTAGCTAAAAACACTAATTTGGGTGTGGAAATAATTCAGGTGAACATCAACTCACGTGGAAATAAATTTCAGTGAATCATTGATGCACTGTCAAGATACTCAAGGCAGCCAGGTTTTGTTTTATGAATCTGAAAGAGATGTACATTTAATTCTGATGAAAACAGGACTAAAGAAACATTTATTGATTTTTTGTCTAGTTTTATTTTTATAATACAAGATATAGCAAATTAACGCACATTCCAATCGATTATACTCGCTTTTGCATCGATCCGGATCGGAATAATATAGCCATCGGCCCCCTATAATATTATTAAATCTTCCAGTTTTTTTAAACTGGATAATAATGTGTTGTATTATATGTGATGATGTCCCACATCATCTGCACCCTCTTTTTCAAAAGACTAGATCCACCTAGGTGTTGCAGCCAAAGACGAAGGCATACCTTGGTGATATTCTTGAAGAGAAATGCATCTCACTGGGCATGTCTACATGTGTATATTAATACAACACAATAAAAACTCCAGAGCGATACTGCTCCCAGACTCAGAATTTTCACGTGTGCCCAAGACTGCAGCACGTTAAGCCAGGGTGGAGCAGCCCCAGTTGGTAGAAGACCCAAGGGGCTCAGCCTGCCAGCCCAGGGCGGCTCCAACCCAGCTCAACGTGCTGTGGAGGGACTGGCTGGGGCATGAGGGTGCTCCAGTGTGGGGCCAGCTGGCAGGCAGCCCCCACACTGAAGCACCCTTGTGCCCCAGCCAGCCAGGTCAGCATCTACATGCGTGCTCCTGCACACATCAAACCTCTGCAGCAGGACAGTAATTTTTTTTTAGAAGAACTAACCTGCTACAGCGCTTATTCATTTCCTGTCCCCTAATAGGGCCATACATGTAAACACCAAGACATTTACTGCGGAGCTAGTTCAGCAATTCCACAGTAAATGTCTCGTGTAGATGTGCCCTCTCTGTTGCTAAGGATACACAATTGTATTTGGTACGCAGACATTATTTTTGGTGATCACTGCTTACCACTGTGTAGGACGATGCACTTCAGTGAGGTACATAACTATCCATTTTATTGATCATGCCTACAGAGCTCTGTACTGATTAAATAAGTTAAGAGTTGCAAAACTGCTGCCTCCCAGCCGCCTGCAGGCTGGAACTCTGCCAGCTTATGGAAGGGCTCATTGCAAAACTGCCAGATCCATGGGTTTCTCCAGTCAAATGAGAAATCCGTATTTGCCACCAGTAAAAGTACAAAAGGTAAAATATGCAGTTTTCTCCATTTTTCCATGGGAAAACCCAAATCCCTGCTGATAAGGTTGCATAGACCCCTGCCTTTTTAAAATTGATTAATCTCCCAGTGTCCTCTCACCCTGAATGCAATGGCCTCAGTATATAACCTGATACAATTTTTCTAGAGGCATTCTCTTCAGTTGTGTAAAGCTCTTGATCAGAAATCTGGTGGTAGTATCAGGAAATCATATATCTGTCCTTCACGAACTGCTATGCTACAATCCTTCTATACTGCTAATATCACCATCTAAAAAAAGGGCATGGGCAATTAAACTCCCAATATGTGCAACCACTCATAGCTAGCCAAGGTCCCGTCTATTTTGTAGGGATGAGTCCTTTGGCCAGTGAAGGACAGTATGTGTGGGGGCTTGGGGACAGGGAGGTCATATAAGAAAGTGGGGGAAAAATAAAGTTGCATTTTGGCTCTGATCCCTAAGATACTGAAGTCAATGGGATTTTACTTGTGTCTTTTTAAGGTTAGTGCTGGAATTTATTTGCAAAATGTGTTTTCTGATTCTAAGCACTTCTATTTCTTGGCTGGACTGATTTAGTCAGGGATAATCCTACCTTATAAGGTCCCTTCCAGCCCTACTTTTTTATGATCCTAACCTTCACAGTTTAGTGGGGATCAGGTCCAGTGTCATCTCAGACACAGCTTTCTTTCATAGTTAATTTTAAAAAGTTACTAGTAAGAACAGGGTTTGCATAACACAGACACAAGACCCTGTATCATAAAATCCATTGAATTAAGTTCCTATTATGTTCTCTTGATCCTCCCATCCCTCTACAGAATGACATTTTAAAAATGTCTTTTAAGCATGTTTTTGGCAGAGATCTATCAAGAATAGTATTAAGTAAAAGAAAAAATCACTAGCTTCAGTCAAACATTTGACCCAATTTAACTCAATATGGTTCCATATTTCTGTGTGATTCACCCCAGCACTGCCTACAGAACCTATTTTTATTCAAAGATATTCACTGTAACACTTTCCACTCCTTGAAGCAACAAAGCAACAACTTGGGAGGAAAAAAATGGAAATTACAACTTACACCTTAAAAATTAAAAAGGGAGCAGCTGTAAGATTTTGTAATTGCCAAGATAATCTGTTTCAGAAGGCCGCTCATTAATACAATAGGGAATAATTCTCCTTGGGCATCAGCTGTCCTCTCATGAGTTATACTTCTCCTGTGAAAGAGGAATAAGGCCCCTTTGGCATCTGTTGTGCTTTTTCTCTTTCTAATAAATTACCACCACGCAGTTTGAGCTTCATTGCCCATTCTCTTTATTTATACAACCTCTCTACCTTGGAGGAGTGACTGATGTAGTTTCTTGCAGGACAGCTATTATGTATGATACCTTCAAACACTTCTGTCTACACAAGAGACACTTATAATTTCAAAGAGATTGTGGTGGAAGCCTACATAATTCTTCAGCAGTGTTTTAAACAAGAACACATGGGTGCTTTACTGAAACACCTGTATTATATCTTATTTTATGTTTTTCTTTTCCGGTGGCTAAATCAGTAGTAATGTAGACATCAATAGAATGATAATAGGTCTAATGGTTATCCAGGCAAAGCAAAAACATAAATCTTGGATCAGCAATTTGCTAGGTCATTCTATACTAGTTACCAAATCAGCTACAGATAAGTAACTGTCCCTTTAATCACTCTTTTCTTTGAAAGAAAATGCAAATTCTTTATTATTTGCAATTAGCAAACAAATCAGTAATAATCTGGAAGGAATCACCTTACTCTATCACTTTTTATAGTAAGTACAGAGACACATGTTTCAGATAAACTTCTAAGCCAAGATCAATAAAGGGGTGGGCTGGACATTGAGCACAGAAGAATCACAAAAAGAGCCCACTTAGATTCCTTTAGAAAAATCTTTAATCTCTACTCACATCAGAAAAAAATGTTCCAAAGAGCAAGAACGATCAAATAGCAACCAATCTACTTCAAGGCTATCTTACTTCTTTGCAATAACCTCTCCCCGACATGCTCTTGTAAAAATTCAGCAGCAGTTCTATTATAGACATTCACTCTCTATTTACATAGAAGCATAAATTCCAGCTGACAGAGAACAAGAGGTAAAGTTTTACTTTTTAAAGGGGTATGCTGAGCCTCCTATTCAAACTGAAGTCTGGGGAAGAGTATTAAAGAAGACAACACTAGAACAGGGGTGCCCAAACCTCTGACCTGTGGGCAAATTCAGCCCACAGAGCCATGGCATCCAGCCTGCAGAGCTGCCGACAGTCCAGAAAATTTGGTGGCGAGGGAACAGTATCAAGCAATACTCCCATCCTTCCCCCACTGCCAGATTCCTAGGACTCGTAGCTAGACCCATAAGACCACGCCGCCTCCTCCTGCAAGGCTAGATCAGTGCTACACCACTCCCTCTTCCCCCTGCACAGCCAGGCTGGGGTGGGGCCACACAACTCCCTCCCCATGCAGTTGGATCACAGATGCATCATGCCCTCTCCCCTCTGCAGGGTCAAGTTGTGGGTGGGCCAAGTCTTCTTCCCCTGCACAGCTGGATCAGGGCCAGGCTACCCTCTACCACCCCTGTCCCCGCTCATGCAGCCACATGGAGCCTTGCTAACCCCATTTGGGTCACCAGATCAAGACCATCAGGTATATCCAGCCCCTGAAGGGACTAGGCACTGCACATCAGGCCTGCCAGAAAAAAGTTGAATCCCACTACACTAGAATATTTTATCTAATCTGGAAAATAGAAAACACAGGAATAGTTTTTTACTAAACCTAAGTCATCTGATTTCTGTTGAATAAAATAATAAAATATAGTAAAATCACCATCCAACATAAAATAGGCAACATCTCATAAACTGTATGATAAGCAATTACTACACTGAAATATTCAAATTGATAAGCAAATGAACTCAAGAAAAAAGAACCAGTATTATACTACCAGAAATATTTCAACAGAGTACAGGTAGCACTAATACACAGACAATGAACAAGGGATCTCCTACAGACAGAAAAATATTAGGATCAGGAAATACTAGGATTAGGAAAGTGTTTAATGAATGCCTTCCTGCAAGAGTCACTGAATACTGAAATCATAAGTTATTCAGTGTTATGGATACTACCACCCAAGGTACCACCCATCAACCGATCATCACTGGTGATAGATCAGCCTGAAAAAGCTTCAGTTCCAGTTAGATGAGTATCTAAGGATACCTATAATTATATGAACTATATATGATTATCTGAACTAGGACAAGCCCTGGGGCAGGTACTGTAGTAACTTAATGAAGTTCATGGTTTGCAACAACTCTTTAGTATGTACCAGAATTTACAGCACATACCCAGACAAACCCCAGGCACACTTTTAGTATTGCCCTCCCCTCCCCCCCCAACACTTCCAGAGAGATAATGATAATAATAATCATTACCTTCACCATTTTCAGGCCCCCTTTCTGTCTGGGCCCCGGGAGGCCTCCCAGTTCGCCCATGCCTGAGTCCAGCCCTGGGAACTTACATAGAGAACGTTATACAGTACAGAGGTAACAGTACCTTTACAAGGGTCTGGGTCTGCCTTAGCCCTATTGCTGTGCTGTCGCACCAGGAAGTTCTCACTGGCCCAACCAGACTCTCTCTCGGGGTGCCCCACTTCCTGGCTGGATTACAAGCTGAGAAGGACTTACTCTGTGTCACATCTTCCCCATTTTTTAAATAAAATTCCTAACTAAAGTAATAATTTCAAGATAACTACTGTTGCAAAATCAAAGTAACATGTTTTGAACAGTCTCTGCTATTTCAGCACTCTTCCAGCTTGACTGTATTGCAGGCCCTCTTTATCCATGTCCTTGTCTGTATTTAAATGTTAAGTCTCTGGGTCACATTGTGGGTCAATCAGTAAATTATTTTTAGCTGGTGTTTCTGTCCTTATTTCTCTCATTGTTAGAGATTCTGAACCAAGTCTGCAATTTCTTCTTAAGATCTGGCCTTCATTGTGATCATGGAAGATGATCAAAGTGACTCCTCTTTGAACATGCTAGGTTTATCTGGCCAGTATCCATCTTGCTTGATTTGCACTGAATCTTTTTTTAAACTATAGAAGTGGTTTCGCCCTATTGTTATAATTCTGCATCTGATTGTACTTTCCCACACTGTCACAGACTCCTTTGTCAAACTTAATTTTTGGCCCACATCAGGTAGCTGAGTTTTTATACACTGGTTGTAGAAAAGTTCTGTACCCCATGACACTATGGCTGACTTTCTATCACAGCAGTGTAGCTCTGTAATTGAGTAGTGACAAGTATAGAACTTCTTCTCTCCACTGCTTTTTTAAGCAGGGTATTCACAATGCAAACCCCAGATTAATTTCTTTGAGGATATTTGAGACTGGATATCTCATGACAAGTCATTTTTGAGCAAGATATCAAAATTCCCTATTCTTGAGTTATGGTCCACTGTCAATAATTACAGTTCCATTTTAATCAGGTGGTCATGTCTTCCCAAACTCAATGTGTTAATCCCCACTTTGTCCCATGGAATAGCAAGCTGCCCATGGGGTATCGCTGGTTCTTTTGGAGGCAATATTACCCCTGGCTATTCATGCAGGGCCAAAAGACAACACCTCTGGCTCTACCTTCTGTTCTGGTCATTCCCAGATGTCCTTCACATATTATTTCCAAAATATTTCTCTTCACCTTTGCTGGAAACACAGCCTGTATACCTAACACGAGTATTCCTGAGGTTACAGAGTCATTTTGCTTTTTGAGACTGTACAGGTAGGCATTAATGATTTTTCTTCCTTCTTTACCTATTGATTAGATCACTGCCTCAAGTGTTTCATCTTTAGCTATATTTCCACCACCAGTTCATGCCAAATTCCTAGAGATTCATTACACGATGCTTTAATCATGCTCACATGTATAGTTACAGTTTGTTCCTGATCATCAGGTTGTGGACAGTTAGACAGACAGTATGTTCTTGAAAGTGTGTGTTATCACTAAATGGCATCCACGTTGGAACTCCAGGATTCTATCATACTTCTGTAATTTCAGTCACTGTATCCTTGGTGTATTTCCAAGCCCTTTTTTGAATACTTCAAACAGGCCAAGGGTCTCTCTTTCAGTTTGTGCATATAATCTTTCCTGTCACAGCCCTAGATGCACATGAGACTGGTAACCAAACAGTTCCATGGCACCGTAATAGTACTGCCCAGTCCCTTTTTTGGGGTACCTATGGAGAGTTTGATGTCCTTTAATAGGTCAAAGAAGTGTAGTGCTGCGGCTGGTGTCAATATGTATTTTAGATTGTTACATTCACTTTCATGTTTTGGCATCCATGCCATCTGAGCACTCAGGGAAAAGATGCCTTAGCAAGTTGTGAGAGCTATATGAAATCATAGAATTTACTGACATAATTCAAGATTCCCATCAGTCTTTCCCATCAATCCCTGTTTACACTCAGGCTTTGCCATGTTCTGTATAGCCTCAACCTTAGAGTCATCAAGTAGGGTTCCCCTTGAGGTCCATTTTTCACCCAAATATGCTATTACTGTACTATTATCCGAAACTGACATTTGTCCTTCTTCAGTTTAGGATTGTTAGCTCTTACAATATCCAGTACTTTTCTCAGTCCTTACATTCAGTGGCACTATTGCCCCAAATTATTATGAAATCCATAGAGATCTTAACACCTAATAGACCACCTAGCATCTGGCTCTTGTTGCACTGATATACTGCTGGAGCTGAGCATATTCCTAAAGGCAGTCTTAGGAAGAAGTATCTCCCAAAGTATTTTAAAAGTGTAGATCTTGGAATTTTCTGTGTCCAAAGGGATCTGCTGAACTCCCACTTATGCATCTAATTTGCCATCTCTGACACAATACTTCACTTCTTACAGATAAGCAAAAGTGCTCTCATTTCATGGTTGTGTTCAACTCTTTTATTCCTCCTTTACCTATTCATTGTATCACCGTCTTTGGGTCTACACACAGCTATAGTGTCGATCTGTCCATCTGTCGCCCCCACACACCATTTTTCTCTACAGTTATCAGGGAAAGGACTCAGTCTGTTGGTTCTTCTATTTTCCTAATGATACCATTTGCTGCCATATTCTATGGCTCTTTGTTTTCTTAAGGCATGTGGAACTTGAGGTGGGATTTTGACCATGTTGCATTTGTTACACAGAGGCATCCATAAACTAGGCTTGTCAGGGGAAGGGGAAGACGAGGGTGGAGGAAGACTTGGACCACCAAACCAAGCGTCACCCACAAGAACAGCCCAGCCTAGACTGATGAGCAGAACAAATACCCAGGTAAGCAACAGGGACCCGGGTAGTACTGAGATAAGAGGGCCAGTGCATGCATCTTCAGGAGGCCTCAAATGCCTCTACACTAATGCTCATAGTATGGGGAACAAACAGGAGGAACTGGCCCTCCTCCTAGCTCACCAACTCAGACATAGTGGGGCTCACTGAAATGTGGTGGGACCCAATGCACAACGGGGAGGTGAATATCAAGGACTATAGGCTATACAATAGGGATAGGACAGGGAAGAGAGGTGGGGGGGTGGCGCTCTATGTCAAGGAGAAATACACATTCTCAACAAGTGGCACTGGATCAGAGGAGGGGCACACTGAAGTGCTCTGGGTTAGAATACAAGGCAGTGGAGGGGAAAGACTTAACAGTAGGGGTCTACTACCGACCACCCAACCAAGGGGAAGAGCTAGACTGGGAATTCTTAAGTCAGCTCACGGAAGTAGTTAGATCAAAGGACGTGGTCATCATGGGTGACCTGAACTTTCCAGACATCTGCTGGGAAGAGCAGTCAACCAGGTCTGACCACTCACGTAGGTTCCTAGCCAAGTTATAGGACCTCCATCTAACTCAGGAGGTGCACAGCCCCACCAGGGGAGACGCCTTGTTGTATCTGATCATGGCCACGGGTGACAACCTGGTGAGGGCTCTGTAGGTGCTCGAACACCTTGGCAACAGCAATCGTTGCCTGCTGGACTTCACCATCCAGCACAAGGTGGCAAAGGCTTGCAACAAGGCAGCAGCCCTGGACTTCAGGAGGGCAGATTTCAATGAGGTAAGGAGAATAGTCAGGGAGGCACTGAGGTCCCGGAGGGGAGGGGAGCCAGGTGTCCAAGAAGTGTGGTCGCTTCTTAAGGACATGATCCTCCAAGCCCAAAGGGAGGTAATCCCAATGTGAATCAAAGGGGGCAAGTGGCCACCAAAAGCATACAGGAACATCTCCTAGCTAAAAATGTGGCGTACACCCAATGGAAGGGAGGGGCCATCACTAGGGAGGACTACACCTCGGTTGCTCAGGGCTGTAGGGGGGCAGTCAGGAAGGCGAAGGCGGAGATGGAACTGGGACTAGCTACCTGGATCAAGGACAACAAGAAGTCCTTTTTTAAATACACAGGGGGTAAAAAGAAGGTACCAGCTAACATGGGGCCTCTGCAGGACACGCTAGGAAATCTGGTCGTCACACCAGACAGCAAAGCTAACATATTTAATAATTTCTTTGCCTCCGTTTTTCTGAGCAGGGACCAGGTCACTCCTCCCCACCCCCACTGGGTCCCTCGTAGGTCCCAGGGGAGGCGCACCCAGGCTTAGGGTCAGTGAGGACCTAGTCAGGGAACTTCTGGAAGGACTGGATGTATTTAAATCAGCAGGTCCAGACGATCTCCACCCCAGAGTGCTGAGGGAATTAGCAGAGGTCATTGCAGGACCCCTGGCACAGCTCTACGAGCACTCATAGTGCTCTGGCAAGGTTCAAGAGGATTGGAAAAGGGCCAGTGGGGTTCCCATTTTCAGAAAAGGGAGGAAGGAGGACCCAGGAAACTATAGGCCAGTCAGTCTTACCTTGGTCCTGGATAAGCTTTTTGAGAGAGTTATCCTGGTCCATGTTCACAAGGGGCCAGCAGGGGAGATTACACTTAGGGGCAACCAACATGGGTTCAACAGAGGCAGGTCCTGTCAGACCAACCTGGTGGCTTTCTATGACCAGGTCACAAAATCCTTAGACGCAGGTGTAACAGTGGACGTAGTCTTTCTGGACTTTAAGAAAGCCTTCGACACTGTCTCTCACCCCACTCTCATTAAAAAACTAGGGGACTGTGGTGTCGACACCTACACAGTCAAATGGGTCACCAGTTGACTGGAGGGTCATACCCAGACAGTGGTGGTGGATGGGTCATTTTCGACCTGGAGGGATGTGGACAGTGGGGTCCCCCAGGGCTTGGTCCTCAGGCCCACACTGCTCAACATTTTCATCAGAGACTTGGATGAGGGTGTAAAAAGCACCCTGTTCAAATCTGCAGATGACACTAAAATGTGGGGAAATGTGGGCATGCTAGACAGGAGGAATAGGCTGCAATCAGACCTAGACAGGTTACAGGGGTGGGCGGATGAGAACAGGATGGGGTTCCACACTGACAAGTGCAAGGTGATGCACCTGGGGAGGAAGAACCAGCACCATACCTACAGGCTGGGGAACTCCCTTCTCATCAGTGCAGAGGCATAAAAGGATCTTGGAGTCATCATTGATGCCAAAATGAACATGGGCTGACAGGGTGGAGATATGGTCAGGGAGGCCAGCCATACCTTGTCATGCATCTACACATGCATCTCAAGCAGGTCCAAGGAGGTGATCCTCCCCCTCTATGGTCAGGTCAAGCCGCAGTTAGAGTACTGCATCCAGTTCTGGGTGCCCCACTTCAGAAGGGATGTGGACAACATGGAGAGATTCCAGAGGAGCGCCACTCACATGATCAGGAGTCAACCTTTGAGACAGGCCCTATGAGGAAAGGTTAAGGGACCTGAACCTGTTCATCCTCCACAAGAGAAGGCGGCGGGGGTGGGGGGGAATCTAGTGGCCATTTACAAACTAGTCAGAAGGAACCAGCAGGCACTGGGGGAGTCCCTGTTCCCCCGAGCACCACCAGGAGTGACAAGAAATAACGGTCACAAGCTGGCAGACGGTAGATTCAGACTACGTGTCAGGAGGCGCTACTTCACAGTCAGGGCGGCTAGGATCTGGAACCAACTTCCAAGAGAAGTGGTGCAGGCTCCTACCCTGGGGGTCTTTAAGAGGAGGCCAGATGAACACGTTGCTGTGGTCATTTGACCACAGTACTTTTTCCTGCCATGGCAGGGGGTCAGACTTGATGATCTGCTCAGGTCCCTTCCAACCCTACCAACTATATCCTGCGAATGCAGCTTCATATGATGCTATTACTGCCTTCAAATTTTTCAGTTCCATCTTTCAATCTCTCTACAGTGTAGAGTCTCATAATGAGATCAAGTACCTCACATTCATACAAGTGCAAAAGTGGATGCTTTTTTCGCTGCACTTCCACAAACATTTCTTGTCCTCCTTTTATATCTAAGTGTCAGGGTGCACACTCCTAACACTGGAATGGTCCCTCCATTATAGTCTTTCACAGATGCTCTTGACATGCTTTTTATGAGCCCCTTAAACCTATTTCAGTTTCTGTTATTACATTTATTTGTACCCCAGTATCTATTTTGTGGGTAAAATCAGGAGTGGAGTCAGGTGGGTGCAGCACTGCGCTGCACCCTTCCTTTGGTTCCTGGTCCACCCAAAATTAAAAACCAACTACCTGGCAGTGGCAGCAGCCTTTCTATTCAGGCAGCAGTGACAGAGTCAATTGACTTCATGGCTCATTATGCTCTACCCACTTCCTTCTAACCTCTTCATTCCATAGGTGCTAATGACCCTTTCTCCTTTTTAAAGGTTTTGACATTCAGCACTCATTTATTCTCCACTTCTACTTTCCATTAGCTACTCCTGATAATGTAGCTCCTATTTCCCAGCCCTGTAGACTGTTTTTAACTCTAACTAAAATATTAACTCAGGTGTAGAAATAATTTCTAGTGAACCATTGGATGCACTGTCAAGATGCTCAAGAAGACTAGATTGTGTTTTATATATCTGAAAGAGAGAGGTCCATTTAATTCTCATGAATGCAGTCCTAATTAAACAAGATCTCTTTACCTAGTTTATGTTGACTTTTATGCATAATATATGATTCAGCAAATTAACACACTTTCCAATACCTTTGTTTTTGTTCCACTCTTAAAATGAATAATATAGCCCCAGGCCTATAATTCTTAGTAAAACTTCTAGTTTCTTTTTAACTGATAAAAATATGCATTGTGTTATATGTACCACACCAGCGACACTGCCTCAAAACCCTAGATTCACCCATGGGTAACATATGTGCCAACTGTCTTCATCTTAATTAGCCAATATTTTGAGCTTTTGGGTTCTTCTTGAATTAAGTTTTGGAACAGCTCTTCCTCCTCAGTGGGCACGCCTACACATTCCTGAATGCACCGTAATTACAGCACATTAAACTTAATGCACTGTAATCTGTGTGACTGCATATTAGTGCAGATCAATGCTTTTTGCATGATATTAATGTGCATTAGATTAAATCTACTGCAGTACAATTAGTCTTCTGCACATTAAGCATCTCATGTAAGCATGCTCACTTGAGTCCATTTCTGCTCTTGCTACATATATGTTCCTATTTTTGCCAGAATGCTGGGTGCTTTCTGTACTTATATTGGTTGCCACATTGCTGACACTGTCTTTTGCTTGCCATGTGGCTGTACTTGCCCAGCGTAATTTTTTGTGATCTTTCCTTTTGCTGTATTAGTGATGGCACTTACAATCATTTTGTCCCTCCCTCTTAGTAGGCTCATGATTTTTTTTTTATTATAACATCCCAGGACTGTGTGGTCTTTAATGAGAGTCTGTGAGTTTTATAACCATAGGACTGACATTTTAATTTTAGGTCTGTTACAAACTCTTCCACTGTTACCCCTTTCTTTTGTGTTCTCATGCTGAACGTATAGTCTCTCAGAAGTAATATTTGCACACAATGATCTTCAAATATTTTCATTATTTCTGCAAGACTTCCTTCTTGTCCCCCTTCTCCCTTGCTGGGTATACACATCCAGTGCTTCATTTCCTGCGACTATTAAAAACAGAGCAATTTTTTGCTATTCCCTATCTGCCCACGTGGCTTTCATATACAGCTCAAATTGCTGTTTGAACATTTTTCAAGACATTTTCAGTATTTCCCTTGATTCTTAATGGCTACTACTTGCAGTGGGGATTTTTCAAGTCTCACAGGCTTTGCAACAAACAGTCTTTTCTGTGTCACCTCTTTCATGGGGTCCTCCAGCACATGCCTTCAGTTCTGGTACCATATAGTATCTCACTGAGATTTGTGGTGTGCAGCACTTCTTTATTATGTACTACCTTTGCAAGGGTCTGGGGCTTACCCCTGTTTCTGTGCTGCCACACCAGGAAGTCCCTGTTGTACCCACCCAGGCTGTCTCTTGGAGTGCCACTATTTTGGGGGACACTGCATTCCCAGGAGGATTTAATTTATGTCACATCTGCTGACAAAATGCAGCCCTTGCTACAGAAATGGAATTTTTGCCTGGACAGAACTAGCTAAGAAAAACTTGTGAAGATATTTTTTCACTTGCTTTTCTGTACCTAATGGTACTGGAACTGGAAAGCACAGAAATTCATGAAAACAAAGGAAGCAAGCTATGATTATGGCTACAATGTAGTCAGAATCACTGTGCTGGCAATATGGTCTGCTATCTTTAAATTAGCAAGTTCAGTCACTAATACCAGGGATCCTGGTTTTCTCAGTTTAAAACCCCCAAATTCTCTAATAAAAATGTCAAATTCACTGATAAAACTCCCTAAATCCACATTTTTCTGTGATTAAAATGAAATGCCAATATATATATATATATATATATAGCTATCAGTTGAACACAATGTTTTATTGATATATTTACAATTTTAAACAGGGAAATCACAATCCTTTTAAGAAAGAAGAAAGAGGCTTATAAACAATGGAAGCTTGGAGATGGCCCCAAGGAAGACTGGTCCAAAACAGCCTGCATTTGCAGGGAACAGATAAGAAAGGCTAAAGCAGTGACTGAACTTAGATTAGCAACAGGAATCAAGGACAACAAGTAGTCCTTCTTTAGGTACATATGAAACAGGAGGAAGACAAATGGGAGTATGGGGCCATTGCTCAGCAACACAGGAGAGCCGATTACTGGCACCCAGGAGAAAGCTGAACTCCTGAATGACTACTTCGCCTCGCTCTTTCACTGGACCAAGGGGAAAACACCACTAGGTAGAGTACAGGATAAGCACAGTAGGAATAATCGCCTTCCTACTATTGCCATAGAATTGGTGTTTGACCAATTAAAAAAATTAGACACGTACAAGTCAGTAGGACCAGATGCTTTTCATCCAAGATCTTCATCCAAGAGTCCTGAAGGAATTGGCTGAAGTCGCCCCTGGCAAAACTCTTCCACAACTCATGATGCTCTGGAGAAGTCCCTGAGCAATGGAAGAGGACCATCCACAAGAAGGGCAGGAGGGAAGACCTGGGTAACTATAGGCCAATCAGCCTAACTTCCCTCCTAGGGAAAATCCTAGAAAAGTTCATCAAGGAGTCTACCTGTGATAAGCTAGCAGAAGGACAGCCAGCATGGCTTAGTCACAGGCAAGTCTTGCCTTACCTACCTCATCTCCTTCTATGACCAGTTAACTCACCTCCTGGACACAAAACAGCAGGTTGACAGTGTATACCTTGACTCCCAAAAGGCCTTTGATCTAGTATCTCATGATGTCCTCACAAGAAAATTGGAGGATTGTTGGGCTTAACTCTGAGACAGTCAGGTGGGTGAGAAGCTGGCTGCAGGATAGGACCCAGAGAGTTGTAGTGAATGGATATGTGTCATCCTAGCAAGAAGTGGGCAGCGGTGTCCCGCAGGGGTCAGTGCTCAGTGCAGTACTTTTCAACATCTTTATTAATGATTTGGATGTGGGGGTGAAGAGCTTACTGGCCAAGGTCACAGACAACACTAAATTATGGGAGAGTGTGGTCCCACTTGAAGATAGGCTACAGTTACAGGTGGACCTAGACAGGCTAGCAAGTTAGGTGGATCAGAATCTGATGAAGTTCAACGTCAAGAAATGTAAAGTGCTCCACCTGGGGACAAGCAACCCCCAACACACCTACAGGCTTGGTGGCACCAAACTAGCACCATGAATGTGAAAGACCGGGGAGTAATAATATATCACAATATGAATATGAGCTGGCAGTGTGATGCTGTAGCCAGTAGGGCAAATAATACTCTGACATGCATCAATCGATGCATCTCCAGCAAAACCAAGGAGGTGATTCTTCCAATATGGACAAGCTTGAGATAGTCAAAAAAAGAGCCACCCATATGATCAGAGCCTTACACAACAAGACATACGAGGAAAGGCTGAGTGATCTGGGACCCTTCAGCCTGAAGAAAAGAAGGCTGAGAGGTTACTTGGTAGCAGCTTACCACTACACTAGGGAAGTACATCAAGGGCTCAGTGAGCAACTGTTCACCAGGGCACCCAAGGGAAAAACTAGGAGTAATGGCCACAAACTCCTGGAAGACCGATTCAGGCTCAACATTAGGAAAAATTTATTCGCAGACAGGGTGTCCAGACTCTGGCATAAGCTCCCTCCAGAGGTGGTGGAATCACCTACCCTGGAGATCTTCAAGAGGAGACCCCCCAGTTATCTTTCCCTAGGCAAACCCTAGACTGCAACTCCCTCCCACTCACTTCTCCTTCCTTTTCTGCAGACAGTACTGGCACTGGGAGGTGGGGGTGCACAGGGCTAGGGGAGAGAGACGTCAGACAGGCTTCTCTACTGGCTGGCTCCAAAGTGTTTGTTGGGTTGGTGGAGGAGGGCACTAACTCATGGCGCTTTGTGTGAAGGACCGGGAGTTAGAGCGGAGACCTGCAAGTCTGTCAGTGCCCACAGTAAGTGCAATCTAGACCCTGTGTCATCATGCTTTGACATGATGTCTCCATTGCAGTGTAGAAAATGATCTGAAACAAGACAACCATCTGACTGTTTGGTTGTTCTGAGAATCTGTTTTTCTCCAGAATTTTTATGTACAGTTTATATACAATGAAAATAAGATGAAACCCATGGAACCAGGAAAATGTTCCAGTATATACAGGTTTCCATTTTATAGGGGGGAGCTTCCCAGTGCCTTTGCTCTGCTGCATGTTCTCTATTCCCCATTCCCTCTACATTAGATAGTTTTATACATTAAAATATACATAATTTCCCTCACTGGAACCATAGAGATCCTCTAGCTTGAGCAGGTACAGGTTCCATCTTAGGTTTCACTATGCAACTTTATATTAAGCCAGGGTGGTCTTGTTATAACTCTTTAAGTGGAGATTTCCAACACAAATCAAATATCCTACTATGTAATAAGGAATCAAAATCATAAGAACTCTAAAAAGGAACAAAATAATGTGAAAGGAGTTTTAACTTAACGAAATGCAAGCATCAGTTGTGTATTATTATTTCAATAGCTCCGAGAAGGCAACAAGTAGCTATATAGACCTACATGAAATCTCCCACTTCACTTAGCTTACAGTTGCAAGCTCTGGTTCTATACAGGCATCTATACACTCTTTACATTGGCTTCAGTGAGACTCAGTGTGTAGAAGTGTCTATTTTCATAAATCTCTTTTCAGGACAGAGACCTGAGGTCATAACTTTTAACAAGAGAGGGAGGGCAAAGAGTGGATACTGGAACTATGGTGCAAACAACACATACACATTTAGTATTTACTTGGATCTTTAAGATACACACACAAGATGTTTCAGTTTTTAATGGTTAATCTTACAGATTAAATACATTTAAGATTGTTATGGCCTGGCAATGGTGCAGTGGTGGTGACAGAGGGGAAAGAAAGGAGCACCGAGGGACAGATACAGTGAGGCTGACAGCAGACAGACTGTAGCACTGAAAAAAGAATGAGGGGCACTTACACATATGCAAAGAGCCTGCTCTAACCCTCTGGAAATCCAGCATGTCGGAGCCAACTCGATTAATCAAGTCTGCTGAAGCAGGTAAATTGATGTGCTCTGGCAGCCTTGTACATCAGAAAGTGGCAGCCGTGCACTTTGAACTAAAACACGTTCCATGTGCTTTAGTTGGAAGTGCACCACCACCATTTTCTCAGCGCAGAGGCGTGCTGCACCGCTGATGCACATGCTCCCAACCTGGCACCCAGCACCTCAGCAGAGCCTCATGTAAAAATCCCTGAGGAGTGAGAAAAAACAACGGCTCAGCAATGTTCAAGATACGGGACAAATGTGACAATACCAGAGAGATCCGGAGGCCGTGAAGAGGCACTGCAACAGCTCCTGCTGTCTGTGCCTCTGCCACTCCTTTTCCCGAGGCATAGGCCAGCCCACAACATGGGCCTTTCCCAGCCCCCAGTGGAGGCACAAGTGTCTGTGGCTGATGGGGTAAAATCAAGAGGAGCTACAGCAGTAGGCTGTTCTACTCCTAACGGAATTCAGATTAAGGATGTCTCCATCTCAGTTTCTCCCCAAAGCTGACAGGCTGTAGAAGAAAACTGTGATTAACCATCTACAGCATCCATCTGCGTTTCTAAAGCGGCTGCCAAAACTTTAGTATCAGATCACTTCCAAAATGGATGATTATTGTAGATTTAAAGTATTCTTTAGAATCACCAGAAGCACATCCAATCTGCTCAGGTCTCCTTGCTGAAGATTTGGGAAAGAAAAAAGCATGCTTTTTTGTCTAATACATGCATTGCTTTCTATCGCACATGTGCCTCTTTTCTTCAAGAGACTGACTTCCGACTGGGCTCACCTGAGGCAGTGGTTACAATAAGAAGCGAGTCATTTATAAACCAGAAAAAATAGGACTATTATTGTTTATGAAAGTGTTAGAACCCTTAGGTTTGGTGCAACCTACATATCCACATGAACCATTTGCGTAGAAAGTCAGTTTAATGGAAATGGAACGTGAGTCTCTGAAAAACTGCCTTAAGTGTTGCAGTAATTAGTAATTACTGAGGCAAAATTACAAAGCAAACCACAGAACTAGGCAGTGATATGCAAATTCAACTGTCCACCATGTTAACAATTTAAAATTACTTGCAAATGTCATGTATATTCAACAAATATGTATTAAAGCAAGTACAGCTTGTTTTTTTAATCAAGGCATTACTTCCAAATTGCCAGAGATCAACTGAATGTGATAGTTAGACAATAAAAACAGAACACAGTAAATATAATGCTTTGAATGCCAACTCTTAATATATTAACTGTATAAATAAGCTTATTTTACATTTGTTTTCATGTTTAAAAGACATGAAATGCATTTAAAAAAAATCAAAAGACACATCCCTATAAATATGAAAACAATAAAGAAAAATAAAAAGCCAACCAGAATTTTGCTGCCCTATTTTAGAATAAATTGGACACTGCACTGCCAAATGTTGATCTAGTAGTCCACTCTACATGTTTGTCACTCATTTCCAATACAGGGCATCTCCTTTTACATAACAATAAACTGAGGATTTTGAGGAAGCAACTATAGCTGATGCATAACACCAAGGTAAAAAAAAAAAAAAGTTAGGATCCATTATTAAACCACCCTGACAAAGTACTTCATTTGACTATTTTAAATTTGTCAGGAGAATAAAGGTGCAAATGGAACATCTGGAAACAAGATTAATCCAGCAGAGAACTGCTAAGGGTTAAACTTCCCCTTAACCACACCAGCCACATCAGGGGATCAGCAAAAACCAGTACGTGCACAGCCCTGAACATAGCATGGTGTGCGAGCTGCACAAGCCCGAAAAGTAGTCCCAGTGGACATTGTTGAAACACCCCTGCAAGGCATAATTCCTTTCCTGCTTCCTCCTTGCTCTAGGGCCTTAATAAATTTAATACTGGCCTATAGCATGAGTGAGTTATTATTCTCCTACCCCACCATACAAACTAATTCAGCTACTTTGGCCAAAGCTCTTCCCCCTCCCTGCTATCTTTTTAGCTCCAGGGTAAAAGTAGGCAAGAAGCTTACAGATCAGAACACTAAGTCCAGGTAGCCCAAGAAGACTCACAAGGAGGAACTATTCCTCTTCTTTAGCCCATTATGCCAGCATGTGGTGCGAGTAAGAATCAAGCTTTAAATCTGCCAGGGACAAGTAAGATGCAAAACATGCCCCCCATGGACGAGGTTATTACTTTCTCATGCACTAACTGGAAAAGTTAATAGACCTTAATCTAAAAACAGGTCTTTGATTCTCAGATGATGTGCAGGCAGCCAAGCCATCACACACATCATTACTGTAGAAGTGTCAGAGGTGAAGGAAGATAATGGATGACTTAAATCAGGCTGCAGTAAGCCATTAAGGCCCAGACGTAGCACTGTGCCAGGGGCATCGTTTTAAGTCCCCTGCTACAGCTGTTCCATGCACTGACCTTTTACACCAGTACTTCATTACCCCTGACCCCGATTTCCTAATGCAGAGGAAGCAGGCCAGAAGAGAGAAGTACAACACAAACTGGCCTGAACTTCAGAGCTCATCTTATTGAATATAAATAATGAAAGTGTCAAAGTCAAAAGATAGAGTCCACTTTCTGTTTAGAATATGGATCAACCCCAACATCAAACCATGTAATGATGTATCCACCTCACACGTTTTACTCATCCTGACATCTGTGTCAAGTACCATTGTATGTCACTTGTCAGAAGAAAAGCTGAGGAAACTTCCTAGGTTTTCAAACTCAAATTGATCTACATATGCCAAAGATGAGGAGCATCTACACATTGCCCTACAATGACACGGTGACATGCTACATTGCCATAGCGATCACATGGGTCTACATGCGATCAGCAGCTGTGTCGTTGGAGCAGTGCACTCTCCCAGGATAGCATGCCGCTACAACAACGTAGCTGCAAAATCTAACCGTGCACCATGCACACAGCATAGTAACTGCCCCATGCTGTGCCGTGCCTTAGTACTCCAAAGGAAGTACTAAAGCACAGCACTGTAACAATGTCACCATACAGTGATGTGTAGACATGCCCTGGGAGATATAAACGTAGCACTGTCCAGGGCACTATTCAGCCTCCAAGTTATTAGTTCAATTTATCACAGGACCACATGGAGGAACTCAAGGTAATCAAGCTTTCTGTCCAAGTCCAGTAAGTAGGTGTCCATGTTAAACTACTGTATTTACTCAAATAGAGGACAACCCTGATTGTAAGACAACCTCCCCAGTTATTAATTCTATATCTGGAAAATGTAAACATCTGTTATAATTTTCCAAGTATGGAATCTAATTATTGGAGGTTTGCCTTGAATTTTCCCCCCTCTCACTGCTACAGCAGGGAAAATAAATTGGGGTGGGGGGTCAGGTAGCCCCTTTGCTTTCTGCCTCTCCCCAACCTTCTCCCTTAGTAGCCCCTTCCCCCTGTGTCAGATCCTGCTCTCCCTGAGCACATGGAAGCAAGGATCAAATTAGAAAACAAAAATCTTGAAATTAAATCAGGGCTGTAGCAATTCATATATAGTACCCATACACTTAGTTCATCAAGAATCAATTTAGGTTACCTTTTGTTTCGACTGCTGCAAGTTTTTGCACAGGTACTCCATAAATACACTTTTAATCAGCACTTTAGCACCTACTTGTATGTAGTAAAAACTATGCGTGATATTAATCTGAAGCCAAAGGCTCATGACTTACCACATAGGTCCCTGAGCTCGGCCTCAGCAGAATCAACAGCATTTCAAACCTTGGTGACCCTACAGCTTATTGTGTATGTGTAGTCCAGATACCCCCACAAAGAATCCATGTGCTAACTAGGCCCCCACTCATGACTAGAACTGAGTGCTGTTGCCACAAGTCCTGGCATGCTCCAAAAATTTATATGCAGGTAAGACACAGGACAAACTGGTCCAGCTTTACCTCGGGGGGGCAGGGTCTCACTAATCATATACACCAGGCTGAGAGAGGGGGCAACAGAAGGATTCTGGGTGAATTGTTTGGGGCCCCATTTGGCTATGTTGTTCAGGCATTTAAGGCTGGTGAAGAAACAGGAATCACTTGAAATGGGAAAGAAAAGTACAGCTCAGCTGTGGAAGTACAAAGGAAGTCAAAATGTATTCAATGTACTTGCTCAATCTGATCTGAAAATAAGTCAGTGGCAAGGGACGCACTTAAGGGGTACTACCATGCACCTTATTCAGATGGGCTACACTGACCTATCCTTGTGGTAGGTTTCCACCAGTGTAGTGGCTTCTTGGCTTCCCCTTATCTAAGATCAAGTGTAGTGGCCAGGAAGAGGCACTGTTTACTGCCTGAATTGATGCCAGGAGTGCCAGGGGATAGTGACAGAGCACTGGGATGGTGGAGGAGGAGGAGGAGGAGGAGGAGGAGGAGGAGGAGGAGGAGTTCTTGGAGCCCAGAACAGCATCAGCGGTGGTCGTGGAGAGAAGAGAAGAATGACAGCTATGGAAGGGAAAGTCTGCCAAGTGATGAGAAGCAAATTGAAGAGCAGAAGTGAAGATCAAGAGTCTGATAGAGGATAGATGAAGATGGGGAAGAGGGGATGAAAGAAAGATATTGTGGGATTGGCAGTTTTGGAGGAGGCTTTATTGAAGAAAGCAATGAGGGAAGAGTCCAGTTAGCAGGAAGAACAGGAGAAGAGGAGGAGAGGAGGTCAGGAGGGAGAAATGAGGAATGAAAGAGTGATTGAAGAAAAGAAAAAGACTAGGGGGAGAAATAAGCCAGACCCACCAAGAGAAATAAAATGGGAGGAAGGCAAGAGATTGAGCGGTAGCTAATCTGTGCCTGAGACTAACAGCAGTAATAACAGGAAGAAGAGCAGGGAAGTCAGATGATTAATAGATGTGAATTTCTAGAAAAAATATTGTTTGCAGTTGTGGGTATTATAGCAGAACATTTAAATAGCCTTGTTGCTTTTCCTACCTGGAAGTCTTGGGAAAATTCATATTGGAGCCAAGAATTACAAGGATTTTTGGAAGACATATATGGTAATAGGTGAAAGAGAAGAACTGAAGGGGATAAGTTTTATTGGAGGAAAAAAACCGAGAGAAAGGATAATAATTATTCAAATGTATACGGACATGCTTGAGATGGGGAGATAGAAAAATGGTTGTAGAATTCTGGGGGGAAGTTACATTGAGAAAATACATGAAAAATACGGTATATGAATGAGATCATGGAGAGCTTATGCGACAACAAGGGCAGATGAGAAAAGTCCTGGAGGGATTACGCACATACCATCAGTAATGCACATAGGGCCACACTGAGGTTTTACAATGTATTTCAGACAGCCTAAACTCTATAGGAAATATGGACAGGAAGGACACCTGGCCACAGGTTGCTGGTATACAGAGTGCTACAGATGCAAAAGAAAAGGGCACAGGGCAGTGGAGCGCCAAGAAGTACTAGTTACAAATAACAATTTGCGGGGAGGAAAGACACTTACGAAGGGGATGCTCATGGTCCTTCTCACATAAAACTAGATCTACAGAGAAGCAGCAGAGACAGGAAAGGGAAGTGGAGAAGATGTTAAGTCAGAATGCATGACAGTGGAGGAGACTCCAAAAAAGAGGAGGAGCCAGGGAGGAAGAAAGTGAAATTTCAGTAGTTGAAGCAGTGCAACTGGTAACAGAGGAGGGGAAAGAAGGAAAAAGAAGTGGAACAAGTGACTTTGAGACAGAGAAGAGAGAAGGGCAAGAGGAGAGAATGATACAGGAAGGAGGAGTGACAATAGAGCAGGGGAACGAAGAGGCAAGCCAGGCTGGGAAGAGAAAGAAACCATAAAACTTAGAAGAAAGAAGGCTGGAGAGAGAGAGAGGGAGACAGGCTGATGAAAAGCTCACTGGAGCTAATGTGGCCTGGGACTAACAGAGAGGGGAAAGAGGGAGCAGAGAGGTAGGGGAGAGGGGAATGAGGAACCTTTCTTGAATGTCAAAGCAATAAAACAAACTGACAAAAACTTTCACCAGAAGAGTTTTTCGAGTTGGCAATATATATGAATTGAAATACTATGCTGATCAAGATGCAGATAAGATGGGGAAGGAGAAGGCAGAGAAGAGATGGAGGAAAGAAGCATTGTGG
This sequence comes from Crocodylus siamensis, assembly GCF_052110815.1. NCBI lineage: Eukaryota > Metazoa > Chordata > Crocodylia > Crocodylidae > Crocodylus > Crocodylus siamensis. The sequence continues at coordinate 174,420,970 of NC_143395.1, forward strand.
TGTTTCTTCCAAAAGGACAAAGGGACAGAGTGAAAGTTATTACTGGGTTGGGGAGATTCAGGAGAGGTTACTGTATAACTGGTAAAAAGATGCATAATAAGAACAAGGTATTGTTGTAGGTGGGGGCTGGTAAGTTGTGTTAATGAAGTTTCTTTTGTTTTATAAGAAATTAAAATAAAAATTAAAAATTAAAAAAAATAAAAGTTTCCCTACAGCATCTTGGCCTTTTTGATTAAGATCAAATGTAGCATTTTTGGCACCATGGGGAGGGTGTTAGCACCGTCTCTGGCCTGGTATTGCAGTAGCTCCAGGCTCAGTGCCAGATCCCTGAGGAGGGGACACTCAGCTATTGTTTTTTCTTTTTCAGGGCCACACAAAAAATAAAGGTTCCTATCATCATGTTTGCCCACTGTGGGCCATATGTTTTATAGTCATGTTCAGTGTTGACTGCATTTAATCAGCTACATAGTTGATTTCCATTGCTGAGCTCATATTGCTTTTGGCAGCAGTTTAATGATAAGACCATGTATTTAGTGAGATTTTCCTTGCCTGCAATTATAAGACAAGAAGCTCCCCTCCTCCCACCTGCCATGTCAACTGAGGAAAAAAACTTCATTGTGTATTCAAGTAAATATGGTATAGGCTGTTAATCTGAATTTCAAGAAACAGCAGGCCAAATTAGAAAATTCAGATAAAGTCAACCTCTGCTGAGCGGCTGTAGTAGTAGTTCTGGACCAAGTAGCAGGTCACAACCAGTTCAGAAGCTCCCCATTTACCACTCCTCTTATTTCATACCTCACCTGCCAGTGTCTACCTGTGTTAGAGGCAAAGCTGCCTCTTTCTGTAGTCTACTGTGACAAGGTGAACACACAAGGTCCTCTGCTTCCATCCTCCTGCCACCCTTTCTGTGTTCCTCCTGCTCTTTTCCAGTAGCTTTTCTTTCCCTGCCACTTCTTGACCATATTGATCAGAAGACAACCCTGGGCACTCACTCAAAGCTGCTCCTGAGCCATATAGACTCTGCCTAATGGCTGGTTTCTGGTGCACCCAAGGGGGAGCAAATTAAGACGGCTTATTTTGCTAGTGGCCATACCTGGGTCTGGAATACGTGACCTTAGTCTCGAATCCAAAGCCTACCAGAGTCAATAGGCTACTTCTCATTCACATCCATGAACTCTAGGTCAGATTCATAACACTCAACTCCCAGAGAGGCAAGCCCCCTCCACAGAAAGATTAACGAGTACAAGACACCAAAATAGAGTTTTCTTTTTAAAAAAATCGTATCTTAGAGAGCTGAGGGCAAAGCTATTATGCACCAGGGTTATTGTTTTCATATTAAAAAAAAAAAAAAGGAGTCCTACTAGGCTGTAAAAAATAGTCATGTTTGAAGGCCAAAACTTTTCAGTTTCTCAACTTCTGAGAATTCTTGGTCAGCCATATTAAAGGGTTCAGTTTCAGCAGAATCATCATTTTGCTATTAGGCATGCACTCATAGGAAATATCTAGCATCTTACAAAATATCAGTGTAAGGAGATACACCCTAATAGGCATGTGCTTTTACATTTCCCTGTGCAGAGTTTTGTATTTATAGGCCACAGCTAAGGTTCTCTGATATTAAAAAATATAGTTCCACATGCTCTGCAATGCCCTGAAGGTATTGTTCATTCACTTGAAATGTACACATAGTAACAAGATGCTCCTGGCAGCCTAGGAATATATTTTCCTCCATGGAACACTCCAAAGGGAAATGTTACACTCAAGTGGCCTCAATGTTAGAAGTGAAATTTCTTGACAGTTGTATTGTAAATACTTCTTTGAAATTCATACCATATCTCTACCTCTTCTTCTGTGAGAAGCGGAGGTAAAAATAACTCACACATGGATCCAAGAGGCATAACAATGCATCACATTACTTAACACTATCACAGGGTTCCCAGGTATAAATCTACGCTAAACGGACCTAAGTTTGAAAGGGATCCACAGGCTACTTAATAGCCTGCTTGGAACTTGGAAAGAGGAGCCCAAGTTGTACAACGAAAAAGCTTACAAGTATCAAGGCATGCGGGGGGGGGGGAATCATACTGTATATTCATGTCTGGAACGCACGGTGCAGTTGTAAAACCTAATAATGAACAAAACTGTAAATTCATGGCGGCCATCTTGGAATCCGTTACGGTTACCCTACCAGAAATGTTACAATTAATCTCTTCGATTCATACAATGTTGTTTTCATCATTGGAATTAATTTTTTAACCCTAGTGGGGGCTGAAATATTGACCAAAACATGAATTCATGGCAGCCATGTTGAATTCCAATATGGCAGCTATATGCTCTACTTGCCAGATTGGCAACATGACTTTTCTGACACAGGTAAACCAGCTCTACCTGAAACTGTTGCCACTTATAGCAATGCGTTGCCTATAACAATAAAATCTAGAGACCTTACTGGTCAATTTATACCCTACTAGCAGGGGCAGGCCCCTAGGATCCCATCTTCTCCACACAGGCTGCTCCAGTAGCATGCAGTTCCCCGACCCCTGCTGTACCAGCAGTACACTGTCCTCTGCCTCTCACCACACAGGTTGTATGAGCGGCATCCCACCCCCACCTCCTGGGTCCTCCCCTCCCATGCAACAATTGGAGAGGCAGTTGCATGGGCCCATGGTGCATGTGCAGCCTGTAGGCCATTAGATGATGAAAACCAGCAGGACAGCACCAGTCAGAGTACCAGTGGGTACAGTGTTACACCACAACGTTGTGTCTAAATTATAACCCGCCATCCTTACTGGTGCAGTGCTGCACCACTGAGGTTCCACTACCCTGAATCCCGAGTACATGGTTCTTAGATTTCATAGGTTTCATAGACATTAGGGCTGGAAGGGACCTCGGGAGATCATCGAGTCCAGCCCCCTGCCCAAAGGGCAGGAAGTCAGCTGGGGTCATAGGATCCCAGCAAGATAAGCATCCAGTTTACTCTTGAAGGTGTTCAATGTAGGTGCTTGAACCACCTCCGCTGGCAGACTGTTCCAGACTTTGGGGGCTTGGACAGTAAAGAAATTCTTCCTTATGTCCAGCCTGAAACAGTCTTGCAGGAGTTTGTGACCGTTCGACCTCGTCATCCCTTGGGGCGCTCTGGTGAACAGACGTTCCCCCAGATCCTGGTGGTCACCCCTGATAAACTTACAGGTGGCCATCAGATCACCCCTGAGCCTGCGCTTTTCCAGGCTAAAGAGCCCCATGGCTCTCAGCCTGTCATCGTAAGATCTGATTTCCTGACCTCTGATCATGCGCGTGGCTCTTCTCTGGACTCTCTCAAACTTCTCCACATCCTTTTTGAATTGTGGATCCCAAAACTGGACGCAGTACTCCAGCTGCGGCCTCACCAAGGCCGAGTACAAGGGGAGAATGACGTCCCGGGATTTGCTCGAGAAGCATCTATGGATGCACGCCAGCATTTTGGTCGCTTTACTAGCCTCAGCATCGCATTGCAGGCTCATGTTCATCTTGTGGTCAATGATGACCCCCAAGTCTTTTTCTTCTGTAGTGCTAACCAACGTAGCACTGCCGAGCCTATAAGGGTGCTGCAGGTTTTTCCTCCCAAGGTGGAGAACCTTGCATTTATCGGTGTTAAACACCATGAGGTTCTCGTCTGCCCATTTGCTGAGCTTGTCCAGGTCAGCCTGGATCACCCGCCTATCTTCTGGCGTGGATGCTTTGCCCCAAAGTTTGGTGTCATCGGCGAACTTGGCCAGTCCACTCCTGACTCCAATGTCCACATCGTTAATGAAGATGTTGAACAGTATGGGTCCCAGGACAGAGCCTTGAGGGACCCCACTGGTCACAGGGCACCATGATGAGTGACTGCCATCAATCACAACCCTCTGGGTCCGACCATGAAGCCAATTTCCCAGCCAGCGGATCGTGGTGGAGCCAAGGCCACAACTGGCCAGTTTGGCCAAGAGGTGATCATGGGATACCAGATCAAAAGCTTTTTTGAAGTCAAGATATATGACATCAATCTCTTCTCCCTTGTCCAGGTGATAGGTCACCTGGTCATAGAAGGAAATGAGATTGGTCAAACAAGACCTACCCGCAACAAACCCATGCTGGCTATCCCTTAGGATGTTAGCCTGGGCCAGTCCCTCAAGGATGGCCTCCTTAATAAACTTTTCCAAGATCTTCCCCAGGATAGAAGTCAGGCTAACGGGCCTGTAGTTAGCTGGATCCACTCTCCTCCCTTTCTTGAAGATCGGCACCACATTGGCCTTCTTGGACCTTGACAGGTTTTCTTGGAGCCCAGGAGTACTGTGGTAAAGGGAAGATGCTGCTTGTGTATAATGTTCTTTGGCATCTTCTATTTCTACAAAAAACAGATTCCTTTCATTGAAGTAAATCATGTAAATTCAGCCAGCATATTTATACCAATGACTACACTCCCCCACCCCAACAACCTATTTCCTACCCTTCAGTCTTCACAACAGCCACCCGTGCACCCTTTAGCCAAAAAAAACACACCGAGGAAAAATAGGGCTAAAACTTTCTTCCCATATATTCCATTCACTTCTCAAAAGTGTTGGCAACTCTGCCATCCAATCTACTCCTCAGGACTGCAACTTCTGCATACGATTTGATTCGTCTCCTTCCTTCCTTCCTCCCTCTCTCCTTACTCTGTCAATCCCTTTATATTCCATCCCAAATCCTGTCCAAAACTGAAACACTGTCTGTCACTCAGACCATGTGAAAAAAAGAGAGCTTTACCTGGGCTCTGAGCCAGTACATAGGGGGTGGGGGGACTGGAAGAGGGGACCATGGGGGGAACCTGGATCATGGGGGGAACCCCCACCCAGTCACATTGTCTGGTTGTTCCCCCAGTCCCCACACAAGTGACCCTTCATCCGGCCCCACCCCCCACCCACTGCCCCAGCACTTTAAAAGAAAAAAGCCCCACACTAACTGGTTGCAGCAGCAGTGATTGGAGCCTCTGGGCAGAGCCCCCCCATGCAGCACAGGGCAGCAGGTGGCAGTGGGGATGGTGTCCCCCCCCACTTGGCACCGTGCCGCAGCTGTCGCATTACGAGGGTGCAGTGCAGCTCAGCAGGGCACCACAGAGCTCTGTGCACTGTCTGGGAGCTGGGGCCACCCGGGCTGAGTGGTGCTGGGCTCCAGGTGACTGCTGGAGCCACCCCAGCTCCAGGGCAGTGCGCAGCACCCTGCCAAGGTATGCTGCACCTGCACAACGCAACAACTGCTGCACTGGTGCCAGGTGAGGTAGGCCATTCCTACTGCCCTGCACTGTACATAGGGACTCTGCCATGAGCCCCCAGAGACCCTGATCAGTGCTGTTGCAGCCGGTGAGTGTGGGGCTTTTTCTTTTTTTTTTTTTCTTTTTAAACTGCTGGGAGGCTGGGGCTGGGCAGGGGGTGGGGCTCTACTCACCACTACCACACCCCCACCATCGCCACCTGTTCAATTCAGAGGAGATTTGGCAGCTGAATCTCTAAATCTGAACTGGACAAATCTAATCGGGACAGTGATTTGAATCACCAAATCAAATCACTGTCCCCCCAAAATAAGCTGAATCTGAAGCCAAATCAAATACTTGCTGCTTCACACAGGTCTAGTTTACAAACCACTGGACCACTAAGATCAATAGCAAAACTCCCACTAATTTCAGTAGGACCAGCATTTTGCCCCTTCAGCCTCATGATTTTGGGGACTTGCCCTGTGATTTCTGAGTGGCTGGGGTTAGTAATGCTTTAATCCTCCTCCTGCAATTTGTGCATAGTTTATGTATGGCCTGGTTTAAACATTTACCTCTTGAGTATAATATTCATCTACTCAATCGCCTGGTATAAACTGCTGAAGGACTGAGCCCTTAGACTGATGCATTTTGAAAGAAGCTTTTAGTAAAGTGCTTAGAATGCTCGTGATACCATGCAGACAGTGATCCAACAAGGGTACATAATTTAAGTCTCTCTAGTTGCTAGTAAAGTTTCTCATTTCTATTCCACTGACATGATTCTTTTTTTAAAGCCTCCTCTGGGTTACATTTTAATGATTTTGTGTATTTAAGGACACATTAAAGTGTCAAAATTGTCATAAAACTTGTGAACACATTTTCAAAAACATAAATTATTTATGAAATTTTGATTCACAATTGCTTTACGTAACTTTTAACAAAGACCATAAAGCATATACTCATTGTTCATAGAGTATGTTCCAATTTTTACAATAAAAATGCAGAGGCCAGAAACACTTTAAACTCCAGTTCTCTTACAGCAAAAACTGTTGATTAACAGAATTATTTCTTTCAAGAAAAATTGTAATTAACACCATTATACAAATGATACACTGAGCTACTCATCAGGGTTCACATAAGGAATAAATAATATTCTAGAGAGAAAGCTATGGCTACAGAAAATTAAATAAATTAAGAATTCCACATCTGGCAGAGATATTACTTATGTTTACCTACATTCAGGGTTTGACAGTCTCCATTGTATACAAATATATGCTACCATATTTAACCATCCAAGACAACACAGAATTTAAGATGATGCCCCAGTAATTAGATTCTATATATGGAAAATTATACATTTATCATCATAAATTTGTCCCCCCCCCAAACTACTATGGCAGACAAAGCAGCAGCAGGAAGTGAGGGACCAAACCTCCACCCCTGGCCTGTCCTGCTCCCTTGCTGCCTGTGTCCCCCTGCTACTCCTTGCCCCCTTACCTGTGCCTGTCCTCTTGCCAAGTGCTCCCCCATGCCTTTGCCAGCCCCACTCCTGCCTGTCCCACCCCCAGTACTTGTCCATCCTTACCTCCTTCTCCTCCTCACTGCCTGCACTCCCCTACCACTTACCTTCTGGATGGCTCTGGCTTGGGACAGTCAGCAGTGGTGGCCCCAGCCCCACTAGGCAGAAGTAGCTCTGTGCCCAGCCAGGCTAAGGCCAAAGGGGTCAGACATGGAGCAGAAAGCAAGTGGCTACATCCACAGGTTTCCGCCCCCCCCGGTCTCCCCCATGCTCCTCCTGCTACAAGCCCTCTCTCCCACCTCATGAGCTATTCCAGCCCAGTGCAGGTGGCAGCTCAGCTCCAGCTTCAGCTGAGCCACTGCCTGCCCTGGGCTGGTACACAAATCTAAACTGAGGCTCTTTTCCTCCCCCAAGTTGTTTGGGGACAGGAAATCTTGTAGTATATGATTAAACATTAAAAAATTAAAATCACTGAAAATACAGAGCTGTACTACAGTCCATCTACACCACGTAATGCAGCACCAAAGAGAAATACCCATGCTATCTCCAAGCACAACCATGGAGAATTAGTGTATTCACATTAATGTGGCATGCTGCCTGCTCTAATAAGCCCTGCATCTGATCCCTGCTATGCTGCTTCCAGTTTCTTGGCTGCACTGAGCTATGCACACACACCTTTAAGTTTTTATGCAGTTGAAAAGGAGAAATTTAATTCATTCTGCAGAGAATAGCTATTTTGTGTTCTTTTTTAATGAACGGCTTTCAAGATCTAAAGAAGTCAAAAAACTTCCAACTAGCTTTACAATTGGTTGAAAATGCTGAGGTTTGTTACTAACTTTTTTGAGATGGAAGAAAGTGAGAGCATTATTTGACTTTGTTAAAACAAAAGATTAGGAGAAAACTTATCATCTCTTGCCATAATATACAAGTCTTGTCTGTACCGAAAGGCATGTTATGATCATCGGGGATCCTGGTTTTATCCAATATATAGATACATATCTGATCTCTCTCATTCTCTCTCTCTCTCATTATAAATATAGATATATGTTAGTGGTGTTTCATTTTAGTCATGGAAAAATGTAGATTTTGGGTTGCTTTTTTTTAATCCAAGTGGGAAATTTTTTTTTTTTTAAATCAGAGAAAACCAGGATCTCTGATGATCAATGCTGCAGCTTAGGCAAAAGGACTCTCTGTATTGGCATGGCTCTACAGGAAGCATTTTTAAGCACAGTTCTAGTGGACACAGCACCTTAGACCACAGTATTTCTGTGCTACAGCTGAAATGAAATTACTCCATGTGCCGCAGAGATAGAGCTTGCTACTAGTTTGTTTCTAGACGCAGTGCAAGATGTTCATTTCAATGTTTTTAATACCTAGTATGCTTTGGGTGCTGATCACCCTTAAGGCATACTTAAACATGTGGAAGTGTCAGCTGTACCTAGTTACAAACTATCCCTTTCCCCACTGAAAACATGGTCCGACTCGTCATGGAGATGCTGCTCTAAGTCATGTTCCTGATCATAACTAAAACCCAAGGCTTAATTTTTAAAAAACACCCAACCCCCGCCCACGGGTTTCCTTTGTTTTCAGTAGATACAATACAATTACATTAATTGTAATTAATCCTCGTCCTCATAAGTCAGGCCAAGACCTTGCAGTGAAAACCTACTAGAAAACCTCCAAGAATTTTCCCCTTCTCATTCCTGTGCCATCAGCTCGCTATTTCCTGTTTATTTAGGTAATCAATTCAGTTGTCTACCACCACTTCATTTTCATTTTTCAATGTGTCCTGCAGGGATTAGTAATGCTGCTTCTGTCTGACCTGAGTGATTAGCCAATATTTGGGGCCTTATCTGAATCGTTTCCCTTACCAGGAAAAAAACAAAAAAATGATGATTCAAGTCAAGTGTACTCTTTGATGCAAGCCTGTTTATGTACCTCAAATGCCTACACTTCACCAGTTCCCTAAACATGGGAAACACATACAGAACAATCATGCTCCCTGCTCACAAACTCCAGCCTGCCTTTCTAGCAATACTCTGCCCAAGATACTGCTGCACTTCTTAGGTTCCTCATGTCACACCTGCAATTACTTCCTCTCTGTCTTTCTAGTTCTCAGAGATACACGCACCTGCTATCAAACAATTCTCCATGCCTGCCCCTGGGACTAGTTATTCCCCTGGGAAGCCCACGCATCTAAGCTTTTAATTGGCTTTGGTATAGGGGTATTTTGCCTTTGGTGAAAGCTTCTTATAGTTTCACTTATCACTACCCAGACACACAGAGGGACATTTAATCGCTCTTTCCATTTAGCTTGAATGAGCGGTAGTTAGTATACCCATCGATTTTTACCCTGCTTGTGATTGAGCTCAGAATCACAATCACACTTGGTGGCAGCTATTAACATCCTCCAGCATAACATGACTGAAGATGCTGACTGCCAGGGGGAAGTTAGTAGTTTCAGTGTTGAGGCAACTGCAAATTGGAAAATGTGAGGATGGTGGCGAGGAGAGCCTAGTACCAAGGTGGTAGCTGAATTTTTACATACTGGAGGTGCCTCTTCCCCATTAGGACCTGGGCTGGGGCCACCTTAAAGGTCTGAAAGGAGTGGAACTAAATTCTTCCTGTCTTGCTGTAGCAACACCTGACAGCAGCCAGCAGCCCCATCTTGGCCCATTCTGTTATCTGCTGCTACCTCAAGAAAAGACAGTGCTTTGGCTCATGTTTCTGCTAAAAGGATTTCAGGTGAAAGGAATAAAGTTGGCATTTCACACAGCATTCTTGGGTCTCAGAGTAAAGATAAATAGGACCTTTCCAAGCTGTTTCAGGAGGTCAGCATGACCAGGAGGAGGACTGCATTGCTTTATGTTTAACTTACAGTTTGAAGAGTAAGAGACGGCTTAAGCCTACATCCTATTCTTTTCCACCTATGCAGACAAACAGCTGTGTCCATGCAGAGCTGCACTGACTCCAACGGTTCCCCGAAACTCTGCACTGTGGGAGCTGACTGCAGAACTGAGGTCCAGACTAGCAAAAATAATAAATAAAATGACAACCGCTCTTACTCGTTTAAAAAGCTATGTATTTTTAGGGAGCTAACACCCTTCTGAATTTGAGGGACTTTGCAAAGCAATTTTCCTTCCACTACTGATACATGAAGCAAACAGATCAACTGACTGAGCCCGTGACTGTATTTCTCCCCCCGCAACTGTGAATTACTTTGGGAATAACTTTCAGGGTACAGTCCTACCTAGTATGACCAAGGGTGGCCAAAACCAGCTGTATAAAAACAAGTCTCAAAGGACAAACTGCAGCCACTGGGCTTACTGGGGGCTTTTTAGACTGAAATGAAGGGAACCCTGAGTTCTGGTCCCAGCTCCCAATGTTGTCACATTGGGTAAAGTGCATAAACAATTTAATGTAGAACAGAGTAATGAGACCAGAAACCAGGGCTTAGGGCTGTTCAAAGCTTTGGTGCCCGATTTAATTTGGTGGACATTCAGCCCACTTCAGTGGCTGAATCTCCAGATCTGAATCAAATCAGAGGTCCCTGTAATCTCTCCAAATCGATTCAGAGAGAATTGGACAGATTTGGACATAGATACAGCTTTAAATGTTTTTTCTACATACCTTTAGTTAGCAGGGGCTCTGAATACTGTGATGCTGGGGCAGATACAGCATCCTACACAAGCACAGGGGGCTCCTCAGTGCACTTGGCAACATACCCAGAAGCGGGCCAGAAGCACTTCCACTCCACTTTCCTGGTCTACCAGGGAGCGCATGGGTGGGGGGAACATCCCCATGGTTCAGTGATCGGTGCTTCCTGGCTTGGGGGGGCACCCGGGGTCCCCCTACAGCTGATTGCTGAGCTGGGGAGGCACAGGGGGACCCCTCAGCATGCTCCCCAGCAGACCCAGAAGTGGACTGTAAGTACTTCCAGTCCAGTTCCACGTTCACTGCTGAGCATGCTGGAGAGTCCCCCATGCTCCTGCGTCCTGCGGGATGCTCCATGTGCCCCAGCACCGCAGCGATCACAAGCCGCGCCTGCTACCTCAAGGTATGTAGAAAAAAAAAAAAAAAACACTTTCAAAGCTGTGCCTGTAACTGAGTCGCTGATTGATGGAATCAGCATCAAATCTTCAGATTCAGCCGAACTGAATCAGGGACAGCGATCCAAATCAACAGATCACATCGCTGTCCTCGATTCAGGCCGAATCCGAATCAAAAAGGGCCCATTTCACACAGCCCTACCAGGGCTGTCTCCCTGCCAGGGGAGTCTAGAGTCAAGCTCCATGCTGTCCTCCAGCCACACCGCACACGCCAACCGCAGCTCTCAGCCCTGCCCAGTTACTAGAGCACTTTACTGGGAAGCTTCAGGGGAGCAGAAGAAAGACATTCCAAAAAAAAAAAAGCAAATCTGCCTTTTAAGCCCTAGATGCTGATATACAGCTGAAACTGGTACACCTGGAAACGCATCCATGTCCTGGAAAACTGACTCTGGGATCTGACGGAGAGTACACTGAATGTATCCATGAACAGCACTGTCTATGGAGGTTGGTTGTCTCTTCATCTCATTAGGCTGGATGACACCACAGATAAAAAAAAAAATATTCACTAACTTCATGGTTCAGTGTTTCATAATTGCTTCTGCACACACTATGACATGTCATCCCCTCTGCTGAGGCACAGAATATTGTAGAATTATTTTGGTATCTATTTAGTATATTACTTGACAGCTACACAGTTAAGCAACTGTTCTGTTTTCTCAGGAGCAAAAAGAGCTGTCAGGGTGAGATATCTGTCCCATTGTTTAACTGACAGAGGATTAAATTTTGCTCTTTTTTCCATGTTTTTGGTATCTCTCTCCCTCAGTTGCCTTTCCAGAGGTTGTAAATTCCAGGTAGGTATTAATGGCAGTGAACAGGGTGCCATGATGATCAAAAATACGTTGCAAAATTTAGCATGGGGTAAATCCTTTCAGAATTTCCTAGTTTTTGAAAATCTGCCATCACATCACTACATGAACACCTTTTTCTGGTGTTCTACTCTGAGAAATGTAATTTCCAACTGCTCTACCAACAACTCCTATGCTCATTAAGAAATATTCCTGAAGACTGATTTCTGATGGAAATGCACTTTGAAAGAGACTGTATGCTTGGTAACTCACCGCTAATGTTAACACAGGTTAAAGAAAGAACAGTAAGATCTAATGGGATTTGTCAGATCATATTGATAGAGATAAGTAAACAAATATACACCTGTATGAAGTAACATGAATTAGTAAACCCTTATCATGCAAGAGGCAAGGATTTCTTAGGGTGATATTTTTTATTATACCAATTGTGTACTTGGGATAGAGTTAGACAAGCTTTCAAATGCAAAATATTCTTCATCGAGTCACCCTCATTATTTCACATACATGCTTGTTGCTTCCACAAATTTCATCCTCTAATACTAACTCAGAGTTTATACGCTGTTCTGTGCATGTCCTTTCACAACATCTGAGGAAGCAAGCTTAAGCTTATGAAGCTGTCTGTAGTCTATATGGGGCTTTGTAGACAACACTTTAAAATGGGTTTAAAGTGGGTTAAATGCCTTTGGCACCACTTTAATAGCATTGCTGCTTGTACATTCAGCAGCATATTGCACGTTAATTCCAGCCCCTGTAACACATTTGGCAGCGTAATGCACCTTAAATGACTTTGGGACACAGCAAATGACTTCAGGGTGCTGCAAAGTAAAACACCTCTGAGGAGTTTTAGTTTCCTACCCTACAGCTGCAAAGGGAAGCACCGGGCTCTGTGCAGCTCAGGGGCTGGGCAGGCAGACCATGCAGCCCAGGAAGGCAGGCTTCACAGAAGAGGGGGGGGAAGCACAAGCCTGATCTATTCCCCCCTCCCCACCCCAAGCCTGCTTGCCTGAGTTGTGCGGGGGCCCAGTGCTTCCCTCTGTGGCTGCGCTGCCCCCCGGGACTGACCGAGCCATGTGCCTGCACACAGGTGCTGCGGGGGGGGGGGCACCGCCACAGGGGGAAGCACCACCCTCTCCCCCTCAGCTCAGGGACCGCCCTGCCCACCAGCAGTTCACTCTCCCCTCCCCACCATTGGAGAGGCAGGTAAGGATCAGGCTCCAACATGGGTGTACACAACACAGGGGGGTTACTTCACCTGAAATTGAAGTGGTATTTTTTTTTAAAACCACCACTTCAATTTAGGGAGAATTAAACCACTGTGTCATGTACAAATGCCCTAAAGCTGCATCTCTACCCTGCCTGCTGCCTATACAGTACTAGACAAAGGCTGAGATTATGAGATGATAGCTAATATCCACTGACTGTGAATCTTGACATCTTGCATGTGCATACTACTCTGGCAACTCATTTTTCTTTTGAATCTTTGTACAGCAAAACTGTCCACAAAAGAGCTTACGGTATTCAGAGTTTCAGAGAATCCCAAAATATGTTTAAGTTCCAAACTGGGCAAAGTTGGGATCTGAACCTGGTTGCTCCACATCCTAGTTGGTAATCAAAGCTGTTGCCTGTCTCTCTGCCGAGTCACTGAAATAAAAAAACTTTAAAAGTTTAATGTTGGTTTTAACTAAACTTTAATTAAGAAGTTTTTGTCAGTAAAGAATTTCTGAGAAACTTTCCCAACAATACCTTTGTTATTGGATAGGGCAGGGTATAAAATCTGATATCTAGTATGTTCAAATGAAAAGCTTCAGTTTTTGCAAATCAGCATTTCCTACCAATTCTATTCTTTAACCACAATCAAGTGTCAGGAGAGAGAAGGGATTTGAAAGTAAGCAGCGTTCTGGCTTCCAGGGTTTTTGCTTTTTAAAACAGACTGTGGTACAGTAAACATCAAGTTATTTGAGAAAAAGCTGTATTAATGGGCAACAAAAGCTGGTGTCATGTAGCCCAGTATAATATTTCCTTTACCTTAGGACTAATGAAATAAGTGCAGATGGAGAAGTCCCTTGAAAATGTCTCTATCTTATTTTCCACTTCCTTGTTTGTGATTTGCCGTGAAGTCTAGTATGCCATCTTCATCAACAGCTTGTCAAGAGAGAGTGTTGCAAGAAAATGGGTAGACAGCTCTCCAAGCAGGTTTCTGTTTTGCCCGTAGCATCAGAAACAAATAGTAATGCTCTGTTCCTGACGCTTTGAAGATCTGGGCAAAATGCTTACATAATGAACTTTCAGGGGAGCACTTTTAGGACCATCACACAAAAATGATGCCATCCAACAATACTAAGAAATATTAATATATTTGTATTGCAGTAGCACACAAAAGCATCAAATTCAAAATCAAGTGCCCTCACCCTCCTCCATTATGGCTCCTCCTTCACCACAGTCTCCTTCCAGAAGTTCCCCTTTCACCACTCTGTCTCTCAGACCCCTCCGCTTGCTCTCTCCACCTAATGCCCTCCTGCCCCTTCTCTAATTCTCCAACTACTCTTCCCCTCCACCTGACTCCTCTTTGCCTAATCACAGACATACTTCTGTGGTTTGAATACTCTTTAAAAAGAACAGCTCTTCTTGAAGCCTACCACTAACTTCTACAATTTACAACTTACAAGAATTTGCTATGTATTCACTGCCTGAAATTCCCAGCCCAAATTCATAAGCCTTACTTCTCACCCAGTCTACTGATTAGGGCAGGAGACATCTCTTAGGGTGGAGACAGAGGTCGCCTTTTATCACCTTTGTGCTTCCATAAAAGTTATGGTGGCACAAAGGCCAAGCAAGCAGATGTCCATACCCCTTGTTGCACCATAAATGCTCAAAACGTATGGCTGTCACTAAGGCAGTATTAATTTGTGACTACTTAGCAGCAGGTGTCTCTTTACGTTATGACACGACACTGTGTGCAGCATGGAGCTCCAGGAGCTTGAGGGGCCCAATCCTACACGCCTCAGTAATTCCCATGCAGGATCAGGCCCCTCAAGCCCTGGGAGTGCCTATAGGGCTTTGCTGGGAATCTTCAGGGCACATCTCCATAAGCAGAAAAAGTCTGGTTTGCCCTGCTTACCAAGATGTGACCTCAGGATCTCCTAACCCTGCATGGGCATTCCCAGCATGTCCAAGACTAGCTCCTCAAGCCCTTGGAGAACACATCAGCCATTATCGCACAGCTTCAACAGGCAGAACCATCATTCAGTTTTTGCAAATCAGCATTTCCTACCAATTCTATTCTTTAACCACAATCAAGTGTCAGGAGAGAGAAGGGATTTGAAAGTAAGCAGCGTTCTGGCTTCCAGGGTTTTTGCTTTTTAAAATAGACTGTGGTACAGTAATGTTTTGCCCACCGAAGTACAACAGTACCTGCTTCATTTAGAGACAACTATTTCTAGCCATCTTTAAATAACGACAACACCAACAGTCTGCTGGAGGAAACAACACTACTTAGATAAACAAATGAGCCAGTATATGGCCCATAACTATTGCCAGTTTGCTTCCCATCAGCAGCTCTAAAAGACCCTAACCCTAACAGATCCATTGTCTGGAGAATCTTCCTTGCAGACAGAATCTGAACCATCAAAAGTACAGCCACAGCTCCTTTCTCCCATCTTGCCACCTATCATCAACAGAGAGAAAGGAACAGAGCTGGGGGTCCTGTATGCTGAAGTGACAAGAAAACATGATGCAACCCCCCAAAGTCTTGGATCATTCCAGAAATGCAGTTCATTCACTAACCTACAACAACTGCAAAGCCTTAGAAAGATATCGTTTAAGGAAGTAAACACCAAACAGACTGATCAAACACATATAGAGCAGGTACCAAAATACAGTACATATTGATTAGGTAAACAGCGCTTTTGTCAAAATATTGAATTATAATTTTTACACAAGTCAAACAGTATTTATCCAAAAGTCTGAAACAGCTCCCAAGTTACCACAATATTTTTATATTGGCTAAGAGCCAAGGTTAATTTTTAAATGCATAACCCTAGTTTATCTGTAAAAGTACTAATACAATAATAAATTTAGTCTCATCTCACTAGTCCCAAGCAAAAACCTTAGTTTAGATACAATTATTATACAAGATTTCAGGTATCTACATATATATGCATGCATATATGTTTATACACACTTTGCTATATACATATATAGTGAATTTAAAAGCCTCTTTACTGTGCCTCTCACTCAATGTTTTTCTTTCTGAAAACTTGAATTAAAATCCCCATCTGCTCAACCTTCCACACATCATAGAGGCTGCCATTCCTTGCTAAGGCAGGGCATGGTAACATAAGGGTCATGGGCCAGATCCAGCCTCCAGCTGGAAGGGCTTTGGTGGTGTGTCAGCAGCAGAGAGGGGCAGGAAAAAGCAGCAGTAGTGACCAAGTCAGAACACCGGCCTGCCTCAAACCAAATCCAAGATGTTCTGGCCCACAACGACTTGGAAAGTTTAGCTCTAATTCTTTTGGAAAAAAGTCAAATATTCAGGACAACTAGAACTTTTTCACTCTTTCTACCCCATGAAGTTTGTTTATGGTTATTAATTCCATCCACATATACCACACATGTTGAAGACAAGTCTCTTCATCCATCAAGAAGATGAAATAAATGGTAAGCTCACTTACTAGCATATAAGGGGTATTGTCTGTATGTTTCCATGGGCAAGGTATGTGTACTCTGTGCAGTTACTACAGCAGTCTCTCTAGCCCATAGTGAATGGGGAGAAGATGTGGCCTCTACCCGTGCATACAGAAATCCAATTACAAAAACTTGTTATTGGCATTAAGATAGAATCTAAAACCACCAATCATGGAAAAGAACCTCTTTTTTCAAGACACGGTATAAAACTCTGCTTCAGAGACCTTACCAAATATAATACAAGAGATAATGAATGGATGCCTGGAACTCATGAAAAGTATGAGGATAATGGTCAGCACAATAAACACAAATTGGTGGTGTACAAGGTCTCACTCCTGCTCCAGTAAGACCTTCAAGCTCTGTGTTTACGCTCACCCCTCCTGCCCTACAAACCTCCAGGCTCTCTGGCCCCACTTACACCTACCCTCCTGGACTCCGGCCTCAGTCCCAGCAACTTGGTCTCCCAGCTCAGACCTGCATTCCCAGACCCACCTGGGGCTCAGGCCCTTTTGTTGTGCCAACACTTCCAACCCCACCACCCCCACTGGGCTGCAGGACCATGGGCCCTGCCTACTCAGCCCCTCCTGGGCTCAAGCGCTCTCCCTCTGGGCCCCAGCCCTTTCTTCCATGTCCCCAGGCCTCTTTGCTCTCAGATCTGTTGGGATCTCCTCCTCCCCTTGGTCCCTTCCTCAAACGTCCAGAGTTGCTTACCCCAGCTCAGATGTGACCCAGGAGTTCTGCTGCCCAGGAGCACCTCGCTCTGTGGCTCTCAGGGCTAGACTGCCTTATCAGCTCAGGGCCTGGGACTGTATGCTTTAAGCCAGGCCATCTTCTGGTCAGGGAATTCTCTAATTGCTCCCTGCAGCCTGCCTGCCTTCTCTTAAAGTATCAGGAGCAATAAGCCTCCTGCTACAGGTGGCCTAAGGTTGGTCAAGTGTTTTTGTAAGTATTACAGCAAAAGATAGTTGTAAGGAGGATTTTGGAGTAGGATGAGGTAGCCTTGTGGATGTTTATGGGGAATTCTGCTCAAGCAGAAAGGGGCCACACAAAGATGCTCATTTTAAAAAAAAAATCAAGGTGGGCAACAAAGAATGAAATCTTGAGCCAAATACAAATGATAATCAACATATTTCACCAAGGAATGAGAGATAACAGGTGAAGTGAGAATATCTCTAGCTTAACAGGTGGGTCTCATTTCATGAATACTTTTACAGTGCATTCCCATCTAAGTAAAAGTAATCCCAATAGATGAATCGCCTTGCAAACACAGGTACATCAATAATTTAAATGCAAACCTTCCCAGTTGTTCTTATCCAGCCTTAATCCCAACTCTACCCTTACCTTTAACTCTACAAACCCTAAATCCTGCCTCAACTATCTTGAATTTCAGCAAGTTCAACACCGCTCCTCACAGAGAGAAGAAAATACTAAGTATTAAACCTCTTAACCTTCTCTTTAACCTAGTAGAAAAACATATAAGACAATGTGGAAGATAAACCCATTAAGTTTAAAATAGATACAAGGCACTGTTCGTTTGTTTTTAAAAGAGGAAGTGATTATCCATTGGCACTAATGATCAAGAAAGCACCAGATTCTTCATCTCCTCACATTTTTATATCAAGAAGATATGCTGAAAGCAAGCGTTAGTTATCAGGTAGGAACAAGAATCAATAGATAAAATTCAAGGTCCTACGATGCATAGGAAATCAGACTAGATTATTAATATCTACAAACTCTAACCAAACTCCTAAATTATAACCTTAACTCTAACCATAACTCGGGGTTCCTACAGTAACTCTCATATGCAAATCCTTTTGCTTTCCTATTTTTCCCTCTCTCTCTTTTCATCTTAATTTAATTAGAATCTGGCCTCACTGTCCAAGACAATTTCAAGGAAATTTAAGAATTTCACACACACAGTATATTCAGAAGTGAAAGAACTGAAAGAAAAAGAAGTGTGACAAATAAGGTTATTAAATAATATTACTAGGCTAAACTTTAAAAACCTAGCCAAGATTTTCAAGACTTATTTATAAAATGTTTGGTATCTAAAATGCAGAAGAGGGCCCAAATTTCAGTAGGAGTTGTTCAGAACTTTCTGAACAACAGCTCCTTTTTAAAGAGCATTTAAAGTTGGACAGCCAAAAATGATGGCCCTAGCAATATTCAGGGCTTATACAATTTATATTACCAATACAAGGGAATCATGACAGCATTGTGTTAGATTATTAACTTACAGTCATTGTCAATGACCAATTACTGTTACTTGTCACCTACCACCCCACATTGAAACCGATCAGAAGAATCACCAAACTACTACTACAGCATATATTTGACAGAGATCAGACCTTGAGAGTAATGCTCTCAGCTCCTCCACTCCTGGCTTTCTAGCAACCCCCCACTTAGCTTGCCCAGCTCATCATGAAACACAAACTTTCCAGTGCCCAATAGACATCAAATGGAATAGAGTCTTGCCTTGGCAAAAAAATGCTTACCCTGTCAGCACATCAAAAAAGTGCTTAACCTGTCAGCACATCAGCACCCCACATAAAAAGAATCAGAATTCATGGGTCCTACACATCTTTCCCAAAATGTGATGTACCTGATCTAATACACCAAGTGCCCTCATGGCAATGACATAGGAGAAACTAAACAGCAACTACACACCAGCATGAATAAATATAAAGGACGGACACACACACACACACACACACACACACACACACACGGAGCACATGTCTCACGAAACGAACACTCCATCTCTGACCTCATTATCCTTGTGCTCAGGGGGAATCTACCTAGCACTTTTAAAAGGCAAACTTGGGAACAAAAATTGATAAGCTAGCTGGACAATAAGAACCAAGGACTAAACATTGCTATAGGTTTTGTGGCATGTTATATTTTACCCAGCTCCTTAATTCTTTCCACACAGGAAAGGTAAGAATGAACCTCCTCCCTTTTGATAGGCCTTGATTTCCCAGTAAACTGCTGATTTTCTTCTGTTAATTGTGTGTCTGCCACTCCCGAGAATTTCTCTTACCCCACCACTCTACTGTTTTTTAGTATGCTGTGCCTGGTTCCTACAATCAGACTTGAGGAAGAATGTCTTACATTCAAGTGCTTGCTTAACATTTTTCAAACCACAAACTATTTACTTGAATCTAAGACAACCCTAAATTTAAGACAATACCCCCTCCCAATCAATCTGTAGCTATAGCTATAATTATTGGGAGGGCAGTTGTCTTAAATTTGTCTTAGATCTGGAAAATTTATAAAATATGTTATAATTTTCCAGGAATAATCTAAGTATCAGAGTGTTATCTTGAATTTGTCCTCTCCACCCCCCCCACCCCCCACCAAATGCTACAGCAGGGAAAGCAGTAGCTTGAGGGAGGGGTGTGGGGAGTCAGATGCACTCTGCCCCCTTGACATCTTCCCCTTGCACCTGCCTATCCCCTGCAGCCTGCACCCCCCCTGCTCCCCACATCCTCTGCCCTGGCTCCTCACAATCTCTGCCCCTTCCCCCCCACAGCACAGTCTCTGCCTCTTCCCTCCTCCCCCCACCCCCTTTCTGTCACATATTTCTTCCCAGAACAAACACATGGAAGCACAGCCCTGGCTGTCCATGCAACCACGTTGGTGCTGCTGATTGGCCAGGCAGGGGCCATGCATCAGTGTCCGCATTGCTGACCAGCTGGGCAGGGGACAGTTTCCATGTATTCCATGCCCAGGAGAGAATCTAGCTAGAAGTGAGCTGCTCCTGACAGCAAGAGGGGTGCAGTGGGGAAGCTGTAGAAGGCATGTGGAGGGAGAGACAGCCAGCTGTGCTCAGGACCAGAGCCAGAGACACATCAGCCACCTGAGCCCTCCTCTCCCCTTTGTAAACGAATCTAAGATGGGGGGCTTTTTTCTCCATGCTAACGGGGTGAGAACCTCATCTTAGATTCCAGTAAATATGGTACTTGATCCAACAAAGATATATCACCCTAAGAAATCCTTGCCTCTTGCATAATTACTATACCAAAATTACCACTGCAATGTCACTTATGACAGAGATTGTAAGATAGAAATGGCTATACTCAACTGTAGCAGGGGGCCTTCTCAAGGCCAATTTTACTTTTGACCTGCCCACCTGTTTCTGGGCCAACCACCCACCTTCCTGCCTGCCATGCCTTGTTGTTAATTGATTAATTATCTTAATTAGGCAGGAGGCTGCCCATTTCTTGCCCCGATGCCAGGAGGCACTATCTGCAGCTCCATACCACCCCTACACCACAACCCATGCCTTGCAGATGGCATCCACAGTTCTTACAGTCACCAGCCCCACGCTGGGCCCCAGACTTCTCTGATCAGGACCCCTCTAAGATCCCTCCATTCCAGCAGCCTACCCCACCTTCATTCAGGTCATTTAGCTCCCTGAAACTATTTTCCCCTCTTAGGTGTGGTCCCCCCCAAGACCTTTGGCCATACAGGCCCTGGCCTCACCTCCAAGGCCAGTTGGAAACCCCAGGCCCTCCTAGCTCTGGGCATCCCTCGTGGTGGGCCCCTGGCCCTTTTGACCAGCCTGGTCCTGGCCCCAACATTGACCAGTCAAGGGTACTCTATCAGGTCTCTGAGTCTCTAGCCCCACTCTCTCTCCTGGGGTTTACCCTCTGGGCCCTACTAATGGGTGACCCATCCAGTTGTGGGAGCTGGGGTTAAGGCACCCCAACCTGCCATTCACCAGGGTAGTAACTGGCCTAGCATTTCCTGGGGTCTCCCATGCTGAGAGCCTCACCAGGCCACCCACTCCTGGCAAGGTGCAGTTTTAGGTCATGTCCAGGACCAGAAGCCTCCTATCCATCCCCTACAGCTCCTGCCCTTACCTCCAGGATGATACCAGCAGCCCTGCAGCCAGCCAGTGTTGCTGCCTGGCCAGCTGGCAGGTAACTGAACTATTTATATAGGCAGCCAGGGTCAAAATGGCTGCCACAATCAAGCACCTGCTGGATGCTTGGCTCTGGTCTTAAAGTGGCAGGCACAAACAGTGCCTTGCCACATCAACCTATACTTCTGCCCCATAACTTCAGTCATCATTCTTCATTTTTTGGCTAATGGAAACTTTATGGACTGTTTTCTTCCAAAGTACATTTTAGTATAACTGGCTATATTGCTATTCATTACCTGCCATTTCTAGAACAGAAAGTCTGAATGTAAAAAAAAAAATCTGCCTGAACCTCATTTTGTATTTACCTGAATAGAACAGAGGCCTTTTACAAACAACTTGCACTTACTTGTCTTCCACATATCAAAAGTATACTGTTGATGGCAGCAGGGGCACTGTTTATCCTCAGTCTTCACCCAGGAACTGAAATGAATGGGGTTGATAGGGCACGCTTTAATTACTATCCTTACTTCATTTGACAACAGGGGCAATAACCAAAGCCATCTGTCAGAAAGGCTTTCTCCCCAGGTCACTTACACCAAGCTGGAGATTAAAAAAAGAAGGGGAAAAAAGCTGTCCTGCTCCATCCATTACAAGTAACCCAAGAGTTGACTCCACAGACCTCTAAAGAATGGTTCTTGGCCAGTTCAGAATACCTTCCTGTTAGGCAGGGGCAGCCTCATAGCAACACAGATATCTCTACATGGATATTCAGCTTGCCCTCAACTAGGCTGAGCTATGTGAGCTGCACAGATACCATACCCTTCTGGTCCACACCAAGTCCATCCACATTATGCTTATTTCCTGACTATAGAATTTAGGTGCACCTCAGGTTTCCTTCAAGAGACCTTCTCAAATTTGTTCTGTACACTATGCATCTCTTCTTCACTGCTTGTGTCTAATTACAAACCGTAGAAGCAGGAAGAGAGGTGCAGAAGGGCCCAAACGCTATTATAGGGGGTTGTGGGAATGCTGGGGAAAATGTCTGTGCTTGCAGGCTTCAGCATCTGGGTAAGTTCCAGGCATGCTGCAGAAGGACGGCCAATGAAGAAATGTACAGAGGCAGGGAGACCATTGTGCCTGGAAATTCAGCAGAGCTTCCAGGTGCATGGGGTGAAAGATCCTGCCACCAGGAGATGAGCTTGGGGATTTTATGACATAGATTACCTACCTAGTATACCATTCATGTTCTCCACAGCTTTGCACCTTGCATGATCATTGACCCCTGAGCAAAATAGGTCATCAAATCAGAATTGCAGTACTATACAAAGTAATAAGGGACTTTACAAAACACAAGGCAGTAGTAGCATAACTAAGGTGGGGGCAGCAGTCTGGGATGCCAACTTAACGTACAGCCACTGCTGCAGTCAACACAGGAGTGCTGACAGCTGGAAGTCAGCACTGCCCTGGGCACCCACTTTTGTCATTATGCCTCTGTATGATAATGGCACTCAGTCCCCAAGAAATTTAGAAATATGTTCCCACACCAGATACAATATAATTATCTAATGAGTTACTATAACAATCTAATGAAACTTACTTTTAAAAGCATAGCAGAAGTAAGTGAAGAATACCGCAGAATCCTATTTTATTATATCTCTTTCTGGGCTTCTATATTTTTCCACGCTTTATTTCCAGAAGAAGAATTAAAAAAAAACAAAAACATTGCTTCCTTATAATGACTGTACCTATTATATATTCCTGAACCTAAGTGGGTTTTTTTTTAGAAAGGTTAGTCATAAAAGAATATAATTATTACATATTTCTAGCAATATTTATTAAATGAGAAGCATTCTGGAAAAGAGAAGTAATATGAATGATATGAACTATACCTCAACCTGAAGATGAAATAAAAAGAATTTAAATAGTTCGAGTGAATTGCATACCTAAACAGCAGGTGCAACCCTGCTTAACTATTTTATGGTAGAAACTGAGAAAGGTGCTGTTAAATGCACATCCTTGTCTAGGTCTGGTATCTTATGCAATTCAGATATTGAGATATACTGGAGATTATTAGTGCTGCACTCTTTCAAACTTGTCAGTTTTCGTGACCTGTCATATATTTTTCTCCTAAGTGCTGCCAAAACTGAATCTCTGACAAGTTGTTTCATAGTGACAATACATAGGCTTAATAGGTATATTCAATGCTGCAGAAAAAAAACAACAGCAAAAAAAAAAAAAAAAAAAAAAAAAAAAAAGTACTTGCTTACAACATAGTAATGAGTTCTTAGTGCAAGCCTAAACAGACACATGATGATCAGAATCTGAAAACCCTGACTTTGTTTTGCTGGTTTCTAAAGTACTAATAAGGAATCTCAAGTAAGAGTATTTCTTTTCAGGGAAAGAGAGAGAGAAACTACAAAAAAGCTGATTAACAACAGTATCTAATATGAAGTGTATTAAGTTTTCCAGTTATGCCTGAAAGGAGAGATGGAAGCTGCACTTGCCATAAAATTCAACTACCGCTTGACAAACTAGATCAAGCAACAACAACCAGTGAGAAACTGAGCAATGTTCAAAATCACCATCACCCCATCAGTTCAGTAGCACAATATACCTACCACCTTATGATAAGTCATTTCAGTAGGATACATAATAATGGGAGAACAGAGGGAAACACTGTAGTTGGGAATGATTTTCCCAGAAGATAGCAAACGTGACCAGTGGTCTGGAGGAAGGAAACTGGTCTTTGGTCTGTTAGTCTACTGCATTGGGCAGGCTGCATAAGGAAATTTTTCACTTTGTAAAGTAAGTGGTTTCTGGGCTAAAATAGGAGTTCTCTCTCAATAACAGTGATAGCTGTAGCAAGCTATACATGTTAAAGTGAAGTGAGGATTTCATAACAGGAACATGTGTACAGCCCCCTAGAATGAGAGGTACCTTTCTCACATTGGCCTTTTACTGCTGCAACAGTCAACTTAGACACCCAGAAGCCTTTGTTTCGAAGAGGGAATAGATACAGATGGTATGTTACTGAGAAGAACCACAAGTTCTAGAAATAAATCACAAAGTACTAGAGGATGGGAGTGGGAAAGACCAGTATTTTCTTTTGTCCCCTATTTACAAAGGCCTTAGCCCTAATTCTGATCACCTCCCTCAGCATGTCAGAGAGAGAGAGAGAGAGAGAGGGAGAGAGAGAGAAACATACCAGCTGGAATAAGTAAGGTAATAGTCAGATCTCTGGGATCCAAGAACTGTTTTGTGTACATTGCAGAAGGATTGTGTTCTATATAAGCTACATCCTGCATACAAAAAGTGCAAGTTTTTTTCCCCCTGCTAGCACAGCAAGAATAAGACAAACAGTTTGATCAGTTGTGTGTTCTCAGTCATTTCTTTCCACAGTAAAACCCTTTGGAGTGGTTTCTGGGGGAACAAATCTCTGATAACCCCCTCCCTCATGGAGTTCTCTGCTGGCAGAATGAAAATTGTAGGAGGAGGTACAGCAGTCAAGTGCCTGACCTGTCCCTGTATCTGGAAGATCCTAAAGAATCTGCAGGGAGGCCATAGCTTCAAGTCAACGACTTCTGTTGACTATAAGTGGGCTTCTGATCAGGTCAGGATTTTGGAAGCAGCCACACAGTATAATTTTCCATTTCTCCATTCTTACCATTCCCTACTGTAAGGGCAAAAATGTCAGCACCATGTTGGTTTCCATTAGCAAAAGTAATATTTATAACAAAAGATGGCCCAGGTCTTAGGACCCTAAACCAACACTCTGGAGACCTTGGTTCTACTTAGGACAATCTTTTTTTTTTTTACCTCTCTGTAGCCGAGTCCCCCACCTACAAAAAGGGTGATACCACTTTCCTGCTTCCCCTGAGTGTTGTGACAACAGTTATTTAAGATTAAGATGATGCTTAAGTACTATAAAATAGTTATTTAGTTTTCCTGGGGTAAAAAATTACTTTCTTTGGAAGGGAGCACATGTAAAGACATCCACAAAAATTGAGAGTATATCATTCTTTTATTAAAGTTCAGAAGCAAGCGGACAACTTTCCATTAAGCTTTATCCTCTAATATTTTGTAAGAACTGGCTTAAAAGGCAAAACAGATGACCACAATGCTGCTTACTAGCCAAGGTAGAGGGCTCTAAATTATGCTGTAGCTCACAGCTAATGAGAATACAGGCCTGTTAAATTCAAGTGTTAATTGCTAAGATGTATTTTACAGCTAAAGCAGCATTTAAAAAAAAAAAAAAAAGAAAAAACATCTTCTTAATCCTTGTTTTGGAGTGAAAAGGGAAGAATAATTTTCAAACCATGAAAAATGGAGACAGAAAAAGCATCTAGATTATAACAATAAAAATGACAAAACACCTTTGGTTTGAAATACACTGTGCGCATCTGTGTGTGTTACACCAGGGGACCAAGTTTCACCAGTATCATTCAAATCCATAAATTCCTACACTGTACATTAAAAAGTCTCCTTTAACAGGTCTAGCAGGAATCCTAGAGCTATAATGTTCCCTTTATTAAAGCAGAGTGGACGTATGTTGGGTGGGTGGCATAATTCCAGCTCCAGGGTTGGTCTGGAGCTAGAATTATGTCAACTCTGAACTATGGCCAGGTACAGAAGTTATACTTATCCCGCAGTAAGCGCATAGAAAGTGCTTTACAGCTGTAACCAAACAGATGGTCAGGAAATGGAGTGCTGTAGAAATGATAGCTCCTACACCAAGATAACCCTGGATGGATGTGACTTCAGCACTGTAAGTTAGAGCACCATAACAAACACTTGTACTAGATCCTATCGTGGGTCGTGGTAGGTTGCATTCTGCCGACAGCCCATGGAGCACTGCAGTACCCCACTCACCCCCACTCCCAGGGCGGCACTATAGTCTCAGAAAGAGCTCACGTGGTCTGCCCGAATGCCACTGGCCCCATCCTCGGGCTCAGTAACCGGAGGTGGTGAAGCCCCCATTTCTAACCCTCCCCGCCACCTTGTTCTCTTCAGCCAGCTACGATCTCCTGTCTGGTATTATCGCTCAGTGTGTGGAGTCCATCTACCCCACCTGGGCATTTGAAAAGATCTCAGCTTTCAATTAAGTGCTGTGCTGTTTGCTGGACACCACATTCACACAGGAGGCTGGCCAAGATATTCATCTTGCATGGTGTTGTTTTGAATCATCCATACCCAGATCTCAGTCTGTTCAGCTTGGCCCGTGCTTCTCTGTCAAGGTCATACCCAATGGGGGACTAATTTGGTGCTGGTCTAAAACAGTGTAGGAATAGATTGGAGACAAGATTTTTCTGAGTAATCAATTCATTTTCATTCACCCACCCCTTACCTAAATTTAGCACAACACACAAGGCCACAGTACCCAGCCTGCCAGGCTCTCCATGGGCCCAGAAACCTAGCAGCAGGGAAGCAGTTAGAGTCCATCTTCTTATGTCACTTGGTTTAAATGCCCTAGGGCTCCTACAGACATGCAGGTAGCCTGCTTCAATATGCTGGAAATCCAGTGCATTGGAGAAGACTCGATTAATCATACACATTGGAGCAAACTTGATTAGCACATTGCAGCAGACTCGATTAACCAGTACCCACCGAAAGATTAATTGAGTCTGGTGGAGCACAGAAATTTGCACACTCTGGCAGCCTTCCGCATCACATGTATCAGCGTCCCTGTGCATCCCTGAGGTGAAAAAATGGTGGTGGGGTGCTTTGAAATAAAACACATTCAATGAACAGGGATGTGCAGGCACACTTAATTAGCATAGCTTGCTAATTAAAGCACTGGTTGCCACGCCCCAGAGCACATGTAAAAATGCTCCTGGAGTGTAGAGAATACATCTGCATGCGTGCAAGTTGTGCAACTTGTTATGAGTCTCTGCTCACTGTTAGGTAGTGTCGAGCTTTTTAGCACAACAACTTCTGGACCGTACAGGAGCCCAATATTCTGATGGTGCATGTGCCATTGCGGGTGCAGTGGTTCTGAGCACTTTGAAGTTGGCACACCATGTCATGCTGGCTAAACATCTTGAGGCAGCAGCTACCCATGCAGAGACTTTACTACTGACCTTCTGAATGTGCTGTTTATAGGTGAGGAAATGGTCTAACGCAACTCCTAGGTAGGTTGGGGTATACTCTGGGGAAGGCTGAGGTTGCCTACTCCGATATTCAGCATGCTTTTGGTTCAGTGATTGTCCAGGGGGTGATGATATGAATTTATTGATGCTCCCCACTGACCTCATGCCTTTCAAACATCCCCCGCAATCCCTGCACAATGGGGGCCTGGAATGAAGCTGAGGCACCAGGGCTGTTACCCCCTACTGTTGTGGGTTTATCAGACTGTGTTGCATTGAATGGGACCATATATCAGGTTAACTGACAGCTGGTCACCCTATCCCTTAAGGTTGTATTGCTTTCCCCGAGAGAGGCCACCATGTTGATGCAGATCCACCTTACGCAAACCAGTACCCAAACACATCCCAGAAGAGACCAAAAGCTTTTTGAGTCCCTCATCTGGGCTGTAACCAATGTTTATGACTGTAGGTTTTCACTCAAGCAATGTCTAGGTGCCATTTGGCAGGGCACCTACATATGAGCAACACTGCTCATATGTATGGCACAGCAGGAACAGGAAAAATTCCCCCTAGCAAACCCCACCTCCCATAAAGTCCCTCCTTCCCTCTCTTCCCAGAGAACAGAAGGCTCGTCTCTCCAGGCCCAGATGCTTGGGTTCCCAGCCCTCCTGGCTCCCACAGGAGGGAGATGGAGCCTAGGCAGCCATGTTTCCCAGCTGGGAAGCAAAACGTAGGTGGTCCCTGATGTGGTCAGTGCCGGGTTGTGATCAGTGCATGGTTTTCAGCCCTGGGTGGGGGAAAGGGATCAGACAGGGGCCTCACCAGACATCCCTCAGTATATTTCTTGTCTGCAGACTCTGCATTTGTGTGTGAGAGATCCAGTCAGGGAGTCAGAGATGCTGAATCCAGGATGGTCAGCCACCTGCAGAGCGCTTGAGACACCTCCTGAGATGGGACTGATTAAATGAGGACCAAATGGGACCCTCAGAGTAGGGGGCTGGAATGGACAGGTTGGCAACTTCTTGCACCCATGGTGCTGCAGCACTTGAATAAGCCATCCATGCCCAGGAGCCCACTTTGAAGGTCAAAGAACAAGATCTCTAGGTGGCCACCTACTGTCTGAAGGAGCCACCTGAACTGCTGCAGAGCAGAGAGTCACAGCACCAGGACAAGGAGTTTATGCACAGGGTCAAAGACCACTTGAGATCTAGCTACGACACCCCTGAGTGGTGTCAGTGCCACCTCCCGTGGAGAAACCATAGCCCTCCTGGGCAGGAGTGATGGGATAGGTTGCCACCCAGCCCCTCATGGCATGGTAAGCCCCACTCCATGGACTCTTCCCTGGGGTGACAGGAATGGGAGCTCCAAGTGGGCCAGCCCTGGATGGTGGCTTCCCATGTCTCTGACTGGCCAAGGGACTCTAGTAGCCTCTCTCCTCCCCATAGATTGACAAACAGCCCCAAACTTGAACTTGCTTAATAATGCATGAATTAATGGCTTCCACAGACTCAGTCCCCTGATTAAGCCTGTGGAAGCCATTAATTGACATGTTATTAAGTAACTAAGGGGCCACTAATGGCTTCCATGAACTTGATCAAGGAGAAACGCTATTGAAGAGCCACTAACAATTGCATCATCCCTTGGACTCACTTTAGGATTCTCAAAATAAAGTCATATGGGTTCCTTAGACTTCTTAGCTCCATACAATGTAAGGAAGTATAATCCCATTCCTACAGAGGGAAAAGCTGAGGCTGTGGGTGTTTCCAAGATGATACCTTCAAACATAAATGGTGGCAAGCACACTTTATACAACAAGCTAATACAGTTTTTAATCCTGCTCAACCCACATCAACCAACAGAAGCTGCAGGTGCTGAGCAATCAGGCCACTTGCATATAAATTTAGGACTTTATGTGCCCAGGATTGAAACCTTTGGCACAATTTCCTTGTCCGTGGTCACACAGAAGTATAGGTGAGAGCCCAGACAAGAACCGCAGCATATTTTAGCAACAAGATCATGTTTCCTCTGAAAGTGCTGAACTAAGGATATATTAGAAGAAATGATTAGTCTATATCATTAAACCCATGCAATGATTATTGTTGATTTTGCTTTTATGCCAAGAGACAATTCTCAAGAAGCAATAATGGGATATATTAGTAAGAGAGACTATCACATTGTGTGATACTTTTACTTGCAAGATATTAGAATTTATAGGAAAGGCATTTTTTCTGTATTATCATCCTTCATTAATAATAAGTTTTAATGTCGGCTCCCTCTGATTTTTCATCATATAATGCAATGTGCTTATCCTTCACTGATAACTGTCTACCTTTATGCTGCAGTGGAAATTGATTTGATTAATGCAGAGTGTGAAAATTCCTTTATTTCAGCCCATTAATGCTTATTCAAAGGGGAGATGGTACTAGCTGGTATTTAATGCAAATCATTTTAACAAAATAAGTCTGGAAGCACATACGGATATTCAAACTATACTGTATTGTTCTGATTGTGTCTACCCGTTCCCTCCTTCCAAATGAATCATAAAATTCACACTCAATTCATATACAAAATCAACCTATAATTGGGCCTCTTGAAGTCTTCATCTTCACTTTTTTTCTTGCAATATTTTTGTGCATGGAATAATCCCATATCAGAAAAAAAAAATCAGTGCACATTAGCTATGTAATAAATGTAATATCTGCCAGGGCCCATGGAAGATGGGGTCACCCACTGACTTCCCACAGATTTTCCACTAGCCAAGGAGCCTTGTAAGAGGAACAAAATATTACAGAATTCAACAGGTAGAACACACTACAAAACAGCTTTACATGCAAGTGACAGCATTATATTTTACCTATCCCAAACATTTCCCTACAATTACTATTAAAAGATATTTATGGTTTTGGGAAAGTGTCTGACTTTAAAATAAATTACGCTAAATCTGAGCTATACAGCTATAGTTTTAAACTGCCTAGGCACAAAAAAAATTCCTTCCAGAATACATGGGTAATAAATTCTGGAAAGTAGCTGGGAATTCCAGTTTCAGATAGCAGAAATCAGGTGCATCAGCTCGTTCTGAGAGAAGGCCAAAATCCATTTATATACTATGGTTAATAAGCATGGTTATAAGCTTAGGACATTACAGAGCTTTCAAATCAGATGTCTTCAAGAGGTTTGTGCAGCAATCAAGAGCAGAATAACTATGCTATCTATATATGACTTATTCTAACCTGTGACTTATCATTACTTACTTGTTTATTCAGTACCTGTGCATTGCAATCAACGCTATTAGGTGTAGAGAACATGCTAACCTTTACTACCACTTCTAGTTCTGCCTCCCTTCACTCACTTTTGTTCCCAAGTATCTTTCCGTCTTTTCCTCTGCCTCACCTTCCATTCAAAAGCTTACAATTCTTCTGGGCTTCACCCTTTCTCTAGTCTTCGTACAGCATTATTGTAACCTTTTAACTACTGATCATCATAAGTGTCACCATTAACCACTAGAGTAAACATTCCAGCGGTATTAGCATGTGTTATTTGCATCCTTCAAAGTCATTATTCCAAGCCATCTACAGATGCAAGACACTGCCACTGTATCTAGTTACACTCATTCACATTTGAAAGATTACCATCTTTACAACCTTGGGAGCTGGAAATTTAATTTTTAAAAGAATGCTGAGGCTGTGTAAAATCCAGATATCCCTTGAAATATATCAAGTAGGCAGGGAGTTTGACACCTCTTACATAGCAGCTTTGCATGATTTAAGTGGCAAACCTTTCTCAAGCAAAGCAAAACAGGAATTTTGAAGTGCTGAGAAAACGTATGATTTCTTGATCAGGAAGAGTGGTGAAAATGACTGTTTTCTAGGATTGATTTTTTGTTTTGAGACCATCTTATAATCATCCCAGAAAAAACATATTCAGCAACAGAAAGTGATTTTTGAATATTGGTGGAATTAGAAAAAGACCGAGAGAATGCAGCTCTCTCAAGCCTAGCCCTTCCCCAGGATAGAGCAATTGTTACTATATTCTCAAAGGGCACAAACCTACTTCATTTTATGCACCCAGATGGCCCTTACCCAGCCACAGAGCTGCCATTTTTGGCACTTACGCACAGCTAGCATCCTACTGCACATGCAGTGAAGAGGTACGAGCATCTTTATGACTACTGAGAGCATGCAGAAAGCTAAGCACTGATCAGGAAGGTACGCAGTTCCATAGACAGGTTCCTTGAGAAAGGATACAATGTGAAGCTGTAGCCAGGAAAAACCCAGAATTAGCACCTGTCAGGTGCCAGAGAAGGAGGAGGAAGAGGGCAGCCCTCCCATGTTCTTGCCCTATAGATGAACGCTTAGGTCATTCATCCAGAAGCAAATTAAGATTTCCCTTGTGTCCCATGCAGGGTAATAAGTGCAGGCTTGTCTACAGGGGGTGATCAATCCTTTATTTCACAATGGTTCCCCATGTGGACCCTTTATGCTGGAATACAGGTGCACTTGAGAAGCAGCTCAGAATAATTTATTCCATAAAACTATTCTGGTCAGTTTCCATGTAGACAGAGGCTTAGGAGTTCACAGGAAATGGACTGAAAGCATATCATCTTTGTATTGGTTGGTACCTTTCCTCACATAAATGAATCCCAAATTAGATTATTATATAAACACCACCACCACCAGAAACCCCATGAAATTTTGATCTAAAGAACAAAATGGAAACGAATTTTTAAATATTAAGGGACATAAATATTCACAAAACAAATTCTGATGACACAAAGCTTTGTACTTTGAGATGCTGACTGAGTAAAGACAGCAAACATTTTAAAGTGATTTTAAATACAGAATAATTTAATTGCATCAAATATGACGATGGTCATAAACATGTTTATTTTAATGTATTTTAAAGTCCCCCTAACAAAGCCAACTGAAGATTGACATCAGGAAAACAAAATTGTGACTTGCAAAATAAACTCAAATTGTGAACAGAACATCCACTGCTGACTAGAAGAAATGAAGCCAATTAAAATTCTGCTGATTTTCACAAAAACAGTCTCATGTGACTGAATGTATAGAACATTTATAAAATAGAAATATTTATAACATAAAAACACATTCTTTAGTACTGCTTAAATAAATATTACCATTTAAATCAACTGTAAATATTGCAGAAACAGGTAATGGGACTTGGGAACAGATGTTGCTTGTGTCCCTGGATAAATTGTGTCTGTATCGGACTCAGAACGGAAATATCTGGAGTTTGGCACATACACACATCGTCCTTCTAATCAGGGTTCAGGGGGAGGCTGTTTGCACTGCCACTTTTCTACCATTGAATCAATGATGCAGTTCTGGGATAACCATCCAGACACATGTTGCTATGTTACACAACAGACCATAAGTACTTATCTCATGAAGCTTTTGAGGATTTTTCCTAGGATGGCAGACATGACGACTGCATGAGATCAAATACTTTTTGCAGGACAAAAGCAATGTCTGTTTGTAGCCTAACCTGTGTTCCAAGACAGAGGTGACAATCGCCACACAGGAAGCAAAAAGAATGCACCACGAGTCATACTAGACTGGCCGGCATTACTTTGTTTTACATGATCATAGAAGCTATCGTTTCTGCAGTCCCCTGTGGCTCCTATATACCAACTCAGCACGTATGCAGAACAACAACAATGGCAGTTCTCACGGCCTATCCCATGATGATCTGTCCTATTCCTATGCTGGCAGGAATACTGCAGACCCCATTAGCACAAGAACAAGCAGAACAGCCTTATGCCATCCTCCATCTTTTGCAAACCATAATACAAGAGAATTAGATTCAGGCTCTAAACTTAAAATCTCTGAAAGGTACAGAAATCCACTGCTGAAAGCTTGATACTGCAAGGTAATGGACACTAAGGACCCAATTCAGCAACAACATGCTCAGCTTAACTCTGTGTGTAGTCTCTTTGACTTTAAAGATATTACTTTCAAGCTTTAGGCAAAGCATTTAGGAGTCTGCTTAACAGGTTCACAGTATGTAACAGGGCTGTGCAAAGCTTTGGTAGCTGATTCAATTCAGAGGAGATTTGGCCTGATTCAGGGACCAAATCTGAATCGAATCGGGAGACCAAGTAAAAGCTCTGTATTAATCCGAAATTATTCAGAAAACCTTCGGAAAAGTTTCTGCTGATTCAGAGATTCGGCCACAAACTAAACAGCTGAGCTGTGAAAATTTTCGATGGGTGTTTCATTTCAAAGCTGTTTTGACGCATTTCAAGCTCAAAACAGCAAAACTGAAATGAAACAAAGAGGCTTTGAAACAGCTTTGAAATGAAATGAGGGCACTCGAAACGTTCCAAAAGTTTTGAAACGTTACAGTTTTCAAAGCTAGACCTGCTTGTAGCTAAACAGAAACTAAGGAGAAGAAGGGGGAAAAGGTTTGATTCCCTAGCCCTTTGATCATTTCCCCAGCTCTTCCCAGGGGGCACAGGCCCGCAATCAGTGCGCGGGGTTTCAGCAGGCTGCCACTGCAGGCTGGGGCCAGCAGCAGCACCACAGTCTTTCCGGTACTCAGCGAAGGTACCCCGACAGCGTGTGGCATTTCTCTGACCACGGTTCTGAAAAAGTGTGTCATTATTTCAAGATACTTTGGTCACAGTGTAGCAATGCTTGTCAGATGATCTCTTGCACACCAATTCAAAATATTTTTCTAAAGCACCAACGTGTCTAGAGCTTTTCATGTTCTTCTTCACAGAAATTTCAGTTACTTCTTATTTCAAGTAAAAATTCCCAACTAACCTTGTCATTCACACAGGGCAAGATCCAGGCCAAACTTGTAGGGGCCTCTCTTCAGACCTTGCAGTGTCTACAAAATGACTTCCTGATCCCAAAATTAATTCCAATTTTTTTTTTTTTTTTCACTTTTCACTGAAGCATCAGTAGTTTAAAACCTTCTGGCAGCCAGACTGCTCCCTGCCAGGGAAGTGCCATCATCATCATCAAGCCACAAAGACCCGCTCCCTCTTACCATTTTCCTTTTGGTCCCCCAAGTCTCTCACTCTTGCCTACACTAGGGCCCAGCTCCAATAAGAACTATTCTATAGCTCAGTAGTTAATATGGAAAATACCCTGAATAATGTTTGAAAAGAAAAATGAAGGTCCTACTGAGTTAACAAGACATTGGTGAAGCTTTTAAATGTAACAGTGTATACACAGACCAAGAAATTACAGGAGATGCCTACGGAGTTGTAAAGGAAACATGATACTGAGCATGTAAAAGTTCCATTTTTATTATATTAGCAAAGAAAACCATGGAATGGAGAGTCATGTGCACATGTAGCACAATAGGCGACCCTGCTGCATGATGGTATAGCTAGTATAATATACTGTGGGGATAATACAAATCACAAAGTCAAATGATGTGGTCGGCAGAATTTTTTCACATGGTTAAGATGACAGATTTTTCAAAGGCACAAAGGAATCCAACTTCTATTGAATGGGAGTCGGACATCTAGCTCCCGATTTTGGCCTTAAACGTCTCCCTAGCAGTGCATAGCAGGGAAGGGGAATACCTCGCCATAATGCTATAAAACCTGGCACTCTGAGGAGCTAAGAGACTGCCTCTTCCCCATAGACCTGAGCAGCAGCAGATGCAGAAGGGATGCGCACACCCCTTTCCGACTACACAGCAGGAACAGCAGCTGGGAACATATTTTAAGTATGAATTCACAGCAAAAACACCTAAATGTATGAATTCTGCTCTTCTGTCCCCTTCATGCTCAGAGGTGTATCCCCTCCCTTCACTGCCCCCCCACCAGGACCCTCCCCCCCCTACCTGCCCCTGGGGGTGAAGGGAGCTCCAGAGCTGCTCCAGCTAGACTGCACAGGGGCTGGGCTCAGCCGGGGAAAGTGGCAGCAGCAGCAACAGCGGGTGAGGGAAGGGAAGGGGAGAGGAAAGGAAAAAAGAGAACATGCCTCTGAGTAGGGAGGGGAAGAGGGAAAATTCTTACCTGTTTGGAAATTTCCCTGCTGC
This sequence comes from Crocodylus siamensis, assembly GCF_052110815.1. Classification (NCBI taxonomy): domain Eukaryota; kingdom Metazoa; phylum Chordata; order Crocodylia; family Crocodylidae; genus Crocodylus; species Crocodylus siamensis. Next base: position 174,456,295 of record NC_143395.1, read on the forward strand.
TCTGATAGCATGGTCTGTCCACCCCAGTTAGAGGGTGTGGGGGAAGGAGGTTGGGTGCAGCCATCCCTGCAGTACTGGTCACTGCTCCCACACTCTTGGAACTGCTTCTGAACAGGGGTGTTCATTCATCTTTTACATGTCTGATGTGCCACCCGTGCATTAAACTATTTAGTAACTGGCATCAAAAAGGGTAATTAAGTAAATTGTGTCTTTTTTTACTGCCCCTCAAAAATTTTAAATAAATGGATCCATTTTATTCCCCTAGTACCATCGTGGAAAGAGGCAAAAGTGTAATGAAGAATGAATACACGGTAAATGCACACCTAAAAAAAAAAAATGAATGCGTTAAAATTTATTTGTAAATAAAGAAGTAGCAGCTTTCAGAATAGCAGACAACCAAAGGAAAGAAAACATGTCTCTCAAGTCTAATGCACTACAGCAAGATTTAACAGCAAGGAAAAATGCAAATATTAAAACGTGTGCATCCTTTCTCTGGCACCCCATGCCATTATGATCTCTCCCAACTTGTAACCAGAGGCAATTGCCAAAAGGTCAAGAGCTAGATGGTTGTATGAAGATAAAGATAATAAGATTAATAACCATAATACCAAGAACCCCATCTGGCAAGTTTAAAAACTCTTACAAGTCCCACTTCTCACCAGTGGTTTTAGAAAAGCAACAGCTAAACTCTGACTGACAAGAAATTCTGTAGGCTTTTCCAAGTCCACTCCATGCAATCAAGTCCTGCATTTAATTTAGAGTTTTAATAGAATGAACTCTGCGTACCACATCCCAATATGAAACAGAAAGCCCTTGATACACTTTGCTTACTAAAGGGTTTTAATTCTCAATTCAGAGCAAATAAAACCAAGTAAACACAGCAGGGCTTTAACCTTCCTCTTCTAACAAGTAATAATCTTATTTGGGAATGGGATTAAGCAGAGATGTGGAGGAAAGACGATACAGCAAAATATATCCACACTGCAAAAGAAAAACAGGTACTGAATGACATTTTCCATGTTTGTCATAAAATAATCCTTTTACAATTAGCTGTGTTTATCATATAATCTATCATGTCTTTCCATTTACTGCATGTAAACAGATGTTTCATGTGCTTTGAAAACATTATTGGAGTAACAATTTAAAACATAATGGGCCATATTTCTTTAGCCACAGAATACAGTGTTTGAATATGCTATTAGAAACTCATCTGCAGACAGGTTTTTGATGGGGAAAAAAAATCCACATCCCCAGTTAGAGCAAGAAACAGAATCTGAGCTTTAAAATGAATGCTTGGACACCATTTGGGTAGCAATCAGCAACTGGCCTTAAATCAGTCCTGACAGCTAGATAATCTTTAGCAAAAAGAAAGTACTTTTTGTAGCTAATCAATTTTGCAGACGAACAACTCATTCTAGGACTTTTGATGTGTAGCTTGGTGTCGCTTTGTCTTTTAAGGATGTGCTCTGATCAAAAAAAGGGTGAGCTCTGCAGGGGGCAAATTGAGTCGAGTTAAGACTCTTAGCAAGAGTCTAGGCCTTCCTGGAACTAAGGAATAAAAGCTAACAGAGTGTCTTCTGTGGCACTAGGGGATGCGAGTGCTGTGATTAGGGCGCAAGGTAAGCAAGGCACAACAGTTTTCTTATAAGGAATGTGCCTGGCACAGAGCCAGGGGACTGGTGCACCATACAAGGAATGTTTGATGCAGTCCCAGGGGATTGGACAATTTGGTATGAAAAAGTTATAAAAAGTAGTTAACACAAAGGCAGGTGTGTGTTAGTATGAAGCGATTCTGGAAGGACAGACAGCTGCTTGAACAGCAAAGAAGCCAGAAACAAGCATCTCACACACCCAGCAGAGGACGTGAGGCCTGGCACTTCCATAAGTCACCACTGAAATGTCTAAGAAGCCACTTGCCAGATTGTATTATGGGGAGAAAACATTAATAGTAACCCCTAGGCAATATTACAAGTTCACTTGATACTACAGTGGATGAGTTGCCATGTCAGTCCTTTAGGGCTCTGGCAAAAAGAAATCCTATTGGTGACAAGCTCCCTCATCAAAATGTTTTGCAAATTCAGTGAGCAAGTTCAAGCTGACCACTGTTACACCGTCTCAGAGACTTCATACTAGTTCTTTCAATCTCGGATGTTTCTTCTCATGTAGAAAGAACTGCCCCTCCTGAATGTATAGGACTGTTTTTGGTGTACAAAAGCAAACAGATTCCCCTCAAAGACCGCGAGTGGCTCCAGGAGGCCATTGCTTGAATGATGTGGAAGTTCTTCTTTAGCACCAAGACTCGCTCATCAGAAACATCTCCTTTACCAACATCTGTCCTTGTGCATTTGGCTACACAGTCTGCATAAATGCTGCCCATCAAAAATGTCTTCACCTAATTCATCAGTGCTGGTTACTCTGCCACTTCCACCCATGGTAAAAAAACATGGCATAGGAAAATCAAATCCACTGTTTTGAAGCTTCTGCTCAGGCTGTCTTAAAATCAAGGCACATTGCCATAGCCGTCTTCATGATTTGCTCCACCATTCAAATTATTTCTTTACATGTTCAAAGTAGAATACAGAAAGGTTACCTGTGAGTGTTTTCTGGTTCCTTAACTTGCACACTCCAGCAGCCACAGTGTCTCACGTATTCAGTGTTCCCATGCTCCAAAATGGCAGTGGGAGTACTTTAACTAAAGCTCAAACAAGTTTGAACTAAAGCTGAAGATACAAGATGCTGTAGGGCACTTCAATTAAAGCAGCTGCTGAGAGCAGTTCTAATTAAAGCACCCCACCCCACCCCCAGAGCATGTGTAAAGACTACCATTGTCCACAAAACTTTTATATGTTCCTTTTTTTTAATTCCCATCTTGCCCTTCGTACCATTTCAGTTGATTCATCAATAGCCAAGAGGCACTGCAAGACCTTGGTACAGATGCTAAAAGATGGGATGGAAATAGGAGATTCAATGATATAGGGTACATATAAACATTACATTCAGATCTACCTAAACCAAGGTTAGGTTGATCTAAATGCCCAGCTGTGCAGGTGTTCTAAGGGCTTAAATAGCCCCCCAAAATGTGCACAGTTAATCTAAATTAGTTCACCTCAGATGGGTCTAGGAAGGGTTATCTCAATCTAGCTAAAACCTGTACAAGCTCACAGCTCAATCTTGGGACTGGGAAAACCCAGCAGCTCACCCCAGACCCAGAGCTGTGCTGTTCCTACCCCCTCAACCCTGACTGGGCTTAAAGCAAGCTGCCTGAACCTAAACCAGGTGTGGCTCACACTTGTACATATGCATAAGGTTTACATCTAGCAAACTGGTGAGATACTATAGCAATGCACTCAGAACTGCAAAATATGTTGCTGTTGAGCAAAAAATTGCAATACGGTGTAATTAGAAAAGAAAAATGTTCCTCAAAAGAAATGCCCAACTGGTACCAAGGGAACTGTGGGTGTAAAATTGATAAGTGTTTGAACACCATCTGCCAAGATATCAAAAATGCAATTCCAAGAAAAAGAAGCATAACAAATGAGTGCCCTGAAATTCTCATCTTAAAAGTCAAAGAAGAAAAAGTTCATAAAATGGAGGAAATACATTTTTGATCGTGGCAGACTGTGGAGTTCTACTGTAAATGCATTTCTAAAAATCTGTACATAGTCAGTGCAAGAGGAAAGGGTTTTTTGGGGGGAGGGGTGAGGAGGAATTATCTTTTACTGGACCAACTGCATGGTTGGAATTAATTTAGACAAGCTTTTGAATGCTTCCTCAGGTCTAGGGAAGAAGGAAAGTACAAGCATGGTTAAGAACTGTTGTAGAGCTGTGAAATTGAAGGGGGGAAATTCCCAGGGGTAATACAAAAACAAATTAGCAGAAGAAAAGCAGCTTGATTACTGGGAGATCAAGACCTATCAAAAGGGAAGAAGGTCATTACCTGTACCGTGCAGGAAGAATTTCAGGAATCAGGTAGATTACAGTGGGTGTGTCTACATGTGTGCTTTAATGTGCAGTAGCCTATTTTACTGTGCATTAAAACATTACAAAAAAGTGCAATTACACTAATGCACAGTAAAACAGGCTACTGTGCATTGTGTCACTTCAAAAAATGTGCATTTTCAGTACTGTGCATTAGGGCAAACTAATGCTCATCTATCAAGTACCTCACATTGGAGGTACTAGATTTAATGTGCATTAAGAAGACTTCATTAATGTTAGAGGGGCACCAATACATTGGTCCCATATAATATCAGCACCAATATAAGGAATATTGACGTTATCAGCAATTGACTTTTTTTTTGGCTGTTGTGGCCACTAACTGATAAATGCCCCATGCATGCGTGCAACCTCAGCACAGCACACAGGCAGCCAAGAGTGCAGCCTGGCATTGTGAAAACAGTGTCCAGCTGGTAATTCTGTGGTGGGGGAAAGGGCGTCTCGGGGCAGAGCAAGGCCCCTGTGATAAGTGGGGTGGGGCAGGGGCAGGCATTGCAGAGCTGAGATGAGTGGCTTCCACCACTATGTGCACCCCAGGAAGGCACAGGGGGGCCATGTGCCCCTTAGATATGTGCATGAGGCAAGGGCGGGCTGGAGCAGCACTAGGCTCTTTCTCATGGCAGGGCTGGGCCAGGCAGAGCTCAGTGCAGGCAGTGGCAGCACTTGGAGGAGGGCTATGGGGGGAGCTACAGCCACCTCAAAATTTACCATAGCCTACCCCGTAGCAGTACTGCCGCTACTCACCCAGAGTACAGCTTGGCCTAGCCCCCCTCCACCAGGAAAAGCTTAGCGCAGCCCCAGCTCACAGCAGCAGCTCACCCGCACCACGTGCACAGATCCAGGGTCATGCACCCCCATGCCCTCCCAGGGTGCATGCAGCAACAGGAGCTGCCCCACACCCCATCTTGGCTGGGCAGTGCCTGCCCTTGCCCCTGCCCTACTCCCTCCCTTCCTTCCTCACTGCAGGGGCCACAGTATGCTCCCCCCCATGCCCCTTCCCTTCCCTCTTGCCCTACAACAGACTTACCAGCCAGATGCTACTCTCCATGCTGCTGAGCCTCCTATTGGCAATCAGATTGGTATTGGCCAATATGGTGTGTTAAAAATCAGCCATTGGTGTCAGCCCAAAAAAATCCCTATCAATGCACCCCTAATTAATGCATGTGTAGCCACACCCAGTGCGTCATAAAATCAACATCAGTGTTGAGTCCTTAGTTCCTAGTGTCCAACCTGCTTACAAAACTTTTTTCCTCAAACAAATCTTTCCAAGGTATTTGGTACATTTCCCTTGAGCACAAGGATAGCGAAGTCAGAAAGGGACTGGCTGTTCTGTGAGAAGAGTGCTTCTAATAGTGGGAGGGGAAGTGGGGGGGGTCTGTCCTTTTTGGTGTACTTGGGATAGTTGATGATCTTGTGAATTTAAGCATGGTGGTCCATGGGTTTTTCTTGTATATGGTGGCTTGTAGGGTGCCATCTTGGAAGAGAATCTTGGTGTCTAGAAAACTCATGTTAGTGTAGGAGTATTCCAGAGAAAGTGGGCGATAGGTGTTAAACCTGTGGTAGAAGTCAATAAGCAAGTCCAGGTGCTGCATCCAGATAAAAAAATAATAATAGGGCTGTGCGAGGCTTTGGACAGAGCTTCAGATCCAGAGAAACTTCGGACACTTTGGGGTCTGAAGCAGCATGTCTGGGTGGAAGTGCTGCCTCCTTCGGCTTCCCAAAGCAGTTCGGAGCCACCTTCGAGATCTGGCCATAGGGTATAATGGGGAAACAATGAAATATCTATAACTTTATTGTTTTTTTGTCCAATTTGGAGAAATTTTCAGGGGTGGTAGATTCTGCAGAGAGGATGAAGCCTGCCAAGCTTCAAGAACATCAGTTCAGGGGGTTGGGGGGAACAGCACCCCAAATTCTTGAAAGCAAAACTCCTGTCACGTCTGGGCGTTACAACATAGCAGGGTAAACACTGCAGGGGTGGTAGCTCTTACTGAGGCCACAAAGCCTGCCAAGTTTCAAGGAGGGGTCTGGGGGCAACTGTACCCCAAATTCTTGAAAGCAAAGCTCCTGCCACATCTATGTGTTACAACACAGGGGGGGTCAAAACTGCAGGGCTGGTAGCTCTTACTGAGGCCACAAAGCCTGCCAAGTTTCAAGATCAGTGCAGGGGTTGGTGGGGGGGCGAACTGCCCTTCAAGGTGCAGCAAAACTCCTGCCATGGGTGCTTGTGGGACTGACTGTGTCTGTCTTGAGGCAGGGAGGGGAGACACTACTGCAGGCCTGGCTGCTAAACTACTGTGTTCCCAGTTACCAGTCAATCATGATTCACTCAGGGACCAGCTCAATACACAGGACCTAGCTCATGTAGCCAGTTAATTGCCATCGATTAGCACCTACAAAACCAGACTAAGGAGAGGAAAGAATCAATACAGACAATCAACTGCCCCAAGACAGACACAGTCAGACCCACAAGCACCCATGGCATGAGTTTGTCTGTCAGCAGCTAGGGGTGCAGGGCCCCAGAACCCCCCTGCACTGATCTCCTCGACAGCTGGCAGGCATCATGGCCTCAGCAGGGGCCACCACCCCCGCAGCTGTCACCCCGCTGCGCCTTAACACACACAGTGTCACCCATGGCACCAGTTTTGCTTGTCCACAGCTTGAGGGGCAGTTCCCCCCAAATTCCTGCACCAACCTTCTTGAAACTTGGCAGGCTTTGTGACCTCAGTAAGAGCCACCATCCCTGCAGTTTTGACTCCCTTGTGTTATAACACATAGCCATGACATGAGTTTGGCTTTCAAGAATTTGTGGTACAGTTCCCCACAAACCCTCACACCAATCTTCTTGAAACTTGGCAGATTTCATGGTCTCGGCAGAGGCTACAATCCCTGCAAGTTTTTCATATAAAAACGAAAAAACAAAAATAAAATGAAGTTATAGATATTTCATTGATTCCCCATTCTACCCTATGGCTGGATCGTCGAGGTGGCTCCTAAGCTTCAGAGACACTTTAGCCGGATCGAGGTGGATCGGATCGGATCAGATCATAGCCACCTGAAGCGGCTGGATCCGAAGCCAGATTGGATTGCTGCCAGCTCGCACAGTCCTAAAAAATAACATCCATGTAGCACAGGTATAGTGCAGGTTTGATTATATAATTTTCTAGAAAGTCCTCCGCCAGGTGGCTCATGAAAAGGCTGGCATGTTGAGGAGCCACCTTTGTGCCCGTAGCTTGGAGGAAGTGTTGACTGTTGAAAGTAAAGTTGTTGTGGTTAAGGGTGAAATGAGCACCATGTTACAAATCCAAGTGTACTCCAAACCCTGTGGGTATACCTACAATGTATATGGTTCAGCAGACATTTAAAATTAAGTATAGTATCAAATACATGCAGCCCCTGTAGGTGAACACAGAGTTGACATGCCTCGCCATACCTTTTAATTTCTTAATATTTAAAAGGTAGATAAATTAGAACAGTTGTCATATGTGCACTAGAAATCAAAATTACACAACAATTTTTAGAAATATTTGCATCTAAGAGACAGAGGCAAAGGACAATCAGGACAGCAGCTCAGAGCAGCTCTTAAATTTGGTTTATTCATGCAAAGGAAAACCAGCCAATGCTTGATTTTAGTGGTGATGTAGCCTAATGACTCCTGCACTATTCCCAGCAAGCAAATGTACAGGTATGGTTGAGAAAAAGAGAGTGTTGTCTAGGCTTTTCAATGTCCAACCAGTCCAAAGCTGACAGAATCACTCATGATGCTGGATGGGGTTAGCAAACAGCCAAAGCAACCACTGTACAGCTCATTGCCTCTGCCAAGTTGTGCTGTACATTCCTCGCCCCTACTCCAGGAGGTGAGCCTATCATTATAGAACCCAAAAGAGAGAAAAGGAAATAGTACTGCTCCAGTCCTGCAATGCACTGTATCCTTACAGAGCTCCATGAGTTTTGCATATGCATTGCGTGTTGTAAGATCAGAGCGAAAAGGTACCAAATAAAGACATTCTGATATTTCTAGGCTGCAATGGCAACAAAAGAACACAAACAGCAATGTAAAGCAGAACAAACTGAAAGCTCCAGTGCATCATCAACTTTAAAAAATTTGCTTTCTTGCAAGGATTTTCATGTTGGTAATTCAGCAATAGCTGCATCTAAATGAAAGTGTTGCATGCCTCTTAACCTGATAAACCATCTTGTCTGCAAGAACTGTGGAAATGTTAAAGTCACTCAAAATACAGAGAGAGAGTGTCATACCAAAACGAAGAGTTTCAAATGGCCTCTTAAGAATGCTATTTTTTGTAAAAATTGTGATAACTGAATTTCATGGGTACTTCATCCTCATAAATGCACAAGCAAGCACCAACACTGACAAGAAAAACGGGACCCTATCTGATCTATAGGTCATGACAATGTTCACCAATTGGCCAGAATAATTTTGTCCCCAGCTGTCACATGAAGGTATTTACACTGCTTAGATAGTTCTTCATTCCATTTACATCCCACTTTTGTGGCTCGTTAAAAATAGTGTCCTTTTTAATAGAAATTGCTATGACAATCAATTCCTTTTTGCATGTTGGTATTCTAGGAGGCATGTTAGCCAAGAAAGATTGTGTAGCTTAGTGAACTCCTAGACTCTCAATACCGATTTTAATTAATCAATCACTAATTCATGAAACCTAAATAATTAATTCCACAGTTCTCACTGGAATGCATGGTAGCGACACCCCCCAAAAGAGAAAAGAAAAAAATACTGCATTGTGCTCATCTGCTCCTATTCATAATGCTAATCGAACCTAATCTCCATCACCTCGCATTTAGCACTCTGAGCAATGCCTGCATTCACTTTATGCTGACAACCCAACAGGAACTATTTTTCTTATGGAGATGCTTTCAGAATTTGGTTAGAACAAAGAAAACTAGGACAAAGAGCCTTTGCACGTGGCCTGCCTAGCCAACTGAACAGCCATAACTTTGTATGTTCAGTGGTAAATGGGTTTTGATGTCAATTCAATTCCTGCTTGCATCCCTTAAGTCACAGGTGTCAAACACGTGGCTTATGAGCCAAATCCAGCCTGCAGAGCCCTACCATCTGCCTCCTGGTATTGCCCCTGGCACTGATCAGATGGGTGGAGGACAGGGGTGGGAAGGAGTCCTTGAGTCTGATCAGGGCTATGGACTGACCCAGTGCCACTCATCTGATTCACAGGGCCAAATGAGTTTGACACCACTGCCTTAGGTGCTCCAACAATCTCTCTCTTTCCACCCATGCTCAGCAAGAAGTTGAACAGACTTACTGTTCTAGACATTACCTGTATACAGGACCTCTTTGGGATAATGACTAGTGATATCCTTACAATCTCTGGTTTTTCCTGCTATTTTTTTCCTATTGCTCCCCAGGCCCCTCTATCCAGTGGAGTAATTTTGACCCAAAAATGGCAGGGAAGGCTATAAGGATCAGATACTGGACCCTCAGCAAGCTCAGTTTCCCTTTCCCCAAAAGCTGCCCAGTAATACTGTGTCCCACATGTATTCCATAGAAGCATATAAACAGCAGAGAGATACCATCATTGTGCTCATTCAACAAGTGCAAAGTCCTGCACTTAGGATGAAAGAATCCCATGTACCACTATAAGCTTGGGGCCAGCCCTTGTTGCCAGCAAGGCTAACACCATACTGGGTTGCATTAGTAGGAGCATTAAGAGCATACTGAGGGAAGTAATTATGCCCTCTATTCAGTACTGGAGAGGCCACATCTGGAGTACTGTCCAGTTTGGGGCCCTTCACTACAGAAAGGATGTGGACAAGTTGGAGAGAGTCCAGTGGAAGACAACAAAAATGGTTTAGGGGGGCCTGGGCACATGACTTCTGAGGAGAGGCTGCAGGAAAAGAGGAGACTGAGGGGGGATTTAATAGCAGTCTTCAGCTACTTGAAGGGTGGTTCAAAAGAGGATGGAGCTGGACTGTTCTCAGCGGTGGCAGATGACAGAACAAGGAGCAATTATCTCAAGTTGTGGCAAGGGAGGTTTAGGTCAGATATTAGGGAAAAAATTCTCACTAGGAAGGTGTAAAGCACTGGAATGGATTACCTAAAGAAGTGGTGGAATCTCCATCCTTAGAGATTTTCAAAGCCTGGCTCAACAAAGCACTGCTCTTGCCAGCTCTGTCAAGCTCCTTCCTTGTTGTCTCTCGCTGGTCTCCCCGAGTCAGCCCATGCTGCCCCTTTTAGCCCCCCCCCCCCCCCCCCCAGGTGACCCAAGGGGCCAATCGGGACACGGCGGAGTCTCTGGGGCCTGATTGGTGAGAAAAGGGAATCCCAAGCCCTCCAATCATCTTTTGCCCTTTCAAAACCCCTGGGCCAGGTCACTCTCAGCTAGGCCATCATATGTACATGACAAATACCTGGTTGTTGTTGCCATACAATTCTGTTTTGTAATATGAATAATGATAACTACTTGGGCCCAACCCTCAGCTGATGCAACTTCAGCAAAGCTTCATTGATTTGTATGGTATTACACTGGTTGACACCACATGAGTACCTGGCAGAGTAAATTCAGACCTTTGAGCACAAACTGCATCAGCCAAATGTACATTTTCCTAAAAAGCCTTTTGGTTACTCTTGTCACAAACATATCTGCTATGGTTTAATGTTAGAAAATGTACAAATGCAGATATGTGAAAGCCTGAGTTCCCACTACTAGAATCTTTATATCACTTTACACACTCTCCCTCTCACCTTGTTATTATTAAATGTTCAAATTTTTTTGGTCAAACAACAGTTAACGCCTCAACCTTTTTTGTTAACTTCTGAGTGTTAAAAGCTTTCCTTTCATCCATGGACCTAGAGAGCTCTCAAATCCCTAGTCCTGGCTTCTCCAACACAGATCTCCAGCAAAGCAGAGAAAGAGATCCAACACCCATATTTCTAAATCATAAAAGGGGCCCCTCCCTGTCCTTTACTGGAGATGGGGGAATGCACATCATCTGTCTTTATATCATATAGAAATGGGGAAAGGACACCATCCATTTGCAGTTAAGCTATAAATCTAGACAAAAAGTTACACCCTCTGTTCTTCATTTTGTACAGCTGAAGTCAAAAATATACCAGAGGTAGAAAGAAAAGGGGGTGAGGAACAGCTATAAGCTCATCCTGTCCATTCTGTAACAAAAAATGGAGGCCTAGACACTTTTAGAGCAAGGAAAGTCTCTAGGTGCATGTTGGGTAAAGGACAGAAAAGAAGCCAACATATTTGCCAGTAAAAGATTCTACTTGAAAATCACCTCATTAGAGCTCAGGGTGCTCTTAAGATGCATTGCTTTACACAGCACCATACAGTGATACATTTCAACACTACTCCAGCACCCAGGGGACAACTAGGAAACTTCAAATACAGATGAAATATTCTGTTTTTCTATGGCAGTAAGACAACAAATTGCAGCCACGGTTAAGTGCCCTAAAAAAACCCCACATAGTACAAGTAGCCTCTGTTCCAAAGAGCTTGCAACACAAGCAACAGACAGCATAGGGAGGATGTGATGGCAACCCAAAGGAGTAAGTGATCAGGCTATATGGCTAGGGAAAGAAGTTATACATAGTCCAGTTTAAGTGATCAGAAACTGGTTTAAACCTGTAACAGAACACAAATTCAGTGCATATAAACTGCTTTCAAAATGGCCAAAACTGGTTTAAGATAAACCTGGTTGAATGCAGTATCAGACTTAACTGATTTGGGTCAAACCAGTTTACAGAACTTCTGTCCCACTGTCCCAGTCCCCTTCTTGGTTTAAGTTAACTCACAGTCCTCCAGCATCCCAGGATGCTTTGCACCCCAGGGCTGGGCTAAGTTGTCTGCTCCAGCAGAGCAGGATTGGTCCCACCCCTCTCCTCCCTAGCCAGAGCACTATCTCTGCTCCAGCTAGCTGAGAAGGGGGTGGGAAACCCTGCTCTGGAGTGCCTCCCTCGCTACTCCAGCAGCAGAAGCAGGGGGCATGGCAAAAGACCAGTAGCCTGAGGGAAAGTGGGGGTGTTAATCTACTTAGCTTTCCCTCCACTGACTGCTTGAGCAGCAAGAGTGGGGGCATGGCCAGACCCTGGCCCCAGGGCTAAGGCAAAGGTGGGGGGTGCGGAGAGGGGAAATCAGACAAGCAGAGCATGCAGGGACCTCCAGAGATCCTCTAATGTCCAGTGCAGCACCCGGCCTGAGCCCTGGTCAGACCCTCAATTACAAGCATGAGAATGTAAAGAGGGCAGGGTTTGCTTGCCAGGGGGGCTCTGTACCGCTGAGGAAAAAAGCCAACAAAGGGTTTCCTTTAGCCAGTTTCCCCCTCTGCCCCACAGCAGGGCCTAGTGCTGCACTGCTCCAGCCCTGAGCCCCATGGCAGCACTGCGGAGAGCACCCCCCCAATCCCCATGCCCAAAGGTGGGGGAGAAAGAAGAAAAAGAGAGCCCTTTCTGCTGCAGTAGCTCCCTGACAGCCCAGCCCAGCCCAGCCTGGGTGTGGGGAACTGGGAGCAATCCAGGCACACAGCTCCTATAGCCCCAGCCCAAGCCGCAGCCAGCTGGGAAGAGCCCTGCCCCTGCAGCCCAGCCTGGCCTGGCCCCACCATCCATCCACCTCATCCAGGGCTGGGGTAGGTTTGCATCAGTCTGGGCTGTCCCAGGACAATTTCACAGCTCCTGTGGCCGCAGTCCTGCCCCCACTGGGAAGGGCCCTGCCCCCACTGCCCAGGCAGCCCGGCCCCTCCACACCCTCAGACCAAGGCTGCTTCCCCCTTCTCCTTCCAGACGTACCCCAGCTGGGATCCCTGCAGGCCAGGTTGAAGGTTTAAACCCTTCCCCAATCATATTCAGCCTGCTAGGGCCCAGCCGTGCCCCTCCTACCCCCAGCTCAGCTTCCCTTCAGCCTTCTGGCCACTGCTGGGGAAAGGGAGGGCTCACTCCAGCATCTCTCCCGCCCCCCCCCCACTTCTGGCCTGAGCCACTGCAGGCATGCGGCTGCATTTCTGGAATCAAACATGAATGCTTCTCTGTTCTATCTACACAGGTTAGACTAACCTGCAAAGGTTGAATTGTTTCAGGCTCAAGCTTTTTGAATGTCTATACTTAGCCTATCTGTGCTTACCAAATACTAGAATACAGCAGGCACTACACTAGGGTGACCACTTGTCCGGTTTTATAGAGGATATTCCAGTTTTCCGCTACTCTGTCCTCTGTTGATACAAAACCAGATGCCTTTATGTCCTCTATTTTTCTCTTGAGGCACCCAACCTTTCAGCCCACAAATGAACTTTAGATTGTTTGTCTTTTTTGGTTAATATATTTGTCATTTAATGAATCCCATGTTTGTATTGTTCCCGCGAATGCCAAAAGATCCTATTTGTCATGCTTCCTAATGACGTCCTTACGTTACAGCTGTTGTTCGCTGCCGTTAAATGTTTGTTTTCAAAATCAGTTCAACATCACCCTTAATTCAAAGTGCCCAAGTGAAAGACGTTCTTCAACTCAGAATGGCCAAAAGAACATGATTTTATAGCGAAAAGCAGAAAAGGCGAATAGACCTGCATTACTTTTTCAGAAGAATGCAAAGACATGGACTTTCACTTCCTGAGGAACAAAAACCTTCTCAATGATGCCAGGAAAGGTCAGAAATATCAACACTAGTCGCTCCTAGAATTGCAAGTAAATATTTAACTTTTTGGTAGTCTTTATGTGGTTATTATGAATTAGCACTAAATTTAGTTAAAATAAATTACTATGCACTAACTACAACTGTCCTCTGTTCTTGAGTTACCCCAATGACCAGACAGAAATGCAAAAAAGGTAACAGTTGGGATTATGTCACTGGAGGAGGATACAGGGACCTTGGTTCTAGTCTGGGCTCTGCCACTCACTCACTGTGTAATGTCAGCCAAGTCGCTTCAGATCCTTCCCTTCACCTGCTTACTTAATAAGGTCTTTAAGGTAGGAATTGTATCTTCCCATGCATGTATTCAGTGTCTAGTACAATGAGATCCCAATCTTGGCCAAGGGCCTCACACTGCAATACAAGTGATAACAAAAGGGCCTGGAAACAGTTGTAGTGCCAGTAATGGAGACAGAAATAAGCAGCCCACAGAGCCAGATACAGCTGTTAATAAGTATGAGAGCTTTAATTAAACTAACCCAAAAGTTCAAAGTTAGCTTATTCCAGTTGTCAGTAATCAAGACCTCTTTTACCTTAACTGTGCTGGAAACTCTGAGGACTGTACTATAATGGAGTGTTATACAGATACTGCCAGCTCCTATAGTTGGATGACTGGAAGCAATAACTGAGCTGTTATTTAGTGGGAGGAAAAAGAAGAAAAATGGAAACAAGTTTCTAGAACTGAAGGTTGCAAACAAAAGCTAAAAAAATATGTACCTATGCTTGGCCCATACTGTTAACTCTACAACACCTAGGAAAGATGGACAGCTAAAGCATGTGAACTACTGAAGTGCAAGGAGGATGTAATAAGAGACTGTAGGTACATCAACACTACAGTCACAGTGGTGACCATAATTTAGTGTAGAGATAAACAAGCCAGCTTTAAACTGCAGTAGTTAGGTCAGATACCAGTAGCAACCTTGATGAAGAAGCATGGAGCTAACTATGGTTTGCAAAACCCTCCTTAAAGGAAGGTAAATTATCTCACACTCGGCTAACTGTTCTAGCACCCCAGCTAACTGGTTTAAAGCTGATTTGGGGATGTCTTCACTACACTGCAGGCACTGGAAGCAGATTATAAGCATAGCCTGTAACAAGAACCATTAATCAGGACCTTGTAGGTAAAAACACCCGTGTTTAAAGTCCCTGGAAATGGGCAGGTATGCTTTAGGCTATGTCACTGTCAAGTTAATGAGTCAGAAGGGAATTGTAGCAGTGGCATATGAGAGTGGACCGGAAGAGGTGCGTTATGGGGTTTGAGAGGACCAGAGTAGAAGAGTTGTTAAGATAAGGAAAAGACCAGTACTTGCTGGGAGGACATTGTTCCTTGCTTTTGGAAAATGGCCCAGATGCATTTTCTTCCAACAACAGCCCAGGACACGGCAGGGTAGGTTCTTTAGCATTCAATAATACAACCATTGCAAGGTGTGGCGACACCACATGCTGCCTACGTGTATTGATCTGCTGCGATAAGGGAAATAACAAATATGCTATGGATGCAGCATTCCACATTTTCTGCAGGCCGGCTTATAGATAAACTGCAGTTTGGAAGGCACCAGTTTCCTTTGTGACGCATGAAATTCGCTTTAATGTCTGTGGCTTTCTTAACACAGCTGCCCTGAGCAATAGCAATAAAACTACACACACATGCACATATAGCATGAGGGCAACGGTGCCAAAGTAGCATTTCTTTTACCAGCCCTTGTCCAAGCACTGGGAGCATTTTCACGTTTCTCTCAACTATACCTCCACTCAAAAAATGTAAGTGTCAGTTACTTATCCAATTGCTTGTGGCTGCCTTTAAAGGTTTGAAAAGGATTAAAAGAAAAGCATGAAGACGGCAACACTTGAACAGCCTGCAACTTATGGACAGTTGGTTTTGAATTAGTGAGAGATGCTTCCAAGAGAAGAGATTTAAAACTTACAAAGGAGAAAAAAAAAGCTGAATGTAGAGACTTGCCACCTGACTTGCCACTGCCTGCACAACCACCTCCTCTCAAGTTGTTCCCTTAGAAATATATTGGCCCTTTTACCTGCTGGTCTCTATTATGCATTCAGCACATCACACTGGTACACAGCTACCTCCGCACTAGTTCACTTGGTTCACAAAGGGCACGTGGAGCTGCTGTACCCAACCTTGAGATGCTGCGCTGTCACGTAGAATTCCCAACCCCACAATAGGGACTTAGGCTCCCTTTATTGTGTTCGGAAAGAGTCAGATCCCCAAGAATGGGATTCCAAAAAGCAGGGAGCCAACTCAGCTAGAGAGTAGGGTAGGTCAAGGAAAGGAATGTGGTTTAACCGCTAGTCCTCAGAGTTAAGTGAATAACTCTGTATTGGAGGGAGACATTCATCCACACATTGGATCCATAACCCTGAACCTTCAACTGTAGCTTGGCACCTAAGTGGGGAACTGCCATCATCATGTCACTGGCCCTTAGGCATGAACTAGGTTTTCAATTGCCCAGTATTGTCAAGTTTTAGGTGATCTGCACCCATGCAAAGTGCGTGTGCGTATACACGTGTGGAATTAAGGTACCTCCAAGGCTAAGCAGGGATTTTGAGACTGAATTTTGGATCGAGGCACCAAAGTTCCTGTACATATCCATCTTCAAGTGTCTATAGAGGATGGTATTTTCACATACACTGCTGATAGATTCTTTCACATTTGTGCACAGGTACTGAGGCACCTGAGCGTACTCAGACATTAGTGAGGTCTCAACGAAAATCAGCCCCTTAATTAAAAATGTCCACAGCCAAAGTTTCCATAGAATATTGGTCTGATTGTAATGAGGTATCGACATCCACAGATTTGCCTGTGCACAATGCATCTATTGAAGCAAACTGTGCCTATTCTCAATTGATTGCACTCTCTCTCTCAAGGGGAATTACTCTCTCTTCAAAAGATGAACTGCTGCTATTTGGTTTATTCCAGATGAAATTCAGAACAAAGATAATTATTTCAATAGGGGCTGATACTTTCTGCCCAGCAATGAGGTCATCTCAGTGCTATTGCCGTCTGCCTGCCTACAATGCCTTCTTGACTCATTTTCCCTGAACTGAATTTTTTTCTTGCTTTAGTCTGAGGATGGGGAAATCTAGAAGAAAAAAAAAAAATCAGCAACAGAGTGAAATACCCAGCTTTTTCACTCAACTGTTATCACACCTGATATTTCACACCTTCTTTCTCACCGATTACTTTCCTGGGCTTTTTCTGTGTATATTGCTAAGAACTTATTTGGTAGGGGATTTGGGAAAACAATACATTAGTAACATAAGAATCACAATCTCTTGCTTTTCTATTGCGTCTGTAATTCCACAGCACTTTACAAATCACCTGTGCAAGAACAGGCACTGAAGGGTCAGTACCGCTGGAATAAAATATGGCAGCTTCCTTACAGCATGCACCAAAGGCACCTAATTAGGCCAGGCTGTGGAAAAGGACAGCAGCTGCATTTGAACCTTGAGAGGAAATTTAGATGGACAAAAATTTCAGTGATCCAAATATTATTCAGTGAGGGAACTGGAGCATTTTAGGTAGAATTTACAACCATATTCTTAAAAAAATAGAGCTTTCTAAAGAGTGTTATGTGTGACTTCACCCATCTCAAGCACTCCTTGCCTTCTTTAACTTGGACCCTAGAGAGAAGACACAGACCAGTAGTCTTCTGTGCCTGAGAAAGGCCATCAGATTGCTCAAAATCTTGCAAAGAACAAATTTTTCCAACTATTCAATTGGTCTAATAAAAGATATCACATTTTCCCAAATAACTTTGTCTGCCTATCACCTTCATGAAAGTATGCATCTCCACAACACCCATCTCAAAGACAGTTATTTTCCATGTTTTATGGGTGGGGAAGAGAGACCAAAAGAAAGCAGTAGCAATGTGTAGGGGGTGCACGTTCACCCCGAGAGCACCGGTACATCCCCTGACTGGCTGAGCTCGCCGCTTAGGCAATGGGCAGAGGGGGCAGGCAGGAGTGCCAGTGCCCTCCCTGCAAGTGCCGGCCAGGGAGTGGAGCACCATGGTGCTCCCAGAAGCAGCTACAGCCACTCCCAGAAGCAGCCACAGCAATCAGCAGTCTCATGATTGGCTGTGGGGGACCCCCGCCCCCAGTCGGCAGGCTTGCTGCAGAGGATCCCCATCCCATAGAGTGAGATCAGCTGTGGGGGACCCCCCAGGCAGCGAGAGAGACTGGGGAGGGTCCCCCTGCAGCCAGACTGGTTGCAGGGGACACATGGCCCCCCCCCCGACTAAGGCAGCACCAGTTACCCATGGAAGAAATTAAAGCCCAGCTCCTTCGATTAGGCATCTACATACCTTTTACGATCCGGAAGTGCTAGAGCCAGTAATGGATTTTTGCCCTGGCCACCTAGTGGAACCCACCACACTCCTGAGAGGCAGCAGGGCTCCCTGGACAACTCATGGGAAGAGTTCGTTTAATCTAGCCACCAAGCAGGAAGCTGCTCAAACCTGTCCAAAAGAAATTGCAAAGAAAAAGATTGTTCAATTCCCTCCTGGCACCAGAAGTATATTTCCACTTGAAATTCCAATCCTGAGTGCTTCTCAAGTAAATCGTCTAAACCGGCCCTCTCTCTCAATAGTATTCCCTTTCACTTGAGAGCCCAAAGGAGACAACAAGTTTCAATTCCCAATAAATGAGATTTATATCTGCATCTCCAGCCTCCTAGGTGATGCCCTAAACACCCAGGTAAGATAGTATGGCACTCTATCCCTCACGGTGAAAATGTTCATCTCTCCATGGAGTAAGTAATTCATTGACCTGGGCCAGAGGAGTTGGGAGGGGGGAGAAAGGGAAAGAGACAGATCTTTCCCTTTCTAGCTCAAATAGTTCTCTCCATTTCCCTTTCTCCCCCTCCCAACTCCCCTCACCATTTGATCCAACCTGTGGGTTTTCAGCAGCGTTTGGTAGGAGGGTACTTGGGCAACAGTCACTCTCCCCATGCCACCACAGAGACAGACAGAAGCAGTAGCTGGGTCCTACCACCAACCCACCTCTAGCTTCAACTGTCATCTGACCCTCAGCCTAAAAAGGTTGCCAACTGCTGTTGTGGGCTATTAAGTTAAAAAAAAAAAAAATCTCAAGTCTCTCACCCCCTTTTCTAGCTGCAGAGTCTGATCTACCAGATGTGCTGTGAGAAAGTTCACTAAAACAGGTTTTGCAGGCAAAATAGATGGATCAGGGATGCCAGTAGTAGCTAGGCTTAGACCATGTAGAGAACTGCTCGTCAGTATTGAGACTTACGGAGTTCTGGGCTTACCCAGTGCTGGACATGCAAGCACTCAGGGACTTTAGGTGCCTCAAACAGCAATCGAGTCGGGGCTCAGGATCTAAGTTTTAGATCTGGATATCTACAGCTGGCAGCTAAGCACCTAAGTGCTGTGAGGACTGGGCCTTATGAGTTGCACTTGGTCACACAGAAAGTCTGTAGCATAGCAGAATGTTGAGCCTGGGTATCCAAACTCCTAGGCTAGCACCCTAACCTCTCCATTTTCTTTTTCATTTAAGTGATTCATAAGTTTACATTTTGTAATTCGTGATAAGCAATCCTTCATTCAGTGCAAAGCATTACTAAAACCAAGATACTGCACTACTTTACATAGAAAAATGGTACCTAGTGTGTCCTTTGCACCATTACATCATACCTGGGCCTTCTTTTGAGACCTCTTATTTAAGTACCAACCAGACCAAACTCCAATTGATTGGACAGGTTAAAGGACGACAGGGTCTGAGGGTGTGCAGCTGCAGATGCAATTTTTTTTTTCTTTTAAATGTGCTCCCTTCCTTTTCTCTCTCACTTTTGTGTGCCTATTTTGGAGTGGGAGGTGTGTCACCTTCATCTTGTGGTAGTGGCATTGTAACAATAAAGCAGTTAATGAACAACAAGCATGTAGGTGTAGTTAGTTTGTTAATTGAACATACAGCTGGCATTACTGTGCATCAGAGAAGCTGCTTATTCTTCCATATACTGGGAGAGAGAGGAAAAGGAGAGAAGACGGGAAGTGCTTATAGTACATTTTTCAACCATCTGTGACTAAAGCAGGTTTTGTTTGCTCAGTGTCCTCACTAACTTGCCATAATGGCTAGATTCATCCCTGACCTAGCAATCTGCAAAGCTCTCCGATTATCCTTATGACATGTTTGGAACAAAATTCTGTTCTTATTTATACTCATGAAGCCACGGAGAGCAGAGTGAAGAATGAGAAAATGTTTTGTCAGAGAAAATGACAAACAGCAATTGACGGCATCTGGCCTGCTGAGGAGCCATGTATGATGAAATAAAGGAGGTGTGTATCTTACAGAAAATAAATAATCAAAACAAGCCTTGGCCTACAGAGAAAATGCTACTGTCATTACATAGAAGTAATAGTAAGGAAAGCAGAGACACCAACCACATGAAACTGAGTTAATATAAAAATTCATAGACACTGAACAAGAGGCAACACTTATGCACGAGTCTTAATGCCAGATAAATGAGTTGGAAAAGCCATTGCTGGAAGTAAAGTAACTATTAATGCTAAGATATGATTTGGTGTGCAGGCTATGAGAGCCAGATCCTATCAGATTTCAGTATTAATTCAGTGTCTTGTAGAATCAGGCCTCAGGACTATTTTCTCTACCTTGTAAAAATGCAGAATGAAAGACCTGCATCTTTTACTTTACAGAAGTAATTGCTTCAGAAATTCCAGATAATGCAAACAAATAAATTAAGTAAATTTACCAGTTTAGTGCCTCCTCCTTTTGTTTGTGAATCTGTACATTTTCTCAAGGCCTTCACATCTGAATATCATTGTCATGTAACAGGCAGAGAGAGATGCAGGCAGAAATATATTCCTATTCAGAGTTATAAAATATCATATCATAGGCTCACAAAAACAGCAGATGGAAAACATACACTAGTGATGTTGCGACCACAGTAGCAACATGGCTTCCATGCCAATAATTTTTAGTATTTCCAGATTTACTCAGTAGGTTTCATGGTGCATGATTAATCTCATGAGATTCAATAAGGAGCAGTGCAAAGCCTTGGGTGGGATGATGTAGTTGGGGGACAGCTCTGCATTGACTTCACATGTTGTCACCCTTCTCTTGTTAATAAGCAGAAAATTCAGGATGACTTTGCCACTGGTTGACTTACCTACTTTCCAGGGGGCATCTCTTATTAGCACTTAGTCCTTTCTTATCTCATGCTTGATAAATCCCTTCATAGGATCTGGGCCTTAGCTACCATTTTGAACCTAAAAAAATAACTCCTCATATAAATTAATCCCTGCAAGCTGCCAGGTAATCCTACAAGGAGCTGAATGCCTTTTTTAATTGCCAACTGACTTCAGTGAGAAAATGAGGTTGCTCAGCTTCAGGCAGAATCCCACCATATATTGTTGGCTTCATGTTGCTTATTTCTGCTTCCTATTTATTTCTATCAGCTGATAAAGAGCCCAAGTATCAATTTACTTCTTAACTGGAATTGCAAGTAGAGGCCGTAATTAGATGTATCGTTTTAGTCAATTGCAATCATTCATTGACAAACACCAAACATATTTTAAGTAGATGATATTGCTTCTTCAGCTGTCCTGTTCAATACTTCATTTATGTTCATGATCAACTTCTCTCTCTCATAAATATTATTACAGCATTCCCTATAAACTTTTGGGCTATGTAGATATCTCTTTCCAAGTGTCCACAATGTACTATTTCCATTGTATGGATTTGGCCAATAAGAGTAGACCTTGAACCTACAGGGTGTTGCCTGTAGTCTCTCTTAGCTATTAATTTTCCCCTCAGTTAAATCCATATTCTTTGTATTCACAAAGTGACGTCCTAGGCTTAAAGTAAATTCATGCACAGTAAAAGTCTATTAAAGTTGCACCAGTGAGGAAGAATTTGAGCCCACAATCCCTTTTTCTGTTTTTCATGAAGGTTCACATGCACGTTCCTGGTATGTGGTTTAGGATGTTTTACTGTTGAAAAATGGCTTTCTAAACTTCCTTGATGAAAAGGATTGTGTGTGGAATTCATGAGAGGAACAGACCAACCCATGAAATAAGTGCTTGGTATAGTATGAGGACTCAGAATGAAGAGAGAAGCTGAATAAATGTAGGCACTAGCAGAACTGTTCTGCTCACAGTGAGAGTTATCGTTTGTATTGTATTTTAAAATAAACTCATTTAAAAACCTATGAGGGAGGGAAGAATCCACAACTCTGAAAAATATGCCCATGTTGATGTGGAGTTAAAACCAAGAATTTTTTTCCCTTTTTTTGGCCGTTGTAGCCAATAATGTTTACTGATAATAATGTCTTCCCGCCAGGGCCCCCAGATGCCTGGGTTCCCTCAAGAAATGGCAGGTTTCCCCCTGCAGGTAAGAATGCTGCCCTGCTTGAGGCTGCCAGGATTGAAACACAAGGGGTGCTGTGTGCACATGTGCAGCCACACACATGCATGTGGCTAGGAGAACATCTGGGCAGCATGGAGAGCAGCTCCCTGCAGATAAGTCTATGGAGGAGAAGGGGTCTTGGGGAGGGAAGGAGCATGGAGGGGCAGATCAAGGCCCCGACAGTGAGGGAGGGAACGGGGGCAGGGCAGAAGCAGAAGCTGTGGCAGGAGCTGGGGCCCTGTCCAGCCAGGACAGTGCATGGGATCCGATGCAGGGAGCAGGATGGAGCCACAGGAAGCTCATACAGGGAGTGGGGCTGGGGGGAAGGAGGCTCCCTGCCACTGTATGCACCCCCTGGGGGAGGCATGGGAGGGCATGTACCCCCCAGATTTGTGCATGGAGCAAATGCAGGCTGCTCACTGTGGGCTCAGGGCTCTCTATTTTCCTGCCTTTCCCTCAGGAGCCCCATACCAGCCACCCCCCTGCCCACCTGACAGCAGTCGGGGCAGGAAGTTGTACCTTCTGCTACCAGGGCAAAAGGCAGCAGAGCAGAGACCCCAAGCTTGTATCCGCCCTCGCCCCACTCAGCTTTTCTCCACTTAAATGTCCCCACACTTAAAAATGGTGGCAGCAGCACTTGAACTAAAGTTCATTCGATGAGTGTTAGTTCAAGCACCCCTGCCGCCATTTTTAAGTGCCGGAATGCTGATACACATGACGCAGGAGGCTGCTGCAGCAGGCCCCCCCCCCGCAAAAAAATGGTTTATTTATGTCAGTCATTTTAAGCAAGGCATTTTAAAGTAAATTTGTTATTGGATTGGCATTGGCCGATATGGATGGTTAATAATCAGCTAATCGGTATCGGCCAAGAAAGTTTTTATCAGCATGCCCCTCAAATTCAGGAATGCTGTTCAAAAATGTACAACCGTGTAAACTGAGACTCCTCCTGAGAATGGCTGAGCATCTACAGGGTGCATGGAAGTCTTCTCATATACGTCGCCCTCAGTAAGATGACAACTTATCTCCTGGTTGGAGAATTAAGCGATACAAACATGCAGACAGTAAAAGAAGCCTCTCACTCTTTAAAAAGATCCAAATGACTTGCATGGCATTGACTAAAAAGATAGTAGAAGGCATTAGAAACAGGATGTTTGGTTCCAATCTCAGCTCTGCCACCGATTTGGTTTGTGACCTTAGGCAATTCACTTTTTACCCCATTATCCCCTGTGTCACCATGCAGTTCAGGCACAGTGTTTTCTGCTATGCGTTGTAAGTTGTTCCATAATATCATCATTATTACATACGATTTAAGTATGTTATCATTCACATGTTAATATCTAGAGGCCTCAGCCTTCACACAGTACAGCCATATAGAGCAGTGGTCTCCAACCTTTTTAAGCATTGACATTTCAAAGCAACCCAAGATCTACTGTGTGCCGCTGCCACCCCATTTCCACACCCTCGCCCCCCCGGTCCAGCAGGTAAGGGAAGGAAGGGGAGGCAGATCAAAGCAGAGGGTGAAAAAATTATTTGGGGGCATGCCTCCCCAGCAGGTAAGTCCCACCCAGCTAGGGCCCCACTCAACTTACCCCTCCTCCTGCCTCTGCAGCACTCTCCCTCACCGCGGGGGCCTCCATCTAGTCTCCAACCCTTCTCTCCCCCATGGGCTGACCTGCTGGGCTCGGGCACAAGTGTGCATGCATGCAGGCACTCAGCCCCGACCCCAGCCTTGGATTGATTCCAAACGGCTCTGAGATCTACAGGTGGATCGAGATCCACTGGGTGGTGGCCACTGATATCGAGAATGACAGTCCTTGTTCCAAAGGGCTTATAGTCAATGAGGCAAGGAAAAAAAAGGAGGAAGGAGGGACAGGGAATAATGGGGTAAAAAGTGAATTGCCCAAGGTCACAAACCAAATCAGTGGCAGAGCTGAGATTGGAACCAAACATCCTGTTTCTAATGCCTTCTACTATCATTTTAGTCAATGACATGCAAGTCATTTGAAGCTTTTTAAAGAGCGAGAGGCTTCTTTCAATGTCTGCATGTTTGCATCAAGAATTCTCATTACATATTTTCCTATAATTCACCTGTACAGTCCTGAGTGCGGCCCTTGAAGAGTGCTGTTCTTGTTATTCATGATGATTTTTGTATCAGAGTTGAAGGACTATATTTTAAGGGTCTGATACCCAACTATCAATTACCACTTTTTTGTAGTTAACTGAATCCTTCTTCAAGCACAGCCTTGTGGTTGTAATAAATAATTTAAAGAATACTTTAGCCTGTCAGGTATCCCAAAGCACTGAGAGAAATCATTTACTGCCTGGCATGTACTCTGTCATTGCTTTCTACACTAGAAGGGAAACAGTAGGAAGGGCTGGAGGATCAAAACTGTATTTCCAATTAGTTGCACATTAAATAACATTAGCCTAATTCTTTGAACAAAAGGTAAAAATTAGTTCAGATAAAAATATCATGTCATCAGTTAGCACAATCTTATGCTGTGGTCACGTCAGCTGAAAGAATTTAAAGCCTCAAAGAATTTCTCCTTTGCATTATCCTAAGCTTTTAAATGAGTAGAAACGCACTACAAATGAGCACGCAGGCAGGGGATGTCATTTTAGCTTCCTCCTGGAGAGCAGCATTGTATTTTTCTCTTTTATATAAAAAAAGCTCAGTCAAGGGAAAAGAAAGATCTCTGTATAAAGAAACCCCCCCAAAACAACCAAATCGCATCCCTAGGGAGTTTGATGATTATGGGCCAGGCTGGAAAACCATAGAAGCTTCCACAAACAAACTTTTTAGCTGCAAAAAAAGTAGTAGACTACACCTCAGTTTAACTTTTCAATTAATGCATCTGAAAATCATGTCACAACTACTGTTCTTCCTGAGGAGTTTTTGCCAGTAAAGAATATTAAGGTTGAAAAACCAAGTCCACAAACGTTAGGAAGTGCTGGAATTCAAGTTGCTTGTGCAACCTCAGTTGGACCCCTTTGGTCATGTGCATGATGACCCACTCTGCTACTGGGCACACACTAGTACAAGACCTTTGTCTCATCATTTAGTGAGCAGCTAGTTATGCGAAGTATCTTTTTATCCTCCTCATTCAGTCACTGATTCCAAGCTTGTTCTATTATGTGTTTCAATTTCTTCACCGAGTCCAAAACTATTAACTTCTTCAGGGGCATTTCTGTGGGGCTCACAGCATAATAACCAAGTATTCCATAAACATCAATACATTTTTCATGTTCCTCTGAAAGCAGGTGGTGGCATTTATTCCTATTTTATGTCTAAAAAACTAGGGCACAGAGATTCAAGTCAAAATTGTCCACTAATTTTGCATTTTCATTCAAAGTATAGGTCCATTCAACTTTCACTGCAATTGTGATCACTCTACAAATCTAGATTTAGGAGCTGCATACTGGACATCATGAAAGTGAGGAACACCTTTAGGGACCACCTATGAAAAGCTGGATGCAAGCAACTTGCTCAGCATCATATATGAACTCCATGGCAGAAGCAGTTCTTTTTGCTGGCATTCAGTTTTCTTAACCACAGAACCATCCTCCGTTTTCCAGCAGTCCTGTACCCCATCCATTACACACCTTACAGCTTCTGTAAAATACCTTGGACTTGCTCCCCCAAGCAGGTCCAGCCTATGAACCAAGTGAGACAGGGGGTCCTATAGAAAGCAGTGTTTTATGCTGCAAGCAAGACCATCATAACACACACACACACACACACACACACACACACAGAGGCTAAATTAAGATTGTATGGGTTTATGGAATCTCCTAACTTTTCAGTGCTAGACTTTCAACCTCACAATATTTTGTTAATATAATTTTTTTATTTCAGTGCAATTTCCTAAACTTTAAAAAAAAAAAGTGGCTCTCCCCCACAGCACTTCCATCACAAGGAACCATATAGACCCTTCCCCACCCCCCCAACTTGGATCATCATCAGTGTTCATACTTGTAGGTCAGCACTTCTCAACCAGGGTGCTGAGGCAATGTCAACGCTGTTAAGAGTGTAATCCTAATTCATTAGAGATTTCAACAGGAATCTCTAATGTCAAAAACATTCTGACCTGTTATGGTTTTTCTGAGTTCTTTGCAACAAAAAAATTGCTCTATTATTTTTCCATAGTGAAAACTAAGCTGGCATTTTCCAAGGAGTGCCTTGAGTCTGACAAGGTCTAGAAACACTGGTCTACAACCACAACATAACGCTCTGCCTTTTGAGCAGCAGGTGGCAGTAATAGATGTTAGCTTACGTAGTCCAGGGATCCTCAGGCCCCAGCCTGTACAACCATGTCCTCTGGCCCCCGGGCTCCCCACAGGTTCAAAAATTTGGTGGCAGGGAGGTGGTGGTAGTGTTAATTGCTACTCTCCTGCTGCCAAATTTCCAGACTCAAGGGAAGCTGGATAGCATGGTCCCCACCTGCTAGATTGGACATGCCAGAAAGGGTAGCATGAGGCCAGATCCTGGTAGTAGGGCCCGGTCCAAGCAGTGGGGCCTGGTCCATTTTGTAGGACCCAAACCAGACATGTGGAACCTGATTCAGGCAACAACCCTATGGACTGGCACATGCCACTCATCTGGCCTGCAAGGCCCACGTTAAGCAGCACTAGTATAGTCTATCCACAAAAGACAAGCATAGAACCATAGAGAAGTTGGGCTGGAAGAGACTTCCAGAGGCCATCTAAGACCCGTCTAGATCCTGAGGCAGGATCATCCCCATCCAAACCATTCTATAATCTAACTCTCATAAGACTACTATCAACCCTGACAACACAGAAACAACAGCCTAATCTGCCACAGGTAAAAGAGGGGAACCATGGCAGCCAATTTCCTGCTTCTATAAAAGGTTGTTAATATAAGATTGAGAGATCCCAGGGAGAGGGTCATGCCCTCCCCCTGCTCCCCCTTACTATGCAAGATGGCAAACAGTGAAGAATGTTTTCCTGATATCCAATCTAAACCTACTTTGCTGCAACTTGAAGTCATTGATCCATGTCCTCCTCTCTGCAGCCAGATAGAAAAGGTGCTCTCTCTCTTCTTTGTGGCAGCCCTTCAAGTATCTACAGACTACAATCATGTCCCCTTTTAAGGGCCTTTTCTGCAAGTTGAACATGCTTAGCTCCCTCAGTCTCCTCATATGAATTGCTTTCCAAACCTTTAGTGTCTTTCTTACCTGCCTCTGGACCCTCTCTAACTTCTCCACATCCTTTTTAAAATGTGAAGCCCAGAATTGCACACAGTACTTCAGGTGAGGTCTAATCAGAGTCGAGTAGAGATGCACTATCACCTCCTGGGTCTTGCACCTAATCCTTCTTTTGATGCACCCCAAAATCACATTTGCCTTTTGTGTGGCTGCATCACATTGCAGACTTGTATCAAGTCTGTGGTCTACCAAGACTCCCAAATCCTTTTCCATAATACTGCCATCCAGCCAAGTGTCACCCATTTTATATTTGTATTTTTGATTATTCTTCTAAAGGTTTTGCACTTTGCATTTGTCTGCGCTGAATTTCATGCTGTTCGCTCTAGCCCAACTTTCCAATTTGTCAAGGTCCTTCTGAATTGTGCTCACATCCTCCAGTGTGTTCACAATCCTTCCCAGTTCCATGTCATCTGCAAATTTGCTCAAGCAGCCTTCTGTGCCAGCATCCAAATCATTAATAAACACACTGAAGAGCACTGGGCCCAGGACAGACTCCTGTGTAATTCCACTCAAAACCTCCTGCCATTCTGACATGGGCCCATTAATAATTATCCTTCACTTGTGGGTATTGAGCCAGTTATTGATCCACTTTATAGTAGTTTTGTCCAGCACACATTTCTCCAATGACACATTGCCAGAGGGATGCACAGCTATTTGCTCACACCACTCAAATGGTGACACATAAGGATTCTAAGATCAGTTCTAGGCCAGCAAGTGGAGGGAGGAGCGTGAAGTGTTCACCCAATGGTTAGACTCATACAGAGAGATCAAGCCTCTGCAACCCTTATTCCTGTTCTCTGAATTCTAGTCAGGACTTTAGCTCATACTCATGTGTTGGCTGACCTATGCAAAGGTCCTGGGCTTGTTCATTCTGCCACCTTGTGGCCCAGCCAACTGCACCTGAGCTGTCCCTTAAACTGTGCTCTGTACCATAAGTCCCAGTATCTTTTACCCTTTCCCTCTGCCTTGCCTCCAGCAACTCTTATCTCAGGAGTTGCACCATGACATTGCCAATAGCACCAGTAGTAGTTGCCAACCAAGCCAGCTGTTCAGACTCTCCAATCCTGCTGTGTTTCATAGATTCATGTCCCTTGCAGCTCTAAGGTCTCTCATGAGACCATCAGGTCCAGCCCCCTGCCCAAGAGGCAGGAAGTCAGATCAGCCCAGCAACCCTGGAGAACTTTAGCCCCAGGTGTGCCTAAAGCAGGTTGTGTGCACTACAACTTGCACTATATTCACATGCAAGTTAGCTGCATAAGGTGCATAAAATGTCTCACACCACACTTGGCAGCTACAGAGAAACTGCAATACAGTGATTAAGCACGAGGAAGAGAGTGGTTTTTTGCCCAAAGAGACTTGGGAGAGTCCAGAAAAAAAGAGAGGACACAGAATTACCTTAAAGCCTGAGTTGAAAGCCTGGAGTATGAAGGCACAGCAAATACTTCTGAAGGAATAATGATTCAAAAAGCCATTTTGCCAGGTTGTGTTGGAACTAAAACATGGTGTGTAGAAAGGTCTTTTCTACATCTTCTGGTGCGTCTCCTCAAGGGGAACAAGTAGACAAACGAAAGCACGGGTTGGTTACAGTGCTAGAGAGAAAATGAAGAAGCCCTTGAACTAAGGAAAAAGGCAGCATCAACAGCTGCAGAAGTAGTTAAGAATGAGGACTGGAGGAAAATTTGAATCCAATGAAGAGCTCCGAGCACTACTGAGCCCTAAAAGAGAAACAGTGTCCTGGCAACAAGGGAGACCTTACATTAAAGAGCCAAAGGTCACCCTCCCCCTCTACCCCCACATCAACAGGGAGATGACTTGAAGCCTAGAGGACCAGAAAAATCAAAGTTTTAACAGGGTAACAGAAGTAGTGTTCATGTCCTGTGTGGACTTTTTGCTCATTCCTCAGTGGAAATAACAGGGATGGCATCTAGGACTCATCTAGAGGGACAAGTCACCTCCGCAGTACCATGACCCAACAGACCCAGGATCATCTGCCAACATTGTCTCTATAATTTTATGAGGTATGCTTTACCACATGATATTGCCCTGATCACTAACTACCCTGTCCTCATTTTTACTTACCTGATTTTTATGGATCTCTAGCTAGAGGGTCTCCATGAGCTGTCTTTGTGGGTTTGCCTGCCTTGCATATGATGTTTTTAGATTGAGCCATCCAGATTTTACCATGTATGTAATCCCAGATGTCACTTTATTGAGTGACATTGGGATGCAGTATAAAAGTGTCCACTAGTTATATAGTATTGTATCTTTGCTTACAATTTTTGCTATTCTTCCCTATTCCTTGTGGGAATTCTGAAAATCATATAGTTGTTTTAAAAGGCCCCTTAGCCATCTTTAAAGTTCCATTTGAAACTGTTAAAAAAAAAAAAGCTCATCAGACATCATGCAAAGTCAGAATTTTAATTTCCTACATTAGGAAGCAAATCCAAATACTCTGATCCAAACCAGCATCAGTAGCTTATTTTGGGGCTGAAATAAAATGGGAAAAGGATGGTTTTCAGTTTTGATGCAGCTGGAATTTCTATTCAGTCCAAGGGACAATAGAAACTTCGGGAGATCAGCAACTCCTGTGAACTTTGTGCTAGGTGAGGTCAGAATGTAAGAAATTTTAAAGCAGACTTAGTGAAACAAGATTGATTTTAAAGTGATTTAGGTACTTTTGAAAGTTTTACCAGTCTCATGAAAACAGCTTGCAAATATTAGAGCATGCTTAAACCCAAATTCTAAAACTTTAGATGAAACCTCACTGTGTCTGAGCATCTTAAGCAATCACCTCATTTCCTGAGACTGTTCCCTTCCTATACTATGACCAACTCTAAACTTTTAAAACTGTTTTAGGGGTACTAGTAATGGTTGTATCTCTGCAGGAAGTGCAGTCATGTTTCAGGTTTCTGCTGTATCAAAGCTGTGATGAAAGAAAGAGGGGACGATTACCAGTGGGGCCAAACTACTTATCCCATTCAACCAATATGACTTTTTAGCTCAGGCTGCTGTAGACTGTTTGGGCTTCCTCCACTAGTTTCCCAAGATAATCCTAGTACAACTCAATACATATAGATCTAGATCTATATATAGATATACATCTTTTGGAGTTTAGGTGTGTTATATATGATATACAACATTTATATGTGAGAATGTATTCAGGTCCCCATATCTAACCCATTGGGGAAAGAAAGAAGATGGTTCAAATACAAGAGATTCTAATAGCATTATAGTGAACACACGAACAAAGCATAAATATATATAAAGTTTTAGGACCCTTTGATGTGAATGTAATATTTTCCATAGTTTCCTTGTATCACCTTTTATATGTCTGAGTGTCTGTTGGGAAAAATATTTTCTATGCAAAATGTCATCCTGCTGTTATTCTTATGGTTTATTAGTAACTTGCTATTATAGCAGAAATGGCTTTAACTTTCCTTTTTCATACTTGGAATTTGATTTTGAGACAGTTGTGCGGTGGTTCTGCAGGACTGTGATAACAGATGACTTAGTCAATCAGAATACAAATTGCTTTAGTCCATTTTCAGACTGCAATCCTTTTAGCTAATATTACTTTTTTCAACTTAGTAACATCATAGCTAGGAAATAAACCTTTGTTTTTCACTAGTTGATAGATTTTGGCCATAGCTGTGAAATATGTAAGCAATAATACACAGCAAGACATGCTGTTATAGATGACAGAATTTCTCAAGTCATCTGTGATCCAGATAAAGAGCACTGAATGTGTGGTGCCTAACAGGTCCCAGAGCAAGAGAGGCCAAGAAGAACAAAATATTCCCCATGCTATGTCTGGGAAATGCCATTTAACTTCCTCAGAGACCATGAGCATGCTAGTGCCATGAGTGAGGGAGATCAATTGGATCAAAGATAAATTTAACAACAGGGGACAACTAAGAGGTCCAACCAGTGCTCCCCCACCCATACCCTGCCCCTTGCTGAATTGGGCCCCAGCTCTTGCAGGCATCCCTCCCAAGACAGATCCCTGTGGATGCAGCCATTCACCTGCATAGTTCCATTGTAGATTCAGAGCCTTGGGATTTTCCTGTCCTTAGTCCAAATTGTTCTACATGAAGTTTATAGATTATTAAACAGTAACTGTTCACAGCCCCCAGCTGGTCCCATTTAACTTAAATGGCACAATTCCCATTGACCATAGTTGGAGGTCTCAAGTGATTAACAATCATATTAAATTTGAGCAGTTTAATCTTAAAGGCAAGAGCCATCTTAAATTAAGAGCACAAATCCCATGGATTTTTCCAATGGGACTAGCCCCCCTATATCACTTGGTTAATTGCAAAAGGCTTGTACAAGTGTTCCCAAAAAAAAGATTTTTCTTCCTGGAAATATCAATCACATTCAAATTTGTGCTGCATCAATTGCCTACAATGCATTTTGCATCTTTCCAAACAAACTTCAGCCCCGGATGCTTTCTAGAGTAAACAAAGGATCCAATTCTTAAAATGACCATAATGCAATGGCAGGCAGGCAATATGCCAAAGTGAGGATCTGGGCTAAATTCAACTTCCTACTAGAAGGAAGGGGTGGGTAGTTAAACTATTCGATCTGGGACTCGGGTAAGAGCAGCTTGGAACTCTGCCTTAGCCCATATAATTATAGACCCTAGAGAATGATATACTAACTCGGAGATTCCCTAATCTTTCGCCAGCTCACACCTCCTCTTCCCCTCTCCCCCATGCACGCTTTTTATGGCAGGATACAGAGACAATTAGGAGCTGCTACACCCGTTTTATCCCAGATTACCGGATTAGAGCTTCCTCACACTGAGGTGAATTCTCAACTGGCCATCTAGGATGAGAGAATTTGCCCCTTGTTTTAGTCCAGCTGAGAATCTGTGCCTGTAGCACTTGCTGGTGGTTGAAGAAAAAGCCAAAGGAAAGATTGTACAGGGATGGAGGGCTGCTGTACCACCACATGGGGAGAGCTGCTGTAATGAACCATGCGATCTGGCAGCTTCAGAGAAAAGACTGCAATAAAAGGTAGAATAAATGCCAACATTTTGAAAGCATCTGGCTGGTATTTTACTGCACACAGTAAAAACAAATTGACATCAGACCTTGTAACCCTTATGCATAACATGCATATGTGGTGACTGATCAGTGTAATTCCTCTTTAGCTATATGTCAGGTTTCACAAAACCTACAAGGCATCCATTTCTTTTTCCCAATCTTATATATTCCCCACCCCACTCCTTATGTCAGCCTAGGAGTCTGTTATTTTTCACCTTCTTTATTCTTTCATCCTTTTTATTGTTTTGTTTGGGAAGAGAAGAGAGAAGTGTTAAAAGAGATACAAATCTATATGTATATTGGATTAAATAAATACTAGGATGTATTTGACTCCATGTAAAGAAGATGTATACACATTTTGAACCTTTCTGCCCCTTTAATATGGTATCCTAGGCAACCTGCATTTTCATACTGGAGATAGAACCATCTGAGCATTTTTTAATAAAATGCTTAACCTTTGCTCATCATCTGAGAATTTCACAAAGCATGTAACCTGATTATGCCTAAACCCCATGAATTATTCATTTGGCTGCAAGTAGGAGAGATCAGATTTAATTATGTTTGAGGGGCATCTTCTATAGAATTAAATGGTAAAATCCTCATTTGTCTACCTAGCAGTTTTAAGACAATCTACAGTGAGTTTTAAATATATATATTCTTGTTGGGGAAAAAAGGTGGTGGTTCACAAGATTTATGAAGACAAATTATTAAAAATATACAAATATCTACATTCATACAAACAACAGACCCGTCTACCTGCAAGCTACTTACGCATTAAATCCAATGAAAGGTTGCCTTTATTCACACAAAATGAAAACCATAATAAATTAGTAATACCAAAGTAGTATGTGGCCATGGGTTGTATGAAATGTTTATGTATTTCGTTCTTAAGATCAATTTAAAAAAAAACCACTATGGGCTAATACTAGCCAATGAAAAATTTATACTGATAGCAAAGCAACTCTCGTTTGTTGTCACATTTGGCATGCTTGAAATTAGTTTCAAATGCAGGGCTTCTATTCAAATCAATATAAGTTCTCTGTATAGGCACTTTTTGTAAAGTGCTTTGAGATCCACCAATGAAAAGCACTAAAAGCCACAATATAAAATAAATGCTCCTGCAGTTTCAAGGTAACTCAATGCCAAAGAGCCAGACCTTAAAGGTACAGTCTTTCCCTCCCACACAAATTATTTGCATTTTAGGGGCCCATATTAACCAGAAAATTACACAGAGGTGTAACTCAGTAGATTTAATGGAGTTGTTCCCAGGTACATTTGAAATTACTCAGCGGTGAATCATTCCACATCTTTTTAGGCACTCTCCATCCAATTTCAGAGAATGGAAGGTTTGCTCTTTTAGAAGTAGGTTGTCTACTGATGCAAAGATAACATAACAGGTAAGAGAAATTTACAAAACCCGATGGCTCCTGTGTTTATAAGGGTTCAAAGTTGTTTGCGTGACGGAACAAAGCTTACATCAACATGAGTCAAAGAGTCAACTCAAGATAAATGACTGGTATCAAGAGTGCTCCAGTCTGGCACAATCTGCTTCTACTGACACTAATAATATTAGGTCAAATCCCCACGTATTCTTGCAGTGGAAATACATGATTGGACCCGAGAGAGCTCTTCACAAGTTCAAGAACTTACCTGTGCGGTTCTAGAGCAAGGTCTATGCATGGGATGGAGCCATCCTTGAAATCTTCAGTGTTCAGTAGAGAGGAAAATAAACCCCTCTCCTCCCAACATACATCGATGACAGTTATTCCATAATTATGCAGATTTTATTTATTTCCCCACCTAACATTGCCACTGTAGGAGCAGTTTAATCCAAACAAGCATTAAATGAAGCCTTAAAGTCTGATTTTCAAACACCCAGGTAAATAACTGTCCCTGCAAAAATATTAGATCAATTGAACATTTAGGACCCAATCTTGCCACTTGCAGAGATTTACAATAAAACTGGGAGCCATTTCATGAACAGAGAACTTCCAGGATCAGACCACTGACTTGCTGGCTAAGTTGCCACAACTGCACATACAGGTTCAGTATTTGAACACACCAGTTTTCCCTGTACAGCATTTCTGGCCCTTTACACGTTCAAAATTTATTGTGTGTGTAGAATTATGCAATCATTTTGCTAATTTTCACATCAGTTTCTCCATCTGCAGGATGAGGATAATGTTACTGAACTCTTTTATGAAGCTTAGGCCAGATACAGACATTACACTTCTACTGGTATAAGTGATTGGAAACTGGTCTACCCCATAACAGAACAGATGTTTGGCACACCAACTGGTTTAAAAGTGGCAGAACATGGTCTAAGATTTGTGTCTCCCTCTTCCCCCCCCACCAAAGGGCAAATACATGTTCTGTTCACTCCCGATGTAAAACTATGCCGCTTACAGAAAACCTCGTAACTTAGATCAATTCTGCCTCTGGCTTTCTGAATGTCTGTACTTAGCCATGGGGATCTACTGATGAAAAGCATTCTATAAAGGGCTTTGTTTTACTAATTGCTTGTAGAGCTGATTTTCAAAGGCACATAGGCACCTAATTCCCATTTGTTTGTCCTTGAAAATACAGCTTCTTTTTTTTTTTAAATGGCTGTACATGGGAGTTTGTAGACTAAATCCTATTAAAATTCAGACAGAACAAGACCCATGATTCCTTTAAAAACTATCACTGTATTAATCCAAAATACAATTTCACTTAATAAAATGTACCTGACCCCAAGAAATAAATTCTATTCTGAATTTGCTGATGAACATAACTCTTGGTAAAACTGCATAAAACACAGACATTTGGTGTACTGGAATGAAACAAAAATGATAGGTTTCATTTGCAGGTTTCTTCTTGCTTTTTAAGTGGCATCAGGTATTGGAAAGTAGAGCAGTTGTTTGTGTGTAAAGCTCACACAAGCATGCCTATAAATAGGACTTAACTGGTATTCCCTAATGATTTTGAGCCAGATCAATGCACAGGAAGAAAGACACACTAAAACACCTGGAAAAAAAAAAAAAGTATTTAATATTCCCCCCACCACAACTGGGGGGAAAAAAAAGGAAAAAAATGTAAGTGACATGAATTGATATTAGATTTGAGCCAAAGCTGGAACATTCAGATCTAGGTTTTGAAACTCCTGGGATTGAGGAATGGTGTCCAATGTTTAATAGATATACAATGCAAAGAGCCTTTTTCTATTTATAGAGCTGGGATTGTGCAAAACCTTCAGAAATCCTGGTCCAAGGTTTGGCTACTAACCCTTAAAAATCCAGGAGGGTGAATTTCCAAAAGTGCCAAATGCAAGAGATCCCAAACAAGGTTTGAATTTCTGTAGTCACTCTGCGTGAAAGAACTCAGCCTTTTTTTTATTCAGCAAACTAATTTTAGGCATCCAGCTTATGTTATGGCCCCTATAAAGAGACATAAAACAGTCCCCCGCAAAAAAGGAAAGAAAGAAAAAAAAATGTAAAATTCCACAGACTGGAATAGCCTAACTCTCTTCTTACTCGTCCCACTAACTCCACTGAGGTGGCTCAATTTATAGCAACATAAAATCTGCGTGGGGAGGAGAGAGGTGAAGGAATGAGATTTAGGGCAGATTGAATTAATGAAGGAAGCATGATTTGCCAAACAAACTCTTGAGTTTTGCTTTCTGACCTGCAGTCCCATTTTTAGAGCTGGTGCGGAAGCGGGGGCGTAGCGGTAGTACATTTGGCTTGTGGGACTGAGGCAAGTTCTCCCTGCTCCTGTCCATCCCCTTGCTGCATAAAACAAGGAGGATGTTTTCTCCAGAGATGCAAAAAGCTTGTGTGTGTATATGTGATGTAAGTGTGGATATACGTGCATAACATGAGCATGCATGACAAATATACTGAACATTGTTTTTAAAAGAAAGAAAAAGAAGGAAATAATAATAGGATTGTATTCTCCTCTTGCACAATTGCCTGACAATTTGTCCCCCCTTATAAAGTAGAGCATAGAAACAATTTATTTCCATCAGGAGCTGGAAGCAGTGAGGTGGTTTCGACTCAGGGGTGAGCTGGCAAGGAGGAACTCTGAAACATTTCTTTTTGCCATCAGGGCCTTGGCCTCAGTTTTTTTCTTGGCTGCTTGGAGGTTGCTGTTTCAGCCATCTGTTAACCAATGTCCCTTTTTGCCTTCCTCAGTAGCTGACTGACAGAGGTCAGGATCTGAGCTGGAGGGGGAAGTCAGTGGGTTGTAGCTGGACTTTATCTGCCCTAACTAGCTCTATCACAAAGTTTGACCTTTAATGCAGCAGAGCCTGCTCAGCCTTGAGGGTACGCTTCTCGCCATTCTCTCTTAACAAGACGCCTCTGCTCCGCAGCTGGAGCCCTGTGACAGCATCCCATGTCCCAAGCTTCTCGACCCCTTGAACGAGTTCAGCAGGGTCAAGGAAAGGTTCGTGCTGCACTGCCCTCAGTTCTGTCCTGTTCACTGAGCCTACGATGTATTTTATTATTCTGGGTATTCTTGTGGCCATTAGAGAAAGCTTCCTCTAGATTTGGTCTTGCTGTCCCTTGGAGTTTTTCCTGGCCAGTGCAAGTGATATCCCAGCTCCACACAAGTCCATGACAAAACTCCCATTAACTTCAGCAGAGCCAGAACTTCACCCCACAACTCATCTTTTGCTGTTCAAGGAGTGGGGTACTCAGGGTGATGGGCAAGAGCTGGCACCTAGCATTTATAAGTGAAGTAGTTGGTGATGCATAGGGGGTGCACGTGCACCCCCTGGGTGGCAGTGCACCCCCCATGAAATGGCACTTTTTTCCAGTGACTACACAAGGTTTGTGAAATCTGTCCATGGCCCTGATGTTCAAAATATGTTGGAGCTAGAAGGCTCTTGGTTTAGCTGAGCCTGTGAGCTACTCAAAGGGATTTCCTCGTTAGAAAGCACGTCCCCAAAAGGAGAGCAGAGAGAAAGCCAGCAGCTGAACAGGAACTGGAAGTGCCCCACAGGACAGTCCTCCTGGTGAGGGAAGCAGCAGTCCAAGGAGCCTGGGATAGTTCTCTTGTGCGCATACTTTTAAGAGTGCTATGTATAAGTTGTTACATTGGCCCCAGGCCTGCAGGAGAGAACAGCAGATCGGTAGGGTAAGAAGGCTCTCCGAATATACAAGCTTTATTGTTTTATAAAAATGTAAGTCCTTGGTCTTTTGAAAATAACACGCTCTAACTCCACTGCTCAGTTTTTTATTCACCACAGAATCCGTGTTTTTCCAGGACCTACTGAAAGCGCAGCAAGCGGCACCGTTTCTCTTATTTCTGCTATAGTATTTTCCTCTGCTGGCTGCTGACTTACCCAGAGAGGGGGGATGGAGATTGCTGCCGATTTGCCCAGGGGCAAAAGATATGGAAAGAGTGAGAGCGCGCAGAAATGGCACCGCTGGCCACAAGATGCTTTTACACTTTTGGTAGGTGGTGGAAAAAATGCAGGTGTGTGTTTAAAACAA
Organism: Crocodylus siamensis; assembly: GCF_052110815.1. Taxonomy (NCBI): domain Eukaryota; kingdom Metazoa; phylum Chordata; order Crocodylia; family Crocodylidae; genus Crocodylus; species Crocodylus siamensis. The sequence continues at coordinate 174,494,121 of NC_143395.1, forward strand.
TTTTCCACTTTTTCCCCTCATGGAAAACTAGGTTCCCTATTCATTACCAAGAGCAACAGCAGAAAGGCTTTGGCTGCCTTTGACAGAGCTGAGGTAACTGCAAGGAGAGGTGGTAGGAGTTTCTCTACATACTGTTCCCCCCCCGCAAAAATCAGCAAGTGACAGCTTGACAAATATGGAGCTTTCTGCACAGACAAGCCCGGCTGATAACACTTCCCTCGGGAATGGTTTCAGCAGGAGGTGAGAAACAGACAGACCATCTCACAACTCACCCCACGACAGCCAGGTTCCAGTTCTCCTATTTCAAACCAGGGACTTGAACATCAATTGGCACATCCCAGAGGAGTGCCTTGACCTAAAAGGCCTTGGATTCATCCTAAAAGGGAATCAGAAAACTTCATGGGTCAGGAAAACCATTCCCTACCCAGAGCTAACAGCAAATACGATGAGAAGTAACTGGTGATCAGCCTTTTACCAAATCCCAGACAAAGAATAAATTCAGGAGCATGGAGTTCCTTTTCCTTGTGTTCAAGGAAATCAATGAGGCAGGCCTGAGGGAAACAGCTAATACAGTCAGAAAAAGGGAAGCATGAGGGGACCCTGAATCCAACAAGAACAGGAAAAGCAGTCAATAGCCCAGGCCCTATTAGCAGTCTGAGCAATTGGTGAAGCAGTGTGATAAAGTGATTCAGGCAGTCACCTACACCTCAAAAAAATCCAAATTCCTATTCTAGTTGTGCCACTTAGCTGCTCTGTGGCTCTGGGTATGGAATCACACCTCTTTCCCTTCCTGTTTTCAGATTGCAATTTCCCAGGTATAAGTTAATAATGATGCCTAGGCTCTCAGGTATCCCATCTTCATCACTAGGTTACAAAGCAGTTTACAAGACAGCAGTTTTACTATGCCCATTTCCTAGATGGTAAAACTGTGGGACAGAAGGGTATGCAACTTGCCTGCATGGGAACTTGGACAAGTCACCACCTATGTACTAGATCACACTTCACAAATTCTGCCCTATTGTGCAGTGCCTGATACAATAGGGAACCCAAGTTGAATGAGGTTTTACTTACAGTAAAACAATTTTTCTTGTAAGTACTTGCTTTGCTTTATCACACCTTGGCCACCTCCCCATGAGTAGGAATGTGTGCTTTGAAGCACCTCAAAGGCTTTTGAGGCACTGCAAAATACACATGGTGTATGTGAATCAGTTCACCACACAGCATATGGTTCACCACACAGCAACACAGCAGCAAAATTACATACTGGGAAACCCCAGTATCTAAAAAAAGCGGTGCAGCGCATGTGGCAGCAGCATGCGCCAACCAAAACCCGAGCCTGGCTGGCCAAAGTCACACTCCAGCTGCCAGCCAGGCTCTGCATGCCTGGATCACTGCCGCCGCAGCCCCAGGAGGCTCCCAGGTAAAACTGCTGGGACCAGCCCAGGTGCTGGCCCCAGCCTCCCCTGCCCAGGGTAATTTATCAAATGCCAGAGCACGCATGTAGAAGCATTCCCCAGGGATAACTAGCAACTGCACAAATATGAGCCAGAGACAAGGGAGCCAGTGAACTGAGGCTACAAACAGGGTAAGCACTTTGCTAACCAGTTGCTAAGCCATTTCATGCCCCCCTACCCCCTTTTGAGGGGAAAGCCTTTCAGCTTGGCATTAGGAAACAGGGGGGAGGGGAGGGGGAAAAAAAAAAAAAAAAAGGAACCCTTTGGGGCCAATGAGCAATAAACAAGCCAGCTTGCTAGGGAAGGTCTGTGTAGCCTGCGTGTACACGGGTATGTACTCCCTCCTCTAACTGAAGGGGATTGTTAGCTAGCTGGTGTGCTGTGGATGAAACTGCAGACTACTCAGTTTCCCTCTGTCCCAAAGGAGCCAAGCCAGGACAATCTGGAACTTAACCATGTACAGATGTATTGATGTACACATATATCAATGTCCAGGGTCTAGGGAAGGTGATATTCACATGTATGTGCGCATGCGCACTCACACTCTGTATATGATGCTACATTCCAAGGATCGCACCACCTCTAAAGGTACCGAGCCCTGCACAGGTAAGCAGCTGATCTGGGCCAGGTGGCCCACAGGCAAGTACAGGTGAGCAACAGGTAAATACAAGAAAGCAACCAATAAATATAAATAATCCCAAAAATATTCAACAAATAATTCAGAAACCCCCCCAAAATGGGGTTCAAGTAGACATAGGTAAAAGATAATACAGGGCTGGCAGAGTTCCAGTAAGAATCATTCTAATATTATAATAGCCTAAGTCTGTCCATCTGTAATGCTTTATTCATGCTCCGATTGGCTGACAAAAAAAAAGTTGAGAGAAGGCAGCCTACTGCCATGATGGTGGGGACACGGGGGTCAGTAGGGCCCCCCCCTGAAAAGGGTACAAGGCTGGCCTTGTGCCCCGCCCCCCCCTCCACCCCACCACATTCCTCGCAGGTCATGCGAGCAGGGAGACCCAGGCCCCAAGCAGTAAGAGTTAAGGGGACCAGGCCTGGACAGGGGGGTGGGGGGCCTGCAGCTCTGTCCCCATCCCCGTCCACTCTCCATCCTCCCCGCCGTTCTTGACAGGCTACTGGCTAGTATACTATAACTGCTAATTTACAAATATAATAAAATACACAGAATATAAAGAGGCATGCTATACCAAAATGCAAGACGCATCAACATCAGGCTAGGTTTATCTCCTTAAGCTCCCCGCAAGGCCCCTCAAGGGGCTTACTGAGACACTGGCTGCATTCCAGCAACCAGCAGGAAGATAAATCCTTAGTGCTCTCCAGGTCCCACTGTGACTTTATGGGACATGGCCCAAAGAGGGACTTTAAACCTGGGGAGCCTTCCTTTACTTGAGGCTTCCTCTGCAGCCTCACCACCCAGAGCAGCTCCCCCCTCCTGTGGTAAACCCCTTCCTGGGTAACTCACAACTCCATTGTCCCAGGTGGGAGGTCTCTGTCTCCTTGTGGATGAGCTAGCGCCCCTCCTGCGGAAGCCCAGCTCCCTCTGCTACTTCAGGCCCACCAGCCAGCATGGGGCCCTGTGCACCACTGCATGCACCGAGAGCTCTACCTTCTACTAAGGGTTGGAGGCCCGGGCTGCAGTCTCAGGGCTTGGTCTGCTCCGGGACCCTCTGTGCAGTGATGTCTGCCCCAAGCCACCGGCTCCACACCAGCAGCTGCAGACCCAAGCCACCTCGAGCAACTCCCAGGGTCTGGGCTCCGTGCACCGATCTGTGCACCAGGTCCCTCGCCGCCTGCCAGGGGTTGCAAGCCCAAGCTGCCTCAAGCAGTTTCCAAGGTCTGAGCCCTGTGAGCTGCACTGAGCACCAACTGGGGCTGGAGCATCAGACTGGCACGTGGAGTTCTTCAGGGCTTTTCTGGGTGCTGCCTCCACTCACTGGATTGGTCATTTCCAGCTCCTCTGCTGCCCCACTCTCTTCTTTGTCCCCCAACGCATCTGCTGCGTGCTGGGCATGCAGCTCCTTTTATTCTCTTTGGAGACTCTGCCCCCTGAAGTCCTGCCGGACCTGCAGAGTGCAGGCTTAAACCAGGTCTTGGGGGTAGGGGTGAGGCAAGCCCTTCCCTGTCGTTACCAGATTGGTGGACAGGCTTCACCAGTCACAGTGGAAATTCTCCAAGCCTGGATGTGCTGGGCTGTATTGGTAAGTCTGCCATATCTGCTTGGAAGAAGAGCAGTAAGAGAGAGAAGGCAGATTAAAAAGACCCAGGAAAATTGCAGGAGGATGTCACCATGCTAAAGCCACTGCCATGGCCTGTCTGCACCTGAGAGGTTTCTGTCCAGGCAGAACCACTCACCGATTGACACTTCCACCCAGGTCCAGGTTTGGGGCTGTGGCAAATGAAGCTTGCAGGTTCTTTCCATTACTGCAGGTCAGGGAGTGCCTGTGGTATGAGCAGTGCCTTCTGGTAGCATCTCTCAAGGAACAGGCAAGAGAGCTACAGGAGGAGGTGAGGCTCCAAAAGGATCCTCTACCCTAAGGACTTCATCAGTTTGTTGCTTGACGAATTCTCCAACATGGTAAGCCCCATGTGGGGCAACACTGTGGAGGAAGAAATGCCAGACAGCACTAGAGAAGAGAGGACATGGACACCCAAGAAGGTGAAAGCTGGAGGCTTGTGACTTCTGGCAGCAAGCAGAGATCTCACTGTAGCCGTTTCATCTGGAGAACAGATATGCAGCCCTAACAATAGAGAGGGAGGAGCACCTTCCATTCGTGGAAGAGGACAGGCCAGGCCTCAAAGTGGGAAGCATCAAGACAATCATCACCAAAAAGAACTGATGAGTGGTGGTGGCTGGAGACTCCCTTCTGTGCAGGGGCAGAGGGAGCCATCTGCAAACCTGGCCTGTTGTCTCAGGAGGTCTGCTGCTTGTCTGGAGCCCAGTTCTGAGATATCATAGAGGGACTATTGAGGCTCATCTAGCCCTTGGACTACTACCGCAGGTTGTTCATCCATGTGGGTACCAGTGATACTGCCAGGGGAGACCCTGAGCATAACAAAAGTGACTGCAGGGCTCTGGGTGCAAGGGTGAAGAGGGTCTGGGGTCAGGTTGTGTTCTTATTGATCCTTCTGGTCAAGGGAAATGTCCCCGGGCAGGAACAGGAGCATCCTTCAGATCAACTCCTGGCTATGCAGGTGGTGTTACCAGCAGGCCTTTGGCTTCTTTGACCATGGGATGTTGTTCCAAGAAGAAGGATTTCTGTGAAGAAATGGGATCTACCTGATGAAGAGAGAGAGAGAAGACCTCTCTTTTTGCAGACAGGCTCACTAACCTAGGGAGGAGGGCTTTAAACTAGGTTTGCCAGGGGATGGACACCAAAGCCCTGAGGTAAATGAGGAAATGGGAGACCTGGAGGAAAAGCAAGCAGGAGGGGGCAACAGGGGAGGTGCTTTCATACTTCCTGAGAAATCAGGGTAATCAACTAGTTACCTCAGGTGCCTGTACACAAATGCAAAGAGCCTGGGAAACAAGCAGGAAAAATTGGAAGTCCTTGCACAGTCACAGCACTATGACATGATTGGAATAACAGAGACTTGGTGGGATAGCTGTCATGACTGAAGCACCGTCATGGATGGGTACAAACTGTTCAAGAAGGAGAATAAGGGGAGGAGAGAAGGAAGAGTTGTACTTAATGTAAAAGCCATATGATTGCTCAGAGCTCCAGTAGGAAAGTGGACATAGGCTGTTGAGTGTCTTTGGATTAGTGTCAGAGGAGAGCAACAAGGGTGATGTTGTAGTGGGCATGTGCTATAGTCCACCAGACCAGGAGGCAGTAGTGGAAGAGGCTTTCTTCAAACGGTTAGCAGAAGTTTCCTGATCATAGGCCCTAGCTCTCATGAGGGACTTCAGTCACCCTGACATCTGCTGGGAGGGCAATACAGCAGTGCACAGGCAGCCCAGGAAGTTTGTGGAGTGTTAGGGACAGCTTCCTGGTGCAAGTGCTGGAACAGCCAACTAGAGGCCATGTTCTTCTAGACCTGCTACTCACAAACAGGGGAGAATTGGTGGGCAACTTGGGCAGCAGTGACCATGAGATGATTGAGTTCAGGATCCTGAGGACAGGAAGAAAGGAGAGCAGCAAAGTAAGGACCTTGGACTTCAAAAAAGCAGGCTTAGACTTGCCCAGGGAACTGATGGGCAAAATCTCATGGGAAGCCAGTCTGAGGGGGAAAAAGAGCCCCTGAGAACTGGCTGTATTTTAAAGAAACTTTACTGAGAGTGCAGGAACAAATCATCTCAATACACAGGAAAACTAGCAAGTGTGGCAGAAGACCAGCTTGGCTTAGCAGGAAACTCTTCAGTAAACTAAATCACAAAAAGGAAGCTTATAAGTAGAAACCTTGGACAAATAACTAAGGAAAAATATAAGAGAATTGCTCAGGCTTGCAGGGATGAAGTCAAGAAGGCCAAAGCACAACTGGAGTTGCATCTAGCAAGGGATGTGAAGGGTAACAAGAACGGTTTCTACAAGTATGTTGGTAGCAAGAGGAGGATCAGGGAAAGTGTGGGTCCCTTATTGAATGGGGGAGGCAACCTTGTGAGAGAGGATGCAGAAAAAGGTGAAGGACTCAATACCGTCTTTGTCTCAGCCTTCACAGGCAAGGTCAGCTTCCAGACTACTGCACCAGGCAGCATGGTTTGGCGAGGAGGTGAGCAGCCCTCAGCAGTAAAAGAACAGGTTAGGGGCTATTTAGAAAAGCTGGACATGTACAAGTCCATGGGGCCAGATGGGATGCACCTGATGGTGCTGAGGGATTTGGCTGAAGAGATTGCAGAGCCATTGACCATCATCTTTGAAAACTCTTGTGGATTGGGAGACATCCTAGATTATTGGAAAAGGGCAAACACCACCCATATTTAAGAAATGGGGAAATGGAGGATCCAGAGAACTATAGACCAGTCAACCTCACCTCAGTCCCTGGAAAAATCATGGAGCAGATCCTCAAGGAATCCATTTGTAAGCACTTGGAGGAGAAAAAGGTGACCAGGAACAGTCAGCATGGATTCAGCAAGCTCAAGTCATGCCTGACAACCTGACTGCCTTTTATGATGATATGACCAGCTCTGTGGATGTGGGGAGACCAGTGAATGTGGCATACCTTGATTTTAGCAAGGCTTTTGTTATGGTCTCCCACAACCTTCTCACAGGCAAGCTAAGGAAGTACAGGTTGGATGAACAGACTGTCCAGATAACTGGCTGGAGCACTGGGGTCAGAGAATAGTAATCAATGGCTGGATGTCTAGTTGGCAATCGGTATCAAGTGGAGTGCCCCAGGGGTCGGTCCTGGGGCTCGTTTTGTTCAATGACTTCATCAATGACCTGGAAGATGGCATGGAGTGCACCCTCAGCAAGTTTGCAGATTATACTAAGCTGGGGGGAGTAATAGATACACCGGGGGGTAGGGCTAGGATTCAGAGTGACCCAGACAAATTGGGAGATAGGGCCAAAAAGAATCTCATGAGGTTCAACAAGGAGAAGTGCAAAGTCCTGCACTTAGGATGGAACAATGCCATGCACCAGTACAGGCTGGGGCTGACTGGCTGGGTAGCAGCTCTGCAGAACAGGACCTGAGGGTTACAGTAGACTACAATGGATTTGAGTCAGCAGTAAGCCCTCATTGCCAAGAAAGCTGACAACATACTGGGCTGCATTGGTAGGCGTGTTGCCAGTAGGTCAAGGGAAGTGATTATTCCCCTCTGTTCAGCACTGGCCACATCTGAAGTACTGTATTCAGTTTTGGAGCCCCCCCCCCCTCCAACTACAGAAAGTATGTGGACAAATTGGAGAGAGTCTAGCAGAGGACAAGGAAAATGGTGAAGGGGCTGGGGAACATGGCTTCTGAGGAGAGGCTGAGGGAACTGGCTTGTATAGTCTAGAGAAGAGGGGACTTAATAGCAGACTTCAACTACCTGAAGGGAGGTTCAAAAGAAGATGGAGCTGGACTGTTCTCAGTGGTGGCAGATGACAGAACAAGGAGCGATGGTCTCAAGTTGCAGCAAGGGAAGTTTAGATTAGCAAGAATTTTACCACCAGGAGGGTAGTAAAACACTAAAACAGGTTACCCAAAGAGGTGGTGAAAGCTCCATCCTCGGAGATTTTCTAAACCCGGCTAGACAAAGCTTTGTCTGGGATGATCTAGATGGGGATGGTCCTGCTTTGAGCAGGGATTTGGACTAGATGACCTCCTGAGGTCCCTTCCAAATCTAACTTTCCATGATTCTGTGTGCCACTGCTAGTTGTCCCTGAGGAAACGCCCATGCACGTGTCCTACAAAATGCTAGAGACAAAATTTTCAGTCTTCAGTACCTAAAGTTACTGTGGGCACCCAAGCACATGGTGAGAGACTGACTGCAACTTTATTCTGTCTGTCTGTCTGATTGCCAAAAAGAGTCCCACTGATTTTAATTACTGATCACCAGTTAAGGCACTCCTTCCTTTCTCAGCAAGGCACTTTAATTTTCAGAGTTGCTGAGCACCAAGAAAGCCAGTTGCTCTGAAAACCTGGCTCTCTTTATTCTGGGTTTCTAATTACAGGTTTATGAGCGTGCCTGTGACGCCCAAATCTGACAATGTCAGCTGAGCGAATAGACAGAAATAAATTGTATGGCTTCATTCGACAGAATATAAAGCAGTTTGAAACACGAGTACAGCTGTTAAAACTAGGAAAAGAACCTGAAAATTGTCTTCCTTTTTTCTATTTAGTCTCTTTTTTTCACTAACAAAGACTCACATTTTATTTCAAATTAAAGCTGGCACTAATACTTTTCCATAGAATGCCTTATTACAGTTTGTTTTCCATAGCAAAGCACATTAAAAGGCTGGCATAATGCTTTAATATTTCATTGTGAAATATTAATGAGACCTTGATGCATTCTTATGGAACTGCAGTGTGTGGTTACATGGTCTGCTTACAGTTATAGCTATTTCAAAATGTTAAGTTACATGGGTTTTGTTTTTTTAAAATGAATAATTTTTTACATTGAACTACCTCACCAGCATGAACAGGAAAGATCATACAGGAGGATGTATTTTTGAGCTGAAATACAGTCTAGAAATCTGACTACAGATGTCTTTGATAGATTAAAGTAGCCTGGCCCTTTTGCATTATACTTATTATTTCATAAGGCTCAATATTCTAACATGGACTTAAATTACTGCTGGCACTTAAGCAGGTGTTTTAACTTACCCAAGTGTACATCACAAATGTAAGTCCTGTTGCAATTAGAAAGCATGTTTAAATATAAGCCTGTGGATAAGGGTTTTGCTGAATGATGGCCAGGGATCCTGGTTTTCTCTGTTTAAAAATTGCAAATTCTCTGATTAAGAACCCTAAAAATCCGTATTTTTCCATGATTAAAATGAAATACCATATATACATTTATAATCTCAAAGCAAGTTTGGAAGCCTACCAGTGCCTCAGTCACAATAATAAAATACATTCTAAACGCCTATAGATTTTGGCATTTGATTTGGGGGGGGGGGGTTATTATGGGGGAAAAAAATCATAGCTCTCCCTTCCCCCACAAGGATGTCAGTCCAGCTGTGGCTGCCCCCCACCCACTGCCTTGTGGTGCTGAGCAGCCCCGATATGCTGCTCAGCACCTACCCATGCTATTGCCCCTCATTCCCCACCCACAGGCCCCCTGTCCCTGCCAGAGGGGGCCCCAGCTACCAGGGCTACAGAGCCAGGGACCTGGGTCTGCAGCCCCCCCCAGCAGCGCCCAAGGCCCAGCTGCCACCCACAGGAGGCAGTGCCTGCTGTGGCCGAGCAGAACATGGAGCCTGGCTCCTCCTCCACCATGGATGGGCATGGAGCCCATCAGGTGACGGGTGCAGGCTGCCTGCTGCAGGCTTGGGCTCCCCATCCTGCTGCCCTCCCCCTGGGACCCAGCAGGTGGGACCCAGCATGGCAAGGCAGAGTGGGACCCAGTGAAGAAGCTTGGTGCCACTGCTGCAAGTCCTGCCCTGCCATGACAAGGCATGCTGTGCCCACCCAACAAGAGTGAGGTGCACAACTTTGTGCCACTGCCCCCAGTGCTGCCTAGTGGGCAGGGGGTGCCTTGCCATGGCAGTATGGGGCTCCCAGCAGTGGCAATGAACTTCCCCATCCTGCTCTGCCCTGCTATGCCAGGTCCCACCTGCTGGGCTGCACGGACCCCAGAGGGGAATGCAGCAGGGCAGGGAGCCCCAAGCCCATACTGGGCAGCCCACCCCTGCCCGACACAAAAATCTGGGGGACATATGTCCCCCATGTTCCCCAAGGAGAGTGCATAGTAGTGGGGAGCTCATTTCCCCACCCCACAGATGAACTGCCTGCAGCCCTATCCCACTCTCCACCCAGGCCCTATGGCCATGCATTCTGGCCCTGGGCCCCAGGCCCTACGCACTGTCCAAACTGGGCAGCCCCACACCCTACAAACTCCCTCCCCTCACTATTGGGGCCTCAATTTCCCTACCACCAGCTGCTCTCCAGGCTTCCTCGCAGCTCTGTGCATGTGTACATGCGCACATGCACATGGTGCCGCCTGCTGATCGCACTCCTCCTGCTCCCCCAGCTCCTTGCAGGCTGGAACTCTGCCAGCCTGCAAGGGGAAACCCACTGTTTCCTATTTTTCTCCTGTAAAGGAGAAAATCTGGGTTCTTCTCCTTAAAACGAGAACATCTGGATTTTACTGCATTTTTCCATGGTGAACAGAAAACCCAGATCCCTGATGATTACTTGATCGTGTCAGTAAATGCTTTTCTAAGAAGAGCCGTGGTAGCCAGAGCTGCAGGCTTTGTCCTCGTGCCTTTGTTACTCAGAAGCCCATGCTCCAGTTCATAGGGGCTTGCCTGACTGGGCCCTAGTAATAAAGAGCCCTTGTGCAGGTGATTAGATTTGAATACTTCCAAAGGAAAAAAGGCAAGTTGCCCCATATATTGCAGGTTCAGAGTTTTCAGTGTCAAATTTAAGGTAAATCTGGTAAATTTGATTTAAAATAACCTATTATGGAGAACCCACAGACAAGATCATTCCCTATAATCTGTTCAAACATCTTTTGCATCCAATATAAGACATTATTTTTATACCGCTCATTTCCATTTCTAATTAAGGCCATATTTACCTGGAAGGTAACCCACATGCCACTAAGGTGAAGCAAGTGAAATAAAATTAGAAGTACAAATAAAGATAAAAAATTCACCCTTGTGCAGAGGGGTCAGCTTGAGGCCTCTGCACCACTTCCAGAGACTTCTGGAGTAGGTGACTACTGTCTCAAAATGGAAAGGCGAAGCACATGCTTGTCTCTCCCAGCCCTCTCCACCAGTGGCATGGCTGGATCAGAGCCAAGCAGAGCACAGGTAGATGCGAGCTGCCTGCTGTGGGCCCAGGGCTTCCCATGCCGCTGCCTTTCCCCCATGAGCCCAGTGCCAGCTGCACACCCCCTGCCCACCCAGCAGCAACAGGGGGCACAACTCCATGCCACCTCTGGCCCTGCTGCTGCCAGGCAAGGAGGGGGTGCCTCATCATATTGGTATGGCTAGTGTGGGGGTCCCAGGAGGAGGGCAGCAGAGTGGGGCACCCTAAGGGCACAGTGGGCAGCCCTCCCCACACACAAATCTGGGAGGGCCACATGCTCCATTTCCCCTCCTGCGGGGTGCACACAGCAGCAGGGAGCTGCCATCCCACCCACAAAGCCACCCATGGCTCCATCCTGCACCATCCTGGCTGGACATCACCCCAGTTCTAGCTCCTACCTGGGTGTATTCCCAGCCACATGCATGTGGGTTGGCATGCACATGCCCATGGTGCCCCCTCCATCCCATTCCCAGTAGCCCCAAGCATCCCCTTGCAGGCTGGAATAATGCCATTTTCTGCACTAAATGGAAAGCCTGGATCCCTGTATAATATTGTGAACCTGGGACAAATGCTGTCCTGAAGTCATGCAGCCTGGGACTCGATGTTCCCATTCCAGGACTGTCCTGCCCAATTAGGGACAGGTGGTCACCCTATTTCAGAGCCCAAAAACATTCATCTTTACAGCAGGAGTGAAAACTCAATTCAACAGCTATAGTTAAACCTCCAACTGCCCTGCGTGGATTGGAGACCTACAGCATGCAGCCACCCTAAGCACCAGGACAAAGGTAGAAAAAAAAAGTGGGGCTTCCCCTCCCCACAGCATCTCTTTATCCCCTTTTCCTGGCAAATGCCAAGTATTTCATTCTGGCTCCCTGCACAAATTTTTGCTTATAGCTACATCTTAAAGTATGGTATAATTTGTGTGGCTGCTGCACATAGATTCCCTTCATTAGGCAGCATTTTAAGTCACCAGGTTGCCGGAAAGATTTCATTTGGATCTGTATCACAGAAGTGTAAATTGAAAAGTGACCTCCCTCTCGCATCTTAGTATGACAGTTGGTAGCTTAATAAAAGTCTGCTGACGGCACTTATAATTGACAAATTCTTCTAAACAGGACAAAAATAAATAAATAAATAAATAAGAATGTGCAGGAATTCTCCCATTTATCACACCAGAGTTGCCAAAATACACTCATGTTCTGGAATGGATTTTGTTACAGTTTTTATATACAAGAAAAAAATTAAAAGCAGGGAGCTGTACAAATGTGGAAGGTACAAAAAGATGCCATAGGGATCACACCACAGGTCCAAATGGCCACACGTCTCAGTGGCACAGACCAGATGCTAAATCAAAGAGGCCTATCCAGGCTGATCTGTTCCCTGTCCCTCTTACCTTACAGCTTCCCACATTCAGAGGCCTAGAGAGTCCAGACGTGGAAGCTGTAGACCTACTATTGTCTCTATTACCACTGACAAGCATGAAATATTCACAAGGGGCTTCTCCTGGGTGGCACAGCAGTTTGTTGCTTAAGTGTCAGCTGCACCTCCTTCAGGTCATGACCCAGACGAGTTTAAGTGCATCAGCAGTCCAAAGAAGTCAGTAGGACCAGTCCACTGCTTAATATGGAGTACGTGGCTTAAGAGGATCATTTTAAGAGTTGTAAGTAAGTCATTGTTACTCAAAAGCCTCCTGTCCTTCCCCCTTCACTTGCAAGAAGTCCTGCATGTAATGAGTGCTATGCAATTCAACTGTACGGAAAAGGAAGCAAGCTTTCAAGACTTCCAGGAGTTCTGTCCCTTGTGCGCAGCTGCTTCTTGATCTAACCTCATCAAAAACTTTACCAGCGAGTTCAATGGACCAGGGTTGAGTAGCTCAAGATCTTGGTGCACCCCATTGGGCTCTACAGAGAGAAATGTACTGCCTGAAGACAGCACAGCAAACCTGAGTACCCAGGAGTTGTTTCACAGGCAGCTCCACAGCTTGGCAGAGGGTGGGGAGGGAAGGGAAGGGGTTGAAATCTACTCTATGCTAACAGATACTATCATTCCTGCACCAAGCCTAGTTACCTGGCCTAGTGTCCTCAAATTGAGGAAGGATTATTCACAAGATTATACATCTTAAATGCCATTCTATACATCTTTTCAATGCCACTACCCTCACGTGTGTGGCAGAGTTGTAGCAGCAGAAGCTAGAAAGCTGTTCTCAGGCAAGAACCTAGTTAGTTATTTAATTTGTAAAATAACACAAAATTAAGTCCCTCAAACTCCCTTTGACAGCAACATAGACCATGTGAAATAAGCTAAGATGCATACACTTACAGGACTTCCTTAGGAAATGAAGGATAATTTTCTGCTTCCAGCAGCAAGCACTTGCTTCACTCTGCTTCATTATATATGCTTTTTGACAATTAGGTACAGCTGTCCTGCCTCCATCCTGTGAGCTCCAGGGGGGAAGGGATCTTATGGAAGTCTGAGCTTCCAAACAGCGTTGCTTCTCTTCATTAAGAACCCTGGGACATGAGGATACCATGGCTCTGAGGCTCTCCTTTGTGTTTCAAAGGTTTGGTACTGCCCAGGCCCACACCATGAAAATATCCTCTTCTTTTCTGTGTAGTAACCCATCCTATAATTAAAGTACACCACTAGTGACACAGCCCATATGGAATTCTATGTCTCATAGGGCAATGGGGGACAAACTTTCAAAAGTAAAATTAAGAGCTCTCACAAAGCAATTTATCTTTACACTCTATGCAGAGTGCATAGAAATGTTATAGATATTTAGGAAGATGAGTAGAAACACAGGTGCAGGCAGGCGCAAAGGGTTCCCTTCTGCAAGGTCCTACTAACTGCAAAAGAGCTCTACATTTGCACAGTTTTATATCAACACAGAGACTGTCTGACAAGCCCCTAAGCCCCCTTTCAAGCTTTCAGCTGTTCTAATTAATACTGTGACTTCTAGTACTGGTATTCCTGCTTCCCCACTCCTCCAGCTGGTTACAACATCTCCTCTTCTGCTTAGTTCTTGAGTAGTCTCAAATCATCAGCATTGCTCACCTCTGCACACATGACAGAACTGTGCAATGATCCCAAGCTCCTAAGAGGAGGTCTGGGTTGGCTAGCTGGTGTTTATATCTATTTTTCTGTCAGCAGGATCTCTTTCTTATTACTATGCTCTTTGAATGGCAGCAGTAAGGTAGCAGGCAATGGCAGAAGGATCCAAGAAGGAAAAATTGAGAGAGAATCTCAGAAGCTGCAAATGTCAGTCTTCTGTTGATTCATGCAACATAAGGAGGGGTTTACACAACAGACAGACAGAAAAAGAGATTGCGTGGAGGGATTTTTGCACAACCACACAATTACATTACACACAGGCCTATGTGGAGGAAGATACTTCAACTGGGGGGGAATGAAAGAAATGTGTTCAAGGTAAGTTTACCAACAGAGAGCCCTTTCTTGACTATTGCATGGAAGACAGTTCTCCCTGCTCAGGGCACAAGGCCTTAGTGATACTACCCAGAGGATGGCAAGCATTACCAATAGCCAGCCAAATAAAAAAGGTGGTTGTAGGAAGGATACATGAGCCAAGCCGTACAAATGTGAAGGGAAATGCTGTTTGTTACAGAGAGTTTGACCCTAACTCATATTCTCTCTGTTTGTGAAAGACGGAGCTGCTTGCAGTTGGTGTAAGTGAAGATCTGACTTCAGAATTACTAAAGGCTCCTAACTCTAGCAGGCCCAATTCAGAAAAGCATCCCTAGTACAGAGGACATCTCTTAAGACTGTGCTTAAATGTTGAAGGGGCTTAAGCAAGGTAAACCTGTTCTTTTTAAGTACTGCCCTGAATAGGGTTAAATTAAAATGTGATTGAATGGTTTGCTGAACAGGGCCCTAGATCTCTCTGGAAAAGGGAACACTCGGCATCTCTCAAGAGATATTCAGCATCTTGCAGTACAAAGATCTAATTGCCAACAATGCTTCACTTTAAATTCCTAATCAACTCTCCTTATTATGTCAGCTTGTAACTAATGAAAAGATATCTGGCTCCCTCTGCTGCTTAAAGCTTCTGGAGATTTGGCTGCTTTCATTCATATTTTATAAAGTTTTATTTCAGTTTAGAACATACTTTTATTAGTATTCTGCTGGTCAGATGGTACCAAATATGGCCTTGAGCAGCTTGGATACTATTGTATATTTATTGACTGAGAATTTTCTTTTCAGCAGCAATACCTGCTCCGTTAAAACAAAGAAGCAAAGGGTCCCAGAAATATAGTGCCAGCAAACTAATGCACTGTTTGACAATCACAACCTCCCCTAAATTCAGATCTTAAAGCCAGCCCAAAAAAAAGGTCAAGGTCTCAAACCTATTACAAATCTCAGTATTTTGTTTCTTAACTACTACTATGTGGCAGAAAACACCAGAGGAGAGATGTCAATTTGCAATTCTCTTCTTGAGGACCTCGAAATCTTTTGTTTGCACAAAAGCTTTGTTCCCACAACAACAGAAAATCTGCAGAATTCATTTCCTCGCTACAAATTGAGTATAACTGATTAATTGCACCATAGCCCTGGAATCAGACAGCATGTTAGAGCAGCATTCGCAGCAGCCCAGGGCATAGTGCAAGTGGCCAGTGCCACTTCACTGGGCACACAGCCGGGCAGATCCAATGTGGTAGCTGGACTCAGCTTCCTGGCAGCCCCCACAATGGCAGATCACTCTGCCCAACTGCTCCTAACAGGCCACCCACTGCTGGGGTGCCAGATGGGGCAGGCAGCCGAGCAGTGTCTCTATGGGGACCGACCCAGGACCCCCCCAGTCAGAGCATGCCTGGGAATGGGGCTGTGGGCCGGCAGGGAGCAACATCTGACAGTTGGATGGGCAGGCAGGGGCTGGGACTGCAAGGCAGTGAAGCCCAGGGCTGGGGCAGAGCCTCGATCTGCTCCCTACATGGCCCTGCCTGTGGAACAGACATGCAGAGAGTGGACCATGGCTCCAGCCCCATCTTTTCACTGCCCTGCAATCACAGTCCCACCCACCTGTCCCACTCCAGGACACTGCTCTGTGTCCACCCGCAGCTTCAGCTTTGACCTCCTGAGGTCCCTTCCAACCTTAACTTTCTAGGATTCATCCCATCTGCCTGGGATAGGCTCAGTTCTCCCCCCCCACCCACTATGCTAGATCTACCCCCATCCAGCCCACAACAGCTCACTGAAACTCCTTAAGTGGCTCTCCAGCCCAAATAATTTCCCACCCTGCTGTAGCACATGGACCAGCATGTACACCTGCAGCTCATTCAGGCACAGCCAAAATTAAAGACACCCTCAGGCATCTATTTGTACAATAAGGGCTGAGGCACTGCAGTGAGGGGTGGAAGTATCACCTCACTTTTCAGCTAAAACTGAAGTGCAGATTTTTGTAAGAAGGTATCACACACACACACAAAATTCCTCTGTTTTCATAGAATACAATACACGACAGCCCATTATTATCAGAAACATGTTCAGTAACAATCAGTTTGATATCTGGGGAACTTTTTCTGAAATTAAAACCAAATATCAATAATCTTTATTTTAAAAAAGGGAGTTCCCACAAAATACTCCATACTAAATCACCCCAAACACCTCAGCAGTGTTATTGTAAGATAGTATCTGAGCAGATTAGTGAATCCCTTATTATTAATTTGAACTGACGTTTCACTTAGATGTCGCTGAGGAGGATCTCAGCCCCATGTTTCTTAGAACTATGTGAACACACATTCAAAGGCAGCCCATACCCTGAAAAAGATTACTTACTAAATAGAGGACAGAAAATAACAACTGGATGCAAACAAGATGATGGGAATACGTGGTAACATAAACACACTATGATCAGTTTAATAAGGAGCATTGTCACCAGCTCCCTAGCCATTATACAGTGTGTTGTGGGTATTAAGGCAGAGCTGAATGTTAAGGAGATTTTTGAGTGTAATAGTTTTGCAAGCTTTCATAAGGTGCTCCTTCCTTTCATGGCTACACCATGGGAGCAAGTAAATGCAAGTGTGGGAAAACTTGACAAATGGGAACTAAGCCTGGTATCGGTGGTGGAGCAGAAGCCGAGGGCAGAAGCTCGAGGCTGCATAGCAGTTGATTGGAATAAGCTGTGGCAGGTCCTAAATGGGAAGACAAACCATTTGGGTTTGATATTGCAGGAAAGGGAATCAGGTGAGAGATGTAAATGGAGGAGGTATGTTTGGGGCAAAAAACCAAAATGATCTTTACAGCAATATTTTGAGTTAATATGGGGGGGTGGGAACTAAACATTGGTCCAACTGTGCCATTAAACTGAACTGCATGACTATTTTAGAGCCAGAACTTACCAAGAAAGCTAGGGGGCTGAGACTGTCACCAATTCTGTGTTGGAAAACATGGCATGAAGATATTAACTATATTATATAGTTGCATACCTCCTCAAAATACGTCTTAACTAGACATTGTGACAAAAGGACAATTTGTGGCCCTATTTGAAACTATGATGAATATCTGGAGGTCTTTATACAAAATTCTTCTCTATTCAAAAGATGGAGTTTTGTTTTATTAAAGACCATCCCAACATGATTAAAAGATGTATGCTAGAAAACTTTCCAAGAAGAAACAAACAAGTTCATTACAAAATATATATTTTTTTTAAATAAATTATATAGAGTTGCTTCTATTTGATTGCAAATCAAACATCCTTCCCTTCTTTATCACTCTCCAGGTTACCCATCAAAGCAAACTTTTTATATGTTTAACTTGTATGCCATTAAAACTCCCATTAGAGTTTATACAGGGTGAAGGGTGTTATGTGGGTCTTTGGACTCCGGTGGATGCCATTCAGAGACATTAGGACAAACATTTTTAAGCACAGGTACCTAAAGTCAAACTGTTCATTTTCACGGAGTATCTGATTTGGGTAACCTGAATGCAGGATGTGAAAAAAAAGTGTTTGGGCTTATGGAATTTGTCTGAGGTCACACAAAATGTAGTCATTGAGATGAGAACAGAGCCTAGGGTCCCTTGTCAAGACCTTTTTTTCTCTTAGATAACCTTGTGGGGAAAAAATAATTTTGATCTAAAGTTGTAAGTATTTAAAACCAGGGTAATGATCAAGCACAGTGGCACATTAAGTCTGCAGAAAATCACTTATGGTCCAAAGCAGATCCCAGGGATACCAATAAAGGGTCTGTCTCTTGCTTGATCAGACCCTTGCACCAGATCTTTTGCACAGCAAACAAGCACAGAAGCTGGAGGTGGGGAATATCTTCCCTCTTACTACTACCTCTCCATCCTGGCTTCAGAGATGCATAGGAAATCCTACAGCATTTAAGAGTTTTAAGATGCGGCTAGTTCTTCAGAAATGAAATGGGCTTCTTCAAAAACTATAAACTTACACAATCCTTAACATTGCTATAGATTACTTGGACCCCCTTACAGAATTTTATGGAGAAAGGATAACCACGCTAGAGTGCTCTCTATTAATTTCCATAGACGGTCCTATAGAAAAGGTGTCAGTTTCCAATACAGCCGCTTCTATAGGGTATTTCCATGAGGGGAAATCATGGCTACCATATGATTTTCTGGACATCCTTTCCCAAAGGAGTGTAGACTTCAGTAGGTGTTTTTTCCCTTTTATTTTAGTCTGATATTTATTCTATTCTGTGCATATTTAGTTCTTGAAGGCCCTGCATTACATTCACTTCTTTGTTGTCAAATCAAACCCTCAATGAGCAAGAAAATAGTGAATTATTAAAAAAAAAAAAGAAAAAGATTACAATACAATTTATTTCTTTTAAAGAAAAAGTGATTTTTAGACTAATTATATCATTCATTTTCAGTCATTTTTCCAGTGGGCTCTGAATTGTGTTATAAGTCAATAGCTGTTTTCAGCAAACAGCAGCCTTTCTTTTTCTATGATTAAATTACAAGGAGTTGCATTTTTTCCATTAGAGTACAGTAGTAGTATGGGGTTGTAGGCACAGAACAAGACATGAACTGATTTCAAATAAACAATTTATGGAGTTTATTCTCAGGCCAAGTGCAGTGAGCATCTTTTTAATATAATAACTTTGTCTGGCTGCCCCATGCTTTTCCAACTGCTGCATTTTAAGTGACCTTGTTGTCATTTAGTCAATCCTATGCACAGTTTCCATCATGAGATATAAAATACGTATTCTCCCATCAGCAAATAATTAGTCCAAATGTAATATATTTTGGGAGTGGGAGAAGGCAAGGACAGAAAGGTATTACAGCAACTTTTACGAATATGGGTTAAAACACAGTGCTCTTATGCCTTGCACCAAGTTCTAAGTAGGCAGATTCTACTGAGCGAGCAGACACAGAAGGGGAAGAAAGGTTTTATTTCACGCTCCTCCTATCTCCCTGGTTATTCTGGCAATGTTGCATTCAACTTTATTCAGTTAAAGCAATGTAAAAATTACGGAACAAGTCAGGAGAGAGAGAGAGAAAACAAGAAAGCTGCTATTCTGCACTGGTGTGATCCCGTTATGACAGGGTGCATCTACACATGCAATTAATGTTATTTGATTATACTTCACAGTAAGTTTACTGCCTGCATACTACTGCACAGTAGACTTATTTACCATGCAGTAAGAGCCTGCACGTGTACATGGTGATGCTTTAGTGCGCAGTAAATTACTCTACTGCACAGTAAAACATCTCGTGTTTTAATACAGCCACTGGGTAGGAAGAAGCAGTTTTTCTGTCTTAGATATTGACATCATCCATGTAGAATCAGCATTATCTGAGCTAACAGGGTCATCAAGAGTTGATTTTCTCTCTCTCTTTGATTATCACTGCTCATGTGACGCTATAGCAAGAGAGGAATCCTGCAACTGTATTCAAAAGACTGTAAAGGTCACATTCAATCTGATCTTCTGTAGATGGGTGCTGAACCAGCCCTTGAGAAGCCCAGGGTGGCATGCTGGCCCCAGTGAAGTCAGTGGTAAAACTTTCCTGGCCTTCTATAGGACCAGTGTCAACCTTTATATCTTTAATAGGTGCTGGCCAGAACCTTCTAAAGAATTGGGAGTCCTGGGTTCAGGTAAGACCTCATCATATCCTATTCCATTGTATTATCTCCTCCATGCTTCTCATAGTATGGATTACTCCTGGCATGTTTCCCAGTGTATTGTACTTTCTGGTATAAATGTCTCAGGGGAAGAAGCTGTTACCGCTTCTCAGTCTACAGTCATTACCAGATTTGCCTGGTATCATATTACTTTCTGCTGCCCCTTGCCCCTAAAAGTCCTTTGTACCCTTACTGTTTACTACCAACTAGTTCCCATAGACAAACACCAAGAGTGCTGCAACTCTGAAGATGCACGTGCACAAATTAAGCCTTATGAGATGGGTCACATGCCATTTCTCAGTAATATGCGACTTAGCTAGCCCTGTGAACATGGCAACATTCATAGACATGTAATAACCAGCTGCCCAGGCATTTCACATAGCACACTGGGACCAAATCTTGCACACTTTCCTGGGCACAACTCACACTGAAAGCAATGAGTAAGGATTGAAGATCAGTTCCGATGGACTGATCTGCCCGTCTGGGCCAGCTGAAGTTGATAGAAAGACTCTCATTGAATTCAGTGAAGTTGGATCAAGGCCTACGGATACAAGAAGGAATTACATATGTAACAGCCCTTGCATTCTAATAAGACCCCAACTGTGTAGCTTACGATGAATCTCATAATGTGCAATTTTAATGGCTAACAAGCCATTTCATTTTTATTACTGAAATAGTAATAGCACCTTTATTAGTTTTTAAATGCTCTGCTGACTGTCTAAGGACTTTTCCTTTTCCAAAGCAGCTCTTAAAAGAAAAGCAGATTCTCTATGATACCTAGGTCATAGATGCCTGGAGTCTGAATGGTCAGTTATGGCCTACAATGAGGCTTCAAGAAATAATGAATAAGACAATATATAGAAACCCGACCCTTTAGGACTTGATTAAGGTAATTCAGGAACCGAGGCATATTACAAAACCCTAAGTGTCCTAAGTGACTTATCCCCCAGTGGCCACACAAGAGGGAATTGCTTCTAGTTAGAGTGATGGCAGCTGGAGTCCTCCACATGAGCTACACCAGCCATCCACTTCCCTCAAGAGGGAGGCAGAGCAAAGGAGCATCCTCCATCCAAAGCAATTGGAGGGTGTGAACCCCTCCACTCTGAACCAGCACAGGTGGTAGCAAGGACCCACCTGCCCTTCAGACAGGCAGTGAGATCAGCAGGGGAACTGCACATTATTTATCTACTTGAAAGGACTTCCAAGCTTAAGGCACTCTTCTCCTTCTACAAGCAAACCTCTACTGGGGCAGTATTAATGGGTATACCCTTGAAGTAAATGCCTCCATAAACAGCTCCCCTGTTCCAGTCCCTCTGTGGACTCAGACCAACACTGATGCATTGGTTATACTCTGGTCACATCATCAAGATCTGATTTACAAAATGAGGGCTAGCAATTTTGTATGAAAAATAAAAAGTAAGTTCTGGTTCTGATGTGTTGGCAGGAGCTATGGTCTTGGGTGTGGGTATAATGCCTGCAAACCATGGACTAGTAATAATAAAAAAAAAATTCTCCACTGTTATGTAACACTTTCATCCTTAGTTTCAAAGCACTTTTCAAAGAAGATCAGTATTATTATTCCTGTTATACAGATGGAAAACCTGAGATGCAAAGAAATGAACTGATTTGCCCAGTGTTATTCACCTGGCTGGTGGCAGAACCAAGAACAGAACTCACAAGTCCCAGTTTTGCAGTTTGACCACTAGGCCTCTCTGCCTCCATTAGTCTATTACTTTGGTCCCGAACATGTTGCTGGCATATTCCCAAACTGTAGCATAAACTGAAGTTATTTTAATGTTTATATTTGGTCTTTTTTCCCCAGGCACAAATAGCAGTCAGAGCTTCAAGCTTTGCTTCAGAACATAATGCAACTGCTACACGAAACACATTCAGAGGGCAAAATTCCTTCTATATAAAGCCTCCTTTCATCCAACTCCCTCCCTGCTAAAGTCTGAATCACATATAAAATATTTATGGTTAGTCTTGTTATAATAAAACTGCTCTCATTGCAATTTCTCCCCAGAGTAAAATCTCGTTGTAAGGACTCCTCTGTAATTTGGAAGTTTCTGACCGTTTGTGATGCAAATCATATTTTGTGACTAAAGATCTATAGACTGAGAGAATAAAAGCTTAAGACATTTGTGAAGAGCATAATAATCTCAAGTGGCGCTCTTGTAGGAGAAATCAGTGGAAACAGATTTGGTTTTTGTTGGTTCCATAGTGAGTGTTTCTTGCAAGGGTGGCAGTTTGGGGCGGGGGGGGGAGGGCGTGTAGTCTAGACCAGTGGTTCTCAAACTCTTTTTTTTCCATGGACCACTTGAAAATTGCTGAGGGTCTTGGCCAACCACTTAATAAACCTTTTTTGTTCTACAAATCAAAGCATGCAACTCATCTTTTAATAGCAGCAGTCTTACAAGTACAGATATTCTTGATTGTTCTGCAACCCTTCTGTGGACCGCCCAAATGGAGCTTGCGGACCAGTCATGGTCCACGGACCAGTTTGAGAACTTCTGGTATATACAATACAGAGACTTTAACTGCCATGTTTCTGCTGCCTGTTAAGGCTTCCTTGCTCTTTTAATAATTGGGGAAGATGTCACATACAGGCATAGAGTAACTGTACAGAAAGGGAAAAGAAAATGGCTGAAAGCAGAAGAGTGTGAAGTGGAAGGGATACTCTGCCCTCTGCGGCATACATGCAAAATGAACACAGATGACATGCACAATCAGTGGTGTGATAAAAGGAGGAATGAGCTATAAAGTTATTCCACAAAATAAGTGTAATAGTTTTGAAGATACTGCCTACCCACCATTAATTCCCTGCACCCAAATTGCATCCAGAGAGGTCTCAGATAACATGGGGTTGCTGGGGGCATACGAGTACCTGGAGGAATAGACAGATTAATCACACCTGAAGTGGAAAGTGTAGATGGGACCTAATGATTTGAGATGAGACAGAGAATCCTATTGCTTAGGTGCTTCATTCCTCTTATTTACATACTCAGGATCAAAGGAACATCAGATTTGGAGTCAAAGAGGAATTTCCCCAGGATTAGATGGACAAGAGTTCAGTGAGGATTTTCATTTCCTGCTGTAGCATGGATTCTGGGGCACCTGTTGAGATTATCTGCACATAACTCACTCTCTCAGTTCCCTGCCATTGCAGGGATCTTGGACAGTTGGTGGTGTCACATCCTTTTCTGTTCTCCGCCTTTGGCGCACAACAGTTTAGTCTCCTGAGAACTGCAATGCTTCAGTGTAATGTCATAGGGCTCAATATAGGGATATCTGTGTGAAATTAAGTGGCTGATGATGGTCAGACCAGATGATCTAATAGTTTCATCTGGCCTTACACTCTTAGGAAATCTAAGACATTCCTTCTCTTTATTCTATTTTCAGTTGCCCAATACATCCAAATCATCCTAAGTTATGGTGCTATTTGTCTGAAGTATGTAAATATATTGCCCAATAATCTACCATTTCCATTCCCTTCTTCAGGCAAACTGTAATTTAATTATCATTTCTCCCCATCTATCTCCCCTGCGCACATCTCCACAGCCTGTTATTTGAATGTGGCTTAGAAGCAGATCCACATCTCACTTGTAGGAAGCAGCACAAAGCATTAAAAATGAGTGGTCTCGCACCTGTAAAAATTCCCACATGCATTAGAAGAGAGGATAAATGTAAGTCTTTGCAATAGTGCACACTAGTACTTCTCATATTAATACAAGGTTGTGAGATAGTGCTTATGCTAAGCAAGGCCTAGCATTAAGAACAATGCACTAAAACTCCCAGAATGCTTCAAGGAGGTTGAGGAGTCAGCGATTGACATTGTGGTAATCACCTTCTGACCCTTAGATAAAAATGCTGACAATGATAAAAATTGCAAGCAAGCAGCTTATATTGTTAAAACAGGAAACTACATGGCTAAACCGCAATGACGAAAAATAACCGCATATTATGTAAGCCTTGACCTTTTAACCCTGCTAAAGACAGCAAAACATATAGATGAATAATGTATTTAGATTATTAAGAATTAACATAAGAAACATAAAGGTCATTAAGAATTAACATAAGCAGCATAAAAATTATAATACAGAGCGTATCACCTGATATTATGATATAGATAAGTTAACTAATAACCAATAGAAGTAAGAATTAGAAATACATATGTATATGTGTTATCATATATAAGTAATAGTAAAGTTATGTTAGATGCCTCACTGTCAGAGTGGGGACAGTTTTGTATCTTTTGTCTAAAAAAAGATAAGGGACTCCTTTTAAATGAACTGTTGACCAGTTCTGAGACTACTGAATCAGGCAGCCGCACCTAGCCTCCGGGTTAGAAAGCAAGGGCTTGATTTGGGAACCTCGTGAACCAACAGACCTCCTTAGTTTATGACTTCGTGAAACAATAAAAGTTTTAAATTGAACTTCCAGGTCTGAGCCTGTGCTTAATTCAGTCCTTATACAATTCGGCACGAACTCACACAAAGGTGGCCTGCTGCGCAATCGGTTCAGACTTCTGTAAGCATTATCATTGTCATCCAGGGCTTTTCAGCTTCACTCTCTATTCTGTTGTTATATACCCCCTACCCCACAACTGTAACCACAGATTAAACAGAATCCGAGAGACAGCCTAGCTCTTCACACACCTATTACTTACACAATATGTCTTATACAGCAACTTGTATATCATTAGTAACACTGGCAGAAGCAACTTTAGTTTGCCCTGTTTGTCTGACACCATATCATCTTGCAAGATCTGTGGGTGAAAGAGTAGGCCTTTCTATGACAAATAAGTCTTGTACAGCATCTCAAATTTATGGTGCAAAGGCTGTCTCCAGCTTGCAGAGCTGTGCAGTCTGGCCTTCAGGGCTAGGGATTTGAGTGGGGCAAGGCCTGCTGCCAAAACCCAAGGCAAGGCCTGCTATCTATGACATGTGCTGAGGGGACAGAGGGAGGTAAGCAATGGCTATGTTAACCCCCACAGCTGCCACTGCCACCTAGGGCTGTGCAAAGCTTTGGTCCTCAATTCAGTTCAGCAAACATTCAGCCCAATTCGGTGGCCAAATCCGAATAGAATCAGATGACCCTTTAGTCTCTCCGAATTGAACTGGAATCCTCCGAATGGATTCAGAGAGATCTGGAAAGATTTGGACATACAGACAGCTTTAAATGTTTTTTCTACATACCTCTAGGTATCAGGGACTCATGAATGCTGCAATGCTGAGGCACATGGAGTGTCCCACAGAAGCGCAAGGGGCTCCCCAGCATGCTTGGCAGCAGACCTGGAAGTGGACCAGAAGGACTTCAGGGTCCGCCGGGGAGCACGCAGGGCAGGGGGGAGGGTGGGCCTGCACTCCCCCGGCTCAGCAACTGGTGTCTCCTGGGTCTGAAGGGGTACCCGGGGTCCCCCCCACAGCCAACCACTGAGCCAGGAGGCCCTCCAGTGTGCTCCTCGGCAGACCCAGAAGTGGACCAGAAATGCTTCCAGTCCACTTCTGGATTCACTGCCAAGCATGTGGAGGGCTGCCCCGCACTCCATGTGCCCCACCATCACAGCAATCATGAGCTATGCTGGTACCTCAAAGTTTGTAGAAAAACATTTTTAAAGCTGTGTCTATGTCCAAATTGCTGATTCTCCAAATCAGCATTGAATCTTCAGATTTGGGTTCAGCTAAAATCAAATCAGGAACAAGTGATCCAAATCAACAAATTGAATCACTGTCCCTGATTTAGGCCGAATCTGAATTAAATAGGGCCCATTTCGCACACCTCTACGTGCCACCTGCAACCTCTGCTCAGTCCACCACTGCATCTGGCCCAGGGGACAGGGTGAGTTTGATTCCCCCACGTCTAATTCACTGCTGTCTTGCTTGACTAGGTTGACTGGTTGCCTGGAAAAAGGAGATTCCTTCCTTTCCTCTGTTGTGAGCTAGGGCTAGCTGGCCTCCAGCTTACTCCCCTGACCAGGTCAGTCCTGAGGGTGCTCTGCCAGCACCTTGCTCTCAATAACATGTGCTGCTGCTCTGTTCAATTGGACTATACCAACTCCTGTCTCTCTGAGAAGGGAGCAACAGGAAACAGATCCTTTCATTAAACTCACCATAAAGAATCAGCAAGGGGGACAGTTTGGTTCTTGCTTTCAACTGACCTCTCCAGTTATTTAATCCAACCATGAATATTAACCTCAGAATGTTATTTACTTAAAGCTCAAATGCCAGGCCCATCTGCTCACTATCTTCAGATACACTCTCTTCCCCACTAGTTTGCCATGTCAGAAATGGCATGAGAACACTGCACTTTATAACAAGGTATGCTAGGTATTATCATCTACTTGGTGAACCAGGAAGTAAAAGGTTCTGGTCACTACTAGCTGCTAAGAGAGACAGAGTTTATTCACGAGCCTCGCTGGTCCAACTGACATGTCCACCTGTTCCACTTCAATTATTAGTGGCACTGAAGCTACAAAAGCATAAACAGGAAGATTCTAACTAGTTAAATTTGCCAAGCAAGGCATGTGTGTTAACACTGTCATACTATTTTATCAAGTGTACACAGATGCTATGCATTCTTAAAAATACACATTTTGGTATGTGGTAGATATCAATACAAGCTTCAATAAGCACACCACCTGCAAAGAATTGTACTTACAATCAGCAACTCACTTTCCATTTGGCCTCTTGAGTTTTTGATTTTTACTTCAAATTTATCGGCTTTTTGAGTATCAAACCAAAGCTGTTCTCTCTTTTGAGGCAAAGTTTTTTCTAGCTATACAGCACTGGTTGGTCCATAGAATACTGCTGGGAACTCAAGGTTGGCTGGTCACAAGAAGGCACTGATCTGCACTCTTTTCCTATTTTCAGCTGTTATATTTCATTGGAACAAAAGTAAGGATCTTTGTGAATGATATCTTTTATTGGACTAAGTGCACAGTTGGGATAAATTCAGGCAAGCTTTCAAATGCAGGGCATTCTTCATGTCTTGCATATGAAAGATTGCCTTATTTTAGTCTAACAATGCAGTTGATCCAAGGAAAGAAATCACCCACAAAAACTCTTGCTCTCACATCATTCCTGGACCATCCTGGTTACATCACTACAACACTACCACTGAAGAGCAGATGCACACATGTTAAATGCTTTATTAATATAACTTTTTCATATAAGTGGTTGCTGTAGTTGACACTTGAGCTTTTATGGGCTCTCACAGGTGGAAAACATGGTCCATGTTATCAAGAAAAGGAACTGAACTGACCCACAAAATGTTTCCAGTCAGATGTCATGCACACCAAATTTAAGAATGTCTACTTCCTAAAGAGTCGCAGGGAAACTACATGAAGCCAACCATAAAATATGAATATTGAAATTTGATGCAAACTCTCCAGCATAGGAATTTTCTTCTTAAATTTACTGGCCAAGAAAAGAAAATAGTTGCCAATACAAAGAAAATAGAGGTGACACCAAAGATAGCAATTCCTACATCCTTACAACAAACACAAGTGTTTTGGTATAGCGTAGTACGAAAGTAAAAATGGGAACAGTGTTATCAAATTCCTCTCCATTCAAACTTCATGTCAACCAGCAACAGTTCACAAGGTCAGCATTTCTTGAGCTCACATTTTTGTTTTTGATGGATGTAACATTTCTACTCCAGTAGCAATTTTTAAAAAATAAAGCTACAAGAGTCACCATTCTTGGTATTGCTCAAGGCAAGGAATTAATTAAGCTTCTCAATAATAAATATGGCAAGATCCCTACATGCTTTCATTCTAGGACAAACTTGGAACAAAAGAAACAGGCTTTGGGCATCCCTGCAGCCTGGCAATAAAGGGATATATTTATGTTGGTTTAATTTCCAAGCTCTCTCTGACATTCCCAATTCCTGATGCTGCCATGCACTTTGATATCCCAAGTATAAGCAAAAGTATTTGATCCAGTACAGAGAGAAGGTGCAGTTCTGGATTCCAATCGTATGAGTTACTCTGGCATGTTGTCCCTGCTATCCCTACATGGCTCTGGCAGGGTTAGACCTGTTAGGGTTTATTTCATGTTCTTTTGAGGGGATATGGGGGGGTGTTGACCATTAAAAACTATTTAGAGTTCTTTGATCCAATTCCATTTTATACTTGTTTAGTTTACAGTTGCCCCACACTTTATAAGATAAGACGACATTATATGGGCATGAACTATGGCTTCCAGTCTGAATAATGTAGGGACAGATTAACAAAAAAGTTACACCTAGTCCACTATTAATTACAATGTAGTCAAATGTCCCTAAAATCTATACTTTGGACTTAAAAATTTGCCAGAACCACCTTGCCCAGCTGGTAGCTATAGCAAACTGTCAAATTTGTAAAAACAAAATACTACATAATAGACAGCATGTATGATTGAATACCTTTTTTATTTTCAATGAGATTTTAGGGTGTAATTAGGAGGCCATCCTTGAGGGACTGGCCCAGGCTAACATTCTAAGGGACAGCCAGCAAGGGTTTGTTGTGGGTAGGTCTTGTTTGACCAATCTCATTTCCTTCTATGACCAGGTGACCTATCACCTGGACAAGGGAGAAGAGATTGATGTCATATATCCTGACTTCAAAAAAGCTTTTCATCTGGTATCCCATGATCACCTCTTGGCCAAACTGGCCGGTTGTGGCCTTGGCTCCACCACTATCCGCTGGCTGGGAAATTGGCTTCGTGGTCGGACCCAGAGGGTTGTGATTGATGGCAGTCACTCATCATGGTGCCCTGTAACCAGTGGGGTCCCTCAAGGCTCTGTCCTGGGACCCATCCTGTTCAACATCTTCATTAACGATGTGGACATTGGAGTCAGGAGTGGACTGGCCAAGTTCGCCGATGACACCAAACTTTGGGGCAAAGCATCCACGCCAGAAGATAGGCAGGTGATCCAGGCTGACCTGGACAAGCTCAGCAAATGGGCAGACGAGAACCTCATGGTGTTTAACACCGATAAATGCAAGGTTATCCACCTTGGGAGGAAAAACCTGCAGCACCCTTATAGGCTCGGCAATGCTACGTTGGTTAGCACTACAGAAGAAAAAGACTTGGGGGTCATCATTGACCACAAGATGAACATGAGCCTCCAATGCGATGCCGCAGCTAGTAAAGCGACCAAAATGCTGGCGTGCATCCATAGATGCTTCTCAAGCAAATCCCGGGACGTCATTCTCCCCTGTACTCTGAGGCCGCAGCTGGAGTACTGCGTCCAGTTTTGGGCTCCACAATTCAAAAAGGACGTGGAGAAGCTTGAGAGAGTCCAGAGGAGAGCCACGCGCATGATCAGAGGTCAGGAAAACAGACCTTACGATGACAGGCTGAGAGCCAGGGGACTCTTTAGCCTGGAAAAGTGCAGGCTCAGGGGTGATCTGATGGCCACCTGTAAGTTTATCAGGGGTGACCACCAGGATCTGGGGGAACGTCTGTTCACCAGAGCGCCCCAAGGGATGACGAGGTCGAACGGTCACAAACTCCTGCAAGACTGTTTCAGGCTGGACATAAGGAAGAATTTCTTTACTGTCCGAGCCCCCAAGGTCTGGAACAGTCTGCCAGCGGAGGTGGTTCAAGCACCTACATTGAACACCTTCAAGAGTAAACTGGATGCTTATCTTGCTGGGATCCTATGACCCCAGCTGACTTCCTGCCCTTTGGGCAGGGGGCTGGACTCAATGATCTCCCGAGGTCCCTTCCAGCCCTAATGTCTATGAAATCTATGAAATTCTCCCTCTCAGATACATGAATGCAAGGTACATAAGCTTCAGTTAGAGCTGTATCCATGTATAAGGGACAAAACGTATCAGATCACAATTGCAGATGGCTTCAAGAAATGAAAACATTAACGTATCAGTCAGTGATAAAGGTGGTAGTGTTAAAGCAGCGGTTTTCAAGCTTTTTAAGCTGAGCCCCCTTTGAGCTACAATTTTGTGCATGGCATGCCCCTCACCCCAGAGGAGCAGCACAGCCAGGCAAAGGGTGCCCCTCATCTTAGCAGCCACCGTGGCTTGGATCAGCTAGGTGAGGTGGGCTCCACCCGTTGCAGCCCCAGTACCTCCTGCCTTGGCCCTGCTTTGGCTCTAAGCTGCGCGACTGCCACACTGGGCTCCCAGAGAGATAGCAGCCCATTGGCAGAGCCTGCCCATGTCTCCTTACCCCCATACCCTGCTACGAGGCTGCAGCAGTGCCAGCTCCTTGCAAACTTTGTGCCTGCACCCCCACAATGTACCTTCATGCCCCTACCCCCAGGAATGTACACCCCAGTTTGAAAACCCCTGTGTTACAGTGATGTTGTAGCCGTGATGGTCCA
This sequence comes from Crocodylus siamensis, assembly GCF_052110815.1. NCBI lineage: Eukaryota > Metazoa > Chordata > Crocodylia > Crocodylidae > Crocodylus > Crocodylus siamensis. The sequence goes on from NC_143395.1 coordinate 174,524,421, forward strand.
GGAATTAAGTGAGAGGCAAGTATTTCCCCTGAAGGAGAATGTCTTGAATTAAAAAACTTGTCTAACTCTATCCCAAATATGCAGTTGCTTCAATAAAAATAAATACCACCTTAAGAAATTCTTGTCTCACTGAGAAAAAGAGACATGCTGATCACAGTCCACTTTGGGAATATATAACCATTAGCATTTTGGTGACAGAAGCTATAAAAGGTATAGAAATCAGGAGTGGGGATAGGCAGCAAGAATTCACATTCCTTTTCCAGAAGCACCCAAACAGGTTCAGTTCTCAAGGTGTTGCCAGTCAGGACAAAAACTGACTGCAAAATAATGAAAGGAAAAAAAAAATGGAAACTAAACTCCTCTGTGTAACTAGTATATATGGGATTGCTTAAAATGCAGGTACTTCAATTTGAGTGCGTCAAAAATCAGTCTAATGTTTTCTAGAGTAATTTACAGGAATCATTTCACTTGACTCTCTCTTGTACTCTGATTATTAAGAAATCAAAGCAAGTATTCCATACATTTGAACATGAAATCTGAGACTTTTCTTACATAAGTTAAAGTCCACTGCATCATCAGTCTGAATATTAATACAATATATGTATATTTGCACTTTATTTTCCACTGTATGAAGTATGTACATACAAAACTGATCCACATATCTTCTTTAGCAACAAGATTTCATTTTCATATAACTGAAGGTGTGAGACTGACATTACTGTTTCTGTGAACAAGTAATTATGCATTTTTTTACATTAAAATGAATAGCCTAAAAACATTTTTCATAGAAAGCAACAGAGAAGCAACTAATTATTGATAGATAATTATAACAATAAGTGACAAATGAATGCACTTGATCCAGTTTGTTTCCCGATACTTTTCTTGTTTTTATACTTCTGCCTCACCTACACCATCCTTCAATTTAAATACACAATACCAACACAATTTGCTTCTTGGCCATCAAGCATGTATTGCTTGGTATAAGCAAGATTTGAAGTAAGATTACTATGAACATAGTGATTAAGTGAGACAGATTGCAAAAGGGACATCTAGAAGCTATTCACTGAATATAGCGATAGTGCCCCTATGGGTCCTGGCAGATGTCATGCCATAAATTGTAACATGCCAAACATTCAGCCAACTCATGATGTGATAAAATGACAAATAAGGTATAAGTGGATCCACGTTTAATGCTTCCATTTAATGTGGAACATTTGTGTATATGGTTTGTATTCTACCTTAAACTAAACATGTGGCATGTGTCCCAGACCCCGGCTAGCCCCATGCCCCTTCCCAACCATCTGAACAGGTATGGTGCAATCCCAGGGTCTTCAATCATAGTCCTCTCCTAGGGCAGTCCCATATTTGAATCAGAGGAATTTTGTGTTCCCTTCCAAACACTGCACATCTTGCCATGCTCATTGGTATGGCGCATAACATTCCTCATGTCCCAATCATGCCATTATTTAAACATCCACTATGGGGCCTGGAAGAAGTTGAATACTTATTATCTTTATTAAAAAAAAAGGAAAAAAAAAGAGCATAATGAGCTTTCTAAAAGTTTTAAATGGGTACAAGATATAACCAGCAACACACCTTTAGCTGCAGAGTACAATGGTGCAACAGGGAAATGCCCACTACTACAGTACCACATATGCGTCAAATATTAGTTTTCCTATGGAATCTGCTGAGTAACACTTGTGAAATGTACAGTCCAAGAGGCCAGTCATGAGCAATGTGAACATCTAGCACGATTGTCTCCTTGTTTCCTTTCTGCATCTTCTGAACTGGATTGAGTTGAATAAGGCATTCCTTCAGCCATTTCACCCTGTGCATCCACTGCTTCTGGAAGGGCATTCATTCGCAGTATGTCGAAACAGAGCAGATAGTCCTGGAGACAAGTGGGCAATGGCAACTTACGGATAAATTTGTCAGATCGTAGGTGTTTGCTTTGTAAAAGGGACCGGATCTCAAGGCGACAAAGGTGGGACAGGGAAGGGATAAAGGCTGTAAAATGAAAAATAAAAAAACCAAACTGAGAAACAGAACTGCGGGACTCAGTGCCTAATGTTTTCTCCTCACTTTGACTTCTCCCCTTTGCTAAGTGAATACCAAATAAAGTCTACACTGTTAGAAGACTAATAGAATTGTAGCAATTTATAAAGAAGTCTAGAACTAGAGAACCAGCATTTTAGAATGCCTATGCATCAGCAAGAGATAAAATGTACTTAATTCTGTTCATACGTAGTTGTCAATGGAAACAAACAACTTTACTCTCTACATTTCACTACACTTGTCTAAACAGCCAGCTAGATGGAAATCAGAAAAAGTCATGGGACATGGTGACTGAAAATTTAATCCAAAGAATGCCAGGCTAATAACAGAAAAAATAATTTAGTGTGGAGGGAGGGGAAAAAAAAAGAAAAAAGAAAACATTGTCTATGTAAAAAATGGTTAATGATAATGAGATTCCATCATCTTTTCTTATTATTGTTCAGGTTATTGCTAGCCCGTTTTTCCTTTAATGAACTAAAATTCTCAATCACATCTTTGTACAGTACACCTAGGAATTGCATTAATCTGTGCTGTTAGCCTATTTATTGTACTGTGCAATGAGAAAATTATAAACCAGAGGTGTCAAATAAATGGCCCACTGGCTGAAGCCCTGCAATTCAGCCCCCAGTACTGCCTCTGGGTCTAATCAGATCCACATAGGGCACAGCACAGGGCCAGTCTGTGGGCTGGATCTGGCGTGTGAACCCCTCCTCCCCCGGCATACCCTGATCTAGTGGCTGCTCCAGCTGGTCTGGAACCCATGCTGCATGTGGCACAGATCCCAGAGCGACCGCAAAAGGTACTGTGTGGCACAGTCTGCCTGGAGTGACGTGCACTGCTTGCAGCAACTGCCCCGACCCAAATGCACTGCACACGGTACCCAGTCAGTCTAGGACCTGGGCTGCATGCAGCGCCTCAAACACCACATGCAGCACAGGTCCTGGACTGGTCATAGTGAGCGCTGTGTGCAATATGCATCCCAGAGTGGGCACTGGGTACTGCCTGTTCCAACCACTCATGGATCTGCACTGCATGCAGTACGGATCCCAGACTAGCTGAAGCAGACACCAGAGATCAGACATGCTGAGAAAGTAAAAGAGGCAAGAGGTCTGCGGGCACCCCTGCTGTAAACCATCCCTTTGGGAATTTCTCTTCTTTCTACATTTCTCTCTCTCTCATCTCAAGTCAAGGACCAAAGGTCAAGTGACTAACAACATATAACTAACAGACACAAGAGAACCTTGTGCTCTTACTGTTTAATACAAACTCTAGAATGCAACTTTAATCCTTTTATTTTTGTTCTTTTATAGCACATTCTGAAAAGGCATGTAACATTAGATTTTTGTTGCACCTAAAATATGGCTATAAAATCTGTTTAATTAAGGATGATCAGAAGATGCTGAATGGTAAATAAGAATACCAGACATTTTTCTTCAAAAATACCCTGTCATATTAAAGAACAACTCGGCTTGGTAAGAACTTTTTTTTTTTCCTTTTCAGTCTCAGACAGAAAACAGAAGAAATAACAAAATATGTCTGGGTAAATAAGAGAAAGAAGGAAATGGCAATGAAACTTAATTAGCTTAAGTCATCATAAAGGAATTGTCTTCTTTCACTCCCTTCTCTTTTTCAATCTTATGTAAAAGAAAAAAAAAATCACCTTTTAACCACACATTTCTCACCAGCAGTGCTGGTAGCATCTTTATTAAAAACCTATTACTTTATTAAACAATCAAGGTCCTGATGCTTATTTATACCATCGCAGCAGTGCAAAGCAACCAGAAGTCTGTAGATGTTCCTAGACTGAGCATTTTCAACCAGATGTAAAATATCTAAGCCAAGCTGTTTTTTTTTCCCAGTTGTCAGGAAAAAATGGTAAAAAAAAAACCCCAAGAAATTACTTCCCATCTTGCTACACCATCAAGTCTCAGATATGTCTCAAAACACATGAGAAAATTTCTGCCCTGGCTTATGAACAAAGCTTCAAAACATCTAAGCAGATTGAAGTAGTTGGGGTATGGCAAGAAGAAAGGTGAAACCTGGCCTAAAAGGCATAGCTTGCACAAATCTTAGCTATAAAGTTACTATGGCCTCATACACGCAATCAGTTTCTCCTCGGAGAGTCACTGCTTCCTCAGGAGAAACCATGAATGTACACAGATGTTCAGGCTTTTTCTCCCAGAGTAAAAATAGCAGCTGCAGGAAAAAAACAACCTGGGAACAACAAGAGGTTAAATCACTCCTAAGAGAGCTTCTCCTGGGAGAGCAAGTCTATGCAAGCTGTGGCTTGTGTCCTCCATCATCCTCCTCCTCCCACAGAGACAGCATGTTGCTCGCTGGACTCTGCTGACCCACTAGGGAACAGAATATACCCCTTTCCAATCCTCACATTGCGCTGCAGAGAAATGCAGGCTGCCCATGGGCTGCCGAACCAATTAGAACTGCCCTACACACTACTGCCATCTATCACCAGGCAGACAAAGGAAGCCTGCAGAACATGCTGAGGTGTGCGTACAGGGCCCCGCTCCCTGGCTAGAGATTGCAGCATTGCAAACTCTCTACTTTTCAGGGCCTCATCATTCAAATGTCTGTACATGTGGCTCTGGGTAAATTTTCCACCAGGAGAACAAACTTGCGTGAATTTGAGATTATTTTAATGTACATGCACAGCCAATTGACTTCTCTTAAATAACAAAAAACAAAAAATACAGCTTGAATTGAAGTTAAGACAGATTTTAAAAGCAAAAAAAGGTGTCAGTCAGCACACCAGACTTTTTTCTTTTTTTTAAACAACATTTGGGGGCTGAAGGAAGATGTGGAACAATGGAGTCAGTAAAAGGTAGCACAGCTGAATGTCAGGGAAATGGAATCATAACATGAAAGAAATTCAAATAGGAAGGGCAAAATGGAGGAAAGGAATCATAAATACAAGAGGAACGCTTCTACCAGTTGGATAAAGTGAAAGAGAGAGGGCAAGTTATGGAGAGAAGTGTAAAGGTTAATTTAATTAACTAAATATCTGAGCGCAAGCATTACTGTACATCTCCTGGCCCACAGAGAAAGAAAGGAAAAACCCTGCAGTTTCAGATTCGAATTTAATATAACCTTTTCATTATTAAAAAGGTGGTATTTCATTCCCCTGTTTGTCTATTTAGCAACTGACGATCTCATACTGTATCTTCTCTCCTGCTCCCATGAGTGGTCTGTGGCTACGTGGTTTCCATGAGTAATTGGATGACCTTTATCTCAAGAACAGGAGTGTGGCAGAGCAACAAGAACATTTATAAAATATAAGAGTGCACGTACATCACTGCTTTAATTGGAAAACTAAACTATCTGCACGGCTGTCCCCTACTCCTAAGCTATGGTCTGCCTGAAGTCCCTTTCCTCTTAGGCTATAGCCAATCTGTAACATCTTCCCTGGTGTTACAAATTGGATCTCCTGACTTTCAAATTCTCTTTTTGCTAGGAAAAATATGGAATGAAATACAGTAACATGAATAACTAAAATAAAGTCTTAACTTTGAAGACGTTTTTGTTTACTGTGCTATTTGTCCGGTCTCTTCTCTCAGGTCAGGATGAATAAAGCACATTTTTCAAGCCTTGCTGATAGCAACAATCCTTTGGTCCTTCCTACAAAACAGGAAGGAAAGGTCTCTCCCTGTTCTACTTAGTGTGGGAGGAGGGAATAACATATCCTTTTCTTCTTTCCTCGACAGTCCATTGGCCCATGTAACTGAATATACTAGTAGGAGGCATCTCTTCTGGTGTCCATGAGAAAAGTTTGGTTTTTGGGGGGTTTTTTGTTTTACATATCCCAGGCCAAACTGGCCAAACTAATTTCAAATCCAAGAGTCCAGAACCATAAAGTGGCCCTACTACTGGCAAACATCCTCCACACCCATCTGGAGCTTCAGATGTTTCCAAAACCTTTGGCAGGCATCCTACCTGCAGCCCCACGCCCCAGAGGCTTGGGGTTCAGATGCACCTGAGTTTTGCTCGTCTTTAGCCCTAAGGCCCTCAAAGCAAGCTAGGGAGAAGACTCCCAAACAGTCAAGAACTAGGTGGTCAAAGAGCAGAAGAGGAGTAGTTGCTGGAGGTTATTTAACCTAGTCTCCAAGGGAATATGCTGGCCCTACAGGGCAGGCTCCAGTACTGTTGGAGCAGCACTGGTTTGGCAATAACCTATCATGCAAGACCTAGATGACATACAATACATTAGTGTTCAAACACCTACACCTAAAATCAACAAAGACAAAGAAATTCAGAGTTAAGGTTTTGTTTCTGAAGTATTGCTGCAAGTAAAGAATAAAGAAACCAGGAGATCTTGGCAAAATTTAGCCCATTAAGGACAAAATGACAACCTTAAATAATTCTCGCAAATCAGTAGCCCAATGCAGATTCATACTTTCACAATACACAATACCTTGTCATTACATGACAGGCACAGTTTAGGAGACCAGTAATCCCAGAAGCCAGTCTTGTGCCTCTGAACAATTTGACCAAGATTGCTTAGCCTATTAGATCAAGAGATCCACAGCGCCAAATTCCCTCATTTCTTATTTTATGGAAGAGTCCTAGTTCTGGTTAATGCTTTTTTAAAAAAGGTTAAGCTATATAGGAGTTTTATCACAATCTAGTTGGCATTCCGTCAGGTTGCAAATCTCATGCAACTGAATCAACCTACAACTTCAATGGCATATTTTCATAATATACCTTGGCTTGGCATCATGAAATTGCCAGCTATGTATTACTTACTCAGTGAAGAATCATATTCACTTCAGAAGGCAATTCTGCAATTTTACTTGATTAGTTCTTCCAAGGGTTTCTTTTTGGGTGGTTACTGGAATTTTCTCCAGGACTGAGAAATACTCATCTAGGACAGTGGAGCTCAACCTCTGGCCCACAGGCTCAATCCAACCCATGGGGCTGTGTCATTTAGCCTGCAGGGCTCTCCACTGGTCCAGATATTTGGTGGAGAGGGAGTGGTGGCATGTTAATTGCTGTGGCAGAGCCCTTCAAGTAAGCATCATTCTTTACTGAATCCTAACCCTTCACAGGCCACTTGGCAAAGTAAAAGAAACCCATTTTTTAAAATTATATGAGTTTTAAAACCAATCTCGTGACTAGGGAAGAGGAGAAGGCACCAGGAATCCGAGACAGTTTTTAAATGCTTGTTTGGCAACACTTGCCCACTTGAGTACTGTTCTATCAGAGCTTTCCAAGTTCAAAATACTGTGCGCCTGCACAGGGGGTGTTGAAAAACAAACAGCTCTACACTCAAACAATTAGCAGCAAGTAACCTTTCTTTTCTTCCCTTAGCACTGAGGTTGAACTACTGCAATTAATTTTTATGTGGTACTGAATACAAGTCTCTCTCAGTCTTCCCATGCTGAGCTCAAAAGGGCTGGATGGCACTGTTACAGTTGCAAGTGGAATGCAAAACACCACTGAAACTGCATCTGGCCTGATTTCAATAGGATCATTTTGGTATTACTGTGGAGACTAACGCATCATTAAACTGACAAACTAACAGCTCAGGATCACGCTCACAAGAATTAAGGGGCTGCCTACTTTTATGAACTAACATAAAATACCTTGACCATTATATAAACATGTACTATAACATTTAAACTGACATTTTTTACTGAACAAAATTACTTTTATTCCCCTGCGAAGTAATCGTACAGATATTTGGTAGTCTCCTTTCTTGGTTAAATCAAGATAGTAATGCTGGAATTCTACAACACAAGGTCAATACAGCCCTGTAAGTAAAATGGAAAGTTCTCCGCAAGCAGCCCACCATAACATATCTTTCAGCGGGATATTATAAAATAATACTTTGGGTATTTTTAGCACATAAAAAACACTTCTCTTTGGGACAGTCTCCAATGTGCAATGATGCCTACTTTGCTTTTATATTTTTATCATGGTTTTCAAACAGAGGCAATACTTTTCCCAACAAACTTTAGCTTCACTCTATAGTGCATAGTTTAGAGTATTTAACTTTATTCCCTTCATTACCACAACCTATTTCAGGGGTTACCCACCTGTGGCACATGTATCACAAGTGGCACAGGGCAGACCGGAGAGGGACAAACAACACAGCAGCATACAGAAAGCAGAGCAACAGAGCAGACAGGAAACACAAGGCAGAAAGCAGAGCAGGAGACTGGGTAGAGAGCACAGAGCAGGGCAGCAGGGTAACAGGTCCAATAGGGGAAGGGGCTAAGAGTGGCACTCTGGGATGGTGCAGGGCTAATTTGAAGTTTGCCCCCTGCCTCCCGACCTACTCTATTTACTCATATATTCAGCCAAGTATGCAACACTTTGTGGTTCTGCAATCCAATGCTTGCTTTGGGTATTTCCAATCATATTTACCATATTCACTCAAATATAAAACAAGGTTTTTTCCCCCTCAATCAGCATGGGGGAAAAGGGAACTTATTTTACATTCCCATATAAGGAAACTTCATTAAATACACTTGTCTATCATTAAACTACTGCCAAAACCATGTGCTAAATAATGGAAATCAACTAAAGCTGATTAAATGCAGCCAACACTGAGCATGACTATGAAACACACGGCCCATTTCAGGCAAACATACTGATGGCAACCTACCACAACAATAGTTTAATGCAGCTCATCTATTTAATAAGACATTTGGTAATTCCCATTGTACTCTGTCCTCCTCAGCACCAACTCTTTTTCAAGTCATATTGAACTGCTACACTAAATACATTTCGGCTTCCCCTTTACTCCCACAGCTGAGCTGTGCCTTTCTTTCCCATTTCCAACAATTCCTGTTTCTTCGCCGGCCTTAAATGCCTAGCAAACATCACTAAACAGGGGCCCCCCAACAGTTCACCCAGAAACCTTCTGTCACCCCCTCTCTCAGCCTGTTGCAAATGATTAACATGGCCCCAACCTCCATGAGGGAGAGCCCTGTGCTTCATCTGCATATACATTTTTGGAGGATCCCAGTACTTGTGACAGCATCTGGTTCCAGTTATGAATGATGGGAGAGCTTAGTAGCACACGGATCCTTTGTGGGGGTTATCTGGACCGTACACACATACTGAGTAGTGCTAAGCTGTGGGGTCATTACAGCTTGAAATGCTGTTGATTCTGCTGAGACCCAGCCCAATGAACTGTAGGGTAAATCATGTGCCTTTAGGCTTTGGCCTAATATTATGTATAGTTTATATCATATACAAGTAGGTACAAAAGTGGTACTTAAAAATATGTCCAGGGAATACCTGTGCCGAAACTTGCAGCAGTTTCAGAAATGATAAAACACATCTATTCTGGATGAACTAAGTCGATCGGTAGCCATAGTAATTTTCCTACACGCAAATTACTATAGGCATGTTTATTTCAGTCAGTCTGTTCAGATTCATTCCTCACTTCCATATCCTTAGGGAGAGCAGGGTTTCACAGTAAGGGGAGAGGGGGGCAGAGAGCAAGGGCACCACCTGACCTCTCAGATTCCTTTTCCCTGCTGTAGCAGTGGGAAGGGGACAAATTCAAGGCAAACCTCCAATAAATAAATTATATATGTTGAGCATTATAACAAATGTATTAATTTTTCATATCCAGAATCTAATTATTAGGGGGTCGTCTTTATATTAGAGTCAATATGGTATTTCAATCACAGTGCTCACATGTTCTACAATATGTATTTAAGTTGAAAATGCAACATCTATTTTGGCATAAAGCACAGTTCTACTCCTTGGAAAGCTTTACCAGGCCATGCTTTTATACTTCATATCATACTACGAAGGTCACTATGCAAATAAGTAGGCACCAAGGACAGATTTTTCTAACAACAAGAAGTTGCAGGTTGCACAAAAGTTTTCTATGTTTTCCATCATCTATAAAGCAGATCAAAAGTTATACTGAACAGAAAGAGAAGAGCTGCATTTTACTTCTTCCTCTTTTTCATTTGATTTGAGAACATAGTGCCCACCCGCACCCCTGCTGCCTAAAAAGTTGCATTCAAGAGTAAGGTGAACTTATTCTTGTGGCCATAACAGTGGATTGAAGTTTAATAACAGCAAGAAATCAATATTTGTAAAGTAAAACCTTTTTTCTAAAATGTAACAATGTCAAAGCTGAAAAGTTTTAGGGTTTTCATTTTGGTTTTTTTTAAGTGTTAGTTATATAACCTTTAACCTACTACCACACTGAACGAACTTTGCAGCCGCTTTCCTAACATTGTCACAACACTCTGATCTAAAGGGCAACACAGAATACAGCATGCAATAAATGGTGTTTTCGAAAAATATTGGGACTAAAGGGTCACTCTCCAGCCACCTTGATGATAAGCAAAAACCAAATTAAATTTAGAAACAATACAGATTCTTTAGTAATTAGACTGTATTGCTGCATATGGATTTGGTCGCTACATATTGATTTGGCTTCCTGTAAAGAATACATTCAATGTTCAAAAACTAAAAAAAAAATGTCAAAAAGCAGCGATCATACTAAAACAGACAGCTACTGCAAAAACTCTAAATCATGCTTCTGAATAATTCACTGCGAACTGTTTTCATAACTTGAGTTAACTACTTTTGAAACAACAAATAACCATTCAGACTTTTAAATTGTACAAGATTTAGATACAACTGACAGTCCCTGTCAACAAACAGCACTGTTATTCGTCATTAACATGCTCTTAACAGGTTATATGGAATGGAATAGTAGCTATTTTCCAGGCAAAGTTATTCTTGACATGGAGGCATCCAAATTCAAGAATACCACATTTCGCTAGATAATAAGCACAAGTCTATAGAAGGAAATCAGCGCTTTGGAAGAACAAGGGAGCAATAGAAGGAAAAAAGAACCCAGAAATTGTTTTAAGACTGGTTCATCCTCCACACACACCAAGAAAGAAAGTCTCTCTCTCTGCACTATGCTGTCCTTCCCCATGCCCAATAAGAACAGTGTTGTGATCTGCTTTGAGATCCTGTCTAGAAAGGAACTGTACACATGGACAACCATGTCACTGTGCACCCTGACATAACCTAGAGGCAGCACCTAGTGGCACCAACACCAGAGTAAGTCTGGCCAATCTAGTGCCCCGTGCCCAAATCACCCATTGCCAAATGATCTCCAGTGGCAGCTGCTACACAGGCACTTTTGTCCACCACTTAAACCCAGCAATGTCAGTGGCCTGCCCTTTCTGTGAGGAAGGAGTGGAGACTTTTTCAAGCCTCCCTAGACTGCCTCCAGCTGAAGCAACTCTTTGCTGTCCCCAGCACCCTCTTTGGCATGCTGGACTTGGACTTCTCCAAGACTATGTACATCTTCTCTATCCTGCATCAAGTGACCAAAGCCAACTTCCTCCTGGGCAAGGCCAAGATGACTCCTCTGAAAAAGCTGAAAAAACCAGGTTGTAGGGACTGACGCTAATGACACCCTCCAACTCTTCCCCTTCCTGGTCTAGGTGCATGTCCCACTTAAATCTGAACACTTCACCTTGCAACAAAATGTGGACCAGTTTGTGTCATGCTGGGCCAGCAAAGGGGACCTCTGCAAAGTGGAAGCTGGACAGCTAGTTCTACATGTGGAATCCCATCAGGGGTACAGGGGAAACTGTTTCAGTCTCTAGTGACATGGTGCTTTCTGGTATTAATAACAAGTGTTTCATGCTCTGAGAGGGCCACACACCTTTTCACTTACACCATTTGTTTGTATAATAAAGTTTTAAAAAAGTTAAAAAAATATTTTTTTAAGTCTGTCCCTCACTTTCGCCTCCTCTCCCCACACACACACACACACACCATATGCAGGAGAAGAGTCAGGGATGGCCAACCTGTGGCATATTGGCATATGTGGCACGGGTAGCCTTTGTGCATGGCATACAGCAGATCAGCAAGGAGACAGGGAGCATAGTGGTGAGCAAGGTAGGAAGCAGAAAGCAGAGCAGCAGACTGGCAAGGGGAAGTGGATTCAAGTGGCACTTGGGGAGGGTGCATGGCTAGAAAGGTTAGTCCCCACTGCAGAAGAGCCCGAATTATCCAGAAGTCAATTATCTAAAACATCAATTAACCAGAAGGTTCCCTGACCTTTCCCTTCATTCTCTAACTCATGCAGAGTGGCTGGCTCCTTGACAGTGCCTGACCTATGATGCTCTGTTTTAGAGCCCTGTGGGGACCCTGCTGCCACAGCTGTTTGGGTAGCCTCTTCACATATTCCCACCAGCATCTAGGCAGCCCCGAGATTCTCCAGGGCTGCTCAAGCCATGGCACAGATTCCCAGAAAAGCTAGTATCCGAGATGATGGTACCACTAATTATTTCAGATAAGTGTATTCATTTATCCATAGTAGAATATTACTTAAGATACAGGGATATGAATTTCCACCCTTGACATGTATGCACCCAAAATCAAGCTTTCAGCCAGCAGCATCCATTGGGTCTGCACATTTGCCCTGAGTGCTCTCATGCTCCCATAACAACATAAGAACCAATACATGACTAACCACCACTGAGCACCCCTTTCTAACTAAAGGATCCAATAGCATAAGAGGACTCTAAATGAAAAGAACATCCCAAAGTACTTCAGTTACTGCATAGATAAGTATTCTGTCTTTCTTCTTTGAGTACTTATTCATATTACACACACATACACACAGTCCCAATAAGCTCAAAGAGGTACTCCTTGCTACCACCAGCGTATGTCCGTGTGTGCTTATGCCCCAGACAAACCTGAGACTGTCTTAATAAAGCAGTCAAACAAATATTAACCCCCAATTAACTATCATTTTTCCCCATAAATGATCTGCACATGGCAAATCTACTGCAAATATGAGATCCTCCAAAAGACACACACTTCACGTACCCATCATTAACTATAACTGCTGCCTCCCAAGAGGGGTAATGTTTAATTCAGTGTTGCAATTCTGAATACAATGTCCTAAAGTCTGATACTGGAAAGAATTCTCAGGAATATGTGAACAGTGAGGGGGCAGGGAATTAAATTAAATTAACAATAAAAGCTTCTTCATATATGCAAGAGGTCGTTCAGTTCAGAGCAGAGACTCCAAACTACAGGCAGCAAGAAATAGCCAAGTACCTGGTGGTCGGTCCCTAGGTATTAGAGAGCTAGGGCATTCAGAGTACATGTGGGGACACAACCAGCACTTCAGACCAAAACTTTGACTTCAAGCACATGACTTGTATATACTGACAGCGAGCTTTACACAACACATGTACTCAAAGAAGATTTTAGGTGTCATCACAGGATCCTGTTTCTAATGCACATACTTGACTTTTAATTTCTTGTGTTAAATCGCCTAGGATCTGCATCACAATTCAAGACCAAGTAACACTGAAGTGCCCAATGCAGAATACTGCACACACACACAGGATGTGCCTAACTGCAACATGCCTGCCTTTCCTCCTCTGACTACAGCTGGTTAAAAGTAAGTGTGTGTGTGTGTGTGTGTGTGCGTGCGCGCGCACACACACACACGCACGCGCACGCACACACACACACACGCACGCGCACGGGGAGGAGCAATGGGGATGACAACCTTTTTTTTGATTATTTGTACACACACTTTCTTTAGAATCTGAAAGCATACTGGCCCTGGGAAACTAACCTTATTTACCAGGGTGAGTCTGCATCCATCATCTAGAATATGCCTAAGAATCCCAAAGAAGTTTTTTTTGTTGGGTTTTTTTTTTTTTTTTGGATAAAAAGAAAGAGGAGTTACTAATTTTCTTCCACACTTAAGTTTGTTAGCTGTAGTATCACTCATGTCACTAGCTGCTAAAAGATTCCCATAAGGAAAGGAAAGGAAAACTTAAGATGGACAAAAAACACCTTTCTTTTTTTAAACGGTTTGCTAATTACCAGCAATAACTTCTCTTCCTTTTTGTTGTTCATACAATTAATTCCTAATGTTAAACTTAGAACACTAAACATTTTTCACAACAGAATGATATCCCAAGAAAAGCACAGGAATAAAACTTCACTGAAGGATTAAGCAAATGAATGAAGTGGACTCCAAAAAAAAATTAAAATAATAATAATAATAATAATAATAATAAAAAATAAATAGATAAAAAAAATCAGAACTTATTACAACATATATATTTAACAAAAACAAGTCAACCAGAAAAACTTTCAAGTTTTCCACCACCCCAAAATGATATATTGATTAGTATTAAAAAATGATATATTGATATATTAAATACAATACTCCAAAGAAAATCTTATAAAATAAACAAAAATTAAATTTACAAATATTACAGCAGCACTTTAAAGAAGAATTAGTTCTATAATCGATCAATAGAAAAGGGCTTTGCAAATATTTTTAAAATAGCAAATGTTTTTTAGATAACATAATAAATATGTCAAAATACAGAAAACTACTTCTGTTTTGACTGCCTTTTTTGGAAGGTGCATTTGGCAAGCATCAGTGTTTGTAGACATATATTTATCGATTTTTATTTTTGGCTGACTACATTTTGATTGTAGGAATGAAAATAGGCTGCTAGATTTGTAGATATTTATTATGATATTTATATGCTTTATATTTTATTTACTGTCAAGCCACTAACAGCAGTGGATGGGTACTTTTTAATTGGGTATATAAATCAATAAATGACAGAAGTCCGCAGAAAATTATCTAGGAAAAAAATGTAATCAAGACATATCCATCATCTGCCCTTATATTTTCAAAAAGGCTAAACAAATCATTTTGGTATGTCCTGGCCACATTTTACATTTGATACCTATATAGCTTATTTCATATTCACAATTCTAAGAGCAATCCTGAATTTTTAATCTCTTCAACTCTTTCCTAGAACTTTTCCATAACTGTTTTAAAGCCAACTGACTTGCAAAGATGACTAAATAAGAACAAAGTTGGATAAAATAGAAGTACCCAATTTCCTTCCCAAAAACCCTTCTAAACTTCACTTTTATTCACTGTGTATTTAATTTTCTCTTTTGTGCATCCGCGCACGCGCGCGCACACACACAGTTTTAACAATGGAATATGGCTGCCTTTTTATGTTTAAGGGCTCTTAAAAGAGTACCTAATATTTATTTTGGACACAATTAAATTGAATCCATATATCAGTAATGAAGTAGAGAGTATGCAAAATATCAGCTTGAAACCTCTAAACTATTTCACTTACTATATTGTTTAATTTATGAATTCAAGTATGATCTTAGGATAGGGTAATTACTATTTTCCCGAGGTATGAAAATACAATTACTATTCAATTTATTTTATATTCTGCAGACTTCACATACCGGCCCAAAGAGCAATTTTCCACTTCAGTCCTGGAAATTGGTATGTGCAGAGATTATCTGGCTGGTTGTTTTGCTTACCAAAATGACTGTGTGGAACCCAGGTAGAGTTTTCTTTGTAGTCAGAGAGGTTTTGTTCTATATCTGAAGGAAGCCTCTTCCAGTTAGTGAACTCCAGAGTGAAATTAAGGGCATTGTTATTCACAGAATAAATCCTACACAATACAAAATACCACATAAATTATCAACTGCTATATACAATATCATTAAAAACAATCTGGAGGAAAAATACATTGAAAGTTTTATGTCTTTGTAACAAGTTTCCAGCAATTTGCATGTTAGGCATTAAAAAACATCAAAGAGAATTCTAAAATAACCCTGACAGCATAACCCTTTACTAATGCAATTATATTGTCCTCCATTACTTTTGAAAAATCAAGCTAGACTGAAAGAAAAAATATCTGCTGTAAAATATATCTGCCTCAGTAACAGACAGTATTTTTCTTAGAACTAATTGCTTATTCTATCTCTACCTAAGTTTTAATAAGGTCTCCTGTCACCAGGGCATTATTACCCAGTCTTTCAAACACATCTGACACAGAAAATTATACTAAAATACATTTACCAACTTATTTATAGAAAAAAGTTAGAAAGCAAAATGTTTTAAAAACTCAAAAACTGTGTATTTTAGAGTTATTTATATCTGCAATATGACATGTGAAAAATGCTTAGCAAATACCCGTATTAAGATACAAAGGCTAGAGAGCAAGATTAAATGAGCTATTTTTAAAAATCTGTTTATAGTATGTACAAGGGAACTACCGCTATTTTCACGAAACAGTTTTATGGTACATACATGCAGACGTAAACACCTGTACTTTTGTTTGAATCGACAATATGAAACAAGATACTGTGAAAATCTCAAATACAACAAATTAAAAAAAAAAAGTAATGCTTTTCTATATGGCTTGTATCAAAAGGTTATTTTATGCCCTTTATATTATTTCATTAATAAGAATTAATGTACCTCAAGTTTGACTGTGACCAGCAAAGTGTCATTTTTCTGCATTTATCTAAACAATACACTTGAGAGGAAATCTGAGTGCTTAGCTGTCTTTAGTGGAATGGTGAGTTTGCCTCACCATTGCTAATACTGCCACTAACATTTATTGTTACTGAACTACATTGACCATTATATCATACAAAACAGATGTACAATGATGAGCTGGTGACAGCTGATCAGCCATAAGCCTAGATGACATTCATTTTCTATTACTCTCCTATTATTTTCTAGGAAGGGGGATGGGGTTAAAGCTAACATTGCATTTGAAGTTGCACAAATATATCAAATCTGTAGATTACATTCTGACAAGCAGTTGTTTTAAATTGTTTAAAAATAGGCTTGTTAAGTTAAGCATCATGTAAAACAATCCTTGTAGCTTACATGACAATATAAAACACTGTCAAATACAAAAGTGTTATGTATGATACAAATGGACAATATTGCTTCCACGATAAACTAGGATTTTTTCACAGTATGTTTACTCTTGAAATAATACCTTGCCTTTTTATGTACATGTGATTTAGAGAATAACAAATATCATTTGTCATGTCAGGCTTGAAATATGAGCCTTTAACTATTACCTAGAAAACTACTGAATATACAATTTCACTGAATCACTAAAATTATACTAATGGTGAAGTTAACATTGAAAACAGTATGACAGTTCAGCCATAATATTTGCCTATCATTTAACACAGAAATTAATGTTTAAAAATGAGTGGTTGTTAAAATTCAAATTTTTTCTATACAGTTAAGGAATATATGCAACTGGAATGACTAAACCAATGTGCAACTTTCCAAGGCTACCAAAGTTAATAGATTTTATTTGTATCATGAACTTCTAGAGTCTCAAATTATTTTGTTTAATGCTCATAAATACAGAAGGCTAGAGTTAAAACAGCTAACTTGCCTAACAAAGATAAAAAGGAAAAAAAGTGAACAGGATAGAAGAAAATATAAATATCTGATATATTTTAAATACCAGCATCACTTCCATAGTGCCTAATTAAACATAAACAAGCAGTCAAAAGCTAGTTATATATATTTGAAATGCATTAAATTAAACTTTGTATATAAAGTAACATTATATTCATGGTACTATAGCAAAGAATAGAGTGCCATGGGCACTTGAATTTTACCCACCCAACTTTGATTTCATGCTGGAGAGATTCAGCCTCACTGACTGTTGAACTAAGCAGTATTTGTGTATTTGAGATTTGTCTCATACATTACTTTATCACACCTTCTCATACTTTTTATTAAAACTTGAGAACCAATAAGGAAGAAAACCTTTCAATTAGACATGTAGAAACACCCTTCTCTGGAGTCACAAAAGATTGAGTCTTACTCAAGCTTTTTTTTTTTTTTTTTTTTTAAAAGGCTGCAGGGGGGAGGGGAGGGAGAGTTGTATTGTTTGACTGCACTTTTTTGTGAATCTCTTACTCCAGTCATTTGAAATCTCTGGGAGGTCATGATCTCGAACTAGGTAACTGAATTATGATGTGTTGCTATGTTAAATGATATAATACATAAAATCTAAGATACAAGATAGTATTCTCTTTCTTACCACACTCTGCACAATAAATTCAATGGACTGAATCCAGACAGCAGTAGGTATGGTAGCCACTCCTTATACTGTTCTTGTGCTTTAATGGCATAATTTATAAACTCTGGTAAGTGTTCCTCAGAAGGCAGCGGGCAGTCCAGCTTCAAGAAATGCCGAAACAAAGAAAATTTTTCATGGTGCAGGCAATATTTTAAATTAATCCCAAGTAAATGGATCCTGTGTTTCAGAAGAATAGGAATTAAACCAAAAAACCTACAACACAACACAAAAAACAAATTAGAAGAATACAAAGAACATTCAACACAAAAGCTCTGTTAAAAGGCACAAAAAAAATCAAACTAAAAAATCTATTACTGAAGGAACATATTAAATAGATGTGTAACAACTGTTTTTACAAAGCACTGCTATAAAACATCAAGTAGTCTGTAGGTTCCCCCCCAAAAAATCAGTACATGAATTTAAAAAAAAAAAAATGTTATTTTATATTCTAAAAATAACTGTAAAATAAACATTAAAAGTTATCATTGACTTATTAAGAGAAATTAAGTAAAAGTAGATTTTGTGAAAGATGCTAAAGTAATATATCATTGGGAAATGAAGACATGGAATTATGCACAGGACTTGTATAGCCAAAGTGGTACCACTACAATTTTCCAACAGGCTCTGTATAGATCATCTTGGAGCATCAAGCTGTTTCCTCAATCCCTTCTTTTTCTACTGTGACTGCCAAAAACTAAGCCAATTTATCTGCTGAGAGATAAATAAGTAGGAACAGGACAGACTACCAAGTCATTTCACAAATACAATACAACATGTTTACAGATAACATGGTAATGGGTTATATATGAATCCTTTACCATCTAATTTGCATTTTAATTGATAACTTAGAAGTAAAAGATGCTTTATTGTAATATTAGCCCACTATAATCCAGACCACTTACTTGCATTGGAAGCAGAAGACAAGATAACTTTCTTTTTAATTTTCTCCTTGATGCTGAAACAACGTTGTCCAAATCATCCGGCCCAGTGGGCCAGATGAGTGGAACAAGGTTGATGCATAGGCCAGATACAGACCACAGAGTCATGTCATTTGGCAGTGGCATAAATTGTGAAAGCTTCTGGAGCAGCACCATCAAATTTAATGCTACTTCTGCAGCTCAAGCTGCCAAATTTCCAGACCTCTACGGAGTCCCATGAGTTAGATGACATTGCTAAATGGGTCAGATCTGGGTCAGCCCTACACTAAATTGCATTTATACATATGGAAAACATACACGAAGCTTTGATCAAACTTCTATTTCTGTGAATCTCGAGAACACCCTTAAATAGATGGCAATATTATATCAGCAATTTTTCCCTTCAGAAATGGTTCTCAATACAGGTGCACCAATAGAGATTTTGGGGGCTGACACCAATATCTAATTTTTAAGGAGGCATACTGGTCGATACTGATCTGATTTCTGATACAGTATGGAGAGGTGCCACCAGCTGATAAGCTCATTGTGGTGGAAGGGGAGGGGGGAGAAAAGGGGTGTGAGGTGGGGTGGGGCAGATCAACCCCCTCCCCACCCCATGGTGAAGGAGGGGACAAAGGCGCTGCCCAGCCAGGGCAGGCTGTGGGACAGCCCACGGCTCGTCAGGAAGGGGGCGCTGCTTCCTCCGCTATGCATACTCTGGAGGGACAATGGGGGTGTGCCCCTGGATCTGCATGGGGCAGGGTGGGGTAGGCAGGATGCAGCTGCGGGCTGAAGTCAGGGCTGCACCGGGTGTTTCTCCCTGGGGACTGGACTCAGGACAGAGGCTAAGGAGGGGCTGCAGCCACCCCAAATTTCACCCTAGCTCTCTCCCAGTGCCACTGCATGCCCAACGCAGCCCTGGCTCTTCCCAGCTCAACCTCCGCCTTCCCCCACGTGCTGGGAAGAGCCGGGAATGCATCAGGCATGCAGCACTGCTATAGCTCCCTCCCAGCGAAATTTGGGGTGACTACAGCTCCCTCTGTAGCCCCCACCCCAAGCCCAGGCCCCAGCAAGAAAGCCCAGCACAGCCCCAGCCCGCCTGCCCTGCCCCACACAGATCCAGGGCCACACCCCAGGGGCTTCGGGCCCTGCCAGGGTGTATGCAGCAACAGGAGCCACCCTCCCCCAGTAAGCCCCAGGTCCGTCCTGTGCCCTGCCCCACCCACCCTGGCTGAATAGTGCCTGCCCCTGCCCCCTCCCTCACTGGGGAGATGGTTGATATGCGCCCCCCACACACCCCTTCCCCTCCCCCTTCCACCAAAATGGACTTACCAGCTGGAAGAAGCTCTCCAAGCTGCTGGGCTGTGCTCTTTGCTGCCTGAGTGCTGCACTGTGGCTGCACACACGCATGGGCATTTATTGGTTAAATTACTGGCCCCATCGGGCCAATTTTCAATACAGCCAATTTTCTTTATATAGGTGCCAATCCGATACTGAA
Source organism: Crocodylus siamensis (assembly GCF_052110815.1). NCBI lineage: Eukaryota > Metazoa > Chordata > Crocodylia > Crocodylidae > Crocodylus > Crocodylus siamensis. Next base: position 174,544,829 of record NC_143395.1, read on the forward strand.
CCAATATATCACTGCATCTCTGGTTCTCAATATTTTCAACTCAAGGCACCCTTAGAAAATGCTAGCTCTTGACTTTCACTCATTTTTTGACTACAGAAAAATACTAGAACATTTGTTCTGTTGCACAGAACTCAAAAAAATTGCAACAGGTCAGAAAGTTTTCAACACTATGGATTCCTATTTGAAATCTCTAGGTTTATCTTGTGAATCACATGTAAGTTTGCAAATCTAACGATACTGATATTGCATAACACCCTTAAAAGGATCTCACAGCTCCTCAGTGTGCCACACCACCATGATCATGAATCACTGCTTTAATGAGCCTTAAATCACATTTTATGTGAGGCACTAGGAATATGGGCAATAATACATTTTAACCACTTTAAAAGAGGAAGTTGCTGCTTGGGAGCATGCTTCAGTTGCTACACTACAACTGTTATATCTGCATAATCCTGTAGAGATAAAAGTTAACTAAACCACCCCAACTTTGACCTTATTAAGGAGGGTTAAAATTGCTTTTGCTACACTTCTATCACTAGAGAATTATGCAGATGTCACAGTTGCATGGAAATAACAAATAAGTCATATCTGAAAGCTTTAGTATTGATGCAATTGTTACATCTGTCTATACCCGAAGACAGGTTGTGACTCCATTAGAGACATTTTAAAAATATCTTGCCTTTAATTTAAATATTCCCATGCAAATTAGTTTTGTAGGATGCAGTAAAAGGGGAGAGTTGGTACTAAATTACTTAAATTCTACAACCCCAAATCACATAAGAGCTACTTCTTTATATGGTAAGCTTAAATCACAGTTTTTACAAGCTAGGCGACATGTACACACATTCCAAGGTCACCTAATCTGTTTAGCTTACTTCCTCTTGCACAGCAATCTAGATTCTTTTGTCTTCATTAAAAGATAAAAAGGTACTGTCAAAATCATTTGGTTTTCTCTGCCCTTGTTGCAATTAGCAAATAAGTCACATTACCAAATCACTGTTAATTAGTGTGATTTAATGATGCTGTGATAATTGGTCATAATATTATGAATTAAGTACATGTTAGCTATATGCAGTTTTCAGTTATAAACCAAATTACAGACCTCTTTTTTGAGGCAGTTCAACAACAGTGCCAAATCTGCTACCTGCCACTTCTTTATCAACATATTTTAGTACAATTATCAGGCGTGATTCAGTTTCTAAACTGTTTTTATTACATGTTAAGGATAGGACAGAACAACATGATGCTTGTGGATTTTTAAAGGCATGTTCTATGAGTATGCAGTACAAATCAGCACAAAAACCTTAGGCATTGTTATAAACCTGCAGACCTTATACATAATTTATACAAGATATGGCAGAGCAGATTTTGGTTTTAATCCAGATGCATGATTTCACATGCACAATTCAAGAACTGGATGAGTGCCTGCCTCAAGCAATTCAAAATCATTTTCAGCCTGACCAGGGAAACATTAGGCTATAATATGCAGAGTCTTAGGGACATGCTTTCACTATTAAAAAAAAAAAAAAAAAAAAAAAAGAAGTATCTGTACTGATTCCCTCCCTTGCAATAAGCACTTTCAGCTGAAGAGGAATAAATCTAAGCCAAACATTGCTGCAGCATTTTCTCTTTAGGAAAATTACCAAATATGCAGGTTATTTATTATCATTTTGGCACTACTCCTAGATAGAGCAACTCCAGTGAAGAAGTTTCAAGAGCTTCTCTAGTCTTATTGTAAGAGATTGCTATCCTATTAACATTGTACATGCAACTCTGCAGAGTTAATGAGAGAAATGCATTCACATAACTTCCATGCATACAAAATCCACACTACTACATATGCTCAATATGCCTTTTAAAAGATTTGAAACAAACTAGTTTAAGATCAATGCTCATTCCAGTTACAGCAAAGAAAAGTTTTACTAATGCTGCTAATTCTTTCAAAAATTCCATAAGATGTCTTGAGTATAACCAACATGCTTACAACAGAATCTTCAAGGCAGTGCAGTCACCCAAATATCCCTTTTGTATTCCAAGAAAACAATTCTCTCTCTACAAAAGCTTGTGCTACATATGTGTGTGTGTGCATGTGCACACACTTTGGTTAGTTTTTAAGGTGCAAATCTACTCTGCTTTCTACTTGCCTTAGCACGAGCAAGGCTCAATTAATATTTGGAATCAGGAAATGATTACAGATAGCCATGCGCTTACTTGCTAGTAATTTACTGAGATTTGCATGCTATTGAGTAAGTTCTTACTAATGTAAGACTGTTCAAATATCTTGGTTAATTTGATTCTATCTTGCTTAAATCAAAGAAAACAGAGCAGGTCAGGATTGGGACAAGAAATGGGAATGAAGACCTAAAAAACTGGAATACACAAATCCAAACCAGCATAACAAGGCTTTTTTTAAAAAATCAACTGAGTAGGGCTGATTTTTAAATTAGAAATAAACCAAACTCTCTATTTGCATAACTTCACGTACTTTAAGGGTATCGTGTCAGCAAGTAAATTTTCTCTGTCAGTCATGCCTCTGTTAGTATGTGATCTAAATTAAAAGCCTAAACAGACAATTTCCCTTTAAAAAGCACTTTAGCTACAAGGTATTAGTATACATAACATTCTTGCGATGTACAATACACAGCGAATAGGTTAAGATGCATCCTGTCAAAATACTAAACTAAACATAACACCCAACAGAAAACCAAAATGTATCCTGCACAATGGACAAGTACTGAATATCTCTTTCGTTCTTAACACCCAATCCAGTACTAGGTCCATTACATATAACTAAGCTCATTACTCTAAATTCAATCTGATGTATATTTATCTTTTATAAAATATATGTCTCCAAATAATATGCACAGTTTTGAGCTACCCAGGAGTGTCTAGGGGCCTTATCCTATACCACTGATTTCAATAGTATCACGATTCAGTCCTTAGTGTTGATGCACTATGTACTGAATAAATTTGGAGAGAAGAGAAATGCTGACATAAAACAAAATGGTAGTAACATATAGGGGCTTTTTCCTCCTCAAAGATTCAATAAATTTATTTCTATGCAGAATTAGGTAGAAGAGATTTAACAAATTTTACCACTGAAGTTAATAACCGAAATACTGCACTGACGGGCAAGCAGGTTGACCTCCCTCATAAATCTGAAAATACAGAAATGTACTTCCAATATAAAACAAGTTAAAACACGTAACAGAATTGCTACATCTTATATATATAAAACCACCAAGAGATGATGATTGTATTATCTTTGCATGTATATGTCCACATCCTAGAGACATAAATAACCTCAAAGAATTTTTAATCCAAATGTGAACTGAAAGCTATGCTCTCAAGGCATGAGTCAGCCTTATTTTGGGAACACTCTAAGACTGGGGGAGGATGTGGTTTGCAGGGAACCACGTAACTACAGCATTCATCTCAAACTTAGATAATGCCTTTTTTTTTTTTTTTTTTTTTTTTAAATACACAAGCCTAGCATACAGAGAAAGTAAAACAGTATTTTCCAAGAACTCATCCCTATTGAAGAAGAACCCAGCTAATTAAGAATCTGTTTGACTCAATTACAGCATCATGTCAAGCTCCCAAAAGACAGAGATACATTGATAAGGCCTTTTGAAAGTGAGGAAACTAGACTGCAATTATGTTCTACAAGACTCCTCTTCAAAGAGCAGAGCTTCCCAAAGGAGATTTCAGCAAGGTTCTCAGCTCATGTATGTGACCCAGAACCAGAGCACATCATATAAGCACTTACGGTTTAACTCTCTAATCTCACAACTTGAAACAGAAGGGGAAGAAAAGTGCGGGGGGGGGGGCACAGGGGCGGTGTGTGGAATATCTCATTAATAAAAGCTAGCCAGACAAATCCCAGGAGAGGTAACCTATGGTAAATTTAAAAAGCAAAAGACGTATACCTACTCCTTTTGGAAAACCATACACATGGGTGATCTGCAGTCAAAGATCAAGCACGTCTGAGCATCTGGGCTGTAGCCTTCTTTAAGTAACATTTCCAAGCACTTGTCATTACCACCATAAACTGCTGAATAGACAGGGCTCACTTTGTCTTTTCCCGTGTCACAGATCTGACCAGTAACTGGTATCAGCAATCCCAATATGCTAAAAATATTTAAAATGATATTTTAGTGTGAAGTTTTCTCATACATATAAATAAAATAGATGTTCTTTTTTGCTGATAATTTCTCCTATGGATGTAAAAACAAAGTCAAAAGTGACATGATCACAAACCACCTTTTCAATATTTTATTTAAAAGGATAGCATTTAAAAATGATAATCTGATTATAAAAAGCTATTGAACTTTGACCTTTTGGAATTGTTAACATGTTTGGTACAAGACTAGTTAACTGTCACATTTAAACTGAAAACATTTTCAGATTTATGATTTGTTGTTCTAAATACACTTCAAATCCGTATTTGAAATTATCCCTCCAGTTTAAATTACCACATTTTCTTGAAGTTAACACACCCTAGAATATAACACACACCTTGTTTTTGAAAGGCAGAATAAAGAAAAAAATCTTTCCTTGTAATTGATGTGCTAGAGAGCTCAGCCTGCTCACTGTTCTGCTCTTTGTGGATCAAAGCAGATTCTACTTCTAGTTTCACCCAGTAGGCATCAAACCTGTTCTTGTCCTATTTCTTGCATATAACATGCACTCCAATTTGCAGCAGCTATTTGAGAAAAAGGTGTGCTGTTTGCAAGAAAATATGGTAGTTTTAGCCAACCAGCTATCTAGGCTGGAAAGTTTGGATTTAGCCTTTTACAAGGCAAGTGACAAAATGACAGTTTGATTGAGAGTAGATGTCTTCTCCGTTAGAATTCTGCTCTTGGCTCCTCATTAAGATACTGAAGTGGTGGGAGAACTTCATTTTACAACCTGTGCCTATAACTCATGTCCTTCCTGACCAGCTAAAACCAGTCCTTTACTAGCTCAGATTATTAAATACCTCTCTTAGAAAGGACAAGCAGCCTACCACTTTGGAAAATGTTAATAGTCATCTCTTGATACTGATAACATTGCCAACTGGCTTTTGGTTTTTAGGAAGGCTGAGGAGATGGCTGTGTTAAGACAAGACTCACATTATTTTCAATTTCCTTAAACCTTTTGAGTTTGAGCACAGACCTGAACTTCGCACAAAAACTTCAGTAGTAGCCATGCCTAATAATCTCCTCCTAGTAATGGTCAAAGATTAAGTGTTCATACTGGTAATATTAGAGTTGCAGCCCGTCTTTGATACCCTTGATTAGTAGGGGCCCACCTCTTTGAAAGGGGTGCCACAAGTGAATCCCATGCCCTCCCTGAGTGCCACTCTGATCTTCTTTCTCTGCCTGATTTGCTGCTGTGCTTTCTGCTCTTTATCCTGTGCCCTCTACCTGATCTGCTGCTCTGGTTTGTGCTTCCCGCCCTGTGTTTCCTGCCTGATCCACTACTCAGATTTCTGTTCTTTGCCTAATCTGCTAGTGCTGCCTATTCCCTCCCTGAACTGCTGTATGCCACACATAACAGATATCTGTGCCACTTGTGGCACACATGCCACAGGTTGGCTACTGCTGCCCTTGATCTTAAAGACTGGTTTTGCCTGGTTGCATTGGTGGGAAAGGAAAGAACAGCTCTTCAGCGGCTTTGTTTTCTACCCAGAAGAATGGAGACTACAGGCAGAAGGATCTTTGTATGGACTCTAAATTTTCTTCTTATTCTTCGACTCTTGCAGGTACCATTCACTTGATAGAGCTTTCAGGGAGGAATGAGTATATATTCCTGTAGAGGTGAAACTAGCAATTTCAGCACTGTCAATAGAGATGTTGCACATCAGAGAGCTGCAGGGGGAGGGCAGAGGGAAGGTGCTGAAGGAGAGGGGTGAGTGCTGCAGGTGCCCCATCAAAATCAGTACCTGGGGCTGGTACCTGCCTCATCCCACCCTCATTACCCAACTTTGTTCCAAAGAAGCTTCACATAGCTTTGATTTACTGGCTGGTTCAATTAGTTCACTGTTTGTGTATGATTACTTTTCCTTCCCAATCATCAAGTCTGACTGTTATTCTAATTAGAGAGACTCCTAAAGCATTCTGTACAACCATAGCTTTTTATTTTCAATGCAAATAATAATAAAGCATTCATATAGTGATATGCTTATGATACAAGTTGAAGTCTGAACCTGAAGCTCCTCTCTTTGAGAAACCCTGCTGACTGAGAAGTTAGATCAGGCCTGCATCAGACCTTACATGCTCACTTCACCGGGAACTCCACAAGGGAAACATGTCTTAAACTATGAAATGAACAGAATCAGAAATGTTAAACTGAAAACCAGAATCCACAGCTTACTGAAACACAGACTACATCATCCTTATTCAGGTAGTTTGCAACCTGCTTCATTTGGATACCTGATGCAAACTGAACTTGAGCTGTGCAGCTGTTTGTTGAGTCTTCTTCTTCAAAGGGTGCTGCTTCTACTCTCAGCTGAAGTTCATAAGTGGTCCTAAGCAGGGGATGAGAGAACCACTTCCCGTTGAAATAAAAGCCACAGCAAACAGCTGAAGCACAGCAGGAGTCCCGCACAACTGCTTGCTGAGGTTCTCTAAGCCGCCAATTATTTAGCAAACCTTCATCATTGCAGGGGGTAGTAAGGAACCTAACCCTGAGAAGTATTTGTGTAGGACTACTGTATTGTACCTTCCTTGACTGTGGAAAACTCACTTAATTACCAGAATCTTACTTCAAATTTTTATATCACCTACTTGCTATGGCCCATTTGTGCTGCTGCATGAATAGGTAATTGCCATTCCTCCTCATTGCAGTAGAGATTTGGATCAGCCCCTTTTGATAACAGTAGTTCCACACACTCAGTATGGCCTTCCTGTGCAGCAATGAATAATGGAGTGGCTTTGTCCTTGGCTTGACAATTGACATTTGCACCTGACACAAGACACCACACTTAATATGAGAGATCATAATCATAATATAGCATATAAAATGCAAAAAGAGTACAGCAGAGATTACACCGCCAACTGGACCTTGGCGTTTCCATGATTAAACAGTTTTGCCACATTATTAAAAAACTTCTTTTTAAACCAATTTCCTGGGTATCTTCTAAAATTGCCTATATTTTACCGTGTTACTTTGATAATTGAAGTGTAGTATCATTCTGAATTTTCCTTTTTAGAAAAACTTGTTGCCAAAGCTCCCCCCCCTAAAATTCCACTTGGGATCCTGAGGAGAACAATGATTTGTCGGGGTGTCAAAGATATGTTTCGTAGGCCATATTTGGCCTACAAAGCCCTGTCATATAGCCCAGTGTTCCCCCTGGGTTGTGGACCAGACCCACCCACAGCATGCAGTGCATGGGGCAAGTCCAGTGCATGTGCACACAGCACACAGGACCAGTCTAGGATGCACACTGCATGTGACACCCACCAGTGTGCAGGGCCAGTCTGTGGGCCCAATCTGGCATGGAGACCAGTCCCACACCACTCATCCAGCCCACAGATTAGCCTTACACTAGGCATCTGGTCCACAGGGCCTGGTGAATTCAACAGCACTGTTTTACATCATTCATTCTTTCTAACCGTTTAAAGATAATCAAAAAGCACAGCAAAATACAGCACTGCAAAAGTCTTCAACCTTCAGTTATCAGTTATTTATAGACTACTGAAAAAAATCAAACTAAAACAACATTGTGCGTGGCAGAATTTTAAACTGCTTTCAGTTAAAGAAGGACAGTCCTATTATTCGATAAACCAAGAATCTTACCGTAACTATAGATTGTTAAGCTAATACTCTGGTAAACTACTATTAGAGTTTTAGCCTCTGATAATAAGAGACATTCAATAAACTAAACTATAAACCATAGCTATCTCTTTCATTCACACGTTTAAACTGGTTATAGGGTTGATATGTAAATTTGGATTTTGTCATTCCCAATGTTAAACAAAAGAAAAGTTTTTGAATAAGACTGGGAACCCTCACTTGCATGCTGTGGAAGAATGAGTCAAAGTAAGATAGATGACAGCTATCCTGAAGGAAAGACAAAGGCTTCATTGACATTTTGTTTGAAGTTACTTCCTCTAAATATTACCCCACAAGTATTGACATGCTAGAGCAGTTATAGTTTCATAGCTTCTAGGGTCAGAAGGGACCTGAGTAGATCATCTAGTCCAACCCCCTGCCATGGCAGGAAAGAGTACTGGGGTCACAAGACCCCAGCAAGGTGTACATCTAACCTCCTCTTAAACACCCCCAGGGTAGGAGCCAGCACCACTTCTCTTGGAAGCTGGTTCCAGATCCTAGCCGCCCTGACCATGAAGTAGCGCCTCCTGATATCCAGCCTAAATCTACCCTCCGCCAGCTTGTGACTGTTATTCTTGGTCACTCCTGGCGGTGCTCGGGGGAACAGGGACTCCCCCAATACCTGCTGATCCCCCCTGACTAGTTTATAACAGGCCACAAGATCCCCCCTCAGCCTTCTCTTATGGAGGCTGAACAGGTTCAGGTCCCGTAGCCTCTCCTCACATGCCTGCCCTGCTGTCCCCTGATCATGCAAGTGGCCCTCCTCTGGACCCTCTCCATGCTGTCGACATCCCTCTTGAAGTGCGGCGCCCAGAACTGGACACAGTACTCTAACTGCGGCCTGACCAGTGCCGCATAGAGGGGGAGAATCACCTCCTTGGACCTGCCTGAGATGCATCTGTGGATGCATGCCAAGGTGCGGTTGGCCTTCCTGACTGCCTCCTCACGCTGCCGGTCCATGTTCATCTTGGAGTCAATGATGACTTCAAGATCCTTCTCCGCCTCTGTGCTGACAAAAGGGGAGTTCCCCAACCTGTAGGTATGGTGCTAGTTGTTCCTCCCCAGGAGGATTACTTTGCACTTGTCTGTGCTGAATCCCATCCTATTCTCGTCTGCCCACCCTTGTAGCCTGTCTAGGTCTGATTGTAGTCTGTTGCTTCCTTCTAGCGTGCCCACATCCCCCGACACCTTAGTGTCATCAGCAAATTTGAACAGGGTGCTTTTTACCCCCTCGTCCAAATCACTGATGAAGATGTTGAACAGTGCGGGCCCGAGGACCGAGCCCTGAGGAACCCCACTGCCCATGTCCTTCCAGGCTGAGAAGGACCCGTCCACTACCACCCTTTGGGTGCGGCCCTCCAGCCAGTTGGCGACCCATTTGACTGCGTGGGTGTCAACACCGCAGTCCCCCAGTTTCTTGATGAGAATGGGGTGAGAGACAGTGTTGAAAGCCTTCCGGAAGTCCAGGAAGATTATGTCCACTGCTACCCCTGCATCTAATGATTTGGTGATCTGATTGTAAAAGGCCACCAGGTTGGTCTGACAGGACCTGCCACTGATGAACCCATGTTGGTTGCCCCTAAGCATGCAGTCCCCAGCTGGTCCCTCATGGATGTGTGCCAGAATAATTTTCTCAAACAGCTTGCCCAGGATTGAGGTAAGACTAACTGGCCTATAGTTTCCCGGGTCCTCCTCCTTCCCCTTTTTGAAGATGGGAACCACATTGGCCCTCTTCCAGTCCTCCAGCACCACACCAGAGCACCACGAGTGCTCATAAACCCATGCCAGGGGTCCTGCAATGACCTCGGCCAATTCCTTTAGAACTCTAGGGTGGAGATCATCTGGACCGGCTGACTTGAATACGTCCAGTCCCTCCAGAAGTTCCCTAACTAGTTCCTCACTAACCCTTGGCCCAGGTGTGCCTCTCCTGGGGCCCACCACGAAGGTGACTGTTCTGGTCCCTACTTAGGAAAACGGAGGCAAAGAAATCATTAAACATGTTAGCTTTGTCGTCTGGTGTGACGACCAAATTTCCCAATGTGTCCTGCAGGGGCCCCACATTACCCAGAACCTTCTTTTTGCCCCCTATGTATTTAAAGAAGGACTTCTTATTGTCCTTAATCTGAGAAGCTAGCCCTAATTCCATCTCTGCCTTGGTGTTCCTGACTGCCCCCCTACATCCCCGAGCGACTGCAGTATAGTCGTCCCTGGTGATGTCCCCTTCTTTCCATTGGGTGTATGCCACCCTTTTAGCAAGGAGACATTCCTGGGTGCTTTTGGTGAGCCATGGAGGCTTGTGTGCCCTCCTGCTCCCTTTGATCCTCGTTGGGATTACCTTCCTTTGGGCTTGGAGGATCGTCTCCTTAAGGAGCGACCACTCTCCTTGGACACCTGGCTCCCCTCCCCTCTGGGACCTCAGCGCTTCCCCAACTATGTTAATCTATGTGTGCTGTTTTAACCATGCTTAGAGTACACATGAATTAAACAGTCATGATATTTAATTTTCATTTACCCACACAGGAGGGCATATACCTCAGCTGTTTCAAAGATACTAAAGGAAGCTTTTTGTAACTTTAGGGTTGGAGTGCAAAACCCTTACTCATGCTAGCAGTCTCTTATTCCAGGAGCAATGTCATAGACATCAGTGAACTAATTATGTGGTACAGGACTGTTCAGTGTGATTAAGGGCATCATACAAATCTGGCCCTTAGCCCTTCCCTAGTTGTTCTTTTCTGTTTCTTACTCTGACCTAAGGAAAGCATGGAAAGGTACCAGCCTGACGAGACTGAAGCATTCAGTGATAGTTTCGTATACTTGTTCACAAATGGCTTCACAGTAAATTTTAAAAAAATGTATTAGGCATCATAAAATTGAAAGCTAGAGTTCAAATCAATTTTCTCAGTTTGCACATAGAGTCAAGTTTAACAACAGTAATGCTAAATGAAAGATGAAAATTACCATGTGTTATAAGTATCCTTAAACTCTCCAGCTTCCCATACTGAGCCGCGATGAACAAGGGTGTGATTCCAAAGTCATCCTCACATTCTTTGTTTGCTCCTTTCTCAAGGAGCAATTTGATTATTTCAGTATATCCCTGAAATAAATATTTTGTTGTTAGAAAAAAGAAGTAGTGGAATTTGAGTAACCATAATTTTTCATTGTAACTCTATATAGTGAGCTGAAATATACAACACATTCACTTTCCTAAAGCAGGAGTTGGCAACCTATGGCTCATAGACCAGATCCAGCTTGCAGAGTCACTGGATCTGGTCCACAGAGCTGGGGCTTTGACAGCATTCTCTCATACCAGAGAGGAGAAGCAACAGCAGCAGGGAGGTTCCCTGTGCTGTGGCAGCAGCTGTGGGGGCCAGATCCTAGCACCCATCTGACTGCCTCTGACTCAACCTGGGTCTTTCTGGCCCACAGCCAAGAATGACTGCCAACTGCTATTCTAAAGGGATACTGAAAATTGTACAAAAGAATCACCAGACAGATTCATTTTCTGTATTCATTCAGCTCAATAAGTACAAACAGGAATTAAAACAGCATGTTGGAACCATAAATCTTATAAGTTGTTAAACTGATTTAAAAAAGAAAAACAAAGGCCATGCCTGTCTCACCTGTGATATAATGAGTCTTTTCCAAAAAATGAATGCATCTTACAATAGATTTACTTCCCAAATGTTACATCTGATCACCTACCTACATGCAATACTTATCATTATTTAAATAATCATTGCTGCCCAACTCCCACTGTAACTGATGTAGCATACTTTAGCATATTCAGAATAATCATTAGCATTTAGAATGCCTTTTCTGCCCAAGCCTAACAACCATAAATCACTAGGGAAGATGACAAAACTGCACAAACTATAATTTTAAAAAGGTAAAACACACTATTTACATGGAAATGAAATAATACATTAATAAGTTACCTGAAAAGAAGCTTGGTGCAAAGAATTCCACCCAGACCACGAATGGGGTCCATTAATATTTGCTCCATATTGGAGAAGCAGCTTTACTGCCTCAGAATGTCCATTTTCAACAGCTTCAAAGAGAAGAAAAATAAGAAAACTCTTTTATGAGACAGGCACACCTATAAGAGCTGGACAACCATGGCTTTATCACCATTTTTTCACATCTGTAACCATAATTCTTTAACAGGCCTTTTAAGGGCTAATCAAAACTTGTATGCGATTGTGCAGCACTGATTACAATGATTGTTGTGGCCTGATCTGAACCTGAACACAAATACCCTTCTAATAATGTGCTACATATGTGAACTTTTCTAATGTGAAACAAATTATATCCAGTGTTAATCACCTTTGAGGAAAAATATTTAAGATCCAAGCAGGAGATACAGGTCATTATGATGCAAGAGTATGATAATCAGTGTGTGGATAACAGAGTAAAAATATTATTAATCTGATAAACATGCTCTCACAAGGAATACAAGTGTAAATACAAAACAAAACTAAAATTGCTTTTTCTTAGAGCAGGGGAGGGTGTCTATAGAAAACACAGTTAAGGGAACTTTCTGCTGGAATCTCAGTCCTATTTAGCCAGAGATAAGAATTTCACAAGTCAACTATAAACAATCATTTTTTTAAACTATATTACCCTACATAGATATTCTCTCTTATACCACTGAAAAGGTTAGGCCTGAAAATTGTCATTTTGATATTTGACTGCAAAACTCTAAAACACCATATAAAGTAAGAATTTTGCCTTGGCAACATCATATCAGTCAGTTTTCTGAAATACAGTGGATCAGGTTCTAATCACTGACCAAGGTAAATTTCAGCTATTTCTACTAATGCCAATAACAGTGTTACATTCTATTAACATGGTGGATTTACTCCCAATTTACACTGTGTGATGAGCAATCAATCAGTCAGCTATACTGACCTACTTACCCTGGCATTAAACATGGAAAAAGTAATATTAAGAGTATGTAATTAAATTTAACTATGTACCAATGTAAGCTAAAATATACCAGCAAACCCTGAAAATGAAAGCCATGGAAATAAAAAGATTATTGTTTACAGCAAAAGTACCAAGTCAGACAATTTAAATATAGATACTAGAACGAACTTTCTAACCATGAGTTTAGTTAAGCATTGGAATAGATTACTTAAAACAGCTGTGGTCTTCATCACTGGAAGTTTTTAAGTACAGGTTAGACAAAATTTTGTATGGAATCATTCACCCAAGGATAATCCTGCTTTGGGTAGGAGGTTAAACTAGATGTCTGGAGGTCCCTTTCAGCCCTTCTTCCCATACTTATGGTTCTAAGAGAATCCTGATTGAATCCCTAGCTGTGCTACTGCTATGCTGCACAACTTCAGGTTACATGAAACAAAAGGTGAAATGAGCCATCCATCTATAAAACGGTATACCACCAACCTTGGTTGATAGTTTACTAGTGAATTGCAAGGCTTCGTAAGTATCTCTAAAGCATCATCAAAAATGTAAAAAACATCATCGCTTGCTGGAATGCACCATCCAGTGCAGGGTGTCAAGGGCCTGCAACAAGACAGTAGCCCTAGACTTTAGGAGGGCCAACTTCAACAAGTTGAGGAAACTAGCGAGTGAGGCGCTGGGGTCCTTGAGAGCAGGGGAACTCAGTGTCCAGGATGAGTGGTTGTTCCATAAGGAAATGACACTCGGGGCCCAAGGGGAGTCCATCCCAACAAGCAGCAAGGGGGGCAAGAGTGCCCGAAAGTCCCCCTGGCTCACCAAGGGCATCCGGGAATGTCTGCTTGCCAAAAAGGCGGCGTACACCCAGTGGAAGGGGGGGTGCTATCTCCAAAGAGGAGTATACCTCCTCTGCTCGGGCCTGTAGGGAGGCTGTCAGGAAAGCTAAGGTGCACATAGAGCTAGGACTAGCATCAAAGATCAAGGATAATAAAAAGTCCTTTTTCAAATACATAGGGAGGATGAAGAAGGCACCGGGTAATGTGGGGCCCCCGCAAAGTACGCTGGGCAATCTAGTGGTTGCGCCAGAGGAGAAAGCAGACCACTTTAACCAATTCTTCACCTCCGTTTTCTTGTGCAGGGACCGGAACTTCCCCACTGTGATGCCAGATGGACTCGAGGGGAACACCTCCACACCTCAGGCTGGGGAGGACCGGGTTAGAGAGCTTCTGGAGGGGCTGGACATGTTCAAGTCAGCAGGTCCAGATGCTCTCCACCCCAGGGTGTTGAGGGAGCTAGCTGGGGTTATTGCAGGGCCCTTGGCATGGCTTTACGAGCGCTCGTGGTGCTCAGGCCAGGTACCAGATGATTGGAAGATACTTACGTGGTCCCCATCTTCAAAAAAGGGAAGAGAGAGGACCCAGGCAACTATAGGCCCATCAGTCTTACCCCTATCCTCGGGAAACTCTTTGAGAAGATCCTCAAGGAGCACATCTGTGATGGGCTGGCTTCAGGCATGATGCTCAAGGGCAACCAGCACGGTTTCATTAGGGGCAGGTCATGTCAGACCAACCTGATTGCCTTTTATGATCAGGTCACAAAGGGAATGGATGAAGGTGTTGCCGTGGACGTAGTCTTTCTAGACTTCAGCAAGGCCTTTGACACCATCTCCCACCCCACCCTCATTAAAAAACTAGGCGATTGATGCCTACACAGTCAGATGGATTGCAGATTGGCTCAAGGGTCATACTCAGAGGGTGGTGGTGGATGGGTCATATTTGACTTGGGGGAAGTGGGCAGCAGAGTCCCCTAGGGCTCAGTCCTTGTGTCCACGCTGTTCAATTTCTTCATCAGCGATTTGGATGACAGGGTGAAAAGCAACCTGTTTAAATTTGCTGATGATACCGAAATTTGGGGTGAGGTGAGCACGCTAGTAGGGAGGGAAAGACTGCAACAAGACCTGGATAAGTTACAGGAGTGGGCTAACATAAACAGGATGGGTTTCAACACTGACAAGTGCAGGGTGCTGCACTTAGGCAGTAGAAACCAGCAGCACACTTACAAAATGGGAAACTCCCTTCTTGAGAGCATGGAGGCAGAAAGGGATCTTGGAGTCATTGCTGACTCCAAGATGAACATGGGCCAACAATGCGAGGTCACAGTTGGCAGGGCTAACTGGACCTTGTCGTGCATCCACAGGTGCATCTCAAGTAGAGCCAGGGAGGTGATCATCCCCCTTTATGCGATGCTGGTCAGGCCACAGCTGGAGTACTGCGTCCAGTTCTGTGCGCCCCCATTTCAGGAGGGATGTGGACAACATTGAAAGGGTCCAGAGGAGGACCACCCGCATGATCCAGGGACTACAGGGCAAACCCTACATTGAAAGACTGCGGGACCTGAACCCGTTCAGCCTTCACACGATAAGGCTGAGGGGGGACCTGGTGACTGTCTATAAACTCACTAGGGAGGACCAGAAGGGTTTAGGGGAAACACTGTTTCCCCTAGCATGACAAGGAACAATGGACACAAATTATTAGAGAGTAGATTTAGATTAGACATCTGCAAGAACTACGTCATGGTTAGGGCAGCTAGGAGCTGGAACCAACTTCCTAGGGAAGTGGTGCTGGCTCCCACCCTGGGGATCTTTAAGAAGAGGCTTGATGACTACCTGGCTGGACTCATTTGAATCCAGTCTTTTCTCCCGCCTGGAGTTTTTTCTCCCACCCAGGCAGGGGGTCAGACTTGAAGATCTACAAGGTCCCTTCCGACCCTACTTCTATGATTCTATGGTAAACAGTGCAAGACAATTATTTACAAAATTCCACTGAGGACTTCACAAAATCAGGCTGGAAAAAAAGAATCTGGAGAATGAATCTCAGTGTTAGGATCTGTTCCTGGTATCCAACTTGTAGCCATATTGGTCTAGAGGAAAAAGCAAACAGGGCTCATAGACAGAGGTGAAGTCTTATATCTTTGTTGATCTAACAGAAGATATCACCTCTGTCCATGAGGCCTGATTGCTAGGTTCTGTTCCCTACATTTTCAATCCAAACTAGATTTTTCTCATCTCAATCAACAGTGAATTAATTCACTTATAAAAATCAGATCCTTAGTATCTGCTTTAGACATGCATTACTGCATTTACTAACAGAAAACATTACGTGGTCAAAACCTGTATTCTAGTTCTCAGGTTGTTAGTGGTGCCTACAACTAGTATGCAGCTTGCTTCCCTGAAGTTGGGCTGACTTTAAAAGACTAAAAGTGGAAAAAAACTTGCTTCAGCTGTTAAATGTGATACAAGAATGAAGAAGACAAGAGAAATATGTTTTGTATATATAGCATGACCTCTCCAAAAACAAGGATTTGGTGATTTAAAAGAAATAAAGGTTGTGATGATAATAAGTTATAAGAAATATGTCTGGAAATGAATCCCAGGATCCATTCAGGGGAATATCCAAGATATGCATGTAAATACTGTTAACAAAATTTTCTGTTTAACCTCCTCTAATTATATTGGTTAAACAGTTAACTGATAATAATACAGCAGCTTGGACACAGCTACTGCTAGAAGCCACTCCCAGGGTTTTTGATGGAAAGGGGCGAGGGAAGAGGAGGAGGAGGAGGTAGTGAGAAACACAGCCCATGTGAAGCGAAGCCACAGGTGGCAGTAGCAGGCAAGAGGCTTTCCCAGACCACTACAACTGGGAGGGAGCACCTGTAAAACACCAGACTCATCTTAATGATGAGATGATGAGTGCTGCTTTCCTCTTTATGGGTACTAGTCCTCTCCTTGCTCCTCCCCATCCCCTCTTCCTTCCTCCCTCCCTCCTGCATGCCCTGCCACCTTCTTGTTCCTGAGGCACCACTGCTTCCCTTGCCCTTCAGACCACGCCCTGCACTGAACGTTAACTGGTAATGCCTTGCCAGTACAAATATACATATTAGCTTAAACATTTAAAATTTTAACCTTTCATGTACCTAGCCCAAGATGATTTCAAAAGGAAGACAAATTTACTGTAGAATCAATAAAGAAAAGAATTACACTAGAGCTTTTGTTATTCAGATATTTCTGTTTTGCATTAGTCGCCCAAGCAAATTTCTTTTGGTATAATATTTCCCTCTTTTCAAGTTTGTTCCAACGTGGAGCTCCTTTTCAATATAAAATGTCACTTAGAGTTCCACTTCTTAAGCTTTGTTGTTAAAGCTCTCATCATTTGCAATATCATGATACCCTACAGAAAAAAAAAAGCATCAATAAACAAGAAAAAAAAGGACACACAGATTCCTTTCTTTATAACAAAGGCTTTGGGAAAGAGACAAGTCTTACACTGTACAACAACATTTAGCAAATTTGGGCTGCAACAAAGATGTCAGAGTTTCATAACATTAATCAAAAAAATTCTAGTCCAGAATGCATATAAAAGCTAATTTAAGCCTCACCTGATCTTACCTGGTGCAGAGAAAAAAATGGCAAGCTAAAATAGATATCTAAGTGGCCAGCCTCAAAGGACATTCAGAATATGGGGCATTTTCTATATTAGTTTTATGAAAGTATGTATTTTTTCCCCATTGGCCACCTTTGTATTGCAACCTCCCAGAACTGAAGGGGTCAGTTATTTAGAACAGGAGAATGGTTTATATACAGCTGTCTGTCATGTCTGCATTAGTATGAATGAACTATCATAAATTGTCAATGTATGAATGAAATCACCTCAGACACGCTACAAAAGACCAATGAAAGGACTTGTCAAGCTGCAGGCAGTACAAACAGTGGCAGGCCAAAAAGTCTGCAGAGCAAGTGGGGCTGTGTCATACTGCCCTCACTCACCCCCCTGCCAGCAATGAGGATGCCCAGCAGGGTCCCAGACTTTGTAACAAGTTATACCCACTACTAGCCACACTCCTAATTCTCCGGTCCACTAGTAGCCCAGCAGGCCAGATGGAGCAGCTTCACAGGCTTCACAGCTTTGACATGCATGTAGACAAGCTTCTGACTGGTCAAACCCTGTCTTTGTATAAAGAAAAAAACACTTCAAATTGAAAATAACTGCTTGCTTGCTCATCCAGCCATAAACCTGTACCATTAAAAGGACCTGAACTTAGCCCTCACAATTCAGCTTCTACTGAGAAGTTAATAAATTACCTTTACATTACGATCTAATGCTCTCTGCAATCAGGAGGACACCACCTAAACCCCTTCCTAAGGCTGGTTCTAGCACCTGGAATTGACTGTTGCCAGACAAGTGAAGGACAGTGAACACTACTGTTAATGAAGATTAAAAAAAAAAAAAAAGCACACAGAGCAAGGGCCTCTCTTCTGTTTTGCTGATACTCACATCTTTCAACTCTTCATTAGCCCCTGAGAAATAATTTATCAATTTTAATCATGAAAACCTGGGATTCTGATTCCTTGAATGTACTGCACATTTCAACATTTTGCCAAGATTGTGAGGTTATACATTTCCAATTAATAGAAGTACAAAAGAGGAAAGAACCTGGCCTAAGGAACAAGCTATTGATATCATCTTGTCTAAACTGTGTTTAAATCTATGAAAAATTGAGTAGCTGTTAGAGTTAAAGCAGCCCTGTGTATAGCAACTGGCTGGCCAGGCTATCACCATAAGTACTGCTGTCTCCAGCTGCATAACAGGAGTTGCATTCAGAGAGAAGAATGGCTTTTGAACATTTTTTCCTGTACATAGTATTTCTCAGTCATTCTTTTTTTACCCTCTTGTCTACAGATTTTCTTGGACACCTCTGGGAGCTGAAAACTTTCCCTTACTCACACAAGTAATCTATTTCAAACAAAATGAGATATCTACTGTGCACCTTTGACAACCACTCCAGTATGTACAGAGAACAGACCAATATATTAGTTACCATACAGTGTCCATTTACCATATGAATCTGCTTTTCTCCACAAGCCAAAAATAGCTCCTCTGCTCTCAATTATGGGCTCTTCAGAGTTCTTTAGACCACAACAGACACTTATTATACCTCACTTGCAGAAACAAATTACAGAAACATCTTAAATTGAAAACTGAATTTCTCTCCAATAGTATTTACATGAAGAAAGTTACAAATATGGAATTAAAAGTTAAGTTTAATGCCTGGTCACCTGTATATTTGCATATGGAAATTCCCAAAAGCCTGTATAAGTGCACTCTTGCCCCAGTTAGTTCCGACACAGTTACAACAGCTGGCGTCTCTTCCATTACCAACACTACATGCATGATTGAGAATAAAAGCTTGAAGAAGTGGGCTGATGCATGGAATGGACTCAGGATAACTCAGATAAGTGGTTTTTCCCCTCATTATATAGCGTAGTTTTAGTGTCTTTCAAATTATTTGTATGTCTTTTGAAATAACACACACACAGAAAAAAAGCAAACAAGAAAAGAATTAACAAAAAACACTCTGCAAACCATGCTATATAATTAAAAAAAATCCACCTACCTGACAAGCCCCTATGGGTAGCTCCATTTACAGCAGGGCATCATAAGAGATGCAATGTAACAGTGGAGCAGGAGCTGACCAGCTTGATTTGGGGGGTGCTGAAATGAAAGGCAAAATTTGTTTGAGAGCAGTTCTAAACCAAAGGTCTGCCCTGTGGCAGAAAGCCACCTTGTTTCTCCCCAAAATCTCTGCCCTGTGACACTGTGACTAAAATCTCTGAGCAGCAACCATTTGATTAGGGTGGGTCAGCACGGAGGGGACCATACCCTGACCGGTCTCTTTAGGTAACTTGAACTGGCTGCATTCCTGAGGGAGGAGGGAAACCTGGTCCCTCTGCCTACCTGACTTGCATCAATTACCTGGGTGGGGGGTTTCTACCTGGGGAGCTGGAATCTGCCCGGTAACAGGTGATGCATTTCAAATTGGTTGGCTGACAGCCAACTGGGGCTGACCTCCACTGGACCAGGTGAATGAGGTCACAGGGGCTATATAGGTTGGGAGGGGGAGGAGGCTAGTTCTTCTCTCTTCGGCCATGAGATGAAGCAGCAGCAAAGCAGGGGAGACAGAGGAGCCTTGCCATCAGGACCTAGCTCTCTCTCTCTCACCCCAAGACTCCAGAGGGGAAACGGAAGAACTCTGGAAGATGCTTGTGAGTAAGCTACTCAATCTGATTAGATATCTAGCTGGCAGTAACGCAGATGCGTAATCAAAAGGCTACCACAGCCACACTGTTTGCTCTTTAGGATTTCTAAGATATTACTCAACCCTGTACCCTAGTTTCCCCTACCCCCTGTAATCAATAAAGTTCTCCTTTTTGACCGGTGTGGGAGACTTATTGAGGGGTGGGTCTAAATTACGCCAGAGAGACCCCTTAGGTCTGCGGACTAAGGGAGACTTTGCTTTTTGCCCCCTTGACTTGGGGAAGTGCCCCAAGTGCCTGTACCGGGTCGAGTACCCGTCGGACTATTAGGCCTGTGCTTTCTGGAGGACACAGGGCCGAGGCAGTCCCTTCTCGGGGTGGTGGCGGCACATTACCCCCAGACTAGCGAGTGTGCTCCGGGAGAGGGGTCGGCCAAGCATAAGGCGCCCCTAGGGAGGCATTCAGAGTCTGAAAGGTGGTCGGGCGCAGGGAGGTGGGCGGCTCAACGCAGGAGCGCCACCTACGGGCCCGCCACATGCCCTACCCCAGGAGGCAATCAGCACCTATAATTTTATTTAGCTCTTTTTCATTATGCGCTTGTGAAGGTAGGCATTTTAAAAATAGACTATAGCGAAGAATAAGTTTATTTTCTGCCCACCAGCATAAAGACACATAAAACATATATATAAAACATCTTCCTATCTTCTTGACCAGAGGTCCATAGGGTATTTATCACTGACTGTTGCATCATAACAGTAGCATTGCTTTTAGCCTGAGATCCAATCCATGCTTGCTGACAGTTGCTATCCACAAATGAAACTGGTGCTGATCATATTTTAAACCCAAATACAGACAAGTACAATCCATATTTAATACTAATGTCAGAAAGTTAAGCTAAGGAGATTTTAGCCATAATTCTGAGCTGCCTCTAAACTCTCTCATTGGCTCCAATCACAACTAGATCATGTTCAGCACAATAACAAGCTCTCTCACCCAAATCTGATTGTCATGGGTTTTACACTCATAAAAACTTGCTTTTGACCTTCTACTGGGCTCCTGTTCCAGAAATACATTTGCTTACCCATATACCACAACATTATCAAAAGCAGTGGAATTAGTGGTGCATGGTTTCATACAAAGCCTCCAAGCAACAATTCATTTTACAATCATGCTCATTTGGAAGTGAAGTACCCTGACTACTTATGGATCTTTATAAACATATTGCATATCCCAATTACTACATCTTTGACTACATTAAATACTTTTGGCAAAAGTAATTATAAATCAAAAATATTTCATTTCTCTACAGTATTGATATAATTTCTAACCAATGCTTGTACTAAAGTAACTGGACACAGAGCCAAACTTTTTTTTTAAAATTGCTCACCATTTTTAACCTTTCTAAAACTTGATCTTACACTAGGCTAAAACAGGGTAAAAACGCCTTAAGCAAACTTTTAGTAATAATGTATAGGAATTCCTGTAGTAACAGGAGGATGGGCTGCAGGCCACCTCTTTACAAGTAAACTTTTTTCTGCCTTGTGGAACTGTAATGGTTTCCTGAACATAAGAAGCATGTGCCCTCTGTTCCAGCTTGTACTCCAAAAGCTGCAATGCTTTTCTGGGGGAAAAGGAAGGAAAACCACGCAAAAACTTGTTTCCTATCTATTGTCCCGCTCAAAGGGGAAAAACTTGAGCTTCATGTAACGAAGGAGAACAAAGCCACTGAACTATACTGATCTCATGGATCCCTTTCTGCATGTCCCTTCTGCTTGCGCATAGGGCAAAATTCTGGCCCTATTCCATTCACTGGGAGTTTTGCCATTGTTATCAATCATGGCACCAGGATCTCATTCTTCTTCTTCACCTCCACCACTTATTTTCTTACCACTTAATTCCCCCTCCCCATCTCCCCACATAAGCTCTGTTCCTTTTTTCCTTCATAGGAAACCTCTTCTCCTTGATATCTCTGTCTTGTTTTCTATTCTTGTTCCTTCTCCCCTCATTTGGTTCTTATCCCTGTGCACATCCTCCAGCTCCTTGGCCTGCCCCTCATTGCCTGTTTTTGTCCTTCTGTGAATCTCCTTTACCCTTTCTTTCCCTTCCTTTCTCCTCCATGCTTCTTACATTTCCTCCATGTTAGTTTTTGGCATTTCTACCTTCTGATCCTCTTACTGACCTTTTTTCTGCTTCCCACTCCCACTGTTTTGTCCCAGTTATCTGCCTCTATCTTCTTACCTCCCATAGTCCCATTCTCTTTCTCCTGTTTTTGAGTACCAGCTTATATGCCTCCTCTCCATTTTTACTTCCTCCCCTTTCATTCACATCTGCCCTAACTAGTCTCATGGGGGTGCTACTCACAGCTTCACACTGATCTTCTGTAAGTTAGCTGAAATTGAAACTACCATGCGTTTCTTGTCCCCAGGGAATGCCCATGCCACATGCACTTTGGCACGCAGCAAGTACCCGAGTGGTGTAGGGGAGTCTGGGGCCAGCACTGTGCTAGCCCCAGCAGCTGTACCTGGGGTCCTGGGGGTCTCCTGGAGCTGCAGCAATGGCAATCCTACCGGGCAGATATGCAGGGGTAAAAAATAAAAATAAAAAAATATATAAAATAATTAAAAAACAACAACACAGAAAAAACCCCAGAGCAGCACCATTCCCTTGCAGTGTAGAGAACTCCAGACTGTGCGGTATGTTGTGCCACATACTGCACAACCATCTCAACTGGACACACACACTGTGTCAATGCCAGCATCTTCATACCTCAGAGAACCACAGAGAGCCTAGTTCTTCCCTCAAATATGAGTCAACTACACCAATGATCTCCTCCTCTACTGATAGGCTTTGTGACTGTCCAGACGAACAGATAGGCAATGTATTAAAAAGAAAAATAAGTGTATGTATAGAACCTAACAACTTCTTGCAAAGAAAGCAACAACAACAAAAAGAAGAAGAAAAAGATCCCTATCAGAAGGAAATCCTATTCCACGGTAATTCTTCATGACCAAGTCCTTTTAAAATAATATGTTACAGCATTTTCTAACTCCAAGGACAAAAGTAAGTTCTTACTGGGAATGTCTGAGCCCATTCTGTTACATGGAGATAAGTTCATATCTGAACTATTACTCTCTGTACATCAAATCAAGGTGATGTTCTTAACTATAAAAGAATGCAGCAATGATTTTGGGAAAAATCCTCCTTCAAGATGACAGGTTCAAAAATCCTCTTGCAGATGGTTCTAAATCAATTAATTCACCAAATGTAAGACTAGCTGTCTGCAAGCATGGGGAAGTGAAAGTAGAAATCAAAACAAATGAGCCATGTAATGAAGATAGTAAATTATGGGAATATGATTTTTTCTGTAGCTTTCACTACTGGATAAAACAAACTATTCTGTCATCCTATTCTAAGCTATGAACACCCCAATCTACAATACGCAGACTAATAAAAGTCACCAAAGGCTTTTCTACTTTTTGAGATATCAGTCAAAGATAAAATGTTGATTTAACTATGCTTGTTTTGTCTTCAGGTTGAGCATATCTGATTTTGGATTTTGTCTCTATTCTTTAGCTCCTTTAGCTAATTATTACCTGGATTAATAAAAATCTCCTGAGTAAATCATAGCTAAATTAGAGATTTGATATGCAAACATTTGGAGAAATACATAGACAATTCATACACAAAAATAAGTTTTGAATTCTATAGCATCACAAACGTGAGGAAGTCTTTGCACAAGATGAAAACATTACTGAATGTAGTATGTTTTCCTACATTTAGCAAGGGGAGAAAAATGCAATAATTATATGCTGTAAGAATGGTTTTCACCACCACTGACAGCTATTTTCGGCTATTTTGTGTATTCTTTTTGCAAATAGGGCATGTGTATAAAAGATGACCCCTATTAAGCCATTGAACAAAGGAATGCTAAAGGCCATCACTGCTAGAGTACCTGTGACCCAGTTTGCTTACTTATTAAACAGTGTAATATTGACCTGTTGTTTTTTGTTCTATATTTTAGAAAGCCTATAAAATACATAGGCACCATCAGGTAAAACCACTCCTGGAATCATAGAAAATTAGGACTGGAAAGGACCTTGGGTCATCTAGTCTAACCCCCTACTATATCATCACAGCCACGATTTTTTCTAGCTAGGTCTTAAAAACCTCCAAGGATGGAGAGTCCAACCCCTCTCTGAGTAACATGTTCCAGTGCTTTAGTAAATTAGTGAGAAAGGTTTTCCTTATATCTAACCTAAATTTTCCTTGCTGTAACTTGAGACCATCGCTCCTTGTTCTGTCATCTGCCACCACTGAGCACAGTCTAGCTCCATCCTCTTTTGAACCTCCCCTTCAGGTAATTGAGGCTGCTACTAAATCCCCCTCAGTCTTCTCTTCTTTAGACTAAATAAACCTAGTTCCCTCAGCCTCTCCTCAGAAGTCATGTGCTCTAGCCCCCAGCCATCTACATTGCCTCCACTGGCCTCTCTCCAATTTGTCCACACTCTTTCTATAGTAGGGCCAGTATTCCAGGTGTGACCTCAACAGTTCCAAATACAGGAGAATGATCATTTCCCTCGATATGCTGGCAACACTCCTAATGCAACCCAGTATCCTGTTAACCTTCTTCACAAGGTCACGCTGTTGGCTCATAATATCCACCGTAAACCCCAAGTCCTTTTCTGGAGAGCTGCTGCTTAACTAGTCAATCCACAGCCTGTACTGGTGCACGTGATTGTTCCCTCTTAAGTACAGGACTTTTTATTTCTTCTTATAGAACCTCATGATATTTCTTTTGGGCTAATCCTACAATTTCTCTAGGTCTTTCTAAATCCTAGCCCAAGCCTCCAGTGTATCTACTACTCCCCGCAGGTTGGTGTCATCCACAAACTTAGTAAGGGTGCACTCCATCCCATCTTCCAGATCACTGATGAAGGTATTAAAAAAACTGGTCCCCAGACTGACCCCTGGGGCACTCCCCTTGATACCGGCTGCCAGCTAGACATAGATTTTATAGATATTAGGGCTGGAACGGACCTCGGAAGATCGAGTCCAGGCCCACGCCCAAAGGGCAGGAAGTCAGCTGCAGTCATAGGATCCCAGCAAGATAAGCATCCAATTTAGTCTTGAAGGTGTTCAACGTAGGTGCTTGAACCACCTCCAATGGCAGGCTGTTCCAGACCTTGGGGGCTTGGACAGTAAAGAAATTCTTCCTTATGTCCAGCCTGAAGATGGTCTTGCAGTAATTTATGACCATTGGACCTCGTCATCTCTTGGGGCGCTCTGGTGAACAAGCATTCCCCCAGATCCTGGTGGTCACCCCTGATAAACTTACAGGTGGCCATCAGATCACCCCTGAGCCTGCACTTTTCCAGGCTAAAGAGTCCCCTGGCTCTCAGCCTGTCACCATAAGGTCTGTTTTCCTGACCTCTGATCATGAGCATGGCTCTTCTCTGGACTCTCACATTTCTCCACTTTTTGAATTGTGGAGCCCAAAACTGGACGCAGTACTCCAGCCATTGATTCTACCCTCTGAGCCTGATGATCCACCCAGTTTTCCATTCATCTTACAATCCCTTTATCCACCCCATACTTCCTTAGTTTGCTTGTGAGAATGTTGTGGGATACCATATCAAAAGCCTTGCTAAAGTCAAGATATATCATGCCCACTGCTCTCCCCACATCCAAAGAGCCAGTTATCTAATCACAGAAGGCAAATCAGGTTGGTCAGGCATGACTTGCTTTGATGAATCCATGTTAACCATTCTGAATAACCTTCCCCAAGTGCTTAACAACGGTTCCTTGAGGACCTGCTCCATGATTTTTCCAGGGACTAAAGTGAAGCTGACTGGTCTGTAGTTCCCTAGATCCTCCTTCTTCCTTTTCTTAAAGATGGGCACTATATTTGCCCTTTTCCAATTGTCTGGGACCTCTCCCGATTGCCACAAATTTTCAAAAGATAATGTTCAGTGGCCTGCAATGATATCAGCCAACTCCCTCAGCACCTTTGGGTGCATCCCATCCAGTTCCATGGGCTTGTACACATCCAGATTTTCTAAACAGTCCCTAACCTGTTCTTTTGCCACTGTTGGCTGCTTACCTCCTCCCCAAACTGTGCTGCCAGGTGCAGTAGTCTGGGAACTGACCTTGCCTATGAAGACTAAGGTGAAAAAGATATTGAATACTTCATCCTTTTCCTCATCATCTGTCATTAGGTTGCCTCCCCTATTTAGTAAGGGACCCATGCTTTACCTGATATTCTTATTTATAACATAAGGTTGGAGACTACTGCTCTACAAGTAAGCACCAGATCACTTTTTGAATTTAAGTGCAATTCAGGATCTCCCACATGCCACCCCACACACCCTGCCGCCCAGGTCAGTCTGTGGGGGAGGGAAGAGGTGGGGAAGGAGGACAGATCAAGGCCCCTGCAGTGAGATCGGAAGTGGTGCAGAGGCAAGTGGGGCCCCGGTGGCTCGTCCAGGAATGCAGGGGTGCTCCCGCTGCTGCATGCACCCCAGTGGAGGCCCAGGGGGCATGTGCCCCCCCCATCTGCGTGCAGGACAGAGGCAGCTGCCACTGCAGACTGGGCTTTGCACCCCAAGCCCTGCTGCAGCTGCCCTGGGAGCAGCTGCAGCTCTGTATCTCAGTCTTGGCTCAGACTTCCTGGAGCACATGACTGAGATCCCAGACTGAAATCAACTGGTGTCTAGTACCAGGCTCCTCTCCCCCTTCCTCCTCTTGCTCTCAGTGAACTGCTTGCAAATTGCTTTCCCTGTTTGCTGCCCCTGTTCATTCACAATTGTTCCATCTTAAGTGCAGGATTTTTCACTTCTTATAGAACTTCATGGGATTTCTTTTGGTACAATCCTCCAATTTCTCTAGGTCTCTCTGAATCCTAGTCATATGCACCAGCGTATCTACAACTTGGTATCATTTGCAAACTTGCTGAGTGTGCACTCCATCCCATATTCTCAGTCTTTGATGAAGATATTGAACAAAACCAACCCCTGGGGCACTCCACTTGAGAGCTGCTGCCAACTAGACATTGAGCCATTGATTACTCTTCTCTAATTTTGATGATCCACCCAGTTTTCTATCCATCTTACTGTCCATTCATGTGACACATACTTCCTTAGTTTGGTTGTTAGAATGAGAGACCACATCAAAAGCATTGCTAAGTCAAGATATATCATGTTCACTGCTCTCCCCACATGCACAGTCAGTCATCTCGTCAGAGAAGGCAATCAGGTTGCTCAGGCATCACTTCCCCTTGGTGAATCCATACTGACTGTTCCTCCTTCTCCAAGTGTTTAGAAATGGATTCCTTCACAACTTGCTCCATGCTCAAGATCCTGCTCCAGTACAGAAATACAAATTATTATAGCTAGTCCATCATCAGTTTTTTGGAATAGGTATTGAGTGGTCATTAAGAGAAGATATCATTTACAAAAATAATTTTAAAAGATCACAGAATCACAGAAAATGAGGACTGGAAGGAACCTCAGGAGGTCATCTAGTTCAACTCACTGCTCAAGACAGGATCATCCTTATCTAACATATCCTATGCAAGCCTCTATCTAACCAGGGAGTCAAACTCAACCTGAACCAAAAACCGGAACAGACCTTATTTGTTTCCTGAACTTGAACAGAACCTGAACCATTATCTGAAAGTCTCAGTTGAGCCTGAACCAGAACAGAACCACAAAAAAATGAGGTTACCGGTTCAGAATAAAGGGTTCAACCGAACAAAACACACCTGATGAGGTACACTCACTGGCTTCACCAGATCAGAAGGAGCACATAAATAAAACCAATATCTGGAAGGGTTAAGGATTTATATATTTTGGGTTTGTACAGGCTTCTATACTCTGCCCTCTTCAAGGGCTGGGCCTGGGAAGCATTAGGCAGGGATTGGACTGGAGGCCTGCTTGCTACTTTCCCTTTGTGACAGGGATTTGGGTCAAAATAGAGTTAAAACAAGGAAGGGATGAACATACAACATGTATGTGAGGTGATGCAACAATACAAGACAGAAGACAAAGGACAAATTTGTTGTCTATCAAATGGTCTTTACATGTACACTACAATGAGAACATATGTGTAAATGTAAAATGAAGTAGGAATTTGTTTAGAAAAACAGGGATTAATCTGTGAACCCAAAACTGGGGCAGGAAAACAGGAAATAAGAAGATTACAGAAAGATTGGAAAAACAGAGTGCTCATCTAGCCTCTTCTGCAACCATGTTATGGTGCTCAGCCAGCTTCTGTAGGTGGTAGGTGTTAATGCATCTGTGGTGGCTACACCTTCAAGGCCCCAGACAGACCAGGGTGCACAGTGCAGCAATCTACTAGCCCAGTCCAGGCCCTGAGAATCAGAGAGGTGAGTGAACAGGCTCTCCAAAGCCCAGGAAGGAGTCCTCAGTCCATGTAATGGACAGCATGGTGTATGTGGGGGGGAAGGTTCATTGGAGAAGGTGTTCCACTTCTGGGCTGGCTCTGGGGGTTCCTGCTTCCCAAGGGATTAAAAATGTTTGAACAGCCTTAATGTTAATGCCAGGTAGACAATCATATATATTACTCTAAGTGCACTCCCTATTCCATATGGTAATTCTCCTGATTTTATATATTTTATATATATAAAATCAGGAGAATTACCATATGGAATAGGGAGCACTTAGGGTAATGGGCAGGGAGTACCACCAGTGAGTGCTGCTAAGTCACTGGGACTTAGGCTGACAGGTAGCAGCCTCCCACAGACTAGAGATGAATGTCAGGCATGGGGATGGGTGGTGAATGCGACTGAGCAAGAGATTAGTGGGGGAGACCCTGGTCCCATGAAGTTACTAGTAACTGATGTTAGAGAGACTGTGGTGGAGTGATCTGTGTGATAGGAGAGAGCAAGGTCATGTTGGACTGGGATGGACTCATGATGATGAAGTTACATGAGACCTCTTGTAGTTTATTACAGATCAGCATCACATTCCATTTTCAACATGGGCAGGGAACAAGTCAACCCTGTAAACAGATATTTCAAGTTTGATTCCACCAAAAAATGAATCAATATGTGAAATTCAAGGCTGTTATGAAAGGCAATCATGCATCCAACTTGGAAAGGCACATACAGAGGCATCACCCAAAACAATACACTCAACTTTTGCTTTCAAAAAGGAAGAGAAGAAGAATCTGGTAGTGAATCAGAATTACAGAATTAAAAGAAAAAAACAAAAAAAAAAACCCCAACCCTCTCATTGCAAAGTACTTTATATTCAGTTTTTCATAGGAAAAGAGTTCAAGTAAATATTGATGAATCAAAACTTGTAGATGCCTGTGTGGAAAGTGTAACATGCAATGGAAAGCCATTCACCTTAATGGAAGATTCAGGATTTAGGAAGATAATTGATCCCATAATTGAAGGTCTTGGAGGGAAGATAGCAATCAATGCCCAAAACCTGAGATGCAAAGTTGCAGAAGCAGCAGCCAATATGTGCGATGTAATCAGGGATGAAATAAAATAGGCTCATTTGTTTGAAGTTGGATTGTGCAACAAGAATTGATAGATCGATACCTGGAATAAACATCCAGTTCATTGCTGGTGGCCAAATTGTTCTGAGGACTCTTGCAATGAGGGAAATTAAAAGGAGGCATACCTCTGAATACCTGAAAACTTTGGTCATGGGCACTATCACTAGTTATGGTATTAAGTCCATGCAGCTGTATTCTGTAACAACAGATAATGGATCAAATTTGGTAAAAATGGTGCAGCTTATGATTGAAGATCAGGAAGAAGATTGCTCAAGTGAGTCCAGTTCATCTACTGAAGAAGAGCAGGATGGAATGAAGGATGAGGAAGATGGATGCACAGGAGAAGAAGACAGACTCATAAAAGAGCTTGAGGACTCTGGAAATTCTTTTTCTGAAACAAGATCACCACTTCTTATTGTTAAAGGTGCTTGCTGTTCTGCACACACACTGCAACTAGCAGTTGATCTATTGAAAGAACAGTCAGCAGCTCAACTTATTGCAAAATCACTCCATGTAACCAAAAAACTAAGAAAGCAAACAATAATGGTAGTTCTAAAAAAAAGTTAAAATTGAAGTAACCCACCTTGGATTGCCCTGCAAATGGCACTCAACCTGTGACATGCTGGAAAAATTGTTGGAACTGCGGGAGTTGTGTCAAGACATGGCAATATCAAACCATGACCTTCACATCAGTGACAAGGACTGGATATCAAATTCAGGAACTGACAGCTGCTCTGAAACCTGCCAAAGTGGCAACTGAAACACTGCAATCTGAACAGCTTACCACAGGGGATTTCTATGGGACACAGCTGAAGTGTCAGCTGGAAATCTCAAAAGTAGCAACACAGTTTTCTAGCAAGTTAGTGGGCAGCATGAAAAAATGTGAAAAATCTTTTTAAAAATGAAGTGGTACTTGCAGCTATATACCTAGATCCTAGATATCAATTGCTGTTGTCTGACATGGACAGGACTAAAGCCAAGTTTCATCTCATGTCAACATGGCAGAGGATGGCAACTGTCGTTTATGGCAATGGCATGAATGTAGAATCATCAGTTGACTCTAATCTACTTACTAGACACACAGAAAAGGATGATGATGACTTGGAATCATTCCTTCGGTCAAGACACAACTTGAAGCAGCAAGAGTCATGGTCTTTTGGCACCCAGTCAAACTGGACTCAACTGTGTACTCATAAGCCATGACTGAATAAAGATGTAAATATTTTGAATTACTGGGAGATTCAGAAAATATCTAGATGTAAGCTGTGCCAATTGGCTCAGGTTGCCTTGTCAAAGCCATCAACTCAAGTAAGCGCTAAACGGGCATTT
The DNA here is from genome assembly GCF_052110815.1 of Crocodylus siamensis. Lineage (NCBI taxonomy): Eukaryota > Metazoa > Chordata > Crocodylia > Crocodylidae > Crocodylus > Crocodylus siamensis. The sequence goes on from NC_143395.1 coordinate 174,575,514, forward strand.
TCGAGTTTAAAATTCATATGGTCACCAGAAAGATCCAATATGAAGACGGCAATCTTGGAGGATGTTCTGTTAGTGAGACTGAATAGAAATTACAGAAAGCTGTAATACTGAGTACAAAACAATGCAAGTCAAGCATGTTGGAAATACGACAGGTCTAAGATCCATCTGTTTAAGGCTGACAATTCTTTGTTTCCCTAGTTTTATTAAATCAGTTGAAAAATACATAATCTTGAGAAATTAACTAATCACAGTGACAGTTCCGTGATTATTTACTAAGTCCTTTCCTTTCCTTCCTCTATAAATTAATTTGGTTGCTTCTTCGCCTATTATATGTCTCTGATTATACAATTAAAATTAAACAGTACAAATAAAATAACCATCTATTTAAGTACTTATAATTTGTTTTTTGTTTCATGCATGCTTCATAGTACTTATTGCTGACACTTAGTTGCAACAGTTTTAGACCTATTGGCTTGCTCCACCCCACTGTGCAAATGATCGTCATTATAAATAATGTGCCCTATTTAATTTTTCTCTTATGAACCAGAACTGAACTGGTTGCTTATATGTGCCAAACTGGTTACTGAACCTTTACTGGCCAGAACTGGAACAACTTCAGTTGCAGCTAAACCAAAACTGGAACCAAACCAAAAAATTTAATGTCTTGACACCCTGCACCTAACCTAAGAGTGGGCAAAATACAACCTGTGGCCCATACCTGGCCTGCCCGCTGCCACCAGGAGCTTGAAGGAGGGACGGCTGAGCCCTAAGCCACTCTACTCTCCTGCAGTTAGTACCGGGTTGGGCCATGCAGACAGCATCCCACTTGCCCACCTGCCATGACAACCCACTGCCAGCACTAATCTGTGTCAGCTGTGGGAAGGGAGGGGCTAGGCCCGAGGCAGCCTCCTCCAACTTTCCAGGCATTGCAGGGTGTGGCAGCAGATCATCATGGCAGGCAGGCACAACAGCTACTGGGACACTATCATACCTTGTCCTGCAAAAGCCAGGCAGCCAGCGACCACTGTGCCAGAACTACACAGCCACAGCTCCAACAGGAAGCTGAGCAGGAGGGGATGAATACAGGGCGGCAGGAGAGCAGGGTGCAGGAGTCTGTGTGCGCCACCGGCAGGGTGGAGCAGCATGGGGAGCTGCCCTCTCCTCAGGCTGCCAGGCCAAACAGGATCAATAGGCATCTCTCCCACCCCCTCCCCCCAACTCTCAACAGCTCACTAAAACTCCTGAAGTGGCCCTCCAGCCCAAATAATTGCCCACCCCTGCTGCTACAGGAACAAGCAGCAATTTATTAAAATATAGTAGAGAAATCCAAGAAAGACAACCACACCCTTGCTACAGAGGAAGGCAAAAAACACCCATCTGATCATGGGATTAAATTCTTTCCTGATCCCAAATAGGGCAATGAGTTTGACCCTGAGCAAGACCAATTAACTAGGAACTCCAGGTGTTTTAGTCCCAGCCAGAGCACCGACACACACCCCCTGCAGTTCTGTACAATGCAAAGAACACTGAAAGCTGATTGTTAAGTAACTTAACTAGCTAATCTTGACACAGACATAGGAGTTGGGAAAAATAAATCACTGGAGAATTTGCCCAGACTGGCTGAAACTTTATCCGTATCAAACTATCCACAAGAGAAGTGTCAGGTTAAGAGTTCTTTCAAAGTAAATCACTGGAGGGATGGAAACTTCCATGTGCTGAAACTTCAGGTCTTCGTGTACATACCCCTGTTTCTGGTAGGCCCTACTCGCTAGCTCTTTGGAGAGACTGAGAAAGAGCAAATCATCATGTGCTCTCAAAGCGTAGCAAGTTAGTAAGGCTACATGGCAAATCCTCCAGTGATACTCAGACTTCTAGCTTATTCAGATGTAAGCTATAAACTTGCATTCAGCTATGGAAATGAAAAACCTGACCGCAACTCAAGACTGAACTAAGTAAACCAGCACAAAAAAGACTATACACAAGAGACAGAACACCAAGCTTAATGCAGCTTTATCTACCCTTTCTTCCATAATGCAAACAGATGCAAATAAGTGCTTCACTTGATCATGTAAAGGTTTGAAACCTTCTGTCCTGGGATGTGCTGTAAGAACGAATACCAGCAGCAGCTCGGAGTGCCACACACAAGCGGCGGAAGGCAGAGCCCACGCAGCTCATCAGCCACCTGCTTATCCAGCTGCGGCCAGCCAGTGACATCAGCGCTGAACACCGGCTAGCAAAGATAAAAATGGTGGCGCATGCTGCGGAGCCAGCAGGGAGTCAGGGGATGGAGCCGCGTGTAACCCCACAGGACCAGGAGCAGCTGGGATGAAGGCAAGGAGGAAGACAAGGATCATCTCGACGGTCTCAGACGGAACGACAGAGGGACGCCAGGAACACCTCTTGAAGACGGCGGTGGAACATCCTGGGAGGATGGAGCAAAACTGCAGGTGGGAGTGCAGAGACAGCAGGACCCTGGAAGAAGTCCGCCCCAGAAGAGGAGGGCCATGGGGAAACCCCAGAAAGGTTGCCATCGGGACGAATATTGCCGCTGGACCCGGAGGTGCCCTGGAGTAGGCAGGGAACCTGACTGCCTGAGGGATAAGGCAGGCAGTGTCCCCTTTGAGACCTAGGAAGGGTAGAAGGGAAGGTAGGGGGCAGGGAGCCCAGATGTTGTGTTGGAGCATTTTCCTTTTGTTTCTTTGATTTGTTTCCCGGGCTCCAGGGGAATCTGAGGGAAGTGGGCCCATGAGGGAGGCAAATAGTGCCGGAGCTCTGGGGTGGCCCCATCTTAAGGGCTCCAAGGAGTAAGGCGTCAACCATTTTGGACACCACTCCACAGGAGGCGTGAGGCCAGGGTGTAGGGGTGGCGGAACCCTGTGAGTAATGACCGGGACGAACCGCAGGTCTACAAGCACGCCCGATGAACAGCCCCGGACACTGAGGTCCAACAAGTCATGGTATGTGAGCATGGGGTTGAAGACTTTGGTGGAAGACATCAGCTCGGGCGGAGGTGCAAGACCATGAGGCATATAACATCAATTACCCGAGCGAGAGCTGCACGTGAGCGACTGGTCGAGACCCGGCGTCTACACCTTCTTTGAAGCAGAAATCATCTGTGGCTCTTCTTATACTAGTGAAACACTTTTATTTACGAGCGAAATCATACAATGGGATTTTGAAAGAGTACTTAAGCAACTACAATATGCATTTCCCATAGACAGTTAATGAAAATTTTGCAGCTAGCTCCCCACCCAACGCTACTAAAATTTCATCTTTATTAAGGAAAGTAACAATGCAAAAAGCCTCTATGAGGATTAATTTCCAAATTACATATTCTCATGATGGACTGATTTAAATCAAGCTGAAGCCAAAAGCCTCATTTAAGTAACTAATTTTATCAGCTTTCCCATTCTATATTTTTTGTTGTTTTTTTTAAAGAAAATTGTTATATCAATCAGTGAAAATACACCTAATTAACATGTTGATTTACAGCTAAATAGTTTTTAAGGTAGTTTTGGTATCTGTTTCCTAGGTACAAACTAAACATGTATCTATATTTAAATACATCTCTGTCTCCGTCTCTCTCTATACACACACGCATACAATTTTGTTCCTTCAGTTGAAAACCACCTTTCTTAGAGAACTGATATTTATCAGGCTCAAGTAGTTTAATATGCTTAAACATTATATCAAATGCAGCACAAGAAAATTAACTAATGATACCTACAGAGATTTTGATCACCTCAGACATGAAAGATGCTCTCTCTAATTTCCATCTCACCAGTTATCTTAATATTATAACTCATTAATGTCTGCAAAGCTTCCCCTTTCTAAACCATACATATCTGTGCTGTATCTATAGTATGCTATCCCTACACAAGTCTGTCATTATGTCTAATTTTTTTCCATGACAAATGAAAAAAAAAAAATTAAAAACCTTAAGAAACTATGCCACAAAGCAAACAAAGCATGTCCTGCAGGAAAAAAATAATTATATATAAATTATATAATTTTTTTTTCCTGCAGGACATGCTTTGTTTGCTTTGCAGCCTCTCTTAAGCCTCAGATATGCACTCTCCCTTAAGTGTCACATGTAAACAGACACATCTATAGTGTTTGTTTATTTATACATATATATTTTATTTATATATATAAATAAAATTCTCAGTGAGAAAACTCCAAAGAATACAAAATGTTAATCAGATGCATCATATTCCACATTTAAACCACAGGGAACAAAGCTTTAAGTCAATATATCATAAACCTTGTTTCATCTGAGCTTTGGGTTTTGATAAAACATTGAAAAAATAAAGGGCTAGCAAAGCTATGGTATGAAATGCTATAATATTTTACAATAATATTCATAGCAGATCTATGACTTGAAAGGTATATACGACTTCTGATTTCACCTACAAACCATTTACTAGGCTCAGGTTTAATACATATATGTAACGCACACAAAAATATGTCAATACATAGAAGTCTATATATCTGTAGACTTTGAATAAAGCAAGATATCCAGAGTGCATTACATCACACACACTGACAAATACATCACTTTTCTAAAGAAAACATTACACTTCATTATCATTAAGATGCTTTATTTTGTTCTTTACAAGATCATGCCTTAACACAAGCTATTTTAATCCATTGCAGTATTTTCCTGCTGCTTTGGATACACTGACATCTGGTGGCAAATTAGAAAAAAAAAAATCTCAAAACTACAGACTGCTATACATTTTACTATTTTGTTCAACTTATACTAGATGACTATCTTCAGATGTCTTATTAAGAATCAAAATTTCTAGCATCACAAACTCTTCTACTCGAAGTCCATACCTTCTGGGAAAATCTGCTCTTAGTTGAACCATAAAATTTTAACACTTGCCTTTGAAATAGCTCTCCGTTCACAATTTTTCTTTCAAATCTTTGGCCATAGTCATATTAAGGAAAAGTAACACAACACAGACATTGGCGTCTCTGTACCAGATGTTCAACAGCCTGTAGGCAATATGTGGAAATAATAAAAAGTCTGACAGAAAAAAAACATGGCCATCACATCACATGGGCACTGGTTATCTTCCTTCTGGTAACATAAGCAGCAAAGGAGAGCACCAATTCATATGGAGTGAAGGACTCTCAACCATAAAATAGGTCCCCCTGTGTATTGCTCATTCCTGCTACATGTGCTTTACTTACTCATTACAGAAACACAGAACCTCTAGTGTCCAAAGCAAGAGATAATGGCATCTCTGCAGGTCATTGCATGCGTAGTTAAACAGTAAATAAAACCTCCAAACTGTTTAAAAATCTTTAAAGCATAATAATAAAATATAATCTTTGAAAGGTAATTGCTCTCATATGAAGTAATATATTACTTGGATATTTTGAAAAAAGGAGATAATTTTTAGTATAAAAGGTTTTAATTAACAGGCACAATAATTTAATTCAAAGAACAGTTCACAGGCATTTTGATTTGACATTTTGTTTGAACCTCAGCTGTGCAATCAATCTGGTCCACATGAACTAATAGTTGAGCCTCAATGACTATAACTGGATTTCAGCAAACCTAAATGTTTGGGAAGGACTCCTGTATCTCTCTCAAAATCTGCTCTAATTTCCAATTCACGATTTGGCTTTTTTCATACAAGTGGCATTATTAGGTGATTAACCCATGCTCCTTTGATGCTCTAATACACAGCTGTCCAAAAGAAGACAGTCAAAACATGGCCACCACAAGGTGTTAAATTGCAGCCCCTCGGCTCCTGCTCCCTGCCACTCCCCTCAAAAGCTCCCAGATGCTGCTGACAACAGCTTGCATTACAAGAGTGTCTACCCTAATTCTTTGTCATCCAGCTTTTAATGACAGAAGTTACCAAATTTGTTTGGAATGATGGCACAGCCAGCTCTGGATTCCACCTCCCTCATCCAGCTTCTGGTGCCTGTTCCTTACCCCAACAGACAGGGCAGGGCAGGGCAGGGCTGAATGGCTGGAGGAGCGGAGGTTAAGCCTGGGGCCAGACAGGTACTCAATGCAGGGGAGGGAAGTTGAAGCTGGATGGCCCTGCTCAAATACACTGAGCACTTTATAGTATTTTGAGAATATCTTTCAAGTCAGTGGTTCTCAAACTTTTCTTTTACTAGGACCCATTTGTAAACATCAATGGCCACTCCCAATCCAGTGCCTCTCATTCCCAACCTGCAGCACCCTGCTCCCAGGCCCCAGCTCCCCAGTTTGTGGGGCAGGGAGTGTGTGTGGGGCATGGAGAGGCCCCAAGCAGCCCCTTTCAGGCTGGAACTCTGCCAGCCTGCAAAGGAAAACCACAATTTCCCAAGTTTTTCTCTCTTAAAGGAGAATCAATTTTTAAAAGTTTTTTGATCCATTTTTAAAGTTTGCTTGTAACCCTTTTATATATTCTTGTGACCCACTTTTGGATTGTGACACGCTATCCAGTTAGACCAAAAAACCTGGTATAGTGAATGACTTGCGACCCACTTTTTTTAGAATGACAATGCACTAATTTCCTACACTGAGGCAGCCTCAGAATAAAATGCTTGAAGTTTCTAGCATCCTGACCATCTCTAAAACATGACCACTGCACAGTTCCACTTTGTAATTGTGCACATAAACCTTGGGACAATTTGAACCGTATACATTCTAATGTCATTTTTTTAAATCTAGCTCCTGTGTAAAACTCTAGCCCCAGCTATACACCTTGATCCAATTTGGACCTCCTAGGCATTTATATATGTGTTCATCACTGTTGTCACAGTGCCTCATTAATGATTTCTTCCACAAATTTACTTCAATTGAAAAAAAAGGATTTAGCTGTGAAAAATAAGAGTGTGTTGGTAAATAGTTACAAACTACTGATATACACCGAGTTGTGTCTTATTTTCAAAAGGAAGAATCCTGAGATGCCTGTCTGCACTGAGAACAGGCCTTTTGCATAATGTGCCCTAATGGTACATACCATTTAAGACCTCATTTTCTTTAAGATCAATTAAGTTTAATGGCAATTTTAAAACAGTGTTCCCATAATCCTTTGATTCAAGTCTGCTTCATTAGGAATTTTCCACACACAGGTGGAGCCAAATTAACACAAATAACCATTATGACTCCTCCCAGCTAAAATAGCTACTTCAAAAGCAGACTAATTATGTAATGGCATGCTCTGTAGGGTAAATGCTCATTTTCCAACCAGAACTTAATGGCTCTTTTGCAGCTATTATGCTTGGGTGGGTAAAGAGTATGCACAACAATACACATATTTAAATCAGGTAGGTAACAGTCCTTAGGAGGATTCACCATATCTAAATCTTTAACACCTTTATTTCAATAAAGGTGTTAAAGATCATTAAAGATGAATCACAATGAAATTAATTTTAAAAACAAATTTGGTAACCAGCCAATAAGTGTTGAACAATGCAAAATTAAGGCAGACATTCACACTACTGCCGACCTTTGCCCTTTGTATTTTTAAAAGCAAATGATACTGTTTTCAAGCATATCAGCACGAGACAAAGTTTACAGTTATTTCAACGTCTTCTATCACTATGTTTTCCTTAGCTAACTGTAAGCAAATACTATCTAAGCAATAACGCGTAATAAGCTAATGATGTTGCGTAACCACCTTTGAATTTGCATTTTCCTAAGAAATGTGCCAGAGAGCTATTATTCTTTCTAAGTTTCATGCTAATCAAATGTACACAAGTTGCAATAGGGACAAAAAAACCTTAGCTTCTTATAGTTTTAAAAATCTGTTAATCAAGTAACAACCAGCAATAAGCTTTTAACTTACTGAAATCTAATCACTAGCTATAACACAAATTAGGCTCTACAGGTACATAATTTTTTAAGAAGTAGGTTCTTCTCTAGTCTGTCATTTTATAGCAAAAGATTATTTTAGGATAGCAATAATTAATGATAATTTATAATGGATATAACAAATGTAAATAAAAACAATAAAACCCTTCATGCATTAATTTATGTATGACAAAACGAATATGTCAGGGGGTCAGGGCAAGATGGATGCTGCATAGTTTCCAATTGGCCCTGAATATCTGAATGGGCCTGGCTGCCAGCAGCCTAATTCCTTCCAGCTGGCCCAGTTACTTGCATGGGCATGGTTGACTGCATGGCTGTGGCAGCCCTTTCAGCTATCAGGCAGATGCTCACCAAAAATGCTTCTCTAGGTAGCTCCTCTGCACCTAGCATTCTCTAGTATGGATGACTGCTGGTTCCAGTCCTGATTTCTATTTCTTGCCTAGCATCTCCTAATTCCTGGTTCCTACCTGCTGGCTCCCAGTTCTTGGCTTATGGCTAGATCTTCATTTCTTGCTCCTGACCCCACGGCTCGTGACTCAAATTTGGACCTTTGTTACCAACTCCCTGGTTCATGGCTTCAAAGGTAAGGTACAGTCAAAAAGTCTGCGGCTGAATCAATTCACTCTTCACAAGTTAGTCTAAGCTATACAGATTGAACTGATAAACACGTGAATAGGCATTCACTTTTGATTCTGGAAACGCAGCCACATGCCTGCAGTGGCCCAAGTCTAGAAACTGGGGAGTACTAGAACATACCTCCCTGCTTGGCTGGAGCAGACAGCTTGGGCCAAAACTAGCCCGCCTACCCTGCAAGGAGGAAATGCAAAGCATCCTTGGATGCTGGGGGGGGACTGAGTTAACTTGAATCTGGAAGGGATCTTTTCAGAAGTTCAGTAAACCAATTTAACCTAAATCTGTTAAGTCTGATCCTATATGCATCTAGGTTTAACTTAAATGGTCTTTGGCCATTTTGAAAGTGATTTACGAACACTGAACTTCTGTTGTGTTACAGATTTGAACCAGTTTCCAATCTGTTATACTGGTTTGTGTGTAATTTCTGTCCCTAGCCAAAGTGTCTTGACCACCCACATCACAATAGTACTCTGTCATATGAAAAATAATCAGCCTCCCAATTAAATGAAAATTTGCTACTATATACACTGGTAATGATTGCCATAAAAGGCGACTAAAACGTCCAAGTGGTTTACAAGCTCAAAACTAATCTTTAACTTTTGAACACGGAAACTAACCCCTCATTTAACAAGAATGATCTTTATTTATTTTCTGTAGTGATGATGCTACAATCATTAGTTATGAAGTCCTAACCCACTTTAGAATATTCACCTTTCATCAAGTGCCAATTTAAAAAAATAAGAATTACTTCCCTCAACATGTCAATGACATGGTTTTTTTTTAAAAAATGGGGAGTTTATATACATGACTACTTTCAAGAGAGAATGAGACTTCTCTACAAATGTGCCACTGAAGAAAAATGAACTCCTGAATCTATACAAGCAAAAGAAACCAATGACATAGTTAATTAAATAAAAGAAGATTAAAGGACAAATATAAATAGTTAAGTCTGCTAAATGTCAAATGCAAACCAAATAATAGTTTGTTAAATGTCAGATGCAACGGTTTTTCACAATTCTGAATACCAATAAAAAGAAGCAAAAAAAAAAAAAAAAGTGTTGTTTCAGTGTAAGACCTCTTGCAGACTGATGACTGTTTAGGAACAAATGACTGAAAGAGGCCTCCTAAGCCCTCAAATCCAGTCACCTGTATCTTCCAGGACTCCTTAACCAAGAAAATCCCAAAATCACCACTCCAAACACTTGCCCACAAATATATGGAACAATTAATGAAACCCCAGGAACACTGTATTACATGCGATGGGCAAAAGCAGGGAAGATGAAGCCACTTCCAGTGTCAGGTCACAGAGAAGTAATTGGTTAATACTTGCTAATATGTGATCCACAGTTTATGCCAAATCTGAACTCAGGGAAAAATTCCTTCCTGATGCTGAATTTGGCAGTCGGTACGACCTTAAGCAGTAGACCATCTTGCTAGATTTCTAATACTGGCACGAACATCAGAACACCTCAGTCAATCGCCACAAATCCCACTAAACTTAGCTGTGGCCAACAAACACATGCCCAGGAGATGGCAAATAACCTGCAAAGGCATAAGCATTCACCGTGAGGGGGGAAGGAGAGGAGGCAGTTCCTTCCTGATTCTAACTAATGCCTAGCAAAAATCCAGGGGCATTGTTAAATTCCTTCCATACTGAAGAGTCACCTCCAACCTGGGAACTGCAAATAGCCAACTCCACATCCCACACAGGCCGATGAGCCAGAACCTCTTGTCCTATCACACTATCCCTTCCGTAAACTTATTCAGTTTGATCATAAAGATGCAGATTCCTTGAGCCTAATACACAGAAGGACTGTTCCAAAATTTCACTCATCTGATAGCTAGAAAACACCTTCAAAATTTCAAACTCCCAATTTAAAGTTAATCTACAACCATTTAGTAGCCATTTGACCATGCAGCACTCATTGTTTTTAGCCTAAGAATACCTTTACCTTCCCTGTTATACATATTTATTCCCACATACATATTTGTAGAGTAATCATATCCCCTCCAGTCTTTCTAAACCAAACAAACTTGTTTTATCTTCTTTCACAAAAAAGGTCTCCATTACCTTAACTGTCTTGATGACCATTTTTTGAATTCCTCCTATTTTAAGTTCATCTTTTTTTCTTTTTTCTTTTTTTTAATGCTGATGACCAGAAAGCACGGATATTATGAATTGTATTCCTCCTCAAAAAACTTCATTAGAAATAGCACAAGTCAATCTACCAACACAAACAAGCAAGCCAGGAAATCTGTTGTTAAAGGTTTGGTTCTGATTCCATGCAACTCAATCGCAAGACTCCCACTGATTTCAAAAGGTACAGACAGAAGTGACATTTTTTGTTCAATTTGGCCTCTGTAAGTGCTCTACAGCCGAGACCAAACAGAAGTGCATGACTGCAGATCACTTTAAAGGCCCAACCCTGCAAAAATCTGAACCCTCATTGCCTGAAGGTTCAAATTGAGATGCTCCAAAACAGAATGTATTCTGTAACTTTTGTCTGCGTGCAGGGTGGGGCTCCCTAAAGCTCAAACCTGCTCTGGCACTGTCTTCAGAACGGGAGGCAGGAAAGGGAGTGGGAGGAGCTCAGTCTTGGGTTTTTTCAGCTTGTTCTGGAGGGTGAGACAGGTGGATTGGAGCTCCCTCACCCCCCAAGGTTACAGAGCTCCAATCCACCCCACCCTCCACTGTTAGCTGGGGAACCCCTAAAACAAGCTCTCTCCGCTAGCATTCCCCCCTCCCAATCTGAAAATAGTACCAGGGCAGGGGGGAGAGCAACTGCAGGCTAGCAGCTGCTATAAACAATAGCTGGATTCCCCAAACCCTGAGACCCAACAGCTAACTTCTGTTGGGTCCAGGGGATGGTTGTAACTCATGACCCTTCCTATGAAGCACCGTAAGTTATAATGATGAGCTGCTCTTCTCTCTGCACCTTCAGTAGTGCAGCACTGTATCCTAAACTACAACCACTTGTTGTAATCTCTAGCTGTGATTTCATTTTCTTTACATTGTCTTGCTAATATCATGGCATAAATTATATTAGCAAGGACATTTCTGCTTTTAATGCCAATTTTGGTTAATGGGCTGAAATGGATATTTTATTACTGGCCAGAATGCAGAGCTGATGCTCATTAAAATAAAGTTACAGGTTATAGTATGGATTTCATGTTTTCTTAAGTTAAAAATGATGCTGAATTGTGCTAGAGGTCTGTAAGTAGAGGAAACAGTCTAGTTTTGGTAGAAACCATCTGAAATTTTGTTTATCCTCTCTGAAAGTAACTGTAGAATTTCTAATTAAGTGAAGTAGTACAATATAGATTTTTTAAATCATGTAATACCCTGATTGGAGCCAAGATGGTACAGTCCATGTGAAGATGGGGAAGTCACAAATGTAATCCACAGAAACTCAAGTCAGAGTTCTAGATCGCAAAGGATGCCCAGGGAGTTCCTGCTTGGAATGTTCCTTGTTCTAGTCTTATAAGTAAAGCAAATTAAGCTTTTTCCATTCTCTTTTTGGTGAAGGGCTCCCTGACAAATTTCAATAAGAACTTTACCAGTCTCAACTGAAGAAGTGCAGGATGTTTCACAAAAACAAATATCACTTTCCAACTGACTGTCATGTATTTGAGCTAGATGGTGTTAATAAACAAACACACTTAAATAGTCCAACTAAAAATACTAAATATTCATTCTCCTTCAGGGGCTCAGATTACTCTCTCCTTACCTGTAATGTAATCTTACTAGTACTCCAGCCATTTGGCTACATCCATGTTCCTTTTTTCTTTTCCTGTGCAAAGAATGTCCTGCTATCAGTAACTCTAAATGGAGCTCCTCCACTAATATCAACAGTTAGGCTAGATTCTGACAGCCACTGACACTTCAACACCATACTGTCCAACTCAGCTTGTGGAAGATCTATTGACAGATAGTTTAAAAAATTAACAACTACAAGGGGCTTGCCTTACGGCTGCACTGAAGCTAGCAATGTAAATAGCAGGACATTTTTGTCCAGAATCCCTATGACAGGCAACAAAAGGCCAAAGAGTCCAGGAATAAGAAAGTAGACAGACATGAAGTTTTAACACTAGCAAGAACAAAATAAAACAAAAAACTTAAATTTCTATGTTGTTTTTTCCTATATAAACCAAAGGAACCAAAAAATTCTATTTTGCTTTGCAGGTCCCCATTCAAATGCTTCATCCATACAATAAAAGAAAGAAAAAAATCAAATAAGTTTGCAGCACTGTGTCTGTCCCAGAGTCAAATGTATATCATTGTATAGAAGCTACAAAAGTACATAAAATATGCTGGAAAGTGACAGAATTGTGGGTAATGCTGTGACTTGCCACATCCTACCAAGCATCATCAGAATAAAAAAAAAAAAAAAAAAAATGTACTTCACCTAGAAAAAGTGGAGTAGTTGCTTCGTAAGTAACTTCATTAGGATCAGCTCCTGCTTCCAAGAGGGTACTGATGCTTTCCAAACACCCACGATTTGCAGAAAGATGTAATGCACAAGTACCCTCAAATGTCTTTGATTTTACGTAGTCATCAGATGGAGCTATGGATCAGAAAACGAAAAAGTAATAATTAAATATGACCTTCTAAAAAGAACCATAACTTACCATATTGCATGCTTCTTTAAGACATGTTGCATAGATTGCATTTTTGGTGTGCACGTACCCCATAAAAGTGAGATCAGATTTTTTTTTAGCTAGTGGCATCTTCTGGGGCTGCACATGTGCCCTACTGGTTCCTCCCACACACCCAAAAGGCATAAAAGGATAGAGTGGTCTCAACTGTCCCTCAACTTCTTCACCAGTCCTGAATCCAGAAAGTTTAGGATTCTATATTAGCTGGCAAGGAGGGCAAATCAAACAATCCATGTGGACAACACATTTAAGAAACAGCTGCTATAAAATAATAGCTTTTGTGTGATCAGCCACAGGTACCATGCTTTGGGAGACCAAATAGCAATGTTTTCATAGTTGAACTTGCATGACCTCACTGCTAAAATGAACATCATATAATAAAGGTACAGCCAAGGAAGACCTTAAGCTGGGTGAAAGTGTGGGCTTTCACGTACCATAGTTTGTCACACACAACACACCATTTTCCCAAAAAGCAGCTTCTGAAAATGGGACTGCGTGTTATATGCAAGAAATCCAGTAAGAGCAGGTTCTCAGCTTATGAATAGAACCAGAAGTAAAATCTGCAGCAATTCATATGGAGCGAAAAAAACATGCAGGCTCAGCTCCCTTGCTACTACTACTCACTCACTCCAAGAAAGTATTTTTTTCTTTATTCTGCTTTTTCAAAAATAAAAGTTGTGTATTATATTCCAGAGCATACTGTATGCAACAGAATATGTTATTTGCACTGCAAATATCAGAAAGAGGGATTCTTGTTAAGGCAGCAACAGAAGCTAACTCAGCCTTTGTGGAATGGCTGGCACTAATTTCCATGAGTAATAGTTGAGTGAATCTAATTTAGTTGTATCATAGTATGATTTAATACAATTACATGCTCATTTAGACAATCTATGTGAATACTGCCTAAGCACCAACTCTATTTGCAAACCTTCACCACAGCCTGGGAAAATCTTAAAAGGTTTTATTCTGTGAAGGTTGTATGAGAAGTGTCCAAGCCACATCAGAATTATATAGGTTGGCTTCCTCCTCTTTTGAATTGGAGCTAGGAAAAGAAAAGTACTAGATCAATCAGCTAAGTTAAGTTATATGAAAGTTAGAGACAGCTTCTGGTTAAAACTTAGGATGGGGCTTAAAAGTCCCATTTGTCTTTATTAACCTGCATAAAGTGGGATAACATGGCAGGGGTTTGGACTTGATGATCTGCTCAGGTCCCTTCCCACCCTACCAACTATGAAACTATGAAACGTGAGAGCCTGAGCTGATGTTATAATAAAATAGATACAAGGCATTAATAGTCCAGGGCCAAAAGGGGATCCTCTATTAACCCAGCACAAATTATATAGATGGATCACAAAGAAGAGGGATCCTGAACTGCAGGAAACCCATGGAGACTTCTTGGGAATCTAGGAACTACAGAGTGGAAGACATAGTGGTCTTAAGAACACGCTGATGAACAAACACTGCTGCTACAAGTGTATATGCTAAATGTAAAAGTGGAATAAAAAAATTGTGTTGCCACAGGATTGGAGGGAAGGTTATTCGGTGGACTGAAAGATGATTAAAAGATAAAAAGCAAATGGTAGAGCCAAATGGTGACTTTTTAGGATGGAGGGACATCAAAAGTGAAGCCCTGTAGGGATCTGTGCTGGACCCTATTTTGTTCAAGTTTCATAAAATGACCTGGAAATTGAAGTACATAGTGAAATCTCCCAGTTGGCAGATGATACCAAGTTATTCCAGGTAATCCAGTTCCAAGCTGATGGAGAGGAGCTGAAGAAAGATCTGACCAAGCTAAGTTAGCAGGCAAAAAAATAGCAGATGAACTTCAATATAAACAAGTGCAAGGTAATGCACCTGGGGAAAAGTTAACTTCAACTACTGTACACATACACATCTGGGTTCTGAACTAGCTGTGTCATCATGATTCAGGAAAGAGACCACAAAGACACTGTAGATAGTATTTTAAAAACATCAGCTCACTATGCAGTGGAAACCAAAAAAAGCCAATAAAACGTTAGGCATTATTAAGGAAGGAATTTAAAACAAAATGGAGATCATCATCATGGCATTATACAAATCCATGGTGCACCCACATTTTGAATGCTACGTATAATTCTGCTCACCACATCTCACAAAGAATGTCACCGAATTAGAAAAGATGCAGAGAAAGGCAACCAAAATGATCAGGGGCTTGGTCCAGTTGCCATACCAGGAGAGACTAAGAAGGCTAGGACTCTTCAGTTTGGAAAAGAGAAGCCAGAGAGCGGAACACAACAGAGGTCTACAAAATCATAACGGGTGTGGACAAAGTGAACAGGGAAGTGTTGTTTACCAAGTCCCAAAATATTAAAACTAGGGAGGCACCCACTGAAAATAGCAGGTCTCAGGTTTAAAACACGAGAAAGTTCTTTTTTACAGCAACACAATTAACTTGTCTGCCAGCAGGAAGTGGTAGAGGCGGGCAGTACAGTCAGGTTCAAAGAAGGACTGGATACGTTCATGGGTGACAAATCTATTAATGGCTATTGAACAGATTAGTCGGAGATCTTCCTCTAGCACCTCTAACTCGATAAATGGTGGATGCCAGGGAAAATAATGAATAGGGGACAGATCACTCTGGATATACCTGGTTCAGTGCTCTCCCTCTATAGCATCCACTCCTGTCATGGTGGGATACTGGGCTAGAGGGACCATTGGTCTGACCTAGTAAGACCCTTGTTATGTTCTCTGTAAGCTTTAAAGAGAGTAGGGCTAGGGCTTACATTATTATAACCAAGCACTACTAGCATTAACTTGATCAGTAGGCAGACATACATTATCCCTAAACTTCATCAGATAAGGAAGGAGCCCAGCAGGGAAACTGTCAGATAGACAAACATATACTGAGCAAAATGTTTGGCATGTCTTGCTTTCAGAGTCACACGAGCCTTTTGTTTCATTGGCAACCTTAGATCTGGCCATTCCTCAGAACTGAGTACTTCACTTAGCCTAAACATCCTTTTGAATAGTAAGAAAAAAAAATAGTAATTGTGTCAGCACTGCAAACCCCACCAAGAATCTCTGAATGTTCTCAGCATAGCTAACAATAAAGAATACTCCCCCCCACCCAGCAAAATAAGGAAATATATACCCAAAGCACACGAGCTATTATTCCTGAGTAGGCCAGTGCAATTTTTACAGTCGTTTTTATAACTGCAACCACATTCAAATTTACAAAAGAAATCACAAAATAAATAAGATCGTGCATCTCTTACACTATAATATTACACTACTTTATAGGGGAAATTTAAAACAAAATTGCCCCAGCCTGAATGAAGTGTTCCATACCTGAATGAATTAATAGCTTCAGGCATTCACTTGAGTTGTGGACCGCTGCTTCGTGGATTGGCATCCACCCCCTGTTATCAGCAACATCAACACTGTATCCCTGCCTAATTAGTTTCCTCAAAATCTTGATGTTTCCTTCTCTAGCTGCAAGTCCAACAGTAGAGCATCTATCCGAGTAGGCTTCTGTGAAATCCATCTTTTCGTGGAGCTCACTCTGTGAAGGGGAAGGAAAGGGGGGTTGAAATTTGCTATTAGTATAATAAATCCATGGTACATAATTGCTATACAAAATACATCCCTAAACTCTGGGCTGACATCATCAAGCCTGTTTAATTTAACCTGTTTAATTGGGACCCTATTTTTGGATTAATTTTAAGGTAGTATCTGTAAGACTTCCACCTTGCGAGGAAAGATTTTGCTTCGTATTTAAATAAAATTTAAAGTCTGACCACAAACTGTTTTGCAGCCCCCAACTCAGGCATTTTCGGCTCCCTCTTGACAACAATGTCGTATGATATTTCACAGGGTTCAGCTCCTAATCCCTTTAGGGAAATGAGAGTCTGCAAGGTATCCAGGGGTCCTCGGAGCCGTGGTGCACAGCTGCTAGGTTGGCTGGGCTGCACCAGCTGCTTGCTGCAGCTTTTAATCGCCAAGAAGGCTACTTCTCTGATCAGTGGCATAAGACTGCTGAAGAACTTCAGCTGACAGGTGTTGCACCCTTTGAAGGCAAAGCAGCAGCCAACAGCTGAGCACTGCCTTCTCCTTTCAGCACCCCACCGCCAGCGAAGTGGGCTGGGAACAGGCAGACGTGCATGACCTGCTGTATATCCTTGGCCCTGAGCCTCGAGTGAAAAGATGCTGCTGGTCAAATGCTTTGCAGCCTCCTCTTTTCCAGCACTGCGGGGAGGAGAGGAGCTTGCCCTCATGCCCTTGAGCTAGGGGCTCCCTTCAGGGTTGCCAGGTCTTAAATATGAAATTATTGCCTTGGAAGCTCAAAATTGTTGTATTTGCTGAAAAACTATTGTACACTGACAAAAATTGTAAGTATGCAAATAAGTTCTTATTTACTTTGTATTTATTGTTCATTGTAAGGCACCAGTGAGTTAGAACTGGGTCATGGAAGTTGAAGCACTTATTTCATTTTGAGGTAAGCTTTCAGAAGAAAGTGCTAATAGCAAGCCCAAAAAACAGTGAAGACTCCCTGGCAGTGACTTGGCTTTTGTATATGGTGCATCAATTAAGTGCCTCAGAAATGCTCTACCTCCTGCTCACCACCAAACAACTTTGAGGTAAACAGACTATTCCAACTTGACTCCTAGCCTAATCTGCACAGAAAATGAACTGTTCCAAACACGAGATTTTACCACACCTTCAACTCTCCTATGAAATACGAACTTTCATTTCTACCCGGGAGAACTTGTACAGTCCTTTTCCCCTATGCCTGAAGGGTGCCTGTGCCTGAAAGCTTGCAAATAGACGACAAGGGTCTTTGAGTGGATGTGGTATCTTTTATCAGACCACCCGAGCGGCTGGAAAAAAGCTCTTGGGAAGCTTTCAGGTGAAGTCACCCTTCTTCAGGCATGGGGAGTAAAAGATTTTTTTTTTTTGCAAAAAGATATCACCTCTACCACGACTTCTGATTCAGAAATGCTGGTGCATTTTGAACACTTTTACTGGTCGCACAAGGGTGGAAATGCTGGTACAAACAGGATCCTTCTCGTGCACCTGGCAGCGCTGGCTCGCCTCTACCGCAGCATGCAGCTTGTCCTGTCACTTCCCCTCCCGAGAAGGACGGCCCCGGGGCCCGCGGGGAGGAGCTGCAGTGCTACTGCAGAGGCCGGATAACTCCGAGGGCCGTCCGCCAGAGCCGCAGGCCCGCTCCTTCCCGCCCCGCCCAGCCCGGCGACACAATGCCTTCCGCGCTGCAGCCGGCTCTTCCCGCCCCTCGGCTGAAGGGCGGTGCAGGGGCAAGGGCAGGCTGGGAGTTGGAGTCCATCCCGGCGCACGCCCGCCGCAGCCGCCGGGGGCGACCGTGTGCCTCAAGGGGTCGAGCCGAGCCGAGCCGGGCGGCGGCGGCGGCGGCGACATGTGGGTGTTCGGCTACGGCTCGCTCATCTGGAAGGTGGACTTCCCCTACGAGGCCAAGCTGGTGGGCTGCATCGCGGGCTACAGCCGCCGCTTCTGGCAGGGCAGCACCGACCACCGCGGGGTGCCGGGCAAGGTGAGGGGACCTAGCGGGGCGGCCCCCAGGTGCGCACTCCGGCTCCCGCACAGCTCGCCGCTGCGCCCAGCGGGGCCTGCGCCTTGCCCCTCCCCAGCCGGCTCTCCAGGCCCGGGGCCGCCCGCCCGCCCGCGGCAGCGCAGTGACAGGGACATGGTGCCGGGCGGAGGCTTCCGTGCCGGCGGCTGGATCCAGGCCACGGCTGACGGGCTCCCTCCCCTGCTCGCCTTATTTAACCTTCCCCCCGCTGGGCTCGCTGCACGGGGCTGTGGGGTGCAGCCGGGGGGGGGGCCTGCAGGGGGACAGCGTCTGCGGTTTGGCGTGCCCCGGCAGACGGCTGCTCCCCCGCCACCTGCCCCGAGCCTTACTTACATGGCTCGAGTCACTCGGTCCAGGTTTTCATCTTCGGCCCCTTTGTCTACTACAGCCTTGCTAAGAAAGATCCGTTTAGGCATCTGAAAAGGAGAAGCAGGAAAACACATTTGTTCCTTATATACGTGTATACACACGTAGTAGGGTATTAAAAATACACACACAATAAATATATATACATAACATACATAATACGTGTGTGTGTATATATTAGTGTGTACACACACATACACACACCCATATATAGCATATATATGCGCATGTGTATATTACACACATGCACATGCCATATACCATATATTGTGCACCTACATTATGCACATACAGATATACACACACATTAAAATGTCCATTATGCATGTATATGAATACAAAAATATCCATTTATATGCATAAATACAGTTTACCATTATATGTGGATAATAATTTTTGTTTTCATATATGTATAATCTATGTTTTAATGTGTGTATATAATGTATAATTAGTATGTGTGTGTGCACACATTCCATTATAGACACAATAATGCCATGCTTTTTTTTTTTTAATAAACATCTAACATGGTATTGTTTTTAGATGGAGAGTGTGGCATTGGTCAAAAAAAGTAAAATGTCCTTTATTTAGACAGCTAGTCATTGCTAAAAACAGCTCAAGTTTTCATCTGATTAGAACTGCAATCAGTCTTCTGCTTTGCTAAATACTTTACATTGTTAGCCTCACATTTTTAAAAAAATAAGCGTTACAAAAACCTTGTGCTATAATAAGATATAATCTTGTCAATCCAAATGCCATCTCTGAGAACATAATTTACTTCCAAATAAGTCAGCACACAGAAATATCTAAAAAAAACAAGAGTATGCTACATTTTTAATACCCTACTTACATCTTGTTCCGCTAATATTGTGACCTCTCAGACTACATCCTTTCTATGACCATCTGTAATTGCTTTTAACTGGAGTCTGTGTCTCGCCTCAAGCATAGATTAAATTATCAGTGGAATTATGACTTCAAAATACTGATGCAGTTTTCCCATTTGGCACAAAATAGGTAGACTGATCCTTTTTGAACCACTTGTAAATTTTTATGCTATTAGAGAAGCTGAAGTGTTTCCCAAAAGGGAAAACAAAAGGTTTTGAAGGATGCTATCAGTGCCAAATTAGTATTTCTCTGCTGCATATGCATTCATTAAATGCATAATGGGTTGCTCTGCAAATTATCACACTGTTGTCAACACTGTCATTAATAAGGAATTTAAGTTCTACTTAATGAGAAATTTAAATTCTGCAGGAGGAAGCTAAATTCCACTTAATTCCAACAACATGCTGAAATTCAGTCCATTTGTTAAAACCTTGTTAAGTAAGTGCTAATGCCCACAGGTTTCAGTCAGGACCAGGATCTGTGTGCTAGCATTGAAGAAAAGGTGCCACAGAAGGACAGTTCCCCAGGAACCTGCAGTGCAAAAGTCCCAGTTTTGCAAATATAGTAGCACAGGTAGAGCCCTCTGCCTACACAGAACCCACCGACTTTGGGGCTCTGTACTCTGGGCTTCTATCCATTCTGCATCAATTATTCAAATTGCAGGATCAAGGTAAAAACCAGGAAAAGATGCATCAAGAACACAATAAGAAGGCAGAGAAAGACAGATAAAAAGGTGGCACTTTCCCATGTGTTACAAATAAAATCTATTTGCTCTGTTTAACTACTGAATTTGTCTTAAGCAAACACAAAAAGAATCACTGATTCTTTTTATACTGTAGTAACACTCAAAGAGAACAGAAAAGAATGGGGTCCTATTGGGCTGAGTATTTAACAACTGTGTAAAAAAATATTTTACTTTGAAGAAAACCTACCATACAGTGTGGGGGGAAACTATTAACCAGTCACTAACAGGGGATTGCCTAGTGGTGGCTGATATTACAGTTTATACTATACTTATATTGATCCTGTAACTAAGCACTTGTTCAAAAGTTAAACCATTGTATACCAGGAGCTCAAAATAAAAAGAGCATAAAAGCCAGTCATACTTTCTGCTTGAAGTTATGCTAGTTTTCCTCCACATAATACTGAGAAATGATCATTTCAGAACCGACTTCCAACCTATCTTGGGTCAACAATGTCCTGAGTCCTTACAATTCAGGAGACTAAATCTTAAGTTTCACTGTATAAAACTATCTGGTAAGCAACACACTATTCTTGCTGCTGTTGTTTCCTCTTAGACATGATGATGAGCAAATTTTAGTACATGAAACACACCAAGCTAGTATGGACAGCCAATAAAATAATTATAAGAAAAACATCACTTCTCCTTTGAGAAAACACAAAGTAAAGGCCTGTAAGCAAAACCATGAGAACTGGGAGAGCTACTTCATTTTTTTAACCAAAGCAATCCTCCACTAAATACACACACAGACAAAGTAGGCAGAAGGTCTGTGTTTTACTCCTGAAGAGCTGTGCCTAACCAGTTTGCAGTTTTGTAATACAAATAAAGACCTATAATCAGATCTGCAGGAAACCTCAAACAGAATCTTCCCCAGTCTACTGGAAGGTCTTCTAGGCTCAGCCTCTACACAATTTTTACAGAAAAACTTTTCATTACAGGAATAACTATTTACTGTAATACCTATTAATACCAGTCCACCCTGCTAATAAACTGGAATAAAGCCAATTAGCATTATTCTTCCTGATAGAAATAAGCTACATCTTACTGTACCATACCTTGTAGTATTATAGTTATGGCACCCAAATACTCTTAATACCTAAACTGAATGGGTGAGATGATCAGTTCTTAGACCAGGATGTTTTGAGCATGGGAGACTAATTAACATGTTAACAGTTTTATAAAGTAAGGATTTTTTGCTGGTATATTTTATTGGACCAACTTTATAACTTGGAGAGGTGCTGGGCAGCCTCTCAGACTGAAAGTACCCTTTTTCAGATATGAGAAATAAGCAGACACAAGTTAAACAACAGGAAAATACTGGTTTGTGTTTAACTCAGCTGGACAAAAATTTACTTCCGTTTCAGTTGCTTGATTTTTGCTTTATGTTGATGACATCATCTTAGGACTAGTCATACTGCAACCGGAAGATGCAAGTATGACACAGGTAGATGATACTTGAACCAGCTTTAATTTGGCAGGGTAGCAAGGATAGTGAACACAGGGCAGCATGGACCTCAACACATTGTACAAGCTCACTGAGAAAGGACCTTAATTACTAAAGCTACTAGCCAATACTGATAGCTGTTGCTACCTGTGTTAGATAGATTAAAGATAGCTTAGCTGCCTTGCCTGTACTGCAGTCAGACCTTCCAATTGTAACGCAGATCTACACTTTCAAGGGTATGCCAGTATTTCAATATCTGTAAAGCGGTACCAACTGTAAAGTGCTACATAGAGGACAGCTTATACAGTCAAAAGTCTTCAGTTATATAATTTAAGAGTAATGCCACAGATGGAATAAGCTGTAACAGCAAAAGTATGCTTGCCTGCATAGCTGCATTAATCTATATTTCCAACATAGGTACATTAGGGATATCATACTCTTACTACAAGCTTCATCTGCTTGAAATATAGTCTATTAAAAATAGCAGAATTGCTAAACCTGGTTCAGTCACTTTGGTATGCATAAAGCTGGAAAGTGCGATACAGATGGCTCTGCCAGTCAAGTTGTACATTTCAGAGATGCTCCTGCCAGGCTAGGCTCAGCTGAGAGAGGCAATAGTAGTGATGAGGATGGTTCCCCCTCGCTACGCCTGCTTCTGGGTAGACTGTGCAGGGTGTGGGAACCCACCTCTCACGCAACCCACTGCTACTGCTGCTGTCCTGTCACATTCAGAACTGATCCCAGACCCTGCACAGCCCAGTTGGAGCAGGCAGGAGCAGCTCTAGAGCAGGAGTTGGCAACCCCTGGCACACATGCCAGTGCACAGCACATGAAGCCATTTTGCTCAGTATACCACAGCTCTGGGTAAGGCAGCAGGGAGCCTGCAAGCCCTACAGTGAACCAAGCCAGGGCTCTGGACCCTTTGCAGCCACTTGTAGCCTTGCAAGAAGCCTGGGCCCCTGTCCCATGCCCCTGCCTCCTGCCACAAAACCAAAGCTATTTGCAGCAGGTGGCAAGCCCTGCCATCAGCAGCTCAGGCTCCATGGTGGAAGTCAGGGGCCTGCCCAGCGGATTGCTTGCAGCAGGCAGCAAAAAGGCTACAAGCCCTGCTGTGAGCAGCTTGGACTCTGTGGCAGGCAACAGAAGCCTGCCCAGAGCCTGGCCTGCTTGCAGCAGGCAGCCACAAGGCTGCAAACAGCTGCACCATGGTCCAAACCCCTAGCTCAGCTTGTTATTGGCAGTGGCTGGGTGCATGTCTCAAGGAGCACAGCAGTGCAGGAGCCAGGGCTGTGTTGCCCCAACAAGGATCAGGCCCCTCACAGCTCTCCCACAATCTGCCCCTAGCATGCCAATATCTTATAAGTGGAGGGTGCAGGGGTTTTGGCACTGAGCCCACAAACGTTGTCAACCCCTGCTTTAGAGCTTCCCCCAGCCTGGGAAACTAGTGAGGAAACAAGTAGGAGCAGATGGGCGAAGAGGGAGAAGGGATTGTGAGGGGACATGACTCAGACAATACAGACGAAAGGAGTGGGATTCTTGCCTTTAAAAAGTTCCAAGAGGCTCCCCCTGCTTCATCTGTCCACACATTGGGGGGGGGGGAAGGGGGTGGAAGCAGAGATGATGTAAAGAAGCTGGGAGCCAACCCATCAGCCTAAGTAGCTGTTCCTGCACCCCGCTTTGCCAAATACTGGCTCCACCCCTGTAAGCAGTCTATCATTAGACAGGAAGCTGCAAGAAACAAATAAACAGGTTCCATGACTTGTACTTTGGGGACACACTGTCCTGTCCTAGTAACATAATTATGGCTGTAAATAGCTTTAGCAGACCTGGTGGGAAAAAGGACTACCAAGGCCAGCTGTACCAGGCTAATAAAAAAAAAAAAAAAATATTGCCCTGCTCCAACAAAATCTGGTTTCAAATCAGTTTAACTGGCACAGCCTCCTATCTTGCAACCTGTAATGGTTTTCAGCAAACTTATTTTAGTTTAAGTGGAACTAATATAAGTAGATTTAAGCCTGACAAATTTGATTCCATAGCTTTCAGAGACAGTGTTGCAACAGTTCAATTAAACCAATTTTAGTTAAACCAGAGTAACTTTTATGTTCAGAAAAAGCCTAGCACTTCTAGCCTTGAAGATAAATAGTGCAGCACAGATAGGATCTGAATTGTTAATAGAAAAGCTACCAGAGAAAAAGCCCATTTAGACCATTTTTTTTAAGCAACGAAGCAGCAAAACCAGCACAGTCACGGATCTGGGGGGTTTTTGTTAGGCATTTTGTTTGTTTTGCTTTTTTTGCAGGTCACTATTAAAGATCTCATAACTTTAGATTCTTATGGATTAGCTCTGCTCATATATGCACACTCTTCAGTCTGTAAAGGGAGTATGCAAAGTGGATGGATACGTGTGGAGAGTCCTCCAAAAATACCGTAGCACTTCTCTCTTCCACTTGCTCTACCTGCACAAGACAGAAGCACCAGTGGAGCGGTCTCTGAGGAGTCTGATACACATAACTTCTAGGGACACTGTAGTTAGTTAATACATGGATTGCTTCCCAGTTATGCCCAGAAATACAATTTTTCTTAAAGGCTTATTGTATTTTCTTAAAAGCTAGAAAAAGCAAGTTAAGTGCAGTCAGTCCAAATATTCCATTTTAATTCTGAATTTCATTTTCATAATTGATGAAAAATGTAGCATAGTTTTTACTGTCAGTATAACTGAACTAATCAACCTTATTGAGACGTTTTAAGTAGTTTCTGAAATGTTATTGCTTACCACTAACAATCTAACATACAAATGTATCATAGCATATTATTATTGCATTATTATTACCCTTAAAGCCAAAAGGCTTTTGGCCAGTACAAGATGTTCTTACTTCCTAACTTGTGCTAAGCAAATTCCGTGCTTAGCAGTGTCAATTATACAGAGCTAAATCATCCCTAGTATAAAGCCATTAAAATCCAGGGAATTACACCAGGATATAGGCCATTGTGCATAATTTGGATGTGAAACTGGTCCTTCAGTGATACCACAGCTTAAAAAACAGGAAGATAATACTAGCCGACAAGCTGAAAAAAACCTTGGGACAAACACACCATTGCATAGTCAGTGCAAAGAAAACATAGAATCTTTGCGTATAGGGTTTTGCAGAAGACCAGGCTAAGGTAACACCTTGCGCATACTGTTAACAGTTCATTTTACACATTGTCATAACATAGTTACAAATGTGATGTCTGCCATTAGAGCTACATTTCCTAACATTTACGATAAATTAGAAAAATATTCTTTGTTGCTACTGGGCATGAAGGAAAAACTAAAAATAATAACAGCTTCTTGCAAAAACACAAGTATATTATTAGCACGATCACATTTTAATATTTGGACTGGGTTAGCCTGAATATTACATGCAACACAGCCGGTACTTAAGCAGGAAATGATATTATATTCACTGACATTTGGTAGCATACTTTTCTGGTAGGGGTGGAAAAAATAAAGTCTGTGACTTACTGCATTAATTCTCTCCACAGGAACTGCTGAATGTATAACAGAAATTCAAAAGTGGTGTCAATTTCAAAAAACAGTCAAATTTATGAAAAACTATCTGGGACCAATTTGCATAGAATTTTCCAAACAGAACAAAATAATTAAAAACATGATCCCTGTAACTGAATAATGGTTTGATAAGTCTTGTATGGGGATTGCTGATTAAGTGATTGTTTGAAAAAGTGGGTTTAGAGAAGGAAATGAGGAAAAGAGCAGGAGATAAGAACAGTAGTAGGATGAAATATTCATGGACCACACCCAAATGAGTGCAGTTTGCATCTGCAGTGCCGCATACCACATGTACAGCACAGAGAACAGCTGAACGGGGGGCGGGGGGGGCACTGACTCCTGGATATCCAGGGATCAAAAAACCTGTGCATAAAAAAAACAAAACAAAAACAACCCAGAGCGGCGCACACAGCCAGAACTGGAACCTGGAAAGCTGGAGCCATACTCCAGCTACCAGCCAGGGTCCGAGCAGGATCACTACTGCTGCAGCCCCAGGAAGCCCCCAGGGCCAACACGGTGCTGGTCCCAGCCTCCCCTACCTCACCCAGGGTGACCAGCTGCACAGCTGGCGCCAGAGGGGACAGACATTCCCTGGGGACAGCTAGCAGCCGCACAAAGTGTTCCACTGCTAGTCATCCCCAGGGAACCAGGTATCCACACTTGCGTGGACGCAGCCATGGAGTCTAAAGCTAGAAGCTGCTGCAGTCATCTAGTCTGACTTACTGTACAGGCAAACATGCATGTCATTCTCAATACTGGCTGCATTTAATCAGCTTCATAGTTGGTTTCTATTACTGAGCACACAATACTTTTAGCAGCAGTTTAAAAATAGAAAATACATTTAATGCTGTTTCCTTGTATGAGAATGCAAGATAAAGGTCCCCACTCCCATGCGGGCTGGGAGGAGCCGGGGGACTTTTTATTGTATTCAAGTAAATACAGTACTTTAAGATTTAGGAAAAATTTTCAAGTATACATGTTACTACTTGGTGCTATATTCTGTTTCTCAAAACAAATACTATATAACCATATTACAGTCACTAGTATGTAGGCATTTTTTATGTCTACAGTTAAGTCTTGGTACATTAGAAAAGGTCCAGATTCACCACCTCCTAATAAGAAAGCTTTTCCTCACATCTAACTTAATCTGAGAACAGTCTAGCTCCATCCTCTTCAGGTAGTTGATGGCTGCTATTAAGTCCCCCTTCAGTCTTTTCTTCCAACTAAATAAGCCCAGTTCTCTAGCCTTTCAAGTCATGTGCCCCAGCACCCTAACTGCTTTCATTACTTTCTGTTGGACTCTCTTCAACTGGTCTACATGCTTTAGAGTGGAGGGACAAAACTGAACACAGTACTCCAGATGTGGCCTCATCGGTGGCAAAAAGAGGGAAACAATCAGTTTCTTAGATCTGCTGGCAATGGTTTTACTAATGCAGGCCAGCATGCTGTTAGCCTTCTTGGCAACAAGGGCACAGTTGACTCATATTCAGCTAACTGTCCACTGTAACCCCCCAGGTCCTTTTCTGAAAAGCTCCTCCTTAGCCAGTCAGTCCCCAGCCTGTACAAGTCCATGCGACTGTTCCATCCAAAGTGCAGGACTTTGCACTTCTCCTTACTGAACTTCATGAGATTTCTTTTGGTCCAATCCTCCAATTTGTCAAGGTCTCTCTCAATCCTAGCCCCCCTACCTTTCAGCATATCTACTATTCTAGCATCTGATCTGACTGTCTTCACAAAAAGACAGTAGCATTACTTTACAAATATAGGAGTTCAACATGCCAAATAAGGATATGGCACTCACAGGTGTGCATTGAAAAAACTTCTATTGATCAATCAGTCTTTTGCTCTATAAATGTCACACAGCAATTATGCATTTGCATGGCACTATTGTGGAAATGCAGGAATTGCAAAAACGAAGAGATTATTTGCTATTTGTGCATTTTGGGACTAGCCCACCAACTGCTGAACAATCATTTGTTTGTCAATAGCCTGTTTCATTGTGGATTAGCAGTGACCAAGCAGCCATCTCTTGGTCTGCACGCACATACATAATGGAGGGTTGTGGCAAAATTCAGACGTAGGTTAAATGCTTTTTAAAAAGAGAGTGAAATTTGAATATGAAGTGGAGAAAAGCCTAATGCACCCTAAGAAAGTCATCTAGGTTAAATCTGGTGCCTTAACTTTCAATTGTTTTAATATGCTACCCACATCCAACTGGCTTCTGCATACCTCCATAATATTATCATATTAATACTTTAACAATACTGCTCACTATATCTGAAATGTTTTTTGCCTGCTTTGAAGACAGCTGCAGTTTTAATGTTTATTAAAAGCTAGTATATTAATGTTTTATTAACTATGGAAGTAAAAATATTCACATATTAACTATTAGGTAGTTTTTAGCCATTAACTAGGGCAGTAGTTTCAAGCCATTTAGCCTCTACACCCCCAACCCCCCTAGAAACTATGGGAATGTTTTAGAGAGCAGAACATTCCAGGGTCTAACACAGGGATGTCCAATTTATGAGCATTTGGGGGCTGAACACCCCACAGGCTGTACCACCAGGGGCCACACAACAAGCCATGTGTCCCCTGGGCTGCACATCATTTGGACACCACCCCACCTGCACTGCATGCCCAGATTGATGCTCATCCATTGCATCTTATGCCATGCCTGTACAGCCCCAGCCTCACCCTACACTTCACACACTGCACTGTGTGCAGTGGGGTGGAAATGGTGAGTGGAAGCAGGTGAGGGTGAGCCTGGGCAATGCATCTTAACCCTTCATGAGTCACACATGGCCTGCAGGCCACCAGTTGGACAGCCCTTGCCTAACAGGTTGAACAAACAGATCTAATCCAGAGCATGCATAACACAGTTGTACAGATGCACTGGCACTTGCTTCAGAAGTCAGCCAGCCAGATTGGTGCTAAGAACAGCCAGGGTAATACAATGGGATTTGGATATCGATCCATAAGAGGTAGTTGTAATGGATCTGGGGAAACTGAGCTCATAAGTTTCTTGCTGCTCTGTAATTCTTTCCCTTTCCACAAAGAATTTACAGAAACTATTGCTAGGAGAATCCATAATTATCATGGAAAAGCTACATATCATATTTCATATTGACTATTTAGAAAGACTGTCAACTTTAGTCTGTTTTAATAATGCATCTGCAGAAAAACCTTATGTTGACAGACATTAAAAAAAACTAGCCAAAAAAACACCAAAAACCCCTCAACAACCCAGCGCTTTACTGAAAAAGGAAACACATCAGTCTGACTCAGCTCTCCAATGTCTGTATAGATTGAATGCTTCACCAGGGTTTTTGATGCTTTTATCTAATAGCAGACTAAATCGCCATTAGATAAAGTGCCACAATGCCCCACTGAAGCATGCGAACTACACAGGCAAGCCAGGTCAAATCAATACAGTACCTCTTCTGGACATGCGCTGCGCTCAGCATGGGGGCGCGCCAAGCTGAAAGTAAAGTGCTGTTTTGTTTTTTCTTCTGTGTCTGTAAGCAGCCTTATACTACCCCAACTAAAATAGCTGAGAACAAATTTCTTAGTTTTTCAGTTTATTTTGAACCTGAAATACTGTCAAATATACAACACAGTACTTCCCTTGAGATATGTAGTTTCGTCTGTTTGCTTGCTGTTACAGAGAAAGAATCATGACTGTTAAGCCATAAACACGCATAAGGTAGTTACAAAAATGTAGTGCTTGGAATTATTATTTTTATGTCTGGCAACAAACAATACCTTAATTGGGTTTACTAAGTACTCTCGCTGCAACAGGAATGCTGCTAGTCCCCACATATAGCATTCTCCAGGGATCAGTCCTGTCACCTGTCCCCAACGTGCATGCAAAAATCACTATAAAAGATGAGGCAGTTGTAGGTTCCAAAGTCATCATCATGCTATTACTGCGTTCATCTCATTTTTCTTTTAACACAGGTTATACTGTCTCCTTACTCCTCAAGAACAGTATCTGAATGAAAGCAAGTGTGTGCAACTCATATAAGGCAGAAATATTTGACTACAGACAGTACTTGGTGGAATGGGCTGAGGAATAGGTACCTGTTGTCAGAATGGTTTGCAGCCCCGGGTCACATTTATCTTCTCAGGTTTTCATGCAACAGTGGTAGGCTGTAGTACCATCATCTCAGACTAGGCCATAGGTAACTCACCCTCCAGCCTGCAGGCCAGATGCAGTCCACACAGCCATCTCATTTGGCCTGTGGAGATCCCCAAGGATCCAGAAATTTGGCAGCAGGGAAGCGATGGCTAGTAATAATCCCACTCTCCCCACTGCCAAATTCCCAAGTCCGATGTATGCCTGCTTTCCCTGCGACACCAGTCCATGCCCCCTCCCCACCTCTTCTAAATTGGCCACGCCACCTTCCCCCAGATGACCTGGGCCATGACTCCTTCCCCTGTGGGGCCATGTTGGGGCTGGCCTGCTCCCTGCACCCCTCCATATGGATGGATGGTGCCCACTGCACCTGGATCAGAACCACCAATGATCCAGCCCACAGAGGGACTGCCCACCTAGCCCACCAGACAAAAAAGGTTGGGCACCACTGGACTAGGCCATTGGACTGCAGCTATATACCTCAGAGACAACAGTAATGCCTTAATGTCTCCAGGCTACAATTACTGCATGATGTTACCCTTGACGTTCACCTGGAAACTCTACCAAGCCAAGTGCCTGGTATAAAAAGAGTCAAAATTAAAATATATGTTATTTGATTTTCTGTAGGAACTTACTTTTTCACTTCCAAAAGAAATTCAAGCGATAATCTTTACACATCCAAACAGTTTAGAATAGTGGTGCCTGACCTTTTTGCCTGGTGGCCAGTGCCTGGTCCCTCTATGGGCCAGATCCAGTCAGTGGTCCCAATGTGGCACCCAGCGGTCCCAGTCTGGCAAGTAAACTAGGCACCATCGAGCCATGCAGAGGAGTGCAGCAGGGAGCCCAGTCCCAACATGGCCCTGCAGGGGAAAGGAGCTTGACCTGGCCTCACACAGGGTAAGGGGCATGGCCCAATCCCAACAAGGCCCCGTGGACTAGGGATAAGGGGATGTGGACTGGCTGCTGTCCAGGGAAGGGGCAGGGGGCATGAACCAGCCCACAGAGGAAGGAGGCGTACGTGGGGCTTGGGATTTGGGAACTTGGCAGTGGGGGAGGGTAGCTGTATTAATGGCCAAATTTCTAGACCCATGGGCCAGATGAAATGGCTTTGCAGGCTGCATTTTGCCCACAGGGCAGAGGTTGGGTACCCCTGGTTTAGAATGTGGGTGAGAGAGGTCATTTTCCAAACTATACTCTGCTGCACAGGTATAATAAGCTGCAAGGTTCTTGGTTTCTTCCTGGAGTTGATTACAGGACTTCTGCCAGAACTCTATATTTGTAACCCAACTCAAATTCAGCCTAAATTTGCCCTCTAGTAAATTCCAAGACACAATAATAAAATGACATGGTTTGTGGGGTCCCCCCCTCAATTTTCTTATTTCAGACTGACATAGTGGTTGTTTACATCACTGTATATAGCATGAGTAATTCCTTCATTTTGTTCACCAAGGTATTTCTATGTAAAACTAGAACTCTCCAGAACAATTAAAATATTTTCCTCATTTAGATAGAATATGCAACACCTTAGCAATTAGTTTATCTGAAGAATATTCATCATGTACTTTAATACTTCAGTTTCCTTTTATGCTGCTCTGAGGACTGACCAAGATGCTTCAGAAGCTTAAACTGACAGACTCAAAGCATCACTACATGGATTAAAAAGAAAATGACTAGCAAACCAGCAGCTAACAAACAACATAAGTTGAAACTGAAGTATTTAAACATACAAACTTTCAGGTATACACAAAACAAAGGAAATTGGGGTGCACTGATAGAGATTTTGGGGGGTCAATACCAATAGCCGATCTTTAAAAGAGGCATATCAGCCAATACCAATCCAATTTCCAATACAGCTGCCTCCAGCCGGTAAGTTAGGTGTAGTGGAAAGGCTATGTGGGGGGGCAAATGAACACCCCCACTGTGATGAGGGAACGGGCAGGCGCTGCCCAGGCGGGGGCAGGCAGAGCCACATCTTTTTTTGGCGGGGAGGGCGCTCTTGCCACTGCTCGCACCCCACCCCCTCAAGGAGGGCACGGAGTAGCACGCATCTCCTGGATCTGCACAAGGCAGGCTACAGCCAGGGCTCAGAGCAGGTGCCAGTGGTGCTGGGAGGATGCTGCATCCACCCCAAATTTCACTGCCACTGCACTCTCAGCGCCACTACCACCAGCCACCCAATGCAGTCCTGGCTCAATGGCCCACCTCCACCCACATACCCGGAAGATCTGGGGCTGTTAGCAGCAGTGAAATTTGGGACGGATGCAACATTCTCCCAGTGCCACTGGTGCCCGCTCCAAGCCCAGCCCCCACCAAGAAGAGCCCCATACAGATCCGGGGGGGGGGGGGGGGGCACATGACCCCCTATGTCCTCCCAGGTTGCAAGCAGCAGCAGGAGGCCTCCCCCCCACTTCCGCCCTACCTAGGCAGTGCCTGCCCCCTCCCTCACCACAGGCTGGGGGGTGATCTCCCCCACCCTTCCACCACACTGGACTTAACAGCTGGAGGCAGCTCACCACGCTGCTGGCTGTGCTCCTCTCTGCCTGAGTGCCGCACTGTGGCTGCACACAGCATGGGCTTTTATCAGGCCAATATCCGATACAGCCAATTTTCTTTATATCAGCACCCATCTAATATTGGACCGATGTATTGGTGCACCTCAAAGGAAAATAAGGGATAAACTCCTGTTTAAAAAAAAAAAAAGGATGGCATGCTAACTAGAGTTAGGAATACAGAAGAACAAATTGTTTCCTGTAGAAAAGAAAAAGGGCTTTAAAAATTGTAGGATGCCTGTTTAATACACATACAAAGAAAGCAAAAGATTCAAAAGTCCATTCATTATATGAATGAACAATCCCTTAGAAGGGTGAAACCTCATTAACCAGAACTGTATGGAAAATGGACACCCTGACCCTTAAGGATTATAAACAAAAATGTTCAGGTCCAGCAGAGATAGAGGGTGTCTTTTCCCATTTTTCAATATTGCATTTTTTTCATGTGTGCATACGTTCCTACATCGCTGCAGGGTATTGTGTGGGATGACCCCTGAGGTCCATACTATGTCCTGTGATTATGTGTTTTGCTTTTCTTTTCTAAATCTGGAAAGGAATTTGCAGCATGCAAGTCAGGCAGAAGGTTGGGCAGGGTACCTTAGACGCTAACTGGTTCAGAGAAGCATGAGTTTTCATACACTGTAACAGAGGCGGTCCAGCTGATCAACATATTCCAGAGTGCCAAGGCCCAGCACATGGCTGCCTGGACAGTGGCCCACTTGAGCAACAAGCTGGACCTGGCATGGATAGGGGCCATTCGCATCTTGTCCTCATTGTTGGTGACCTGCTGCCAGAGTAGCTGGGACAGGTGGTGGTCATTCAAACTAACAGATCAAACCTCATTCCTGTTTAGCTAAACTTTACTTCTGCAGCTTAAAACAGAGAGAGACTCTCTCACTGGCCCTTACCTCCCCACCCATGGACATGCAATTCCCAAGCGACTTCAGTATCATAAGGGAAGTATATCAGTCTAGAACTTCCACTCTCCACAGATAGTCAGATAAAACACCAGCCTTTAAGAACTATATTTTACATCAAAAAGCTCCAGTACGGACAGGGTATTATAACCATATCCTCTCTCTAGATAAGAACTGTGGCACAATTTAAACCAGAATTATGGCAAAACTGTTTTCAGATGCATTTCCAGAGCTTGCATGAAAATCAGCAAGAACTATAAACCATTTGGGTGAAGACAAGAGTTGTACCTAATAACTCGTATCTGTTGGGAATATCAGACAAATCAAATCCCTTCAGCTTCCCTTAGTACTGGAACGCTAGACGTAGCTATTTAATAAGCCAAAAAAACCAACAACAACAAAACAAACATTTCCCTATGTACCAGTTGGTAATTAGAAGGTAAATCATTCATTAGTAATAAAAAACAGTAGCTTGAAGTATTACAGAACATTAACTCTACTGCAGGTTCTTTTGTCACAAAAAGTATATGCATCTCATTGTGAACCAAGATGCCTATAATGCATCACCAAGACATACTTAATTTTTGTCCTCCCCTGAAAAACTGTCATCTATAAAATAAAGACTAGCAACAGAAAGTCAATTAATAAGTCAATTAGTTTTCTTCTTCATACTGTAAGTAAAGATATAATATACTATGCTGTCAGTTAAATAGTGGTACAAATACGTCTTGAAAGTGAAAGCAAGGAAAAGGAATTAAATTGTCTTTATATAAAATAGACATGAGCTGGAAATGTACACAAAATGTAGATTAAAAATTAAAATTTGTTTGTAGAAGTCTGAAGTTTTTTGAGAGTCATAAAGAACACAATACTGTATAGCCAAGTCATAAAACTACCACACAAAATGGCAACAGGGATGGTTCTAAACGGTATACTTGAAAATAAAGATAATTCAAACACTTTATTTTACAGACTAATCTTAGCCTCATATTTCCCTGCACTCTCCCCCTAAAAAAAATCTCAAATTTCATTTCTTAAAACATACTCCCCTATCCTCTTCCAAAACTGATTTAAAAAAAAAAAAACTCTTTACCACAAAAAATAAACTTGCTAGGCCTCAATCATTTAAAGAGCTCCTTAGTTTTAGTTCTACATCTTTAAGGGAAAAAAAAATATGCTTTTTCACTGTCCACTTTTGCTAATGATTTGACAAAGAATGCTTCTCACTGAACTACAATATTTCTTTTAATTTTTAGCCTGGAAGAGTTGTGACTCTTGTTGAAGATCCGGAGGTACAGTACACTGCCTTATAAACAGTCTTTATAGCACATAGAATATTTTACTGGTTTCCACTTGTTTGATACATCATTATGAAACAGCATGTTCTTGTCTTTAAAATGTAAATAAATAATTATTTTTTTTGCTGTCAAATCATGTTCTCAGATTCCCCATCAGTCTCAACATTGAAACTATGGATTTCAGCAGATACATTTTATGCAGTCTGTAACTAAGCAATTAGAAAGTATATTAGCTTTATTATTTCAATAAAGGAAGAGTTCTAAGCATGCTTTTGAACAGTCAACTGTAAATTAAGTAAATTTGTAGCACCTGCCAGCTATTACTAATATTGGCTGTTTTGATAAAACTTCTTCCACAAAATAAAACTTGGCATGTATCAAGACTAAATCCTAATAAAACAGGACATACCCTTGCTTAATTTTTTATACCAATCTGAAATGTAATCCCTCAACTATAATTCTTATTTTGTTTTCTACTGAACCTTGAATGTGAATGAAAATTCTTCAGAAAAAGGTGCAAGGACCTGATTCTGTTACTCTTACTCATCTCGAGTAAGAGTATTTGCAGATGGAAGTACTACTCAAGGCATGGATAGAGTGACAAAAACAGAATGAAGCCTTACATTTGTGACTATGTAAGTTAGAAAAGTTACAGGTTTTGTACATAACAATGGGGGGGTGGCAGAGGGGGAAGAGAAACACTTTTTAAAATTTTACCCTCATGTCCAGCTTTGCCAGATGGTGACAATACAGCATAGATCTCTATCACAGCCTGGTCCTACAGCTCTTTCCTACATTAATTGTTCCATTGTTAGATTCCCAGCTGAAGACCTCAAGCAAGCTAAGGCAAAGCTTTTAAAAATGTATATTGTATGTGGTCCTAAGGGATTCAGTCCATACATCAATTAGTATGCAGTTCCTACAAATAACTGATAAGGAATACTATGCTGTGTTAACCACTGTGACCCTTGGTAGAAAATGACTGCGAAGACCGCATGCTACTTGATAATGAGACGTTCTGAAATTAATCTCAAGAGTCTTGCAGACATTATGTTTTCCCCACACTTCTTTTAGAGCAGTAGCATTGCTTGATTACAAGGCAGTGTACTAGGCCAGACTTATGGAAACAAGACAAAACTAAAATTTATTACAATTAGTACAACTCTTTAGTCATGTGACTGTTTTTAAACTGTATTGTGTGTTGAATTTTGCCTTTCTTGCTGAATTTTTAACTTCTTAGTACCCAGCCTCCCACCTGACTAGTTCCCGCCACTCCAGTTCAGCAAGATCACTTTAAATTGTAGTTCTAGTCTCCTAAGCATTTGCTGCACCAACTTTAATTCAACCAGAAATTTGATTATAGTTAAATTTACACCAGAGTAGCTTGCAAATAATACTACAAGATAAAGTGGTAGATTCTGTCAATATTGCCTTAAAAACAAACCAAAAAACCCCTGAAAAACACTAGAGGTCCCATTTTCTAGTGCAGTGGTCACCAGGTGGATCCCAGAGCCTCTTCAAGTTGATCTTGGGGGGGAAGAAGCTAAATATATGCGTGCATGCACATGTGCATGTCCCACCCCCAGCCCAGCAGGTCACTCAGTGGGGGAGGAGAGGGGTGGAGGTCTGGGAAGCACATGCAGTGGGGCTCATGGTGCAAAGCCCAGCCTGCAGCTGCAGCCACCTCCACTACACAGATCAGGGGGGAATGTGCCCCCTTCCCCCAAATGCAGGGAGCCCCAGCAAGGAGTGTGGGCAAGCCCTGCACAGCCCAGGTGGGGTGGGGAACGGAACTACAAGTGGCTCAGCCAGGGGGGGCACCTGCCCCCAGATCTGCACATGGGTGCAGGGACAACCCTGGGCTCTTCCTGGCCAGGCTGCACTCAGGCCAGGTGGCTGCAGGGCCATGCCCTTCAGGAACAGTCAAGCACAACCTTCCTCTCCCCCACTGAGGACATGGGGGCTGGTGGGCTGCTGCTGTTGGCTGTAAGACTGCCTGTGGGCAGGCCTGGGTGTTCCTGCCAGACCTGGCCCGTACTGCACTGGGAGTGGGGATGCCCCATGGCCCTGCAGCCACCCACCCTGAGCGCAGCCCAGCTGGGAGGAGCCCAGCACTGCCCTGGCCCCAGATGCAGATCAAGGGGCATGCACCCCCTTGACCTCCTGGGCTGCATGCCCCTCCCTTCTCACACCCCCCAAATAAGCCACTCATCTCTCTGTCACCTGCCTCACCCCAACTGTGTGGGCCTTGTCATTCCCTCACTGCTGTTGGGGTGAGGGGGGAAAATCAAGGCCCCAGCAGTGAGGGAGTGGGGTAGGGCTGGGGCCTCGATCTGCCCCCCATGGGCCTTTCCTCTCCCTACCTTCCCTCCCCACAGACTTACCTGTGGGGGGGGGGCGGGGAAGAAGGTATAGATCTTCAGTTCCTCTTAAATTCCAAAAGTGATCTCTAACCTCAAAAGGTTGGAAACCACTGTTCTACAGGGTTCCAAAACCCTTAAAAAACAAGCAGGATCCCATGTTATAATTAGTCTGAAGGAACACTGTTTGAAGACTGACAGGTATTTCATTACCAAGGCCAAAGCCATTTTCTATAAATCATCTAGAACTGCTCCACAAATTGTCAGGGGTCTGTAGACCAGTTTTAGAGCCATTTTTAGTCTATCAAAAGATATGTGAATAATCCATGTTCTTATATTTGAGTTGAACAGGAAAGAGTTCTCCAAAAGTATTTTAAGTTTTCCCATTCACTTCAGGAGGAAAGAGAGACGATTTGAAATTAAATTAAAGAGATACTTGTTCAAATTCCACTAGACCTTTCCTCACAGTAACCAATAGGTTAGTGGTTAGGGTGCTCTCCTGGGACGCAGGAAAGCACAATTTAAGTTCCTTCTCTGTCCAATTCAGGCTAAGGTCTCAGCTCTTGCTTTCATACTTCTGGAGAATGCCCTAGCCACTGAGCCATTTGGAGGGGGGGAGGGGATGTCTGCTCTCTCCGTCTGGTTTTGATGAGAATATTTCTCTCACAAGAACTGTTGTGAACAGTTTTGATAGATCTGCATTTTATGACAAAAAGGTATCAGAAAATTCCTGACCAGCTATTGCTTAGATTTTTCTGCATCAGCTACATAAACATTCTGATTTATTTCAGCAGAAGCAGATCAGAAGACCTTCCTTAATTTAGAAGGGAGAAAAAAAAATATTTCAATATAGTTTGCAAACATTCCCCTAACCTAATAGCCTTACCCAACCTAAATTTGCTTATGGTTGTGAAACCATCAAAGATTTGTGAACCTCATAAACTGAGATTGCAAAGGAGAATGTCCCTTTTGGCTCCCAACTACCACAGTAAAAATATTAGGGTCTGCACAACTGCCACAAACCATTTGGCTCCAGGGGAGGACATACAGAATTTTCCAGATATCTGGACAGAGAGGAATAAAAACAGAAATTATTATTGACATAAAATCTGTGGTATGATCACATTTTGAATGCTGCAGTTCTGGTGCCCCAACCTCAAAAAGGATATATAGAATTAGGAAAGGTACAAAGATAAAGGCAACAAGAATGATCAGGGGCATGATGAGAATATGGGGAATATGAGGAGCGACTAAACAGGCTAAGACTTTTTAGCTTACAAAGATTACTTGGGGCAAATATGATGGAGGTATATTCAGCAGGGATTTGCTATCTCTCGCAATACTAGAGTTGGGGGACATAATTATGAAATCAGTAGGTAGCAGATTTAACAAGCAAGGACATCCTTTTTCATAGAATATATAAGTAAATTGTGACACCACTGTCACACGATGTAGGGTCAAAAGAGGACTATACAGATTTACCCAGGGATAAATCAGTTAGGCTCCGGAGCGGTGAGAGACGCGCAGGTGAAGGCCGCTGTGCCCCCGCTCCCCCGAAGCCCCCCAGACACCCCCTTATCAGCCGCAGAGCCTCCTGCCAACCCCCAGCACAGCCAGAGGTAAGCGGGCTCGTGGTGGGAAGGGGTTAACTCCTCGCTTCCTGGGACCAGGCGGCTGCCTGGTGCCAGGCCAGGTCAACCCCCACCCAGGCCCCTACTTGGCCCAGCCCCCCAGGGAGCCACGCAAACAGGCTGCGTAAACAGGTGCTTGAGTTAGCGCGGAGTTCGCGCAGGGGAGGGCGCGGGAGGGCACGAGACCCTGCCTGCGACCCCCTCCAGCCATAGCCAGCCCCAGCCGTAGCCAGCCTACCAGAGGCATGACACGGATGGGCACGTGCCGCACCCCGAGGGTCCCCTCGGGCTCTGCGGCCCCTCCACTGGGCACCTCAGAGACGGCCACCCAGACGGAGCCCATGGTTCCGGGCTCCACGCAGACGGAGCCCCTGGCTCTTGGCTGCGGGGGCTGCCTGTCCCTTTTTCAGGCTCTGGGGCCCGGGAGCATGGCCACCTCCCCTTGCGGGGTCTGCTCCCTACTGGGGTCTCTGGCGCGCCAGCTGGAGGAGCTCCAGGCCACAGTCCAGAGACTGCGTGCCATCAGGGACTGTGAGCAGGAGACAGACTCCTACTGCCAGGCCCTTCTCCCCTGGGAGCCGCAGGGTAGAGCACCGTCTCCCTCCAGGACTAAGGAGGACTCTGGGACCTCCCGCTCTGCCCAGTCAGGGGCATGGACCAAGGTGGTCAAGGGCCCCAAGGCCCGCCGCACCAAGGCCCCTCCCTCGCCAGAGCTTAGCAACAGGTTCACACCTCTTGCAGCCCCAGCAGAGCCTGCTCAGTTGCCAGCTCCTGCAGGCAACACAGGCTCAACCACAGCCACTGCCCCCACTCTCCCCAAGACAAAGCAAAAGCTGTTTGTTGTGGGAGACTCCATCCTACGGGGCACTGAGGGGGCAATCTGCCACCCCGACCCCTCAGCCCGGGAAGTCTGCTGCTTCCCGGGGGCCGCATCCGAGACTTTGCGGAGAGGATCCCGCAGCTCCTCCGGCCCACAAACCACTACCCCCCATGCTCCTTATTCACGTGGGCACCAATGACACGGCTCTGAGCACCCCAGCCAGGTCATGAGGCGCTACAGGGAGTTGGGAGCGGGGCTTAGGGATCTGGGAGCTCAAGTGGTGTTTTCGTCGATCCTCCCAGTCTCGGGGTATGGGCTGAGGAGGGAAAGGAGGATCCAAGCAGTGAACCAAAGACTGCGGAGCTGGTGTCATCGGGAAGGCTTTGGCTTCCATGACCACAGCCCGCTCATTGACGAGAGAGGCAGCGAGCTGCTGGGAAGAGATGGCCTCCACCTCTCCCCCCTGGCGAGGAGGCTCTTCTCAGCCAGGCTGACTGACCTGCTCCACCGGGCTTTAAACTAAGCCCGCTGGGGGATGGGGGGAACTACTGCCACTGCTGGCCCGCTGAGCGACCCTTGCAAAGCGAGCAGACCAAGGCACTTAAGGGAGCCCACCCCTGCCCCAGCCCTGGCACAATCTGTGGGCAAGGCAAGAGCCCCCAAGGGCACACTTGCC
Source organism: Crocodylus siamensis (assembly GCF_052110815.1). Classification (NCBI taxonomy): domain Eukaryota; kingdom Metazoa; phylum Chordata; order Crocodylia; family Crocodylidae; genus Crocodylus; species Crocodylus siamensis. The sequence goes on from NC_143395.1 coordinate 174,615,588, forward strand.
TGCCTGTACACTAATGCCAGGAGCCTGGGCAACAAGCAGGAGGAGCTCATCCTCCTGCTCAGTGCAAAGAATTATGACGTCATTGGGATAACGGAGACCTGGTGGGACTCCACCCACAACTGGACCACGGGTATAGAGGGCTATACCCTGTACAGGAGGGATCGTGTTGACAAAAGGGGCGGGGGTGTAGCTCTCTATGTGAAGGAAAGCTACATGTCCCTGCAAGCTGATGTTGGCGACCGGCATGGATAGCTAGAGACCCTCTGGGTAAAAATTCTTGGGGAATACAGCACAGGGGACACAACGGTGGGAGTCTGCTACAGACCTCCCACTCAAAGTCCCGAGCTTGACCAGGAGTTCGCCCGGGAACCAACTGAGGCCGCTTGCTCCAGGACCTTGGTTGTCATGGGTGACTTCAATTACCCGGACATCTCCTGGGAAGATCACTCAGCAAAATCCGAGCGGTCACAAAGCTTTCTCTCGTGCGTGGATAATCTCTACCTGACTCAAGAAGTCTGTGGGCCAACAAGAGGCAAAGCGCTGCTCGACCTGGTACTGGCTACGGGGGACGACCTAATCGGCAACCTAGTGATCGATGGGAAGCTGGGTGACAGCGACCACGAGCCGATCACCTTCACCATCTGCCGTAAAGCTGGCAAGTCAGTCAGCAACGCAGAAGTCCTTGACTTCAGAAAAGCCGACTTTGACAAGCTCAAGAGGCTTGTCAGTCAGGCCCTCAGGGACCATGACCCCAGGGAGATGGGAGTTCGAGAAGAGCAGTTGCTTCTCAAGGAAGCGATCCTCAATGCACAAGCTAAATCTATTCCAACACGGAGGAAAGGCAGCAAGAAGGCACAGCAGCCCTCCTGGCTCTCCAGGGACCTAGTGGACCTCCTGCGGCTAAAAAGGAAAGCCTACAAAGGATGGAGGACGGGATTCACCTCCAAGGAGGATTACTCCGCGCTGGTCCGGTCCTGCAGGGAGCAAACCAGGAAAGCCAAGGCTGCAACTGAACTCCAACTAGCTTCAAGCATCAAGGACAACAAAAAGTCCTTTTTCAGATATGTAGGGAGCTGGAGGAAAAGCAAAGGCAATGTTGGACCCCTGCTAAACCACATGGGGCAACTGACAACTGACGCCCAGGAAAAAGCCAACCTATTGAATAGGTACTTTGCGTCAGTCTTTCATCAGTCCCATGGGACGCCCATGCCTGCTATGGGACAGGGAGATCTGGGTGATGGGGATGCCCTACCCTCCATAAATGCTGACCTCGTGAAGGAACATCTTGAGAAGCTGGATACCTTCAAGTGAGCCGGCCCTGACAATCTGCACCCCAGGGTACTCAAGGAGCTGGTGAGTGTCATAGCCCAGCCCCTGGCACGGATCTTTGAAAACTCCTGGCACTCTGGTGTAGTGCCCAAAGACTGGAAGAAGGCCAATGTGGTGCCGATCTTCAAGAAAGGGAGGAGAGTGGATCCGGCTAACTACAGGCCCATTAGCCTGACTTCTATCCTGGGGAAGATCTTAGAAAAGTTTATTAAGGAGGCCATCCTTGAGGGACTGGCCCAGGCTAACATTCTAAGGGACAGCCAGCACGGGTTTGTTGTGGGTAGGTCTTGTTTGACCAATCTCATTTCCTTCTATGACTGGGTGACCCATCACCTGGACGAGGGAGAAGAGATTGATGTCATATATCTTGACTTCAAAAAAGCTTTTGATCTGGTATCCCACGATCACCTCTTGGCCAAACTGGCCAGTTGCGGCCTTGGCTCCACCACGATCCGCTGGCTGGGAAATTGGCTCCGTGGTCGGACCCAGAGGGTTGTAATCGATGGAAGTCACTCATCATGGTGCCCTGACCAGTGGGGTCCCTCAAGGTTCTGTCCTTGGACCCATACTGTTCAACATCTTCATTAATGATGTGGACATTGGAGTCAGGAGTGGACTGGCCAGGTTCGCTGATGACACCAAACTTTGGGGCAAAGCATCCACGCCAGGAGATAGGTGGGTGATCCAGGCTGACCTGGACAAGCTCAGCAAATGGGCGGACGAGAACTTGATGGTGTTTAACACCGAAAAATGCAAGGTTCTCCACCTTGGGAGGAAAAACCTGCAGCACCCTTATAGGCTCGGCAGTGCTACGTTGGTTAGCACTACAGAAGAAAAAGACTTGGGGGTTATCATTGACCACAAGATGAACATGAGCCTCCAATGCGATGCTGCGGCTAGTAAAGCGACCAAAATGCTGGCGTGCATCCATAGATACTTCTCGAGCAAATCCCGGGACGTCATTCTCCCCTTGTACTCGGCCTTAGTGAGGCCGCAGCTGGAGTACTGCGTCCAGTTTTGGGATCCACAATTCAAAAAGGATGTGGAGAAGCTTGAGAGAGTCCAGAGGAGAGCCATGCGCATGATCAGAGGTCAGGGAAACAGATCTTACGATGATAGGCTGAGAGACATGGGACTCTTTAGCCTGGAAAAGCGTAGGCTCAGGGGTGATCTGATGGCCACCTATAAGTTTATCAGGGGTGACCACCAGGATCTGGGGGAACGTTTGTTCACCAGAGCGCCCCAAGGGATGACTAGGTCGAATGGTCACAAACTCCTGCAAGACCGTTTCAGGCTGGACATAAGGAAGAATTTCTTTACTGTCCGAGCCCCCAAGGTCTAGAACAGTCTGCCAGCAGAGGTGGTTCAAGAACCTACACTGAACACCTTCAAGAGTAAATTGGATGCTTGTCTTGCTGGGATCCTATGACCCCAGCTGACTTCCTGCCCTTTGGGCAGGGGGCTGGACTCGATCTCCCGAGGTCCCTTCCAGCCCTGATGTCTATGAAATAAGTTCAGCAGTGAATGGTTTGGTTAGATGTGAACCCTCCAATTTGAAATTCCTAGGTTTCCTTCCTGAACAGTGTATGTAGGGGAATGGACAGAGGAAGAGAGAGAAGTCTGGAGATGCCCTACAGAAACAATCTTTCCCTTAGCATCTGCATTCCACCACTGCAAGATACAGGATCCTGGACTACATGGACCTGTTGTCTCACGCAGCATGGTGTCTCTTATCCTCACATTTGAGGGAGGAAAGATATTTAATCAAGATGTGCAATAGATTGGTTAATTGTGGGGGAAAAAAGCTATGACAAGCAAAATACCTCTGCACCAAAATCACTCTAAGTCCCAGAGCAGTGCTCAGCTCAGTGAACAGATGGGGTACATCAGACAAAATGTTTCACAAAAATTAAAGTGAGGTAACGTGCAAAGGGAGAAAAAAGTAGAATTCAGTTTTAAGTCCCATTATATCAGACAAGCAGTCTGTAATCCACTGGTGAAGGATATTGTGGGGGGGAAGGATCATTTTTAAATTTTGCACATTAGCAATTGCTACCGGCAAAAGTTAACTTTGTGTGTATTTGGGTTCAAATGTACAGAACCCTGGCACTCCAGAAACAGTTCATCAAAACAGACCCTCATGCTTGGTATAACAGTGCACAGTCACCCTAGTTTGAATGACTCTTTAATAGGCCTGTGGCAAATAGGGAAGTATTCTATTTGGATTCAGCCGATTCAGAGGACAGTGATTCAGTTCGGTGATTTGAATCACTCTCCCCACTCGATCTGGCCAAATCAGAATCGGAGATTCAGCTCCAATTTGGAGATTCAGATCGGTCAGGGGCAGCCAGGCACAGCTAGGCATCTGCAGGTTCTCCCATGGCTCCTCCAGCAATGGTTGGGGGGGAGCTGTGGGAGATCCCCATGGCCATCCTGCCCAGCCCCATCCCTTGCCCAAACCCAGCCTCCCAGCACTTGAAATAAAAAAGTCCTGCATTCACAGCTGCAGCAGCAGCTGCACAGGGCTCTGGAGTCTCCTGGCAGTGCCCCCCCCCCCACGCAGTCCCTGCTCCCCAGTCAACACAGTGTGGGGCAGTGGGAATCACCCTCCCCACCTGGTACCCATGCGGCAGCTGCCACATGGTGCAGGCACAGCTTGGCAGGGTGCCATGCACTGCCTGGGAGCTGGGGTCACTGGAGCTGGGCTCCAGCTAATACATGGAGCTGCCCCAGCTCCCAGACAGTGCGTGGTGCCCTGCAGAGCCATGCTGCAACTGCACCATGGGGCAGCTGCCGCACAGATGCCAGGTAGAGGGGAGGGCGATCCCCACTGCCCCTCCCACTGCACAGTGGGGCTCTACCATGAGCACCCAGAGGCCCCAATCCCTGCTGCCAGAGCTGATGAGTACAAGACTTTAAGTGCTGGGAGGCTGTGGCTGGGCAGGGGATGGGGCTGGGCAAGGCAGCCATGGGGGCTTCTCCCACAGCTCCCCCCACCCAGGGATAAGCAGGCACAGCCGGAGGAGCCACAGGAAAACTTGCAGCCACTCGGCTGTGCCTGCCTCTCCCTGATCAATCCGAATCTCTCCAAATCTTTCCCAAATCAATTCGGAGGCTTTGGATTCAATTTGAATCTTGTAATAGGTCTCCTGATTCAATTCGGATTCAGAGATTTGGCCCCAAATCTCCTCCTAATTGAGTCAGCTACCAAAGCTTTGCACAGCCCTACTATTTAATCAGGGCACAATACCTGTAAAGCTGATGCTTCCCTAGAATGGTAGCCACAGATAAAGGTAAATGTAACAGTAATCATAAACTTAACTGTTTTGTAGTTGGCAAAATAAGAGAACTGCAGTACAGGGACTGTCATGACTTTCTGTATCTTTCTGGTGTTTTCCACACCATAGTACTACTATTGGACACCATTATATTACAGGGAGACCCATATGAGCAAAGACTGGTTATGCATTTTCACTTTAATTGTATTGATAGACAAACTTCTTTGTTACTCCAGCAGTCTCTTTCCCCAGAGGAAATAATCAATTTATATTTTTAATTGCGACTCCAGGGCTATCCATCTTAACATATTATAGACAAACCATCAGCTGATGTAATATAATTGATCTGTTTCTATTAAAATTCTGCACAAGGTGCTTTGAAACAAGAATAAATTCATAAAAGTAACATTCATTTGAAAGTATCTTAGAATTAATTTAAGTTTCTCCTTTTTAAAATTTCCACTTCATGACAAAAGGAAGCAAGGAAAGGAAGAGAGAAATTTTTCTTTGAAACCTTGCCATTGTCAGATATAATCCTCTCTCTTTTGATGCATCTGATGCATGGCTTTCCTAGATACAAAACCAAATAAATACACTTTGGTTAAGACAGCATTAAGTGCTGTTGCAACAAGAATATATACATTATGCTTTATGCACACTCACACATTCTAATTGTGTCTACATCAGAGCATGAATAATCAGCATAGTTAGTTCAAGAGCTCTGTGAATAGCAGCAGACTTGAGCTTAGAAATGAGCAAGCTTCCTGCATCTGAACCCTTAGAGCTTATTCACATAACAAAGTTGAAGCTTGGGAAGGTAAGTTAGGTTGGGAATGTGTAATTTGGTATGCCTCATCTTGAAGGGCCAAGACAAAGTTACAATTAACTAAAAGGGAAATAAAATAGAAAAGTTTCTTTGACCCCCTAAAAAAAGGTAAGGAAATAACATAGAATTCAAGACAGGATAAGTAACTGTTACAATGCAATAGTTTCTTTTTCTAACTGAAATATAAATTGCATTTGTTTTGTTTTAACTTCTTTCATCATAAAAGATTACTTTGGCTAAAATATGGTCTGTTAGCTGTAAAATTCAAAAACTTCTACAACTGATTTCCCCAAGAGCAGCTAAAGTACAACATTAGTTGAAGACGGTCTAATGTAAAAATCACACATCTGTTTCTATCACCTTGTTGCATAAGTGCCAACAATTTGCGCACCAGTTTAGTGCCAGAGAAAATGATTATTCCTGTGCTCTTCTGCAAAGCATTATGACTTTTCTTCACCTACTGAAAAGCTGCAGGGGACCAAACAGATAGAGAATATACTGGAAAAAGGTGCAAAACAATTTAAGTCTGCATCGGGGATGGAGACAAACAGACACTGACTCCCTACAAGTGCCACAGCATAGCACTGATGTCACTGTACTCTATGCAGAACTCCCCTGATTATGTCAGTAGGGTTTGTCTATGTGAAAACAGGTAAAGGAAGGCAAGTGCCTTCCTTAAACTATAATTAAATAAAACTCTGGGAATCATGGCTTTGAAGACATCAAAATTGTTAAACTTCAAAACTGTTAATGTCAATTCTGATAACAACACTGTTGGATGCTCCATAATAGAAGGTTTAGATGGAAAATTAAGTCTGAAGTGTAATCTGGTGGTCTCATTGGGTGTTTATGCACGTGCTCCAGGAGTGGGGGGCGCTTTAATTAGAGTGGCTCTTGTAAATCCTCCATCCAATAGCCACTCTAATTAAAGTGCCCAGAGCATCTTGTGTATCAGCATCCCTGCGCTTCAAAATGGTGGTTGGGGGCACTTTAATACTCACTGAATGAGCTTTAGATAAAGCACCCCCACCATTTTGAAGCTCAGGGACACCAATAGAGACAGAGGAGGTTGCTGGAGTGTGGTAATTGCCATACTCCAGCAGACTCAGTTAACTGACTCTGCTCCAAAGCACTGGAATAGGCACCCTTCTTTTTTAATCCTATACACTTGTAGCACCTATAATACACACATCCTGTAGAATATTTATTTCAGAATAAAGTACTCTAAAGTAAGAAACACCTAAAAACTTTCAATCTACCAGTCCAAGAAACTTATCTTTAAATCTGTTATTTTGGTGCAGTTGGGAAACTTTAATTTTGTACTTGAATGAACTGTTTAGCTGCCATTCACTAAGTGGTATTAGCCTCAGTCTTTACTGCATTAAATGAGTTGCAATTCCTGGAGGACCTGTCTCTGCAAGTAGAAATAACTGTGTTAAGTTCTTCAGTTCCTAAGCTGGGTCCATCATCGGCAACAGAATGCACAAAGAATTCTGTAAAATTATTATATTTCAATTAAAAGCTGCTAAGCAAAACGCAACCATTTGATTTAGGAAAACACAGCACAAAGTAGTAACTGGTTGCAGGAAGCAACTGCAACCTAGGAGGATTTTAATTCTAAGTTTCTTAAAGAGTTTTATTGACAAAAATGGTGATTTGCTAGAGCCTTTTTAACGTTACTTCAGTTTACCCCTATGGTTATGTTCTTCAACAGGGCTGCGTATGGGGTGTTGCTTACAGACTGCCCTCAGGACAAGAATGTCAAGTAAAGGCATACCTTGACTTCAGGGAGAAAGGAGGCTACAGAACAACAGCTGTCACTTTCTATCCAAAAGATCCCTCAATAAAACCATTTAATGTATTATTATATATTGGAACTTATGATAATCCTAACTACCTTGGTCCAGCACCTCTGGAAGAAATTGCTGAACAAATTCTTAATGCAGTTGGTCCTAGTGGAAGAAACACAGAATACCTGTTTGAACTTGCCAGTTCCATGAGAAGTCTTGTACCAGAAGATGCAGATGAACATCTCTTCTCTTTAGAGAAATTAGTAAAGGAGCTTTTGAAAAAACACCAAAACTTCAATTGTACATAAAAAATAATTTCAGTGTCAAATGGCCTCTATCCATCTTCAGAACAATTGCTTCATTGCACAACGGGTATATGATTTGGGCAGGGGTGGGCAAAATTCGGCCCGCCGGCCAAATCTGGCCCACAAGGCCATTCTATCCAGCCTGCAGGGCCCCTAAAAAAATTTAGAAAATAAATATTTATCTGCCCTTGGTTCCTGTAAAAAAAAAAAAAAAATGACAGGAACCAAGGGCAGTAGGACCCAGGGAAAACCCAGCAGGATCCCACAACAGCACGGCCCACCCAGCCCCGCAGCCCCCCCAACCCAGAAGCCCCAGCAGGGGCTTCTGGCCTGGGACCACATAGCTGCCCCGCACCAGAAACTCAGGTAAGGGAGGGTGGGGGGGAAGGGTGGGGGAGGACCCCAGGCAGGGCCTTGGGAAAAGGCTGGGGGGGGGCAGGACATGCAGCCCCATGGCTGGCAGCCTGCACTGTACCCACTCGCAGCCCAACTGGGGCTGCCTGTGCCTGCTCTGGACAGCCCTACATGGGCTGCGAGCGGCTGCAGTGCGGGGTGCCAGCCACGGGGCAAGCAACAGGCTGCTTTTCCCCACGCTCAGCACCACCTTGTAACCCACCCCCACTGCCAGCCTGGGCCCCACACTGTCCCCAGCCTCACCTGTCGGGGCTGCACATGGTGACAGCAACTGCGGTCCCCCTGCTTGCCGCACGCACCAGGCAGTGTTTGCCATGGCTGCCTGTGGGCTGCCTAGCACGTGAGTTTCGGGCAGGCAGCAGCAGCCAACACTACCCAGTGCAGCAAGTGGGGTGGGGGGAGCGCAGCTGCTGCAGCTGTGCTCAACACCAATGGGCAAGCCCGGAGCTGGCAGGGCCCAGGCTGGCAACAGGGCAGGTTACAAGCTGGTGCTGAGCACAAGGAAAAGCGGCCCCTCACCCACCCTGTGGCTAGCACCCCGCACTGTAGCTGCTTGCAGCCTGCTTGGGGCTGCCTGTGCCTGCTCCCCCATGTGGGCTGCAAGCACCTGCAGCAGGGGGCACTCGCCATGGGGCGTGGGAGGGACGACTTTTCCCCACACTCAGGACCAGCTTCTTAGCTGCTGGCGAGCAGAGGGTCAGGGCTGTGCACTGACTCCCACCTGTACCGCAGAGCTGGGGGGCACTGGGAGTGAGCTGGCAGGGAGTCAGCAGGAGCACAGGGCATGCACCAGTGTCCTGGGACCAGTGCCAGCAGGGCCCAGAGCAGGGTGTCAGGAGCACAGGGTCCTGGCCAGCAGGGGCTCTATGGAGCCAGGCCAGCTCCCCCCTCTCCCTGCTGGTGAAACCCAGCCTGGCTCCACAGACCCTTGCCAGCCTGTGCTCCACTTTGGGCCCCACCAGTGCTGGTCCTGGGACATTGGTCCCAAGATGGTGCCCAGGGGGCAGGGCACTTGTCAAAGGGCGGGGCTACCCATGCAGCCCTTGACAACCTGCCAAAACCAGGTAAGCGACCCTCAACCGGAAATAATTGCCCGCCCCCGATTTGGAGGCATGCCATCTTACTCATTTTTAATGATGCATCCAGGACAACATAGGTATCAGTCACTGGAAGATTCCACTGTAAAATCACCATTTTGGGAATTTCTAAAAATGTGAAGAGGAACGTTTCAGATTTTAATTGATGTATGAGCTGTTACCTAAATAAAACTTTTTTTTTTCTTTTTTGAAATCTGAAGGAGGGCACTGGCTACTTTTTTTTTTCTTTTCTGGTTGAAGGGGGGCTTTTTGTGATTTCAGGTTTAGGTTGTTTTAAATATGAAATTTATCTTTAACAATTGTGATAGCTCTTTCCCTCATTTTCTCTTTTAAGGGTCCTGTAAAAAAGGTACCTAAAAACTACTGAAGTAATAGGAGGCCAGGACTTGAATCCTCTACATAGCAGAAAATACCCATTCTCGTTCATTCTCTCTCTTCATATGCCAGCATAACTCCTATTGAAAACTCAGTGGGAATTGTGCAAATTTCTGAAGGCAAAAGTTGGCCTTAATGGTTCTTAATTATTACAATTCACAGGTTTATGGAGTTTCCGTCCCACCTAAGACTGTCTTGTTTGTCAGAATTTATTTTCTTCAAACATCTGAAAAGCATATTTTTGTATTTTGATGTCCAAAAAGTTCCTTTCAAAATATCATATTGTATCATGTTTTCTCACACAGCAAAAATTTTGTTCAACAGTCTGTATTTTGCATCAGGAGAAGCACAAATATGATTTATGTTTGTACACACCGTTGGCCTTTTTGATTTGTATATCTGCAGTTGGCTGAAAGAGCATTATGGTCATGAAAACGACCAGCTGCTATAATATTTATTTGGCCACTTACATAAATTATTTAACCTAATGCTGCAAAATGACATTCAAGGCAAGTACCTACAGAAGTACTGTAGGTACATAAAAGTGGCTTTAAACTGATTCAAAACAGAAATCAAAAAGCTCTATTCTAAAAGCACATTTGTAATTCTAGTCACTGTATTTCTGGTATCTTTCAAATGGACACAGATCTAAGTAATGACAGAGTACCTATTAAGCTTTCAAAGCTACTGAGGATATGAGAACTCAAGTAAAGGTTAATGCTGCAATTATAGTGTTTTAGGACTACATAACAGGCCATCATACTAGATGGACTATTTTGATCTGGTGAGGAAAATCCCTTGTTCATATCAAATCAAACACTGAGGACCCATTCTCCCATTATACTCAGGTTGTTACAAACTGGTGGGAAATGGATCCTTTTTGGCTCAAAAGTCCTGTTCTCCACTTGAATTAGGGTGAAAATTAAGTCAGAATAACCAGACATATGCACCTAATGTTAGGTAACTAAATGTGTACCCTGATTTTAAGGAGCTGGGAAAAGTTTCCCAAAATATGTTAAAAAAAAAAAAAAAAAGGTCATATGGGAATGTCTATTCTATGCAGTTTTAGTTGCTCCTTTGCTGAAAGGTTTAATCTTGTTTCCCTTAAGATGGTGGGGGGAAGTTGTATAAGCCTCCACTATCAGTTCAAGAATTCCCCAGCAACAATGATGATGCTCTACCAAAATTAAGTTTATGAAAGCATTATTCCTAGGGGATTTGGCTTCTGTATGACTCCGTCTTCGGTAACTTAATTGTATCTTAAACACTGTTGATTCAGTCTCTTTTTCCAGATTCATAGAAGTTGCAATAATATCTGTAATAATACATTCCATTTTTGCATACACCATCAATAAAATGTATCAAATTTAACCATGTTGGAGGGAAATTTTTCAGGTATTTTATCTTAATATTTAGAAAAGAATCATAGAATCAATGAGTCGCCAGGGACTTAGACAGATCATCTAGTCCGACCCCCTGCCATGGGCAGGAAGGAGCACTGGGGGTGGCAAGGGTCATAAGACCCCAGCCAGGTGCCTATCCAGTCTCCTCTTGAAGATCTTCAGGGAAGGTGAAAGCACCACCTATCTAGGAAGCCTATTCCAGGCTCTGGCCACCCTTACAGTGAAGTAGTTCTTCCTACTATCCAACCTAAACCTATCCTCCCTCAGCTTGTGGCCATTGTTTCTGGCGACCCCAAGGGGGGCCCTGGTGAACAGACTTTCCCCGAGTCCCTGCTGCTGGCCCCTGATAAGGTTGTAGACAGCCACAAGATCCCCCTTCAGTCTCCTCTGGAGACTGAAGAGATTCAGGCCCCTCAGCCTCTCCTCATAGGGCTGGCCACGGAGACCCTCAACCATACAAGTGGCCCTCCTCTGGACCCTCTCCAGGTTCTCCACATCCCTCTTGAAGTGCACCGCCCAGAACCGGACACAGTACTCCAGCTGCGGCCTGACCAGTGCCGCATAGAGGGGGAGCAAAACATCTCTGGACCTGCTAGTGATGCATGACAGGGTGCGGTTGGCTCTGCCTATTGCTTTGTCGCATTGGCGACTCATATTCATCCTGGAGTCAATCATGCCTCCAAGATCCCTCTCTGCCAATCCAAAATCACAACATTTTCAATTACCTGAACTTTAGGACAATAAATCCTTTGCTATAATATCAACACCCCTTTGGGATTTACTAGTGAAAAATAGCATACAACAGCTATGTGTATTAATGACGATAATCACATACCTCCTCAGAGTAAACCGTCATATAAATATAACATACAGGTGAAGCACTGCAATTACGGCTCTGTTTCCCTTTGCTGCACAGAAGTTAAAAACCATTAAATTTAGAAAATATTGATGTCAAACATGTTATGAAAGACATCAGTGAAAGTCTATTAAATAGATCTGAATAGCCCTCCAGATCAGTTCCACAGAAGTAACTAATTGAAGTATGCCTACTCTACATTTTTTGCTTAGTATTTTCCCCCTTGTTGTTAGCACCGTACCTAATCTTAGTGGAAAAATTAGAGGGTTTCTATTCCCATCTAATCGTATCTAAATATGCTTGCATGAAAGAAATGGAAAGTAAACTACCTCCAAACTTGTTTCCTTAGACAGTATTTGGAAACAAAACAGCCATTTAACTAAATATCAATTTTCTCAGTTTTATCCCAGGAAAAAGAAGAAATGCTTGTCTGATGGGATTAAAAATTACACATTAAAAATCCAAGATGCGTTTCCAAAAGGAACTTTCTCTGCTGTTGGTAAAGATGTAACCACCGTATGATGCTGTGAGCTAGCTGTTTGTAGCTGCCTGCCCTCAAAGGAGCTATTTTCCAGCAATATGTAGCCACATGCATAGTCTGTAAACTCATCTGGGATCCTAAAGTGAAGGGTGTTTTATCAAGCTAAATTATTCCATAAAACTTCAAATTAGCACATGGACTACATTGCCAGCAGAATTTGCCTTTATTTGTCCTGCAAAGTAAATTTAAGTTATGCATTATAAGGATAAACTTTTTCTATGCCCAATGTTCTCTACTATAAATCACTTGAAATGCTCCACTGGATATAGAAACAATTACTAAAATATAATTACAGAACAAGATATTTAAGTAATAATATAAATCTTTTGCCTGAAAAGAAAGCATTATGCTGTACATTCTCTTAGACTCTTACTCTTTACTTCATGCTAACAGAAAATTGTTTTCATAACTAGTCATACCTTAAACTGAGTGTTTAGGAAGAGTTGGGGGGGGGGTGTTGTTACAGCTAGTTCAGTCCAAGGAATATGTGAGAAGCAAGGTTTCTGTGGTGGTATCCATTACTGAATCAGTTGTATATTTGGGAGAGATGTTCAACAGATTTTTAGACCTGAAGTGCCTTTCCTCAGGTCTGGGGAAAAAAAGAACAGAAACAACTGAAGCTAAATACCAGAAAAAAGGATGGCTTGTGTTTAATTTCCAGCACAGATGAAATCAGTCATTTAGAGGGACCACCCTGCACAACTTCCAGCTTTCAAACCACCACCAAACCTCATGCAACTCATCTGTCAGAAGCACACTTCAATAATAAGTGGAACCCAAAGCTCTCTAAACACGCCAATGAATACATCTCTATTGCTATCAAAATCTATAGTGCCCCACAATGAAACCATGCACCCAATGCCCTCATTGAAGTTATATAGGTGACACTAAACAACGACTACATTCCAGAATGAACTCATGGGAAAAAAAATGATAGAGGGGAGAAACACCCAATAACCTGGAGAACATTTTTCACAGAAGAAAATCACTCTATTTCTGATCTTATAGTCCCTGTCAGTTTTCCTTGACTACAAAACACCTTTCAAAGTTGGGCCTGGGAACAAAAAAAATAGTAACTTTACTAGACATTAAATCCCGTAGACTAAACTCATATCCATAGCTCATAATCTAACTGATGTCTCTTCCATCTTCTTTGTTCTCCATGGGAAATAATGACTCTTCCATTTTGGATGGTCTTATTCTTGAACTAGATTGTCTAATTCAACTGCACACCTCTTGTTTCAAAGTTATTTTTGCTAACATCTCTTTGCAGTTTACAGCATGACTGTTTTTATTTATACATGGAGGTAATACAAGCCACTGTTTTATCTAGTACTTAGTTAGGATCTTCCTACTCTATTCCCAGACCTAAAAAAAGATACTTCATGCCTGAAAGAATTTCTAATCACTCCCCCAGCTATGCAGTTGGTTCATTTAAGGTTATTACTAGAAAACCCTGCTTCTCACTATGACCAAGACAGCCGGAAAACACTTACAAGCATCACTTGTATAAAAAAAATTAAGTATGAAAAAAGTCAGAAGAATTCTACAGATATAGGATTCTTTATATTTCTTTTTATAATTCCATTTTGTCATTCATTTTTCAATTCCTTTCCTGCCTCATATTTCGAGAAATCAATAGGAAGAATGAAAAAAAAAAACCCCAACTACCCAATAAGTAGCAAAGACACAATAGCAGAATTGGAAAAACTCTGAAATCATTAGAATCTTCTATTAACTCATTTAGATTTATTTTGCCTTTACCCTACAGATACAAACATCCCTTTTAGGTCAGTGATAAAAATTTTTACCTGCATTATTTATGCTTTAAGACCATATTGCAGGATGCAATTACTGAAGTTGGGAGAATCAAACTTTTAGGCCTAGATCAAAGAAAACTTGGAAAGTAAAAGTGGCTTATTTCGTAAAACTGAAGAAGAATTGTATATGGGTTCAATACTCAACCTCAGCTACCTTTCTTTTTGTTCTCTCCGTTTTTGCATTATGATAGGCATTTATTAAAGGTCTTGCGAAGCAAAAACCAATTTTTGATTTATGCAGGGCTGACTAAAAAAAATCAGTTTGACTGGGGAAAAGAATGGTCCAGTGGTAAACTGTTCCTTTAAGAACACAGATAATGAAAAATAAGCACTTTGTATTCAAATTTATTTTCTCCACTATTAAAAGAACAAAACCATGTAGTGCTGCATCTCAAAGCACCCAGAATGCCACTAGTTTGGGATTATTGGTGAGAGTCCTAAATCTCTTACTGCTATGCCAGTCCTTGAAACATACAGTCCTTTTATATGTCAAATCTAAGCAGAATAGTCTGAAATAGGAAGGAACTAATAGGTATGAAAAGTATGCATCTTCACTTAAAACAATGCCACCAAATTTTTGATTTTCGGCAGTCTGGGATACTGGCTTAGAAACAGTATTTAAAGGCCTGGTTTTTGGGAATTGGCTTACAGATATAGAGATATACATTATAAGAGGTCAAGATGGGCAGCAGGGGTTAACTGGATTTCTAAAGAGGTTGGGAGACACACACACAGAGTTTCTGATGGCCCTGAAAGTAGACGGGCTGTCTAGCACAACAAGACAAACAAGGACAGAGTCTAGGAAACAGCCTGGGAACCAAACAAGTATGTACCATACTGTCCGATAACACAAGACAAGTAACACCAGCAACAAGACCTCAGAGAGCAGGGGGACCTAAGTCCTGGTTTGCAGGGAACAGACTAAATTAGGAGAAGGCCTGGAAGGCTACGTGAACATGTGACCACAGAGAGACAACCAACCAGAGATAGCCAAGGATGAAGAGTCATCAGGAGTCATCAAGGGGGAAAGGAGAATACAAAAGCAGAGACTTGAGAGTAACAAAGGGTCCCTCCCTTTGTCCTGTCCATCCCTCCCTGTTTTGCTGCCTGAGAGGGGTCCCCATTCCTGTCCCCCAGGTAGGGTCCCTGGGTCCACCATGAACAGAGGGCACATACTAGCAGCCCATGTCACTGAAGCAGGGCTGTGGGTCTTGGCATCCCACTTCCAGACTACTAACACCTAGGAGAGAGAGCCTCAGAGCGGAGCCTGCATCCTGACCAGATGTACTTTGACTCTGATGACAGCCCTAGAATTGGTAACTATAGAATGGTTTGTTTGTTTGTTTTGTTGCTTTTTTGTTCTTCCTCTATCAATAAATTCGCCTATTATCAACTGGCCGGTGTTGTGTTCAGTCTAAGGGTTGTACTCACCCGGAACAAAGGTATTGGTGCTGGGTCCAAATCCAGCGTCAACATGAGATACTTTAAATCATGGTTACTGGGCCTTATATCCTGGAGTATCACAGCTGTAAAACAGGCCACAGTATCTTTCAGCTGCATCTTCTTACAGTATTTGATAACACTACATCATTTGGTTGTCATCAAGTTCAATGAAATAAAGTCTGTATCCCTTCCCATTTTCTCCACCCCTTCTGAGTTTCTGGCAATGAGCTGATATGGCTAGATCCAATTATAGTTTCTACTCATAAGCAAGAGAAGGGTTGAGAAACTGTGGAAGAACTCCCTCGTGAGGCTGATTCATGTAGTGCATGTTGTATAATGTATGCAAAAACCTCACACAACTGGGCATTCCAGGCTTAAAGTAGAGCGAGCAGAGTATAAATGGACTTCACAACACTGTGTCACACATGGAAGGTTCTGCAGTTGTAGAACCACAAGACAGAACTGTCACAATTCAGCACAGCCAGATCTTGGACTCTAGGGGTGCATCCAGACAAGCACGCACATACAGTATGCAGCACTGAACACCTGTCTGTGGCACCCCAAACCACACTTGCCATACATACAGGTGTTTACCATACTGCAAATTTGCAATACAGTGGGGGGGGGGAGGTGTTACACCAAGATCCAGATCCAGAAAACCCGCAGCAGAAAAACGTGGGGCAGTGCACATGGTGGCAGCGTGCACCACCCAAAGCCAGAGCCTGGCGGGCCAGAGCCAGACTCCAATGGCCATCCAGGCTCCATGCGCCCAGATAACCACCACTGGAGCCTCAGGAGGCACCCAGAATCCCAGGTAAAGCTGCTTGGGCCAGCCCAGGTGCTGATCCCAGCCTCCCCTGCCCCACCCAGGGCAAGTTGCCGCTCAGAGTGCACATGCACAGGCGCTCCCCAGTGACAAGTAACAGCAGTGCAACTCCATGGCACTGCTATTAGTCTCTGGGGAAATGCACGTGTGTGCTTATCTGGATGGCACCCTAGGTGTCTTGAGTCCCAAAATTGTGACAGTTATTATTTCCTTGACTTATTTTTAAACTGTTGGTAAATTCTGATAATCCAAAACAGAACAGGACTTTTATTTTTGTAATGTAAATAAAAGTAAGTGAGAGACACATTTAAAAAGAGTTGTAAGTTCTAATGCAAAATGCACATAGAAATATAATTCTGTCTATATTTTGCTATTTAAGTTGCCCTATGTACCAAGCAGAGAATTTAAAGAATGCTTTACTCCACTAAATGCAACCTTTTTTAAAAAATACAGCCCTTAAAAATTAGTCACTATAAATACTTTTCAGTAAGGTTCTAGATATTATTAGACTTTATATTTAGCTTGTACCAAGCTGAAGTGAATGAGTCTCTTCCTCAAAGACTAAATTATACACCTGATTATGCTAGTAAAATTCCTTTAATGCAAATGGAGTTACTCTGGTATAGCTTATTGCCATATGTTCTACATCAGCATAACTGGGTTCATATTAGCACTTTTACTAATGCAACTACCTTCACACCTATAACCATGTTATACCAGTAAAATCTAAATTGTAGACTCAGACCTAAATAATTAAAAAGAGTTGTAAAACACTAACATTTAAGCTTGGTAACAATTTACTTCCACTTTTCACTTGTGCAAGTTATTACTCAAGGTATAAGGCAATGTAAATCAGGCACTGAGATGGTAAATGAAAAAAGAGTCGCGTCACAGGAGATGGTGCACAATGACCACTGTAAACCAGCCCCACATTTGCAGGTTCAGTTTGAGGAAAAACAGTTTTTCCCTGAAATATAAGTGGATACCTACAGATAAAGTCCTTAAACTGCTACTGCCCTTACAATATCCCATAGGAGAAGCGAATTACTTAAGGACCCAAGGACCAAAAGGTTAAATGCACTAAATATACTAAAATTAAAAAAGATACTCTCTTTACCAAAAACTTTTGCACATGGCTTACCATACTGTATTGTCTTCACCTCAAATTCTACACCAATACATATTAAAAGAAGTATTTTTAGTTACCTGAAAACTCTTCACAGGTTTAAACAAACACAGGCCTTGTTAAAAACTGAACGGCAGTTCTCAATTCAAACTTTGTGGCATATAAACCCCAAACCTCTAAACCAAACAGCCCTGCTTTTAAAAAAAAAAATAGAACCAGTAATTATTGAGGGATGCGGCAGAAGAAAGCAGGTATTTCTATAGGTATTTTCCCCGATTTTTTTTTTTTTTTTGCTCTTGTTTTTATACCCAAAAACTGTTGGTTTTGACCAGCTTCCAATAAAACATATGCAAGGGTCTTTCAGAATTTGTCATGGTTTCCTACCAGCCCACCTGTTTCCTGGCTATGAGGTACTAGTGGTGGCCTGCCATATGGGCTGCTCAATAGTCGGTGCCCCAGGGCTTCCCAACTCCCTGCAGGCCCTGGAAGCTTCAACATAACACCAGGATCTTAAGTCTTCTGCACTCCAAGTTTCAGAATGCCTGCCTAATAATGGAACAGACTAAGGTGAGCCCAGAGAATTATGGGATGATAATGATCTGGATCTCCCAGCCATTGTTACTCTCTCATGTGAGCTGAGCCCCTCACCAGGATGGAGGAGATGTCCCTGCCTGGACTTCTTAAGAGCCACCTAGTATCCTTGAAGGCAGTGGAACAGATGTCCCAGTGAAGCACCCTTAATGAGCAGCCAACTGTGTATATTATTTCTACAATACACCCATCTAATAAAGACTTTCATGCTTCTCACCACGTAAGTCTGGTCTACACTGGAACACCATGCTGGTTCAGCTACAGAGGCACAGATAAAGAGGAACTCCAGTCTCAGTACAAATACAGTTACACCAAAATGAAACTGATTTCTACTGGGTATAGCTAAGGACCTACTTAAATCACGGTTTCACAATTTTTTTGGAAACTGTGAAAAATGGTGATTGGTGCAAAAAAAATGGTGTTGGCCATGATTTCCCACAGAATCAATGCCCGCAAAAAATGCTTACTGGAATACAAAGAAAGCACAGCAATCACCACAGCCTTAGAGCACATGATCTGAATGAGAACTACTGAGAGGCTAAGCTAGTGACAGACTAAGCAAAGGTGCCAGTCAGGAAAGCAAAAAAGTGTTTCAGTGCCATCTTTTAAGAAGATGGATGCACTGCAGCAATGCTACAGTCCAAAAATAAGTACAAAAAAAAAAAAAATCAAAACACTTTCAGCTAGGACCATGTAATGCAGTTCCGTGGTGGTAAAGTGGTATTCATCTTGCAGTGTGACTCTGGATGCATCACGAAAAAACAGCATTCATTGATCAGTAGTTAGAGTCTGAATCTTATAGAAAGCAAAAGCCTTCTGCAGAGGGTGAAGGTCAGAGCAAGAAACAAGCAACAATGTCCTCAATGCTTAAAAGAACCACTGAAAGCAGTTTAACAAGAAGAGAAGCTACACTCAAGCTAGGGACATATTCACAGATACCAACGTACCTCTGGAGAAAATTAATAACCCGACACTAAAGGACTACTTGAATAAGCACACCCCAAATACTGGCAGTTTCCCCATGCACAAACAAGCTCTGCCAGGGTTATCTACAAGCTTTGCCAGATAATAGATTCACATGTTCAGTCTGCAAAATCTGAATTGTTAGAATTAGAGCCGTCAAATTATTTAAAAATTTAATTGCGATTAGTTGTATGATTAAAAAAAAATTAGTTGCCAATTAATTGCAATTTTAATTGCACAGCTAAAAACTCAAAATTATCCACAGAAAAACTCACATTTATGCAAAATTATGCAGGTATTTTGTCTGGTTGAAGGGGGGGGGGATTTGTGAAGGTGTGGGGGGCTGTGGGTTTGGAGCCTGGGGCTCCCACATACCCAGGCAGCACGTGGGGTACTATAGGCCAAGGGTGAAAGGCAGCAGCAGGGCTGGGTGGGGGGCGACTGTGGCTTTGAAGTGAGGGGCACACACACAGACAGATGCACCGCAGACAGACGGACACCACCCAGCAGGTAAATGTGTGTGCGAGGGAAGCTGGGGGGGGCGGGGATTGAGGTCCCCATGGTGTGGGAGTGGGGCAGGGGTTGGAGTAAATGGAATCTGAGGCCAGGGCAAGTAGTGAGACAGAGCCACGTCTTGTCCAGGCAGGGCATGGGCCCCCCAGATTTGTGCACAAGGCAGAAGCAAGCTGCCGCTGCGTGCTGGGTTCTGTGCTCCACTACCAAGCCATCCCCTGCCCGCCCTGCAGTGAGAGGCACATGGAATATTAAGTACTACCAGCAATTTTTGTGTAACAAGCTTTAAGTCACACCCAGAACAAAGTGTATGCTTAAACTACACAATCTCTTAAAACCGGGCAACACTGAAGATCAAGTTAAACTTGTGGCTGAAAATGTGGTCTGGTTCACGGGGTTTCTAACATGGTTTGAAAGTCAGCAGGCTTTGATTCACCAAAAACACAACAAATTGATGGATTTGATAAATTGGGTTAAAGACATGGCATCACAACAATTGTCAAACTGAAAACCAGTGGAGACAAGAACTATTCCTGACAACAGCTGCATAGTTGAATTAGTACTACAAGTACAATCAGTCACTACCACAGGCAAGTATTTCAGCTGGAAGGCTGTTTAAGCAGTTTTGGTCAGCTGTTAAGTCCTTTCACAAGCGCCCAACCCCCCAATCACCATTTTGGGACCCGAAATCCCTTAACCCCTGACCTTTGCCACCAGAAGTCCCTCCTCTTGCCCCTGAAAGTACAGCTTTTGGGAAGGAGGCTTGCCATCTTGCAACCAGAAAAAAAATAAATAAAAATAAAAAAAATATACACACACACAAAAAATCAAACATCTACAATAACATATTTTAATTTAATTAAAAATATATATTTTTGTCCCGATTTGTGTGTGTTTGCATTGTGTGTATAGAGGCGATTGCATAACAGCTCAAAATGAAATCTTACTCTTGTATATTGTGGGGGGTATAGGAGCAGTGTGGGATTGGGTAGGGGGAGAAGTGGGCAGCAGAGTCCCCCACGGCTCAGTCCTTGTGTCCGCGCTGTTCAATTTCTTTATCAGCTATTTGGACGGGGTAAAAAGCAACCTGTTTAAATTTGCTGATGATACCGAAATTTGGGGTGGGGTGAGGTTAGCATGCTAGAAGGGAGGGAAAGACCGCAGCAAAACCTGGATAGGTTACAGGGGTGGGCTAACAAAAACAGGATGCATTTCAATACTGACAAGTGCAGGGTGCTGTACTTGGGCAGTAGTAACCAGCAGCACACTTATAAGATGGGAAACTCCCTTCTTGAGAGCACGGAGGCAGAAGGGGACCTTGGAGTCATTACTGACTCCAAGATGAACATGGGCCAACAATGCAAGGTCACGGTTGGCAGGGCTAACCGGATCTTGTCATGCATCCACAGGTGCATCTCAAGCAGGGCCAAGGAGGTGATCCTTCCCCCTCTACGCAACACTGGTCAGGCCACAGCTGGAGTACTGTGTCCAGTTCTGTGCGCCCCCACTTCAGGAGGGATGTGGACAACATGGAGAGGGGCCAGAGGAGGGCTACCCGCATGATCCGGGGACAACAGGGCAGACCCTACAATGAGAGACTGCGGGACCTGAACCTGTTCAGCCTTCACAAGAGAAGGCTGAGGGGGGACCTGGTGACTGTCTACAAACTCACTAGGGGGGACCAGAAGGATTTGGGAGAGACCTTGTTTCCCCTAGCGCCCCCTGACATAACAAGGAATAATGGCCACAAGTTATTGGAGAGTAGGTTTAGATTAGACATCTGTAAGAACTACTGCACAGTCAGGGCAGCTAGGATCTGGAACCCACTTACATGAGAAGTGGTGCTGGCTCTTACCCTGGGAGTCTTTAAGAGGAGGCTTGATGCCTACTTAGCTGGGATCATTTGAGTCCAGTTTTTTCTCCTGCTCAGGCGGGGTGTCGGACTTGAAGATCTACAAGGTCCCTTCCGACCCTACTTCCATGATTCTACGATTGTGGAGAGCTATGTGCGTGGGGGGGGGGGGGGAAGGTGTTGAAGGTATGTGGGGATGTATATGGGTGGGTGGGTATGGAGGTTGTGGGGTATGTGGGGGAAATGGTTAGGGGTTGTATGTGGGTGCATGTCTGGCAAGGTGTGTGCATGCAGCAGTGAGCACCCCCCCTCCCACCAAGGTGCACAGGTGTATGTGCTGGGCTTGTGGGTGGATGTGAGAGAGGGTATAGGTGGATGCAGTGTTTGTGGGGTGTGTGATTGTGTGGGGGGTAGTTTGAAAGTATGATGGGGTGTGCATGGGAACCCCCTGCCTGGGCCCCCATGAGCTGGTCAGCACCTGCCCGTCCTGCAGCACCTCCCTGCCATCATCAACAGCGCACAGCCCCAACCTGCCCTGGATCTGCTCCGCACCACCTGGCCATGGGACGTCCTGCTGCCCCCTAGGCTTGCGGCAGGGCTGAGGAAACTCCCTCTGGCTGCCACCACGGCTGGCCTCAGCCCTGCAGTACTGACAGGGAACCTTGCACACAGCCCCAACTTACAGTGCCCTACACCTGCTCCGGACTCACCTGCCCAGGCTCAGCAGTGGCAGCAGCAGTAGTGCCGGGCAGAAACTGTTGCTCGGCGCAGGAGAAGAGGTCCCTCCCCCTCACTGCTGCCAAGCAGTTGTTTGTGCACCCACCTGGAGCCCGCATTATGCTGGGCTGCCCTACAGCTCCACTGCTATCACCACCACCCCTGGGCTGCCCAACGTGGCAGTGGTGACAGTTCAGGGCAGCCCAGTGGGACGCAGGCTCCTGGCAGCTGCACCAAGAACTACCCAGCAGCAGCAAGGGGGAAGAGTTGCTTTTCCTCCCATCCCAAGCAACAGTTTCTGCCCGGCAGCTGTCACCACTGCTAAGCCTGGACTCGAGAGTCTGGAGCAGGCACGGGGCGTGCCGGGTTAGGGCTGCGTGAGCGTGTCCCCACCAGTACTGCAGGGCTGGGGCCAGTAACGGTGGCAGCTGGAAGGAGCCACGGCTAGTTAGGTTGCCTAGAAAGGCAGTCCAGCTGCTGAGTCACCTCAGCCCCACTGGGTGCCCAGGGGGGCAGTAAGATGCTCCACAGCCTGGCAGTGCCTGGGCCAGGCAAGACCAAGAAACCTGATGCTGGCTGTGCAAAGCCCCTCTGTGGGGCAGATCTGGTCCACGGGACATATTTTGCCCACCCCTGCATTACCACCACAGTTTTAAAAAAAAACAGCTCACTCTTTAAAAAAAAAAAAAAAGAAAAAGAAAAAAGAGCTGTTTGCATTTTTTACCCAAATCAGGTATCTTTTTTGAGTTTTGACACTCAGCTTCTTAAATCAATCCCTGGATGGCAGAAAGAGCATAACAACAAATGTGCTGCTTACACAAACTTTATCACAGAATTCCAGATGCCTCTGACTATCACTGCGTTTTGGGAGTCTGTTTCTGGTTTCTGACCAGTTTCCATAACTCTACAACTTTTCTAAACACTGCCTTATAATTCCAAGCAATTCAGCAGATGCACAACATGGAATCTCAGTGTATGGATAAGCGTTCACACTGCAAAGACAGAATGTCTTCTGCAACTGCTGGTGGATGCTGCATACTAGCAGTTAACGACACGAATGGTTTCTATCAAGGTTAGCATCATTTAGTATTTCTGAACTTTTTGTAGAACACTACAAATGATATGGTACTGTTCATATTGTATATAATTTATATTCACAATATATTTAAATTTAGATGTAAATGTAATATTTACATTTATAATAATGTGGAAATTTATACGATATTTCTGCAGAATGTGCCATTTAATTATGCAGGTTTTGTGCCTCAGCCAATCAGCAGCAAGGAATGGAGCCACCAGAACTCCTCTGCCAATCTGCAGCACAGAGTGGGGGCGCTGTTAAATGCCCACAAAATCAGCTCTGCGTGCCACAAGCAGGGCGTGAAAATCCCTTTGTCATGCCACAATTTAAGTAGGTCCCTAGGTAAAACTACCGTACTCCTATCTGGAAAGAAAAATAACTGTACTGGTATAGGCCAGCATCTTCATCAGAAAGTACTTGCCAATACAACTATACCAACAAAATCAACCTAGTATAGCAGAGCTGGCAAAAGTATTGTTTTTTTTTGAATTCCAGGTAAAATGAGCTGGACACTACAGTACTGACAAGAGGACTTATTTGTAGTTGATTCTTTAACACTTCTTCTGAGAGTGCTTATCATATTTTAGGGTGTCAAATACAATGATGAACGGAATCTAGGTACAGCTTTTTTATACAATTATCCATCTAACAACAAAATCCATTTGGAATGCAGTGTTTGTTTGCCTTCTCTATTATCCTTTTGCCACCATTTCTGACAGGAATTCATAGAGCTATTAGTACAGAGATAACAAAAAGAATAACTGAAGTGCCTCCCAACTGAAACAGAACCACCCTAAATATCAGGCTCCTGCTAAGGAGAACCAGCTTATCAAGAGAAAAATTTTCCCACAACAAACTCACCTGGTAGAAATCCAACTAACCAGGCTAATCTGGAGATTTTATGACAAAGGAAACTAGAAGATTGTATAAAATAGGAGCTCAGGCAGATGGGAGTTGTAGCACAAGCCTGATCTTGGAGGCATAAAACCGGTCTACCTGGACATAGATGAGCCTTAAAAAAAAGTAAATTTTAGGCCAAAACTTTCACTCCACTGCATCAGCCCCTCCCCATGCGGCAGCATGACAGGGCTCATGGACACGGCTAGAGCTGGCAACAGCAATGGTCAGGCCCAACTCCAGCCAAATCAAGATACCAACAGCTTCTATTCCCTCTCAGGGCAATTCCTGAGAATATGCAAAAGGTGTTGATGAATCTTTGTAAAAATTATGCTAGTTTTAGCACCTGGGCATTTGGACCAGGATAACAAAGGGGTTTTGGACATCAAGTATTTATACAAAGAAGCCCATAATTCAGGACTAGGGTTACCATATTTCCAGGATCAAAAAAAAAAGGACACGCACACACACACACTTGCCAGGGCTCACACAAAGTGTACGAGACTCCCAACAGCCAATCGGCTTACTGCTCCCAGATCCAAGCTGTTCATACCTGGGAAAAGTGGAGGCAAAGCTAAAACCTGGACATTTGCTCACATTTTAAAAACTCACCAGGACATAAGAACAGGCGGTCAGAAAAAAAAAAAAAAAAAAAAGAACATGTCTGGGAAAACTGGGACGTGTGGTAACCCTAATGTTACCTTAATTCTGCACAGCTCCAGTAAGCCCTGGACCTAGAATTAATGTTTCAATTCCCCCCCAGCAGTCTGGCAAGTTTCAGGTACAGCAAGCTCAATCAAGTCTGCAGCAACAAATAAATATCATACCAATCATTTTAAAAGGAATACATTCTGCTGAACACATCTGTAAAAAGTCACCTGGGGCCACAATTTCATTAAAACAGCAAAACTCTCAAGACATTCCCTTTATTGTTTACATCTAAAAATATCAATCAGTAATTAATTTTACTATGCAAGAGCTATACACTAAAAATAACCTAAGAAGAATTTTTTAAACATTGCAATCCTGAAAACTTACCTCCCCCTGTAAAACAAGGATATTTATGTATTTGTCCATCATCCAAACATTTGGCTTTGTTTTTTGATCCCAGATCAGCATACTTGACCCAAATTCAGTATTATAACAACACTGGCATGTGAACAGAGTAAGTCCCACTAACAGGGCATCAAACAGGTGTCATTAATGTAATAATTATCACTAAGCATTACAGGGGTGAACAACCTATGGCCTGTGGGCCGGACCCAGCCTATGAAGCAGTCTGATTCAGCCCACAGATGTGGGGCTCCAGCAGTAGGTGCTCTCTCTCTCTGCACTGCTGCTGGGACAAGCAGCTGTGGCAGCTGGGTCCTAGACACCTCTGACCTGCCCACCTCTGACCCGAAGTGGTTCAGTAAAGCCCACAAACAAAAAGGTTGCACTACTTTTGAGTATTCAAATAAGGAAGAATACTGAACTAAATGCATTATTCAGTGTTGGTGACCCAGTTCTCACTCACTCACCGGGATATATAGTGAGCAACAGAAAGTAAATAACACTTATTTGCATGTTTTTCACTGTATGATAGTTTTTAAGCAAATACAATAACTTTGAGCTTCCAATATGATAATTTCATATTTAAGACCTGGCAGTGCGGTCCATTTGAAGCTCCTGCACTGGGCTGAGCCTAGGCCTCGAAAGTGACTCCCCTAGGCATGGCCATTCCCTGCATTTCACCGTCTGCTTGCTAGTCATTATGGAACATGATTAATAGGAACTCTGCCATTAAAACTTCCAGCCTGAAAAAGGCATTTAGAAAAACTAATACAAAAAAAACCCAAAACAATAACACCACACACAACTGGTCCCATTCACTGCATCTTGTACAGTCATCGACATGCAAGCCAAGCTGGTATAAAATACTACTAGTCTGTTTGGTAGACTGCTATTCTAAATGACTGGACAGGGCAGAATAACACTGATTCAATTCAAACGAATAGAAGAAGTGTTAAATCAGGACTCCCAATTCAAGGGGAAGGAAGGCAAGCGAAGCTGGAAATAAACTGACTAGATGTCTATTTGATGGCATTACTACAAGTACACTTCAAATAAGCATATGAGAAGCAACAAAGCCACACAAGCACAAAGCTCCAGGCAGGCATTTAATTAACCTGCTTCCCAGTTTTTGTTTAGACCAGGAGTGGGCAATTATTTCGGGCGGTGAGCTGCATACTGAGTTTTGGCAAGCCAACAAGGCAGGCTGCCAGGGGCAGCTAAATATTAATTTTCTAAATATTTTAGGGGCCCTGCGGGCCGGATAGAATGGCCTGGTGGACCGCATCTGGCCTATGGGCTGCATTTTGTCTACCCCTGGTTTAGACAGAAATTTGTAGCACAGATAGCTCTTAAGTTAGCATTAATTTGGACACAAAGCACATGGCATATATGGTACACATGGCAAATTATAATACATAAGATTAAAATGAAGGAAAAAAAATACACGCCTAGGCATCCTGACTGAATTAAGAGCACAGGAGCAACTTAACTTTGGGGGCCTATCTTTCAAACTCCTGATTTCACTCTCAAACCTGGCTCTTAATCACTCTGGTGTAACCTGGGAATAACTCAGCTGATGTCCCGAGAACCCAAGTACCCGCCTATGTAAAGTTACAATGGCTTCACTAGTTCTTAAAACAAATCTATTTAAACGGCATGTTTCCCTGTGTCACCGCTTATACACTCGCTCTCAACTAACCTTGAACTGGTTACATTTATTTCAAACAGCTCCCATAAAGACTGGTTTCTTTCTCTCTCCCTCTCCCACACACAGGGTTGGTTTCACACACACACACATGCATGAACACACACACACGCACGAGTGGCCATTACTGTCTGGGACAGGAACAGCTAAAGGCAACCAACTCCATTTCAGAGCCCAGCCTTGGCCCTGAAGAGTGCTTCTTAAAGGTTCAGTGCCACAGTACAGGTACTCCTCACTTAATGTCAACCCGGTTAGCATAGTTTTGCTATTGCGCTGCCAATCTAGTTGAGAACATACCCAAGCCGCACAATGTTCTGTTAGCTACCACATACTAGTAGGCAACTACTATGACGCAACTGGAATTGCTTAAAGTCACATTTTTCAAGAACGTAACTATGACGTTAAGGGAGGGACAGCTGCATTAGCAGCCCACTGAACTTGGTCTTGTACAACCCTTCCCCAGGGAAGTTTTAGGGCCAGTACGATATAGGAGAAAACAAGCAGGACCAGGGCCTCGCACCTGTCCCTTGGGGAATGTGGGAAAGGAGCCAGCACCAGTCAGTTCCAGGCCCGAGTTTCCATACGCCCCGCCCCGCTACGCATGCGCCGCCCGTCGCGCCAGGCTGCAACGGCCGCGGCCTGTTCCTCGCCCCACCCCCCCCCCCAGCTTTCGGGCACTAGGGCGGACAGGTCAAGCCGCCGGCCAGCACGGCAGAGCCAACCCCAACCTCTCCACCCCGCAATCAACTGCTCCCCTTCCCCACCCCTTACCAGGCTCAACCAGCATCCCTCGAAGAAGCCGCTAACAGCCTGCGTGACCCGGATGTTGATGCCCCCCCCATTATCACCACAGGCCCGGAAGTGACGTGGCGGTGCCGCCGGAAGCAGACGTGGCTGGCCGGGCCGGTTTGCGGTGGTTGGGTCGGTGCTGCGTGGCTCGCGGCCCCCGCCGGCGGCATGACGGGGGGCCGGCGACTCGCGCCCCCCGCGCGCCTGGCGCTGCTGTGCGGGCTGCTGGAGGCGGCGGCGGGGGCCGGCAGCCGGGCGCTGTCGCAGCTCAGCGACGACGTCCCTTTCAGGGTGAACTGGCCTGGCACCGAGTTCAGTCTGGTCAGTGCCGGGGGTGGGAGCGGGTCGCTTTCAGTTTTGCCAGGTGCAGTGTGGCCGACTCATGATTTTGGGCATTCTTAAAAGACTACGCTTCTGGCATGTGAAAAAGCATCTCTCTTTCTTTTATCTAGATTTATATTTATAACTCTAGACAAGAGCAAGAGTTTATTTTTCATGTGGCCAAAGCATAGACTTTAAGAACAATGCCCAAAATCCTGAGAGTTAGTAATACTGCAGGTCACGATTGTATTTCTGTCATGGTTTCCAGCCTTGTGTGATCAGTAATAGTGAAAGTGTTCAGGATGCACACTCGTTTTTGAGGCAGCTAATTGATGCAGTATATGCAAAACCTAAGTCACTCTCAGAGAGTCTTAACTGACTTTTGGGCTTGCTGTTGGCACTTCCTTATGATGGCTGGCCTCAAAATAACGATATGTTGAAACTTTGACCCAGTTCTCGCTCCCTCACTGGGACTTACAGTAAGCAATACAAAGTAAATAAGAAGACTTGTTGCATATTTTTTCAGTGCACAATAGTTTTTCAGCAAATCATTTTGAGCTTCCAATACGATAATTTCATATTTAAAACCTGGCAGTTTGAAGCTCCTGCACTGGGCTGAGCCCAGGGGTGGCTCCCCTGAGCCCAGCTGTTCCCTGCAAGGGGCCACCTGACTCCGGGTTGTGCCGTTTCAGCCCACTGCTGGCGTGCTGTACAAAGAGGACAATTACGTCATCATGACAACGGTGGATAAGGAGAAGTACAAGTGCCTGCTCCCGTTGATAGCAAGCGGGGATGAGGTGAGCTTCCTGGGGCCGTTTCATAGTTGTTAGGAGCTGGAAAGGACCTTTCAGATCATCGGGTCCAGGCCCCCTGTGCTTGGGCAAGAAAGACTGCTGGGATCAAATAACATTGGGTTGGGGGGGGTAGGCAGAAAAGGGAAGGAGAGGGGAGCAAGGGAAGGGGTCTGGCACTTTGATCCCTACTAGTGAGGCTTTCCCGACTCCAGTGGGGGGGGGGGGGGCTGAAATTTAAGACCCATCGCTGGAATGGCCAGTGCTGCACCTGCAGCCTGTTCATGACACTCCTGTCAAACAGAGTGCAGCTCCCTTCCCTTCGGGCCGGGCTCCCCTGGCAGGGTGCATTGCGCTTGGGCCTTGATGTAATGGGCTGCGTGCAGCATGGATAGCACGCAACCAGGCAGCCTTCCAGAACCGGTGCTGAGATCCTGCCTGGGCCAAAAGGGTCATTCCAGGCTCCTGCTGGGTTTGCTGCTGTTACAAGCTGTGTCTCCAGGACATAAAAACTCCTTTAAAAGAAATGAGTGGCCAACTTCTCAAGCAGAGTGTCAGCGTTATTCATATTCTCTGAACACAGTGGTCATGAATAACAGTTCTCTGTAGGGCCATACCCCACTTATCACCCTGGTTTCTGAGTGCCTGCAAGCAGGGCGTTAAGTGATGCAAGTTATGGCTGGTGCATGAGCTTTGTTCTTTCCCTGTTCCCCTCTGTAGGGAGAGAACTAAGTGCATGCAGTGCAGGGTACAGATTTGTAAATGAACGTGATGTGTTTCTGGTAGATGGCCTATTAGAAAGCACGTCTTGTAGTTGTAGTGGAAATTAGCGAAGTATGCAACATTCTTGTTCTTGTGAGAGTTAGGTTCATGATCAAAGACAGCTCTTGAGAAAAATGCTCTTTCCTGCAGAGACGAGCTTTCCCACCGTGCTTCTTCCTGAGATTTCAAGTGATTTCATAGATCAGTGGGGGTCAAGTATGCCACAAATTTGCCCCACATCCTCCCTGCATGCCATTTTGATCCCTTTTCCTTATCTGATCTTCTGCTTCACCTTCTGCTCCCTGCCTGATCTGCCACTGTGCTGCTCATCCTGCCCCAGTCTGCTCTCTCGCTTTCTCTCTCTCTCTCACACCCACCCACCCACCCACCCATGAAAGTTCTGGCACCTGTACTGCAGGTAGGCCGTTCAATGTCATAGATATTCTGGGCTCCAGAGTATTGAGTGTCTTGAAGGTGAAGATTGAGACCTTGAATTGAGTTTGTATTGTTTAAGAAGTCGACTTGGTGTGTCTGCAGGACCTGGAAAAATTCACAGTAGTGTTCTGCACTATTTGGAGCTCGCAGAGGGACTGGTGGCTTCTTATGTAGGTCTGCTGCACTGTACTGCAGTTGAGAGATGAAAATATATAATTACGGTCAGGTCCTTGTCTGCCAAGATGGAATAGTGTGTCTTTGGTATTCAAAGGTTATAAAAATGTCAGTGACTAGCTGTTTGGGAGATTTTGGAGGCAGTCAGGTTCAGAAACATGCTTTAACTACTGGCTGCATTAACTGATTGTGGGTCAGGTTTCAACTTTCGAATCTGCATCATACAATCTAAGGGCACCTATGCACAAGCACAGAGGCTGCTCTGATGTGCTGGATTTCCAGGGCATCAGAGCAGACTCGATTAATCAAGTCCATTGGAGCATGGCACTCCAGCAGCCTGTTGCATCTCATGTATCAGCATCCCCACATTTCAAGTACCCCCACCACCATTTTTAACTAAAGCTTTAGTTCAAGCACTTCCACTGCAATTTTTAAGCATGGGGACACTGATACACAAGACGTGGTGTTTTAGAGCTGCTCTAATTAAAGCATCCCCCCCACCCCTGGAGCATGTAAAAGTGCCCCAAGAGTTTTGCTGTACCCACCAGCATAACCTCTCTCTTGCTGTAGTAACTAAAAACATTTGATTTAATTAGTAAATTGAAATAGGAAGGGGGGGGGCAATTGCCAAGGGGGGTGGATTTGGAGGCAAAGTAGAACTTTGCATAACCTAAGAGGAAGATGGGGAGGTCATTCTCCTTTTAGCACTAATACTTGACTATAGCTCTACAGGTTGATTTTATTTCATTGCTTTTCCACTACTGGGTTTTTCCTGAACAGAGTGGAATGATTTGGCAGGAATAAAGCGGTCTGAGAATTTTCTGCATAATAAGTAGAGGAAAATGTATTTTCTTCCCGACAGAGGATGTGTGTAGCTTTGGAAACAGACTTTTATGTTAGTGGTAGTGGAACGGCTAGCTTAGAGTTCCTTTGTAGGGGAGGTTCTGGTAACAGAGTAAGCCGATGGGGGAGGTGTAGAATAGAAGCAGCAGTCGAGGCTAGTAAGATATGAAATTTCATATCTTCTGCAGCTCCTATTGAAGCAAGGCTGCTTGTGGGAACAGCTCATGTGTACTAGATCACATGTACATTTGTCACCGAGTCACCTCACTTCTGTAGCTGTTGGCTCACTTACAAAATGGTGCAGTCTAGCCCTAGGGCTTGAACCTAGGCAGCTGGTGGCCTTCCCATCTGTAAAGAAACTCAGCAAAATTTGAAAGAACAACAATAAAAAAAAAAAAAAGCAAGGCAGTGCTAAAATAGGAAAGGCAAGCCAAGTAGAGGCTGAGGGAGAGAGAATGAGGACCTGGCCCCAACTATTCTAGAAACCCTGTGTGTGCACAGTGAGATCACCAGGCTATTACAGCAGGTGGGGTGTGGTTAGTGATGACAGAATAGGCTGGAGCCACACAGTCCTAGAGCTCATTAATGTACTGCCTTAGTTGTCAGTGATCTTTGAATTATCGATAGAATGAGGCTGGTTGCAGTTGTTTCTTGTTTACTTCATATCTCTGCACAACAGTACTCAAATTAAGAAAAAATCAGTTAACTTACTAATATATTAATTCTAAAGAACAACATAATGGATCTCTCTACCCTAGCACTGGGAAGGTGTTCATGGCTGTTTGTCAGCCAATCAGAGCGTGGAATAAAGTGTTATGGACAGACAGACGGACAGACTTAGGCTTTTATAATAGAATACTGTGGAAAGAAATCAGTTTTCATAGATTTTTCACTCCTACGTCT
Organism: Crocodylus siamensis; assembly: GCF_052110815.1. Classification (NCBI taxonomy): domain Eukaryota; kingdom Metazoa; phylum Chordata; order Crocodylia; family Crocodylidae; genus Crocodylus; species Crocodylus siamensis. The sequence goes on from NC_143395.1 coordinate 174,647,407, forward strand.
TCTAAATTATAACTTCAAACGTCTTTGTCCTGTGAAAATGTGGTGACAAACACTTTCTACTATATACACATACCATAAAGAAAGAACTAATGAGACAGGTTATAGAAGTTACTTATATACTATAGAAATTATGTTCTCCTCAGCTTGAATGCTTTTTTGCCTTGTATTCTCTCATCTAATTTGCAGCTGTCACTTCTGAGTTAAAACACAAAAAGCAAACAAATTTCTGTACTGTATTTTATTTGCATAATCCCTGAATACATCTATTTTGTCTAGTTTGTTTTTGACTTACAATCATTGTCCCATCCCAATTAAAAATACTTATAGATTTTAATTGGGCAAGTTCTTGGGGACCATAATTGGTTACTGCCTTATATCCTTACAAATCAGCTTTTTTTCTTATTTGGATAAATATAATCTGACCATTGTACATTTAATTTTATCTATAGATGTGTGTGTGTGTGTGTGTGTGTGTGTGTGTACTGAATAATGTATACTGAATAAACGTGGAATAATTTTATTTCTTCTAGGAAGAAGAGAAGGATTACAAAGGTCCTAGTCCAAGAGAACTGTTGGAGCCTCTCTTTAAACAAAGTAGCTGTTCATATAGAGTATGTTTCCTGTTTTAGTTCTTTGGTATGCAAGTTAGCAAATGCCTATATCCCACCCCCTGTTAATGTTTACTGTAAAAAAAATAAATGTGTACCTAAGATTCCAACTGGTAATTTAAGCAGAAATACATTCTCCAAATCTTCACTGGATTTAATATTTAAATTGTTATTGTTGAAAACAGTTGTTCTAAATAGGTCTCCGAGAATTTGAGTAGTTTGTGTGGTTACAGCAGCAATTTGTAAATGGGGAATAGAAGAGTACACTTCCAGCATTCGAGCCAAAATATGTAACAGCTGGTGGTTAAAAGATATGCTGTGGATTTATTGCAAGACCAAAAGATATGTTCTTATAGATACCCTAGAATTGCTTGCTTATCATGCGTAACTTTATTTCCCAGTACATTATTACTCTTTTTAAATATGTTGGTTTTTTTCTCTCTTTTTTTTTTTTTTTTTTAACTGGCCTTTGATATTTTGGGAGTGAACTAGATCCTAGCTCCAAACAGGGTGGCACTGAGAACCAGGGACAGTGAATCCAGAATTATGCTGATCTGGTAGTCCTAATATAACGTCCATGCCATGGATGACTAGTGCTTAATGATACTAAGGGGGCACCAGCGGCCAATCGCCAACTGGGGGTGAGGCAAGGGGTGTCCCCCAGCAGCCAATCACTGACCGGGGGGCAGTGCCAGAAGTGCCACTGGCGCTTCTCTCAGCGCCCCCACAATCTCAAGGAGGGCACCAGCTGTTGCCCCATACTCCCTGGCCAGTGAGGGCCAATCTCAGGGGGGGCATGTGCCCCCACTATGCACCGCCTATGTTCCATGCCAACAAAGAGGGGCAGGTCACCTCAACTAGTAGTTCAAGTACTGTCTGGAGCAGTAACCATAGCTGATCTGTCCTATAACCCTATGATCAGACTGTTCCATGAAGAATTACTTGGCTCTAATATGATTCACCTAAAATAAATCCTGGCCTACAATCTCAACTGAAGACCAGTGTAATTTTACCAATTAGATATACACGGAAAATGATCAATATCTTTAGAATCATGAGAGGATTGCAATTTTTGTTAATTCATGTTTCTGTCTTCGTGTGGCCCAGACTGAAAGCTGAGCAGCAAAATCCAAAGTGAAGCCTTACATTTGTTAAAAATTATGATTGTCATTAACTAGAGTGTAAATCTCTTTTTAGATTGAATCTTATTGGACATACGAAGTCTGTCATGGTAAACACATTCGTCAATATCATGAGGAAAAAGAAACTGGCCAGGTATGTTTCTCAAAGCTTTTGAGTACCAAATGGGAGTAGGCCTTAAAACTGACACTTGGTTTCTGATGCCACAGCAAACAGTCTTACAGGAATGAACATATCTTTTCTCAAATATTCTGAGAGCATTTTACCTGCACTATATTACATAACTATGTATTTTGATTGTAGAAAATAAACATCCAAGAATACTTCCTTGGAAACATGATGATAAAGAATCCCTTAGCAGACCCAGGTTTGTCTGTTTATTTTTTGCTCTCTTTGTTTCATTTTATATTTTTTGGCATTATTTTGTTGTTACCGCAGGAGTGTGCTAGAAATTTTGTGTGGAAACATGAAAGTAGCCAATTAATTCTTTCTAGTAGAGGGGCATTAGAGAGAGAACATATATACAGTCTGGAGAATAGAATGTATGTTGATCTTTTTGCATCTCTAGCTATTTGTCTGTCAGACCATAAGCCGTATAGGGCAGAGACTTCCTTGTGTTAGGACATTACATATCTGATTGTGGACACTGCTACACAATGGTAAAGCAGAGTCAACAATGGTAAACCTTGCATTGCTCTGGAAGGCCTTAAAAATTTCTGTACCACCTTAACAAAACCACTTAGGGGCCTACATCCCAGACTGTTATCCACAGAATTCCTGTCCAGCCTCTGGGCAACCTAAGTTTTCACCAGTAAAGTATTCCAGATTCTTTGAATGCTGCTTCTGCAACTGCCCAGAACGGCTACTGTTTTGGCATATCTGAGCATCTCAGTTCCTGTCTGACACCTAAGCATGTCTGAGAACCACACTTGGGTATCCCTGCACTGCAGTCCATTGAAGAGCTTGATCTGGCACGTATGCTCTGAACGCATCTAATTTATTGGCTGCATTGAACTCAGCACAAAGAATAACAGCCACAGTCACTTTTGGTGAAAACCTTGGCTAGGAGAAGAAGTTTTCTCTTTATTACATAATATCCTAGGTAGTAAAGCACTTGCCTCAATTCTTTTACCCTCTCTTCCTCTCAACTCAGGTGAGAGGGAGTTCAATCTGCGTCTCCCTGGAAAGTGTCATAACCACCAGGCTGTAATTGTTGGCTCCAATTGTGCTCCCTTTATCTCTGACTTGTTAATCATGAATTCTTTGTTATATTCTGGTATCAATTCAAAGATAGCAGTAGAAAGAGAGCCCTTGCACTGGCTCCCCTAGGAGGTGGGAGTTGTGGGTGTGAATCTCTCAGTTTGAGGAGGGCCTAGAACTCCACTTTGCCATGTCCTGGGCAAGTGCACTGCCAGCTGTTTTGTGAAAGGCATGTATACCAAAACTATCATGTCTTTCCTTTCTTGAAAAAGAGCTGAAGTCAGTGTTTAGTCCGTGATCCAGCCCATGGAAATGAGGCTTTGGCGGCATTTGGCAGGGGGGTGGGGTTAGCGGCAGTAGTTTCCCCTTGCCACTGTGGGGAAAAGTGCCAGCAGAGACAACTGGGTCCTTGTACCTGCCTCCCATTTCTAACACTGGGGGGCGAGGAGGGAAGCAAAATATGGCCTGTGGACCAGATCCAGGGTGCCAAGGGATTCTGTGGCCTATGGCAGGTCCCTTAGACCCATGATCCAGGCATGGGGGGCATCTCAGGCCATGGCATGTGCAGCTTATTCTGCCACCCCAGGGCACACAGGACAGTGGGGGTAGCACAGCAGCTGGACTCAGCTCAGGAGCCTCCGTGGCAGTGGCTTCTTCTGACTACTGCTGCCTGTGTTGCTTGCAGACCCAGCCCCATTTCCCAGGCACTCCAGCCCCTCTGCCTCACACCCATTGCTAGAGGCACTAGACAGAGCAGGCAGAGTCTCCACGGAGACTGGCTGGGACCCCTGGAGGCAGGGGGCACTCAGCTAGGCAGATGGCATGGGGCTGCAGGCCAATGGGGAGTGGCAGTCCCTGTCCATGGAACTGACCCCCATCGTGGGGACATGCAGGGAATGGATGGTGGCTTGGCCCTGAACCCCAGGCCCACACTGTCCATAGCCAGCAATCATGGCCTCACCTACCTGCCCTGCTTTCCACTGCTGCTCCCTGCCCACCTGTGGCCCCATCACATCCACTCAGATGAGTGCACCCTGTCCATGGGGTTCCCAGACAGTCTCCATGGAGACCTTACCCATCCAGGACCTCCAGCGGTGGGTGCAGGGCAGATGGGCCTGGGGCCAGATAGGATCAAATGCCGCCCCTTCCTCAGCATGCCAGGGTGGGTCAGCACTCCTACCCCTCACTCCAGCCTCCAACAGCTCACCAAAACTGCTTAAGTTGTTTTTAAGCCCAGATAATTGTCCACCCCTGCTCTACACTGGGTCACTCTGGCCTGCAGCCCAAAAAAAGGATGCTAACCACTGCCCTAAAGGCATGACTTTGGCACTTAAATCGAAGGGTGGTTTGTGTTGTGAAACTTATTCTCGCACTGATGGCTAACTCAGACCTACAAGAAGTCATCTAAAACGGCAAAAGCAAGATTTCAGCCATAACCCTCTCTGGCACTTCCTTTAGCTAGATAAGGCTTCTTCTCTTCGGGTACTTATTATTTTGAATCCCATTCTGGGGTGCCTAACCTTTCTTGGATTCTGTACATGGAATTTAAGTACCTCCTAAGTTGAGAATGTGATCTCACAGTGCTACAAATTTTGTAGAAAGTGAAGTCTTACAAATGGCTATAAGATAACCCCCTCCTTTTACTCTGTCTGGAGTATAGCAAAGACACACTTTCCAACCAGGCCACAATAAAGGGCCGCTCCTTGGCTCCCCCTGTCCCCAGGACTTTAAAGGGTGTGCTGGCAACCTGAGTAGTTTAAGGGGTAGGAAAGCAGCCTGGGACTAGGGCTACTTGCAAGATACCCACAAGTTGCAAGGGCTGGCAGGGGGTATTGGATGTTGCCTCTGGTGAGTCATTGGCGGAAGCAGCAGCAGCATTTCCTTTGCTGCCTGGAAGCAGTTGGAACAAGGCTGTGTGCAAGCCTCCCTGACGGTTCAACATCCGTCAAGTTAACAGCAAGCCAGATGCTCCCCCTGCCCCCATTACTCTTGGAGGTGGAAGACAAAGAGCAGAGCACTGCAGGATAGTGGGAGGTCTAAGTAATGTACCAGGTGTTAAAATTAATGTAGGATACGTGGGTTCCACAAAGAAGTTCCATGTCCAACAATTAACTTCTTTGAGGCAGGTTCACCATGTTTATTGCAGGATACATTTCTTGAACATCTGACAAGTTATGAGTGAAAATATGAAACTCACATTAATTACACAACAAGGGTAATGTCTCTCTTGTGATCCTGCCACATATCAGAGCACTCTTAAGAGTTACTGTAACATATGCTAAAGCCTAATGCCCCTCTACAGACTACATCTTCAGTGATGATCACTGGTGCACAGTATACTTCTTGTGCTCCCTCAGTCTAGGGAGTGAGGAGAGGCAGGAGCTCCTGGTATGCAGCCTTTTAAACTCACCAGTTGTTAAACGTAAATAGCTTCTCCTCTTCGCTCCAGCCGCACCCCAGTTCCTTTGCCCCCCCTTCAGTTTATTATTTTAAAAGTGAATTTTCTCCTCTCTTGCTCTTACAAGCTGGTGAAAATAAATGGCATACCCTACTGTATGCAAAGCGCTATATCATACACAAAACAAAATATTTAGCTTAGAATGTTGCATGTAGGATAAAACTTTAACTGAGTTTTGAAAAGAACTTTACACTTAACTCATTCTTAATTATTCCCTAGATCAAGAAGAAAATGAAAATACAAAAGAAAGTACAAAAGAGGCAAGTGAAAAACATTACTTTAAATTCTGCCATGGAAGCAATTTAAACCTAGATTAGATTACATACTCAGTTCACTAACCAACATGTATGTGGAGAATTAAGTTCCTCGGAGTAGGGTTTTTTCCCCCCATTTTGATCGTTGGTCCAGTATTAAAGAAGGTTACTTGTTCTTCTTCATCTACTGTTTTGTGTTTTTTTTCTTTCTAGTCACAAGTTACTGGACATTAAGGCTAAGGTCATGCCAATTTTTTATAAGTAAATCACTTTCAGTCTTGGTAAAATATTTAGTTGTACAACGCCCTTAATATTGCTACACAACTTAAATATACGTGATATATAAAAACCTAGGAACTTTTCCTTATAGAGGCACATGCAGTCATGTTCTGGCCTGGCAACACTTGTTTCTGTGCTTGTCCAGAAACTCTCCTACCACAAATTCATCTATCTGTTCATTAACAAAGATTGCTTGGGCTTTGGCTACACAAAGGTATGTAAGAGATAGGTGTCCTAGGGAAAGAGAGAGCCTGGTATCCCTTGCTAAATCCTTGACACGGCTCCACCAACCTTCTGTCAATAGCTCTCCTTTGTGTTTCTCTTCTCCACTGGAAGCCTTTCCTTTTGGAGAAGAAATTTAGGCCTTAAAACTCAGTGTAATATTACCTAGTTTTAAAACGGAACAAGATAAATGCCTGAAGCATATTAAGTTTGGGGGTTAGCCAGAGCAGAATTGTTCTGTGGTCAGACATCCAAGTCATGCCTTATTTTAACTTGTAGACTCATACTCTGTATGGACATGCTCTTTTCTTGCTATACCTTATTTTGTAAATTGGAGCACATTTGATTAATACTTCTTGGGAAACATTCATTTCAGCCACAAAAGCAGATGAAGTCAAAATTTGTGTATTATATCCTGCTTAGCTACTTTATACCCAGATGCAGGCAGAAAACTTTCTTTACTTGGGATTCATAGATCTGAGCCTAAAGGTCAGATGCAGTTAGCTGCATATGTCTTTTCTTTCAAGCACTGAAGAATAAGCAGTCCTGTCAAGTGAAAGCTGTTGAGGAAATGTTGTAGTGCCCACTGTATCCAACAGCACAGGGGTTAGAGCACTTGTCCAGGATGTAGCTTCAGTTTCCTCCTCTCCCTGAATATTCAAGTATTCAGTGGGCAGGGACTAGAACCTAAGTCTTCTCTGCTCCCAGTAAGTGTCCTGCCCCCTTACACTATAGTCATGCCCAATGACTATTTCATTATTCCACGCAGAGGAACAGGTTTTGTAGAAAATAGAGCACCTGTACCCTACCTTAGCATGTAGCAATTACTAAGGCACTCTTTTGAGGTGGCTTTCCATTTGAATCCCTCAGGCTGGGGAGAAAATGAGCCTAGCCTACATCTTTCATGTCCTGTATGAGTGTCTACCTAGTGAGCTATTGGACGAAAAGCTGAAGCTGCTGCTCTGAAAATAGTGACCAAACTGCATACCTGAGGACAAAGAATGCCTAGCTTGGGGATGCCAACAGGGCTTTGGCATACAAGAGGTGCTGCGCTGCAAAGCACTGTCAGGACTGAAGCATTCCTCAGTGGCTATGTCTACACGAGATGCTAAGTGCGCAGCAGTTGGAGTTACTGTGCAGTAGTGTTGCCAAACAGCTTTTTCGTGACATTGACTGTGCTAGTAGCTCGTTACTGCTGTGTAGTAGTGTCATGTCACGCTTACTGCCACACACTGCTACTGCTCAGTAGTAACAAGCTACAGCATAGTCAGCATCTCGTGTAGACATTGCCAGTATCTTCAAAAGCTTAATTCAAGTGCCTAAAGATCTTTATTATAGGTTCCAGCTGGCAACTTAACAGGGGCATTTGAGGATTTGGATTTTTGATTTAGGTGCCTAAATCCTTCTGTGGATCTAACCTTCATGGGTCAATGCTCACTTCTATACCTGCAGAACAGTACATTTGTAATGGTCACTTAACTTGCTTACAAAAAAAATGTAATCCATAGTTTTAAAAAAAATAGTTACTAGACTAGAAACTGGCAGATTACAAATTTTCCCAACAAAATAAATACAAAATTGGTAAGGATTTAATTAACAAACCTTAAAAGGGTATTATTTAAATAAAGGAGAAGAATTCAGAATTTTGACTTGTTTTTAAGCCAGGGTTTAAAAGTTTATAAAGTAAACTTTTGATTTTGTCTTTAAAAGTCTTTAATCATTTTTACAGATTGGCTGACATGGGCAGATGTGCCCTCACACACACACAACTGATTCTGTGCTTGCGTTATTTAAAAAGCATCCAAAAATGTATTTGGACTCTTCACATAAGTCCCTTAATAGGCCAGACACAAGAAAGGAGAGAGGGGGGAATTTTGCTTCCATGGCATATTTGTGCATTTTAATCTGTTCCCATTTAATTTTCCTGATCTTCAGTCCTCTATAATAGCTCTTAAATCTATTCTTGGGTGTTACCCTACTTGTACTACTTAGCCATTGCTTTAACTTTGTTGAATATTCACGATTCTTCTACCTATGTAAAAGAAGGCTTCACCCACTGACAACTCCATCCTACTACTTGTGAAGAGAAAAAGAATCAATAAAAGGAAATTTGTAATGTGATAGACTTCACAGTCCGATGATGTTTCAGAAAAGATGAAACAGCTCTGTTGCAGTTTCTAATTATCTCTTGATCTCTCTTCTCTAGATTCCTTCAAAAAACATAGAGGGTCAAATGACTCCATACTATCCAGTAGAAATGGGAAATGGTACGCCTTGTAGTTTGAGACAAAACCTGCCCAGATCAAGTACAGTGATGTACGTCTGTCATCCAGAAGCTAAACATGAGATCCTTTCAGTAGCAGAAGTTACTACCTGTGAATATGAAGTGGTCATATTGACTCCTCTGTTATGCAGTCATCCTAAATATAGGTATGGTGTCCAAATTTCAGCTGATATAATGGTTCTTTTACACATGGGACCAAATGTGTAGTTCATTTTCATTTGCATGTATGAGACCCATGTCCAGGGTAAGGTGCAGTCCTAATCATGCTCTAGAACCTTGCTGAAAATGGGTCTTGGGTTCCTTGTCAGTGAGGATCATATATTATCTTTTGAAAAACGATCTATGAATATCAGTGCAACATTTACTTAATACTACTAGTGGAGACTTACTTCAGGATTTCGCTTCCCCTACAAATTTAATATACAGAAAGGTAGAAAAAGTTGCAGTATTTTTATTTTTAAAAATGACATTTTAATTTACCTTTCCACCTTCTGAGATGCATGTAAGTAGAGATAATAATTGCTGTCAACCTAGATAATAAAAAAAATAATCAGAGGCACTAAAAACTTCCCGCATTCATTTCACAAATGTTTGCAAAGTAGAATGAATAAGTGGCAACTCACTCAAGTATTTCATACTGATATCCACTTTTATGATTTAAAATTGATCACTGAGGATTAGTATGTACGGTAAGCATGGTTTCAGTTTTAATTTGAACTCCCATCTTTTATTTTAAACACAGTAGACCTCTTCAGTTACTTTTAACTTCCTTTGTAGTAAAAGCTTTCCAGACTTGGTCTTTCTCTAAATGTGTATTTCAGATTTTTCTTGAAGAGTGAGTAAAGTCAGTTCATACCACTGAACTATTCAGTGTTCTATTCTAACAAAAATAACACTCTAACTCACATAATTAAGGTAGAAATGAACCAAGTTAAAGATGTGCTCAGAAGGAGGGAATTTAAAGATTTAAAGTCTGTCTTTTTTGCCCAGCAGTGTTGGATATGCTAGTTCTGTCTCTAAACAAACTTAGCCGTAGGTGAAAATGTACTATAGCATACACGTAGCAACCCAGTTAATTGGTACTTTCACTGGCTGTTGAGCAGGAAGATTCAGCGATTCAGATAGAGACACAGCTTTAAATATTTTTTCTGCATACCTCAAGGTACCAGGTGGCTCGTGAATGCTGTGATGGTGGAGTGGATGGAGCATCCCACAGGAGCGCAGAGGGGGCTCCCCAGCGTGCTTAACAGCAGACTCAGAAGTGGATCAGAAGCACTTATGGTCCACCTCCGGGTCCACCAGGGAGCGCACTGGGGGCAACCCTGCACCAGCCCCCTCGGCTTGGCAGCTGGTGCCTTCTGGGTCTGGAGGGGCACCCAGGGTCCCCCTCGGCCAGTCATTGAGCTGTGGGGGCATGTGGGGCCCCTCCACGTGCTCGGCAGCAGACCCAGAAGTGGACCAGAAATACACCCAGTCCACTTCTGGGTTCACTGCTGAGCACGTAGGGGGGCTCCCACACTCCTGTGGGATGCTTCATCCGCCCCAGCATCACAGCGTTCACAGGCTGCACCTGGTACCTTATGATACGTAGAAAAAACATGTAAAGCTGTCCAAATCACTAATTCTCCAAATTGGCATCAAATCTTCAGATTCGAATTTGGTTGAATCAAATTGGGGACAGTGATCTGAATCAACGAATCAAATCACTGTCCCCGATTCAGGCGGAATCCAAATCGAATACAGCCCATTTTGCACACCCCTACTGCTTAGTCTCTGCTAAAGGTAGCTTATGGGCAAGTGTCTGATATACATTTTTTCCTGTAGCAGTAGGCAAGTTACTCCTTAAAGTGGCTTCAGGCATGATTCCTTTCCTTCCCCATTTATTTCATCTTAATGATTAGTAGTTCAACTCAGTTGGAAGAGTAAGATGCTCAGTTCTGTACTGAGTATTTTAATACATTGTTTTTATGCTTATACTGATATTGGGAAAAATGAAAAATACCTAAGTGCATATGGTGATTTTTTTTTTGGCAATACTTAATTGCATAAAACTACATTCCAGTAAACTCCAGCTTTCTGGTGCAGAGTTTTCCTTTTGAACAAAGTTATTAATTTGAAAGTACTTCTTGATTAATAATCTTAAATGCAAAGTGGAATTTTATACTTCCATACATATACTGCCCAGGCCACTGTGCAACAGAGACTTTATAGCACCCATAAGAGAGACTCTTTCAAAAGTACCCATAAGCCTAGAAAATTGCTGGGGAAAGTGTTTTTATAGCACAGAGTCAAGAAGACCTAACTGGTAATGGTAATAATGTTTATGCATATGATGAAAACTTGTAACATGTGCCTAGTATAAGTGAAAATATTACGGTAGATTGTTTAAACTTAAACTTCTGATACCTCCTGATTTTGATTGCTTGCTTCCATAATTTAAAATTGCATTAACAGTGGATGGTCCATAAAAATTGCCTTTTTGCATGGAACATTATGTATGTAATTTGAGAAAACATGAGCGAGATTGCATTCACTTAACTGCTTGGTAGATTTGTTAATACATTTTTTTATGGTACAGGAGAGTTTTATGTTTAAACTCAGTGAGTTTCTCACTCCTGAAGTTCAGTCAAAATGTGTTTATAGTTACTGCCAAAAAAGGGCTCATCTGATAACTTGTATACAAAGCTTAACCCTGAAGTAATTAATATGTTCTAGCTAATTTTTTTACTACTATGCAGAAATGAATGAGTGTGCTGACATAACATTTATGTACAGTGTTAACCAACTTACAAGAATACGAGTGATGTATCCATAACTTATTTGGACAGGTTCAGGGCTTCCCCTGTGAATGACATATTTTGCCAGTCACTGCCAGGATCCCCACTTAAACCCCATAATCTGGAACAGCTGGAGAAACAGCAAGAAATGATGAAGATGCCTTTTAGAAGGGTTAAGGAGGTAGGAATCTTGTAATTTTAAACTGGAAGGTGTCTATTTTCCATATTTTATCTACTTTACAATACATGTAACCTTAAGTTTAGTGCAGCTAGTTCCCTCCCTAAGTCACTTTACAAGATTATATTTTAAGTGGTCTGTAAACAACCAACAGGTATTATTAATAGCAGCAATTTTATTTGAAAAATGTCTCTACATCAAAGTTTGAGCTACTGATCTGTGAAATTTGTTGCAGCCCTCTTTTCCCCCAGCTGCCATTCTTGAGTTGCTTCCCTGAAATTCCATTGCTTTTCTGCCTTTTTTTTGTCCCTTAGCTATTCTGAAGATTCAAGTGTTTTACCTTAAAAGAATGGAAATAATTCTTAGGCATTTGTCAACTGCTTGCTTCACTTGATATCTATTCTAATGTTAATTAACTGCACATTAAAAGTTCATCAGGAGACATACACAATCTAAAAGGTTGTATGTATTAATTTCAGGAAGAAAGTCATTCAACAAAGGAAGAAAAATTCTCCTCTATCCATAAACCAGTCACTGTTGGAACCCATCAGTTGTTAACTGTTGGAACAACCCACATCTCCAAATTAACTGATGACCAGCTCATAAAGGAATTTCTTAGTGGTTCATACTGCTTCCATGGGGTGAGAAGAATAGATTGGCTAAATGTGCATGTTTGTTTTGCATGAATCAGTTCCTAAGAGAGTCTGAAGTTCTTCATTTAACTATGATATGCTGTATTTCTCATAGCAGTGGTGGAGGTATCTTTCCTCTCTGTAATTTTGCCAATGACCAGAAAGTGACCTTGATGTTTCTCTTTAGCCAAGTTCAGGAGCTTATTTGATGTTTTTGTTGTCTACCCTCTGGAACTCTACTCTGTCAAGCATATGATATTTGTGTCCTTCTAAGTAAAGGATTATTGTCTTTGAAAGATGAGCCTATTTTTTGGCACAAGAAATTACATGAAAGAGGTAGAGAGCCAGTATTTAGTCATCATAATTGACCCCTTCTCTCTCTGAGCCTCAGATATTTCTGAACTGATTTTAGCTTTGTCTTGCATATCAATTCTGGTCAAAATACAAAGCTAAAAGCTGAATTTGAAGTGTTCCACATCCTTAAATACCGCAAGAAAGCATACGTAACACTAGCTACATATTGGCCAGAGCACCCTTGGTATCATGCGGACCTTTTAAGGATATCACAGGGTATCAGGCAATACTTACAATGTTATGTATATAAAAACCTATACACAATTCACATGATATGAGCCCAGAGATTTCAAATAGAAAAATCGCAGCAAGTCAGGATGGTTTTGACACTTTGTATCCCTGAATTCTCTGCAACAGAAAAATTGCTCTGTTATTTCTCCATAGTCAAAAAATGAAAAGTGAAAGCTAAGAGCTGACATTTTCCATGAGGTGCCTTGTTCTAACATGGTTGGGAACCACTGTTGTAGACTGAAACATGTTGGGTTTTGGAAAGGAAGACAGAATTTATAAGACAACTTACTAAGGCACAAAAGAGCAAGTAACAGGAAATACTGTAATGGGAACAGGGATTGGAAAAGAGGGTAAAATGACTTACTAGAAAAATTAGGGTGGTTGAAAGGAATGTGGATTATGTGGCTACTCCTGCCTCTAAAACGGAGGGAGAGGGGAATGGTTTTAAATAGATGGATTTGGGACAAAGAAACACACTGCCTTATTCAGCTATAAATAGATGAATTGTAAGTGTTATGCTCACGAGCAGTTAGCCAATAAAATGGGATAAGGCAAAAAATACTTCTAAGTATTCTCAGCGTTATAGACATGCTGTTCTGAATCTACAGTAGTGCTAAATGAGTATCAGGAAAAATGTATTTCTTTTTCTAGGGTGTTGGTTGGTGGAAGTATGAATTCTGCTATGGCAAATACGTACATCAGTATCATGAGGTATGTTTAAACAGTATTTTCAGTGTTCTACCACTGGGTGGCTACCAGGTGCTTTTAATGTATGACAGCTACTACAACTGATCCTGTAACTCAGGGCAGTAAGAAGGGCTGGTTGTATTTTATCCAGTTAGAACCCCTGACTTATGGGAGAAATTGACAGCATGGCATAATTTCAATCTATGCAGTGAAATGCAGACACTCATGTTATATCAGAGTTGAAAAAATTTTAATATAGTTTTCAGGCATGCTCTTCCGGTTATCAAGGCATATAATCTATTGAAAGTAAGTTTGCTATCCAGAAAAAGCCTTCCATTTAGCATATGAGTGGCCTCAGTTATTTTCCTGAATGCAGTAAAAATGTATGGTAATTAACAGCTAAGAGAGACAATCTGATTTTTATTTTTATTTTTTTTATGTTATTTTTTTTTTAAAGAATGTGACCTAATCCTTATCATGTTTGTGATATGGTCACCCTGATGGTCCAGAGTCTCAAACCAATCTTCTGGAACAAGTCAGGGCACTTTGAAGGTTAAGGTGACTATCCTAAGCCTTCTCTAACATCTCTAAATTAAGCTATTGAGGACTCTGAAAACCTACTTCCCCTTGTTCTTGGGGAAGGATGAAGAAAGACCTGGAATGTAAGCCCTTTTCTCTGCTTTGGAAAAAACGTCTTTACCACCAAGAAATAGCAGAGAAGTCACTGTGTCTCATGCCCTCAATAGCAAAATCATTTCAACTTCATGATACAAGATAATAAATATGGGTTGTCCTTATTGTAGGATAAAGAAAGTGGTAAAACATCTGTAGTTGTTGGCACCTGGAATAAGGAAGAACATACTGAATGGTCCAGGAAGAATCCAGCTAGAACCTATCATATCAAAGAAGATGGTAGTCAGACAGTTAGGTAAGGTTAATGGTTATTTTTGTCCCTTTTGGTTAAATATTAGATAACATGTTGAGAACATGAGTTTATTTCCCTGCAGCACTTCTAAATTGCTCTTTAAAATAACCATTTGACTGAGAAACTATTCTAAGCCCACCAACATAACACTTCACTTTCCATTCTAAAATGCAGACTGTTGCATTTAAAAATCAAAAAATAGAATCCTTCTCCATGCCATTTGAAATGCTTGATTAAAAATGAAGCATATGAACTTTTAACTACTTGTCTGAAAATAGTTTTCTTCAGTATTACATTTATCTTGAATACCATTTTCAAAAGTGTGTGTGCACCTTAGGTGCTCAAGTCTCACTGAAAATAAGTGCAACCTAGGCAGATTGAACAGAAAATATTTAATTTATTTTCAGTGAGATTTAAGTACCCAAGGAAAACAGATGCTTATTGGAAATTTTCCAACTTTGACTAATGTTCATGCCTGAAAGTTTTACATTGAGGTTGTCTTCTTTAATGCATATTGTCTTAGTTTCTTGAAAAAACTTCCTTGGAATGAACCGTCTGGTTTTTATTTATTTAACAGTTAAATTCACTGTATCTGGTTACCTTATTTGAGTGCTGAAATTGGCTTCATACTTAATACTGCAGAGGAAGGGACATAGAGGGAAATTATCTAACGGGGTGATCTAGTAGTAGAAATAACAGGCCTTCAAAATATTTTGTAGAGGATTTTTCAAGTCACAAAAGCAGCTGTAATTGAATATTTGTTATCTCTTGGGCCTTAGAGAAAACAGAATATCCTTAAGCATTGGCACAGGTGGTAGGCAACTGAAATATAGCTTGTCAGATTTTTTTTTCTCTTCCTTCTTTCCTTTTTAGTGCATGTTATGTTTATGTTTTGGAGTTGGAAAGTGATGTCTTACACATACTGAAAGCAAGCTGTGAATTTTAAATTGTTAATACCTGATTTTTCAAATTGATGTCTAATTCCAAAATTTTCTGGCAGAATGGTCTCTCATTTCTATGGAAATGGAGATGTGTGTGACTTAACTGACAAGCCAAGGCAGGTGACTGTGAAATTGAAGTAAGTTACATTCTTAAGTAATTTTGTCGATATTCTGTCGTTTCATTAATAGGGAATATTATAAAATTTAGAAGCTAATAACTGAATTCTGCCAGACACAGTAAAAGCTGTGCTATCTGGCACTTTACTACCTGGCATGCTCTATTAACTTGCTGATCCACACAGCAAAAGCAAAACAGCAAGTCCCACCATGGCACTTCCGGTTTTGCTGAGCTCCACAGCAAAGAAGCCTGTGCGGGGCCCCCCTCTCTGTTCCCCGGCACTGACGCACTGGACGTGGTGGGATAGGCGGCAGCCCAAACAGGCAGCAGCCTGAACAGACGCCTCTCAGATAATCAGCAATTTTGATTAACCAGCACTCCCCGTTCCCCCTGGATGCTGGATAACACAGCTTTTGCTGTATATAAAAAAACTGTAAACATCAAGGAAGTTTATCCTTTACTTTTGCGCTTTTTTACTTTATAATGAAATATGTAGTTTTACAGTTTTTACAGCATGTACTAAAAGCCTTTCTTTCTTTAGGTGTAAAGAATCAGATTCCCCTCATGCTGTAACTGTGTATATGCTGGAACCTCAATCCTGTCAGTATATCCTTGGGGTATGTAAACTTGAATTTACTCAGATCAGAATGGAAATAAAGCATATCTGATTGTTTGTCTTGGGCTATAATCTGTAGCGACCAGAGATATAAAACTGAACTAGAAAGTTAGTTTGACAAAATGGGGAGGATTTTCTATCCTGGTTTTGCAGGATCAATGATGCTGTAAGCTACCAAAGAAAAATGCAAAAACCCAGAATTTAAGATAAGCAGTAAACTGAATTTTCAAATGCATTGTTTTCCAAGTGTATTTTAAGGAGATGTGTGTATGCAGTGCTCGAACCCTTAAACTGCTTTTATTTCAACACACTCTAGGTAGCCTCAAAGGTATTTAGAAGCAATTCTAAAATAGTTCACTTTCCAAATGATTTAGAACTCTCAGACTTGGAGGCTTTTTCATTTGTGATGTGAAGCTTTCAAGATATTTAAACCTATGTAATTTTCCTTCAAACTTCTAAATAAAATCTAGACCTCTTGAGTCAGGCCTCTGAAGAACAAAATTGGATTTCTTTTTCAAATAGTTTCAGAACTGTTTGATAGATAGCTTTGATTCGCCTCTGAGTTGTCTGGCTCAGAACTGTTCTGAAAATGTCAGTTTAGCACCATCACCTTTTCCTGTTCTGGTGCACTGAGAGCAGTCTTTGGTATAAGGGGAGGTAACCTAAAATTAAATGTTTTAAAGGTTGTAATTAAAGGTGTTGAATGCTAGAATGTTAACAGTATAAAGTACAAGAATTAGTGCTGTATCGTAAGAGTTAGTTTTCATTACAGAAGCTTAGTCATCTAGAATTCTTTAAAGTAATCTGTTCCTCTGACCAATCATAACAAATATCATTGCACAGACTAGTTCTTTATCTTCCTCCATTTTCCATCCTATGAGCTCTGTCTGCCACCCTTCCATCCCCCTTTATTTCTGGGACTTCCTGCAACTTCCTCTAGTCTTTGACCTTCTTGAAGTTCTGCCTCCGATTCTCACCTTCCTCTTATGGCGGTGGCCTCTACTTTCCCCCATATCAGGGGCCTGTGTGGTGCCATACTGAGATTCCATCCATTCTCCTCCTGCCACCATCATTATCTGTCTGAAAGAGAAGTCATTCAGGGTATTAATGTATTAAACTTCTTTGGGAAGGTGGCCAGAGATATGGTGAGTATTAGCTGGAAGGCAATAATTGTTTGACTTGGTTGCATGAGGGCTTGAATATGAAGCCATGAACAACGCGTACCCCCAGAGGCTGTGGGGGGCAGGCATGGTGACCACCTGCAGGCAGTAGTGTCAGTGGTGGTGAGCAGGGAGGTCCCATATATGGGAAGGGGAATGGGGCACGAATGCCAACCAGCAGTCAGCAACGGCCCACAGACGTTGCCTGGGGGTGGGCAAGCAGCGACCTCCTGCAGGCACCACCGGCAGTGTCGGCAGCGCTTCTTTCAGGGGGTGCACCACCAATCTCGTGCACCCCCTGCATGTCAAAAATATATGTAGCTGTGCTAAAGCAATGGCAGAGGTGCCAGTGATACTAGGACTAGGGGACGCACTAGGAAATTATTGGAAGGCAGGTTTAAAACTAACAAAAAGGTTTGTTTGTTTTTTTCACATGCTGTGCAGCTGAATTATAGAACTCACTGCTACAAGTAGAGACCAACAACTTAACCGGGTACAAAAGGGAACTGGAAAAATTCAGGCTTCATAGGCCAGTCTGTCATTAGGTATTAAACATAATAGTTATGGGAGCAAGTTCCAAATTAGGACTTCCTAGGCTTCTAAATGCTGGCAGCTATAAGGTTTTATCTTTTATTGAGCCAGTTGTATAGTTAGGATAAAGTTAGACAAGCTTTTGAATGAAATACATTCAAAAACTGATGATGAGTGCCCTGCATTCAAAAGTTTGTCTGACTATTCTGGCTACATAGTTGATCCTGTAAAAGAGATTGCCCTAAGAAATCCTTGCTTCTCACATAATTTCTGGACCATCACAGCTACAGCATCACTCTTATGCTATTGGCATCTATAAGGAAAGAGGAGCAGGGGATGTATCAGCCTGGGTAGGCCCTGCATACTTTTTTCCTTATCTTCCACATTTTGCCAGCATGACCCAGGGAATACTGGGACAGATAGACTTGTGGTCTTGTCCCAGTATGGCATGGGTGATTGGTGCTACCTTAGTCTGGGGCCAATAAATGGTAGCAGCTTCCCTGAGGCAGCAAGCAGCAGGGACGAGTCCAGTGTTAAACTTCTAACAGGAACTCAAGGTTCTTTGGGTAAATCAAATATCTTTCATTAGACCAACTAAAATAGTTGGAAAAACTCTTTTTTGCAAGCTTTTGGATACACAGTTTTTCAGGCAGGAAAAGCATCTGATATAAAGAACTATTTACATTAAAGAACTAACAGTTTTGCCGCTCCCCTTCCAAGGGCCTGGGGACTAGCCTTGTTGCTGTCCTGCCAAACCAAGTCACTCCTGCTTCCTGGACATGCTGGGTGCTTGCAGACTTTAAAAAAAAAGAAGTGCTTTACTTTAAATTCAACGTTCCTGTGCCAAGCCTCGCACATGCCCAGAAGAGGCAGTGCATTACTTCAGTCCAGCTTGCCCAGTGTCTGTAAACATTGGCACTTTAGTGGGACTCTTTTGGCAGTTTTATCTAATAGCTGATTGAATCAGCTTTAACTAAAAGTGCCAAAAAGCCCTGCTGAAATGCCAAATCTTTACAGAGGCTGCAAAGCCGGGCTGAAGTGCTACTTCTTCCGGTAAAGTGTTTTTGTTTTTTTTAAACATCTGCAAGCAGCCTCTGTGTTTCCAGGAGGACTTGCCCTGTCACATGGTTGGCTATGACTCTAAAACAATTCTTTATTTCTACATTCTGTCTTCTAAAAACAAGGTGTGTGTTTCATTTCAAGGGACATGGTACGTGAAAAAAATACAGTAGGTAATACAGGCAGTCCTCGGACTTGCAACACAATTGGTTCCTGAAAACCGTGTCTTAAATTGAAACGTTGTAACTTGGAACCAATTTTCTCATAAGAAACAATGTTATAAATGGGGGATTGGTCCCTGAACAAAGGCCTGATGCCCTATTTTCACCAAAAATACCCCAGAATTTTGTACTCGATCAATTATAGGTGAGTAAAATAGCTACATTAATGTATTTATATTGTAAATAGCAATCACTGATTTGGAAGACTTCTTTGAGATGACTTTGCTGGACTTTTTGAAGGGCTCTTGGCTGGAGTCTTCTCAGGAGTCTTGACTGCAAATTTTTCTTGAGTCTTATCTGCTTTCTTAAAGGAAGTGTCCAAGCAAGTTTGGACAGATGTTTTCCAGGGAGATGAGTGATGCAGCGAACTTGTTCGCTGGTGTGGCCTCACATTGGATCAAGCATTGTAAGTCGAAACTGACGTCATAAAGTTGAAACAGGGTGTCAATTATAAACGTTGTAAGTGAGAAACATTGTAAGTCAAGGACTGCCTGTACTGAAGCTTTTTCAGAACCTTTTGACCTTAATTTAAGCCTACCTTGGACAGGCATTGTGGTAGAGACGCCCACATTAGCTTGCATACCAGAAGCAGTACAGGAACATATGCTCAGTCCACATAGCCTAATTTACACTTGAGAAACAGGACATATTAGAATGGGGCTCACTGTGTTTATTCAGCTATATTGCTTTTGGTACTTAAACTAGGTCAGGTATCTGTTCACAGTACTAGATTCCAATGTGTAGACACCTTTATTCTAGCTATACAGAATATGTACCTGTTCAGAAGAAACACTGAATTAATGTTTGCTATTACCAGATCTTGTCTTACCAAGCCACCACTCTGTGTGTACAGAACCCTCTGGACCCATTCCACTAATAGTGACCAGGTTTTAACTACAAAAAAAAATTCCCCTGTGGCTTCCACACTACAAGTTCTTCAGGCTGAAGTACATAAGGAATCTGTGTTAAAATACACAATTTCCTTCTTTCCCCACCTCCCCTACTTTTTTCCCCTGCTCCTTTCTCTGCTTTACCTTTGTGTTTTCCTAATTTCTACTTATTTACGTTCACAGTGACATCCTGTCACACTTTTAGCTTCTCTTTTTCCTTGGCGTCTCAGAACAGGAGAGACTTCCTTCACCTGAAGAAGGGTGACTGGGCCCGTAAGTTTGCCAGGAATTCTTTTCCAAATACTCAGTTGGTCTAATAAACGATATCACATCTACTCAAAGAACTTTGCCTACCACTTGCTCAGCAAATATTTATTCTCTTATGCACCCTATTCGTGGTCATTAACATTTTGTTTTGTTTTGTTCAGGTCGAGTCACCAGTGATCTGTAAAATTTTGGATACAGCAGATGAATATGGACTCCTGTCAGTGCCCAGCTAAATGGATAGTGTTGTTTAAGAAGAACCAAGTTCACAGAAAGCCATAACTACTGGAACCACAGTTGGTATTTCCTGTATTCAAGTTGTTTCTGTAGGATGCTAAAAAGAGAGGTATCCAGCCAGTCAACTTCACCAGCACAAAACAAGGAGAGGAACTCATGAACCACTTTGTGTATATCTGTGTATATAGGAGGTTATTGATAAACTTTTAAAGATTAAATTTTGTCTTGAACCTTTCATTTGAACTGTACAGAAAATCCTGCAAACATATAGGCCATGTTTAAGTGTAAGCAGCTTCAATAAACACTCAAATGAACAAGATCCAACTCCAAGTAGGGAGTTCAACTGCTGGCCTTGAAAAGGAAAAGACATTGAAAACCAAAGCAACTTGCTTCATGTCTTTCAACAGCCTCAAGTAAATGACATTATTTTTATCTTGTTAATAGGACAAATGTAATCCAACACCTATATTTCCTCAAATTTAAAAAAAAACAAGCAACTCCGACTGTCATTTGCATTCAAGCCATCTTTACCTGTATCCCTCCCTCTTTCCTCACCCCAAACAAAACGGGTCATATAAAAGTGCAACTGTAAAAAACATACATGTTAGAATAGTTTTAGGTGTTTGATGTTCAAATAGTTGCTAAATATAACGAAATAATAAGAATAAGTAGTTAACTGTGTTGGTTTGAAGTCAGGCAGAAGGCCGGGTAGAGGTACATCTTTATAGACTGAATCAAGGTACAACTCTACCTGGCCTTCTGCATGATGTAAGACCAATTAACACAACTGTACTAAGTCTAGGCAATCCTACCAAAGGTCTTAATAATGTGTTAAAAATTAGAAGGAAAATGACCTTTTGTTTATATTCTTTAATAAGAGGTAAGCAGATAATGATTATTCTCAAAATTCCATGTGCGTACCTGAATGACAGTAACACTGTCCATACCTTAACTCTCAACTGGTAGCCCTGAAGCCTTTGTAGTTGAGAGCTTTGCTATAGATTTGTTAAGGCTGTAAAGAACTCTCAACTATTGTATTTTAGTTTTTCCATACGTAAGATGAAAACTGACTTACCTTCATTGCTGGGAATGCTGGGGAAAGTAAACATTTCAGTGGAAAGCTTAATGAATAAGTAGCCATAAAAGTAGAAATGTACCCTGGACAGCAATCCATGCTAAAGGAAGGCAGACAACATAAATACATATATTTTGTTTGGGGTGGAGAGAGGGGGAAGGCCACATGTACCCAGGATTCTGTCTAAGGCGCACACATGCACGGCTGCACACGAGTAAAAATCGGACCGTGCACAAGCTTTTTTAGACTGCGCACCTGCCAGAATAGGAGCTAGGCTGCAGCATACGACATTTACAGAAGGTAAGCTCCTCCCCAAGGTGAGGCAGAGGCAGGGGCGGGAGCCTGGGGCAGGCTCCACCAGCCCCAGGAAACTGCTCTGCTCCCCCACTTTGCCTCGGGAAGCAAGGAGGCTGGGGAGTGGAGTACTTTCCCGGAGCTGGCGGAGTGTGCACCAGCCTCAGCCTCCATCCCTGCCTTCCCTCACCTCAAGGAGGAGCCACTGTCTGCCCCGAATGCCTACCCCAGAGCCACCACTGCCGGCTCTGGGGAACTGCTCCGTGGGCTCCACCCGCTCCGGGGAAGTGCTCCACTCCCCAGCCCTGACCCCATGTACCATCTCGCAAAAATGGGGAGCAGAGCAGTATCCGGACCTGGCGGAGCCCACACCAGCCTCCAGCCCTGAAGCCCCTCAGGTCCCAGCTCCTGTTGCCTGCCCTGGGTGAGGAGCGAGGAGCTTACCTTCAGTAGGTGTCCCACACCACACCAAAGCAGCATGCTCACAGACCGCTACTCTTTAGAGGGAACATTGTACGTACCCCTAGTTGACAGCCAATGGTCTAATGCATAAACTATCTTACCCAGGAAAAATCAAGACACGTACTCCTAGGGGTACTTAAAAAGGTTGTAGCAGGTACGCAACTGATGTGGCCAATAATGTGGCTGATAAATGTTGCATGCGTGCACACAGCCACAGCACAGCCCAGCTGTGTAGAGCCAAGCCGGTTCTGAATAGTAAGTTTGTACTGAGGGAAGGAGTGTGGGGGCTGCAAAATGAGGCCCCAGCAGTGGGGGAGAGAGTGTGGCTGGAGTAGGGGCTGCCCAGCTGGGGTAGGGTGCAGGACTGAGCCACATGCAGGGAATGGGGGGCTTCCACTGCTGTGTATGCTGTGGGAGGACATGTGCCCCCAGATCTGCCTACAGGGCAAGGTGGGCTGGCACTGTGGGCTGGGGCAAGGCAGTGCTGGGCTCTTCCCAGCAAGGGGCTGGACTGGGCTGCGCTCAGGGTAGGTGGTGGCAGTGTTGGGAGGCGGGGTTGGGGGAGGTTATGGCAAGTTCTGGAGTGGCTGCAGCCCCTCCTGTAGCCCCCCTCCCAGCACCACCAATGCCTGCCCCGAGCACAGCCCAGTCCAGCCCCTGCTGGAAAAAGCCTGCCCCATCCCACACAGATCCAGGAGCACACCCCACCCCACGCCCTCTTGGGGATATACCTAGCAGCGGTAGCCAGCTCCATGCAGCTCAGTCCTGTGTCACACCCCAGCTAGGCAGCCCCTACCCCAGCCCCACTCCCTCCCCCACCACTGGGGAAGCCTACCCTTTCCCTGCATGCAGATCCAGGGGCACGTGCCCTCCTAGGGTGCGTACAGTGGCGGGAGCCACCCCCTGTGCCTACCAATTCTGGGCCCCCAGGAAGCAAAAGCTGGGGTTTTAAACTTGGCACCCTTTTTGTGCCTCTTCCCACCCCCTGCCATAGCCCAGCTCCCATGGGGGGGAGTGGGCTTCCAATTTCGTATTTGCCCAGGGCCCCAATACACCTTAATCTGCCTCTGCTTGCGGCTCCATCCCATGCTCTGCCCTGGCTGTGCAGTGCCTGCCCCTGCCCCAGCTCTACTCCCTCCCCCACTACAGGGGCCTTGATCTGCCCTCCTGCCCACCACCCCTTAAAGACAAGAAAAAAAGATAAAGGGGTACATGAGCTGAAACTCTGAGACAGAAGGGGTACACTTATTAAAAAAGGTTGAAAACCCCCACATTAAACTAAAAAAAATTCCCACTTTGGGAAGCATTAATTTTAACATATGATTGTTGGTTTACTATGCCAATTTAATTCCTCTAATTTAAATTAAGACCATGGAACACCTTTTAAGTAGCCACCCCTGCTACTAGTCTCCTACACTCAAACCTAATTTAGCTAAAACTGTATACAGTACCTTCAAATGTAACTCAAAATCAGTCTATTGAGATGAGAGACTATACATTCTTTCCAGGTGGACTTACTAAAGTACACTGATTGGATACAATTTGTAGACTTGTAAGGCTGTTCTATAAAGACCTTCCTATTTATTTTAGGCAATAGGAGGAGATAAAACGTTTCCTCACCCAGTCTTCTTAGAAGTGTACCTACCTCATCTTAAAGTTTAGCTTTTCATCTTTTGCCAAGAGAGTAAAAACAAACCAAAAAATGTAAAGCCCCTTTACTCATCCAGAGACCCTCCCTCCCCTGTAGCACAGCAGAGTTTTGCAGACTTGAATGAAAATTAAAGTAGTGCCTGGGGGATGTCACTGAACAGAAGTTGTTACTGCACACTTTTTAAGACTGATCCAGCTACTTCTCTCACCTTTGACAGAGACCAGCACTATGCTTAAATTGATAATTTTGTGTTGCCATCTAGGCCAGGTACAGACATTACGTTTTTACTGGTATAAGTGATCGGAAACTGGTCTATACCAATAACAGAACAGAAACTTGGCGCACAGAGACTGGTTTAAAATGGCAGATCCCAGCCTAAGATTTGTTCCCTCCACAAAGGGTGAATGTGTGTTCTGTTTGCTACTGAACTAAACTACACCGCTTACAGAAAACTGCATAGCTCAGATTGATTCCACCTTGGGAGTTTTGAATGTTTGTACCTAGCCGTAGCAAAACTGCAGTTAAGTCTGCCCCGACTAACTAAATGCAAGATGATGTGGAAGAGGTGCAAAGTCACAGCTATCCAACTTGTGAGTGGCTAGGAGCTGCAGGTCCTTTGACCACACACTGGGCTACAGGTCACGTGAGCCCACTACTACACTGCACCAGTACCTCCATATCACACTGGTGTTCCTGCATTGCACCACACATGCCCCCCACACACATACACCATGCTGCACGGGGTAGACACAGGCTCTCTCACCCCACAATCACTGCACAGTTGTTAGAGAATAATGATTTTGGGTCAGTACTGATCAGAACCAAAAGGAAAACAGTGACATAAATGATAAAATTGTACCTGTAATAATTCCAAGGTATTGAAGTTCTTTTGGTGAAAATACAATAATTAGTAAGAATTATTCTAGCATTCATGACTGACTTGGCCCCATTCTTAAGTGTTTGTTGACATTTTTATATTCTAAGTGGGGCAGGAAGCAGAAGCTGTAGAAGGGAGGGGGAACAGATTTTGGTGGTAGAAACAGGAGAGCAATGGAGGGTAGTCGTGCCTGGACTGGGGCCACAAGGTAACCTCAAGAGGGCCACCTGCACCACCAGGCCACCAGTTAGATAGCCCTGGCATATGTGACAGGCATTAGAGCAGCGGCAAGCAATTATTTTGAGAGGAGGGCCACTTACCCAGTTTTGGCAGGCTGTCGAGGGCCACATGGGTAGCCCCGCCCCTTGACAGGTGCCCCACCCCTTGACAGGTGCCCCACCCCCTGGTCACCATCTTAGGATCAACGTTCCAATGTCTTGGGACCAATGTCCCAGGGCCAGCACTGGTGGGGCCCAAAGTGGGGCATAGGCTGGCAGGGGTCCGTGGAGCTGGCCTGGGCTGCACCAGCAGGGAGAGGGGGGAGCTGGCCCAGCTCCATAGAGCCCCTGCCAGCTGGGACCCTGCCACCCTGCTCTGGGCCCCACCGGCACTGACCCCAGGGCGCCAGTGCGGGCCCCGTGCTCCTACTGGCTACCCACTTGCTCACACCAAGTGCCTCCCAGCCCCACGGTACAGGCTGGGGGCAGCGCACAGCCCCGACCGCCTGCTCACTGGCAGGGAAGAAGATGGTGCTGAGCATGGGGAAAAGTGGCCCCTCACCTGCCCCGTGGCCAGAGCCCTGCATTGCAGGCAGTCGCAGCCCACACGGGGCTGTCCAGAGCAGGCACAGGCAGCCCCAGGCAGGTCTGCAAGCAGCTGCGGTGCAAGGCGCTGGCCATAAGATGGGCGAAGGGCCACTTTTCCCTGTGCTTAGCACCAGCTTGTAACCCACCCCCACTGTCAGCCTGTCGGGGGGTGGGTTACAAGCTGGTGCTGAGTGCAGGGTGGGGAGAAAGCAGCCCCTCCCCTCCTCATGCCCGGTGCTGCACACTGCAGCCGCTCTCAGCCTAATTCTAACATACTCTAGTGGGTGGACTTTGCTAATTTCTATCTACATTGGGTGTGTAGTGCCCAGTAATTGTCATTTATTACAAGCCAGACATGTTTCCTGTTTCCAGTATAGTTGTGCAAAGTGAATTTATTCTAAGCAAGGCTGAACTGAAACTTTTCATTTAACACGTGAGCAGTCCCTGTTAGAGTCACAGCAGAACTAACAGGCTGTTTTAACAGGAAAGCACATATTTTGCTGCATGCTATGTTTACAGTTTTCTAAAGGAAATGGAAATGCAAGCCAGCTGACATTGTCAGTTGTGTCAGTCCTCAGTCTTTGTACCTTGCTGCATCTTAATTTTAAGAAGCTGTCTGTCTTATCCACTGTTAACTTCATATAAATATCTGCACTAAGAAACTTTCTTAAATGCTAATTTGTGTGAGAATCAAAGAAAGAAAGGGCATACCTTTTTTAATTCTAGATTAAGTTAATCTCATAGGTTACTGCATTATCTCCCCCTATAGTTTCTACTAGTGACTTCTATCTCCCTTATGTAGACCCTTACTTTTTTATTCTGTTGCTACACAGTTCCATTTATATCCACTCAAATCTTTTATTTTCTGCAAACTACATTAATGGCTACATTCAATAAAGGAATTAAGCACCTACATGTTAGGCACTATAGTGCACTTAATCTTCAAGCAGCCGACCCACAGAGTGGACTTCAAAGTCCAGAATGAGATCCCTAGGTTCTCTGTACAGTGCCTGGGAAGGGTTAGTAGTAAGCCTAGCATGCCTGGGGAAAGTAAGCAAATGCTACATGCTGAGCAGGAGCAGCATAGAGCTGCCAACTAGAAAATGCTAAGCAGAAAAGTGTGTCTGAATCCCCTACCCTTCTCTAGAGCATATGTGATTATGAATCAGGTCTGCAGCCAACTGCTTCCATCTGCTTGGACCCCAAAATCAGGAATCCTTTGAGGTTTGGTGCTTATATCTGTTCCTTTATAACAGACAGTGTAGTTCATTCTTCTCTTGCACAACCTTTAGTATAATAGCCTAAGGTTTAGAGGCTCTTTGAATTCTGCCATAGCTTGACGAGATTCATATCTACATTTCCCACCTCCCAGCAGCATTCAATCATCAAGTCACAGGCTTGGATGGGTTAAATATGCATTGCTATGCAGAAAGAAACACAAGTTTTTAGCTAATGACTGTCTAAAGTAAAATAAAGATACAGTTCCTGGTACAGGGACGAGACGGTGTCTCCTACCCTCAACTAGGCTTCTAGAAAGGTATGGTGTCCCAACCAGCCTTGTTTTAAAGGGACATAAACAACACTGCATTTTGTGAGCGATCTGAGAGCAGCTTTCTCAAAGTAAGTCTCCAGATTGGATCCTTCTGGGGGCAAGGTAGAGCATTATCAACTTTTCCTTTCCCAGTCCACAAAAGATAAGATGTGCAGGCTAGGGCAGTGCTAGACATGTCCACAAACAGATTGTTAGGCATCTGAGAAATTTCAGGTCAGGGAAGGGTCTGGTGAGTTCAGATGCTTCCAGGGTGAGGCAGTTGGAAGTAGGATTTTGGGACTGCAGCTTTGGAGTCAGACACCTCAAATCAAAGGTGTCTATTGCTAATTAGACATCTAAAATAAGGGTAGCCCAGTTTTTCAGGAGGGCTGAGCACCAATGTGCTGCTGATGTCAATGGCAGATGCACAGCAAGCCACTTATACACCTGAGATTGGGAGCCTAAGAACTCTGGTATGAAAGCTCTGGTCACTAATAAATGCAACAACAGTGCCATAATCAACTCTCAATTTTATCTGCAGACTTGTACCTAACCAATGTACTATAAGGGATAATATTACACCAGGGGTTGGCAACCCTCAGCACATGTGCCAGAATGTGGCATGTGACAAGGCCAGAGCATGGCAAGACATTTTGCTTGTCTTCAGGACAGATGGCAGGGGAGCTGCAAGGGACCCAATCCTTGCTGTGGCAATGCAGGCCCAGCTCATTGCTGGCGGTGGGTGCATACACACCTTGGGGCAGACAGTAGGGAAGGGGCCCTGGCACCCGCCATGGAGCCCAGGCTGCTTGAAGAAAGCAGAGGAGAGGCTGCAAGCAGCTGCACCAGGTCCATGGAGCCCTGGCCTGGCACTGGCTCACTGCCAGTGGCAGGTGCTCATGTACCTAGGGGTGGACAACAGGGAAGGAGCCACCAGGCCTGCAACAACAAGGATTGGGCCCCTTATGGCTCCCCCACCATACTAAGTACTAGTTCCCCCTCTACTTCCTCTACCTCCTGCCTGCCCTGCCACCTTCGAGGGCCACTGTACTTCTTCCCATCCCCACCAAACTGCTCCCCACCGTGCGCTAAACAATAGCTGTTAAGTATCACCCTCCCTCCCCCCATTTTGTTTCCCTGGATGTTTGCCCATCTTACAAGTAGACATTGTGGGTTTTTTGGTATTCTGTCTGAAAACATTGCCAACTCCTGTGTTACACCCTTCCTCTTAAACTGCAGGTACACATTTCCTTAAAGAACTGTCATTTTCTACACTGTAAGAGATATGTTGATTTCCAATTTGACCATCTTCAGATAATGAGTTTTAGATAACAAAATCATAATTAAAATACAACAAAAGCATTTGGGGAGAGCAGATTCAGACATACTCGGTGCATCTACACAAGGTGCTTTACTGCACATCAGACTAATTTAATCTGTGGTCAGCTTCCACATGTGTGCAGCAACTACTGAGCATTAGATTAGTCTAATGATTGCTAGCACTGATGGATATGGGTTCGAGAAAGTGACACATTCAACTAATGTGCCAAAGTGCACATGTAGACGCTGACCAGGGAGCAAATTGCTCCCAGTTAGCCCAGGCAGCAGGGGGCCACAACTGCCTGGCTAAGCTCCAAGAGGCGGGGAGAGCCATCCCTGGCTCCAGGAGCAACTCCCAGCCATGTTGGCTGCACCCTGGGAGAAGCACGTGCAGGTCTGAGCCACCAGCTGGGGAGGCAGGGCCCATGAAGCCCATACTGTACTTGTCCTTCTTTCCCCTGGAGCTGCAATCGCAGTGGGGCCCAGAGCTTCCCCACAGTGTGTGTCCTTCAGTTGAGGGGGAAGCGCTGGTGTGCAGAGCAGCAGGGACCACACAGGAGCCACAGGGCTGGGAACTGCCCTCATGCTGCTAAGTGCCTAATCCCATCCTCAGCTGGGCTGTCCACATACCTGTTCCCCTGCAATACCTGGTATAATGGCAGAGCAGCTGCAACTTATACTCCCAAATGGCTGTGAACTGGTTTAGCCTGTACAGGCTGCAGTCACACCTCTGCTGCAGCAGGGGCATAACCTAAGCAATTTAGAAACAGTGATATACATCCTTTAAAATACTGGAGAAATCCATTGTCAACATTGCTAAATCTGTTGGCAGGAAGGCTTTCTAACAGTTGTATTCAGAGGAACACATTGCAACCTGCAGTCATAACTGCATAAGTTTTCACTCCAATTCTGCCTATTTTCATAGATTTCATAGACATTAGGGCTGGAAGGGACCTCGGGAGATCATTGAGTCCAGCCCCCTGCCCAAAGGGCAGGAAGTCAGCTGGGGTCATAGGATCCCAGCAAGATAAGCATCCAATTTACTCTTGAAGGTGTTCAATGTAGGTGCTTGAACCACCTCCGCTGGCAGACTGTTCCAGACCTTGGGGGCTCGGACAGTAAAGAAATTCTTCCTTATGTCCAGCCTGAAACGGTCTTGCAGGAGTTTGTGACCGTTCGACCTCATCATCCCTTGGGGTGCTCTGGTGAACAAACGTTCCCCCAGATCCTGGTGGTCACCCCTGATAAACTTACAGGTGGCCATCAGATCACCCCTGAGCCTACGCTTTTCCAGGCTAAAGAGCCCCATGGCGCTCAGCTTGTCATCGTAAGATCTGTTTTCCTGACCTCTGATCATGCGCGTGGCTCTCCTCTGGACTCTGCATAAAGCAAATGTGCATGGTTCTATCAAATATTAATTTGTAACAGAGTGTAATATGCACTCAGTTAACCGGGAAAGGAATATATATACTTATATGTAGAGTATTAATAGCTTTCCTTGACAAGTTTGTTTGCATCTATATATATTTAAGAATAAGTGAGGAAGAAAAGAATCTGAACAGCTGAAGTCTACTGCTGTCTACTGCAGCAAGTCTACTCATGTCATGTACAAGCACTATATGCACCCTCAATCACTCAAAAGAACATTATTAGATTAAAGAGGAGACTTGTTAAGGAACTGAAATGTAGTTTATCTAAGACGTTGTAATGAGAATGTTGTTTGAAAAATTATTTAAATATTTTTGCTCCCAAATGGTAAGACTAACTCACCTAGGGGTTGCAGTTACTATCAGTACATAGAAGCAACTAATCAAAGCAGACCAACAAGGACATTTTTAAACATATGATTCTGAGTAAATGGAGGATGGAATCTTCTTGTGCAATATTAAAGAGTTTAGTTGCAACATATCTGCCCTTGCCAAAACCTGCTCACTGAATGACAGGAACTAAAATTGGAATTTCTACTAGAAGTTGAAGGATTCATGCTTGTCATGTCTGCACTTGTGTATCCCCTCACAATTGCTTTGTCATAGCAGTGATCTTACAAATAACAGAAGAAAAAGGTTGCTGATGTAGAAACCTATGTAAATCATTGTGACATGAACAGGAAAACCCATGGAAAAAATCAGTGTCCTAAAAACAGACCAACAAGCCCCTCCCTTCCCACCCCCCACCCCCAAAATATGTAATGAGGACTATCAAGGAGATGAAATCTTGTCCCAGTGGCAAGGTCACCCCCTCACAGACCTTGGGAGCAATTTTCTCAAGCTTTCCATCATCTACCTTTAAATACACAGACTACTCCTTTTCTCACACTTTCAAATATGCAGTCACCATAAAGAAATTTGCTTTGAATTTCTTCTTTCAGTTCACATGCCTTAGATGGGAACATTTATCACCAGCTGTCAATTAAATTTACTGCAAAGGACCAGAAAGTGAATCAAATGTTTATGCATAAAGCAAGCTCACAACCTATTTGCCAGAGCAAAATTGACACTGGTATCAAAACCTGGCTTGTTCCACTTAGTCAGGCAAAGGAGGTAAGTAGAAATGTGAGTCACAGTAGATTTTATTTGGACAAGGAAATTCATTTCCCATATTTCTGAGGGTCCAGAGTGGCATTTCCTGCATCTGCTCAGCCCATTTCAGGATTGAACAAGGAGATACACTAGCACTAGTAAACCTTGATCTCAGCCCATTTTTTTATAAAAGAAAATCCTGCTGAGATCTGAATTTTGAGTTTCTGAAGTGTAAGCTGAACCTATCCACAGAAGACACTGTACAGGTCCACACATGCTATCTTTGATTCTACAAACCCCAGCAATTCCTCCTGTATCTTACCCAGAATTTTTAAAATAGTATTTTAAAATAGCTTTCCATACAGAAAAGTAGAGATTTCTCCCCTTCTGCAATTTTTAAAAAGGATAAACAAGATTAAAGGCTCCCCACAAAGGGCCTGACCTAAACTAGAAGCTGAGACCTAATCTCAGATGTTATGGCCCATGTCTCCAGCAGTCTGGATGTGAATCAAACAGTCACCTGAAAGAGGACTGCCCTTAGGCCCCTACCATCTTCTCTACTAGCACAGAGACAGTATTAAACCAGCTGCCTCCTATGTCCCTGCATCCTATATAATGAAGGCTTGTGGCCAGTGGAATGAAGGCATGCCCAGAAACTCACTCCCCTGCCTGCTATATCAGCTGTACAGCAAAACCAGTCCAAGGAGTATAAATACCACATCTGCACCTTTCCTCTAGAGCAGGGTTCAGCAAACCCTGGCGCACATGCTGAGCATGGCACGCAAGGCTATTTTGCTCAGCACATCACCGCCAGCCTGAGCTCTAAGCAGCTGCTGCAAGCCACCGAGCCCACGCTGCTCCCAGCAAGCAGCTGGAAGGCTGCAAGCCCTGCTGCAAGCAGACCAGGCTCCACAAGCTGGCTGCAGCAGTGAGACTGCAAACAGCTGCTCCGGGCTCCGGCATGTTGGCACTCCGGCACCTTCCAAGGTAAACATTATGTTTTTTTTGGCACTCCAGCCAAAAATCATTGCCTACCCCTGCTCTAGAGCTACACTGTGCACTTCTCTACCTTAGCTAAGCATCTTGGCCTCTAGGTTTTCCACTCTTCAAAGGTTTTACTGCACAGAAGAATGTCCCCCCTACAGAACACAGAAGAGCTGCTCTAGAAGCAATACAAGTTACTGGCTCTGTGCTCTGATGCTCTCAGTAATGCTATGTATACTTCCATGATTCACTTAAGGATTCCTGTCTAGGATACTGGAGTTCATGCACCGTGTGAGAAATATGGGGGGCATAGTATAATAAATACACTTAAACATGACTGCACTGCATGCAAGGCCAGACAAGCACTCCAGATTGCATCTGCAGACACCCCACATGGATCTGGCCCATGGACTGACCCTGCACCACAGGATCCAGCTCCCAGACTGGCCCTGCGCTACTCCTCTAGCCCACGAGGCCGGGGCCAGAAGGCTTGAGTACCACTGTGGTAGAAGAAGGACAGCTGGATTGGGATTGCTTGAATAGAAATGGCAGAAAAATCCAAGCACGATAAAACTTGTCACGTGGAAGGACAACTCAAACTCAAGGAAAGTAAGATGCAAGTAGAAAGGAAGCAAGTGAAACTCTTGGGGTTGCATTCTCCCAGGACAGGCCACGACTAACTCCTATGGGCTTCGCTGGGAATTTCTAATCTCCTGTAGCTACAAATGAGGGCCACTGAGTTACAAGGTGGATCAAATTACCAGTACTGCCCTTCCATCTTTATGTCATTTGTCCTACCACTTGATTCTTGAGTGGGTGGGATTGGTCACAAACAGAACAGACATCTTGCAAAACAGAGGATAAGACTTTATTCATGGCTGAGGATGAACTAGGTTGCCAGGGTCTATTTCTAACACATACACTATTATCATTTGCATTACAGCTAAACAACAGCTCAGCTGTGAAATACCCTGGCATACAGACACATTTTCTAAAACTACCTAAAATGAAAGTTTCCAACATCTTTCCTACCTCCTGAAACCTTTATTCAATTATTAGAATGATTTGTATTAATATCATTCATATATCTTGGGGGGTCTATAAGAAAGTTAAAAAACAGCAGAGACTCACCCCCTGGAAGAGAGGACAACGCCAACAGGTCTTTTTCAAAATGGTCAACTTCTATGGCAAACAATGTGCCCTTGTTGCAAAGAAGACTAACAGCATACTGAGCTTCATTAGTAGGAGCATTGCCAGCAGATTGAGGGAAGTGATTGTTCCCCTTTATTCAGCACCGGTGAGGCCACATCTGGACTACTGTGTCTAGTTTTGAGTTCCCCACAACAGAAAGCCAGGGTCTAGGGCAGAGCCATGATTCACTCCCCACATGCCTCTGCCCACAGGACTGGTGCCTGTCATAAGGACATGTGAGCAGCTGATTGTGGCATAGTCTCAGGCCCCAGTCCCATGATGGAACCACCTTGCAATCCCAATCTGGATCCCAGCTCTGGCCCTGCTCACCGTTCCCACTCCCAGATGCCACTCCCTGCCCACCCACAGCCCCATCCTATCCACCAGGCCAGACACCCTGCCCGCGTAGATTCCAGGCCGGTCTCCATGGAAATCCTCCCCACCTTTTCTGTCTGGTGTCCCCAGCAATGAGTGTAAGACAGATGTGTCAGGGTGCCTGGGCAGTGGGGCTGGGGCTGGTGGCAGTGGAGGAGACTGGCAGGTGGCAGTGGTTAGAAGCAAGTCCCCATAAGTGCACGGCCCCCCAGCCCCACTGAACACCCACCCTAGGTGCTACAGCCTGGGCTGTCCCTCCTCACCTGGACTGGGCTGAAGGACCCGCCATGGGCAGGACAAAATCCCTTGGTGCCCAGATCCAGCCCACAGCCTGTATTTTTCCACCCCTGAGCTAGACTGTTCTCAGCGGTAGCAGCTGACAGGACAAAGAGCAATGGTTTCAAGTTGCAGCACAGGAAGTTTAGGTTTGATTGTGGGAAAAACCCTCTCAGAAGGAGGGTAGTAAAGCACTAGGAAAGGCTACCCAGAGAGGCTGACAAATCTCCATCCTTAGAGGTTTTTAAGACCTGGGTAGACAAAGCCTTGGCTGGGGTGATCTAGTTGGGACCCAGCCTGCTTTGAGCAGGGGGTTGGACTAGATGACCTCCTGAGGTCCCTCCCAGACCTCATTTGCTATGATTCTAACTTTAGGGCAGTGGCTGGTTGACTGGCCTCACTTTATTTAAGGGGCCGGGGCCAGGAAGGCATGCTCGAAAAGCGTTTCTCTATCAGTGAGACCACCTTCACCCCCTCTGGCACCGTACTGGGCTCATAATAATAGTAGAGATGGCTCAAGGAATAGGCCTCTCTCACACTCAAGGGTCCCCACTTCTGGTAGAGTTAGCCGGATTACTGTCAAGCCACCTGAGTACAGAAATAAGGAGAACTGACCAGAATTTCTATGTTTTGGTTGTTCCCTTTCTCCTGTGGGCTCAGGTGGGCCATGGGAAGCAGATTACAGCTTAGAGCAACCTGGAGATTGCCCAAGAACCTGGGACCCCAGAATATGGGAGAACAGAGGTGGCCTGAGACCAGCTTTATCCCTCTCTCCCGGTCCCACTCCCTCTGAAGTGGGACCAAAAGGGATCAAAAGGGATCAGCCATGGCCAGTCTAGCTGGGATGATCTAGTTGGGGCTGGCCCTGCTTGGAGGAGGGGGTTGGCCTGGACCAGTGACTCCCAAATGCAGTTTGAAAACGGTGCTAGCTTAAGTACCACTGTGGGACAAGCTGGGGCTAGAACTGCTTACTCGTATGCTTCATGCTTTCACAAGAATGTACCAAAGAAGCACCTGCAACTTGATTTTCCGTTTTGTTGCGAGAGACTGCAAACCACAAGCTAATGGCTAGAAAGTCCCAAACTTTGCAACCAATTTCACAACTATGTAACCTGAAGTACGCCTGCGCTAATGGAATTTTCCAATACCTTGTAATCAAGTATATAAGCAATGGAGAATAGGCATTCGGGGTCGGCTTTGATCTGAGTCTCATGACTGCAGGCCGACCTGCTTGCAAGCAATAAAGGCTTTGTCTCTGTGGTTTGTGGTGTGACTCACTTCTGGGGACCAAATTGGAACTTAGCCTCCAGGAGCTCAAATGGCCCCTTGTGCAACAATTCTGGCAAGCCAGGCAGGAGAGCTCTTGGACCACCCCGGGGCCGGACGACAAGACCACCGTACGTTCTCGTGGAGTGCGCACCAAGCCATAATTTGGGCTTGCCATGAGGCCGAAAGCGTGAGTCGGGGCACCCGGGAGGTTAAAGGCACTCCATCTCCTTTTGAGTCACCCCACCTGCGGACTCCGAGGACGAGGTACCTAGGCGTGTTTGGAGTGAGTATACTAATTCCCTGTCTCATTTTGTTAGTATTGTTATTTGTTGGTCCGTCAGGACGTTGGTCTGGGAATACCTTTTCCCAGGAATCAGAAAGAGACGTTATGGGTACAGGTCGCTCCCGAGTAGAAAACTCCTCCACCTCGTTGGGTTGTATACTAAGAAACTTCGATAAATTCATTAAATATGGGGAATATGGGGATTATGGAGTAAAAATAACTAAGGATGAGCTCACGAAGTTCAGCCAATTAGAGTGGCCGACCTTTGGAGTAGACTGGCCAGGAATGGGATCTTTTGATATTGACCGGGTCACAAGGGTATATGATATAGTAGTTCATGTGTACTGCCTTGCTTAAACAAATGTGCTAATGGGTGAAAAGAAGCAAAGACCCTCAAGGCTCTTTATGTAACTTAAAGGAAAATGCTGAGGCAAAAGAGAGACTTGAGAGTCTGATAACTTCATACACTGTGGAATCAGTGACATGTGATACTTTCAGCTTGTAATTTTAGGGAGTTCATTAAAGCACCTTTGGCACATGTTTGAACACTTAGCTGCCCAAGCACAAAATCTGCTTTCCAGCTTTGGCAAAATGTAATAGTGGAAAAACATAGCTGCTTTACTTCCCATACTCCAGCCAGTCATCTGGTGAGCTGGCCATTGGAATTGTTTGAGGTTACTTGAATTATTTTACAGTTGTACCATTTTTAAACACATATGGGTTGCCAGCTTCTCCCCTTTTACTCATTTAGGAAATGATAAAAATAAGCCATCACTCTGAGTTGTGCAAAACTATGCTTCTGTGTTAATGCTTTCTGGGTCCTGGCTCTTCTGGTGAACTTCAAGGGTAGACTCTGCCCCCTTTCTCCCAGCTCTCTTTTTTTTTCACCAGTGAGCAAGGTAATATCAGCTTGAGCAGTCGTACTGGTATTGTGAAGCCTGCTTTTGTATATACTATACTTTTGTCCTTTGTAGACTAAGATGACTGCATGCAGAAGGGGAAGGGGGTGGAGGTTAGGTCACATGAGTACATAGGTGACATAAGTCTGATCTTTGCTTTGAACAGTTCGCAGCAGAGGCAGGAGAGCGATGAAGACTGGATACTAGAGGGGGAGAAGGGGATTGGACCCTCCGAGAAATATGTCCAGCTGAAGAACCAGGGTGGAATAGTCGCACTGCCGCACTGCCGCAGGAAGGGACAGAGACAGATGGCAATGTTAGCGGCAGCAATTGCAGGGAAACGTGAGGTGAGAGAAGAAAAAGGAAGGGAGCGGGACGTGTCGAGGCGGATACATGTGCCTATTGTAAAGAAAAGGGACATTGGAAGCGAGAGTGCCCCCGGCTGAGGGAGAAGAGGGGGGGAACACTCTAAGTCCCACCAAATGAGAGCTGAACTCTCCGGAGAGGAATCGAATTGATGGGAACCGGGATCCAAGGCCACCACTCTGCAGGCAGAGTCCCGCAAGGATCCCATGGTAAAAATAAGGGTTGGTGGCAAAAATTATGAAGCATTAGTAGATACTGGGGCCACATTTTCAATGCTCCCCGAAAAACCCCCGCTTGGAGGGGAAAGTGGAAAGTATGTAACCGTAGAAGGAATTGAGGGTAAGCAGAGTAAGCTACCCATGTGCGGACCCCTCCTCACCAAAATTGGCGACAATTTGCTTGAGCATGCCTTTGTTTATTCTCCTGCCTGCCCGGTTGCCCTGCTGGGACGAGATCTCCTTACCAAACTCCAAGCCGAGATTTTTTTCCGAGGAGACCAGATGGTGGTCCAGCTGCCAATGAAACAAGGATCCAACTACCAGATGGCACTCTTGGGGGGCGAAAGCTCAGCAGTGGGAATTGAAAGTTTAGAAAACGTACATCCACAGGTATAGGCCGACGGAACCCCCGCAAGGGGCAAGTTCGTGACGCCGGTAAGAGTGCGCCTCAAAGAAGGGGAGGGGCCCATTCGTGTAAAACAAAATGCCCTCAATAGACAGACTAGGATGGGACTGAAGCCCTTGATAGAGAAGTTTAAAGGATATGGCTGGCTAGTGGAGAGTTCGTCTCCGTTTAATACCCCCATACTCGGGGTACCCAAAGCTGATGGGACCTCGTATCGACTGGTACAAGATCTACGGGCTGTAAACCAAAAGGCCCTAGCAGATCACCCAGTAGTCCCAAATCCCCACACCATCTTAACCCAGGTCCCGCCAAACGCAAAGATCTTCTCAGTGCTTGATTTGAAAGATGCCTTCTTCTCCATTCCTCTCCACGAGGATAGCCAAAGGCTCTTTGCTTTTGAATGGGAAGATCCGGACACTCACCATAAATCTCAACTTATGTGGACTGTTTTGCCTCAAGGATTTGTATCTGCCCCACACAATTTTTGGCATCTCCCTCCAAAAGGACTTAGAGGAGTGGAAGCAACTACACTCGGATGTTACCTTAATTCGATATGTTGACGACTTGTTGATAGCCAGCCCTAACCTAACTCAGGGAAGGGAAGCAACTGAGTCATTATTGAACACACTGGGAAAGAGGGGATACAAGGTGTCTCAAGAGAAGGCCCAGATATGCCAATCTGGAGTAACCTTTCTGGGTTATGAAATATCAAAGGGGACTCGAGCACTCAGCCGGGACCGGATCTTAGCTATCCAAAACATGCCAGCCCCCGCATCTCCTAAAGAACTTCGAGCCTTCCTGGGGCTCACCGGGTTCTGCCGATTATGGATACCTGATTACAGGGGAAAAGCTAAAGCCCTATACGACTCCTTAACCAAGGAGGGCCTAGCAAATTGGAAATGGACGAGGGAAGAAAACAATGGGCTCACTAACCGGGACAAGCTTGGCAAATTCACTTTGCTGAACTCCCCAAGTCTGGACGACATCGATACATCCTGGTGATGGTAGACCAGTTAACAGGATGGATAGAAGCTTTCCCAACTCGGACAGCGACGGCATCAGTGGTGGCATGCACTTTGCTGAATGAAATCGTGCCCCGATACTCCCTTCCAGAATCCATAGAGTCCGATCAGGGGGAACGCTTTGTTGGGAAAGTAACACAGGAGGTAGCTAAAGCTCTAGGAATTCGATGGAAGCTCCACACTCCATGGAGACCTCAGAGTTCAGGCCAGGTGGAGCGCATGAACAGGACCCTAAAAGCAATGTTAACAAAAATTTGTATAGAAACACGCTTAAAATGGCCTCAGGCGCTCCCACTAGCCTTAACTCGTATCCGTAATACACCACGAAGAGGTATTAAATTGTCCCCCTACGAGATAATGTTTGGAATGCCACCCTGAGTCTTGCCACCAGGAACTCGAGAAGCAGTCACCTTTGAGTTAGGTATTACTGAACTTAGAGCATATGTTATTGCCTTGCAGTCTGTTCTAATCTCTCTCCACAGATACACCGCCTCCTTTCAGCGACTTCCCCTAGACGCCCCAGTCCATAACTTCCAACCAGGAGACCAGGTGCTGTGCAGCAGTGGAAGCGCGAGCCACTCTCGGAGAAGTGGGAAGGCCCATACCAGGTGTTGTTAACCACCCACTCCGCAGTGAAGCTCAAAAATCACGATCAGTGGATTCATCATACAAGAGTTAAGCGATACTCGGGTAAGGAGGTGAACAGCAGCTCCCTGGGTGAGCCCGCACCGGAAGCCAGGCCACCCTCGGAACAAGACCAGTGAGCAAGCAGGGGACCTCACACTCCGACTTAAGCGATCGTCTAAGACCTAGTAGTATGGCAAAACAGTTGCTTTGCTTGCTTTTTCTCTCATTCCTCCCAACTACCCCATTCCCCTTTTCTGAAGGAGTGTTAACCTCCTCCTATCAGCTTGCTAACCGCACCACTCATAGTCTAAATCTTTCTGCCTATTGGCTTTGTGTATCCCAGCGAAGCTGGGGAAGCGCTATCCCAGCCCCACCATCCCTGTGGGGTTCTCTACAGGCTAGTAATTCTCAATGGATGAGAACACACCCTAAATCAGACAGAGGTCAGTCTCTGAGAGGAGGGGAACAAGCGCTTAAGTCGGCGTGGAAATTCAGAGATCAGCCTTTTACAGCAAAAAGCCCAGCATCCGGGTCCATATTTGGATATATTACTAATCATGCTGAGAATTTATACCCAATTTGCTTGCAGAGCAATTATACCAGTCATCAAGGCTCTGTTTACCTCGGCAGCATAAGGCCCTGGCAATGTAATATTACCTTTTCGATCCAACCCCCAGAATTTACTACAGGAGGTTTCAATTATTCTGTATTCTCCCCCTTGCAACTTGAAAACTCTTCAAGACGCAGGCAGTACTCAAACTACTCCTGGGGTAGACCCACAAACTCACACTCAGCTTTGACAAAGGGAGGGCCAAATGCGATCCTATTGTATCAATCATTGCAGCCTCAAGGACAGGTCCTTTTCGATAGCAGCCAAGGGTTGATCTTCTTTGCCCCCACAAACGACACCTCCTACAAAGATCCTTCCCTAGATCCCTTGCTCTCAGCTGCTATGGCTGCTCAAACGTTGCAGGCCTTTGTCGTAAAGGAAACTAGGAATGGAAGGGAGGTCAACCTCAACCCTCAGCACTTATATGTATCCGTCGTCTTTAGCAGTGTCCTGTCCCCCGCATCAGGATTCTACTGGATATGTGGCAATCGGGCCTACTGGGTCTTACCCCCGGTTGGCAAGGGACTTGCTCCCTAGGATTCGTATTGCCGCAGATCGAAGTAGCCCCCTCTGGAACACCACTCCCCTTCCAACTGCAAGCAGTAAATAGACTGGCTAAAAGGGCGGTCCCTTTGCTACCCCTGATGGCAGTAATAGCTGCTGCAGCCGGGACGGCTGGAGTAGCCGCCGGGGGAACTGCACTGGGGTTGCGGCAGGAACTATCCCAAGAAACAGCTAAGGCACTCGAAAAGACAGGTGAAACCCTAACTCTGCTTCAACAACAACTTGACTCACTCGCGGGGGTAGTACTCCAGAACAGAAGAGCTCTTGACCTCCTGACATCAGGATAAGGGGGGACGTGTCTATTTCTCCAAGAAGAGTGCTGCTTTTATGTAAATCAATCAGGACAGGTACAAGAAAACATAAACGGGATATTACAGCACGCTAGCAATATCAAGTCATTAGGATGGGGAGGTTGGACAGGAGGACCAATGCAATGGCTACTATCGCTGCTTCTACCCCTTATACCAGTTTCGATGATAGGATTAGTCATCCTGATGTGCGCACCCCACATAATACAAGCACTGAACCGGTTTATAGCCGGCAGGATAAAAGCAGCCACCCACCTACAACTTATAATGCTTCACAGAGGTCAAACAAGGGAGTAAAAGAAGGCATCTTGAGGGGGGATAATTGTGGGACAAGCTGGGGCTAGAACTGCTTACTCTTATGCTTCATGCTTTCACAAGAATGTACCAAAGAAGCACCTGCAACTTGATTTTCCGTTTTGTTGCGAGAGACTGCAAACCACAAGCTAATGGCTAGAAAGTCCCAAACTTTGCAACCAATTTCACAACTATGTAACCTGAAGTACGCCTGCGCTAATGGAATTTTCCAATACCTTGTAATCGAGTATATAAGCAATGGAGAATAGGCACTCGGGGTCGGCTTTGATCTGAGTCTCATGACTCCAGGCCCACCCGCTTGCAAGCAATAAAGGCTTTGTCTCTGTGGCCTGTGGTGTGACTCACTTCTGGGGACCAAATTGGAACTTAGCCTCCAGGAGCTCGAACGGCCCCTTGTGCAACACCACTAACAAATGTTTCCGTTCAACCTTGAGTACCGCCATCAAATCTGTGTCATAAAAAGTAAAGGTAATAAATCCATTAGCGCGTACCGCCATCAGGTTGCCTGCGTGCCACTGGTGGTACCCATACCAAAGGTTGGTCGGGATCGGCTGGCCTGAGGGCCCTCGTTTTCTCCACTTCCCTGATCTGACATCAGCCTGACGGGGGTGGCTTCCGTCAGCAATGGGGACCGACTTTCCCCTGGCATCCTGCTGAGGCAGGCCGCTCCTCCGCCTTTCTGCCCGCAGAGTTCACCTCTTTGCCGGGGCCTGGGTGCTGGAGCGGGGCGGGGCGCGGCCTGGCATGCGGGTGGCAGGAGGCGGCCTGACGAGCCTGTCAGCGGCGGCTGAGCACGGGGCAGGGAGGTGCGGGCCCGCCCCGCCCCGCCCCGCCCGAGCTGCCATTCCCCGCGCCGGGCCGGCGCTACACGAGCGGGCGCGGCGGGGAGCAGCAGCGGCGGCACCACAGGCAAGTCCGGGCCGGGCCGGGAGGGCGGCTCCGCTGGGGGCCACAGCGCGGCCGGCCGAGCCCGCGGGCGCGGGGAGGCGACGGGCGGTGCGGGAGCCCAGTCCCACGGGCAGCGCGGCGGCTCCAGCCCCGCTCCGGCAAGTGCCCGTAAAGAGGAGGGCTGCGGAGGGACCCAGTCCCACCCCCGGCTCAGAGCAGGACCCTCCCCACCTAAATCATCCCACCCACGACTTTGTCTACCTGAGTCTTCAACGCCTCCAAGGATGGAGATCCCACCCCCTCTGTAGGGGACCTGTCCCAGGGCTTCACCGCCCTCCTAGGGAGAGGGTTCTTCCTCAGATCCAGCCAACACCTGCCTCGCTGCAGCTTGAGACCACTGTTGTCCTGCCCTCCGCCACCACTGACAACAGCCCGGCTCCATCCTCTTTCCAGCCCCCCTTCAGGGAGCGAAGGCTGCAATCAAATCCCCTCTCCGCTTTCTCTGGTCCAGACTCAGTAAGCCCACTTTCCTCTGCTTCTCCTCCAGGGGCATGTGCGCCAGCTCCCAAACCATGCTTGCTGGAGTTAGGATGGGGGTCATTCAAAAGATACTTGGCAATACTCTGCAACTGCAGAGGATCCAATTATTCAGACAGGGTTCAGATGGAGAGAGGATTGCTGGGTGCTGCTCCCGAAGGTAGAGGTACATGGCCATGGTCCAAGTTAAGGTTGCAAAGTTTAGGTCAAGGTTGATAGCCCTGGTAGCAGGGAATGGGTTGGTGCTTCTATCTTTTGTTTTAAACAAATTCATTTCCTTTATAAATAATTTGGACCAAAGGGCTATTTTTTATATACCAGACATGGGGAGGTCATGCACAAATATGCTTCAATCATGATGAAAAGGCAGAGGCACAAATGAAGATTTCAGTAGAGGTGCATTGTCACTGAAAAGGTTTGTAAGAAAGGCAATATGAAGCAGCAAGGGAGAGGTAGATTTGAGAATGGCAGAGGGGAAAGGAATTAACAAAGTTACAAGCAAGGTGAAGCTCTAACAGCTGATCTGTAAAATAGACTTGAACTCCCATGTGCCTCAAAATATAATCCTAGATATCACACACACACTGCCTGAAGGTGAAAATTGACAAATTTCACTTACATCAATTAAGACTAAAGTAAGTCACATGCCAGTGGTAAAGTTCTGACAAAACATTTGTCAGTCTGAGAAACCTGCTGCTCTGAAACACTAGGTTTGTGTATCATGATTTATCACATTGTGAATTGTGATGAAGCATGAGACAGAAAGCTGGGTTTCAGAGCACAAGGTTTCTCAAACGGACAAATGTTTTGTAAGAACTTTATCTCTGGCTGTTCTCTAAGACACGGGACCACTGTTAGCCTGTGGCTTATTTGACACTTACATGAAGTGCCCATTCACATTGTTCTTAAATTACTTAATGGCTCCGTTGCTATCAGACGATTACCAGCAAAATGGTTCTTGGATGTACAAATAAAAAATATGACACCAAACCCATATATGGCAAGGCTGAATGTATTCTTGCTTCTGTAATGGAAAGAAGGCAATATAAAAAACACTCAGAGCTTGACTATACCACGCTGGCATTAATAACAACTTCAATTTTTTTTCTTTAAAGTGCTATGCAGTGAGTAGCATGGTCCCTTGAATCAAAGCATCTGAAAATTGCTTTCAGATTTGCCTCTTGAAAACAAGAATAAAACTGTAGACTTTTTTTTAATATTAAAAATCATGGGACCAGGCATATAAAGAACAAGACAGTTTCTATATTAATAAGCCAAGAGTTAAATTGCTTTAAGGTTATTAATTTATAGGTAATGTAGGGAGGATTATACTGATGGTTTCTACATTTTTTTCTGTGTAGGATGGGTATCCTCATCAGAGTTCTTCGTTTCTACCTCATTGCTTTTTTATTTAATGGAGCAAATGGATTCCAAACTCAAAGAACGTCTTATATGTATGGCTTCAAATTTTCTAACTACTCTTACTTAAACCTTTCATCTATACATGAGGCACAAGCTCCAAAAACTTCAAGAGTCCTCAATTTCTCACATAACATTATTGAAAAAATAACCAGAAGAGACTTTGAAGGGTTTGTTGCTCTGGAAGTTTTAGATCTTTCCTACAATCAGATTCAGGACATTGAACCTGGTTCCTTTGAGAACCTACTCAGCCTTGTTTCTGTAAATCTTTCATTTAATGACCAGTTGCACAGAATTCCTTATCTTGCACCTCATTTAACATTCTTACAAACAGGTGAAGCTTCTGGGATTCCACAACATAATATATATTTTGAAAGGTCATCAGAAGCTGCTTTGGAGTCTTTTGTGTCAGCAGAAGAGCAGCGATATCCTGAAGGTTTATATGGCCTGGTAAACGGTCATTCCAAGTTTAGTCGAACTGCACGGGACCTTCAGGAAGTAGATGAAAACAGAACGGTGTTGCCCTCACCTACGTTAAGGCACAAGATCTGTGGCAAGCCAATAAATGGAGTGCTTGATCTATCAAAGAGTAATCTATCTGAGGAAGAACTGACAGAAAAAATGGATGCC
Source organism: Crocodylus siamensis (assembly GCF_052110815.1). Taxonomy (NCBI): domain Eukaryota; kingdom Metazoa; phylum Chordata; order Crocodylia; family Crocodylidae; genus Crocodylus; species Crocodylus siamensis. The sequence goes on from NC_143395.1 coordinate 174,691,395, forward strand.
AGTCATTGCAAAGATCACCTGGACAATATTGTAGAACTGAATATAAGTCACAATAATCTGGAAATTGATCTCTTATCACTATTTATCCTCCTTCTTCCAATGGAAAATGCACAGTCAATTGATGCTAGTTACAACAAAATAACAATCAGCAATATAGAGCTTGGAAAAATTTGTGACTTTCCAATCCGCAGGCTTATGTTTGTAAATATCAGTAACAATCCCCTAAACAGTTTAGATACAGTGTGTCTCCCTTCAACTATTAAAATAATTGATTTATCATACACAAATATAAATCATATACCCAAAAATTTTCATGAAAAATTATTTAACTTGGAAAGAATATATGTTCAAGGAAATCAGTTCATCTATACTGTAAATTCAGATGACTCTGGGAAAAATGTAAGCAAGCCCAAGCCTGGAACTGTACGTATAACTGCACTCTCATTTGTTAATACCAGAGAAGGTACACCTATCGAAAGCCTGCCAGAAAAAGTAAAGTACTTAAAAATGTCTAACTGTTCTATTGTGGAACTCCCCGAATGGTTTGCTCGTACAATGAAAAGACTGCTATTTTTAGACCTCAGCAATAACCCCATCTCTAAACTCCCTGACTTACCAAGCTCTCTGCAGCATCTGGACTTAAGCAACAGTGACATTAAAATAATACCACCAAGTTTTAAATCTCTAGCCAATTTAACAGTGTTTAAAATTCAAAGCAATAAAATTACAGACTTCTCTCCTGAATATTTTCTGTTAACTTTAACAGAATATGATGTTAGCAAAAATAAGCTAAAGGTGCTAAATTTAAATGAAAACCTGAGGAAAGCTGAATATCTCAACATTTCTGGAAATGTAATAACCCAAATTGATACCACCAGCCCACTTTCTGCACTCACTAATCTAGACAGCAGTCACAATTTAATTTCAGAGCTCCCAGATCACTTTGCAAAATTTCTTCCAGTACTGAAATATTTTAACTTATCAGGAAATAAGATCTCATTTTTACAGCCTGGATCTCTCCCAGAATCTTTGGTTGAGTTAGACATTAGCAACAATGCCATTACCACAATAGTAGAAGAGACTTTCGGACATTTGACAAAACTAAATGTTTTAACTGTTCAAGGAAAGCATTTTTTCTGTAACTGTGACTTGTACTGGTTTGTGAATACATATATCCATAGCCCACAGTTGCTGATAAATGGAAGAGAAAATCTTAGCTGTAGCTTTCCAACAGATAAAAGGGGTGCATTAGTTGAGAAAAGCAATCTAACGCTTGTGCATTGTTCCTTTGGCATTCAAATGGCTATCACGGCTTGTGCAGCCATATTGATCATGTCAGTAATAACAAGCTTATGCTGGCATTTTGATGGACCCTGGTACATAAGGATGGGCTGGTACTGGTGCATGGCAAAACGGAGGCAATATGAGAAGAGACCCGAAAACAAGACCTATGATGCTTTCATTTCATACAGTGAAAATGATGCAAGTTGGACTAAAGAGAATTTGTTGGAAAAACTGGAAATAAAGGGGTTTAAAATATGTTACCACGAAAGAGATTTCAAACCCGGGCATCCAGTTCTTGGGAACATTTTTTATTGTATAGAGAACAGCCATAAAGTCCTATTTGTTCTCTCTCCCAGCTTTGTAAACAGCTGCTGGTGTCAGTATGAGCTGTATTTTGCTGAACACCGGGTTCTGAATGAAAATCAAGATTCCCTCATTATGGTTGTGTTGGAAGACCTCCCACCCAACAGTGTGCCACAGAAATTCAGCAAACTTAGAAAACTCTTGAAAAGGAAAACCTACTTAAAATGGAGCCCTGAAGAACAGAAACAAAAAATATTCTGGCACCAGCTAACAGCTGTCCTGAAAACATCCAATGACCCAATTGTATTAAAATCCAAAAATGGACTGAATCAAGATACATATGAGATGGAATTTCACTAGAACAGGGGTTTGGTGAATGGGATGCAGCCCACCAAGTGAATTAATTTAGGCTGTGAAGCCCAGATATCAGTGACTGGCCAACACACATGTCAGCAGGAAGAAGCAGTGGCTGGACTGGAAGCACCAGCCCAACTCAGACCAAGTTACGTTATTGCAGCCCATCTCTTCAGAAAGGTTGCTGACCCCTGGAGTAGAAGAATACATTAAGCTTGTAATCGGAAATTGTGCAGCCAAATAAAAGCATATTGCAATGTTTTTAATTTCTGCAAATTTTTTAAATTTGGAAGTAGCTCTACGAATTGATTAATCCAATGAGAGGTTAATTATTAAAATACATTCTCCCATGTGTCTTCCTTACTTACTTAAAAAGAACCTATCATCCAGCCAAATTTGAACATTTATAAGATAAAGTCATCACTTTTTAGGTATGATTTTTTTTTCTATAGCAGTTTTAAATTTCTTCATGGTTTCATGAAATGTAGTAGAAGCTCGGGTCATATTACGTAACCTAAATATCTTCTCAGACCATAGAAAAGGGTAACCTTTGTTGCCAGCACAAGGTGCCCGAGGGAGGCAACAATTGGGTTCGTTGCCCGGTGTGCGTCGCGCCAAATAAACACACTGGGGGGAAAAGTAGACAGAGTTTATTTGAGCTCAAGTAAAAGGCGCAGGGAGACTGTATTGTCTCAAATCCTGCGCGCCTACCCCTGCAACAGTGTATATTTATACCCTGGTCATTTTCTGCAGTAGTTTTCCACTAGCTGGCCCCTCCCTCCCCTTTCTCTCTGAGTGGTGCCCTTGCATTCCACAGATAACAGTTTCAGCTTGCTACTCATCCTGTTTTCCAGTATTACAGGAGATTACAAAAGTCAAAGAAAGGGTTACAAAGGTTGGGGAAGGGGGGGGGGGGCCCTGGCTCACCTGGGCCTAGAGCAGAGGGGCTTCATCGACACTCGTGGTCTTCCATCCCTCTGAGTTACCTAGGGTTATGCCCAGTGACACCAACACCTTCTTCAAAGGCACAGATGCAGCTAACATACTGAGATCCAACATTGCTGGAATGGTGGTGAACCACGAGATAGAAAACTAGGGTTTCAGAGCACAAGTTTGTCAGACTGGCAAATGTTTTACTGTCCAGGAAACCAACGCACTAATGTATCTTGGAATGTCCTCAGACTTCTTTTATAGACAAAAAAAATTACAATAAATAAACATATAGAGTATTTAAATAGCTTTTTTCACCTATGGTTTATGAAATCCTATATAATGAGGAGGGGAAAAAAAAATCTAGTCATACACACAATCTGAAATTGTGTTCCAAGCTATTTCAAGGACATACTGAGAGACCTTATCCAGTAGCTAAAGTACTGGAAGTAGAACAAATTGCAAACAGTACAATGAGGGGTACTACCAAACAGAACACAGACTCATAGATTTGATTGTAAGGGGCTGGAAGGGACCTCACAAGATCATTGGGTCCAGCCTCCCTGCACTAGGCAAGAAAGACAACTGGGGTCAGGTGACCATCCAGTCTCCTCTTGAAGATTTCTAGGGTAGGTGATTGCACCACCTGTGGAGGGAAGCTTATTCCACAGTCTGGACACCTTGACTGTGAAGTTTTTCCTAGTGTTAAGCCTGAAATGGTCTTCCAGCAGTTTGTGGCCATTACTCTTGGTGTTCCCCAATGGTGCCTGGTGAACAGTTGTTCACCAAGCCCCTGATGTATTCCCCTGATATAACGGTAAGCTGCTACCAAGTCTCTAGTATTGCAGTGACTATAACTGCTTTGATTGCTTATCTTGTTATTGACTATAATTGCTTTGACTGTCTATTTTGTTATTTCTCTTTTTATATAAGGAAAAGATTTAACCATTAAGATAAAGTTAATCTTGTTATGATTTACTTTTTACTATATATTTTGATCAAGTCATTATTAGTGCTTGGAATTAGCCATCTGTTTTAAATTTCCTATTTCTTAGCATAAATGTATTTGACCTATTGGTCTCATGACTTCAGAACTTAAATTTAGTATAAGGGAAATGCGTGTGTTAGGGTTTGTGGTATATTTGGCATACGTGGAAAGAAGTAATGAAAGAACGAATGATGGACATACATGACAGCGTGGAGGAAGACAGTCCTCTTGCAGCAAGTGAAAATAGCCTTCTGTGGTTTAATGGTTAAGACCTGCAGCCATGTCGAGCCAGCAGTGAAGGATTACCAAACACTAAATCATGCTCCATTCTGATGGCTGAAGACTGCAAGTGACAGCCCCTGAAGATTGCAGACCACAAAGCCAGAAGATCATGACCTACGAATCCCAGCCTGCCAACAGGACAAGAAGGATGGCCTTCATGTCTGACTCAACAGAATCCGTAGGCTTGTATGGACAGCTATTACTATAAAGAATGAACACAAAGACAAGGTTTTGGGTCTTTCCACCTGCAAGAAGGAGTTTTGGGCGCATCCAACAAGACCTGACTCCACCTCTCTTGGTCATCCTGGCCTGCCACCAGACTGACTTTGAGCAACTTTAAAAACTTGGTAACACCTTAACCTTTGCAGGACTGTCTAGTTATCTGTGTGTGTTTGTTTCTTTGTATGAATGAATGAATATGCATGGGAATGAGTGAAGCAAATAACCTTACTGTTCTTTATCCTTTTCATGTTGCATGTTTTATGTTCCAATAAATGCGGCATTGTGCCTTATCCCTTGATAAGGTTCTGTCTTGCTTTTAATTCACACTGTACGCCCTGTGCGCACAATTAATGCTGGTTGCTTGGTAGTATTCCAAATCAAATTTCTTAATTCCACAGGTATATGCCAGTTTGCTCCTTGTTCAGTTAGACTGCGAACTACACCCAGAGACCATAACTGTGTTTGTACACACATTAAAGCAACAGATATATTTCCCTCAAAATTTATTAAAGCATCAGCCAATACCTGAGTATCAGTTCTGTGTTCCCTTTCCACTGTTTTCACTACATCAGCCAGTGACATCTGGAATAACGTGATTAGAGCTTAACTTTCATCAATAGGACCACCAAAGTGAAACAGTGTGGTTCCAAAAGCATTTAATTTATTAAGTACTTCCTGATCAATGGAATTCAAAAGACCCATTTCAGTGCCAGCTGAATGGTTTAGCCCTGTGATTCTGATTGATTTTCCCAGTGCTATTTGCCCATTTATTCCATCCCTGTGTGGATAAATTTTTACTTTGCTTGATTTTCATGAGCAGGCTTTTCTTTGAACCATAGAGCTATTATGGGTTCATATTTTTGCTACTACCAAGATTGTGTGCGACATTTCCCATAGAACCTGTGTGTTTTTTAGATGGGGTCTGTACTATTAATGGGTTTCTTTCCCAGGTACTTGCCAATTTATAGTCGATAAATCTGGTAATAATTTAAATTACAAAAAACAGGCCTACCTTCCAGTCTGTTGCAGCTGCCCAAATGGCAGTACACCATCGTTGAGCCAAATTTAATGTTGTTTTTAACCATCGTTCTGGCATATCTCCGTATATTCCTGTTTTCTTTAAAACAATTGGTTAATGATATTTTTTACGTTACCTGGTATGTTAACATTATGTATATTGCATGCAAAAGCTAATGAGATTTTCTGGAAAATAACAAAAATAAAACATAAATTACCACAATTATAAAGAATACACATATTACCATAGTGCCTTTAACCTTGAATTTCTATATAAACTGTTACGTTTTACTTTAAGGAGCAGGACATCCTTCCAGTGCAAGTTGGACAGAAGTGTCCCGGTCTGACATCCACAGATGAATTTAATTTTTAGATGGTGTATTTCCCAATATTTTTTATTACACCTCTATGATATTTATATGTATTTAAACTTCTAGCAACTAAATTAATTAAACAACAAAATGAACAACACAAATCAGACAAGACAATCTTCATTCTTGTAGAAAAACCATGGCTTATGTGAAGAAGAGGCTGTTGATGGTATTGAGGCCTCATAGTTTATCAGTCATCTTTGTTACTAGGTTGAGTACATCATGCTTCTGGAAAAGAAAACACACAAACTCTGCCAAAGAAAATTGCCTGCAGCAAAATATTATTTATATTTGTAAATTTACACTGCTGACATGCAGTGGAATGCACACATTATTGTAATTTGGTGGGGGGGGCACATATACACACACACACACACACACACACACACACATACATTTACATATTAAATGAGGATAAAACAATACTGTTTTTTTTTTAATATACATTTAAAATTACACTAGCATTTTTGTGCCGTGAAAATAACAAAAAAACCCTATATTCATCAAATTTAATACTAAAAATTATTTTACCTCTTTTGCTATAGCTGCTGGAATTTTAGGGTATTTTGCTATACCAGGAGTTGTAACAGTTCCATCAGGCTTAATCTGAAACCACACTGACGATGGATGAGTAAATTGTACCACCTGATTGTAGGGCTGAGATACAGAACAATCATACTTGGCATCAATGATCAGCAGGGAACCTGGTTTTCAGTTTAAAAATCTAACATTGTCTGATTTAAAAAATCCAGTCTGCATTTTTCCACACTTAAAATTAAATGCCACTAATATATATAGGTATCAGCTGAACACAGGCAATGCATCGGGGGGGGGGGGGCACATGCTCCCCCAGATTTCTGCACCCACAGCAGGGTGCAGGGCTGCAGCCTGGCCAGACCAGCTCTGGACAGGAACTGCCTCTGTAGCCCAGCAGGCAGGACCCAGCACAGGAGGGAGCACTGTACCACCATGGCCACCAGGTGAGGTGTGGTGGCATTGAGTTGTGCCTCCTGCTGCTGCTGGGCGAGCAGGGGACACCTCACCTTGGTGGCCATAGTGGCGCGGCACTTCCATGCTGGGTCCCATCTGCTGTGCCACAGAGGTGTCTCCTGCCTGAGCTGTTTTGGCTAGGCTGCAGCCCCATGCCCCACTGTGGGTGCAGAAATCTGGGGGCATGTGCCCCCCCTCAGACATCTCCTGTGCCCCTCCCTACCACTATAGACTTACCTGGAGGGAGCTGTAGGAGCTGTTCTCCACCACACTGCCTGGCTACCACGTGCATATGTGCATGTGGCATCCCCTGCCCGCTGTATCCTTCTCTGCCCAGCTCCAAGCAGTCATTACAGGCTGGAACTCCCCAAATGCCACTTTGATCTCCTTCCCCTGCCCAATCTGCTGCTTTGTTCTGCTCCAAGCCCTGTGCTCCATGCCTGATCTGGGGTGTTTTGCTTGCTGCTTCCTCACTTATTTGCTACTGTGCCTCCTGTCCCCTCCCTGATCTGCCACATGCCACACACACAGGCTGCCCATGGTGCTCTGCCATCCCTGGTCTGAAACGTTAAGTAAATCGCTTTGTGGAAGAAAACTCTTTGGTTTGGTATGAAAAATGATTATTTTGTAACAGGAAGAAAAGAAGCTAGGCACAAAACTTCACCTCATCCACATAAATATGTATAAATAAGCTTATTCTGTTTTTATAAGTTATTTTTATTTGTATTGTAAGCTGCCTTGAACCATTTTTGAGAGCAGTGACGTGTAAATCTAATATGTAAATAAAACCTGAAAGGAAGAGTTTATTGTATTCAGAGACTGAAAAAATGATTTTTTAAAAAGCTAATAACAGTATACCTATGCTTAAATGCAATTTCTGTGAAATCCTAAGGAATAAAAATAGGGCATGACATGATTCCAATTTAAAAAATGGTAACAATATCAGTTTTCAAGGGGATTGTATGTTACCTAACTGATAGATCTCAAAACATCACTGTTAACAGAGAATCAAAGAGTGGGGGCCTTTTCAATGGTCTCTAATTCAGAAATAATAAGAAAGTGCCACTAGGTCATTTTATCAATGGTCTGGAAGAAAATTTAAAAATTACTGGAAGTAAAATTTGTGTGGGAAACAGATATGGTTGTATTATCAGAGAAAAATAAGAAAAATCCATTGTTTCATGAACTGCAAAAAAAAAAAAATCAACTAACATGCATTTTAATACAGCTAAATTAAGGTTGTACATTTAGGAACAATGAATGTCAAAATACAAGAGGTAGAACTGCATCCTAGAACGATTAGCTCTAGAAGGAACTTAAGTGACACTGTACATGACTAACCAAAGGGCATTTCCAATGCTATGTTGTGGGGGAGAAAGTGCTACAGCAGCTAACAGGGAAAACTAATAATAGAGAAGTGATGTTTTCTCTGCACACTAAACAGTACTTCCCCAATATATTGTACAAAGAACAACGTCCGGCTGGAGCAATATGCTTTTTGCTCCTTCTACACTACTTTGCAGTATATATGGAGCAAAAAGTGATTTTGCACTGTTAAATGCCTGTGTGAGCAAAGCCTGCTGTGACCAAGTCTGAATAATACTTTCTGCTACAGAGAAAAATATTTTTGTTTAAGCAAAAGTAACTGCTTTCTACATGACCTCACTGTAAGCAACTGTTGTCAACTTTGAATCAATTTGCTAGTGTGGGCACGACTTGCACGTCCATTGATTGAGTACATTAGGAAAACCTGCTCATTTAGTTTTCCCAGGGTGACAGACCAATCTCAGGCAGCCCATATACAAAAAGACTGAAGTTGACTGCAAAAGTGAACTATGAAAGTAGTTTACACCTGTATTAATTATTAAGACACTATCAGATGATGTCAGGAGTTATTCTGGAGTAGAAATACTTACCTTTTATCACCTAGTGAATACAATGAGCTAAAAAAATATAACTGACATAAGCTCACACACTGAAGCCAGTGGGAGTCACTCCCTCTTACCCCTTATTTGAATTTGACTGAATTCATTTATAGTTCTGAGTCTGCAAAAGGAGATGTTGGTGTGTACACAAGTAATTACACAATTTCTACTGTTTCACAACCATAATTATATTCTAGCAGGAAGCAGTAACCTGAAAAAGGCTACCACACTGACATACAATTTAGGAAAGGAAATTACACAAAAATGAAGTTAGAAGTTTAAAAGAGCACTGAAGAATATAAAAAGTCTGCAAGCAGCTTGGAAGCTGTTAACAAGTACCATATTAGGGGCTCAGGGAAAGTGTATACCACAAATCAGAAAGGGTACCAAGCAAACCAGTAAAACCCCTCCGTGGTTCAACAGCAGAGTTAAAGAGGCTGTTCAAGGCAAAAAGGCATCCTTCAAAAAATAGAAGACATGCCCAAAGATGGAACACAGGAAATGTCACAAGCTCTGCTAGGTCAAGCATAAAAGCAAAATAAGGAAGACCAAAAAAGAATTTGAGGATCATCTAGCAAACAATGCAAAGTTAATAATAAACACTTTTAAAATACATCAGAAGCAGGAAGCCAGCTAGAGAAGCAGAAAGCCATTAGATGACCAAGGTGTAAAAGGTGCATTCAGGGATGGTAAAGCCATAGCAGAAAAGCTAAACAAATTATTTGCATCCGTGTTTACTACAGAAGGTACTGGGGAAATTCTCATGCTAGATCAAACCTTCCTGGTAGATGGGTCTGAGGAGTTGGACCACTTGGAAATGACAAAGGATGTTTTAGAATACATTGATAAACTGTATACTAATAAGACACCAGGACTGGATGGAAAAATAAAATCAAAGGATGAAATTGCAGAACTACTGGCAATAGTACATAACCTATCATTACAAATGTGCCATGGACTGACTAGTTGCCAACATAACACCTTTCTTCAAAAAGGCCACCAGAAGTAATCCTGGGAACTACAGATCGGTAAGCATCACTCCCATTCCTGGCTACTTAGTAGAATCTATAAGAAAGAAGAAAATCAGCAGTTACATAGACTAATATGATCTGCTGGGGAAGCACCAACTTGGTTTCTATAACAAGAAATCTGCCTCACCAATCTACTGGAGTTTTCTGAGGGTGTCAGCCAGCATGTGAACAAGGGAGATCTAATTGACATAATACACCTGGACTTTCAAAAAGCATTTGGCAAGGTCCCCTACCAAAGGCTTTTAAAAAACTTGGGTTGCCATGGGATTGGAGAGAAGGTTCTTTTGTGGACTGAGAGCTGGTTAAATGTTGGGGAGCAAAGGCTAGAGTTAAATGGTCATTTTTCAGGATGGAGAGATGTCAAAAGTGAGGTCCCACAAGGATCTGTGCTGGTCCCTGTTTTGTTCAACATTTTCATCAGTGACATGGACATGGGGATGCAATCTCTGAGTGAAATCTCTGTTTGCAGTTGATAACAAATTATTTTGAGTAGTCAGGTCCCAAGCTGATGGAGAGGAGCTACAAAAATATCTTAGCAAGCTAAAAGAAATGGCAAAAAATGGCAGATGAAGTTCAGTGTCAAGAAATGTAAGGTAATGCACCTGAGGAAAAGTAACCGCAACTATTCATATACAATGCTGGGTTCTGAACTAGCTGTTACAATTCAGAAAATAAACCTTTGGAGTTATTGTAGAGAGATTTAAAAAATGTTAGCTCAGTGTATAGTGGTGACCAAAAAAGCCAATAAAATGTTGAGCATCATTAAGAAGGGAATTGAAAACAAAATGGAGAACATCATGCAGTATTCCAATCCACGGTGCATCTATATCTTGACTGCTGTGTGCAGATCTGTTCCCCGTAGGACACAAAGGATGTAGAATTAGAAAAGGTATAGCCAAGGTGATTAGAGGCATGAAGCAGTTGCCATACCAAGAAACACTAAAAAGGCTAGGAATCTTCAGTTTAGGAGAAAGTAAAAAGGTTAGGACAGGTCAGTCTAGAAAAAAGAAGGCTAAGAAAAACATAGTATAGGTCCATAAAGTTGTGAGGGATGTAGACCAAGTAAACAGGGAACTATTGTTCACCAAGTCACAGAACACTAGAACTAGGGGGCACCCACTGAAATTAGTAGGTTTCAGGTTTAACATTAACAAGAGAAGTATTTTTTATGCAATGTATAGTTAACTTGTGGAATTCAATATGTACTTAACTTGTGCCATAGGAGGTGGCAGAGGTTCAAATAGTGACTAGATACATTCATGAATGATTGACCTATTAATAGCTATTGAACAGATCAGTTGGAGATGTTTCCTTTGGCATCTCTAAATCTGAAATGGTGTAGAGAATACTGAAGAAGGGATAGATCACTCTAGAATATCCAGTTCAATGCTTTCCCTCCATAGGAAGGGTTGGCAATGTGTTTGGGCAGAGTGCCAAAAACACCTGCAACCTTGATTTGTAAGATGTTGGCATGGCAGGGGTAGACAAAGGAAGAGCTGCAAGGGGGCTGATCCTTGTTGTGGCAGCACAACCCTGGCCCCTTCTCTGCTGTCTGCCCTAAGGTGTGTGCGCCAAGCAAAATGCCTTCACGTGCCACACTCCAGCACCTGTGCCAGGAGTTGACTACCCCTGCTCTGTAGTATCCACTTCTGCCACTGTTGGAGACAGGACTATCTGCTGTGCCGTGGGAACCACGGTCTTACACCCACAAGGAAAACACTCTTAAGCCTCCCTTTATTTAGGGAAGCCACTGAAGACATGGCAACTGTCCCTCTAGGGACAGGCCTATCCAATGGGCCAAAGGGATCGTGGGTCTCGGCCCACCAAATTATAAACCTTCCCTTAAAAAGGCAGGATACTGGGTTATGTGGACTACCAGTCTGACTCAGTATGGCACTTCTTACATTCTTATTACCATATGCACATTTCAACCTCTTGGAATGCTCCAAAATCCAATACTTGTACAGTGTTTTCCAAAAATGTAATCCACAACTGAGGATTTCAACCAAATATTCTTTGGGCAAAAGGATTAAGTAACTTATTTTCACTTTCACTTGCTAGTAAAGTTACAGCTAAATAACTCAGCTTCAATCAAAATCTATTTGATTAATCAAGAACATTCTTGGATTCAGATTTTACTGAAACAAAGCTTCCAGGTATCACATCTTTGTTTCCTCAGCTTCCTACCTTAGCCCTTTTCGTTTACACACACCTCATTTGTGCTGTTTCAACCCCACATTCTCTTTGTCCAAGAAAGGAAGCTAAAACACTGAAGTCATAGCAAATAACTAAGTGGACATCAGTACTATAACTACTTTCCTTCCTGTTGCTATAGTTACTTTCCTAATGGAGTCTGTATGTCATTGTACTTAAACTACTGGGCTATGTCAGTCTTTATTGGCTCAAGATTTGAATTTTAGGTTTGCTTTTCAGTCAACTGCTTCCAAGCTATGGTGTTAGATCAAACCTTCTATATTGCAACAACTGATGCTTAGTTTGCAGCTCTAACTGCAGCTTTGCAGGAACCTGTGGATTTTCTCACAGCGTCTCTTTCTCCACTTCTGCAAAAAAAAATCCACCTGAACACAGCGAAACTGCAGTCAGTGTTACAGATCCAGTACCTTATTATGTATAAAAAACACAAGGTGCCCTCTCAAGTTAAAGCTGTACTGAGTAGTTGGCTCTTATTATCTACATACCAACCACTATGAAAGAGACACAAACACACAGCTATCCTACCCAAATCCATTCACTTGGCATGTCTGTGTTTTAACTCCTAGCTTAATAACATGATCAAAGCAAGTCACAACCTAATGATATGATTTATAAAACATAAAACAATTTATACTGATCGACTTGAAACAGCAACATTCTTATTACCATATGCACATTTCAACCGCTGGGAATGATCCAAAAATCTAATATTTATTATAGCGGTGTCCAAAAATGTAATCCACAACTGAGGATTTAACTCATAACTTAATAACATGATATTACTAGTATGATGTTGTTATCATGTTATTAAGTTATGAGTTAAATTAATATACAGACATACACAAGAAATTTAAAGTTTTCTTTGGCTACCTTTTCAGTTGAAATCCCACTCATCCTTAGTAGACAGTTATTCCATTGGAAGAAGAAAATCATGGATGCATTCAACTGAAGGGTTCCGTCCTATGGATTATAGAGGGCCCATTCACAGCAATCCCTGATATACTCATGTGAACAAGTACAGGTCAACTGCTAATGACAGCAGCTACCAGTGATCAACTGTCACAGAAATAGACAACTGGTAAGTCACATCAGTGCTCAAAACTCAACTTCACTATCTGTAAAATGAAGACAATTAACTTTCCTTCCTTTGTACAGTACTTTGGGTTCCACAAATGGAAAACCTCAAGGACCAAACACTGTAATGATTGTTAGAATAATATGGAAATTAAAAAACTTCAGTGGGTATAAAGGAGAATCAGCACTGCAGAAATGAGCCCTATTGCACATATAAAAAAAAAATAAGCAGCACTTGTGAACCCACTTATACATAGTACAAACTATGTGTATTAGGCCAAAGCCAAAAGGCTCATGATTTACCACATCGTTCATTGGGCTGGGCCCCAGCAGTCAACAGCATTTCAAGACATGGGGACCCCACAGCTCAGCACTGTTTGGTATGTGTGTATACTCTGGATACCCCTCACAAAGGAGCCATGTGCTAACCATTTGCTAATTTTCCCCCCACTCGTGACCGGTGTCAAGTCCTGGGATGCTCCAAAAATTTACATGCAAATGTGGCACAGAGCAACCTGGTCTGGCTCCACCTTATGGAGGGTGGGGTCACACTAATCATATGCAACAAGCTGAGAGAGGGGGCTAGAGAGAGGTTCTGGGTGAAATGTATGGGGCACATTTTGTGATGTTTGCCAGACACTTAAGGCTGGTGAAGAAACAAGAATAACTGGAAATGGGAAAGAAAGGCACAGCTCAGCTGCGCAAGTGAAATCCCTCGCTACTCATGGGTTTGGCATTTGCAGTTTCAAATACTCGTGAATGCTGAACCTGCATCTTAAATACACTTACAGGAGCTCCTCAGGAGCGCCATGCTTACCGCTGCTGGGTTCCTGCCATTGCCACTGTGCCCCCCCACCCCCCTGCAGCTGCCAGTGGCACTGAGTTCATGACATTCATGAATGCAATGCCATATTCACGGATTTTGCCATTTGCGGGATCTCAAGAATGTATCCTCCGTGAATGGCGAGGGTCACCTGTAGTCAAAATGTACTCACAGTGGCTCAATACGACTTGAAAAAAGATAGGTGTTGAGGGGGACTACATGCAATAGACTCTACATACATTGAATTAGATGGGCTTTACTAACCTAGCCTTGTGATAGGTTCCTATCAGCATATCAAATGTAGCATTTTGGGCAATCATATAATTTAATATAGCAAGCCAGATTATGTATGTACAATTTTCACTAGAATGTTTAAAATATATTTTTCTTCATTATAAATATCAAAAATCATTCTTAACTGTGTCTCAGTATGGCATACAAAGTACACTGCATGAACAGCTGAAAATGGATAAGAACTGATTATTAGTCACTCATAGATAATTAGTTATGTGCTGCCTTCTGCCTGACTTCAAATTAACATGGCTAACTGTCTCTCAATCCCCTTGGAGAAAGATTTGACTGTATTGTCTGCTCCTTCAAGATGTGCAGGCTTATTAGTCTACTTTCATTTCAACTTATCTTCATACAAGTTTTCCATCTATCCCATCAATATTCACACATTGTTTCTTGTTTCAATTAGTTTTCAGCTTGAGGTAGCAACCATGCTCTATTCTCTGTTGGTACCATGCCTAGCATAAAAGGATTCAAATCTGACAGGGGCAAAATAAGTGATTTTATCCCAGGTTCCCTGATATTCAGTGAAATACAGGTAGACTATAATACAGGTAGAATACAATCTATATTTATTTGCCCATACCAACCACACCACTCTTTGAAGAGCTATGTTGTTTAATATGATAGGCAACTCAAGTCAGACAGTGTTTTTCTTGCAATTAAGAAAAGAGGTGTTTATCCTTTTATAGACAGTTCTGTAAACACTTTAAATAGTTCGTTGGCAGGAAGACTGAGAATTTTCATCAACAGTGAATTTAAAGAAAAAATACTTAAAAAAAGGAAGATTAAGGAGACTTTTGTCTCTTTGGAAAATCTCTCTAGAAGGCAGCAAAGCACCCTACTATCAGAAGGCTAAATCACATGCACGCGACTCAGCACACAGATATTCAATACAAACAATCTTTATGGCTAAGACAGGTAAGATTTAATATTTGGTCACTTTATGAAGCTTATGAATTCAACAAATGCACAGTCTGAGAAACATAAAAGGACTTTACAAACTTTACAGATTTAAAAGAAACCTACCATAAGTTTTTGCACACTTAAAATTCCCACCGACTTCCTTGATACTGCAAAACAGGAGCTCTGCATGTTAAGTCTAGATAAGACCCATTCCTGCAGTCATTCCTTAGAACCAGAGTGTCCTGTGATATGCCCCTATCCAAACCATCTTCTACAATCAGTGTTTAGTCTGAGTTAAAAGACCCATGCTGAGTTAAAAGACCTATGATCAAGCTCATAGCACCATTCTTTCCCCCAAATTATGGAGCTTTGTGTTAAAAAGCAACCCAAGATAAAAAAAACAACAACAAGAGTCATGAACCTTTGAGTTATCTCTTATAGTCACTTTAGTGAGAACCATGTGATTCTATCACAGAGAAAAGTATCTGGGCAGAGAGAAAAGACTCACTGAAATTATCTCAGCTTTACATCTGTGTTAGAAACTTGTCAAGTTCACTTATTGCAATAACATTATGCCTTTTGTAAATTATTCAAAATTAAAGAAAACAACAAACCTGTAAATGCAACATTTTTCAACGGGAACACTGTAAAATAGTTTAGTTTCTAAAAATAAAAAACTACAACTGTAATAATTTACATTACAATGATCTGAATACTTTCCTGTTCTAATATAATACGTTGTTTGCAAGGAAACCACCAATGTATTCTGTGAATTGAATACTGTATACCAACATTTTCCAAATGGATTCTTTAAAGGAGGCATCTCAACTCCTATTTAGGCACCAAAGTAAGTGGCTTGATTATTTTGGAGGTACCGAGCTTCTGTTGAAGTAAACTGCCATTCAAAACGATGGGCAGTTTTCCAAATCAGGCCATTTAAGTGAAAATTCTTAAACTGCCAAATTCTTAAGCTGCCAAAAAATCATTTTGATACACGTTAGACAACAAAACTAACGATCAGAATTATAAAAATATGTCACTTCTATTATATGCTCCTTGCGTAGGTCTACAGATAAAGTGTAGTAGACAAAAAAAAATATTTACCTTGATATCAGTTTATCATTAGAACGATTGTAAATGTTTTAGTATATAAGATCATTTGAAAAAGAGAGCAGTAGTAATATCGTTGCTTGATCATTTTATATTATAGGTATTAATAAGGAACATCTGTATTCAATGACAAAAAAATTTCAGATTCTAATCCCCCACATTTGCATATTTATAGACATAGACAAAAAAACACTGTTCCTCATGTATTAGTTTGTAAATTGGAACATTACAGAAGGAACTGTGCTAGCAAGAAGTGCCAGCATATCAACACTTCCTAAATTGTTTGTACTTTCAAATACCACCCCTCAGTAGGCATCACAGCAATTCATTTGAGTAGCTAAAAACCATTTCTTAAAGTATCTATTTCATGGTATATGATGTCACTGCCTACAATAAAGGAAATCAAGTGTTACATATGTAGATTTTAATAAGTTCTTCTTATCATATAATAAGAAAGAAAATGGCTTTGTGCAAGGATTTTTCCTAACAGGTATCAATATACCATTATTTTTATAACTATCTAATTTTGTCTGAAACAACTCAAGGTGGAATCACAGTTTTACTGAAGTCAATGAAAATTCTGCCACTGACTTAAATAGTCATGATTTCACTCAGATACCATATGCCAGCCTTTAGTAGGACTGGCACCTGCTAAAAGAAAACATTATTTCTTCTTTCAACCCCTGCAACAGGAAATGCCTTTAACTTAGGTCACTCTAGAACAGGTCTCAAGCCCCTACCCAGTACCATGCAAACTGTTTTCTGCATTCTTGAAAATACAGTAAAATATGTAATTTAGCAAACCATAATGCTAGCAAAATTTCAAGCCATTTTCTTAGATGCTTTCCCACATGATGTACTTAATCACTTATTTCCAGTGCCCTGCAGGGTTCAGCATAAGATTTAGTAACAAAAATATCCTACTATAACAATTTCAAGGTACAAATCTAAAAGGCGCCTTTTTTTGTTCTTTTATTAATGACAAGCCCTACAATTTCAAGAAAATATCGAGGAAACAGTTAGTTCAAGTGCAAATCACTGAATATTAACACTAATCATAACTTTTAATTTGCTGCTGTCTAGCAAAATCAGATTCAATACTGTAATTTTGAATGGAAAGTAATCATTCATAAACCGAACAAGGGGGGAGAGAAAACCAAACGAAGTTTGGACAAGCTTTTCTGGCACCATGCTCCCAGTTAAACTGAAGGGACTGGGATCTGCTTAGCTGAAGTACTGTCGTAATCCCTGACCAGGTCGTTAGTGGTATGATAGTGCGTGGCAATATAGGATTTGGCAAACCCAAAGGAAGAGTTTAGAGGCTGTAAGCCAGTTGGGGTGCTCACTTCCTGGGAAGGGCTGCTGTTATAGATGCTGTAATAGGGTTCGATACGGGTATTCATTGGAGTGGAGGTGCTCTGCGCATAGTGCTGATGTCCGACAGAAGCCTTGGGGCTCAACACGCTTTCCTTGGAGTGACTCGGACCACAAGCCTGGTCCACAAATCTTTTCTGAGGTTTTGGAGACAACATGTAGGCCGAATTGGTTTCGTGATGGGATGACTTGTTCCTGTTAACCTCCAGGCTCCCTTTGCCCATGGCTCGAAGCCTCGTCTTCTGCTTGCAGCATAAAAAAACAAGGGCAACGTACTGTAGGCACCAAAGGACTCTCCTCCTCAGTCCGGCGCTGTTCCGGGAATATATAAAAGGATTTAATCCAGACTTGAAAAAAATAAGGGTAAATCCACAGAGCTCAAACTGGTAGAGGAGGAACCCACTGTTACTAGACACCACATCCTGCACTAAGGAGATGCCCAGGGGCAGGCAGCAGACTAAGACCGACAGAACAATGACCACACAGGTCACCACAGCTTTGGAGTCTTTGGCAGCTGACAAGTTCATGGCGGACACCAACTGGAGCCTGCCGGCCGCAGGGCCTGGCAACTGGCCTAGGCTCTTGGCGTAGCCGTGGGCCTGGACATGCTGCAGCTTGTTGTAGCTCTGGTTCCTGTACAGGGCTGGCACGGCACACTGGATGCCATCCCCGCCTCCGGCAAACGGCTGCAGGCGGGAGATGTCCCCCGCCATGACAGGAGGGCACTTCCTCACCTGGGCGTTCCTCCGCAGGGCCTGGGCTATCATGATGTAGGAGACAGAGACCACGGCCACACAGCAGATGAAATCTATGACATACAGGTACAAGATGAGCTTCCCTTCACCCACGGCCGGGTGGGACACGGGGAGGCAGAGGCGGGAGCGGCGGGTCCGCCAGGTGGCCAGGGCAGCCAGGGTGAAGCTGGTGGCCCAGAGCAGCAAGGCAAGCAGCAGGGTGCCGGGGAACGAGGCTGCACGGTCGGGCTGCTTGCCCAGCACCATGCGCAGGCGGTGCAGGGCGATGACTGCCACCGTCTTGAGGGACATGATGACGAAGCCGGAGCTGGTGAGGTGGAAGGTGAAGCAGAAGGCAGGCGGCAGGCGCGGGGCGGCCGAGGCCGAGAAGAGCAGGGCAGCCAGCATGGGCGCCGCGGCGCCGCACACGCACAGGTCGCACAGGGACAGGTTGAGCACCAGCACGTCGAAGCTGGTGCGGAACTTGCGCAGCGCGGGGTCGAAGAAGGACAGGAAGACGATGAGGTTGCCGTACGAGCCCAGGCAGAAGACCACAGCCAGCAGGCAGGCGCACGGCACCAGCGTGCCCGCCGGCACGAGCGCGCCCAGCGCCACCCCCGCTCCCGCCCCGCTGCCGTTGCCTGCCGGCAGCACCGACCCGTTAGCCGGGGCCGGCCGTGCCGACAGGTTCACGCTCATCGCCCCTGCGCCCCGCCGCGGGGCCCCGCCCCAACGGCCCCGGCTCGGTCAGCCGGCGGCCGCGACACGCGGCCCAGGGACAGGTGCGTTCATGGCCGCCAACAGCCCGCCGCGCCGCGCCCCGGCCCGCTGCCCCTGCGCCGCCGCCACCGCCCCCTCGCGCCCGCGGCTGCGCACACGGGACCCCGGCCCCGGCCCCGCCCCCCGCGCGCGCCGCAGCGCCCCCCCTCCGCCCCCACGCGGGACCGGCGCCCCCGCGCGCCTTCCACTCGCGACGGCCGCGCGCGCCCCCCTTCCCCTCGGTGACCCTCCCCCAGGCACAGGTCCCCCACTAACTCACCCCCAGTGACCCACCTTACTGCCCACCCCCATTGTCACCCCCCTCAATGATCCTCCCAGTAATCCACCTCTCTGTGCCCACCCCTCAGTATCTCATCCTCCGGCGACACCCCAGTAACCCACCTGTGACCCGCCCCAGTAACTCACCCCCTAAGTGCCCACCTCCATGGCCCTGCCCCACAGAGCGGGGCTCTGGGTGCCTGAAGCTGGGAGCTGTCCCCTGCTGAGCACAAGCCCCATCTTGTTGGGACCCAGTCGGACCCTCCTCCCACCAACGGTGGCCTCCTTGTCCCTCTCGGACTTGCCCGCAGAGGGAGGGACGGTGTTTCATGAAGTCAAACGGAGCGTGGGTTTCCCATAAGGGGGAAAACCCGGCAGGGCCGGAGCTGCCAGTGCAGCCGCCACAACAGCCACCCCCTTGGGAGTAAGCAGAGAGCTTGCAGGGGATGCAGAAAGGACCGGGGAGGTAAAGCGAGCTGCCCCGTAGCCGCGCGGGGGGGGTCAGATGTGCCCAACTGAGGGAGCGAAAGTTCCCTCAACCAGGCGGGAGGCCACGGAAAGAAGTAGCGGTGCCACGTGGAAAGAAGATGATAAAAATATAAGCTAGTCTATGTATGGCCCCAAAACATGATTAAATATTTCATTGCAGCGTTCAATAAAGATGGGGATAAGGTTGGGAACTGAGGGCACCAACGTGGAAAGTGCCACCCCCAAGGCGGGAATAAAGTTCAGATGTGACTGCAGGTCACGATTACTCTCTCACACAAGGCTAGAGCCAGGAGAGGACACGGAGTGAAAGTATTGGGAGGCAGATTTAAACGAGCCAAAGGCTTTTTTCCCTGCCTGTAATTAGCTCATGGGACTCGCTACTCCAAGGAGGTTAAACAGACTAATAATTAACCAGGTTCAAAGAGGATTGGACCAAGTTGCAGAGAGTGGAACTTGCAGGAGTATTAAACCTGGTAGCTATGGGAGCATATTTCAAATTCCTAGGCCAGGAGAGTATCAATATGCAGAGTCTCTGTCTAAACACTCTTTCCTTTCGCAGCCATGCTTAGGAGCACGATCAGCACACAGCTGCATCACCTGAGTGTGCGGTCGGGGCATGCATCAACTCATAAAGGTAAGTAGGAGAAGCTCAGTATTAGGCAAAAAAAACCCACCCTTCTCAATTTTAAACCAGGCCAAGTAAAAATAACTGAGCACACCTGGCTCCACTCTCTTTCCCTTTTTATTTCCTCAGATCCTTCCTCAAGGAACTATTTTTCATAATGGAATAGATATTACATCCATCTTTATACATTTCTGCTCTCTTTATAAACATTACTCCCCTCTCTCCTCAATTTACAGAGGCCAAGGCACAGGAGTCAGTACTGCGAGCCGGCCATGGAAAAGGCATCGATTTGACTTCCAAGATGTTAAAAGGCTTCAGGCTTTTACTCCCACGCATGAGATACCTTTCAGTACTTTTAAAAGGTAATGAGTGCAAAGCAGGCACTAATTCTGCTCTAGGTTAGTGCTTCAGTCAAACGCGGCTTATTTGGTGTTGCAGGAGCATTTGCTTTCGTTTATTCTTTCACTCCTAGCTCAAGTATTGCTTTGCTGTTGTCCTTGTCTATAGCATATATTTACTTTCCAAGTCAAAATAAAATTTTGATCTGCTTCCCCCTACTTATGGAGATCACTTGATTCACTGTACCCACAAAAATACCTGAAGTCTATCATTAGTGCCTTTGATAATATAGAATACTAAGTATGGGGTAGCAATTTTTATTTAAAAAAACAAATCCAGGAATTTTTCAGGGTTTATCTTCCAAATATAAAAAAACAGGTTGAAATCAGGATAAGAGGAAGAAAAGAAAAGAAAAATCGGTTTAAACCAAGGAAAATAATACGGATCCACGGCGCTGAGGGAGGGAGGGAGGGAGGGACTGGAGTAAGGCTCGGGAAGGAGCGGCGCGGCAGGGAGCAAAGCGGGGCGAGCTGTGAGTGGGTGCGCGGGGCGGGGCGGGGGACCCAGGTCTTGCTGCGACATGCCACGCGGGAGGGCTACAGGCTGGGGAGCTGCGCCGGGCTCTTCCCAGGGGGCACGTGCCCCCGGATCTGTGCGCGGGACGCGAGTAAGCTGTCACCCGCCCCGAGCACCAAGAGCCCGGTGCTGCTGCCGGCCCCAGCCAGCAGTGATAGCCTGCTCTCATCCCACAAGCAGATCCGGGGGCACATGCCCTCCCCACCCCCAGGGAAGAGTCTGGTGCAGCCCTCCCGGGGAGCATGTAGAAGCAAGCCTCACACCTACTGCCAGCTCTCCCCGCTTCGCTCCCTGCTGCAGCAGCTTGCTCCCAGGCTGCCCTGGCACTTGGGGGATGTGGGGAGCGGCGCACGGCTGGACATGCGGGGTACCCAACCCCAGCACCAGTCCCTCCCACCCCGCCAGGGGTCAGAGCCGTGAGCTCCCTGCCCCGTGCGGAGCAGCCGGGTGCAGCATGAGCCGGAGGGAGTGGAGCCATGCTCTCCTGCCTGCTCCCTGCCACGGGGCTCGTACCTCCCACGGCAGGGCCGGAGCCGCTCGCTGCAGCTAGGACCCACCCTCCCCGAAAGCGATTCCCGTACCCCCACCCAGCAGGGAGCCCTACGCCCTCAGGGAACTCCAGCCACCCTCCCTCGGCCTCTGCGCGGCCACCGTCACTCCTCTCACCCCCTGCTCCATGTGCAGCTGCCACTACCACTCCCCCCCTCCATCGGCTTTTACTGATTTACACTGAGAAACGGGTATCAATCAGTAAAAACTGAATAACTGCAATAAAAAAAAAAAGCCTATAATTTACCGGTAAAATTCAGTAAAAACTGAAAATGTGGAACACTATCTGTACTATAAGCATGGCATCATGCGAGTTAGCCTGTGTAAACAAGACATCTGGTAGTAGCAAGTCTTTATTCACACTAATGTGAATGCCTAAAAGTGCATTAAGCAGTGCTAGATGGAAAGGAAATGGGATAGTAATTAGAAGTCATCTCCCCCCACTGCAAGCTCCCATAATCCCATACTTAAAAGGTACTAAATGAATAGCAGAGTTTGAAGCCAGAATTATGTGAGGTGTGCTGTTTCCTATATTAATGCCCTAGAGCAGTGATTCTCAACCAGGGTGCCCCAGATCTTTTGAAAAGTGCAGTAAGATGAGAGGACATAAACAGATAAACTTAGCAGGTAAGTGCAAGCTCAGACTTGTCCCTGCCTGGATAGTTCCCCAACCCCACTGCCACAATCCTCTGCAAGGAAGCAAGCACTGTAGTTTTTAAAAAACTGGGTGCCACTGAATTCACTAAAGTTATGGAGGGAAGGGGTGCCAAGTCCAGTGAGGAGTGCCAAACCCAAAAAGATTGAGAAGCACTGCCCTCTAAGTCCTTTTTTTGGGTATGGTCACATGAACATCCAAGTTAGTAATGTTCCATATGGTCACATATCCTTCATTAGCAACTGTTTGGTAAGTCTATGAAACTAATTACCCAGAACATGCTCCATGCACAACTGACTCCTGTTCTCTAAGTTACTCACAGATGACCCTGGGATTTGGGGAAAGAGAAGCAGCGATCCCCAGACTTAAGCTTGGTTTTGCAGGGTGGACTGCAGCTTCTACTTCCTGAAGAAAGGGAGCCTAGCTGCTTGTTCTTTTCAAACCTAATTACCAATTTCCATCCAATGACATTTTCAAAGCCCCTGTGAAGAAAAGAGCTAGAAATACCCTCCCAGAACAATAAAGGCAGAAATACTCCTTCCTGTTTCTAGGTCCCCAGGGTGGCTCTGCAGACACTGCATCCAAATCTTCTGGAGATGTGTCCCCAAAGTACCAGCTCCCATGGTGCACTCTATTGCCAACTGACACTATACATGCTAGTTCCAACAGAACTTCACACTTGGCCCAAGCATTACTAGGACAATCACATCTCTCAATTGCTTTCACCATCCTTACCAAACAGTTTGGAAGGGTGAGTACATTTTAAATGCTTTCATCTCCACAGGTCCACCCATCTTGTTGCTTTGAGGAAGTGCCAATGGCTTTTGAAAGACAACAGGGCTTGTGCTTCATGACACATCTGTGTAATCAGTCCTTGCACTGGCACAACCAAGGAATGCACATATGACACACAGCACTGTGCTGATGCAACTTACTTGGATCCAGTGTAGAATTACCCCAGGGAAAGTCAGGGGTAAAACGACACTGACATAAAGGCTGCCTACCCAGAACTATCCCAGAGTAGCTATTTGTTATAAGCAAACAGGGAGTACCTGCTGGAACACCACCTATTTGCAAGCAGCTATTCTAGAAGAGCTGCTTATCCATCAACTCCAGATCACAGTCACTCAAACATCTCATGATTTCCGATGTAGTGAATTCCATTCTGTCTGCTGTTTAGAACTGACTTGCTTCTGTTTAGATTTGAAACTAGTTTGTGTTATGTACCAATATTGGCAACACTTTATAAGGAGGGAGACAAATTGTTAACTTGTCCCAAAACACTGATTGCAGTAGCTGAAAGCATTCTCTTTTCCTAGTCACCTGTCTGGGGCCTGAAGTGAACACACTGTACATCTTAGCTGAGTCAGTGCCAATTTCAAAAAGTTTTATTAGCAGGAATACATTAAACATCCTACCACACCATGAAAGACAGTTTACAGCCAGGGAAGGTTAAACAAAACTCCTATGTATAGCATCATGGATAATTAATGTCCCTCCCAATACTGAATGCAGTATTTCCTTTATGTTTGGACCCATCAGTTATCCCATCCTATACACACATCTTAAGCTGTTTGGGGCAAGAATACCCTTTGGTTCCATATTTATACAGTACCTAACACAGTGGAGTCTTGGTCTATGATGAGGACTCCTATGTTGTCAATAGGAGTTGTAACTCCTACTATAATTTACTACTAATGCAATTAGATGGATTTACTTGCCAATCACAAATAAGTGATCCACATTTTCAAAAGGACTTGTGCTTCTGGATGCCAATTTGGGAAAGGTAAATAGGATTGATGTTCAGGAAATGCTCTGTATCTCTTCTCTAAGGATCTGCTTTTCAATCTCCCTTCTCTCAGAAATTTAAAATTCAGCACAGAAACTGAAGCACCAAATATCTTAGGTAACCAAAAAAATGCACCAGCATGTGAAACAAAAGCCTGTCTAGGAAGGGATACAAGTGCCAGGAAATTACTGCACAAAGATTCCTAGTACAGTATGGTTTTATGCAAAGTTTATCTATTCCGGCAAAAACCTCAACAGATGCTTAAAAGCACACTACTGCATTGAAAATGCAACCAGAGGGCCATAAAGGATAGCTGGAGTCCTTCTGTGATGCTTATTTTAAAATGTTTCTTTAAATCAAACCAAAAATATGGCAGTATTTTAATTTAATAAACTTACAACTCAGTACCGCAACCTGAGACTTTATGCTAAATACTCTTCCAGCTAGTCACCTTTTAAGACTAATTAGAGTAATAGAAAATTAGGGTTGGAAGGGACCTCAGGATCATCCCAGTCAAGGCTTTGTCCAGCTGGATCTTAAAACCTCCCAAGATTACCTTTCTGGGTAACCTGTTACAGTATTTTCATAGACATTAGAGCTGGAAGGGACCTTGGAAGATCTTCAAGTCCAGCCCCAAGGGCAGAAAGTCAGCAGGGGTCATAGGATCCCAGCAAGATAAACATCCAAAATGTCTCCTGAAGGTGTTCAAAGAAGCTTCTTGAACCACAGCAGTCTGGCGGCAGTCTATTCCAAACCTTGGGGGCTCAGACAGTAAAGAAGTTCTTCCTTATGTCCAAGCTGAAACAGTCATGGAGGAGTTTGTGACCATTTGACCTTGCCATCCCTTGGGGCACTCTGGTGAACAAACATTCCCTCAGATCCCAGTGAGTACCCTTGATAAACTTGTAGGTGGCCACCAGATCACCCCTGAGCCTGCGCTTTTCCAGGCTGAAGAGTCTTATACTTCTCAGCCTCTCATCATAAAGTCTGTTTTCCTGACCTCTGATCATACATGTGGCTCTCTTTTGGACTCTCTCAAGCTTTTCAACATCCTTTTTGAATTGCGGAGTCCAAAACTGGATGCAGTACTCCAGCTGCGGCCTCACCAAGGCCGAGTACAAGGGGAGAGTGACATCCTGGGATTTGCTTGAGAAGTACCTGTGGATGCAAGCCAGCATTTTGCTTGCTTTACTAGCAGCAGCATCACATTGAAAGCTCATGTTCATCTTGTGGTCAATCATGACCCCCAAGTCCCTTTTGTCAGTACTGCTAGCCACCGTAGCACTGCCAAGACTATAAGCATGCTGCAGGTTTTTCTTCCCAAGGTGGAGAACCTTGCATTTTTTGTTGTTAAACACCATCAGGTTCTCGTCCGCCCATTTCTGCTTCTGACACCAATGTCCACATCATTAATGAAGATATTGAATAGCATAGGCCCAAGGACAGGGCCTTGTGGTGTGCTGTGACCAACAGGGTCCCTCGACAATTGACTTCTGTCAGCCACCACCCTCTGGGTCCGACCACGGAGCCTATTCCCCAGCCAGCGGATCGTGGTGAAGCTGGGGCCGCTATTGGCCAGTTTTCCTTAGAGGTGATCGTGGGATACCAGATTGAAGGCTTTTTTAAAGTCAAGATATATGACATCAATCTCCTCTCCTTTGTCCAGGTAATAGGTCAGCTGGTTGTAAAAGGAAATAAGATTGGTCAAGCAAGACCTACCTGCAACAAACCCATGCTGACTATCCCTCAGGATGTTGCCATTGGCGAGCCTGTTAAGAATGGCCTCTTTGATAATCTTTTCTAAGACCTTCCCTGGGATAGAGGTCAGGCTGATGGGCCTGCAGTTTGCCGGATCCACTTTCCTCCCTTTCTTGAAGATATACACCACATTGGCTTTCTTCTAATCTTTGGGCACTTCACCAGAGCGCCAGGAGTTCTTGAAGATCTGTGCCATGGGCTGAGCTATGATGCTTGCCAGCTCCCCGAGTACCTCGTGGTTTAAACTGTCAGGGCCAGCTGATTTGAAGGTGTCCAGCATCTCACGGTGTTCCTTCACAAGGTCAGCACTGATGGAGGATAAGGAATCTCCCTCACCCAGGCCTTCCCATCCCGTAATGGGCAGGGGTGCCCCTTGGGACTGGTGAAAAACTGATGCTAAGTACCCATTTAGCAAGTTGACTTTTTCCTGGGCATCAGTTGCCCTATCTGGTTTAGTAGGCGTTATTACTCTCCTTGTGAGAAAGTTCTTCCTCATATCTAATCATACCTAATCCACACTCCCCTTGCTATAACTTGACACCATTGCTCCTTGTCCTGTCATCTGCCACCGAGAACAGTCTAGTTCAGGAATGGGCAAGATGTGGCCTGTGGGCCAGATGCAGCCTGCCAGGCCATTCTATTTGGCCCACAGGGCCCCTAAAAAATTTAGAAAATGAATATTCATCTGCCCCCGGCTGCCTGTCATGCAGCCCTCAATGGCTTGCCAAAACTCAGTAAGCAGCACCCTGCCCAAAATAATTCCCCACCCCTGGTCTAGCTCCATCTTCTTTAAAACCACCCTTCAGGTAGTTGAAAGTTGTTATTAAATCCCCCCCTTCTCTTCTACAGACTAAATTAACCCTGTTCCCTCAGCTTTTATAAGTCATGTGCCCCAGCACTCTAACCATTTTTGTTGCCCTCTGCTGCTCTCCAATTTGTCCACATCCTTTCAATAGTACAGGGTCCCAAAACTGGACACAGTACTCCAGATGTGGCCTCATAAATGCCAAATAGAGGGGAACAATCATGTTCCTCAATCTGTGGGCAAAACTCCTACTAATATAGGCCAGTATGCCTTTGCAGGAAGGGCCCACTATTGTTTCATGTTCAGCTTATTTCCCACTGTAATCCCCAGGTCCTTTTCTGCAAAGCTGTTGCTTAGCCAGTAGGTCTCCAGCCTGTACCAGCACATGGGACTGGCCAGTAGGTCTCCAGCCTGTACCAGCACATAGGACTGTTCAGTCCCAAGTGCAAGACTTTGCACTTGTCCTTACTGAACCTCAGAAAACTTCTTTTGGTCCAAACCTCTAGTTTAAGTCTTTCTGAATCCTAGTCCTATCCTCCAGCATATCTACTACTCCCCTCAGTTTAGCATCACCTGCAACCTTCCTGAGGGTGCACTCCACCCCATCCCTCCAGGTCATTGATAAAGATATTGAACAAAACCAGCTCCAGAACTAGCCCCTAGGGCACATCACTCGATACCAGTTGCCACCTAGACATTGAGTCATTGATTACGGCCTTTGAACCCCATAACCTAGTTTTCTATCCACCTTACAGTCCATTTAATCCAAGTTGTATTTCCTTAGCCTTCTTACTAAGGAATATTGTAGGGGACCATATCAAAAGCCTTGCTGAAGTCAAGGTATATCACATCCACTGCTCTCCCTGCATCTACAGAGCCAGTCATCTCATCATAGAAGGCAATCAAATTGGGCAAGCATGACTTGCCCTTGGTGAATCCATGCTGACTGTTCCTGATTACCTTCTCTTCCAAGTGCTTAGAAATGGATTCCTTAGGGACCTGCTCCATGATTTTTCTGGGGACTGAGGTGAGGCTGACTTGTTTATAGTTCCCCAGATCCTCCTTCCCTTTCTTAAAGATGGCCACTATACTTGCCCTTCCCCCAGTCACCAAAAGTTTTCAAAGATAATGCCTAGCAGCTCTGCAATCACACTGCACTTCCTTAGCACCCTCAGACTCTATGGACTTGTACACACCAGTTTTTCTAAATAGCCCCTAGCCTATTTTTTTGCCAATGTGGGCTGCGCACATCTTCCCCAAGCTGTGCCGCCAGTTGGATGCTGGCATCACCCTATTAATGGAACTATAGACTCCTGGCCAGGATGCTTCTACCATGTTTTGTGACTTTTTTTTCCCCTCCCAGCTGTTCATCTAAATGTGAGGAAGGGCCAAAAAAGAAACCCAGAGCATCTGTTCTCTTTTTGTTTCATGTTATGTTTTTCTCAGCATGCCCATCTTTGTTGTGTTGATGATTCCCATATTCATCCTCTTAAATCATGATTCATTTGAATTCTTCTAAATTCACGTGTATTCCTTCAGAGAAATCCTGGCTCTGCAGTGGTAAAGCAGTCATTACCTTCAGACAATAGAGCCAGAATTCCACCCATTAAGTGAAAGGAAAAGTTAACCGTTATCCACAGAGCTACTACTGATAGATTTTCAAAAGGAAAATGAGTTTATGCACACAATTTTTTTCTGAAGGTAATCAATTAAAATGGTTTAAAAATCAAACAAAAGGCTGCAGAAAAGAAGAGATTTTCTTTAATGCTGCAACCGCTCAAATGTAGAACTCTTCCTCTTTACATGCTACACAAGTTATGCTTCTAGTATAAGTGGCAGCCTTTAAAAATATTTGGTAGAAGGATCCGTCTCCAATTAGTCCTTTCAATATGAATCACAGAAACAAGCCGGAACACAGGAGTGTTGTACGTAGGTTCTGCCTAGCTCTGAAAAATATTGCAGAATGTGGCAAACAAGATAAAAAGGTCATTAGAACTCAGATCTTGTATTCAAGCAGCAAAGAGATGAATTGAGGCAAAAAGGATTTCCATGGGAACAAGAAACAAAACACAACCATTTGTACATAAGAAACCCAAATTTGTCTCTAGTTCCCACCTTTTAAAAAGAGAGCTGTTGACAGCAAAGTCAATCTAGGTTTTTGACACAGGAAACATAAAAGCAATGATTTTCACAGCATCTTTCATAAGGCATAAAGACATCAGCTCTTATTTATAACATTCATAGATCTTCCCGGGGGGGGGAGGGGGAACAACCCAAAAAATAATTTTTGAAACACAGCCATGTTTTTAGCCCTCACAATTGGGCTAAAAACATGGCCTTCAAATAAGCACCTTGATCTTGTAATGGTTGCTGAACAAGGTTAAGGAACAAGGTTCCAGAGCATCTTTTTGATTCACAGTCCAGTCCTACAACTAGATACACTGCAGTAAAGTGTTAACTTCTATATTTTTTCAAAATTAAAGTTTTTACATGGAAGCATGTGTGTTTTGCCACTTCATTAATGCAAATCCTGGACAATTGCTTAGAAACAGTTTTAAAAAGTTGAAGCAGATGATCGCAGCCCACCACTTAAAAAATGAACAAGAAAAAAGAAAATGGGGTGGGGGGAGGGAATACAAAAAGGATCTAAATTATTTTAACAGCTCAAGCAACACCAAAGTGGGAATCAAGAACACATGGTGAGCACTTCACACAAACTGGGACCCTATGTGGGCAGCACTACAATCAGAGAGTTCATCTGGGACTTGCAGTAATCAGTAACTGTGCTTTATAAAAAGGAGCATGAAAAAAGAATCAATAGCTGAATTATAGATTTGCTGATATTGTCAGGTGGCTTGGAGAAACTGTAGCAAAGAAATATTATCTACAGTAACCTGTTCACCTGCCAGCAATTGATAGAATTTGGCAGCTGAACTTAACAGAACTGGTTTCAAATATAGTTAAACTCAAGGAAGGGTTGACTCACTCCCTGACCCAGGCTTCCTACTAGTTCTCTTTGGCTTGGATCGTCCCCCTAAAGTACAGGGAGTCCCTTCTCTGATACTTTTACTAGGATTAAATCTTACCTTTGCCTGAAGATTTGCAGTCTTTAAGTTTGACTGGAGCAGTTAAATGTCTTGAATTGGATGTAGCTCCTCTCCTAACATTGGATGCAGCTCCTCTCCTAACAGGATTCTATTGGGAGACTGAGGCACAGAGGAGCTGTTTTCAAAGTAATTATCCTATGTAAAATGCATTGGCTAGAGGTAGAGGCTGGTGCTAACAGCATCATGGAATCCATCCAACACAAAAACAATTTTCTACAATCTTGACTTGACTTTTCCATAATTGTGGTGGTCCTTACAACCAGTGCAATATAGTTGAAGGGAAATGTGTTTGGTAGTCGAGGGATTACCAAACAACATTTAGAGTTCTTGTTTCCATCTCCTTGACTACAGAGACTTTGAAGAGGGAAAAAAAAGCTTCTCTTCAGAAACTGACATGCCTGCAAGCAGGAAGCAGTGGTGGCAGCTTGTGTATCCTGCCAAGGAAGGAACTCAGCCCTCTCCTTATTCTGGTTAGCATGCTCCAGTGGGGAAAGTAATTGCAAAAGTTAAGAGTCTCTTTTCCTACAGGTTGGCTGATCTTCTACGTTGGACTTTAAAGTAGGCTCAAAGGGGATGGGGAGGCAGGAAATGGAGAGAATCTAGGACCTACAAACTACAAGACATGCAACAGTACATCCCAGGTAAATACTAAGGGGCCCATTGGGCATCAGAAGAGAGGGGGCACCAAAGGCACAATTTGGAGGTCTCAAGTGCCTTTATACTAATATTAGGAGCATGCAGAACAAGCGGGAAGAACTCACACTCCTGCTTGCAGACAATAACTTTGATTTAGTGGGGCTAACAGAAACCTGGTGGGACCCTCCCCATGACTGGGCAGTATGCATTGAGGGCTGTAGGTTGTACAGATGGAACAAAATAGGGAGGAAAGGGGGGTGGGGGAGGTTGCTCTCTATGTTAAGGAGCATTATACATCTACCCTAATCAAAATGGGATCAGAAGAGGAGAAAGTTGAGGCATTGTGGGTTAGGATACATGGAGTTTGAGAGGAAAGGGACTTGGTGGTGGGGGTCTGTTAAAGACTACCACATGAAGAGGAAGCACCAGACTCGGAATTCTTGAGGCAGCTCTCAGACCATACGGTCTACGGACATGGTTGTCATGGGGGACCTAAACAACCCTGACATCTGCTGGGAGGAGCAGTCAGCCAAATCCAACCATTCATATAGGTTCTTAACCTGTGTACAGGGCCTTCACCTAATGCATGAGGTATACTGTCCCACTAGGGGGAACGCCTTACTGAACTTGGCGTTGGCTACGGGGGATGAACTGGTAGGGGAGCTGCAGATGCATGGTCACCTTGGGGACAGTGACCACCATTCAGTGGAATTCACCATAAGGCATAGGGTGGGTAAGATAACTAGTAGTGTGGAAATGCTCTACTTTAGGAAGGCTAACTTTAGTGCGCTCAGGAGTTTAGTCAATGAAGCACTGCAGGATACGAGTCCAGGAAGGGTGGTTGTTCCTAAAGGAAACATTCCTTTGGGCACAGAGGGAGATGATCCCAGAATGAGGGAAAGGGGAGAAAGGGGCCAAAAAACAGAGAAATCCAGCGGAGCCTAAGGGCAAAAAAGGAGGGCTTATAGGCGGTAGAAGCAGGGGGAAGCTACCAAGGAGAAGTATACTTACTTGGTGAGCACTTGCAGGGAGGCCGTTAGAAAGGCCAAACAAAGCAACTACAGAGCTGAAGCTGGCAACACAAATGAAAGAAAACCAAGTTTTTTTGTATGTAGGGAGTAAAAGGAAGGTGGCACGGCAGTATAGGACCCCTACTGAACAAGCAGGAGCAATTATTGACAGACAGGTGGAACAAGGCTGAGTTCTTCAAAGAGTTTTTTGCCTCAGTGTTCTTGAACAAGGGTGAAGATAAATCTTCTAAAGGGTTCTTAGATGGGCATTGGAGGGACACCAGCCTACCAACTATCAATGCTGACTTGGTGCAGTCACTTGGATAGACTGGATGTGTTCAAGTCAGCAGGCCCAGATGATACTGAAAGAATTGGCCAGTGTCATAGCAGGACCACTGGCATGGCTGGTTGAGCACTCGTGGGGCTCGGGTCAGGTGCTGGAGGACTGGAAAAAGGGCCAGTGTGGTCCCTATTTTCAAGAAGGGGAGCAAGGAGGATCCAAATAATTATAGGCCAGTCAGTCTCACCTCCATCCTTGGAAAAGTCTTTGAAAAGATTAAGGATCATATTTGTGTGAGTCCGGCAGGAAAAATGCAGCAGCAGGGCAACCAGCATGGATTTGTAGCAGGTAGATCATGCCTGACTAATCTGGTTTTGTTTTATAACCAGGTCACAAAACGCTGAGATGCAGGAGTAAAGGTGGATGCTGTTTTCTTGGATTTTAGGAAGGCCTTTGATACAGCATCTCATCCCATTCTCATAAATTAGAAGGCTGTGATGTAGATGTTTATACAGTCTGGTGGGTGGCAAGTTGGTGTGGGGGTCGCACCCAGGGTGGTAGTAGATGGGTCAATATCAACATGCAAGGAGGTGGGTAGTGGGGTCCTGCAGGGCTCGGCCCTTGGACCTGTACTCTTCAATATCTTCATCAGTGACTTGGATGTGGGTGTGAAGTGTACTCTGTCCAAGTCTGCAGATGATACTAAATTGTGGGGTGAAGAACACACCAGACGGTAGGGAACGATTGCAGGCAGACCTGGACAGGTTAGAAAAGTGGGCAGTACACAATAGGATGCAGTACAAGGACAAATGCAGAGTGCTCCACCTGGGGTGTAAAAATATCCAGCACACCTACTGGCTAGGAAATGACCCTCTCACCAGCACAGAAGCAGAAAGGGATCTTGGAGTCATAGTGGACTCCAAAATGAACACAAGTCAGTGTGACAAAATCATCAGCAAAGCTAACCGCACTTTATCATGCATCAGCAGATGCATGAAAAATAGAACCAAAGAGGTGATACTTCCCCTCTACGCAATACTGGTCAGACCACAGTTGGAATACCGCATCCAGTTTTGGGCACTGTACTTTAAGAAGGATGTGGATAGCCTTGAGAAGGTTCAGGGGAGTGCCACTCATATGGTTAAGGGTTTACTGGCTAAGCCCTATGAGGAGAGATTAAGGGACCTGGACCTCTTCAGCCTCTGCAAGAGAAGGCTGAGATGTGATCTTGTAGCCACCTACAAATTCATTAGGAGGGGACAGCAAGAGATCGGAAATGCTCTGTTCACCAGGGGTAACAAAGAACAATGGTCACAAACTGAAAGAGAGCAGATTTAGGCTAGACATCAGGAAAAACTTCTTCACAGTAAGGGTGGCCAAAATTTGGAATGGGCTTCCAAGGGAGGTGGTGCTCTTCCCTTCCTTGGAGGTCTTTAAGAGAAGGCTGGATAGGGATCTGGCTGGGGTCTTCTGACCCCAGCACTCTTTCCTGCCCATGCAGGGGATCAGACTCAATGATCTGTTGTGGTCAATCCTTTCCAGTCCTAGCATCTATGACTTGATGGAGGAATATGGATCACAATGGAAGTGATTACACTGGAACAGCACCCGCATCCCTCCCATTTTTTGTTCCCCAAGCTAGCGTAAAGACCAAGGAAAGAAAGGATGCCTACTGTTTCCCTCAAAAATCAGTTTTACTGTACTGCTAGGATTGCACTACAGTAGAAATACTGAAGTAGCCAATAGTTGCAGGAAGAGAAACAAAATCTACATAATCTCAGAGAGGGGAAATGTTTAGGATCTAAAATATTTTATGGCTTGAGAGAAATGGTGAGAAATGACTGAAGCCAGCTAGTGAATTATGTAGCCTTCCAATAGGATGCTTAAGGAAAGCCACGAAGATGAGCAGATTCATCAGTGAACAAAAAGATACTCCATAAAACATTTCCCATTTTAGGGCTATTAAACACGCATCTCATTTGAAGTGGTCCCAATTGATCCAAACCTGGGACAAGAGAGGAGCAGCACAGCCTTACACACACATACCCTATGTCAAGCTGCATTGATGTCTCTCTGACAGGCTTGTCCTTCTTAACTTGAATGAGCTTTATACATAGCATGGGGAGAGGAGAAGAGGGGCTGAGGAAGTGTTAGGGCACTTTCTCTCTGGTTGTCTTCTTGCCTATGACTTCAGAAAGTTGAATCCTCCAACCACTTAAGTCCTACTTAAGTGTAGATCCATCAGTATTACCGCATTCTCTTTGGTACTTTACAGATACTTGAAGTGGGACTATAGACAGATAACATGCTCGAAGTCTCAGACTTCAAAAACACAAATTTTAATAAGCTCAGGTCACTAGTGGAGAATCCCCTGAGAGACCAAGAACCACAGGTTAAGGGAGTACGAGAAGAATCATTGATCCTTAAGCATACAATCCTTAAGGCTCAGATAGTTTCAGGCTGAACACTGGGAAAAACTTCTTTACAACTAGGGTGTCCAGACTATGAAACAAGCTCCCCGCCACAGAGGTGCTGCAATCATCTACCCTAGAGGTCTTCAAGAGAAGACTTGATGGTCACCTGGCTGGGGTCATCTGACACCAGATGTCTTTCCTGCTTATACAGGGGGATGGACCCAATGATCTCTGATGTCCCTTCCAGCCTTATGATTCTGTGACTTGTATATCTGTAGGATCCTGGAACAATAAGCTTTCTCCAAGAAAAATGAGAAGTTGGCTTACATCATAATGCTTTGAGAAGGTATCCGAGACAAGGACAGATCGAATTAAAAAACCACAACTGCATATTGAAGACTTCAGGGACATTAATTTGCATCAGTTACAGGTATGTTTTATCCCATGGAATAGTTACTCTTTTAATAGGTTTTGTGCTTTACCAGGACAACTGTTTAAGTCAAGTAATTTGCTGTTGCTTTGTAAATTGTCCATCCTGATCAGTGGTATCTGCTTGTTCCCCAGATACTACGAGTGTATATCCTTTGCGGTTGCATTTCTTCACATATTATCAGTTCTATTTCTATTCCAATTCCTTAATCCAGCGGCAGTTGGCCAGCTAAGAATGTAAATTTTCACCTTTATAAAGCTGGCCTGAGGTCAACCCTCCCCTGACCTTGGCTCAAAGAATCACAAAATACCTTTTATTCTATATGGTGCTTGAGAGATCCAAAGCTCTGATTTTAAATGTTTTCTTAGTGTATCCACTGTTGAAGCCTGAGGTACATTCCAAATCTCACAACATAAGCAAGTTCAGACTTCACAACACTTCAAGGGGGAAACAAAGAGGGAAACAGTTGCTCAAAGTTCTAGGGAATCAGTGAGTGGCACAGATAGGGAAGGACCCTTCAAGGTGGTACTGAACCAGTATCTTCATAAGGCTTTCAGTTATAATACCATTGGACCACGGTATTTGAGACATTTTCACTTCTGTAAATAGGGCTTGCGGAAATTTTGCCGCCTGTTTTGTATCAACACTGTTTTGACTCGTTTCGAGCTCAAAGCAGAGAAATCAAAACAAAACGAAGGGCTTTGGAACAGCCTCAAAACAAAATCAGGCTAGTCAAAATGTTTAGAGTTTCGAAGGAGGCAGCAGCCAGGTGGTGGGAGACAGGGGAGAACCAGCACTGCACTCCCAGCAGTTCCAGGCTTAGCCAGGTGGGGAGTGCAGCCCTGGCTCTCCCAACCTCCTGCAACTGGAGTGGGAAGTCAATCACAGCACAGGGGAAGGCAACTGAGCCCTGGCTGGCCCGAGGTCAACTTCCCCACTCCAGTGCTGCAATCTGGCTGGGGAAGGCAACTCAGCCCAGTTCCTTGTCCCAGCCCCATCTAACACTGGGGAGGGGAATGAGCAATTGGGCTCAGTTCCCTTCCCCAGTCCCAGGTGGCAGCACCAGCTTCCCTCCCTCATCTGGCAGGCAGATCAGGGGCAGTCACCCCCAGGGGACTGGCACAGCCCTGGCAGCCCTCCTGGGGGGTTGGGTCCCAATCTGCCTGCCAGATTGGCAAGGCTGTTTTGAGCTTCCCTATTATAGCGAATGGACGAAACGTTGAAACAGCGCTGAAACAGCCTCACTGTTTTAATGAAGCAAAACAAAACAGCTGTTTCTACTCTAAATGACATTTGAAACAAAACGCTGTTCCATTGAAACCTCAAAACTCTAGTCAAAATGGAACAGTGCTATTTTGATCAGCCCTAGTAAACACCAACTGTGCCTGCTTCAAATTACAACCTGAATTCAAATTAATGCAGCATTATTCATCCACATGCTGTGTGACGTTAAAACAGATGTCATAGTCTAGTCCTGAGGTAAACTATTTCAGTGGCTGGTGAAAAGGCTACATTTATACATACAATAATATAAAATGGCTTTGGAACACAAGTATATTATTATGTTTATATAATGCATAAACTCTTACCACAGGAAAAGCAGGTATGAAGATTTGACGCACAATCTCCAGAGAAAAATCAGAGCAGATAAATCTAACATTCTGTTCTTTACACAATGAATGTCTACTTTTGAAAAGATGAAAAATGCAGATGTTACAAACAATCCATTTATTGGGTTTTAAACTAGGTACACGATTGAAATAATTTTGGCACTACGCTATACAGTGGTTACATCTGTGTGCTGACGTTTACTAAATACTGTACTAGGAACACTGCTGTGCTTTTAAGTTTGGATTGAGTCACATACTCAGCAGGTAGATGATTCAAATTGTATCATAGTGTTCCAGTTTGGCTGTATGAAAGATGAAACACACACCAACTTGGGAATTTATTTCAATGTAGGAAGTACCTTGCATTCTATAAACTTACCACATCAAAACATGTGATGTCTTCATTTAGAGATGGCCACAAACATTGCATTAAAAATCTGCATCAGATATAAGTAATGAGATCAATGAAAACCCAAAACAAAATAAAATCTCTGCCTTTTAGACATGGAAAGATATTCTGTTAAAGAAAATAATTTAAAAAAAACTAATGGCATTTGATTTGATACAAAAGCCAATACCACTATAGTATTAACATCTAAGTGTGAATCTTTACAAAATAATCTCACAATGGTGTTATGTAAAAGGTCGCAAACTGTACAATGTTTCATTAATGCAATGCCTCTACAATTTATACAGTCTTTTACATCTATGTAACACATATTAAACATGTCATTAAATAGCCAATAGATAGTCTCTGAACAAAGTTGCAGGCAAAAAAAAAAATATATAGAACTTCCACTATCTTAGCAGTCTCCCATTTATGCAAGGGATGTTTGTTCAAATAGCAACTAAGAGTCTTTGTAAATGAGAGTATTTAAAAAAAAAAAAAGTCGGCCATTCAGTGCTTTTATGCACAAAGCATATATTCTTCATTCTATTAATTCAAACATTGCTTGGAGACAAGAACTTCATATCTATGGGCTCTATTCATCTGAAAGGATTCCCAGCCTTTCCACTTGCTTTAGAAAGCTGCAGATGGTCATGGTTTTGTGTTCTACACCTGGCTGAGCTTCTATTAAAACTCAACTAGGCCATGTAAGTTTTCCTGCTTCCTGCCCTGCCGATCTAGGCTGCAAAAAGCAGAATGGATATTTACATTTATATAGAGATTATAAAAAGTAATCCAGATCTGAGGTGGATTAAATGATACAGGGCCATCATCTAATGGGTGCTCAAACCCACGCAGTGAAAAATAAATCCTTTGTGAAAAAAATTGGCTCCTGGTCTTGCAGGTCGATCAGATAAAAAGTTAAATCAACCAAAATTGGAGAGGTTCACTGAGAAGGTTCCGACTCACACAATCCTGTGTGTTCTGCATATCTACTGCTTAAAAATGGCTGGGGATGTGGAGGAAGAGAAAAGATGAGATAAGAGAAGAGACATCCGGCATAAGCCACTGTGCATGAGAAATAACTGCAGTTTTGTAACACAGGCCAGTGACATGGAACTTTGTAACATGTCAGAACCAGGCTCCACAGATGCAGTTATGGAAGACTGCAAGGCTCTCATAGCTGCTCCGTGTGGAGTTGGAGTTCTTGATGAATAGAGCCCGCTCAGGACTTGAATATTTGCATTTAAAAATAGTTCCAAAACCAAGTTCTCTACACGATAAATTAGTTTTGAGTTTCCTTTATTTTGCAGAAATGTTTCTACATCCTCATTTTCCAAATGAAACCTGAAACAGAAATAGTTACAAAGAAGTTAATACTGTAGAACAAAATAAAAACAAAAATAATAACTTCCTTTCAAAACTAACAGAGTTTCAGCAAACAGGAAATCAAAGTTCTACAAGCCAAAGACTTGTACTTGCTCTTAGGGTAGGGTGAAGTAGAGAGAAGTACTTCAATGTTTCTTTAGTGATGGGTCCTGTGACAGATGCTCAAGGGGAAGCTAATTGGCAAAGGGGTGGGAGCAAAGGGGGACCAGAAAAAATGTAGTCTAAAAAAAGGGAATATACAACAAACACACAGCCGATCACTATCAGTTCTTAGCCAACAGGAGATGCTCCCCTGAGCTGGATAAAGTGTTAGTTTGGAGAGAACACTCTCCTCTGGACTTGAGGCTCTTTTCCTTCACTCTGTCCAATTAGATGGCTACAGCAGATTTCACAAAAGGCAGCAGTGTTTCCCCAACTTAACGAATACACATGCACATTTACCTTATTTATGCATAATAGCAGGGTGATACTAAGAGGTCTGTAAGGACAAGCAGCTGGTCATCAGTGAACTGCTGTTTGTGCTCCTGCCAATTGTCATGGTGGGTCCTCCGGAAATTGGACAGTGTTTTCTTTACAGTCATCTGTGTAAGAAAAAGAATATTTTTATGAAATCATTTTACATTTTAAATCAAGGGAAGGAGTGTCCAAGGGATTATAGATCACTCTGTCTGATCTCAATACCAACAGAGAACATGGAGAAGGTTAGTAAGGAAACTTCCAAGCAATGGAAGGAAAACAAGGTGATCCAACAGTCAGCATGGATTCATCAAAAGCAATTCATGCCTAACCAACTTGATTTCCTTCTGTGACAAGGTGAAACGCTCTGTGGATAGGGGGGAAGCAGCAGATATAGTATATCTTGATTTTAGCAAGGTTTCTGACACCAGTATCTCATGACAATCCCATTAGTAAACTACGGAAATACAGACTAGATGAAAGTACTGCAACACAGATACACAAGCAGTTGGATCAATGTGCTCAATGAGTAGTCTTCAATGGCTTGATATCCAGCTGGGATGAGATGCAGTATAGGTTTCCCCAGGCATCCATTTTGGGTCCAATACTGTTTAATATGTTCATTAACAGATTTGGAGGATATGAATGAGTGCACATTTGATAAGTTTACACCAAGATGGGCAGAGATGTGGGTAAGGCTAGGATTCAGATTACCTTGATGAATTGGAGAAGTGGTTCAAAAATCAACTACATGAAATTCAGTAATGGCAAGTTTAAAGTCCTGTACTTAGATACAGAACAACTGGATGCACAAATACAGACTGAGGAATGATTGGCTAGGCTGTGGTACTGAAGAAAAATATGCAAGAGTTAGAATGGACCATAAACTGAATAAAAGCCAATATGCTCGTCACAAAAGCAGCCACTGGTGTACTGCATGTCACTTGCAAATCAAGGAAAACGATTCTTCTGTTCTATTTGGCACTGATAGGCCTCATCTAAAGCACCATGTCCAGTTTTGGGCTCTGCACTTTAAGAAAAGTAGGGGCAAATTAGAGAGCAACAAAAATGACTCAATCTGGTAAACATAACTTATGAGGGAAGACTCATTCCTCTTCAAATTACATCTGATGAAGTACATTTCTACCTAAGGTCATGCCTCAGAACCAGTTAGGCTAGGAACAGATGTTTTCATTTGTCCCAGGACAAGCTGTCCCAGCAGAGAAGAGTCCCAGTATTGGCATGTAGACACACTGCTCTTCCAGTCAGGGTTTAGTGAGCAGTCAAATGCACTGCTACTTTTCTGCCACTGATTCAATGATGCAATCCTAGGACAACTATTCAGACAAACTTCATAACATCCCAGTATAAACTGTTAGCACACTTCTTATCCCATAAACCTTTTTAGGGTTTGTTCTGCAATAAACACAGATGTCTGAATGACTGCACCTTGTCTCAGGATAAAACAGTTTCTTCCGGGATAAATACAACGTCCATTTCTATCCTCAGTCTCTAACCAGCCACCTGGCCTACCTTCTGCTTAATTTCAGACAGAATATAGATTACCATGTATATCTTCAAATTGAGGAAGGACAGAAAAACCTAGAATTATTTAAAGCAGATTACACAAACAGCCTCAATGGTCAAGTCAAAGATGATCATGCCTTGAGCAGGGACTTGAACTAAATGACCTCCTGACATTCCTTCCAGCTGTACCTATGATTCTATATGCATCAAAAGATCCCAGGAACAGGATAAAAATATTTAAATGCAATAGGAAGTGCTTATTTTGAAGAAATGGCTGCACTAGAGTGTGTATGTATGTTGGGAATATTTTGAGGCTAAGGACCCCAAATAAGTATCCAATCCGAGCTTCAGGTTTCGTATTTTTACAGCTCTAGTTTTACTTCTAACCTCTCAATCAGTAGTTGCTAAGACTCATGAACCAAGGGCACCTTTTGCAAAATTTTTACAAGCCTGAAGCCACTTACGATACTGTCTAATCCATATTAGTTGAAACTGTTTTCTTTCTTCCTCTTGAATTTCTATTTTATTTGCACTGGTGGTGGACTCACGTGTCACTGAACCCAAACCCCAAAACAATTTTGGCTCTCTCCATATGAATAATTTGCAAGGAAGACTGGAGATGGATCATATAAGGAGAGGTTCCAAACATTATTATTAGGAAGAGAGAGCAGGACACTGTCAGTTAGTGCTCCCTCTTCCCACTCCACCTCCTGGAAGCAGAAGATTAGAGGCTTCATGCTGCCCCCACTCTCCTGCTGGAACCAGCATTCCTACTCTCCAAGTCCCTATTCCTGTGTACCTCTCTGCATCTGGTCTCCTAGTTCCAGCAGGGATAATGCTCTTAGAAAGAGGCAGGGCAAACAGGAGAGAGCTCACTGACATCTGTTCCATGCCCCCTTGTTCAGTGGAACTGTAGGGAAGCAGAGCCACATTGACAGTCTACTCCACTCCCAACCTTGCCATGGTGGTAGTGGTGGTGGAAGCGGGGAGTGGAGCTGCAGGTCACCACAGACCCGTCACACCCCCTTGCCAAATAGCAGGGCACTGCATAGAGCTAAGGTGGTACTGAAGAGCTCCATCTGGGGTATGTGGCAGGGCTCTGTACATGTCTGTGTCTAAAATATTCCATTTTTTAATTGCTTCGAAGTGCAGCTGCACTTTGCAGTGCTTGAAGTGTTGCATTTGCTCCCACCCTCTGTAATGAATGCATTCCTTCACAGTCTTTCATCAGAGGACAAGCAGCATGTTTTAGTTTTGCTATATTAAAAGAGGAAAAGGAATGAATTAAGAGTAGGTGTTCTTACCTCAATAGGCTGAGGATCATTCAGATGAGCACTGAGGTCCATCAACAGCTGGGGCATCCAGGTGGGTACATCATAGGGACTTGACAAAATACATGCACTAAGTCCTAGCACACCAGCATGGCGCTTAACCAGGTCTGCAATGGAAAGACAATAACAGAGCTGTGGCAGTATATGCTTCTAACATTTAAGATACGCTTCCATGGCAGACGCAGACCAAACTTCACTGTCAGTAATTCCAGCTCTTTCATTATTTTTAATGGAAAAGGCACACTATAAAATCCGCCTTCCCTACTTTACAGCAGTAAACTATTATTCATCATTTATGCTGCAAGATTATTCAATACATCTATTTGAAATCAGGATTTTACAAGCAGGTCTCCTTCTCCCCGTGTCATGCACAGGCAAAGCAGAGATTGATAAACAAAAATCATTTACAAACATTTAACTGTAAGTCTCTCTAAGCAAACACCTGCACTGTGGGGCATGCTCACATAATCAGCTGGTGAAAGAACACAGAACGTTTTAATCTTCCCTAGCCAGCTTTTTAAAGGTAGAACCTGCTCTTTTACCTCCAGAAGGAATGGTATCTGCTACGGTGCCAGGGTCTCGTTTTCTCTTTTTTGGTAACCTCATCTTGCAGAGCTGTTCAAAGTGAGTCTGCATGGGACCATCCATAGCGAGGAAGCTGCACTGTAACAGACCACTCAGTGTGGTAGCAGCCATTTCTCTCACCTGTGATAAAAGAGATCAGATGCATCAATTCCCATTTAATGTCACTGCTGCGCTTTTGAGCCCGTCAGTTAAGTCACTGTGTTTGACAAGTGTTTCAAATTTTATCCCCTCATCTTCACAGGCCATTAAATACCACCATTACTATTAAAATGGTCACTTACAAACAAACAAGCAAGCAAACAAAGAAAATTGATAACCACAATACACCTGCAGTTAAAAGCTCTCTTCCTACAAGTAGCCAAAATTAGTGAGCTATGCCCCGAGCCTTTTTTGGAAAGGGTGGCATATAAAATTAATCATTCTTTGCTCCCAGCATTTATTTAACTTCAGCTTTAAGCAACTTACACTGTAAGCTATGTGATTTTTTGACCTGCTAGAAATATTACCTGTATGCTAACAAATATGTCCTCTCAAGCAATTTACAATGCCTCTTATTTATACCTTTTCTACTGCAGTAATATCACAATTACAGAGATACCTGCTTTATCCATTAATGTAATCACTGTATTAAAATTAGTTTACATAGGAAACACGTAGACAACTTCTACTCTTCCGTATTTTACTCACTCCATGTGGAACATAAAAGACCTGACAACAGCAACATCATCTTCCTAGTGTGCACATTTAAAAATGTACGTTCACAATACAGATTACTCTAGGTGAATGTTGTGAAGCTGTCTACTGCACAGAGAATTAAAGACTAAAGTTGCCTCCTTTCTATTCATAATGTAAAAATTCTGTGGCATCTAAGTAATAAAACTGATATTATTAGACAAGAATAGAATGTAGTTACCAACTCGATCCTATAAAGCTGAGGCACTCATTCACTTTACTGCCATGGGCCCTAGTCAAATCATCAGTAAAATTTCTTTGTACCATCTCTGGTCACTCATTACCGAAAGTACAAGACAAATCACAATTTCAGCTGGTAAGTCATGCATTCCTAGTACAATAGTTTATTTTTTAATTCAATTAAATTTTTTTTAATTGTATTTGCAGCCAAATTTACTGTTGGCTTCCAAAACTAGGTATGCTTACTCAGCCATGTCCCCATTCTTACTCTGTCATTAAAATCAATTAATTTCATAAAAGAGCTAGAACCATAGGTTCTGCCTTATCTCAAATGTGATCCTACCAATAAGTCCACTTCTATTAAAGGTGCACACATATACTAGCTAACAAAAAACTCTAAACTTTTAAAAATCTGAATTAAACTTGTTAAAAAATATTAACAGCAGTTGCCATATTTAATGGTTAAGTACATACTGTTACACTTAACTGTAAACAGAACGTTCATCTATCTAGAGTACAAACACCTACTAATGCTCTGAATCCAATGCAGAAGATTACAATAAATTATATCCTTGAACATAATGTTCTGAACCTCCACAAAGCAGCAAGTATAGCTGCAAGTGCTGTGATAATTAAACAGTGAGTTAACAGTAGACTCTTGAGACATTCTTCCCTTCCATTTATACTTCCACAGTGTATTAGTCAAACGTGATCAACTTTATTAACAGCATAGAAAAGTATGAAGTGAGAGCCTGCCAGTATTGGTTTTCAGCAATTGGTGAGCTTCATAAGGACTATGCTATTGAATGAAACATGAAGTGCTAATGCAAGTCCCAGAATAGGAGGAAGCTTGGCTGTAAACTGAGCAAACTCACAAGGGATCTGTAGTCATTCACTTTACTGTTCACTGTATTAAAATCCATTTTCAGTAGCCTCAGATGAATAAACTTACTAACAGAAACACATTGCTGAAAGGAGCATTTAGAAATAATGCACTTAAAATTAGAGGTGCACCAATACACTGGTCCATACTGCATCGGCAATGATACAAGGAAATTTGACATTACTGGCAATTGGCTTTTCTCGGCTGATGTGGCCAATAATGTCACAGATAAATGCCACATGCATGTGCGCAGCTGCAGCATGCATGTGACCAGGAGTGCAGCTTGGAGAACACCATCTGGATGGCAAATCTGTTGGGGGGAAGGAACATTGAGTGGGGGGGGTAGAAGCAAATTGAGGCCCCCAAGGTAAGGGAGTGGGGCTAGGGCAGGGGCAGAAGCTACACAGCCAGGGCATAG
Source organism: Crocodylus siamensis (assembly GCF_052110815.1). Taxonomy (NCBI): domain Eukaryota; kingdom Metazoa; phylum Chordata; order Crocodylia; family Crocodylidae; genus Crocodylus; species Crocodylus siamensis. The sequence goes on from NC_143395.1 coordinate 174,735,617, forward strand.
GACAGAGCTGATGGCTCATCTGCGGGGCACAGGATGGCTCCTACCATGGTGTGCAACCCTGGAGAAAGCACGGGGGCATGTGCCCCCCTGCTAATTTGTGTGTGGGGAGAGAGTGGGCTGCCTGCTGTGGACTCGGGTCCAGAGCTGCTCCACCCTCTACCTGGTAGCTACACTCAGGCTGGTGGAGCAGGGTGGGTGGCAGTGGTGCTGGGAGGGGGCCTAGAGCCACCACAACATTTGCAGTAGCCTCCCCTTCCAGTGCTGCTGCCACCTGCCCCACCTAGACCGAGCCTGAGCACAGCTGCCAGGAAGAGGCTGGAGCAGCCCCGGCCACAAGCATGCAGTGGGCAGCCCACCCTCACTCTTTGCACAGATCCAGGGGATGGGGGGGGGGGTGTGGCACATGCCCCTCCATGCATCCCCCAGGGGTGCATGCAGAGGCAGGAGCTGCCCCCCCTAGATGAGCTGTTGGCATCACACTGTGCCCTGCCCAGCAGGCCAGTGCCTGCCCCTGCCCCACTCCCTCCCTTACTATGGGGGCCTCAATCTGCTCCCCCCCATGTCCTTTCCCCCCAACAAACTTACCAGCTAGATGCTGGTCTCCATGTTGCCAGGCTGCACAGCAGCTATCAGTCTCAGCCCAGTTATCAGTGCACTCCTACTTAAAATTGTACATACTTATAGCTCTCACATAGCTGTATCACAGCTCACTAACAACTTAGATTTAAAAATCTACAGACTCATATGATGATGTAAAATCCAAAGAGCAGAAGTGTTCTTTGAAATGTTTTTCATTTACACTGGATTTTCTCATATCCATTTATATAGCGGAAATCCAACTGCTGTCAGTAGCTTCCTTTTAGTTAATGATTAGTTTCCTTTTAGTTAGTCTTTAGTGACACACCAATACTAAAACAAGGGAGTAAGCAAGCAAAATGAAGACAAATCCTACAAAGGACAAGGTGGGATCAAGTAATCTCAAAACAGTACGCTGCATAAGAAGTCAGCAAGTCAGTTGCCTAAATACCTTTGTAAGTGTGGGCTTAAGATTCTTAAAAGGAAGACTATAGTGAAATATAAAACAGATTCTAGCTAGGACATTTAGCTGTGATATAGAGTAAATTAAGAGAGATTTTTTGCTGCGTATAAAGCATAAAAAGAAAAAGAAAGCAGCTGTTCTCTGGAGAACTTCCTAAAACAGATGAGAAGAGGAGAAAAGCCCCAGTCGAAGCTGGCCTAAGGTAGGTTATATAAATTGACAGTCTGGTTCACTTAACACAGGGGTGGGCAAAATGTGGCCTGCAGGCAGCATGCAGCCTGCCAGGCCATTTTATCTGACCCACGAGGCCCCTAAAAATTTAGAAATTAAAAATTTAAAAATTAATATTCATCTGCCCCGGATATCTGTCATGCGGCCCCCTCAATGGCTTGCCAAAACTCAGTAATCGGCCCTCCACCTGAAATAATTGCCCACCCCTGTCAATCTCATTTTAAACGTCAGATATTTTGCTGTTGAGAAAGTAAACATTTTAAGGGACCCTTGGGTGGATCTGTGTGGGTGGTTTCACTTGTTAGATTTTAATATCAAAATGGAGCTGTATAACAAAGACTGCAGAACATCAAGCACTAATTCCTGCATCCAACTAGATAACTTGTAGTTTGGACTAGTGCATAGAATTTAGATAGCCAACCAATTCGAACACTTCAAGGAATAAAGAATGTGTTACTTCTATACAAGATGTTCCAGTGGTTTGCTGCCTTCACTTAGAAAAATCTGTGCCTTATTTTCAATTTGATATCTCTAGCTTCAGCTTTTAGTCACTGGACAAATGTCCTCTCAGTTAAAGAATCCTGAAGCATCTGATACCCTTGCTCTACAAATATTCTAGACTGATCCAATCACTAATTAAAAACTCAATCCCCCCACCAATCATTTTAGAAGACAGCCTTGAACCAGACACAGTACTCCAGTAGTGGTCATCTCCCCAGTATGGTTTGCAGAGGCAATCACTTCCCTTGCCTTCACTCTGTTTCTCTTGTCCGTATACCTCAGGATCACAATTGTTCTTTCACACATAAGCCAGCTCGCGATCATTAAAACTCCCTTCCAGTCAGCACCTTCCACAATGCATTAAAATTGGTGTTTTATTGTATCCAAGCCACCAAGTGATCCAGATTAACTATGTAACTAGAAAGTCTGTCATTTATTAATTTTGTACCGCCTGAAAATTGTATCAACAATGATTTTATATGGTGTTTTTTTTCCCTTCAAATGACTAAGAAAGATGCGAGATAACATTGAACTAAATGGTAAATCCTGAGATCCCACCAAAATTTGAAGAGTTAAGATTTAAAGAAAAAAAGTGAGCCATCAATTTTAACATCTTACTGGCAAAAAATGCTTGAAAAACTGAGAACCCATATGTTAAGTTTCAGGTCAAAAGAAAGTTATAAGCCATTCAAAATTAGATTTTATACTGAAATCATAAACTTCACCTTAAAAACAGAGCATAATGAAAACAATTCTGTGGTAAATGCTGAACAGATTGGAATTTGCCAATCCCTATAAAAAGGGACGGTCACAGTAAAGCAAAGTTTCTATGGTAACAAGATCATAAGCACTTATTCCATAAACAAGCCTTGTCTGATTTATATCTAAGCAATACAAGGACATACCTTTTACCCAATATTTGCGCATGTGAACTTATTAAAAATGAACAAACCATTTACAAAAATCCTATCTAGTTGTTCTAAATGCTCCGACTGGAAAGGGTAACGTTAAACAGGCTCACTGGCTTATTCTGCTTTAACACTACAATGTGTGACAGGTATGCAGCAGCTCTGCTGAAAACTGGAGTTGGCACTACAGCAGGCGTCACCAACCAGTTGATTGTGATCAACTGGTCAACTGGAGAACCCCCCAGACTAAGAGAGACTGTCAGGGGCTCCACAATCGGGTGCGGTGGGATGCACATGAGGAGCAGTGGGATGTATGAGTAGTGGGATGCATGTGGCTGGGCTGAGCCGCACCCCTGCCACGGGGTAAGTGGTGCCCCAGATGGGCCAGGGGAGGGTCAGAGCCTTGGTGACTTGTCTTGGAGCGTGAGGGGCTCCTGCTGCTGCGTGCACCCTAGTGGAGGCCTGGGGGACACACATCCCCCTGATTTGTGTGGAGTGAGGCAGCTGCTGCTGCACACTGGGTTTTGTGTCCCAAGCCCCACTGCAGCTTGGGGTGCAAAGTGACCTCATGCCATGCACAGATCCCGGGGGGGCGGGGAAAGATACGTGCAGCAGCAGGAGTCCCCCCATCCTCCCCGATGAGTTGCCTGGGCTCCGACCCTCCCCTGGCCCGGCCTGGCCTCCCCTCACTCCATCACCAGAGGCCTCAATCTGACAAACAAGGCTGAAGAGCCAGATCCAAATGGTCTTCACAGACATCAACAATGACACTGCCTAAAATTTATGCAGCTTATCCTATAAGGCAAATTCTAAAGTTTGGCACCTACAGTTCCTCTACAGTGGATGGAAAAACTTCCCATAAGCAATCCAGAGTGCCTAGGCACTAAGTACTTGGCTAGGCCTACAGCTAGCCAAGAGGAAATGCTAGACATAAGAATATCTGAATGCCCTCTCCTCTTCGGAGCTTAGAACACAACTCAGGGCTGCACATGAGCATCTCCGTTATCTTAGAATGCAGCTTCCAGACAGGATGCATCAACAGCAGCAGTGAATTCAGCAAAAAACACTTGTACCCTCCATGCTTACTGCTACTCACAGCCAGTGGTGGTGTCCATGTTTTGTACAACAGCACAATGGTTAGCACACTTGCCCAGGAGGTCAGAGATCTAGATTTCAAACCCTACTACGTCAGGGAATATAAATGCACACCTTCCACTTCCTAAGACAGCATCCTAATCACCATGCTATGGATTAAGATTCTCTACCCTTCCAAGTGAAGCTGTCCAACTGGGTGGCCAAGAATGCAGTTCAGAGAGCCAGATTAGCAAGCAAACAATTCTGTAAGCTCAGTAAGAAAAGCCCTCCCATGGGAACGGGGAGCCCTGTGTTACAGTTCCTGCTTCCAGGGCTACTTCTATTGAAATCAGTTACTAGTCCCAATATCAGAGACCAAAACCCAAGACTCCTCCCTGTCAAATGAGTGCCCTTCTTTGAGACAGTCAGAATCCTTCTTGCTTGTTCAGTTTGACCCCATAAATATCTTGCCCTCTTAGCTGCCCAAGGGAACAGCTTCAGTAGCACACAATAAAAGATTCTGCAAGAGATGTTGAACCATATTGTCTTCACATACTTTTGCAAGTCTGCAATAGACACAATTTGGTTCCAGAGTAGGAACTTTATATATATTCCCATGTCTGATAAAGATAGTAAGTCCAGTTCACTTGCTCATGGTGCTGTAAACCCAATACTGCCTACATGAACAAAATGAAATTAAAAAAGAAAAACCCCACCAAAAAACCTGTCACAACAATATGCTAAAATGACCAATTGCAAACAAAGCAGGTCTGCTGAGTACAAACTTTTTTTTTTTTTAAACAAGTCAGCAGTGATGGTAGAAATTTATTTTAATCTGCAGGTTGAGTTTTTCTAATGAATTTCCATGCTATCGTTTATACTCTAGTGATATTATACTTCCTACTGCTGAAATCTGAGAGCACAGAAGACACTGTGAGAATTTTGCTTTTATATTACTGCAAATAAAACATGTTCTAGAATATTTATTTTCTTATCAAAAGCGTATTTCTGTACAATTTTACACAGCTTATATAAAAGGTGAAGAGGTATACATAACTAAAATATATAGCTAGCTGTGTGCACGTGCATATTGAAGATGATCTGTATTTAGCCACATATAATACAGCTAGAATATACTGCAAAACACTAAAGATCTTTCTGTATTAGTGTTAATTACAGGTCATCTGCTATGCTTTGTACAAGGTTATACGAAGTAAGGTAAGAAACTAGGCATCTTAAACATGGGCGACTGGTGCCTCCTGAGCCAACCGCCAACTGGAAGAGGGATGGAGGGGTGTCCCCAGCAGCCAACTGCTGACCCCAGAAGTGCCAGCAGCAAAACCGGGTATGTCAGCAGTAAAACCAGAAGGGCCACTGGCGCTAAGCACTCCCACTCCCGGGACGGTGCCCATCTCAAGGGGAGCACCAGCTGGCACTTCTCTCTGCGCCCCCACTTGTCAGCAAGCGCCGGCCAATCTTGGGGTGGGGAGCACATGCCCCCCCAAAACCTCCCTACGCATCACCTATGCTAAAGAAACATGGAAATACTACCTTCCACTTTTTCTTTTTGTATTCATTGCCCTTCACTGACAGTTAAATTACTATACTTGCCTCAAGCTGTTCGTCTTCCAGTAGCTTTATTACCAACCATCTGATGTCACTGACAGCTTCTTCATTGTTGAGGAAGATAAACAGATTATAAAATACCATGGTCTGAAGGTAGGTTAGTACTGTGTATCTAGCATGCCAAGAATTGCTTTTTGCTGTCTGCAAAGAGAGAGAACAAAGTAGTTAGAATTAAAAATAAGGGTATCTAAGTAAACTGTTGGTTCGTTTCAAAATCAAGTTATATATTTGGTTGTTGCTATAGCAAATTAGCAATGAAATATTTTATTCTACTGAGCTTTTTTTTAACTTGTAATTTTAGGTTCAACTCTAAAGCATTTAAACAGGACATGACTTCTGGTTTATTCAGTCTCAGTCATTTGCCTTTTATGAATAAGCCAAAATGTTGGATCTTCTCAGTTGCACATTGAAATCTTTTGCATATAGTGGACTTTGGAAAAAATTATGCTAAAAGTCACCATTTTATCCTATGTGTAGGGCTCTAGAAGTCTAAACTATGAAAAAAAGGTGTCCACAATGGATATTTTTTCCAAGAGATTCCTCAGTTCCTACTGTGTGTTGACTACACTAAATGTAGTCAGTTTCTCCATCTCCCTATACAGTCAATTTTTTTTTCCATTTGTGTGAGTCTTCTGCAAGGCATGTTTTTTAAAACAGAAAAATACTGTAACCCCTCACCTGACCCAAAAAGCAGCAGAACCTATTGTAGTGTGCTGCATTTTGACAATACATTTTGATTTACTTTTGAAATGAATTTCAAGTTAAGGATCTCTCTGAAGTGATAATTTTATTTGAAACTGACTCACTACTGAATCTACTGAACCAGTAGTTCTCAACCTTTAAAACTCAAGGTACCTCTCATTACACTCAAAGCATCCCTCTGAAAATGCCAGCTCTTAATTTTTCACTTATTTTTTTGACTGACAGGAAACTAAATATTTCTTCTGTTGCAAAGAATTACTACAACAGTTTTAATACTATGAAATCTTATTTGAAACCTGGGTTTACCTTGTGAATCATGTTTGCATACCTAATGGTGAGACACCCCACACCCTTGAAAAGATCTCAAATAACCCTGGTTGAGAATCACTGATCTATAACTTAATTTTAAGAAATGAAAATACCTCTTCCCCCAGCAAAAAAATCTTGTGGGGGCCAAATGTTTAAAAGAATATTAAAACTCGAATCAGATTTTGTTTTTCCTTTTATAAGGTTTGTATTTGTAGTAAAAATGAATATTTGAGTTATTTTTCAATTTAATTATACTTTAAAACAATGGGCATATTAGTAGAAAGATCAAATCAGAACGAAGCCCTTTATGAAAATTTTCAGTGCCTTGCTATTAGTAAACATTTCTATTCAGCAAAAAATTTTAATGACTTTAATTAATGTTGCTAGTTAATTCTGTGCCAATTTCCATTTTGATGACCAAATACTAATAGAATCCATTACAGAACCTCCAGCAGAAACAGACAATTCTCCTCAGTGCTGCCTTTTTGCATGGTTTTCAGCAAATTACAATTGCAACCAGCAGTTATCTAATCACTTATGTTGGTTAAATTTGCTACTCCAACATAGATATAAATGATAAAAGCAGCTACATTGGCAACAGTGTTGCCATAGACAAAAAAAAAAAAAAAAGGCAGAAAATAGTTCTGAAATGGCAGAAGATTTTTGCACTTGCCTTAGCAGTCAATGTGATAGTTAGATGATAGATAAGAAAAAGCTTAGCACATTTCATAGTCTTAAACTTTCATTTTAATAACTTAGACCAGACTCACTTGTTTTAGCACCTGAAGTACCAAAGGCACTTGTTGAGGATACAACAACCCCTGAGACATTAGTGATAAACACATCTTAGCATCTCTCTTGAGTTCATCATAGCTATTATCATTTTCTACTGGGGCAATCTGTAAGGTAAGATCAAACAGAACACTCAGGAAATAACTGTTGCTGAAGAAAAATTTCCTTATAACAGCGATATGTTATGCAAGAAAAAACAAAACTTCTGCATTTGTTTAAATAACTTTCACTAGTAAAGATTAAACAACTAGGCTAGTCATTTCAGAACATGCACATTTATGATATTTCAGCACTTCTGTATTTTAAAATCTGTGTACTGAGAAACACTTAGCTGGTTTAAAGTTCAGTAAACGTAAAACGTTTACAAATGAGGAGTACTTATGTGTCACAGCAACTTTGTAAATGGATACAAAACTCACCTGCTTAATACAGACATCATTATAATGAGTTTTATTGGGTGCCCAATGATAAGATACACATAGACAATAACATTTTAATATGAACTGCTGCATCATAAATGGCATGTAGATATTTCTACATTTGATAAAGGTAATTACTCATGGGGTAATAACACTTCCTTCTGTATGCATAACGTGTTAGGGATACAGGATATGCATATATTAGTTATTTCCAGAAGACAACTAAAAATAGTGGTTCCAGCTTCTTAAGCCCAAGGCTATCAGTTTCACACACAAGCTTTTGTTGGTACAAATTGAATAAATAAATGAATTGGGCAAGTAAGCAAGGACCAAGTGTGCTATATTTAAGCAGCTTTCTATTTTAATTACAACGTCTTAGTTTTTTTCTCAAACACTCTTTCAAACATGAACAATTCAGTATTAAAAATGAAAACAAATTACCTTGAAAAACAACGGTAAAAGCTGGAGTTGCTCTGTGACAGCTGTGGAGAAGGACCGACCTGCACTTGCCATCAACCACTTCAGGACTGTGTGTAAAAGAGAAATGTTAAATAGAATAAAAAGATCAAAAACAAAACAAGTCAAGTCAGATTTACTAATAGTAAAACCCAAAAGACATCCATTTAAATCACTGGGGTTGTGCTAGTAGCAAGCTGAACCCCGTATTCTTGGCATTAGAATTTACAAGCAACTCTCAGTAACATTGCTAATAAGGGAACAGTAATGTAAATCAGAGTACTCTTGGCTATCAACATCAGCTGACACAGCCCAAAATATAAGGGATACACAGAAACCTCGTTGGCATAAAGCAAAATTCTAGATTATAAATATTTATGGTGTTTAGTTGCAGAGTATTATGGCAGCGTAACATGTTCTGACAAGTGAAATTCAGCAACTCACTGGTTTTCAAGAGTTTAATGCCCTGAGTTCGCTCATCTTGTTCACCAACTCCATTCTCTTCCATCACATGGTTCTGAATTTCTTCATCCACTTCCATAAGGGGTTTCAGTTTTTCAAGTATTCGTGTAGTGAATTCATGGATACGAGGGGACTTTGTTGGAGCAGTATTTGGCAAAGAAACATCTATCATGAATATGTAGGTCAAAACACTAAAAATAAATAGTTCAAGAGTTTAATATATTAATTTCACTGCACAACTTAAATAACAAGAATTGTTCAGTGACTACTGTTTGCTTCACTTTACTAATTGAAACTGAATATTTCCTCTAAAGTAGATTAACTCCTGTCCCCAGGTAAACCTTTTGAAAACAATTGCTACCTGAAAGACTGAAATGACTGACTCAGATGCCTGCCTGGAATCAAGTCATAACAAAATGCTACAGCACACCAAGACAAAATACTTTAGTACACTGAGCTGCATCACTATATATAAACATTTCAATGTTAGATAGAAGAGAAACTAGGAGTTGAGAACATATGATCTGCTATGCCTTTCACTTTGTAATTTAAGAAAGCAAGAGAAAAATAAAGCTATTGCTGCTATTTCTAATAATTTAGATCAGGCATCTTTAGTGATTTCTAATAATAGGTATTTGGAGGGTAAGGTAGCTTGATAACATATTGCAATTTAATATCTAGAAATATTTTATTTACAATTACCATTACACTCACGGTCACAAACTTCTCAAAGACCATCTCAGGCTGGACATAAGGAAGAATTTCTTTACAGTCCAAGCCCCCAAGGTCTGGAACAGACTGCTGCCAGAGGTGGTGCTCACACCACCTCTGGATTCATTTAAGAGGCAACCTTGCTGGGATCCTATGACCCCAGCCAACTTCCTGCCCCTGGGGCAGGAGGCTGGACTCTATCTTTCGAGGTCCCTTCAGGCCCTAATGTCTATGAAATCTATGAAAAAAAGCATTCACAAAAGGGGTCAACTGTCTGCCTAGAACTCTTTCTTCAAGATGACAAACTGTAGATCACGTAGTATTTGTTACAGCTAAATGCTTCTGGTAGACTTAACTCCTGCACACACAAAAGCCATTATCCATAATTTGTACTGCTGTTGGCTGGAGTTTTCAAGACTTAGGGAACCTACCTAAACTGCAGCAGAAGTACACTGTACAGTAGCTCTTTTAACCTTGCTCTTTTTGCTGCCACCCTCCTCACAGCTGACTGGCTAAGGGTGCCTTGCAGCCCCACTGTCACTTGGCCGGAAAGAAAAAGCTGCAGTTTCCATGTCCCAGTCAATCAGCAACAAGTGGTGGCGGTGCTGCTGGGGCCCCTCAGATAAATCGACAGCAGAAGTAAAAAACCATGACATATTTAAAACTGCAGTTTTGCCTCCCAACCAATCAGCAGCAAGTGGCAAGGCCACCAGAGCCCCTCCACCAATCAGCAGGGGAGGGCAGGTGCTTGGCAAAAGGAACATGATTAAAGGAGCTGCTATGCAGTGCATTTCCACTGTGAATCCCTACATGTAGGATTTTAGAGTCACCAAAATGCTTTAAAAAAATATTACCCATTACATTTATTCCACATTAAGCACTGGATACATGCAATTTCCAGAGGTTAAAAATTTTCAACGTAAAGAACGCGAATGAAGAAATGACCCAAAGTTTGACACCAGCACTTACACTGCAATTTAAGGGCATTATTGTGGCACCTAACAGCCTCAGTAGTACACCCAATTTGCTGAGCAGTGTTCAGGTACACAAAGATCAATGACACCCCAGAGTATATCCTATTATTGAAAAATAATGATCCATATACGTACACATGGAACAAAACGAACTACAAAAGAGACCACTGACCTTCCTATTCTCTCTCTGACATTTTTGTAGACCTGTGTGAGTTTAGGTTCCAAGTACTTAAGCAATCTGTGCAACAGTTCTGGAACTCGCCATTCTTGCTGTGCAAGGCCACCTTGCAATACGTACAGCCGGCTAGAAATCAGAACATCAATACTGTAACATTAACTACAACATGTAAGTGACAAATTCTTTTTCTATGCCCAAATCTTATTCCAAATGCTGGGTGTAATCACAAAATAAAACAATATAACTGCTATATCAACACTGCATTTCCACAATAGTTACTAAATCCTGTTAGAATGGCATTAAAGTGATGCACTTTACACAATGCCTTTGCCTATGCACACAGGTCTAACGGCTGTAGGGGAAAGGCACAAAAGCTGCAATTGCAAAAGGGTTTACGTGGGGTATACAAATAGGTGTGCCTTTCCTCCAGGCAGAAGGAAAAATTGCTTGAAGTGAACTTGATACATCTCTATAGAGAGGGGAAGAGGGAGAATTTACTGATATATACTAAAAAAAACAAAGTTAAATTCTTACCATGCATCTACAAATGATCCTCCTTCACCACTTAAGGGAGACTCCAACAAGAGTTCAAATAAAAAGTGCAATTTCCGAGGATCTCTGCTTTCCTGCGGGAGAGAAGAGGGGAAATTTATATACACATCAGTGATTGGAATTCAGCAAAATTCCAGTTCTAACCATACAGAAGAAAGATATTTGTATTGAATATCTTTAAGTCCTAAGAATGTTCTACTATGCAAAAGAAATAAATGTTTTACTTTTCCCAAAGTAATCTGAGGAAAACAGAATCAGCACAAGACATAAATCACGATATTTTACTCATTCATGCCAAATCATTGCCATTACTTAAAAATCTGGCACACTATGGGTAAAAGAAAACATGTAAAGAACTTCAATTTGTGACAATTAAATAAAGCAACCAACTTACGAAAGGTATATCCATCTAGCGTACAGGAATCTTACTGTAGCCAAGAAATTAACAGGGTTCCTTAAAGTATTTAATCTGAGTTTTCCTAAATTATTTTTGCCAAGCATATGAGAAAGCTCTATACTTTATATTTTAGCAAATGAGGACAGGTCTATCATCCAAGTTCAAAAAGGATATAAAAGAGTTTAGTACTGGTAACCCCTGTTTAGTGCTCTTAATTGGTTCCAGAAAAAACGAGCGTTAAGCAAATCCACGCTAAGTGAAACCCAATTTCCCATATAAATTAATGTAAATAAATATAACTCACCCTGCCCTGCCCTGGGCCTCTGCCGGCCCTGACCTCAGGGCACCAGCGTGGGCCCCGCACTCAAGCCCGCCCACCCAACTTGCTGCTACTCGCCACTTTGTCATCACTGCCACGTCTCTCAACCTCACTGCCCACCAAAACTGAACAATTCCACTGAGTGTTATAACGAAACTGGCTGAGCGCTCAGTAGAATCGGGTATGAATTTTAAATAAGCGCTATAGCAAAATAGTGCTAAGCAAAACAGTGTTAAGCGGGGTTGCCTGTACTAATTATAAAACATTATAGTAAATACATAAATATTAACACTAGCTTTAATAAAAAGACACCCATAGCCCCCTAAAAACTCCTTGGAAGCAGATGAAAACTTATATTTCCAGAAACAAAAGCAGCTGATCATTTTCTGTAGTAATTCAAGGACTAGTGTACAATACATATGTTTAGTAGTATTTAGTACTCTAAATTCCATCTTAACACATAAATTTAAACATTTTTTCTCCATGAAAAATTTATTTACATATTAGGCAAAACTTTACCGTTATCTGTTCAATCTTACAAAAATAACCCAAACAACGTTAAATATGGAATACTTACACAGGAAGTTGCTATGCATGTGCCCCAATCATTATACGTTTCCACTGTGATGTTAGATAAAGCTGTTCGAAGCAATGGACAAAGAAGCATCCAAAGTTTCTCCACCTGATGAATAGAAGGCAAGAAGATGAAGTTTTTCCATTTTGGGTTCCTATTTAACTCCTCTAACACTTGAACCTTCCCCCCACCTTTCTTCCACCCTCACAAAAAGCACAGCGAGCTTCTTGCAGAAGGTCAACATTCCAGTCTTAAAAATATTGCCATGAAAGAGACTGGTAATATCTCTTTCTGCTTTGTTTACAGGCGTTTTGAAGCACCATAGGAGTTGCACAGTTTATCACTGTTGCTTCTGTAGGCTAAGCTCCTTACAAACACCAGAGACTCCTTCCATTCTCCAGCTCCCCACAAGTTTATGCGTTGTCTTCCCATCCCTTTGTATTTGAGGACCCCCCTGAAAGCCCTCTCTCTCCTATGTAGTGGGCTCAACTGCCCCTTTTTCCTGCATGCCAGGTTCCTTGTTTTCCCTCTACCATCACAGCAGCATTATGTATTATGTGTTTCCACTTTCCACCTCCTTCTCTCATAAGGATCCCCTGTGCCTCAACTCCACGCTTGAGATGGTGTATGAACTCCTCAACCTTCTTCCCACTACATCAGGGGCCTGTAATGCTTCTCCCATTTCTCATCAACCCACTTCCCTCTTCCTCCACCATGGACTGGTCCACCAGTTTCTGCTGCCTGTGTGCCCTATCCCACATGCCTCTGCACTGCTCCCAGCAGTCTCATTTTTTTCAGATTGGCAGTATTTTATAACTCTATTGTGAAGCACGAAGTGAGACTGGGGTAATGTTTTGATAATAGGTATTAATGGCTTCCATTAAATGATTCTTTCATTTACTGACAATTGCAAAAATAGACCAAGGCACCTAGAAGTCAGTGCTCAACTCTGAGGGGCTTCTTGCCCCCAGGGCCATGTCATCCAGCTCAGAGGGCTCCCCACAAGTCTGAAAGTTTGGCAGTGGGGGAGAGGTTGCCACTTACCTGCTGCCAAATTCCCAGACCCATCGACAGCCCCACAGCCCAGACACCAGGGCTCTGTCCACTAGATCTGACATGCAGGGCAGCGTAAGGCCCAATCCTGGCATGTGGGAATGGGTGGGGCCAATCCCAGCACATGGGGCTGTGCAGGGGTGGCACAGGGCATCATGGCTCAGTCCTGGTCCATGGGGCCAAATACAAGTGGCATAAGGCCTAATCCTAGCACAAAGCCCTGTGTGGGGCACCAAGACCCAATCTAGGTATGCAGGACTGGCAAAAGCCACACAGGGCCCAATCCAGCCTGCGGATGGGTCCTGCGCTATTCTTCTTGCCCACAGGCCCAAAACATTGAGCACCACCAATCTAAGCTGCAGGCAATTCTTCAGCCCACACATTAACATGCAAGGAAAGGTTAACTAACTGTCTACCTGAAGAACCTTGCCTGCCAACAAACCAACAAGAATGTATTCCTTTAAAAAAACAACAACAAAAAAACCCTTCAGAATACTGAAGCGTTCAAACACACACACACACCACTCCTACCTTTTCAAATGTCCAGTGTTTAGAGCCCCTTATCAAGCCAGCTATGATTTCAGCTACACATCGCTGGGTACTTTCATGACAGTCTGCTACTAGCCGTTCCAAATGGGGCTTTAAAACTGGCAAGAAGGCATCGTCAAAGTTTCTGAATAGGCCCTGTTAAGTTTGGTTACAAAATACAAATTTAAATCATTTATCATTTTGAAATTATTCTAGACCACTTACAAGTTTTTAAGCATTATTTTAAATTTTAACTTAATGTTACATACAGTTGATATGAAATACCCAGGTCCATAAAAACAACAGCCTGTATGGTTACCTTCTACTGAACTGCTAAGGCATCATCTCTTTGGAATATTTTATTTCTTATTTACTATCCTGAATTCTTTTGAAAAAAATTGCTCCATCTACTACTACAGCTGATACACGAGTGTAGAAACAGTACAGTAAGATGATAATACATGCAGATGCATTAGAAAGTCACCAAGAACGTGTGCAACTCACAGTAGCATCTAAAAATACCCATGCAATTATGGGACGGCACAGTAATGCCAATAACTGCAGTCATTTAGTATTTGTTTAAGCAAGTACTAAATGACTGCGCAATCTGCCACACATGTGGACACACTCAGTGTGTTACACTTCCAATGTGTTATTACTTTTAGGCAGTTAAAAAAAAATTCAAATCTCAACCTGCAGTAAAATTAATTTGTTGCTTCTCCTATATTTAAATGAAAATACACCCAAGTCTTTCATAATCTCAGCAAGGCATTCTACATACCCTACCTAGTGAGGCTAATCAAAGTGGCAATTATTGCAAAGCTTCCAACAATATTAACAGCGATGGGATGGATCTCTGTGCATGTTTTTCACGTTTATTTGATCATTTTATCTGCACAAAGAAAGCAAGTTACGCATAACGCATAGAAGTCTCAATACCTTGAAGAGGCAAAATCTGCGAGGATTAAATTTGTCTTTTCCTTTTCGGTCTTCTAAAGATAGGAACTTTATTAACTGCTCAACAAATTTCGGATCAGAAAAGTGATCATATATAGCTTGCTCTGCCTGTAAAAGAAAAACCAGTGAGAGTTTAGTCTATTTGTAAGGTGCTTGGAACCACCATGCTAGCACCCACCTTATTTAGTCAAAGTCTTATTTTTTATTTCATTACTACTTCAATCAAGCAGAAACTCAATCATGTACGGGCTATTCATTTTCAATCATTCAAAACTGAAGCGGGCAAAATACAGCCTGCAGGCTGGATCCAGTCCATCCTATCCTGCCTGAAGGGCCCCTCCAAAAAACTATTACCAGCACACGGCTGCCCCACTGAAAGCTGGTGGGAGGTGCAGGCTTTCAGAGGTCACATGCCATTGGATCAGGCAGGCTCTGTGCCTCCACCTCCGTGCAGCTCCCGACACTCCAGCTGGGAGCACCATGTGGAAGTGCAGAGCGTGATGGTATGTGACTGGACAGCCGGTGAGCAGGGACGGGAGCTCCTGCCTGCAGTGCCAGGAGCCCCACATGGAAGCACAAAGCCAGCCCAGCGTGCTCCTGGCTCGAGTACCAGAAGCCATACATGCTGTGACTGAGCCAGCCCAGCCAGCCCAATGGTCCACAGCTCCCAGGAGTCACACTTGATGGCATGCAGCCAGCTCAAACCAATGACACATGGACTGGGAACCCCAGGGAGTTGCATGCCATCAGGCCAGGCAGGTTCCATGCCACCACATGCAAGTCCCAGCACTCCTTCTAGGAGCTGCATGCCACCAAGCCGGCCAGGCTGGCTCTGTGTCAGCATGTGTGGCTCCCAATACCGCAGCTGGGCCAGGCTGGCTTCATGCCTCTATACAGGGCTCCTGGCACTGTAGGGAGGAGCTGTGCACCATTGGGCTGGGCTGGCTCTGTGCCTCCACACGCGGCTCCCTGCTGGAGTGCTGGGAGCCCCATGTAGAGGCACACAGCTGGCCTGGCCCAGCCTGATGGCACATGACTTCCCACCTGCACCACTGGGAGTCTGATGTGCTGGTCTGGTTTGAAGGCATGAGCCAGCAGGCCGGCCCAGCTCTGTGCCACTACCTGCAAATCCTGGGACTCAGTTGGAGGAACGCACCACTGGGAGGGCTCTGCCTGCTGTGGGCCATGAGCGCCCTGAGCATCCGCTGCCTGCTGCTGCCACCAGAGGCAGGGGCTGTGCGCCATGGAAGGGGGCCCAAATACCCTCACAAACCCCGCCCCCCAACCACACCCCACGAACAAAATACAAAATAAAGTCTTATTCTTGAGCTATTATAAAATAGCCCCCCTATACATTATGCAAACACATATAAATCACAACAAAAATATTTTTTGAACTAAAATTAATATACGTTAATAGCTGATGTTGGATTTTTAGTATACGATTTGGCTTTTTCTGGTTCTAACATGGCAAAATCCCTTCCCAAAAGGAGTACATCCTGTAGCAAAGGTCAGGGGCTAGAGGGTGGGACTTCCAGTCCCAAGATGGCAATCGGGGGCAGGGCACCTTTCAAGGTATGGGGCTACCTTTGAGGCCTTCAACAGCTCACCAAAAGTTGTTAAGCAGCATCCCCAGCTGAAATAATTCCTCACCCCTGTTCTAAACAAGAGTTTTGTCAACAACTTAATGCCAGCAAACTTTTCTGTGCATCATAATATTGGATCATTTCCCTCCAACTAACACAACCCCTAGAAAAGCCTTTCAATCTGCACTGACTGCAATGAATCAAGTCTGTCCTTATGACCACTCTCCTGATCATGTCCAGTTCTTTATTGTTCCATAGCTATATATTAGAGAAACAGAAAACAAGATTTTTTTGGGTAAGCAACAAGGAACCCACCTAAAATGAAACATAAGCCCCTTTTGTGGCAGTTTTCCTAAGCTTTATTTTGGTTAATTTTTCAGTTATTTCTTATTTTTACTCTCTCTTGTATAGGTGCAAGCTGCTTTGTTAGGCATTTGCTTAATTATGTGAGTAGTCCACATGAGATTGCTAACACGTCAAGTCAGCCAAAATCTTTACTACTTTGCTAAGGCATGGCCACAGTGCTTTCAATATTTTGAATACTAAGCTCTGGCTCTCAATTGTATAAGAATAACTATGCCATCTTTTACACAGCTGCTTTATCAAGTGCCCATGCTTCCCCAAAACTGGAAATCAATTGCTATATTCCCAATTTAAGTATACCCCTCCAGTCAAAAAATACCTTCAGTAACACAACTTAAAATATCATAAGTATTTCAAATATACATACTGTACTGCATCTGCCACGTGGTGCCAAATGTGAAATGGTACAGGATTCACAGCACTTGAAATGCATGTACCCAAGACCTTAGAAGTCAGGTACGAATCTGTGCTAGTTTTGAACCAGAACAATCAATATTCACAACATGGTGGCTTACCTCTAACAACTCCTCTCTCCCTCGCCCAAGCTTTGGCTGTTGATCAGCAGGAGCATAAACTAACATGTTTCTAGGAATTAGAGAAAACATGCATTAACATTTTTCAAGATAAAAGGCAAAAAAATGCATACATTATCTATTTATCTACATTATATTTAAAATTTGTATCATAAATACTTATATCTAGCCTTAAAAAGGCATTATTGGAACAAACTCAATCCAGCACTGCTATTGTAAGATTTCTGCAAAATGTATGAACTGTGCATATAATTCTAATGAAAATAGTTAAATAGCCAAATAAAATAATCCCATGCAAAGTTTACAACACACAAAAATAATCAAAATGAAAGAATTTGTAATAATTTGCACTCAATAGAAAAACTGAATTTATTTTCATGGCCCAAACAAGAAGTGCATAAAGTACCAGCAGCACAAATAAAAAGGCAAACATATTTTAAAAATTGTTCATGTTCAATAAAAAGTAATAACATTAAAACAATAATTTAGTGTCCATTTTAATGCCAACCGCATTAGTCAGAAACATGGTTTTTCTTGTAGCATTTTGCCCCTGGAGCATGTCATTTAATACTCACTGAGGCCAGGTATAATACCCCCAGTGTGTTTTCTCCACAAAGCAGCACGATTCCCAAGCTTGTTTAGTCTTTGGTAGATTTTGACCATCGTAGTGCAACCACTGGTTATCAAGTCTGTCACCAGCCTGAATGCTAGAAGGCTTAAGATTTCCACCTATTTTAAAAAAAAAAAAAAAAAAAAAAAAAATTCATACTCTTATGAAATTTTTTTTTAGAGAGCTGATAGTCCCAATCATGGTTATATCTCTTTTAGCATTTTCAAGTGACTTCATGAATTCATGTTTTTTGAGAAGCCTTCTTCAAATGAAGTCCGTCTTGGAAACGTAATGAAGATATCTTTGTATAGAGCTCTCTAGAAGCTTTGGCCATGTTGTAACTAAAGAGTTAACATTTGCCAATTGAGTTGACCAGGGAAATAACTGTAAATGTAAATAAATAGATACTCTATAATCAGGTACAAATCTTTATGAGGCATCTACATTTTCAATATTCAAAATGACTTAAAACTTCTAGTGTAAAAAGCAATGCTTCTCCCCCCCCTGCCAGGCTGGAGCATCTCAGGCAGCAGCAAGCAGGGTGGGCGTGGGCTATCCAGCCCTGAACAATTACAGGAAGCAAGAGACACCCTGCCCAGCTACAACAGAGCCTGGGTTTCCCAAAACAGCAACAAGCATAGGGAAAATCCCTGTCCTACCCCATCCCGTCACCTTCTCTGCACAAGCAAAGGGAACTCAGGATATCTTGCCCAGACCCATCTGCCAAGCAGCAGCACACACAGGAGAGGGAGAAGAACAGGGAGGGAACCCCCTGGCTCTGCTCCAACTGGACAGGGTGTCCCTGGCTCCCTGCGTGGGAGGTGGGGAGTGGGGGTGGAATTTCCCACCCCCCACAGCTTGCTGCTGTCTGGGAGATCTGGGCTAGAGCCCAGCAAGATGCCCCAGCAAGTTGGGGGAACCAGGAGGAGGATCCACCCCCACTACCCACCATTTTGCTTCTTCCCAGGAAAACCCTGGGGGATTACTCAGCCACTGCAAGCTGTCATTCCTTTTTCCTGACAGACTGACCCATACATGTGTAGCCGTAAACAGAGTGCAATAGGAGTAACGCCTAGTCACCCTACAAATAATTTCAAATATGAGTATTTTCAGGTGATCCTTGGAAAGCTGTTCATCCTCCAAAATTTCTGGAAACACCACTTTGACCATCCTTCAGTTTATTTTAACTAAGTTTTCCCAAAATCTAGATAAAAGTTGAGTATATGAACCTAGCTTGAAGTAGTATCAGCTTGCAAGTACCTAAACCAAG
Organism: Crocodylus siamensis; assembly: GCF_052110815.1. Lineage (NCBI taxonomy): Eukaryota > Metazoa > Chordata > Crocodylia > Crocodylidae > Crocodylus > Crocodylus siamensis. Next base: position 174,754,741 of record NC_143395.1, read on the forward strand.
AAAGGGGAACAAAGATAGTACTAACTTTAATTTAAAAGTTGAAAGTTAACCCCCTCACACACATACACCGCCTGAAATATTAAGAAACAATTTGAAATCTCTGAGAGGTGCTGGGTACTTTGAAGCACCAGGGAGAAGAACAGATTAAACGAGTTGAAATAATGCAGTGAAAATAAAAACTGAACTTATGATATTTCTATCAATGGTTGGATGCATTTTTTGTCAGTTTCCATGGTAATGCCTGGACCAGAGCAAGATAATCCCCCAAACTGAGGCTGAATTTTTTTTCTAAAAGCAGTGTCTTCATAGCTCTTTCTATTTGGTACAGGGGTGTAGGTTGTAGCCAGGTTGGTCTAAGGACATAGACCAACAGGCAAGGTTCTTTGGGTGAATCTGATATCTTTTATTAGACCAACTGAAATAGTTGAAGAACAATTTTTAAGCAAGCTTTCAGGTTCAAAAACCCTTCGTTGAGCTAAGGAAGTTTCAGCCGGGGGCCCACATCTGGGTGATTGCGGAGAAGATTCCCTAAGCTCCTCCAGCCCACAGACCATCCTATGCTCCTTATTCATGTGGGCACCAATGACATGGCTCGGAGCGCTCCCAGCTGGGTCATGAGGCGCTACAGGGATTTGGGAGCAGGGCTAAAGGGTCTGGGGGCACAGGTGGTGTTCTCGATGATCCTCCCAGTCTCAGGGTATGGGCTGAGGAGGGAGAGGAGGATCCACGTAGTCAACCAAAAGACTGCGGTGCTGGTGTCATTGGGAAGGCTTTGGCTTCCATGACCACAGCGCACTCTTTGGCAAGAGAGGCAGTGAGCTGCTGGGGAGAGATCGTCTCCACCTCTCTCCCTTGAGGAGGAGGCTCTTCTCAGTCAGACTGGCTGACCTGCTCCACCGGGCTTTAAACTAAGCCCACTGGGGGATGGCGGGGGGACTACTGCCACTGCTGGCCCGCTGAGCAACCCTTGCAAAGCCAGCAGGCCAAGGCACTTAAGGGAGCCCACCCCTGCCCCAGCCCTGGCACAATCTGTGGGCAAGGCAAGAGCCCCCAAGGGGACATTTGCCTGCCTGTACACAAATGCCAGGAGCTTGGGGAATAAGCAGGAGGATCACTCGGCAAAATCCGAGCGGTCGCAAAGCTTTCTCTCATGCGTAGATGACCTCTACCTGACTCAAGAAGTCTATGGGCCAACGAGAGGTAAAATGCTGCATGACCTGGTACTGGCTACCTGGGATGACCTAATCAGTGACCTAGTGATCAATAGGAAGCTGGGTGACAGCGACCACGAGCTGATCACTTTCACCATCCCCCTTAAAGCTGGCAAGTCAGTCAGCAACACGGAAGTCCTCCACTTCAGGAAGGCCGACTTTGACAAGCTCAGGTGGCTTGTCAGTGAGGCCCTAAGGGACCACGACCCCAGGGAGAGAGGAGTTCAAGAAGAGTGGTTGCTCCTCAAGGGAACGATCCTCAACGCACAAGCTAATTCTATTCCATCTCGGACGAAAGGCAGCAGGAGGGCACAGCAGCCCCCTGGGCTCTCCAGGAATCTAGCAGACCTCCTGAGGCTAAAAAGAAAGGCCTACAAAGGGTGGAGGGTGGGATTCACTTCCAAGGAGGATTATTCTGCACTGGTCCGGTCCTGCAGGGAGCAAACCAGGAAAGCCAAGGCTGCAATTGAACTCCAACTAGCTGTGAGCATCAAGGACAATAAAAAGTCCTTTTTCAGATATGTGGGGAGCCGCAGGAAAAGCAAGGGCAACAGTAGACCCCCTGATGACCAGATGGGGCAACTGACAACTGACACCCAGGAAAAAGCCATCCTCTTAAATGGGTACTTTGCTTCAGTCTTTCATCAGTCCCATGGGACACCCATGCCCACCACGGGACAGGGAGGTCCGGGTGAGTGAGGTCACCTGCCCTCCATCAATGCTGACCTCGTGAAGGAACATCTTGAGAAGCTGGATACCTTCAAGTCAGCCAGTCCTGACAATCTGCACCCCAGGGTACTCAAGGAGCTGGCGAGCGTCATAGCCCAGCCTCTGGCATGGATCTCTGAAAACTCCTGGTGCTCTGGTGTAGTGCCCGAAGACTGAAAGAAGGCCAATGCGGTGCCTATCTTCAAGAAAGGGAGGAAAGCAGATCCAGCTAACTATAGGCCCATCAGTCTGACTTCTATCCCAGGGAAGATCGTAGAAACGTTTATTAAAGAGGCCATCCTTAATAGACTGGCTGACACCAACGTCCTGAGGGATACGCAGCATGGGTTTGTGGGTAGGTCTTGCTTGAGCAATCTTATTTCCTTCTACGACTAGGTGACCTGTCCCCTGGACAAGAGAGAATAGATTGATGTCATATATCTTGACTTCAAAAAAGCTTTTGATCTGGTATCCCATGATCACCTCTTGGCGAAACTGGTCAATTGTGGCTTTGGGTCCACCATGATCCGCTGGCTGGGAAATTGACTCTGTGGTCAGACCCAGAGGGTAGTAATTGATGCTAGTCAATCATCATGGTGTTCTGTGACCAGTGGGGTCCCCCAAGGCTCTGTCCTTGGACCCATATTGTTCAACATCTTCATTAATGATGTGGACATTGGAGTCAGAAGTGGACTGGCCACGTTCGCCGATGACGCCAAACTTTGGGGCAAAGCATCCATGCCAGAAGACAAGTGGGTGATTGAGGCTGACCTGGACAGGCTCAGCAAATGGGTGGACGAGAACCTGATGGCATTTAAACATTGAAAAATCCAAGGTTCTTCACCTTGAGAAGAAAAACCTGCAGCATCCTTATAGGCTCGACAGTGCTGCGCTGGCTAGCACTATGGAAGAAAGAGACATGGGGGTCATCACTGACTACAAGATGAACATGAGCCTGCAATGAGGTGCTGTGGCTAGTAAAGCGACCAAAATGCTGGCTTGCATCCATAGAGGTTTCTCAAGCAAATCCCGTGATGTCGTTCTCCCCTTGTACTTGGCTTTGGTGAGGCTGCAGCTGGAGTACTGCGTCCAGTTTTGGGCCCCACACGTCAAAAAGGATGTGGAGAACCTTGAGAGAGTCCAGAGAAGAACCACACGCATAATCAGAGGTCAGGAAAACGGACCTTACAATGACAGGCTGAGCACCATGGGGCTCTTTAGCCTGGAAAAACACAGGCTCAGGGGTGATCTGATGGCCACCTATAAGTTTATTAGGGGTGATCACCAGTATCTGGGGAAACACTTGTTCACCAGAGCGCCCCAAGGGATGACTAGGTCGAATGGTCACAAACTACTGCAAGACCGTTTTCAGGCTGGACATAAGGAAGAACTTCTTTACTGCCCGAGCCCCCAAGGTCTGGAACAGCCTGCCACCAAAGGCGGTTCAAGTACCGACACTGAACACCTTCAAGAGCAAATTGGATGCTTATCTTGCTGGGATTCTATGACCCCAGCTGACTTCCTGCCCTTTGGGCACGGGGCTGGACTCGATCTTCTGAGGTCCCTTCCAGCCTTAATGTCTATGAAATCTATGAAAAGATATCAGATTCATCCAAATAACCTTGTCTATATTTGGTAGGTATTTGGGTTCTTCAGAATCAGGAAAAGTCAGCTCTTCTGCTAACAAATACAGAAATAATATAAAAGAATTCTGGATAGGCTACTTATCTTGTTTATTTGCTTAAAACATTAACACCTTGAAGAATTCACAGAACACAGGCTGTTTTATTAGTAAGGTAGTTGAGGAAGGTATTTTCAGAAAATTTGAAGGAGAGACTTTAGACATTATCAAATACTTACTGACTTCATATGGACAGATGGGCACCGTTTTGTGGACTCTCTTCAGCTGCTTGAGAATGCCAGCAACAGCTGAAATAGCCATCTAAAAATAAGAATCTGAGGATTAGTGTATCCATTTCACATTCTCACTGGAAGAACTGGTCTGTATTCACATTATGGCCACCCATCTTACTAACACAATGCTTAGAGGCATTCCCTCAAATGTATAACTACCACCACTAAGCACATCAGTAGCTGAGTTTGCCTCCTCAGGAGCTGCAGTCCACAACTAACAACCTTTTTTATTGTTTTTATTTTTTCAGCTTCAAGTGGTGGAAACACTACTGTGCTCATTACATTAAACCAAATGAATGGTATACACAGAAAGCAGGGATGAACATCCTTCTGCACTGTGTTTAAGCTCTGTTAACCAGAACTCCTGAACTGATTACATTTAAGGGAGATACCATAAAAAGCAATACTAGCATGAAGAAAGAGTATTCACTGAATTATACACGTAAGCTTCTACAGCTAATGCCAATGTTACTGAACTCCCTAAACTAATTTTTACAGGGGCAAAAACTAGCGTGTACACATGCAGTCACTCATAGGTACATAGAGCTCTATACAAAACATTTACACATGGACCAGGGATCCATCTGAAAGTGGGAATTTTCAACATGTATGAACTTTACCTTACGAACCACAATGGCATCATGGGTTAGACACTGAACAAAGAATCTTATGGCACGGACAGGCAGCACCCTATCATCTCTCAGGAGCAAGGATAAAAAGCCAATGCCTATGTGCTCAAATTTCCAGGGTCTGAAAATCAAAAAGCAATAATGGAGAAGACAGCACCTTACACATAAGATGCTTATTAAAATGTATCAAAGAAAAAAAAATCACTGAAATTAAGCAGATGTAGTAATAAAATAAAATGATTTAGGGCAGTTAAAATATAGCGTCCATTACTCAGAATCGTATTGGGCAGAATACTTTTAATACCAAGAACTGATCATTCTTAGCAGTGATAAATAAAGAAATCAGCACATATGAACACTGCGATACCACAGGCTTAACAGAACCTGGCCACTGCACAGCAGCCTAACAACTAAATACTACAAGACTATGTAATGCATCCAAACTGAACACATTGGGTGCAGCTACACAAAATGCTTACTGCAGAGTTGCCTAGTGAGCTCCACAGTAAAGCATCACCATCTACAGGATAGTACTGCACAACGCAAGTATTCTACGGTGGAGTTACTTAGTCCACCGCAAGGCACGTCTAGATTGTGCATAGACTGTACTGGCTAGCCCTGCACTGTAGCACCCTCCTGCCCCAGCCAGCCCTTCCGCAGCATGTTGAGCCTGGGCAGAACAGCACCAGGCTGGCAGGATGACTCTGTGGGCCCCCTGCTAGCTGGGGCTATGCTGCCTCAGCTCAACATGGTGCGGTCCTGGGAGCAACGAAGTTCAGAGCGAACTGCACCGAGTTTATTATGCTGAATTAGTTTGTGTGCAGACGTGCCCATTTTGTCTTATTCTGAAACATGCGCCTTGTACCTGTTATAAACTAAATAGCTTGAAAGAATAGATAACTAAGCACACTGTCCCGTTTCTCTTCCCTTTTCACTATAAGGGAGGCAGAAGACCATTTGTGGGGTTAGTCACTCCCCAACTCCGTGACAATCCGTGAAATAAGACAAAACAAAATTTATTTAAAAAAAAGACAAGATACTACAGATCTTTTGATTAATATTTATCTAAAAAACTCATGCTAGTCTAAAATGAAAATCAAAGATAGCATGTCCTAGTCACTTAAACTACCCATTTTACTACTATACATTTTATTACTACTAATGTACTCCCCCTCCCTTTCTTCAAAGGAGCTTACAGAAGAATAAACTTACAGATTTCTTTGTTCCACACAATCTAACAGCATGTTGACCAGATTCTCATAGTTTCTGAAAAAAACAAAAGCAAAATGAACATCTAGAGAGGAGGACCTTCTAGTCTCTATTGAGACTAAGCAGCATAAAAAAATGTCAAGACAGAAAAAGATCTCTTTAATCCAAAGTCAAAATAAACCACAGTCAGTAATAAATGCACAGCATTTGCAGGATTAATAATTGTAATTTTGGGAAGGTGGAGGAGCAGCAATGCTACTAAGTTGAGGAAGAACCACCAAAGGATTACTTAACCTCAGACATTGAAGACAGCCTTGTGGGCCAGATCTGGCCCACGAAGCAGTGTCACACAGGCTGAGGTGCTGTCGGTAGGGCCAGAAATTTGGTGGTGGGGCAAATGGCAGCAGCATTCATTGCCATGGCCCCCAGAGCCACATCAGCCTTGGCTCATATCACCACCACTTCTCTCCTATTACTGCAGCAGTGATATTCTCTTATTACCGAATCTTCCTAGAATACCCAGGCACCCCCTCCATTTTCTCTTCATAAACACTTTAAGAGAGTATTTTCCTGTAATAAAGCTGAAATAAAAAGGTATACAACAGCAATGCCAATTAAACAGACTACAAACCAAGATCTCATATTCACAAATGTAACCTACCGTAAAATCTGATGTATAGTCATCTTAATGGGTACTTGTATTGTAATACGTCTATGTCAAAATGCTGTACTGATGACAGTTACTACGTGAATGCATCAATAGTGAGCTCAAGATAGTACAGCAGTGGTTCTCAAACTTTTTAGGTGCAAGGCACCTGTTGTAGGACTCAAACCACACCCCCCAGCAAATGCCAACTTTACAGAACCAGAGCATTTCTGCTGTTGCAAAGAATTCAGAAAGATCACAACAGGTGAGAGTGATTTTGATACTATTTGAGATCTGTAGTTTTATCTTGTAAATCACAGAGATGTGTGCCAACCTGACAGTGCTAATACTGCATGACACCCTTTATAAAAAAACGTCTCATTTTGGCACAACCAGATGCTATGACACACTATTGCTAATCACTGCATTACAGTGAGGAGTATGATATAAGAATTTATAGAGGCTAATTGAAGCCAGTGGCATCCCTTCAAATGCAAATGAAGAGTCCTGAAAGTCAATACTATTGACAAAAAAAATGGAAACATGAAACAATGAAGTTAAAAAAAAAAAAAAAATCAGGTTTGGAAAAAAGGATTATTTTTTTAGAATCAGTGGCAAGTAGCCTGCCCCAGTGCATTCCCTTCCCTGCCCTGCATCCTACCACTTTTCCCCTCTCTCCCTCCAGCACTAGCACCAACCTCCCTACTCCTTCATTCTCCTCCCTACCAGAAAGGGGTGTTGGCCCATGGTACAGCTGGCTCACGAGCACTTAGGTCCACTAGTCCAAAAGGCTGATCTCCATTGCTCTACACAAATCTCACAAATGGGTCTCAAAACTTAGAAAAAATACCAATTTTTCCTCCACAGAAGCAACATTCATTATACTAATGTAGATCAATTAGATATCAGCTATCAACTTAATTAATTAATCATCTAAAAGCTACTATAACATTACAACTGTGCATAGTTAACCAAAGACTAGCTTACTGCAAAGCCTCAGCATTCTTTTCTTTCTGGCGCTGAATTCCTAACTGAATCTCTTCTGATGTTAGCATTGTCAAGTTGGTGCTGGGGTGTTCCGATCTTTGCAGCAGTACAGCTATCTCAGCACACTTCTTTGGAACCTGTTGACCAAAAACGGAAACATTCAGCTAACCAGCAGCTTGTGAACTTTCTAGTATCCTTTCAGAAGAGGTTATTACTCAGTTTTCTGTAACTACTACTAAGGTAGTTCAAGTTTCTCCTTTGTTGTCACTTCTCCAAATATGTCAGTCTTATTTTACGAAGCAAAGATAAAAACATATAGATGGAGTGATGACTGCATTTCTTTTAAACGATAAACTATGCCTTAAAAATTTAACCTTAAAACAAAAATGGTAAATTATTTTAGCATAATGCCTCCAAAACCCTTTTTCATTTAGGTAAATTTAGTGTTTCAGCCCCTAAAAGGTGAGCAGACATAACACAGAACAAAGACAGTGCAAGCATCTTCACACTCATATCACTACAGATCAGCCACAATCTGAAGGGACCACCCTTAGCAGAGGCGATAACCAGGGATCCTGGTTTTCTCTGATTAAAAATCGCAAATTCTCTGGTTAAAAACCCAAAATCATGATAAAAATTAAAGCCCCCCCCCAAAGCCCCTCCCAGTGCTGCTGGTGTCTTGCACTTCCCCCCACGCAATCTCAACAGCCCTCCTGATGCCCCTTGCAACAGCTCCCCAGACCAGACCCACAGACACTGGCACTTTACCCAGCAGGTAAAGTCTGTGGGGAGAAGGAACTGGGCAGGGTGGGGGAAAGGGAAGGTGCTGTGGGGGTGGATCAAGGAGCAGGGCCAGGGGGTAAGGGCAGGGCTGCCACTTTGTGGGCCACACACATGCCGGTCAGCCTGACAGGAGGTTCGCACAGAGGCCACCACCGCAACTCTGCCACCGCACCCTGTGCTACTATCCCACAGCCACATGCACGACTTTGTGGGCAAGTGGCACAGGGTGCGGCAGCAGCAGTGTGGTGGCAACTACCAAGTACAGGCCACGTATGTGCCACCCGGCCGGGGGGGTGAAACAGGAAGCTTGCATGCAGTGGCATGCCCTACAACCAACTGCACAGCTCCGCGGTGGTGTGGGGTGGCGGTGGCTGCATGAAGGATGGGAGGGCTTTGTGGACAAGCACTGCCACCGCAGAGCCATGCCCTTTGCCTCTGGATCCTAGAGGTAAGTGGGGCAGGGCTGAGGGAGTGAGGAGTTCTGCCGGCCCCAGGTGACACGCAACAGCTGGGAGCAGGGCCAGGGAGTGAGGGCAGGGGTGCCCCCCTGCAGGGGGCTTTGCAGGCAAGTGATATGGGAGGCAGTGTGGTGGTGCCCACCACGCACAGGCCACACACACATGCCACCTGGCCTCCTGCCCGGGGGAGGGGGAGAGGGAGACTAGCATGCAGCTGGAGCATAGCTCTGTGGCTGATGCTGCAGCCATGGTGAGAGATGGGGGTGCGGGGTAGGGTTGGGGCCTGGGCTTGCACGCAACGGCCGCTGCCACTTACTTGGAGAGCTGTGATGGCCGCTGCCTCCAAAACCTCCCACTGCCGCCATGGAGCTGTGCGGCTGGTGGCAGTGGCACCGTGCAGCCATTTCCAGCCCCACCACTGCCACCAGCTGCACAGCTCTGAGCACAGCTCCACAGCAACAGCAGGAGATTGTCAAGGCAGCAGCCATTACCACTGGCACGGAAAGCTGCTTGCCTGCGGGACTGCCAGTGCCAGTGGTGACAGCTGCTGCTGCCACGGAGCTGCATGGCCAGCAACAGCAGTTTTTATACGCAGCGGCCATCACCGCTGGCACTGGCAGCCCATGCCAGCAGTGACTGCTGCTGCCTTCACAACCTCCTGCTGCTACCGCAGAGCCATGCTTGGAGCTGTGCAGCTAGCAGCAGTGGCACAGTGTGGGATGGGGGGTGGGGGTGGGGGGGGATGGCTGCGTGCCACCTGGCCACCACCACACTGCTGCTCAGCAGCCAGTTGCACAGCTCCATGCACGGCTCCGCGGCACTTGCGGGAGGTTTTGGAGGCAGCGGCCATCACGGCCCTCCAAGCAAGTTGCAGTGGCCACTACATGCAAGCCCCAGCCACCCCCCGCGTCCCTATCCCTCGCTGAATCGGCCACAGAGCTGTGCTCCAGCCACATGCCAACCTCCCCCTCCCCTGGGCAGCTGGCCAGGTGGCATGTGTGGCCCACACATGGCAGGCACCACCACACTGTGCCCTGCATCACTTTCCCACAAAGCCCCCACCACAGAGGGGCACTCCTGCCCTCACCCCCTGGCCCTGCTCTCAGCTGTTGCGTCCCGCCTGGGGCTGGCAGCACCCCCTGCTCCCTCAGCCCCCAACCATCTTCCCCAGCCCTGCCCCACTTACCTCCATGCTCCAGGGGCAAAGGGTGAGCCTGAGCCCGGCCTTGCCTGCCTCAGAGGCTCAGGCTCTGCCCTCCTCCTCTCCCTCCAGCCGGGGCTGGGGGTTTCCAGCTCTTTTTGCAGTTGGCTCTTGCAGGCTGGAGTTGTGCCAGCCTGCAAGAGCTCTTTTTTCAAAAGCAGAGAATCCGTGGATTTCTCTGCTAAAGAGAAAAATCAGTGTTTTCTCCAATAAAGACAGGGAATCTGTAGTTTTCTCCGTTTTTCCGTGGGAAATGGAAAACCCAGATCCCTGGTGATAACCTAACTTCAGTTTCCATTCACATTTCATACCGGCCTCTCTAAAACTCAACGAAGGGGCTGCAATCTAGTGATTTTAGGATGAAACGTAGAACATTCAAGTCTCAGAAATAAAAGGTGTTCATTTCTGTATGCCAGAAATCAGTACAAGATTGATCCATTGATGTCAGAGGAAATAAAATACATGTAAAATTGAGACAATTTATCAAATAAACAAAACATCTTCTGAAGTACAGATATTAACTTTTAATTTTCTGCTTACTGTAAAATCCAATCCAATTGTTTCATACTGTCTGTGGATCTTTTCTGCAAGGTCATCAAAAAGTCTAACTATAGATGGTTTTTCCAGAGACATGGCTTTGCTAAGTCCAGAGGAGACTATTGCTGGCCAAGTCTGTACAATACAATCCCAATCATGGAGATTTGCCAGGCATACACCACTGTGATTTCCAAGAAGACAATATAAGGCACCCTGTAGAAAACCAAATTTAAAATATAAATTATATATCTATTTAAATAAAACAATCTCTTTTACCAGCAACTAAAATGCTACACTAATGGAGGTGGAAGCCCTGAGCTTCACTACCCAAGTATGAGATATTGCCATAGTTCTCACCATATTAAGTATTCATTTTCAATACTGTGCGAAAATACTTCTGATGCTCTTCAAAAAGGTAGTTACCAGGGAGTTCTCTCTTCATAATTCACCACGATTCTTGAAATGCATACGTAGCATTGCTAGAGGGCTTCACTTCTCTGCCCTGGTTCATATCAATCACTAAATTTGGGGTCAGGAAGCAATTTTTCCTGCAGATCAGATTGGTGGGACTATTGAGATGTTTGCCTTGATTTGTAGCATGGGGTCTAGTCCATTTCCTAGGATATTCTGAGCAGGGATTAACCAGCTACCACCCTGTAAGACAGTAGCTGGGGATTTCTTCCAATGTCCTTGTCAATCCTGTTGTTAACACAAGGGATTCTGGATGTCCTTTTTTGTACTTGTAGGGGAGGGTGGTTTGACATGGTGCTTTTGGGATTTCCATCAGTTAGATGGCCTACAAATAGAAGATGCTGGACTAAATGGCTCAAGGTTGTTCCTTCCATGCCTATGATCCTATCACCTTTTTACCAACCTATCTGTGAAACATCAGAGCATATTTTTGTTGCTCAACTCCTTGTTCAATTCAGGATACCTCTCAGCACCACTGGAAATGGCAAAGCTACCAACAGCTATTAACAATTTATGAAATGGAGCATGCATATATAGAAGCGGAGGGAAATATTTTTTATTATTTGCTGGCACTCATTTGGAAAGGTTACTGACACTCACTCTAGGGTTAGCCATTCATGGGAGATATAGCCAACCCAAAGTCATGCTAATAAAAATATTAAAGAGCATGTATTTTAACATATAAAAATCTCTTACACAGACACAAACTGGAGACAGATTTGAAATTAAGTAATTGAGACAGTACTTTAAACTGCTGCTGAGTGACATCTTGCCGATCTGGACGCAAGAACTCCAAAACCAAAGGAATGATATCTCTGCAACAAAAGTTATATGTTCCCAGTGCTGTGAAGAAGGCTTGTTGAGCTTTATTTCTGACCTGTAAAAACAAATATTTGAGACCTTCAAGGCGTTTGAAAACAAATATACACAGCATTGATACCCTAGTCCTCATCATAATGGGCAGGGTTTATGTAGCCCGTTTTATTTTTGAAAGGTTAACAATGCATTCCCCAACCCTATCACACATTTGCTTTCAATATACTTCACTCTTTCTAGCATTTACTTAAAAAGATCACTTTCAACATAACTTTAAAATCTTGGCCTAACATTACTGAATATATCAATAGTACTTTAAAAAAGTCAGATTTACTTTTCCATATTTCTATGGACTGTTCCTTCTGATAGCAGTGGTTAGGTGGTCTTCAGACCCACAGAATCTCCCTAGACAAGAAATGCATGTCTGGAACTATATGCACCTGGGAGGTTCCACAATGCTCTGAACTCCCATCACTTTTATCAGCTATTTTGTGTATTTAAGCTATCAAAAATAGGCTGGCGGGGCACACCCAAAGAGCAGTGGTGGACAGGTTGCACTCAACCTGGCGAGATGCGAGTAGTGTGGTACCACAGGACTTGGTCCTCGGGCCTGCACTGTTTAACAACTTCATCAGCAACTTGGACGAGGGGGTGGAAAGCACGTTGTCCAAGTTTGCTGATGACGCTAAGATGTGGGGTGAGGTGGACACACTTGAAGGGAGAGAGAGGCTGCAACTAGATTTAGATAGATTACAAAAGTGGGCAGATGAGAATAGGATGGGGTTCAACATAGACAAATGCGGGGTGCTGCACCTTGGGAGAAGGAATCCACAGAACACATACAGGCTGGGGATTTCCCCTCTTGAAAGCACAGAGGCAGAACGGGAACTTGGGAGTCATTATTGATTCCAAGATGAACATGAGCCGCCAATGCCAGACTGCAGCCCACAAGGCCAGTATACCTTGTCATGCATCCAAAGATGCATCTCAAGCTGGTCCAAAGAGGCAATACTCCCCCTCTGTGAGACTTTGGTCAGGCCGCACTGGGCACCACACTTCAAGAGAGGGTTCAGAGGAGGGCCACCCGCTTGGTGAGAGGGCAGCAGGACAGGCCCTATGAGGAGAGACTGAAGGACCTGAACCTGTTCAGCCTCAGCAAGAGGAAGCTGAGGGGGGACCTGGTGGCTGCCTACAAACTCATCAGGGGAGATCAACAGGGTAGAGCCCTTTTCTCCCCAGCACCACCTGGGGTGACGAGGAACAATGGTAATAAGCTGCTGGAGAATAGGTTTAGGTTAGGTCAGAAGGCAATATTTTACAGCCGGTGCGGCCAAAATCTGGAACCAATTTCCCAGGGAAGTGGTCCTCACCCCTACCTTGAGCAAATTCAAGAGGAGGTTGAATGATCACCTATCTGGGGTCTTGTGAACCCAGCATTCATTCCTGCCTGTGTCAGGGGGTCAGGCTAGATGATCTGTTCAGGTTCCTCCTGACCTAGCTACTATGAAACTATGAAAAAGGCCTATGATCCAACTAAAGCAATTTGCAAAAGAATACATCATGCCTGTTATTACAATTTGTTGCTGCAGGGGAATGTGTGATCCAGTCTGGCAATATCCAATTCATTGGGAATAGCATAGCAGAAAGCCACAGATGGTCAAAATTAATAGGGCTGAGATTTGGAAGTCAATTGATTCTCTAGCAGATATCACTGGGGGACCTCTCCTTTTGATTCTCATAATTCTAATCCTTTGGACACCTCACCAGCACACACTGATATAGTGACTTGTGCAGGAAGAGCATTAAAACTGATGTCAGAATTATTATTATTATTTTTTTTTAAATTATTTTCATAGTGTCTTCCAATCAATTCAGGTTGTACTGTTTAGGTACAAAGCAGTCCCCCCCCGGGGTATGCTAATTATCTAGGTGACAAACCACTTCTCCACAATGTTTTCAGAAACCTTGAAAAAATACGGAATTTTGATTTAAAATTAAAATGTCTCGTTTCAGCCACAGTACCAGGTAAGCACAGCTTTAAAATTTTTCCCCTTTACTGCCTTACTTTATATGGTCTAACATTAATAAAAACATAGCAATCAGGGCCTGCACTAGTAATCTGATAACAATATATTGCTCTCTTCCTTACTACAGCGCTCGCTACTGAACTTCTTAACCAATGTATAGCCGCTTACTACTGCTACGTTTGTCAATCCCTGCTGTACCTGTGGTATGGTTAGAGAATTTAATCTACAGAACTGTTAAAAGATGTGTAGTTAGCACATTTATACCAAATTCAATTTTTTTTTTTAACTAATCCAGATGATTCTACACCAGATTTTATGGGCCTGAGACTTCCTTTGGAAATGTGCATGTGGCTTCTAGCAATTTAAGCAAATGTACTTCACAGGACAAAAAAAACCTGACCTGTATAAATTTCAAAGGACATTAAAATTTTGGCCTGACAAGGATTGGCAAGAGCTCTGAAAATAATCATAAGTGATTAAATGTTTCCCTAGCATTAGAAACAAATAGAGACATTTTAACAATGAAGAGCCTTCCAAAAAAAGAACTATATTATATCTATCCACTGCAAATATCAAGCTGAACCCCCCCGCCCCCCCACAACTGTGCAAATTAACAAAGATGATTTTTGCTTACCTGACCATAGGAACTTGTGGACAAGCACAGAAGATCCCTGATCATTCCCTGGTGTATATTTTTATATTCACAGCCCTCAACAGTTAGTGTTCTCAGCTAAATTAAGTAGAAAACTGCATGTTAGATATAGGGCATATTTAGAGTTACACAAACATAAGAGTTATTGTACAGAATGCCTTTAAATGACTATGTAGCCATGTAATTTTTCCTAGTACAGTAGTGACTGAAAATTGGTAGAGAACAAGTATTACCTCATGCTGCAACATGACCCTATCAATCAGCAAGGCTCTGATATGCTGCTTCTTTCCTTGAAGCTGTAAAGGAAAAACAATTTGGTTCAAAATCTCCACATACACATCAGCCACGTGAACCCTTCACTCCTCTCCCCAAGATCACTTCACATAATACATCCTATTAGTAGTGAGATGTACAGAAAGACATCCTGACTGTTGGGCCATATATATAAAGAAAGACTTCCATAACAGTTGCTGCTAGAGTCAGTGCATCCTGGCTGTAAATCATTTTGGGAATCTTTACATGTGGGGACCGGGGGCTGCTAGAGCATACCTTCCTGCTCCACTGAAGCAGACAGCTTGGGCTAAGGCTAGACCACCTACCCTGCAACAGGAGCATCTGCAGGGGAGGTCTAAAGCATCCTGGGATGCTGGGGGACTGCATATTAACTTGAATCTGGAGGGGATCTGGGACAGAAGCTCAATAAACTGATTTAACTTAAATTAGTTAAGTCTGATACTACATCCATCTAAGTTTATCTTAAGCCAGTTTCAGCCATTCTGAAAGTGGTTTATGTGCACTAAATTTCTGTTGTGTTACAGATCCAAACCGGTTTCTGATCACTTAAACCAGAGGTTCCCAAACTTTTTAGTCTGAGGACCGGAAGACTTTGGGCAGGTTGCCAACCCTTCCTTATACTCAGTATAAAAAAGGGTTGGCTGCCGGTCCACAGTATGCTTGTCATTTCCAGTCCATGGTTTGCTGCTCCACAGTCACTTCCGGTCTGGCAGCCAGCCCCTCATGGCCTCGCACTGGACTGTGGCCCAGAGGTTGGGAACCCTGGACTTAAACCACTGTGTGCGTAATTTCTGTCCCTAGCCACTGAGGTAGATATTTCTTATTTCTGTCCCAAGCCACTGAGGGTTATTTTGTGATCCTATTAAAAAACCCACAGCTTTTATTTTAAATGTTAAACAGTTACTATTACACACACTGTTTTATATTATTTATTTATATTTTATATAATACATGCATACAATTTATTTATTTAAATAAAATAGTCAGTTTCCTTTGCTCTTTACCTGTGGCACACTAAAATGTATTTGTGTGCAAGAATGGCCAGACTGGATAATCCTGTAGAATCTTTTGGCAAAATGACTGCCTCTGAATGCAGAAATTTGAACATAATGGACCACAGACCCCATCCAGTCCTACATATACTACATTTATATCTCCAGCTCTATATTTATTAATAAATTTTGCTGTTAGGTTTAACAGTTGCCTTTAACACATGTAGGACTTTTTGTCCCATGGGATAAGAGGCTATGCATCATATCGCAACTACCTCCACTGCTGCAAACATGATCATTTGTTTAATGAAGGAACACTGGGAGATAGTTTCATAGTTGGTAGGGTCGGAAGGGACCCGAGCAGATCATCAAGCGTGACCCCCTGCCATGGCAGGAAAAGGCACAAATGCCAAGGCACGAAGAGGGACTATAGCAAGGTTCAACATGAGATAGACACTTGAAGATGCAAGTGTCCAAGGCAGCTGACTGATAAACGCACATCATATCAGTGCCCTGCTGCCAGACCAACCTAAGATTCTAGGCATATATCACTCCCCCTCCCCCCACGCTGGTATTTGGGCGCTTAAAATTCCCCCCTTTTTTTTTTTAAGGGAGTTGTACCTTATCTGCTCCTTATTTTAATGCCTTAAATTAGTGAGGACTATTTACTATAACACTGTCAAAACTGCCATGTTCTGACAGTCTTTTAATCTCTTGATTTAAATCTACTGCCTAAATTGAGAGGTTAAAAGTCTATGTCTCTATTGCTTCACTTTAGAAATACATATTTGTTTCTCCCTTTTGAAAACTACCCTGCATTCAGCGGATGAAGAGTTCTAAATATTATTACACTTAAAGGAGATTGGTTCCTATGTGTTTCTGAACTTACATGCAATCTATAAACTAACTTGACTGGTGCTTTTCAAGTAATAAATTCCATGCATTTAGTCTCCAAAAAATATGCATGCACTTAATTTTCCTGCCTAGTGAGTAAACATAAACCCATTAATAATAGCATAAAATTGCTGTATATAAAAAGGGGATGTTACAAGCCTTAACAATTACAGAGCATTTAGAATCTTTCTTAATAAAAACAGTGATAAAAATAATATAATATATTTAGAATATGTAATTATATTGCAACTTTTATCAGTTTAAATTGGAATTTATGAACGGTGCAACTAAGAATAAAAATCAAGGAACAATCAAAAATTCCTCCTGAAACAATATACTGACCCTGTTCTCCATTGATTTCTTCACTAGGTTGAAGCTCTTCCATCTGGAATCAAACTCATGCTTGTGAGATCCTTGGAACTGTAACACATCACTAATGATCTGTCACCAAAGCAAACAAACAAACAAAAACACTGAGTAAAACCAAGCAATTCATTAAAATTAAAAAAAAACACAAAAACCCCACACACACATTAAACCTACCTTTATGATTAGAAACAAAGACTTGGTATCATCTTCCGAATTATCAAGTATATAATCTATCATTGAAGGGAGGGAAATAAAAGCTTGTTATCTAATATGAAGAACAACTTTCAGTTGCATACAATTCAACATTTTATTTATTTTCTGAAGTTCAAAATGTTGCATGAACCATGCAGCAAAGAAAAGGCCATAAAACAGACTTTTCCCTTTTTGATTTTCAGTGATGTAATGACATTTAAAAGTATAGTGAACAGGAAGCATTTAAGTTTTTGTAATCAAGTTCTATGTAAAATTAGGGAGACTACATGAAAATATACTTACGGAGCAGTTTCCTTGTGATCCTAGCAATTGTTTCTCTGTGATTCTCTCTCGACAAATCTAGACAAGCCAACAAGAACATTACACACAAGATGTTCTCTAAATTTTACAGAATTAGAAAAAAAGCAGAGTAATAAAAGGATAGATCAACAAAAACAGTATGGGGCAAGCAAACATGAATGAGCAAAGACTAGTTTGAGATATAAGAAAGTACTGAACACAAAGTAACAGGAAATAATGTTTTCATATACATATACACCCCCTTTAACAAAAGCAGCCTGTTGCACCTTCTTGCCCAAGTCATGGGGTACCCCACTCAGTTTTCTGTATCATTTAAATACTGCACTGACATCAGCTTTTGGCAACCAAAGTACTAATCAGGACTCCTCTCAACATTTTCAGCAATATTCACCAATTACAACAGTGGTTCTTGAGCCAGGGGACAATGCCAGAAGTGGCTTGCACTCCCATGCAGATTGGAACATGTTTCTGATTCACCCATTAAGCAGAGTTAGTAGCGGTTAAGTACTACAGTCATATAGAGGCAGAGCAAAATAAGCACACTGTTCTGTCCATGTCACTATGATGCAGAAGCACTGAAGGATACTGACTGGGAAAGAAGGAACGAATGGAAGGCTCTGTTTATCCTTTAAGCAAGAAGGAGAGAATGGAGTTTCTATTTCCCTTGGTTATTTGTAGGAGAAGGGAAAGCAGTACTTTACCAATCCAAACAGTAGGAATGACTGAAGGCAGGAAGAACCTACCACCCCCTTCAAGATAAACAAAGAATATAACTTCCTTTGATAAAAAAAAAAATCTTCCTTGTACTAAGCTAATCCCTTTTATAGTACTGAATGGCAGACTGGCTTTCACATTCCTATTTCCTATAGGCAGCTTGTGTGACTTCAGACATATTACTCAAAAATTAAGATTAAAATAAATAAAATAAGGGCTAGATTAAAATTTAGGCACCTAATTGTCACCAAGAGTTAACATAAATTAGGTGCTTAAAAGTATTTAGGTATCTGACTGAACCTCCCTTACCTTGGTTCCCCATCTATAGAACAGGGATAACAGCACCCCTCTTTCACAGGGGTGCAAGGTTTTAACATGTTAAAAAATTGTGAGGCATTCATATGCTACTATAATAGGCGCTGCCACAGTTCTTTAATTTCCAGTCTCTCTTGAGTTAACTCTTTGATGACAGGCCTGGCTTTCTGCACCTCACCAAGAGAAATGCAAGATCAAACTATTCAGAATGACTGGTGAGCATCCCTTTTGCCTGGGATTAACTGCCAAGTAACACTGTCAAAAGCACATATCGGCACACACCATATTCATAAAAATAGATGAGTCCCAGTTCAAAGGCCATTACAATGTCTAGAAACAGATGGCAGGAACTGGCACGAATACTGATATAAACTGAGGTGACAAAGGACCCAAATTCTTAATCATGAAAAGGAAAAGGTTATGAACTATTTGGGCTAGATTTGGGGTTGTCAACTGAGGGTATGCATACCCCCATGGGTACTTGGAAAGATGCTAGGAGGTATGCATGGGCAGGCCAGGACAGAGCACAGCCACATCCCAGGAGCATGGGGTGCGAGGGCAGTGGCTTCCCTCTGCAGGCCACAAAAGCACCATCGGGGGCGGGGGGAGGAGGAGGCAGCCGCCTCCACCCTGAGCCCCTGTGTGCAAGCCCCCCTGCCCCTCCCGCGTCAGCCGCAAAGGCACCACCCAGACATAAGGAGGGGGGAGAAGGCACCCGCCACCACCATCCACCACCTTGAGTCCCTGTGTGCCAGCTCCCCCACCCCATTCTGCATCCAGCCACTGTCACCAGAAGGGGTGCACTCTTTAAAAACAGGTTGAAAACCCCTTGGCTAGATAGTAGACTTTGATGCCCAAAGTACTCTTTAACTAAGCACTCTGAGCTCAGGATGCAAATGGTAGACACAGGTCTCACACAGTAAGCAATTACTATTAAAATGCAAGTACTGGACGCTGTGCAGGGCTGAAGGATCAGCTCCTTTGATTTTTAAAGTAGTGTAATCAGTTGCAATATCTGCCTCTGCAAATATGCCACTAGATCAGGGGTTTTCAACCTTTCTGCATCACTATACCCCCTGGGAGCTGGATGCAGAGCAGTGTACCCCCAGCCTCTGAGTGGAGAGTAGGGGAGGAAGGGGAGGCAATCAGCCAGATGCGGAGCGGTGGCAACTGTTGCATATGAGTTTCCCCCACCTCCTGCATCTGGCTGGGCAGGCAGCACCTCTATGGCAGCACAGGATGCTGCATGGCAGTGCTCTGTCTCCACCCATCTATGCATACCCCCTAGGGCAGTCTCAAGTACCCCAGGGGTATGTTTTTGACAACCCCTGTACTAGATCATTTTGTTTTTTTGAAATTGTCAGATATTAGGTAAGCTCTTATCCCACCAGGACATCTTATCTTTGACTGTCACCTAGATGTTTCCTGCCACTTTTTTGAGCAGTATTCAGACTATTCTCTGTGCCTGATATACTCTTAATTGCTACAGGCCCATATACTTCCCAACTCCTCCTCTAGCCAGAAACACACAGAGGCCTAATCACCATTCCAAATGGCTAGTGACCAGTATTCACACCACACCTATGCACTGAAGCAGGATATGCTTTACAGCATCAGCAACAATAAGAAGATGAAATTAATTCTCTCATAACCCAATTTAATAGAAATAGGATCGACCTACCATAGTCAACACCAGTATAAAGTTTTGTCTCTTCCAAAGACACCAGGCTTGGGACCCTGCATGAAGAGAGAATATACTTTGTTACACAATTGGGAAGCAGAGCACCAAATGATTTTTACTAACTTGCACTAACAAATTAGATGATGAGGCCTAACAAGGCTTGATTTACTAACAATATATGATAGATAGCTAAGATTCTCAAACTACAAATACCTTGTGAGTAGTTCACTTAAAAGATGAAGAAACATAAGGCTACCTTGAGCCCAAATTGGTGAATATATCCTATTTAACAAAAGTTAGACCCAAGTTACTGCTATTTTATTCCATTTTCACTTAAACTGGCCACGAGGCAAAGTACAGCTACTAGAATTATGCACTGGGTAATTACTACAGCGCATCTAGACTGCTGGACGGCAAGGAACCGAGTTGATCTCTATTTGAAAGATTGAGTATAGAATTAAATTACATTCCTCCCTCCTGGAATTGTGGTCCTTCCTTAAAACAAGAAGTACATAAAGCTCAACCCTGATTCCTGCTCTGAAGGCCATTACTACTAACCATGCCACGAAAAAAATGCAAGTAAGAAAAAAAGATGTGTATACACACAAAACATGCTTTTCCTTATAAAGAAATGGTCATCCAAGATTACAGCTATGACTTGACTCTCCTCAGGTTTTCAGCTGTGCGTTCTCGTAGATTTAAGCACATGGCAGCATAAATGCAACAGGAGATAATGGCATTGCAAGCTGATGCACCTAACGTACCTAATGGCAAAGCAGAGCCATTAGTCTACACCTCACATTTTTTATTTTGTTTCTAACACTATACATTGAAAGGTACATGGATTCAATCCCTCAAGGACAAAGCCACCAGCATGCTTTTCAAAAAAGCTCAAGAGCTACATAATTATATTACACTAAAGTGTTGTGCAAGCAGTATCACCAAGTAGCCCATACTGGAAATACAACTTTTTTTCCTGCAGAACTGAGGAATGTATTAAGGATGAAAGTAAAGCAAAAGAGAAAGAAAATTGAAGAAAAGGAACATTAGCCTCTTAACTGGAAGTTGGATCATGTGCCAAGAAGTGCACATAGTTTAACAAGAGCATCAACTAACACAGTACTAAAACAAAATGAAATATTCCTCCAGATTTAGGGCAGAAAGCAGGGCAGAGCAGGGCAACACATAGAGTAATTGGTTCAGAGAGTCAAACTCATAGGTGACAGCTTACTTCATAGCATTTGACAAAATAGGCTTCTCCTATAAAAGATGCCCTCCTGCCTTGCCTTCTGCCTGACTGCAGCTAACTACCTCTCTCCAAATTTAAGGTGGTATATTAAAAAGGTTTCCTCTGCCAAGACCCAAAGAGTGGGTTATGTTTCTCCTATAATATATCATTGGTATCCAAAAAAAGAACAAGGAGCTACAATCCTTATTTTGATAAGTGTTAGGGATATCAACAAATTCAGGAGAAACCAAAGACCTTAAAAATAAGCTCCTGCTACGTAACATGCTGATTTTGATATGTATATTAGAAATAGTAGCACATTAACTTTAATCCCACATCAATTAAAAAGGCATTGTAGTACAACTTTAAACTGAAAGCTTCCCTTTCTAAAGACAGTAGCTGTATCTTCCTTGCTACATTTCAATTAGCACTGAGTTGGAAGCCTGATAATAAATACCTTTCCATACCAGATGCATTATAAAAAGTTTAACAGCTTTTTTCCCTCCTAAAATAAGATGCCGATATTCTTATATAGCCAGCATTTTCCTAAACAGCATAGGAACTTCTAAAAACCCCAAGTCTACTCTTGGAGAAAAACACATACCAATTCAGAATCTATCTATCTATAATACTGAAGAAAAAGGAGATTCTGTGTCTCAGCTGAATCAGAGTGCTTCCTAAAAGTCTCTTCTTCCCCACCAAGCTAACAGGAAAAGCTGCTAAAGAAAGATGCGAGACAACTAATTTCCTTCAGGACAGTATGTCATGTCAACTGCTAAATGAACTTACCAGGAACAAAAATTGGTTCCAAGTAACAGAAGCCTAATATTAAAGTTAATTTCTATGCCAATAATGGACAAACATGAAAGACCACAAACATCTCTTTTACTCATGAGAGAAAATAAACACTAGGACAAGTTTATACAAACCTAGAAGTTTTCCTGAACTAGGAATATTTTCTTTTCATATTTTCTTGTTGTTACTCTCAAACAGGAGAGAAAATTATGAGGCCTCAAGCAGACCATCCATCCCCATTTCTTCCTATGGATACTGCTGCAGAATACAGCCAACAGGAAAAACATTTTCCAATGTCAAGACTATCTATACCACACTTCAGGCTCTGGTGCAAGGACTAAGTAACAATTTAAACTCGGGTAATATCTAGAAATCAAAAGCTTAAAATGTCCATATCTTTAAATGTATGCATCACCTTAATCCATAAACTGACCCACTGACCTTAATGGGACTACCCATGGTGCAAGGTATCATATTCAGAACTAATAAAGGTAACAACCTGGTCCCATTAATTAGGATCTCCTCACTGGTAATATATAGCACTAGATCTTAAGCTATTGAGCTACTGAAGCTACTGACTAGTAATTTTTTCTACACTTGAAAAGGCACATGCGATTTTCAATATCTATGAAGCAGACGCTGAAAGAAAGATCCTGTCCACTATTTTTTTTTTAAATAGAAAGAGACAATAATTCATGTTATACAAAAATCAGATCAAACCAAACAACAGAAACTAACCCACCATCCTGCATAATATTGCATTTCAGTACCTATTTAAAGCCAGAGAGGAACTGCCAAAATAATCTACTGAAAGGACATCTTAACTTATAGCTAAAGCATCTTAATACAACCCCCCCCCAGCAATAGCTAATATGAGGAATTCATTAATTTACTCTTTACGCTACCAACCTGAATCCTTTTTATAACTAAGTTTTTTCTCCCCACATTCACAGACATTTTACCTTGCCCCTTCAGACGCATTCCATGTTCTAAGTTTAAGTTACAGGCTTCAACAATAAAACGTCAGCTCACTTCCTTCTGACTCCACCAACTGAACAGAATCTTTTTCCCAACTGCAAGTAGGTGTTTTTCCATATTTAGGATTTGACCATGGGCCAGAACAACTATTTTATCTTTACCATACAAGAATCCAAGTCAAAAGTCAAAGAAAACAGTTGGAAGGTGAAACAAGGAGAAAACAGGGTTACTCACCGTGGAGTAGTAACTGTTTCCTTTTCAGTGTGCAGCTCCCCCAGCTGAGCTGGGTAGTTTCCTGGAGATGCCAAGAGAGGTTAGCTAGCCCTGCCCCTCATTGTATGATGTCACATCCTTACACAATTAAAAAGAACTGGTCTCATCTTTGACCTTCAGTCTTAATGTCTTCAGTGACCAGATAGTTGGGAGGGGGAGAGGAGGAGGAGGAGGGAAAAAAAAGCTCCTACAACAGTTGTGCCAAAAAAGGAGCAATACATATCCTAACAAAGTGTATTTAAGAAGGAAAAATGGTGACTCAGTGAGTAACCCTGTTTCTACTTCCCCAAGAAAGCTAGAGCCACCATTCAGTAACGTTCAGTTGTGGAGAAGGGAATCTAGAGATGCAGCTCAAATGAAGAAGAGTCAAAAAGGGATACAGGTTTTAGCTGTGATGGTCTACAGGCAAAAATGCATGAGGGCTTCATAAGCAGTCTGTATTAGAAACCCTTATTTGTAGCACCATGAGGCTTATTCATTTATAGAAAAAAAACTCCTAACATTGTGGAGGCGGAGGGGGGATTGCAAGCCATTAAAAAGGCCCACAGATATTAACAGGAGACTGTTTGTAGAAACATTATATGTATATACACACACAAAATGTTATATGTATATATACACATACTTTGCAGCAAGACAAACATGTAGCATTTCTGAAGCTATGCCATAATCCACATACCACTGAAGATTTTGACAAAAATCTTCAGCATTACCTCACTAGCATTACGTTCTAACATTCTCTGCATTTTTCATTCAGTCATGCAAGCCCTATGCCAGAAGCAACCAAGTTACCAAGACTACCTCCTTCACCCTCTAGTTTATTTAGTGTGCAATTCCTAGGTCTCCCTACTCCAAAGAAGTTAGTAACTGCATTTTCTTAAAAACAAGAACTATAAATAGTCAAAAAGCACTCTGAAATATGACAAAATTCGCTAAAGAATGAGGATTAGACCAGGAGTTAAGTCCCATAAACTTGCTTAGGATAACAATTTCGGAAATTAAGTCCTAGAAACATGTGTTACTTGGTACTCCAACGAAAACAAACAATACAGCATTTGTTCCCCTTAAAAGCATGCTCACACCAGGGAAAAAGGAATACTGAATCCTTAACAATCAGCTTACACACTGAAGCCCAAAACCAGTAATCTTTAGCTGAGCTTCTCCAGCTGATCTAACCATTTTAAATTCTGCAATCCTGCATTCTATACAACAAATGTGATGTGTGGGGGGAAGTAGTTTCCCTTTCTTTAGCTGAACAAAGTTGAAATCTCTGAAACATAGGTGCTACAACAGTCCTTATAGAAAGGGAAAAAACAAAAACAGACCAAGATAGTAACAACTTAGACCAGTGTTCCTCAAATAAGATACCATGGCATCTTGGGGTGCCTTGAGATCTTTCGAGGATGCCAAGCAATGTTAGTACATCAGGTGTACAAACATGATTCACAAAACCCCAGAGATTCAGTAGGAATCCATAGTGTCAAAAAACTTTCAAAGAACTGCAGTCTGAGTTCTTTGCAACAGAAGAATTGCTCTATTATTTTTCTGTAGTTTTTATTTTTATTTTATTTTTTTACTAAGAGCTTGCATTTTCCAAGGGGTGTCTTGAGTCTAACAAGATTGAGAACCACTGACCTACGACTGATATGAGACTACACAGGGACAACACATCACTGTTTTCTTCCTTGAAGATGAGAGAGATCTTCAACATAATTCATTTAAAGTAGAAGGGGAATCAACATAGAGGATGGATGGATTTTGATGCCGGTGGAATCGACTCTGTTAATGCTCATACAAGACAGAATTTAAAACTAAATTAAACTTCTTAGCGCAACAGGTTCTGGATCCTACCTACTCAAGAGGATGCCCTCAATTATATTTTCTCAAATTATTTGTCAAAACTAACTCAGACTGCCACAAAAAAATAAGATGGCAAAACTCCTCTACCATAAAGATAATTCATGTATATTGACAGTACAAGCTAGGATAAAACCAGGTCTCACCCTTTAAACCCAAGAAGTTATCTGAAAATCTAGTTCGGTGACTACATTAAGCTCTAAACTATTTTTTCTTTACCCAAAAGGTTAAGTAGAACTTGAAAAAATTGTAACATTTTAAGTCATTTAGACTACTATTTATATTTGACCAACATAGCAAATTAAACAGCTTAAAGACTGAGCAAAAACAATTTTTGTGTATAAAGCCTAGCAACTGCATATGAAAATAGGGGTTAACTATGACAGGCAATTCTGACCTCACTACAAACCCCTGCACTCTGAAACCAGGTAGTGATCTCATGATATTCTTAACCATGTGGCTGATCTATAATTTTATGATTAATTTTCCATTTTTACTACTTTAATATAAAAAATAAATTACTTTCTTATGCAATTTAGATCCTGTCTTGTTCTATACCACTTACAAATACGTTACACCAAGGATATGTTACATCAGTTCTGAGAAATTACAAGAAAGCACAGCTTTAACCATTAGTTAACTGGGAAGTTAGCTCTTGGAACAGTTTATTTGCCTAACCTCAAGCTAGGGACAGAAGGAAAACACCCATGAAGACCAAGATCCAAGCTTAGAAACAGAATTATTGCAATATCAATGACAAACATAAAATACTCATCTTCCCTGACTTGTACAGGAAGATGCATAAATCAAACGGGAATATATAATGCTGAATCTCTTGGATAGATTCTGATTCTTTAGGAAATTTAGACCAGTTAGGGCAGGGGTGGGCAATTACTTGAGCCCAAGGCTTACAAGGGGAGTTTTGATGAGCTGTTGTGGGCCAGGCTGTGCTATGCCGCTCCAGGTGGGCGGACAGATAAGGTGGAAGGCAGCTGGGAGCTGAAGCCAGAGCCCCATGCAGAGGCAGGAGCCACCTGATTGAAGTTCCCTCCACTTTGAGCCATGGAGCAAGGGCAGGAACAGAAGGAGGAGCTGCATCTGGAGGCAAGGGGAGCAGAACAGCTCTGCCAGCCTGGGCCCTGGCCAACCCATGCAGCTTTCAGCAGGACTGTTCCCAGTACAGCTGCAGCTGGCTGGGTGCTGCTCTGCTCCCCTCACCTCCAACCGTGACTCCTCTTCCTGCTGCCCCAGGCCAGGCAGTCTGGCAGTGAGCTTCAGTGGGTGGATCCTGCTGGAGGCAAGGGGAGCAGAACAGCACCGGGAACAGGCCACCAGAAACTGCACGCACTGGTCAGGGCCCAGGCATGCAGGCACTGTCTAGAGCACGGCACAGACTGTCCCAGCAGAAGTAGGTGGGGCTTAGCCCCATGCAGAGTACCGCGGTCTGGATCCAATCAGTTGGCAGGCTGGATCCGGCCCGTGGACCATATTTTGCCCACTCCTGATTTAGTGGTACAGTATTTAAGAAACTGAGTCTTACAACTGAGGAAATAGATTTGAGGACAGAATTTCCAAGGAGATTAAATTAAGGGCCTGTTCTTATTTTAAATTTCTTTATACTTAACTGACTGCCTATTAACCAGAGGTTAATATCCTAAAGCCTAATCTGGACATCTAGGTGTCCCACTAGGTGACCCATTCAAACTCAGTATCATCTCTGCCACTGTCTGAAGAAAAAAATTATTTAAATTTAGTTTAAGGATTTATCTACACCTGTTTTTTGCACCGGTGTATATCCTATACCAGGGTGGCAAGTGTGTTGCAGACTGGTCAGAAGTGGCAAGGGAGCCTCTGTGCACGGCATGTGGCAGATCAGGGAAGGGACAGACAGCACAGCAGCAAATAGGGCAGGAAGCAGAAAGCAAAGAAAGAGATCAAGCAGGGAGCACAGGTGAGGAAGCAGAAAGAGTGGGAGATCAGGCAAAGGAAGGGAATTAATGTGACATTCAGGGAGGACAAGGGTCAAATTTGTGACAAACCAGCCAAAATTTGTGGCTTGCACTGTTCTGCACAAAGTTTCCCTAATGCTGAACTACTACATATCTGTAACATACGCACAATGTACCAGCTTAGAAGTGACCAGAGGGATTCACGTTTCAAATCTTTGTAAGCTATTTTAGTGCTAATCCCTAACACTATGTAGGGATTGAAGTTCAGGAGGCTAGCCATATATGTGTATACCTTAAAAGGAACATTTAGGGCAGGAAGAATTCTAACAAGGAATCTAATAGGTGAGTCAGTGTTAAAACTAACTTTGCAAACTTAAATGTTCAAAACTGGGTTTTGACAATTCAATTTGCATGTACAATCTATATAATGCAGCCTCAAACATTTCTAAACACTGACTTAACTAAAAACTAAATCACCACTGTTGAAAATTATAGTGGATATAGGAGCTGAACTTGAAGTGGTAAAGTTGAGAAACTGAAGCTTCCTTATTGCCTCAGTGACTAGGGCTTTCTGGCATATTTTGACAATGCAAGCAAAAAAAATTCCAATAATGAATTCACAAGGCAACTGTGATTAAATCAACTTTTTACTGTTTCTTGCAGTTTCACTTAGTTTCCCTGCAATCTAGATGCAGCATTACAGAAGAAATGTAGCCAGAACAGACTTACCTATACGAACTAGTGCATAGGAGATTTTCTGTCCCTTCCTCAATGGAAACGGAACAAAAAATATTACATCTCCCAATTAGTGCATGGCTGGGTTCCCTCCTTACGTATGACCCATTATGTACAACACCCTGGAACACCAGAGCACAAATAACCAAAAGTCACCCAGCTCTTAAAGACACTGACTGAAGTGCAAAAGACAATTAATTACAAGGTTTATTTAGGCGATGAAGCACTTCACTTCTATGACTGAAGGGCCTGAGTCGTAAGCCTGGAACAAAAAGGCTGACAGATCAAGTCTGGGTGTGGGCAGCTGATCCTAAGTTTCAATTTATCTGTTCACTAGGGCACCCCAAGGGAGGACAAGGAGCAATGGCCATAAACTGTTAGAGGATGGTTTCAGGTTGGATGCAAGTAAGAACTTATTTCTGGTAAGGGTGACCAGAATCTGGAATAGACTTCCCAAGGAGGTGGTACAGTCCTCAACCTTGGAAGTCTTCAAGGGAAGACTGGACAGATACCTTGCTGGGATCACTTGGGAAATATTCCTGCCCAGAGCAGGGGGGACTGGAACCAATCTTTCAAGGTCCCTTCCAGTCCTTAATTTCTATGATTTTATGACTTGGAAGGCTCTTGGTAGGTAACAGACTGTTCAAGACCTCTCTAAATTAAGCCTTAAAAAAAACAAGAAAAGAACTGATTTAATCATGGTTTTTAAAAGACTTTATGGGATCATAAAAAGATCCAAGGTAAAACCTGTTCATGTTGCTAGGAAAAGTTACCATTTGAGACATTAAAATTAAAGCTAAAGAAAAAAGTCAAAAGAAGTTTTCTGCTGAGGGTCACCTATATGTGAGCTTCCAAAGAGCTGATAGCAAGAAACAAACCATTTGAGGTTGACAGGACATTCACCTACAATAAATCTTGAGATTTGAAATTCAGATGTTTAAAAAAAAATCACTAAGAAAGATACTCAATTTCTGTAGCCAAAATTTGTTTTCAAGTTATTACTATAAATCTTCTACATTAGATAGCAATAAAAAAAACAAAGAAAAAAGGAAGCAAAAAATATCATTCACATCTTTCAAAACCACTCCAAGTCATTTCAAATCTGACTGACAGATCAGGACTCCAATTTGAAAGGGACAAAAAAAAGCATCAACAAAATTTATGACGAGAAAAATGTCTTGGAGTTCCTCCAAACAGAAAATGGTAGTTATTGCTTGTCAACATAAATTCGATACATGTGAGAGAGAGAGAGAGAGAGGCAGGCTGTATAAAACCAAGGTAGGCCTTTGTCCATCTTATGACTTGCGGTAGTGAATGGAGCCTGGGAAACAAGTGGGAAGAATTGGAAAACCTTGCATCCGTGATGCAACTGAAGTAACAAACCTGGTGGAATAGCTCATACCACTGGAGTATATCCATACATGGATATAAACTGTTCAAGAAGGACAGGCAGGGAAGAAGAGGAGTTGCTCTTTATGTAAAAGAGCCGTACAATTGCTTAGAGCTCCACTGTGGAACTGGAGATAGGCCTGCTGAAAGCGTCTGGGTTAGGATCAGAGAGCAACACAAGTGAGGTCGTGATGGGTGTCTGCTACACACCAAAGACCAAGAGAATGAGGTGGATGAGGCTTTCTCCAAAACAGCGAGCACAAGTTTCCCCCATGAGAACCAGAGCCTGTCATGGGCACTTCAAATCACCCTGACCTCTGCTGAGAGGGCAATACAGCAGTACACAGGCAATCCAGGAAGTTTGTGGAAGCCACTGGGAACAGCTTTCTGGTGCAAGTGTTGGAGAGGCCTTCTTGATCTACTGCTCACAAACAGAGAAGAACTGGTGAGGAACATAGAAGTGAATGGCAACTTTGGACAGCAGAAACCACAAAATGACCGAGTTCAAGATCCTGAGGGAAGGAAGGAGAGCAGCAAAGTAAGGACCCTGGACTTCAGAAGAGCAGACTTTGCCTCACTTAGGGAACTGATAGGCAGGATCCCCTGGGAGGCCAGTCTGGGGAGGACAGGAGTGGTTGTACTTTAAAAAAAAAAAAACTGCTGAGGATGCAGGAGCAAACCATCCCAATGTGCAGGAAGATTAACAAGTATGCCAGAAGACCAGCTTAGTTTAGCATGGAACTCTTCAGTGAATTAACACAAAAAGGAAGCTTACAAAACATGGAAACTTGGACAGAAAACTATGGAGGAGTATAATATTTCTTAGGCATGCAGGGATGAAATCAGGAAGGCCAAAGCGCAGTTGGGGTTGCAGCCAGCAAGGAATTTGAAAGGTAACAAGAAGGATGTCTACAAGCATGTCAGCAAGAAGATGAAGATCTGGGGAAGTGTGGGTCCCTTATTGAAAGTGGGAGGCAATCTAGTCACAGATAATGCAGAAAAGGGTGAAGTGCTCAATGCCTTTTTCACTTCAGCCATCACAGGCAAGGTCAGCTCCCAGGCTACGGCATCTGGCAGTATAGTTCAGGAAGGAGACAAGCAGCCAACAGTAATGAATGGACAGGTTAGGGACTATATAGAAAAGTTGGATGTGTACAAGTAAATGAAGCCAGACACAAAGCACCCAAGAGTGCTGAAGGAACTGGCCAATGTGACTGCAGATCTCCTGGCCATTATCTTTGAAAACTCATGGCAAATTGGGAGAGGTTTCAGACATTGGAGAAGGGCAAATACAGTGTTCATCTTTAAGAAAGGGAAGGAGGAGGATCCAGAGAATTATAGACCAGTCAGCCTCAACTCAGTCCCCAGAAAAATCATAGAGCAGGTCCCCAAAGAATCAATTTCTAAGCACCTGAAGGAGAAGGTGAACAGGAACAGTCAGCATGGATTCACCAAGGGCAAGTCATGCCTGGACACCTGGTTGCCTTCTACAATGAGATGACTGGTTCTATGGATGCAGGGAGAGCAATGGATATGATATACATCTTGACTTTAGCAAGGCTTTTAATACCGTCTCCCACATCATTCTTGCAAACAAGTTGAGGAAGTATGGGTTGAATGAATGGACTGTGAAATGGCTAAACTGTTGGGCTCAAAGGGTAGTAGTAATCAACGGCTCAAGTCTAATTGGCAGCCGGTATCAAGTGGGGTCAGTCCTGGGCCTGGTTTTGTTCAGTAACCCAGTGATCTGGGAGATGGAATGGAGCGCATCCTCAGCAAATCTGCAGATAATGAAGCTGGGTAGAGTAGTAGATAAGTGGAGGGTCAGACTGGATACAGAGAGAGCTAGACAAACTGGAGGATTGGACCAAAAAAATCTCATGGGGTTCAACAAGGAGAAGTGAGAAGTCCTGCACTTAGGATGGAACCATCCCATGCACTGGTACAGGCTGGAGATAGACTGGCTAAGCAACAGCTCTGCACAAAAGGACCCGAGGGTTACAGTGGACACTAAGCTGAGTATGAACCAGTGCGCTCTTGTTCTGAAGACAGCTAATAGCATACTGGGCTAAATTAGTAGAAGTGTTGCTAGCAGATCAACAGAAGTGATAATTCCCTTCTATTCTGCACTAGTGAGGGCACATCTTGAGTGCCATGTTCAATTTTGAGGCCCCCCCCCCCACTGCAGAAAGGGTGTGGACAGATTGGAGAGAGTCCAGCAGCGGGCAACAAAAATGGGCCAGGACATGACTTCTAAGGAGAGGCTAAGGGAACTGAGCTTATTTAGTCTACAGAAGAGAAGACTGAGGGGGAGGGGATTTAATAGCAGCCTTCATATATCTGAACAGTGGTTCCAAAGAGGATGGTGTTCTCAATAGTGGCAGATGACAGAACAAGGAGCAACAGTCTCCAGTTGCAGCAAAAGAAGTTTAGATTAGATACAAAAAAACCCTCTTTCACTAGGAGGGTAAAAGCACTGGACCATGTTACCCCAGAGAGGCTGTAGAATCTTCATCCTTGGAGGTTAAGACCCAGGTAGACAAAGTCTTGGCTGGGATGATCTAGTTGGTGATGGTACTGCTTTGAGAAGGGGGTCAAGACCAGATGACCTCCTGAAACTTCCAGCACTAAATTTCTATGATGCTATGGTAACTGCAACACATTAAAGATTCCCACTCCTTAATAAGAAGCTTATACTTTAACAGCACCAAACTAAAATATCGATTCTACACAGTATGACAGGGATTAGGAACCGAGTGGGAAAATTCCCCTTACAAGTACACACTCTTAAATATATATTTTTTTACTATTTATATGCTCACATACCTACAGATGGTTACAGGAGAGGGAGTTCTTTGCCACCTTGACACATATGAGAGTAGACAGTGCCTTATTCTCCTCCACTTGTTTTAGGGCAAAAAAACAACCTGTACCCAAATATTCTTCCTTTTTGAGGCCCTAGTACAAAAGGCAAAACCAATGTTTGTCCTCACATTTCTGGCATACACCTGGAAGTGTTTACAATTAACGTACTGCATGACACATTAAACAGCATCGGAATGTCACCACTGCCCCACTAGCCTCCTGCACTGGACAATGGATGCCAAGCAGTACCATAAGTATGCTTCAAGTGGCTGTTGTTTGGGCAGAGCACTTCAGAATCCATTTCCTACCAGAATCCACATCGGCTCTACCCATAAAAGCTAGAACACAGACCTACCGAAGTATTTGAAAATGCTCTTCAAACTAATGTGCTATAGGAGCATGAGTCAGAACATGCATACGTCTAACTTCTACATTTCAACATTTCTCAATATCAATAATCAAGCTTTAATAAATGCTTATCCTACTGTACCAACTGAATTAAAGCCTGAACAACTGCAGGGCAACAGAAAATATATTAGTTCCCTTTACCCCTTAAATCGCAATTTACTTTACCAGAGAACATTTTTGCTGGTGCTGGCAGCCAGACTTGCCTTCTAGACCTATGTTTTTACTCAGGCATATATGTTTCTTAACTTTAAGAAGGGACATGTTTGTCCTTTTCTTTTAATGTAACAAAATGCTTTGGCAGAGATCACAAATTATGCTTTGAAGGAGTACATGTCCTCAAAAAGAAGCTCAGAGTGCCGATGGCTTTATTTCTTCAGGCTGCCTGACAGGAATCAGGGCAAGACACTAACATACTGAGTTACAGTGGATGTGTTTTATTTCCAGTCAGACAAGACAGGCATTTTAAATGGAAACTTGAACACTGAATAAATAAGCAGTTTTAGCAGGGAAAGCCCTTGCTTGGTCCAGTAGCTATTGGCACAGAACCTCAGTAAGGAGCACTCCTCTCTTTCTTATTCTACCGCTGAACTCAAGTAAGTTACTGTCTGTGATTTTCTCCACATGTAAAATAACAATCAGTACAATGTTGATTACCCACCTTTGTAAAGCATATTGTCATTTATCCATGAGAAGCACTAATCAGTGTTATTATTTCATATCTTAAAAATCCAAGTTTTTCTATAGCCATGAGCATAATACAGTATATCTTCCTTGGTAACATAAGATAAGCTAATTTTCAAGTATTTACTAAAAGTAATCATCTTAAAATTCACTATGAGACTAGAAATACAAAATTAAACCCTCCGTTTACAAATTTATAGCTTAAAAACATTTCATTTTGTTATTATACAATCACAAACATTACTTACAGGTGAGCTATCCTTTCTCCTTTTAGAGGAGGCAGAATGTTCCCCGAACCAATCAGGCAGTTGTGTACTATAGAGAGACACTGCTGTACATCATCTCTGAAAGTCAAACATTTTAAAACATAAGTCAATTTTTTGTGCGTTTGTCTGTCCTAACTTAATTCTTCTATTGAGTCTCGTTTTAATTTTATTAAGTTCTAGAAATGACAGCATTTTCTTTTGGTCAGCTTCTAAGTTTCTCCTCACTAAAAATATCTGCTCTAATTCGCAAATCTAGAAGACCACTTGACAAAAGCTGAGAAAGGATCTCTCTGTCAGAAAGCCATAACCCTCTGCTTTGTTTGTGTTATAATCGGCTATTCTACATTGTTAGAGTAAGAGAAAATACCTGCACTTTGAGATAAAGAATTTCATTTAAATGGTAGATAATCCTGATTTTCTAAATCTGAAAACAATACCTGATAACATTAGCTAGTCCAATATCCAAATCTAAACTTTAAAAAAATTGTCCACCATAAGCAGAACTAAGTAAGTGTTCTTCAGCCCGTAACATATTCCACTGTGAAGCAAGTCACAATGTTACAGAAATATGCAATAATAATGCTATTTTGGTATTTCTCTATCATAGTAAAATGGACAAGCTGACTGAGCTAGATTTTAATTTAAAATTCAATGCACTTGGACGTAATTTTTTTTTAATGATAATCACTGTTTTCCTAAAAAGGAAAACTGGAAAGCAGCCATATACAATATTAGTTGGGGGGGGGGGGGGAGGGGGGTGTTCTTTTTAAACATGCTAAGCTTTTCTGGCAGCGTAAGAGTGATGTTGTAATCATGATGATCCAGAGATTACTATGCAATTATTTTATTTTTGGTTTCAGATTTATTTTAAGGATGCGTGTCAAACTCCTATGGCCTCATGGGCAGGATCTGGATAGAAGAGCTCCTTCTAAGCTGGACAACTGACCTCCAGATCTAGCATTCGGTGCTTCTCACTGCAACTGCCAGAGCCATTGTGTTGGCACAAGCAGACAAGGAGTTAAATGTAGCTCCTGTGGTTATGGCAGCCACAGTGAGAAGCCCAAATTGGGGCTGGATGACCCACCTTTCCAGGCTATATTTGGCCATGGCAATGTATTAGACAGTTCCATTTTAAAGGATCCTTCACTGCAATCTCTTTAGTACTTGTAGATTAAACAGTACCTAAAGACTTTTTAGTTGTAAAAAAGGCTGCAGACTAAATCCGATTTCATAAC
Organism: Crocodylus siamensis; assembly: GCF_052110815.1. NCBI lineage: Eukaryota > Metazoa > Chordata > Crocodylia > Crocodylidae > Crocodylus > Crocodylus siamensis. The sequence continues at coordinate 174,789,421 of NC_143395.1, forward strand.
TTCATTACAAAGGAAAACTGAAAAGGATTAAAGTGCCTGTAAATGTATACACTGAAGTAGCTATTAGCAACTTTTTTTGATAGCTTCTGTGTACAGCAGGGGAGCTACTGCCAGATTTCCAAAACTAAAAAGATAGGAGCCTCCACCAGCCAGACAGCACCCAATTTCGATGCATAGCCCAGTCTGGAAATGAAGGGTCAGAAAGATCAGTGTAGGGCTTCACCCATTCTGCAGACTGGCCCCACACCACTCATCTGGCTTACATGTTCAGAGCACTGAGCACCACTGGATTAAAGAAGTGATTCCTGCCACCAAAAGCTTACACAGAAATGCAGATACAGACAAAACTAGAGCATACAAGCAGAATAAAGACATGTAAACACCAGGTTAGTTTCCTGCTCTTGTTGGTTTCTTATTTAAATATTATCCAAATGCCCATCAAGAATGCCCCAGGCCTGCTCCCCCCTTCCCTCCTGATGCTTGAGGTCCAGGCCCACTCATCCCCTCCACACCACAATGGTGGGGGGGGGGAGGGGAGGAGGGGGCCTGGGCCCAAAGTAGGGGAGGACCAGGCCTGAGGGTGGGGAAGAAGCCAGGCTGCTGGGGTGGGGGGTGGACATGAACACAACAGGCCCAGGCCAACCAGACAGCAGTGGGGGGACAGGAGGAACAGGCTCAGGGCCAACGGGGTGGGGAAGGGGGTGTGGGGGAGGAGTAGGCCTGGGTCCAAGGGAGCAGAGAAAGCCTGCTCCCCCCTTCCCCCAGTCGCTGCTATGTCAGGCCACATTAGCCTAGGCCTACTGCTCTCCCCACTACCGCTGTGGTGAGCCAGCTTCTCCCCTGGCTTGGGCTTGCTCTCCCTCCCCTCTACCCACCTTGGGCCCGGGCCCAGGCCCACTCCTCCCCTGCCCCCACCGCCTCATAGGCCCTGTAGGTGGTAATGACAGAAGGGGGAGGGGCAGGCTGAAGCCAACACCAGTGGCCTCGCATCCCCTGGGGCATCCTGACCCTGCTCCCCCCGGCACTGCCATCACCTCCAAGAAGCAAGGGACACCCCCTTCCAAGGCCAGCCCTGGTGGTTCCCCCATCCCCCCCCCCCCTTTCCATCTGCTCCACTGCTGCCACATCCAGGGAGCAGGGTGTGAGGCCAGCTGTACTGGCCTCTCCCCCGCCCCTTCCCCTGTGTCCCCACCACCATGGTGGTGCACTGCCACCTGTCCAAACGCTTCTTTGCACTCATATTGACCACGTGTCAGCCAATCAGAGTGCAAATAAAGCATTATAGACAGGCAGACAGACCAACCAACTGACCGACCGACCAAGGCTTTTATAATACTAGAAAATTTTTGGTTGGGGACTTGAGGGAAGAAGCCAAAGGACACCCAGTAGCTTTCATAGATACATGGGAGCCTAGAAAGGTGGGAAAGAAGGAGCCCCACTTCTTGCTTCACAGAGAACCATTACAGTTTAGTGTTTGCCCTGTTTAGGGGATACTATCTGAGTTTTACAACAGCCAAGTCCACGTACTATAGTCTTTTCTTAGACTGAGGCTCATATTGATGCAAGAACTTCCATATGCTGACTTTTTTAAAGTGTGCTTTATCTTGGCAGTTCAAAAATAAAAAGGAAATAAATTTGCAGCTATCATGAGGTTATTCTTATACACTTAACTGTATTTTTTAATAATACCAGTGCAATAGGTGCTAACTTTTTAACATAAGCAATGCAAACTAACTAGATACAAAGTCACCTTTTGTAACCCACAATATTACTAACCTGGACATTTCTAGTTTTCCTTCTGCATGGTGTTCCAGTTTTGTGAGCTCAGGCTGAAGAAAAGTATCCAATAAGTAAAAGGCAAAGTTTATTTCCTCAGACGAAGGAACGTGCCACTGGATATCCAGGTTCCACAAGTCGCCTGGTTTACCCCAGTCCTATACAAACAGAAGTAGAACATTTCTCCATTTAGCAAATTATAGAGCAAAACACTTGTTTAAAAAGTATTTAAATGAATACTTATTTCCAAACACAAAAAACTGTTCCTTTAAAAATAACAAACCACTCCTAAATATGAATTTAAGTGGTTTTGAAAGACTGAAATACAGCTGTCAACCCAAGGGGGCGGGGGGAAGGAACCTGTAATACATCTGGAACACAAAGACAAGCTTGAAATGAATAATTAGCTGAAGATTTCTGCATTTGCATCAAGACAATCTTCCCACCCGAAGACAGGGAAACTGCCTAGTTATGACTTCAATTTTTGATATTTCCAGCAAAGATCAGAAAAACCTTAGACTGAAATCTGGTAAGATGGTTATCATTTTGAGCTACAATCATGAAATTGGGTCTCCTCATTCAGCACACAATTAAAGCCTCTACAAATTTTAAGTTAACCATTTCATGCTGCATCTGGCTAGCATGGTTCTCCATAAGTTAACAATGTACCTCTTATTTCTTGATTTCTGTAAAGCAGAGCTCATTACGCTATAGAATCTGCAAATTTGGAGCGCACAGACAAATACTTAAAGTAAGCAAATTAACAGAGACTGGAGACTTGCCACAGAACATCTGATATGTAGTTACTCTTCTTGTGACTGTAATCATCCCATGACAGAGTCGTAACAAAAATAGGACTCAAAAGAGATCTTCAGAAGTGATCTATAGTTTACACCTTCTGGCCAGAGGCAGAACCATCCCTATCCAACCTGTCCTACACAAATCTATCATCCAACCTATTAGTAAAGCTACACAGTCACCTCTGACACAACCACAAGACATAACACCCTAACCTGCCACCGGTTAGGCAGGGGGAAAATATCAGCCTATTTCCTGCTGCTGAAAGGGCTGTTAAATATTCAAAAAATGAACACTAAAATCAGAACAACTTAGACCTGTTACTTTCATGGCTGAGTTGTCCTACTTAACAGATACCGAACATCAGAAATTCTGCATTTAGTCTCCAACCACTGAATTTAGTGTGATTATTTGTTCATGATCTGACATATTCAGAGGAAATACAGATGTGAAATGAGCTAGTAATAAGCACACTCTTCGCTGCTTATGAGGCCGAGAGATGCAAATTAGCTACGGTTGTATCATCCGAGCCTGCTTGCCAATTGCCTCTTTATCCACTGTCCTTCTCTAAGACTATGCAGTGCTCTATGAATAAGATCTTACAAATATTTATAAAGCTTTTAGTTTAGCAGACCCTGGAAATAAATCATTCTAGTACAAGGAACGAAGTGAAGACTACAGTTGTACAAAGTAGTCTGCTGCTAATTTGCCATCTTCGGGGAAAAATAACCAAAACTCTCCACAAAAATCAACAGAATGATGAGAAAAGATATGAAAAACCCCCAGGAGACAAAAGCAGCAACAGATAAAAAATTATGACAATTACCAGTTGGTATAAGAAGGGCTAGTTAAGCATGTGCTAAGCACTTAAAAGACACAAAGAGCACTTAAGACTGTTGCTTCCTCTGCATATCAACCTTGAAGTATTTAAGCAAGGTATATTCTTGCTATAAGGCATGCACAGTTATGTGACTTAATTTTCATTTCATATAAACGCTTAACTGCATTAGCTTTCAGGTAATGATGGTGAGACCTACAATGATTTTATTTTATGAAAGCTTGATTAGGCTTCTTTAGAGACTGGAGAACCAACTGACAATTTGTCCTTTGTTTGCATGTTATACATCAATACGTCACCCCAAGGATGATATACACCAGCAGACTTGCAAATAATTCAAGTATACTTGTGTATATATACACATATATATTCACACACACACACACACGCGCGCACAAATACATGGATATATACACACAGACACACTACTGCTGCCTCTAATCTTATTTTAACTAAATCTGAAAAGCAACAACAGAGTTTCATTGTAGATTTGTAACTCTGATCATCATACGTAAATACCACTCTTGGAACATCCGTCTAATTCTCCATACTCATTATTTACACATGCATTTGTTTTATTATTAATATATTGCAATGTCTCCATTTATAAAAAGAAAGGGTATAGATTTGGATCAACAGATAAAAAGAAAGATGGCATTTTTGAAAATCATATCTACTATGTTAATGATTTTTTCTGACAAATGATATAAAAACCTATTTGCTTTAAAAGAATAGCTGGAATATTAAAGAATCAAAAATCTCTTCTGATTCATCATAAAAGTAGCAGCAGTTTGTACTGCTACATGTAAAGATGGGTGGATCTCAAATCTGTTCACCATATATTATTACAATACAAACACAATAGGTATCAGTCTTTGCTTTTCACCATTTAATATTGCCTATGTTCGCATGACTACATGAAGTACGTCCCATGTCATTTAGCTACTCATTACAATATGAAGTATTATTATTTTCTGTTTATCTTATTTAAAAAACTAGTTAATAAAGTCTATTGCAATGCACGTTTCAACATTTAAAGTATCTTTCAATTACACTTTCCATAGTCACTACGTTGATAAATCTTCAAATAAAAACAAACAAGATAGTTTAGCATTTTTAAATGTTTTGACAAATCCTCTAATTCTAAATAAATGAAAATCCTTGCCTTGATAGGAAAGTATTCAGAAAGAGGCTTGTCAAAGCCACCTGGCACACTGCAGTACTCTGTGGGGTAGATAAGTGTAGTAGAACGAAGAAGATGGTGCAGCAGGTTACAAGACAGAATGTAACCCTGCTTACAGGTTAAGCGTAGGGTTCGCTGCAGAATCTTCACAAGCTGCTCCCTGTATGGCAGCAATTTCTTTCCATCCACTCGTGTAATCTAATAAAAAAGGGAGAAACATTCAAATGTGAACTTAAATGATTTAGTTCAAACCAGGTCAAAAGCCCAATACAGTATATGCACTGGCTTTAACTACTGTTTTTTTAAAAAAGGGGGTAAGGAGGGATCTCAAACTGGCAGTACGTAGCAAATACAAAAACAGCCTTTTCTTCTGTTATATGAAAACTTATGCATAAGTTTGACTCCTACAAATTCCGACTCTATGCTGTTCCCAACCTCCCAGGACTTTCAAAGCTACATCATGTACAGAATTTCTGACTTGACCAACAGCGTCTTCCGGTTCATCTGAAAATCATACAGTTTGCTCTCTATGCTTCTTTATTTCTTTCCTGCAGCAGCAATCCCACTCCATCATTACTGGTGCTAGGGCAAATGGCTTTTAAAGTTTTATTGAAGTTGTATACGACTGAGTACATAACACAAGGTAAATATCATCCATTCCTGCTTAACATAAGTGTCTTTCAGCATCTTTCAAACACAGGGTGAATGTTTGCTGCTGCAGTAAAATATTTGTCTTTCAACAGCAAAGATGATTCAATTAAGGAACAGAATTGTGATCTTCATTGTACCTCTGACAAAAGTTGAAGGTTCCAGAGTAGTTCCTTATCTAGCTCTTCTTCATGCAAGACATCATCATCTAAGGACAAAAGTATTAAACACTACTGTTACCTAAATTGAAATGAAATGCTCGAACTGGAGGTTTAAATGATTTCAAACATTTAAGTCCAGAGTTTCAAATAAGCTACAGAAGACATCTGGATACTTGTACTGCTGTATATTTAATAACCACACACTTTTACCTGTAAATCTCACACATACATATGTGTTCCCACCCATCCAGAAGTCCCTGAATCCAATGTGATCAGATAAAACTAATTACATTTAAATATTAACCCAGAAATCAACTTCTGAATAAGTAGGAGCCACCCCCCACCACCTGGTGGGCTGCAAGCCCCAGGTGCCCTGTGTACTCCCCTTTCCCTCCCTACCTACAGGCTGCAGGCCCAGGGGCAGAGAACCCAAAGAGCCAAGCAGCAGTACGAGCAGTGGGAGAAGCAGCAGCCAGATGGGAACCCAGGAGCTGCCACCTGGACAGCTCCATGATGAACTACTTGCAAATATGCTTCTATGAAGCATGCCATCCAAGAAGTTTGTTAGACTGCTCTTCAAAAATGGTTTCTCAAAACATTTTAATTAGTTATCACAGCCCTCTTAAACACCCACCCCCACAAAGCACTCTTCTCAGTAAGCTACTTTATAAAGAAAAACAGACTGTCATTTTAAAGTATCAGTTTTATTCTTTAGATCAATAAAACTCAATCAAAATGAAACTAATACAATACAATTAGGTAACTTTTGAACTTACTGATGGTAAGGTGAGTTATTACACTGCAGCAATGGGGCACAAAGAGCTTCAAAGACTCCTCAGGGCGGCACTGAAAACATCATGACCAACCATAAATCTAAACAAGAAGACTTTCTGGAGCTACGTATTTTTGATAATCAAATACTCTTAAAGCATTATTACAAATTAAGGATAAAGTGAACAAGAACATGGTCCAGCTCAGCTCTAGCTACAATTCAAACCAAGCTTTTAAGGCTTGAAATCTGACCTCATAATTTTTTTAACTCTCAGCAAACACAGTATTACATTACAGAGCAGAACTCACAATCTCATAGAACTGAAATGATATTATATCATCTTGTAACAACATATTTTAAGCCCATGTAAGAAAAAAAATAGGTTTCAAAGCTAAATCCTTTTTTTTTTAAATTCAAGTAAATAAGAATAACATCTCACTTTTACTGCAGCTCGGCACATGTCAGCAACCATCCGACCAGCAACTCTTGTCTCAAATATATTTGAAACAGCAAAGTTAAAAACCTTTTCTAAGGCAACCTGAGTGGAATACAAAATACAGAAGTTATTACCTAATTAATGAGCTTTTGAATGGAGCAATGTCTTTTCGCATGAACACATGAAAGAGTGGAATTCATGTAGCAAATCATTTATTCACTCCTGTTCTTTCAAATATAAATACTTAAACAAAAAGGAGAACAAACATGGATGTAGAACATCAAGAACAGAAGTTGTATAAATTCATTTTAAAATGAATATTCAAAAGGTTAATTATAAAAACAACCCATGTCAATCATTTTGGGTATAGATTTTCTGAAGGAAGAAAAAAAGCTGACGACTATCAGAATCCTTTGCGACTTTACTTTCATGGCTGGCATGCTAAGGAACATCTCTGTAGTATCCATTAAAAGATGCTACAAAGTTTGATTATGTTTGTAGAGATTTGCTCTATAATAAAAAAAGCTTTAATTTGGTTAAAAACACAAAGAAAATAATGATAACAAAAAATCTTGCAGAAAGAGTATTACAAAGTCAGAGGATGGAAATAACCATTAAGGCATTTACATTACAAGTCTACAACAGAATTACGCTACAAATTTGTCTTTAAATGTTTGAAAACAAATAAGCGCTGGCCCAAGTTGATGCCACACTGGGGCAGTACCTCTTGAATATTGTCAAAATGAATGCTCATGGATCTACCTTGGGAAGGAACATTGGACACTTATTGCCGAGTGCCCAAAAAAAGCAACAAACCAAAAGCTACAGAAAGAACAGGAAGCAGGCTGTTACTGTGCAAGTCCCTGAAGACAACCATCTTATTCCCCCTGTGTGCGGAGGGAGGATCAACAGGCCCTAACTTACTTCCCAGACTTCCAGACTAGGAACTGACAAAACCATCACCAACCTCTCTCATTTATAAAATATGTACCTTCCTTTCCTCACATCCTCCAAAGTTAGATCAATAAAGGGAAGAAATTCAAAGCGACATTTAAAAAGTGTCAGTATCAAAATAATTACATATTTCATCTAAGCAAGTAAGATGAAATACAAATTTAAGTTTTATAGCACCACAACACACTTATAAGATTTATAATCAACTAAAGGAAGGCACATTTAGGCACCCTGCGTTCAACAAAGCAGCTCAGAAAGCAACACATAAGCACTCAAACAATCTACAGTTTTAGTAACACAAGGACAAAATTCAACAGTTACCACAACATGCAAGGAAGAATATTGAACACACGGGTTTAACTTCATTTTGTATGTCAGCTTAAGCTATCCCAGTGCCTTCAGTTGACAGACATGTAGCCCTCCCAATAGGGTGACTAAAAAGGGTGGTAGTATAGCAGAGTGCCTTGCAACAAGGTAGCAAGAAAGCTTGTAATAATTTGTACAGAGCAAACAGCCACCCTCAAGACAGAAGCAGAGGACAATTACGCTGTTTCAAGTTTACACCAATGTAGCTTTACTCCTAATTTTTGCACAATTTTTCTATACCAATTTAAATTATACAGGTACACACTGTGTGCCAAGGCTCTTAATTCCTCCCATGATTTAGTTTCTTGTTAACTGATGATAAGTATCTGAGGGTTTTGTGTATCACTAAAGGTGGCAAAGTTTCTAGCTCTTTTCCTTTGTTTTGCAATAAGTCTGAAGTGTTAGGAAGGGAAGAAACAAAATGGATCAGCACTTTGTTACATGGAAAACCAATCCTTCCCACAAATAAAATAGCGACATATTTCCCTTCCTCAGATGAACATTTCCACATACCTTAAATATATCTTTCGAACACTGGGTGAGGATTGTACTGAAAGTAGAAGAGAGGCCCAATTCCACTAAACTCTCCAAATGAGTCATCTTTTCAGTTTCAGTCTCTTCTCTAGTTTGTTCTAGCGTGCTGCTTTCTATGAGCCCAAAACATCTATAGAAGTTGATCAATACAGTAAGTGAAAAAAAAAAAAAGCAGAGGCTTGCAATTTAAGTTACTTTGGTTAAATTAATCTACAGACTTACCTGTCCATAAACTGCAGTACAAAATCCTCAAATTCAGCAGTAGCAGAACACAGCTCTCTCTCTACCTACAATTTCCAAGTAAAAGATGACAAAAATGGAATGCTTAACTTTCTTAATAAAATAAAATGGTTTTATAATCCTAAAATTTAAAAACTGAAAGTATTTTTAAAAAGTTAGTAAACAAAGACTCGGACTACAATACTAAGTTCTGTGTCAACCTGGGTTTCTCTGTAGCCACAGGTTGGAAGCCACAGTCTAATCTTCATACTGTGCTGCAAACACGCATGGCCTCACACTTTGGCTACATATCCACTCAGGTGAAAGCAGCCACTAAAATCCTGACAGCTAGCATCGCCAACAAGTTTAACTATTGGTGGTAACTAGTGGTAGATTTAGCAACATTAACATCTGTCCCCTCATAAGATGTTCCTGAAATCCTAGAATTTCTGCTTAAGCTGTACTTCCTTGTATCATGGGTGTCAAACCCATCTGGGCCCACAGGTCAGATGAGTGGCACAGGGCCATTCTACAGACCACAGCAGACCCTCAGACACACCCTGCATGCCAAATCCAACACATCTTGAACCAGCCAGAGAGGCTGCACTCAACTGCTGTCACAAGTGATAGCTGCGCCAGCACTGATGAAGCTGATGCGCACTGAAATGGGCAGTGCGATTACCAGAGTGGGCACCATCTGCAGCACATTGGGCCACCTGGTGCACCCTGCATGCTGCCTTTGGGTCAACTCCTGGACCCAGTCAGCACCAGGGGCCAGATGACAGGACTCTGCAGGCCAGATCCAGCCCACAGGCCATCTCTCTCTGATACCCGTGTCTTACAGAGTTTTGAAAACTGCCATTAGAGGCCACAGTGAAGATATTAAACTGAATTTTTTGGCTTGCAGTTTGCCACAACACAGACTGATGCTCAGTGTCCAGTATCATGGACAGTTAACCTCTAGGTCTCTGCATCCATTGTCTATGTCAAATGCAGGAATAGCATTTTGAGGGCAAGTGCAGGAAAAAAAGCTAGTTTAGAGGCCAATTGTCACACCTATTCTACACTTAAAAGGAAACAACAGAATAAAAAATAACCAGAGAAGGAGGAAGATGTGGTGACAGGAAAACTGTATTAGTTATATTTTATGTCTACAAAGCATTCTTACCTCTGAAAGATCATCTCTTTCTTGTAGTACAGATGAGCAATCTACCAAAGGCACTAAGGTAGAAAATGTTGCAATAAACTGGAATGTGATCTGTTGGGAATTTGAAATATATATTAATATATATTCCTATGTTATCGTACCGAAAGCTTATGAGACTTGGAAACAAACTATATGGGTTCATGCCGAGGCATTAAGCTTGACCAGAAAGTTATGCAGAAAACAGGCAAATTATCTTCCATTCCAGGCAGAAATCTCTGTACCAGTTACCACAAAAACTAGTACTATCAAAGTAACTGAATTTTTAGTAAAGCCATCTTGTTATATATTGAATTTTGGGAAATATTTACCTCCTATGTAAAAATATAAAAGTGTACGAACTGCCATTTACTGGGTCAGATTATAGGTTCACCTTGCCCAGTATGCTGCATCACACAGTGGCAGAGAGTGGATGTTGAAAAGGAGAGGGAGCAGGATATGACCAAGGTTTTTTCTACTGCTCCTCTCCTACTTGTGGCCTCCAGCATTTAAGGACTAGGAAGTTCTGATTCAGAGGCTGTATCCCAAACTCCCATGCTCATTAGCTACTGATGTACCTTTCCTCCAAGAATTGGCCCAATCCCATTTGCAGATATGTTACGATGAAAAAAAGTATGAAATTGTGAAAACCACCCCATAAGATGTTTTGTATAAATTGTTTACACTGGGTGGTCAACCAGCAGTATAATTGCCCCCAAGTGTGTGGGCAGCCTCCATGTGGGGCACACAGCAGATCAGGGAGGGGCAAGCATCACAGTAACATAAGGGATAGGAAACAGAAGGTAGAACAGAAGCGCAGGACAGGAAGCAAATCAATCAGGGCAAGGGGACCAGACTGGCACTCTGGGATGGCACAGGGCTAATTTCTAGCATGCCTACCAAAAATCCTGCCCCTTTCCACTGATTTACACTGTCTAAATATCTGATCAAAATATTGACAAAAGTATTTGAAAACTCATGATGCTCAGGTTAGGTAGAAGAAGACTGGAAGAAGGCCAGTGTGATATCCATCTTCAAGAAAGGGTGGAAAGTAGATCCCAGGAATTACAGGCCAATCAGCTTGACCTCGATTCCCAGTAAGATTCTGGAGAAAATCATCAAGGAGACCTTTCTGGATAAGCTGGCTGAGGGCAACATCCTAAGGGACAGCCAGCACGGGTTTGTTGCGGGTAGGTCTTGCCTGACCAATCTCATCTCCTTCTATGACCAGGTGACTTGTCACCTGGACAAGGGAGAAGAGACTGACATTATGTATTTGGACTTTAAAAAAGCCTTTGATCTGATGTCCCATGGCCTCCTCATGGAAAAATTGGCCAACTGCACCCTCGGCTACACCACAGTCCAATGGCTGGGAAACCGGCTCTGAAGTCAGACCGAGAGAGTAGTGGTTCATGGTAGCAAATCATTACAGCACTCCGTGACCAGTGGTGTCCCCCACAGCTCTGTCCTTGTACCGGTTCTCTTCAACATCTTTATCACCGATGTGGACACTGGTGTCAGAAGCACACTGGCTAAGTTTGCCAATGACACTAAACTTTGGGGGGTAGCATCCACAGCTGAGGACAAGCCAGTGATCCAAGCTGACTTGGATAAACTTAGTAAGTGGGAAGATACAAACCTGATGACGTTTAATAGCAATAAATGTAAGGTACTCCACCTTGGGGAAAAAATCCCACAGCTAACTTATTGGCTCGGCAGTGCTACACTGGCTAGCACCACTGCTGAAAGAGACTTGGGGGTCATGACTGACCACAAAATGAACATGAGCCACCAATGCGATGTCGCAGCTGGTAAAGCAAACAAAATTCTGGCTTGCATCCATAGATGCTTGTCAGCAAATCTCAGGATGGAATCCTCCTGCTGTACTCTGCCTTGGAGATGCTGCAGCTGGAGTACTGCATCCAATTCTGGGCTCCACAATTCAAGAAGGATGTTGAGAAGCTTGAGAGAGTCCAGAGGAGAGCCACATGCATGATCAGAGGGCAAGAAAACAGGCCTTATGAAGAGAGGCTGAGAGCCATGGGACTCTTCAGCCTGGAAAAGCGCAGGCTCAAGGGAACCTGGTGGCTGCTTATAAGTACATAAGGGGTGTAACATCAGGACCTGGGAGAACTTCTGTTCACCAGAGCACCCCAAGGGAAAACAAGGGTCAACAGTCAAACTCCTCCAAGACTATTTTTACCTGGACATTAGAAAAATTTTTTTACTGTCCAAGCCCCCCCAGGCCTGGAATAGACTCCCTCCAGAAGTGGTGCGGGCACCTACTTCAGACTCATTCAAGAAATGCTTGGATGCTTATCTTGCCGGGATCCTTTGACCCTAGCTGACTTCCTGCCCCTGGTGATGATCTTCAAGGTCCTTTCTAGCCCTAACGTCTATGAAGTCTATGAAAATGAGCATATGGGCATCTAGGACCCCAAAAGCGCCCATTTTAATAAGCAAAAGGCATTCCACTGATTTCAAATGGCTGTGTTATCAGTTCTTTAAAAGGCAAATACATGCTGCCAGCCCTGAGTTAACAGCACGGATTACTGAACTAAATATTATGCAACGCAAGTCCATAATACACAGATTAGCAGAACTCAACATATTAATAAAATGCTTAGAACTGTTCAAACACACACACTATAGTGTTATCCAGTGTTTATAGTAGTTTAAGACTTTCTAAAATTAGAAATGGAACTTTAGCCCAAGATATGACTTCAAAGTCTTTTAACAAAACTTCCATTTACTTTAATATTAGTCTCAAAGAGGTCTCAAAGCAATTTAAAGGTAGCCAAATAGTACTTTATACCTTAAAAAATTAAGAGAGTTATATGCTCACCATGCATTTGCTGAAGTCATTTGGATCCACGCCAGGCAATGCTCTCATCAACAGAGGTAACATGTGTGTTGGACCTTCAGGAAACCACTTGCCTCCAGATACCAAGCTACGAGCTACTCCAATTACACAGCTTAAAGTAGCTGTGAGCTGATGAGGTTCGGTCAATGTCTCCAGTGCCGGATATGTCCTATACAATTTCAAAAGAAGCCATATCAAAAATAGAGACAGGAATAACCTTGAGCTTCTACACAAACTATAGTCAATGAAAATAGATATGCAGTACCAAATGTCAGCTTCAAAAGTTTCCTTTTAAAAATCACCTACTGGTCAAAACTTTTTCCAGATTTCATTTCACAAAGGATTCATAACACAGTTCTTTTCAAACATGCTCCAGTTATCTGAGTCTTATTAACTACTGTTATCTCAGAAAATCATTGATGGATAAGTTATGAACCGCCCTAGCACAGAGAATTAATCATAATGTGATTAGCCTAGATCCAAGGCCTTAACATTATTTTTATACACATTCATACATACACACATATATACACATATATATGCTCACAAATGGAGTTTTAGGAGGCTCTCATCCATCAAACCTGCATACAACTAACACACAGTATTTACTCAAATCCAAGACAACTTTGAATTTAAAGCTATTCCTCAATTAGATGCTATACATGGAAAATGCATTAATTTTCCTTGTACAGACTATAATTATTGTCCTCAATTTGTTCTCACTCCAAACTGCTTTGGCAGCGAAAGTGATTGCAAAAAGACAAGCAGTGGCAGGGGAGCAGGCAGTGGGGGGAGTCAAGAAACCTGACCCTTGTACCTTGCCCCTGCTGCCTGTTCCCCTCATGATTGGCCCTTATGTTGCTTTCTTCCCCCCCCACAGAACCTCCCCAGTGTTTGTGCCTCAGCTGCTTACCCCCTCTGCCATTTGCCCCATCCCTACACTTGACCTCCCTTGCTGCCTCAGAATGAACAGGTAAAAGAATATCATTACTGCCTCATTTACAATTGTCATAGTGTTGCAATGTTTACTTAATACATTTGTTTTATATAAATAAGTGTTTTTATGAACTCGAGTCAGCATATCATCTGGCATTTGGTCAGGCTAACTTTTTGAACGCTGTAAAATTCAATTGTTTTCTGTAGGAAGTTGCTGAGCATAAAATTCTTCACAACATGGATTGTTTTGGGAAGGTGAATGTGCATGTGCAAGAGTGAAATGAGAAGTAACCCACTGGTAGGGGCCCAAAGCATTCCAGTTATGCATTTTGTGGTTGCCTGTAAAATCAGAAGCAACAGACTAAATAGTGTAATGACTTGTAATTATGCAATATGTGATCTGACACAGCACACTGAAAAATCAAGATACTACGAAGCATATTACACACCATGTGCCACTCACAATACGCATTATGCCTATATATACTTTTGCCAAGACCCTGACCTGTGAAAAAAGGGTGATCAGTACAGGTCAGGGGAGAGTGGTGCAAAGCTGGCTATGAGGTACTCCTCAAACCATCTGGCATTGGTACCCTGAAAATTTCTAGTCATGTAAGAGCCATTCTAATTTATGGTAGCTATCAACCCAAAAGCCACGTCAGCAGCCAGTCAAAACAATATCCTCTTATACACCACCACACCTTGACCAATCCAGATGCTAAATTCTGGCGTGTTCAAAAAGCTGTACCCAACCCAAGTATCCCCCCAACAATTAAAGAATTGTACTGGCCTATACAGGTGCTCTAGGCACAAACTCTGAATCATCATCTTCTTTTTTTTAAATCTGCATTGATTGTTTTTATGGTTTCAATACAACTTACTTTTCAAGTACAGGTGGAATTACTAATTCAGGACGCATTAGTGCAAGATTCTGTAGGGCTTGGGCAGCCTCTAGACTTCCAGTTTTACTAAACATAGCCAGAAGAACAGGTTGAATAATGCATTCTACAAAGTCTGTAACATCTTGATCAGTAAGTTTATGGCTATCAGGCACAGGTGTAAGCCAAGTCATTTTTTTGTAACGTTCACGATGCAATCTTCTAACAACGCTACTTGGTAATCTCTGAAGTAGTTTCATCAGCTTGTTCTGTTGAATATATAACCAGCGGTAACAGAATCAGTCTCAATAATTAGCAGTGAGAAGACATCAGCAAGACCTGAACTTAATTCATACAACAGGCAGTTAAAGAAAAAAAAAGGTCAGCCATAGTAGCTTAAGACACGTAAGCAACTACACAACAGGAAAAACTACTTACTGAAAGGTAGTAAAATCTAAAGTAATCAAGATGTGCAATGGAGGCTGATATACCCACCAGTACAGGCTACACTGTGTCACTCCTACTCATTTCTGTAAATGTCCAACACATGCTTATACACTTTATTTTTCCTAGAGCTTTTGTACAGTGGCTAATCAGATAAATGAAAATTATTTACCAGTAACAGAAGATCTTCAATGGCATCCTCTGCACTCTCATGCTAGGGGAATATTCTGGAATACTGAAACTACCCTTGTTATTCTAGAGGTGCTGCTTGAAGAGTCAGACTCCTAACACCAGTGAGGGCAGTCTTGCCACGCTAACTTCTGCTCACTACTAGATACCATGGAGATGTCTGCTGCACGCAGAGGGTGCACTATAACTGCACTATACCAGCCAAGGACCATGCAAAATCCCAGAAACCCAACTGTAAGGATATTAAAACACTGGTGCTCAGCCTCTGGCCCACAAAGCCATGCTATTCAGCCCACAGGGCTCCCCACAGGTCTGGAAATTTGGTTGCAAGAGAACACTAGCAGCATTAATTGCTCCCAGAGCCACAGCAATTAACACCATCACTGCTCCACTGCCAAACTTTCAGATCTACAGGGAGCCCTGTGATGCAGATGACATGACCCCCACATGCCAGACTGCACTGATGCATAATAATGCTGGACCAATGGACCAACCCTATGCCAGATATGGCTTATGGATTGTAGAGGTTAAGCATCACGACTTTATAAAGCTCTCCCACTGTGTGGACTCTTATTTACCCAGAGGGTTGGGAAAGACATCAACATATATAGATCAAGAAACACCTATTCCCTATAACAAGGGTTAATAATATAAAACACTGTCTTAACTCAGTGGGGCAAACCTCTCTGGCAGGTGGGCCACAAATTAGCTCTTCACTTTCCCCCAGTGCCCCTCCATTGCCACTTCACTGCCTGATGTGTTGCTATGCGTACTTTCCTGTGCTTCCTGTCCAATCTGCTACTTTGCTTTCTGTTCCTTGCTCCCTCCCAATCCACCATGTGCCATACAGAGGCTACCTGTACCACTTCTAGCAACTGTGTTAGAAGTTGGCCAATATGCACTTGCACAAAAACAAATCCAGACCGCATGAATTCTCATTAGTTCAGCTAAGTTTATTATTATTGTTATTATTATTATTAAATGTTAGCAGTAATGATAACATTATCTCTTACTTCAAAGAATACCATCCAGGGAAAGATGCAGATACACACAGTTCTGTTGCGAACCATAATGTTAAAGTTTTAAACTCATGTTATTTATATGTATACAGAACTGGCCCATGGAGTCATTTTATCTGGCCTCCCAGAATGGTGTTTCAGCAGTGTAGTAGGTAGGACTAATTTGCTTGGTTAATGGACAGCAGAGCAAGAGCAGTGGCAAAGCTGGGTGGGGGCAAGGGGAAGCAGTCAAATCTGTAGCCAAGGTATGAGTTAGGTTGGAAGTGGCCTCCAACTCAGACTTAAGCCCTGTTAAACCAGCACCCTGATGCAATATAAGAAAAGGTTGTCTACTTCTACTCTATCCAATACCAACATTTTATGCTATTTTTAGGTCAAATATTTAAGCAGTGGATTTTATGACCCAACTAGCCGAGTACTGAACAAAAATTAACTCTGCACTGAATAATCAAAATGAGATTTTGGTATACATTAGGGGTGCACCGACAGAGATTTTTTGGGCTGATACCAATGGCTGATATTTAACAAGTAAGATCAGCTAATACTGATCTAATTGCTGACGCAGGCCAGCATCTTGGAGAGCAGTGTCCAACTCGCAAGTCTGTTGGGGGAAAAGGGGTGATGGCAAGTGGGGAAAGGAGCATTGTGGGGAGGGGGAGGCGGGGGAAACAGAGTGGGACTGGCACTAGAGCTGCGGCAGGTGGTGCCCAGCCAGGACGGGGCACAGGATGGAGCCACAGCTCATCCAGAGGGGTGTGGGAAGAGGAGGGGGAGCTTTTCCACCACCCTGGGAAGGCATGGGGGGGGGCTCATGCTCCCCAGATGTGTGTGCGGGATGAGGGCAGGCTCTTCCTGGTGGGGGGACTGGGCAAGCGATGCTGCAATGGGGGGCTACAGTAAACTTTGGGGTGGCTGTAGCCCATCCTGTAGCCTCATTTCTAGCGCTACTGCCACCTGCCCTGAGAACAGCCTGGCAAGCCCCCTCACCAGGAACAGCCCAGCACTGTCCCCAGGCCCAGCCCACTCTAACCCTGAGCACAGATCTGGGGGGCGTATGCCCCCCCCATCCCCTACTGGGGTGCATGCAGAAGCAGGAGCCGATCCTCCACTCTCCCCCTGACAAGTGACATCTGTCCCACGCTGCACCCCGGTTGGGCAGCACTTACCCCAGCCCCACTCCCTCCCTCACCACAAGAAACTCAGTTGGGTCCCCATCCACACTCCTTCCCTCGCCCACATCTCTTCCTCCACAACTGACTTACCAGCTGGACGCTGCTCTCCATGCTGCCAGACTGTGCTCCTGGCCACTTGAGTGCTGAGCTGCAGCTGCGCATGCACGCAGCATTTATTGGCAACGTTAAATCGGCCACATCAGCCAAAAAGCTGATTGCCGATAACGTCAATTTTCCTTTTATCAGTGCCAATATGATATAGATTGATGTATTGGTGTACCTCTAGTATGCATTTATATAGGATAGCTCAACAAAACTAGAGGATGCCTTACTAGTAAAGTGCCATTTAAATGCTAAAAAACCTGTTACTTAACCAAAGATAACGCTTTCATGGGTGCTTTAAAACTGACAGGTACAACAGATAATTGCAGCAAAGTTACTTTGACAAGCTGAGTTTCATAGCTGGCACTGTACCCAGTTAAAATTCATTGTATTTGCTCATTTTCTGGCTACTTTTCTATTTACCTTCCTTATCACACCTGTGTATTTTTGGTATTTATTTTTTTAAGAGAAAGTATATTCATCATTATTTTATCTTACAGTAAATAGTAGATTACAGTAATCTGTAAAAAACAGTACAAACACTGTACTAAAAATGAAGGACTTAAGAGACATTTGTCCTAGAATTACATTTTCACTGTAAAACTTAAAATATTTTTAGTACTGAAAAACATCAAAGCTTTAAACTTAATACTCACCAGCCATCGACCATTATTTGAAGGATGATAAAAGGATGCAATGCTACTGAATAACCCAGACAAGTGCTTCTGTACTATTTTGCTTGGTCCACCCTGTCCAAAACCAAAAAAAAAACCCCACACAAAATGTTCACTAAATAGGATAACCAGGATGAAAAGAGATACTGCAAAAGATCTCTCTTAAACATTCATATTGAAATTCTTATGTATATTGAGAATTAAATGAGATATATTTTAATCCATTCTTAAAAACAGCATAGTTTTAAGATAGTAAAAATAAAAAAAAAATAAAATCGTATTTGCTATCTGAACATCAGTACATCAGCTTCCTGAGCATGCATTTCCATTTAGAACAAGGCACCTACAGAGAAGGAGTACTTTATTCCATGCAGTCATAGTATTATGCCATGTTGGCAAGCAATGGCATAATACTAGAAATGCTCTTAGTGTTGCCATCTATTTATACTCTTTGATGAAGCAACACAGCTCCAGGCCAGTGCACTTAAAGTTAAACTGTTCTCCCCAGTAGGAGAATGGTCTATGGAAAATTAGGCCTGAAACCCTGTGTTGGGTCGTGACTTCAGTAATATTACAGAAGTATTTTACCTTGCATTGTAATGAATTGGCAACATTTTGGGGCAACAGACTTAAGATAAAATATATGATTAGGTTCCCCCTCCAGGTTGTAGTGGGTAAGGCACTTAAGAAGTCTAGTACAGTACAGTCGCAATTTATGTGTACTTTTACTTATGCAAATTCAGCTTTACGCACTTGGCTGCTGGCCAGGTGCCGGCCGGGGCACGGCTCGTAGCGCAGCGCTGCATGGTATTGCCTGCATGCGCTGGCATGGCTGGGGAGCTCATGCTCAGCTGGCTGCCTTGTACGGGCCCAGTGGCGGTGGCTGCTCGGCACCGAGTGCAGTGATTTCAGCTATACACAATTTCAACTATACTCGCTGACTTTGGAACGTAACCCCCACATAAGTTGCAACTGTACTGTATTGAGTTACAAGGGTCAGGCATGGAGAGGCTTCTTGATAGTTTCAGTGTATTTTTATTAGATTTGTCATAAATTTATGACAAAATTTGATTGCTCACATATTTTCCTGGTTTACTTTGATCAGCCATTCCCTCTTACATTATCACGTTCTTTTTTGTACTTCTAAATGATTTTTTTCAAAGCTATACCTGAAATCAGTCATAGATAATTGTCACTTCTGGGTCTAATAAAACAAGGCAGAGTTCTCTTACCCCAAAAGTTATAGAAGCAAGGGGAATAATGGCACAAAACATCAAAAAAGCTAGCAACTGGCAGGCACACATATTTATAATCACTGCCACTTTAAAGGGTTAAAACACCCACCTACAGCACACAAACACTCCCTCAAAATCTGACCTTTGAGTAGGAAAGTCCCAAGAAGAGGATCTAAATCTCACTCATTCCTAAGACTGAGAACACCACTATGGATAAATCTCATCCTTGCACTCCATTTTTCATCACCAGTGCAGCTGGAACTAGCAGTAGGGCTGAAGTAAACCTCATGCTCAATGGTCCAAATAAATGGGAAGACATTACTTTTAAATACATATTAGACAAAAGGAAAGCCTAAGAAAAATAAGCCTCTGCAAGGGAACTGAATACCAAGACACTTATACATTCATTTTAGCTGTAAAGCTGCTAGAGCTTTGCAGTAACAGTTTTTGATACACTATAAAAGTAGGATACTAACCATCATGGCTGTGATCCACATTACTGCATGTCCTATATCATAAGCATTTGTTAAGTATCTTGGAACAACAACTTGATTGCTCCCCACAGGAAGATTCAAACTTCTCAGAATCCTTGTAAATATCTGTTTTAAGAGTAACTCAGTGTTAGTAAGAGCATTATAATGTACTAATTCTAAGTTTCTTTACAATATTTTAGAACAGAACAATTATTCCTGCATGTTTTTGTTTTTTGTAATTAATTTACTAGAGTAAATTTTACCTGTGCAACGAAACAGCACATGTGATTTTGGTCACGGGGAACCTACAGGCACTGCAGATCCCGTTCTTAGCAGTAGACAACAAATAAAATGCCAGCTCCCAGCAAAGGGTTATTTTGAGAAAGGCATTTTCACATTATGCTGAATTTGCTCACTAGAAGAAATATCACAACATTTAACACTGCAGGAACACCAGAGAACTGTACACACATATGCATGTCTGATCACCTCTGAATAAAACGTGCATCCTAGAGGCAGGATATAACTGAAAAAACAGGAACTGAAAATTATGGACTTAAACTTAAAAAAGAAAGAGAGAATATTTCAGTGACTTGTAAAAAGGCAGCCCAATTATTGCAGAAACTGATAAATCTCAAATCATTCACTAATAAACATGTAGTTTAAAAGTGATATACTGCAGAAGTCAAGACATTAGTAGCTATCTGGGAATTATCCTATAAGTTTAATATTCAGTGAAAAGTTGTCTATTTCTTTATGGTTAATGAACAGCTTTGGGTATTCTTTCAGGAAAAGATAGAATTAAATGATGAACAAGCAGCAGCCTTCACAAAAACTAGACAGAATTGGGGAAATGGTCTCCTCTCACTCCTCAACTTGATTATATTATGCAGTTAATTTAATGAAGGCATTACTCTGAACCTTCCCAGTGTCATTATTCAGCTGGACGATTTGCAAAGACAATGGCCTAGATTTTCCAGCGTTCAAATTATAATAAAAACACAGAATAAACCAAGTACCCCACTGTGTCTTTACTAACTCAAGATTTGGAAGGTCTGAAACAGAAGTAACTCAATTTCTGAAGGGATGCATAACACATCTCAAGAACAGCTCCAGATGGGCAAGAAAACTAACACCAGATTTTTTTTATTAAATAGAACATGTTTAAAAGCCATGAACAGCTTGAAATCAAACATCTGAGGTATTCAGAGAACACAACAAGCTCCACATTTCAAAAAGATACCATATGAGGCCCCATTCTTAAAAGGAACTGTGCATGTAGAATTCATGTGCTTAAGTGTTTACAGGAATATGTCAATTCCCTTCCCAGTTAACTCATGCAACATACTAACCTCTTCCTAGATTATATACTGTAACAGTATGGCCCAGGTGTACACTACAGAAAATATTTAGCTTGGTAACACTGCCAAAGATCTATTTTAGGAGAACCAAAAATTACTTCAACAAATAATCAAGCTTACCTTTGGTACATATGGATCCCAGTCTATGTAGCCTATGTTGTCAGTGGCCAAGCGAGCAAAAAGATTTACTAAATGCTAGGGGGAAGGAAAGAAAAAAAAACCCAAAAACATGTCAATAATTTATTGCACAGATTTTTAAACAGAAGAATCAGACTCCCTTCATCAGCTGCCATGGAGGCAAGATACATTTTTCCCCTCAACATTGGTATATTAACCAAATGTCACATATGCTACAATTCAGCAATTTAAATACAAGTCTTATGTAAAAATTTGACAACCTCCATTCCCATGTTATTTCTAAATGCTTACGACTAAAGAAAAATCAGGAAGTGAGGAAATAAACAAGAAAAATGTATGTATACCCCACCCCCCTCCTTGATTTCTCATTCACTACAAAATATGGAAGCATGGAATATTGTCACACTGATGGGATTCCAATTAATCCTAATTCGCAGCAACTGAAACAGCATTTGCATCCCCATAAACACTGACTGATTGTTTGGAACATAAAGATTTAAACAAACAGAATCACTTTTTTGCTGGCTTATTTACTCAGATGGTGACAATTTGTTGGGAGTCATGAAATTACTACCATCTCCTATTTTCACATTAAAAAGAGAAGGATAAGAACAGAACAGCATTTGACTGCATCCAAATTAAATATGTTGGGTTTATTTTTTGTAAACATGCTGAAGTGCTATAAACATGAAGCTATTCTACAGTACCTAGAAAAAGAAAATACTTACCCCTTCCCATTGTGGAAGATTTTGAACTGAAACCCAAAGGCCTATAAATTCATCAAACCAAAGCCTAAAAGAGAAGAAATAAAGCTGTTCATTTCAGCTTTTTTCCAATTTCTCTACTCAGACAGGCAAATCTTAGGGATATAAATATTATTTTTAAAAATATTCACTTAACCTCCTGTAATTATATTGGTTAAATGAATAACGGAAAACACAGCTGCTGCTGGGAGCCTCTCCCAGCTCCCTTCGACTGAGGGGAGTAGGCAAGCCCAGCCACAAAACACAGCCCATAGGAAGCCCTGCACTGGGAGGAGAGAACACCTATGAACAAGCAGCTAATTGCTTAAGTAATGAGTCATTAGCAAGAATCTGGGTTTTCCTGTTTGCCATGGGTTTTCTCCTTTAAAGCAGCAGGCCTGGGCCAACTGGGCAGTTGGGGGGGTGGGGGGGGACAGGAGGAGCAGGCTCAGGGTCGGGGGAGGGGGGGAACCCACTCCTCCCCTCCCCTTGCCAATGCCACATTGGGCCAGGCCCACTGCTCCCTCTACCACCACAGCAGGCCAGCTTCTCCACCCCTTCTTGAGCCTGATCCTCCCCCCCCACATCAGACCCAGACCAGAGTCCACACCTCCCATCCCCCCACTGCCTGGGCCTGCTTCTTCCTCCCCACCCCCCACCACAAGGGTCCCACTCCTCCCCCCCACCCCCATGCCAGGTCTGGGCCCACTTCACCCCGTGGCACTACCAACTCCAAGGAGCATGATATGAGACTTCAAAAACAAGAAGTTAAAAGGCAATCCCTTGATCATGCAGTTGGGTATTACAATATAAGAGACAAAGTTTAAGATATTTAATAGAATCACAAAAAGTAGGGTTGCAAGTAATCTCACTCAGGAGGTCATCTAGTCCAAACCCATGCTCCAAGTAGGATCATCCCTGACTAAACCATCTTGGTCTAGCACTCATCTAACCCAGGCCTCTCCCAACTTCTAAGCCTCCAAGGGCCACATATCCCATGGGCTGCACCAGTGAAGGCTACATGCAGCACAGGCTGTACCAGATGAGTCACAGGTGATGGCAACCAGCACTCCTGCAGCCAGTGATGGCAGAACACCAAGTTAGGGGCCACAACTTAACCTCTTATGGGCCACATATGGCCTATAGGCCCACCAGTTCAACTGCCCTGGTATCATCTACTCTTAAAAAATTTCCAAGTATGCAGATTCCACAGCCTCTTTCTGTACTCCCTTCCAATGCTTAATTAACCCCATCACACCAATAAAAATTTCTCCTAATATCCCCCTAACCTTCCCCCGTCAAACTGAAATTATTCCTCCTAGTCCTGTCCCTTGCATATTTAGATATACCTACCTAAAACCTTTATGGTGAAGTTTTGGAGGAAGGGTAGTGGGTAGAAACAGTTCAAAATAGGTGATGGCCTTTTGCATGGTAACATCAAATGGACACATTAAAGGTCTCCACTCATCTAGCATTTCTGCAGTGGCATTCTCTGGAAAATACCTAAAAAGGAAGAAAAGTCTAAAATGATACACACTCAGAAAAATCACTGTGTAGTCAGTGTTTTCTTGAGGGGTGGAGGATTGCCATGAAATTAAATTTTACAGTAGGTCATGTACTCACATGCTACAGTCAATAATTACTTATTACAAAGAACAATATCAGAACCAAACCAGTAATTCACAAAAACAAGAATTAAACTAAAGGATATGACAATTCAAGATTAGAACCATAGATTATTTTTAAAAAAACTGCACCTGTAATCAACTCCCCCTGCTTCATGTTACATCTAAAAGCTCAAAAACCCTCATAAAGAAGAACTGTCTTGAGGTAAAGACTGTGAGAGACAATTCATCACATTTCCCTGAATCCAAGACTACTTCAAATTTAAGACAGCTTCCCAATAATTCGATTTTATAAATTTGTTAAAATTGGACATTAAGGAATCTAATTTGGAGAGTCATCTTTAATCTGTAGGGCCATCTCTAATTTGGAGAGTCTTCCCCCACCACCACTGAAATGGGGAAACAGAGGCAGAGGAACAACCAACATGAAAAGAGACAGGCAGCTTATACCCTGCCTATTGTCTCCCCATTTTCCTGCCCCTTTTGGCTGCTGCTTACCCTATGCAGTGGCTCTGGCTCAGCCCATTCACATGAAGGCCAGAGCTGGAGCCACAGCAGTTCCCATGCATTCTCCCATTCCAGGGGTGGGGTAGAGCTGGAGCAGCCACCTGCTCCGAGCGGTATTCAAACACAAGGTGAGGTTCCCCACCTTCTTCTCCTGTGTTGAATAGAGGGCACATGAAAGAAAAAAAATTCTCTTGGATTCAAGTAAATAAGCTAACTCCTAATGGCATTTGAGACCTTAGCTAAGGAGAGAAAAGGTCCCACTTCCTTAGAATAAAGCATACTGCTTTTCTAAAAGATAGTCACTCCAGAATTCTTTATCTTCTTTAGGGAGCTGTGTGCGCATAAAAAGTTAGTGTGTTGCACCACAAGAATATGGAATTACTTGTACAAAAAGTTACTACTAATCATGCTTTTAGTTCTTCCAACCTCACCCTTAGGTTGAGACATGGCTTTTAGCCTCTAAATTAGCATCCACTTCCAGGACAGCAGAACTAGGAAGCAAACATTTCTCTCTCAGGTACAAAGGGAATAACTGAAAAATTAAAATTTAGTGATGCTGGCTAAAAGGAAATAATAAAAACCATTATGCAGTTGCATTCCTTTAAAACTAATGAAGGTACCTTCATATTGATTTAAAATGATGAAATAATAATAAATAGTCCCCTCCCCCGCCAAATTTCCAAATCCCAAACACCACACACCCGGTCAGAGTCAGACTGTGCCTCCTCCTCCTCCCCAGAAGGCCAGGCTGCACCCCCCCTTCCCCTAGGTTGGGGCCAGGCTGGGCCACACCACTTCACCGTGTGTGTCCCCCCCCCCCCCCCCAAGCTAGATCACATTTCCCTCTCCACGGGGCTAAGTGAAACCCCATTTCTCCCTTGGGGGTTGGGCTCAGGATGCTGCCTACCCCCCTTCATGTGGCTGGATAGTAGCCACCATGCTGGCCCTGGACACTAGATCGGAACCTCCATCTGGCCCACAGTCAGACCAGACCAGACCAGAGACTGCCAGGAAAAAGGTTGAGCACTAGGGTTGTGCAAAGCTTCAGTCCCCGATTCAATTCAGCGGAGATTTGGCCTGATTTGGTGGCCAAATCTCCGAATTGAATCAGAAGACCCTTTAATGTCTCTGAATCAAACTGATTTGGAGAGATTTGGAAAGATTTGACAATTCAGGGAGACACAACTTTAAATGTTTTTTCTACATACCTCAAGGGACCATGAATGCTGCGATACTGGGGCAGATGGAGTATCCCATATGAGTGCGGGGGGCTCCCCAGCATGCTTCACAGCAGACTCGGAAGTGGACCAGACATACTTCTGGGTCCGCCCAGAACCGCGCTGGGGGGCCCCCCCGTGCCTCCTGGCTTGGCGACTGGTACCTCCTGGGTGTGCAAGGCACTTGGGGTCCCCCTGCAGCCAATTGCCAAGCCGCAGGGGGGCCCCCTGCGTGCTCAGCAGCGCACCCTGCATGCTCAGCAGCGCACCCGGAAGTGGACCAGAAGTGCTCCTGTGGAATGCTCCATCCACCCCAGCATTGCAGCGTTCATAAATCACACCTGGTACCTCAAGGTATGTAGGAAAAAAACCAAAAAATACACACTGAAAACTGTGCCTATGGCCGAATCACTGATTCTCCAAATCAGTATTGAATCTTCAGATTTGGATTCAGCTGAATCAAAAGATCGGGGACAGTGATCCAAATCAATGAAATTGCATCACTGTCCCTGATTCAGGCCTAATCCAAATCAAATACAGCCCATTTTGCACACCCCTATTGAGCACTACTGCATTAGAACAAAGGCTTTTATCAAATACAAACTACTAAAAATAGTTTCCTTTTCAAAACTGTCTCCAAATGCTAAGGGTTATGCTGGCAAAGGAGGGGAAAAAAATGCGAAACCTTATGCTTTTTAGTTCCAATGTGTTATGGGGAAAGAATATTTAAAATATGCATAAAAGTTGGAAAGCAGTTCAAATACTTACGGCCGGCAGCTTTTAACAAGTGTTTTTAGGACGCTTTCTACAGAACTGAAACAAAAAAGAAAGAGGTTATCGGAGAATTACGTTAGTGTATTTCAAGTACAGCATATAATTAAGACAGTCATCATATGACTGTTTTAAGTCCAAGATGATATAGATGCAATTAGACACCATCTGTGAACATGCAGTAACTAATCCTTTTCTTCTGCATGGATCTAATCACAACAATTAAAGCTACTTTACTAAACCCCTAATTCTACACCTTGTTCCATTCCAATATTCACTATATCTCAACAAAAAGTGAAAAATTAATGTAATTATTAAACCGTTATATCTTGCACTCTATTGTAGATTAACAAGCAGAATCATCATAGCTTTTTTTTGTAGAAACTCGAAACATTAATAGGAAAAAAGTGGCATTTATTATAGAAGAGAAAGTTTCAAGACAAATCAAGTCAATTTATTTCAGTAAATTTTAGCTTAGACTCCTAATTCTAAAACCCTGGGAGGATGGGGAAAGGTGTTTGTATGAATGTGTATATATTCCTAACTAAATAAAGTGAATTACCTATAACTGACTAGTTGTTTTACCAGCTTCCTAACACAATAACTTGCTGAACAAGTTCTCCTAATGACAGGTAGCAAAACTTTTTACCTTTGAAGTTAACAACTGTTCTACTATAATTCTTAAGTGAAACTTCACACGTGGCAACACCAAATACCTTCAAACCAGATCTCATACACATAGTAAGTTTGTTCAAAAAGCAGATGACATCTTAAATACCCATGGCATTGTAAAGGGCAATTTCACATTTTAAACAGCCTTGTACTGAGCAATACTTTGTAATGAATACAAAATGGTAGCTCACATTTCACCAGATTCCCTGAAGAAAAAGATTACACGGAAGTTAGATCATCATTGTTACTTTAGCTGTAGCTTACACACGGCTTAAAAAGAAACACTCTACATCCCTCACCACAGCAACAAAAGAAGAGACAACACAGAACCGAAGCCTTCATCAGGATATAAGGAAGAAAGGCTGACTGCTCTCCAAGTCAAATGTTGAAATCCAGTTAAAATTATTTTCTATCCTGGCCACGTGCATAGTATGCCTTACTTTTCAGCCATCCCACAAAGGGAATAGATTCCACATAAAAAGACTGTGAATAGATCAGGCACCCCACTCTGCCCTCCAGAGAAGCCTATGAACTATCTATCAACCCTTCAACTTCACCACAGAATTAACTGCAAACCAGCATTCTCTTATCCTTCCCCACAACACTACTTCAATTGAAGAAGTGCTTTATAAAAGACTTTTTTGCAGTCCTTACCCAGCGCTAACAAAATAAATTAAAAGAAAAAGGGGAAATCAAATTTCTTTAAAGGGAAGCCGTCAGCCTTCTAAAATGGTGTAAAACTGCAAGCAAAAGTGCCAAACGCCTGTTGCAAATAATGAAGTTATGTGCAGTTCTCAAATACTAGTAATACAGAGCCACAAAAGATTTGGAGGGGAGGGGGAGAAAAGAAAAATAGAGTAATGCTAAAAAAAAATTCCTGAATAATTAAATTATTGGAAAACCTAGTACATTTCATTGCATGAGACAGACAAGAAAGAGCTGGGTCAGCAGCAGTCTGTAATACTAAAAGCTGTTGAAATTTGACATGAATGGTCTTTCAAGTTGTGTGGAATAAAAAAAGTCACCATATTCTACTCAAACATGAAATGCAAAGGAGTATTTGGAGAACTGGAAGGGAGGGAAGGAGGTTAAAACTGACAGTTTCTGATACAAGAGATGAGACTGGTCTTTCCACTCCACTAGTTTTCAATACTATTTAAAGCAGATCTTCAGATTCACAATGCAAACTAAAAATAATTGACTAAAAGACAGCAAATATGATTTTGTCAAAATAAAGGATAGGTGAAGAAAGCCCATTATCCAGTTTAACTATAAGTCAATGAACACAGATTTTGAGATTCTAGCTTAACTACCTACCTGTCAGAAGCAAGACAAGGTAGTACAGCTGGAAAGTAAAACTCAGTCTTAGGGGTATTAGTTACTGTCTTTGCTACTGATTTGAATGAACTGTCTTAACCCTCTTAAGCAGTGGCTTTTGCTCATTTTTGCACTAGTTTAGATTCCTATCTTATACTGCCTGTTACCTTTATAAAAATCTCTAATTTTCTAAATCTCAATGAACATTCTTTCACTTAAAGTTACCTGGCCCTCCTGGTTAACTACAGACAGACATACTAACTTATTAGCAGTCTTGTCATACAGCTACATTTAAAAAAAAACAAAAGTTACAAAAACCTGCCCAAGAACAGAGTTAAGTATTATGAGGCTTATTTTCTTCATATGTAAGAGGGCATGTCCTAGCTAACCTGGAACACCTTCAATAACACTCTGAATACAGAGTGTGTGCAATATTTTAAAATACACAAATCAATAAGAACTAAAATACTGACACACAACACTGAAGATCAAAAACAGAGTGGAATGCACAAGCATCACAAGATCCACCCATGAAAAAAATCATGCTGCAGTAAATGACATTCTAGCCATCCAATAAAATGTTTTGCTCTAAAAGCTTATACAGAAATAATGGTCAACCAGCCACAGCTTCAAACTGCATTATTTCACCCAATGTGCCAAAATTAACTTTTACAATCCAATATTGTACATGGGTGTTACAACTAAACATATACTTTTTTTAGAATAGTTTGATAGTTTATAAGGTTGGAAGGGACCTGAGCAGATCATCAAGTCCGACCCCCTGCCTTGGCAGGAAAAAGTACTGGGGTCAAACGGCCCCATCAAGATTTTAGTCTAGCCTCCTCTTAAAGACCCCCAGGCTAGGAGCCAGCACCACTTCCCTTGGAAGTTGGTTCCAGATCCTAGCCACCCTGACAGTAAAGTAGCGCCTCCTGATGTCTAGTCCGAATCTACCCTCTGCCAGCTTGTGACCATTATTCCTGGTCACTCCTGGCGGTGCTCAGGGGAACAGGGACTCCCCAGTGCCTGCTGGTCCCCTCCGCCTAGTTTGTAACAGGCCACTAGATCCCCCCTCAGCCTTCTCCTGTGGAGGCTGAACAGGTTCATGTCCCATAGCCTGTCCTCGTAGGGCCTGCCCTGCTGCCCCCAGATCATGAATGTTTGTATACTAAAATATCTTTCTAAATATCATCCTAATTTTCTACTTATGTTTCTACATGTTCATAAGCCAGCTTTAAAAAAAAAAAGTTTCCACTTGGCAAAAATCCACTGTAGTCAAAACCCTCCAGTTACTGGTAAAACTCATTTCATACTAAGCTTGCTACTAGAAATTGTTACTTAAGGGGTTTCTTGTTCTTCTATTTGCTCTCAATATTTTGTAGTAAAGTAAGCGACATGCATTTCTAATACTATATAAATATGCATTTTGTCCATAATCCAAATTACCATTTACTGAAAACATAGATTTTATCCTAGCATTTCACCATTTGAAATATATTTGTTGGTTAAAGTAATTAGCACATAGCCATTGTATCAGCCACTTCACACATGGTATGTTGTTCCACAATTAGAAAGGTTTAAATACAGTGCGACATTCTCATAAACAGTGGTGTAATGTTAACATTGATTTTCCAAAACAATTAATTTATGCAAAAAAAATTACACCTGCGTGACAAGTGTTACAGTCTAACAAAACATGCAGAAGATAACACATCGGCCAGAGCTGAACAGAAAATGTCCTTACCACCTATGTAAAACATTAAGCACAAATGTTTTAGGTGAAGACAAGCCTGGTCGATATGAACTGAATGCAAGAAAAGAGAGATTTAAATGTGAAATGGAATACAACATTTACATCAACAACTACATCGTAAGATTAACCTGGCAATATTTAAATAATTATCCTTTCACACTCAGCAAAAGGAACTCATTCAATTTGAGCATCAATGTTGCAAAAAGAACACTATATGAGAACACATCGCACTGCATAATAAGATCCTGAAAGCTTCAAATATAATTAATCCAAAATAATATTTTCATCTATACCATCTCCATTTGGATCTTATAATTCATTTCTCCTGCCCACCACACCAATTTGTGTCCCGTTATTTCTTTCATGACAAATGTTAAACTAAATAAAAAGATCCTATAGGGCAAAATACATGACAGCAGTTTCAAAAGAATGTGACATGAGTAAGATAAAGCAAGCAACCAAGCAAAATAGTGTTTTCTTCTGCTCTCTCAGTTACTAATAAACACATATATAAGTTTCCGAAAGGAAAGTGTGATTTTTTAATTTGACTGTATTCTTTAACAGAATTGTATCACAATCAAAAGAAAAGCTGAGCAGCAAAGGTTTTCCTAACATAACCACAGCCTTAACTTGGTTGTTTTCTAGTCAAGACACTTAACAGGGATGCAGGATTTTACTAAAGAAATTAAACAAGTGTGCATCACTTTTAAGTGTGGCTGGTCTGAAAACCTGTTTTTCCTCCAAAAATGTTAAATACAATATTTCCACTCAAATTCTCAAGACAAAGGTTCAATTCAAACAGAAGTACTCATTGTTTTGATTCTTGAAAGCATGAAGGTTTTAAATAAAATTGAAAAATTTGAGTTTTGCTTCCCCCTCACTTCCACTTTTTCTATTTTGCCACTACATACAGTAAATGAATCTCTCAATTTCTTCACTTTTTCTTTTAACTTTCCAGAGCTGGAGAATTTTTGAAAGGTAGAATGGGAGAAGGTAAAACATAGTAACTATGCTATTCAATGACTTTTCACAGCTTGATTTTATAGCATCTCTCACAAAATCATGGGGCTCTCTCGACAGCAGCCCCAACCCCCTGAAAAATTCAACCAGCTCTATCTACTCATAAGTGGTACCAGACAGTACAATAACGGGACTCCAACAGACTGAGCAGACATGAGTAGGAAATTAAGAAAATTAAACAAACGAAGCTATGAATCTTTACCTGACAAAAAGCAGTTAGTTAAAGAGATAACCAAGATACCATGAACAAAGATGTGACAACAAGGCTTTTGTTTGCTACCTGGTATAATCCTTTAGTAGTGCATTAATAAATTCACAATCTTTTTGGTTCTTATTATAAATAGACTGTATAGTAAAAATTCAGGATTCCTGGGCTATGAATCAGGATTGTTTTGTAATTTGACTGGCAATAGCCAATATGTATTGCATACACCAAATGTCCCTACAAAGTCCTATATCCAGACTTCACTCATTCTATAGTGGCTTTATGCAAAGGCAATATGCAGGTCACAGACTGCTTCCATGCCCCCTCTAAAAATAAGCATGTTTAGAAACATTTTATTAAACTTTGAATAACTAGATTTACCTACATACTAGCATTCTGGAGGTCTACATTCTTATATATAATCATCTTCACATAAAGTACTTTCTTGTGCATACCATATTTTCTTCCATATAGCATACCCTATATATATTACACACTATTATTTGGAAAGGGAGCCTGAAGACAGAAAGATCCTTGAGATGGTTGAGTGGCAGCAGCTAGGGAGCCAAGTCTGCTCCCAGCCCCACATACTGGATGAGGTCAGTATGCCAGGTCTGAGTCCAGCACAGGCCGAGAGCCACATGTCAGGTCGGACCCAGCACACGAAATCCAGAACCACCTGGCTGGCTCCAGACCTACATGCTGAGTCAGACAGCCCCCCAAAGTCTAGGATTGCATGCTGGGTCTGACCCCATGCACTGGCTCTAAAGTCACATGCCAGATCTGACCCAGCACAAAGCCTCAGTATCAGCATGCTGGGTTCAAGTCACCAGGTGGCTCTGGAGCTAATGTCTAGGGTTGGACCCAGTGCATCAGGTCCAGCTACAGATCAGCCCCACACCCTAGCCCAATTCAGCGCACAGCTGGGGAGGTGTAGGATGACTCCCCAAGGATCTGGAAATTTGGCAGCAGGGAAAGGGTGGACACATGGGGATGGCTTTTCGCCAAAAGCCAGCTGGGGAAAATAGGAGTGTGCATTATATGTGAAGAAACGATGTAGGTTATATGGAAGAAAATACGCTATATCCACTATTATATAAAGCGATTACATTTTCATGTGTATTGGGTATATGTGTACCAAAGAACTCATTTGTTTTGCTAAATCTCACTGTGGAATTAAGAGGATGTTATAATTTTGACTATAGCATCAGATCTAACAGTTTAGTTTCCTAATAGAAATGGTGGAAGACTCATCCTGTGATGTACTTAGAAAAACTTGAAAAAGTATATGAAAAACAAAGACACATGGAAAAAAACTACTAACTGACAGAGGAATGTATATGATTATCCAACATTTTTTTTTTTTAACTTAACTGCCAAACACCAAAATATTTGCTCATTTACTATACATCTACTTCTAAAACATAACAAACAAAATTTGAAACCTCACTTGACAAAATTCTAAAGACTACAAAGCCAAAATAAATGCTTCAAAATACAGTGAACCTTACTTAGGAAACCAATTTAATCCCAGGTGTTCAGTTTTGGAATACAGTATCCTCTCCAACATTTCATAAAGTGGTCTCCATGGTAATTCCAAATCATCTCTTGAGAGAAGTTCTTTTTTCCTAATTTAAGACAATAAAGTGCACTTTAGAATTAAACTTTATCCATGCCAGCGTGAATCACATCAGAATACCTAGAAACTGAAAAACAGAAAGCTGACTTCGACATCTGTTTTTAGCTATTTCCTTCTAATTCCACTTCAATGCCAATTTATCTACAAACCATTCATTTAAACGCCTTCCTTATAGATATAAGACATGTTACAGAGCTTTTGGAAAGTTTAGCCAAGAAATACAACTCACTGGGCATGGCTACACGTGCAATTAATGTGAAGCAATAACCTCCAGGCTTCTTGCCCCAGAGTTTAATGCTCCTGAGTGCGCTGTTTAAACGTGCATCCAGCAGCAATACACTCCGGAGTTTACTGCTGTTAAAAGGTGTGTTCAAGACCACACTATGAACCACCTGCCAGCCTGGGGCTGCTCCCCCAAGCTCAGCATGCTGTGGAGGGACTGGCTGGGGGACAAAGGTGCTTCAGCGAGGGACTAGGCAGCAGGCAGCCCTGCACTGAAGCAACCTCATGCCCCAGCCAGACGTGGCAGCATTTACAGGTTTTTTCACTCCACAGCAAGGTAGTACTTGTATTTAACAAGTACTATCCTGCTACAGAGTAAATTAGTTTACTCCAGCTTAATAGGGGAATACGTGTAGATGCCAAGACATTTACTGAGCAATAATTAGTCTACTGCAGGGGTTTTCAACCTTTTTTAATAAGCTTACCCCCTGGCAGCCAGACTCAGAGCAGGGGGGAGGGAGGAGGCTGGCACACAGCTGGATGTGAAGTGGTGGCATTATGGGGTAGTGGCCCCCACATGTAAGCTTCCCCACCCCATGTCCAGCCACTGGGAAAACAGAAAAGTGTCAGTGCCCCCAGCAACAGGTCACCTACCTGTTGCTATCAAGCTCAAAATGGAGTTAAAAGGCATGAAAACAAGCCACATCATAAAGTTGTGGAACAAGTTTAAACTATTTCAGTTATGGACTTTAAATATTTAAAAATAAGAGTTTCAATGGATTGTAGAGAATAGTACTTACTTTAAAAGGTTTATCAACAGACGTGCAAATCCTTGCATCATGCTGATCTCCAGCTTTTGAATTGTCACCAACTCATACAACAACTTGATAAAAAGCACATGATCTTCTTTACTAAATTTTCTCCCATATAAACGGATATACCTATAAGCAAAATAAAAGGAATAAAAAATATGCTTTAAAGAGTCTCATCTTAAGTGACAGAGCTGCCCAAGAACTTTGTTGTTAAACAACTTGAAGTTAATCTACCCTAAAGTCTTACCACTAGAGCAAAGGGTCTAGTTATAGCCTGCTAGTAAATGAAAAACATTTACAAGAGAAATAAAAAGCCTAAAGCAACTGAAAATTGTACAACACTGCATAGCATGTCAGAATGATTTAAGTCACTAGTTTTAACTGACAAATATAAGATCTTTCTCTATAATAAATGTTAATCTTGTTCTGTATTTGCTAGGCCTTTTGCTGGTGCTTTTGTGTTAATTTCCCAAAGAAACATTAAGTTTCATTGGTTAATAAGCTGTATGACAGGCTGATTTACAACTAAATACAGACTTTATTAATGAGGGGAATATACTAGACATTTAAGCAATTATATACTGTATTTTCGTTCCATACAAATGTGCCCCCAAATAAGATGCACATCCTTCTTTGAAAGAAAGAATTAAGAAAAAAAAATCTCTCCTTGAAAATATTGGCAAGTACAGTATTTTCCAAGAGAAAGTGCAGGCAATTCCAGGGGGCTGAGGGTTGGAGGCAAGCAAAACACTGGGGCTGGTCTCCTAAATCCCAACTGCAAGAGACTACAGGTGCTATAGGACAAGCCAAACTACTTGGATAGGACTGTGCGAAGCAGCAAGAATTCAATTCTGATTTGGCCCATTTGCAGGACAGTGATTTGATTCAGAGATCAAATCACTGTTCTGATTTGATTTGGCCAAATCAGATCTGAAAGATTCGGCGCTGCTTCGGAGATTCAGACATAGACTGAACAGCAGGGCTGTAAAAAGCTTTGGATTCAGAGATGATTTGGATGATCTGGAAGCCAAATCTACGAATCTGAATCAAATCACTGGAAGCTTTAGGCTTTCCAAATCAATTTGGAAAAGATTCTGTGATTCGGCCATAGGGTATAATGGGGAATCAGTGAAATAACTATAACTTTGTTGTCTTTTGGCAGATTCAGATGAAACTTGCCGAGAAGGTAGCCTCTGCTGAGAGCATGACACGTGCCACCTTTCAAGGTGATAGGTACAGGGGTTTCTGGGAAACTGCACCTCAAGCTTCTGACAAGCAAAGCTTGTGACACGGGTGACAGTGTATGTGTTAAGGTGCAGCAGGGTGAAAGCTGCAGGCCTGCTAGCCCCTGCTGAGGCCACAAAGCCTGCCAGCTGTTAAGGAGGTAAGTGCAGGGGCTTCTGGGTTCTGGGGCCCTGCAACTCTAGCTGCTGACGGGCAAAACTTGTGTCATGGGTGCTTGTGCAACCGTGTCAGTTTTGGGGCACAGGGGAGGAGGAAGGGAACTACTGCAGGCCTAGCTGCTATGTTACTGTGTTACCAATCAATCATGATTCACTCAGGGACCAGCTCAATACACAGTAGCTAGCTACTAGATGAGTTAACGAGCAAGGATTAACACCTAGAAAACCACAGACCAAGGAGAGGAAAGAATCAATACAGAGCCCAGAACTGCTTCTGATCCAAGACAGAGACACTTGGTTGCACAATCACCTATGACATGAGTTTTGCCTGTCAGCAGTTGGAGGTACAGGGTCCCTACACCTATCTCCTTGACAGCTAGCAAGGCTTCATGGCCTCAGCAAGGGTTAGCTTCTTCTGAAGCTTTCATCCTGCTGCGCCTTAACACACAGTGTCACCCGTGTCAAGAGTTTTGCTCGTCAGCAGTTTGAGGTGCAGTTTCCCACAAAACCCTGCACCTATCTCCTTGAAACTTGGCAGGCTTTGTAGCATCAGCAAGAGCTACCATCCCTGCAGTTTTCACCCCCTGTTTCTTAACACACATATGTGACAGGCAGTTGACACATATGCCTCCAGCTGGTAAGTCTGTTGGGGTTGGGGGAGGTGGAAGGGAAGGGGTGAGGGAGGGATTGGGGCTGGGACAAAACTACCCAGCCGGGGGCAAGGGGGTGCGGGATACAGGCACGGCTTGCTCTGGGCAGAAGGGGGCAAGCAGCAGCAGGGCACAACCCCCACTCCCAGCACTGCCACACTTGCATGCTGTGCCAGCTTGGAAGCAGCAACAGAACAGAACCCCCACTCCCAGTGCTGATGTGGGCGTGGCAGCGCTGGGAGCAGGG
Organism: Crocodylus siamensis; assembly: GCF_052110815.1. Lineage (NCBI taxonomy): Eukaryota > Metazoa > Chordata > Crocodylia > Crocodylidae > Crocodylus > Crocodylus siamensis. The sequence goes on from NC_143395.1 coordinate 174,825,576, forward strand.
GCTATGCCCTACTGCCGCTTGCCCCCTTCCACCTGGGAGTAAGCCACACCTGCTACCCCCCCTCCCCCCAGCACTGGCTGGGTAAGTGGCAGCAGGGTACACCCCCGCTCCCATGCCCGCATCAGTGCTGGAAGCAGGGACTCTGTGCTGCCATCACTTGCCAGCTGGTGCCCAGGGAGGAGCGCGTGGGATGCAACATGAGCCTCTGATTGGGGAAGGGAAAGTAATGCCACACAGGGGCAGCTCATACCAAGTTACTTTACTTGGCAGAGGCTCCTACTGAAAAAGCTGTTATTGCCATATTTCCCTGCTTAACCTCCCCCCACCCCCAATTTCCAGCAGCTGACTTTTTTTCCTGGAAGGAACATAGTGTATGTGAGAGAATTTAGTAATTTCAACCTTATATTCTTAACTTTTACATATTACGTTAGCAAATAATGACTATTTCTAACCAATTTCATTATTTTAAATCATGCTTTTGGATGGCAACTGGAATAATTAAAGTGTAGAAAATAGTTTTCACCTCATAAAGAGACGTTTTTATAGTTATGTTACATGTGTTGGACGCACAAGAAAAAATGCATTTGCATCTTAAACAAATGAAACGTGTTGTTTCTTGAAACTCCATCCAGCGAGATTTAAGCTAGCAGATCTTGCAACACTAGGTTCTATTCAAAGATTGGAAGAAGCAAACAAATTCTTTCTTTAAACTGAATGAGTTTAATGCTTAGGGCACGCTGGTTATCAAACCAAAACTGATTTTTTTCATTTTAATTTGTCTTCAGAAGAGAGAACAACTATCTGAAGCTTTTTTGTCACTTCAACAAACTCTGGTTCCTGATTAACGTCTGCCAGTTCAGTGGTTTGACATTCCTCAAAACTGCGGCAGCAAATATGTATTACCTGACCTCAATTGTTATTTTAGTAGATTATAGCAAGGTCATAGGAATTATTTGTAAATTAATTTATGGAAAATGACTTCATAGCAAGCAATTAAAAACATCTTTTTTAAAAATCGCTCCTTATTTTCTGTGCTGTATAATTTCTGCTCCAAATGTTCAGTGTCAGATGAGAATGTTCATGCTGTCCTGACTGGCACTGATTTTTTCAGAGTGCCTCTGACATTCAATACCACAAAGGGTCACATCTTAGGAAAAACATGCAGAGGCCACCCCTGGGAATGCTACCTCATTTGTAAACATTTCATCATTCCTATTTTATATAATGTTGTAATGAAATTATTATTAGAGAGTCAGGCAGAAAACATCCATGGCCTTCTAGAATATGCACACCCCCTCTCACGGGAGGTCAGGAATAGTGGCTCAGAATGGCAAACTATTCTAATGAAAAGGTCACCCTGACACAAGAAGAGCAGAATTCTCCTAAACTCTCTACTCAAAAAGGTTGAAACAGTAAGTAGACATGGTTCTTTGGGTAAATCTGATATCTTCCAACTCCAACAGTTGGAAAAATTCTTCTTTGCAAACTTTCAGGTATAAATACCCTCTTTGTCAGGCTGAGGAAGCATCCTGCAGTTATTAGATTTACCCAAAGAACCTTGTCTGCCTATGTCCTTGGACCAACACAGCTACAACCTATACCCCTGAACCAACTGCAAGAAAAGTTTCCTTGCAGTTATGTAACATGTTAGGCATATCATGTTCTTTTCCCAGTTCCTGGTCTCCACCTCCTACAGAGTTGACTCTACTATCTACTTCCTCAATCAGAAAAATCAGTGCACTGGGTAGTAAGCAATCTATAAGCAATCATAAATGGAATCAGTACATATAAAACAAAGCATGACAGAATACAAAAGGAAGCATCATGGATGCTGAGGAGTATAAATAGACATTCTCTCTCATACATTCATGCATGTTCTCTCTTGCATTAGAAGTAGCATGTAGGGTGAGCAAGTGGGGAAAGGCAGGAAGGGAAGTTTGGAGGGGAGGGGGCAAAGAGAGACCAGGAAATAGTCTCAGATATCCAGTATGGAGCTGCTGACTGGAGGGGGAGAGAATGGAAATTATTTCAGTGACTTTACAAGCAGTAAGGGAGTTAGAAGGCAATTATGAAGTTACAGGAAGAAGGAATAGCAGTAACCGAGATGGATCTGAAGATTGCATAAGCAGACAGCTGAATTTTCAGGATAGTGCTGTTACGTCTTACAGAGCTGGCAAATGAGAAAACATCTCGGGCCTGTCACTCTGGGAAGATGCTGGGAGAAGGGTAGTACACAGACTAAGAAGAAGGTCTAACGCAGGTTTATTCAATGTACTTTATACAGATGAAGAATTCAGGTTTTCATAAGTAGCCTTGTATAGCCAACCAGTTTGCCCTTTCATTTTTATGGATCTTTCATACAAGGTCAAAAAATAATTTTTTAAACAAAAGAATGCAATGTTTTACAAATAGTTTGTTTTTGCTTTGTTAAAATATATTATAGACTGCTTACACATGCACACACACAAAAAAGGCACTTTAAATTCAGCATGCCCCCTCCCCAAGCTCAGCTCATGCCCAGAAAAAGCATCCCATTAGTTTGACCCAGCTTGCCCAACATCTGTACAGATCCAATACTTCAATGGGGCTTTTTGGCACTTTAATTTAATAGCCTATTGAATCAACTTTACATAAACATGCCAAAAAGCCCTGCTGAAGTATGTGATCTATACAGATACTGCAGAGCTGTGTCAAACTACTGCACCGCCCCTTCCAGTTTTTTCCCCCCATGCCTGTCAGCAGCTATGTTATAATGGATAAAAATAGCTATTTTTCATGAGTTTTTGCACAGTACCCAAACTAAACTAAAGTTCTCTCTTCAAGGCCAAGGTATGTTTTTACTGCACGAAAACTGACAAATTAGTTATCCCACTGTACAGTTCTTAGCAACAAAACAATAATTTCTGCTGCAAGGTAGCAGAGAGACCAACCCTATATGCCATCTAGGACTCTTCTCCGCAGCAAACTTGCAATAAAAAAACTAAACGACATGTGCCTCAACTCTAGTAAGACGTTACAATGGGTTAATTAATATGCTTTAGTCACCTGGCAAGAAACAGGCTGGTTCACCAGCATCCTGAACTTTTGTTTTGGGGTGGTGGGTTTTTCTGGTCCACCAGCCATGATTCAAATTGCTGACTCCAACAAAAGACCATGTACAGAGGCAGGCCATGTTTTTATATGGATTTAATTTTCAACCCGTATATGCTTTGTAGTTGAAGCACTATTTGCCCATTCAGGTGAGACAACACTAGATCAATCCTCTTTTCAAAACACTAGTTAGCAATCAGCTAGACTGTACTACTTTTACTGTAGTATCATGTACTACTTTTACTGTAGTATCATGTACGTCTCATTTCACAGCTCTTACCTTTGCTATGCACAAATTTTAACAAACTTGTCTTTGGCCTGAAGTGAACTTCATAGATTTCATAGACGTTAGGGCTGGAACAGACCTCGTTAGATCATCAGGTCCAGCCCCCTGCCCAAGGGGCAGGAAGTCAGCTAAGGTCAAAGGATCCCAGCAAGATAAATGTCCAAATGTTTCTTGAAAGCATCCAGAGTAGGTGCTTGCACCACCTCTGCGGGGGGAGTCTGTTCCAGACCTTGAAGGCTCGGACAGTAAAGAAGTTTTTCCTTGAGTCCAGCTCACAACAGTCTTGCAGGAGTTTGTGACCATTGGACCTTGTCATCCCCTGGGGTGCTCTGGTGAATAGGTGTTTCCCCAGATCCTGATGCACACCCATTATATACTTATAGGCTGCCACCAAGCCACCCCTGAGCCTGTGCTTCTCCAGGTTGAAGAGTCCCATAGCTCACAGCCTCTCTTCACAAGGCCTGCTCTCCTGCCCTCTGACCATGCACATGGCTCTCCTCTGGACTCTGTCAAGCTTCTCCATGTCCTTCCTAACTGGTGGAGCCCAGAATTGGATGCAGTACTCCAGCTGCAGCCTCTCCAAGGCTGAGTACAGTGGAAAGATGACATCCTGGGTTTTACTGGAGATGCATCGGTAAATGCAAGCCAGAATTTTGTTCGTTTTGCCAGCTGTGGTATCGCATTGGTGGCTCATATTCATCTTATGGTCAGTCATGACCCCCAGGTCTCTTTTGGTCATGGTGCTAGCATAGAGATTCATAGATGTTAGGGTCGGAAGGGACCTCAGTAGATCAAGTCCGACCCCCTGCATAGGCAGGAAAGAGTACTGGGTTCAGATGACCCCAGCCAGGTACCCATCCAATCTCCTCTTGAAGACCCCCAGGATAGGGGAGAGCACCACCTCCCTTGGGAGCCCATTCCAAATTTTGCCCACTCTAACTCTGAAGTTCTTCCTAATGTCCAGTTTAAATCTGCTCTCTGCTAGCTCATGGGCATTATTTCTTGTAACCCCCAGGGGTACCTTGGTGAACAGAGCCTCACTTATTCCCTTCTGCATCCCCATGATGAATTTAGAGGCAGCCACAAGGTCACCTCTCAACCTTCTCTTGCAGAGGTTGAAGAGGTCCAGGTACCCTAGTCTCTCCTCATAGAGCTTGGCTTGCAAGCCTTTAACCGTACAAGTGGCCCTTCTCTGGACCCTTCTCCAGGTTACCCATATCCCTCTTAAAGTGTGGCACCCAAAACTGGATGCAGTATTCCAACTGCCGTCTGACCAGTGCCTGATAGAGGGGAAGTATCACCTCCTTGGTTCTGTTTGTTGTGTATCTGCTGATGCATGATAAAGTGCCGTTAGCTTTGCTGATGACTTCATCACTGTTCATCTTGGAGTCCACTAGGACTCCGAGATCCTTTTCTGCTTTTGTGCTGCCGAGCAGGTCATTTCCTAGGCAGTAGGTGTGCTGGACATTTTTTCCTCCCTAGGTGCAGCACCTTGCATTTCTCCTTACAGGTACTGCCAAGCCTACAAGCGCATGTGCTTAAGAAAACATTTTACTAGTTAAGCCCTTGGCAAAAATGCCTCCCTTAATCAATCTCTCTCTCCCCCTCAGAAAAGGCGCAGTACGTACTTATCTCTCCTGTAGTCTTGCACACATGCACACCACTTTAGGTGGTCTCAATTGCTTTAAAAAAGCAATTTAGTTAAATCATATAAACTTTGTATGACCATACTTTAAGTGCAGTAACATTTACTAATGCAAACACACTTGGTATGCCTCATTTCAAAGGAAGTTATATGGCCCTACACAAAGTTGTATCATTTTATAGACATTTAAAACACACCGTGTACGTGTGTGCAAGCCAAGCCTGGCACAATACCCTCCTAAAAGGAAATGATGCTACACTGCATGAGGACAAGAAGAGCGATTCCAGAGGACTAGCTCACCTAAAGAACTCAAGGCCAGAAAGGAGATATATTACTGTTCAAGCAGGAAGTTAAGCCTTGCTAAGCTCCTTCTATATAATGGCCTGTCTCAGCACCTCCTAGCCACAGGTAATGTCTTAGGTTAATTTAAGAAACACAAAACGTGCTTAGAGGAATAATTTGAAGACTACTCAGTTTTAGGAAATGATTTTTAAAAATGTAAGGGCACAACTGTGTTCAAGTACTTTCTCACATATGACATGGCTCCAAGTACCACACAAAACCTATGTATGGAAAGCCTCAAGAAAAGAAGGGGAAGAAAAAAAAAAAATCTCAACAGATAAGTACCAGAGGCCTGGGGTTTCTGTGGCCCGATACGGCGTGCTGCATTAATTGATGCTACCACCACTCTGCACCCCTCCACCACCCAAATCTCTACACCTTTTCCTCACATATAATTAGTACCCCAATTTTCCCAACTAGTGTTGGAAGAAAAGATGTGGGTTACATAAAATATATTGGTTAGTATATATCAGTTATAAGAAATTGTCCAGTAGCAGATTAAAATCCTTTTTGCCCACTGAACAGTAGTAAATAAGGAAATTTCTTTGGACTGTGGGCACCTACCACTTATTTACACAAGCATTAAGCTTTCACATAAATAAGTTCATAGTCATAAAAAAAGAATACACATTTCCCTTGCTTTATGCTCTACAGGAAACCCTTGCTATTCATGGATTTGAGTATTCGCAGTACGCCATGCCAAATGCACGAATTGGGGTGAGCACCACTGTGGCTCCCTCTGGCACTACGCTGAGCTCCTGCCTCTGCAGTTAAGCCAGATATGGAGCACTGCATGGGGCAGGGGAGGGCAGAGCTGGAGAGGGTGGAGCAGAGAGCAGAGCTTGGTGGGCAGAGGAGGAGCACCAGGAACAGGGGCGGCATCTTCTCCCCTGGAGGCAGCAATGGTCAGTCCCCAGGCTCACGGAGAGAGCAGGGGGCAGCTGTGGGGTCTGATGGGTAGCCCCGTCAGTATTAACAGATTTCGCCATTCATGGGGATCTCCAAAATGGATCTCCCGCAAATGGTGAGGGTCTCCTGTACATGCGTTCTTGGAAAAAGGTGCATAACTCAAATTTGCATAAAGGGAACCCACTTTACAATGTAACAAACGGGGATATATTTCAAGGCCTCAACTGTACCCAACCCCCAGACCCATTTCTACAAGACAATTTTGGTACTCACCAACAGCAGGCAGGACACACAAGCACATGGCACTATCATAATGGGGATGGCGACTACAGAAACATAGTTTCATAGTTTCTAGGGTCGGAAGGGACCTGAGCAGATCATCTAGTCCGACCCCCTGTCATGGCAGGAAAGAATACTGAGGTCAAATGACCCCAGCAAGATGTACATCTAACCTCCTCTTAAACACCCCCAGGGTAGGGGCCAGCACCACTTCTCTTGGAAGCTGGTTCCAGACCCTAGCCACCCTGACTGTGAAGTAGCGCCTCCTGATATCTAACCTAAACCTACCCTCTGCCAGCTTGTGACCGTTATTCCTGGTCACTCCTGGCGGTGCTCGGGGGAACAGTGACTCCCCCAGTGCCTGCTGGTCCCCTCTGACTAGTTTATAACAGGCCACAAGATCCCCTCTCAGCCTTCTCTTTTGGAGGCTGAACAGGTTCAGGTCCCGCAGCCTCTCCTCATAGGGCCTGCCCTGTTGTCTCCTGATCATACGAGTGGCCCTCCTCTGGACCATCTCCATGCTGTCGACATCCCTCTTGAAGTGCGGTGCCCAGAACTGGATGCAGTACTCCATCTACGGCCTGACCAGTGCCGCATAGAGGGGGAGGATCACCTCCTTGGACCTGCTCGAGATGCATCTGTGGATGCATGCCAAGGTGCGGTTGACTGCCTCCCCACACTGCCGGCCCATGTTCATCTTGGAGTCAGTGACGACCCCCAGATCCCTTTCATCCTCCGTGCTGACAAGAGGGGAGTTCCCCAACCTGTAGGTATGGTGCTAGTTGTTCCTCCCGAGGTGCATCACCTTGCACTTGTCTGTGTTGAAACCCATCCTATTCTCGTCCGCCCACCCTTGTAACCTGTCTAGGTCTGATTGTAGCCTGTTGCATCCTTCCAATGTGCCCACGTCCCCCCACATCTTAGTGTCATCAGCAAATTTGAACAGGGTGCTTTTTACGCCCTCATCCAAATCGCTGATGAAGATGTTGAACAGTGTGGACCCAAGGACCGAGCCCTGCGGAACCCCACTGCCCACGTCCTTCCAGGTTGAGAAGGATCACTGCATAAGTGCGAATTTGCACATACAGGACCCACAAAGCAAGGGAAACCTATATATTCAAAAGATTAATAGATGCAGTGGTATCCAGGGACTTGAAAAAAATCTCAGTTTTCAGAATCTGAGTTTTCTTCCCCCCCCCAATAAAATGATTAAGTCTCTAGTCTTTATGTTTATAAAACATTCCAAACATGCTTCAAGTGCAACTAATATAGTAAATGATGTCTACAGAGAGACAGATACATAATCAGGTGCATAAGAAATAGTCCAGTATCATGTAAAATCAAAGAGTAGTCCAATTTTAGTTAATCGGCAACACAAAATTCATCTGGCGAAACCTAAAACCAAACAGCAGGAGTTATATACCATTCTCCTGCTGCTTCAGAAGAACAAGTGGCTTAAGATACTGGTGAAGTACATCCCAATGCATAGACTTTAGCTCTTAGATCAGATGTTGAGTGCATTTTTCAAACTTTGCAATGGTTATCCAAAGGTTTCATAGAGCTCATGTCATCTTCTGATGCTCATAACTTCACCAAGTACTAGTATCAAGTACAACAATTTTGTCACTATTAGACAAAACTAGGGATGTACCAATAAAGATTTTCTGGGCCAATAACAATGGCCGATTAATGAGCCATATTGGCCAATACTGATCCAATTCCCTATATACAGCCCAGCAGCTTGGAGAGCAGCGTCTGGCTGGTAAGTCTGCTGGGGGGCAGGGTGGGAGCAGATTGGCAAGGGAGAAAGAGGGCTGGGGCCGGCGCTGCATAGCCAGGGCTGGACATGGGACAGAGCCACAAGCAGCTCATCCAGGGACCATGGTTCCCACCACTGCACGCACCCCAGGGCAGGCATGGGAGCCATGTGCCTCCCAGATCTGTGAGGGGTAAGGGCGGGCTGCCACTGCAGACTAGGGCCGGGGCTGATGTTGGCCTCTTCCCAGCAGGGGGGCTGGGCCGGGGCTGTGCTAGGGGTAGGTGGCAGTGTTAGAGGTGGGTGGCAGCGCTGGAAGGGGAGTTTACAGGGGAACCCACCCTGTAGGCCCAGTCTGAGTGCTGCCACCCCAGCTGCCAACCCCGAGCATAGCCCCGGCCCAGTCCCACCACTGGGAAGAGCCCAGCACTGCCCCCAGCACCAGCGGCAGCCTGCCCTAGCCCTACGCACAGACCTGGGGGACATGCCCCCTATGCCTGCCCCAGGGCTGCACGCAGCATTGGGAGCTGCACCCCACAAATAAGCCTCTTGCAGCTCCGTCCCACATCCTGCCCTGCCCGCTGGGCAGCACGTGCCTGCCCCACTCCCTCCCTCACTTAGGGGGCCTCGATCTGCCCCTTCCTCCCGCCCCTTCACCCTAACAGACTTACCAGCTAGACACTGCTCTCCAAGCTGCCATGCTGGCTGTGTGCCATTTTTTTGGCCACAGGCCAAAAAAGCCAACAGCTGATGACATCAAATTTTCCTTTTATCAGTGCCAATACAATATAGACCAATGTACTGGTGCACCTCTAGACAAAACCCCTTGGACCAAGGGTGCTCAACCACCAGTCTGTGTGCCAAATGCAGCCTGCAAAGTCATCCCATCAGGCCTCCAGGGCTCCCGACAGGCAAGGAAATTTGGCGGCAGAGGAGCAGTGGCTATTAATAAAACTCCCCCGCTCTCTGCCAAATTCCCCAAACCCAAGGCCCAGCATGGCAAGCCAGCCTGGGCTACAACCAGGAAAGGCCACATGCTCCGACTTCTCCACTGGGTCAGTGCCATGGAAAGTAGAAAGTAATAAGCTGTGGAAGTAAGCACTAAATTTATTCATAGTCTCTAAGCTAGAGCCCAATGTCCCTAACAGACATTATGCTTAAAACGTAATTAACAGATTAATCATGTCTTAAAGTGGGACCTGATGCAGAATCCCACAATCGCCCCTGTCATGCATGTCACAGGACAGGAAGCATAACTGTCAGTATCCCGCATCAGACCCCACTGTACTTTTACTATACTTTCATGTCTACTAAGGGTCTCAGTGACACAGGATGGGAGGGAATGCATTAGCAGACACTTGTACTCTTCTAAAAGAGTAAAAGAAACTCTCTCTCCACTTCCACTGTGTGTGAAGCTTCCATTGCATACAGCAGAGGTTAATGCAGAAGATGGAATTCCAAAAAGGAGCCTGAACATATGCAGCACCACAAGTAAAAATTCCATGAAGGACAGCAAGGCAGGCTGCAGTCAGTCAGTGCCACAGATCCTAACTCTTTCATATTTAATTTCTGTAAAATAGACTTAATGTTTCACACAACAAAAAAATCTAGTACACTGTCCTACCTGCTTCCATGTTTAGATAGGGAAAATAAAGAGAGGAGCTTCCTACTAAAAAAGGGAACTTGCTATAGCAAAACTTAGTGGTGCTTTTTATAGGCAGCACAGCCATGAACTACTACAAATACACAGGAGCATACCTTCCCTTCCTTGTTATTGTCCAGCTATTGTGATTTTGACAGACTTAAGTGCTGCTTTTATTTTAAACTGCATTTAACATTAAGTGCCCTGGGTGAGATATGCCAGAGAAGCATACCTCACAACTGTTCTGCATATCATTTTGGCTTTACAACACTTCCTCAAATTGATAATGTCTCATTTTCCTATACTTTTCTTTCCAGTTTTCTTTCTGAAAGTCAAAATGTTTTCATCCCCAAACCTTCATATTTATAAATTAGTAAACTAACCAAAAAAAGGACTTTAACTAATCACAAGCAAACCTAAATTCCTTTGACCTTGCTTTGCTACATCTTTCTCATCCTCTTCTAGGTTTGTTTCAGGGAAGAAATATGCAACGGTTGCTGGACTAGACCAAGAATTAGTAATAATCAGGGAAGATTTTAAATCAGGACTTCTCAACATTTTCATATTCAAGGCATGCCATGGAAAGTGCCAGCTCTTGGATTTCATTCATTTTTTAACTACAGAAAATTAATACAGCTAGGTCTTCTATTGCAAACAACTCAGAAAAAGAACAACAGGTCAAAAGAGAGGGATTCTTATTTGAAATCTCTGGATTTACCTTGTGAACCATGCATGTAAGCGTTTGCAAACCTAACCATGTTCATATAGCTAACCTTAAAAAGATGCCATGACACCCTGGCTGAGAAACTAAGAATTGCTGCTTTAACACCTCCCCCTAGTCCTTTTCAATAGAACAGTGGTCCTCAACCTTTTTAGCCTCAAGGCACCCATTCATAACTTTCAGAATGTAGTGGCACCCCTCCATAACTTTCTAAAAGTTCACACCAGGTGAAAACCACTGAACTGGATTTACCTGGTTCCAGCTGAAAATAGGAGGGAAAAGATGTTACACCTTGCTGTGCCCTGTTTTTTCCCACCCTCCAGCCCCTCCCCCTGCATCTGGTCTGTACCTGAGGGGGCAAGTACACCCTTTACCATTGAGACCACTCCTCCAGACACTTTGTAGTCCAGAGACTAGAGCAGGGGTGGGCAAAATACAGCTTACAAGCTGGATTTAGCCCACCAACTGATTATACCCAGCCCACAAAGTCATGGGATCTAGCCTGCAGGAAGCTAGTGGCTCCAGCTGCTGCATCATGCCAGGCACGTATGCCCATATCAGCCCTGTCCACAGCTTATACCAGCTCCCAGCCTGTGCAGCAGAAGCACCAATGGGCACACATCAGTATCAACTGTGGAAGAGGAAGATCCTGAAAGAGAGGTTTAAGTGATGGTAATTACTTATTTAGTTCCTTTTCCACAGCCTGTAGTTATTAATAATGCTCTACTTTCCAATTAATTTGTAGGAAGTGCCTCAAAATAACTAGCAGCAAACTAACAGGTATAACAGTCCTATTTCATCAAAATGTAGTATTCAAAATCTTTTAAGAAAATAAAATTAATGCAGAAGCCCAAACCACAACTGGCAAGGATGCTAATATGCATGAATTCGTTTGGAGTAAAACTCAGTAAGGTTCAATTAACTTAGTATCAGGAGAAAGAAAAGAAGTGTCATACAGGAGAAAACTTGGGTGTCTTTGCCAGCACTCATGGAATTTAAAAAAATTTAACCATTAACAAGTTTCAGAAAAGGTAAAAGCAGTTCTGCTATACTAAATATTGCTCCTGTAAGAATGTAAAGGGGAAACAAGCACAAACCTACCCTAGTTCCCAAAGCATGACATCTCACTATGAAGAAAACAAAACTAGATGTCAAATGGCTTCTATTTTTACGACTTCAAAGAGAGATTTCTTTATGCAAGCAGACTGGGGAAGGGGAGAGAATCAGATCATTCATCTTCAATTGACCCAAATGTCACCAAGACAATATTATAAAATACAGTCTACTCAGGGTGTCCTCAGCAATACTTAAAAAGGAAAAGCAACAAGACTTAGTGTGTTCAAAGTACCTAACACTTTCTCATCAGAGAAAAAAATATGACCAAATAAATAAGAACTGCATGGGTACAACAGTTCAGAATCCTACAAGGCTGTTGGGAGCCTCCCAAGCCTCCATTCACATGCACCAAACTATATGGGGAATTGAAGTTGTTTGCTTTTACCACTACCCTATGCTCAAGTCCTTCCAGAATACTTTAAACACCCAAAATAAAAGTGCTGGACAACAAAAAATATTGAATTATTGTCCTTTCAGAGGAAGGTTAATGTTACAAAGACCAAACACATGCACACACACATATATACTGAGTTAAGATAGCATTTCACAGTAAACTTGAAATTCTACTCCTTTTGACTCATATCCTCTGGAGTCCATCAGAAATCTAACAAAACCTTGCTCTCCTTCCTCTCGTTTTGTCAGCCAGTTGGAAACATGCCTCAGATTAGTTCTGCACAGTGAACGTCCACTGTGCAATTTGAATTAGAGTTCTAATTTGGACTTCAGCTGGGTATAGGGGGAAAGAAAAGCTGCAGCCTAGTTTGGTTAGAAAGTGGGAAGGTACTTTCATCCCCCTATTTCCACTGCCACTTTGGGAAGAGTTGGGGGAAAAAGGAAAAGTTAGCTCTGTCCCTGCTCTGTGCAGCTAACTTGGGGAGGAACGCGTGGAGAGAACTTTCTCTCCTCATTGTACCTTGATTTTTGGGAAGGTAGAAGTCATATTCCAAGGCACATTACGTATGCAAGAAAGTATGTAATGATCTTGTATATCCTGTAAGAAATCATAAGCTATAATACATTAGTCCACTATAGACGCTATTTCAAGAGTATTGGTTAAGCACAACTTTTCAAGAAAATTTAACAAAAAAGGGAAACGGAAGCTTTTTAACTAGATAAAATCTAAGCAAACTAAGTCAATTAAAAAAAAAATAACATGTTTTCTATAAGTTTTCCCTCTTGCTTTCAGGACAAATGCACCACTTCACAGGACAAAAGAATTTGCTAACCAAAACTGGAAGGAACTGGGAATACTAAAATTAGGGCTTATAATGGAAACTGGTTCAAAATTTACATCTTAGTTTTTTGCTAAATGATACAAAGAATTTCACTTGTAAAAAATAACCCCATGACTTCAACGGACAACTCACATTAAGTGACACATGGACAAAAATAACTGTATGAATGTCTGCTTAATGGGAGAAAGCATTCCTGTCCCCCCACACTGTGCAAGAGTACATTTACATCACCAAAATGAAACATGCAAAATAACTGTGGCAGTAAGCCAAACTACATTTTAAGGTGAGCTGAACATAATCCACTAAAAGAATTTAAATAATACATTGAGTCAATGAGTCTCAAACCCTGGAATTAAAAGCCAATTTTCTTCAATATAAGAATGCAGGACACCCTGCCCCACCACAACTTTTGAGGTCAGGCTTTAAAAATACGGCACAATATTTCACATACTGGGGGCTTGATCCTGAAAGGGATGCAGGACAGATACTACTGGATGCAAAGGATCTGCAAAGTCATATCAAGTGTTGAAACCTGGCCTCTGACTTCAGCAGATACCATGTGTACTCCTTAAACAGGATTATCCACTGAGCCCACATGGATGGTATCAAACTTGTTTTATTCTCTGTACCCAAGATTTCAGATTATGAGTATTTATGCTTCTGCACCTACAGTGGAGGCTTACTCTCCAGCTCATGGAAAAACAACCACCTGCTCAGTAACTACCAACCCCTTGCTTCTGAATGGTTCTGGGTACTTTAGTCAAATGGCCCTTGGTCCCTTTGCATGTGTACAGAGATGTAAACATTAACTTCTCAAATCCTCTATCCATGTCTGAAAACTAAAATACTGCAGCACACAACGCCAGAGGGTCATAAGACCACAAACCATGGATTATTAGCAGGGAGGGTATTTTTTCTTGGAGTGAGGAGAAATGGGGAAGGATGTGATGGGTTAAGTCACAGGGAGAAGGAGTCTTGGTTTGCTGGTATTTTCTTGTGTAGATAAGAGAGTGGAGCAGAGTAAGGAGCCATGTGGAAGCGTATTTACAGAGCTACTGTAAAAACTGTATTTAGTTGAAAATGAAATCAACATTTATTAAATTATTATATCGACCAATGAAAACACACCTTTCTTTTAAAAAAAATGCAATGGGAAAGTTGATAAAAATCAATTATTTAAATCCAGTTTTAGGCTTGCTGATTTAAATCAGTTATTTAAATGGACCCGATATAAAAATCAATCCACCCCGATTCAAGATGCGAAGAAGTTTTTACCCATTACCACAGACTGTATAATGCACTGACAATAAAATGAAAGACTTCACTTGACATCAGTTTGACTCAGGCCAAAATACTTAAATCTTCATATACTGAAATTTATTCTAAAATATTCAGACCCATATGATGTGTTTTCATACATAAACTATTTTGTCTAGTCAAGTTAAGGAAACAGAAGTGTCAAAAGCAGAGTGAAACTACAGAAGCGAATATGAAACTAGCACCAAGTTTTGTTTCCCTCTGCTCCCCACACCAAACATAAAAACGTGGACTCCGGGCTCTGGAATGCATTATATTACAACAGGGAAGTCTTCGGACAAAATAAAGGACATCGTGCAAGCTGCACTACACCTACAGTGAATTCAAACTTCAAAGAATAGGTGGCAAAGCACACTAATTACACCTGCTTCTTCTTTTTGAGATTCACAGAAGTAGCATAATAGCTATTCTGGATGAGCTATGCGTATTGTCCTACAGATTAAACTACCAGCAGTAGCTGCAGTTTAGTAACCGCTAGTGTATAAAACAGTCGCACTCTGAAGTTGCAAAAGGCTTAATGCTAACAAGTGTCCTGCTGCTTTCTCAAGTCACCCTACCTATAAGAGGCTGCCCTTCCTCTTGGCCACTGACAACTGCCACAAGTGTTTTGAAAATATTGGCATATGAACTTTTGCCACAAGACTTAAAAAAACAAGAGGCATCACTGTAAACAGTATGAGTTAGCAGATGTCTACAGGAAAAACAGTATCACCATGTCCAATCAGGTACAAAAGTCTCATAATGCAATCTTGCAAGTCATTTTGCAACTAGCACTGTAATTCTATCCAAGAAAGCTACTTGGTAAACATAAGGTCATTTGCACTGTTTTTTGTTGGGGTTTTATTTATTTATTTTTACAAAAGCAGATTTTTAAATACCCAGATATTTATTAAATTCTTAAATGTTCAAAAAGCATATTCAAATATTATTTTTCCTTTTTTTTAAATTCTGGAAGCGCAGATCAGCTTCACAATCTATTTATCATTTACGACAATTAAACACAAGCCATCACAGAGCTTGACAGTAACTTGACGCTCATTAGTCTGCATATGTAACAAATGTCACCACTGTAGGGATACACAGTATTTAGTAAAGACAGAATTTTTAATCACAGGGATGTGGTGCACTAACTATAGTTGTGGCAGTCCATTTTTATAAAAATGGCATCATATGACAAGACTGAGCCAGAAAGAGCATCATTAGTACCCAGGGAAATTTTCACTTGCACTTTGACACAGTCCTCAGAATCAAAACGCTTCCTGATTTTGCCAGCAGGAGGGATTTTTAGAAACTGTTCTCACCAGCACTATCACCCGCACTGGCATGAGTGCTCTGACTGGGTTAGTGAAGGCCATGTTTGATGCCCTGTTCTTTCTGCCGCTGCTAGGATTTTGTTAACACAATTGAACAATCATTGTGTTTACACCAAGACTTCTGGTACTGAACCAGTGCAGCACAAATGCAATCTTTCAAGGCTTTATTTTACAAGATTTAAATCCTGCATCGTCCTGAACTGAATCCCCATTTGGAAAGATTCCCATCCTGACAGAAACAAAGTTAGCTGGTTTAATACAAGATTTTATATTTACCCAACTGAATAGTTGGGGGGAAAAAAACATTATTTGTAAGCTCTCAGGCACAGACACCCTTCTTCAGGCATAGAGGGAGTCTGCTGTTGTTTTCTCCAGGGCCAAAAAGAAGCTTAAGCCACAATGCAGAACTTGCAAAGAGCAAGTTTTCCAACTATGCAGTTGGGTTTTATTTAACAGAAGATATCACACTTACCCAAATAACCTTGTCTGCCTATGTCCTTACACCAACACCCCCCCTCACCCCAAAACATCCCGAGGGGGCACTTCAACATGCCGTTCCCTAGACAAGTGACTGGTTTCCAACTCAGTGGCAGGGCTGCAGGAGGCTGACCAGAAAGCCACCTTTACCCCAACAACCACTGCCTGGAAAAGAAGTGCAGAACTCTCAAACTCTTGGTTCAGAGGCGATACCTTTTATTAGATGAGCCAAGAAAGATTTCTTAGTCAGTCTAATAAAAGGTATCACCTCTGAACCAAGAGATGATCTGAACTAAGAAACATTTCCTAGTTGGTCTAATAAAAGCTATCAACCCTGAACCAAGAGTTGTAAAGTTTCACATTTCTTTTAGTCTCAGACCTACACGGTTACTAAATACATCCCTGAACGTATCTGGAGCAAAGGCACACTCAACCTCCAGGCCCATCCCAGCCACCACAGGAAGACAAGTAGCTCCCACCCAGAACCCTCAGCACCCTGCAGCCTCCAGGACACCCTCCCAACCCCTTACTTCAAGGGGTTATTTGGCCCCAGCAGTCTTTCCAACCCAGAGCAGGGGGACTGGACCCGATGATCTCACAAGGTCCCTCCCAGCCCTGAACTTGTGGAAATCTGCGACTCGCCCCAGGCACTGCAACCGGCTCGGGAAGCGGGAGGGGTTTGTCGCTCCTTGAAGCGGCCCAGCCTCGGGCACGGAGCAGCGAGCCGGACTCAAGGGCACAGAGCCGCCGCCGGCCCCCGCGCCGTAACCCAGCCTCCCCCAGGACTCACGTGGCGAGCTTGCGGGTCCAGAAGAGGCCGCCGGGCCAGAGCTCGCGGAGCTGCACGGCGCGGCCCAGGTTGCCTTTGATGCATGCGAGCAGGGAGGCGGCCTCGGCCTCCAGCCGGGCGCCGTAGGGCAGCAGGCGGTTGTACGCCACCTCCTTCTGCGGCCCGGCACCGCGCCGCTCCTCCCCGCCCGCGGCCATGGCTAACGGCCGCCCAACCGCCGCCGCGATGGCCGCGCCCGGCCCCGCCGACTCGCGCAGCAGCGGCTCCTGGTGACGAAGCAACCGAGCGCGCGCGCGGCGCCCCCCCCGCTCCGCGCGCGGAGGTCACTTCCTGCCCGAGGGGAGGGAGGGGGCGGGGCAATGACGGAGGCTTGGCTGAGGGGGTGGGGCCACGCTCCCTCAGACTCCGCTATGGGGAGGGGGCGAAGTTAACTGTCTGCCCCCGTTGTACTCGTGCTCGGCTCTTGACGATAGTCCGTGGCCCTAGTAACGGGCAGCGGTTGAGGGGTGGGCGGTGTTAATGAGCCCCCGCCTCCTCAGCAGGGGCGCCTCTCCACGTCCTTCTGCCCTGTTTCGGGTTTTTGAGGTCATTTCTCCTCAATATTGATTTATTTTCCTCTCTGCCTTTGGCTTTTTTTATTTTTTTAAGTGTCCTCCGAACCCCCATTTCAGGGATGTACTCGATAGCCGTGTTGGTCAGAGACAAAACGAAATGCAAAACTCTAGAACTCTTGGTTCCGAGAGGATACCTTTTATTAGACCAACGAGGAAATGGCAACAAAAAAAATCATCTTTTTCTACAAGCTTTCAGGCTCAAACGCCCTTCCTCGTTCATTTTCCCAGAGCCCGAAAGCTTGCAGAAAAAGATATCTATCTATATCTATCTATCTATATATATATATTTGCCATTTCCTCAGTCTAATACAAGGCATCATGTCTGAACCAAGACTTATAGATTTTTGCATTCCCCCATTTCAGCTTTTTTTTTTCTTTTAGGTACCCCCTCCCCTTTTTCTTCAGGTGTTCTTCCCGTGTGCTGACCAGGCCAAAAATCCCTGTTTTCTTCCCATTCATCATGCCTGCCGTTCACTGACCAAGCTAAAGTCCTGTCCCATCCCGTTCTCCCCCTTCACTGTTTGCTGGCTTGGCCAAAATCCAGTCATGAGTTTCCCTGCTGATGATTATTCACAGCCTTAGGGGAGTTTGCTGCTAGATGCAGACTTTAATTCAGTCTCCCTGAACAAGAGCACAAAAAGGCTTGTATCCTTTGTTAAGAACAAAGAAAAAGCAAGTCCTGCCTACAGCTACTGCAAAATTGCCTGGATTAGAGACCAGCCCTTCTCCTGTGAATGGTGTGGGTTAGCATCACCTGTGCTTAGGAGATGGGTTTTGGCTTGGGTTTGTGACAGGATCAGTTGACCAGCATCATTTTTGTGACAGACTCAACTCACCTGCTTTGTCTAAGAAGCAGCTTATTCAGTTAGGAGAGGGATCAATGTCCGTAGTCCTAAAGGCTCACGTAGGCAGCACAGAACTAGAGATCTCTGTGGTGACTTGGGGTCTGAAGTGGGACAAGCCGAGCCAACCCTGCTCAGGGGGCTGAAGATCTTCAGGTATCTAAACAGATAAGTACTGCTGATATTCTCAAAACCGGTACCAAGCTGCAGCCAAAACCTGTAAGCATGCCCCAGGTACCTACTTTTCTGCAGCCTGACCTCACAGATGCCTGAGTTATCATCAGTGGACATAAATCCTGATCCACACAGGAGCTGTTTGGGTCCCTAGCTCAAGTGGGACTCCTGGAAGAGGGGTTCTTAAAATAAGCATTTTCTGGCCTACCTTGTCAGTAGGGCACTAGTTCATTGGGCAATTGGGGAGTGGGGGAGCTTACATCCACAGAGTTCGTGCTGTTAGTGAACTCCTGGGACATGCAGCAGGGACCTCTCACATCCCACTGCTTTAACCACCAAGCTATTGGATAGTCTGCCTGGATTTCCTGTTTTGTTTTTCACTTGTGAGTGGGTGGATTTTATAGCTAGACTGGGGGAAGTATGCGAATCAATACATCCAAGAGTGGGAGACTGAAATGCCAGAGCAAGAGGACCACCTGTTTATCAGCCTGCAAGGAGAAACCGAGTAGTCAATCTGATTCCAGATCAAGAAAACTCTGCCCATTTGATGGTCATTTGACATACTAACTTCTTCAGTCAGTGAAGTGAATTTCAGATGGTGCCTAGTTCTCTCATTGACTTCAGTGGGTGTAGGATGGAAGCCCATGTTGGGTATATGACAAGAGTACTGATAGCTGTTATCTCCAGCTGTCTCCTAAATATAATTGTTAATTGAAATTCCCTTCAAGAGTTGCACTGTAACCCGGCAACAGCTGCAAACTGATTAGATTTAAAGCTACTGACAAGGGCAAATTCAGTTTTCTGATCTTTCCCTTTACAGGGGGAAAACAGCTGGCTTTGAATGCTGAAACAATAGCCTACAATTATAGAGTTACAGAGAGTGGAAGAAATATGACAGACAACCTGAGGAGAAAGCAAGCAAGCAAGCTAGAGCTGCAGTAAGCAGAGATTTCTGTGCAATTTTCCTGGTGAAAGAATTCCCATCAAATCCCTCTATGGGTTCTATCTTGTAAAGTTTTATTTATTCACATCCCACAGTCATTAACCGTATGTGAGCAAAGAGAAAAACAGATTTGCAAGATACAAAAAAATTAGTGCAAAGACTGTTACTTCCTTTTGGAGGAAACAAGGCATTAGTGCCATCATCTTTAGAAAAGCAAAGGTTTCTACAGTTATGTTTAAGTACATAAACTAACATTTTCACACAAGTGCCTAAAAATGAGCATTTACATTCATCTTTATGGAAGTTCAGAGCATTCAGCATCCAAAAACTCAGACAGCTTAATACAGTGCTTTACCTGTTGATGGTTCAATGTTTATAGTTAAATTTTCCCTATTTTTTCTATAAATAAGCTCCAGTTTTCTGTCATTTATAAGTTTGCCAACTTTAACTATTTGAGCTGAAATTGTTCATATTAATTCTCTATCTCAGATTTTTTTTTAAAGTTTCCACAAAACTTACTTGTTCGTGTTGCATAATGAGGCTGGGGGGGGATGTGGAGAGGGAAGTTATTTTTACCAATTTGGGGGCAAAAAGATTTCCAACTATTTCTTTAAAAAGGTCTGCTACTTTTCCAGGTTTCTAGAAAAGGGAATAATCAGAAGATGTGTGCCCATATTTAATGATTTAGGGATTGTATTGAATGCTCTTTTTAACAATGACACAAAAAAAGACTGAAGTTAAACCCATTGATTTGCTTTTTTGCTTAGGAGTGCTTTGTTATTAGTCATAGTCCTAATCTCTTGGGACTAAACATTCTGGGGCGGGGCATGCTTGAGAACTGGTATTTAAGCAAACAATTAAAATGTATTCCTTGTTTCTTTAGACTGTTATTTGAAGTAGCTTTAGGACAAGCTTGCTTGTTGCTCAGTGTCTTTAAAATACTTTTTTCTCTACCTCAAAAACCTTTATTCACTAATGAGCATATTACATATATGCATCAGCCAAGTCTTCTCACACATCAAATGGATTGTGGCCGACAAAGAGAAATCATGTTTAGAACTGGTGCAGATGCTGAAGTTCAAAGGTGGGCTCCAGTGTTTAAGTTGGTTGAAAATTTAGATTATTCATTATTTGGATGATTTGAGATTAAAAAAGAAAACTAAAATAGTTCCTTTTTAGGCATGTGTGTCATGTTTAATCCTTTTTTTTTATTTTTTTTATTCCTGTCTTCCTAATAATAAAACCACACATTCTGAAATATTGGTATGACATTGGTATACACCAGAAGCAGATTTAAACACAGTAAAGTGTTAAAAAATTACAGTATTTGAAAACTAGATATAATTTATTGCCAGTATTTAGAATCAGACTCTAATTTGGTTATTTTTTATTAGGTATTTTCAAACTAATTTTAAAACTGTATTCTGTTGCTGTTAATAAACTACATCCCTCTATGTTGCTGTCTATTTAAACATTATTTTATCCATTGTAAATTAACATGGAAGGCCATACTCAAAACATTCTAATCCTGGTATAAATCCTGCTATAAGTTAATTTGACTTCCTGGTACTCTTATATGTACTTGTTATTTTCAGAACCTGTTATATGGAAAGAAGTAGTTCTTGAAATAGTACTATTACGGTAAATAGTCAGAATTGCTAAGTACATATAATATACTTTGCATGTTCAAGGCATTTTATATACACTGACTTATTTGCTATTAGACATGCTTGGTTTTAACATCTTTTCTAAAAAAGGAAATCATTTAACCTCCCCCCCAGTGTTCTGACATTCAGCTGTTTAAAAGCAGCAAGATGATACACTTCTACACAAGCATTTTACTGAGTGAGTCAAAGCTGAATCCATTCTTCAAGTTTGCAACGTGCCTTGGCTGCAGTTGGTGTGTAAAAGCACATTTGGTTCCTGAGTCATATAATAAAGGACTAGCTTTCTGAGCTGGGGATCCATCTGCACCGTTTGCATCAATAGCTCTTTTCCCTCTTAATGTGTAGGAGGACTATCATTTGAGAGCACCCTAAATAAGCCTGCTCCCACCTGTTGTTTCTGGCTGTAGGTTTTAAGAACTGATGAATCCAAGTGAAGTGTGGCTGTGAAGGAAATGCAGTCCCTCCATTCATGAGAAATTTGGAATTTCACCAGTGGCTTCTATTATGCTGAATACTGCTCATACATTCCTTCACTGAACTGGTCACTGCCTTAGGCCATCTAACACCAGGTTTGTCAACAGCATTTACTTGTCACTTGGTGTAAGAGTGTGAACAATGTTAACCAACTATTTTTCCCCATAGTGGATTTTTGTTCAATGTCTAATCTGTCCTTTCAAGGTTGAAATAAATGTGAGAAGCAATGATGGGCAAGCTTCCAGATATTTTGTGGTTTAACTAAGTGCCCCAATGAGGAATTTATTGTATGTGCCCCCATACATAGAGTAAAATTAACTTGTAAAACCCACTTCATGTAGACCTATTTCATAGTGAACAGTTAACTAACTGTTGGTAACCTCCTTCAAACAACAAAACTATAGAATTAATGATAAGACTAGTTAAGCTTGATGAACATTACGCATAGATTAATATGATGTCTAAAATGACATATGTTAAAGTCATGTTAAGAACCATATGGAGGTCTAAGCTGGCCACCAACTCTAGACTAACCACAGTGGGGAGATTTTTGTTTTGGCAGAGGAGTAACACTCTTGAATGCACCTTTTTGATCTACAAATAACTCTCATATTATTGCTACAAGCTTGCTGGCTGTGTATGTGGATGGGGGCAAGAGAGGGAAAAAAGAGGAAACAAACAGAGACAACTGCAAGATATGAGGCAATAGTACAAATATATGATGAACATGAATAAGAATCAACAAGTGATATAAGCATGAAATCAGCTAGAATCTAAATAAGGAAAGGCAGAATTTAATTGGATGACAGCAAACAAAGGGACTGAAAAGTATAAAAGAAGAGTTTTGTGAACAGTGACTTGGGTACCGGGAACTGAAGACACCACTGTGCACATATGCAGAAGTCCCCTTGCCTGATGACTGCACCTGGCCAGCAATGTCACTGAGCAAGGCTATTCATCCCACATGTAATGTTTCGTGCCGCTTTGTTTTGTTTAATCTGTCAATAAATCAGTGTGTCCCATATGACCGGCATGGTCAAAGGTCTCATTTATTGTTGCTGCCCTGGCCACCTGTAAGTCAGGTATAGCACCTAGACCAGGGGGCTGCCACCTGGCCAGTGGGACTGGTTGCCATCTGTCCACCACTGGGGGCCACCAGCCTTTGCTAACACCCAAGCACTCCCTGCCACCTAGCTCTCACCTGCCTTTCCTCCTGTGCCCCCTCCCTCACTACTTATGCCTAGATTGCTACTGCCAACAGCCTTGGAGAAGAACAAATGTTATGTGATGAGGTAGGGTTGGGACATCAGTTCTGTGGAGTTCACCAGAAGAATGAGTTGAGATAAACTGTGAGCCTCAGGACCCTAGGGATGCCATCTCTGCAAACCCTGGCCCTGAAAGACAGAGCCATGGGCTGGATCCACTCTTCAGGGGCTAGATCTGGCCCACAGGCTGCTGATTGTAATCTATACCTCAGTTACAAAACAAAACATTTTGCTTTTTAAAAACTACTAGAGTTGAGGAACCTCAGGAATGCTAAGGGGTGTAGCTCAGTTACATGAGCAGAGCCCTGGTGTGGCCCTTAGTTCTGGGCCCTGCCCCCAAGGCGAAGCAGAAGGTATCCCATTACTGTTGAAAGCAAAGTGTAGAAAGATCCTTGGGTCAGGACAGGAACAGCATTCTCGCTTGCTGTCCCCATATATTTTCTCCTCTTGGCTCCCTAGTGGGCCAGATTCAACTGGTAGGGCAAAGCACGCGCACTTTTGACTATGCCTAGCCTGCAACCTAGTGATTATACTTTCCTGGGAAGCAGAAAGTGTAGGTTCAAACCCCACTCTGAATGAGGAAGGTCTAGAATATTAGTCTTCTTGGCAAGTTTTCTACCTTGGGCTCAAAGGTGGGTGGGTCTTCTTTCTTCTGAGCTCTACATAGAGTTAGATCCTACCCACTTGTGGAAGGAAAGTAAAATCTTCTTAAGTGCCCCAAAATGCTAACTTCAGGTGTACAAGTGCTGCTAACTTATCTCAAAGTGGAGTTGGATTTGGGCCTTTGGGTTTGTGATACTGTAGGTATATGGTAGAGTTGCCTCCATAGGGGTGGTCTCTCTTTCTGCCACCATAGAAGTTACAAGTTTAAAAACTGATCAGAATTGTAGTTATATTACCATCCTCAGTTTCATGTTTTTGCGGTTCTTTGAATTAGCTGGAGATTTAAAATTTACCAAAAATCCAGTGATGAAGTGATATGAATCACAAGGATTTTTTCAGTTATGAACTCTTGCCTACTAAACAGTGTAATTTCTCCATTTTCTCATAAATTTCTAACACAACATAGTTACAACCCGTCCTTACAAAGCCATAACCGAAGTACTCACTAAGGTAATTTCATTAAAACAGTTCAGTTATACGAAGACTGAATCTGTTTCCTCTACTCCTGAATTTGTTTTGTTGGACTGATGGTTAGCTATGACTTAAATCTAAGGAGTTTTTTTCTTCCTATGTAGCAGAACTAGATTCTGATAATCTACTCCTACATAGCTGAGCCTCTCAGAGATAACCCTGAAAACTGTTGGGCCCAGAGGGAGAACAGAATATCAGAGTTGAGTCTTGCCATATAAGTCTTACAGCTGAAATTTTGCCAGGTTACTTGGCAAAATTTCAACTGTTGTGTTATGGGGGTTGGTACACAGAAAAGAAAAAAAGACCACAAACAGAAAATGGATCTCTTTCTAATATAAAATAAACTCTCTAGGGTCACTGTAAGGTTCAACGAAAGAGGTATCACATTTTTAGTCTTTCAACATTGGAAGATTGCTTTTATGTTCTATCTTCTGCCAAGCAGAAACCAAGAGCATGCAACGGCAGGGGCTTTACCAGAGTGGATTCTGGAAATTATACAACCTTTGGATATCCAGGAAATACAGTACCCTTCACAGCCTGCAGTCTTTCATGTCAGATATTATCATGAAATATTGTGTTGCGTCAAACAACTGGTCTTGGGCCGAGACCGTAGCTTATCCTGTTCCAATTGTACCACAAACCACAGAGCTCCCATGGAAGTTTTTTCAGCTGCAGATACATCTACCAAGCCTTCACAGGGAGTTCTCACTTCTCTGGATTTGTGGGTGTATTCATCTCTCTTCCACCATTGGCTACAGGATTATCTCAACAGGTCACAAAGCTCCAGTAACCTACCAAGAAGATTATATACAGACAACTGCTAACTTTAAGATCAAGCCCAGTTGTGAAATCTTTGCTCATGACTAACAGTACTTCACAGACATAATCCTAATGAAGAAGTCAACGATACTTTACATATAGTGAAATACTAAAGCCTCCTGCCTACTGTGATATCACAGTCTTCTATAAAAACACGGCCAAAGCAGTTTTGATTTTCCTTCCTGATGAAAGCTTGGGACAATTATAATATGGTAAGAAACAGCTGCATTCTCAAGATCCCCCATAATAGAAAGTTGACATGACACTCTTTGAACCAAGTGGTTAACTAAAACTTTGGCAGGTTTCCAAGTAGGATCACAAATTGGTGATGGAATCAAGTACAAGCCTATTTAGTTACAAAAAAAATTAAAGAAAGAAAGCCCTGTTTCCCCACACAGGTGAAATCAACAGGAGACATCTTCACTTTGTTTCTTCAGCCACAATTTAGTCCCAAAAGCTCTCTCTACACTTTTCAGAACCATGCTCCTAGTGATTATTCAGGCTGTATCTTCTTCTTTTCTGCTCTTTTTGTGCCCATTTTTTAAGTGTATTGCATAGTTTCACTGTCTTACACATACATACCTCAACAGTATGGAGCAAAGCTTCTCCCAGTAGCATAACTAAGGAAAGGGGGTGACAAGTGGGGCATCAGCTACAGGTGCCAAGTTGGGGTGGGGCAGGAGGCACAAAAATAGTAGCTGCCACCATCAATGTACCTACATCTGCAGCCCCCCAGGTGCAACACTGGCCAGTTATGCCTCTAGCATCACCTCCCAATTCCTGAGCCACCATACATGTGCCTTTGTTTTGGGCACTGATGTGTGTCCATCACTGGGTGGAGGCCCCTATTATTTCAGATAAGTGATTCCATAAAGGAACATAGCAAAACTCTTACAGTCATCTTAAATGAAGGGTGGTGGTTATATCCCAAAGTTTAAACTAGCCTAAAACCACATTCCCACCTTGGCTCTGCACATTGCTCTAGTGCAGCCTAAACTGGTGATACTATAAACAAAGCATCCCAAGGAGAGAAAAAATAAATTTTTTAACAAATAATATAAGTCTGAACTACTTACATACCTGTCTTACTGCTAGGGTATGCTAAGACTGCAAATTGAAAAGCAATTTTAATGTTGCCAACATCTCTTTGGAGATTTCAGATTCTTGCTTAGTTTTCTTTCAGACAATCAAGAGTTGCCATTTATAATGTTCACGGAGTGTGTCTATTGTTTGTGTGGGAACTCCTAGCTGAGAGACTCAGGGGACAACTATGCTGAAATCCTGTCTTTTTATCAGTTTTAGATGGTCTGAATGGATAATCTAGAGTAGGGTTCTCAAGCTTGTTCATGAAGGGCCACTTTGGGGGCAGGGAGAATGACACCACACTGAGAGGCCACATAAAATGCAATGAAGTACTTTTATGTTCGCTAGATATAACATGATCTATCTTACATAAAGAAGGAGAATGCAGAATCATTGTTTAATTCATGCTCAAGTGAGATTCATGCAGCTGATGTTTCTTGTCAATAAGATGTATTGGGCTACTTCATGTAACCATCACCCAGAACTTTTAGCATGTTAGTTTCTATTGGGCTGTAGAGAGGGTGAAAGAGAAGGGAAGCTAGGCTGGGGATGCAGCCCAGTCTGCAGGGAGGGACTCCCCCAGGCAAACCCGAGCTGGGGTCTGGGGCCAGGGAGGAGAGAAACACTCCTCAGTTTTCTAAGAGTATTACACAGTACATCAACAATCTTTAACAATGGATGACAGGGCTTCTGCTAAAGTTTGTCAGGTGGTTACTACTGAACAGTCAATGTCTACAGCCTTGTCCATCGACAGGTTCTGTTGAGGATTCCTACATACGGGCACTTTCAAATGCAAGTGGCCTTTAGGATCTTTGGGTTCTTGTGTCAAAATGGACTCTAAACTTTAAGTACAAGTTCCTTAAGGCTAAGTACAGACAGTCAAAAAGCCTAAGGCTGAATTGAAACAGTCTTTGCAGGTTAGTCTAAACTGCATAGATTAAATTGAAACAGAAGTAAACAGACATTTACCTTTGATTTGGGAAATGCAGCCACCTGTCTGCAGTGGCTCAGGAGGGGCACTAGAGCAGGGCCCTTTGGCAGTGTGTTCACTTCCTCTTTCTGCTGCCCCTGAAGTTGCTGGGATTTGCAGTCCAGAATTACTGCAGCAAGACTCTGCCAGGTTGCTGATTACTTCCTCTTCCTGCTTCTAAGTATCTCTGGGATTTGTAGTCCACAGTTGCAGCCAGCAATAAGTTTGAGTGGGGGGGAAGGTGTGTTTCTCTCCTCCCTGGCCCCAGACCCCAGCTCAGGTTTGCCTGGGGGAGTCCCTCCCTGCAGACTGGGCTGCATCCCCAGCCTAGCTTGCCATCCCTTCCACCCCCTTGTCAGCCAGACTTCACTCCTCCAGCTAGGGAGCAGAGGGGTGGGGCCAGCCCTGCTCTCTGGAGCAGACAGCAGAGCACAGCCCAGCCCAGGGCTGGAAAGCATGCTGGCAGACTGTGATTTAAGCTGAACCAGGAAGAGATCTGGGATAGAAGTTTCATTAACCAGTTTGACCCAAATCAGTTAAGTCTGATACTATATTCAACCAGGTTTATCTTAAACCAGTTTCAGTCATTTTGAAACTGGTTTATATGCACTAAGCTTCTGTTCTGTTACAAGCTTAAACCAGTTTCTAATCAGTTGAACAGGTTTATGTGCATCTTCTGTTCCCTAACCTAAGTGTGTCAAATATTAAATATTTTTTCAGCACAGATGGGTCAAGACAAAGGCACCCCAGTAGCCTCTCTCAACTCTGACAATGTTAAGTCACACACAGTTGAGTGGTGACATGACTTCCCCTTCTCAAAGCTTATGCAATTGTTTTGCAACACTGTCAAACCAAATAACAAAGTTTCTGTAATAGGGGCAGAATCCTATAAAGCTACATAATGTGGATGTATAAAGAATTGTTCAGGTTTAAAATTCTCCCTCAATTATATGCCCAAGGCAACGTGCTTCTTTAAAAATAAATAATAAATATAAAAATACACCTTTCTTTGGATTCATTTCAGATTGATGAGTGTAATGCTGCCAATGATAGATTTATCAGTTTCTGTTTAAAAATTTTAGCATATAGCAGGCTATCATCTAGTATGGGGTAGCCAACTTGTGGCATAGACAGCTTCTATGTGGGGCACACAGCAGATCAGGAAGAGGAAAGGCAGCACAGTGGCAGATAGGGCAGAAAGTGGAACAGCAGATTGGGTAGGGAACATAAGGCAGGAAGCAGAGCAGCAGATCAGGCAGGAAAAGGGGATTGGAAGGGCACTCAGGGTGCAGGGCTAATTTGTGGCACACCTACCTATAAAAAAAAGGTTGGCCCCTACTGATCTAGCAAATGGGACAAGAGGCATGCCATTCAATAGCCTCTCCATTCATTTTGGGAATGTCTGGTACACTGCGTGTGCCAAAAAAGTCACTGCTTTACCTTGCCACAGGCCTTGTCTTCTTGTTAAAGCAGTATTTCCCCCTTTTGTTGGAGCCACTTGCACTTGCCCATACCTACTTTTAAGATACAATATTGTTGGCTGAAGATAGGGTTAGTAGCTGAAACAACAGCAATTGCAAATTCTGAATTTAGCATAATCTTAAACTATGACAATATGTGCTTTAGCTTGCATTTTAGTGGTAAGCAATAACATGGGAAATAGAAAAAGAATCTATTAATCAAATTAATATTAGGCTAGGACAAGTGCAAATAATTGCTTTTTAGATAATGCCTGATAGTAGATACAAGTAACAACTGAAGTTTTGCTTTTTGATAAGAAAAAAAAATGAATTGTATATAGTCAGTTAAAATCCATTTGAAAGAATAAAGTGTCTCTGTTAACAGAGTGTGGTAAGGTGGAAATGTATAAATCACCCACTGCCAGCCTCAACCATTTTCAAGAGGTTTATGCCAAATTACAGAAGTGTGGCAAGAGTAGGAGGTCTGAAAAGCCTGTTTCTGGCTGACTGCAGAATTAACCTTTGTAGATGTAACAACTAGCTTAGTTAGCAAAGAACAGAAAGCAATTAACATGTCCAGCAAAAGGTCTGAAAAGACATTGCAGAAGGAGACTTTGAAATAAACACTCCAAATACATTAGATCATTCTTAATTGAAAATCTGAGTAGTGACTGATATAACCATGTGTTGGATACAGTTCTGAAGTTTCTAAGGTAAGTCATAAAAACAAGGCAACCTTATCAGCAAAAGTCATAAACCAAGGTAAAAAGGAAACAAAAAGCAGCATTCTTTGACAGTGATGAAATCTTCCCTTCAACAGTAAGAAATCCTCCCTTCCAAAACTGTGACTTTCACAAAGCCATAACACTGGGTCAGCTCACACCCAAAAGTTAAAGTGAAACAAATGCAACTCTTCTGCTGAGCACCAGTCAGCAACAAGAAGGGCCAGATTACATTTGAGGGTGCCCCATGAATTATACTAGTGACTCAAGACCTCACCCAGAAATCTGGGAACACTCAATAAACTAAACCCTGTCCTCCCAAGCAACATAAACATGAAGCCCAGATTTATTACAGAAAATAAATATCAAAAAACCCACCAAATACAATTTTACAACATTATTAAATATAAGACAAGTCTATAGGTGGCACCCTCTTGGGGAAGCTTCACCCATGCCCAGAGAGTATGGGACTCGGGGCTCCCCAAACAATAGTTCTGGAGGCCTGCACCCTTCAGCAGAGGGCTGGAGAGGGAGGCCTACACCAGAGAGTCCTATGAGCTGTATCTTGGGTTCACTGTGCCATGGGGAACAGCTCAAGACCATGGGTCCTTCTGCATTACAAGGAGCACTAGCACTCTACCACTTCTCTGGCAGCAACAATCTCTACTTCTGCATGGTGGCTTTCAGGAGTTAACTGTGGCTTTCATCAGCATACCACACCCCAAAACTCCTATTCCCAATCCCTGCTCTGATGGGCAGAAAACTACAAAGAACTTGAAGGAAAGGTCAGACCTATTTTAGCTTGGGCCTGAACTACAAATAGCACCCAACTATACCACTTGGTTGGGGCAAACTACAAAAAGGGACAAGAGGAAACCCAGGCAGCACCCCCAAATACATTAGTTATGGTAGATTATCAAGGCCTGGCAGGCGAGTGGAGGGGGGGGGGATCTGGATTAGGGGAATGTAGCATACCCCTAAGGGGTGTTGCAGTCCCTTGCAAGGCAGCACCTGTTACAGTAGCTATATGGAAGAGCAGATTGAATTTGGTATATTATCCAGAGTGTGACAGTGCGGGGTCCTAGAGGTGGCCGTGATCTCCCCTAGTGCCCCCTACCATGCCAACGTGATATAAACAGCACCTTCACATCTCGCCCGCCACATCTTTGGTGTTAACAATGTATAAGGGAGGCTGCCTTTTGTCCTCTGACACAGTACCCTGATGTATCCCAGTCTGGGTTCTATTTTGGGCCACTCAGTGCACCCCAGCCTTATGGGCTATGCGTGGCTCCAACCACCCTTGTACCACGCCCCAAGCCTAGCAGATGTACCGGACATTAGTTGGTCGACTTCCTTTTCCGTGCTTCACAGATGCTTGCTGGCTTGTCTTGCAGCCTGCGCCCCACTGGGGCTTCTCGCAACTGCCTGTACTGGGGCTGGGGTCATTGCACCCCAAATGCTGTGCCTTCTGGCACCGGGGTCCCCACGCTACCGTGGAGCCCCTATGAGGTCTCCTCCAACCCCTAATAGCCTCACCCAGTCCACTGGTGCAACCACAAGAAAAGCAATAACACAAGCCAAATTGGCTATAACACAAATCTAAGCCTCCTGGCTGAAATGTTCTCCAAAACCACACCACATCCTTCACCCGTGTAACTAGCAGCTCGTACATCCAGGCCTTTTCCCTTTTTGCCCCCTTCAGGGCCGAGCTATTTTCCCTGGTTGAGCAGTGCTCCTTCTGTCTAGCTCCCAGTTGTGAGAGAATTCACAGCCTCCTGTCTGGGTCTTATAGTGGTCAGCCCTGCCCCTTCTGGTCAGCTGACTCACCAGGTGTGGGGCAACCAGCACCTGAGCCCATATTGCTGCTTTTCCAGTAGCAGGCACCTTAGTGCTCTGCTACACAGAGTATCACCTATTAATAATAGGTAAGAATCTTTTAAGAGTTACTTGATTTAATTTTCTATTGTGAACACACTGTACCTGGTGTTTCAAGCTTTTCCCCTAACCAGAACTATGATCAATTCTTGGGCTTCAGCCAAAGACTCTGTTATGTCTTCCTGATGCATTTCTTCAGTGGCTTGTAGTGCCTTTTCCATCTTTGCTATTGATAAATAAGAAGGCTATTGATACTGGAAGGTCCCACCTAACAATCCATGGACCAATATGATACAGCCAGGAGCAAGAGAACAACTACCAATTCTTAATCATAGTAAAAGGTATTTCACTAAATACCTACAATACACTGCACCAGGCAACTTCATATTTTTTTCCTGTTATTGCTAATTTCCCTTGTTTTACAAGACCAGTTGACCACTATTTTTAATCATTCAATAGCATTATAAACCAGGCTAGAATCTCTTTATGCTTCTTCTGTGTTAGACACAGAACTGTCTGTCTAGGGGTCATGGCAGCAGGATTCCATCTCCTTTCACTACTGGCTATATTTTATGGTATGTAGTTTCAAGGAAAGATTAAAGTTTCTTGGCAAATTACACTGTCTTTCACAGTACCTCTGTCTAATTGGCACTGCTCCGAAAATTAAGTCCAGCTGAGCACCTGTTCATTGAAATTAGTCCATTGTCAGTGCATCTCAAAAGTCTTTTGGGTTATAAAACCATACATCTCCTCAGGTTCTTTGCCAGTTTAGATGGCTTTTTATCTCCTCCTAGCTCTTGGCTGTCCCTAGCCTAGGTCAGGCTGATGGTGGTCTATAAACTACATATCAAAGGCTGGTACCAGTTCTAGATCCATGAGTCATGTTAGAGTTAAGTTCTGCAGCACTAATCAGAGCTAGGCTAGGCTACTCAAGTTGCCTGCCAAAAGCATGCCCAAGCTATTCATCATTCCAGCCACAAATTTGGCCTATAATTGAATTAAGACAGTCTCCCAGTATTTGAAAAGGCGTCCTCTCATTTTTCTGAGTTTGGTGAAGAGTTGCTCAGGATTTACCAAATCATTAATTACCTAATTAAGATGAATACTAATAATCAAATAGCAAATATTGTAAAAAGCTATCTATAGTATAAGCAGTCTAGTTATATTTGAACCCAAATCGTCTTTATATTCATCTAATATAATATTTTTCAACAGTTTCTATATGAGTTTACATATAGATGAAAAATAAATGGCAAATACATCTCTCATCTTAAGCCCTGGCACAAATAAGATTTTATGTTTAAGCAGAAACATGAATAAACATATCCAAAGTAACTCAGAAATACAGAAGCAACATACAGACATTTCCCCAACTATAAATATCCTCCTTAACATCTGAAAAATTTAAGATACTGGGTATTATTCTAGCTATTTCTTAAGGAAAGCAGCTACAGTAACTGCAGCTTTAGAGTTTTGTGCATGATTAAAGTAAAGGGTTCCCCCTCCCCCTTTGTAAAGAAGAGGGATAAGAAATTTTTACATCTTGCATTGTAGCTTTGATAACATAGATGAAACACCACTCTTTGAAGTATCCTGAAAAATATCCTGACATTTTTTCACACTAGTAGGATTTTTTTCAAAACATAAATAACTTACAGAATGTATTTTGTTATACATCAAAAACATCTTTTATACAAGATGTCTTCTTGATAAGACACTATTTATGGCTTGTTTCCAATTGACCAGGTGGTTTTTATGACCTACTGTTGTAGGATACTTACAGTTTGCAATTAAATACGCTTATCGATGGAACCTTCTTTACAAAGCATGAAGCACACAAACTAAGACTTATTGTTCATCTCCCAAAACATAGTGTAAAAGACAATGAAGTTGAATATTAAAACAAAAAACAGGTTGTACAGCACAGTTTGGATGGAGATAATGAACATGGTTATATGGCTAAGTAGGTGTCACTTGGGTGATTAACCAGAACGTAAGGCAGGGTGGCACTTTGCAGCCCACCTAATTCAGAGAAGCATGAGCTTTCATAGGCAACAACCTATGTCTACATTGCCACATGTAGAAACTCATGCCCCTCTGAACCCATTAGATTCTAAGGTGCCATCCTGCACTACCTTCAGCCCTGTCCTAACATAGCTAGCCACCTCTCTCCACTGGTGATTTTTAACTGATGGATAGAAAGCAGAGTTTGTGAAGGAATTGTCTTCAATTACTTGAAATATTTAGTATAATTAAATAATCAACAAAAGCCATGTATAAAAATAATAAGAACATAAAAAAAGTGACATACTAGGTTGGAGCAGTGGTCCCTCTAATCCAATATCCTGTCTCTGGTGCTGGCAGAAGTGAAAGCCTTGAACTAGATATCTCAAGAGAGTCATCTATCCTCTCTTCAGTAACCCCGCCTTGGTATCCACCACTTATTGGGTTAGAGATGCCAGAGGAAATGTCTCCATTCTGTTCAATAGCCTTTAATAAATCTATCATTCATAAATTTATCCAATCCCTTTTTGAACCTGGCTAGGCTGTTTGCCTTAACTTGTGGAATTTGTTGCCACAGGAATTAGTGAACTATGTGCTGCATTAAAAAAAAAAAAGTATATTCTCTTGATAGTTTTAAAC
Source organism: Crocodylus siamensis (assembly GCF_052110815.1). Taxonomy (NCBI): domain Eukaryota; kingdom Metazoa; phylum Chordata; order Crocodylia; family Crocodylidae; genus Crocodylus; species Crocodylus siamensis. The sequence continues at coordinate 174,859,179 of NC_143395.1, forward strand.
CTGACACCTATTCATTTCATTGGGTGCCCATTCATTCTAATGTAACCCTGGCAGTGGTGCTACCATAGCCATGTCCAAGTTTTCAGGGTCCTGGGGTGCCAATTAAGTCTTGGTCTACTCCCAATCCATCTATAGGCTGGGAGCCACCACTCAGTGGAGTATCCTCCCATGGACTCCCCCACACCAGACCACACACTAAATAAATAATTGTAAATATTTACAATTATAACCAAGAGTGACAAATTCAACATCCCATAAATAACAAACAATTTTCAATGAGCACAATAATAATCTATACCAGCAGATAGAGCAAATACTTATCATGTAGCAAAAAAGCAATTTTGTTATCAACTTTAACACTCAAGCAACTTATAACAGGTTTATACACTTAATCAGCCAGGTCCCCACAGAATCACTCTGTCCGCAGCAAAGTTGTCCACTGTGGAGTGACTGCAGCTGAGCATCCATGGAGCAGTGCTTGCTCTGCCTCAGAAGAGGGGTGGCAATAATGCCATCTGGATAGAAGATGGAGGTGCCTGTCAGGACCTCAAGTGTGGCTGCTCCAGAGATCAGGGTTTCTTCCCTTTTCCAGTCTTCCTTGATTGCAGACATCCAATCACACCATTCCCCAGACACTTCCCAACGCAGCTCCCCTGTGTTTGGCACCTGGAGTGCCCCTTCTCAGCTGTATTGTATTGAGCTTTTTGCTGGAGCTCCCACACAGTCACGATTTTCTGCTACTTCCTTTAGCTTTCTTACCAAAGGACCTCCTCTAGCAACCTGTGTCCCTGATGTCCTCCCAGTGACTCCCTGCACCCAGGGAACTTAAGAGTGGGATGGAAAGCCTGTTTGCACAACTCCTGCTCCTTTAGTAAAGGATACCAGGTGCAGGGTACTCAGTAGCTTGCGGCTCCTCTGCCCTCAGTAGCAGCTCACTCAGCAACAATTCTGCCAGTTGTTCTCTCAGAAGCAATTATCTTGGTAGCAGCCCTTCTCAGCACAGCTTCAGCTACCCTCTCCCCAGCTAGTCTCCCCTGTTTTCCCCAGCCTCCTGCCCTGGAGTTGCAGCTGTCCAATCAGTGCATGCACTGTGTGCACAGCCTGCTGTAGCACCCCAGCTGCCTGCGGAGGGTTCAGGATTGAGAGTGTGGTGGAGGGTAGAAAGGTAAGAAAGCTTTATTGACTTAAGCACACAACTATGCATAAATAACAAAACAAGGACAGACAATAATTATTTGTGTTGGCAACTTATTGGCAGTCTCCTCTGATGCCTGATGTACAACACGTTTCTCTTCTGCAAAGCTCAGCAAAGTCAGGCGTCCCCGATCAGTGCTGTCCAAGGGGTAATGGGAAGGACCCTGGTATTCAGTCCTTGGGCTCCTGGAGATCCACGGGCCCACCGAATCCAGGCCAGTAGCTAATTTTAAATCAGAAGCTTATTTTACAGAGCTGCATCTTCCTTCTAAATGATTTCCGGATGTGCCAGCCAATTTATAACTTCTGAGCTATGCTGATAACTTATAGCCATCCAGATTCTCCCACTGCAAACTTTCTTTAGGACTGACCAATAGCAGTACAAGTCTTGCATTCTTTTGATAAAGTTAATTTCTACTATGCCACAGGGCCTACCATTACTTCTACAAGGCCTTGCTAAATTTACTAGGCCTCATTGCTACATACAAGGCCTCACTACATCTTTGACTTTAATTAGGCTCTTAACAACAACATATAGCTTAATATTTGAACAAATGACAGAAAAACACTTGGTCTAATCTTCACAGCATTCAGCAAGCTGCTTAGACACAATTTTCAGCTGTTGCACTGCAGATCCTTGTCCCAAGAGAGCAAACACCCTGATTGAGCTTGCAAGCTCTGAGGAAAGCCTTCAGCACCTTTACAGCAGTATTTCAGGTCTTGGTGAACAACAGCTCCCTGTTCCCTGGGTCCACGCCTTTCATGATTTTGTATATCCCCCCTTGGCCTTCTCCTTTCAAACTGAAAAGTCCTAACCTTTTTAGTCTTTCCTAGTATGATAACTGCCCCAGACTCCTGATCGTTTCAGTTTCCTTTCTCTGCACCTTTTCTAATTCGACAACTGCTGTGAGATATAGGGAACAGAACTGCACATGCTATTAAAGATGTGGGCACCCCATGGATTTGTGTCATTTCATGATGACCGTCTCTTTTGTTTTCAATTCCTTTCTTAATGATGCCCTACCTTTTATTAGCTTTTTTGGTTGCTGCTGCCCATAGGACTAACATTTTTAAAGACATCTACAATGAATCCAAGGTTTCTTTCCTGAGTCATAACAGCTAGTTCAGAAGCTAGCACAGTGTATGTGTAATTGTGGTTAATTTTTCCCCAGGTGCATTACCTTGGACTTGTCAACATTTAAGTTAATTTGTAATTTTTTTGCCCACTCCTTAGCTTGGTGAGATCTTTCTGCTACTCCTCTCCATCAACTTGGGACATGACTACCCAGAATAATGTAGTCTCACCTGCAAACTTTGAGATTTCACTGTACAACCCCATGTTTAGGTCATTGATAAACATGTTGAACAAAATGGGGCCCAACACAGAACCCGGTGGGTCCCCACTTTTGATGTGCCACCCTCCTAAAAAAAGTGACCTAAAAAGCCATTTGCTTTCCTCTTTTTAAGCAGCAATCTGATGGCAATGCAGTTTTATTTAAAGCCTTTGGTGAGGGAGCTTGTCAAATGCTTTTGGAAAAGTCCAGATGTATTATATTAATTGGACTCCTTTTGCCGACATGCTTGTTGACACTCTCAAAGAATTCCAGCAGATTGTGGCTTGTAACCAGAGCAGTTTTGGTCCCAGCTTGTATATAGTTAATATACAATATGATGTAATGGTTATGTGTTACAAGCATGGGCAGGCAAAGCTACCCAGAGAAGACTTTGGAAGGAGATGAACTTTCAACTTGCTGTCCCAGTTAGCAGAAAGGGGCATGCACAGTCAAGACAGAATGTGTGGTGTATGTTCTGAAGTAAAGGTGAGTGACTGATGTCATTGATGGATGAATGTATCAAGTGTGAATGAAAATGATTGGAAAATGTTTGATGGACAGTGATGGTCAAGCCCTTTACCCAGACTGATTGGATGTAAGGAAGTGGCATGACTTTTGGGACTTAAAACCTGCCGCCTGAAGCATCTGTGTGTGTAAGTGTGGTCTGAGTGTTTGGGTGCTTGAATGAGTTTGTGTGTCATTGTCTTGAGAAGTGATATTTGGTGATTTGTGTCTGTGCTGTCTGGTGTTTGTGGGTTGTTGTACTTGGCTGTGTCTGGAACTGCATGGTGTGAGTAGTATCCGAGTTCCCTGTGGAGGGTTGAGCAGTGAGTGGTACTACTACAAATACGCTGTTCCAATTGTGACCTATTCAATTGGATATTCTGCTTGATTCGACTGGTTCTGACCTCAGATTGCCCTCACTTGACTTGTTCTTCTGGATTTGGATTGCTGTAAATTACTGTTCGCTGTACGCCATGTTCTTCTGCATTACATTTGGTAAGGAACTGCCCTGTTCTATATCACTGTGTATATGCCAAGTTGTTTCCTGCATGCCTTATTATTGTTACCACTGTTTTATGTTCCTTGCTTTATTCCCAGGTTTAATAAATCCTTTCCTCTATTCTACCCTCAACCATGTCCTCATGTGTGTCAAATAGTTTCATAGCTTCATAGTTGGTAGGGTTGGAAGGGACCTGAGCAGATCATCAAGTCTGACCCCCTGCCAGGGCAGGAAAAAGTGCTGGGGTTAAAAGACCCCAGCAAGGTGTTCATTTAGCCACCTCTTAAAGACCCCCAGGGTAAGAGCCAGCACAACTTCACTTGGAAGTTGGTTCCAGATCCTAGCTGCCCTGACCATGAAGTAGCGCCTCCTGCACTACCTAGTCTGAATCTACCCTCTGCCAGCTTGTGACCATAATTTCTAGTCACTCCTGGTAGTGCTCGGGGGAACAGGGACTCCCCCAGTCCCTGCTGGTTCCCTCTGACTAGTTTGTAACAGGCCACTAGATCCCCCCACAGCCTTCTCTTGTGGAGGCTGAACCCTTAGCTTCTCCTCGTAGGGCCTGCCCTGCTGCCCCCTGATCATGCGAGTGGCCCTCCTCTGGACCCTCTCCATGTTGTCCACATCCCCCTTGAAGTGTGGCACCCAGAACTGGATGCAGTACTCCAGCTGTGGCCTGACCAGTGCCACATAGAGGGGGAGGATCACCTCCTTGGACCTGCTGAAGATGCATTGGCCTTCCTGACTGCATCCCCACACTGTCAGCCCATATTCCTCTTGGCATCAGTGATGACTCCAAGATCCTTTTCTGCCTCTGCACTGATGAGAAGGGAGTTCCCCAGCCTGTAGGTATGCTGCCGGTTCTTCCTCCCCAGGTGCATCACCTTGCACTTGTCAGTGTTGAGTCCCATCCTGTTCTCATCAGCCCACCCCTGTAACCTGTCTAGGTCTGATTGCAGCCTATTCCTCCCTTCTAGCGTGCCCACATCCCCCCATATCTTAGTGTCTTCGAATTTGAACAGGGTGCTTTTTACCCCCTCATTAGTCGCTGATGAAGATGTTGAACAGTGTGGGCCTGAGGACTGAGCCCTGGGGGACCCCACTGCCCACATCCCCCCAGGTTGAAAATGACATGCCCACCACCACTCTCTGGGTGTGGCCCTCCAGCCAACTAGTGACCCATTTGACTGTGCAGGTATTGACGTCACAGTCCCCCAGTTTTTTAATGAGGATGGGGTGAGAGACAACGTTGAAGGCCTTCCTAAAGTCCAGAAAGACTATGTCCACTGCTACCCCTGCATCTAAGGATTTTGTGACCTGGTCATAAAAGGCCACCAGGTTGGTCTGACAGGCCCTGCCTCTAATGAACCTGTGTTGGTTGCCACTAAGCATAATCTCCCCTGCTGGCCCCTTGTGGACATGCACCAGGATAATTCTCTCAAAAAGCTTCCCCAGGATGGAGGTAAGACTAACTGGCCTGTAGTTTCCTCGGTCCTCCTTCCTCCCTTTTTTGAAAATGGGAACCACACTGGCTCTTTTCTAGTCTTCTGGCACCACACCAGTGTACCATGAGTGCTCGTACAGCCGTGCCAGGGGTCCCGCAATGACCTCTGCTAATTCCCTCAGCGCTCTGGGGTGGAGATCATCAGGACCAGCTGATTTAAGTACACTAATGAAACTCAGGCCAGGCATATAGCCAGCAGTAGTAAAGGAACACTAGTACTGTTGGTAAGCCTGATTTGACCCAACCCTCTTGCTCCACCCTACCGAGACAAAATCACTTTTGTGGGGTTAAGTCTCCCAGATTTGGACCCTGCAACAAGGCAGAATTGCCCTTTACAGAAACCAAGTTGATGTTTCCCCAGCAGATCATATTTGTCCTTGGGACTGTCAATTTTATTCTTTACTGTTGTGTCTACCAACGTGGCCAGGGATGGAAGGGAGACTCATTGGTCTGTGATTCCAAGGATCACTTCTAGAACCCTTTTTGAAGATAAGTGTTATGTTGGCAACCAGCCTGTCCTCTGGCACATGGGCCATTTGTAATCATAGGTTACATATTATTATTGGGAGCAATTGTGCAATTCCACCTTTGGGTTTCTTCAGAGGACCTCTCAGGTTAATGTCATCTGGCCCTGGTGACTTAGTAGCATGTACTTTGTTGATTTGTTCCATAACTTCCTGTGTAGTTTAATTCTTCAGACTCACCTACTAGAAAGGATTGCTCTGGCATGGGAATTTCTGCAGTATCTTGTATGGCAAACACCAATGAAAAGAATTTGTTTAGCTTCCTGCTATCCCTGAGTGCACCTTTTACACCTTGGTCATCTCCAGTTCTCTAGCTGGCTTCCTGCTTCTTATTATTCAGAAAAGTTTTTATTATTGAATTATTTATCTTAATTTTTATCTTAAATGTATCTTATTAAATGTGTCTTATTTTTATTACATTTGTATCTTAAATTTTGATAAGCTACAGAAAAGTTTGTAATGACCTATTATTATCAGAATAAATTATAATTTTATTAATAATCACTTTTATTACCATTGCTGTTTAGTGACTACATTACCTCTAAAGAAATTCAGTGTGTGAAGAAGATTCTTATGTTCTCAGATCTCCATCCCACTCAATTCTGTTGTTATGACAGTTGGTTTGTGGTAACCAAGTCATTTTAAATTTTACTTCTTGTAAGTATTGTAGATCAGGCCCTGTTCTCTTTTACAGGCTCTCTACTCCAACAAACTGTCATTGGGAAAAACAGGGTTGGTGACACAATGTACAGTTTTAAAGATAGATGAGTCTGAAGGCTGATTGTTTAAGTGGGAACATAAGACTTCAAGGGATCTCTTAGGTCAAAAAGTTCAGTTCGCTGCTATTGTAAGCACCAGGTCTTATAATTTATTTCATGAATTGCTCAAATTGCATCCTAAAAGTAGTTAGGCTTTTTGGACCCACTTTTTCTTCTGAAAGGCTTTTCCAAAACCTCACTCTTCTAGTGGTAAGATATAAATTTCATCCTAAATGCATTCATGTCCAGTTTACACCCATTTGTTCTTGTGCTAATATTGTCTTTCATTATAAATAGCATAAATCAGATTTTGACAAGCAGTGAGGAAAGGCACAGAAACTTTTACTAATTTGTTTAAAAGCCCAAGCTAGTCTGGTCCTAAAGTAACACCTGTGTCCTCCTTGTGCAACTGAAACATCCCCATGACCTGATGGCATCTGGCTTTGTCTCCCAAGTCCCATGAAAGAAATGGGTAGTGAATTTACAAAAGAAGAGACTTGTGTTAAGGATATATTCAGCAGAATAATAAGCTTGAGAGGAAATCACTTCAAGCATGCTCAGGAAAACCTAATATTCTTTTGGTTGAACCTTACACTAGTTCATGTTTGTGTCTGAGTAGTAGAGGAGTAATAACTATAACCCTGTGAAGATTATACCAAACAGTTTCTTCCATGGTGGTGTCACAAAATAGGTTTGCAGAATCTGCATCATCCTTTCTGGACATTAACAGATAGTTGCTGGGGCAAACACTGCTTCCCATCTTTTACCCACCTGCGCCGTGCTGTTCTGTGCTGGTGGATACAGGTCCCTGGACTCATGAAGGTATTCACGTTGGAGGCTCCTCTTGTTTTCAGAGAGAAACTGCAGCAGAAATGTCCACAGGCAGGAGCAGGCAGCTGAACATGGGCTAGCTGCAGGAGAGTAGAGAGAACTAAAGGGTGGTAAGTGCCTACTGTGGGACTACTTGCATAACAATAGGACAGTAGGGCCTCTGCAGGTAGACAGCAGAGAAAGAACTGCAGCTTAGCCAAAGAACCAGCAATAGCTTGCTGTTGAAGCTGAGAGGCCACCAGTCAGGAACACACCTGACTAGAAGAGGAAGTACTCAGGGGATTTAAGCCTGGGTTCCCTAAAACACAGGGGCAGTGCAGCCCCAAACTCTGCAAGGATCTGAGCTGGCAAGGAGTGGAAGCTGCAGGTCGGGGCAGGGTAGGTACTCCCAGGGGCTAAGGGAGTCAGTGAGAGCGGAGGTAGCTTTGGCAGCCGTATGGCAGCCCAGAGGCAGCTCTGAGTGTTCGTTAGAAGTGGTTTACTTATGTTGAAGGATTGGGTGGTAAGAAAGGGTCCTGGTTTTCTCTGTTTAAAAGTACACATTCTCTAATAAAAATCACAAATGCTGTGATTAAAACCCCCAAAATCCATAGTTTTCTGTGATTAAAATGAAAAACTACTATATAAATAAGTATCAGTCAAACATACTGTTTTATTGATATTTTTACAATTTTAAAGCAATTCAGAAGCCTACCAGTGCCTTAATCACTATAATAAAATAAATTATAAACACCTGTATATATTGGTAGGTTTTTTTATCATGGAAAGTCAGAGCTCTCCCTGTCCCCTTCGCTCACCAGGATGTGGATCCAGCTGCAGCTGTCCTCCCCTCTGTTTTGTGGTGCTGAGCAACCCTTATATGTTGTTGCACTACCCATGCCATTGCCCCTCACTCTACCCACAGCCCCCAGCCCTGCTGGAGGGGGACCCCTGTTGCCAGGGCTATGAGGCCAGGGACCCGGGTGTGCAGCCCTCTGCCCTGAACAGTTGCGGTAAGAGAGAGTGGTGCTGTGAATCACCAACACAGCTTTTTGTCTATGGACAAATACAAGAGCGATTCCTGTTGCAAAGAACTCGGACCATAACAGGTCAAAATATTTTTAACACTTTGGCTTCCTATTTGAAAATTCAGGGCTTATCATGTAAATCATGTTTGTATACCAAGCAGTACTAACATTGCATGGTGCCTTATGACACCCTTGAAAGGATATCAAAGTACCCCTGGGTGCCACAACACCCTGGTTGAGCTAGTTAAATTACCCATCAAGAATGGAAGATCTAATTAATTCTGCAGGACCTTTTTTAAATACTCGATGAAATATGCCTTGCTAATATGTTTCAAGATCCTGAAACCCTAATAAAAGTCTTTTTTGTTGCTTTCCAGCAAAAATGCTGTGCTAATACCATTAATGAGAATGAATCAAGCAACTTCACAATGCTGTAAACTGTAATAGCTGTCAGCCCACCTCCATTATGAACCATTCCTTTGCCAGCCCACACTCTTTTGTGCTTGCTTAGTTCTTTCATGTAGCTCCAAATCCCCCACACAATTGACATCACTGCTGTAGTGGCTGTGGAAAGGGCAACATTGAAACTCCCCATTTTCAGAAGCAAGTGGGTGTAAAGAATAGTGACCCTGATTGCTTTAAATGCACATATGTTCTTGTTCTTAACACGTTGCATCTGAAGAAACAATGGAACCCTTAGCAATATCTTTAGCAAGATTTTACCAAATTTAGACATTTGTCCCAGTGCTTGCGCATTTGTATTTAAATCATATACTAGGTCCTTAACTTGAGTGTGCTGAACTGAAGAACAGAGGTAGCATTACCCCAGCCCTCCTCTGCTACCTCCCAGAACAGGAGTCTCCCTCATTTTCCCTTTCTCTTCTGAGCCTGATGATATCTATTTAAATTCCAGAGACCCCCCCTCAAGTGGTGCAAGATGCACCACAGCTCCAATCAACTCCCAGCTTCAGGTTGCTAATCAGCCTCTTTTTGGCCATCATTATAGACTACTAGCCTGGAGCCACTTGGGGTTCCTTTTTAAATCTTACATTTCCTTGGGATGATCTTGCAATAAGCCTAATTTTGCCATTATTAATTTCACGACCAAGAAAGGGGGACATGGCACAAGGGAAAAGAAACCTGGAGCTGGGAATCCTGGCTAATAACAGCTAAGGCTCAGAGGCATTACAAGGCAGCTCTGCACCCCAGACAGCAGCACTGTCCTGGGAAGGGCCAGCTGCTGTGCCCTAGTGGTGGCAGCATGGCCAGCTGTGGCAGTGGCTATTTTTGTGTCCCTCTTTGAATATGGCTTCTGGAGCTGCTGATCTAGTTTCCCCCCAACACCTGGTTATGTGATTTCCAAGACAGATCAGATCTCTATTAGGAACAGTCAGCATGGATTCACCAGTGGCAAACTCACTAATCTGATTGCCTTCTGTGATGAGATGACTGGTTCTGTGGATGCGGAGAAAGCAGTGGGCATGATTTACTTTGACTTTAGCAAGGGTTTTGATCTGGTCTCCCACAGCATTGTTGCAAGCAAGCTAAGGAAGCATGGGTTGGATGAATGGACTGTAAGGTGGATAGAAAGCTGGCTGGATATTCAGACTCAGTCGGGTGTGATCAATGGCTTGACATCTAGTTGGCAACCAGTATCAAGTAGAGTGCCCCAGGAGTCAGTCCTGGGGGTGGTTTTGTTCAATATCTTCATTAACAATCTTGCAGATGGGATGGAGTGCATATTTGTGAATTACACCAAGCTGTCGGGGGAGTAGTAGATACACTAGAGTGCAGGGCTAGGATTCAGAGTGATCTTGAAAAATTGGAGGATTGGGCCAAAAGAAATCTCATGAGGTTCAACGAGGATAATTGCTAAATCCTGCACTTAGGACAGGATAATCCCACACATTGCTATAGGCTTGAGACTAATTAGCTAAGCAGCAGCTTTGCAGAAAAGGACCTGGGGGGTTACAGTGGACAGTAAGCTGAATTATGCCCTTGTTGCCAAGAAGGCTAACAACACACTGGGCTGCATTAGTAGGACCATTGCCAGCAGATCAAGGGAAGTGATTATTCTACTTTATTTTGCACTGGGGAGGCAGCTACATCTGGAGTACTATGTCCAGTTTTGTTCCCTTGCTACAGAAGGGATGTGAACAAGCTGGAGAGAGTCCAGCAGAAGGCAATAGAAATAGTTACAGGGCTGGGACACATGAGGAGAGGCTGAAGAAACTGGGCTTACTTAGTTTGCAGAAGAGAAGACGAAAGGGGGATTTGATAGCAGCCTTTAGCTATCTGAAGCGGGGTTCAAACATAGGCTGTTTTCAGTGGTGGCAAATGACAGAACAAGGAACAATAATCCCAAGTTGCAGCAGGGGAAGTTTATGTTGGATATTTGGAAATACTCTCTCACCAGGAGCGTGGTGAAGCAGTGGCATGGGTTACTCAGAGAGGTGGTGGAATCTCCATCCTTGGAGTTTTTTAAGGCCTGGTTCAACAAAACTTTGGCTGGAATGATCTAGTTGGGGATGATCCTGCTTTGAGCAGGGGGTTGGACTAAGTCCTGAGGCCCCTTCCAACCCTATTTTTTTTATGATTCTATTACTCTGCATGTAGTTAAATGTCTCATTGGCTCTATCTTCCAGGAGCCAAAAATGTTCCATTTCCCCAGCACAGTGCATTTTAACTATTCCTCCATAACCCTCAGAAAATGACCAGACGTTAAGGTGTTAAATTGTCTAAAGATTCTGTAAGAATAGTCTGTTTGCTTGATTAATTCTGACCTTTTGTTTGTGTGGAAAATTGACTATCTCCTGAATGGTGTTTCTTCTATAGGCTTGTTAGATTGGGACGTTTACGTTGGAACCTGGACAGTAGAAACAGTCCTGGACAGTAGTATAATAAAGCCAGTTAGGTTTTAGACTCTGGAACCTTAAAATGATATTGGCTTGGTACCAATTGTCTTTCTGTTCACACGCTGCCTATACAGTCTATTTTTACTGACAAATGATAATGAAATTCTGTATGGAGATGTATATCCATACAGATTTATACAGTAAGTGGATTTTATGTTTAGGTTGCATCCACAACCCAAGACTGCTTCCCCACACCCTGAATCTGTCATAAAGGTTGAAAGGCTCTACCCAGTAACTTTGGTCTGTTTTTATAGTTCAAAGCCAAATAATATAATTTTGTCAGCGATCTTTTTGATTCAAGAAAAATGTTTTGATACAGAAAGGGCCAATTTACATTTCTATATTACGTTTAATTTCACTTTATTCACTAGAAGAACTTTGGCTTGAAGATTCAAGACTTTGAGGCTGACAGATTGCTTTAGATAAGTAATTTATTACTCCAATTTTTATTTTCCAGTTACCATATTTTATTGCATACAACATATCCTGGGAACAGTCATGCGACTTGTTTATGAATTGCAGAAGTAAGAAAAAAGATGTTTCCAGCATTATAGCTTCATAGAGCTGGGACAGAGCCTAATCGACACAGCCTAATCTTCAGGTGACTCACCCTCCCTTTCCTGCTCAACTAAAAGCTGCTGCTGAAGATTGGTCTTAATGGATAGATTTGATTCTGGAAAAGGTATGGAGTTTCCAGGGCTGTGAAATAGGAGGACAGACATCAGGAACAGCTGGTAAACAGCAAAATTGCTTGAAGAAAGGGTAGCTTGATTAGTGGACCATCAAGGCCATTAAAAAGCAGATGATTGTTAACGTATGTAGAATGAAGAATAATCATTAAATCAATTGACTACCCCAGCTTCCTAAATAGTCGTGCTACTGCTGGCTGCATCATAGTGAAGCAAGTATCAAAGTACGTCTGAAAATCTAGACAGAAAGTCTTCTTTCCCACTTAAATCAGATACCCTAATTTAGAGGGGCTGATTTTGGGGGTAAAGGTATGTGTGGCATGTGAGTAAATATGGTATATTTTCAGGAGAATATTTCTCACTACTGTTTTAACCAGAAATACAAGATTTTCTAGTATCTCTGTAGGACTCAGGTTAATTTTCATTATATCAAGTTTTCATTAAATAGTCAAAAAGCTCTTAAATAGTATTAGGATCAAGGCCAAAACCCAAACCTTTCCCTCTCCTATGGCACTGCCCAGGTTTACTAAATGCCAGAGTCAGGTCTTCTCTTGAATGTTCTCGTTTTGGTCCCAGGACTGTGACATTCCTTTTTGCTAGGGACACTGGGCAGTGGCCCAGCTTCAGCAGAGAGGATGGAGAGTGTCCTAAGCCTCCAGCTCCATCATCCTAAGTCATGTAAGTGCCTTCCCTCTTATTGATTTGGACCCTCATATGATAGAGGCATATGTACAGTACAGAGTGAGACACCAGGGCTAGGGACAGACATTACACATAAACAGTTTAAGTGATCAAAACTGGTTTAAACCTGTAAGAGAACAGATGTTCAGTGCACATAAACCAGTTAGAAAGTGGCTGAAACCAGTTTGAGATAAACCTGGTTGAATATAGTATCAGATGTAACTGATTTGGATCAAACCAGTTTATGCCAGGTCTGTCGCAGACCTCTTCCTGGTTTAAGTTAAACCAGAGTCCCCCAGAATCCCAGATGCTTTGTGGGGCTGTCTGCTGGAGCAGAGCAGGGGTGGCACTGCCCCTCTCCTTCCTAGCCAGACCACTATCACTGCTCTGACTGGCTGAGGGATTGCAGCAGCTGCCAGGCTTTTCCCTCCCTCCCACCCCCCTCTCCACTGGCTGCTGAAGCAGGGATCCCCCTCTTGCTCCTCTCCCATGGCAGGGACTCCAGCAGTGGGACCTGGCATCTGGCCATTCTCCACCCCCCCTCCTAGCTAATGCTGAGAGGTATCTGTGTGGGTCTCCAATTTAATGGCCTAAAGGCAGACAGCTAGTGGCTTGCAAATGCACCCTGTAGATAAAAAGAGCTTGAAATTAATGAGGGCTTGATGGCATGATAAACTGGCTGCAATCTGTCAGTCTTCAAGAGCGAACAGAGAAAGGTGTTAGAAATGACCTGGTTTGCAGACAGTCTCAAGAAGCAGGGAGACAGAGATTGAAAGACTCAGTATCAATAGATGCAGGGTCCGGCAACACTCCCACTCCTTGAGCAGTGAGCAGGAAAAACCCTGGGATGGTGCAGGCAGGGTGGGGGGTTTACATCCCTCCCTAATCAGAGTGCCCTGCTGGGGCCCGGCCACCCCTCGTCAACTCAGCACTGTGGAAGGGAAGGGAGCATAGCTGTTCCTAGGGGTGTGCAGGGTTTGGGGCATATTAGCCTGTGTGGGGCCAGGAGGGAGGGGTGGTGAGTGGCCTGAGTGTGCAGTGGCCAGAGGGGAGGTGGCGAGTGGCCAGAGCAGGGGAGTGGGGGGCAAAGGTGGAAGGTGAATTGATTTCCCCTTGCCCCTTAACAAAACAGGGGCCCAGACAGCAAAGTAGATGATGTAGACAAAGTAGACCAGTTCTTAGCTGGTAAGGAGTCTCTGGATACCTGACACATGGAAGATATCACATTTTTAAATGAAATCTTCATAATTTCCCAAGGAGGAAACAACATTGACCATCTGAAACCTGAGATATTGCTCCTGCCTTTGTTCAAGCTAATTTGAATCATTACAGAGCATCACAAGAGAGCTGAGAGACTCCTTACCAGCTAAGAACTGCCTGCCCAGAGGAGTAGTCCATCTATTGACTCCTCTGTAAATTTGTATGAAATATGAACTTTCATTTCTACCCAGGAGAACTTTTAGAATCTTTTTTCCGATGCTTGATGAAGGGTGTTTGTGCCTGAAAGCTTGCAATGAAAGAATTTTGTTTTGCAAAAATCTTGTTGCTCTAATAAAAGTTGTTACCTCTACTGTGAGCCCTGATTGCTTTAAGACAATCAAAGCATTTATTGAGCTCTGCAGGCAATGTGTAAAATGCAGTGGTGGCTGTGGGTGAATGCTGAGACTAGCATAGCCACAAGGCCAGCTGGCAGAAACCCTACTGGGGTTAGGGACAGATAGCAGATAACAGGCAGCTGTGGCAGCACAAGAGGAAAAAAAAACCCTTTTCACAAAAGCCCACTGTCTTATCTTCCTCTCTCCCTCTGTCCCAACCTTCCTCCAAACTCCTAAAAAGGGACAGATGTGATGGCAGGAGTCCCACATGGGAAACCTTATCGCAGCCACTGCTCTGGCAGTGAGGCTGACTCCCTGGTTCTGCACCTGCAGAGTCTGGCAGGAGATGCATCTGCATTATTGACACTCCCCTGTGATCCAATCCATGGGTAAAGTCATTTGGGGGCTGGCTGATGGCGATTATCATGGTGAAGGCACTCACTGAACAGACCCCTCCAGGCAAACTCCAACCCCACCCATCAATCACAGCTCCATCCCAGCCCTGGCACAACACCCCCTGCCATGCAACCCTCCCCAAATCCCTGAAAGCAAAACAACCCCACCCCCACACCTCCTAGAGTACTCTTAGTAGAGGAATGGTGCTGGAAAGACAAAGGTGACACATGGCAAGCCTCTTGGTAGGCAGCCAGGGTTGTGGGAATTACTTTCCTGGTCAGGTCACAGGCTGAACAGACTGTCAAGAGTATTGGCAATCGTTAACTTATCCTGAGGCATCAGCACTTCATAATGGAGCCACAGGTACCACTCAAGGTGGATTCTCACATTGAATGGCAACCCGGGCTTTCCTGGGACATGCCAAAGCAAATGGCTCCACTCCAGTAGTCAAGATGCTCCTGGGATACTATGTCCAGCAGCAGGAGCACAGCATAGCAGCTGGGGCTCCCCCCAGGACAACTGGAAAAGCTCGTTCCTCCAGGCTGGGCCAACTCTCACCAGGGAAATGTTTTGAGTGTAGAAATATGTAGTCAGGGGTGCAGGGTCCAGGCACCGCTCCTGAAAGTAAGACATGGGTGAGGGAGGAGCCATGAGAAGCCCACCATCTCAGCTGGGTCTCACCCAAGCAATGTCAGGACTGCCATACAACTCTTCCACAGACCCTGTGCTTAAACACCTCTCCTGAAAGGGAAGGAGAGAGGATGGGAACGTTATAAAAGTGACACCAGCATTTCCTGGAGTAATGATTCTCTGCCTGCTCCACGGACAGTACAAGTCCTCTCCAGAAGCAGAACAATGTGGGAGCAGAACAATTGCCTGCTGTGGTGCCCACAGAGGGGCCCACCCAGACCCTCCTTTCCTGGCAAGCCTTCTGTTTCTCCAACCCACAAACTGTCTGCCTGGCCACAGCACAGCTGGGATACTGGCCCTGGGATCCATACAGGGAACTAACCATAGCTCCCTATAGGTGTGTCTGTGCATGTGTCCAAGCGAGTGATGAAGGACTCGCTTTTTGCTTCATTGTTATCACTGAAAGTTTCAAACTCACACAAAGGCTCTGTCTCCCCCCTGTCTGCACATGCTACATCTGTGTGTAGGAGGCCAGCTCAAAGCAAATGGATTGATGGCTCAGGACTGGGTGGCCAAACAGCTGCAGACTGCTTGAGAGAAGTGGGAAGGAGAGGCCAGAAGAGTAAGATGGACATGCCAAAGCAGGGGCATGGCATGGAGCTGACCAGGCCTGGCCTAGCCCAGCCCCTCCAGGTACCACATGGTTTCCAGCTGCAACACCGGGACCCATGCATGGAGCCAGATGGGCTGTATGGACACATATGGAGCCAGCCTGGCCTGATGACGCACTAGTACCAGGAGCTATGGGGAGCCCTGTGCCATCAGGCTGGGCCAACTCCATGCCTCAATGTGGGGTTCTGGCACTCTATCCAGGACTCCCACATGGAGGCACAGAGCCAGAGCCCTGCAACCCCATGTTGCAATTGGCTGCCCTCCCCCATGCCCCACATCCACACACATGGACACACAGCACCCCACAAACACCATACCCACCCACACACCCACTCACACCCACATAGATACTCCTACAACCCAAAAAAAGCCATACCCACCCACCCATACCCCTCCACATGCACTCACACCCCCCTCTCCCACAATGTACAAGAGTAAGACTTCATTTTGAGCTGTTATGCAATCACCTTTATATATACAGAAAGCACACAAACAGGACAAAAGTATTTTTGAAATAAAATTAAAATACATTTTTGTAGACTTTTAGTATACAATTTAGGTGTTTAGTATACAATTTAGGGTTTTTTTGGTTGCAAGATGGTTCCCCCTCCTCCCCCCCATCCCAAAAAGAGTACTTTTGGGGCAAGGGGAGGGACTTCCAGTGGCAAAGATCAGAGGTTAGGGGGAGGACCCCCAGTGCCAAGAGATGGTGACCAGGAGGCGGGACACCCATTGAGGGGCGGGGCTACCCTTGCAGCTCTTGACAATTCACCAAAACACATTAAGCAGCTCTTCAGCCAAAATAATTGCCTGACCCTGCCCTAGGCCCTGTGCTCAATAGTCTGGAGCTGGTGCCAGAGAACCTTGGCATCCATAGCATCCAGGATGGCCTCATCTTTATCGGCCACAAGGAAGTCGGAGGCACAGTCAAGGATGCTTGGCGGGCACAGGGAAGGGTGGGTGGCCAGAAGCAGGACTGACAGCTGTGTGCTTGTTTGTGTAAGGGCACATGCTAGGACCACCTGCTGCCACATCAGGTTTGGCTGGGCAGGCATGATGTCCCACAGCCTCTGGTGAGAGTCATGCAGGATAATCAGCAGGACCTACTGCAGTTCCTCGGTCTCCCTGTTATGCATGGGAAGCAAGATGCTGTGGTGTGCTGAGGGACAGCCGGGACACAACAAGGAGCTAGTGATGACCGCACGGGTTTGCACATGTGCTGGCCCTGGCTGTCATGATACATGCTGCTGGGGTGGGATTCTAGGAAGAGAGCCCTCCCCTCCACAGCATGACAGGACATGCTGTCTGTTGGCTTTGCATGCAAAGAGTCTTGCCAGCAGCCCTAGCTGCCATGCCAGGAGCTGGGGCAAGCAGGGAATCTGACCCCCCTGCCTCGCAAGCCTGTTCTGGTTCCTTGTCAAGACCCCAGCAAGGGTAGCTGGGCCAGGCCCATGTGTCATAGGGCTTGGATTCTCTCCTGCCCCCAGGTTCTGGCATGATCATAATCCTGACAGCAGCCCTGGTTGCCAGTCCAAGAGCTGGGGTTCAGTTGTATGAATCTGAGCCCCCCTCCCCACCTCACAGGTCCAGGCCCACTGCCCCACAAGACCCCAGCAGAGGTAGTCAGGCTGGGCCCATGCAGCATAGTGACTCAGACCTCTCCCCCCATGCCAGCTCCTGGTGCAATCATGTTGACAGAGGTATCTTCTTCCATCCTCCCCATTCTCTTCCCCCTCCCTTCTCTGCTGGGCATGGAGAAGACTCTGTCTCCTTTCTGTGGCAGCCCCACAGGTAAGTTAATTTAGGGCAATTCTGCCCACATCCCATGTGCCTTTATGTGGCTGGGCTGCTGCTCACACTCACAAGCATCAGCCCAGCCCCACAAAGGCACACTGGATGGGCAGAATCACCCAAAATTAACCCTCACAGAGAACCTGTACACAAGCCCCTAAGGTGTTCTGCTCTTGAGCACCTTCACCTAATCGCTGATTTAATGAGGGTTAATTTTGTCTGTGATCAGCCATTTTAAAAGTAGCCTGCAGCTATGAACGTTTGTTATGTTACGGCTGTAGAGCGCTTTCACAGGGGTCTTATCACATGAAAAATGTAACTTCTGTAAGCACCCTTTGTTGCTACAACTACACTGGCATAGTTATGTTGGGAGAGTCCCTAATGGGCATACAGTGTATGACATCAGAAAGGGCTTTTTTGCTGGCATAGTTGTATGATCTATAAACTAACCTAGCAGAAGCCTTCTTTTTCAGTATCACTGTATCTACATCTGGGAGTTTGCTGGCATAGTTACACTGGTTAGTGGATATGATCTTTTCACTTCTCTGACAAAGCCATGCCCATGACATCTTGCAGTGCAGAACTGGCCATCTTCTGCATCAGCATTTGGCTATGACCTCTGCCCTCTGATCTCCAAAAATAATTATGTTAAGACTGCAGTAAACCATGACAATGTAAGATACATGCCATACATGGTAAAAGGTGTTCACAAAAGCCTATTAGTCTGTGACTTAAATGGCATAAAACCTTCAGCTCCTCCTTTAAAGGGGCAGAGCTAAATTCCATCCATATAGATTTTGCCTGGACCTTTGTCATCTACATCAGACTCCATTGACTTCAGTGGGCCTATGCACAGGGATAAGGTTCTGCTCATACAGTTCAGATTGTCAGGCTGGGACCCTTGACTGCATTGTAGAAGGTCAGGAGACAATTACTATATCCAGGTCCCTGCATGTTATATTCATGCATCAAATGATTTGGCAAGAGTTTGAACACTCTGGGCGCTGACAGATGTCAGGGAACCCGCCCCCCACAGCACATTACTAGAAGAGGAATCATGTCTGTTGGACCTGGCTCCCCAATGTGTAAATCGTGCACTTCGGTGGTGCTTTTTGGCAATTTTATCCAATAGCTGTTTGAATCACTCTGAAAAAAATGAAATAGTAATGCAGGTTCAGTAACAGTCAGGGGGTGCTGACAGACATTGGGGGTGGGGGGAAGTCAGTGCTATACTTTCAGCTCATGGAAAAGATAAAAACAGTGCTTTGCTTTCATTTTGGTGCACCCCTGCAACTTAAAAGTATTATTTTCTTTAAATTATTGCATTTAAGAGGGCAGTTCTCCGAATTCTAGTTTTTTCCTTTAATGGTGCCAAGCAGTTGGATATAGATGGACAATCTTCTTGCTTACCATGGACATATATATCTTAACATCAAGCCCAGAGGGCTGGCATTAGGAGCAGTTTTTAGACCCTTCCTAGCATCTAGATGAGGGGAGTGTGGGTATTTGGCTTGACTGCACAGCTACGTATTTTTAGAAAAGGATTTTTTTGTGCTTGGGGAGAGACAAATCCAAACAAAAAAACCTAAACAAAAACCTACCAGCCTAACTGAGGTCTGGTACTCCAAACTATTTGACTGTCAGCCTGAAAGTGAGTCTAAACATTAATCTATCCTCATTGGAAAACAAGACTGATATATATATTGTAAATAAAAATAGCTAGGCAGAGATTTTTTACTTCTTTCAAAAAAAAGAAACAACCCAAACCTAGAGCACATATCTTTCCCAAGTGCTCAAAAGCTGTAAAAGTCTGTTATTTTCCTGAAAATATAGTAGAACAAATGATACTTTCCATCTATTCTTAGCTAAATTGTTTGTGTAGACAAGTAAACAAGATTAATGTGTGATATAAATAACCTTCAGAAAATTTCAAATTAGAACAGTGACATGGCAGCATCTTTAATCAGCTGCGCCTCCACTTTCATAGGGATATTAACTTTTTAAGCACTAAATACCAACTTGTCACTAACCACCACTATTGTGGTTACCAGCCATTTGAAAATACCTCTCAAGTAATTAAATACCAATCCCCTGTAGATAGCTTTACCCAAAACAATTGCAGCTATTGGGGCAGTGCTACTGACCTTTTTTGAATAAAAATGGCAAGAAATGTAGTTGTCAGATGGTGCCTTTAGGGGGCACTCTGTCCCCCTTCTCCCCCCCTTCTCCCCCCCTTCAGTAATCCCTTTCTCCTCTCTTCTGGCCTTTTCCCTCCTTCTCAACCTGTCTCTCTCTGCCCTGAATTCCTCTTTCACTTCTTCTCTTCTAATTTTTTCCCCCCATTTCACCCCTATTTCTCCCGATATCAAAGGTGAGACCACACCAGCAGAAACTTAGCCTGTTGCAGTCTCCCATTTTTCTGTTCCCCATGTTCTGATGGGGACCTAAGTTTCTGAAAGAGTCCAGGGCCACATTTTCAAGCACTCAGCATTACACTTGAAATTATAATGTCAAAGGAACTCAGACCCTTTTAAACATTTAAATAAGGACCAGATTTTTCCAAAGGCTCAGCACCTACCAGCTCTCATTGTGATACCTACCTACTTGTCAAATAAGCTCACCCCTTCAGAAAAATTTGGCTCTGGTTTTGGATGCTGAGGATTCTTTCAAAATTCAGCCCATGCCCTCTTCTTCATTCCACCCCCCTCCCCACAATGCTTCATCCCTATGGAAGTCTGCTGTGGCATGGGCTTTTGTGTACTGACTGCCTCATTGCTGGCCCTGCCTCCCAGAGATCTGAGACAAAAGCCCATGTTTAACATTGTTTAAATTAACATTTTAGTCTCACATGTCACAAGTTTGCCAAAACAGGCATAGGACTGAAGAAAGAAAACAGATACAAGAAACTATGTAGCATTTAAACAGGACCATTGCTGATTTGAAATAAGCACAGAAGGGGGATTATATATGCAAACTGAGAAATATCCTAAGTTTCTAACCATGGAGGAAACAAATTTCAGAGAGTTTGTAGAAAAACTGTTTATTCACTCTCTGCAGTTGCATATCACTTGATTACAAACTGTACTGAGTGTTAGATGAGCAAAGTACTGCAATTTTTATTGGTATGAATGGTTAATGTTCATCGTAGAAAATGAAACAGAATGTGCTCGAACTGTGTTGGAAAATAAAGAATAGACTATGCTCATCCTGACACTCTTGAACTGGGACAGAGTGTGGAGCATTCTGTCAAGTCCACAGTGGGGTCATAGCAATAGTAGAGGTGATAGTATTCAATATTTTGAATGTTAACTCTGGAACTTGTGTAAATATTCTTTTTCTGCAGAATTTTTTTGAGTTTTTTGACTGAAACTTAGAAATTGAAAGTTTTCAGTTGGAAACTCAAATACTGAAATATTTTGTCCTAAAAACTGAAAAATTCAGCTGGACTATTTTAACAACTCATTTTTATTGATGAAAGCAGATAATTTGTGCAAAAGAATTGAATCTAAAATGCCATTTTCTATTAGAAACAGTTTAGATACAAATTGTTGACCACCCCAATTGTGCCATTAGCTTTGTTTTGAAGTGATTTGGAAACAGCTTTCTGATGTCAATTTTCCAAAGTGCTGCTTGATTTAAGAGTTTTCTTTACAAACAGGAATTTTGTAGACCAGCACACATAGTTAATAGAATTATTGTAGCATGGGAACCTCCTGAAGCAAGGATGGATGTTGGGATCTTGCCTTTAATGTCTGTATATGGAATATACACACTTGCCAAGCCTGAAGTGTGAGGGTCACCATGTAAAACAGTGATCAGGAATGCCTGAAGGAAGTCAGACTGTGAGTATCTGTGTATGGCTCTGGGAAGGAGCACAACATTGACTACTTACCCCTAGCCTTTTTCTGTGAGTCCTTAGAACCTGGATCCAACAAACCTATGAAAGTGCAAAAACAACTGAAAATTGCTTTGAACGGTCTAAATTAGGGGTTGTCAAAGTCCCTAGGTGTGCTGTCTGGTCCAGTAGTCTTGTTCTTGGTTTCCTTGACATGTCAAACTACTTCTAGAACAGGAGGGTTGGTAAGGAGTCCCCTTTCAGAGAGAATTTAATGGAGGCATCCATCACAGCTGACTCACAATTCAGGAGTGCCTCAAAACCAGCCAAACTAGCCACCTAGCTTGGCTAGCTTTGTTGTTTATGATGAGCAACCATCCTGCTCTTATAGGAAAGTAGGACTGTGGGAAGTTGGGCTATAGATGGCTTTCATTGTCTGGAAAAAACTGTGTGCAAGGGACTGGGCGTAGGTGGTCTGGTCACCAAGGGAGAGCAGGGCCTGGGCCTGGGTCAAAGGGCAGGAGCCATATTCCAAAACTAGAGGGAAATCCAGAAGCAGAGTCCCCAGCAAAGTCCAAGGGCAGGATCCAGGGGTCAGATGCTATCCAAGCATAAATCCAAGAGGCAATCCCCAGAGTGAAGTCTGAAAACAGAACCAGAGCAAGGTCAGGAGCCAGAAGACAGAACTGCAGGGAAAGCCAAAGCCAAAGCGCAGAAATAGGTTGAAAGCCAGAGTCAGGAACCAGGAGAACCACAGTGCATGAACCAGGAGGCTTTCAACAGTAGAACTACTGACTGGCCTGCAGACCCAGGGCTCCCACTGCTGCTACATGGATAGGTAGCACTCCCAGCAGCCAATCAGAATGTTTGCTGCTCCTAACTTGGGGCAGAGTTCAACTGGCTGGTCTGCCTGATCATCGGTGTCCATGGATGGATAGCTCGCATGGCTGGAGCACTGTCATGGATGGATACACATTATTCAAGTAGGACAGGCAGGGGAGAAGAGAAGGAGGAGTTACATTTTATGTAACAGAGCCATATGATTGCTCAGGGCTCCATTATGAAACTGGTGATAAGCCTACTGAAAGTCTCTGGGTTAAGGTCAGAGATGAGAGCAACAAGAGTGATGTTGTGGTAGGGGTCTGCTATTGACCACCAGCCCAGGAAGATGAAGTAGATGAGGCTTTCTTCAGACAACTGGCAGAAATTTCCATATCAGAGGCCCTTGTTCTCATGGGAGACTTCAATCACCCTGACATCTCCTGGGAGGGCAATACAGAAGTGCACAAGCAGCCCAGGAAGTTTTTGGAGAGCGTTGGAAATGACATCCTGGTGTAAGTGTTGGAGACATCAACTAGGGGCCATGCTTTTTTTGACCTGATGCTCACAGAGAAGAATTGGTGGGGGATGTAGAAGTGGATGGTCACTGCTGCCCAAGTTTCCACGAGATGATTGAGCTCAGGGTCTTGACAAAAGGAAAAAAGGAGAGCAGTGGAGTATGGACTCTGGACTTCAGAAAAGCAGAGTCTGACCTCATCAGGGAACTGATGGGCAGGATCCCCTGGTTGGCCAGTCTGAGGGGGAAAGGAGTCCAGGACTGCTGGTTGTATTTTGAAGAAACCTTACTGAGGGCCCCAGGAACAAACCATCCCAATGTGCAGGAAGAATAGCAAGTGTGGCAAGCAACCAGCTTGGCTTAGCAGAGAACTTTTCAGTGAGCTTAAATACAAAAAGGAAGTTTATAAGAAATGAAAGTTTGGACAGATGACCAGGAGTATAAGAATATTGTGTGGACATGCAGGGATGAAGTCAGGAAGGCCAAAGTGCAATTGGAGTTGCAGCTAGCAAAGGATGTGAAGTGTAACAAGAAAGGTTTCTACAAGTATGTCAGCAACAAGAGGACGGTCAGGAGAAGTGTGGGTCCATCACTGAATGGGGGAGGCAACCTAGTGACAGATGAGGAGGAAAAGACTGAAGTACTCAAGGCCTTTTTCACTTCAGTCTTCACAGGCAAGGTCAGCTCCCCAGACTATTGCACAAGGCAGCACAGTTTGGGGAGAAAGTGAACAGCCCTCAGTGGTGAAAGAACAGGTTAGGGACTATTTAGAAAAGCTTGAGATGTATAGATCCATGGGGCTAGATGCAATGCAGCATCTGAGGGTGCTGAGAGAGTTGGGTGATGATTGCAGAGCTTCTGGCCATTATCTTTGAAAACTTGGAGTGACTGGGGGAGGTCCCAAATGATTGGTAAAAGACAAATGTAATAGTGGCCATCTTTAAGAAAGGGAAGAAGGAGGATCTGGGGAAGTACAGACTAGTCAGCCTCACCTCAGTCCCTGGAAAAATTATGGAGCAGGTCCTTAAGGAATCCATTTCTGAGCACTTGGAGGAAAAGAAGGTAATCAGGAACAGTCAGCATGGATTCACCAAGGGCAAGTCATGCCTGACAAACCTGATTGCCATCTCTGATGAGATGACTGACTCTGTGGATGCAGGGAAAGCAGTGGACATGATATACCTTGACTTTAGCAAGGCTGTTGATATGGACTCCCACAGCATTGTTGCAAGCAAGCTAAGGAAGTATGGGTGCAATGAATGGACTGTAAGGTGGATAGAATGCAAGCTGGATTGTTGGGCTCAATTGGTTGTGATCAATGGCTTGATGTCTAGGTGGCAGCTGGTAGCAAGTAGACTCCCCCAGGAGTCAGTTCTGGGGCCAGTTTTGTTCAATATCTTAAAGATCTGGAAGATGTGATGGAGTGCACCCTCACCAAATTTGTGGATGACACCAAGCTGGGGGGAGTAGTAGATACACTGGAGGGTGGGGCTAGGATTCAGAGTGACCTCAAGAAATTAGAGGATTGGGCCAAAATAAATCTCATGAGGTTCAACAAGGACAAATGTGAAGTCCTGAACTTAGGACGGAAGAATCCCCTGTACTGCTATAGCCTGGGGACTGACTGACTAAGCAGCAGCTCTGAAGAAAAGGACCTGGGGGTTACAGTGGACAATAAACTGAATATGAGACAACAGTGTGCCGTTGTTACCAAGAAGCTAACAGCACACTAGGATGCATTAGAAGGAGCACTGCCAGCAGATTGAAGGAAGTAATTATTCCCCTCTATTTTGTACTGGTGAGGCCACATCTGGAGTACTGTGTCCAGTTTTGGGCCCTCCTCCACAGAAAGGATATGGACAAGTTGGAGACAGTCCAGCAGAGGGCAATGAAAATGGTTAGGGGCTAGAGCACATGACTTCTGAGGAGAGGCTGAGGGAACTGGACTTATTTAGTCTGCAGAAATGAAGACTAAAGGGGGATTTGATAGCAGCCTTTAACTATCTGAAGGGGGGTTCGAATGAGGATGGAGTTAGATGGTGTGATTTCCCCCTCAGACTGGCTTCCCAGAGGATCCTGCCCATCCGTTCCCTAATAGAGCTAGATCAGTGGTGGCAGATGACAGAACAAGGAGCAATGATCCCAGTTGCAGCAGGTTTAGGTTGGATATTTAGAAATACTCTCTCACCAGGAGCATGGTGAAGCAGTGGCTTGGGTTACCCAGAGAGGTGGTGGAATCTCCATCCTTTGAGTTTTTTAAGGCCTGGCTTGACAAAGCCCTGGGTGGAATGATGTAGTTGGGGATGGTCCTGCTTTGAGCAGAGGGTTGGACTAAGTGACCCCCTAAGGTCCCTTCCGACACTACTTTTCTATTATTCTGTCATGTTTATCAGCATATAACTGGATCTCCTTGGCTTTACCTTATCACCACTGATTTTTGATTTCCCAGATCTTTCTTTGAGCTTCAGCTTTGAGGACCTAATACATACATTTCCTTCTTCTGCTGAAATAAAGTGTCATCTTGCCAAGTAGAATGATCCCATTCTTCTGACTGCAGAGGGCTTTGATTTTGGCATTGCTTTCATCAAACAAGTCTTGGTGTGGATGGGTGGTATGAGTGATAGATTCAGCACAGGCCATATGGATGGTGGTTTTAAAACAGGGGTGGCAATTATTTGGGCTGGAGGACCACTTAGGGAATTTTGATGAGCTGTTGTGGGCCAGGGCAGCATGCCCTCCCAGCTGCAGCAGCTCACCAAAACTCCCAAAGTGGCTTTGCCCCAGGGCCTGGCCCCCCACTTCTGTCTTCTGGCTCCTGACTGTTCATTGATCAAGACCCAGGACTCCCTGGGTAAGATGTGCTCCGTCAGGCACACAGGATGGGGCTACAGCTGGGTGGGAAGCAGCATCTGGGAGCCAGACAGGTGGGTAGGGGCTGGGGCTGGGGGTGACAGCATGGGGCTAGAGCCTGGGGCACAGCCATGATCCACTGGTAGCACATCCCTGCCTGTGGGTCTGGCACCCATCACAGGGAAGTGCAAGCAGCAGATCATTTTGCCCTAGGTCCTGGCCCCATGCTGTCACCACCTCATGATCATGGCCCCAGCCCCAGCCCCAGTTCTGCCCAGCCATCCCACTTCTGGATGCTGCTCCCTGCCCACCTGCAGCCCCATCCCATCCACTCAGTCAAGTGCGTCCTGCCCATGTGGGTCCCTGGCTGCTCTCCATGGAGGGGTCTGCCTGCAAGGGGTGCTGGATCCACCCAGTGCCCCTGGTGGTGGGTGAGGGGTAGACAGGCCAGGGTGTTCAGACAGCAAGTCCAGGTCTGGTGGTAGCAGAGACACTAGCAGCAGGAGCTGAAAGGAGCCCCCACTGCCATGGCTGTCAGGAAGTGGAGTCCAGTTACTGTGCTGCCCCCAACATGCTGTGTGCCTGGGGATGGCAGGACCAGCTTCACATCTCACTGTATTTTGCCAACCTCTGTTCTAAACCCTTTCCAGAGTTCCTCAATATTGCCTTAATTTCTGGACAGGGCAGAGAGATTTTTATGGAGACACTGTTAGTGATCCTTACAGACCTTCAGGTCTTGAAGAGATTTGATGTTCAAAGTCACGTTGCTTTTAGCTATTTTCTTGGTGTTTTGGAGCAAGCCAGATATTCATAACCAATCTGACAAAACAGTGATCTGTCTAGCAGTCATCAGTTCGTCTCATGGCTTGCAAGATACAGACACCTGTTTGATCATGGACTCTAACAATAACATAGTCAAGAAGGTGCCAGGATTTAGAGTGAGGATGTTTCCAGGTGGTCTTGTATTTGTCACTCTGTCTGATGGTGTTTGTGATGACAAGACTGGTTTGTGCATTTGTTCAAGAGGAGGATGTTGCTGGAGCTGGCTTTCACTGCTCCTTCCTTCCCAACAGTGCTGCTCCAGAGTTCCAGGTCACATCTAACTCTGGCACTGAAGTCACAGATGAGAATGATCTTGTTCTCCTTGCAAGTATTAGTCGGTGCATGGTAAAGTTTGGAGTAAAATTGTTCTTTAACATCATTGTCAGCATCAAGCATTGGTGTATATGTATTGATGATGGTGGTGGACTGGTTGTCGCTGAGCTTAAGATATGGGGTCATAAGACATTTATTAATGCCCACACAGAGCTTTGTAAGTTGACTGATGAGCTGATTCTTGATGGTGACGCCAACACCATAAAAGCATCTGTCCTGGGCTGGTTTCCCCTTCCAGAAGAAGGTGTAGCTTCCATCCTCTTTAGCTAACCCACATCCAAGGGACTCACTCAGAGCAGCAATGTCAATGTATTTGACTAATTCCCCGGAGATGATAGCAGTTCTTCTTTCTGGTCATTCTTTGTCCTTCAAGGTTCAAATGTTCCATGTTGTAAAAAATCATTGTCATCTTATGATGTTTTTAACTGCAGAGAGTGTGAACCTGCTGGATGTGGTTATCCAGCTAGGACCCGATAAGACAGCTTTTCTAGCCCTTTTGCCATGTGGGTTGAACAGAGAACTGCTCAGTTATGGTAGCAGCTGCCAAACTGCACCCCTCTCTCAACCCAGCTGCAAGACAACTATCAGGCTACTGCCTCCTGTATGCAGATTTGTGGCTGGAGGCTGCCGAATTCACTAGTTTTGTTTCCATTGCCACTGGTCCATTGCTGCAGGGCGTTTGGAGATTGGTATAGGAGAGTGTGTTGTTTCCTGTGGTAGAAACCTGCATGCAACTTTAGTACGAGGAAGCTGGTGCGTTGAAACAGCAACCATATGATCTCAACAAGGTGGAGAAGGAATGGCAAGGGAGAACCCTAGATGACAGGAGACCTCCATCTTGCTGCAGCCTTTTTCTGTCTTTACAGCTGTTGAGGTCCTGACATTGAGGTCAGCTGTTGAGGTCCACCTGAGTGTGGCCACTGTTGAGGACTGGGGGTTAGGCTGTGGTTTCTCTGAAACCTCCCCTCAGGCCTGTTCACTGTGGGTAACCTTGCCAAGGCATGGCAGTTCTCTTGCTAGGAACAAAGCTGGAGATTCCTGGCTAGTTCTTGCTGCTCAGGGTCAGACCGATTGCTGTATTTGGGGACAGGAAGGAATCTTACCCCATGGTCAGATTGATATAGACTGTAGGGGGTTTTGCCTTCCTCTGTAGGACATCAATGTCCTCTACATAGGACCTCTTGAGTGTATATTGACAACATTTTATAGAAGCAGGACATTGGCTGCCATGGTTCCCCTGGTTTACTTGTGGCAGGTTAGGGTGTTAGGTCTATGTTGTGTCAGGGTTGAGGGTAGTCTTACATAGAGTTTAGGTTATGGTATGGTGTGATTTGGGTATGGTGTGGTTTGGATAGATGATCCTGCTTCAGGCAGGGGGTTGGACTAGCTTGTCCCTTCCAGCCCTACTTCTCTATGACCTGAGCCAATTCATGTAATGTTCTACTGTTTTCACAAGGCAAACTATATAGAGAATGGCCCGACAATGATTTCAACAGACTCCCTACATTTTGTGAATTTGAAATTAACATCCCATGATGGAGATGCGTGTGCAGTACAGAAAACAGACTGAGCACTCCTTTTGTAAAAGTACTACAATAGGCTGATTGGAAACTGATGATCCATGCACTGGAGGGTGGAAAGCTGAAAAGGCCATGGACCCTGACAGATGCGTAACAGGGCAGCACTGTACTCTGGGCAACGGTTATGCACAGGACAGCAGCAGTTGCCAATGGCAGCTGTTATTTTCCCTGCAATTCTGTACCCAGCATTGCTGCCCTGGTTGCCTCTCCACATTTAGACAGACTACTGGACCCTGATAAAACTTAACAACATTTTGACTGTTCAGCATGTCAAAGATAATCTGAGATACAAACCTTTTTTGCTATTCAGATAGAAAACCTTTCCCACTTCATTTCATGCTTACCTGATTGAAGGCTTCCTATTTTCTAATATAATCTGTGACTTCAATTTACTACTCAGTTTAGTGTTCCCAGCAAATCAGAAACCAAACCATCAGCCTCAATCACCATGGAGAAACTTGCTCTGAATTTGAGATAAAAGATCCAGTAAATTAGTAAGAGTATGCCCCCACACTATTTTATTTCTTCTTGGAACCTGTGGTGCATCAGAAAAAAGAAAGGTTATCCAAAAATTTCACTGCTTTGCCCATTTTTCTGCTTTTCTTTATTAGTAGTAGTGTTGTTGTTATTTTTTTAAAGCCATCTGCAGTCTGGAAGTGTCCAGTCCAGGCAGCCAGGGATCTTAAACTCAGGATCTTGAGCTCAGAAGACCAGCAAACTGACCACTGAACTACAACCACTGGCCCTCCTATTCCACCACTTGATGTGCTGGCAGCACAAATGCACAATAATCACTATAATTATTACACTGGCAACAGTATTAGAGTAATTACATTCCACTGCAGACTGACTGTAACAGGAAGCCTGGGGCTCCTGTTACTTTAAGAGGGGAAAACAGTAGCAGCCCGCACTCAGGCAGCCCAACAGGGGCTGGCTGCAAAAGAATAGATAGTCAGAGGCCAGAATCTGAGAGGGAATATTACTGGGCTAGTTTCACAGCAACAGTATGATAGGACAGAGCCCTGCCAATGCAATAGAGGCATGGCTGTAGTAACTGGGGTAGCAATTACAGGCTGCCCATTACAGAGAGAGAAGCAGCTGTGCCAGGGCTAGTCAAACCAGGAGTAGGCAGGGCTTGAATGGCATATAAACCTGGGCCAAAGCCAAGCCAGGCAGTTTGGCCCTGGAGATTGAACAGAAAAGAGCTCCGCAGTGGGATGCCTGTTGCTGGTAGATGGACTACGAGCATGCTATGCCTAGAGACAGCAAGCAAAGGGGCTGGGGGCTAGCAGCAGACTAAGGCCCAAAGCTGGGTAGGAGTTTTTTGGTATGCAGTCAGGAGGCTAAGGGTTTGGTTACAGCCAGAGTGCTTATGTTTTTTGAGTTTTGACTGGTGTTTTGGGTTTGGGACCATCAAGGGAAGGTGGTGCCTGAGCTATGCTAGGGGCTAGGAGCTTAAGACACAGGTCAGGCTTAGTCAGATGATTGAAGCTTGGGGAAAGTGGCTGAAGCCTAGCAAAGTATGAAAGCCAGACAGGGACCCCCGGGGGCATAAGTCAGGAAGGGCAGGGACAAGGGCCCATAGAAATACTAGTGACTGATAGGGCTAGAGCCCAAGAAGCCACGCCTGGGGCAGTGGGTCTAGGGCTAAAGGAAGCAACCAGAGCAGAGGGGTGGAGGCTGGGAAGGCTGAGGCCTCAACAAAACAGTGGAAGTCTGAGGTGGTCTGGTGGTTGGGGATGAAGGGCCCACATAAAGTGACGATTGGAAACATCTGCAAGGCATGGGCACAGCTGTAGGGGATGTTCAGAGGCCATGATTAGCTCATAAGGCATCAAGTGCCCTGGGTACATACAGGCCAGGAGGGGCTACCTAGTGTGAAGGTTAGTTGGGGACCAGTAGGGTCTGAGAGGGATTTTCTGGTAGAAGGACAGAGCAGCGTTCACTCTAGGACCCTTGGGCAGTCTCTCTTCCCAAACATAATGAAGAATACCGCGGCATAGGGGTGGGGGAGGATAACTTAGAGCCACAGTGGAGCAGGAGCCATGTAACCACCAACAGGCATCACAGCCACCCGTGAGGCACCAGTCCTTTTATACTGACCCATTAATATTATGAACTACGTTTTTGCTTTTTTGTTTAGCCTGCAGCTAATCTACCAATGACAGAAGCTTGTCTGTGGGAGGGAGTCTTGATAATTAGCAATCACCACCTGCAGTGTGATGAAGGAATGTCTTATACTTCAAGAGATCCAGTTATTTGTTCCCTGTTTTGCTTTTATTTATAAGTGTAGGCCTTGGAGCCTGATAAGACTTAAGTGGTCACTAGGACCAGGTGGAAAAAAGCATTAAAAAACTCTCCTCCTCAGGGACTTGATATATGCTGTTTGCTCACTTGTAGATGTCCCCTGCCAACTCCACAGTGCATTTGATTATTGTATGCCCACACAGCCTGATCATTTCTGTAGCAGAATATGAGCAGCATAAACATCTGTGATCATTCTTATAGACCACAGTGAGCCCTAGGGTCCTTACAAGGCATTTCAACTGTTCCTGGGCTGCCTTCCAGGAGTGTCTAAGTTCTTTCAGAAGAGCCTCTAGTTCCAAAGCCTGAGTTGCAGCATGCTAGCCTTTATTTCCTGCATATATACTGACCAAAGGCAGGGCAAGGTGGCATCTTAGAATAGTGATTTTTAACTAGAGTGCAGTGGCACCCTGGGGAGATCCTTTGAAGGTTGCTGCAGACTTTTGGCACTGTTTGGTGTGCAAATATGATTCACAAGATAAATCAAGAGATTCCACATGGGAATCCATAGAGCTAAAAATAAGAAAAGGCATTTTCTCAGGGATGCCTCTGCTCTAAAAAGTTTGAGAACCACTACCTTGAGGTACTTTTACATGTGCTCTAGAGGTGGCGGGGGGATGGTAGTGCTTTAGTTAGAGTGGCTCTGAGAGCCACTGTAATTAAAGAGCCACCATGTCTCATGTATCAACATCTTCATACTTAATAATGGTAGCAGGGGCACCTAGATTCATAGATTGTTAGGGGCTGGAAGGGACCTTGCAGATCATTGGGTCCAGCCCCCCCACTCTAGGCAGGAAGACAAATGGGGTTAGGTGACCCCCGCAAGGTGACTGTCTAGTCTCCTCTTGAAAACCTCCAGGGTAGGTGACTGCACCACCTCTGGAGGGAGTTTATTCCAGTCTGGACATGCTGACTGTGAAGAAGTTTTTCCTGGTGTTAAGCCTGAAGCGGCCTTCCAGGAGTTTGTATCCTTTGGTCCTGGCCTTTCCCAGAGGTGCTCTAGTGAACAGTTGTTCACCGAGCTCCTGATACTCACCTCTGATATAGCGGCAAGCCGCTACCAAGTCCCCTCTTCCTTCTTCAGGCTAAAGAGGCCCAGGTCCCTCCGCCTTTTCTCGGATGGCTCGCCTTGCAAGTCCCTGATCATATGGGTGGTTCTTTGCTGGACCTTCTCAAGTTTTTCCACATCCTTATTGAAGTTCGGCACCCAGAACTGGACACAGTACTCTGACTGTGGTCTCACCAGTGCTGAGTACAGTGGGAGTATCACTTAGTTTTACACAAGATGCATCGGTTGATGTGTGCCAGCATGTTGATTGCCCTGCTGACCACTGCCTCACACTGACAGCTCATATTCATGCGATTGTCAATCATTACCCCTAGGTCCCTTTCAGCTGTGGTGCTAGACAAGTTGTCACCACTGAGCCTGTATGTACGTTGAAGGTTGTTTGCACCCAGATGAAGTAACACTTTCAAGTGTAAGGTGCTCCATCTGGTTCCGGTCTGCCCAATTCTCTAGCCTGTTCAGGTCCACATGTATCTGCATCCTATCTTCTGACGTGACTACACTGCCCCATAACTTGCTGTCATCTGCAAACTTGGCCAGCAAGCTTTTCACTCCCCCATCCAAATCATTGATAAAGACGTTGAAAAGCACCAGTCCAAGCAGAGACCCCTGAGGGACACCACTGGCCACTTCACGCCACGACAACACAGATCCATTCATGAGAACTTTCTGGGTCCTAACCTGTAGCCAGTTTCCCACCCACTGAACCATTAAGCAGCTGAGCCCACAATCTTCCAGTTTTCCCACAAGGATATCATGGGATACTTCATCCTTACACACAGCAACATCACTTTCAATAACCAACACTTCCACCATAGTACAGACCATGGGCACAGATATGGGCACCAAAATGGCTTCACAATATGCCAGCCTTTTTATGGCCCATCTGGAAGAAGAATTCCTCAAAAACTGTACCACCTAATCCATGCTATATATAGGGGACATCTTCATCATTTGGACCAAAAACCTGCAGTCCCTGATTGATTTCCATCACAAATTCAATAACCATCATCACCCCCCCACCAGATTATACTCCAGCACCATCATTTCCTTTAGACACTATGATCAATATCCAGAATGGTAAAATACAAACCACCATATCCAATAAACCCAGGGACCAACATAAATATCTACACAGAACCAGCAATCACCCTAAACACACCAAGCAAGCTGGAATATACAGCCAAGCCCTGATACCAAATTTGCACTGAGGAGAATACCTGAGACTGCCATCTCACAAATCTCAAAAAGGCTTTCACCCAACAAGGACACTTCTCCAGAGAGATCAATCATACTTTTGAAAGAGCCACTTGGATACCATGTGAAGAACTGCTGCAGTATAAAAAGAAAATTCCCATGAATTGCATACAATTAGTTATACCATACCATCCTTTCCTGGAACCTATATGGAAAATCCTCAAACAATTGCAACCCATACTAGACGAAGACCCAACTCTTAAAGAGATCTTTCCAGAATCACCCATTCTAGCCTTTAAACAAGCCCTGAACCTTGCCAACCTCATCACCAGAAGCAAACTCCTTATGGCCCAACACACACTGAATGGATCCAGACCATGCTGGGACAAAAAATGTAAAACCTGCCAGCATATCTCTGCCACTCCCACAATAACTACACCTCACAACAGAACCATCACCGTTTTACACCTGCATCTCTAGAAATGTTGCACTAAAGGCCCTGATGGAAAACATTGGAACAGGTTACCCAGAGAGCCAGTAGAAACTCCATCCACAGAGGTTTTCAAGATCTGGCTAGACAAAGCTTTGGCTGGGATGATTTAGTTGGGGATGGTCCTGTTTTGAGCAGAGGGTTGGCCTAGATGACCTCCAAAGGTCCCTTCCAACCCTAACTCTCTATGATTTCTATGTGTAGGAGAAAACAAACAACAATTTTTCCAACTATTTAGTTGGTTTAATAAAAGATATCACATCTACCCAAAGAACCCTGTGTATTTATAGATGAGGGATCTACATGCTTAGGGTAAAAGGCTAAGCAAGTAGCATGGAGGTAGCTGTACTGGTTGGTTGATGGTGATATGGCCATTGCAGTTTCATGATAGTGTTCAAAAACAAATTTTCAAGGTGGAGCACCCTGTACTCAGTTTGATGGAGGGGGTAGAAGTTGTTAAAGTCCTGGTGGAATATTTTTACATTCCTTCCTATATGTACACATAATATCATCAATATACCATGGGGATGAGAGAGCAGCTGCAGACTTAAGCAGACTTAAATGTGTCATAAATTGGCATATTGAGGGGCTGTCCATGTGTCCATGGCAGTGCCTTTCATTTCTACGGAGTCTCCAAATCTGAAATAGTTGTGTGTCAGGACAAAGCAGTGGAGTGTGATGGAAACAGAAGCTACTGCTCTACCTCTGACCTGTCTTGCACTGAATTCCTGGTAGGTGGCAGCAAATGACCAGGAATGTTCAAACTGTGCTATTGTGGGCCCCCTTTTTATATAACTGAAAATTTCTGCTCTCAAAACAAAATGGTGCTGCTTCTGCCTTAGCAAGAAATGACAATTGTCAGATTTCAAAATAAGCCAGTACAAAATACAAACAAACAATGAAACAACTATTCCGTTGTATTTTATTCTCCACAGTGTTTAGGATAAAAGACTTTTGTGCTTGTTAATAGGGTTTATTTTGTTTTGCAGTGCTTCTAATTTATCTCCCTATTTCCCAAGAAAGTGCTTTAAGCTCATCCTGGATCTTGATCTGTTTTTTACTTTTAACTCTCCCTTTGATGTCATGAACAATGGTCATTACCCCTCAAGTTAAACTTTACTGGATATGGCTCTGGGCCTTCACATACTAGCTAGTAATATTGTAGCTAGACCAGTGATTCTCACCCAGGATGTCACAGGACATGGGGTGTGGCACAGTATCAGCACTGTTATGTGTGCAAAAACAGGATTCACAAAACCAGATTTCAAATAGGAATCTATAGTGTTAAAAATGCTCTGAACTGTTGTGGCCTGTTTGAGTTTTTCAAGGGAAAAATTGCTCTCTTACTCTTCTATAGGTAAAAAATGAATGAAAGCTAACAGCTGACATTTTCCAAGGGGTACCCCAAGTCTAACAAGGGGCGTCTGGAGTCTAAAAAGGTTGAGAACCACTGAGCTAGACTATTACTACAACCTCAACACAGGTACACTAATAGCAATCTCCGTTTCTTTTTTTTCTAATTAAGAAAAGTTTGAATAGCATTAACATGAGGCTGGGGAGAAAGAGATTGATGTTTGTTTATATCAATAACCGCATATATTGGTGCAAAGTCCCTCAGATTAAGTGATTCTTTGTGCTGAAATCAGCGTGGTTCAGAAAAGGTTGGTGAATTGATTCTCTGGCTTGTTCTGTATTGGCTCCTGCAGTATGCTCTAATGTATGCTGCTTGGCAACAGTCTGCAAAGGATCATATCTCTGTTGGGGATTGCCAGATCACGCCACACTGCAGCCACTCCCCCTTCCCAATAAACCCCTTTCCTACAGCTGCATTTTCAGCTAGTGGCTCATATACTAACCTTGCCAGTTCTGCAGTAGCTGAGGGCCCATCTCTGTAAAGGAAATTCGGAGTGGCCCATAACAGGCAACTTTCAAAGCCTTTTCCACAACCAGAACCACATACAAAAATTGGTGTACAGGAGAACGTGGCCCACCAGATGCATTCCACAAATACTGAACTCTGACAAAATATGCTTAGTCATGTTACAGTACTAAAATTATTATAATTTGGCAACAGTATTAAGGAAATATCTAGGTACACAAGGTAGAAATAAGATTTGGTATCAGTTTGCCTAATGCTTATAACTAAATAAGAACGTAATCAAACTGCATATGGTTACAGTAGGAGCCCTGAGATAGCACTCTTACTTACCATCTTAAAGTGTTTCTTCTCATTATGCAAGCAGCATGTAGTCATGGCTATCAATCACATCAATATGTAAGGATACCAATATGAGCTGAGAGGATGTAACTGTTACGTTTGTGTGATTCTGTAGTGATGCAAGTGTAGCAAAACTGCACCAACTGTATGAAAGTTAAGGGGATTTAGCTTATTGGCACTGCTATACAATGATGATGTTGCAGCTACCACATGACAGCCTAGATGCGTCTTAACAGCCGATCTACCTCCCATTTTAAAAAGACTTAAATGTTCATTTGTCTATGCCCTCTGAAGCTTTTGTCTACTTGTTTGTCTTGTAATAAACTGAAAGCTCATCAGTTGGAAATGATTAATGCCAGCTGATCACAGGTCGATCATGAACCCTTAATGAGTTGCAGACTATGAAAAGGCAAATGCAATCTTAGGATGCATCACTTGAAACACTTTTAGTAGAGATAAGGAACTATTAATGCACTTGTACCAGGCACCGATGAGACCTCATATGGAATATGGTGTAAAGTTCTAGTCACCCATGTCCAAGAAAGATCACTTCAAACTAGAACATGGGCAGAAAAGGGTTACCCGGACCATCTGGGGAATGAAGAACATTTTTTTCACAAGATTAGATTAAAACAGCTTGGTTTCTCTAGCTTAGCAAAGCAAACCCAAGAAAAGATAAGCTGTCTAAAAAATACTGGGGGGGGGCACAAAGCATGAATGTTGTGGAAAAGAACCATTAACTAAAGGACAATACTGGCACAAAAGCAAATGGATATAAACAGACATTAATTCATTTAGGCTACAGTTTAGAAAAAGTTTTCTGATCATTCAAGCAATGAAGCTCTGGACAACCCTTCCCATGGGAGCAGTAGAGACTGAAAGGACAGAACCTAACCATTTTGTAGGTCAGTGACTCTCAACCAGCGTACCTTGAGATCCTTTCAATGTTAGCACAGTTAGGAAAGCAAATACAATTCACAAGATAAACCCAGAGATTTCAAATAGAAATCTATAGCATTAAAGAGCCTGACACACTGTGGTCATTCTGAGTTCTTTGCAAGAAAACAATTGTTCTGTTATTTTCCTTTAGTCAAAAAATGAGTGAAAACGAAGAACTGACATTTTCAGAGGGGTGCCACCTTGCATCTAGCAAGGCTGAAAACCAGTCATACAATATGCTTACCCAGAAACAGGACTCAGTGACCCAAGACATCCTTTCCTCTGTTCCTATGTGATCTATTTTTGCTTGGAAAAAGTTGTGAATGCTGAGTTGATTTCTCTTGCAATCTTATCTAGAAGAAATTCTTTCCAACTAGATTTCACAGACACTTGGGCTGGAAGGGACCCCAGAGGATCAGAGTCCAGCCCCCTACCCCAGGGGTGGGAAGTAGGCAGGGATCATAGGATCCCAGCAAGATAAGCATCCAAAATGTCTCCTGAAGGCATTCAAAGAAGGTGCTTGAACCACCTCCGGCTGCAGTCTATTCCAGACCTTGAGGGCTCAGACAGAAAAGTTCTTTCTTATGTCCAGCCTGAATCGGTTGCAGCAGAGTTTGTGATCATTTAATCTTGTCATCCCTTGGGGTGCTCTGGTGAACAGACGTTCCCCCAGATCCTAATGAGCACCCCTGATAAACTTACAGGTGGTCACCAGATCACTCCTGAACCTGTGCTTTTCCAGGCTGAATAGCCCCATGGCTCAGCCTCTCATCATAAGGTCTGTTTTCTTGACCTCTGATCATGCACGTGGCTCTCCTCTGCACCCTCTCAAGCTTCTCCACATCCTTTTTGAATTGCAGAGCCCAAAACTGGACACAGTACTCCAGCTGCGGCCTCACCAAGACCAAATACAACAGGAGAATGATGTCCCGGAATTTTCTTGAGAAGCACCTATGGATGCAAGCCAGCGTTTTGCTCGCTTTACTAGCTGCAGCATCACATTGAAAGTTCACCTTCATCTTGTGGTCAATCATGACCCCCAAGTCCCTTTTGTCTGTAGTGCTAGCCAGTGTAGCACTGCTGAGCCTATAAGCATGCTGCAGGTTTTTCCTCCCAAGGTGGAGAACCTTGCATTTTTCGGTGTTGAACGCCATCAGGTTCTCGTCCACCCATTTCATGTCAAGATCTGCCCTGGATCACCCTCCTGTCCCCAGGTGTGGATGCTTTACCCTGGAGTTTGGTGTCATTGGCAAACTTGAACAGTCTACTTCTGACACCAATGTCAGAATCTTGATGAAGATGTTGAATAGTATAGGCCCTAGGACAGAGCCTTGAGGGACCCCACTGGTGACTGCACACCAAGATGATTGGCTCCTGCCAACCACTACCCTCTGGGTCCTACTGCAGTTCCCCAGCCAGCAGATCGTGGTGAGATTGAGGCTGCAGTTAGCCAGTTTAGCCAAGAGGTGATCGTGGAATACCAGATCAAATGCTTTTTTAAAGTCAAGATACACAACGTCAATCTCTTCCCCCTTGTCCAGGTGATAGGTCACCTGGTCATAAAAGGAAACGAGATTGGTTAAACAAGACCTACCCACAACAAACCCATGCTGGCTATCCCTCGGGATATTGCCTTCAGCTAGTCTGTTAAGGATGGCCTCTTTGATAATGTTTTCCAAGACCTTTCCCAGGATAGAGGTCAGGCTGATGGGCCTGTAGTTTGCTGGATCTACTTTCCTCCCTTTCTTGAAGATAGGCACCACATTAGCCCTCTTCCAATCTTTGTGCACTTCACCAGAGCGCCAGGAGCTCTCAAAGATCTGTGCCAGGGGCTGAGCTATATGCTTGCCAGCTTCTTGAGTACCCTGGGGTGTAAACTGTCAGGGCTGGCTGACTTGCTGCATGGTAACCGCCTTTGATGTTTGAGCTGAAAGAGTTGTTTGAGTCACTTGTAAGACTCAGACTGCCCGCACAACGCTTGACTTCACTCACAGGTTGGCAGGTACAGTGTTAATTGAACAAACTGCACTAACAACACTGCCAGGCCCTGCAGCACCAATTTTCTCCTGCGAAGCTGACCTGGCAGACATTGACGTCTACAGTCACATGCCAGAAGGCAACAACTCTAAGGCTTATGAATCACTGAGCTTCTGGCTAGAAGCCTGATGATAGCTCCCTGCGTGGTAGCACCTGTTAAAAACACATAAGATGCTTCCTGACACTGCCCACCTCATTAGCAGGGGCTGTCACAGGGCTACCATTTGAACACTAGCGGGGAAAATGGCATGACTGGTGTGATTACGAACAAGCCAATACATGAGGGGGCAGTGAGATGGCATGCGAGGGGCAAAATCTTCCCCTCTAATATCAACCACCCAAACAGCAAGGACACCAGGCCCTACCTAAGTCTTTTACCTCACTGGAGGACTTCTGCTCCATCCTCCTCAAGGGAAGCAAGTAAAAAGAGATTGACTCCTAACTCAAGTCCCTGCTCAGGCACCACTCCTGCTTTGGGTGGGAGAGACTTCATGGGGGGGCTGTTACACGGAGCTAGGGGCAAGAGTTTTGGGGTGCAGGAAGCATATCCTAGCCTCCCCCTCTAATAGGTGCCAGCATTTTCCTCTTGGGAGTCCTGGCCCAGGTTTTCCCCTGCAGGGGGTATAGAGCTGCCAGCCCTCTCCCAACATCAGGGCCGTGCCAGCTCTGAGCGCCCTCACGGCGCATGCGCGTCCCAGGGTCCCGGGGGGCGCACCCTGGGTGGTCGGGCCCCTGGCGCGCAGGCTACGCCTGGCAGGCGGCCGCTTTCCTGCGAAGCTTGATCCTTGCCGCTCGCCGTTCGGGCCCCTGCCAAGCGCGAATCCCGCGCCCTGCCATTCGCACGGCCGCCTACAGCCTCCCCACCATGTCGGGCCTCGCCAAGGCTGCCGGGGTCTTCAAGTCGGTGGATTACGAGGTGTTTGGTCGAGTGCAGGGTAGGTGCGGGGCTACGGGGAAAAAAGGGAGGGGGAAAACAACTACCGCAGCAGCGGCTCAGCAGAGCTATAAACATGGCGGCGGCGCCGTGGGGGGGGGGGGAGTACACAAGCTAGTGCGCATGTGTAGGGTTGCGAGCCCGGCCCTGGAGGGGGCGGGGCCTGTAGGAGCGAGTCTGAACCTCTTCCTCCCCTCTTTCCTCCGGGGCTGGCGCCGCTGCCCCGTCCTTTGGCTGCCAGCAACATCACGTGTTAGAGACCCGCCACGGCCAGACAGGGGTTTTTTTTTGCCTGCCCAGGAAGCTTTAATGCCCTTCTAGCGACCGTGTGTCACACTGCTGGGTCATAATACTTGTAGTTGTGCTTCTGCTGCTGACCTTGTGGCTAAGATCAAGGGAGATGGGGGGGCACCTGAGCTGCAAGACCTCCAGGCCTGGGGCTTGCACTAGGATGCCTGCCTGGCAGGGTGTGAATTACACTTTGACCTTGAGGGGGGGTCTGCAACAAAAATTAAACTCCTTCATTGGAAGGGGGAATCCTATCAGAACCCATCTCCCCCCAGACCAGGTTATGACTTTTAAATGTTACAGGCGGGCTCTTGTCTCTTATGTGGGGGTCCAGCTCCCCTTTAATTTGCATCTTGCTGCCTGGGTTTGGGGAGTATCTGAAGCCTTAGATGTGGGAGGAAAGATATTTGCTCCCTGGTAGAATGATGCAGACTGGAGGACTGAGTTGTGCTCAGTCAAATTTTGGAGCTTGACTGTTGGACTTTGCCCATGGGATCTGGGACTGATTTGGTCTTGAACAAGATAAAAGAAGCCCAAAACAAACAGCCTGTGCCTTTCCTGCGGATGGGCTGTAGACCAGGTGTTTTGCCTGTTTTACGCTGTTGGTGTTAAAAAAAAAAAAGAGGGGGGGCAAGCCATTCTGCTTCCTGAAGTTGCTACCTCCATCATAGCTGCCTAGGGCTGGTAACATGGGGCATCTGTACAGTGCAAAGAGGCTGCTCTGACACACCGTAATTACAGGGCGTTGGAACAAGTCTGCTGGAGTGTAGTAATAATCCTACTCCAGCAGACTCCAGTGTCTTGTGCATCTGTGCCCACCCACTGAGAAATGGCGGCAGAAAAGGCATAAAGCTTGTTAGACAAACTTTAGATAAAGCGTTTCCACTACCATTTTTCAGTGTGGGGATGCTGATACATGGAGATGCTCTGGGCACTTTAATTAGAGAGGCTCTTGAAGCCACTCTAATTAAAGCACTGCCACCACCTCCTACAATTCTTGGAGCACTTGTATATATGCCCCAAGGGTAATTAAAAGTGCCTCAAGTCAGGAGGCCCATGTTGGTACATCATGGGGCACACTTTGTTCACAGCTGTCAGCAGCAAGGCCTGGGACTGTCTGCGGAAGGCACCAAACAGCTGGATGCGCTTTACAATTAGGTTATTTTATGCCCACCCCCCCACCCCAAAGCCTGTGGAAAATATTGTGGAGGTTTGCATTACCTGAGGTCTAAAGCAGGTGGACTTCTCTTGTGGGTTTAAATGGTAGGAGCATGTCTGCAACAGTGCTGGACAAATTGTGGACATTCGCTGCTTAAATGAAATTAGCCTTTTCATAAGCCAGTTGCTGAGTGCTAGGCCCCCTGTGTATTTATGTTGTATGGAAAGAATAACACAAGTGTTAGTGAGGAAGGGCTGCCTGCTTACTCAGAGTTTTGGAATATGCATCTGTAGTAAGTGCCCATCCCAGGGGTGGTCATGATGCCCCTCGTAGCTGCTCAGCCCTTGCCAACCTGACTCCCCTTGGGGGCCGCTCCCTTTTACTTACCTACCATGCCTTGATGTTATTAATTTCTGATCAAAGGAGGGCTTCCTGACCCTGGTCTTGCTCATAGGACCACAGATGCCCATGGTCATTGCCAAAGGGCTAGTTTCATGGGCTCCATCCTCATCAGTAGCAGATCACCTGTGAGGCATGAGTGGGTAAGATAACTCTGCTTTCTGACAGACCCCAGACACTGGAGCTTTTCTCGACACACCCTAGTCCCTAATGGGCACTGGACCCTCCTAGTTCTCCTCTCCCGCACTGGACCCTTTCCCAAGTACCTAGTCCTTCCTAGGCTTATGTTCACTTTCTCTCTATCTCTGGGCCCCAGATCTATCTCTTCCAAGGCCTGCTGTGGCCCCCGTGCTCTGCCCCTCAATGGGCTTAGGCTCTCTGCCTCTGGGCCCCAGGCCTTTTATTCTTCTGGTCTCCTTCTTACTCTACCAGTTGAGACCTTCCCTTCAATCCCTTCCACAACCACCAGAGCTGTTTGTCACCAGCCCTCTAAGACCATTGCCCCTGTCCATTCTAAGGCCTGCTTCACCCCTCGCAGGCTCTGCTATCTTCGCTAGCTGGGCTTTGGGCCCCCTGGCCCTCCACTCTGTCACCCTTGTCCAGGCAGTGGGTTCACTTGCTTCTGTTCTTGGGCTTGGTGCTGCTTTCCCCAGCTCAGCTGTTAAGGCAGGAGATCCACTCCTTGTGGCTCCCAGGGCTAGACTGCTTGACCAGCTCAGGCCCTGGGCTTATGTGGCTCAAGCTTGGCTCCTTAGTCAAGTGACTCTTTCATTAGTCCCAGCCAGACCTTCAGGCTGCTCCTCAGGCAGCCTCTCATCTTCAAGTGACAGGTGCACCAAGTGCCCTGTCACAGTCTCTAAATGTTACTTGGATCTGTAGGAGAAACCTGGATCAAAATTTCCTGAAGAAAAAAACACAACAGAAAAACAACAGCTTCTGCTTATATTCTTCACAAACAAGAAACCCCATTATTTGGAAAAACACGCATTAGACTTGCCACCAATAAAAAGGGATGTGCAGGGTTTGGATTACAGAGGGGGTGGGGGCTGAGCCCCCTCATAATAGATGGCAGCCCCCCTGTAACTTGCAAATCAGAACCTGGGGAGGGGCCTCCGATTTTATCAGGGCATCATGATGGGCAGCCCAATTGTTTTTGCAGACTCCTGCAAGAGTCAAAGTGTAATTTGAACCCTCAGGATGTGACACCAATACCTTACATAGAAATATATCTGTATACACTAGTGATGCCCAACCTTTTTCCCCAGTGGACTGGATGGTTAGTGCCTGGTCTGTCTGTGGGCTGCATCTCACCAGTGGCCCTGATCTGCTACCCAGGGTGGGTGCTGTGGGGCCCTATATGGCTACATGTGGGTGGGGGGACAGCAGTGCAAATCTGATCCAGCCATGTGGGGGAAGGGGGCATGGCTCAGCCCTGATTCAGCTGCATGGTGGGGGAAAGGAGTATGGTCTGGCCCTCATTGAGCTGTGTTGGGGGAAAGGAGACATGGCCCAGCCCCCATCTGGCTCTATGGGGGGCCGGGGTATCGAAACCTGGCAGCGGGAGTGGTGTGACAGTATTAATTTCCTGACCTGCGGGGAGCCCTGCAGCAGTGGCTCCATGGGCTATATTTGGCCCATGGGTTGGAGACTGAGCACCTCAGTATATACCAACGTTGAGTATTTTTGGTAACGTTTGGCTGAATGATGCGATGGGAAGCTGCTAAGTCATATCCATGTGAATGGCATGAAAAGAATTAAAAATACCTATTTGGTGATATCTGAAGACAAACATTGCTTTTACTAGACAGTGCCTAACCCAGTATTGGCCTTAATATTGGGAATAGTCCTCAGCATTATTTTCATGGAAATGATGAATACAAATGCATTCTTTTTCCCTGTTTAAAAAATCCCTTGTGTATCCTGTATATGTAAGGTTTTAAGCAGTTACGTTGTGGAGGTGGAGACTGTCTGTTCAAACAGGGTTTCTGTGGTTTTCTAATAAGTCATGCAAATAAGGTACTCCACATAGTCTACTTATGTAATAATCTCATATAAATAATTACCTGCCCTTTTCATTGGGAGTGCTTTATGGAGGTGATAAAATAATGTAGAAAATATATTTTTAATAGATCG
Source organism: Crocodylus siamensis (assembly GCF_052110815.1). Lineage (NCBI taxonomy): Eukaryota > Metazoa > Chordata > Crocodylia > Crocodylidae > Crocodylus > Crocodylus siamensis. Next base: position 174,902,623 of record NC_143395.1, read on the forward strand.
CATATTTCATACTTGACCCTGGTGATATTTTGCAGTGGTTTTCAAACTTTTTAAATACAAGAACCCCCTTGTTAGGCTGAAATCACCCCTTAGAACATGTCAGCTCTTAGCTTCTGCTTATTTTTTTTGGACTGTAGAAAAATAGTAGAGCAATTCTTCTATTGCTAATGACACAGAAAGATTACAACAGGTCAGAATGTTTTTGACATTATGGATTTCTGTGTGCACACCTAACAGTACTAATATGGAGCACCCTGGGGCACTGCTGTAAAGATAGTTTTATTTAGACTCCAGCTATTATTTCCTTAGCAGGAGAAGATGAAACGCTCTTATCTTCTATGATTTTTTTGATTCTTGAAGACAGTAGAAGAGGGCCAGAGGGGGAGCAAATACCTTTGTATGAATTCTGAATATTCCACTTGGGTATTTTTTCAGTTGCACTGGAAGCAGGGTTCCTCAAAACAAAAGCTAATTCAGGGTATTTGACATGATTTTTTGTTCTGTTTTAAACAAGAATTAAAACTTGAAGTTGTAGTGGAGTTCTGAGTTTATACTTACAGAATAAAGCTAGGGACTTGTCTATGCTTAAAATGGTTTGCTGGGATAACTAACCCAGCAAAGCCTCTTGGTAGGGATGTAGTTCATACCAGTGAAAGCATCCTTTTGTCAGTATAGCTTTACGCACTTTCCCTAGTGGAATACTCTGTTCTAGGCAAAAGGAATATTTTTGCTGGTCTAACTATGTTTTATTTTAGGGAGTTTGTCAGTGTAGCTATATCTGTAAGGAATGCAAAAAATCCAGGGTGATGCATAGGGGGTACACCCCTGGAGTGTGGCAGTGCACCCCCTACAAAAAGGTGCTGCTGACACTGTCGGCGGTGCCCGCAGGCAGTTGCTGCTCACTACCCCCCATCCTCCCGCTGTCCAACAGCGCTGGCGGCATCTGCAAGAGCACCGCCGCTTACTGCTGCCACGCTCCCACTGCCCCGCTCCCACTGCTGCAGTGTCCCCCCAGCTGCCAGGGAATGCATCATTTATGCAAAAAATGATTATCTACCAGAAGAACTTTTAATTGTAGACCACGCTTTTAGAATAAGAATCTTGTAAAAGGATGTTATCAGAGAAATTGAATGATAGAATTATAGGTAAGTAATTTTCCTTATTTGCTCAAATGAAGTCTTTAGGGTCTATATATATATAGAGAGAGACCTTACACACACACACACACACACACACACACACACGTGTGTGTGCGTGTGTCAAACTAAGTCTTTGGGGGGGTGTTTTATATGTATAGGTATGTGTACACACTCACATGCACACAGATATATGTATGTATGTATGTATTTCTGCCCTCCTCTTCCTTCCCTTCCCCCCCTTACTGACCTCTAAGATTTTTTTTTTTTTTTTTATGTTTTAGAAGTGTAATAATTGGGTATAATCACTTTGAAAAGTTCCACAGTAAAAGAGCATAGCAAATCTCTGTTGCATGGTTAACTGAAACAAAAATTGAGTAAAGCTGTGAGGAGTAGTGTTCATTCTTTCAATTGAGTCAGACTTATTTTTCTTTTAATTCTTTTTTAGGTGTTTGTTTCAGAATGGTAAGGCAGCAAGCAGCATACCAGTTCTGCTTTACTACAGTATAATATTTCCAGTGCTAAAAATACAGCAAGAGGCCTGTATTAATGTACACAGGCATCCATCCAGTTGGCATTTCCAGTTTTCAGTCCATAGTTGGACAGTTAAGTATTGCATGTTTTTTTTAAATTAGAGATCCTTTTTATAATTGGTATATAATTATCCTAGTGGTAAAATAGACTTTCTTTTTTTATATAGATGTTAATTGTGATAGTACCTAGAAACTTTAACTGGGATTGCCAGCATGTACACATGCAGTGTTTAAATGTTACAAATGTCTGATAATGTGTTGACTTTGGGGAAAATGTTAGTTTTGGAGTTCTGATATTAACTTCTGAAGCAATTTGTGCTCTCATTTGTATTGCTTGAAGGAAATGCTGGTACCGTTTTAAATACTTTAGAGAATTTAAGAGAATCATCCCAGCATTTTCATTCCCCACCCCCCCAATGAGTAATAACTGATAATTGTATCATGTGAAGAGTTGATCTCTGAACCCAGCCAAGTTTTCTACCAGTGCAGAACTTGCAGAAGGAGCATTACAATTCAAAAGATGGACATAAAACTAAGAAATAAGAGGACACATGCACCACACAATGTCAGTAGCTAAAATACTGTATTTTCTGAAGATATCAACCTAAAATATTTGGCCTAAAATTTTTCAATAAATGTATTGTGAAACAGACTATGATAGAAACGAGGGAAGGACTTAAAGTATAATGGATATATAAAGTGTAGATTATTATTTGCTCTATCCAGTCATCCATAGTCTACAGAAGTTGCTTAGGCAAGAGGTCATTTCCTGTTATCACTTCTCATATAATAGGCTTCTATGCTGAGTTGCCATTCTGACTGCATGCTATTACTTTGCTCCAAATTACTAGTAGCTTGCAAGTTGGAGGTGCATGTATTTGTGTAAGTGAAAGTAGTATATCATTCCATGCCTATTTTAAATGTAAGTGCATAGAAGTAAGTATTGAGGTTTTTGTATAAACAAACAAACAAACAAACAAACAAAAATCTGTCACTCACACTTCAGCCAATCCAGCAGCAGCAGGCAAATGTAACCAAATAGGTCATTCAAATTACTTCTTATGGATGCAGCAGAACACTAAACCATGGAGACTGTACTTATAGTGTCTAAACGGGAACTATTCTTCAGTATGCTAATTTGTGCTGACAACCTTTTTTGTACCTGACTAGACCAAGTGTTTTAAATGTAACGCTTATAAAGTCTTTTGAATGGTAATCTTATTCTGCTATATATACTGCCCTCAAATATACCTTTTAGCATCTTGGGAAAGGTGTAAGACAGGGGTGGGCAATTGTTTCGGGTGGAGGGCCGCTTACCCAGTTTTGGCAAGCTGTTGAGGGCCACATGGGTAGCCCTGCCCCTTGACAGATGCCCTGCCCCTTGAAAGATGCCCCGCCCCCAGTCAACATCTTAGGACCAGTGTCCCAGTGTCTTGGCACCAGCATGGCCCAGAGCAGGGCACAGGCTGGCAGGGGTCTGTGGAGCCAGGCCTGCACCCCGTGCTGCAGTCGCTTGCAGCCTGTGCCTCCTGCACCGGACAGTCCTACATGGGCTGTGAGCAGCTGCAGCAGGGAGCACTGGCTATGGGGTAGGGGAGGGGTGCTTTTCCCCACTCCCTGCACCAGCTCCTTCCCTGCCCTTTGTCCCCCCTCCCTTACCTGAGTTTCCTGCACCAGGGCAGCCACATGGTCCCAGGTCAGAAGCCCCTACTGGGGCTCCTGGCTAGCGGAGCAGGACCGGGTGAGTCCTGCTGTTGCAGGAACCTGCTGAGGATTCCTCTGGGTCCTACTGCCCCTAGTTCCTGGCATTTTTGACAGGAACCAATGAGAGATGCAGTATAATTTTCAAAATTTGTTTAGGGGCCCCATGGGCTGGATAGAATGGCCTCACAGGCCGTATTTTGCCCACCCTGGTATAAGATTTTATCAGGGTGTGTGCATATATGGCTTCTGTGCATGGTATTGCAGTACTTCGGTAGACTATAAAAGAGAGAAACCTCTTAAACAGGTTTAAATCTTAATTAAAAGTTTATTTTTTTTGGCCGTGAGTCTTTTTAATACTCTGCAATGTAGCTTATAAACCTGAGATACCTATTTGTGTACATCTTTTCTAAATTGGCCAAAAAGAAACAGAATAGATAAGTGTCACGTGGTGGGGCGCAGGGGCAGCCGTGATCCCTCTAGCGCCCTCCTACCATGCCAAGTAGGCAATCTAGCACCCTCTTATCTCACCCGCCACGTCTTTGATGATATCTGGTTCTATATGGGAGGCTGCCTTTGATCCCCTAGTACACGGTGTTATGCTGGAACTATCCCCCATTCCGTATGGGGCGACTCGGTGCACCCCAGCCTTAAGGGCTATGCGTGCCTCCAACCTCCCCTCGCAGCTGTACCGGACTTTCTCGTGTCATATGCTCGCCCCCACCTGGGGTCTCTCGATACGCGCACTCCCTCTCTCTGGGGTTTCTTCGTACACGCGCCCAATATACTCGCCCCTCCCAGGCTTCTGTCTCCCTCTCGCCCTTTCCGGGCCTCTAGTCGCGCGCTCGGCTCTGTCGCGCTCCTATCAGTCAGGCCCCTATCCGCATGTCCGCCCCTCTCCAGGCTTACTTTCGCGCGCCTGCCCCTCTCCGGGACTTCTACTGTGCGCTCGCCCTTCTCCAGGACTTAGGGTCAGTAGGGTGCTAGTCGCTCACCCTGGAGCCTCTTATTTTAACCTGCCTGCCGGGCTTGTTCTCATGTGCCAGCCTCTCTCCCGGACTCTTACCGCACGCTTGCCCAGACTTCCTGTTCCCATATGCCTGCCCTCCCTGGGGCCTATGCCGCGCTTCTCGCCCGCACTCGGGGCTTCCCATGGTTGGGGCTCAGGTGGCCTTAGCTTTACCTGGCCCCCAGACCTGCCTTCTCGGGCCTAGCTCATGCGCTTCCCGTGCTTGGGGCTCAGGTGGCCAGTAGCTGTGTCTGGCCCCTGACCCTTCTTCTGGGTTGTATACCCCACTGGGCAGAATACTGCCCCCTTACAGGGCCAGGGTCACAACACCCCACAACGTCACGCCTCTCTCTGGCGCTCACCCATAGTGCCAGCTCCGGCACCAATCACTGTGCCGCCCTGGCACCGCTTGCTGTGCCCTTACTAGGCACCAGGAACCCCTGAATTATTGGGGAGCTCCCGTGAGGCCTCCTCGCACCCCTACAGCCTCACCCGGTCCTCCGGTATTCACACAAACAGCCCTACCGCAAAGCAAACTACTAGCCAACCGGCTCTAACTCAGAATAGGCCTACCGGCTATAACATAATGATCCAGGCCCAAACTGGCCCTCTTGCAAAGGCATCTCCGCCAGGATTCTCTCTGCCCTCACCATGCTGCATCCCCTTAGGTGCTCAGGCTGCACTGCTCATCTCTGCTCTGCTGGGCTCTTCTGGAGAGCTCCTGCACCTCAGGCTGCCAGAAAGGAACTGGCTCTGGCCTCAGCCTGGTTGCTTATAAAGGCCAGGCCCTGCCCCCTTCTAGCCAGCTGACCCACATTAGTTGCCCCGGCAACCCTCACCTGTGCTGCCCTGTTGATTGGCAGCTGTCCTTATTACTATTACTAGTAGCGAGCACCCTAGTGCTCTGCTACAATAAGGTACCTATGATACAAATAAAACTTATATATGAGAAATAGTGCCTTGAATTGGATACTTCAGTTTTTGTGTTTGGGTGGAATAATTCTTTAATTAATTTCTGAGACAAACTTTCTGTTCCCTGTGGTATCTATAAAATTATGTATTTTTTTTATTATGAAAATACATATTTTATAATGGTAAATTTTAAGTAGAGATTACACTGAAGTATCTAAATTCAGCACAAGAAATAAGTGGGAAACTGCCAGCATGTCTTATTGTGGTTCTGTAAGAAGAGCCATATGCAAGACCAGAACAATTAACTGGACTTCATGCTTTTTTATTGAGACCAGTAGTTTGTATTACTCTAGAACCTGGGAGCCCTGGTCATAGACAAGGACCCCATTGTGGTAGGTGCTGTATACACACAGAACAAAAAAATGATCCTTGCCCTAAAGGCCAAACTGTAAAATGGATTAGAGATGGGTGGACTCTAACATGTTAAGTGATATAATATTGTTGAGCGTGATAGTAGTTTTGTCATATCAGCCCCAGTTCGGCTCCGGAGTAGCGAGAGACACGCGGGTGAAAGCCTGCTGCGCCTCCGCTCTCCTGAAGGCCCCCAAACACCCCCCCAGCAGCCATGGAGTCCCCTGCTGACCCCCAGCACAGCCGGAGGCAAGCGGGGCCCGTGGTGGGAGGGGGTTAACTCCTGAGTGAGTGGGAGGAGGTGGCTGAGTGGAGCCGGGCCAGGTTAAGCCCCACCCAGGCCCCTACTTCGCCCAGCCTCCCAGGGAGCCAGGCAGCCGGAGCTGCACGAACAGGCTGTGCAACCAGGCACACTTGTCTGCTGATGTGTGAGTTAGTGCGGAGTTCGTGCAGGAGGGTGCGTGGGAGGGCCTGAGACCCTGCCTGCGAACCCCCCAGGGTGGATAGTCCCAGCCGTAGCCAGCCTACCAGAGGTATGACACAGATGGGCATTCGCCGCACCCCTTGGGTCCCTTCGGATTCTGCGGCCCCCTCTTCCCCCCGGCACCTCAGAGATGGCCACCCAGACGGAGCCCATGGTTCTGGACTCCAAGCAGGCGGAGCCCCTGGCTCTCGGCTGTGGGGGCTGCCTGTCGCTTTTTCAGGCTCTGGGGCCCGGGAGCATGGCCACCTCCCCTTGTGGGGTCCGCTCCCTTTTGGGGTCTCTGGCGCGCCAGCTGGAGGAGCTCCAGGCCGCAGTCCAGAGACTGCGTGCCATCAGGGTCTGTGAGCAAGAGATTGACTCCTACTGCCAGGCCCTTCTCCTTAAGGAGCCGGAGGGTAGACCGCAGTCTCCCTCCAGGACAAAGGAGGACTCCAGGACCTCCCACTCTGTCCAGCTAGGGGCATGCACCAAGGTGGTCAAGGGCCCTAAGGGCTGCCCCGCTGGAGCTTAGCAACAGGTATGCACCTCTTGCTGCTCCAGCAGAGCCTGCTGAGTTGCCAGCTCCCCCAGGCAACACAGGCTCAACTGCAGCTACCACCCTTGCTCTCCCCAAGACGAAATGTAAAGCATTTTTTGTGGGAGACTCCATCCTGGGGGGGTAATCTTCCACCCCGACCCCTTAGCCTGGTAAGTCTGCTGCTTCCCAGGGGCCCATATCCGGGACATTGTGGAGAGGATCCCTAAGCTCCTCCAGCCCACAGACCACTATCCTCTGCTCCTTATTCATGTGGGCACCAATGACATGGCTCGGAGCGCTCCCAGCCAGGTCATGAGGCGCTACAGGGATTTGGGAGCGGGGCTAAAGGTTCTGGGGGTACAGGTGGTGTTCTCATTGATCCTCCCAGTCTCGGGGTATGGGCTGAGGAGGGAGAGGAGGATCCATGTAGTTAACCAGAGACTGTGGCACTGGTGTCATCAGGAAGGCTTTGACTTCCATGACCACAGCCTGCTCTTTGGCGAGAGAGGCAGTGAGCTGCTGGAAAGAGATGGTCTCCACCTCTGTCCCCTGGGGAGGAGGCTCTTCTCAGCCAGACTGGCTGACCTGCTCCACCGGACTTTAAACTAAGCCCGCTGGGGGACGGGGGGACTACTGCCACTGCTGGCCTGCTGAGCAACCCTTGCAAAGCCAGCAGGCCAGGGCATTTAAGGGAGCCCACCCCTGCCCCAGCCCTGGTACAATCTGTGGGCAAGGCAAGAGCCTGCAAGGGGATACTTGCCTGCCTGTACAGAAATGCCAGGAGCTTGGGGAACAAGCAGGAGAAGCTCGTCCTCCTGCTCAATGCAGATAATTATAATGTCATAGGGATAACAGAGACCTGGTGGGACTCCACCCATGACTGCACCACGGGTATTGATGGCTATACCCTGTACAGAAGAGATCATGTAGATAAAAGGGGCTCTCTATGTTAAGGAAAGCTACGCGTTCCTGCAAGCTGATATTGGCAACTAGGGTGGATGACTGGAGACCCTCTGGGTTAAAATCCATGGGGAACATGGCACAGGGAACACAACAGTGGGAGTCTGCTACAGACCTCCCACCCAAAGTCAAGAGCTTGACCAGCAACTGGCTGAGGTCGCATGCTCCAGGACCATGGTTGTCATGGGTGACTTCAATTAGCCAGACATCTCGTTGGAGGATCACTCAGCAAAATCCGAGCGGTCGCAAAGCTTCCTCTTGTGCGTGGATGACCTCTATCTGACTCAAGAAGTCTGTGGGCCAACGAGAGGCAAAGCGCTGCTCAAGGGAGAAGACTGAGAGGGGATTTGATAACAACTTTTAACTACCTGAAGGTGGTTGAAAAGAGGATGGAGCTAGATTAGTCTCAATGGTGACAGATGACAGAACAAGGAGAAGTGGTCTGAAGATGTAGCAAGAGAAGTTTATGTTGGATATTAGGAAAAAAATTCTGACTAGGAGGGTGGTGAAACACTGAAACGGGTTACCTAGAGAAGTGGTGGAATCTCAATCCTTGGAGTTTTTTAAATCCTGATTCAACAAAGCCCTGGCTTAAATGATATAGTTGGGGATGGTCCTGCTTTGAGCATGGGGTTGGATTAGATGATCTCCTGAGGTCCCTTCCAACCCTAATTTTCTATGATTCTATGACCTGGCACTGGCTACCTGGGATGACATAATCGGCGACCTAGTGATTGATGGGAAGCTGGGTGACAGTGATCATGAGTTGATCACCTTCACCATCTGCTGTAAAGCTGGCAAGTCAGTCAGCAACACAGAAGTTCTTGACTTCAGGAAAGCTGACTTTAACAAGCTCAGGAGGTTTGTCAGTCAGGCCCTAAGGGACCGTGACCCCAGGGAGAGAGGAGTTCAAGAAGGGCGGTTGCTCCTCAAGGGAGCAATCCTCAATGCACAAGCTAATTCTATTCCATCTCGGAGGAAAGGCAGTGAGAGGACACAGCAACCCCCCCGGCTCTCCAGGGATCTAGCAGACTTCCTGAGGCTAAAAAGAAAAGCCTACAAAGGATGGAGGATGGGATTCGCCTCTAAGGAGGATTATTCTGCACTGGTCTGGTCCTGCAGGGAGCAAACCAGAAAGCCAAGGCTGCAACTGAACTCCAACTAGCTTCGAGCATCAAGGACAATAAAAAGTCAGATTTTTCAGATATGTGGGGAGCTGGAGGAAAAGCAAGGGCAACATTGGACCCCTGCTGAACCAGATGGGGCAACTGACAACTGACGCCCAGGAAGAAGCCAACCTATTAAATGGGCACTTTGTATTAGTCTTTCAATCAGTCCCGTGGGACGCCCATGCCCACCACGGGACAGGGAGGTCTGGGTGAGGGAGATCCCCTGCCCTCCATTAATGCTGACCTCATGAAGGAACACCTTGAGAAGCTGGATACCTTCAAGTCAGCCAGTCCTGACAATCTGCAGCCCAGGGTACTCCTGGCACTTTGGTGTAGTGCCCGAAGACTGGAAGAAGGCCAATGTGGTGCCTATCTTCAAGAAAGGGAGAAAAGTGGATCCGGCTAACTATAGGCCTATCAGCCTGACTTCTATCCCGGGGAAGATCTTAGAAAAGTTTATTAAAGAGGCCATCCTTAATGGACTGGCCAACGCCAACATAGTAAGGGATAGCCATCACGGGTTTGTTGTGGGTAGGTCTTGCTTGAGCAATCTCATTTCCTTCTACGACCAGGTGACCTATCACCTGGACAAGGGAGAAGAGATTGATGTCATATATCTTGACTTCAAAAAAAGCCTTCGATCTGGTATCCCATGATCACCTTTTGCCGAAACTGGACAATTGTTGCCTTGGGTCCACCACGATCCACTGGCTGGGAAATTGGCTCTGTGGTCAGACCAGAGGGTAGTAATTGATGGAATTCAATCATTATGGTGTCCTGTGACCAGTGGGGTCCACCAAGTCTCTGCCCTTGGACCCATATTGTTCAACATCTTCATTAATGATGTGGACATTGGAGTCAGAAGCGGACTGGCCATGTTCACCGATGACACCAACTTTGGGGCAAAGCATCCACGCCAGAAGACAGGCGGGTGATCTAGGCTGACCTGGACAGGCTCAGCAAATGGGCGGACGAGAACCTGATGGTGTTTAACACTGAAAATTGCGAGGTTCTCCACCTTGGGAGGAAAAACCTGCAGCATCCTTATAGGCTCGGCAGTGCTACGCTGGCTAGCACTATGGAAGAAAGAGACTTGGGGGTCATCATTGACCACAAAATGAACATGAGCCTGTAATGCGATGCTGCAGCTAGTAAAGTGACCAAAACGCTGGCTTGCATCCATAGATGCTTCTCCAGCAAATCCCGGGACGTCATTCTCCCCTTGTACTCGGTCTTGGTGAGGCCGCAGCTGGAGTACTGCGTCCTGTTTTGGGCCCCACAATTCAAAAAGGATGTGGAGAAGCTTGAGAGAGTCCAGAGGAGAGCCACGTGCATGATCAGAGGTCAGGAAAACAGATCTTATGATGACAGGCGGAGAGCCATGGGGCTCTTAAGCCTGGAAAAGCGCAGGCTCAGGGGTGATCTGATGGCCACCTATAAGTTTATCAGGGGTGACCACCAGTATCTGGGGGAACATTTGTTCACCAGAGCGCCCCAAGGGCTGATGAGGTCAAACAGTCAGAAACTACTACAAGATCGTTTCAGGCTGGACATAAGGAAGAATTTCTTTACTGTCCGAGCCCCCAAGGTCTGGAACAGCCTGCCATCGGAGGTGGTTCAAGCACCTACATTGAGCACCTTCAAGAGCAAATTGGATGCTTATCTTGCTGGGATCCTATGACCCCTGCTGACTTCCTGCCCTTTGGGCAGGGGGCTGAACTCGATGATCTTCCGAGGTCCCTTCCAGCCCTAATGTCTATGAAATCTATGAAATATCAGTGGCCTAACTTAACACAGAAGAGAAGAGCTTTAAAGAGCAATTTGAAGGATAAAAGTAACATAACTGCAGATATTTATGGGGGGCTTCTTCCAGGAATTTTGAACAGCATGGGTGAAAAATTGAAGGTGTTTGAAAAATTATCAGGTGAGCACTGCAGACATGCTTCTTGAGCTGATTGAGGATGCAGTCAATTACTTCATAGTGAATGAGAGATTACAGTTGTGGAGGTTTTTGAAAAAGTGAAGACAAGAAGCTATTCATCTCATGATCCAGAAAGGGGGAGGGGTGCAGAAAGACGGGTACCAGTCAAAGTGATGAGCAAAGGAAATGGTCTTTGCGGCAGCATTCTAAATGGAACTGTTCATTTGGGACAAGATTAGATTTTTCAAGGCCAGAGGAAAGGATGTTGTAGTAGCTGAGAGAGAAGCTTTTGTGAGAGTCTGGATGAGAGTTTTAGTTTTTTGGAAAGAAGGAAGGAGGGCTCTGCCTCTTTGAGACATTATGCTGAAAAAACTGCAAAATTACTTCAGATATGAAGGCCTAGAGACTCATCTGAGTCAATGGTGATGCCCAAGGTATAGGCCTGTGAGGATGGTGGGCAGAATGGTGATAGCCACAGTCACTGAGAAAAGAACTGATGGAGAGAGATTGGGGAGCAATTAAGACCTCTCTATTAGCCTGGTTGAAGACCTCTCAGACCTCTCTATAAGACCTCTCTATTAGCTAGCTATCTACAAAGGAATGTCAGAGAAGGAGTCTGAGATTTAATTTGGCCGGAAGAATTGTCTGGGAAAGAGTATCTAGTCACGGGATTTTGTTGAGTCATGGAATGAGATTCAGGACTAGTGTATAAAGGATTGACGTGATGACTCGTTTGATGAATGACAGAAAGGCTGTATTTACTACAAATGTTCACTTTGAAATGAGCCTAAAGCAAAGCCAAGTCCACTATATTTATCTATAAAAGTGATAGTATCTCACCAATACCAGCGAAGAGGCAGTCGCAGTCTTGTCAGCTTCTCAATGGATGGATCCATTCACCAGAAAATCAGCTGGGCGCAGTGGCAGTTTTTGGTAGAATGATTTTTCATTTTTGATACGTGCCCTGTTAGCTGCTTCATTTCTCTTTTATATCCTTCAACTTAGCATCTCCAAAGCATTCTTGTAGTTGTGTAAATCAAGAGAGCATCCAAACCAATAAATAACAGGAAAATCCTGTTAATCAAACTATTCATTATTGGTTATCAGAAAGTCCCAATTTTGATTGAATTACTTCCCTAAGTAACAAGAGGCTATCAATTTCTACTAAGTTGGAACCTATCAAGAAATTGATTAACAACCAGGAAAAACCTAAGCTTTTTGAGGAGTCATCCTTTGAAGATCAAGTGGAACCACTGAGTTAAAACAAGAATAAATCAAAGCCCATATGGAGAATGTCTGTTTCTACACACAAACATGAGTTAATTGCAAAGAAATATTTACTATACTAATTAATCAAGGATAGATATTTCACAGTTACATACCAGACAAAGGAACCTGCTTAAAATCATCATATAGTAAGATAAGCTGGAAGTGATGCCTCATTATTTCTTTTCAGAAGGTCCAGCCGCAAACTTACATCCTCTTGCACTGTACAGTTGTCATCAATATTTTGTATTTTAACTTTTGTGAGTAGGCCCAGTTCAAATTGAGTTTCACAGTCATCATATTTTACTGCATGTGAATAGAAATGGATGTTTGGAGTGAGCTAGGGCTGGGAGCTGGGTAGATGGACATTGAGGTGAAAGAGAATGAAATATGGTCCACAGGCATATATCAACAAAAGACGGATGAGAGCAAATAATAAGTTCACCAAACTGATGGACTAGAAGTCACTGTGTCCCAGGGGGATGGAAACAGGGGCACAAGAGACCCCTCCGTGGCAGGACCCAGGACGGAGACAGTCCATCCCTGCAAGAAAAGCCCTAAAGCCAAGGCGAACTTACCTGTTTCAGGTTGGGAAGAGACAGGTGAGATGTGTTGGCACGGAGCACCCAGCAGGTTTGTGAGCTGTGTTTATCTCCAGTTAGAAGTGGTGTGGGCGGATGACGTCATCCCATGATGCCGCCCTGCTAAAATAACAGCCAGCACCAAGAAGACAGCGGGGGAGGCACTGCTGGGAGCAGGCAGCAAATGTGCTTCCTGTGCCAGACACAGGTGGTGCTGAGAACCTTCAAGAGATCTGGGGATGGACTCGTTGGAGGGGTCCATTTTGAGGGACTGCAGGAGCCACAGATGCTGGGCCAGTGAGTGGGGATGGGCCAAAGCCCTACCTCCTTATCGTTTCTGTTAATTTCTTCTTTTTCCTTACTTTGGGAAGGACCCCGAGATGAGGGTCAGAGATACGGGCAGTGCTCCAGGGTTAGGAGCGGCCGGGATAGCATGGCAGGCAGCCGAGCTATAACGAAGGACCCAGCAGAAGAGCAAGGATGGCTTAACATCCCGAAGAGACATAGGGCTGGGAGAGGTCATCTGTAGCCCAGCCAATGAGGAGAGAACAGGAGTTGACACCGGAGGGTGAGCCATCCAACCATCAACTGGCCATTCTAGAGGCTGGTGCATTGATGGGGTATAGGGGAGGTGGAGCCCCATGGATACGCACCAGGGAGTGCGACCGATCCAAGAGAGACCACAGGAGGGGGCCCCACCACTGAAAGGAAGTTCAAAGTTGTGGCAGGAAAGTTTCTGGGCTTCCCCCAGGGAAATCGTGGGCCCTCTCTGAGACTGCTGGAACAAATGCACCAGCCAATCCTGGGTGTGCACTCCAAGGTGGCATGAGAGCACCTCCTCGAGACCAGGCGGGCTCTCCCCAAGACGAAAGACACACTGAAAGGCCAAGCAACAGGAAGGAGGGAGCTGAAAGTGACCAGGTAATGGTGATAGAGATAGAACACAACAGCAGACAGATTAGAGAGCAAGCAGTGCTTGATGAAGGCCAAGTCAAGCGAAGGGCCTTTTTTTTGAATGAGAGTATCGAACAAGGAGTGCAGGTTAGTGAAGAGGCTAGGGTGACCAAACATGCAGCTAAACAGTATTAACAGGTTCATTACTGAGCTTCCAAGGTGTGGGGGACAGATCTGGAGACCAAATCAAAGAGGAAGGCTGATGAGGAAGAGATGGGTTAACAGTAAATGACAACATTGTGTGGATGGATGTGAAGGGGGATAGAAGGAAGAGTCAGACCGTTCAGAAGAGGAAAAAGAAGTGACAATAGAGAAATGGGCTGCACAGAGCAGAAGAGGAAGAAGAAACCCAACTTCCTCATCATATCTGATGCAGAGAGGGAAATATGAGAGCATAGAGGATAGGTTGATGTAAAAGGGGGAGCTCCAGAGGCACTTTCTTATCCTTCAGAGAGCTGGGAACTACAGGGAGTAAGATGTAAAAGAAGTCTTTAATAGCTGGTACAGTTTTTTCTTCTTTAAATGAAGTGGTTTTATTTTTTATTCTTTGCTTACCTCTGGAGAGAATTTGCTAGTTATTTTGATATTTGGTTTGCTTGAAGATGGAATGTCATAGTTCCTTTAAAGAAAGATAGCAGGTCCAGAAGTGCCTTTTCAAAAGAAGCCTGTTTTTTTCTAAACTCCAGGTGCCACACACAAAGTTTTTGTAGACATTTCTTTGAACTGAATTGTCTGGGGTGATGGAGCCACACCCTGCATAAATAATAAAGGCTGAAAATTCTTTACACAGAAAAAGTAGGTCTTTTCATCCCTCCCCCCAAATGAAGCTCTTACATCACCAAAAGTTTTAAACAGAAAACCATCAGAAAAATTTACCCTGCTACTTGCATTATTGCAACAGTATAACCAGTAAAGAAAAATGTCATAATAAACTGATTATATGTTTTCATGTTTCAAAACTAGCTGATTCTGCATGTTCAAAACTAGCAGGAAAAATATGGCATCCTGCAAAAAGAGTAGGTCTTAAGCAAGCTGTGAAAATGAAATTTGAGTCTTAAATATCTTGTGTACATTTTCTGTATGATAACTGTGGGTACTGAATATGCTGGTGACTTTCTGTCCTTTTTCCCCTAATTCAGTACACAGAAGATGAAGCAAGAAAATTAGGAGTAGTTGGCTGGGTTAAAAATACCAGACAAGGAACAGTGACTGGTCAAGTTCAGGGCCCAGAAGATAAAGTAAATGCAATGTAAGTACTTCAGTGCCAGCGTGTGTTAACCTTAATTATCTGTTAAGTTTGGGGGGTGGGGGAAGGGGGTTGAGAATCAAGTTAAAAGATAGGTTTTTGTATCTCAGTAACATACTGCTGTAGTAACAAATTCATGTTTGCAAAACTTGTCACTGATGCTTTAAGCAACAGTTTCCCTTTTGGTGTGTGGGAAAACTGCAAGGGTAGCAAACAGGAATATTCAAAGAACAGAAAGCAGAAAAAGAGACTACATTATAATAAAACACAAATGAAAGGATGCTCTGATAGAGACAAAAATTAACAGGAGGTGGAAGTAGCAATATCGGGAAAATACGGCTAGCTGTGCCAGGGTATAGAATGAGTGTAAATGGTGTTGGTGGTAGCAAAGATTTTCTGTTGCACTGTCCTATAAGGGGTGGATTTCTGTCTAGCTAGGAATCATGGTTGTTATGAAGCAGTCTCTTTCATAGAGTTTCTGTACCCTAGTGCTGTAAATTACATCATTTTCTAGCAAGAGGACAACCACCAGCACCAGTTGACACAAGGTAACTAATTTTAGTTCATAACCGTATTAGTTCCACAGGTAACTGATTTAAATTTTGAAGAATGGCTGTGGCTTTGTACTACCCTGTATTGTATCAGCTGCTGTAGGGCTTTCTTCTATAGAAAACAGCCATGCATGTGTGCTTCTTATTTCCCATATATATAAAAGTTACCACAAAATATTTCTAGTCCACTGCACATTTTGGGTGGATAGTTTCTTTTCAGGGTGCCACCTAATTAAGTTTTTTTTTGTTTTTTGTTGCTTATTCCAGAATTGTGAGTGTCTTAAATATGCAGCTTTATTTCTTAGTTTATTCTCCCTTCTGGGTCATCCTACATGCAGTCATACATCTGTATTTTGTTATCTAACTTTTGTGCAAGACATTCACATCATTGAAACATAAATTTTGCATGAAGACTGCTGCTGCAAGAGTAATGTAAAACTTAAAAAAACCCACAGTGCAGACCTGTTAGGATCTTATAAACATCAGGTGTACAGCTCTTTATGCTTGATGCTGTAACTTGTTTTTCTTATGATGAGGTTTTATAGAAGTCTGGTAGTTTATGATTTTATGTACTTTGTCTTCTGTAGAAAAAAGTTACCCTAAGAAACATCACAGGCCTAGGGCTTATACCATAAGCTTATAGCTGTATAAGTCATGCATCAGGACTAGAGGTTCAGTTTTAGATTGTATATGTATTCATTGTTGTTGGTATTTTAATGGTGAGAGAATTGCAGTAAAAAATTTTAATAAAACCACAGATGTATCAACTAATCGTAAAATACAAAGAAGCTACTTTAGTAGATTGTACTTGTATGCCTAGGGAACTGTAATTTTAATTGTTTTATGTATTCTAAGAATCATGACTTTTCAGATAAAAACCGTATCAAGCCTTTATCTATTGCAAATGTATTTTTAACCATTTAAAGTATATTTGTAGAACAGTAGTCTAAGGAACTTTCTAGAATTCATGTTCAACTTTTATTTAAATAATTTTAAACAAATATTTGAATACCAAATATCTGATAAAAAGTTGAAACATCTATGGCTTTCAAAAAGGTAATCTCTGCCATCAGGAAATGAAAATATAAAAATGCTGTGATATATTTAAAAACCAGGATGCGGTTTGCTTTGTACTCCTGGAAATATGAAATATGGCAAGGGCCATGGCTATGAGGAGGGGCTGCCTGGAAACAGCTTCGTTGTTCCCAGGCCAACTTTCAAGTGTATTTTGTAGGGTGTGGGTGGGTGGGTATGTGTTACTCTTTCAGTGTATCATTTGTTCAGTAAGGATGACTGGTGAAAGCTTTCCTTTGCCAACTGCATTATGTGTAATTACTTTGGGATGCAGATTCTGCCAACATTTTCTTTTATAAGAATAGTTTCATAAACACTGTTTTGTTAAAGTCCTATTTTTGCAATATAAAGAAAAAGAACGTTGCATTTCCCGATAGACCATTTTAAATTGGCACCTGGAGTGGTTAACAAATGTGTGACTGAACTAGTAAGCCTGTGCAAAGTGCTTAGTATTTGCTTCAGACTTGGCTGATTTGGAAGACAGTGATTCGATTTGGTAATTCGAATCACTGTCCCAAATTGATTTGGCCTAATCTAATTCAGAGATTCAGCCTCTGCCAAATCAGCCAAATCTCCAAATTGAACAGGCCCCATCCCCCGCCCGCACTCCCAGCCCTGTCAATGGCTGCCCCGCCCGGCCCCAGTGCCCCTGCTCTCTTTAAAAAAAAAAAAGCCTGGCACTCACTGCCTGCTGCCAGGTGATGGTGGGGCGGGGGGCGATCCTGCTGCCCCCACTGCTCCATGCTGTGTTGGGGGCTCTTTCATAAGCCCCCCTCCTGTGCCTGCTCTCCCAGGCTCCACTCACCAGATGCTGCCAGCAGGGTGGGAGAGGGTGATCCCTGCTTCACCCTGCTGTCCCATGCTGTGTGGGGGATCTGCCATGAGCCCCTATCCCCCTCCTGCTGTCCCAGCTCCCCCATTCTATAGCAGATATGCTGGGTTTGACTAGATATTTTGCTGAGTTTTATTCTGGATTGTAAATAAATCATCACTACAAGCTAAGTTTGGTTCAGCATGTATATCTAGATAATATATGTATATAGGGGCTGGGGGAGGGGAGAGGGAAAAGGGGTGGATGTGTATAGATATATATGTGTGTGTGTATCCATATCTATATATATATAGATCTATATAGCTATAAATGCATATCTAGATTAAATAACTAATGTTCAGTTAATTGCAAGCAACTTTAGCACTATACATTTCTCTTTATTATGTAGACAAAAATGCTAGGGAATTTCTTTTTCTGCTGCATTCAGTAGAGCTTGACACGTTGCAAAAGTGTCTTTGTTGTCAGTTTTAAAAATTGTATTATTTCAAAATGCATAAATTATCTTGCTTTGTTGGTAAGAGCACAGATGATCTGTACAAGGGCCTAAAACAGGAAGGTATCATTATGTATAGGGTAAGGACAGAGACCAGAAGAAAAAATAATGGGTTAAATGTCCAAATATCTGTATGCTACTGGAAGAAGTGTGGAGTGCAGACAAAAGGCCTGGGTGCCTGGTCTCCCAAGAACTCCGGGGCTTTTCATCCTCTGCCCTGAAAGCCATTTAATTAATTTTTCCTTCCTGTAGCTGCAGGATCCCAGATTCATTTCAGACTTTTTAACACATTTTGAGAAGGGAGAACTCAACATTTCAGTTGCATTTACTGGCAATGACATCTTCCTCTCTTTTTGGCTTACACCCAATCTAGGTATTCCTCCCCTTCTGACAAGATGATGCCAAGAAATTTAAAGTGTTTAATTTTGTTCAATTACTGAATTTTGTTCAGTTTTTACTAAGAAGAGTAACTGATCATATGTCTAACAAAATTAGTACCAGTGATAATGGGTAAGAATTCAGACTACCATGGGAAAAGAACAGATTAGAGAGTATTTAGGTAAGTTGGATGTTTTAAAATCACCTGGGCCTGGCAAAATTCACCCCAGAATACTTGCAGAACTGGTTGAAACAATCTCAGAGCTGATAGTGATTATCTTTCAAAACTCTGTGGGGATAAGTGGAATTCCAGAAGACTGGAAAAGGACAAATATAGCATTTATTTTTAAAACAGTGGAAGAAAAGAGTCAATTATTAGCCAGTCAGCCTAATTTTTTGAGAGATACTGAAACAAATAAGCAACCAGTTTGAGAGCACCCTTAAGGTAACAAGGTGATACCAGTAAGTAACAACTTGTATCAACAACTTGGAATTGTCAAGAATGAACCATTTTAAACCAAACTAATTTCTTTCTATGAAAGGGCAACAGACCTTCTGGTTAGGACAAAAATAGTAGATGCGATAATATATTACCTTTAATAAGGGCTTTTTACACAGTCCTGCATATAATTCTCATAAACAAGTTTAGGGAAAATGGTTACATGAAATTGCTTGAAGGTGGCTGTGCAGCTGATTGCAAAACTGTACTGAAAGAGTATTTATCACTAGTTCACCGTCAAACTGGAAGGATGCATCAAGTGGTGTTCCACAGAGGTCTGTCTTAGCTCTGCTACAAATTCAGTGGTTTCATTGATGGACTAGGATGATGGAACAGAGATTACATATTAAATGTACTGATTTGATGGTACTAAACTGGAAGGATGGTAAACTCTTTTGAGAATAGGATTAGATTGAGTATTAATTGTTACAAACTAGAGAGGTAGTCTGAAATAAATAAGATGCAGTTCAATAAGGACAAGTGCTAAGTGCTATACTTAAGTAGGAGTAATCAGTTGCACAGATACAGGATAGAGAAGATAGACTAGATGGGCAGCAGTTTTGTAGCTACAGTTTTGTAGACCTGGGTTTATAATACATCACAAATTGAACATGAGTCGTGAAGGGTTGTGTTTTTTTGTATGCAATATCTTTTATTGGACCCACTGTGTATCATTGTGGGAGATGTTGATAAGCTTTCGGATCAAACTGTTCTTCCACAGATCTTCCTGGGTAGTTTGTGCCCAAACATTTATCTACCCTCTCTATAAATCACTTCAGTGCATTTTGAGTTAGGCTCTAAACTTTTAATTGCATCATTCAGCACTGCATTAATGCTAGTAGATGAATATAGCTACTTATGTGGTCACTTTTACCAATAATGGCTTTCTTCTAGGTACCTTTTTAATATTCTTCCTTCAGCCTCTCAGTTAGACCTATTTTTCCCCTTTTGTTTTTTTATTCTGTTCCCTACTTTGGTTTAGAAACTCCAAAAGTATTTAAATGAACAGATAACAATTGCCACTCTATTAGGGCCCTGGCACATGTTTAAATTAAAGGTGGATAGAAACCAGCTACAGAGTTGTTACATGCTTTCAGCCCCTTACTTGTACCTAATTGGCTCTTTTTATAGGTGGGTAGACACTTTTATGGCATGATAATTTGCATGTGTGGCTCATCTAAACTTGTTGTGCAGTTAACCAGTTAATTGTGTGATGACTACTTCCCATGTGTGGCTGGCCTTATTTTACATATGTGGTTGATCTAAATTTATTATGTAACTAAACCCCTGGCACACACTGCAGTGTATGCAATGTGTGGCAGGGGCCTCAGGCTGTGGACAGACATGCTTTGTAGCACTACAAGTGGTGTTGCACCGTGTAATTCTGAAAATATGTAGTGCAAGGAGGAACACAGAGTACTCTACCTAGAGTGCTATAAAGTTGCTGTAAAGATGTACTCTCCATCCAGGGGGCACAGTAAGGGGTTGGAGAATGGGAAGAACGGGTCACTGTGGGATGCTATGGGGAGCAAGAAGTACCCTGTAGCACTACATGCTACATGTGGTGCTGTAACATATGCTACAGAGAAGTTTCTTTTTCTTTTGGGAACATTTCTATGGCATTTCTGCTGTTTTTTGGCAAGACAAGAGGAGCTCATGTCTGTACACCTGCTTTTTATAGATCTACAAGGACATATATTGCACTACAAACATAACATCTGTCCACAGTCTTAGTGGTATGATATTTTTTGTGATTTCCTCTATATGAAATTAGTACTTATTTGGAACTCTCTTTGCAGTCTAATTGGCCAGATTCCACTAAATCTGCATGCTGAACTAGGACAGGAAATGAAGGAAATTGCTAATGATAGATGAAACTTCCTTAAATCTTAAAAAGATCACAAGCTCCACAATTCTCTAGAAGAATGTATTGGAAGTATTCTGCAAGCTTTGTCTCGAGCATTTCAAGGAGAGCCTCTTAAAGTGCTTTGTAGTACTTGGGATTAACTGAGAATCCCATTCAGTTTCCCAGTTTAGAAAACGATTAGATTTTTACCAGAATGCTGAAGGCTCCAGAATACAGTCTTAAAAATCAGTTTTAATTCAACTTTATGCTATTCACTACAGTCAACTGTTGCAGTTGGCTGAAGTGCTACAGTGATGAATAAAGATAAAGAATGCAGCAGCAGCAGCAATCCCTTGTGTCGCCACCAGGACTTGACTAGTTGTTCTTGAGCCACTCTTGCCCGGGTGATTGATGTCACACCCCTCCGGTGTTCACGCCTTTGCCTGAGCTGGTGGTTTTTGCCTGACTCCCTGACCCTGTTCTCACCTGCCACAACTTGATGACCTCAGTGTCTGGGGTTGTTCATCGTGTGCGCTCATTGGCCCTGAGGTTCCTCCCGGCGGTCACTCTCGGGGCTCTGCCACCCCTACACCCCGGCCTCACGCCTCTTGTATAGCGGTGTGGAGCTGGTTGTCGTTTTGTCCCCTGGACTCTCGACTGGGTCCTACTCGGGTCCTTCCCTAACACTATCTGGGCCTACAGTGTGGGTTTACTGCCCTCAGGAGTCCCCTGGAGCTCGGGGAGAAAACAAACCCAAAAAACCCAAAAGATGGCTCCAACACAAAAACTGGGCATACTGTCCCTTTAACTGCCCCCCCCCCCCGCACTTTGCTGGGGCACTGGCTGCCTTCTGCCCAGGCACTCAGTCCCCTGCCTACTCCCAGGCACCTTTTGGTCCAGCGACAATGCTTTCCTCGGCTGTACCTCTCTCTGGGATCCCACGCAGTCTCTCGTTCCCAGGACCTCTCCTTTCAGGGATTCCCTCTCCAGTCCTCACAGGGCGATTCTGGCATCCCTCCACAGTCGCATCCGCAGCATCGTCTGACCTGCCTTCTTCCTTCTTCTTACACCTGTCCCGAGCGTTTCTCCCCATCTGGCCCGATGCATCTGCTTGACTTAACTGCAGGGACCTCGGGTGCAGTCTCCTCTCTCTCTGTCTCAGCTCTGCAGCATGCACTGCCATTTTTATTTGTGCTGGCCAGCACTCCGTGCTGACGTCACCGGCTGGCTGCAATTGTATAAACAAGCGGCTGACGAGCTGCGCAGATTTTGCCTCCTGTTCCCCACATGTGAGTTCTGGAGCCACCGGTGAGTATCCTTGCATCCTGGGACACCTTGCAATTGAGGATGATTGTCTTACGTGATTATATGGGTGACTGGTGCCTCCTGAGTTTGGGGGGGGGAGGGGGCACCAGATCACTGAATGGGGGGGTCCCCAGCAGCCAGTTGCTGACCAGGGGAGGAGAGGGTTCCAACACTGGCTGATCACTGAGCATTTCCACCAGCACTTCCAGTTTCACTGCCCCCAGGCGTTTCCAGGCGGTGCACGTGCAGCTTCATGAGCCCTCTATGCATTGCCAATGCATGATTGCTTTACATGTCTGTCTGAAGATGGCTGATCAGGCTGATCTGAAATTGACAGACTCTTGCAACTTAGACATGTGTTTCCACGTGGGGTGGGTGGCACTAGATGAGTGATAATCTCTAATAAGTTGATAATGTTGCATTTTTTCAAATTGGCCTTGAAGATGTCCTTGAAATGCTTTTTCTGCCCTCACCTTGAGCATACACCCTGACTGATCTGGGAGAGTAACACTTGATTCAGAAGTCTGGAGTCAGACATCCAGATGACGTTGCTGGCCCAGAGAAATTGATATCAGATGATCATTGCCTCGATGCTCTGGGTGTTGGCTTGTGAAAGGAAGCTAATATTGGTGTACCTATCTCCCACTGGATTCGAAGGATCTTCCACAGGCAGTGTTGGTGGTACTTTTCCAGAGACTTCTTTTGTACATTGTCCACTTCTTAGCTCTGTACAGTAAGATGAGGATCACAACTGCTTGATAAACCATGAGCTTGGTTTTGGATCTGATGTTACAATCTTCAAACACCTGTTTCTTCTGGTATCAAAAGGCTGCACTTACACTTTTAAGGCAGTGTTGGATTTCTTTGTCGATGTCAACCTTCTGCAAGAGATGACTTCCACGTTACGGGAAATACTAAACATTCAGCAAGAATGCATACATGTGCTAAATGGAAATATAGATCAGGATATTAGAGCTGTGTGAAACAGCACTGTTTTGTTTTGACTTCTGTTTTGCCGTTTCGAAGGGGCAGTGTTTTGTTTCATTTTGTTTCAAAGCACCGTTCCCTTTCTTCCAAACTGTTTTGCTGTTTCGACGTGTTTCAACTTTGCCCATAGGCTATAAATGTGGAATCATGAAAATGCCTATAACTTTGTAATTTCTTGCTTGATTCAGATGAAAATTGGCAGGCTTCTGAGGGCATGAAGCCTGCCAAGTTTCAAGGAGGGGGTTCTGGGAAATTGCACCTTAAACTGCTGACAAGCAAAACTCATATCACTTGCTGGCAGCAGCAGTCTGCTGTCATCCTCTGTGCAGATCTGGGCGCTTGTGCCCCCCAGGAGGGCTGCAGAGCTGTGCCAGACTCCTCCCGAGGAGGTCGTGGGCCCCCGGATCTGCTCGCGGGATGACAGCAGGCTGCTGCTGCTGGCTGGGATCAGTGCTGGGTGCAGCCTGTGCTGAGCTCCGGAAAGCCTGGTTCTGCCATTCGCCCCAGCCGGCAGCAGCAGCCTGCTGTCATCCTGCGAGCAGATCTGGGGGCTGTCATCCTGTGCACAGGTCTGGGGGCCTACACAGATCCGGAGGCCCATGCCGCAGCAAGCCGAGCTTCGAAACTTGCAACTTTTTGAAAATTTTCGTGTGCTCTTGTTTCATTTGAAAGCAGTTTTGAAGCCTTTTGTTTCATTTTGATTTTGCTTTCTTGAGCTCGAAATGTGTCAAAACAGCTTCAAAACAAAACACCGGTCAAAATTTTGCACAGCCCTACAGGATATGCTGCCAAGAGGTTTTAGAGTTGCTATAAAAAGTCTATGTAAAATGGAGTGTAGTAGAACAAACAAGGTATAACCATTGTGCAAAATTGCGTAGAAACACAATTTTGAGGAATATTCTTGGAGCTTTTTCTTTTTTTTAATGTTAGATTTTTTAAGTGCTGTCCTCTCTTCTTTGTTTGAAGTCTATGAATAGAGGGGTAAAAGAAGTAGTCAGACATCAATGGGTACAACAGTGTAAAAGTAGCATGAGCAAAGATCCTGGCTCAAAGTACAGAGGTAGGAATTGGGATACCTGAGAGATGTGGGAATGAAAGGAAGGCATCCTGGAAAAAAATGCTTGTGTTAGAGAATACTAGAGGAAAAGAGAGAGAGGAAAAGAGAGAAAAATGATCTAGTGAGGAAATGATCGAAGAACAGCCAGCAAAGGCTAAAAGAAATAGAGGAAAGAGACCAAATGAGGAGAGGGAAGCCAGATGATACATGAACCAAAGGACAATTTGGTTTTTCTACAAGAAACATATTAAAGAAGCAAAGATGAGGACAATTAATGGAGACATGGTTTACTCTGAAGAAATAAATGTAGTGCTGCTTAAAAACAAGTTACAAAGCAAACCTTCCAGAAAGCACTTTGTTACATTAGATCTACCACTGTCTGCAGTAGAAGTCCTGTCTTTAAAACTTTTGTTCAGTAGGTAATAAAAATATTTCCATTTGCTTGTAGCTGCATGGAAATATGACAGTCATAAAACATTCCCCATAGATTTTTCTTTTACTGTAGAAAGAGAATTTCAGCCCACACTTCCATAGTCTTGTGCAGTCAAACAAATATGGTTTCACTGCATAAGAAGAGACAGAATAGTGTGTGGGATAACTGCATTCAAGGGCGGTATCAGAGAACCAGTGCTGTTTGGTGTTCTTTTTTGCCATGTGGAGGATGGAAGTATTGGCTGCTTCATCCGATGTGCTGATATAGTTGGCTTCTCAGCTGCTTTGATTAAAGGAAAAAAATATTCCTTTCTTACATGTCTCCCTTGACCCTGGCCATGCTTCTTAGGCAGTGCTACTGAGCTCGTAATTTGTTCCTAAAAGCCTGGAGGTAATGCTGCTTACCCAAAAGTATGTTACCAAAAACCTCAAGAATGATTTTTGCTTTTATTATTTTCAAAATGAAGTCAGATTCTTGGATGCGTGCAGAAAGCTCCAACTAAAAGTAGTAGAGGTACACCGATACATCGGTCCGTATTGTATCGGCACCAATAAAGGGAAATTGACATTATTGGCAATTGGCTTTTTTTGGCTGATGTCGCCAATAATGTCACCGATAAACACTGCATGCATGCACACGGTGGCAGCATGCTTGGGACTAGCCCGCTGCTTAGAGAGCAGCTTCTGACTGTTAAGTCTGTTGTGGGGGGGAAGGGGTGGAGGGAGGAAAGAGACATGGGGGGCCGATTGAGGCCCCTGCAGTGAGGGAGGGAGTGGAGCTGGGGCAGGCACTGCCCAGCTAGGGTGGGGGCGTGGGATGGAGCTGTGTGAGGCTTATCTGGGGGGTGTGGGGAGGAGGGTGGATCCCGCTGCTACGTGTATCTCTGGGGGAGTCATGCAGGGCATATGCCCTCTAGATCTGTGTGTGGGGTGAGGGTAGGCTGGGGTCGGGGGCAACGCTGGGTTCTTCCCAGTGTGGGGGGGCTGGGCCGGGGCTGTGCTCAGGGTCGGTGGTGGTGGCGCTGGGAGGGGGGGCTATGGTGAGGCTACGCTGTGGCTGTAGCCCCCTCATACTCCCTCTTCCAGTGCCACCGCTGCCTGCCCCGAGCACATCCTGGTCCAGCGCCCTGGCAGGGAAGAGCCCAGTGCTGCCCCTGGACCCAGCTTGCAGCCGCAGCCTGCCTTCACCCTGCACACAGATCCAAGGGGCACATGCCCCACCCCATGGCTGCCTCAAGGGTGTGCATAGTGGCGGGATCCATCCCCCACTCCGTGCCCCTTGGAGGTACCACTCACAGCTCTGTCCTGTGCCCTGCACCACACCAGCTGGGCAGTGCCTGCCCCAGACCCACTCCCTCCCTCACCGGGGCCTCAATCTGCCCCCCATGCACCTTTCTTTCCCCTGCCCCTTCCCCCCCCCCAACACTTAACACGCACATGCTGCTCTCCAAGCTGCCGGGCTGCATATCGGAAATCAGAGTGGTATTGGCCGATATGGCTCATTAATAATTGCCCCTCAGTATTGGCCCCAAAAACTTTTGTCAGTATATCCCTAGAAAGTATGGGTTTGGAGATGCTAGGAATACAGTGACCTGTGAGCCATTGTATTTCTGAAGTATATACTCTGAATGCTCAAGGCAATGTATTTATATTACTATTATATTATTATAATACTATTATAATATTATTAAAGTATATATATCTATTATATAAATACATATTTTTATTTAAATCATTCCACTGAAATAATGTTAGGAATATTTTTCTCCTAACCTTTTTAAGGTATTGAATAATGCAAGTTGATAACATTAGATTAAAAAAGGGAAGTCTTTACAATATCATTGTAGTGGAGCTTTCCTTTATTTTTTTCCATATGCCTCTAACTGTCTCTAATTATTACTAAAGTTTAAAATGAGGATATAGAGAACAGGAAATTTCATATAAAGAAACATACCTTAAAGCCAATATAGAAATGGGTCCTCCTCCATAATTAATTGTACTACTAATAGGAGTAACAGCATACAGGATCAGGCATTTAATAGGAGTAGGTAGAAATTAATGAAGTTGCACATGTGTCAGCAGCCTCTGGCCCACAGAGTCTTTGGATTCAGCCTGTGGAGCCGTAGCTTCAGTGGTATTCAGTGGCGAGGGACAGCCTAGGTCACTCCAGAGCCAGGTGTGAGGGGCTTTGCGGAGGGGGAGCTCTGCCAGTGTTACACTATGGAAGGTGGAAGTGAGTGGGTCCTAGTGCCTACCTGCCTCTTACTCAAATTGACTTATGCTACCCTACTGCCAGAAAATGTTACTGAGCCCTGAAGGTAGCCATGCCCACAAAGCCTTGATCATTCTCACAAAGCCTTAGTATGTGTAAGACATAGGGTAATCACTGGGAATACTTATTTGCTTAAGATTAACTATCTGTAAGGCTTTGTTGTGTTAGTTAGAGCTTTAGGGCTATACTATACTTTGTTTTGTATCCTGTGGGTGAAATCCAGATAACATTTATTCAGTGCAGAACTCCCATCTACTCCATGGGACCAGGGTTTTATACTGCATACACTCCTCTGATATCTAGGGATTCTACAGAGTGTGAATGAGGGCAGGATTTTGTTCTTAATGTGTTACTCTAATTTGACAATCTGCTCTTGTTGCGTTTTTACAAAAAAAAAAAGTTTTAAATTTCAAAAGGAAAAGATTAAATAATTTCTACACAGCAAAGTAGCCTTTTAAAATGTATTTATATTAAAATATAGTTTTATTTAGTTGGAAAATCCCTTCCAGATGCTGAAGTGCCTGTCAAAACAGTTATATAATTAGGTTAAACATTTTTCAAATTATCCTTAAAAATAAAAAATATTTATTTAATTTATGTTAACTAATAGATCAACAACTTTTTTATATTGCAAGAAAAGTGACTGTGCTTGAGGCAAAGATGTAATGTAGTTAACATTGTATTGGCAGAAAAGGCAGAAAAGGGAAGGTCTTATGCTGTGTGTGTTAGATTTTTTTATAGAAGTCATGTATACAAGACCCTGCTACTTGTAATATATGTTAGGAGTTTCATTCAATAATACCTGCTCTTTGAACTCTAGATGGAGCTGTTAGTTTTACAGATATTTATACTTTTCAAATTGAAATGCTTTGGGTGAAACGAGACTATATTTAGACCAATCTGGTAAAGTCCTATCATTCTTTTCATTATAGTCTTCATTTTTACTATAATCTATGGTCTTGTTCCCCCAGCCTGTTACACATCCACACAGATAGCATCTCATGACCCCTAGACACTAAAATCTTCATTTCACAGTTGTTACCTGTTGTTGAGCTAAGGGAACGGAATTTGTTAAGGTCACTCTCAAAACTCAGGCCTCTAACAGTCTGACTTGGAAGGAATGGTATGAAGTTTAAGGTAAACTGATCCAAATAAAATAAAAACCTCTATTTTTCCTGTGCATAAATGAGGATGATACAAGTGCAAGCTTTACTCTTTGCAGTATTGTGATCCTCCTCCTTATTAATAAAATGAAGCTAAGTCTTTGTAGACATTCTAGTTGTTGCCATAGCAACTTGCAGTACTAAAACAGATTTTTATCTATGTTGATTGTTTTAATGATTGCATTGTATTTGTTTACAGAAAAGGAGTTAAGACTTCCATGCCTGGATAAAAAAATTTAGAATTTATTTCAAATTATGACTACTTGTTAAATAGGTTAAAAGAATTGACATGATACTAAGAAATAATACCCAATGGAAATTTCGAAGTAGAAACTTCCGTTAACTGCAGTGTATTGAAGTAGGAAAAGCAAAAGCATTTGGAAATAATTTGAATGTGTTTACATTTTTCTTTAATTTTTCTTTTACCTTGTCATGTAAACTTTGAAGAGCATAGCACTGGCATTAACAAAAGTGATTGAAAAAGGAGGAATGGAGAACACCGAGGAAAGAGAAAGATCCACAGAAAGAGATATTGGAGGAGAACTAGCAACAGACAGTATATGTTAACATTAGTGAGAGTGGGCTGTCAAGGTGGAAAGAATGAGCTATAAGTTCAAAAGTAGCGAATTTAGTAAGGAGGAGACCCTTACATCATCTTTGTTAAAGAAATGTCAAGTAGATTGTAGGAAACAATTGCACAAGTTTTCAAAACTGCAACTGTCTTAAAAAAAAAGATTTTAGTCATTACAAGAACATGATAAAAATACTCCAGAACAGTTTCATGAAAAGGTTTGTTATTAACTGTGGCTTGCTTACCTGTATACAGGGGACCATCTCTGTACTGTGTTTCATATCCAAGTCAAAAATGCGATGAAAGTAAGATTATTTCTACATGAATGCAGAAACATGCAGTATAGCAAGCTAAAAAATTCATTTTCTAAGGTCTGGACCTCTGTGGCACAAAATGGAGAACAGGAAAACAGTCTTTTGATCCTGGTGCAACTTCACTGATCCTGGAAGTTACACTAAAGGTAAATTTGGTTGAATAAACTAAATTAAAGCTTAATCTAAAAGTGACTGTAGAAATGGTGTTGTGGAGTTTCATGTTTGTAATGTTTTTGTCATTCCACAGAAAAACTGCTAAACTCAAGTTGGGCTGAGGTCTGCCAGACTGGATTCTGTCTTTCACATGGACCTAGTCCTTACTGGGAAATTAAGTTAAAATACCACCCTGACTTCAGGGTAAATGACCATGATGTTAACCACTGAGTAAGGGATTGCCATATTACATATTATGTTAAGTGACCACATCTAACAAACACAGCATTAAAAATAAAGTTTCTGCCTTTACATTCTTCTCAGGGTCATATTGTAATACAATGGAATATTTCAAGTTAGACAAATCCACAGACGATGACTACTTTATAAAAAGGCTTATAGGGTAAATTGAAATTCACTGTCCTCAGTTGGGTTGCTAGAAATAGGTTGTTCTTACAAGTAAAATTTAGTAAACAGTTTTGATGATGATTTAAAAGAATGAATAGAATCAAGGTCATTGCTCCTTAGGTATTTTCACTTATAGAACCAACAGAAGGAAGCATTAAAAAAGCTTATTTTTGTTGGTTTGCTACACTGATATGACTTTGGACACAAATAAGCAGCAGATCTGATGTGCTGAAAGATACACATCATATATAGCCATTTGTCAGAGTAAAAGCACGCTTTTAAACTAAAATAGCTATACTTGGCTGAAAGAAAAGTCAGTGGTTCTTACAAAAAATCTGGAGTATATTCAGTAATACTTTATATTATTGTACTATTGTTTTTAGTATTCTATGGTAGTGCCCCCTGGTTCTAACTTCAAGTTTTCTTGTCTAGGTCACAATTCTAATATTATAAAAGCCTAAGTCTGTCTTGTCTGTCTGCTGTCCGTAACACTTTATTCACACTCTGATTGGCTGATTTATTCACACTCTGAAACAGCCAATCAGAGTGCTTCAAGCATGGGGGAGTGCCGCCATGATTCTGAAGCTGCACTGAGGACTGGACAGAAGGTGGCGGAGCTGAGGTCAGCAGTGCTGGCCTCAGCTCCCCAACCCCGCTCCCTGCAAGAGGCAGAACAGTGGCAGCATGGGGTGTAAGGTGGTGGTGCTCCATCCCAGCCTCCTTCCCCCCCCATCATTCTTGACAAGCAGTTGGCTAGTACATACATGAAAATGACAGTTCCTGCCCCAGAGTGTTTACTGTCAAAATCAGAAGGACAGTGAGTTAGCTGAGAGAGAAGTGAAGGAACATACACAAATTCACACAGCAGGTCAGTGACAGAGTCAGCACTAGAACTTAGGTCTGCTTATTCCCACCTCTTACTGATCCTCTAGACCAGGGGTGGGTTGTTATTTGGGCCTTCAAACCATGTAGGACATTTTAAGCTGTTGTGGGCCAGGTCAGCACCTGTCACCCCACCCCTCCCACAGCAACTTGCCAAAACTCTCTATGTGCGGTGGGGCCATGGGTGGGTGGGGAGCAGTGTTTGGGAGTGGGACAGGTAGGTGAGATTGGAATCATGGGGCTAGGTCATGGGACAGTGACAGTACAGGGCCAGGACTTGGGACATAGCCACGATCCACTGCCGCATACCCCTGCGATGAGCATGAGTCCTACAGGCAGGGATGTGCAGAAAGTGGATCATGGCTCTGGGAGCTGGAGCCCTGTGCACTGGAGCAAGAGCTGCCCAGCTGCACCTTCCCTCCCCCTGCCCAGCACAGCAGGAGCAGGCAGAGGAGCCAGCACTGGAGACAAGGGGAGCCGAGCAGCATGCCACTGAGAACAGTCCCGCTGGAAGCTGTGTGCGCTGGTTGGGGCTGGGGCCAGCAGGCACAGACAGGAGTGCAGCGCTGGCTGCCCCAGGTGGGGCTTGGCCCCTTGTAGAGCACTGTGGGGGCAATCATGGACCAGATCCAATCATTTGGCAGGTGCCCCACGCAGGCTGGATCCAGTCAGTTAGTGGGCCTGATCTAGCCTGTGGGCTGTATTTTGCCCACCTCTGCCCTAGACTGTATTGCCTGTTACTGTTGTTTTCAGTAGCTTAACATTATTGTTTTCTTAAACATGGATCTGTTTCAACTCTAATTGTGAATATGTAATTACTCTCACAGTTAACTTAATGACACTGTTTTCCCATGTCACTGTTTCTTACACCAATGGGAAAAAGAGATAATATATTGCTCTAGTCAAGCTGGTGATTTCTTACAGCATAGCAATGTGAATTTGTAGCTCAGTAAAATTGGTATTCTGTATTTAGTAATCTTATTAAAAAAATTTCATTGGTTTATTTCTGTATTTACATGTTTTTAATGGTAACATTTTAACATCTTTTGATACAAACATAAGCTGAAACCAGTTTAAATGGTCTTTATGCCAATGATTGGCTTATATAATAAAGCCTTATAATTAGGAACCTTCAAATATGATATTATTAGATCCCATCTCTGACAGGGTGCCTAAAGCACCCTGCCACGAGCAGGGCCAGAAAAAAGAAAAAAAGGAAAACTTACCCCATGGAGATGGAGGAACTGCGGTAAACCCCACCGTGGTCAGGATGAGTCGAGGAGCCGGCTGGGACCTCCACAGATCAAGGCTGCTGCAGCAGACCTAGCCACACTGAAAAAGAAAAGGTGTGGGAAAAGAACAAAAGAAAAGGGAAAGTACCCTGCCAGCGAGCAAAGAGGGAACAGCTGTGTTAGGCAGGCAGCCAATAGGGAACTGCCACGATGGACTCAGCTGGAGAGTGGGAGTTTTAAGGGTCGCTGAGGGAGCATCCCGAGAGGAGACAGAACGAGAAAGAAATCTGAAAAGAGAAGGGGAGAAGCCCAGTAAAGAAAGAGGAACAGATAGAGGGCCAGAGGGTAAGCCTGTGACTTACCCTACAAGGTCCAACCAACAATTGGAGGTGACAAAGAGGCTTGAGCAGTCAGTTGGTCTGATCCCAGGGGGGTGAAGGGAGCCACTCCAGGGACCTAAAAGAAACAGAAGGCGGGGGACAACTTTACTTCCTCAGAAGAGAGAGGAGAAGAGAGAGAGGACCCTGGCCACAAGAGGGTGACAAAGAGAGAATCAGAGATATAGGTAGCTGTCTTGGGACCCGTGCAGGGAAGAACAGGACAAACAGCCACTTAGGCAGAGACCATAGTTAAGATCCTTCAGGTTAAGATAGTAAAGAACTGTAGTGGCAAGCAACATCACCTGAAACATCAAGTGTGGTGAGGGCAGGGGATGGGGATGGCGGAGCCCTGCAAAGAGCCGCAGAAACTCAGTCCATAACTGATCTCAGGTGCCTCCCAGTAGTGTCTAGACTTATCTCCCAGAACACTGAAGGCGTGGCAGGTGGTCTATAGCTACAAGATACTGCTATTCCAACTGGGAGGTGACATGACTCTAGACAGTGTGGGAAGCCCCCCTTACACTATCCTTAACATTTTTTGCTCTTAAGTATTAGAAATACCAGAAGCTAAACAAACAATTTCATTTTTCAATTTTTTAACCTTTTTTTTTTTTTTAAATCATGTATTTTATAATGTGTTCCCATTGGTATACTAAGGTGTTGATAAGTTCTAATCTTAGTGTAATGTACTTTTTACATCTATTCCAAGTTCCTTAGAAAAGTCTTGCCCACCTTGAAAAGGTTTTCTTCATCCTACCATATTTGTAATCTTTTTCCATCTCTTTTCTTGGGGTCAGTTCTTTATCCACTTCAGCAAGGAAGTCATGTTCTTTTATAGCAGGAATGAATGATTAATGGCTGAAGCTAGATGAATTCAGACTAAAACCAAGATGCACATTTTTAACAGTTTTAGAACTGCTTACCTAAGGTTGTAGTGGAGTCTACACTGGAAATGTTTAAATCAAGGGTGGGCACGTTTTAATTCTTATTTGAACTAGCACATACCTTTTTAATTCAGGGGAGTCGTATGGCCTTCACCATAAAGGAGGTCAGACTAAATGATCATAATGGTCCTTTTTAGCATTACATTCTGTGAAATAGTTTTATCTCTTTCACTTTATTCTGACATTTATTGTAACAGGAGTTGCTCAGAGCAAGTTAGAAGTTTTGAGGCTTTCTAGTGGTAACAAAGTGAACCTAGGTATCATGGCTCAGATTACAGAAGATATATAATTCAATCAAGATATTTATTCTAGGAGAGAAAGGGAAGTTGTTCCTGGATGTAAATAGTCTACCTACATGCAAACTTCAAAGCTTATATAATGACTCAAATTATAATTATCTGTCAACTTCAACATCCCTTGGTTCATGTATATGCCCTATGCATTGCTGCGGACAAAAGCCAAAATATAGGGTGGCATGGGAGCAATCACCATTTTATTTCTTCTATACTGTTGCTTACCTGATATGGGGTGGCAACATCCCCAGCCAGCATAACTTGTTTTCCTCCTTCTTATGAATATTTAGTTAGAAGTAGTTATATCATTTCTTATATCGAGATTAAATTTAATAAATATAAATGATACTTTTGCAGGGAGACCAGGAAAGTTCCTTTGTTTTAGCATGGCTGTTTTCCCCTCTCCTCTTCCTTTGCTTTTGAAAACAAAAAGCATAAAACCATGAATCCCTGAGGATTTAAAAACTGTCATCTGTCAGTGACTTTTTCCTCTGAATGACAGCTACATCTGTTTTTATAAGGGTATACACGTTTTTCCTTAAGTGTTATACATAATCCTTTTAACAAAAGTTGAAAAACAGGGGAAGAGACACCTCAGGTTTTTTCTTATGGATTGAAGGAAATTGATATGCAGCTCTCAGCATAAATGGTACTTACTTTCTCTTAGAAGTTCATTAAGTGCACACATTTCCTATTTGAAACTCGTCCAAAACATTATTAGTACAGGGTACTTCGCTTTAGTTTTTTGATTTTGCCCCATGTACATTTACAGAGATCCCAGCAGTATATCAATGGTGGTGGTGTGTCAATAGGAAATAATAGTACTCTTGTATATATGTTTGTATGATCCTTCGGTTAATCAGTTGAGTGGTATAGAATTTATGATATCAGTTTCAGAAATACAACAGTGACCACAGTGATTTCTGATTTCCTCAAATTTGCCTATCTATCCATCTTTACGCTAACCTCTGATGCATGACCGTCTGACTCAGAACAAGGGAATGATGCATTATCACAGTCTTCCTAGCTGTAGCTGGTAGCATAGAATTGCTTAGAAAAGTCACATTTGTTAACGTGGTCAATTCATTTTATTCTACAGTGGAAAGGAATATCTAAGAAAGACCTCTATTTCTAAACAAAGTTGTTTTTTTTTTATCATGATTTAATCAATATCAAATTTTTCTTCAGGCAACACTAACAAGCTATTAGCATCTGTAAGTACTTTCCAATTCTGCAGTCTCACAGTCAGTCACAGCTAGAGGACTTATAAGCAGGGATCTGAGTTTTCTGATTCCCACGGAAAAACGGAGTAAACTGCAGATTTTATCTGTTACTAGAGGCAAATGCGGATTTCTCGTTTTACAAGAGAAACCCATGGTGTTTGCCATTTTGCAGTGAGTTCCCTGTAGGCTGGCAGAGTTCCAGCCCCGAGGGAGTGGGAGGGAGGTTGAGAGACAGGGGTGCCATGTGTATGGACATGCACGTGGCCTCAGGTAGACTGCAGAGCAGCTCCAGCAAGTAAGTCGGGGAGAGGAAGCTGGGCAGGGCTGAGACTGCTGCCCAGATGAATGGGGCTTGGGGCCCAGGGCTGCAATGTGCAGCTAGCTGCAGGGCCCCAGCAGGGAGCAGGATGGGGCCACAGTTGACTCATCTAGGGGAGGGAGAGGGCCAGCTCCCTGCTGCTGTATGCACTCCTGGGGAGCAGTGGGGACCTGCACCCCAAGATTTGTACCCGAGGTAGGCGCAGGCTGCAGACTTGGGCTCCTGCCCTGCTTCCCGGTACCTCTGCAACCTGGCAGGCGCGACTTGGCATGGCTGGGCACAGCAGGGCTGCATGGGGATCTCCCCCCCTGCTGTCCTGGCAATGTGGTTTCAATGCCTGCTGCTGCTTTGAGGGGCACAGTCCTGCGGCACTGGCCTCACTGCAGCCCCACATGCAGGAGGTGCGTTGTCAGGGCAGCAGGGGGGCCAGCAGCACCGAGGAGATCCCCACATGGCCCCACTGTTGTCTGCTGCACTGGGTTGCGCCTGCCAAACAAGCCCCAGGGGAGGGCAGCAGGAAACAGCAGAGCCACGCAGAGAAGCTGCTAGCTGCTTTTCCATGCCCCTCTTCTTCTCTCCCCCAGGGTCTCCAGAACCTGGCGTCCACAACCACCAGGCTCTGGAGGCTGCGGGGGGAAGAAACGGTGGGAGTTCAAGCCTGCAGCCTGCGCCTGCACTGCATAGAGATCTGGGGGGCATGGGTCCCCCCCTCCCCTCAGGGAGCGCATGCAGTGGCAGGGAACTGCCCCACCTGAGCCCACAGCAGGAGGGAGCAGGGGTAGGGGGCTGCAGACCCAGGTCTATAGCCTTGGCAGCTAGGGGCTACCTCCAGGAAAGCTGGGGGAGCAGGGGCTATGGGTGGGGGTGAGGGGCACCAGCAAGGCTGTGGGGGCTGTGGGTGGGATGCAAGGGGCACCAACAGGGCTGGGAGACGTGGTGTGGGACTTGAATTTTAATCATGGATTTGGGGTTTTTTAGCAGAGAATTTGGTATTTTGTTTATCAAGGAAAATCAGGATCCCTCCTTATAGGGTTCATCACATAAGTGCTGAAACTACACTTACCTTGGCATCTCAGTCCAGAACCTATGTGCCTAGGAAAACTTCCATTTTTGTTTCTGGCCATGTGTTCATTTCTCCACTTGTTTATAAAAGTGTCCTCCTCTATGGCTATTGTATATGTTAGGAGGGTTGTGTTTCTGCCATGTTCTTCATGACAAGTTTCCCTTATGACCAGTGGTGATGCGTAGGGGGTGCATGTGCACCTCCTGAGAGCACTGATGCACTGTCTGTCATGCTGTGCTCCCTGTTTAGCCAGCAGGCAGGGAGGCAGGCAGGAGCACCAGTGCCCCCCCTACGAGCACCAGCTGTGGAGCGGAGCCACCAGCAAAAGTGGCCACGCCACTTCCAGAAGTGGCTGCAGGACTTCCGGAAGCAGCACGGCCACTTTTTGGTGAGTGAAATTGGCCCTGGCCAGTGAGATGGGCTGCTGGGGGACCCTCCCCACCCCCACCACTGACTAGTGTCAGGGGGACATGTGCCCCCCTGACTCAAAAGGCACCAGTCACCCATACTTAGGATCCACCCAAAAATTTTACACTAGATAGTTTGAATTTCATATTAACCAAGTTATTCAGTGACCCATATTTTTTCTCAAATGAAGGCAACCCGTTATTTCTTAGATGAATGTTTCCAAGTCTTTATGCGACATTATCCTTTTTCTGGGTGTCATACTCCAACTTCCAGCAGTCTTACTGTTGGGGGTATCCTCATTTTTAATCTAAGTCTTTCCAGCATAATTTAACGTCTGTGGGGTTTGCATCCCTTTGTGTAAGGTTTACAACCCATTTGAGGTCACAGTCTGCTGCCCTGAGATGTTAGAACAGCTTTGCGCTTACATGTGTACAGAACAAAATCCTTTAGTGCACAGTGCCTTTCAAAATGGGGCTGCAATATGCATTGTAGTGTATAGGCTTAAAAACCATATTAGTAATAAATAAGCATGAGCAAAGATCTGCTCCAATAAGTACAACACATTTACTGTTTGGTTTTGCGCAAATCACCTCGTCACTGTGCTTCCATTTTTGTCTTTAAAATGAGATAAGGATATTGCAAAGCCTTATTCATTTGTAAAGTGCTTTGTAGTCCACAGTTGAGAAATGTTACAGGATTATGAACGGTTATTGCTGGCTGATAGTAGTAATGGCCAACTGAATGGATAATATTCAATTCTACCTTCTCTATTGTAGAGCTAATATCAAGTAGGGTTGCAGAGCTGCATCAGCCTATGCAGTAAACAGAAGCTAATATAGCTGCTATCTGAAAAGTAGATTTAGAATTGTTAACTTATTAGAAAGACAAACATTTTTCTTTAAACCACACTGAACATCAGCTCTTCTTTCAGATGTCAATAAATCTTAACTAAATCCTAAGAATAGGGTTAAGAACAAGATGATAATCCCTTTCTTTTTAATAATGACATATTTTGTTGAGGTTTCTTGGGTGGGGGTGACTTTCCAAGGTACAAATACCAGTTAGTTGTCTAAGTCCTATTGAAAAATTTAAGCCCTTTGAAAAAAAAATCTTCATTCTAGTTGATACATTGTTGGAATCCAGTGTATTTCTTATGTCCAATATTTTCAAAACATTATGGAACTAATTAGTCAAATGTGCTGTTAGTTAGTGGTGACATAGCAGGATGTAGACTAGTTCAAGGCCCTTGTTGCTGTTGCTTATAGAAACAGATTTTTTCAGAAATCTGTAATGTAACAGTATATTTTTTGCCTGACTAGTAGTTTGCAAAATTTTAATTCTCTTTATAAAGGACTCCTTCTTAACCAAATTCCTAGCAAGATAGATGGATTGAACAGTAGTCAGGCTAGTAACTCTCCCCTTTAGAAAAAAAGAAATCTTAGAAAATGTATGGATCTCATCCTTGATAAAGCTACAAGGATGTTCAAAGTACCAAATAAAATGAATAGATATATTAATGTGCAGTTCTAAAAATGGTTCATTTAATCAAATATTCATTACTCAGTTGTCAAGATGACTGAGTTACAGCTTAATAAGTACCAGGAGCTACTATACACATACCATCTTTACAGAGCAACTGGGCTCTTTTACTCCCTCATAGCTCCTCTGTGTGCCATTTCCGCAGAGTGATGGGGCATACTCTTCACTCCTTCCCAGCTTCTGATCATGACAGGGCTGTACATGCACCATTCCCAGAGCATGACTGAGAATATATCTGCCAGTCGAGGGACACAGGGATAGGACTGGGTGGTGAAGGAACTGCAGAGTTTGGTTGTGAAGGACAGCAAATGTCCAGGCAAGATGCCATGGGGATCTTGGGTAATTGGACTACAATCAGAAGAATAGAAACCAGGACTGGAAAAGTGAGGAGATGAGGACAGGTATGTGGAGTCCTTGGGGTGAGGCAGAGACAGGATCAGATTGGAGGGGATGAGACCCAGGGGGCAAGTTGGGAAAGAATAAACACAAGTTCTCAAGATGCTGAAATGGAAGATGCCTAAATCTCACCATTTCCCTGCTGTCACCAACTGTGTATGAAACACAGTGCAGAATTTCTTGTTGTCTCACGATGGTTCACATAAATAACAATAGCAACATTTTTATTTGTATTATATTTTAGATGTTCTTTATAATTACATTCCATTCAATTACACGTGTGCAATAGATATTTCAGTTTTAGTAGCTAGAAATATGTGAATAGGTTGTCATCACTGAGCATGCACAAGAACAAATGGATATAAACTGGTCATGAATAAATTTAGGCTAGAAATTAAATGGTTTCCAAACATTTAATCAGTGAGGCTCTGGAAAAGTTTTCCAATAATTGTTTTTGTCCCCATTACTAACATCTTTTAAGGTGGAACTTGATCAGTTTATAAAAGGGACAATAATGACACTAGCAGGGGACTGAACCTGGAGTTCCCTTGCAGTCTTGGTTGAGAATCATAGACAATTAGCATTGTAAAGGACTTCAGGAGATCATCTAGTCCAAATCCCTGCTGAGAGCAGCACTGTCATCGCACCCAAGGCTTTGTTTAGCCAGAGCCTCCAAGAATGGAAATTCCACCACCTGTTTAGGTAACCTGTTGCACCTTCCTTCACTACCCTCCTAGTGAAAAAGTTCTTCCTAATATCTAACCTAAACTTCCCTTGCTGCAACTTGAGACCATTGCTTCTTGTTCTCAGTCTAGTTCCATCCCCTTTGGACCACCCTTCAAGTAGTTAAAGGCTGCTATTAAATCCCCCCTCAGTCTTCTCTGCTCTAGACTAAATAATCCTAGTTCCCTCAGCCTCTCCTCAGAAGTCATGGGTCCCAGCCCCCTAACTATTTTTGTTGCCCTCTGTTGGCCTCTCCAATTTGTCCACATCAAGGAGCAAGGAGAACGAGCAATGGCCATAAACTGTTAGAGGATGGTTTCGAGTTGGATGTAAGGAAGAACTTCTTTATGGTAAGGGTGACCAGAATCTGGAATAGACTTCCCAAGAAGGTGGTGCAGTCCTCAATCTTGGAAGTCTTGAAGAGGAGGCTGGACAGCCCTTGCTGGGATCATTTGATCTCAGCAGTATTCCAGCCCAGAGCAGGCGGATTGGACTCAATAATATTTCGAGGTCCTTTCCAGCCCTTAATTTCTGCGAATCTATGACACTTTCTTTAGTGGATGGCCCAAACTGGACGTCACGCTCCAGATGTGCCCTGCCCGGAATGGATCTAGTTGGGAATGGTCCTGCTTTGAACAAGTAGTTGGACTAGATGACCTCCTGAGGTTCCTTCCAGCCCTAATTTACTATGATTTGATAATTCTGTGAATAGAAGGAAAGAATCACTTCGCTTGATCTGCTGGGAACGATCCTACTAATACAGCCCAGTATGCTGTTATTCTTCTTGGCAACAAGCACATGTTATGTTGGCTTATATTCAGCTTATTGTCCACTATAACTTTGAAGTCCTTTTCTGCAAAGCTGCTGCTTAGCCAGTCGGTCCCTAGCCTATATCAGTGCATGGGATTGTTCCATCCTAAATGCAGGACTTTGCACTTCTCCTTATTGAACCTCATGAGATTCCTTCTGGTCTAATCCTCCAGTTTGTCAAGGTTTCTCTGAATCCTAACCCTACCCTCCAATTTATCCACTACTCCCACTAGCTTGGTGCCATCCACAAACTTTCTAAACATGTACTCCATCCCATCTTTCAGGTCATTGATGAATATATTGAACAAAACCATCCCCAGGACCGACCCCTGGGGCATTCCACTTGACACCAGGTGCCAACTAGATATCAATCCATTGACTACTACCCTATGAGCCTGATGATCCAGCCAATTTTCTCTCCCCTTCCAGTCTCATCCAACCCATACTTCCTTAGCTTGCTTGTGAGAATGTTGTGAGAGACCATATCAAAAGTCTTGCTAAAGTCAAGGTCTGTATCATGTCCACTCCCCTTCCCGCATCCACAGAACCAGTCACCTCTTATAGAAGGCAATCAGGTATGATTTGCTTTTGGTGAATCCACTCTGACTGTTCCTAATTACCTTCTTCTCTAAGTGCTTAGAAATGGATTGCTTGAGGACCTGCTTCATGATTTTTCCAGGGACTGAGGTGAGATTTTTCAAGAACTGAGGTTTCTTCCCACTGCTGTCAGCCATTCCTTTAACTCAGGTGACAAAGGTTTGTGCAGTGTTTTTGAAGGTTCTTTCTTGATTGTTTGTTCATGTAAATATTCCACTGTTGATGCATGTATATCTAGTATACTTGGGCTAGAAAGTTTTGGTCAACTGCCTTTCACTTCCTTCCTACTCTCAGGGATTATAAATCAGAGGTCCAAGAGAGACCTAATTTTTAAATGGTTCTTACCTAGTTTGTAAGCATTTTATGTTAAAAAAAAATAGCACATGGCATATTAGTGTGTTAGTTTCAGTTTTTTAAAATAGAATTTCCTTTCGTTTGATTTCTGAGGAGATGATTTTCTTTCTCATTTTCCTGGGGTGAATCTCTGTACCAGTTTAGTCACATCAGACTTTAAACCCACATACAAGTCAACTCAACGTATTCAGTTCATTTATAGAGAAAACAGTTTTTTCCCCAAATACGAGTCGATAACTACAATGAAGTTCTTGAACTGCTATTTACATGCATTAAAAATCCTAAAATAAAACTGTACCCCAAAAATACTGATTTAGTACTTTTGCTGCATGCAAAAAAATACTGCAAGCACATAAGGCAGTCTTTTTGAGGGCCTGATTATAGGTCAACCCTGTAAACCAGGTGTGATTTTTGTAGTGTTTTTGATAGAGAAAAAGGTTGACTTGTAATTGGAGCAATGTGATATGTTATATTAATAAGTAATGAATCAGAGCTTTGATGCTTTTTGTTCTGACTCAGCTGCCATCCTGAGTTTAAAGTATAAATATATAACAGAATAAAGTATTATATAACCATATAAAGAATGCGGAAAAGCACAACTTTAAACAGCTCTTAGCTGCAGAGGACAAAGTGAAATCTTCAACCTCGGTGTCTGACTTCAGTATTAGGAAAGCCTACTGACCTTAT
Source organism: Crocodylus siamensis (assembly GCF_052110815.1). Lineage (NCBI taxonomy): Eukaryota > Metazoa > Chordata > Crocodylia > Crocodylidae > Crocodylus > Crocodylus siamensis. Next base: position 174,943,608 of record NC_143395.1, read on the forward strand.
TTTTAAGGGCAGATTTTTGAGCAGAATGCTGTATATCATTGACTGTTAAAAAAAACCAAATGTTACTTTAATAACTGGTGCAAAATTATTATTCTCGAATACAAAGATGTCAGGCATATTAAAGGTCACAAAACATTCAAAGACAGGTTACCTATGTGGCAGAAGAACTGCACGAAATTGTTTACTTTTATACACCAAGCCTTTTTTGACTGATTAATTCTTTTTGAGAAATGTGACAAAATAATAAATACGTTTCCTTCATGATTTGTACAGAGGTCTTTAGTTTGAGAACAGCTACAAATTAGCTTTGGCAGGAATAACTTGCATATTTCATCTGCTCTTAAGGATGTTTCTTGGCTTAGTAGTTGGTATTACTCAGTTACAAAGAAATAACATATGGTACAATGATTTTTCAGTGTGCATAGAAATTTTTACATGAGTGAAAAATCAAGTCTGTCTTAATTTGAGTGAATCTGGCCCCAAAGCAGACATTTTTATTATTGACATCTTTTGTAGAATCAGAGTGCTGGTTTTGATTGAAAAATTCTTAACCTTTATTGTTGCATCTTGCCAAATCATAGTGTGTTTCTTAAGTAACTTGAATATGAAGTGATAAAGTATGTTTTCTTACCAAGAAGTTATGGTGTGTGAACTGGCAAAAAAATCCATGTTGGTATTTAATTTTAAACTTTTAATTTAAAAGTAAGAAAGGCAAGGTGATCACATAGATGTACTAACATCATGAGAACGGAATGTCTCATCCAAAGTCCTGTGTTTATCTAAAGGTTTACCTCATATAACTTCATAGATTTTGACTATTGCAAATGTTTCCTCAGATAGAATATAAATATTGCTCCACCAAAATCCCTTAAAATGGAAGAAAATTAACAGACAGAATACCAGTAGGTCCATTAAAATATTTTTTTTTAATCCAGTAAAGTTTTTTTTAAAAATATGGGACAAGTACCAATTATTCCTCCACTCAAAACTTAGCTTTAATTAAAACACTCTGACCCTAATTTGACTTCAGTGAGCCCTGGATCAGGCCCTGTGGGTGGAATTAGTGAAGGATTAATGACTGAGTGCTCCCACACGGAGCCCAGCCCATGCCCAGAAGAGGCAGCATGTTAGTTGGACCCAGCTCGCCTGACATCTGTATAGATCAGGTTCTTTACTAGGGCTTTTTTGATGCTTTTATCTAATAGCTGGTTGAATCAAGTTTAGATAAGTGCCAAAAAGCCCTGCTGAAGCGCCCAGTCTATATAGATGCTTCAGAGCCAGGTCAAAGTAACATGCTGCTTCTTCTGGTAAAGCATGGTAGGGGGGTTTTTTGTTTTGTTTTTTTGGTTTTTTTAACATCTGCAAGCACCACAATGTTTGAGAGCACTGTCTTTTCTGATGAGATTTCAGAATTTAAAATTGAGCTGTATAAATGTGAATATTGTCTTGGCTTGAATACTTCATAGTTGATTCCCTCTGAATACTTGGTGGTAGGGAGCAGGAGGAGTTGGGTGTAGTATGAAAGTAAATACGGTATTTTCTACTTTATTAAGTAAAAATTGAATTGCAAAGTGGACACCAATTTTATTCAGTTTTAGCTAAAACAGATGGCCTGTCATCTCTCAGGTGTTTTTAGAACATTATTGACCGGAGCAAAGCACAATTTTGACTCTTAGGACTGAGGAATGTTCCTTGAGCTCTCCATGAGTGAGCTGCTGTGCTATACACATTGGCTGCTGCCAGATGTGGAAAAAAAGAAACCAACAACAGAGCTTTACCAGAAAAGGAAGCACATTAGTTCAACCTGGTTCTCTAGAGTCTGTATAAATCACATGCTTTAGCAGGGCTTTTTTGGCAGTTTTATGTAAAGCTGATTCAATCTGCTATTGGATAAAGGCATCAAAAAGCCCCATTGAAGTGCGTGATCTATACAGATGTTGGACAAGCTGGATCAAGCTAACACAATGCCTCTTCTGATCATGTGCTGCACTCAGCACAAGGGTGCACCTAGCTGAAAGTAAAGCACTGTTTTTTGGGGTGGGGGGAGGGGTTCACATCTGTAAGCAACCAATATTTTTTTTTCTATCCTTTATATCACTTTAGGGTAACTCATCAGATCAGTATTAATTCTTTTAATGTTGGTATGCATGCATATTGTTTTTTATTCCCCTTGTATTTTAGAGGGAACCCAGATTCTCAGATACATGGTACTAGTATTAGTATTAGTGATTTTCACTGCAAAAAGAATTAAAAGGGCTAATATACTTTCCTGGTATCCTAACTATTAGGTTAGGCAAGAGTGTTAGTGGCTGTCCAAAACCTAAACTATCTCTGCAACCAGTTGCTCCAGGATATTTGTTTGCACAAAATCAACCACTGACAGAGGAATCTGAATGCATAACCATCAATTGTATGTTATGTGGGCAGAGGCAGTGGGAGCTGCTCCCCTCCACTCATGAACACCACATGTCCCTGGAGGCTGGGGGGGTATGGCGACTGCCTTCAGGTGGTGGCAGTAGGGGTGTGTCGGCAGCAAGCGAGGGGCTCCTGCATGCAGCCACGGTGGTGTGGGGGGGAAAGGCGGTGAGCGCTAACCAGTGGTTGGTGACCACCTGCAGACAGTGGTGGCCAGCAACAATTGGGGGGGGTGAGCGATGACCATGCACAGGCGCTGCCGGCAGCATTGGCGCCGCTTTTTGCCAGGGGTGCACCACCAAGCTCAGGGGGTGCATGTGCACCTGCGTGAACCCCATATGCATCACCAATGCCACCACCGATTGCCAGAGAAGTGAAAACCACAGTTTTAAATATGCCACGGTTTTTGCCTCCCTGCCACTGATTGGCAGAGGGGCCCCAGTGGCCCTGCAGCTTGTGTCATATTTAAAACTGCAGTTTTTCACTTCCTTAGTGATCAGTGGCAAACTGTCAAGCTGGGAGGGCCCCTCTGCCCATCAGGGGTTGGAAGGACAAGTGGCAAAATGGAAAAAATTAAGGAGCCATTGCGAAGGGCACTTCCTTTGCGATTTATGGAGATCCCTAGTTATAGAGGACCCTGCAGACCCTGGAGTCGTCTATGGGGGGCTGTTGATCTTATTCTGTAATCTAGTGCATTAATAATTTAATTTTTAAATTTATTATATTATTCATTTTGAGTAGGAGATTGAGAATTATTCCATAACTGGATTGCAGATATTTTAAATATAACTTGGTTGCATCTGCCTTTCCTTTTTTACATTGCTCCCATAAGTGGTGAGTACAATAATCTGGCAGGCTTCAGAAAAATTTAGATACAGTGGGCTTCATCTCATGTGCATTTGTTTTAATGCTAGTTAACTATACTAACATTGCATTATTAGCTTTGAAAAAAACACATTTTGTGATGATTTTTTGTGGTTCTTGGAAATTGGGCAAAAGATCTGATTTATAATGAGAATGAATGATTTGTTCCTTAGTAGTTTTTATACTTTGTCCATGTTCAGAGTGGCACTCCTGTGTCAGCAGAGTAGGAAGATGTAGCTTATTCTCATTTGTTTGCTTGCTGCTGATCCAAAAAGATCCTTTCCTTCAATATGTAAAGCCTTCATAACTTCATTAAAAAAAAAACAGACTTCAAAATTGGAGGCTAATATAGCCATGTTTGCAAAAACTCATAAAACTAATCGTGGCTAAGTACAGAGGTTCAAGGTAAGTTCCTGAGGTTAGGGAAATTTTTATGGGCAGATTATGCTATTGCTCGTAGGAAAGTAGGGATGGAAGGACCTTCATGAGCAGGGATCCAGGTTTTCCATTTCCCATGGAAAAACAGAAGAAACATGGGTTTTCCCTTTTGTCTAAGAAGACCCCAGATTTTTTATTTTTAACAGAGCAATACACAGATTTTGCTCTCTCGCAAAGAGCTCTCTGCAGGCCGGCAGAGTTCCAGGCTGCAGGGGGCTGGAGGAGTGGAGGAAGGTGGGCAAGCACGGCACACCATGTACATGCATGTGGCTGCCAGGCAGTCTGGAGAACAGCTCCTGCAGGTATGTTGGGGTAGGGGAGGATTGAGGCCCCCATAGGGAGGGAGGGAAGGAGTTGGGCAGGGCTGGGGCTGCGGTTGGGGCTGCTGCCCAGCCAGGCGGTTTGGGGCCTGGGGCTACAATGTATGGCTGGAGGCCCTGGTAGGGAGAAGGATAGGGCTTCTTCAGCATGCTGGGAGCCGGGAGGAGTGGGGAAATGTCATTTTCCCTGAAAAGGGGCATTTTGCCTCGCACCAAAGCCCATGCCCAGGGATGTGCTCAGTGGCAAAAAGTAGCGGAACAAATTTGTGATGCTACTTTTTTTTCCTGCTGCAAACGCATGCCCCTGTATATGGGGATGTGCCCCTGGAGCTGTGAGATGTGGATTTGAATCCCTTTAGGCCAAGGAGAGCTTATAATGCAGTTCTTCCACTTCCTGCTTGAGTTCTCTACTCTAGGTGGGTGCTGACAGTGCTGTCTCCTCTTTTGACCTTGCTTTTAAGGTGAGAATGGCTACTTGCTGTATACTGTGTGGGACTCAGTGCAAGGCATGGTCTTAATGAACTGTCTCTGCAGCGGCTTAGGCAGAATTTAGGTAATACTTTATCTCCTTTTTCGATCACAGCATAATGTACATGGCAGTTATAGTCCAGCTGCTTAGGCTGGTGCACTCCTTGTATGCACATAAGCTGAAGTTCAGGAGCACAGAGATCTTTGCAATTCAGAGTGTAAGTAATAATTTGTATTTAGGTTCCTAATAAATTTTGTGGTTGCTAGAATGAAGGGATTCTGGGTAGCTTTTAGGAAAGTAAGCACCTACATTTTAACTAAGCCCCACTTAGGTACCTAGCTGATTAATCTAGATTTGTCCTACGTATCTAGCCTTGTACAGTATCCTTTTCTATTTAATTTAATCCCATTTCTGTTACTTCTCTAACATAATGGTAAGAATTACTCTTAGTTACCATATATTATACAGGTAGGATTTTGCAGATGAAATTTTTTAAAATTCTGATATCACAATTTCTCCAACATTAAGACACCATCTTTTAAAATACATATATTCATTGAAGAAAGCCTTGATTTCATTTCTATCCTTTACCAGAGAAATGTAATTTTTCCAGATAGAAAATGCCATTTTTATGCAATAATACTCCTTTCACTTCAGACAAAAAGGACATTTGCTGGTTGGGATTTGTAGAAAGCTGTAATATGCTAGACCACAAGCTAAATAGTCTTGAGTGCCTATACATGTGCTGCGTTAAGAATGCATCCAAGCAGATTCGATTAATGGTGGCAGGGTGCTTTGATTAAAACTCATCCCACAGCCATTTTGAAATGTGGGACACTGAATACATGTGACACTGCAGCATTCTAATTAGAGCAGCTGTCCAGGAGCTGCTCTAATTAAAATGTTCCCCCTCCCCCACCATTGCAGAGCACGTGTATAGATAGACACCAAAGCTGTCCTCCAGAAAAGGATGTGGTGCCTGGCAACACTTCTGTGAATTTGAAGTTAGTTGGCAACTGCTTCTGTGAAAATTGGCAGTAAGGCTGGTTGAAACTAAGATTTTTTTTTCCCCATTTTTAAAAAGCTTGTCATTCTGAAAACCAAAAACGTTAAGGCAAAATAAAAGATTTCACCTTGATTTTTATGGAAAAATTATAAAGTGGCAACTGACTGCCCCCTATTCCTGGGAACTCCTTGTGCTGTTTCAGTGTTGGGGTACTCCATAGAACGATAAGCCTTAGATGCTTTGAGAGCCATGTTTCCACTCCAGAAGCTGTGGGGCCTTCTGGCCAGGGACACTTCAGACAGTAAATCTGACCCAGAGCCCCAGATCTTAGGATCTCTGTGGCTGTCCCTAAACTTCATACCTTGAAAACTCAAGTTGTCTGTCAGGCAGATGTTTAAAAAATTACAGTTTTAATGAACTTGTATATTCTGACTGTTTGCATCAGAAAATCTCTAACTAATTCTAGTTATTAGTCAAATTACATTCCTTTTTGAAATGAAATGCTTTAAGCTCTTTAATCAGCCTCTTGATTTCTACACAATTACCCCCTGTCATAGTACCATATTCATATGGGGGATAAATAGCATTTTCTTCATGCTATCACTGGTGCAAACCTCTCTGCCATCCGTGCTGCTCCTTATTTGACCAGAAGGACTGTTCCTGAGCCATGCTGCTAAGCTCCAGAGACCACAAAAAATATGCTCACTGTTTTTCTGTTAGACCCAGGCTTCATTCATGTGTTCAGTCTGTTTATCAAAACCCCATTGTCAAAGCTAGGATATGGTCAGTTTTTTAGAGAACGTGCAGGCAAATATAGTTCCCATGTATCCTTGCAATAAACTGTGTTCTGTTGGGCTATTTTTCTAGCTCTCACTGTCATAGCATGACTTGTCATATTATCATATTATCCTCATGCTCTCAGAAGCCCTCTGCAGTAATCCCCACAGAATTTTATGTGAGACATACTAGTGAGAGAAAAGCTGATCAAATGTAGGCTGTCTCAGTGATGAATGCTGCTAACTCAGTTGTTATTCCAGTAGCTATTTTTCCAGCTTTCACACAGTATTTTTTCCTCCCAGTTGGAAAAAAGTGCTGAGTATTAGCATGAGTGAGGTGAGGAAACTCTGCACAATGTGAAGAGCACATACTAACCATGCCAGGAGTGTCAAAATATGAATCAAAATCTTCTTATGTTGAGTATTGAATGTAGTCAGTTTACATTAGTCCGTTTACTCTCTACATCAGCAATTTTTTCCTGGCTTGAAGTGCCTTTGTGATGTTCAGCAGTGTCATGGAGTGGAAGTCTGGATCCTGCCCTTCAAGATTAATAATATATATTGCATTTTGGCAGGGGAGCACAGGGGCTTAAGTTATAACAAAGATTTGCTTAGCTGGTTATGAAGACAGAGGCTCAGTGGATCCAAGAATATAAAAATGGTTGCAAAGACTCAAATTCCATTTTTAAAGTCTTTGCTTTCCTTCTGTAAGCTTTCGGAAGGAAACCCAGGCTGAAGAACTCTTGTTATGTAGTTCTTTTGTAACTGAGTTTGTGGTTTTAGTTTCCTTAAGTTGTGAATGATTTTGTTTTCTTTATAAAAAAAAGTAGTATAGTCCAGTAATTATTAGAGTAATCTCTGGTAGGTTAATTATTAAAATAATTGCTGATGTCACCTGCCCTTTCCATCATAGTGTTAATACTTTAATACCTGGTAGAGGACAGAAGGGACCTTTAAAAGGGAAAACAGTAGTACAGAATTAAAAAATTCATTAAAATTGCAGTTTGACTTGCCATATGTGCCACACAAAAATAGAAATGATAAATCAAATTTAGCATAATATCCCAAGTAACTCAAATGACACAAGTATTTATACTTTAGGAGAATTTAAGAGAAACCGGGGTGGGCAGAGTATGGGCCAACGGCCAGATCCAGCCTGCTGAGGGAATTTGTCCGGCCTGCAGCAGGTCCTTCAGTCCTGCCCAGCCCAGGCCCTGGGCTGTGGCAAATGTAGCTGTTTCTACCACCCCCAGGCACACAGCAGGGCTGAGGCGGCACAGCAGCTGGACTTATTTCCACCATCAGACCAGGCCCTGCTGCCCGAGCACTCTGGCTGGTCTACCCTGCACCCACCACTGGAGGCAGGACCCACATGGGCAGGGTGAATGGCCAGGTGATGGGATGGGGTCGTGAGTGGGCAGGCAGGAAGCAGTGTTCAGGAGCAGGATGGGTAGGTGAGGCCCGTCTTAGAACGGGATCTTAGGACAGTGATAGCATGGGCCGGGGTCCAGGGCAGAGCTGGTCTTGCAACAGGCATGGGTTCTATGGGCAGGGGCATGTAGGAAATGGACTGTGGCTGTGCTCTGGGCCCTTGCCCCATGCTGTCACCACCCCAAGATCCCACACCTGGCCCCAGATGCAGCTCCCTGCTCACCCACGGCCCTATCCTATCCACCTGGCTGTGTGCCCTGCCCATGCAGGTCCTGGCTGGTCTCTGTAGTGACCGCAGGATCATTGTGTGGTGACAGCACAGGGCTAGGACCTGGAGCAGAGGCATGATCTGCATGCCCCTAACAACAAAACCAGTGCATTGCCACTTAGCTCCACACTGTAGCACCCTCTTGCCCTCCACAGCACATTGAGCTGGTTCAGAGCTGCCCCTAGCTGGCAGGCTGACCTCCAGGGCCCCCAGCCAGCCAGGACTGTGTGGCAAAGTGGGGTTCTCCGACTAGCCACAGTGTTAGTTTTCCCCACTTGCCTTTGGGCACGCCACCCACCTGACTCGTCTGCCATGTCTTGTTCTTAATTAATTACAATGTTAATTAAGATGGGAGTCTGCCTATTCTTGCCCTAATGCCAGGAGGCTCCGATCCTCCCCTACACCGCAGCCCAGCCTCGCAGACGGCATCCAGATGACACAGTGCTCCCAGCCTACAGGCAAACCAAGCTTTAGCCTTGTTAGGCTTCAGACACACACACACACACACACACACACACACACACTCATGCCGCCCTCCTCTCACGGGGGCCTACACACACACACACACACACACACACACACACACACTCATGCCGCCCTCCTCTCACGGGGGCCTATCACATTCCACCCCCTTTCACAGGGTCTCTTTCACGCATCGACAACTTACGCTACCTTGCTTCCTCTTGGAGTGGGCCCCTTAGGCCATAGGCTTTGCTAGTTCGTACCTTGGGTGGCAGACATACCGTCTTTTGGGCCTCTCCCGCAATCCTCATCAGGGTAGTGGCCAGCCAATTTCCCGACTGGGACTAAGCTTGTTTTGGCCCCTTCTGGGGCAACTCTCTCATCTATATCTGTAGATACATAAATAAAAACATACTGGGCTCTTAGCCCTCTGGTTTTCCCCACCTTCACTGGGGGTCCACACTGTCCCCTCACTGGGGCTCTGCCATACACCTTCCCCCTTAGAATGATATTCGGGGGTTTAACTTGGCTGCCTTCCCTGCTGGCTTTGCTCCAGCCTACTGCAGCCCCTGCCACATGGCGAGCACCCCAAAGGTACTCTGACCCCAGCTTAGCATGCTGAGGTCCTGGGCACGTGTGTAAGCATTGTACTCGGGAGCAATAAACTCTGGCGCAAACTGTCAGAGTTTATTGCCTCAAATTAATTTCGCTTGTAGATGTGCCTAGTGATATCTTATTCACTGATATTAGTTAAGTGCATAAAGAGCTCAAGCAAAATTAGAACTCCATTTGTGCTAGGCACAGTACATACTCATACTGAGAGGCAAGTCTCAAAATAAATGATCTGAACAGGCAAGAAAGGCAAAGACTATGAGCAGGGAGGTATTATTTAACAGATGGGAAACTTTGGCAGAGGAAGGTCAAGTGACTTGCTCAAATTCACAGTGCAAGTGTGTTACAGACATAAGTTTAGCCTGTACCTCCTGAGCCCTGCTTTACACCCTTATTCTGATGCCCTTAAATTGTCTTTGTGTTGCTCCTTTTCATGTGGAGTTGTGCAGAGAATGGTATACAGATAATCATGCTTCCTAAGTGGAATCAACTGAGATAGTCAAGTTTTAAGAGATAATTGTGGATTTGCTATTTACAGCATTATATGTTAACAATGAAAAACCATGTATATTTGGATAGTCTTATTTTGGTGATATACAGTTATGTTTTAATTGAACATGAAAATTTTGAGGCTCTCATACAATATTTTTCAAATCTGGCATTACCAGAAAGCAATAGATGTCTACTCCCTCTGGTTTTGAAGTGTATTTTTTTTCACTAGCAGTTTCCCCTGATAGGTTGTTGTTACTGGTCTTAGGAAAATACTCAAAGGACAGAATCAGGAAGGGCAGAGAATTTACAGTACTTAAAATAATGACTGATGTCAAATAAAATATTTTAGCCATATCTGATAAGAAGCAAGTGTTAATTTTAAACAGCTGCCTTTAGGTGGAAATAAATTCTCTGATGAATAGTCATGTTCAGCAGATCACAGGATTAGTTAAGGCAAATATTTAAGTGAAATTTAGGAGGGGTGAAATAAATATGAACAAAGGTGGCAACAACTTGCTTGGGGCTGGAACATACTGTCCTTTCCAAGCTGATGTCAATGCCACATGTTTAAAACACATTGGTTGGTACCCCCTTCCTCCTCTCCTTTCTTCCCAAAGCAGATCAACTGTAACATACCAGTGGTTTTTTAGACTTGATCTGAAGGTCACATATAAATGCATGCTTCCAAAACGGCAGAGCTGTGCTATACCACTTTCCAGCTCTATGAAGTACCTTGCCCATTGTCTTATACAACAACCTTTTCATTTTAGGACACTTAATTCACACTTATTTAGAGAACCAAGAGCTGTCCTTTGCAATGGAAGGTGGGACCTTTACATTTGGGATGGAAGGTGGGACCGCCCTTGGCAGGGGTCAGGAGTGGGCAAACACTAGAAAGAGCAGGACACAACAGGGTGAAATTCTGTTCCCTGCCACCCTTAAATGGCAGCAGCTAGATCAGTGATTCTCAACTTCTGTAGCTTCAAGTCCCCACTCTATATATTTTTCTGAATTTAGATCTATCTCTGAATTTCAGCTGGGGCGCTGTGGAATTCAAAAAAGTTGTAAAGAGGGCATTGAGGCTGAAAAGGATGAGAACTATTGGTATAGAGGCTAATCTTTTGCTTAAAAGAAAAAGTGTATTTGGTGTCATTTCTTAAACAGTACATCTCAATACTGGTATGATTTCCTCTAGCAGGGGAATGGAATATGTTGTATATTTAAAAAAATGCACACACATCCATGCATACATTCACCTGCCACCCCTTTTCAGGTGTAAGAGTGAAGTGCACCACTAATTTTAATTCAGAAAAAAGTGTCCCCCAGATATCAGAAGTTTGGGAGACACTGATTTAAACTGAGGATATGTTATATTATATCCTTAAACAGCAAAAGTTGTTAGCAAATTAGTATTTTTTCCAAGCAGCATGTATCTCAGTGGAACTATTTAAAAAATAAAAACAGGCAAATATTGGGGTGGGAGATGTGTGAACTAAAGACTGAATGTTTAACATTGCTTTTGGTCTGTTTTTAATGGAGTTCATTGCTATAAGAAATACTTCAGGTGACATCATTTAGCTATGAAGTTTTATAACTGGGGAATAAAGTAATTTTTGTCATAAATATACTCCATGGCCAATCTTTAGACTTTTTGTACCAGTTAAGTCACTGGTGGTTTTTCCTAAGGATTCAGTGATAGGTCCTGTAAGATAGTGTTGCCAACTTTCATAGTTTTTGCGATATTCGTAACATGTGGCATTTTCCTTACAGCCCTGACTTCTGTTAGTAATGTTATTATGTGAGAATTTCAGTTTTAATTTTTAAAAAGAAGTTTCGGCCCCTCTGACTGTAGAGGAAAGCTAAAACTCTGCCTGACCCCTAATGCCTCCAAACCAAGATGACAAATAAAAAACTCAAAACTTATATTTTTTAAATCTCATGATTTAATTTAGCTAGTTGCATGATCTTTCTGGCATTTTCTGAATTTAAATTCATGGGATTAGTAATACTGTTTAATGAAAAGAGGATAGTCACAGCTAATGTGATTGGGTTCCAGAGGCTCATTACAACATTTTCTTGTTCTGTGTAATTTCTGTCTAGGTCCATAGCAACACAATAAGAAGTCTTTTGTTCCTAATATCATCAGACATACTACTGGAGTTAGTAAATGAAAGAGGAGACAGGGAGACTGAAGAGGATAATACTTGTTCATTATTAGGACATCTACAGTTTCATAGATTTCATAGACATCAGGGCTGGAAGGGACCTCGGAAGATCATCAAGTCCAGCCCCCTGCCCAAAGGGCAGGAAGTCAGCTGGGGTTGTGCTAAGGAATGCCAGTCTTGATGCATCTAACCCCGTCTGACTTATGTGCACGTTTTCTTTTTAAAGTCAGACTGTTTAATTATTTTAAAAAAAAATCAAATGCTGAGTAAACGTTTAGTTTTATGACAGTTGGTTCAGCTGAACCTTGATTTTTTCCTTCTCAGATGTCATAACACCTAAGCCATAGGAGGGATTCTGCATCACTGTTGGTGTCATTGGTGACACATAGGGGGTACATGAGGGTGCACTTGCACCCCCTGAGCATGGCGTGCAGCCCCTACAAGAAGACGTTGACAACACTGTCAGTGGCGCCTGTAGGGAGCCACTGCTTGCTACCCCCCACTTTCCACCGACACCACCGGCGGTGTCTGCGGGCGGTCAGTGATTGCCACTGGTTGCTGGCGACGTGTGTGGATGGTAGTCGACCCCTGGTCAGCACTCGCCATCCCCTCACTGCCTCCCTGCCATGACAGCAGCAGCAGCGTCTGCAGCAGCTTACTGCTGCTGTGCTGCCGCTGCCGCACTTCTGCTGCCACCAGCGCTGTCGTGCCCCCCCAGCTGCTGTTCATGATCGGGGTCCCACAAAAAGTAGGATTAGGCAATAGTGTGATGATTGGATGATTGGCCAATAGTGTATGGATTCCATGCCATACTGCCATCATTGCAGTATAGCATGGAACAAACTTTATGAGTAGAGTTCTAGGAAATCCTAAGTGATCAAAGGAGGTGTGAGGGCATCACATCCACCAAATCTTAATCAATTGACTTCTGCTTTACCTACCTGTTGAGACTGAACTGCAATACAATGTATATCAGCTGACAGAAGAGCGAAGTTGTGAAGTACTGTAGGTGGGAGAGGAATAAAACATGCAGAATCATGGGACTTTACAGCTGTGGGGGAGACGGCTCAGATGAATGGCTTTATAATGGAGTATAGATATCCCTGATCCCCTGATTATTGTTCTCCTGTGGAAACTTCAACAGGAAAAATTGTTTTTCTTTCATGTCCTTACACAAATTGTATTTTTCTCTGTGGAAACCTTTGGCATCAGAATGGGTCTCTTGTGTACCACCTTTTCATCAAGCTATATGGTATTAATTGTTTTTATGGCTTGCATGGGGTTTTTCATATTACGGTTGTTACAAAATCTCTTTTGACTCTTTACTCTTGAAGTTTGAACCTCCCTTTAGAATGACATTCATATTTGTCTATATACATACATCATACTGGTGCTTAAAGAAATTTAAGAAAATGGGACCTGCAGGCTGAAAAGAATCAGTGAGAGCTAAATTAATTTTGTTAGAAAAATCAACTTTACAGAACATCACTGTGCAGCTATTAAGGCTACACTGCCGACTGTATATATTGAATTCTGAACGTACAAGACCTCTCAGCTGAAGTTCTCTCTTATGCCTTACATAAAGGGAGATTTACTTACAAGATTCCAAACAAGACTAATTTTTGGGCTGTATGTATATGTCATTTTCACTGTGTGACTTCATGTGTTTCCAAATTATTTATCCTGGATAGCGATGGGGGTTTTTTATCTGATTTGTCTTGACAGGTATTTATTCTGTTGTTTTTATATTTTGGTAGTATCAGCAGAGAGAAAAATGTGAGGCTTGTTTTTTTTTCTTGTATTCTCCTCTTGCACAGGTCCTGGCTTCCTAGAATCATTAATTCTCGGGAACAAAACTGAGTGCATCTGGGATTGGCAAGGCTTTTGGTATTGAGCAAGTTCTTGTTAGCTTCCTCTTTAGAACACTGTAGGATATAAATTTGCCAAGAAACTATTTTCCGGTTCACTTGCAGTGTACAGTATAGTTATTGTCAGGAAAGTTTTACTTCTTTATGGGCTTACAGTTTTCTACATTGTACCCTTTGAAAAATGGTACTGTATTTATTTGATTTGCCAAATGCACTTACGATTTTGAGGTCAAGCCTGAAAAGGCTTTACTCACTTTTAACTTAAGGCAAAAAACTCCCATGAAGTCATTTGGATTTTTCCATAAATAAAAACATAAGTCTTTGGACACATACAAAATAGGAACACATTCAACTGTTAATTTAGTAATTAACAGAATTAGACCACTCTCATAAAAATAGTAAATATAGTCCCCTTAACATCAATTGCTCAGGCAAATGCACATGTAACTAGGTAGGTCATCAAGGTACAGCACAAGAAGCTAACAAATTTGGATTTGGGGAGATCAGCAAGGAGAAGCAGCTCGACTCCAGGAATGGTGACTGCAAGTGTTGAGGCTAACATGAGGGTATAAAGTGCCAAAGTACAACCAGTTGACTGAAAACTTAAAAGAAAAAGAGAAATCACCCAGTAATAGATTGGTGAAGCCTTTAAAAACAACCTAACCTGTTGGTGGGTCCTCAACTTAACTCTGAAGGGGATTGCATCTCCCCAAATGAATATTATCCAATGGCAATGCCACAAAAATAAAAGTATGTACAGTATATGCTTTGTAAGTTTTGATATTTACGTCACTGAGAACAAGAACAGACATCGGATCTTCATTTATGAAACACATAATTTTTTGGCAATTGTATTGTCATGTTAGAATCTTTCCTTTTTATGTTTCAGAGTTGTACAGCTAGTAATCAGTCCTAAGGCTTGTATTATAGAAGTTTACCTTATATAATGCAATAGAACGTGTACCTTTTTTATTCAGATATTTATATAGTTCTCATCACTGTGCTGTGGCTATTTTCTGTTAAATTAGCATAAACATGGTGACATATTAGGTGGTGTCTAAAAAGAATAGTAAATGAAAGTAAGTGTCCCATGTCTATGTTGATTTTTGCAAAATAGTGCTTATGAGTTGATTTCATTGGCTTTACATTAATGTAAAATTTCTTCTTCAAACAAGCACATTCCAGAAGGAGAATATTATCTGTATACATCTCAAAAATTTTTAAAAACATGAATATATCCTTCTTTTATTTTTATTCATTTAAAATTACTGAGGTAATATAACTACCATTGTGAAACATAATTGTGTGTTCAGAATCTAGGGCCAAATTTGCATCTCTTAATGTGTGGTAAAATATGCTTTAGAACAGAGTACAGGCAACCCCCGCTTAGCGCTCTTAACTGGTTCCTGAAAAGCCAAGCATTAAGCAAAACTGAAAGTATCTGATGATCAAAGATGGCAGCTGCAATTAATTAAGATGTTTTGGATTCAGAAAATCTTTTCTCATGCAAAAAAGAAAAAGATTTGAATTACTTTTCATAGGCATTTAAGTCACCTCAGTATTACTGAAAAACTTGTGACTCATGGCAGGGTAGCCATTTTATTAATAGTGTTTTCTTTAGTAGTTATATGTCCTATATCTGAGTTTTTAGGCATATTACTTTCAGCTTTTAATTTGGTAAGAAAGATCTATGGACTAGTTTTCCCACTGAATCTCAGCCATAGTCTCTTAACCATTCAAACTGTGTTTATGTAGTGTTCAGTCATGCTGCTGAAAAGATCAGCTCAACAGGGCCCTCAAACATTAGTGTGGCCTCAAATATAGCAGCAATCAGCTGTCCCATCAGAATTTCACTGTAGCTAACCTGCCCTTAGGAGGGAGTGAAGGATCTACAGGACCAAATCCTAATACTGTATTGAAAAAGTTAAAAATAGATCACATGAATCTTAAGCAGGGTAGAAATAATAATTCTGTCAGCTAGCTTCTAAAATAAATCCTAAACTGTCCTAAATCATTAAAAAGAAAAAAAAAAGTTACCTCTAGGTAATTAAATCTCATCTCAGTTTTCTCAAGAAAACCCCTACATGGATAGGCACCTTTTATATAATTATTTGCTGCCAGCTTGCAGTTTAAAAAGCCCTAGATTACATATAGGTCCTAAATGGAAGAAGGAAGTGTTCAGCATCTGTCAAGTTTCTAAGTTTCTACCAATACAGTTCAATCCTTTGTTACAAATATATTAGAAGAAATAATCTTGCTGCTTACAAGGGTAACTATTATCATACCTTGTAGTTTAGCCACATTCAATATTGAAAGCAAAAGTTAAATTTTAAGAAAATCAACAGTCCTTAAATGTATTAAAACTTCTATGTGTAAGACTGTTAGAGGATTTTGCCATTTTTCTGATTATACTTGTAGTCTTATTCCAACGATCATCAGTGACTTGTTACCCTAGCTTTTAACAAATTATTTGGCAGACATTTGATACACCATTATGAGAGTGCCATAGACAGTCTCATTTATCCTAAAATGTATGCACTCCAGATGCAAGGTAAAATGTATTATGCTTAATTAAGCTTTAAGAAAGATCATTAATAGAATTTTGCTGTTCTGTTGTATATTATTACTAAAAAAACAAAAAGCTATCCTTAAGTCATAATAGATGCTAAATATTATACTATTATCAAAAACAAGAAAAAATGGGAATAATACATTAAAAGTTTGTCTTTAAATTGCTAAAAATATCTAAGACAGTGAGACATTGATTTATCACTTTTTAGTTTTAACACTTTACAATCACAGAATAAAATAGCCCTACATTCATTACTAGGCCTTAGACCCAGATTATTAGTTCTTCAGATCATGTTAGTCAACATAATAATAAAATATCTTTCATGTGATTTGACAGTCTAAGATAAAAATATTGGTATTTTCTTTCTCCTCTCTCAGCAAAAAAAAAACCACTTGCTATTTCTTACGTGAATCAGAAGGTTAGATGACACATAGGAATACTACCTCTCGCCAAACTGTCAGATCTAGTATTCCTAAATTTAAGTTTTAATACACTGCTTCATTAACATATTGTTGATATAACAGGCCATGAGTATTGTGTAAAAAAATGCCTCTAATTTATTTTATGGCTCTGCAGATGACCATAACTATTAGTTCCAAACCATACATTTACATGGACTTGACTATCAAGTCCTTTCCTTATGTTATATTTGTTAGACACTTATGTGTAAGTAGTCATTTTGGCTAGGGACAGAAGTTACACATAAACCAGTTTAAGTGATCAGTAACTGATTTAAACCTGTTACAACAGATGTTCAGTGCATTTAAACTACTTTCAAAATGGCCGAAAAACTGGTTTAAGTTAAATCTGGCTGGATGTAGTGTCAGGCTTAACTGATTTAAGTCAAAGCAGTTTATGGAATTCTGTCCCAGATCCCCTCTGGGTTCAGATTAACCCACAGTCCTGCAACATCCCATGGTACTTTGCAGCCCTGTGTTGGGCTGGGCTGTCTACTCCAGCAAGCAGGGTCTTTCCCATCCCTCTGCTCCCTAGCCAGAGCACTATCATTCCTCTGGGTGGTTGAGAAGAGGGGGGTAGGGAGGAACCTATCCCTCTGGCTCAGCACCAGGCTTCCAGTTGAGTGCTTCCAGTAGGTGGGGGGAGGAGGGAATCAGACCCCAAGTTGGGTGCTGCTGGCCTGGGGAGGGGAGAGGGAGTCTGCAGCAGGGGGCTTGAATCTGCCCTCTATAGACAGGAGCTGGGAGCCTGCCCTTTTCTCAGTCTCTGGGCAGGCGGGGAGGCAATGAGAACCCTGCACCAAGGCTTGGCTCTGCCCCAAGAGCCCAGAGCTGGGAGCCACAGTCCCTTCTTAGCCTTGAGGCTGGCTGTGAGGTGGGGCATGTCTCCCAGCTGTGCAGAGGTAGAACCAAGGCCCTGCTGTGGACTTTTCCATAAATCCCTCCCCTCATCTGGCCTGGAGGCTGAGAAAGGGTGTGACCCCAGCTCTGAGGGGCAGAACCAAGCCCTGGTGCATGCTTCTGCCCCGCCCCCCGGCACCTGCCTTCAGCCAGCCAAGAGGCTGAGGAGCGGGGCGTGGCTCCTGGTTCTGGACGGGTGGAGCCAAGCCCCCCCTCCTACCCAGAGACAGAGAAGGGGGCATGATTTGGGGACTCCAGCCCTGCTCCCAGCTCTGGGGGGGCCAGAGACAAGCCCCACTGTGGGCTCCCCCCATTCAGCCTGGAAGCTGAGTGGCTGTGGCTCATGGCTTCCAGCTCTGGGGGGCAGAGCCATGCCTCATTGGGGGTTTCCTTCCTTCCCTCAGCAGGCTGGAGGCTGAGAAGGCGGCATGGCTAGGAGACTCCAGCCCCGCTCCCAGCTTTGGGAGGTGGAACAAGCCTTCTGCTACAGGCTTTCCTTCCTCCTCCCCGCCTCAGCCAGATCCAGGCTGAGGAGGGGGCATGACTCTGGCTCCCAGCTCTGGGGGCAGAGCTAAGCCCAGGTGCAAGCTTCCCTCCCCTGCTGCTTCAGCTGGCTGGGAGGCTGAGAAGGGAGCATGGCTAAGAGATTCCAGTCCTGCTCCCAGCTTGGGGAGGCAGAGTAAAGCCCTCAATTTCGGCTCCCCCCCTTGCAGGCTGCTCATGGCCTGGGGGGTTTGGTGCCAGGAGGAAAGGGTATTTTTTTCTCCCCTGACCATTGGTCAGCTGGCGGGGAGGCAGAGAAGGTGGTGTGGCTTGGGGAACCAGAGTGCTCCTAGCCCTCTACAGTGCCCAGCAGGCTGGAAGGTGTGCTCTAGTGCCCTTCAGCTGTGGGCCACTTCAGGGTTCTGGCTGCCTTTCCTGTGTGAAAAGTGAACATCAGTTCACTTGCTTATTGGTTCAATCTATGCTGTTTAAAAAAACTTGTAAAGATTGAATCAATTCTTTTTGACTGTCTCTACTTAGCCTTCAAGTGCAGTCATCTGTTTTATTACTGAAATTATTCATTCAGTTTATGGAGTCATAAGTTGTCAACTTATGAAGTCAACTTATAAAGCTCCCTGTGGGCATCAGTGAACATCTTATGTTCCTCCATCTTAACCTCAGCTAAAATCAGTTCACCACTGTTTTCACTGGGCATGGTCTGATGCTTGGTGCTGATGATATCAAAGAACAGTTCTACTTTGACCTTGACCATGTTCTGGCTAATACTCTCAAGGCAGACAAGATCATTCTCTTTGGTGACATCAGCTTCGGAGTTGGGTCTGACCTAGAAATCTAGAGTGCCACCATTGGGAAGGAAAGAGCAGGAAAAGCCAACTCCAGCAGTATCCTTCTCCTGAGCAAATGTGCTGATCATGGACTTGTCATTATGACCACCATCTTCAGACTTAATGACAAGTACAAGACTACCTGGAAAGACCCTCCAGGTACCCCCTTGACTATTGTTAGAGCCCATGATCAAATGGATGTCCATGAGCCATTCAAGGAAAAAATGACTGTTGGATACATCATTGTCTTGTCAGATCCATTATGAACATCCAGCTTGCTTGGAAATGCCAAAAAAAAGAAGAAGAAAAAAAGGTCAAAAGCAATGCCAAGGACTTTGACCATCAGATCTTTTCAAGACCTGAAGGTCTGAAAGGATTTCCATAGTGTCTTCATGAAAAGTTCTTTGCCATGCCCACAACTGAAAGCAACATTAAGGAACTCTGGAAGGGTTTTAAAACTGCCATCTATTCAATATATAACCTGTAGCTGGCTATACCAACTGTCAACATCAAAACCGGTTCAATGGGAGAGACACTGAGATCCAAGCCCCCTGTGACTGGAGGAAAAGGGCTCATTCTTCTTGGCCAGATGACACATCATCTCAGCAGAAGAAGGAGCTGTATTAGCTCTCCATGCCAAGACTCAAAGGACGATCCAGTAAATCAAAAATCAATAGTGACAAGATAAAACCAAGGGAATTCAGCTCTATGGTGACAAGTGTGATATCCATAGCTTTCCCCAGGCAATGAAAGACATCTATGACCCAACTTCCCATGGTCCTGCTTTCCTGCAATCGCAGAATGGCTTGACATTCCTCAAAGACAACAAATCTATCCAAGCTAGCTGGAAAGAGCATTTTGAGGCACGCCTGAACTGTGAGTTGCGTATGGCAGATACCTCCATTGAGTTCATTCCCCAACATCCTGAAAGGGGATCCCTCACCAACCCTCCTATCCTAGAAGAAGTCTGGTGTAAGGAAACTAAATAACAACAAGGCTACTGGACTGGTTGGCATACCTACAAGTCTGGTGGTGAGGCTCTGGTACTGAGACTCCACAAATTTATTTGAATTTGGAGCAATGAACAGATCTCTGGGGACCTGGGGAATGCTAACATCATGACTGTCTTCAAGAAAGGAAATAAGTCCGTATGTGGGAACTAGCAAGGTATTGCCCTCCTTTCTACAGCAGGGGAAATCCCCACCTGCATCCTCCTGAACCATCTTCTACCTCTTTTTTTTCTCCTTGCTTGACCAGGGAAAAAAACCTTGTCTTATATTTGAGTAAATATGGCATATGGCCTTCAGTGACCTTACTAAGTCCTTTGACTCTATCAATTGCAAAGTCTTGTAGAAACTACTGGCCAGATTTGAATGCCCTGAAAAATACATCAAGCTCCTGAGGCTTCTGCATGACCAGATGACAGTGAATGTTCTTTGTAGCAGATCAGAACTAGGGTACAGCAGGAATGCATCTCACCCCAATTCTGTTCTCCATTTTTTTTACTATCATCCTGTTTCTTGTTAAAGACCACCTTCCTTCTGGAATAGACAATGAGTACTGAACAGATAGAGGGCTTTTCAATCTGGGATGTTTTTGGTTGAAGACTAAATTGCTCAGAACAGCCATCCTTGATATTCAGTATGCTGACAACTATGCTATCCTTGCACACACTGAGGATAACCTCCAGACTGCGCGGGATCTCTTTGCAAAAGCCTGCCGAGCTCTGTGCCTCTCTCTCAACATTGAGAAGACTAAAATGGTCTGTCAGCCTCTAAAATACTCCAGACTATGAATGTACTCCCCCGCCGCTCCCTCCACTGTTCTTCCTCAAATTACCGTTGAGGGAAAGACCTTAGAGGTAGTCAAGCACTTTCCTTACCCCAGTAGCCACCTCTCAGAGGAAACATTTATGAGGAGATCTAGCATAGGTTCTGTTGTGCAAGTGCCTCCTTTTGGGAAATTGCTTCAATGTGTTTTTATTGATCACAGTCTCTGAAACTACATCAAAGTCTAGGTCTACAGTGCTGTCATCATCCCCACTCTTCTTTACAGATGTGAAATGCAGGTGACTTACCATCATCATCTCAAGAGCGTGGACTGGTATCATTAATGATGCCTCTGGAACATCTTCTGCATCAAATAGCAAGATCTGAAGCCAGTGTTACCAGCATTGAATCAGCGATCTTCAAGTCCTAACTTCACTGGACCATACATTGTGTGTGCTTGCCTGACTTGATTCCCAAAACAAGCACTCTACTTGGAGCTGAGTTGTAACCTGAGATCTTGTGGCAGCCAGAGGAGAGGCTACAAGGACATATTGAAGACATACCTGGACAAAACAAACAGTGATATCAAGAGCTGGGAGGAACTAACTATTAACTGACTCCAATGACACCACAGCCTCAACCAAGCAGCAGCCCTCTTTGAGTGAAAGTACCTTACCCTTGAAGCAGAGAAGAGAGAATGGAGGAAGGAAAAGGAAAGAATTTCCAGCCTATGGCCTACTCCCCCTTGAGAAAAGACCTGCAGCTTCTGCAGACAGATCTGTGGCCCAAGGATTGGACTTTTAAGTTACCTCAAGACCCATCAATGAGCCATGACAGAAATCATCCTCAAATCAAGGAACTGCAAAGGAAAATGCCAAATTGAAGGATCATAATAGGTGCAGATTTTATTCACCTTTTGGAAATTATTTTTTTCTTACCTAGCTGATGTAGCATTGGGAACTGTACTTTTACATGGTCTAGCTTTGGAAACAGGGAGTCTAGGAATAGTACTGCAGAAACCTGTTTCTTAGCCAAAGGCAGTAGGAAGTTATTACTGAGTAAAGAGTAACTATTTCAAGTAGCTTGGCCTAGGAATGATTCCTGAACACCACCTTTGAAATGAAAAATTCATATATAGTTTTTGTGTGTTGCCTGTGAAGTAGTAGACACATCAGTTAGGTATGGTTTTATTTTGTCCTTTTGACTGCTCATATCCTGAATTTTGTTAAATTCATGCAAACCTAATACATCAAAACTAAACAAGGAAAAATGCCTCTTGCTGTCATGTAACTTAAAACAAGTGGGAAATTTATTACAAAATCAAGGGCAAGACAGGAGAGAAAAACAGATCAATTCTGCAACCCTGCATGCACTGAGGTGGAAAAATCAGAATCAGGAGTGATCAAGATGGCCAGAAATCCAATATCTCTGCCAAACTGACAGGAGGGTTGAACATAATGCTGGAAAGAATGTTAAACAACATTGAAATAATGGCTGAGAAATTGTTGAGTCATTTATGAAGGACATTTGCAGCCATTGAATAAAATGTCTCTGAAATTATTATTTCAATGTTATTACACATCTGTTTTGCTTTTAGTTTACAAAATGTAGGAAGGCATTTCTTAAATCTATTCAGTGCAAAATATTGGGAAGTAAAGGATACAAACTGAAGAGAAGGTCTGCAGATCAGTAGAAATGAGGAACCCATACAGCTATTTTGTGGGTAATAACCCAGACTGATTTTTAAAAAAAGATCAAGTACACAAGAGGACAGTCATTTGAAGCTTTGGATCCTGAGTAAAAGGCATTGTCATCATCACACTAAACAAATGAAATTCCTAGAATTTATGAAGGAAAGGGGATGCGGGTCCCCCTGCAAGCAGAGGTCTCTGCAAGAGATTCACTGCAAACATGTAATTAAAATACTCCTTAAATAAATTCAATAAAAATAGCAGTGAAGATTGTGATGCAGAATGGGCTAAAAGAGCCAGTCACTAGTGACATAACAAGCAAGGTTTGTGCCATAGGCAAATTCTGCAGGAGGGGTTGGGGGAAGTGGGAAATGAGGGAATCTTACATAGTGCACAGGAGTCTGTGCATCAGCTGCTTCTGCAAGAGTAATGGTTTAGGACTGCTCTTGCTGCTGGATCACAAACTCTGTGAGGCTGAGGGATAATTCAGGTGTTCCTCTTAAGTTGGCATCCTGTCCTAGTGCCCCTCTCACCCACCCATGGCACTTGAAGCCATTTTGTCCAGCATGCCACAGCCAGCTCTGGCTCTGGGCAGGTCCCTGTCACCCACCATGGAGCTCAGGCTGCTTACAGCAGGCAGTGGGGAGGCTGCAAGCACTGCTGCAAGCAGCCTGGGCTCTGTGGCGAAGCCTGCTCTCACCTCCCTCCCCTCTCCCTGGCCCCTCACTTCTCCAGGCCCACCAACATCTTCCAAATCGAGGTTGTGGGGGGTTTTGGCACTCACCCCAAAAATGTTGCTGACCACTGCAGTAGATTGAGGGAACACTCGGAAGAAAAATACCAATATTGTGCAGCTTGTACTATATGTACCAAATGACTAGGAAAGTAACCTTATAGTCACGTATCCTCATTCAATCATAAATTTATATGTGATGAGGAATATATAACTGATAGTGTCTAGGGTTCATTTATAGCTTCTCCTTAGCTTCCTCTCCCACACATAAAAGAATGCCTGTAAATAATTTATATTATAAATGGCTTCACTGAATTTCAGACAATAGCGCAATCCCACAAGGGACGCAGAAGTATTGGCACGATCAGGCAAAAGGAAAATACACTAGCTATAGAAGGTGACCAATTATTTTTATAATGGAGGAGTAAACAACATGCTTGACACTATGGGTAGTGTAGGAGAAAATACAGTATCTGCTCTGATATAAGTTAAGGAACATATTTTACCTGGTTCCTGAGTAGGTTTACATAGGAAAGAGAAGATACAGAGCTCTGTTCTCCCTTCATATTCCATGTGCAGTGGCCAGGCTGACTGAGACCATGTCAAGACCCCAAACTTACTATGGTTGGTAGGCTATCTCCTGAACTGGACACAGGGTAGCCACATCCTTGACACACTTTGGACTACAGGCAATCTAATTAGGATGCATAAAGGGCGGGGACAATTCATATGTCACTCAGCAGTGGTGACTATGTAGCCAGCTACACTGTTTTCAGTTCAGAAGGCAGCCTGGTCATGGGTGGATCTAGAATTTTGAAAAGGCAGGTGCAGATGTGAGGTGTGTCATCATCACATATAAATCAACACATATTAAAAATAAACTGGAAACTTTACTAATATGTTGGGAGCCTAGGGCTGTACTATTTGGTTTAAAATTAAAGCAAAAACAAATATAACATCATTGGAATGAGATAAAATAATCTGCAGGGCTGTGAAATAGGAGTGTCATTACCAGGAGCAGCTAACAGACAACAGAATTGCAGAACAAAGGATAGTTTGATAGGTGGAACATCAAATTCATTAAAAACAAGAGAGGGTTGTTATTATCATGTATAAAATAAGGAGTGTAGAAGAGATCAGGTACATTATAATGAGCCATGAAATCAAAATGATTCCCTCAGCACTGCCTGATTGGAAATGGTGCTGCCATTGTCAGGCAGTTGGTTTTAAATTTTGGGTGGAGCAGGAATCAAAGTGGGGTGCAAATATACCATTGCACCCCCCCTGGATCTGCCTTTGGCCAGGGCCATGCCCTTCTCTGCTGGCTATGAAAAGGATGGACGTGGAGGAGTATGTGCATTGTTCCCCCTTAATGAAAGTTATATCTGATCTTTAAGCCTACACAATAGGCTTAGCACATGCTTCTTCATTGCTTTTGCCTAAAGCTCTCTGCTTTAAATCTTGAAGCATATTTATATTTATTCTTTGAACTTATCCTGGCTTGTATAAGTCTAGATGTAGACTAAATGCCAAACACTTTGTCAGACTGCACCCAATGACCATCCAGAAGCTGCAGCTGGTACAAAATGAGACAGCTCAACTTCTCGAAGGCAGTGGGTCACTAGGAGCACATGGGTCCTGTTAGCCCATAAAAACCTAGGATTCTGGACTAGCCTAGGGATTGACACGACACCTTGTTCGAAAAGCTTTATTTACTACAAGTATTCAAAGTCAAGTCAAGTGAGCCCAAATTAAAGCAAAGCCCAGTAATTAGCTATAAGGTGATGATTTCTTACCAAACAGGCTACAAGAGAGATGGTCTATTTCTTCCAGCTTTTCAAGATGCCTGGGGCTCAACAGCAGCTCTTGTCAGAGAGATTTTTCATTCCTGAAGTGTGCACTGTTAGCTGTTTTCACTTGGTTCTTATACCCTTAGTCCAGCATCTTCAAAGCATTCTTGTAGTTGTATAAATCAAGAAAGAGTCCCAAGCAGTAATTGACAGGAAAATCCTATTAATCAAACTGCTCATAATTGGTTATCAGAAAGTTCCACTCTGAATAAATTAGTTTCTTCAGTGACAAGAGGTTATTCATTTCTACTAAGTTTGGAACGTATTAAGAAACTAATTAACCAGGAAAAACATAAGGTTTTGGCAAGTGTCTTTGGTAAATCAAGGAACCACTAGCCAAAACAGAAATAAATTGGGAGGAAACTTCTATCATATATGGAGAATGACTCCTCCTGTACATAACATGAGTTAATTGCAAAAGAAATATTTACCATAGGAATTAATCAAGTATAGACATTTCACATGGTTACATACCAGACAACTAGGGCCCTGCTTGAAATCATCATGAATATAGAAAGTTAAGTTGGAAGGGATACCTTATTATTTCTTCTCAGATGACCTAGCCATAAACATGCATCGTCTTGCACTATGTAGTTTGCATCAGTATTTTGTATTTTAACTTTTGTAAGTAGGCCCCAGCTTAGCATGAGTTTCAGAGTTATCAGTCCAGTGTTCCAGAGTCTTTCCTGGTTCCTAATAGCTTTCTGGGTGAAATTCAGGGTGTTCGTTTTAAAATCTAAACAGTCTGGGTTCTACCTACCTAAGGGACTACCTTCTTTCTTATGCTCTGTTACAGTCCTTTAAAATCAGCTGAGAGGAACCTCCTGCAAATACTATCAATATGCCAAGTTCTCGTTATAAAAATATGTGGGAAATTGTTCTTGATAGTTACACCTTAGCTTTGGAACTTCCTTCCCCTTTGAGGCCTGGTGGAACCATGATCTTGGGCATCTTCCAAAAAATTCCTTTTTTAGCAGGAATTTTGAATGCAGTGATGACAATCCTTCAATTTGAGGTTGATCTTTACCACGGCTCATTGATAGGTCTTGAGGCAACTTAACAGTCCAATCCATGAACCACAGACCTGTCCACAGAAGTAGCAGGCTTTTCTGCAAAGGAGAATAGGCCATAGGTTAGGATTTATCTCATTTTCCTTCCTCCACTCTCTCTTCTCTGCTTCATCGGTAAAATGCTTTACTTCAAAATGGGATCTGGTTGAGGTTGCAGTGCTACTGGAGTCACTTGACAGCCGGCTCCTCCCAGATCTTGATGTCGGCATCTGTTTTCTTGAAGTATACTTTCCTTGTAGTGTTCCCTATGGCTACTGTGAAATCTTAGGCCATTAGTAAGCTTGGAGTAGAGCACTATTTCAGAAATCAAGACTTAGGCATCCACACACAAGTCCAGTTGAGTGAAGTTGGTGTTTGAGGATCACTGACTCAGTGCTGGTAACATTGACTTTGGCAAGGATGCTGGCTTTTATATGGTGATCTTCCCATTTCATGTGGAGGATTTTCCAGAAACATTGTTGGTGATACCTCTCCAGGCTTCTGATGACCAGCTGTCTACTAGGTCACTCATGTTTCAAAGCTGTAGAACAGAGTGGGGATTATGACTTCATTGTAGACCTGGATCTTGGTGTCTTTATGAAGATTGTGATGAATAAAGACACACAGTAGCAATTTCCTAAAAGAAGCGATTGCGCACTGGATCCTGTCCTGGATCTGCTCATAAGTGTTCATGCGCTGAGCAAGGGAACTACTGAGGTAGAGGAGGTGCTTGATTACCTCCAGAGTCTTTCTGTTACTGGTAATTTGAGCAGAGGATTCACATTCATGGCCTGGGACAGGCTGATAGAGCACTTTAGTGTCTTGATCATGAAAGAGAAGTCCAGACTTCAGTAGACTTTTGCAAAGAGATCCGGTGTGGTCTGGAGGTTTTTCTTAGTGCTCACAAGGATGGTGTAGTTGTCAGCGTATTAAAGGTTGAGAATGGTTGTTTTGAGTATTTTGGTCTTTGACTGAAAACGTCCCAAATTGAAGAACCCTCCATCCATTCAGCATTCTGTGTCAATTTGAGAAGGTAGGTGGCCCTTAATGAGAACCAAAATGACTGTCAAAAAGATGGAGAACAGAGCAACGACATCCCAGTTTGGTTGACAAACAGTTCATCTCTGATCTGCCATATAGGATGGGTAACAAAGATCATGTCCATTGCTCTCCCACTAGTACCTCCTCAATTATGTTATTGTTAGAGCCCATGATTCAATAGATGTAGAGCATCCCATAGAGCAACGGACAGGATCTTTGTTAACTACCAGATCCAAGAACTGTACTGGGAACAAATCAGGACCTGTATATGGCCTTCATTGAGCTCACTAAGGCCTTTGATTTGATGAGTCATGAAGCCTTGTGGAAATACAGGCCAGATTTGGATGTCCTGAAAAGTACATCAAGGTCCTAAGGCTTGTTTATGACCAGATGACTGTAACCATTCTAGATGGAAAAAACTACACTTACATTTTGGCAGGACTTCCTCAACAAGAGGTAGAAGACAGGTCAGGAGGATGCAGGTGGGATTGCTCCTGCTGTGGAAAGGAGGGCAATACGTCGCTAGTTCCCACACAAAGACTTTTTTCCTTTCTTGAAGACAGTCATGATGTTGTCATTCCTCAGGTGCCCAGGGATCTCTTCATTGCTCCAAATTCAAAGAATAAATTTGTGGAGTCTCAGTACCAGTTCCTCACCACCAGCTTTGTAGGTTTCAGCAGGTATGTCACCCAGTCCAGCCAGTCCTTGTTGTTCTTAGTTTCCTTCATGCCAGACTTTTTCTAGGATAGGAGGGTTGGTGGATGATCGTTTTTCAGGGAGTTAGAGCATGGTCTCAGTGGTAGTATCCACTACAGTCAACTCAGGAGTGCCTCCAAGTGGTCTTTCCAGCTAGCTTTAATAGATTCATTGTCTTTGAGGAGCATCGTGCCATCCTGCAATTACTGGGAAGTTGGGCCGTAGATGGCTTTCATTGCTGGAAACAGCTATGCATGTCATGTTTGTCATCACAGAACTGAATCTCCTTGGCTTTATCTTGTCACCACTGATTTTGATTTCCTGGATTCTCCTTTGAGTTTTGGCTTTGAGGAACTGATATGTCTCCTTCTGCTCAAATGAGGAGTCATCTTGCCAAGCAGAAGAATTCCTTCTCTTCTGATCAAGGAGGGCTTGGATCTCAGCATTGCTGTCATCAAACCAGTCTTGGTGTCAATGGGTAGTTAGCCAATGCATTCAAAACAGGTCTATAAATGGTGGTTTTAAACCCCTTCCAGAGTTCCTCATTGTTGCTTTCTTTTGTGTACAGGGCAGGGAGCTTTCTGTGGATAGAGAGTTGGAGATCCTGTCAGACCTTCGGGTCTTCAAGAATTTGGTGGATGTTAATAGTGTATCTGACAAGATGGTGATCTGTCCAGCAGTTATCCATTCATCACATGGCTTGTGTGATATGAACATCTATTGAATCATGTGCTCTAAGAATAACATAATTGAGGAGGTGCTAATGCTTAGAGAGAATGTGCTTTCATATGTTCTTGTATTTGTCATTCTTTCTGAAGATGGTGTTTGTGATGGTGTTTGTGATGACAAGACTGTGCGCCACACATTTGCTAAAGAGAAGGATACCACTGGAGTTGGCTTTCCCTATTGTTTCCTTCCTAATAGTGCCACTCCAGAGTTCCAGATCATGTCCAACTCTGACATTGAAGTCATCAAAGAGAATGATCTTGTCCTTCTTGTAAGTATTAATAAAAATGTGGTCAAGTTTGGAATAGAACTGTTCTTTCCCTTTCCAGAAGAAGGTATAGCTTCCACCTTCTTATTTCTGCTGACCCTCATCTGGTCGTCTTCTCCGAACTGCAGTATCGACGTTTTAGCTCACTGGTTTTCTGGAGACAATGGCAGATCTTCTTTTTTGGTTGTTCGTTGTCTT
This sequence comes from Crocodylus siamensis, assembly GCF_052110815.1. Taxonomy (NCBI): domain Eukaryota; kingdom Metazoa; phylum Chordata; order Crocodylia; family Crocodylidae; genus Crocodylus; species Crocodylus siamensis. The sequence continues at coordinate 174,972,473 of NC_143395.1, forward strand.
TGTGATTCATCAAGGTGTGAACATTCCATGTTGTGAAAATCCTTATGATATTTTCGACCACAGACAGAGTGATCCCACTGGATGTGGTTATCCAGCCGGGAGCAGATAGACAGCCTATGTTTAGGGCACCTTTTCTAGCCCGCTCCCCTTCATGTGGAGTGAGCAAAGGAGATCCAGAATAGGACTGCTTAGTCACAGTAGCAGCTGCAGAACTATACTCGTATCTCAACCCAAGTGCAAGACAACTATCAGGCTACCACCTCCTGCATGGAGATTCATGGCTGGAGACTGCCAGATTCACTAGTCCTGTCTCCATCACCAGTGGTCCATCACTGCAGGGCTTTTGGAGGTTGGTACAGGAGAGTATGTTACTTCCCATGACAAAAGCCCATGCATAACTTTGCTTAACATGAGGAAGCTGGTGCATTTAAATAGCAACCACGTGATCTTGACAAAGTGGAGAGGGAGTGTCAAGGGAGAACCCTAGACAACAGGAGACCTCCATCTTGCTGCAGCCTTTTTCTCTCTTTACAGCCATTGAGATCCTGACATCATCTTCTGCCTGCTCCACCACTGGGACCTAAGGTTGTACTGTGGTTTGTCTGCAATCTCTCCTTAGGCTTGCTCACCATGGGTTACTGACAGGAGTGTAAGACTCCAGGTGGCATAGCTCTGGGTGTCATTGAGACACACAAGCCTCTCCACCCCCACAAGATCTCAGTCTGTGGCGAGAAGCAGGTATTTAGCAGGCAGGGCTGAGTTCAGATATTGTTGGGGAGTCAAGGGTTACTATATAGTTTATTTTAATATTGTGTGGGGTTTTATACGTTACCATCTTTACTCGAATGTAAGATGACCCCCTATAAGTGGATTCTATATATGGAAATTTATAAATTTGCAATAAATTTTCCAGGTATAGAGTCTAATTATTGGTGGTTTGCCTTCAATTTGTCCCTCTCCTACTGATACATCAAGTAAAATAAATCTAAGGAGGAGCTCAGAAAGTCCCCTTGCCTTCTGCCCCACACAATTTCTTCCCCCTGCAGCCCCATCCTCATCCTCCTTACTGTCAGACCCTGCTCTTCCTGAGCACATGGAAGAAAAAAGCAAATCCGAAAACACTAACCACAAAATAAGAATATAGTAATTTGTATATAGTACCCATGCACTTAATTCATACAGAACTAATGATGCATCTTACCTTTTGGAAACTGCTCCAAGTTTTAGCACAGGTACTCCATATTATCCAAAGCCAAAAGGTTCTTAATTTGCCATATAGTTCATTGGGCTGGGCCCTACCAGAGTCAACAGTGCTTCAAGCTATAGAGACCCCATTGCTCAGCACTGCTCGATCTGTGTGTGTACTTCAGATGCCCCCCCGCAAAGGATCCATGTACTAATTAGCCCCCCAGAAAACTGGTGCTTTTGTCATGAGTTCCGGGATCCTCCAAAAATGTATATGCAGATGAGGCACAGGGTAACCTAGTCCAGCTCCACCTGATGGAGGGCAGGGCACACTAAATCATATGCGATAGGCTGAGAGAGGGGGTTACAGAGAAATCCTAGGTGAACTGTAGGGACTGTCCCTCTCTATGAGTCTACACAGCACTGAACACAAAGACATCCATAAGTTGTGTTTACCAGCTGCTTTTCAAACTTCCTAAATTAGACATCAGCAGATTTCCAAAATTGTCACAGTGGCAACAATAATTCACTGTGAGAAGCTCTCAGATGTAGGTGTGACTAGTTAGCAAACTACAGTTAACCTATATCAAAATTCATAGAAACGTAACTGATATTTTCGATAAGCTCTCAGAGTCCTTTCTGGGAACAGGTAATCTTAGTTTTTGAATGTCTTGATGTTGCTCTGTGATCAGACGTAAAGAAGTTTCACAAGACTCATGTCATGTAGAAAGAGAAATAATTAGTTTAGCATGTGAATATAATTAAGAAAATTCAAAGTCTGACATATGAGGTCTTTCTGGCTGGATTTACTAAAGTCTAAGATAGTATTTGTACCTGTTGCTATGTGATATACAGATTTGCTATTGTTTTGTTATAGAGACTTTCTATATAAAATGTACTAGATTCACTAAAAAAGGGGATGAGACAGTTACGACTATCCTCTACAGCTGAGTGTCATCAGATCAAATTATAGTAGCATGTTAATTTTTCTCATAGTAAAACTTTTATAAATATGAAAGTTTTCCTTTTAAACATATTTTAAACATATTGTGCTACCTGCCAGAGACCGTACTGGCAGGTAGCACAATAAATGCTGTAATATGGGGACAGAAATAAGCATATCTTATATGCTATGCTTATCTAGCAAGGCACTGGGGCATGCCTGCTCCTTCAAGGGAGTAAACAGCCTGCAAGGCTGCTTGCAGGTGGCAGAAGGAACTAATGAGCGATTCACCTGCCTGGAAGAGGGCTCAGGCGGAAGCTACATAATCCCAGAGCCTGAGTCAGTCAGGCAGTGTCTCCCTGACCTCCATAAGGTGAGGTGGTCCTGGCAGCAGGGCTCCTGAAAGGACTGGAGTGGATATAAGCAACCCTGCAGGCTTGGGAGCAGAGGCAAGTCCCCTGTTCAGAGCAAGTCAGGGTTTTACAGGCAAGTGGCTTTTGTTTTATTTTGAAACCACAGAGAGCCTCCTGAGCCTGGAGAAGGACTGCACATTGGACCAGGGATCTAAGAGCCCAGACAAAGGGTGGTGTGTAGGATGAGTTATCTGGGAGCCCAAAGAAGGGGCAGTGTGCAGGACCAGGGGTCCAGTAGCCCAGATAAATGGCAGTGCACAGAATGAGGGGTCTGGAAGCCCAGGAAAAGGTCAGTGTGTAGGACCAGGGCTCCAGGAGCCAAAGGGAGATGAGTGTATAAACAAATGACATCTTAGAGAGAGAACCACGTACAGGTCTTGGGGCGTGGTGTAGGGGAGGTATAGAGGTAAGGAGCCTGTAAGGCAACAGATGCCTGACACAGGTGTAGACACGCTGAGGGGGCCTACAAGCCTGAGGGCACAGAACGGTGACTGAGGAGATTTAGGAGGGGCCCAGTGGTCATCAGCACAGGCTCAGGCTCACTCAGAGCCCATGGGCAGCCTCTCCTTGTATAACCTTCAATAAGAACAAGGAATGGTGGGTGAGATCAAGGGAAAGGGCAGTAGCTGAGCCAGAGCCAGGCAGAGGCCACATGACTACCAAGGGGCATCGCAGCCACCGTATAGCCACCACCTCACTACAGCTTATATTGGAGAACTAAGCTTAATATGGCAAAAAACTAGTAGAAGTTGCAGAAGGACTACTAAATTATAACAACATTCAACTAGGATTATTATGCATTTTGCAAACATGAACAGTTTTGTGAATTTAGAATAGCATTGATTTTTCACTCACTCTAAACAGCCTCAAATTTTTTCACCAGCTTCTTGAGGCTTCCCTGAATACCTGTTCTATCTCAACTGACTCTCAATCCTAATAATTTGCACCTAGGTCCAGCGGTCATTTCCATACCCTATGCAGCATTGTACGATGTGTATTACTGCGTAATTTTTGTTACATAATGATTTTTGGCTTTAATATTTTGGCTTCCTTGTAACCATTTCATTTTAAATAGCAAAACTGAAATTTGCTAATATATGGGGAAAATGCCTGTCTTTAGTTATACTTTAAATGGCTGTAATTTTTAATCAGCATTAGAATTATCCTAATTTACTTGCTCTATAGAATTTGTAGTTCTGTGTTTTCACACTAGATGTCAATCTACTTGCATATGTAGCAGTTATTATATATTGCATTCTAGATATTTCCTTCACCCATGTATCCCTGTATCCCATGTAAATTGCAAAGCAGTATATTGTCATCACGAGGACAAAGAACTGAATTGGAGCTTCAAGTTAGCATCTCCTGGTGGCCAATATTGACTATGACATTTTTTAAGCGAGACTCCTTTCTCCTTTCACAGAGGGCACTTATACATGTACATCAAGGCTGCTCTAACATGCTGTAATTGCAGTGAGTCAGAGCAGACTCAATTAATTAAAGTCTGCTGGAGCATGGTAATTACCATGCCCTGGCAGACTCCAGTGTCATGTGTATCATAATCCCTGTGCTGAAAAATGGCAGCAGGGGTGTTTCAGCTAAAGCTCGTATGAGAGCTGCTCCACTTAAAGCATCCCCTCCTGCCCTCCTCCTCCCCTGAAGCATGTGTATAAACACTGAGTTGCCAAATATAATTAAAACCTGTATTTTTAATAAAGAAGATTGGAAGATTTTGGTTTAAAAATGAAATTTCAGTATGAAACAAAAATGGAAGTTTGCACTGTGTTGGTGAATTATTTCCCCCATTTTCTGATGAGCTATCATTTTCAATTACATGTTACAGTTTATTTTTTATAACTGTTGCTTGCTATTTCATCATAGGGAATGCAGACGTGAGCAAAATGTATAGACCCTTCTATTAATAATATTGTGTTAGCCTTTACAATTTATTTCTCACTGAATTGTCATTTCAAAAGCATAACAATCGAACTACTGGGTTTCATTCTCTCTTTTACCTGCCTGTTTTGTTTCTCTTGGCAAGAACCATGTTAAACATGTGCTCCAGCATGAACCAATTTAACAAAGAACTGTTAACACAGTTAATGGGCAGGATGAAACACTCTTCTAATTTTTTTAATTGGGAGAAGCATGACTTGCTTTTACATTTGTTTGCATTTGATATCAACTTGGGAGCATGCAGTATCGCTTGAACTCAGCACCCTTCTATTTAATTCTTTCCTTGTAATTCACTGTATTGTCAGTTTATAGAAAATTAGGATTGGAAGGGACCTCAGGAGGTCATCTAGTCCAACCCCCTGCTCAAAGCAGCACCATTTTCAACTAGATCATCCCAGCCAAAGCTTTTTTGAGCCACATCTTAAAAACCTCCAAGAACTGAGATTCCATGACCTCCCTGGACAGTCTGTTCCAGTGTATTACTACCCTCCTCATAGGAAAGTTTTTTCTAACATCTAACCTAAACTTCCCTTCCTGCAACTTGAGACCACTGCTTCTTATTCTGTCATCTGCCACCAGTGAGAACAGTCTAGCTCTATCCTCTTTTGAACTTTCCTTCATGTAGTTAAAGGTTGCTATTAGTTCCCCTCTCAGTTTTCTCTTCTCCAAACTAAATAAGCCCAGTTCCCTCAGCCTCTCCTCAGAAGTCATGTGCCCCAGCCCCCTAACTATTTTCATAGCCCTCTGCTGGAGTCTCTCCAATTTGTCCACATCCTTTCTATAGTGGGGGGGCCCAAAACTGAACATAATACTCCAGATGTTGCTTCGTCAGTGCAGAATAGAATGGAATAATTACTTCCCTCAATCTGCTGGCAACACTTCTAATACAGCCCAGTATGTCATTAGCCTTTGGGAACAAGGGCACACTGTTGCCTCGTAATCATCTTATAGTCCACTGTAACCCCCAGGTCCTTTTCTGCAGAGCTGTTGCTTAACCAGTTTGTCCCTTACCTGTACCGATGCATGGGATAATTCTGCCCTAAGTGCAAGACTTTGTACTTCTCCTTATTGAACTTCATGAGATTTCTTTTGGTCCAGTCCTCCAATATGTTGAGGTCTCTCTGAATCCTAGTCCTACCCTCCAGCATATCTCCTACTCCCTCACATCTTGGTGTCATCTGCAAACTTGCTGAGAGTGCACTCCATCCCATCTTCAAGGTCACTGATGAAGATATTGAACAAAACCCATGAGTTGATAAGGATCAACCCATGGGGCACCATACTTGATACCAGCTGCCAACTAGACATCGAGCCATCGATTGCTACCCTTTGAGCCCAGTGATCCAGCCAGTTTTCTGTCCACCTTACAGTCTATTTATCCAACCTGTACTTTCTTAGCTTGTTTGCGAGAATATTGTAGGAGACCGTATCAAAAGACTTGCTAAAGTCAAGGTATATTTTTGTTGCACTGTATGTTTCTGTTGCATTGAAAGGTCAAGAACTCTCTTATATGCAGGACTTCAGATTTAAATCTATTATAATGAGCTTGTTTTTCTGTACAAAGTTAGCAAATAGAAATGTCTTAATGCCAAAACATGTTTCTTCTCTAATGATGATAATTTTGCTTGGATTGTCTGTATGAATGTTCTGCTGGGGATACACCTGTGCCTCTTGTGCTGGAGTTCAGAGACTTTTGATTAGCAATACCTGCATGTTGGACCTGTGTCTTACCTGTCTTGCTTCACATCAGGAGTATAGAGGGGAGCTCATACCTTCTGCTTCTCAGTTCCTCTCAGCTGTCTTGCTCAGGGCTAGCTTCACTTTCCAGGGGAAGGATTTGGTGATCTCCATACACAGACCCCAAATGGATTTCTGACTAGTGGAACCTCCAGCAGTGATTAGAGTGCAGCCCATGAGAGGTCATGAAACGCCTCCGGCTTTTCTCAGTAAATGTCTCAACACCTGACAACTGTAAAGTTGCCACCTGGGCCTTTATTCATATGTTTCCAAATCAGACATCATATTTTGGAAAACAGTGCTGTAATTCTTCTGATATTCTGCCTTCAAATGGACTGTCCAGTGTTTCAAATTCATTCATATTGTGCATGTGGGCAAGCGCTAAAAGGAGAAAAAGAGGTTACATGCCTACAGTAACTGGGATTCTTTGAGGTGCATGTCTTTATGCACATTACATATCTGGCCCCAAAACCCTTTTTCCTCAGAGTATGAGGGTTTTTTTTGAGGGATTATGCAGCTGAGTAGAAACTGGGGAATGGGAAATACATATGGCCCTTTGATGTAAACTATAAGAAAAATCAAGACGCACGTGCACTGCCCAGGTACTGTTAGTAACAGGACAAGTGCAGGGTGCTAGTAAAAGTCTTAAGCTTATGAGGTGCATGTGTGTCCACAGTGAAATGTGCATATGGACCATACACATTCAAGAGCTCCGGTATGTAACATCTCTTTCTTAGTTGATTTAATCGGGAAAAATCCTCCAAAATATTTCACTGGTCAAAAAAACAAAGATTAAAAAAAAATCATTGTCACTGGCAATCCCTCAATTCAAGGATGATTTCTACCAGAGTTCATTGGTGGGTCTTGAGATGACTTAAGAATTCAAAACTTGAGCCACAGAATTGTCTGCAGAAGTTGCAGGTCTTTCTGCAGGGGATAGTAGGCTATAGGCAGGGATTCGTCTCCGTTTCCTTTCTCCATGCTCTCTTCTCTGCTTTGAAGGCAAGCTTGGTTGAGGTTGCAGTGCCACTGGAGTTTGTTGGCAGCCAGCTCTTCCCATCTCTTGATGTTGGCATTCATTTTCTTGAGGTATGCCTTGAATGTGTCCTTGTAGCATTTCCTCTGGCCACTGCAAGATATTAGGCCATTACTAAGCTGATGGGGTGGGAAATCACATTTTTAAAGATACGTACAAGTAAAACATTAGTCTTGGTTTAAATTGGTCCATTTAAGGACAGACTCGGAATTCTTTTGGATCTTTTCCCCAGATTCAGATTTCCCATGTGCACAATACAAGAAATATATTAAATGGGTCAAGTTAGTTCCAGTTGTGTCATGTTTAACTCAAACATTAAACAACTGGCCCTTTTGTAACATGGCTGATATGACATCTTCACTTGGTTGGCCTTACTTCGGTTTTGGTGACATGCTAAAGGCCTGAGTTATGCCTAAAATGTAAAAGAATACGCCGGATATATAGTAAGCAGGATTTTTGTATCTTTTAAGCATTCTTCTTACAGGAATGCAGCTGAGAAAAAAATAGTGTGATGTTGTTGTAAACTGAAACACAATCTAATTTTATGCTTGCAACAGCAGCTGTTACAAGATGCTCTTTGAATTCATCTAATAAGGTATTAGACTACAAACCTGAAGACCCAGGTTTTAGCTCACAACTGGAATTATTTAGGGATAAGTGTAGCTTGTATATATGCTGGAAATGGATTTGACTGACTGGTGCAGTTACTGAAAAAGGAATCCAATTTTTTTTTTTTTTTTTTTACATGTTTTTAAGTAGTACTGCCTCCATAAAAAGAACATCAAAGCATTAACAAGTCAGAGCTGGCTAGTTCTGTGATAGTGTCCTGATCTGCCATTCCAGCATCTGTTCTGCTTTTATTAAAGACAGCAACAACTACTGCTTCATGAATGGCTTTGGAATTAAGGAATACAAAAAGGCAAGGGAAAGAAGAATTGAAACCAAGGGAAATATTATATTCTTTACATTATTTTATAGAAGATCTGCACAATGTACTAAAGCTTTGAGCTATTTTTTTGAAATATGTACGTGTGTACATGTTTGTGTGTGTGAACACATATACATATACCTGTAGCATGTGCTGCAGCTCCCAGTCCCAGCTCCAGGACCACATCAGCATCTCAAATCAACTTCAGTGCTGGAACTAACAATCACCTGATTTTTGGGCCATCCTTGGAACCACACCTGTGTATCTAACTAGGTTAGATGCGGTCCCAGGACTGTGATCAGCAATCCACTTGAACGTTGGTTGGGGCCTAGGATCACACTAGTTTTCACCAGGCAGCAGGCATGTGGCTTTCAGCTTGCTGATGCAGGGGGAACCAATTGTCATGATCACATAGTGCACTCACTGAGCATGCAGGACAGGGTAGAGAAGGGGTACGCTGACCATGGTAGATTGGGGATGGGATGTAGAGCAACATGGATGAGGGGTAGGGTGGTCTTGCCTGCCTGCAGGAGCAGTGCAAGGCTTTCCCTGCCATGGTTAAGACTCCAGGCTGGAGTGATTCTAGCGCCTCTTATAACCAGTACCTGGAGTGGATCCTGCTCATCCCACCCTCGTTATACTGCTGGTGCTGAGCACTTGAAAATCTGGTTCTCTGTACTGGTTTAATGTTATTAGCATCATTCCTAGGAATTACATGGGAACAGTTTTATCAGACCCTGCTTCACATCAAGAGTATAGAGGGTATAATACAGGTGGTACCTGCCTGGCTGAAACATTTCTAAACATCACCTGCTCCTTTTCCAGGTTTCCTATACCTCCCGTTTTTCATCTGCCATGGCTTTGCTGCTGTTTATTGTTGGGGAGTGGGAAGTCTCAGACTAGTAGCGGCCTTGCACATAGCCTGGTTTGCCCAATCAAGTAAGCCACCCAGCACTCTTATAGGTTTCTGAGATCTTCTAAGCTATTCTAGCCTGGCTGTGCCCCTGACTGTCTACTGAACAAGACCTCAGCCTCTGGGGTATCAGTGTTGGCTTAACAGCAGCCCCACTGCTGCTTTGAGAGAGGAGGGTTTCTGTCTCAGTGTGGCAGTCTCTGCTTCTCAGTTTGGAGCTATCTCCTGACCCCTACAGCTAGAGTCACACCCAGGACCCCTGTTTGTGGCTTCTTCCACCCCCGTAGCCACAACTCAGTCTTCCAGGCACAAGTCTGGAACACAAGCCAGCAAATTCAGAACAAAAGAAGCCGTCTTCTTCCTTGGTTAAATGTCGCCCACATGCCTTACTTTGCTCAGGAGCCTTCTCCCCAGCTTCCTTGAGCAGCTCATGCACCTGACCATCTCCAGTAGTGCCCACATTCTCCAGAGCTCCTCTCTTCCCTTACCTGGTCTCAAACTGGGCTTAAATCTCTAACCCAGTCTCCCAGTTACATGATTGGGTTCACTGTACCCAATGGCCAAGTGCAGTTAGCTACCAGACCTTATTAGTCCTGGATTTGCTATATCTGTGCTGTCCTTTTTAACTGCCTACCATCTCTGCAGCCATCCAAGGAACACAGACAGGGGTTCCCTGTTACAGAGGGCAGTGCAGAACAGAAATTCTTCTGGCTGTTAAAGGTATGGTTCAGCCTCTGACTGCAGACAATCCCAAGTATACGCAGGGTGGGTCCCCATGTGCAGGGGCATGCTGTTTGTGGCAGCACAAACCACATGTGGGGAATGTGAAAACATGCACCATGCTGCACATTTACAGTGCAGTGGCAAAATATGCTACCAGGAAATCCTGGTAGTAAAAAAAAGAAACAGGGATCCCCCTCCAGGGAAAAAATGGCACAGAGCACGTCAGTAGCGTGCTTTGGAACAAATGGAGGGCTGGGCATCCAAAGCAATTCTCTGGCTGCTGGCCAGGCTCTGTCCTGCCAGATCTGTGCCCCTACTGCACCAGGATACCAGGTAATACTGCTGGGGCCAGCACAGGTGCTGGCCGCAGCCTTCCCTACCCTTATCCGAGAAGTTTTCCTGTGTGCCAAAGCTCATGTGCAGGGGCATGTAATAGGGCAGGAAGTAGCGGCACAAATTTGTGCTGTTTGTGCCTCTACAAGTGCATACCTCTGTATGTGGGAGCCCACCCATAAAGTTTGAATTAATAACAAGGTACTTTCAATTTCACAAACTTTGCTGTGAGACATCTTGGTTCTCTGCCAGAATAATGGTGGCTGTACCACATGTTGAATTTAGTACAGAAAGAGTAAAATTTAAAGTAAAATCTTGAGGCATTTCAGACATGTGTAGGCTTCAATTCTTGAAAGAAGAGAAATATAAATAAAAGCGTCACCCAGACAATATCACTTCTCATAGGAAAGTGACAAATTGGCCCTTACTAACAAATTTATCCCCTTATCAAGATGGTATGTTGAACAATGTCTAAAACAGATTGAACTTTTCTCTAAACTTTTCTTCCACTACCTTCAGCAGACAGCAAGTGTGTGCTTATATGAAAGGAAGAAGAAAAAAAAAAGTGAGAATTCATTAAAGAAAAATGTTACTTGTAACCTTTTCCTTTTTTCTCCAGGAACTTTTAATGAAGATTAATCTGTTCTTCAAGGTGCTTATTGTAACAGGCTACTTTATATCAAAAGGTCAAAGCATGGAATGTCTAATAAGATCTTTGTTGAGTAATAAAATTATTTTTTGTGCCAAGTCAAAGTTTAAATGCAGCATTTTGTTTAAACAAGGCAGTGAGCTGATTGTTTCACAACAGCCATTGTGAAGGCAAATCTCTCTAGGACCATTGTTCAGACCTCTGCCAATTTTCCTGTGCTATCTTTTCCCTCTTTTGGGTCAGAACGCTACTGGTGCCCACGAATCAGTTTGTCCAAACTTTCCTTTAACTATGAACTCAGGTACTTGGCAAGTTTTTCCTTTGTGATTGTCATTTAAAGTTAGTTTGCTGTGGGCAAATGCAGTGTGTTTACTTTTTATGTTTCTTAGTAACCGCTGACTTCCGAATGTGTTCTCATATCACAGTGATGGTAGTGTAGACAACCTCTCAGCTGCTATATTTTTTATAAGCATGTCAGTTAAACCTGTTTTCCTCAAGCTTGTATGGCACAAGCGTTCAAAATGCCAGGAACAATCAGTGAGCTGTGACATCACTGATGTCATAGCATTCTTGAGCTCATAACACTGATCATATTAATAGAGCTAAACCAGCATTAGCAACTGTGGGAAATACTTAGAAAATGTTTGTAGTTCTGGACGAGAACACCTCAAGACACTCTCCTTTGACATGTTCTTTTACCCTTTTCAGTATGTATACAAAAAAATTATAGAAATAAGGATTAGTGCCAGGTCTTTAAAAATTGTTCCGTACTGCAGCCTGCACCTGAAATAAAAAGTGTTCATTATGAAAATTTAGCAATTAATACCTCATGAATTCCTTTCAGCCATGAAAATTCAATACCTGATACTTTAATTATGCCAGCTTGGGTGCCATGATGATCTTAACTGTGGCTTGCAAAAATAATATGATTCTGAAAAAGATATTGGAGCAGTTTGGTCTAAGAATTGACAGAACTGTATTTAAAGTGCCCACCTCCAAAATGTTGCCAGAGTTAAGATGTTTACATGTCTTATTTGTATATTTCCATGCTTAACATATTTGGATTTCATTTCATTAACTCTGAATTTCCTGGATTTATAATGTTTTATGTTAAGAAATTTACAACTTCCTTGTGGGGTTTTTTTTTCCCCTCTCTCAAGTTACTGATGTCTGACTTAGCTGTATCTTGGCATAATGTTTTGTTTGGGATGGGCCTGGCTTTTTAATAGTTAAAAGTTATTTTAGAGTAATGAGGAAGAAATCTAAAGGAATGTTATCAGGTGTAATTTTAAAGAGCAAATTCACTATACTTTAGAGTAGCAAAAAGCAGGCAGAGTATAGTGGCTAGTTAAACTGGTTAAAACAGTTACTTTACATCACTAAAGCAGCTCAGTGGAGCTCCATTTATTGAATCTGCCTTTTAATTTGCATATTGGGTTATTGAGTTGTGCTTTACAGATCAACACTAAGGGCATTATCATGGTTCATCTCTAATTATGCTTCCACCTCAGTTTCTCTGGAAATACTCTCTCAGTACAATGGAGTCAAAGTGGAGTGCTTTTTTTGTCCCTCGGTACCCAAATTAGCATACAGTCATGGAATATTTGGGTCAGACAATTTACCAGTGATGCGTCTTGTCACTATGTCCAGTCTACCTCCTAACACCAATGCCAGACAACCAAAAGAATTGTTGTATGCAAATGAGCTGTAGAAGAAGCGTGGCGATTGGTCTTACTCTCTGATGTTCCAATGACCCACATAAAAGTTCCTTACGCGGTGGATTTGACTCTACTTTAGCTTATGTAATCATAAAAATTAGATGCAACAGCAGTTAATACATTTGCTTAATTACAACCTTTTTTTTTTTTAAAAAACAAACAAACAAACAGCTTTTTCACAAGATTTTAAAGAAGACAACATGAAAAACCTGAAATGCTTGTACAGTTCCATTATTAAGATCATTCAAGATAAAGAGAAGACTGACACAAACACTAGTTTTCTTAAATAATTCACCTTTAATTAAAGGCAATGTTAAAAGTGATGTAACCATGATGGTTCAAGAATTATGCACAAGGCAAGGATTTTTTGTTTGAGGTGATCTTTTATTGGACCAACTGCATAATTGGAAGTTAGAAAAGCTTTTGAAAGTAATGCATTCTTCATCAGGATACATTTGTGAATCTGGAAATTTCATTCTTTACTTAAACAAGAAGATATGTAAGTTTGGGGAAGAAGTATTTTGAACAGCAACTAATTTTTTCCCCAGGTGTCTTATAAACCAAAAGGTTGGGCATAATCTTTATTCCAAAGAGCATACATACAACACATGAAGACTAGAAAAGTAAAAGAGGGTGAAGTGGGGTGGGATATGTAAGGATATGCAAGTCAGATTATACAATGACTTGTCTGGATTATGTACACTTCTTTTGGGGTTAATTTTTCTATGTATGCAATTAGTTCACTTCATGTAAACTTCCTAACAGAAGTCCCATAACTTTGTAACTTTCATGACTTCTTACTCATTGTAGTAACAGCTATGCTCAGTAATAAGTTTTGTAGAATAGGGATAGGGTCCTAACTTAGACCAAGGAGAATTCTAAGATACCATAAACTGCAGGACTGGATGATGGTTGAATATCAAAACTGTGAAGACCTCTTTTCTGTTGAATCATATTTCTTATGTGTTTTATTGGTGAGTTTACATTTCTTCTAATACTAAAGCAGTTCCCAACTTTGGGTTGTGACCCAAATGAGGGTCACAGAGGCAATGCTGGCAGTGCTGCACACAAAGGATGAACTGTGTTGTGTGCCGGGAGCTCCCCCGCCCCCAGGCCACCACAACAGCCACACTCCACTCCCAGCAGTGGGTCGTGGCAGAAAAAGGTTGGGAACCACTGCTATACTATCTCTACATAATTTATTATCTTAGACTGTCTACTTCCTGGAGTATCTTTTATACAATATCTTGGTCTGGCTACTTCAGAGACCTATAACTCTGTCAAAGTGATGCTTTTTGAGTACTTTACAGTTTAGAACTACAAAGCTGAACACTTAAAATACTCTTGAGGCACCATTCTGACAATGTTATAGGTGCCCTAAACTAACTTTATACAGATCTAAGAGAAACCAGATGTGAATGTAGAACAACTGGAAAGAGAACTGAAACTTACCTTGAGAGTTTTAGGCTACAGCAAGCTTTTGTTTCCCCACCAGCAATACCTGGCACCCACAGGTCCATGCCAGACTATCAGCAGATTGAGAGCACTGCACTCAGAGATTCTCTTGAGATAAATATTTCAGGAACTCAGTCCCGATCCTCAAAGGCAGTTTAGTATTTTTCAATTTGGGGCTCAATGACTTGCAATACTAGCCCATCTGCGTTTCTGGAGATATTATAATATTGCCTGGGGTAACTGATTGTTTCAGAAGTGATTTGGTTCACTTCTTAGCACAGTTCTTTCTGTCTATTTACAACCATAATGTTAATGATAAAGGTTTATGTTATCCGTTATAATTGGGGTAAGATTTATAAGTAGAGATTCCTACATTAAAATATTTGTAAAAGAAATAGGGAGAAAATCCTGGTGTGAGGGAGTGGGGCCTAGGAGCGGCCGCGAACTCCCTAGGACCCCCTACCGTCACGCTAGGGTGGACTCAGCACCCTCAGAATCTCACCTGCCATGAGTTTGCTGTTTAATAGGTTAAACGGGAGGTTGCCTTTGTTCCCCTAGTGAATGGTAAGCATGTTCTTGCCCCTACTCCAAATGGGGCACCTCTGTGCGCCCTTCCCTTAAGGGGTATGCGTGCCTCCAAACCTCCCCTTTAGCATGCCCCAAGCCTCGCAGCTGTTCCGGGGGACGTTGTATGGTCCCTCGCCTTTCTGGTGCCCTCTCTCTCTCTCAGGCACCCTGGGCTCCTCGCCCGCCTGGTGCCCCCTTGGGCCGGGCTCCTATCTTCCAGCCCGCTCCCTGCGCCCCGGGCCTGTCTCGCCAGCGTCCGGCTATCACTGGCGCCCCCTGGGTCCGGCTCGCTACCGCCACCTTACTACCGGTGCCCTTGCCGGCATTTTTCGCCTGCTCGCCCTCTCTCTTTCTCTGCCCCGCTCTAGGGCCTTGCCCTCTCTGGGGCCGACACCGCGCGCCTCACGCTCTCTCTGCCCCGCTCTGGGGCCTTGCCTTCTCTGGGGCCAACACTGCGCGCCTCACGCTAGGGGTACAGGTGACCGCCGCCATGCCTGTCCCCTTGACCCTTCTCTGGGTCTGGTTGCCCCACTGGGCAAAACACCACCCTTATGGGCTGGGGTCTGCAACCCCACACACCGCGCCTCCCCGGCGCAATATGGTGCCTCTCCGGCACAGACAATAATGCCCCACTGGCACTGTGCCCCTACTGGGCACCTGGAACCCCCAAGCTGTTGGGGAGCCCCGCTGAGGCCTCCTCACTCCCCTACAGCCTCATGCGGTCCTCCGGTGCAAACTGTAACATAAGCTCAAGCCACCCGGCTGTAACATAAACCACACAGAGTCTCCGTGCTCCAAACATAAACACAAGCCCCCACCAAGGCTCTCAAGCCTACCTCCCTTTAGGGCGTTCTTGTCCCCTGCATCATCACGGCCGGTTAGCGTGGTAAGGCAGCTCAAGCTCAAGCTCAAGCTCAAGCTCAAGCTCAAGCTCAAGCTCAAGCTCAAGCTCAAGCTCAAGCTCAAGCTCAAGCTCAAGCTCAAGCTCAAGCTCAAGCTCAAGCTCAAGCTCAAGCTCAAGCTCAAGCTCAAGCTCAAGCTCAAGCTCAAGCTCAAGCTCAAGCTCAAGCTCAAGCTCAAGCTCAAGCTCAAGCTCAAGCTCAAGCTCAAGCTCAAGCTCAAGCTCAAGCTCAAGCTGCAACCAGAAGGGAACTGCTCCTCAGGAGCTGGCCTGGCCTGTTTATAAAGGCCCGGCCCTGCCCGCTTCTGGCCACCTGACCCGCCTGGTTGCCCTAGCAACCCCCACCTGAGCTGCCCTGGTGATTGGCAGCTCTGACAATCAGCACCTGAGCTGCCCTGGTGACTAACAACTCACCTTTTCTCTCTCTTAGGCACGGAGCACCCCAGTGCCTCCGTGATACCTAGGCTCACTGGTAAAACACTCATTGACCACAGTAGGGCCAGGATTTCATTCATTATTGTTAACATCAGGCATGGTGAGAGAGTGAAGTGAGTGTACTTATTTAACTTAATTTGGGGTCTGTTTGTGGGATGACCGGTATGACTATGTAACATTTGCAAGTGCTATAATAGAAGATTTAGCAGTGAACTTTACTGGCTCTGAATTGGGCACAAGAGTATATCATAATGCAGGTGTAAAACAGGGAAAACTTAAAATTGCATATGTGCTGCTTGGCATTTTCTGACTTCTGAGTACTTAACAGTGTACTTTAAATATTCTCTTAAAACATGTTTAATGGAAGTTCTTTGCCAGATAGAAAATCTCTCTATATATATGTTTGACCAGACACTGAAATTCTACTTTGTCATTTTACTCATCGTACATATTACTTTATAAACTTGGAGTTCATCATCTACCAGATAAGGACTGTATAGGACCTATTGTTTGGGTTTTTTTAGGGCATGTCAACCCAATACATTTATTGTGTCAGGGAGGTGCCCCTCAGACATGCTGGGCTGTTGTGTGTGGGTTGCTAAGCTGAAGGCACAGGCAACTGGTAGGGGGGAATGGGGTGCACATGGCCCCCCCTGGGATTGGCCCCTGACTCAGCACCACTCAGGATGGGGCAGTTTTTTTGCTGTGTGGGGCTGGTGGCGTGTTGGGGTGGGAGTGGGGCACTAAGCCACAGCACGGAAGTATAGGAGGGGATATGGAGCTCTTGGCCTGCCTCTGGGCCCACCCACAAATTGTGACCCCCCCTCCAGACTCAGGAGGCACCCCAGGCTGAAGGCACTAAAGTCACAGCTGTGTGCCACTTTTAGGTGGACTATATGGAATTACTGAGTGATAGCACCAGTTAGCCCACCTCCACTAATTAGCTGTATCAGCATTGCTTGAATGTGGCTACACTCTATCTCTAGTTTAGGATGGCAGCCCAGGCAACTTAGCCTGGTGTGTTTGTGGGTGTTGCTGCTTAACCCGTGTCAAAATGGCTTCACTTCAGCAGTGGAAACTCCATTGATTGAAGTGCAGTGCTGCCTCAGCTGTGCTGACAGCTCCTTCAAGGTGAGTGGGTGAGTGTAAAATCATTTTGGCTGTTCTATAGACACCTCCCACAGAATTTTCTTTTGAATACATCATTCACCAAAATTGAATTTATTTCAAAGGACTAAATATTAGGAAAGCATGTAACAGTTTTACATGAAAAAAATCAATGCAAATGACACATTTATTTTAAAAGGTATATTTCCACTTCCAACAAAAGGTTTCTAGCCTTTAGCGAACACACCATTGTGTAGTTTCATGATTTTTTGTAAAAAATTCTGCCTGTGGTTATTTGTTCTGTATTCCCAACCATAGTTGTTTCTGAAATTCAGATGTAGGTCTGTGAACAGCCAATAAGATTTAGTCTTTTTTACTTGGAGTCCTTCAAATTAAAATTCTTTATAAATGTATTTGTACCCTTTTAATATCTCTTTAAATGAGAATGCTGCTAGATATTCACGTGTATCCTCACATTGTAGAACAGTGATGTAAGTATTCTTCATGAGGAATTACATGCGGTTTGGAACCATCCAATCATTTTCTATTTCCTTGGATTATGTTAGTGCACCATATCACTGTCTATAGTGCACGCGCAACTTATGTCATTAATACATAGGTCAAAATCAGGTCAGGTCATGACACAGCCATGCCCATGCCCATGCTGCACATGTCCTATGTGCACATGTGGCCTGCAATACCTTGGGTCCCTTTTGCTCTTATATCTTTTCACATTGTTTTTTAATGAAACCCAAAAGTGTAGGTTGTCTGCACACAGGGGGCAGATCTAGGACTTTGTTAAGGGGATGTGGGAATAGTGACTGGTGCTACAACGATGGTTGCACCCCTGCTCCTAACTTCCTCTTCACCTTCAACCAGGGAGGGCAAACCATGCCAAAGAAGCAACAGGCAGGAACTTTTTATTTTTATGTCTCCCAATCAGGTAAAAATCTTTCTCCCCCCTCTCTCAGCAACCCCTTTATTCCCCTCCCTGCTTGGTGGCATGTCCCGTCCCATTCCACCCTCCCCACCCACTGGTGCTGCTGCTGTTCCCATATTGCCTGGGTGACCTGTGGGGAGGGGAAGAAGCTCCAGAGCTACTTCTATTCTGCTTCAGCTGGGTTGCATGGGGAACTGGGCTTAGCTGGAGACAGCAGTGATGGCAGCAGGAGGTTCACCCCTCTGTGAACCTGCTCCCACTGCTACTGCTGTCCTGGGCTGAGCATGATTCTCCATAGAGCCCAGCTAGAAATGGGCAAGAATGGTTTTGGAGCTGCCCTGCCCCCACTGCAGCAGGGGACAGTAGCAGCAGCAGTGCCAGGTAGGGCAGGGGGGAGAGTAGAAGAGGTGCTGCTGAGCACAAAGTGGAAGGGAGAGGGGAAATTCTTACTTGTTTTGGGGACTTAATAAAAGTCCCTGCCTGCTGCTCCCCTGGTGGCAACTGAAAGGTGGGATGCATCCATCCTACTATACTCCCTTTGGATCTGCCTCTGTCTGCATGAATTTTAAACAAATGGAGTTCACTTGGCCATCTTCCAACAAGTACCTTGCTGCCTTAGGAGTGCACTGATAGAGATTTTTGGGGCCAATACTAATAGTTGATTTTTAACATGGCATATAGGCTGATACCGATCCGATTTCTGATACACAGCCCAGGAGCTTGAAGAGCTGCATGCGGCTGTTAAGTCTGTTGTGGTGGAAGGGGAGAGGGAAGGGAAGAGGTGTGGGAGGGCAGATCAAGGCCCCAGTGGTGAGTGGGGCTGGGGCTGTCCAGGTGGGGTGGGGCATGGCATGGGACAGAGCCGCAGCTCAGCCAGGGGGCCTGCAGGGAGGAGGTGCTGCTCCTGCTGCTGCATGCAGTCGGGAGGGGCATGGGGGGCACGTGCCCCTGAATTTATGTGGGGCAGGGTGGGCTGCAGCTGTGGGCTGGGTTTGGGGCAGCACCAGGCTCTTCCTGGTGGGGGCTAGTCTGGACTATGCTCAGGGCAGGTGGCAGCAGCATTGGCAGTGGGCCTACCAGGGGGCTGCAGCCAATGTTCCTTCTAAGGATTAGCGGTCTGTGAGTGCGCTGCTTCGGTCCTGCCTCCCCCTTTCGGTGCAGTCTGCTGGTAAGTGTCCTTAAGGAGAGTGTAGTTGTATTGTTTGCCATTAAAACATGGTGCAGAAAAGTAGAGCTTTTCTGGTTAGTTACCTTTTACAAATGCAGATGTATGTGTGGCATTGGTCAGGCTGCAGTTGGAGTACTGTGTCCAGTTTTGGGCACCACACTTCAAGAAGGACATGGAGAATCTGCAGAGGGTTCAGAGGAGGGCCACTCACATGATTAGTGGCCTCCATGCAAGACCCTATGAGGGGAGGTTGAGGGATATGGATCTCTTCAGCCTTCACAAGAGACGTCTGAGGGGCTATAAGTTTATCAAGGGAGGACAACAGGGAATTGGAGATGCGCTATTTACCAGAGCACCCCAGGGAGTAACTAGGAATAATGGGTGCAAACTAGTGGAGAGTAGATTTACATTAGATATTAGGAAGAAATGTTTTACAGTGAGGGTGGCCAGAATCTGGAATGGGCTTCCAAGAAAGGTGTTGTTATCACTTAATTTGGAGGTCTTCGAGAGGAGGCTTGATAGACACCTGGCTGGGATCATCTGACTCGGTCCTCTTTCCTGGCAGGGGCAGGGGGTCAGACACAATGATCCTTTGTGGTTTCTTCTGACTCTACAATCTATGAATCTGTGTATCTATATACATTTTAAATGGGCTCCAAATTCATCTCCAGTTGCATATTTAACATTAATCTTTCTTTCTTTTAAGTTGCACAGTGCTTCTTGTGTTATTGTATAACAATGTCACCAGTTGAGCCACTAACTTAGCATTGGGGGCTAAGTAAGCATTGTATTGGTGTTTTATTTAAGCACCAAATCCATCTGGTCTTGCAGCTTTTTTACTCTTGGATGCTAATTATTGATCATCATTATTGCACAGAGTCGCATGTAGCAAAACCACAAATAATTGGAGTGGGGGGTGGGGGCGGGAAACAGTTGTGGCTTCTCCAACCTCCAGCTACAATTTGGTTATTTGTGCTTTTTGGTTTTACTGCTGCTGTAAAAGGACAGCAGACTAGTAGCTATTAATATTTAATTGTATTAGACTCTGCCAAGTTCCAGCCGTGATCATGTGATTTGCCTTTGTCTGGATTAGACAGGGTGTTTCCTCTTCATGTCGATATTTGATTTCTTTGTCTAAGTAGCTGAATCCAATCTCTGTAGCATCAACTTAGTTTAGCCACTTAATATTTTAATACAGTATGCCATAAATACCTTAGTAGCAGGATATATACTTCTGTAATGAATCAGGATCCCTGATTATGATTATGAAACTCTTTTAGGATGGCAGTTGATGTGGGCATAAATGGATTCTAATCTTTTTTAACTTATTGCTATGCATGTTTCTTGAACTGGGCCTGAAATGATTTCATAGTACTGTCAACAACTGGAATGGAAATGGGAACCTACAGAATTTATGAACTTGGTGTTCATAAATTTAAGAACTCTTGTAAATTTTAAGAAAGATAAATCATAAGTAAAAGTGTAAAAGTATAGTATTATAAAAACAATAAAAGATGGAAATAATACCTTAAAGCCAAAGTAAAAACCTCTAAGGAGCATTCCTGCTTCTCTTTGCAAGAGAAAAATAAGAGAAGATAAATAGTATTGGACTTCTGGTGTAGCGAGATTATTTTTTTATACCGTAGTGTCTGAATGAACAAGCAAGATTACATAAATAAATAAAGGGTTGTTCCTCCAGCATGAATACAAAGGAAAATACTAGAGCAGAACTATTTGCACCATAATATAGTAAAGGATCTGTCAGCACTTGAATTGTAAGTTCTTACTATCAGAGATTTATAACTAAACCAAAATATTTTTCCTGGATTATAACTTCCTGTACTGAGTTTCAAGCCAGAAAAGATTTTTTTTTTTAATTAAAAAATAATCCTTTTTGCCATTTTGGATGATTGAGGGGGAAATGTTGTGCTTCCATAACCCAAAGATGGAAGGAGCTTTTTAAAATTACGTTTTGCAGGCAATATGTTTCTAGTATGGATTACTCTTATACTTTAGGTTCTGCATTTGTGCTGCAAAACAAAAGGGTAATAGAACAGAATTAAAATGTGACAACCTAGATTTAGAACACCCTGGCTTTTATTAGCTTTAAACTCACCTATATTATTTTAGCATTAGCGTGCACACTTGAGACTCTCATACCAGTGCAGAAGATTGAAGGCCAGATCCTATTCTTCTTAGGTGGCAAAGTATGGTTCTACTGTGCTTAAATTCCCAAAACAGCGTTAAAGCAGGAGTCAGCAGCCATTTTATATGGTTCACTGAGCTGGGAGACTTCAACTGTGTTTTGGTGGCTGGGGGTTTTACCTGTGAGGTGGCTGGATAGCATGGAGAAGCAACAGTGGCATTGCAGTGGGGGAGCAGTGGCAGCAGGCAAGGTGTGTGCTGGGTTAGAAGTGGCCTGTGCATAAAGCTAAGGTCTGTTTAAAGCAGCCCCCTGCTTCAAAATATTGCCAACCCCTGCATTAAAGCATTAATTTTAGTATCTCATCCCATCTCAGCCATACGATGAAGTCGCAAATATCAGTGAGCAAGATGATAGTATCACGCTTTCGGTCAAGTGTTTTTCTGAAACTAGAGTAGGGTAGATAGGGTCACACTTGCATACCTGTGGCCACTTAGGCACCTAGTAGGAAAAACAGGAATTGGCTCTCAATCACGTTTTATTTTACTTTTAATGAATGTCTGTGGCTAAATTCCTGCTTTGTTAGGAAAATCTAAAGTATGTGGAGTACATATCTGCTTGCTGAATAGTTCATAGCTTTACATCTATAAAGTGTAAACCCTGTTAACAGAATCATCATTTTCCAGACTCGTTATCTAATAAATTGCCAGAACAAGTTGTGATGACTCATTGAACTTGGAGCTCTTCAATCCTAGTCTATTTTAGTCATAAGGACCATCTTTCTTTTCTCACCCACAAAGTAAATACTCACATTTTTAACTATGTGGACAACATGAAATGTAGCAGGAAAATACCAATTAATTTGTATTCAGTTCATTTCATAGTTCTGCCATATAC
The DNA here is from genome assembly GCF_052110815.1 of Crocodylus siamensis. NCBI lineage: Eukaryota > Metazoa > Chordata > Crocodylia > Crocodylidae > Crocodylus > Crocodylus siamensis. Next base: position 174,994,620 of record NC_143395.1, read on the forward strand.
TCCTGTGACCTGGGCAAATCTGTTAGGTCCAAATTCCCAAAAGTTAATTTCCTTGCCATGCCTGCCTCCCATTGATTTTAATGGGAATTAGGTGCTAAAATACCTTTGCGAATCTGGACCTTAATCTCTGTGCCTTTGACCACTACGTGGAAGGGCATGAAATAGTGTTTTAAGTGTGAAGGCTTTTGCAGTTTTGTACCACAGCAGCAGCTGGGTATATATGAATATACCCCAAATGTATAATAGTATATATTATTCTTTTTATAACTGTTATATATGCTGCACATATAATGTATCTAATCCTTTATTAAATCCAAACGTTAACATTCTGCAGCAGTGTTACCTCAGACAACTTGCATATCTTGTGTGCTTTCTAGTAAAATTTTATAGTATAATATATATTAAGCTACCAGGCATGGGAGCAGAAAAAGGTTTGGATGGTATCAGATATAACCATTAGACTGACATGCATCAGATATAACTTTTCTGCTTTTTTTTTTTTTTTTGCTTTTTTTTTTTGTTGCATTTCTTGACTTTTGATTGACTGTGTCAATTTTGATTCATATTGAGGAAACCTGCAAATCAGTCCTACCCATCTAACCTCAACAGCAGCTGCAGAAGACCCAATTTGCAGTAGAGGCAATATGTAAATTGTAAAATCCTGTTTGCATTCAGATTGGTATGAAAACTCTCATCAATTTCAGTGGCATAGAATGTCATCTAAAGAATTAGTCTGGAGAATCAAAAGCCCCATATGGTTTGGAATGTAAGTTTGTTATTGATATATGAATGCACAGAATAGTCTTGAAATAACTGTTCCTAGGTGTCTATTCTAGGTCTGTTCTCCTAAGACTATATTCTTCTGATAGATATTTTATAACATCACTTTTTGACTGAAATTATTTTTATTCATCTTTTAGTCTTTTGATTTATCTTTTCAAAAAAAGAATAACATTGTTTGTTTGTTTTTGTGATATCTTTTACTGGACCAACTGCACAGTTGTACATGTTAGTCCAAGAAAAGATAACAGGGAGAAAAAACCTTTTGTAGATTTACTGGACCATCTTGGCTACAAAATGTACCATGTTTTCACTCTGTATGTGTTTGTACTCAAGTAAGCAGCCAAGCAAAATCTATCCCACAAGGTTTATTTCAGTGCATCTTCTGGGAGGCTTTATTCTATTAAATGTATTAGTCTTCAATAAAAACAATTAGAAATATAGCAGTAGGCACACCTGTTAATAGAAACACTAACTGAAAACTTATTTTGATTTTAGCTATTTCAAATGGCATTTTTCCTTTACTCTGCTAAACAATGGATTTTAGTTTCAAATTCCAACTCAAGATACATTTTGGCATCATTGAAAATCAAGACTGTTGTAGCTAAAGGCCAAAAGGTTAAATCCTGCACCCAGACATAGTGTCACAACCACATGCAACACTGCAAGTGTGGAAAACCCTAAATGCAGCAAAGCTGCCTTGAGTCCACCATGCAGGCAGGTCATAGTGGGTACGTCTACACAAGATGTTTACTGCAGAGCTGACTAATTAGCTCCACTGTGAAATGTCCCCATCTACATGTGCAACCTTATTAAGTTGCACTAGACTAATAAATGCAGTCAGGGTAGTCCAGCTAAACACAAATAGTACCCTGCCGTTGTGTAGTCCAGCTAAACACAAATAGTACCCTGCAGCATTGTTTCATACACCACAGCACACATGAAGACAGCGATGGGGCTGGCTGGGGCAGGAGGGTGCTTGCGTGTGCGGGCTTCCTGCTGGTTAGCCCCACTCTGGAGCACTCTCATGCCCCAGCCAGCCCTTCTGCAGCACATGGAGCCCAGCTGGAGCAGCCCTGGGCTGGCAGGCTGACCGCCTGGAACCACTGTGAGCCTGGGCTGATCTGAGCAATAAGCTCCAGAGTTTGTTCATGCACATTAATCACACATATAGATGTGCCCAGTAGGTCAAACACCCCAGCTCCGTTGCAAAACAGTGGTCCATAGCTTCTTAATCTGTACCAGTTCAGAAATGGTGGAAAGCATGAATGTACATACAACTAGGTGGCCCACAGCTGTACACATATGCTAGTTAGAAAAACCATCAGGGATTCATAGATGTTAATGTTGGAAGGGACCTCAATAGATTATCAAGTCCGACCCCCTGCATAAGCAGGAAAGTGTGCTGGGTTCAGATGACCCCAGCCAGTTGCCTATCTAACCTCCTCTTGAAGACCCCCAGGTAGGGGAGAGCACCACCTCCCTTGGGAGCCCATTCCAGAGCCTGGCCACTCTAACTATGAAGAAGTTCTTCCTAATGTCCAGTCTAAATCTGCTCTGCTAGAATTGGGTCTTGGACTTTAAGCAGAATGGCTCCTCTGATACTTCATGTCCTGGGGAGTTGAAGAATGATTCCAGCTTCCTGACTCATGCCTTTGCAAAGGTTCTTTGTATAAGGCTCATTGTTCATGGTTCAGAATAAGACACAAGCTTTGGTTCAAAGTACTGAGCCAACCAAGAACTGCATATGTTGTGGGATCATAAACTAAAAGGAATTGCAATATTGATTCATTCTGGTATTTTTTTATTAATGAGGCAATAGTACTGAAAGCCCAAAATATAAATTTTATAAAGCATAATACTAACAGAAATGTTTATTCATACCTTTTTGATAATTTCAGTGAATAGGTCTATAAAAAAATATATTTTTCACAGCACTATGCATAAGTGCTTAACATTTAGTCTTTTCAGTTTTCTATTGAAAGTGCAAAACAAATCTAAATTACTTAATCACTATAGCAGTGGGCAGTGTGGAGTTGATTAGAAACAGACCAGTTTGATTTTAGTGACTATGCTAAATGAAATTCTGGGAGGAAATGGCATCAGTTGGGAAAAACAAATTAGATGTTTGATATCTTTTGGCAGTCAAATGAAACCTGAGGAAATGGGAGAGTAAAAAGCCAAGACTTGCATAAAATGTATGGATTTTATTATAAATGTATGTGTCCCTCACCAGTAATTTTTATCAAGTATTTACCATGTAATATCTATCTAAAACTGGAAACCCTATATATTAAACATAGTAGTTTTCTTTTTACTTTATGTAGTGTTACTACCCATCATCACTGAATACATAAATTAATCCTGGCAAGTTGGCATTGCCTGAGTAATTTTCCTGAGGAAAATGTAAGAGTTGATACATTTTTAATTACATCCATCAGGAAAGAAGAAAGCTGATTTCACCTGATTTGTATTGCTCATTTAAAAAAAATCCTCACTAAATGCTTTACTAGGAAAATTTGAGTATAAAGTGTTCGGGTTTTGCTTGTAGTCCTATTGAAATTTCAGTGGATCTGGACAACTAAATGGAAACCAACCAAAAGGAATTATTTAGATTAGAAAGTGTTGAGAGAAATCCAGACTTTCTATACTTACAGCTGTAAACTACTATGACTGGATATATAATTCAAGCCATCTCAAGTGGGGGAAGGTTTAATTTAAAGTTTCAGTCTTGGAATATCTAGCTAGATATTTTAGGACAGCAAATTCAGACCCCAACAGAATAAAATTAACACCCTCTCCTACTGAGGTAGATACATTGTATACTATAGAGATCAGTGTGCAAAGATTATTTTTTAATCAATTAAATTTTTTCTAAAAGACTATAAAAACAGTTTCAGTCTGCCTTCTGTGGATATTAGAAACCACAGCCCACTCTTTGGTGAGAGAGGCAGCGAGCTGCTGGGAAGAGATGGCCTCCACCTCTCTCCCCTGGGGAGGAGGCTCTTCTCAGCCAGGCTGGCTGACCTGCTCCACCGGGCTTTAAACTAAGCCCGCTGGGGGATGGGGGGACTACTGCCACTGCTGGTCCGCTGAGTGACCCTTGCAAAGCCTGCAGACCAAGGCACTTAAGAGAGCCCACCCCTGCCCCAGCCCTGGCACAATCTGTGGGCAAGGCAAGAGCCCCCAAGGGGACACTTGCCTGCCTGTACACTAATGCCAGGAGCCTGGGTAACAAGCAGGAGGAGCTTGTCCTCCTGCTCAGTGCAAAGAATTATGATGTCACTGGGATAACGGAGACCTGGTGGGACTCCACCCATGACTGGACCACGGGTCTAGAGGGCTATACCCTGTACAGGAGGGATCGTGTTGACAAAAGGGGCGGGGGTGTAGCTCTCTATGTGAAGGAAAGCTACATGTCCCTGCAAGCTGATGTTGGCGACCGGCATGGACAGCTAGAGACCCTCTGGGTAAAAATTCGTGGGAAATACGGCACAGGGGACACAATGGTGGGAGTCTACTACACACCTCCCACTCAAAGTCCTGAGCTTGACCAGGAGTTCGCCCGGGAACTGACTGAGGCCGCTTGCTCCAGGACCTTGGTTGTCATGGGGGACTTCAATTACCCGGACATCTCGTGGGAAGATCACTCAGCAAAATCCGAGCGGTCGCAAAGCTTTCTCTCGTACATGGATGACCTCTACCTGACTCAAGAAGTCTATGGGCCAATGAGAGGCAAAGCGCTGCTTGACCTGGTACTGGCTATGGGCGACAACCTAATCGGCGACCTAGTGATTGATGGGAAGGTGGGTGACAGCGACCATGAGCTGATCACCTTCACCATCCGCCGTAAAGCTGGCAAGTCAGTCAGCAACACAGAAGTCCTTGACTTCAGAAAAGCCGACTTTGACAAGCTCAAGAGGCTTGTCAGTCAGGCCCTCAGGGACCATGACCCCAGGGAGATGGGAGTTCAAGAAGAGTGGTTGCTTCTCAAGGAAGCGATCCTCAATGCACAAGCTAAATCTATTCCAACACGGAGGAAAGGCAGCAAGAAGGCACAGCAGCCCCCCTGGCTCTCCAGAGACCTAGCAGACCTCCTGCGGCTAAAAAGGAACGCCTACAAAGGATGGAGGATGGGATTCATCTCCAAGGAGGATTATTCTGCACTGGTCCGGTCCTGCAGGGAGCAAACCAGGAAAGCCGAGGCTGCAACTGAACTCCAACTAGCTTCAAGCATCAAGGACAACAAAAAGTCCTTTTTCAGATATGTGGGGAGCCGGAGGAAAAGCAAGGGCAAAGTTGGACCCCTGCTAAACCAGATGGGGCAACTGACAACTGACGCCCAGGGAAAAGCCAACCTATTAAATAGGTACTTTGCGTCAGTCTTTCATCAGTCCCATGGGATGCCCATGCCTGCTATGGGACAGGGAGATCCGGGTGATGGGGATCCCCTACCCTCCATAAATGCTGACCTCGTGAAGGAACACCTTGAGAAGCTGGATACCTTCAAGTCAGCCGGCCCTGACAATCTGCACCCCAGGGTACTCAAGGAGCTGGCGAGCGTCATAGCCCAGCCCCTGGCACGGATCTTTGAAAACTCCTGGCACTCTGGCATAGTGCCCGAAGACTGGAAGAAGGCCAATGTGGTGCTGATCTTCAAGAAAGGGAGGAGAGTGGATCCGGCTAACTACAGGCCCATTAGCCTGACTTCTATCCTGGGGAAGATCTTAGAAAAGTTTATTAAGGAGGTCATCCTTGATGGACTGGCCCAGGCTAACATTCTAAGGGACAGCCAGCACGGGTTTGTTGGGGGTAGGTCTTGTTTGACCAATCTCATTTCCTTCTATGACCAGGTGGCCTATCACCTGGACAAGGGAGAAGAGATTGATGTCATATATCTTGACTTCAAAAAAGCCTTTGATCTGGTATCCCACGATCACCTCTTGGCCAAACTGGCCAGTTGCGGCCATGGCTCCACCACGATCCGCTGGCTGGGAAACTGGCTCCGTGGTCGGACCCAGAGGGTTGTAATCGATGGCAGTCACTCATCATGGTGCCCTGTGACCAGTGGGGTCCCTCAAAGCTCTGACCTGGGACCCATCCTGTTCAACATCTTCATTAATGATGTGGACATTGGAGTCAGGAATGGACTGGCCAAGTTCGCCGATGACACAAAACTTTGGGGCAAAGCATCCACGCCAGAAGATAGGCAGGTGATCCAGGCTGACCTGGACAAGCTCAGCAAATGGGCGGACGAGAACCTGATGGTGTTTAACACCGAAAAATGCAAGGTTCTCCACCTTGGGAGGAAAAACCTGCAGCATCCTTATAGGCTCAGCAGTGCTACGTTGGATAGCACTACAGAAGAAAGAGACTTGGGGGTCATCATTGACCACAAGATGAACATGAGCCTCGAATGCGATGCTGCGGCTAGTAAAGTGACCAAAATGCTGGCTTGCATCCATAGATGCTTCTCCAGCAAATCCCGGGACGTCATTCTCCCCTTGTACTCGGCCTTGGTGAGGCCACAGCTGGAGTACTGCGTCCAGTTTTGGGCTCCACAATTCAAAAAGGATGTGGAGAAGCTTGAGAGAGTCCAGAGGAGAGCCACGCGCGTGATCAGAGGTCAGGAAAACAGATGTTACAATGACAGGCTGAGAGCCATGGGACTCTTTAGCCTGGAAAAGCGTAGGCTCAGGGGTGATCTGATGGCCACCTATAAGTTTATCAGGGGTGACCACCAGGATCTGGGGGAACGTTTGTTCACCAGAGCGCCCCAAGGGATGACGAGGTCGAACGGTCACAAACTCCTGCAAGACCATTTCAGGCTGGACATAAGGAAGAATTTCTTTACTGTCCAAGCCCCCAAGGTCTGGAACAGTCTGCCAGCGGAGGTGGTTCAAGCACCTACACTGAGCACCTTCAAGAGTAAATTGGATGCTTATCTTGCTGGGATCCTATGACCCCAGCTGACTTCCTGCCCTTTGGGCAGGGGGCTGGACTCGATGATCTCCCGAGGTCCCTTCCAGCCCTAATGTCTATGAAATCTATGTTATTCTAAAGTTTTCCCTGGGCTTCTAGCCAAATACATCTTCTCATGATGTTTTGTAACAATGGGGTACAGCCTGTCTGCTCCTTTCCACGCAACAGTTTGCTGGGTAGTGTTGTACTGTATGATTGTGTTTCTGAAATAGGCTGGTATCCTGTGGGATGAAATGCATTAGAATTATCATTATTTTCTAATGAACAACAGATGAACCTTTTATAGACTGTTACATAAAAAGGTTCTCTTTCTTAAATTTCTAAAACCAATAGGAACAAAATAATTGAATGTATAAGTGGATCCACTGGTAGACATAGTAAAGCTATACAACAGTCATCACATACTTTGCATCATATTTTCATCTGCTTCTGTGCAGAATTAATCAAAACATTGGATATATCTATCCAGCATTGCATGTCCAGAGTTAAGATTCAGGTAGGAATTCTACTGGTTTTCAGCTCTGCTGACCGCCCATAAGGATTAAGGGAATGACTGTCTAGTCTGCTATTAGGCTTTCCCAAATGAATCTGGTGAAACTTCAGTACCTGTCCAGTCTAAAGATGGTGCTGCTATTAGGCTCACTCATGGCCTCTTACATTCCAGTGACCATCCTGGGATTTTTCCAAGTCATCTCCAACTTGCCCACATGATAGACATGCTGTGGACCCAACTTTCAGTTTTACTAAAGATAATGAACAATGTTAATATTCCCCAATCCTGGTGTGCTCACTTTCCCCAGGAAAAGATGAGAGCAGGGACCAAGCATTTAAGTCCATCCCTAAAGACTGATCTATCCATTGAATTTCCAGAATAACCTCCAGGAAAATGCTGCCCAGTTTAGGAATCAGTGTATTAATGGGTTGGGTAGATAATACAACTGCCTATTGTCTGCAGCCATTAATATGCTGACTTCTAAACACCTTTCCTATGCAGACCCCACAGATCTCTGTGGTTCCATAACTGTCTGCTTCACAAGAAATATAAGGGCAAGAGATGGTAGCACAAGTGAAAATAGTCAGTAATATAAATATCTAATATAAGCATGGTGTCTGAAACATGAAAAAATGGAACCAGGCAGCTTAGTAGTTTTTAAAAGTGGTTTTCTTACATTCTTGTTCATTGTGATTTGTTTCTTTTGGTGTTTTGCAAGCACTTGTTGAGTTAATTTTAAATCTTTCTCTGATATCATGAATTAGGACACAATTCTTCCTTACTATACCCAGTGGATGTGTCTACACAAGTAGTAGACTGCACAAGTGTGCATGAGCACTACTGCTCTGTTAGTAACCTCAGGTAAATTTGCTACTTGCATTTGCTTGTAGCAAATTTACTCACAATTAGTGAGGTTTACTGTGCAGTAAGCATATGTGCATGTAGAACATGTTTATAGCACAGTAAACTACACTACTTTGAAGTAAAGCATCTCATGCAGATGCACCCTGTGATGATTTTGCTATTGACATTAGTAGAAGTCGTATCTGGCCTGCAATTAGGTTGATTTTGCTTGCAATTTTGTGAACTACTTAAGGAATATTTTCCCCTTAATATAGAATATACAGGCAACAGCCAAAATCTTATGAGATATGTCACAGGTAGGTGTTGTAGGGCTTTGGCCCCTTCTTGAATGGGGCTTTGCTCCGAAGCAACGTCAAGTTGAGATCTGGATTTGGCACCACTGATGTGGTTTTGTTGCTGCTCCTACTTGCCTGCCATGTCTTAGATGTTTTATTTTTTCTTGGGAGCCAGTTCCCAATAGGTGGCCCATGAGATCTCACACCTGCATTTCTTTGTGTGTCTCCAACCTCCCCTTTTCCCCACCCTTACCATATCCACAGCCAAGGAAGACTGTGCTCTCCACAGGTCCTACTCTAGGATGATCCTGTCTTTTCTACACTTCCTACCTCCGACGGTCGGTGACCTTCTGGCTGTCAGTCTTCCAAAGGCCATTCTTTGTCTATGGATCATGGCCTTGACAACTAAACATACCCCAGTCTTGGGTTAACTGTAACTTAGGAACACAAATGAACATAAGAGGTCAGTGTCCGCTGGTGGGTCCCTGGGATGTTGCCTCCTGGGCCCTTCATCTCGCTTGGGACTTCTAGGCTCCCTTCTGCCTAATAGGTGTCCGGGAGGAGTGGCAGCCCCCTCCCAGGTGTCTCTCTTGGGGACCCTCCTTTGGGTCCCCGCTCCTTCCCAACTCAGCCCCATCTGATCTGAGACTGGGCTGTCTGGGTCCCACCAGCCAGTGTTGCCTGTTTCTCCTTCCCCATGTTCCATGGTTTCTCTGGCTCATCTCACTGGGGAGGCTCCTGGTTGAGCTGGAGTCTCTCCTGCACTGCGCTCCATGGCACTCTGCAGCCCCCTACCTGCTGCACTGCCCAGGAGTGTCAGCGGTCCCTTGGTGTCTCTCTCTGCTGCATATCCTGGGTCTTCCCTTGCAGCCCCGGCTGCCTGTGTCAGCATCTGGGTGGGCTGCTTCTCCCTGGAGGTGCTACCCAGTGTCCCTCTTCACCCAGGGCTTGGTTTCCTCGGGGCTCCTGCTGGCATCTCTCCACCGGTGTTCAGCTTTCCCCCTCCATTCCTGGGGCTTGGATTCCCGAGGTCTCCTGCTGGCGTCTCCCTGCCAACGCTCAGCTCTCTCCCTCCCAGCTCCCCAGCTGAGTCTTCTGCTGCCTTTTGAGCAGTCTGCTCCTCTCTCCAGCCATGCCCCCTACCCCCGCTGACTTGCAGGCTCAGGCAGCTCCGAAACTGCTGCGCCTGCTCTCCCTGTCCCAGCATCTCTCCCCAGCTGTCGCTCCTTCCTGCAGTGAGTATCAGAGTGCGTTGGTGGGGAGAGGGGGCAAGTTGGGGCTTTCTCCTCCCCTCTCACAAGATGCTATGAAGTTACTGAAAAGCAGGGATTAGGACTAAGGGAAGATAAATTATACAGTACACACAACAAAATCACAATGAAAAATTAATAAGCCTGTGGATTTGCTTTATACAGATATTAACTTTGGGTAACATTTATTCCTTTGACACAAATTTGAGTAAAGGACAGCTCTGCTTTTCAATCCTGGATCATCTCATCTTGATTCATTTTATATCACAGTTGCAGAAGTAGAAAAGAGCTTCTCTAGACAGTGGCCCAGGAGGCAGAGTCAGGGTAATTATAAAACATTTATAGTACAGCACCCATCAGCTGCTAATGTTCTGCCATTTCATTTTTCAATTCTGATGGAAACAGAGATTGACTCATCAGTGAAATGCATTGGACTTTATTTAAAAAAAACAAAAAAGGAGCTTTGTTTAAAATGTAGTAAGTTTTTAAATCAGAAAAATGTTGAGAATTAATGTTAAAATACATTTTTATGCTCTGATAATTTCTGTAAGTGGTTTGTAGGTGTTATGTTAACTTCCGTTTATATCTGTAGATTAAATATATTCATAATGAAGGTTTATAGACACCAAGGGTGGACTTTGCCATAGGGAAGCTTACAGCAATGTTGCATCTCACACGAGTAGATCACTTTTCTTCTGTGGCTGCTGCTAATAATAATAGTAGAGATGGCAGACCATTAGAAATGATAAAGAATTGATTTCAGTAATGTAAGTCAGAAGGGAATCTGGGGAATAGCATATAGTTAAGAATTAAAGCTCTGTGGCTTTTTATTTAAGATCTCAATTGAAATATCTAAGGGTTTGTCTATAATTTCCTTCATGCTGAGCCTGGGAATACTGTTAAGAATTGTACTCTGCCCCTTTTCCCCTCGCTTAGCACATGCCAAAGCCCCACAGTTAGACAGTGTAGTTGACTTAGTCCAGCCATGAGTGTATGTCCCAGTGTTGCTCTCTTGCTCCCTGTCTGAGGTACACTTCTTAGAATGTGCCTGGGGTCACTAAACCAGATGCGCTGCCTGCTTTCTGGGCTTTGGGATGATCAGACAGAGAGATCTCTTGCCATTTTGACTCTGACCAGGCCTTGCTTCTCAGTGGCAGTCTGGGCTCATCATGGAGGCAGTGTAGACATGCCCATAGATGCTTTCCAGAATAGTTTGGCATTGTCTTGAAAGGCTCCTTTAGATATTACGTGTACTGATTTTGATTATCAAGATATCGTGTGACATCTTATTGGTTCAAGCTGACATTTTTTTTTAATTCTTTCATCACAAATAAATCTGTTCTTTCCTGTGGGACTCACACTCATGGGAATGACATTGGAGATGTGCTGAGCATGTTAATGAAAGGATAGCTCAGTCCTCCTCTGGTAGCCTCACTGGAAAGGTTCATGTTGCTCAAGGAGTTAGTCTTCTTGGCTGAGCCCCATTCCCAAACAAGTTTAAAATTGTTGTTCGTCGTCCAGAAACATTCCTAAACTAGAGTAATTCGCAGAAGAAAAAAGTCTTTAGAATATGTGAACTGAGAACATTGTGGAAATTCCCAGACTACCAGAGATAAGCAGCCCAGAGTTAGGGTTTTTTTACAAATGCTCATTTTATGAGCATGAAGCTGTAAATAATGCCAATACAAAATGGGTAATACAATTCTGTGAATGAATGTGCGTTGTTTTTGGTATTGATAAAATACTAAGTCTTTTAATTATAAATTAAATTGAATTGGGTTGTCACTTGTATAGGAAATTTCCTTCCCCGCCAGTCTGCTGTGTCCAGACTTTTCATAGGATCAGACCGAAGGGATAGCATACTAAAGAACTGGCCTCTCCCTCTGCTCTCTAAATTTTCATCTGCTCTAGTTCCCTCTTTAGTGGAGGGAATGAGCTAGTCAAGGGGCAGTACGTAATTGTGGGATTGCTGCTTTTCAGTGTTTGCTTCTGTTACTGCTATTTATAAAAACAATAAATAACACATAACAAATCTCAGTTCTTGGCACAAATCAAATTAAGTCCAAAGCGTGTGTTATGAATCCTGGCCCCAATGACACATTTGTTGAATATACACACAACTCTAATTCACTTTACTGCAAGGGTTGGGTGCTCAAGTAATGTGCAATTATGCCTCATGAGATAAACAGCGGAAGAACAACTACATATTATGTCTTCCTCACATTAATCCTTTGCTTCCTCTGTGTTGTAGCTGTATTTATGGTGCAGCCAAGAAATGTTGCTTAACTTTGAATCCTACTCTGAACAGAGCTCAGGTTTATCATGTCACATTCACTGAGGAGTATTGCTAGGGCTCTTCAGTGAAATCTGCTGGCATGCTTTTTAATGAGTACTTTGCTGAACAACTCTATCTTCTATTGCAAAATTGGTTATTGAAATTTATCTTCTATGTCTCTTCTCTTCTGCATTTGTATACAGCAACTTACATAATGTAATTTGACAGGAACAATCACTTGTGTATGCCTCTTTTCAGGCACAAAATTAGAGGTTAGTTTGAAGTCTTTTGCCATTTTGACTCATGGAGTATTCCAAAATGATGGGCATGTGAGGGAAATTTAAAGCACTGTAAGTTTTGAAATATTAAAGTCATCTTGGTCAGTCTTGCTCAGAGTTCCTACAGACCTCTGGGAATTTAGCAGTTGTTTTCCTTCCATTTGGCCTTTTATAACAAAGGTAATGCCTTACACTGAAAAAATAAAGCCAGGAAAATTCATTTAAACAGTTGAAAACCACAAGCCCTGAGTCCCTGTGACTTTTCTTTTTGTGTTTCAGTTAGCTAAAGTGAATGTATAAGGAAGGTGGAGTTTTGAGGATGATAATAGGAAGACTTCCGACTGCTTCTTGTAGGAATTCATTATGCTTCAGGCTGAAATGATATTTAGTTACTCTGAAACAAATAAATCTGGACTTTCCAGTGGAAATCAGACTCTTGGGGATGACATTGGGGATGTGCTGAGCATGCTAATGCAAGGGTCAGTCCTCTGGCTGACTTACTGAAAAGGGTCATGTATCTCAAAGAGTTAGTCCCTTTGGCTGAGCCCCATTCCCAAACAAAGAAAAAAATCTCTTGCATTGTCCAGAAACGTTTCTTACCACAAGTGATAAGCTGGAAAAAAGGTCTTCCTGTTTTTATTAGAAAGTCCCTTCACAATGCTACTGTTGGAGTGATAGGCTAAGCCACAGATGAGCAGATGTGAGGTTCCTTATCAAAATCTTGGCTCATCATTCACAGCTGGGGAAGCCCTGCTCCTTTCAACTGCAGGCTAGTTTAAAAAACAAAGATTAAAGATATCTGTGCCAAGGATCTGTTCTCTTTTCTTTTTCACTTCGCCCCCTGCAGGTGGCTGTGCACACAGCTTTATTCCACTCAGAAGGGGTAACTTCTTTTAGGTCACATAGCATTATTTCATAGATTTCATAGACATTAGGGCTGGAAGGGACCTCAGAAGGTCATCAAGTCCAGCCCCCCGCCCAAAGGGCAGGAAGTCAGCTGGGTCATAGGATCCCAGCAAGATAAGCATCCAATTTACTCTTGAAGGTGTTCAATGTAGGTGCTTGAACCACCTCTGATGGCAAGCTGTTCCAGACCTTGGGGGTTCGGACAGTAAAGAAATTCTTCCTTATGTCCAGCCTGAAACAGTCTTGCAGGAGTTTGTGACCGTTCGACCTCGTCATCCCTTGGGGTGCTCTGGTGAACAAACATTCCCCCAGAAACTAGTGGTCACCCCTGATAAACTTGTAGGTGTCCATTAGATCACCCCTGAGTCTGCACTTTTCCAGGCTTTCAGCCTGTCATCGTTTTCCTGACCTCTGATCATGCACGTGGCTCTTCTCTGGACTCTCTCAAGCTTCTCCACATCCTTTTTGAATTGTGGAGCCCAAAACTGGACACAGTACACCAGGTCAGCCTAAATCACCTGCCTGTCTTCTTGCGTGGATGCTATGCCCCAAAGTTTGGTGTCATCGGTGAACTTGGCCAGTCCACTCCTGACTCCAATGTCCACATCATTAATGAAGATGTTGAACAATATGGGTCCAAGGACAGAGCCTTGGGATACCCCACTGGTCACAAGACACCATGATGAGTGACTTCCATCAATTACTGCCCTCTGGGTCCATCCACGAAGCCAATTTCCCAGCCAGCGGATCGTGGTGGACCCAAGGCCACAAATTGGCCAGTTTTGCCAAGAGGTGATCACGGGATACTACTTTGAAGGCTTTTTTGAAGTCAAGATATATAATATCGATCTGTTTTCCCTTGTCCAGGTGATAGGCCACCTGATCGTAGAAGGAATTGAGATTGGTCAAGCAAGACCTACCCACAACAAACCCATACTGGCTATCCCTTAGTATGTTGGCGTCAGCCAGTCCATTAAGGATGGCCTCTGCAATAAACTTTTCTAAGATCTTCCCCAGGATAGAAGTCAGGCTGATGGGCCTATGGCTAGCCGGATCCACTTTCCTCCCTTTCTTGAAGTTAGGCACCACATTGGCCTTCTTCCAGTCCTCGGGCACTACACAAGAGCGCCAGGAGTTTTCAAAGATCTGTGCCAGAGGCTGGGCTATGATGCTCGCCAGCTCCTTGAGTACCCTGGGGTGTAGATTGACGAGGCCGGCTGAATTGAAGGTATCCAGCCTCTCAAGGTGTTCCTTCACGAGGTTTCAGGGAGTACCCAAAGTATTAGCTGTAGTTAGCTGAGGGAGGAAGCTCATTCCCTGCAGTATACCTCCACAAATGCCCGCTGCTCAGAATTTTAATGCATGTGTCACAGACCTGCTACTCTTCTAAACAGATCTATTCACTGTTCAGCAAGCTCCACAGCCTAGGAAGCAGTAGAAACTTTTGGCTGCATAGGACCCCACCTGAGAAATCCTGCTGGCAAACAGGACGTCAAATACCACTTTGGTGCAAACATTGCAGAGATTCTGGAAATGCTGCAGCTCATAGAGCAGGTCCACTTAAATGAAGGCTTCTCTAATAAAGATAGGTTGCTTGGGCTGTCCATTACTTACATAGGGGCTTCTCTATATAAGTCCCTTCAGAGCTATGTAAGATGAGGAGGTGGTTGAAGTACAAAGGTGGCTTAAGGCATGGGTGGGCAATTATTTCAATTGGAGGTCCACTTAATGAGTTTTGGGACTGTTGAAGGCCACAGCCATCTTTCTCTGTCTCTGTCTCTGTCTCTGTCTGTCTCTCTCCTCCTCCCCCTCCTTCCAGAACCTGGCCAGACCTGTAGTTCACCAGGAGCCCCGATGCTCAGCTGCGGACCCAGGCAAGAGCTTCTGCCATGCTGGGTGGGCAGCAGTGGCAGCTGTGGGCGCAGCCAGCAGGTTCTGGAGCTCCAACACGGAACCTGCCAGTGGTGTCCACAGCTAACACTGCTACCTGCCCAGCGCAGCAGAAGCTCCTGCCTGGGTCCACAGCTGATGTTGCTAGCGGGTTCTGGGTTGGGGCTCTGAGCAGGAGCTTCCACCACACTGGGAGGGCGGTGATATCAGCTGTGGGCGCTGCTGGCAGATTCTGCGTTGGGGCTCTTGAGCCTGCTGGCGGTATGCAAAGCTAATGCTGCCACCTTCCCGCTGTGGCAGAAGCCTTACCTAGGTCCACAGCTGATACCTTCATGACAAGGACTGATGCTGCTGGATGGAAGCAGCCCCACCCACCCACCTACCCAGCACCACTAGGCTAGATAGAATGAATTGGTAGCTGTCCACCCATGGGCCAAATTGAATCTGTTGATGAGCCAGACTGAATTTGTTGGCAGGCTGGATCTGGTCTATGGGCTATATTTTGCCCACCCCTGGCTTAAGGCTACCTTGACATACCTGCTCCCATCTCAGTTCCATGTTTCACCTCTAATCTAAGTAGAGTTGTGCGTGTCAGATGCATATTTTTCCACCTCTGTGTTCATTTCCTTTTCCAAACTATTTATAAGTATTAAATTATCTTAATACAGGATTGTTGAGCACCAGTTAGATAACATCCTGTAAGGCTGAAAATGGACCATTTGTTCCTACTTTGTTTCTTTGGAGCTTTGTAATTCGGGACAGAACTTTACATTTTATCCCATAATCTTTAATAGCTCTTTAATAACTTTTTGTGAGTGATTAAGCCAAAAACTTTCTGAAGGTCAGAATAATTAACTAGTTCTGCTTTCCCTGCAGTATTGTTGATGTGTTCAGCCAATACTAATGAGCCTTGATTTTTTCCATTTTAGAAGCTGTGCTAGTTTGTTCTTTATGGTATCTCATTTATCCAGGTTAGTGGCCCCCAACCCACAGCATATAAAGCAACCCTACCTATGAGACTAATGTTGTTTGCTGCCTTGCTCTCCACAGATACATTGTTTCAACATGATGCTTTGTTACTTTCTCATTATTGCTGGCAGGGATTTTTTGGGGTGATAACCTTTCTTGGACCAACTGAATAGTTGGGAAAGCTCTTATTAATGTTGCTCACTGGCTGGCAAAACTTGAGGATGACTGACTGTAGGGGCTCTATAATTGCTTTACCTGTCATTTTAACCAATTTGTTTATTTGAGAGTGAAATAAGGCTCATATGCCTGTATTTGCTGGGACTTTTTTCTAGTATAGTAGTTGATTTACCATATTTTCTCACATACATACAATGTAAATGAAGGAAAAAAGATCTTGCCTTGTAGTAAATAAAGCAGAGCCTGCTCATTGCTCTTCTCCCTGGGGATCACATGCAGAATTACTTTAGCTTTTGCCCAGCAGAAGTTTAAGAATCAGAAACTGTTGTTACCTTATTTTCTTACTTAGCATGTGCAGCCCAGTTTCCAGCAGCTGCTTTTTGGGATGAATACTACATGAGACAAAATATAGTACTTCTTCTTGGTCATATAATGACAACAAGTTCGAGTAAAACTGACCTTTGGAATTAGTCAGTGTGACAGCTGAATAAAGTTTTCCAAATGTGGAGTTTGGATGATGCTTGCAATGGGGAATTTAAACAACTGATTTTTCCTTAACTCAGCTAGCTATAGGGATTTTAATGTATGAGTGCTGGTTAAAGATGTACTTCTTGCACAGGTTCTGCAACTTACATGTGGCATTTACTTTCAACCCACCCACTTGTTATGTTATTCACATACGTTAATCAGCAGTGTCCAAATGTCAGAGACATTTGTCTTCTCTTCCCTGGTACAGTAGCATAAAATCTCTTCATTCAAGCACCTTTTCCTTCTTTTGTTATTTACTAGGCTTGATGTATTAATCGAACTTCATGAACTTCACAACAGCCAGCATTCTTTTTTAGTTTGCATTATGAGCTGGAATCTTTCCTTGTATTCTTTAGATTTGTTAGAAGAGAAAGGAGCCAAGGTGGGTATTGCTTCCCAGAGCCTTGTTGTGTACTAGTGCAGCAAGAGAGGAGAAGACACTCTTAGTACATGAATCTCTGCTCCTTGCACCATCTCTAGTCATGTGGACAAGTGCAATGTGCATGTAAAACACTACCATCCCTAATGATGTCTTATGAGACTCACAGATTAACTATGTGTTGTGTGAAAACATAACTTTACTACTACTGAACCAAATTTCTACAAACTTGGCTTACTTTTCAAGACTCAGTGAAAGAGCTATAAAACGAGCCAGGTTTGAATATTTAGCTTCTGCTAACTATTTCAGTAGAGCAACACTTCTGATCAGAAAGTTTCAGCAAAATACTTTTTTAAAGATCACATATGACAAAAGACATAGTGCAAAGGTCTGCAGTGCCTCTCAGGAAAAAGAAAATTATTTTTTATTTTCAATTTCCTGTCATTTCAGAAATCACTATCATTCATTGTGAGTTAACTAGAGGTAAATTCTTTATATAAGGTTCAACCTGTTTTTAATGAAAGGTTTCTAAGAAGTAATGGGCTAAATTCTCTCCTGATGTGAATTTGCACGACTCCATTGAAATGATGGGCATTTACATCAGTAGAGAATATGGCCCACTATTACTAAACTATACGGTATGGATGAACATTAACATACAAGTCATTTTTCTGATTATATTTAAAAATGGAAATGTGACATCTAAAATTTATAGTCATAAAATTGAATCACTAATCTCAGGATAGCACAACTAATTTATATCTTTTACATGTCACAGATTGTTCATTTGACCTTGTCATTGATGTTACTTTTATTTATACCTCAAAGAAATTCTTGATTTTCTTGGACAAATGGGAACCTTAAAAGCATCATAATGTGACTGAAAAAGATGCACAGATAAAGTATGAACAAATTAATAAGATTCACTCATTGCTGCATTTAAAAACACACATGAAGAGAGTTAGTTGGGTTTTTTAAAATCAGGCAGAAGGCAGGGTAGATTTGCCCCTTAAAGACCAGGGGCAGGAAAAATACGGCCTGTGCCCACTTGCACTGGGGCAGCTTGCACCAGGCTCCTGCTGGTGCCCACAAGCCCAAGCCCCAGGCCAGCGTGCAACTTCTGCCAGGGATGTTCGTAGTATGGCTGCAGTCGGATGCTGCTCTGCACCCCGCACCTCCAGCAGTGGCTCCTGCTTTTGATCTTTCCTTTGCTGCACTGCACCACGCTGGGCGAGCAGTTTCAGCTGGGCAGCTACTACCCCCGCATGCAAGGCTCTGGCTTCAGCTCCCAGCCACCTTCCAGGATCTGGAGCTGGAGCCCTGAGCACCTGCTGGGTATGATGCGGTCACGGTGCAATAGAAGCAAGAGGAGGAGCTGTTAATGGAGGTAGGGGGTGCAGAACATCACCCAGCCAGCTGCAGCCACACCAGGAACAACCTGCCAGAAGCTGCTCTTGCCTTTGCTGCACCATGTTGTGCCAGGCCACACTGTTCCAGGTGGGCAGGTGAGCAGATTCAGCCAGGTGGTTCCTGCACCAGCGCCAGGGCTCCAGCTTAGCTCTCAACCACCTTCCTGGGAACTGGAGCCGGAGCCCCATGTGCTGTGGCAGGAAGCAGCTTCCAGTAGGCTGTTCCCAGGGCAACTGCAGCTGGCCAGGAGATACTCTGCACTTCTCACCTCTAGCAATACCTCCTTCTCTCACTCCTGCCACACTGCACCACACCACTCCTGGAAGGCGTGCAGGGCTCTAACTCCAGATTCCACTCCCGGAGGCAGGGGGCGAAAAGCAGCACCCAGCTGGGCTGTAAGTGCCAACAGGAATGCAGCACAGGCTGCCCTGGCATGAGAAGGCAAGGCTTGGCCCCATGCAGAGCAACACAGTGGGGGCAGTACAGACTGCACCACCCTGGGGCAACTCTGCTGCACACGCCCCCCACCGCCTCGCCTCATCTGCAGCAGGCTCCTTGGACCTAGTGTCCAGGCAGCCCCTGTCCACAAACACACAAGCACCTGCCGCCCCCACATACCCCAGAGGACAGGGGCATGTGATCCCAGCCTCTCCCACCCCTCCCACTCCACTTTTGAACACTGCTTCTTGCCACTCACAGCTGCATAGAGAGTTTTGGTGAGTTGCGGCCGGGGGGTGGGTAGAAGAGAGGGGAAAAAAACAAAGCAGTTAACCCACTATGGGACATGGGGGTTATAAAAACTAATCTAGGTAATGGCATAAGAATCCCATTGGTCTTGGTTTAGACCATACTTAATATAATCCAGTCTGTGGACGATTTCTGTTTGCAAAATTTTCTATTCAAAATAGAATAGACTCTGAGGTCAGCAGTGGTTTGTCCAGGGCTGTTAAAATGTTCTGCTACAGGCTTGTGTGTCTTTCTGGAACTGATGTCAGATCAGTGTCCATTCATTCTTACACACAGAGATTGCCCTGTTTGTCCAATGTAGGCAACAGAGGGGGGGTTGTAAACAGGTGATGGCATATATGACTTTGGTAGAGGTGCAGATAAATGTGGTTGTAATCTGTGTTATTTGGTTCAGTGATGATGCGGTCTGTGTTGATGAGGAGGCACAGCTGGCCTCCAGGTTCAGAGAAACATCTGGTGGCTTTGTGAGAATAGGAGATGGATAGTCTGATGCTGAAGAGATGCCATTTGATGTTGTGGGGACTGCGTGTAAGCCAGAACAGATTTGTCCCCAAAGCCTACCTTAAGATTATCATCATTTTTCAGGAGGAGTTGGAGATCATTAATGATGTGTCTGAGGTGTTCAAGCTGGCAGCTGTAGGTGACAACCAGAGGGATTCTGTTGTCCTTGGGATTGGTGTTGGAATAGGGGCTGAATCTGTCTCTGTTGATTTGAGTGTCTTTGGCTTTGTTATTGTAGGAATCCCTGCTGCAGATCCTTAAGTTGTGAATCGCAGTCAGTGGGATCGGTGCAGATAGAGTTGTAGCATAGCGCGTTTTTGTAGATGTTAGAGTTGTGTGCTTAAGATGAGAGATGTTGGCATGGAGGATTCTGATTCAGTGTAATGGTGATATGGCCAGTGGCCACTGCCATGTTTCACAGTTCGGTCCAAGAAAAGTATTTGCTGGGTGCAGTATTCCAGAGTCAGTTTGATGGAGGGGTGGAAGTTGTTGACATCTCGGTGGAATATCTCAAGAGATTCCTCCCCAGGTATGCATATGAGAAAGATGTCATGAATGTACTTTACGTATACCATGTAAAGCTCCCCTTTCCCTACCCTTCATATTATAATCACTGCTTAGCATTTAGAAGCTCTGCTGTATTCCATTCATAATATGTGATGAAGCAAGCTGCTGCTTACAAAAGCTCTGATTTAGTTAGTCATTTGACCCCAGTATTCTTTCTTGCCGTGGCAGGGGGTCGGACTAGATGGTCTGCTCAGGTCCCTTCTGACCCTACAAACTATGAAACTAGGTGCAAATCTACCCCGCCTTCTGCCTTAAAAAAACAAATCAATCTGTGGGGACTGGCCGGGACTAAATGTATTTTTCTCTCTGTTCTAAAACTTCTGCAAATTCCCAAATGGTCAGTTTAGGAGACTGGTGTCCCCTGTTGATGCACAGAGCAATTACAACACAGGCAGTGCCAATTCAAGTTTCCCCACACAAATGTATCTGTTCTGTTCCGGAAGAACCACACCAGGCTAGGTGTAAGAGCATCATTTCATTTTCATGCTCATCCAGTTCTTGGCCTTTCTCTTGGGACACCTGGTCCCGGTTGTCAAGATATTTTTGCTTTTCTTTCACTCACTAAGGTGATCTAGTCTGATTTGTGCTTCTGCTTTATACAGCCTGTGGAGCTGTCACCCGAAAAAATGAGTTAAAATTTCACCTCCAGAGAATAGTGCAGTCTCTATCACTCTCTCCCCACCACTTTTCTGCTCCCGTCTCTCTATGCACTGTATAATGAATTCTAATATATTTAGCATATATACAACATACGCTTAATTAATGGCTTTGATCCTGACCTGATGCTTAGTCTGTTGTATGCTCTTCTTTTTTTTTGTTTAGCTCTTTGTGAAACAGCAGGCACAACAATGTCAAATCACCTGACCTACTTTTACTGATTGGATGCATCAGTTTCCATGGCAGGAGCAGCAGAGGGGACCTTAGTTTCAAAGGCTGTGCAGACAGATGCATTCTGCTTCGACAGGTTTCAGGTCCACCCTAAGCTAGAGACCAGTTTTATAAATAGCTTGATAGGATTCTGGGGCCCAGACTGCAGGTAGAACTGAGATTACATTTTCGGGCTGCTTGGACCCTGTCCAACGTGCTTCTCTCCTCAGACTCTTCAGGCATTCCAGATTTTTCCCAGCATTTTGCATTTCAGAGCCTGCCTTTCCCCAGTTTACTACCCCAAGACTTCTCTGACTGCTTCACTCCTACCTGCTAGTTTCTTCAGACCTCCTTTGGATACTCTCAACTTTGCGCCCAGATTCCTCTTTTACTGCTAGACTCAATACAGTAGGCCTCCTAATCACAGCAGTAGATGCTCTGAACATAGGCTAGGTGCAGACATTTGTGGGAGCAAGAGGGGGGTTAGATTAGGTTAAAAACGGCCACCCGATCTAACTTAGTTTGCCCAAGTGCAAATCTTGCTTAAACACAGTCTCAGTAATTGGAAATCAGTCTACACTGCTAACTGTACAGAAGTTGGCTACACACAGACTGGTCTAAAAATGGCAGAAACCAGTCTAAGATAGACTTGGAACAATGTATGCTCAAACTGAAAAGATCTAGGTTAGAGTGGTGCATGGAACTTCAGTACAGTTACCTGCATCGCTCCAGGGTTGAGAAATCCCAGCTGCTTGCCCCACCCCTGGGGCTGCACTTTCCCAACCTGCCCCCTGGCATCGGGCTATATTTAGCCCCCTGGCCTCTTTTTAGCCGCCCCCTGTGGACCAGCCAGTTCCACCCCCCCACAAAACTTCCACCCCACAGGCTGCTCTGGGTGCCATTTTTATCAGCATTCAGGTTTTGGGAATGGAGGAAGTAAATATTGGTGGGGGAAGGGGAGGAAGGGATGGGGAGGTAGGTTCACTGAGGGTGTCAAGGGCTAAAAATAGCCCCTGCCCCCCCTAAGCTCTTCTGTGGACCCCATCAACTCCCCTGATCCTGCCAAATGTTCTGAACCCCATCAACTCCTTGTGGATCCTGCCTATCCTCCTGATTGCTCTCGTGGATTGTGCCTGCTTTATCCAACACCCCCCCATGGTTTGTGCCTGCACCCCATCACTCTTGCAGATTGTACTACTCCCCCACACTGCTAGGTCCCCCCCCATCCCAATGTACTTTAGATTGAGTGGCCATTTTTAATGTGAACTAATCTCTCCCTAACCTTCCCCCTGCCCTGCAAATGTCTGCACTTAGTGATAGATCTTTGGGTAGCCTGCAAGGGCCCGCAGAAGGGCCCAACCTTAACCATCAGTGCTGCTGACCCAGATGGTATGTCTACCTTACACTGTACCTGGCTCCTCTGCAATTCTTCATATAAAACTTAGTACCTTGTGGCTTACCAGAGTAAAGGAAATGAGGCAACAAGAGTGCTATTATAAAAGTTCAGCCTCTAGTTGACTTACTGCATGTGGTTGAGGTTGTGATTAAAATGTCAAGAGTTTAGGCCCATGAAAAGCACTATCCTTCTGGCCAGGCAATCCAATTTTCTCCCTTAATAGCAAAATTATGTTTAAAAACACAGCCCTGTCTGACTTGTAGTTACACAGCTTTTGTGGGCATCATGAGTCATTTGTATTTGAGAACAACAATGCCACAGTGGTGCTGTGTCAAGTGTGGTGGATGCACAGATGACTGTAAAGGCCTGTGTACAATAAGCTCCTTATGTCACATAATGTGTAGCACCACTCAAGTCTGCTGCTGCAACTATCACCTCATGTGCTTTTCCTGCCCTAAGGCCTGCTGTTGCTGTTCAAAAAAGTTTATACCTTCCTTTATTTTGGTGCTGTATTGTTGCCTGTTTATAGCTAAAGTTTCCGAAGGGTTAACCAGTAGGTTGCACTTGATGAAATGCACCTTAAGACTGTCCTTCCAGAACATCCCAGAGTAGTGACGCCTCTCCTTCCTCTGTTCCTGTTTACTGCATAGGAGCTGCTTGGGATTTCACCCATTCTCCAGCCAACCATTCTGGGATCTGACCAATCACAGCTGGGTCTCTATTTTTAATGGCTCATTAGAGTCAACAAACTGAAGGCCTTAGTCATTGGTCAGTTTGTTATACCAGTTCACTTAAAGTAGGGTCTGAAGGTGCCTCTGGAATTTCTGTTTAACTTCTGTGGATGTGCCTTCTGTAAAATATGCAAGACTCAAACCCATCTAAGCAGCATGGTGAGCTTAATAACTTTGTATACTTTTAATTGAGTGGAGATTCATAGATGTAGAGTCAGAAGGGACCTTGTAGATCTTCTAGTCTGACCCCCTGCCATGGGCAGGAGAGAAAACCGTACTCAAATGACCCCAGCCAGGTAGGCATCAAGCCTCCTCTTAAAGACCCCCAGGGTAGGAGCCATCACCACTTCCCTTGGAAGTTGGATCCAGATCCTAGCTGCCCTGGCTGTGACATAGTGCCTTCTAATGTCTAGTCTAAACCTACTCTCTAGCCACTTACGATCGTTATTCGTTGTTGCTCCGGGAGGCGCTCGGGGGAACAAGGTCTCTCCCAAACCCCATTGGTCCCCCCTAGTAAGTTTATAGACAGCCGGTTCTGCCTCAGCCTTCTCTTGCAAAGGCTGAACAGGTTCAGGTCCCGTAGCCTCTTCTCATAGGGTCTGCCCTGCTGTCCCCGGATCATGTGAGTGGCCCTCCTTTAGACCCTCTCAATGTTGTCTACATCCCTCCTGAAGTGGGGCGCACAGAACTGGACACAGTACTCCATCTGTGGTCTGACCAGTGTCATATAGAGGGGGAGGATCACCTCCTTGGCCCTGGTTGAGGTGCATCTGTGGATGCAGGACAAGGTACAGTTTAGCCCTGACTGTGTTCTCGCATTGTTGGCCCCGGTTCATCTTGGAGTCAGCAATGACTCCAAGATCTCTTTATGCCACTGTGCTCTCAGGAAGGGGTTCCCCAGCCTATAGGTATGCTGCTGGTTCCTACTGCTGAAGTGCAGTACCCTGCACTTGTCAGTATTGAATCCCATCCTATTTTCATTTGCCCACCCCTGTAACCTGTCCAGGTCCTGCTGTAATCTGTCTTTCCCTTCTAGCATGCCCACCTCATGGGATCTTGATTCCATGTTGCCTGCTCACATTGTTAGCCTGCCAAAAGCCCTATTGGCTTTCTGGATGCAGATTGCTACCTCCCCATCAGTGCTGGTACAGTCATTCAAAACACTGCCGAGGTAAGTCAACTTACAAACACCTGGAAGTACAATTGCATCAGTAGACATAGAAAGAATACTAGTCTGTCTTCCAGTGGTGGTTGAAATGTAATCTCAGTTTTCCCCCAATTGATGTTTAGTTCATAATTAGTTGAAAGGCACCAAAACAGTTTACCAAGAGATGAAGATCTTCCCTGGAGTGGACTGTCATTGCATGGTCACTGGCATGTAGTTCCTGTATAGTTTACTTGGCAACCTTTGTCCCACTCCAACAGTATGGAGAGGCTAAATGAGCCTTCTGTATTTTGGAAGTGAATCCTGCCACACCTACCATCACAGAGCTGCCATGTGACTGACAGAAAATTTCTTGGACAGTTGAGCCCTTCCCTATGGCCCCAACATTGAGATCAGCTCACTGTGTCAAATTCTGTCACCAAATTGATAAAAGTTACATACAGGTCAAGCTCTTGCTCTTGGCACTTCTCCTGGATTTGCTGAGCAGCAAAAAATACTAGCAACCACTCCTTGACTGGCCTGGAACTTGCACTGCAATAAGTTTCCATTCTGTAATGATCAACAGCAGTGAGCTAAGAAATCCAAGAGAAGATTTTACCTATTGTAGCCAATAGAGAAATCCTCCTGTACATTCATACTGAACACCAATTCTACTATTGTCAGTCATTACTATAATTATTGTCCATTATTGTGTGAACCACATGTAAGAGTCACTATGGATGAGATGCTAAAAGATGTCTACAACCAGATCAGGTCCAGTCAGAATTTATTCCTTCTATGCCATGTATCGGGGAGTGCTGCTGGACAGCCTCAGAAGTGAATTAATTCTTTCAGTAATAGACATCAAGGTGATTGGCACCTATATGGCAAAGTAACAGGCACACATCTCACATCTCTTTAAGATTATAAGCAAAAAACACGTATTTGAGGAACTGCATGAAGCCATGTTATTTCTACTGAAATCTTAATTAGGACTGTGCAAAAGTAACAATTCAGACATCATTTTCAAATAATATGTTAACAGTAAGGATCTCAGTTGCCAAGGTAACAAGTCAGGTTCACTTGGTAAAAACACTTTTAGTTAATGAAATGATGAGGGAGAAAGAATGACAGATTCAATTGTTTCCTGAATTCCCCAAAATAAACCATCTCCAGTTTATGATCAGAAGGTAAGTGTGGTTTAGAGTTTGAATGGCAAGCTGCTTTAAATACATCATTTTTTTTAAATGTGGCAAACTGTAGACGCTGTAAAGCTTATCTATCCTGAGGATGTTTCCTGATTTAAAGGAAATTAACCCCAGAAACAATCACTATGTTTTAAATGACTGGTCTTCAGTAAGAACTGCTTTAGAGTTGTATGCGTCTTTGAATTCTTGAGCGTTCTTTTGAGGTCATATAGAGCCAGAGCTCGATTAGGAATGGTTTCATGGTATGCGATATTCAGGAAATGGAGTCCTCTAGGGATTAATGTTCTGAGGTTGGTGATTAATCTGTTCCAGAGTTTGTGTCTCAGTTCTTTTTCAGTCTTTTTCTAGAGGACTGGATCACACTGAGTGTGTGTTGTATAATAAATACCGGAGTGCAAGAGTTGTCAGCTGGGGGCATGCATATCCCTGGGGGTACTTGGGAAGGCCCTGGGGGTACACACACAGGTGGGCAGGGGCAGAGCGCCACCACCCACTACCCCACACTCGCCGCTGTGTCCAGCCACACACTGCCGCACCTCACCCCCGGCCACCAGAGGTATACTTATTTTAAAAGGTTGAAAATGCCTGCCATAGCAGGATCAGGCCTACTTCTGACACCATGTGATATGAGGGAAACAGAAATACATGCAGCCATAGTGTGGGTTGTAAACTGGCCTGCCCCCGGGAATTGTCCTTTCTTTATTACAGTCCCCCAAGTATAGCCATTCTAGTGGGTGTAGAGGGCCAGGGGTCAGTGATCGCTACACAAATATCTATCTAAATATTTAGTATCAAAGAGTAAGTTGCACAGTGTTCTGCAGAACAGTTTATAGCAATGTACTCAACAGATTCTGAATTCTTCCATATGGAAAAAATGTATTGGATTGAATTTCTAGCAAACCCATCAGACATTGCTGAAGACCAGTAGATAACAGCTCGAGATAGTGTAAGAGAGAGGCTCATTCCCTGCTGGTACCACTGGCAAACCTAAAATGTCTAGTACATGTAACTTGTGGCTCCAGTGTATTCTGGCATCAGGAAGGAAAAGTCTGGAGATTGCTGGGCATGTGGGAAAAGAGCAAGAAAGCAGGTAAAAGAACAGAGTGAAGCAAGGAAATGTAGAACAGGGCTATCCAACTCATAGTTGGCAGGTCACATGTGGCCAGTGAGGGATTTATTTGTGGTCCCCCAGGCTCCTACCTGGCCACGACTCCTCCATTGCTCTGTCTGCAATAGGAGATAAGGGCTCAAGGCTCCCCCTCCCTTCACTTTCTATTCCCACCTCTGGGGCAGTACAGGCCATGGCAGCATCCCAGAAAGCTAAGAAGGGCATTGGGGGTCTGCACACATGGCACTGTGTAGTGAGAGTACCTATGCATGATGCAGCAAGGTGCAGCACAGTTTGTAGGGGGAGGGAAGGGGGGACATCCACACACAGGGCAGTAAAGTACTGTCAGTGGAGGGCAGGGGGAAGAGGAAGCATCTGTGTGCAGCATGGTACAGGGGGGCAGTGCACCTACATGACATACAGCTCTGTGTGCATTTGGCCTGCACTTGTGAGGCCTGTGTGGCTTGTGGTCCCTAACTGGTTGCAAGGTGGACTGCCCTGGTATAGAAGCCTTTCCTGGCTTCTCCATCTAGACCCGGGTGTAATTGGCCACCATAAAACAGTCTCCATTTGACAGCAATTTCACTATACAGAGTATTGGAAACAAATGCCTCCCCCTTGTATTTCAGTGAGGAAGTAACTGTAGTCTCTGATTTGCAAATACTGATGTTTTGAAAATGGTAATGACCAGATGCTGCACAACAAAAACACAGTAGCCACTGTCTGATCTGTCTTGGAGTTTTGTATAAGAACCTGGAGAGAGATCCATTGAAAATGTGTGCTGTTTAGCATCCCAGTTGCAGAAAACTTAAAGCACAGCTTTATTGGTGATGATTACAATATCAGAAATGAACTGAATTACCTCGGGACACATTTTCAAGCCAGGGCGTAGTGGCTGTACCCAGAACATCACGCACACACTCACTGTGTGCCGTACCACCACTGCATCTCTTTACAAGCGTGATTCTCAAAGTTCCTTCTCTTATTGCCCCGTGCCCACTTTGGTGCTGCTTGCACTGCCACGAAGAAGCTACCAACCAAGTGCACAACTCCTGACAAGGAACCCCTTGTTTAAACAAACACACACTTTGTTTCCAAAAAACAGCTGCTGGAAATTGAAGCGGGCATTATATGCAAGGAAATACAGTAAGAACAGTTTCTGCTGCTTACCAGGTAAAAGTGAAAGTAAAGTCTGTGTGCCCTCCACAGAGAGCAGAACAATGAGGAGGTTTGGGTCCCGAGCTGCTGCTCCTCGCTTACTACAAGGAGGGTACATCTCCACTAGACATTTACTGCAGTTGACTAATTAGCTGAACAGTAAATGTCTCACATCTACACGTGCACAGCTGTTAGTCTGCCGTAAACTAATCTGCTCTGCAGCAGGATAGTACTTAGTAAATACAAGTACTATCCTGCTGTGGAGCAAAAAATTCTGCAGCAGTGCACATAGAGTCACTGCCCGGTCTGGCTGAGGCACAAGGGTGCTCCAGCCAGCCCCTCTGCAACACATTGAGGCAGGGAGAGCAGCCCCGAGCTAGCAGGCTGACTCCCTGGGCCTCCTGCCAGCTGGGGCTGCTCTGCCCTAGCTCAACATGGTGTGATCCCAAGTGCATGTGCAGACGCTTGCTCAGCAGCAATAAGCTCCAGGGCAATGAGTGCCAGGGATTATTGCTGTGCGTTAATAGGCACACATAAATACTCTTACTAAGATCTTTCTTTCTTCATTCTGCCTTTCAAGATCAAGGTATGTATCTTATTTGGGAGCATGTTGTATGTGAAAAATATGGTATGTTTAATAAATCACTCTTCAGGTCCATGACAGTAGCTGATAAGCTTGTCTCCCTGTCAGAATATCCCGTTAACTTGATGAAAGTGAAAATTGCTCCTACTGAAAAGACTAACTTTGAGAATTTGTTTCCCAAGAGTCCATACAAAATATTCCCAAGAGGTAACACTTGTTCATTTTGCTTTTGGAGAATAGGTTTTTTTTAGTGGTATAACATTGAGCACTATCCTGCTTCAAAGAAGTAGATTCTACTAGCCGTTTCTCTTTGAGAGCGAACATGACAATGTATATGCTGCTATTCATTGTGGATGGCATTCACACACACTTTCTAGCTGAACAAAACCTACATAACCTTCAAGATACAACAGGGAGCTGAAAGAATGAACTCTACCTCACGCCTAGGTGATGGGCCACTTCACATCAGCTTATCTAAACCAGAGAGCAGTGTCTAGGCACCTAATATATAAGGGTTTATGAGTCTGGAATAGTCTAGGTTTCGTTTAGGAGTCTGGAATAGTCTAGGTTTAGTCTAGGAGTCTGGCCATGCTACTCTGGCAACGAGTAGCCTGGCCAGAATCACATCTAGCCACACTGACTCCCAGACCTGCCCGGTCAGATACTCATTCATGGCTAGATCCACCAGAGGCACTCTTCAGTATGAGCGCTCGGGATAGAGGGTACAGTGGAATTCATGCATCTTGACCACTCTGTCACCAGACCCAGCATATCACAGTGTGCATGGGCTGCTAAAATATTACGTAAGGAGGGATAGCTTTTGGTTAAGATGATATAATAATTTAAGTATCTACTGACATAATTCTGTTTCTAACTGAACATTCTCCAGATATGGTAGAGAATTTTCTGCCAAATGAATAATGGGCTGTACTTTTCCTTGCATTATAGGGGAAAATGTCTGTCTTAAAGCTGTTGCTCTGCATCAGATATATTATTTTTATTATTTACTTATGTGTACAATGGTTATTGACTTATGCCCCAGTGAGGGCCCTGTTGTGTTCATTCCTGTACAAATATATAGGAAGTAAGATTTCATAGAAAGCTTGTGGTAAAGATGGGAACTGAGCAATGAGACAATAAGATGAATATCGTTTATGCCCTGTGTAGCTTTTAGATACAGTATCAGATCTTTGTAAGCCCAGCACTTGCTTTACTGGACTCTTTACAATATGATATACATATTAATAATTTTTTGTATTTGTAAAGTCCACTTGAAAAGACTTTTTGGCCGTGTTATTTTACTAGGGTTTTTTTGTTTTTGTTTTGTTTTTTATGCACTTGCATTTTTTTCCTACAAAGCACATTAATATATTCATTGAAAATGATTTATACATGACTGTAAATCAAATTTACAAATGATTTAAACCTTGATGTTTTAATCTGTTTTATTATCACGTATAAAGGTCTTAAAGCACATCTTTAAAAAAAAATCAAAGATTTTGTCCACTTCAGATGTGTGACAATTTAATAGATTCCTGGGGTCCGCTCTTCAAGGAGATGTTTGTAAAATTTAAGTTTTGCAATGCAGCAAAGGGGTAAAGAACATGTTTGGTTTTAAAGATAAACTTGGATTTTGAAATTAAGCACAGCAGGTAGGGAGGTCCTACACAGTTCATATTTGGGCACTGAAGCATATGCATTATAAGCACCAGCTTGAAGTAATGGTTGGCAGTATGAAAAAAATTTTGATCACATACAAGTTATCTAGCTAACACCCCACCTGCTTCTTTGGAAATGATCCTTTTTGAGTCTGAAAATGTATAAAAATTCAGTAAAAATTGGATATTTATTAATGTGAGCTACAGCAGAGCCTTGCAATAAAAGAATCAAGGCTTGTTTCTGCAAAGCCAATTATTTTCTAATACACACACACACACACACACACACACACACACACACACACACACACACACACACACACACACACACACACACACACACACACAACCATCCCCATTTCTGTTCGTTGTTTTGCAATGAATCTTTCTCTTCCCACATTGGATCCCCCTTGTAGTGACCAAATAGAAAGGGTTCACACTGCACTATCCTGTGTGCCTTGGTCATAATCCCTGGAGTATATTTATACATCTCCTAAAATACTTAAGGATTTGGGGCATATTTACTTTCTTATCCAGATAGAGGAATAATAGTTTTTTGGAACCAGAAATCTGTGCACTGGGCTTCAGGGATTTAGCCTGGTTATGCAGACCCACGAATACAACTATAGATTTGGCCATTTTAGTGGTGAGACTGATGTATAAGTAATATAACTGATGGAAAATGTTGTTGTTCCATACAGTCTGAAAAAGCCTTAGAGGCACTTTTAGATATTACTTTGAAGCATCAGGCATTCTGCATTAAAAGATCTTTCAGCACTTACTCAAGTCTCTTCTTACAGACCCTATTTCCCAGGTGTGTTTCATAACTTGAATCAAGGTCTACAGCCTCTGTACCTTTGTGGATCTCATGTTGGAGATGTCTAGATACATCCCAGTACAAGAGTATTTTATCTGTGTAAAACTGAATGTAACTTTCAGTAGAACAGATTAACAATTTCATTGTTTTAGCTTTTCAAATTAGTATTGGACTGAGTGAAGCCTTTTATTTTAACTAATTCTTTAACAGTTAAGATAGTTTTCTCATGGCTAAAGTGTATGCAGAATGGTTTTTTTCCCACTTAGAAATGAATTCTTTTATAAAGGTGGTACATAGAACATACCCTTTTTGCTGCATTTGTCTTAATGAAGTATATGATGATCCAGAATCTTGTGAAACAATTTGATCCAGAAATGAACCTCTTTTGTAAAATCATTCAACAGTAAAACCTGCAGCAATAATTAAATCTTATATCCATAATTTGTATTATTTTTTGTTGACACAGCTGCACGTTTTTAAGGATACACAGTCACCATTATAAGGGACTGTATTATCATGTCAAATGGCATGCATATTGGATGTGTGCACTATTTTGCGGAACAAAAGCATTCATTTTTGGAAAGAATGTTCAGTGTAGCACAATATTTGGCCTGATACTTTGGCAAAAGCCAGCTTAGACTTTACAGGATTTTACTAGGACAGGTATTTTACAGCAAGCTAAAAATAATGCATTATTTCTTTCAACAAAGCAAAAGAAATTAAGACTTTCAGAAGCTTAAAATATTAATAATCAATTGCAGTTCTATGTGTTTTTAGTAAGCCTGGGAAGGATACATTTATAATATTTTTCTGTACCATATTCTTACAATGTACAGTGAAAACAGAACATGGAAAAAGTTTCCTAATTATTATCTGAAACAAATCATGAAATAAGGGCCAGATTCTACAACCCTAATTTATGATGAACAGTCCTATGCCTGTGTCCTGTGGAGTTAATAAATCTGACATATAATTAAAGACTGGATTGTAATATGTGGGCATGCAAAAGTCAGATTAATGCACACCACCTCATTCTGGTGTGTTTTAGTTCCTGATGTTGCAACCTAATATTCTATATAGGTTTTTTATGTGATATATATTTGAGTTAAGTATTCTTTTACCCTCTCCTCTCACACTATTCAGATCCTTATACTTTCTTGTTACTGTTTTTGTAACATGAACATTTCTTTAATGGTGCCAGAAGCCACACAGTATTGAAGAAACACGGCCCATTTAATTGCGTTCATTTAATAATAAAACTGAGCACTTATTTTAGTAACACAGGCTTAGAAGCCTGCATCAGCCTTTTTTGCTTGTGTTCAGATTTTATTGGACACAAATATATTCTATAATATATTTTGAAACATTGACTTTTTATTTAAATAATTTTTATTTTAAAAAAGAGATAAGGGGAAAACACTGGAGGGAGAGGGGGAGATAAAAATATTTGGATAATGTTAATCAGGAGTCACTGAAAAGCTAAACTCCATAAGGCTCTTAAATAGGAAAGCATAACAGAAGAGCAAATGCCACACATGCAGTTCATTATGGGCTAACCCATTTGCTATTTTTCTTTACAGGAAGGCCTGGTTGAGTAAAGTCGGAAGTCCCAGTTCTCGGATAGCCCGAACAAACTTTTCTAATGAAAAGGAGATCACCAAGCTTGATTTTTCAGGATTTAACACCAGATATTAATGGAGAGAAAAATATTTAAGCAACAATTAATAATGCTTCAGCTGCATAATACTTTCTGTGGATCCATAAAACTATATGACATCTCTAGTGTACAACAGAAATAAAGAAGTGCTAAGTATAAGAATTCCCTATTTATATAATGCAGGAATGCTCATTTGCTGTGTTAGTAAAGATTGGCTTTGTGAAATTTCTAAAATGCCAATTAAAAATAATCTATTTCACTTACTTTGAGTGTTCTGTACAGAATAATTTAAGATCACTAGTACATACTAGTGCAAACTGAAATATGTAATACTTGACTGTATAGAACCTAATCTTTACCAAGTAAATATACTTATTTTATGCACAAAATAATGTAGCTATCTGTGATGTATTGAAGATGTTTACATACTTCTATTTTTTAACCAAGATCTCAGAATCATTTAATAATGTACTCTAAAAGCTATGAACTGTAAAGCTCTCTTATATTTGTAGCAATTAAAGCTGTAGCAAGCGCTCTGAAATAAATGCATGTTGCCTCATAAAATAAATGCATCTAGTCACCTCTGATTAAAAGTTTTCTATAATGAGGTCTGGTTAGTTGAGGTTATATGATAATGAGATGCATAGGCTTTTATTCGTAGGTCTCCAACTTCAGCCAAGGACAACACTGCCTAAGCATTATTTTCACTTAAATGTCTTTTTGGTGACTGTGACAGGAGTATTGCTACTGGAGCCTTTCTATTGGTGACTCCGCCCTCCTGTTATGGGCCAACCGTCTGCTTACTTGCTTGCCATGCCTTGATCTTGATTGATTGATTGATGTAATTAGCAGGAGGCTGCCCACTTTACGCACCCCAGTGCCAGGGGGCACTATCTGCTGCTCCTTTTCTTCCCCTACACTGTAGCCCAAGCCTCGCAGATGGTACTGACATGTTTTTGACCTGGGCCCTGCTGTGATTTGGCCCTCTCCTTGTCTTCTCTCAGGGGCTTCTCACTTCCCCGCCTTGCTCTGGGGCTGGGGTCAATGCACCCCAAATGCTGCGCCCTCTCTGGCACCAGGGTCCCCACACTACCGTGGAGCCCCTATGAGGCCTCCTACAACCTCCAGTAGCCTCACCCAGTCCTCCAGTTAAAACAGCAAACACAAAAGCACAAAGCCCCTGGGCTATAACATAAAAAGCTAAACCATCCGGCCAAACAACATTCAATCCCTACCCGGAAATACTCCAACCCATAGCAGCAATCAGGGGTTGCTCGTGTAGTCAGGGTTCTCCCCTCTGTCTGCACTAGCCAAACTCCTCCTCCCTTGGTCACCAGAGGGGAACTGCCCTCCTGGCCACATGCCTGGACTTAGCCAATTATATCATGTTAAGCACATGAACTTAATACTCATTCTTAAAGTTCAGCACTTGGATAAGTCTGCATAATTGGGGTCTAATTCTTATCTTATGTTCTTGGCAGACAGACCAAAAATAGTCAACACAGACTGTGTCTACATGAGATGCTGACTGCGTAGTAGCTCATTACTACTGCACAGTAGCATCACATGTCACAAAGCGTGACGCAACACTACTGCACAGTAGTAATGAGCTACAGCGCAGTCAGTGTCACCAAAAAGCCATTTGGCAACGCTACTGCGCAGTAACTCCAGTAACTCCAGTTACTGCACAGTCATTTAGTACGTGTGCATACTAAGTAATAAGTACTTGTGTATTTAGTATGCACATGTACTAAATGATTGCACAGTAATGACGACGCGATCAGCATTGCTTGTAGATGCAGCTACTGACTCTGAACAATCTCCTCAGTGCTAGAGGGGGTCCTTCCAAATCAAGATGCAGGAAGATCCACAGGGGCTGTGGTGAAGTTTCAATGCAACTTCTACTAGCTGCTCCAAGCACATTCAAGGGACATATGGAGTCAGTTTGAAGGAGTCTTGTTTTAGCTAAGGACATTACGTAACAGCACACTTAGGATTGTCTGTCATGTTCAGGACAAGATGTACATAGAAAGTTGTATTCCTGCCGGCTACCAGATTCATTTTCACTGGGTCTCTTATGTTTAAAGCACTAAAGATTTCATTCTAGTGTTTATAAGAGTTATTTATAAATGGTAGTTCAAACTACACATGGCTTTTGTGATTATACACAAGTGATCTTTGTTGGAGTCGTCATGAATAACCCTTGTTCAATTCAAATAGTAAACCCTAAAGTTCAAGTGTAATAGCATTTCAGCAGTGGATACATCCTGTCTGATAAGTATATCCTCCATTTCCAAGATCTAAATGATTTATAACTTCTATGACAATACCTGGTGTAAAAGACATCCAGTTCAAATCAAAAGCATTTTCTACTAGATTGCCTTGTTATTGTGATGAACAGGAATGGTCAAGAGAAGGTCAGAGAGCAGATGGGACAAGCTCAATATAAAACAAGAAGCCATAGATGAAATTAAGTTTCTGATTCTGAAACTGCAACCAGGTAGGAAACCTGTATACTCATAGGGACTCCTACAAACTTCAGCGGGGTTGTGCAGAAATGCAAGAGGCCTCCTATGTCAAGCTGTTTTGAAGCGTGGGACTTCATGGGCACTGGGGTTTGTCTTCTTGCGTCCAATGACAGATGCAGGCCTACAAATGGTGGCAATAGTGACAGAGAAGTAAGCAGACAGTAGCTGCTCTGAGGTAAATAGCTCCGTAGTGGGACTGGACTGCCTTCAGGAGATGTTTCTGGGAACTAGTGATTGGTGCTTGAGTGCTTGCCTAGTGCCTGGTGTGTGTATGCATGTGAGGTTTTTTTCCTGTGGGGTGTGTGTATGTTTTTTTCTCCTCCCTGAAGTGACTGATTGACCTGGCTTGCTCTTTGTAGGGCTTGCTTAGCTAAGTGAGGGGTGAAACTATATAAGGTGGCCTTATAAAAGGTGGCCCCCAGTGAAGAGAGGGTAGCAAACGAAGAGTTTGCCCAGGGAGTTCACCTGAGGAGAGAGCCAGGGAGCAGGAGACTGTGTGAGAGCATGGGCAAGGACCCTGGTATGGGTGTTTGGTGTGTGCATTCTTGTGTGGTTTTCTTCCCCACCTTCCTTTTTTTCCAACTCCTTTACAGCAAAGGAGGCACAAAAGGAACATGCATGGAGGAAAAAAGATTCAAATGTTGGCAGCACAAGTATCTACACTGCATTGCATCAAGAAAAAAGATTACTTGGACAGAAGTTACGAGAGACTGGAGCTAGAGAGGCCAAAGGGAAATAAGAAGTGGCAGCATGTGACTACTTGAATGAGGAGGACCCCTACATTTGAAGAGGAACAGACTGAAGTCCGCATCTGCTTTCAAGTATTCTTCAGTGGAACAGGTGAGAAAAAGGCAAAGGAGAGGATATATTCAGACATGATGCAGAGTACCCAGCAGGCAGGAAGTGCAAAGCCCTAGGGACAGGGGCTCTAAGACCACTTGAGGAAAGAAGGAAAAGAATCGTGTTGAGGATTGGTGACTCCCTTCTGTGGGGGCAGAGGCACCAATTTGCCATCTGGATTTGGGGTCCCAGGAGGTGTGCTGTCTTCCAGTAGCCTGAATTCAAGACATCAGAAAGAGACTGCCAAAGCTTATCCATCCTTCAGACCACTACCTCTTCCTGCTTGTCCATGTAGGCACAATGATGTTGCAAAGAACAACACTGAGCAGATCAGAGATGACTGTGGTGCTCTTGGCAAGAGAAGTAAGGAGCTTGGAGCACAAGTGGTGTTCTTATTGATTTACCCTGTGGAAGGCAAGGGCCCAGGCAGGGACCATTGCATCCTGGAAGTAAACACATGGCTGAGATGGTGATATCCATGTGAAGCCTTTGGATTCTTCAACAACAGGTAGATGTTCTGGGGAGGAGGACTGCTATCAAGAGATGGGATCCATCTAACCAGAACTGGAAAGAATATCTAGCCAACCTAGCAAGGAGGACTTTAAACTATGTTCATCAAAACCCTCCAGCAACAGAGCAAACAATCCAGAGGGGAAAGGGATCAAAGAAGCAACTCCACTTTTGGAAAGAGACCAAAGAACCATAGGATAGCAACAAGTGGCGCTAAAGGGAAGGAAGTAGGTCAAAATGCAAAATATGTCTGAGGTATGTATACAACTATGTGAAGTAGGGGAAATAAACAAGATGGAAGCTGCAGCCTGTGAAAAGAACTATGAGCTGATTGGTAACACAGACCTGTTGGGACAACTCTTACAACTGGCATGTCAAAATTGAGGGTTACACTTTGTTTTGGAAAGAGAGGGTTGGGAGAAAAGGTGGTGATGTCATTTTGTATGTCAAACACGTATTTGTTCCCTGGTTCAGGAGGAACACAACAGCGTAGCCAAATGCATTTGAGTGAAGATGATAGGTAAAGGATGCAGTACCAATATAATGATGGGAATTTATTATAGGCCACCAAATCAGGAGCAGTGTTCAATGAGGTGAAAAATCTATCCAAAAGGTATGGGATAGTATTGATTAGAGACTTCAGTTTTCTGGACATCTGCTGAAAGAGCTATGTACCCAAACATAAAACGTTGAGCCAGTTCCTAAGTTGTGGAGAACAAATTTCTGTTCCGGTGGGTGGAGGGTACATCTAGGGAATCATCTATCTTGGAGCTTGTCCAGTAGGGAAGAACTGTTGGAGGATATGAAGGTGATGCACAACTTGGAAAGAAGCAATCAAGATATGATAGATCCTGAGATCTGAGATGGGGAAAGCATGAGGTCAACAAAATTAGGACACTATATTTCAAAAAGGCAGATTTCATCCTACTCAAGAAATTAATACACATGGTGCTATGGGAAGGTGGCCTGCAGAATAAAGGCACCAAGGAGGGCTGGAAGCTTCTAAAGGGCAAAGTTTTGGAAGCCCAACAAGAAACAGTCCCAACATGATGGAAGCACAAGAGGAATGGCAAGAGACCAATGTGGCTGTACAAGGAGCTGCCAGCCAGACACCTAACAAGAATTATTTGAATAAGACAGGCAACAAGCTTAGGGGTGAAATAAGAGATAGTCACAGAGCTTTTGATGAGTCTGAATGAATTCAAGTCAGCAGAGCCTGATGCACTTCATCCTAGAGTATTGAAGGAACTGGCACAGGAGATCTCAGAGCCCTTGGGATGATCTACGTACCAGAGGACTGGAAAACAGCCAGTGTAATGCCCCTCTTTAAAAAAGGCAAAAAGGAGGACTCAGAGAACTACCAACAGATTAGCCTCACCTCAATACCTGAGAAGTTACTGGGGCATATCCTAAGGAAAACCATTCGCAAGCATCTAGAAGAGGAAAGGCTGATCATAAGAAGCCAGCATGGATTTACTAAGAACAAGTCATGTCAAACAAACTTGATCTCTCTCTTTGACACAGTGACTAATTGGGTGGATAAGGGAATGCTGTGAATATAGTGTATCTAGACTTCAGCAAGGCTTTTGACAAGTTCTCACTTTACTTTCTCATAAATAAATTGGAGAAATATGGGCTGGACAAAACTAAGGTGGACAGACAATTGGCTCAATAACTGCAAGCAAAGAGTAAGCAAAGAGCAATTATTAACAGATCCATGTCTAAATGGCAGGAGGTTTTGAGTGGAGTCCCACAGAGGTCTATGCTGGGCCCAGTGCTGTTCAACATGTTCATTAATTATTTGGATGCTAGCAGAGAAAGCTTTTTGATCAAGTTTGTAGGTGACATAACTGGAAAGGGCTGTGAACACATGGGAGGCTGGGAGTGCAATTCAAAGGCATCTGGACAGATTGGAAAGCTGGGCTGAATCTAACACGATGAAATTCAAAGCTGAGAAATG
The DNA here is from genome assembly GCF_052110815.1 of Crocodylus siamensis. NCBI lineage: Eukaryota > Metazoa > Chordata > Crocodylia > Crocodylidae > Crocodylus > Crocodylus siamensis. The sequence continues at coordinate 175,033,056 of NC_143395.1, forward strand.
CAAGGGGCTTTACTCAAAAAGAATAATAAAAAATACAAATATAAAATGTGTGACATCTGGCTAGATGACAGCACTATAGAGAAGGATCTGGGAGTCTTGGGAGTCTATATGAGTCTGCAGTGTGATGCAACAAAAAGCACATGCAGTTTTGGGATGCATCGATAGAAGCATTAGGTACGAGACTTGGGAGGCCATAATGCCTCTATACTCGGCACTGGTTTGTAGGGCTGTGCGAAGCTTCGGGTCCTGATTTGATTCAGAGGAGATTTGGAGGCCGAATCTCTGAATCCAAATTGAATCAGGAAACCAATAAAAAGGTCCAAATCGATTCAGAAAAGATTTGGAGAGATTTGAGTAGTCCCCGCTTGCTGCCACAGGGAGCTGGACCTGGACTCCATGCTGGTAAGTAGAGGTTGTGGGAGGGCCCCCATTAGGCACCATCCCCTGCCTGCTCCCCCTGTCCCCCTAAGTGCCCCTTGACTCCCTGCTCTCCCAGCCCCCCCATGGCTGCTCCACCTACCCCAGCTCTTTAAAAAAAAAAAAAGCCCCTATTCACTGGCTGCTTCCAGGTGGGGAGAGGGGGGCAATCCCTGCTGCCCCCCATTGCCTCATGCTGCATGGGGGGCTCTGCCACAAGCCCCCATCCCCCGTCCACTCTCCTAACCCCACCCCATGGCTGCCCCACCCACCCCAGTTCCCAGTTCTTTAAAAAAAACCAAAAAACCCCCACTCTGCTGCAGCAGTACACAGGGCTTCTGGGGGCTTGGTACAGAGTACCCCCAGGCAGCAGAGGGCAGTGAGGGGCAGCAGGGATCCCCCCTGCCTGGCAGGAACTGGTGAGTGTGGAGCTTCTTTTTTTTAAGAGCTGGGAGGCTAGGGCTGGGCAGGGCAGCCATTGACAGGGCTGGGGGAGTGGGCAGGGGATGGGGCCTGTCTGATTCAGAGATTTGGCTGATTCAGCGGCGGCCAAATCTCTGAATCAGATTCAGCCGAATCAATTCGAATCGCCAAATTGAATCACTGTCCCCCAAATCAAACAAATCTGAATCTGAATCGAATACTAGCCACTTTGCACAGGCCTACTGATTAGGTCTCACCTGGAGTACTGTGAGCCCCACATTTGGGCCCCACATTTTAAAAAGGACAGGTGACAAAGGGCTTGGAAAGCATAAGAGGGTCTGAAAGAGCTAGATATGTTCAGCTCAAGGAAAAGGTGCTTAAGAAGGGGACACAATAGCAGTCTTCAAATACTTGAAGGACTGTCACAAAGAGAGAGAACACTTTTTCTCTCTCGCTGCAGAGAGTAGGACGTGGACCAATGCAGCAAAGAAGGTTTAGATTGGATATTGGCAAAAACTTCTTCACTGTTAGAACAGTGAGACAGTGGAATAGATGGCCTAGGGGAGTGACGGACTCTCCATCACTGGAGATGTTCATAAAAAGGTTGGACAGCCACTGGTCAGGGATGATCTAGATCAGGGATGGGCAATTATTTCAGGCGGAGGGCTGCTTACTGAGTTTTGGCAGGCTATTGAAGGCCACATGACAGGCAGCCAGGGGCAGATAAATATTAATTTTCTAAATATTTTAGGGGCCCTGTGGGCTGGATAGAATGGCCTGGCAGGCCGCATCTGGCCCGCGGGCCTTATTTTGCCCACCCCTGATATAGATGTATCTATGCCTATGTTCTACTATGAGTATTTCCCATGCTTCTGAGCTTTGCTGGTTGCCGCATGGGGATGGGAGGGAATCCTGCTCCTCACCCCGTCTGTTCTGCTACATGTGTTGGGGGAGTGGGGCTAGGCTTTTTTTAAATGCATTGTGTGATAGCTGCAGCAAAATCTGGGGGTTTTGACTGGGGTGTGCTAGTGCTCCCACTGAGACTTATAGCCAGAGTTTCCTGACTAGAGGGTCTTGCCCCTCTGCTTGGAGACCTATTGACATATTTGTGGCTGGAAAGGAATATTACCCCATGGTCAGATTGATATGGACTGTGGGGGTTTTTGCCTTTTCTGAAGTGGGGGCACGGGATCTCTTGAGCGTATATTAACCAGCATTTACAGAAGCAAGACATTAAGTGTCACAATGCTCTAACCTGCCACACAGTCCCCCTGCTTTCATAGTTTCATAGTTTCATAGTAGCTAGAGTTGGAAGGGACCTAGGTAGATCATCTAGTCCGACCCCCTGCCTTAGCAGGAAAGAGCACCGGGGTCAGATGACCCCGGCAAGGTGCTCATCTAACTTCCTTTTAAAAATCCCCAGGCTAGGAGCCTGCACCACTTCCCCTGGAAGCTGGTTCCAGGCCCTAGCCGCCCTGACTGTGAAGTAGCGCCTCCTAATATCTAATCTAAACTTACCCTCCGCCAGTTTGTGACCATTATTCCTGGTCACTCCTGGCAGCGCACGGGGGAACAGGGACTCCCCCAATACCTGCTGATCCCCCCTGACCAGTTTGTAGCAGGCCACAAGGTCCCCCCTTAACCTTCTCTTGTGGAGGCTAAACAGGTTCAGGTCCCGTAGCCTCTCCTCATAAGGCCTGCCCTGCTGACCCCTGATCATACGAGTGGCCCTCCTCTGAACTCTTTCCATATTGTCCACGTCCCTCTTGAAGTGTGGCGCCCAGAACTGGACGCAGTACTCCAGCTGCGGCCTGACCAGTGCCGCATAGAGGGGGAGGATCACCTCCCTGGACTTGCTCGAGATGCATCTGTGGATGCATGACAGGGTACGATTGGCCTTCTTGACTGCCTCCCCACACTGCCGGCCCATGTTCATCGTGGAGTCAATGATGACTCCAAGATCCTTTTCCGTCTCCGTGCTGGCAAGAGGGGAGTTCCCCAACCTGTAAGTGTGGTGCCGGTTCTTCCTCCCCATGTGCAACACCTTGCACTTATCAGTGTTAAACCCCATCCTATTCTCATCCGCCCACCGTTGCAACCTGTCAAGGTCAGCTTGTAGCCTATTGCACCCTTCTAGTGCGCCCACATCCCCCCACATCTTAGTGTCATCAGCAAACTTGAACAGGGTGCTTTCTACCCCCTCATCCAAGTCACTGATGAAGATGTTGAACAGTGCGGGCCCGAGGACCGAGCCCTGCGGAACCCCACTGCCCACATCCTTCCAGGTCGAGAAGAACCCATCCACTACCACCCTCTGGGTGCGGCCCTCCAACCAGTTGGCGACCCATTTGACCGTGTGGGCATCGACACCACAGTCTCCCAGCTTTTTGATGAGGACAGGGTGAGAGACAGTGTCGAAAGCCTTCCGGAAGTCCAAAAAGACTACATCCACAGCAACCCCTGCGTCTAATGATTTGGTGACCTGATCGTAAAAGGCCACCAGGTTGGTCTGACAAGACCTGCCACTGATGAACCCATGTTGGTTGCCCCTGAGCATGCATTCCCCTGCAAGGCCCTCCTGGATGTGTGCCAGGATAATTTTTTCAAAGAGCTTACCCGGGATTGAGGTCAGACTAAATGGCCTGTAATTTCCCGGGTCCTCTTTTTTTCCCTTTTTGAAGATAGGGACCACATTGGCCCTCTTCCAGTCCTCCGGCACCTCGCCAGAGCACCACGAGTGCTCATAGAGCCGCGCCAGGGGTCCCGCAATGACCTCGGCCAGTTCCTGTAGAACCCTAGGGTGAAGATCGTCCGGACCAGCGGACTTGAACACGTCCAGCCTCTCCAGAAGTACCCTAACTAACTCCTCGCTAACCCTTGGCCCAGGCGTGTCTCTCTCGGGGCCCGAGGGGGGCCCAGCAGGGAGGTGGCTGAACTGGTCCCTACTTAGGAAGACAGAGGCAAAGAAATCGTTAAATATGTTAGCTTTGTCATCTGGCGTGATGACTAAGTTGCCCATCGTGTCCTGCAGGGGCCCCACATTACCCGGGACCCTCTTTTTACCCCCTATGTATTTGAAGAAGGACTTCTTATTGTCCTTAATCTGGGAAGCTAGTCCTATCTCCAACTCTGCCTTGGCCTTCCTGACTGCCCCCCTACATCCTCGGGCGACTGTAACATAGTCCTTCTTGGTGATGACCCCATCTCTCCATTGGGTATATGCCTCCCTTTTAGCAAGGAGACATTCCCGGATGCTCTTAGTGAGCCATGGGGGTTTATGTGCCCTCCTGCTCCCTTTGACCCTTGTTGGGATTACCTCCCTTTGGGCATGGAGGATTGTCTCCTTAAGGAGCAACCACTCACCTTCGACATCCGATTCCCTTCCCCTCTGGGTCCTCAGCGCTTCCCCAACGATCCTCCTTAGCTTGTTGAAGTCAGCCCTCCTAAAGTCTAGGGCTGTTGCCTTGCTGCAGCCCTTTGCCACCTTACGCTGGATGGTGAATTCCAGCAAGCGATGATCGCTGTCTCCCAGGTGGCCCATCACCCGCAGCCCCCTCACCAGGTCATCACCCGTGGCCAGCACCAGGTCCAACAAGGCGTCTCCCCTGGTGGGACTGTGCACCTCCTGGGTTAGATGGAGGTCCTGCACTCTGGCTAAGAACCGACGTGAGCGATCAGACTTGGCTGACTGCTCCTCCCAGCAGATGTCTGGGAAGTTCAGGTCCCCCATGATGACCACATCCTTAGCCCTCACTGCCTCTGTAAGCTGACCTACGAATTCCTGGTCGAGCTCTTCTCCCTGGTTGGGAGGTCTATAGTAGACTCCCACCGCTTTACCTGTGGCAGGTTAGGGTGTTGTGTTTCGTGTCAGGATTGATAGTAGTTTTACTAAGTGTTTAGATTATGGATTTGTATAGGATGGTTTGGATAGGGATGATCCTGCCTCAGGCAGGGGATTAAACTAGATGACCTCTGGAAGTCTCTTCTAGTCCTATTTCTTTATGATTTGTATGATAACAATAGTAACCATAGCAAGAGAAAAGTCACATGCTGCTACTAGAAAACTAGATTATAAGGGCAAAATCAAGAAATAGTCCAGGAAAATGGGAAAGGTGGGTAGAAAGTTAAGAAAAGGAAGTCTGGAGGGAATGGAAAAATCCAATAAGAAATCTGAAAAAACAGTACTGAAGCCAAAGTATCCTATGCCATGAAGTGAGCTCATTTGTTCACAGCTAATTCTTCATTCAAGCCAGACCCAGTATTGAAATAAGATAGTAATCATACTTTAAGCTGTATTTAACACCAAAGAGTTTATGTATTTCTAGAAAACTGGCACCCTGTACTATAGCTTTAGAGGAAATGTGCATTTCACTTACCGTTCATTAGTGCAAAACATTTATAGTTCAGCATCTCCAACTCTTGTCTAAACCAAGTTTTAATATACTCCATTGCAATCAGTCTTTATGGTCCTTTTTCAAATACCCAGTTTAGAGCTTAGACTCTGTACATGTGTATGCATGTAGGTAAAAAAACACATACAGATACTTGATTTGCACATGCAAACTGATAGTGATGCATGCATTACATATGTGCAAGTACAGGCATATAGAACTTTGAATATCTGGTCAAAGTTATCAGCAGTAATAGGCAGATAGGGTTTGGTTCCAACTTCCCTGGATTGTGTTATTTAAATGTAACCCTACTCTCTGACTGGTGGCAGTGGATCCTGGCACTGAACTGGGATTTGATAGACTTTTGCAGTCTGCATCCATAAAATTAATGGAAGCTCCCGAGTCCACCATTGCCCATTCCACACGGTCTTTCATAGTTGGGTGGGAAAGCTGGAGGGGAAACTGGAGTGGGGAGGGCTGTAGGACTGATCCTCCTAGTTTCCTGGGGGGCATAGACAAGAATGCTGAGGTTGAGGCAGGTTCCCTGTGCTTAACTGGACAGTGATTTACCCAATGACCAACACCCCTACAGTGTAAACATCAGTCCTGTGTCTGCCATTGCTCTTTTTCCTCTCGTGACAGGAGAGTCCTTGTTGTGTTCACTTGCATGGGTTCAGGCTACTCCTCTGCCACTAGTGTGGGTTCAGGCTGACAGTGGTATCCTGGGGCTGCTGTGGCGGGGCAGAGATCTAGCATTCCTGGGATGAACAGCCCCTTTCTAGGCACCACTGAATTAGCTGGAGATCAGAGAAAATACATATATCAATAAGGGTCTCTAGATTCTGAGGCAGTTGGATTCATGCAAGCTCATCTTTTAACCTCCTCATTCAGCCACTAGTGGAAATGGTACCACTGTACCACTTCATTCCACTGGGTCTCTGCCACCAACCACTGCAATTCAGCAGTACAGGTGGCCCCAGACTGCTGCCCCGGTTAAGGGTCTGAAGGGCTATTTTTGCTGAGCACTTCAAGTAAGGGTTACCATAAAGGACTTTCATGGCCCTTACATAGTCCTCATAGTTATCAAACGAAGGGCCTAGTGGGGAGAGGCATCTTGGGTGCACAGGTTTGGCAAGGGCAGACAGCCATGCAAGGTAGCATCCTGCTTCAGGAGTGTTCCCAGCTGTGTCTGCAGGGAGGCAGTCAGCTCACACAGGTGGTTCACCTGGGCCTGCAGGTCAGGAGGGGGTAACAGTGAGAGGCCAGTCAAGCTGTAAGGGACCAGGGCATAGGTGGTCTTGCCTAATGGTTAGGTTGCCAAAGGAAGGCAGGGTCGGGGCCTATGTTGGAGGGGAGGAGCCAGATACCGAAGCCAGAGGAACAGCCCAGGTCAGGATCTGGGGGTCAGATGCCAAGTACCAATTTGGGGGGCAATTCACAGGGTGAAACCAAAAACAAAGCTGAAGTGGGATCAGAAGCCAGGAAACAGAACTGCAGGGAAATCCAAAATCAAAGTTAACCCCCCCACCAAAAAATAGGGTCAGGAACCAGGAGAACCAGAGCGCAGAAACCAGGAGGCTTGCACAGCAGAACTGCTGACTGGCCTGCAGACCCAGGGCCCCAGCTGGTGCTAAAGGGATAGGCGGTACTCCCAGCAGCCAGTCGGGATGCTTGCAGAGTTCATTAGCTCAACTGGGGTTGGAAAAAGAACACATCCGGGAGGCTTTAAGAGTCTGGCTTCCAAATTCCAATGCTTCTGAGCCTTGTTTAGGAACTTGGATACATAACATGTTTTAGTTATTTATGAAATTATGAACACTGTGCAAAAATATGTCCCTGAAAATATATTTCAGGATTTTAATATTTTCTTTCACCCTAAGTGATCCAGCCCTAGAAAAGAGAAAAGACCTTTTTGCTGTAATAATCACATACTACTGTATTATTTTCTGCAAGTATCAAATATAAACAAAATGAGTGGAATGGGGTACACAGACCCTATTATTTTACCTGTCACCAACATCTTTAGGCAAGCAACCTAGCTAAGAACAGACAGTCAAAAAGCTTGAGGCTGAATCAATTAAATCTTTGCAGGTTAGTCTAAACTGAGTAGATTGGACCAATAAGCAAGTGTACAGACACTCACTGTTGATTCTGGAAATGCAGCCACATGCCTGCAGTGGCTCAGGCCAGAAGCCAGGGGGCACTACGGCATGCTTCCCTGCGAGGCTGGAGCAGACAGCTTGGGCCAAGGCTAGCCTGCCTAACTTGCAAGGGGTGGTTGTGCGGGAGGTACAAATCATCATGGGATGCTGGAGGACTGAGTTAACTTGAACCTGAAGGGGATCTGGGACAGAAGTTCAGTAAACCAATTTAACTTAAATCAGTTCAGTCTGATACTACATCCACCCAGGTTTATCTAAACCCATTTTGGCCATTTTGAAAGCAGTTGATGTGCACTGAGCTTCTGTTCTGTTATAGGTTTGAATCACTTTCCAATCACTTATACTGGTTAATGTGTAATTACTGTCCCTAACCCACATGGTCACAGCCCCCCATATCAATATACAGTACATATTGGTTCCTTAATTATCTAATGCCTGTATTGCCTGAAGATTCCAGATGTTCCCATAAACCAGTGGTCCTCAACCTCAGTAAACTCAAGAGACCCCTTGGAACATTCCAGCTATTAGTTTTCACTTGCTTTTGGGCTATGGTAAAATAATAGCACTATTCTTTTGTTGTTGTAAAGAACAACAGCAGTAGGTCTGAATGTTTTTTGACTCCATGGAGTCCAATTGAAATCTATGGGTTTATCTTGTGAGTTGTGTAGGTGTTTGCACACCTACCAGGGTATCAATTTTGTGCACCCCATGGCAACCTTAAAAGGATTTCATGGCACCGCAAGATGCCACTTTGATTGAGAATCACTGTCCTAAACCTTCAGAAATGTGGAGCTGTACTGTATATAAAACACTAAAGGAAGCTTGCTAAATGCATCAGTCAAAAGGTTATTGAAAAGAGCATTGACCTCAAGGAACCAAAGAAATCGGAAACAGTTAAGAGGCCCGGAAAATTATGGCCAATTGGTTAATTAGTGAATCAAAACAGTAAACTGAGGCTCTTTATGTCTATGGTGTTCATGGGCTTAGGATCATTCTCAGTTATAAAAGATCTTTGTTACTCAGTTTGTTAGAAAAAAAATACTGTGTGTGGCAAGAAATGTCATTTATTTTAGCCAGATTCTAAACTGAGTTATTGACGTAAATGGCACAGTTCTTTTACATCAATAGAAGCCTGATTCAGATCTAGACAATCAAACTCTAAATGTGAAACCTCTTTGGTACCTACTAAAAACAAGATTTTTTTTCATTCTCTCCCCTCCTTTATGTGACATAACATAACAAATTTAAACTAACTGTGAGGAAGGGTTTAGGGTAGAATCATAGAAATGAAGGGCTGGAAGGGACCCTGAAAGATAATCAAGTCCAAGCCCCCTGCGCTGGGCAGGAATACTGCTGAGATTACCTTGGGTTCAGTGAGAACAGGCTTTCTCTTCAGCTTCATTCTCTTCTGCCCAGGTATAATCTGAGTCATTGGGTTGCTTAGCATATATCAGGGACAGGCAGAATAATCCAATGTGCATTTCCTTCTAGATTTTGAAAGGTGCTCAGATATGATGGTGATGAATGCCGTATAAACAATCAGCTAAAGATACATTAGGAGCAGGCTTCTCAAAAGCATTCAGCATTAGCCTAACTCTGCCCCCCATGACTGCCATGGTGTATTACCTTTGACTTCAGTGAGAGCTGCTAGGTCAACACTGAATGCTTTTGAGATTCCCCCCTCACATAAGTGTTGGAGTCTGGATGTTAGGGGCTTCGCTGTTGCCACTCAGTGCTGGGACACTGCAGCAGAAATATAAACTCTAAATGTGTAAATGGTATTGAGACTTCCAATACTAAGATACTTTGCTATACTTGATTAGAGGATCATAAAGTATATTAATATATTTATTAAAGTATACCAATTTATTTTTATAATAAAAACTTGTAATAACTTTGTGGCTAGTTTCTGTCATGCCATTAACTGAATGTGTGGCCAGGTGCACTTCCTGGGTGGGAGACCCATCACCTCACCCATGATCCTGGGCTCCCCCTGCATTGGTGATAAGACATAATGGGATCTGATGCATGATCCCACAATCACACCTCCTGCCATGCATATGTGGAATGGCAGGAGGCATGATTGTGTGTCAGATCCCATTGTGTATTTACCTGTATGTCTGTCAGGGACCTAAAACACCCACCTGAATTATTGTACAACCCACTTCAAACACTCAGGTAAATGAAAGCTCTCTCTCATTGCAGAGAACATACACCAGTCAGTAGGTAAATGTTATGGGGCTGTTCAGGTTGGAAGTGGGAACAGAGATCTGAGGTTGTATAGACAGAGGAAAAACAATGCTGGGACATGTTAGTGGGGAAGAGGCAAAGCAAAATGTTAAATGATGCACCAGTCAGGTAGCCAGGTCAGCAAGACAGTGGTCACATCTACACATGCCATTAATGCCCAGAAAGCTTACTGCTCAGTAAGCTTTCCCTGGCAGCATGTCTACACATGCTCCAATTGGGAGCTACTTTTCTCCCAAGGGGAGCAGTTCAGTTCAGGGCTTCTCCAGCCCTGCTGTCCCACTCTACATCAGCCAGGGGGAGCTCCAGGCTCCCCTGGGTGCCAGCCCTAGGCTGGCAGAGAGCACCAGAGTCAGGGCCTGGTCGGGGGGGAGGGGGGGGTCTATCTCACCTTAATGTCAGGTGCCCCGCAGCCCCATGCCCAATCTGTGGATTGGGGCATGGGGCAGGGAAAATGGGCCATCCCACAGCTGCTGCTTCCCAACCACCTGCCCCAATCAGCTGATTGGAGTGGAGAGCTGGGAAACAGTCCCCACCCCCACTGCTGTTTCCCAGTCTCCTGTCCCAGTCGGCCACTGGGGCAGCTGGCAGTGAGCCTCCAGCTGGGAGGGGGGTTCCCCATTTAGCCAGGGATAGCCAGAAGCTGTCCCAATGGTGGGGCGGCTAGCAGCTATCCCCCAGCTGGGTGGGGAATCCTTGCTCAGCCTCCTGGCCACCCCTGGCTGAGCAGGAGTTCCCTGCCCAGCTGGGGGCCCACGGCTAGCTGACTCACCAGCAGGACAGCTCCCACCCAGCCCCTGGATAAGCAGGGAAGGAAATGCTCCCCACTGCTAGCACTGTTCAGCTTCCTGCTCCTGCGGGGAGCCAGAAATCCCACAGTGCCAGAAAGGGGAAAGCGGGGGAGCAGAGAGGGACCCAGACCCCCATGCTGATAGGCTCCCAGCTCCTGGGGGGAGCCAGGAGCTGAGCAGTGCCAGGACCAGGTTCCCTGCTGGTGTGGCTGACTGGGAACAAATTTGACAAGCCCTACTACACAGTATCTACTGCTCAGTTAGTTTAGTACTTGTATTTATAGAGACTGGCTAACTGCACAATAGACAAATTTACTGCACAGTAGCTGATGAACACGGCTACTAGGTGATGCTTTACTGTGCAACAGATTAGTCTACTGCATAGTAAAGCATCTCGTGTAGACACACCCAGTAGGGGCTGGATTTTCAGAAATGCTGCATGTGAATAACTTTACCTGAAGTCAATGGGAGCTGCTGGTGGTCAGCATTACAGCTTTCCCTCGCGAACCGCAGGGATTAGGTTCCAAAAAGTTCCCGTGGTTGGCAAAACCACGGTTGGTAAAACTAAAGGCTTATGGGGAAAATGGGGTTAGAGGCTTGAACACTGTACAGTATAGCGTATAAAAATCATTTTTACTTACCTTTAATACACGGGGTGGTCAACCGGGCATAGGTGTACCCCTAGGGGTATTTAGACAGGTTATAGGGGGTATGTGCTAGTGGGTGGAGACAGAACATGCCCAGGGTGCAGAGGCAGCGTCTCCCCCAGTGCATTCGCCTCTTGGGGCCAGGAGCTGCAGGCCCCAGCGGGGAGCAGGTTGGCTGTGGTTGGCTTGTCTGGGGGAGGGCCATTGCCCTCAGTGCAGCCCCATGTGCAGGAGGTGCATTGCCGAGTTGAGCAGTGGCTGGTGAGGAGATCCCCATGTCTCTTTTCTGCTCGCTGCTGCATCGGGTCACGGGTGAGGGAAGCAGGGTGACAGGGAACAGCAGGCCCGCTCCCCACTGCAACCCACCACCCTGCTTCCCTCCCTTGCGACCCAACGCGGCAGGGAGCAGAGAAGCTGCGCAGGGATCTCCTCTCCTGCCACTGTTCACCCCAGCAACGCGCCTCCTGTGCCTACTGCTGGTTGGAGGGGTGCAGCCCTGTGCTGCTGCCCTCAGTGTAGCCCCATGTGTAGGAGGCACATCACCAGGGCAGCAGCAGGTGAGATCCCTCTGTGGCTTCTCTGTTCCCCGCCGCACCGGGTTGCAGGGGAGAGAAGTAGGGCAGCAGGGAACAGCAGCGAGTGGGCCTGCTGTCCCCTGCCACTGTGGGTAGGGCAGCCCGCCACCATGTGCACCTCTGGCAGGGCTGGGGGCCACCTTTGGCTGGGGGAGCAGGAGCTATGGGGGGGAGGAGTAGAGGCACGAGCAGGGCCAGGGGGTTGATAGGCTGATACATGGCCACAGAAAACCGTGGTTACTCAGAATTGTATACCGTGGTAGCCAAAATTGTATACAGAATATTAACCACGGATACTCAAAACTGTAGTTGGCAAAACTGTGGTTGGCGAGGGAAACCTGTATTGAAATTTAGGCCTGGGTTTCAAAAAATGAGCAGCAGGAGCAAAAACAGTGGTATTCAAGAACTAGTTGGAGAAGAAGGCCTCAACATGAGCAGCTTAAAGTAATTCTTGAGTCTGAGAAGACATTTTTCTGGAGGAAAGCCACAGGAAATATGTTGGAAGCAGAAATGGAGGGGCCAGCATGGAGTATAAATTTTTAAAAAGGCAAGCTCTAATAAAGGACAGAGGCATCTTGGTGTTCTGGACATATCTGTAGCTACTCAAGGCTTATTATGAGGTCCTTGTAACTACTATAATCTATCACTGATATTTTGTAGTGGCTCTACTCTCCAGTTCAGACACAACTAGGATCATAACATTGCCAAGCAAACATGACCTAAGTGTATAACTTATGCACTACTGGATGACTGTTTGGGGATATTTTCAGCACCCAGCAGGAAAATGCAGAATGCTGGCCCAATTGTGCATCTGTGAGATGAAGATGGTGTTATAACTGTAACATAGTTTATTTATCAGAAATGTCTGCATTTATGCTGGCTGGGAAATAGGCAGCCATAAAATTCTGCAGATTAAGTTAAAACCCATTAATGAGGCACCATGTAACTTAGAGGGAAAGGCGGAAAAAACCTATTCAGTTATCTAAGTTTGCTGACACTTTCAAAACAAAATGATGACTAAATAGTAATGTGTACTCAAAACAATGAGTGATATAGCAGGATGAATAGGACTTTAGGCACTATTTATCACAGTTAAGCCATAGCCTGAATACCATAATGCTGATTACTTAAATTCATTATTCAGGCAGTATAATCTAGCAGGCAGTAATGTGCCTGTGAGAAAGAAGACTATTCTGTCATTTTAAACTGTGAGTTGCAGGCACAAAGTGATTTACAAGATCACACTTTTTCTGATTCCCCAGCTATATAGTGATTACATCTATAATTATTGTTATTTGTCTTAACTGAGGTGCACTAGGCTGGTTTTATGTTCCACTTTCAAAGAGCATTTAGTTAAAAGAATAAAAGTCACAGCTTTGACAAAAGGCCCCTCTTCTACCTTCGGTCTTTCAGTAAAGTCATAATTTTGACTTGGCGTTGACTGAAATTCTCATGAACCGTAAATATACCTTTCCCCATTCCAGGAGCTGAGGTTGGCAGGTATCCCAACAACCTGTTGTACATGGACTGCCTCCAGCTCCCAAATCTGTCTCTAATAAGTAAGACTAGAAATTATAATAATACCTTGCACCCAGTCCCCAAAGTGCTTCACAGATGTGGATACATGTCATTTCCCCTACTTAACATATGTGGAAACTGAGGCACTATACCTCTGTGTAGTTCTCCTGAGGTAAATAGGACACTGTTGAGGCAATAGAGCCTACATTAGTCAATATTCTGTAAGGACAAGTCAGAGGCAGAGCTGGAAACAAAACCAAGATGTCTTGATTCAACTGCTTTACATATGGAATCAGTGGAAATGCAAGAAAATCACCATGGAAATGAAAGAAATGACAAAGATATAAATACAAGCCTTGTTTCCACAGCCTAGGAATGCACAAGGCATATACCAGTTATTCTCAACCAGGGTGCCAGGGCACCCTGGGATGCCTTACGATCCTTTCAAGAGTGACATGCAGTGATGGTGCTGTTAGGTGTTGCAAATGTGATTCATAAGATAGACCTAGACATTTCAAATTTGAATCTGTACTGATTCTCAGCTCTTTGCAACAGAAAAATTGCTCTATTTTTTCCACAGTCAGAAAACTAATGAAAACTAAAAGCAGATGTTTTCTGAAGAGTGCCTTTTAAAAAAAGGTTAATAACCACTGGCATATACCTTTGGTTCCTTTCTAGTGACTCCAGCTTTGTACTTGAGAGATTATTCTTCTGTTAGGAAAGGATACATGATCATTCATTTTCCACATTATTGGACCTCAGTCCTAGCAGTGCCCTGAGCAGATGATGCCAGCTCAGTACTAAAACATATATGATGATTTAATGTAAAAAAACCACATTATATACGCAACTTTGAAGTAAGCTTTCACAGCGATGTGACAGAGGAAAAGCCCAGTACAGTACTGATCTACAGAACGTTTCTTTTGAAATTACAATTGCTTTATGAACACTGATCATTCTAGAAGCAGGGAGTTACCCAGACAAGATAGTAGAAAACAAGAAACAAAAGCTTGTGGGTTTCTGGGCTGAGCGTGTGAAGGCACCTTTGCAACATATACATCCCGAGCCATATTCTGTTGTATGTATTTGGCATGCGAGTGGAATAGAATGCAAATCTGTTATACCCTACTTGAGTCCCTGAAAACTGTAAAACAAAAGGTGGGTGGGTCTTGCTCTTCCTTGCTGCTTTTTTATGACTCAGTCTCATGGGTAAGATTATGGCAGTTAAAAAAGCAGCAGCATGAATGGATTTTCCGGTACGCAGGCAACATGGAGTAAGTCTATTTGCATAGCTAGTAGATGGAATAGAATCTATTGCTTTGGAAATAAAGGCCCAGTTTCAACCTTAATTCTTTCAATAATCTTAAGGTTATGTCTCCACCTACATGGAGCTGCTCAAAGGATCGGGGCCTTAGAAGAAATAGGGGCTGATTGAGTGAGAATTGCAAAACCAGTTTCACATCTTGTGACCCCTGTGCTCTCCTGGCTAGCCCTGTGGGGTGTTTCATAGAGCAAATGCAATGTGAGCAGAAGCCTGCATTAGTTTTGAGAATTTCAGATTGGTCTGAAACATGAATGTGACGCTAAGAACTATTTCAGTGCTTGATGTAAAGGCCAATGAATTGTTTTTGTATTACAGCTGCAAAAATATCATCAGGTTAAACACAGAGGGAGAATGCAGCTGTCACTGACACCTGTGTAACCTTTTAAACTTCATTGTAGCAGGGCAAACTTTAGCCTTCACCTTCCACTTGTAGCTACTGGTGTGATTTGTCCCTAAAACCATTTCTTTCTGTTCATTAGTTCTGCACATCACCTCCATCATCCAGTAGCAGGAAAATAAGTTAGTAAAGGGCAACAAATCAAACCCCTGCAATAAGCCATCTGCCTTCAGTCTATCTGGAGTTATACTGCTCAGCAGCTGATTAACTTGCAACTGAGCCCTTCACTTGTTGTTTGCCATTATGCTCCGTTAATATAATGTTTTTATAGTTGTGACAATCAAACATGTCCTTTTGGTGATACCTTTTATTTGACCAGCTGTGTATTTGGGAGAGAAGTTAGACAAAATGCCCCTCCTCGGGTCTGGAAAAAGAAGCAAATTCATCCTACGCTAAATATCAGATAAAACAACAGTTTGTGATTAACTCCATATGTAAATAAAACCAGTCATTTAGTGGAGTGGAGGAGGGCTGTAAACTAGGAGCAAAGCAACACTATGAGAAGTTGCTTCAAAACAGGAGAAGTGCAGTTGAATAGATAGCAGAATTATGTAGAAGAATAAGACCAAAAGGGGAAAAGGTCATTATTTCTCTTCTAACATAGAAGTTAAAAGAGACCCCAGTTTAATTATAATAAACGGTGAAACCGTTATCTATATTTACTATATAGAGTTTAGTACCTAGTAACATTATGAATTTTTGTTCTCAGGGCCATCTTCTGAAGGTGTTTGGTAGGTTTCCTTTGTGTAGAATTACTGCGAGATCAGAAATGAAGTGCTTGTTCTCTGAAAAGTGTTCTCCCTCACGTCATTGGGTGTTTCTGTCCTTTATCAGTCTTCTGCAATGCTTTATTCTGGAGCATAGTGCTTTTTTTTTTTTTTCACCCACCTAGTTTCCATGAGGGCATTTGGTGCCTCAGATAAAATATACCCTGTCCTGTAACAGACACATATGATCTGTGGATTCTGATGGTTTCATTGCATGAAGTGTTGATTTTGGTGGCAATGGAGATGTACAATTTATACCGTTGGGGTTTGTGCAGTTGGCAGGGAATCCAAATTAAGTACATACCATATGTCCACAGCTGGTCATCAAAGGAAAGGAAAACACACAGGAAATCAGGGAGTATTTAATATCTAGTTTCCTTTTTTAACTCTGATATTTCTATTGATTTATTTGCAGTTTTTCAAAACAGTTCCTCTTATTGAGTGATGAGATTTAAAAAAATGTTAATGTGTTACTCTGATAAAAAGCAATTTAGTTTTGCTTAATGCCAGTTCAGCCCCAAACAATAACTACCCTATGTACTCAAATCCAAGATGAGGTTTGTTTCCTTGTTTAACATGGAGAGAAAAAAAGTGCCTTGTCTTGGATTTGAGTACCAGGGCTGGGGCCAGAGCTGCCACCACTGCTGCTGCCTGGGCAGGGCCAGGGTGGCTCAAGGTGACTTGTGTGGGGGGGAAGGGGGCATGCAGGGGGGAAGCACAAGGAAGTCTGTGGAGCAGCCAGGGATCTGCTGTGGCTCTAGCTCCAGTCCTGACTCAGCCAGGAGCCAGTACTGCCACCACTGCTACCTGGCAGGGACCAGAGCTGGAGCTGGAGTCAGAGCTGGAGCACTGGAGCCACCACATAGGTTAAGCAGCAGAGGGAGGGGTAAGCAATAGGAGGAGGCAAGTGCTGGGGGGAATCAGGTGTCAAGGGGCCAGGCATCAGGTGGGGGCAGGCACCATGGAGTGGGGAGAAAGGTAGCAGGCGGCAGCCACCAGGGGCAGGGGCAGGTGCTGGGAATTGTAGACACCAGCGGGGTAAATGGTGGGGGTGCAATGGGGACAAGGGGTGGGGATCAGGCTGCCTACCCCCCCACTGCTTATTTCCCTGCCACTGCTCTTCTCCTTGCAGTGGTGGGAGGGATGAATTTAAGATGACACACCAAAATTAGATTTTAGACACGGAAATTATAACAAATGTATCATTTGCCCCAAGTTTCTACTCTAACTATTGGGGGTGGGGGGATTTTAAATTCAAAGTCATCCTGGATTCAAGTAAATATGGTGTATTATTTTGGTCCCCATTTCACTCCTTAAAGGAAAAGATAAGAGATACAGTTGTAATTTGTACCATGCTCTGAAGGTTGCCATACCCAAGTTTTGGAGTAAGGAAGAACTTGGGGTTCTCCAGTAAGAATGTTGCTAAGGTATTGTATCTAAGGAATGTTAGCATGACTCTGTTGGCCATTAGCTACTACAACCCAAAACTGAAGTACACAAAAAGAAAAACCCAACAATTGCTGAGATGCAAGAATTCAAAAATTAAGGAATTAGAAAGATGAAAATAAATGATGCAGTTCATAAAAAAAATCAGCTGTATGGATATTTAACAGCTGAAAACTGTGATGACTACAACAGAGGAGATACGAGGGCAATCATCTTCAGGGAAGGACATCAAAATAGAATTCATATGTGAACATCAGAAGCATAAGCTTTAGTTAAGAGAGTAAACTTAAAGAAAATAAGCAGGGCCTAAAAGCTACAGCTATATGATAAATTACATGGGATAAAAGTCTTGCTAATAAATGACCTGAAGCAACCAATTAAACATATATAATGAAAACAAATATTCAGCAAAGAAAACAATGCTACAGCTAGCTAGTAAAGAATACATAAATAATTTTTCAAATTACTCAGTTTTTAGTGTCTATTTACCAGACCTTAATGTCAACCCTTATCAATCCTGGACTATCAAATTATATGCATATAGTTGTTATACAACATTAGTATCCATAGATTAGATTGCATGTGGCTTTGATTGCTTCACCTGTGTTCTGCCTACTAATTCATCTCTGCTGGAACCACTGCATCCCATTTCAAACCTCAGAGCTCCTTTCAGATACTCTGCCAGAGAGATTTGTTTTCACTCCAGCATGAAATTTCACCTCTTTTTCAACTCTCATTTTTGTCCACCAAAGACCTATGCAGGTAAGCATATAAAACCTGAAATTTCAAGTGAATCAGTGTGAAAATAGCACCAATAAACAGCTTCAAAGAAGTTCTAAATTTTTCATTCAAAATACATGACTGAACCCAAATCCAGGATGGCTAGGATTAGGGTTTCATGGGCATTAGTTTTAATTGGCTTGCTTGGCTTAATGGAGTCATCCTAAGCATGTGCCGATAAGTCCTTTATGCCAAATATAAACATGGATTTTTTACCCATAAGCATTTTACAAATGACAGTAACATTTATTATCATTATCCCCATTTTACAGGTGGGAGACTGGCATGTGGAGGTCAAATGGTGACTCAGTGACAAAGCTGGAAGAAAAAGGTAGGTCTCCAGTATTCTAATCAATAGACCACACACACACAAACATACATGAGTACACCCTCTCTCCTAAAACAGGTAGTCTTTGATCAATAACTTCCATCCTGCCCTGTTTATTTCCATCTCCTTCCTCTCTGTGCTGTAACTCAGTGAAGAGCTCATTGCTAAACCAAGGCATTAACTCCCTCCCTTCTTTAATCTCTCCTCCTCTGATTCCCTTTCTTCTTAAGTGGGGCTAAGACATCAAGGGGGTGAAGCAGAGAGCAGCAGAGCCTATGGACATCTCCCCACTTCCCTTCAGCCAGAAGGCTTGCTTGGCTAGGTGTGCAGTGTGAAATGGGAGGCACTATTGTACTGTCCCCTGGTCACCTCCTCCATGATGCAGCTCAACTCCCCAATACACGGATGGGGCATAATCCACAAATGAGCCCTGAATAAGCCATACTTGAGCCAAAGAAAAAGGCAAGTCATAGCCTAAGACATCCAAATCTTAACCAGGGTTCAGAGACAGGATTTGCATTTTATACTGCATCCAATCTAAGCGGGTAGGCTACACCGTGATAGACTATGCTTCTTTTTACTTGTGATAGTTCCTAGATCTGGGGGATTAGAAAGAGTCTTCAGATTTGGTAACAGTTTGCCTTATTTCATGTAAATGCAGATGACTGTATTGTATCATTCTGAAATACAGAATGCTCTGCTTTGAGCTGCTTTCTTTCTGCTCTGCAATAGGGTTACTTTGCACTAAACTTGATATTTCATATCCTAATGGCATATTCCTTGCAATTCTCCTCTGGCACTTGCCTCTGAATTTTAGTTCAGTCTTTCACCACTGATCAGGGTGTAACTTCCTTTCTAATGCTGTGCTAAGCAGTCTAAGTTTCTGTTTCCCTAACAACTTCTAGCAATTTTGCTGTAGGTGATAGCAACAGCTAATGTCTTTAGCTACTCACTGGTCACATCTACATGTTTATTAATGCACATTTACTTTAGTACTTGCTTAATGAATTTATTGCACAGTTACATTAGTACTTGCTTAGTGAAGTACTAAGTAAATGCACAGTAACTACAGTTACTGAGCAGTAGCACCAGCGAATGCCTTTTTAGTGACACTACTGTGCAGTAGCTTGATAATACTGCACAGTAATGTATTAGCACTGTCCATGCTGTGACACGTTACCGCACAGTTATTAGGCCACTGCACATTAAGCGTCTCGTGTAGATGCGGCCACTGTAATGTAGTTACAGCTTCTCTATGGATTTCCTGCTTTCACCGTCACACCACACTGGGTATTTGGGGGTGATGTTCCCTGACAGTGTCAAGCCACAGGGGGATTGTGTTAACCAGCCATGCAAAAAACAGAAAGTGTCTGTCTAGCCAAGTAAAACAAACAAGCATGTTGAAAAACACAAGCTGGAGGTAGATATAAAAAGATAAGAAAACTGTTCCTCAAGAACTTCAGTCCCTCCCTTCAAAGTCCTTTCTTTCATGCAAACATTGAGTTTTCTTTATTTTCACATAACTGGTAAAATGCTAGCACCCAACCACTCTGCTTGGATCAGTCCCCTTTTAGTGACATAAGATCCATCTCCTGTCACTCTCCCAGGCTGCTACATTGTAGAGCGAGGTCATAGAGAGGCAAATTGGAATGGCCAAGCTACAAATCCTTTAAACTCTGTGCTTATAAGGAAAGCGCTGACACAGCCATCACTATAGCAATACATGCACCACAACTATAATTATGTAAAGATAAGGGGTAGTTCAGGATAATAACAGTCTGCAAGTGCTGATTTGAGGGAGCTTTGTTTGAGATGGCACACAAGGAGGAGGCGAGCACCTTTCTACCCATTTGAGATGAGTGAAGCCACCATTAATTGATCAGAGTTAGCTCACTTCTATTTGGAGGTCTTTGCATAAGAGCTTGTTTATGATTTTTTTCTGCAGGCAAATAATGAATTTTCATCTGGTCAACCTGTTCCTCCCTATCATTATAAATAAGCATTTAACATCAATCTAAAAAAAATCTTGTGTACACATGGTGGGGGAAAATAAGCTTCTGGTTTGACCAATCAAATTAAGCTTGGTCAAATCAAATTAAACTCCAGAGGCAGGCTGGTTTAACCCAAGAAAAGCAAACTATTAACCTCCTAAATCAATTGCATCCCTTTGTTATTAGAACTTTATTTACAGCTTTGTTATGACTTTATTCCTTCATATTTAGTATCCTGCTCTCTGCAAGTCCATTCATAGCAGATGACTAAGTAGGCTGTAGCCTATGAAAGCTCATGCTGCTCTGATGAGTTGGTTTATAAGGTGCCACTGTGCCTTGCCTTCTCCCATTGTTATTAGATATCTAATACAGTTTCAGGGAGTTCTCCATGCCCAAAAAGAAAACTCTGGATCCACACTCATGTCATTTATCAACTGAATGAATAGCAAATATTTGGGAAAGCAGGTGCTGCGGCCGATTTACCATCCTGCTTTGTCTTGCTAGAAGGAAACAATGTTTGAACCAATGTAACCAGGATGACAACATCCTTCTATAAGGCTATTCTAAATACCTAAGGCTATACCTAAATACTCTGTTAGCTAATCCATTTACTTTTAGTTGTACCACGGTTGTCATAAATGCCTTTTCCTTGCAGATCTCAAGTTGCTAAATTCACATAGTGTGCAGGTTTACAGTTTCCAGAATTTAGATTTTTAATTTGGAGTGAAGAAGGCAGGTGAACTCTAAATCTTAAAATAACAATTCAAAACAACTTTGTCCCAGGTGGAACCCAAATCTGGGTGACCAGGTGAGAGCATCCAATGTTGAATTTAGAGCTGAAGTTTAGTAAAAGGACAAAAGACTCTTGTTACAAGCGAGTGGGGAATCTGCTTAAAAAGCTGGTGCCGTCACCCATCAGGAAACTGAACTGGTGTTGAACATTGGTTTTAGCTCTGGGTTCCCTTGAACTGGTGGTGAAATAACAGTTACTGTCCTACAGTGCTGTTTGAAAGAGTCATCAAACATTAGAAAAACAGGAAAGAATTCCCTCAAGCTGCCTTCAATGCTTTTGTCTGGTCTAGTTGTTTTTCAACACTAGTTCAAGTGACCCATTCAGTTTCCCTGAGAGAACCTAGCTATGAGTCTGTCTCTTCCCTTTTTGGCAGGTGTGTACGGGGGGGGGGGGGGGGGGGGGGTGACTCTGTGGCAATGTCAACCCTGGGGAAATTTACAGTGAAATCCAGCAGGTGAGCTGATAGTGGATCCCTACTGCAAGGCCGACTCTAGGAGCTGGAGTTATTTTTACTTCCTCTGCAGTTAGATTTGTGTTTTTCACGTCTGACTAAAATATTGGCTATAAGACAGGATGCTTATCTATGCTGGGGACCAGATTCTCCTTTCTGAGTAAATTATGGTTGAGGCAGATACTGGGTAGGAATGATGGGGGTGGGGAAATGCTGCCAGTACTTTGACTGTAAGGTGAATTAACCTTAATGCTGATTCAGCCCCCCAAAATAACTACTCTAAGTACACAAATCCAAGATGAGGTTTATTTGTTTGTTTAACATGGAGGGAAAAGTTAGAGCTAAGGTGGCTCAAGGTGACTTGTGTGGCAGGGGAGGGGTAATTTCCTAGGGGTCATTTTCTGCTGGATTTATAGCATCTCTGAGCTAGTTGAGTGATGAGAAAGGAGCCAGATTATGATTGTAAAATCAGAGAATGAAAGACAAGGGGTGTTGGAAGGGACCTCAGGAGGTCACCCAGTCCAAACCCCTGCTCAAGGCAGGACCATCCCCAACTATCTCATCCCACTGAAGACTTTGTCTACCTGAGTCTTAAACACCTCCAAGGATGGAGATTGCACCATGTCCCTAGGTAACCTGTTCCAGTGCTTTATTACACCCTAGGGAGAGAGTTTTTCCTAATGTTTAATCTAAACTCCCCCTCGCTGCAGCTTGAGACCACTGTTGTCCTGCCATCTGCCACCACTGACAACAGCCCAGCTCCATCCTCTTTCCAGCCCCCCTTCAGGGAGCGAAGGCTGCAATCAAATCCCCTCTCCGCTTTCTCTGGTCCAGACTCAGTAAGCCCACTTCCCTCTGCCTCTCCTCCAGAGGCATGTGCCCCAGCTCCCAAACCATGCTCGCTGCCCTCTGCTGAACTCTAGAAGGATGCTATTAAATGAATCCCCCCTCACTCTTCTCTTCTCCAGACTCTCCTGGCTTGCTCCCAGGGCCCTCTGGCTGAGGGCAAGCAAAACCTGGGGGCATCTGAACCCCAAGCCCAGGGCCTGCAAGTAGGATGCCCACCAAAGGTTTGGGGAACATCTGAAGCCCCAGGTGTGGGTAGTAATGGTTCTGGACTCTTGGATTTGGAATTAATTTTGGCTCATTTGGCCTTGGACACAAATTTTAAAAAAAAATCTCTTCTCCAGACTCAAACCAGTTCCCTCTGCCTCTCCTCATAAGCCGTGTGCCCCAGTTCTGCCCCTGTGCTTTACTCCCCTCCTAGGCAGACTTTGACCGCGGGGTCCCCCGGGCTCGAGGCCCCCCTCAGGAAACACCGGCTTGTCACCCGTCCAGGCTTTATTTTCCCTGTGGGGAAAAAAAGAAACCAGCCAGTAGGAAGCTGAGAAGGGACACAGGCAAGTCCCTTTTCTCCCTGGCCCCGCGCTGGGGGGAGCCGAGCACCGGGGGGTGGGACACGACCCGGCATGGCCGAGGGTCCGGGCGGGGCGGGGCGGGGCCCCCGGGGCTCCTAGCAACCGCGCGGCGCGGGTCGCCTAGCAACGGGGCGGTCACAATGGGCCGCGTTGCGAGCTGCCCCGGGCTCAGCGCGCGCCCGCCGCCCACCCCTGCTCCCGCCGCCGCCATGTCCCACTGGCAGCCCCCCGTGATCCCGTCCATCCGCAAGAAGCGGGGCCCGCTGCGCCCGTAAGTGCTGCCTGGACTGTCTGAGAGAGGGAGGATGGTACCGGGGCTGCCCTGCGGGCACCTGAGGGGGTGGGGGGTGGGGGGCCGGCAGGCAGCCCTTGCTCCCCTGGGCATCCCCCTGCCAGGCGAGGACCCAACACCCCTCAGGCGCCCCGGGGGATGTTGCTGGTGTTCCGTGTCCCGTGGGTACCACTGTAGTGGTGTGCAGCCAGGGGGCCTGGTGCCAGGCGCTGTATGAGAGGAGCTGGCCAGATGCAAGGGGTGCACAAGCCTTTTCCCAGTTGTGTTATGGCAGGAGTGGCAAAGGTGCAGCTTACAGGCCCAATTTGTCCCCTGGTGCTGCCCCTGGGTCCAAGTTCACCTGGATGCTGCATGTGGCACACATGGGACCGTCCACACATGCAGGGCCCAGGATCTGAGCCCCATGCGCCTTCCCTGTGAGGTTCTCCGGGACTGTGTCAGTTCTGGCCAGTCCAGGACATGCGCCCACTCAAGTTGATCCACTCAAGTTGATGCGCCCACTCAAGTTAATCCCCTGATCCTGCATTAGTCTGTGTCTCCACTGCGCCCTGGCACCCTCAAGCTTCCATATACACATACCAAACCTGAAAATGAGGCGCCGAAGCTGCTCTGGGGACACCTCTCAAGCATATCAATTATGTCACGCTAAGCACAGCAGTGCTCACCAGTAAAGAAAAATGTTGCTAACTTCAGTCACTTTACCTTACACATGGTGATATTTGGCTTGGGCAGCAGATCTTTGGTAGCAGGGGAAGGCAAGGCACGTAGCAAAGCATGGTTTATCTCTTCCTTTCTTTCAGGTTCTGTTTAGTTCCAGTGTAACCACAAATAATTAGAAGTGTCTGGTTTCACATCCATTTAGGGAGTCCAAGTTGAAGGAGCTTCTCATCCAAGTGACTTCAGTTCTTACAGAATAGCTTTGTGTTGGCCCTGCACCTAGCCTACCACTTCTGAGGCCAACGCAACTTGTTTGTGGAATCTTGAAAGGGTCTGTAATCGGGCTTGCAATGTTCTGGCCCATATTCTGGCAGGTGCGGGCCATAAAAGAAACATTACCAGCCCCAGGAGCAGCCTGAATCTGAGTGGCACAAGCTCACTTAAAGGCCGCTGTTCCAAAAGGTTGCAAGGTTCTCCTGCCACTTTAGCTGCAGCTGCTTTCAAGCCATAATAACACACAGGTTAGGTGATGGATATCATGAGGCAAAGAATCATCTGCTAGAATATTCATGAGCAGATTATCAACTGGGGTTCCTGTGCTTGATTATCTGCCTTCAAAAGAAGTTGTCACTATAATCCCAATGATTTAAAAAAAGGGAAGAATCCACAAAGTAGGGCAGAATTAATAAGGCTGAGAGAGACTTTGAGCCCATTCAGAGAATAACCTTCCAGAGTGACTATCCCTGTGCATATGGGTCACAGCTGTGACAGTATTTGTCCTTCCCCTGATTTCTTTGAAGAGCTCCCTGTGGGACAGCTGGGCAGTGGTCAGTTTTCTGTACAGCTGGACTGGCTCACTGAGATACCTACATCAACTCCTCTAGCCTGAGGGATTTCTTTGCCAACGTAATACAGCTCCAAACAATCTGGTCATTCTGCTCTGCTATTTCCTTAGTAGCTGCACTCCAGAAATTGAGGAGTAAGTTCACAAGAACTGGATCATGATTGCTTTTTATCAAAAGTTAATGGATGTGTGGGAGGTATGGAAGTTGAAATCTGCAAAATTTAGCCACATGAGAACCATGTAGAAGTCACTGATGTCTGCAGGACTCTGCGGACTATGAAGACTAGCTACATTGGTGGGGAAAGTGGCCAGTAAAAAGAGGTTATGCAAAGCTTTGGAACAGAAGTTAAAAGAAAGAATAAAGAGCAGAGGTAAACAGAAACAGGACAAAATGGTTCAGCTCTCCTAGCTTTGTGCAATGTCACCTCTAGCTTAGGGACCTACTTGAGTTGTGCATCCCTGGTGTAAAAGGTGGTAACCATATCCAGAACCAGATCAGACATCTGTTATATCACAGCGTTATATACACAGCCTTTCTTCCATCATATGGCACACATTAGTCTGTAAATATAAAATCCCCTGGAAAATTGAGTGTTGGGGTACTTATTAAATTTTTCAGAAGTTAGGGGGTACTTACTACTCAAAAGGCTGAGAAACACTGCTCTAGACAGAAGAAATATGATAGACCCATACGGGATTTGGTATAACATTTAATACAGCAACACAAGGGAAATTATTATTTAAACTAAGAAGGTAGGAATTATGAGCTATGTGAACGTGCTGACTGTGCACATGAGAATCTAAAGTTATTTTTTGTTGAATCTGTTAATGGCAATCCCTGTATAGCTTGTACACTTTTAGTTGGAGTAATTTTATTTCAGAATGTCCTTGGATAAATATAACAGGGACCGGTACCAGAATTTTAAGCTGAATAAGGAACTAGTGAAAGGGGAGGCAATGCAGGATACTGAAAAGAGGAGCGTTGTGTTGGAGGGAAGTTCTCAAGTGGAGGACTCAAGCACTGGTTTTGCCAGAAATAATCTTATGTAATGTTTTCATTAGTGACATTGCACAGAAAGTAAGAATGTGTTAATGAAATTTGCTGAGGACACTAAGTTGGGAAGTATCACCAGGACAGAGGATTGGGAATACCTTACAGAAAGAATCACATAGCCTTGAAAGCTGAAGTAGTAGAAGTGGGATGAATTTAATGCTACAAAATGCAAAGTCAAACACAGAACTAACAGCAGTGTAGCCCCACTACTGTGGTGATGCCAGCAGGCTCGTACACACTGCTTCTCAGCTAAGAGAAGAGCAGAGATTGTTAACCAGAATGTAGTCCGGCACTAATGCAGTGACTTTACTTTTGGTCCTTCACTGAGCATACAGTTCTAGTCACGCTGTTTAAGAATGGAGAATTTGTACTGCAGCAGGGTTGGCAAAAATGACTAGGATTACCAGGGGAATGAAGAGCCTGAAATTAAAGCCATACTTACATAGTAAATTTACTGTGCCAGGCAGTGGCACCCTCAAACATGCTGCACAGCTCCAAACAGCGACTCTATGGCTCAGTAGGCAGGTGAATTAGCACTGAAGAATGACAGTGCCAATCAGAGCAGCTCTGTGCTAATTAGCCTATCCATGGAAAGAACTGTGTTGCTTCTGGTTTAGTCTGCCTGAAGCTGCACAGTGACTTGAGGGCATCACTGCCTTTCACAGTAAGTTTATATCAGGATGTTAAAATCCAAGGAGAAAGAACAGCTCTTTCAACATAAAGACAAAGTTTAGATGCAAAGAAATAGGAATAAATTGGCCATGAATAAATTTAGGCTGGAAATTAAAAGAAGGTTCCTAACTATCTGAGGAGTGACTGGGGCAAGAAACCTAATTAGTTTTAAAATGATCTTGAAAGGGATTATATACCCTCACTGCCTATGATAGCAGGATACTGTACTCATTGACTCAAGTAGGGCCGTTGAGTTCTATGTTCTTAAATGAAGAATTGTGCAGGAAAGGAAGGAAAGATCTAATCCTGATTCATTTTTGTTATACATTAAACGCACCTAAATCAGCCTTAAGCAAAACTACTTGAATTCATAAACATGGGTACTCAGTAAACACAGCCCTAAACTGCTAAGTGCTGCTAAAGTTACAAGTCAGTAGGTTACCAAAGTAAAGGCTGCACTCCTCCAGTCTAGTAACCAATTAGTAAATAAATAAAATTACAGAAATTGTTGGACAGTAAATGGATGAGATGCTTAGTATGAAACTAGGCTGTAGACACCTCAGACTACTGAGCTAACTCCAGCTGTAACCAATGGAGAAATTGTCACTGAGTTCTGCAGAAGCTGGGTCAGACTGCAGGAGAGAGACTGTCTTTTTGTTCTGGGTTTGTACAGTACCCAGTACATGGTAAGCTTGCAATACACAGAACAGTAGAGTATCATCACAAACTCCTCTGTGAACATTTCAGGCTGGACATAAGGAAGAAGTTATTTACTGTCCGAGCCCCCAAGGTTTGGATAGACTGCCGCTGGAGGTGGTTCAAGCACCTACCTTGAACACCTTCAGAGTATCTTGCTGGGATCCTGCTGGCTTTGTGCCCTTTGGGCAGGGGGCTGGACTCGATGATCTTCCAAGGTCCCTTCCAGCCCTAATGTCTAATGTCTATGAAATCCTGTGTAGGACCTTAGGCAAAGCCATAATGCTAACAAAATTATTAGTAGTACTGTTTCAGTGGAAAAAGGGAGATTTTTTTAGTGCCCAAATGCCATGGCTTCTCATTGACTCCTTATGTATTGATTGCTCTGAGTCCACTGATTAATTATATAAGTGACTGACATAATTTGGTATCATTACCTGTATTTGGCAGCTTATTTCCTGTTCAAGACCTGAGGCTTTGATGTGAGTAAGGTTAATATTACTTCTACTGGAAATGGATAGTTTTGGTTTCCAAGAAGCCATTTTTATGTCAAAATATTGGTCATATCAAGTCTATATGTCACTTCTCTAATAACGTACCAATCCTTATATCATAGAACTTTTTCTGAGGTACTAGGGCAGGTTTTTGTTTTTGTCTTAATAGAATGCTATTTTGTTTTATTATTTTCATGTTTAATTAATGATAATTTGCCTTTCTGGAAATAGAGGTGAAACTGGCAGGAGCAGAATGAAACACTACAGGGAGAAAAGGAAGGAAGGAGGGGAGTGTAACTAAGGTCATCAGCATGTTAATGATATTGTTGGCTGTGATCAGAGATAATATCACCAAAGGGAGAGCATAAACAGAGAAAAGTAGGAGACTCAGAACAGAATGTTCTGGAGCAGCCACTGAGAAAGGAGTCAGGAAGGGAAGGTGATTATCCTAAGATGCTACAGAAGATTGATTAGATAAGTTGGAAAAAAACCCATTGGAGAGTAGAATAAGGAAAAACGAATGTGCCAAGGTGATAGAGACGTAAGTGAGCTACTGATTAGTTGAGAGGGATAAGAATAGAAGTCAGCCGTTTGGCATTAGCTACGAACAAATCATTAAGAATGCTGGGAGGACTGTCCTGGTAGACTGGCCAGAGCAAAAACCGGATTAGGAAGGATCAGGAATAGAAGGTAGAACATGTAAAGGAGCTGGCCTCAAGCATTTGCAATACACAATAGTTTTGTGCAGACTGTAACAAGTTAGAGACATCAGTAAATATTTAAAGGGAAGCAGACCTGAGATGTCAACTTTCATATTGCAACAATTTAATGTACAAATATTTGACCAGCCAATTCTGATTTCTCCAGCATGCATTGGGACTAACACTGAGTTACACTAATCCAAAACTAGTGAGTGAGAAGAAGCATACCATAGAAGTTAAATTCTGCTGCCGTGTATACTCATGTAATCCCGCAGTAGGTGCAGTGAAATCAGATCCTGCAGTTACAATACTGAGTGAAATGGGATTTAAGCCTGCTTAAGTTCTTAGCAGATACTATTTTCTTATCCTGTTTTATGTGATATAAATAGATTAACTGTTAACACGTTATAGGGTATGTATATGAAAATAGTCATGTCTTTGTCTTCTTTTGTCTTCCAGCTCAGATACCTCGAGAGTATTTTATCTTGATATGCCAGAGCCAGTTAAGAGGCTAGAAAAGCTCAATAGAGAAAACAAACCGCGTGAGCCACCGTGTTCACCAGAGCGACGCAATCATCCGTACCCACGTTATGCAAAAGTCATTGACTGTGATGTTAGGTTCTTAAATGAACCAATAGTCTATATGGAAACCAAAAATACTATGCAAAAAGAGGTGGGATCATTTGGCATTATCTTTCCAACTAATATCATACTCTAAATAATATATACCTCTATGCTGCATGAGAGAACTACATTAAATAGCACTAAGGATCTGAATTGAACCCCATAACAGTAAGAAAGCTCAGAATTAAGCCTTAAAACTCTCTAACTCACTCTGCTGTGCCAAGGAATGGCAGTGCATATGGCATGAAGATCAGTCACTGCATGAAGATACCTGCAATAGTCAGGCACAAAGAGGTGTTAGGAAAATCATAATTAAAGCTTGCTTTTGTCAGATTCGGTCAGTCTTAGATTTACTTTATCACACAGTAGTTTCTGGTTTGATTTGTTTTGTGTATTACAGTTAAAGGAAATTGATTTAAAGGGGTTATTGTCTATTTCATTTCTAGGAAAGTGACCCTTAGACAAGGTGAGCACAAAGCTGATGTACCTCTTAAAACATAGCATTAATGGGTAACATGGTAACAGTGTATGGGCTCTTTGCACAGGTGGGAATTTTACTCTAATCCAATGATTTAATGTTGCGGGGGATGGATTGTGGAACCTTATCAATGCTGGAGTGCTTTGGTCTGTGAAGTGTCCCATTTAAGTAAGGTGCCTCTCAGCATCAGAAAGTGTGTCACAATATGGTAAGCTAAGCAGCCATGTTGGAAGAAGGTTAGCTGTTTAAACTGTTAAATAGCATGTAGGAGTAGGCCTTCCTGTCCAATGCAGGGAAATGAGATGCTTGAACTCTAGAAGGGAGAGAACAAGCCAGGTGTTGTCTTGCTTGATAGTTTAGATGACTGTTCTAATATGGCAGCTTTGCAAATGTACTGCATTTTTGTTCTTTCTGCATAGGTAAAATGGTTCTGATCAGTCCTGCGGCCTGTACAAATGGCAGATAACATTTTATAACGAGTGTGGTTATGGAATCCTTTCTACGTGAGCCCTCTGATAAAATGCATTGAGTCTCTCCATAGTGCCAGGAAATAATCAAACACTCTCTGTTTGGTTTGGCAAAAGGGTGGTTCATTTTGGGTGAAATTTACCCCCAGTCAGAGTGTCTGCATAGGCACTCTGCTACAATAGTGACTATCCTCAGCTTGTTAACATGAGCTCTTAACATGTTAGACAGGTTTCCCTCTGCACTGGGGATGTTGTTGCCAAAAATGTGAATGTTAGAAACATTTTTTTTCCAGCTTTGGTTCTGATGTGCCACGATGGCCTCTTGTAAGAGTGTGTGAGAAGGCAGTTTGTACATAATGATATACCTGACATCTCACTTTCCTAGATCACCTGGGGAAACCCCAGAATCTGAGAGACAGTTACATGGTGTTTATATGAGGGAAGAATAACAGTGCAAGACAGAAGAGGGAAAAATAATGAGACTGTAACATATTTAAGAGTAGCCTGCTTAGGGTCAGTGTTAGGAGCCAAAGTAGATAAAGCAAACATGGAGCTAGCAGGAGAATTAAAGCTCTGTGAGATCTGAGAAGATGTTACAGACAATGTAATGATAGTACACACTTAAGGGCATGTATAGATTTTCATTTCTCTTTCCTTTGCCTTTAAAGGATCATTGGTGGCCAACTGGTAAATCCCATATACAACATTATAATCCATCTTATGACAGACAGACCACCCAAAGAAGTGATTTCCAGAACCCAGCCTGTAAGTTAACTTGTCCACCTAAATACATCTGTAAAATACCGCCATCATGTGGAATAGGTAAGTACCTGTAAGGCAGCTCCTTTTACTAATATACCAAGTTAGAAACTGTTATCTTATCAAGCTAAGATTGAACAATGTACACCTTTAAATAGCATTTGCAAGTAGGTACATCCCTGTGGTATGACTAGTTTTCTCAATACTCAGAATAGGAAATAATAAAGGTATTTTGGTATGAGGTACCATACAACAGTATGATATGTGTCAGTGAAGTCCACAGATTTACTTTGGGTTTACGGTAGTGTAACTGAAAACTGAGTCTCTCCGATTATCCAGCTTTTCATCCACCCATCCTATTTTCTTGGCCATGAAATCTGAACAGAATGATGACCATTGAAGAACAACCACTATTTGTAATGCATGCAAATGCATGCTGACTTTGGCCACCTCTCTTCAGTGCAAAAACATGGACTCTTTCAGGATATGGAAATGATGAAAACTTATAGTTTTTTAAATATGTGTTTGGAAACTGTTTAAATATGTGTTTGAATTATTCCCATTATTTGCAAGTATATTTTGTATTTGTAATTTGGGTAAATACTTCTATTAGAAAAGAGCTGTCTGCTCTGTATATTCTTTATTTGTTATTTGATCACCTGGCTCTTCCCCCAAGGAGTTTTTTTGTTGTTGTTTTTGCTGCTCCCTGAATGACTACACCTTTATCAATAGGAGAGCAGCAAAGAGCAAATTAAATGGAGGGCTGTTGCAACTGTGCTCAAAAACTGAAGTAAATATCTTCACTTCTCAGCCTTTTGGCCCAGATTAAGTGTAGTTCTTGGCATCTTGTGGTGGCATCCGAATCTCAAGACCTCCAGACTTGGGTCTGCACGTAGGATGCCTGCGAATGGATTTGGGAGTATCTGAAGTCCCAGAGCGAGAGCCTGGGATGAAGGATGCTCGCTGGCTGTAGGACTATCATGGTGTCTAGAACAATTGCATTCTGCCTGCTCAGTTGATATTGTTTTTGGAATGATAGAGTTCTGCTCAATCAATATGATTTGGAACTGATTTGGATCTGGAACACAAAATACTTCTTTTGTTTATTATTATTAATAATAATATATCTTCCTTTCCCTTTTCTCCATCTGTCTCTAGAACAATTTAATAAAAAAGTCAAGACCAAATGTTCAAAAACTGCCTGAATGGACTCTGAAGCTACCTCAGGTCACATCATCATAATGACTGGTGCTTTATTCTCTGGCCACAGGGTGAATAGGGTTCTAAGACCTCCATAAAATCAGTCTTAAACTGAGGAACAAAAGACAATCCACAGTGTGCTTGGTACAGAATAGGAGGCCTGCAGTAAACTGACTGGATTTGAGAGCAGTTGTTTGTTTTGGGGCTGGGTCTGTATGCTCAGTAGTACTGTGGTAGCAGTGGCAGAGCTGTCCTCCTGCTGTTATGATTAAGGTCACTTATTTTTACTCTGACGGTGCATTTAACACCAGCTGCCCTATTACATTTTCTTATTCCATCCATATTTGTTATAAAGGCACAACTGGTCCACAAACCAACACCCTGACTGAATATTCTAGGATCCAAAGAGATTGCTGCTTACAGCTGGATGGTATTAAAAGGCACCGTAGACACGAACGACAAGAATTTAGCAGAAGTCTTGAAGAACAGTGATGTCAAAGTGCTACAGCTGAACTGTATTGTTTTTCACTAGCAAAGACCAAAAAAAGCCACTTCAATGCCAATTTAAATGTCATAAAACAACAAAGTATTTTCTGCTTAACAAATCAGTGCTTTCACTCTACTGACCTTGCTAATGTTACTGAAAGACTTGCATGAAGTAAAATATATATTGGCCCAGAAGTTATGCTTTACAGAGTTTCTATAGGCCAGTGAGATACCAGGACCTGAGTAGTCATTAAACATGGTGAGGGGATTTGCCACTTGCAGAGTCACAATGGACGCTGCCCTCTGTACATAGACTCAACAGCATACGTCAAGAATCGCTCGCTTTAGCTTAACAGAGCACTGAAAAACTACAAATCCCTCTGCAAAAAGTCAGAAATTGTAAGAGAAAGCATAGGGAGCATAGTGCCCCTTCTCCACTATTCCCCCTCCCCTAAAAGGAGAGAGGCATTTCCTTACTTTTTATCCTGGCATGGGGAAGTACTTCTCACACAGGCATTCCTCTCCTCTCTGGCTGTGGAGATAGACTCAGCAAGAGAATCTGGAGTTGGGGAACTCAGAAAATCTGCTGAATAGATTGAGTTCTCACCAGCAACAAATGAAAGAAGTGGTGTCTTTTTTAGGAATTTCCTCATAATTTTTCTTCTAAAGTGAGATCTGCCAGCCTGCTGGCTCCCACCCTATAAGGGGAGTGAGAAAAGAGATCTGTAGTAATTGGTCCCTTCTTTCATTTGGAGGGAAACATAAAAAGATAGTATATAATACCCATATGCAAAAATCTCTTTCTGAAACAGTGGATTTCTCTGTCATTGTCAAGTTTTAAAGACTTCAATCTACTGGAACAGTGGTGGGATCAGAAAGCATATACTGTCACCCAGTTTCATGCATGTGACATGCTTACATAAGTACACATGCAAACACACAAACGCTGTCCTTGGCTGGTTATGGACTTTCTTGGGGTATGAATTATTTTAGGATGCATTTCTTTTCTTATTCCCAGGCTTTTCTCCTTGCCACATTCCACTACCTCCTGATACAACATTGTATCACAATATGACTTCAAAGCCCACAATACCATCCAATCAAATGTGACGGGCTGGCTGGCAGTGACCTGGCCCAGGGGTTTTGAAAGGGCAAAAGATGACTGGAGGATTTAGGATTCCCTTTCCTCACCAGTCTGGTAATGATTTGGCCCAGGGGTTTTGGAGAGGTAAAAGATGATTGGAGAACTTGGGATTCCCTTTCCACACCAATCAGGCCCCAGAGACTCACCCCCCCCATGTCCCCTTATTGGCCCCTTGGGTCACCTGGAGGGGGATAAAAGGAACAGTGTGGGCTGACTCAGGAGAGACCAGTGAGGGACAACAAGGAAAGAGCTTCACAGAGCTGGCAAGAGCTGAGCTAGCGGGGCAGGAGCAGTGCCCCAGAAGAGCCTGAAAGAGCATGACCTTAGCAGTGCTGCTGGCAAGAGAGGCTCCCCACTGGGCTCCAGGATCCCCTGGGAGAGGCTACAGCCAGCAGGAGAGGCTCCCCAGCTCCAGGAAGGATCTGAGCAGCAACCTGAGAGGTTCCCAGCTCTGCTTTCAGCTCCTCCAATCAGAGGTCAGGCAGCTTGACATGAGGTGGGGGCACCAGGAAGGTCAAGACCCCTAGCAGGTTGGAGCAGTGCTACCAGTGGTGGCTGTGTGGCAGTGTTCCTGCCTGACCATGGGAGGTCAGGGTTCAAGTCCTAGCTGCAATGACTTGGGGTGAGTGAGCTAACAAGAAGCAAATCTATTTGCAGTGGAAAGGGGCCATTGTGTTTTCCCTCCTTTCTCCCCCTCCAGGTACCAAGGTGCTACATTTCCTTGTCATTTGACATTTTGCATTTTGTGCCTTTTTAGATTTCACCAGCCCGTATCGTTTGGTCTGCTGTTTGTGTTTTATATTTTGTTAACCCTGTTTTTTTGCCAGTGATGATAAGTGTCTAACTTTTGTTGAATCCTGCCCCCTTGGGGCATTGTAGTATCCACTATACCCTCTGATTTATGTTCCCGGTATTAAAAAGTATATGGTTAAGTCCCCATTGGTGGTCTGGCTCTAGTCTATAGGGGGAGGAGAGTCCCTACACCTCCCACAGTGCTTGTGCACCTGCTTTGATCCCTTTAATTGGAGAGATGGTACCTCTTGGAGTACCGCCTGGGTTACATAAAGTTGCAAGCTCTCTTGACACATTTGAACTACTTTGTCAAATGCTGTTCTGAAGCATGCTGAACTCTGCTATAGGTACACCATACCTATATAACATAACAAAATCACTTGGGACAAAGAATGAAAATAAATACTTGCTTCTTTAAACAGATTTGCACTGACCAAATCTGGCCAGTACCAAAAGGAAATTGGTACAAGATTTATTCATTTTTAAAACAACATTTTCAGTAAGCTACTGTGCAAAATTTAGCTCAGTGGGGCATAACCCATGGCTCATGGGAAACAGGACATTGCTCAGGACCACAGGAAATTTAAAAATTGATGCTGAGGTCGGTAGGGAGAGCAGCGCATGATATTGCTTCTGCCACATTAGTTGCTCAATGTTGCTGCCCATAGGCAAGTGAAAGTAGGGTACCACCATTTTAACTTGGAAACCAGGTAAGGGAATATATGAGGGTATATTCCCTAGTCTCTGAAGCTTTTGCTGAGAACTGGGGCTGGGGAACTGTCAAGAAGTCAGCTAAAACTCTCTGACTCTCTCTCTTCCTTAGCAGAAGTTGGGGCAATCTAAGAGATTGCTCCAATTTGTACCAGCTAGGCTGGTCTCCAAGGCTAAGTACAGACAGTCAAAAATCCCGAGGCTGAATTGATTCAGTCTTTGAAGATTAGTCTAAACTGAAGAGATTAAACTGCGAAGCAACTGGACACACATTTACTTCTGATTCAGGAAATGCAGCCACATGCTTGCAGTGGCTCAGGCCAGAAATCAGGGAGGCACTAGAGCTCATCTGTAGCTGGCATGGACTGTGTGTTCTATAGGCCAGTGAGATACCAGGACCCGAGTAGTCGTTAAACACGGTGAGGGGATTTTCTGCTGTCCCCAAGGTCTCTGGGATTTGCAGTTCAGAATCACAGTAACAGGACTCTGTAGGGTTGCTCATCACTTCCTCTGTTTCCAGGTGCCTCTGGGATTTGTAGTCCACAGCTGCAGCCAGCAGTAAGTTTCAGTAAATTTAGCAGGGCAGCTCTGTACTCCAGGGAAGGTGGGTTTAACTCCTCTTCCTGGCCCCAGACCCCAGCCTGGGTTTGCCTGGGGTGGCAGTCCCTGCCTCCCCTGGCCCCCAGTCCTTCTCTGCTGGAGCAGACAGCACAGCCCTGCACTAGAAAGCATGCTGGGATGCAAGGGATTGTGATTTAACTTAAATCAGGAAGGGGTCTGGGACAGAAGTTTCATAAAGCAGTTTGATTTAAATCAGTTGAGTCTGATACTACATTCAACCAGGTTGAACCTGGCTGGACAAAGGAATGCTAGCAATGCCCAATTAGTATATGTTCCCTTGGGCTAGGGACAGAAGTTACATATAAACCGGTTTCAGCCATCAGCTCTGTTCTGTTACAGGTTTAAACCAGTTACTGGTGACTTAAACCGGTTCATGTGTAACTTCTGTCCCTAGCCCAAGGGAACATATACTAGTTGGGCATTGCTAGCATTCCTTTGTCCAGCCAGGCAGAACTATGGGAAATTTCTGCTGTGATATAGAGGGAGCAGATTGTCTAATCAAAATTTTAAGAAAGCTCCAAAACAAACACCATTTTGTCAAGTTTTGGGTGACACTGTCTAAACGCCAATATTAACTGAAAATGTGGAGCTGTCTTATTCATTTCGTAGGTGTACAGGATAAACAGCTAGAAAATGAAATGCCTGATCCTGGTCCCTGCTACACCTGCTTTGTACTGGTGTAAGGTGGCTCTACACAGGTTGGGTCAGGTCCTTGGAGGACTCCCCCTCTGTAGGATGATCATTGGGCAGTGCAGAGTGGCTGTAGCAGCTCTGGGTAACTCCTCCCTTCCCCAGCTGCCAGTGTGGGAGTATGATTGGGGTGAAAGGTTGTGACTGGAACTGTCTGGGCTTCCAGTGCTCCCCAGCTGCTTTAACAGTTCTGTGGGCCATTGGGAGCTGGCACAGTCTACAGTGAGCTTCACCCAGGGACCAGATTTCTAGGGACAAGAATTCCAGAAGTGAGGGACTGCAAAGGGCATCATTGTATCTCTTTACCCCTAAAACTGTACTAAGTATTACTCAGCTGCAGCCGGGGGACAGATCCTCAAAGACAGACTCAGTAACTAGTCTCTAAGAATGTTCATACCAATTTCATTTTATCATCTGATCATTCTGTTCCATCAACCCACTTAATTACCCATGGTCTTTGGTATTTCAGCTATGCTATACCGGGCCAAAAATGAAAGTGCCCTTTGTGTGGCACACCACCCAACAAATGCCTGGCTACCATCCATAGTTAGATTGACAAATATTCCCCCTGCACCAGAGATGTATCTGTTGAAAAATAATTGTTCATGCCTGGTTTTCCAAACCAAAATGAGTTAGAGGCCTTGATTCTTTCATCTTGTACAGCCCATATGTGTTGCATCAAAGGCAAATTGGCTTCTCATCAGCCGTCTAACAGGTTTCATGTGACTCATGATACCTTTAACGTACACAGATAAATCACATTTCTTAGAAAATAGTTTGGCAGTGGAGCCATTCTGTATAATAAAATGTACATTTTTAGGATCACAAATGAAGATGTGTTCTAATGACGTAAGTAGTACAGGAAATAGGAGGAAACTGTGAATCACTTCTATAGACTAGATACTCACCTGCTATGAATAGGCATAGCTTTAATGAGCCTATGCTAATTTATCCCTATCATACAGGTTTATTTGATATTAAAAAGAATAAGCCAGAACAAGCAAGGCTTGAGTTCATCCAGCTGCTCTTTTAGCAGCCCCTGCTCTTACTGGGTGCATCTACATGTGCTATTAATGTGCAGCAATAAACTCTGGAGCTGTTCAAGCCAGAGTTTACTGCTCATGGGCTCAGCATCTACATGCCCAGGACTGCAGTGATTTGAGCTGGGGCAGAGGGAGTCTGCTTTGCGGGGTGGTGCTGGGTAGCAGAAGGCTGACAGGAGCCAGAGGTCTGGCCCCCGGCTGGCTGGACTGACCAGGTACAATTTGCACCCCACAGTCACTGTCTACACAAGTGCTTGACTGGACTTAATGACTCAGCCATAAGGTAGTACTGTCCCTAACAGTACTATCTTACAGTGAAGTTAATTAGTTTACTGTACCCTATTACCTGCACACGTGTAGATGGTGACACTTTACTGCTGAGCTAATTAGTCAACTCTGCAGTGCAAGTGCACGAATAGATGCACTGAGTACAATTATCTTGCTAATTTCGTTTGTAAATGTTGTCCAGTTTGAATAAGATCTGTAGAGCCTAGTCATACAGTCTTTATTGGTGTCTATTTTAATCGGTAGCTTCTGTATGGGATGACTTAGAAGGTTGAACACTTAAAGCAACAGAGGGCAGGTCAGTTACATGACTTATACAGGTGCTAAAACCCTTTTCCACCCTTGGAAAAACCTATCTACCCTGGACCAGGCATCAGTTTGGATTGGTCATGTGTTTTGGAAACTTTTCTAATTTAACAAAGTTACTATAGATCCGTGCTATGGAATTCAATACCTTTGTCAGACATGACAAAGCATTCAGTCTATTTTTGTCATGCAGCAAATCCTTTTTCCTATTGCTGTGCTATTCAGGGCCAAATCCTGCCCTAGATACACTCTCACTACCCTTATTGCCTTATATGGAAGTGTTGGGAGGTGACTGAGGGCAGGATTTGTCTTTAATCTAAACACTTAAGATGCAAATATTTTCTCCACCTTATAGATCTGGAACTGATGCAGATGCTTATAGGCAACTTACCTTGTTAGATACTTACGTCAATTCCACGTGGCACCCATCTGCATCTAGGTGGCTATATACCTTTGCAAGTCTGGACCTTTGCAACTTGCCTAGAGTCTCTCAGGGACTGTATGGCAGGGCTGGGACTTGAACTTCAGTGTGCTGAGTCTGAGTGCATGCAGTGGTTTACTCACAAGGACAGCCTTCACCTGTATAGGGGATTTTGCTACAGTTAGTTGTTATGGGGTGTTCTTCCCCATTCATCTTTTCAGAATTCCTGAAAAATAAATTCAATAGATTACAAATTGTGCATCAGACTTCTGACACACCAGATTCTGGGTAACAGGTTTCACAAACTCCTAACTGACTGAGAAATATAAGACCCATTTTCAAAAGTGACTTGAGCACTTGGAGCCTAATTACATGGACTTTCAATGAGACTTAAGCTAGGAGGGCCAAAGTTACTTACCTACTTCACTTGGAATAGGTTGCAAGTCTAGCCCTTAGGCCTTTCAGAAATGCCATCCGTTGCCTTTATGGCATTTCGTTTCATCCTGTTACCTTCTTTCAAGAGAAAAGCAGCTTCTGCAAGGCTCCTGGGAAATGCATTTAGTGCACTTCACCTCTGATTCTGAGCTCACAAAAGCTGCTCAGGGAATGCAGCAGGGTCAATACTGGAATGTGCAGTTGAAGAATCCAGTCCCGTATGGCCTCTTGCAAGCTCTTCAGCATTGAGGATGCCTTTGTTTCTCTGCACCATATGGTGCAGATTACCATGTTTGTGCTAAACAAAAGGTTTAAAAAGTAAACATTCCCTGTCTTCTCATCAGGAGGCTTTCTCCCTGCTCCCTTCATGTGTAGTCAAAGCACAGGGTCACAATGTTAACCACACCTTGACAGTAAGGGTCGCTGATTCTTCATGGGCCTTATGCCAGCATAACCTGAAGCAGATGAGGTGACACTGTTATCAAAGCACTGTCATGGGGTGTAACGGCCCAGGATTTATTATTGAATCTTCCTGCCCCACTTCACTTGTTGAGGGGGCAGGAGGTCTCTGGGGGTATCAGCTGGCAGTGCTCCACTGTACAAGTTCAAATCAAGGCTTTAGCCACTTTGACTATCAAGGCCATTGTGTTTAGCAAGAAAACAGCATCAGTGCTGCTCTGTGAAAAGCAGCCTTCTTCTAGAGAAAGGGTCATGCTATGTAAGGCATGTAATGTGGTCTGAACAACCAGTGCTGGCTGAGATTTCTCTTCTGACTGGTTGGAGTGCCAATATTTTTGCTTCTCCTCACAGAGGGGAAGGACAAAGGGTGTCCAGTCTTTAGGGGTGCTCGCTAACACTTTTTAATACAAACAATGAACTGTTTTGGATGATTGCTTGTGGGGATATTGTCAAATGCCCAAAGCATGTCATCCCCAATCACACTATTGTGCTCATGAGGCAAGCAATGGTTTCCATGTGTTGGCACATTCGTTGTTCTAATTGAGCCAGTTGTCTGTCTGGATTCAGACTACAGCATCTAGAAGTGATGGAGGATTATACCTTGGTATGTTAAATGGCTCTATTCCATAAGAGGTTATATATGCTGAACTGTAACCTAGGAAGTAATGTATGGTTCCTATAAGTCTGCCTTTACAGAGACAGAAAAAAATGGTCTTTTTTGGTATGTATATGACAATTTCCCTCTGCCCCCCCACCTCAAGTGTCCAGGAAACAATAGCTAATGCTTTTCTAGTGCATGGGCTGTTGCTTACTGAGGCTGGTAAGGATTCTTTCTGCCTGTTCTACCTCAAAGGTATTTTAACAGTTTACATATTTAACAGGAGGTAGTCTGTCTCTAACTCATAGGTTTGGAGCTCATTTGGTTTCTCCTACTTGCGAGTTTTATTTGTGTAAAGTTCTCCAGCCAGAATGCGCCTCTGTCTTCTGATACCTTTTGAAATATTCTCCATGTTACAGGGGTATAGGTTGTTGCCTTGTTGGTCTAAGGACATAGTAGATAAGGTCCTTTGGGTGAATCTGATATCTTTTATTAGACCAGCTTAAATAGTTGGGAAACATTTTTTAGCAAGCTTTCGGGTTTAAAAACCCTTCGTCAGGCTGAGGAAGTCTCTGCAGGAGTGTGTGCTCTTTCTGGATGGAATGAAAAGATTCCATCCAGGAAGAGCACACACCAACCACAGAGACTTCCTCAGCCGGATGAAGGGTTTTTAAACCTGAAACTTGCTAAAAAAAATTTCCAACTATTTACACTGGTCTAATAAAATATATCAGATTCACCCAAAGAACCTTGTCTGCCTTTTGAAATATTCTGCACCCAGATTCCCAACTCCACTCATTTTTTTGCAGAGTGGAAGGTGCGTTTGCTGCACAAATGGATTAGCCAACCCCGTGTTAAGTTGTAGTCACCAGATTCACACATGCTGTACTAATGACTCTTGCTGCATCAAGAGTAGTAGGATTTACCCACTGGAGAGGATAAAATATGTATTTTGCTCCCTGGAGTTTCCATGAATGCCTGTGAAAACCTTGCCAAAGTAGGCAATTTAACATGTGACAGAAGCTGCTGAATCCATTCATCCCCCAGCGCTCCCTATCCACTGATCCCAGTATCACCCATTTCTGAGACCAAGCTTGGCTAGTGAAGAAGGGCTGCAGTCATCTTGTGCTGATGAATCCCTTTTGTGTGGTCTTTCTACCAATTGGAGCCCTTTGCTAGGACCTGTACCAAGTCCTACCAGCAATGAACCTATGATGACTAAAGTACATTGTGAGGCTAAATCTCCATTTGTCCATTTATAGAGTACATAGTTGTGCACATACAGGTTTGTGAAGTATACTCAGTGCCATCTAAATTAATATTGCTCTCCTGCCCAAATCCTTAATTCAAGTCTAAATGTTTGCCTGCATCTTGCTAGATCTTCCAATAAGGTGCTTTGACACGTGATCCAGAGGTGGAGGGGTGTGCTTTAATTTGAATAGCTCCAAAAGGCATTCTGATTAAAGTGCAGCATTTCATATATCAGTGTTCCTGCACTTCAATATGGTGGTGGTGGCACTTTAACTAAAGCTCACTGAATGCTTTAGTGGGGATCAGAGGGATTGGGGGAGCAAGTAGGGTTTGCAGGGGGTGGGGATCAGAGGGTTAAACAGATCCATTGGGAGGGATCAGTGGTCAAGCAGGGTTTATGGTGAGGATTGGGAGGATAGGGGGGGCAAGCATGTCTACAGGAGGAGTGGGCAAATTAGGGGAAGCAAGTGGGGTCTCCAGGAGGACTGGGGGGCTTAGCAGGATCCATGGGGGGGTTGGTGGGGACTGGGACGGTTTGGCAGGATTGGGATTGCACTGGGAACTGTACAGATCTGCCTTGCCAGACCCAATCTAAGTTAGAATACCTCAGAGGTACAATTAACTTAGATCAAGTCAGCCATTTTTAGACCAAGCTAACCTTCCTGAACTTCTGTACAGTTCACATTTAGATCCCTAGTTAGGTCAGTCTAAGTGGCCGAACTAAGTAAGATTGGGTGGCCATTTTTAATGCAATCTAACCTTTCCCTAACCTCATTGAATATTCCCTAACCTCTTGGGAATATTTTTATTTAGTGTTTCATTTTCTACAGAAGTATTGTATAATTTATTCTGAATGTAGTTTTACTACCAAATATTCCAGTAGAATATTCATTAAATAGTATACATTTCTCATACAGGACAACTATAATATAGTATTTTACTGTATTAATACTGAAACAAGCAATTTTGAATAATGTATTAAATACATTAGTGAAAAAGTGTGAATACTTTATTTGACAAATACCTTGGTCTCCTGAGTAATGTGTTTGAGGCTCAACTAGAACAAAATTCAACAGAGATGCTATTTATGAATAACATTTTTCTAGTAGAAATTAGATCTTATTACTAGAAAAATGACACCTTTGGGGACTCCAATGAAAATATTCTTTTCATATTTTGTTGGCTAGAAATTAGATAGTAATACAAATAATCTCTTGTTTCTTTGCAGAAATTCTATAGTGAGCTAATATATTAACTTTTGCTCAGTTGTAGCAAGAACACAATCTACTGAATGATGTTATGCATATTCACAGTTATTAGCACCTGAGCTACAAGCATATTCATGCTATGAATGAGCTCCTGTTATCTTAGTCAAGTAGAAAATACCATTTCCTTATATAAATTCATTTCATTGGTTGAACTCTCAGGTTCAGTTATTAAGTATTACTAAAAGAACCCAGACATACCATTCATACCTACATTGAAACACATAGAGTCTCTTTACCTAAAGAAATTACTATTATTTCTAATTACATAGTGTACTTATGAAAAAGCTCATAGTAAATCCTAGTGAACCTTAAAAACACAGGGATCTGTGGAAGCTACCGCTGTACATGTCCCTGGCAAGTATATCACAAACATTTCCATACATATAGTTGCAGTTTCCCCAAATGGACATTTTTTCTGGGCTTCTTCAGAATCTGAAACAAACTACAACAGCACTTTGCTAGGCATTTGTCACTCATGTGTTAGCATGCTTTACAGGCTCCGATAATTCTCTAAACTTCCAGCATTCCTATGGGGTAGTTAAGTATTGCTTCTCCCGTAGCTAGGGAAAGGATAAGAATCATGGAAAGTTAGGGTTGGATGGGACCTCAGAAGGTCATCTAGTCCAATCCCCTGCTCAAAGCAAGACCATCCCCAACTAGATCACCCTTCCCAAAGTTTTGTCAAGCTGGGTTTTGAAAACCTCCAAAGATGGAGCTTCTACCACCTCTCTGAGTAACCTGTTCCAGTGTTTTACTACCCTCCTAGTGAGAAAAATCTTCCTAATATCTAACCTAAACTTCCTTTACTGCAACTTGAGACCATTGCTCCTTGTTTTGTCAAGAGAAGTTTTGTAACAGACCTAAGGTCACACAGCAAATCAGCAACAGAGCAGTAATAGTCAGTACTATAATGAAGCAGTGTGGAGTAACTGGAATGGAGTTAGGGGGGTCACTCTCTTGCCCCCACATCTCTCCCACACCCTGCATCTGCCCTGCAGTGGCTCTGGCTCCGGCAGGGAAGAGGGCAGAGAAGCAATGGTGGTGCATGATGCAGGAGCAGTTGCTGGTGTTTCACCTCCTATTTTGGCCAATGCAAATGGTATTTTGGCTCTTCAACTTGCATTTTACTGGCAAAAAACAAGTGACATTTCCCCAGCAGCAGCAAACCTCCAGCCGTTGGCCCTGCAGTGTGTGCTGCTGCCTCCCAGGGCACCAAACGAACTGGTTACACCTCTAGGTTCCAGAATTTCTAGGCTCCTAGTCCACTCACACAATTAGTGAAAATCCT
Source organism: Crocodylus siamensis (assembly GCF_052110815.1). Taxonomy (NCBI): domain Eukaryota; kingdom Metazoa; phylum Chordata; order Crocodylia; family Crocodylidae; genus Crocodylus; species Crocodylus siamensis. The sequence continues at coordinate 175,076,658 of NC_143395.1, forward strand.
TCCTCTTCAGGTCTTCTTAGTATTGCTAACTCATTGCTTTTAGCACATTAATAAACTTCAGTATAGTTGCTACTAGTTTGTGCCAGAACAGTGGATCACCCATGCTAGCTGGAGCCTCTACCCCGCAATAACTAAAATCTAGTTGACAGAGCTGCAGCTTGCAAAAAGAATGGAAGATTCATTTAATCAATAGTCTGTATATAATCAGCTTATCAATGCCTGGTGTATCTGGCATCCGAGCACTTAAATATGGACTCAGAATTCACCTTACATTGACCTTGCAGACCAGATTACTGACCTCCATTTCCATGTCTACTCAGTTACATATCTTGTTTCCTTTAATAGGATTCTAACAAAAGACTCTCTGTTATCATCCTTGTGCCAGATTTACCCTTTGCCTCCAAGTGGTGCCTGCGAATGCTATTTTTGCACTGTATAGCATGTTATCGAAGGATAAGTCACTGCTGTAACTGTAACTCATGTAGATGTACCCAAACTAGTTTTAAACTATCTAGCTGAAGTATCGCTAGCAGTCCAGCCATAGCAACGCTAAGCTTGGCACAAGTGAATTCCTCATGTCTACTTGCTTTCTCCAGCAAGTTTTTTAGCCCACACCATTCACCATACTATCATGGCTACACTGCTTAACAATGACTGAGGTAACTGGTTTAAAGGTAGCTCAGTTATGTTTTCAGCCTTGAAGTCAAAGTAGGCTTAGGGCAAGCCCCCAAATATAATTCTGTTGGTGCGCTCATATAAGTGCCCAGGTGACAGCCCTAGAGACTCTTTTTTTTTTCTGTTTAATCCCCTGAAGTGATACAGTATGGGTAGCATCGGCACAAATTCATTCATACTTCCCTGCTCATATGCTTTGATTATGATGAGAAGGGACTACCTCTAGGTTTGAGAACATAGTTCATCCCCATCACACTATTCATTCCTTTCCCTCTTGTAGTTTTAATCCCTTAGGCCCCTGCCATACATGAACTTAAAACATAATTAAGCAGTTAATCACATCTTAAAGTTGTGATCTGGCCACACATTCAATCAATTAATAACTTGATAAAACAAGGAATAAACCACAAAGTTATTCCGCAGAAAATGTTTAATAACTTTGTAGCCGGTACCTATCACATCATTAATTGAACGTGTGGCCTGGTGTGCCCCTGTCATTAGCTGAGGGGACTCCCGGCCATGGGAGCTTGCTACTTGCTGATGCAGGGGGAGCCTGGGATTGTGATTCTGGGCTCTTCCTGCACCATCAGTAAGGCATGATGGAATATGATTGCTGTAGCAGAAAGTGCGATGGTGGGATCGCACATCAGATCCTATCACACTTATACCATTACATCTGGCAGGGGCCTTAGGGCCCAATACAACTTGGACCAAACTCAACAGGATTCTTTTCATTAATACAGCAGCCGCTGATCAGGCTCCTATTGTGTTGATGTGCCTGTAACTTTCTGTTTGTGGGCAGAGCTGTACTGCTACCCAGCATGTCCACAAGAAGCAGAATGACCTGCAAGGAAGTTTAGCTGTGAAATAATCAGGGGTAACTTTGTCATGGACGAAGCAGCGGCAGCACCACCAGGATGTGCTGAGGATAACAGATGGCAAAGGTTTTCCTCCTGAAAAGCCACACATATCTTTTGACAGTACTGTGACATGGAAAGTATGGGTCACCACTATGATAAGCCTGCTTATCCCCCAGCCATGAGTCTACAAGTCCCCAGTGGTGGAGCAGGCAGAAGAAGATGTTTGAATCTCAGTGGCTGCAAAGGCAGATGAAAGCTGCAGTGGAACAAGATTCCCGGTTGTCTTGATCTCCTTGCCATTGGATCAAGGTCCTGTTTTGTGAAGAGCCACATGAAAGCTGATGTGCAGCAGCTTCTCCACAATAAAAGAAATCATGCAAAGGTGTCTTTCATGACAACAGGTTTCAAGCACATTCCTCAAGCTCTCAAGCCCGTTGGCAACCAGGTAATGGCGATGGGAACAGGATTGTGAGGTGTGGAACTTCTAGTTATGAATGGACACAAAGGCAGCAGTTACAAGAGGGTTGTTTAGCATTTGGATGTGGCAGGAGTGTAATTTGACAGCTGTAACTGTGACTGAGTAGGCCTCTTGAGGATCCACTTTGCTGACCGCACATGGGGAAGGGACTGGAAGAGGGGCCCTAAAAATAGCCTGTCTGATACAGTATTTTGTTTTCCTTCTTGACTGGATAACTGTGGTCCAGTAGGATCAGTTTTCCTGTGGTCAAAAATACCCACAAAGACACACCATTGTTTTCAGGACCTGGAACATCAGGACCCTCTTGGACAACCCTAATAGTGAACATCCAGAGTGCTGCACTGTAATCATGGCGCAAGAACTCAGGTGGCACAACATTGATGTAGCTGCACTGAGTGAGACTAGGTGAGCAAGAGATGGGCAGCTCAAGGAACATAAAGGCATACCAGCTCAAAGAACATACCTTCTTCTGAAAGGGTAAACAGGAAGAATAACTTTGACTTCATGGACTTGGTTTTGCCATTAAGTATGAACTCATAAACCAACTCAATGAGTTCCCAATTGGAATTAAAGTGTGCCTCATGACTCTCTGTCTTAAACCGGTGGGGAGCCAATATGCCACTGTCATCATTATGTATGCCCTGACTCTTGATGCTGCCAATGAAACCAAGGACGAATTCTATGCCAACCTCGACTAAGTCTTTTTTCACATTCTGGAGGGAGACAGATTTATTTTTCTCAGTGATTTCAATGCCAGTCTAACATCTGGGATGCAAGGAAGGAGTTAAAAAGGTCAACTCCAGTGGCATCCTCCTCTTGACCAAATATGTGGAACGTGGACTTACCATCACCAACATCCTGATCTGCCAGAAAAACAGGTACAAGACATCGTGGCAGCTCTCATGATTTAAGCATTGACACCTGATTGACTATGTCATTGTCTGTACTTGGGATCACAAAGATGTCTGCATCACCCAAGCTATGCTAGGAGCGTCCAGTTTTGGGCTCCACAATTCAAAAAGGATGTGGAGATGCTTGAGAGAGTCCAGAGAAGAGCCACGCGCATGATCAGAGGTCAGGAAAGCAGACCTTACGACAACAGGCTGAGACCCATGGGGCTCTTTAGCCTGGAAAAGCGCAGGTTCAGGGGTGATCTGATAAGTTTATCAGGGGTGACCACCAGGATCTGGGGGAATGTTTGTTCATCAAAACGACCCAAGTGATGATGAGGTCAAATGGTCATAATCTAGTACAAGACCATTTCAGACTGGACATAAGGAAGTATTTCTTTACTGTCCGAGCCCCCAAGATCTGGAACAGCCTGCCATCAGAGGAGGTTCAAGCACCTACACTGAACACCTTTAAGAGCAAATTGGATGCTTATCTTGCTGGGATCCTATGACCCCAGCTGACTTCCTGTCCTTTGGGTGGAGGGCTAGACTTGATGATCTTCTGAGGTCCCTTCCAGCCCTAATGTCTATGAAAGCTGATGATTGCTGGACTGATCACTGACTCATTCACTTAGTTATGTCACTCAAACTGGCTCCCAAACAATAGCTGCGGCAGAAGCAGTGCCAATGGAAGATCAATGCTGAAGGACTCAAAGACCTAAGCAAGTCCACCAGTGCCTCAACAAAAGACAGGCAAATTCCAATCAACAATAATGGGAGAATGGCAGCAGTGTTTGGGGTGCTCTCAAAGCCACTGTCATAAGCACCTGTGAAGAGACACTTGGATTGTCTACCAGAAACATCAAGACTGGTTTGATGAGAACAATCAGGAGATCCAAGAGTTGATTGATCACAAATTCAAGGCCTTTTGTGCTTGGCAAAATTACATCGCCTCAGGGAGGAGCCACTGCCTGCCCCGTGCCACTCTCTCTCCCTGCAAGGATGCTGGCATAGTGAGGATTGGAGTGCAACTGAGCGGTAGCTTACCACCAGCCTCAGTGCCTTTGCTGTGCTCTAGGTTTCTAAGAAGCTGCAGCCCAGCTCTTCTCTGGGCAGGTGCATGGCATTAAAAAGTTAAAGTGTGGCAAAATATTTTTTTTTGTGTGCAGCCATGCACATGCGCTGCTTAGAGGGAACCTTGCTTGGAAGCTATCTCTCATAGAAGGCTGACATAGATGAAAAAATCCAACATCACCTCAAATGTGCAAGTGCGGTCTTTGGATGCCTGAGGAAACAGGTGTTCAAAGATTGTGACATCAGATCTGAAACCAAGCTCAAGGTTTAACAAGCAATCGTGATCCCCACCTTGTTGTATGGAACTGAGACAGGACAACACACAGGAGACATCTGAAGTTGTTGGAGAAGTAACATCAATGCTGCCTGTGGAAGATCCTCTGAATCCAGTGGGAAGACAGACACACCAATGTTAGTGTTTTCCTGCAAGCAAATACCATGAGTATTACAGCAATGATCATCTGGCATCAACTTCTTTGGGCTGGCCTTGTCATTTGGATGTCTGACTCCAAACTCCTGAAGCAAGTTTTATTCTCCCAGTTCAGTCAAGGTATACACTCAAGAGAAGGGCAGAGAAAGTGCTTCAGGGATATCTTCAAGGCCAGCTTAGAAAAATGCAACATCTCTGTCAACTCGTGGTAGACTATTGCCCAGGATTGTCCCAAATGGAAGAAGAATCTGCTGCAGGGATCTCAGTACTTTGAAACTTTACGACAATAACAGGAGATGGAGAAGTGGGAGCACCAGAAACAATGTGTCACAGACCAAATCAAGAATCCAGTGCCACCCACTTCGCACAGACACACATGTCCAAGTTGTAGTAGAGTTTGTCTATCCCAGATAGGCCTCATCAGCCATCTTCGGACACACAGGTAAGACAATCATGGAAGATAATCATCCTTGTCTGCGAGGGATCCCCCAAAAATAGCTTTCTCTTTTGTCTTGAAGATACCTTGTGTGTTTGCTCTGTTTTCATATGAGTATGCACAGGTAAAATGCCAGGTGAAATGAGGGATGGAGTGTTAGCAACTTTAGACAGCTGGGCACAATGGGCAGAGTACTGGGCTCTCTTCCCAGCTCAGCCACTGACTGATCGCTAGGTGGTAGTATCAGTGGGGAGTGAACCATTGCCTAGTTGTTTCTAAGTTTTTCTTAGTGTATAACAGGTATCTTCTAAAACACATTTAAAGAATAGAATCATTTTAACACATGCCTGTTAAAAATTAAATGACTTGGTCAGCATAGACTGTGACCCTGCAGTGTATGGCATGAGGTTAGTATTTGCTAATGTGCTCTAAGTTTTATGTTATAGGTCAGTGTAGGGCTAACCCTTTTGGCAGGCATGCCACAAATTATCACCCACCCTCTGCAAGTGCCAACCCATTGCCTTTGTCTAACCTGATCTGCTGCTCTGCTCTCTACTCCCTCCCCTGTACTTCATGCCCAATCTACTCCTCTGCTTTCTGCTTCCTTCCCTATCTGCTGCTGGCTGCCTGTGGCATCCCTGATCTACAATGTGCAACACACAAAGGCTGCCAGTGTCACTCATGGCAGATTGGCCACCCCGGTATGAGTTGTAGTTGTATTTGTGGCGGATTTCAGTTCTGTTTCTGCACTCAGCATTTGTGTGTACTTATGCTTCTAATTTATTTTCCTATATCAATACTGCATACATAGTGCATGGTTTAGTATAGCATTTCCGCCTGTATCACATAAAATATTAAATGCAGAATCATTTCAGTTGGCTTGGAAAAGAATTCTGTTGGAGACAGAAAACTGGCTAAAGAACTGTAAATAAAAGGTAGTGGTAAATGGCAGCATGTCAGGTGCTGGTAAAGTTTCTAGCCAGAGACTGCTGAGGTTCATTTTAGGGCTAGTTTTGATCTGATAGGGAGGCAGTGCAGAATGCAGCCTTCTTCTGGAAAGTGCTGCCTCTTTTCCTGATATGCCAGGCTACTTGTGGGTCAGTGTGGGATGGGGCAGATTAATTGTTTGGGTTTTGTGGAGACTCACAAGAGGTGGAGGGGAAGCTTCATGGTTGTCACGTATGCACATCCATGGGCCAATCTGACCCTAAGAGAAGGCAGAATAGTCATTCTGGTGATAAAGAAGGGTCTAATGTCACTAGGGACAATTAAAACTAAACTAGGGAAAGCAGTAGGAAATGATCTGACAAGAAGAGTTCCATGTGTACTAAATGATTTCATAGGCTTTCTCCTTCTTTCTTCCTCTGTCCCCCACCCCCAAAATGATCCTTGGAATTTTCTTCTGAAGTCTATTTGTCTGGGCTTCATTCTCACCCCATCCAATGTCTTCCAAAAGGCCTGCAGCGCTGCCTATGAAAAACAAGTACATTTACACTCCAAAAAGCCCTTGAATCATCATGGTATGTATGCATGCCTAACTGAGTATCCCTACCATCACATCATTGTCATTAGTGTTCTTCTCTCCTACTGTTCCTGGGAGACATTACATCTGCATCTGACTGTCAGGTTTCTCTAAACAAGTCAGGACAGGCACCTGTCATTTTTCTTTTGTATTTTCATGCAACATCTAACATCTGTGAGTGCTGTTGAATCACAGTATTTTTTTGCTGTAAAACCATGGGGGCCCTTCATGCATCTCTGATTGATTGATTGATTGATTGATTGATTGGGGTTTTTTGTTTTTGTTTTTAGTTCCACTTGCTAATCCCAAACCACCAGAAAGCCTTCCAAAAATTTTACAGGAACAGATCTCCTTTAGCCATCAGTACAATTCCAGAGTGACTCCTAATGAACCCATTCGAGGAAAGGTAAGACCATGTGCATCCTGTATGATTAATAGTGAACAGGAAGCTGGAGGTTTAAGTTTATTCCAACACTTCCGACAAACAGGTTTAAAACCAAGAGCTATTGTCACATACCTTAGAATTGGCAGGATTGAAGATATGCTTTTTAATATTACTTCACATGTCATGTTTTTTGTTTGCATGCATTGTATTATCTGGCTTCCTGGAGCTTTAGTGACTGATTACAAAAAAAAAATCCTAATGATATAATTCTCACTAGTTTGGTTCTCCAGTGACTGGCTATGCTCATTTACACTCAAGGTAAGTGGAGCAGGAATGGCATGGACAAAATAAGAGCCAGACTCAGTGTGTATTTTGAAGTCACTTCCTTAAATATTTGTTCCAAACTGTTGACAGTTTTTGTATAGTAGGAATTTGGGTCTATAAGTATATGTGTAGATAAGAATAGGTGTGTCTTCTGAGTTGGTGTTGACATATGTAATGTGGGAGACCAATCCAGTAGCTGTGAATCAGGCCCAAAGTGCAGAATTCAATTGTCAGAAGCATTTTGAAGAAGACAGCCTTGTGTTTGTTTTCACTTCTGCTTATTAAAAAGGGGGGAAAAAAATCTTGTGTGACCCTGGTGGACCAAATCATTTGGGATGCCGTCATAAATCTCCAGGCCCACAAAAGCAGCCGTTTAGAATTGTATCCATAGCAACCCATGTAGCAAGAAATGAAATCTGATATGAATAGACTCGCACTGGAGAGCCGTAGGCTGGTCACACACTCTGAGAGGCATAATGGTTGTGAACCAGAGAAAATAAGATGCATTTTCTTTTGCTTGTTGCTCCTTTCCGAATATTCCTGCCGTGCCCCATTTCATGAATAAAATAGGCTGACAGAACAGCCATTATTCCAGGTCCAGCTTTCAGCTATTAGGACGTAGGCTGATGGCCAGTAGAGAGGCCGAGAAACAAGTGAATGCCTTGCCAGCACTTGAGCTAATAAATGAACTCAGCTCACAGCTGCATCTACTAGCCGCTTATGTTCCTCTGGTTAACATCAACCTTGTTTCCCTTTCCAGCGACATGGAGCTTTTGTGTGGACAGAGATAAAACCAGAGAGTGGGCCGATAGTTCCTAAGGGAACAGAAGTATTCCAGAGTGCTAGAGGGTCATGCTCACTAGGACAGCCAAAAACAGAGAAAGGAAACTCAGTGGAAAGCCGAATGACCTCACCCAGTTACTGCCTGCAGAATTCCCAGGGGCCACTAGGCTCTGAAACTCGCTTATCAAAACCAGATGTCAGAGCAGCAGCCAAAGCCTGCCCCAGCATTCCTGCAAGAGGACGGAGGAGTTCAAGCATTTCTCAGACAACAGAGGTGAATGTTATCCATCCTGCTAGGGAGGAGCCTTTATGCCCAATACTGAAAAGTCCCATCAACAAATCTCTGCGTAAGTTACCTACTGCAAATAAAGCCACACAGTCAGTTTTATTACCACCAGTCACCGAATTAAGGAAAGCCTAGAATCACTATGCTAGCCAGTGTTCTTGCCTAGGCTAATATCAATAACACCAAACACAAGCTGACACCAGTGAACTGCTAGAGTGCAAACAATACTCCTTTGACATAACAACAGCTGCACTGTACTTTGATGTTTCTAGAAAACTGTATGCTCATAAGAACTTTTTTATTTTTTTTTTACAGTGGAATTTCATTGCCTTCGTAATGTGAACTTAATGGTCTGGATTGTTTGCATGCTTTTTGTCCCCAATATGACTTTGAATGACTTTAACACTTTCAGGGCTGGAGGTGACTATGATTCTTCAAAATGTATTTATTTTTGCAAAAATAGAAGGACCAGGCTTTGGTTTTGGTTTTCTTATTGCTGCTTTTAACATATACAGTTGTGATATGTGTTATCTGTTTGCTGCTGCCTCATAGAGCATGATTTCACACACCATATGGTGTCAGCTTGTCATAAATGGCAGCTATTGTTGCTTCGGTAGGAAACAATGACAGCCAAGAGAGACAATTTGCTGCAGCCTACAGGAATGCAAAAATAACGTGTCACTACTCTATACAGCTAACAAGGACAAATTTGGAATGAACTTTTTTTCAAGGACATTGATATTTTCCTATGAGCTCTAGCTTCTTTTTTAGTCCAGAAAACCTGTTAGTCCAGCGACTGATGAGCAAACTTTTACTGAAGTTTGAAATATATTGGAATATTTGGAAACGATTTCTGGAATATATTCCCCAGCACCCTGCTTTGTTGTTGTCACAGGAAACGCCCCCACCTACTCTTTGTCTCAGGGAAACTCAGAAAGTTTCAACTCCAGTTACGAAGCAGTTTTTCATCAAAGAGATAAAGCAAGTTATTACCTGTGGTTCTTGAATTTGATCCACTAGTGTGCTGGAGAGGTTAATATATGCATTTCACAGCAGTGAGAACAATGGGAGTTTGATTCCCTGCTTGCTATATTGAGTAAGACATTACAACCACTGTAGCTGCAACCATGCTACATGTTCTTTTCTCAAAGGCCATTAACAGAGCCAAGGAAAGTTTTCAGAGTTTCTTTAGAACTTATTTTGAGAGAATTTCTACCTAGTTTTGTCAGGTCCTCCTTACTGGAGCTAAAAATGAAAATACCCTCGGACACACTTAGTCACATTGTGCTGATTTATTTGTTCTGCTTCAGATGACAGTAACATTTCTTAAATTACTCTAGAGGCCAATTTTGGCTTTTTGGATATGCAAACTCAGATTGCACTGATGTAAGAGGGAGCCACAGGCCATATCTGAGAGTAATCTGCCTCTTTATTTTAGTGTACGCACTAGTTATACTAATTACATGTAACTCTGTTTCTACCAGCGTTTCAACGCTGAAGCACTTTGACATTTGTAAATATGGATATGACCAAAACTGTCAGAACTGTATCTTTTGTAATATAGTTTTCCTTTTTGTCTTCTAATTTTATTCATTAAACTTTTGACCAGCATGTGTGAGAGAGTGAAGTGTGAGAGAGTGAAGTCTGTTAGAACTGTACAGTTGGCAAAAAACTGAAGTATTTTGCAAAAAGGCTAATATCTATGTTAAACATAAAAGCCCAGCTTCCAGAAGACTGGATGTCCTTTATGGCTGCTAGCAGGCTCTCACTACAAAGCCATGCCCAGTCTCAGGAGGATTGTATATCAGGCAAGGTAAATATCACCAGAGGCAGAGAGATTTTTATATCCAGTCATAACATGTTTTCCATGATACTAGGACACGGGCTTTTCATGCCAGAATAAACGATCAAGATGGATACCATGGTACAAAATAACATGTATATTAAATTATCCAAGTGCATGGTGTATGCAGCTGTCCTTAAAGTCACAGGAACGATTATCACTACCTTCAATAGAAGTTGGACCATGCATATGAGAGCTTGCAATTTAAAATGATAAAAAAATGGATGGTGAGCGAGGGAATGGGATACCCTGTACAAACATAGAATTGACTCTTTAAGATTTGAAAATTACAAGTACTTCTTCTTGATACTGTTCATATTTTAATGTCATAAGGCCAGACTGTGCAGACCTTTCTGCATATAAATACTTTTTCCCCTTTTTCGTGCATGGAGAATTGTATTAACAGACCAGGAGTTGGGAAGTCCACTCCTGGGCATCTGAATCATTAGTTCATTCTCCTGTCCGTTCAGTTTCTCCTGCTTCTAGCATCTCCACCTTCCACCAAGGTTATTTTGTCATCCCACCTTGAGGAAAAGATAACTTAAAGGACCATAGAAAAAGTTGTTCACAACTTTAAATCCTTACTGGCAATATAGATTTCATGGATTTGGTCTTCCATGTAGATGATGGCATACTTTCATGATGCTTCTGAATCAAAATAATTGGCCAGAGTAACGTGCCGGTTGTTGATCTTGCCAGAAGCTCTCTTGTAGATCAGTTCATTTGTAGATTTTAGATTTGTATAATCTCATACAAGGTACATTTCAGCAATCTGGACACGTTAATTGAAGCTTTTTAAACGTAACTGGTATACCATTGAAGAGCTGATGCAGATAAAGAAGCTGCAATCTTTTGTGGGGCTAAGGCCATTGCTATCTGATTACGCAGGGCAATATGGTTCAGCTAGTACGTAACAGTTGCCAGATTTCTGGGCTATTAGGGCATATGAATTTAATGTCCGTACATCTGACTACATTCATTGCAGTAGATGTAAGCTTTTACATAGCTGAGTTTTCGTTGCTCCTTGAGAAGTTTCTTTTGAAACAACAGCTTCCTGAGATGCTTAAGTCTTTTATATCTTTCACCTTTTTAAAAGACTTGGAAACTGATGGCACCTTCTTTGCTACACATAGCACAGAGCAACTATTATGTGCAACTGTTTACAGGATCAAATCCATATTTCCTAACTAATATATGTTGCATGCACTGCAGTTCTACACAATTCACATATAGCAGTTGAGCCAGAAGTATGTATTTTTAATGAGTAGTTCACTAAAATACCAGAGCACATATATTTTATTCCTTTTCATGAATTCTTGAGGCTCAGATCTGCCTTTTGATTATGTTCTACTTGTTCTAAGCCTCTCTTGTTGATTGGTTGTGGATTGTGCCTTTGATTGTGTTCAGTTTGAGACTTTTACTGAAGGAGTAGATTTTATTTTCTGTGCACTGCACACTTGTTTCTGTAGCAAATTTCTTGTTCATATTAAGGATGCTTTTTATTTGCATCTATATTAATGAATGCATTTTATAGGCGTTGTACATACTGTTTGCAAACACAATCTTATTTGGAAATTGTCTTTACATTAAGTGCACTGAAATATTTTGAATATATGTATTATTTCCTTCAAAGTGACCTCACTGCTATTCATGTCATAGGGCAATAGACAAATGTTTCTAGAAAAGGCCATCTTCCGGCTAAGATGTCTAAATATAGCAGCCCATGATTTGTTAGACGTAGACTCCTTCCTGAGACTTCTGTGAGCAGAGAGAGTAAATTATGTGCATATAGAGATTTAAATCTCACTGAAAAAACTGTTATTTTAGTACAAGACTTTTCAACAGTCTGACAGTGTCAGTGTGACAGAGCTTGGCTTGCTCCTTGACGGTGAGATGGTATTTCAGTGGCAACAGCCATACACCAGCTTAAAAAGGCAATATTTAGCTCTGTGGCACCAGAACAAAAGGTTAGTTTGAATAAAAATGGGAATCATCTGTTTGCCAAAATACCCACTGCAACAGACCAGGTCTGACATGGGGTGATTTTACTTAATGCACTGAGCTTGCTTCCATTTAAGCCAATGGTAAAACTCACATTGACTTCAATGGATGTAACTTTGTAGACCAGCAGTCGACTACACTGCTTCTCCCTGCCATTGCTTCTCTGGGGTGACTGGCTATGGCATTTACAGTAGTATAAATGTAGAAAGAAGTATACCGCACTGTGCATAATGTTGAAAAATGCTACCATGCTGTTTGCTTGATGGTACCCTGAATGCCAGTGTGTAGTCTCTGTATTGTGTATCTTCTATACACATGCACATTCCTGTTAGACTTTTTCCCCCTCCTTTGCTGTTTACTGAGTGACAAAAATCCTTCCACCGAGTACAGGGCTCGCATACTGCTGGTTAGGGGCAGATGGAAGGGAAGGAATGCTCCCCATATGGAGGAGTTGCATAACGACTCCATGTCTGTTACTGTTGCCATGGAGCAGGGGTGTCAGATTCATCTCATGTCCCAGGCTACATCCTGGCTGCTGAAGGTGGATCCTTGAAAGGTGGATCCAGCCCAGGGTACAGGGTGGCAGCTCTGGCCTAGGGCAATGCGATGGCATCACCTTTGGCTCCAAATGGCTGCTGGGCACCAGGACTGTATCAGCCTTTGCTCACTGCCATGCTGCCAATTGTCACATTGCCTGTGATAACCCTGCAGGCTGGACAAGAGTAGCTCAGTGGGCTGAATACAGCTTCTGAGCCTTACGTTTGACATCCCTGCCATATGTAGAGCATGGCCTAAACACGCTTCCTACCCTGCCCTTTGCCTGTGTGCTGATGCTCAGGAAGGCCATTCCTGAAGGGCACATCTCAGCCCACAATGGACCAACAGGAAAGAAGCCTGCCAGAGGATTCTCACTCCTGAGCCCTCTTCCTTAGATTTTAATGTGGAGGGTATGCATGGAAATGTCCTGGCCCCTGGCCATTCAGTTAATGAGTGCATCTGCAATACCAGGGCTTTGCTTTATGTTTTAAATGAGAAACTTCCTAAGGAACCAGAGTCTCAAAATAGGGAGGGGGGTTAGAATAGGGGAGAAGGACATCTTGAAAGCCCATGCTGACATTTGGGGGGTATTCACAGCAAATACAAATCTACAAGAGTTCCCAAAGCCACTGCTCAGAATCTGCACTTGAATCTCTAATATGTGCAGTGACTTTTTATAGCATTTGGAGGTATTGTGAGGAGCTCTACCATGAGGAATCACTTTGGAAGCTGTTCCAGTCTATCTGGGTCATTGATCTGTGAACTAAAAATGCTTCCAGGCAGCAGCAGTGAGAAGATAAAAGGAGTCGTCAAGTTCTCACAGGTCAACAGCATCCACTTGAATCACCCATGATAATATGGCGATGGGAGTTCAACCAGACTTCTTGCATCAATGGGGATGGCTGCACCTTGCAGGTGTGGAGAAGGCATTCATGGGGACAGACACGTAGCATTTCATCTCCGCCCTCCCGGTGGATCCAAGTAAGGCACAGTGGTTTTGCGGCGAGTCCAACCTGGGTTTGTGCAGCTTAGGGACAGAGAACAAGAAAATAAATGAGCAAATGTTGACCCAAACTCCAGCTTTAACTCTACTGTCCTTTTTAAGGGGGTTTTCTGTTTTTCCGCATCTCTAATGCCACTCGAGAGCCTGCTTACTTAGGCAGTTAATTAGATCTGTTTGCATCAGGTAGTATAACTTTCTAAACTGGAAGATTTCTTTGGTGGGGTTACAAAGATATTGGACAGAATAGAATTTGTGGCTATACGATAGCTCCAGTTATTGCCTCCACCCTCTGCTTTCCTAAAAGCCCTACAGAACCTCTCTAGTGGAGCATAAGGGAGGCATTCCCCCAGAGAAGTGCACGTTCCTCCTCCCAGGGACAGATGGGCCTCCTGGGCTCTGGAGAGATTAATAGCTCTACTTGGGCTCTGTTAGCAGAGACAGTGCTGATGTGGAGAACAAATAACTCCCACAGCCCCTGTGATTGCAGCCCACCCCTAATACCATTGCCGACTGCTAGTGTTGAACTGGCAGCCTGCAGGAGCCTGCTGAAAGGGATTTTGTACTGAAATAACCTCTGTTATGTGGCAGACTTCCAGCACCAAGGGCCCCTGTGTTCTAGTTTGATTGGTGGAAAGCAGCATAAACCTACAGTGAACTTAGCTTACAGTGAGTATAGTCCAGCCACGAAATGGGGAAGGACTCAGTGAGGCCTTGTTGAAATGCCTAGCAGCTCTCTGCTTACTGGGAAACACAGTGAAGGTTTTACATGACCTCCCCTGTGTCCCTCCCCTAGACACTCAAAGGAAAAATGAAGCAGCTATCATTAAGATTGGGGATTTCTTTTCCCCCAAAAGTACATTTTTGTACTACACTATTCAATTCGCGGAAAAAACTTACTAGGAAACTGGACAGTCTTCCCTCCCTGTCTCTGTTTTAAATGTAGCTCAGGATGGGAGTTAGAAGTCATTCCTATCTGTGTTTGCATCGCTGTGATGTGAGTTAATAGTCTTGGTGCAATTCCCACTGGACAAGTATCTACCTATTAAGTGCACTGTTGTTGTTGGCATTTTCAAAAAGGAGGAAACGATTTCCTGGGCTATGGAAAAGGAACTACTCTCCCTATCCTAGAGGTCCTCCTTCCAGGTTACAGTTGAAGGACACTGACAAAGCAAGGTGGGGAAAGAATGAGCTACTGCCCAAGGATCAACTGTTCTGTTGGTAAAATAGAGGGTCTCAGTCCCTAGTGCTCTTCAATGTCCAGTAAACACCAGGTAAGGAAAATACAAATTCTCTTTGTTGTGTCAGCACTTCTTAATGTTAATTTAATAGAGGTTATGAGATGACATTTCCTTTCCTGGACTAGCGAATCTCTGGAATCTCCCCAAACAACCCGAATCAACAGCAGTAATCACAGTCAATGAAACTACCTCTGATCAGGCAAAGAGATGTTCTACCGGATTCAGCGAAGAAGTCATTCATGACAACAACAGATGTTTCTGATTTCACTCCCAGGACAAATTCAAGCATCACTTTTTCTTTCCTTCTCCCAAAACAGCTGAAATCTATAAGCATGTGGTATATTACCAAGAAAGAGCTAACTAGCAAAGATGTGAATTGCTGCCTCCCCTCAGGTTTTGTTTTGCAAAACTGTGATGTCAGGAGGTGCTCGGCCCCTTGCGGGCTTGGAACAGCTCCAGGCTGTCACCTGTTGATAGGGTGCCTGGCGGGGAGGCTGGGGGCCAGCTGCAAGTGAAAACCCACTAATGAAGGGAAAACCCAGAGCTAAAACTTGCTCTTCTCTCAATATCTGGAGGAAGACAGCTGGCTTTGGTTTGTTGGTGAAGCCAGGTGATTGTGGAGCTAAGATAGCTCCATGTAAAATGGACTGGTCTGAGTACTGGAAAACTAGAGCTGGCTCACCTACCTAAGGCAGCAGGGTAAGTGACCTCCATTATATGTGGCATTGGGCCCATACTTGCAAGTAGGCCCAGCAGCTTATTAGGAGTGTGATCAAGCCCTATCACAGGACTGTGATTTCCCCCTGCACTACATGCTAGCTAGTTCATGAAGGGAAGGATTCCACAGAGATGGTAGGATGTAGTGTCAACCTGACGGGCATGTATCCACAAACCTTCGCTCTGTACTAATGAGTGAAGGAAGGCTGTCACTTAAAGCTCTCTGCCTGCATTCAGCCTTGTAGGCACATGGGTTTAGGGTAGAGTGATAGTTCTGAAACTGTGGTCTATGAAGGCTACTATTCTGGATGCAATTGCTGTAGTTGTAAGTCCGAGGGAGAGTGGCTTGTCCAATCACAAATGTTAAGGGAAGCATCTATGAAACATTTTCTATTAAACTGTGGTCCAAACCATGGGAAATATTTGGGATCTTTTGATGTTGATACTGAAAACACATTTGACCAGCTTAGTTAATGTACAAAAGCTCAGACTGGCAACTCTTAAACAAGCAATCCCACCGAATAAGAATCCTCCCACAATCCTGTCTGGTTCTTTCTGGGCTTGTTGAGTCCCGCGTATGTAACCATAACATTTAAAAAAAAATTGTGAGACAATGTAGTTGCTAGCTAAGGGAACTGGACCACGTTCTGTTCTCGGGCCTAGGACTGATCTGTTGACTCTCATCAGTCCCTTTGTGGAGTTCTTGTTGACTGAGCTGTCTTTAAGGTCTCTGGGGCAGGGACTGTTTGCATATGTTTTAACAGTGTGCAGCAGCATGGGGGCCTGATTTGAAAACCAGGTAACAGGAAAAGGTTTCAAGGTAGTGACCACATTATGTGTGAAAATGTATATATTCTCAGAATGAACAAGGCAGTGACCATGCTGCAGAAGAGTTACAGCACTCAGCTGTTGGCAGAATGACAAAGTACAACACAGGAAATTTAAATGGATAGTGTCCCAATGAGCAGTGAGAATCTGAATAACTGCTGGATAAGAAGAAAAATCTCATTCTGCTATTTTCCTGTACCTGCCAAAGCTCTTCACAACTCTGCTCTTCTTGCTTCATAGCGCTAAAAATGTACATAAATTCTCAGAAAGTGTCCCTCTTTTGGAACTGCTCTCCATGATAAACAATAAATATTGATTTGAGCTGAATACTTTTGGCTTGAGAAATATGGCTTAGTCGAAGCTAACCAATTGGCTAACATAAGCATGTCTGTAGTGAGTGGAGTAACTGTATTTGACCTTATTTTGTAAGATATTCAGGGGTCTTATGCAGACAGATAAATTGTCTTCAGACATTGACTCATTCATTGTTGGGTTTTGTGAGTACTATTAAAATGAATTTTACTGTATCTACTGATACCTACTCTCTGAAAAATAAGGCCCCAAATTTACAGACTTTTTCCCATCGCACTGCTCCAGAAACCAACCCAATATTTCCTAGACATTTCTATTCCAGCGTATCCCTTTGGAAAATGTAGGATAGTCTGTTTACTATCTGTCTACTATGGTACAGGATATACTGACAAAGGCTCCTATGTATGTCAAAGTTAAATATGAGTATGTGGCCCTTGTTTATTCTGAGAACGTATAAATTCACGTACAGAATGTGGTCACTACCTTGAATTTTATAAACCTTGAGGAACAACCATTTTGTTTAAGTAAAGTGAACGCTGAGCCTGAAACCTGAAGCCCGTTGCCCAGCCTAAGTTTCTAGGCCTTTTGCTGAATGGGAACAGGTGTCTTTTGTCATCCACCTGTCCTTGGGGGAGTAGGGGGGAGGCTTCTCAGTGAACATGAAGATCCACGTGGCAGTGGATTTCCCTTTCCTGCCTAGGTCCCCTACTCCTAGCTATTTCCCTTCTCCTTACTTTCTACTTCTTTTGCCTAGCGGTTTTTGCATCATGGATATTCTTTATGTTGGTGGAGGAGGAAGCAGGTTTTCCCCCAGAATTCAGGACATGGCAGAATGAAGGCACATGGGGCATCTATACATGGTGAACTCTCCACAAAGGGTATATATATAGGTAATGTGTGTCTGAGCAATCAAACAGGAAGAATTTACAATCCGAACTTGAACACAGTTGTCCATTGAGCTGTAACAGCAAGTCCTTGACAGAATACTCATCTGAGGTTAATGTCACTGACTTCTCTTTCTTGTAAAGATGCATATGAAAGTCCCAGGGGCGCTGAAATGCCATTAAGAACTTTGTGACAGGAACAAATTGGTGGCCACATAGGATTTCATGGTGGGTTTTATGTTGCATTTAATGGTCATGTGGAACTTTGCAATAACCATAGAGGTAGCCACAGAGCGGAAGTCCTCATGTTTCCAAAGGAGCATCTCTTCGTGTCAAGAAAAGCTAGGAAGGCCCCATAACACACTGAGCCATTCAAATTCTAACAGAGGGCAGTGGGATTATTAGTCAGCTTGCTGCACTATGCTTTGTTGGACAATTTAACTTCTTATTGCAGGTCGTTTCTGCTTTTGCCTTGTTGCTAACAAGATATTTTACACAGGAAGTTCCACCTATCCACTCCTTCAGGGAGAGGACATTAAAATGACACAAGAGCATCCCTGCAAAATTGAGGTTTTTCTTACCAATGGAATTCTTCTCTTGCTTACTCTGATCCTACTTCCATGGAAGTCAATGGCAGTCTTGCTTTTCTCTTCACTGGGAGCAGGTTCAAACCTTCAGTCTTATGTGTAAAGATTTATAAAAAGACGTGGTGTCCTTCAAGGATCTCCACAGGGAATATCTGCTGCCCCTCTACTGTAGAAAGACTCGCTTCTTGGACTGAGGGGCGTTAGATGCCTGAGCATTAAAGTGAGCTGCTGTCTGTGCCCTGAGTGGAAAGCTAATCATTTGTAAGTCTCAGGCTGTAAGCAGAAATCAGTAAGCTTCTGAATATTCCAGTCATTACTATTCGAAATCAATTCCTTTCTCTCTGTAAGTACTCTGTCTTGAAATGTGTCAGGTAGATAACCTTGGAGAACTGAGTCCCTCGTTTGCAAGCTTTGTGGGATAGGGACCATTCCTTTATTGCTGTCTGGAAAGTGCTTACCATATTATTTTCCACTTATGCCCACAATAACAACAGTAGTAACGAATACATGGATGTCCACCTATGAGAGTCCCTGAGTGTGTCTACGTAAGATGCTATGTCACCGTAGCAATGCGCTCCCTCAGTATAGCATATTGCTACGCCGACATAGCAACAAGAAAAAGTGCGCCTCTGGCACAGCACAGTACAGGATATAACTGCGCCATCATTTAGGATTTCCAAAAATCCTTTTGGAAGTCGTAAATGATGGCACGGTAACAAAGGTGCCGTAGAGATACATGTCGACGCACCCACTGTGCAGTAATTGCATTAAAGCAACTTGTGAAACAGGATAGTATGCCTTATTCCAAAGAATGCTTTTATTCCAAATATTAGCATATTACACTAACTATTTTGACCTAGAATGCAAGGAGGTTTTCTGGGGGGGATTTTTTCTACAAGCAACAGTTCTGTCTGCTTGGTTAACTGGTAGGACCATTTTACTGTTTTCTCCTTGGAATAACATGGCCCTTTAATGCTCGGTACAGTGAGCTTTGGCTTTCTTCAGCCTTGCTACACTCTGGCTTTTCTGACAGCAGAAGCTCCAGTGGTGAGAAAGGTGCAAGAAAGCCTCTACTGGGACATTTAGGGGCCCAGCAAAGCCTAACAAATGACCAACAGTTTTATACCAATTAAACATGTTGCCTTCAGTGATGTGGCACTTAAGGGCATCTCTGACATAAGACCTTCCACCTCTTGTTTTCCACTTGGTCCCCTTCTCTCTCTTCTCTTTCCCCTTCACATCAGGTCCCACTGGGAGTGGTGAATTACATTTTGCTAATCTAAGAAAGGGCAGCAGATGCAGAAAAGCCCCAAAGGAGATTTGTGGAGATTGTGCTGGGCAGTGTAACATTTTTCTCAGTTGAAGTATTTAACTGGAAAATGTATGTCTAGCCATTTTTAGCACAGATCTGTAGATTTTTATTTTAAATTCAGCATTGGTATAATTCCAGTCATACAGAATTACAGAAATAAAAGGGGGGATTTAATCAAATAATGAATAGTATTTTAGGGCTTTTAGCAAACTTACAGCTCTTTAGAGGGTATTACCCTATACTCATACCGAGATTGTTATACCTGTCACAGAGCTGGGTCAAGAGCCTATTCTTACATGAGCACTACATGTTGATGTAGCATAGTCAAGTTGCCCTGACAACATCACCTTGAAGAGTAATCTTGAGCTGAATGATTTCCTGCTCTATGGGAAGTGAATAACATGGTGGGGAGGGATTCCAATTGAACATACAGGGCGCCTATACGTGTGCTCAGGAGTGGAGGGGGATGGGCATTTTAATTAGAAAACTTCCCAGAGAGCGGCTCTATTTAAAATGCTGTAGCATCACATGTAGTAAGTCCCTGCCTGTTTAAAAATGCCTAGGGGATGCTTTAACTAAAGGTCATCCAACAAGCTTTAATTAAAGCACACCACAGCAGCCATTTTTAAACCCTCAGGGGCTTATACATATGACGCTGCAGCAAAGCTAGAGTGTTCTAATTGAAACGTATCAGATCATGTGTAGAGGCATGCGCAGACTGATTGAAACAATCCTCTTTGTACAGAAGAAAGATGATATTTTGGGGTAGGTGCTCAATTGAGACTCAGAGATTTTTGTTTTAATGTTGGGCCTGAGGTGCAAACAACCCATGTGACTTTGGGCCAGTCATTTAATTTCTCTGTGCCTCAGCAAAGTGAGTATAACATAGGGATAACATTTTACTACACAGAAGTTTTGTGAGGACCAGTTTATTTCCACTTGCAAAGTGCTCAGAAACCTCAGTGCTGGTGGTCACATGAGCCACCACTACATAGAAAGGTTGTGCAGGTTATACACTTAGTTTGCGCTAGTCATGGTGCAACTCTGCTGATATTTTAGAGTGCTAACTGAAACGAGAGCTAAATATGAGCTTAATATATGTGTCAGAATGTTCTAACTCTTCTAAAAATGCTGCCTTCCATTCTCCTATGTTACTGAATAACCTTCTGTCACAATTTTGTCCGTCACTCAGCAGCACTGAGTGACATAAATGAGCTGAGCATATGCAATTATAGAGGATGAGATTTGCAAAGATTAAAGCAAAACTGATTGGGTGTACATGTTACTCCAGTATACAAACCATCCTTGTATGTAGTAAAAACGTTCCTGCTTATCCAAACAGCCCAGCTCAATGCCCAACAGTTACAGAAAGGAGACTTGGACCATGGAATCAATTTGAGGACTATGTACTGTAAATTTGGGGTGTCAGAGATATAGTCCATGGGCTAGATGTGGCCTGTGGAGCCCTATCACCTAGCCTGCAGTATTGCTTGTGGGTCTCAGGCCAGTGCACTGCATGCAGCAAGCACTGGCACCAGCCCTACTGCACTGCACATGACACACAGAGCCCATTTGGTGCAGGCTGCACACACTGCAGGTAGACTGGTGAGACCAGTCAGGTGCACTAGATCCAGGGCTGGTCAGGGTCAGGCGCACTGACTGGCCTTGCTCAGGGGCTAGGACTGGGACCTGTGTTGGCATGTACTACACGCAGTGTGCAGGGCTGAAGCTGGTACAAAATCTGCAAGCGGCACACAGAGCCAGTCCTTGGTTGCAGTGCCTGCACTAGACTGGCCTTGTGGGATGGATCCAGCATGTGGAGCCATTCTGTGAGACTGATTCAGCCCACGGGGCCAGATGATTTTGCCAGACCTGCTGTAAGTCAGTCTTTATCGTGTCCTTCCTATGACTGACTCCAATTCGGTATTAAAAAAATCCTCTTGAAAAAGCCATTTTGGCTTAATACACCAACTGCTGTGTTCATCCTCTGTACTGAGCACTTTGGGATTGCTTTTTTTCTTTCTTGGTGATTGGTGATGAGTCAGTTAATTAAGCCTGAATTACAGTGCAAACTTTGATTACAGCATATAGGGTAGCTTTATCTTTCATTTTCTTTTCAACAACACTTCTGGATCATGCACTATTCACAAAAGTAAAGAAACACAGTTGTAAGACTCTAACTGAAAAGAAATGTTGATTCACAACATAAACCATCACAATATTTCTGCTGCCGCCATAGCGCCATCGTTTCCATTTTACCTCCTTGCTTGTCAAATACTCTGTATACCACAATATTGAACATTCATTCACACACTGAACAGCTGTTGAGTGTAACCATATCTGTGCCCTTTTGTCTTCACCCTTCACAAACATTCACATGCACTGGTTTTTGTTTGCTCAAATGTTTGAGGCATGGCTGGTTTTCATTTGAATACCTGTTTGAAAGGCTTTGATATGGGAAACGTGCACCAAAAAAGTTCAATTTCAGTTCCTCCCTGTAGATATACTCCTCTTTTTATATGAAACGAAAAAATGGTTGCTCTGTCCCACGGGGAATGGGGAGTTAGCCTCATTAAGGAAGCTAGCCTTTTAACTGAAATGTTCAGGTAATGAGAGAAAAGTGGATTTGGTTCAGGCGTGGAAGACCTCTGCTTCCAGGTTATATGGCATAGGGGTTTGACTTTGGTTTGCCAAGAGTGTTGTTGCAAAACTTCCGCAGAAGCAAATTGGGGTTATAAGCTGACTGTTCCAAGAAGTCTGCAATAAAACTCCTTAATGCCTATATGACTGTATCATGCTAGCTGTATGGACTCTGAAGATGACTGGACTCCAGTGCTGCTCCAGTCCTCTACAGCAGCAGCTCCAAAACTGTAGGATGCACCTCCCCACCCCAGTCAGATGTAAAAGGTTCCTATAGGGAGCTGTATGTGAAATAGGAAGTGCCCCCTACTTCACCTAGTCTCTCACCTCCCTACTGTAGCTTCTGTTGCTTTATCTCACTGCCAGCTTCAGCCAATTTCCCCCCCCCCCACCAGTTGCCAGCAGGGGAAGTGACAGCAGTCAGTGGCAGGAGGAATTGGTAGTGAGGGAAGCAGTGGCACTGGCTGAAGTACAGGAGTACAAGAGTATCTGACTTTACTATGGAGGGGCATGAACCTGCAAGGTTTGGGAAATAATGCTTTTTTTTTTTTTTTTTTGAAAGGGGATGGAGCTAGACTGTTTTTAGTGATGGCAGCTGACAGAGCAGCTCATGACACAGATGACCCTGTGGTCTCAAGTTGCAGCAAGAGAAGTTTAGGTTAGATGTTAGGAAGAGTTTTTTCACTAGGAGGGCAGTAAAACACTGGAACAGGTTACTCAGAGAGGTGGTGGAAGCTCCATCCTTGGAGGCTTTCAAAACCTGGCTAGAAAATTTTTTGCCTGGGATGATCTAGTTGATGATCTAGTTGGGGAGAGGCCTGCTTTGAGCAGAGGGTTGGACTAGATGACCTCCTGAGGTCCCTTCTGACCCTAACTTTCTATGATTCTATGAGATACCCTTAGAAATCAGGAAGAATTAAAGTGAGATTGCCCCGTTGCACACCATGAGGTTCTAAGGAAGCAGAAGGGTGACTTCACTTCCTGAATGTCTCTAATGGCTTTATAATTATTAGGCCTGTGTGAGTAGGCAGGTATTCGATCTGGCTTCAGCTCTGGATGTCAGCAATCCAATCTGGAGTTCCGGATCGGTTTGCCGCTTCAATCCAGTGGAAGCGGCTTCAAAGCTTTGGAGCTGCCTTGGAGATCCAGCCATAGGGTATAATGGGGGATCAATGAAATATCTATAACTTTCTTATTATGTCTCTGATTTCGGTGAAACTTGCAGAGATGTTAGGCTCTGCTGAGAGCATGAAGCCTGCCAAGTTTCAAGAAGATTGGTGTAGGGCTTTGGGGGGAACTGCACCTCAAGCTGCTGACAGGCAAAGCTCATGACACAGATGACCCTGTATGTGTTAAGGTGCAGCGGGCTGAAAACTGCAGGGGCGGTTTCTACATCCAAACAAGCACCTAACCTCATCACCAAAACTGAAGCCAACTTCCTACAGCTCAAAACACAAAACCTGCCAACTATCTCCAGTACCCCCACAGCCTGCACACCAGAATCTATCAACGACAACAAAACCCAAGTACCTGTGGGGGCACATTCCTCACCGAAAAAGCACTCTGTCTCCAGTCTCTCAGGCCTGATCCTAAGAGGGAACAAATTACAATGCAAACCACTTTTCAGAGCTGAGCCTATGAACTGCACTTCATCAGTCTCCTAGGTAGTAGGTACAGAAACTCATGGACTCAATATAGACAGTGGAGTTCTGGCACACTGCGACCTGCCGGACATCTGACACCCCAGGCACCCCTGCACATTTACCTGCATTGCTACATCCCCCTTTCCCCCCTACCCCAGCCTGTCCTTCACCCCCTAACACCTCCATTTCCATTTTCACTGACTGGCTTTCTTGCCTACATTGCAGGCCAGGCCAGCCTCTGGCTTCTTTACTATTCCTTCCATCCAGGACCAACTGCAGGTACTTCCTCAGCCAGACAAAGGGGTTTTCAAACCTAAAGCTGGCATCCCGGGCAGCTAAGCTGAGCTCACCAGGAGCCTCACAACTGCACTGCAACCAGCAAGCGTCAGGCCTGTCAAAGACGTGACACGTCTGGGTGTTCCCCGGTTAGGACTTCGTGAGTGTGTGCATTAGCTGGAGGTTACAGTGCCTCCTACCCAACTTTCACCAGGGGATTGTTGGTCCTGGCA
Source organism: Crocodylus siamensis (assembly GCF_052110815.1). Classification (NCBI taxonomy): domain Eukaryota; kingdom Metazoa; phylum Chordata; order Crocodylia; family Crocodylidae; genus Crocodylus; species Crocodylus siamensis. Next base: position 175,100,855 of record NC_143395.1, read on the forward strand.
TTTATGGGGCTGCTGTGTCTCCCATCAGGCCCATCAGGCCTCCCTACCCTGGCAGGGTACAGTTTTAGTGGTCATGCCCAGGGCCTGAGGCCTCTTCCTCCCCCATAGCCCCAATCCCATACCTCCAAGTTCGTCCTGGCAGGGGAATGAGCTCAGCAGGGACATGTTCTTCCCCTGCTGGCTGGTGATGCAGTTGGCGCCCCATCCAGGTGAGAGCAGGGCATTACCTGGCTTTTCAAAAACTCAAAAAAGGAAATTGGTGCAGACGGAGTGAGGAGGGTGGCGTCTGCTGGTAGAGCTTGGGGAACCCCAGCAGCAGGAGGTTCACCTTTAGGAACACCAGCTGCTCCACCAAAGTAGGATCCAAGGAGGTGTGGTGGGGTGTTACAACATCCCCAGTGATGCTGAACACCCCCTCGCTTGGAACACTGGTCGGTGGACAGGACAGGTGTTGCTGGGCAAACGTGGCCAGATCCTGCCACATCTGGCTGTGGTTTGCCCAGTAGGCCAAGGGGTCGCAGTCCAGTGCCTCCACATCCTCAGTGAGATAGTAGCGCCAAGGCTTCGGTGGCTACCTTGCTGGAGGCTAGGGTCTGGTGCATTTGGCCCCCAGCATTGAAGCCATGCCCATGGCCCACATTGGCAGTGGCTGGCCTGGAGGAGACTGGCTGGTGCTGGTGCTGTCACGGGATAGTGGATCCCCTTGCCTTTGCACTTTGGCCTCCCTGACTCTGTTGACCAGCACCTGCATCCAGTGATTGAGGGGTTTGGGGCTGCCAGTACACATGCTCCCCTTCACCCTTGGGTGCTATCATGTGGACTGTACTGGACCACAAGGGATCCAGCCATCTCCTGATGCCCTCCTTCAGTCACCTCACCAGTGCCTGCACATCTGGTGATAGCGGCCTGCCCCAGCCAGCAATATTGATCCCCTGGAACTTCTCCATTTGGTTCTCCAGTGCCCTCACTAAGGGGATCACCTGACTGAGGAGGGCATCACCAGCACTAAGGGTCTTGGTGGCCTCGAGGAAGGGCTTGAGGGCCACCAATATCTGGGAGATGGTACCCCACTCAGCTCTGTTCAGGAGGCCACTGATCCCAAACTCCCCAAGCAAGTGGCCTTCTGTTGCCCCACCAACCTTTTGAGCATCAGGTATGTGGAGTTCCACCGAGTTTCCACATCCTGCATGATTTTATGCTGTGAGATGCTCAGCTCTGCCTGTTTCTCCCACAGCATCATGCCCCCGTGATGCTGCAGTGGAAGTAGCCCGCCACCTTCCTGCATTTTGAAATCAGTTGGCTTGTAGCAGTGGTGGTGGTGGCGGCAGCCCTGTCCCCCTCAAAGGTATCCCTCACTATTAGGTGCAGCCTGTGTGCCACACAGCAGATGCCAACAAAGTTGGCATCATGGACAGCCTTCACCATATTGGCCCCATTGTCGGTGACCATGAACCCATGGGTGAGCTCAGCCTGCCCAACAAGCCACCCCTGCACTATGCGGTTCATAGCCTCCGTGATCTCCCTTGCTGTGTGGGAGTCATCCAGCACCTCAGCTTGCAGTAGAGCCCACCAACAGCCGACTGATCGCACCAGTGCACTTTGAGGGAGAAGTAGGCGTGATCACCACCCCAGCTGCTCCAGATGTTGGAGGTGAAGTGCCAGGCTACCTGCAGCCCTGCCTTGTGCAGCTCCTCCCTCAAGTACCCCCTGCATGCCTCATACAGGGAGGGCACCACTGTCCTGCTGAAGGTGGTGCATGTGGGCACTTTGTAAAATGCGGCCAGAAGTGCTACGAACCATCTGAACCCTGGCTGCTCAAGTAGGGAGATGGGTTGGCTACCCAGATGCTTGCTCTGGGCAAGCATTTCCCCAGTGCTCTGGGTTATCTCATGCACCTTGGGAATGTGCCCCCCTTTCTGTCCACCTTTCCCCCACTGGTCCAGGGTGGCCTGCCTCTGCTTTGGAGGGATAGGGAGCTTTGGCATACTCACACTGGTGCAGCATTTCCGTGGTGGAAAAGTGTCTCACATCCTTGCCACGGCTCATGTGCCTTTGGCAGTGCTGGCAGATGGCAAACCTGGGATCATTTGCTAGTTCAAAATACTCCCACGCTACACTACTCCCCCACTTCTGGGTTGCAGGTGAGGATCCTGCCTTATCCCGCTCCTCAGCAGGCTGAGGCTGAACAGCAGAAGGCGCTGCCCCAGCTGAGCCACTTGCCTCCACAACCTCAGCTTCCTCTGAGGTGCTGCTTTCCGGAGGAGATCTGGGTACTGGGGAAACTTGAGGGGTGTGGAGCACAAACTCTGATCCCCCCTCAGTCCCCAGAATTGCTTGAGCCAGGGCACTCAGCATCCCTGGTTCCAGCTCCAGCTCCTCAGTATGAGCCTCCCACTGCCAAAGGAGAGCTGAAATTGGGGTGGAGGAGACAGTGATTCCACTGCTGGTGCCTACTTCTGGTTTGAGCGGAGGTGGTGCAGGTGCAGGGACATCAGGTGCAGACACTGCTCCCACCTCCTGGCTTCCACTGGCAGCACTGATGTCATGGCTGCTTGGGAAGAGAATGCATCCATGGTTGGCAGTGGAGGGGGCTTGCGGCTCTAGCTCTCCCTCTACCCCCTCTCCCTCTCCTGCCAGAAGACCTGACACCTGGCTTTCCAGTATGCTTCATATTAATCCTTCCTGTGCTGCAAAAGATCTGTGTGTGTGTGACTCCTTTTGTGTTGTGTGTTTTATTCCCTCTGTTGCGTGCATGCGCTGGACTCTTCTTTGATTGTTTGCTTCAGTGTTAAGAGCTATGTAGAAATTGTGTGCAGTCTGTCGTCTTCTCCTATGAATATCTGATTTTTCTTATTTATATTGTGTATGCGTGTGCAATTCGTGTGCCTCCCTGCGCAGCGATGGATCACGCTGGCAGGGAAAACACACAGCTTTCTTTTTTTGAAGTTTGCAAAAAAAGAAAGAGCAAATATAAATTGAAAGAAATGAATTAAATAGTAATAGTAATTGAATTGCTAAGCTAAGATAAGCTAATTCCTATCCAATCCTTTCTAATAACAAAAAGGAGCAGGCAAGTTCAACTACTGAGTAAAGTAACCAAGCTGAGGTGCTTGAGTGTTAGGACACCTGTCTCACTCAGTTCCTGAGAGGGAACAAGCTAGCAAAAGGCACACCACGCCTCCAAACAGAGGCTTTTATGCTGATTCTAAGTCCTTCCCTGCAGACGCTGTCATTGGAAAGGCAGCTAGAGAGAAATCCTTCTCAGTGGCCACCTAAACATGTCAGTCTTCCCTCCCCCATCTCTTGCTCTCCCTCCCTCCTCCATTCCCCCTACCTTTCTAACTTTCACTTTCAGCATCCAAAGCATTTCCGAAGCACTTCGGAAGCTCCAAACCGCTTTGGACAGCTTAAACAAGCTCGCGCTTCGCTTCAGGCATGCTGTTTTGGACGCCAAAGTGTCCAAAGCGGCCCCGGATCAGAAGTGCAATCCGAAGCCTAGTACAGCCCTAATAATTATCATCCTAACACAGGGATGGCTCATGACTAGCCCACTATAGCTCACTACTTTAATTACTACATCATTCCACAGTTCCCTATTGTAATGCAGAGTTGCAGTGGAACATTTATTTAGGTATTTTTCCATCCCTAGCACTTTATTTCACTAATCATAGAATCATAAAAGTTAGGGTTGGAAGGGACCTCAGGAGGTCATCTAGTCCAACCCCCTGCTCAATGCAGGACCATCCCAACTAGATCAACCCAGCCAAACCTTTGTCTAGCCAGGTTTTGAAAACCTGCAAGGAGTGAGACCTTATGGAAAAATCCTGTAAAAATTTAGTAAAATCTTTCCATTTTTTAAACCATCCTATAGAGTTTAAAGAATATCCACATAAGGTTTAAAAGATATTTAATATCCAGGTGTCTCTCTGTGGCTTTCAGAGGCTTGAACTTGATTTCTAGGTTGAAGTCTACCACAATTGTCCCAAACTGTAAATGGATACCTCCTTCTTCATCCTGGGAAGTCAAAGGTGGATGGATGTAATGCATGTATGTTGTGATTTAAAGTTACTAGCTGCTTTAGTAAAACTCATGCATACTTGCCTTATGTAATTGCTTACTTTTAGGAATAGACTTTCTTTTCATGAATTCGGAGACCAAGATACCCGAGCTCTGTCACAACAGTACAAGTTCGTGTTCGGTAATCAGGAGTCTGGCAGAGGTCTGCTTTATTCAGTATCTGTTCTAACTAATTAACATTGTGTAATAAATTACTGCAAAACGTAACGGCTAGTTCCAGTTGGTTCAAATAAACTCTCCTCAAGGTACAGTTCTCTGCTGCTTCTTTTCTGGGTTAAACACAACAATTAACAAGCAACGTTTACATAATACAGAATGTAAAATGCATACAACCAGTCTAATTAGACCTAGGCTGCTGACCACCACTGTTGCCAGGAAGCTGCAAACAAATAAGTCTCTCTCTCTTGGTTCTTCTACTTGCTGTGTTCTTCTGTTCTATGCTGTGTTGTGAGCTTCCCCTTCTCCAGGAAGGTGTCCTCAAACTGTTCTTCAGTTGCTCTGGTTCCTCTGAATGAGACCAAAGGCATATCGTATTTTGGGCTAATAATCAATCCTCCTTACTCTGGTACTATTATGTATTGTATCCATTCCATTTTTTCCCTTAGTGGAGAGAAGCTAATCCCTGTAAGTTTTATCTAGTGCCTTATAATTCACGTTTTCTTTCAGTGTTAAAAGTATTTCTTTTGGCAGCATTTTAGCTTGAGAGCCAGTATCCAATTTAAGAGTGACAAAGGTTTAATTTGCTTTCAGTCCTTTCCTCTGGAATTTTTTTGCCCATTGCCCCATGAACATTTCCTCTAAGCCACTGGTACTGTTGTCACCTTCTTTGTTCATGGCATACACCCGCTATTGGCACTCTCAAACTCTTAAAAACTGATGCAATCCATGGCGGTTCCTTGAACATTTTCTCATTCAAGGTCCGAGTTCTAACTGATTGGCTTGTGTAACACGAGTCTCTGTTCAACGCTATTCACTCATGATGGCTCTTAAAAATATAGTTCCCAACTGGAACCTGGGATTTTTAAAACTACCTAAGGGTATGTGTATCTTTACTAAATGAAAAAAAAAGCCAGGGAGTGAATTTACAGCATGTTCATTACTTCAGCGTAACTGCTTGTGATAAATGTGAAGTAGGTCACCGTACTTTTATTAAGGGGCAAACTTTCTCTCCCATTTAGCACAGTACAACTGTGTGTCCACAGGCAGTTGCTGTGGAGTAGATCATACATTGTAAATTCATGCCTTAAAACTTACCTTTCAGTCTTAGGAATATCAACTCCATGCAGAGTTAATGGGGTTTTTGTTCCTAAATCGCATAGGCACAGTGTAAGTCTGGGGATAAAGGCCACATTGAAGGGAAAGGCCAGATTATTCTACCTCAATCCCATTCAATGGGACAGATCAACACTGTTCATTCTGCTTGTGATGCTCTGGGAGTACAAAGCAGATATAAACCTTGTCTCAAGTAACCAGTAAAATATCTCCCTTGCAACAAAGAGCAAGGTATAGAAACCTCTGTTTAGTTTAGTACTTTACACCTTTAGTTTAGTACTGCCACAACCAATATTGTTTTTTTCATTGTAATTCAGAGTGTAGTAGGTGCAAGTGTATGAGGTCCCTTCCCCCAGGATATGAGAAGCAAAACCGTAAAATTCCCACCAGAGGAAGATAAGAATATACAATGGTAAAGATATTTTCAGCCGTGTCTTCTGTTTTCCCCTTCTTTGCTCTGCTTATTTACCCCACAACCACAAATAAGCTCCTTTGATCTCCCTTACTGGTCCTGACTGCCTGTCTCTGTTGAGTAGAGCAGCAACTTTCCTCTGCTTTTCATCTCTAGCCAGGCCACTCTGAGCTCTCAGTTCTGACTATGCTGGTTTTGTCTAGCTTCTCTTTTTTTCCCTCCTCCCCCAGCCCGCCCCCAACAACCAAGGGGAAAGTAAACATGCTGCCTTCATGCTCAGCGATGAAATGAAAGCGTGGCCAAGAGTTTTTATGTTTTAGCTGGTGGCAAGGATTCCTTATGGCCTACAACCTGTGACTCTCCAAGCACTTTTGTTAGGAGAGTTGTTCTCCTCCTTCTGTTCTAGTTCTTGTCTAAATGGTCAAAACCAAGGAGCTGTGAAAGGTAAGCCCCTGCCCTGACAGTGACCTTGCTGTATATTATACGTTGGAGGGGTCAAAGATACGTCCCATGAGCTGAATCTAGCCCATGGATCCCCACCATCCAGCCGTGTTCCAGCTGCTTGCCAGGCTTTTGCTGCAGCTGTAGCCCCAGGAGGCCCCCAGGACCCCTCTTCTGCTTCAGCTGGGGTAACTTGCATGCCACAGGCAATCCCTGGGGACAAGCAGTAGTGGTACAAGGTGTACTGCTGCTAGTTGTCCCTGGGGAAACAAACGTCTGCACTCATCTAGATGTGGCCATGGTGTTTAGAGCCTGTCTGTCACAAGCTACATGCAGCATAGGGGCTGAAGCCAGCATGCATACTGCATACAATAACTGAGGTGAGTCCAGGGTGCATGCTATATGCAGCCCAGCGCCGGACTGGCCCTGTGTGCCAAATCTGGCATGTGGGGTGAGTCTGTGGCTTTGATTCTGGCCTGATGCTGCTCACCTGGCCCCGTACTGCTCACCTAACCTGTGGGGCTGGATGAATTTGACACCCCCACTGTAAATGAGACAAGCTTCCAAGGACTGGGCTCTCCTCCATTGGACCAGAGCAGAATACAGCAAGAGATGTAACAGCAAGGAGTTCATTCAAAACTTGTAATTAAAGACAGAGATGCACAAGATCAAAGGTTCACATGATGGAGATTAAAAAAAATAAAGCCTACCTAGACCACATTTGCCTCTTGAGTAAAGAAGAATATGATTTTGGACAGTTCTGTGCACTGGTTCAGGGAGCCTCTTACCTCTGGTTTGAATTTAACCTGAGTCAGAAAAAGATGAATGTAGTTACAGTCCAACCTCAGATCCATGACGTGGGTTTCCGACTTCAATTTCTTTCGTAGCTTTTGAAACGCTGGTCATTGAAGTCAATCAGAACCTTTCCATTAACCTCAGTAGGTGTCAGATCATGTTGCTAGAGGACCCATTGGGTCCGCAACATTAATTGTCATCGTCACAGTTGGAAGCATTTGTTGAGCAGCAGACACACCAGAGCCTGACTGAGCCTCTACAGTATCATGGATACAGATGATTCTGCCAGTTCAGTTATGAGCTAAAGTCTGCTGGTGACTCGGCGTAAGAGAGTATGCCCTACTGCAGCCGGACTTGTAGATTTGAACACCAGTGGAGTGTCCATGCTGTACTTTCCACTGGCACTAGAAGCTGCTGAAGCCAAGAGAGCACTGAATACATAGGGCAGGTCAGTGTTTTGCATATTCCTGGTACTATGGAGGAGGAGCACTGGGACAAATTTAAGCCTAAAGTAAGCAAGTATGACTCATACTAGCTTCAGTGGGAGTAGCAGCTGTTTCAACTAGTATAGAAACTGGTCCAGTGTTTAGCATGAGATATTTTCTGAATCATAATGAGAATCTTCACTTCCCCTGAGACTGTTCCATCAAGAATTCTCTTATGCCAGTTCCTGAGATTTCCCACAACCCTAATTCAGGGAGGCGGTTCACAAGGCATAACACACAACTCCAGAGTATCTAGTAGGAGATAAGGATATGAGGCAAATAAGCGGAATTCAGAGAAAAAACGCATACTTGATTTTGTTGTTGTAAATTATTCTATATTCTTCCTATGTAATGCAAGTTGCCAAACCATCCAGATGGATCCTGAGGGCAAACAGATGTCCTTAGTAACTATTGCCTAGTCTAGTTAAATCTTAGGCCAGTTCAAAAGTCAGCAGCAGTAGTAAGGGAGGCAGTAGCAAAGTGAGGTGATTGTACACGAACGTACATATCAGTGCCCAAACTGGCCTTCCAGCTTGCAGCTGTTTCAGAGCAGTGCTAATGATTTCTGAGCTCTGAGAACAAAGTGACAGATTTGAACATGCATGTCTATGGACTGAACTCTTTCTGGGCCAATTAAAAATAATACTTTGAAATGCATATAGCAATTGAAAACCATGCCTTCACAGCTGTAAAATCTTTAGATATACTAAATCCTCTGAAGTCCTTGCTGCTTCATTGTTTCTTCCCAGCCTCTGCATACACTGAGCTTTTTCTTTTTGAAAGCAAGAGCAATAAAAAATACTAATGTCTTCAACAATGCTCCAAAGTGGACCTAAATCTATAGCTTCAGACTCCACGCAGAGGTTTTTTCTGTCTTTCTTGATCTTAGCACAACCACTTTGAGTGCTCAAAATTCAGGAATGTGCTGTACATCCAACTATACTAGTAAGGAGCAGAGATACCCAGGCAAGGAATAGGAATGTTAAGAATGGCAAAACATTATGAAATCAAGAGCATAAGTCAACTGCAAGAGCCTACCGCAAATCTGAGGCAAATTCACTTTAAATGCCATCTAGTATGACTTCCAGTTCCTAACATCTTAGATGGAGCTCCAGGCAGACTGTTCATACCAGTGTTCAGACCCCTCTGATTATACAGGACAGCATTAGGTAGCCTTGAAGAGCTCGAGAGCTGTGTCCTCATTGACCAGAGTTGCAGAGAGACCCACCACAATTCTGCAAAGCCCTTACAGTACTTTGGAGGTCAGTGCTCCAGCATTGGACAACAACCAATCAGTATCTCCATGCATGCTTGCAATATCACCATGTAATGGTGGGACTCTTCTTTGTGATTATTGCATTATTATAGGGTTATGGTATCCATCTTTCCTGGACACCTCTCTCTCCTTCCTGACTCCTTGCTCTCTCAGGCTAGGTACAGACATTCAAAAGGCCCAAGCTGGGATCGATCTCAGTTACATCGTTTTCTGTAAGTGGCATAGTTTAGATCATTAGCAAAGAACATGCTATTGCTCTTGGGGGAGTGGGGGTGGGGAGGGGGCAAATTTTACACTGATTTCTGTCATTTTTAAACCAGTCTGTGTGCTGAACTTCTGTCCTGCTACGGGGACAGACCAGTTTTGCATGCCACGCTTCTGTTCTGGTATGGGTACGGACTGGATTCTGATCACTTATACTAGTCAAAGCGTAATGTCTACACCTGGCTTCAGTGCCTCTGTTCAGTTTCTTCAGTGCTGTCTCCACAGTTACAGCTACTGAGGATGTGGCTGTGCCATTTGCTGTGACTAAGCCTGAATGGCTTGGATCAAGAGCCATCACAGCTGCAACATAAGAACTGCAGTGAAGCCTGGATTCCTGGGGAGAGGATCACCATGATAAAATATTCAGTGCTACTTCATCACATGAGCCACTACTCTTCCAACTTCAGCCCATGTATGTACTGCCCTGTTCTAAGTCCTTGGGCAATTCCCCGACTAACCAGAAACCATTTCCTGAAGAAGCCATGACTTCTCTCAGCTGGGGATCATGAGTGCTGTGTTGTTTTCAGGCTTTTGTTTCTGCTAAAACTTTAAGAATAATCCTCCCTTCTCCATTAGATAGCTCTTAAATGTTAATTGCTGGTTTATTGGATTGCTTAGAATTGTTTCATTGTTTACACAGCTGAGCTATGTATCTCAAGAAAAATAAATGCCCTTTCCCTAGGAAAATTAGGTGGCAGACTTGCAGGTGGTGATCAGTTTGTACTGGTTTAGAGCAATTGCCTTTTTCAAAGGAATGATGGGATAGTTCTTTTTATTGCCAAGTCACCCTAGTCAAGGGGGCACAGGACACTTGCATTTGAGTGTCGCAGAGCCTGGGCCTGGGTGCAAGAATCCTCCAGAAAAGCTCGTCGAAGCAGAATGTTTACAAATTAACGGTACAATTTCCAAATGTGTTAAGGAACATGTCACAATTAAAGTTGTTGTCACCAGTGGCAATGCACAGGGGGTGCACGGGGGTACACATGTACCCCCTGAGAGCACTGGCACATCCCCTGACAGCAGCGTTCCCTGCTTAGGCGACAGGCAGGGGGGCAGGCGAGAGCCCTGAGAGCGCTGTCTGGGGAGTGCCAGCAGTGTGCCCAGAAGTGCCAGCAGTCACTGACTCGCTGCTGGGAGGGCAAGTGCCCTCCCTGACTCAGGAGGCACCAGTCACCCATGTGTGTCAGCTTAATTCTCTGCTTCCTCCCCTCCTACCTTGTGGTTATGGATTATAAGTGAGTTTTTAATTGCATGTGATCATGTGCTGTTTTTCCCAGAAGACCCCTGCCTCATGCAGTGCACAGGATGCATCTGACTTTGAGATGAGGGAAGATTGCATATACCAAGGAAGGGAGCTTTGTTTATGATTCCTACATTGTTGCTGCAGCTGCAATATGTGTAGTGAAAGAGGCATGGGACTGCAGAACAGGAAAGGTGTCTAACATGTAAGGCAGCCAAATGCTGCAAGAAAGAAATGGCTTCTATCCCTGCTTTTCCTACAGCGGACCTATGTGACATTTAGCAAGTCACTTGAACCAAACTTTTCACAGGTGACCCCTAAGTGAGTGTTCCTCATTATCATTGGACTAGATGATTTACTCAGGTCCCTTCCGACCCTAGAAACTATGAAACTATCTGGATGCCTAACTTGAAGCCCTGGGGTCTGATTTCGGAAGTGCCATGTACTCACAGTTGCAGTTGAAGTGAATGGGGTACCATGATGTGGATACACAAAGTGTTACATATAATGCTAAGTGCTCTGAAACATCAGCCCTAGTAAGGTAAAAACGGGCAATCAGAATTTTGTCACTTGACGTTCTTTCAGTGCCTCGGCCCCTTGGCTGTAAAATGGGCATCATCATAACCCATGGAATCCACAAGGGTTTTGTAAAAATGAAGTAATTTATGTTTGTGAAGGACTCAGATACTGTAGTGCTGGGTACCACAGAAAAACAAATGACAAAATTAACAATTCTAACTTTAGAGCAGGGCTTGACTGTAGCAAATAAGGTCTGAGGTCACATGTTGAAGCATGAGAATGAAAAAAAGGCATTGTCTAATGGGTCGTTAACTGAGTACTACCTATTCTGGGCACTGAATGAGGCAGGGCTCCTATGGAAAGATAGGAGGTTAGTCTCTAATTAAAAACAGCATTATAATGTGTATGAGCAAAGGATTCTCAGCCAACTATCTATGAGGGAGAAATTTGGTTTCTTATTGTATAATCTACAAGACAAAGGTAAAATAAGATCCAGGCTATGTCTACACTGGTAGTTGGATTCAACCTTAAGACTGCATCTGGGGCCATACCAACAGCCTGCACAGTAAACCCCTAGGCTCAACCTTTGATGGAGGTGCAGCCTGAACAATTCTGCTGAACTTTGGGGGCCTACAATCAAGTCTCCACCTACCCCCTCTCCACCTACCCTGTCCCTCCTTGCTGTATGTTAGGAGCTCACTTGGTCTCTGTAGGCCTCCACCAGTAATCCCACAATACACTGCACCTGAGCAAATTGACATTCTAGGCTGCGTGTAGATAAAATGAGAGGCATGTGTGCATGACACTTTAAAGCGGGCGAAATGGTTTTGCACTGCTTTAATGGTGTCAGTGTTTGCAAGCCTTGGCAGCGTATTGTGCATTAATTCCAGCCACTGTAGAAAATTCGGCAGTGCACTGCGCTTTAAATGACTTGGTACGCAGCCCCTACAGCTGCGGAGCAAAGCGCTGGGCTCCATGCAGCTCCGCAGCTCTGCAGGAAGCCCTGCAGGTAGCCTGGCAGCCTGTGGTGATGCATAGGGGGTGCACAGTGCGCCCCCTGAGAGCACCAGTGCACCGCCTGACCAGCTGCGCTCGCTGTGTAGTTGACGGGCAGGCGAGAGCACTGGTGCCCCCCCTGCAAGCACCAGCAGATCGCTGCAGCCACTCCTGTGATTGGCTGAAGCAATTGGCCATGGGGGATCCCCCCCCCCAGTCAGCAGGATCGGCCATGGGGGACCCCACTCCCCATTCGGCGGGACTGGTCACAAGGAGGACACTAAGGTGGCACCAGTTGCCCATGCTGGCAGCAGCCCAGGAAGGTAGGCTCCACACAACAAAAACAGCGAGCCTGATCTTTTTTCCCCCCTCTGCTTCCTCCAATGGAGCCTGCCAGCCTGAGCTGTGCGAAGGCACAGCGCTTCCCCACGTGGCTGCAGTGCCCCTGGGGACCGCCTGAGCCGGGTACTGCCTGTGGCTGGGCGGAACGGGCTGCTGCTGCCAGGGAGGGAAGCACCAGCCCCCCTTGCAGCCCAGGGGGCTGCTCCACCTGCTGGCAGCTCGCCCTCCCTTCCCTGCCAGAGAGGTAGGTAAGTGGGGGGGGTGCATGACATGGGGGTTTACTTGGCCCTAAATTTAGGGCCCCTGTTTCATTTACACATGCCCCTATATGTCACTTCTTGTCTCTGTTGCTGTAAGCAGAGCCAAGCAAAGGAGAGAGAAACATCAGGCATGCTGGTTCCTAGAATGGCTCCACTCAGGAAACAACAGGTAGCCTAGGTATGGCTGTAGTGTAGGTCCCAGAACAACTTATAAACAGGGAGGATTAGCTTCTGTGTCTGGTGCTGGTTGAGTGATGCTTGGCGGCAACCCTAAATAGCAGTGTAGATATACCACCAATGGCTATGAACTGAAATCAAACAAACGCAGAGTGGAAATAGGTGCAAATATTTAACAGGGAGAGTAAGCAACCACTGTCATAGCTTCCTTACTGATGTAAGGGCTCCTCTGTCTTTGGGGTTTATACATCTTAGTTAGATGTCCCTTCAACCAGAGCCTACAGGCTGGAAGCAGGAATTATTAGGGGACAACTCCCTGGCCCGTGAAATGGAGGAGGTCAGGCTAGATGATCATAATAGTGTCTTCTGGCCCTAAGATCCATTAGTCTGTCAACCTTGTTCCTGACATTTCCTAACTTTGGACTAAATAATTTATTAATTTAATTCTGTGTGTGATATAAAAACACCTATGTGACTTGTCACTGGCCTGATGTGACTCCAGTGGAAAAGTTCCTATTGTCTCCAATGAGAGTCACAGGTTCTGTTGTGCCAGTCAGTCACTGTCTCACATTGGAGTCACTGTGCATCTAACCACCCCAGAGAGGGCAGGAGGAGGGATGGCCTCCTGGAGAGAGGGGCAAGCCTCCTGGAGTGTCTAGGTATACAGGGGATTAAGTTGTCCCACAAGGGAATCCCCACTCTCAGCCTTAATGGGCCCATCCCCTGCCCAATTGAGGCACTTACAGGGGCCGTTCTGAAAGTCTGGCTAGTGTCAGTCTCCCCCTGGCAGGGTGTAGGGAAGAAGGAAAGGATGATATGGCTCTTGGGGGCTGGGAGCAAAGTATGAACCATAGAGACCATTGAATGAAGAGGAGGAAACACCATGGGTGTAGGAAGCCTTGGCCCAGCGGGGGAGAACTTCGCCCCAGATCCCAGCTGGAAGTTGTCATGAATTAGGTTGAGCCATCTCCCAGGACTACATGCAGGAGGCCTGGCCTGCATAGGCCCTTATAAGCCCAGAACAGCCAGGAGCAAGGTGTTTGAGCCAAGACTGTTGTACCTCTTGTCTGGCTGGACTGCCTTGTTCAGCTCCTGACTTCATCTCCTCAGCCCAAGACCCTGTCTCAGCTCCTGGACTGTACCCTTGTCATCCAGGTGACCCACCCCGATACCCATGCCCTGCTTCTTACAATGGGCCACTAATCGCTCTCCTTCCAAATATGCTGTGGAAATGCTGATGTAAACAAAAGCAGGCCCCTGAACTGAGGTGGTTGCACGTCAAAAAGAAAACCTGTGTAATAAAGGCTGGTGTGTACCTGAGAGAGCATGAGAGAATCCTTTAAATCTGAGTCAAGAAATTTTAAATATGAACAAATCTGTGATTAAACACTAATAGTTCAAAAGTAGGTGGGGAAAAATTCTGGAAAATATACTGCAGGGGAGGAGCTGTGTAGCTGGCCCTAATGGGCCAACAGGGGACTAGATAGTTACAGAAGACCCAGCAAAATGTAGAAAGAAGCAGTTAGCCATGTTGGTATGAAGGTAGGCAGAAGGTGAGGTATCTTAGGTGGTCTCTAAGGGCACCTATACATGTGCTGGATGTTTGCTCCAACACATGTTAATTAGCACACGTCAGTAGACTCGATCAATCAAGTCTGCTGGAGTGTGCTAACTAGCACGCTCCAGCAGCCTGTGTGTCCCATGTATTCAGTGTCACCGTGCCTCAAAATGGCGGCAGGGGTGCTTTAACTAAAGCTCATTAAACCAGCTTTAAACCACCCCCACTGCCATTTTGAAGTGTGTGACACTGCGGGCGCTTTAATTAGAGCGGCTCTCAGAGGTGCCAAGAACCTTCAGAGGATCTCACAACCCCCGCCAGTGCCACACAACCCTGCACAAGAGCCGCTCTAATGAAAGCGCTCCCCACTTCCACCGGCACGTGTATTCAGATGCCCTAATGTGCATATCTACCCTGCCTTCTGTCAGCAAAATGTGCCAGGCTGCCCTTTTGTGCTTGCCAGTAGAGTGGCTAGGTTTGCAGACTGATGTGTATTTTGCAGGTAGATTTGCAGCCACCAGCTGCAAATGCAGTTCTTTCCCTGAGCTGGCTTCAGAGGCACCAGCCTCTCCAAGCTGCCAGTGTTGTTCTCCAGTCCTGCTCAGGCCTATTTGGTACGTGTGGGGAATGCAGGCCTGGGCCCACACAGAAACTGTTACCCCCTTCTGTTATCAGAGGGGTCACTAAGCGTATACCAGCAGAATTCTTGGGACAGCTAATGCAAAACCAGGGACAGGAGTGGGGATCAAAGGTTCAAAGTGGGGATCAAAGCGAGTGCTCCGGCTGGGACGCCAAGCAGAGCACGCCAGCTAGTGCCTGCTGGCCTTTGAACAACTACAATCATAGTCAGGAAAACATTGCTTCCTGACAGAGGTCTGCAATTGCATGATACCCAGGTCCAAGTCATCCCACTCTTGGCTCCATGGGCGTAGTCAATGTTGCTACCCCATCCCAGGCTAATGGTAAGTGAGAACAGATTCTGTGCTCTGAACATTAACTAGCTGCTATTCCCACCTCCACAGGCTGGGCTGTCTTCCCACAGCAATAGGCAGCGTGCGGGATTCAGCTGCGGACATGGCGATCCCCACTCTGTCTCCTCTTGATTCATTGTTCATTGAAAGAACCGTTCCCTGTTTACAAAAATTGCAAGTACTTTTTGCCAGGAGCGGCTCCACCCTACTCCCTTTTCCTCTCCTCATCTCTTCCTAGCTCTCTGCTCTCTGAAGACTGCCTCTACCCCAACTGATTCAGAGAGGAAAGCTGCTTCTAGGAAAAGACAGAAATCTCCTCTCTGCTCGGAGCTGCTGCCCCTGGAGTGACAGGCACGGGCCATGCTGAGAGCTGTTCAGAAGCCGGTGGCCAGGGCCAGTGCACACAGGGCTGCCTGGCGCCTGAAAGCCGGCTCCCTCCCTGTCTCTGTCTTCCTCTCTCCAGGCTTGGGAAGCACAGGAGGGGCAGAGCAGGGGATGAGAGAAGGTGCACATCTTCTGGTCCCGTTCTTTTCTGAGGCTCTGGTTCATCATGAAAATAGGAGGCTTTTGTTTTGGAAAGAAGCTAGCTGTCTGCAGCTCCAGCTCTGTGCCGGGTGGAGCCGGGAAGCCCCATAAGAGCCGAAGAGAGACAGACACTGGACTGGAGGCGGATTCGCTGTCCCTTGACTGCAACCCAGTTTACTGTGTTCCAGCATCCAAGGGTCCCCTGAGAAAGCTGCGCTCCTCCAGTCACGTGTGGCAGACAGGCTCTGCTTCCTCAGCCGGCCCACTGAGACTTGCACTTGCCTCTTCTGCAAACAGGGCTTGTTACTTTTTTCAGCTCTGTCTCAGAAGAAAGCCCTATACAAACTGGGATCTCTGTGCCTTTGCCAACATAAACCAGAATATTTTTCTAGCCACTCAAAGCAAAATTTCAACAGGAGTCTTCTCATAAAAAACGTATAGACTAGAACAGAAGCTCTAAGATTACAAGTGAGGCTCAGAGAATGGTGAACTTTATAAGCGGCATTAAAGGGAAAATAGTACATTGTCTACCTTTATGGGATTTCACTCTTGAACAAATGCTTTGATGCCCAAGAAATACAACCTAAGGGTTTGAGTTTGCATTGAGTAAAGCTCTAACCACGTTTCATTTTATTGTAAAAGTAAAACTATACCAACCTTCTGTAAAAGATAGTGTTCTTTAAGCAAAGCTTGAACAAGCCTGAATCTATGTTGCCTATCAACGTATTATGGGTGTCAGCTCGTATAAATCAGCTTAGCTCCAGTGGCATCAGTGAAACAATTCTATTCTACATGGCAGAAAATTCTATCCTTTATTCATTGGTAAAATAGGTGAAAATGCTGCAATTCTAATTTTGTAGCATATACAACCCATTTTGTACTGTTCTGTGGTGTAGATGACTGTTGGTAGAACAGCAGAGGAGACTCAGACTTCCTATGTTTGTATCACAGAGTTGTTATTATTTTCTGGAGAGTCACAAGAAGTCAGCAAATGAAAAGTTGGAGGTTGTCACCTGTGGTTCCCCCCTTTTCTTTGGGCTACTGTGACAACCATCGGTCCTCTTGGATCATGGTGTATGCATGAGGACCTCCCAGTCCTTCGATGCATATGCCTGGGCAGGAATTTTGGAGGAGGGGAGGCTGCCCACACCTTCCAGCCTCCTTTTAGGCTACTGAGACACAACTGAGTCCAGATGTTTGGTGCCTCCATGGAAGTAGTTGTATAAGTGTCTAGGACTTGAATGCAGGTCTTGTGTGTGGGAGACAAGGATTCAACCACTGGACCACAGAGGGCTCCTGAACTACTGTTAAACCCAAATATATCACTTATTTCCATAAGTGTATATGTGAGTATGCATGGGTTTTCTTTTGTTTTCATGATGGTGAACTTACCAAACAAACCCAGGCTATGGGGGCAGGGTTCAGGACTTGAATGTGTAAATCTCTGAGCATTCTTTCTGAGACGCTTGGGTCTAAGACTCACTAAATTCTTCTTCACCAAATTAGTAATAGCAGCCTTAATCTGCTGTGCATAGATTCTGTCTCTAAAATCACATTCCTTTTAAGCATCAAGTAAAGCAGCAGTTTTCAACCTTTCTAAACTCAAGGCACCCCTTAGCAAATGCCAGCTCTTGGATTTCACACATTTTTTGACTATAGAAAAATAATAAAGCAATTCTTCCATTGCAAAGAACTCAAATTCTATAACTGGTCAAACTGCTTTTGCCACTAGGGAGTCCTGTTTGAAATCTTTGGATTTATCTTGTGAATTGTGTAGGTGTTTGTACAGCTAACAGTGCTAATGTTCAGCATCGACAACCTTCAGAGGATCTCGCAACACCCCACGGTGCCACAAAAATCTGATTAACAATCACTGGAGTTAGGTGTTAATATTTTTGGTGGAGTGGAAACCCGACAAATACCTTTGACATCTAGATTGGCTGCGTTTCTTGTTGGATCTGCCAAGCATTCTTCAGATGTCAAGGTCTGGGATTTATATGCTGGGAAGCTTGTAAGATTTTGAGGGCGTAGAATTGACCGTTTTGCACAAAATGTACTTGGTTACGTAAAAGCAACGTGAATTTAGTGCTCATGGGAATGCTACTGACAGAACTGGAAACTGCAGACCTCTTTTAATCCACAAAACTTGTACAATACAGGGTGTCTAGAACTCTCTACTCTTAATGTGCTACTGTGCTTCAACCCTCACCTGGAGGACTCGGCTGGAAGATTGCCGCCTAGACTTTCCATATCCACTTCGCTAACAAGCTGTGGTAGTTTCTGAGTTTTTTCCCCTATTTTAGGTGGTTGGTTGAAAATGTGATTTTTCTGTACTTTGCGACTTATGCAAAAACAACACCCTTGTACTCCTTCCCCTGAATCTGTTCAAGCCCTAAATGCCACTCAGTCTAGTAAGCTATCTCAGTGCCTTGGGGTCTTGTTCGTGACATGAACATCACACCACTAGAAAATACAAAGGGTGCCAACACCTTTCTTCTTCAGTGTTGCCAGTCTGAGGCATTCAAAACTCCTGAGGCAAGCCCCCTCAGAAATTAGATTGACTTACCTTTTATTTTCTTTCTTGGTTTTTTTTATCTTTAAGGCTTCAGGATGCACCTAGGACACATTTGCAGCATCATATGCATGATACAACTTACTTTAAGAATGATACAGAAGCTGAGATTTCTTCAATATCACATGACTCCAGCAGCTGGAACAAGTGCTGGCAGTGCTGCAGCTGGCCTAGTAACAGATAGCTCTGACAGGAAAGGATGCATCCATCCTCTGAGGATGCATCCATCCCCCAAGCCTCTTGCTGCCTAGACTGCAGTGTGAATGAGAGCTTGTGCCCTGAGCACAGCAGTTTGGTCCCTGCTGGAGTGGAGGGTGTTACCAGCAATGGGAGCAGCTGCTGCTGTTTCTCTGTTTTTTTACTAATATAAGTCCCCCCAGCATTCGACTGTCACTATTTAAAATGAGACAAATGGAAATTTTAATTATAATAACAAGCTCAGGAAATTGCTTGTGTTGGGGAAACCAAAGTGCATGGCATACAGAGGTTGACTCTTCCCCATCCTTTTAATGTACGTGCCCTGTGGCAAATTGTGGGAAAGAGGCCGCTTGAAAGGGAGCTGTGCAAGCCAAGTTGCAGAGGCTGTAGCTTGGGGGAGACGAGAGCCCTTTCCAGGAATGCCGTTACTTCAGAAAATGCTCTCTTCCGAGCAGCGCAGCTTTAGAGCCTTCAACAACATTATTAGTAAGCAGGCCAGAAAGGCAGTGTTTCAGCAGCCGACATTCCTGAGCCATCTCTTGTGTCCCCTGCTGCGGTGATTTCAAATGAAGTGCGAGATTAATGAAAATGTGCATTTGGAGAATGACATTCCCTCCCCTGCCCCTCACAACCGGTCCTTCATTTGTCTGAAGAGGATCCATTGAGGTTTATTGTGATAATAAGTATGTAGCTGTTGTTTCTAACACAGCCTTCTGTGTGCACATATGAATGTAGATTGCAGGAGGGTGCTTGGGACAGAGCCACGCTGTGCCTCTGCCCTTGAGAACAGACAAGTGGGAAGGGCACAAGTTTTTCCCTCCCTCTCTTTTCTCTCCCAGAGTTTTCTGAAGTAGGACACTAGCTCTTCACTGGAGGAGCAACACCCATCAGGGCCCTAAGCAAGGTTTTAAACCTCAGACCTTCCACACCAAAGCATATGTCTCACTCACTGAAGTTTGAACTCTAGCTGTAGATGGCTGTTTTGTATGTAGACTATCTGCCAAAGGGGAATGCGATGCATGGCCATGCACAGCATTGTTGTGGTGCTCCTGTACCTCTCAAGTGAATTTTAACAAACCTTGTAGCAGAAGGATATGGCCATCACAGTCTTGCTGCCTTATGTGTGGTGGATGAGCGTGTCATATCTTGTAGTTGTGTCAGGGCTGACTGACTAGGGACAGACATTACACATAAGCTGGTTCAAGTGATCAGAAACTGGCTTAAATCTGTAATAGAACAGACATTCAGTGCACATAAACCAGTTTGAAAACAGCTAAAACCGGTTTAAGTAAAACCTGGTTGAATGTAGTATCAGATTTAGCTGATTTGGGTCAAACCAGTTTATGCAATGTCTGTCCCAGACCCCTTCCTGGTTTAAGTTAAACCAGACTCCCACAGCATCCTGGCACGGTCTCTGGGCTGGGTGGGGCTCTCTGCTCCACAGCAGGGCTGGCCTCTCCCCTCTTCTCCCTTGCTGGTGCTCCAGCAGAGACTTGCAGGCACAGAGCATCTGCCTGGCTTCCTCCTGCTCCCCCCCACCCCTCCCTCACTGCTCACAGCTCAAGTAAGGATCCCTCTCTCCTCCCTCCCACAGTATGGATGGTAGTCAGCATGTGGTATGCTAGCTAATGCTGAGAGGTCTGTGTAAGGCAGACAGGACAGTGTGTTTAGGGCTTTTTGGAGCTAATCAACAGGTCAGCTAGTAACTGGAATGTTCCCTTCCTTGCAAAAAGTTGTTTAAGAAGAGCTTGAACTAATGAGAGCTTTGTTTTCTGATGGGGTGTTAAATGCTGATAACAGAGCTGATAAATGCTCTATTATCAAGGAAGGAGGAGGAACCCCTCCCTAATTAGAGCATCTTGCTGAGGCTTGGCCACATACCCCTTTCGCTCAGTACTGTAGAAGGGAAGGGAACACCCCACCCCCAACTTCTAGCCTGAGCCACTGCAGGCACGTGCCTGCACTTCTTCAGTCCAGAGAGGATGTCTGTATGGTTACAAACTGGTTTAACCTAGCCACGTTGAACTAACCTCTAAAGATTGAATCAATTCAGGCTCAGGCTGTTTGAATGTCTGTCCCTAGCCACTGTGTAGTTGTACTAATAGGATGGACAATGGATTTGGGGTGGTTTGGGTAGAGATGAGCCTGCCTCTAGCAAGGGGTTGGACTGGATGACCTCTGGAGGTCTCTTCTAGCCCTATTTTTCTATGATTCTGTGACTCCTTGGGTGCTAGCTGGGCCAAAGTGGAGAAAAATAGAGAAGAGGTAGAGCCATCAAATTGCCCTGCTCCACACTGGCTGATAACCAGAAGGCTAGTATTCTCCCTGAACTCCAGGAATCCTAGCACCTCCCAGAGTTCTCAAAAGATGCTGGACCATTATGTAGGCAAGAGAGAATAAAATTTAATCAGCAGTCATTTCATGCAGAACTCTTCCCATGGAAGCAGTGGGAACATAGCAAAAGGTGGGACTGAGCAGAAGCAGCAAGTAAATAAATTCAGTAAATATAAGTTTGTAAAGAACTAGACTCCTTTTCAAAGCAAATAGTCCTAACTGTTCACAGTCTCCACACCTACTGGGTAAAGACCTCATAGTGAAAGGGAAGAAACAGTGTTTTATTGTTCATTCCTGAAAACAACTCATTGAAGCTGAGTTATTTTACAAGACTCAGACAAAAGTGGGTTATTTTATACCTATTATAAACCTCTTGAAAACTCTTAAAATAAGGGTTTATGGTGGCCAGACAGGCCCTTAACTGTAGTGTCTTTACTAGCTGTCGTTAAAGCACATGCAAGACAAAGGGGATATTTTTCTGACCTTATTTTTTTTTAATGGAGAGCAAATTATTCTTAGACCATAGCTAGGGGAGTTGAAGCTGAGGGCATCGTCCTTACCATTGACTTCTCTAAATTGCTTCAGAGACGTAATTGGAGTCTTTGTTGAAGTGGAATTTTAAAAGACAATGTATTACCATGTCCCTAGCCCGAAAAAAACAAACAGAATTTGAAATATTACTCGGCACTTTCCAGAGAGGAAAGTCTTCCTTTTTAGCTGGATGTAGATCCACCCTGCATATATCTTTTTTATTTGTAAGAATGCTTCCTGTTTTTCTTATCATAAGCTTTCAAGCGTAAATTAAAATAAAGAGTCAGGGTGTGACTCAGTTACAGGCTTTTTAACCAAGCGATGTGAGGAGTTCTTTGCACAGAAGATTTCATTAGAATAATAGTTGGATAATTATTGCAAGGCAGAATAAAGGGAGAAGAAATCTACTGCTTTTTGGAACAATTCAATTTTCAGTGTAACTGCACTGTAAGAGGTGGAGTGAGACCAGGGATGAATTTGATCCCAATTTATAGTATATTTTGTGTATGTTACAGTTGTAGGACACCCCACCTGCTGTTGGATTATAAAATGCTAAATAAAAGATGTCCCTCATCCATGCTCCTTTCTACTGCCTTGAACAGAAAGAAGCTGCTGGTTATGACTCGTATATGTGTAAAACATATCAGGATGGGGAGAAATCAGGGCCAGGAAGATGCAAGTTGAGAGGTGTAGTCAAACTCTCTCTCAGCTAGATGTATGGGTGAAAGCAGAGTAAGCAATACCGTTGCGTGCACCATAGTTTGTATCTTACACCTGTTGGGGGTGTAAGATGAAGGGGGTATGGGAGATTAACTTGCTCTCAGGGGAACAACGATCAGGTAGGATTGAGGGCATGACTGGTTATATGGGCCTCCACAATGACACCCCTTGCTTCCACTCAGGGGTGGATCCAGGATTTCCCAAAGAGGGGTGCAGGAGCAGCAACCCACACTGCAGGAGCAGCTGTACCACCTGCTCCCATCAGTACAGGTAGACCATGCCCTGGGAGGCTCTGGGGACTGTAAGTCCCTAAAGCAAGTGAATATCTTCCCTCCCTTCCCTTCCCTGCTCAGAGGCATGACCCCTCCTCTCCTCTCTCCCTTTGCCCTCCACTCTCCTGCTTGCTGTTGCTATTTTATCTACTGTTCGGGGCGGGGGGGATCTGGAGGCAGTCAAATGGGGCCAGGGCTGGACTTAGCTGGGGAGGGGAGAGCAGCAGCAGGGCAGCTGGAAAGTAGTTCCCCCCCCCCCACACACACACTTTGCAGGTCAGGGAGAGGGGAAGGGGAACCCCCGGCCATCCCTGTTGCTGTTTGTTCCTGTCCCCAGCTGAGCCCAGCTCCTGTATGGTGATCAGGAAGGGCTTGGTGCTTCCCTGTCCCTGGGAAGTGGGGGAAAGGGTCAGGGAGGTAACATGCCTTTGAGCAGGGAGGGGAAGGGAAGAAGGATTTTCACCTGCTTTAGGTACTTTAAAAATTACCCAAAGGCTCCTACAGTGTGATGCAATCCAAAAGGGGGGAGAATCCATACCATTGCCTGCTTCTGGCTGATCTCCAAAGATGTATATAGACTTCAGGGTGGGAACCATCAGCTTCTCTGAGGGGAGGGCACAAGTTCCTCCAAGCTGACAGAAAAGTCACAGGAAAACCTGCTGCTGAGGTTTTTCTTTTCCATCCCCTGCTGGGTTATTCTCACCCAGGCAGAAGGCAGACCACCCTAGACATGTATGTGTGCAGACTAGCACAGTTTCCTGATATATCCCAAAGTGGTAGCAGGTGTTGATCCTGCTGAGAAAAGGTTAAATGGTTTCTGCCTGAAGCCTGTTTACCCTCCCTGCATCCAAGGTAGGTGGGAGGGATTTATATGGGCAGAGCAGTCCAGAGCAAAAAGCAGCCAAGCCCTGGGGAAAACACTAGAAGTAATCTTTATATTAATATTCATTTCCTGTTTAATCAAGTGAAACCCCGCAAAAAGGAGCAAATTTGACTTTGCCTGGTGAAGATGGACTGTATTTTTAGTGTACCGAGGGAAGAAATGTGCTTATTAACACAGCACCACAGAGGTGCCGTCGTCTTGGAGTGAAGTACAAGAATCAGCCATCGCATGACAGTGAATAAAAAGAGGAAACTTTGGCTGAAGACCCCAGGGCCACCCACTGGACTTCAAAAAAGTGCCCTAATGGTATCTTTATTGGGATCTTCCTGAATTAGTATAATAAGATCTTCTTGTCAACCTCTGCTCATGTAGAGGACAAGAAGTTATATGGAATGCAACCTGGTTAACTAATAAATCCTTTGATATACCTAAAGGGTGGGGCCTTTCTCCCAGAGCCCAGTGCTTTTATGCTGGCTTTCTTCCCAGAGTCCAGTGTTTCCATGATGGCTTTTCAAATCATTGCTGCCTCCTTTGGCTTGCATGTCAGCAGGAGTCTACAGAGGCTGTACTGCTAGCCGCTGATCTCAGAACTTCCCTTGATATGGGCGTGGGTGGCTGTAAGATGGGGATAAACATTATGCAACCCCAAAGGTTAATATTGAGAACAGCACCACAGCTATAGCGCTGTTGGAAGGCCTGCAGCCCTTTGTTTAAACAGGGATCTGGTGCACTACTAAAATGGTACAGCAGAAGGTATCTAGCAAAGGAGACATCACTTGTTAAAGTCTGATCCAAAGACTGATGCTGAGTGAAGGGGGCAGGATTCCATTGTTCTGCCTTGAGACTATTTAGGTCCAAGTCGGCCCCATAAAATGGTGAATCTGTGGTTCTTGGCACTCAGGATTTAAATACTAGGAAGGTATGTCATGTATTTTAAGGTTATCTGGAACCATTAGGATGACCAGGGATCCTGGTTTTCTCTGTTTAAAGAACTCCAAATTCTCTGATTTAAAACCCCCCAAATCCACATTTTTCCACAATTAAAATGAAGCGCCACGATATATATGTAGGTATCAGTTGAGCACAATGTTTTATTGATAAATATTGCAATGTTAAAACAATTTGGAGGCCTACCGGTGCCTCAATCATTATATGAAATATATATAAAATATATAAAATAATAATATGTGCAAATATATAAAATAATATATTTTGGTGTTTGATCTTGTTTTTTATCATGGAAAATCACAGCTCCCCATGCCCACTTTGCTCACAAGGATGTGAGTCCAGCTGTGGCTGTTCTGTTCCCCCTACCCCTCTCTGCTTTTGGCTCTGAGCAGCCCTGATATGGCAGTGCCCTGTCCCTGATCATGCTGTTGCCCCTCACTCCCAAGCTACAGCCCCCCCGCTCCCCCTAGCCCTACCCTCATTCCTGACTTGCAGCCCACTCCCCCCTGCCCTGCTGGAGGAGGTCCCCAGCTGCCAGGGCTATAGGACCTGGCAGCTTCTGTGGCCAGACTAGAGCACAGAGCTCCCCTCCACCTCCTGCAGTGGCATGGCTGCAGCAGAGCCAAGTGGAGCCCATGCGGGGCAGGGGAGCATGCAGGCTGCCCACTGAGGGCTTAGGACTTCCCATCCTGCTTCCCTCCCCCAGGGGCCTCCTTGACCTAGCAGGAGCACAGGAGACAGAGTGGGAGGGGAGGCTTAGTGCTGCTACCACTTCTACAAACCCCCATGCCAGCCACACTGCTACGGCAAGACATCCCCTGCACACCTGGCAGCATCAGAGGTGGTGGTGAGGAGTTGTGCCCCTTGCTGCTGGGTGGGCAGGGGGTGCCTTGCCTTAGCAATGCAGCTGGTGCAGAGCTCCCAGCAGTGGTGGGGACAGCAGCCGAGCCTCTCTGCCTTCCCACACCAAGTCCCACCCACAGATGCCCCCGGGGAAGGGCAGCAGGGTCCGGAGCTCTGAGCCCACAGCAGGCAGTCCGCATCCTCCTCTGCCCCATGCACAAATCTGTGTGAGTGTGTGTGGGGGGGACATACACCCCCTGCATGCCCACCCCCCTGGGAGTCTGCACAGTGGTAGGGAGCCAGACCTGCTGCTGTACCCTGGACAAGCTACCTGTGGCTCCGTCCCACTCCCCCAGCCAGCCCCACAGCCACACATTTCAACCCCAGCTGGACAGAGCCCCCAGCCTCAGCCACCAACCCTGCTCCACTCCCTCCCTCACCATGTCTACCCTCCTGCCCCTCACCACATGTTGCCCTTGCCCCCTCCCTCCCCACAACAGACTTACCTGCAGGCAGATGGGGGAGCTGCTCTCTACCGCTGCCTGGCTGTATTGCTGGTCACGTGCATGTGTGCACTTGAACACATCCACATGGTGACCTCTGCATATTGCTCCTCCCAGCCCCTTGCAGGCTGGAACTCTGCCAGCCTGCAAAGGGAAACCCACATTTTTTTCCTTTGAAGGGGAAAATCCATGTTTTTCTGCAGCAAGCAGAAAACCCAAATCCCTGAGGATTGCTTAGTTTGACCTCCTCATAGAGTTATGTCCCATATTATTTTTTGTATTGAGTCTATCACTTACGTTACAGCGTATCTTTGAAAGCAACCGCATGGGTGCATTAACATCAAGCCCAGACTGTGCTAGGAAGCACCCCCGTGAAACCTAGAACACCACTCAGCATGTACCTAACTTCAAAACAGATGTAACCTAGCTGCCTTAGAGTAGAGGTGGGTGTGTGGCAATAAGCTCTGTTTTGGATACATTTTACTGACACATGCCCAGACACTGTAAGATGACTTCTGTCTTGGGGTTTTGCTTACCTGAAAGGGGCATCCTAATAAGCTTAACTGCTGTGCTCCCTACTGAGGTCAAGAAGAGGTATATATATGCCTCTGATCTTGAATCTCTCCCGTCCCTAGATACATTGTTCTAATAGACGAGTTCTCAACCTTTTTAGATTGAAAGCAACCCGCCCCCCCTCTGAATTTAGCAGCTCCCCATTTCAAAAATGTAATTATGGTAATTACCTCCTCACACAGGGTTAGGGTGGAGATGAGCAAGTGCTTTCCTCTTTGCACCCCAGGGCACCCTGGCAGAGAATCGCTGTGCTAATAGTTAATTACTTCCACTGTTAAAAATGCAAACCTTCAAGTCTCTAGCTTTATGTAACTTCAGCATTCAGCTCTTGGATTCATTATGCCTTCTTCTGAAGTCAGTTATTATCACTAATATCTTCCCTATGTGGGTTTATACAGATTGTGATAGATTCACCTCCTAACCTTCTCCTGGATAAACTTAATCATCAAATTTTGTAAGTTGCTTATTGTAAGGCATGTTTTCAGACCTTAAATAAGTTTTTAACCTTTCCCAATTTTTCAACAGCTTTTTTGAAGTGAGGACAACAGAGGTAGAGAGAGTACTCCAGTAATGGTCTCACTCATGTCAGATGCAGGAGAAATACCATCTCTTTCTGCTGAAACGTACGGGAAAGGGGGGATAAGAAAGTGACTCTTTTGTCAAAAAGGGAGTGCTAACAAGGTCTGGAAATACAATGTGGTTTTTACATCTAAAATCATGGGGCAAGTTCACCTCAGGAAAAACTAAGCGCAACTCCATTAATTTCAAAGGGATTTCAAGTGCTGATTTAGACCAATGATGATAAAATAGTCAAAGCTAATGGCTTAGATGGAAAATAGAAGGAAGGCTGGTGTATTAAATCCACTTTAATAAGAGAACTGAACAAATGACACAATTTTCAGCATACAGGCTCCTGGGATATCAACAATCATGGGGATATTTTTCTGCTCTGACCCCAAATCAATTGCTAATAAAACAAACTAAAATGTGGTGAAATAAAATGATCAATTCTGCCCACCAAGTGAAAACCAGAGGAAAAGCACAGTTCAGATTAGTTCACCAGCTGTTCAACACAGAACTTTTTGTGTGATCAGTTATAAGTCAGGAAAAAATAGAGAAATAGAAAGTTGTTTAGCCTTTTTCTGGGTTTTTTTTTTTTAAAGATACAAACTTTGTTAAGCACTTTATTACAAATCCTGGAAGTCAGTTTAAAACTTCCACTGAGATTGGTTCACTGATAGAATGAGTTGTCAGTCTGTGTACAGGATCATGTAGTGATTTACATGTGGGGAAAATTATCACCTGAGGCATATAAATGGGATGGAGATATTATTTACATGCTGCTGTGATTCATTAATTGCAACTGTGATTGTCTAAATTCATTTATCAGGCCTGAGTTTGGAAGATGGACTGCAGATAACCAGATGGAGTTTGCACTATTGGGACTTAAGTCCACCCTTTGTGACAGATGGATTCTGGAAATGATACTTGAAGGATTACTACCAGTAATATAATTGTTAAAATGAGTATAGGCCCACATACCTACTGCTTTCTAGGTAGCACATATATTTGCAGCAGGCTGCACTGGGATCTTGGCTTCTCATCAAGCATTATATGAATATGATTGTGACGGGCTAGCTGGCAGTGACCTGGCCCAGGGGTTTTGAAAGGGGAGAAGATGATTGGAGGACTTGGGATTCCCTTTCCTCACCAATCTGGTAATGATTTGGCCCAGGGGTTTTGAAGGGGTAAAAGATGATTGGAGGACGTGGGATTCCCTTTCTGCACCAATCGGGCCCCAGAAACTCACCCCCCACGCCCATGTCCCCTGATTGGCCCCTTGGGTCCCCTGGAGGGGAATAAAAGGGGCAGCCTGGGCAGGAGAGACCAGTGAGGGACAACAAGGAAGGAGCTTTACAGAGCAGAGCTAGCAGGGTAGGAGCAGTGCCCTGAAAGAGCAGGATCTGCAGGCAGCAGTGGGACCCTCAGCAGTGTGGTGTGTGGCCGGCAGGAGAGGCTCCCCGCTGGGCTCCAGGATCCCCGAGGAGCGGCTGCAGCCAGCAGGAGAGGCTCCCCCGCTCCAGGAAGGATCTGAGCAGCAACCTGAGAAGTTCCCAGCTCTGCTTCCAGCTCCTCCAATCAGAGGCCAGGCAGCTTGATGTGAGGCTGGGGCACTGGGAAGGTCAAGATCCCTAGCAAGCTGGAGCATTGTCACCAGTGGTGGCTGTGTGGCAGTCTTCCTACCTATTGTATGGGAAACCTGGGTTTAGTCCCCAGCTGTGGGGACTTGGGGTGAGTGAGCTAACAAGAAGCAAATCTTCTTGCAGTGGAAAGGGGCCATTGTGTTTTCCCTCCTTTCTTCCCCTCCAGGTACTAAAGTCCTATATTTCCTTGTCACTTGACATTTTGCATTTTGTGCCTCTTATATTTCACCAAGTGGTATTGTTTGTTCTGCTGTCTGTTTTTTATATTTTGTTAACCCTGTTTTTGTCAATGATTGTAAGTGTCTAACCTTTGTTGAATCTTGCCCCCTTGAGGCATTGTAGTGTCTGCTATACCCTCTAATTTATGCCTGGCAAGACTTCCAATGACTCTACAGTACATGTAGCTCAGATTCCATTGGGAAGAAACCGCCATGCATTGATGGTGACCCCTGGCACAGTTGTGCAACCCTGTCCTTGCACAGCTACAAAACTATCACTGGAGTTCACTGAGGAGTAGTCCCTGCTGGGTCTTTGCTATGTGGGAAAATTTCTCAGTTCAGGCCCTCAGTCACCCAAGCTACAGTATTTCACTATGGTTATCTCATACCAGTTAATGCCCATCACACTTTCACTCTCATACACATGCAGATACACATTAGTCACAGGTTGAACACTGGGAACTGAACTGGACAGGGCATATCTGGAGGAAATCTGCTATCGCTTGAAGAGTATCTATGATTTTGGAATTTTGTTGCAATCGTTTTCCTCAGACTGGCACTTTAGATGACAGTCCCAAGCCATGAAATAGCTAATTAGGCTTCCTAAACCCAGTTGTCCAAAAGAGTAAGTAACAAATATGACATCATAAAAAAGCAATCAAGAAATGTTCTTTTAGGAAAACTAGGCAGATTCACTGCTAGCAGGAGACCCAGGGATGAACCATTGACTTCTGTGCTACTTGCTGGGAAATCAGAGTGATTTGTGAGTCACTTGCCTCACTACTGCTGTCGTCATATCTTCCTGACAAGTCTGCCAATGATGACACGAATCATGGATCATGGAAAGCAGCAGGAGTAAGGTCTTTTTAGCTACATAAAGGAAATGTTCATGATCCCAGCTGGATGGGTTCTCCAGCTGTGGAATTCCTTTTTCTGGTGATCATAAGGCCAGACTGTGGCCAGATTGTTTGAAGAAAGAAGCAAGGGACCCAGACCCATCTTCCCTAACTTTTGATCATAAGACTTCTTTTTCAGAAATAGAAATGAGTTAATTTAGTACTTACTGGCTCAGCTGTGTTGTGAGAGGACCATTGCAGAGGCAAAATACTAATTCAGTCACTGGCCTTCCTGCTGAACCTGCCTGTAAAGCTACTAATTAATTAAATAATTAACTGTCAGGTCAATGACAACAGTGGCAGTGCTTTTGATATTAGGCACACCTGATTTCTAGGGATTGGTGTCTGGCCATATGAGTCAATGACTATTAACAACTTCTAATTGCTCAGACACAGAGACATAACTGGCTAGCACTGTGCTATGTGCAGTTCTCCTCCATCCACCCTCCCTATACCCTGCACCTTCCCTGCAGCAACTCCAACTCTAGCAGTGGGGATGGCAGAGAAGGGCTGGAGCAGTGACCGGAGGTTTTCTGTTCCTGGGGAAGATGCCACCTCCTTCTTTTTTTTCTTTCTTTTTTGTTCTTTTTTTGGCTAGGGATGCTAAAGCCTCCCTCTTGCACATAGACACTCCTGCCCTTCTGCTGCTGCTCTGCACTCCCTGTTGCCTGTGTAGGGGCTTCTGCAAGGGAGAGCGAGTGGACAGGAGAATGAGGCACCCTACTAGCTCCATTCCTGGGTGTAATAGGGAGCCAGAGGGTTCCCATTACTTTTATAAGAGAAGCTACAGTAATCTGAGGTGGCTTGAGGCAAGGCAGGTAGCTAATATTTGGGCAACCAGATTGTATTTGATCAGCTGGCAACCATCAGGCAGACTTGTAGCTACATAAGAGGTAGCTGTTCTAGGGAGTAACTTCCCAAGAGAATAGCTGCGGAGCTATAAGTTGCGAACAGGGCATGTCCATAGGCAGTAGAAAGCCCAGAGCTGCAGGCAGCTAAGCCAAGCCCTAATAGGGGAAAAAAATACAGCGAGAAATTACCCTGGCAGACTAGCCAGCTAGCAAATCCAACCAGAGACACCTCTGTGTGGCTGAGGAGCCACATGACTGATAAGGGCAGGGCTGGAGAGAAATATAAAGTCTCAAAGTCTGAACCAGGGAGTCAGTCTGGTTTGGCAAGCTCTCTGGGAAGAAGCTCTGACCTCAGAAAGCTGTAGTTTGAGCAATGGACTGAGACCCTATGACTATGGGCA
Source organism: Crocodylus siamensis (assembly GCF_052110815.1). Classification (NCBI taxonomy): domain Eukaryota; kingdom Metazoa; phylum Chordata; order Crocodylia; family Crocodylidae; genus Crocodylus; species Crocodylus siamensis. The sequence continues at coordinate 175,131,412 of NC_143395.1, forward strand.
GACTCAGACACAGGCATAGGCAAAGTGGGCAGCTGCTCAGGGCCCAGACAGAAAGGGGGCCTGAAAACAAAACAAAAAGTTTACGTTTGCAAAAATAAATTTCCATATTGCGCATAAATGGGACTGGCAATGTTATCAATTGAGAATGAGCTATTTAAAGGCATCGATACCACAGATATGATAAAGACTTTTGCAACAAAAAATCATCATCTCTGGTGAATGGGGGCCCAATATTAGAAGTTTGCCCGGGGCTGCCAAGAGTCTAGGTATGGTACTGACTACGGGAACTGTGAGTAAGGGACTAAGAGCTTCTAAGGAGTTAAACCCAGGGTGAGAAGTGCTTTTCCATGTAGCCAGCATGCATAGAGTTTTGTATTATAGTCGGTGAGCTAAATTTTTGTTCTGGTTTATACCAGTGGACTAGGTTGGGACTGAAGGACAGGTGGAGGTCCCAGCAGTGCCTGAGGGGTACACAACTATTTTGAGCCTTACCAGGGGCTGGACTTAAGGTGCAGGCTGGCAGTGATCAGGAAAAAGTTTGCAGCCTAGAACAGGGTCAGGGGGCCTAGTGACCTGGAAGGGCAAGAACTAGGGCCAAATAGGGTGAGACTGGGACTGGGGCCTAAGAAGCCAGACCAGTACAATGGGTCTAGGCTAAAAAGGGGGCAGCCAGAGCAGAGGGGAAAATGTGAGGAAGTCTAAGGCCCCCAAAAGGGAGCAGAGGCCTGAGGTGGCTTAGTGGGTTTTGGGGCAAAGTGTCCGTTTATGTGATGACTGGTAACACCTGTGAGGCATGGATGTGGTTGTAGAGGAGGTCAGAGCCACAAGATTAGTCATTGAGGAGATTAGTGCCCTGGGGCACGGATGGGCCAGGAGGCCCACCTAACATTTGAAAGCTCACTCTGGGACCCTGGGAAACCTCCCTTTCTCCCAATAAGATTATAACTGCAAGGCAGGGCAGGCAAAAGGGTAAAAGAGGGAGGGTACCCAGGAAGTCAGAGCACAGCAGGAGTCATGAGGCCACCAGAAGATGTCACAGCCATCTTTGGGGCCCAGTTCTATTACATGGGGGCCCCCAAGACTTGTGCCTTGATTGTCCACCCCTCATAGAATCATAGAAAATTAGGGTTGGAAGGGACCTCAGGAATTCCAGCCATCTGCTGAAAGCAGGACCATCCCTAAATATCTCATCCCAGCCAAAGGCTTTGTTTAGATGGGTCTTAAAAACCTCCAAGGATGGAGAATCCATAACCTCTCTGGGTAGCCTGTTCCAATGTTTTACTACCCTTACACTGCATCCTTACGCCGCTCTACTTAGATGTAAATGATGCTGAAGTGAGTGTCTAACAAGCAAAATAGAGATACAAAATGGGTCCTATAATGTTTATTAAAGGATACTTTTTCCTCCCAAGGCTCATAGCCTTGATGAGGTAGAAAGGCTTGTGTGCCACCAATGATCTGGAGTTTTGAACTTCTAGTAAAGTCATCCATGGTGGCAAGCTTGAGAGCAAGATTTCCAAAAATTAAAGGTCCTCCCAGGTGGAACAAGGTAAAGAACAAATACTTCACAACAGTTACAAAGTTAGATGAAGCTGTAGCAGAATAGAAACTTCTAGTCATCTAGGTTTTCTTGGCCATTGGATTACTTTTTTCTTCCTGCAAAGTATCCTATAGTTGCTCATTGTGCAATAGCATCCCTACCATGTACAGACTGTAACAGAGGATCTGGGGATCTCTGTTCCTTTAGAGAGAGAAGCAGTCCAGAGAGGAAGCACTGAAAGCCAGGCAGGGCACAGCTGCTGCAGGTCACCACAGCAGTTGGGCAATGAGGCTAGTTAGCAGGCACCTGCAGGCAGCCCAGGGTAGTCTCTTGACAGGAAGAGGGCAGGGCCTAGAAGGCATATAAGCCCAGTATCAGAGCTAGTAAGGGAGTTTAGCCCTGTAAGCCACAGGGGTATTAACTCCTGGCCAGGCGAGCTACCAGAGAATGCTGGAGGGACTGGTGTGGCCTTTGGATCCCCAGTGAGGCTCAGGGACATCACAAGGACATGGCTGGGTGGTTATCCTGGCAAGAGGTGAGGGAAATTTTTCCCTCTTAAAAGGACTTAGGGCTGCTTCCCCTTTCAGGTTGATGTTGATGAGCCCAGATGGGACTGTTTATGTTATAGCCTGGGGGCTTATAGCTTAAGTTGCAATTTAGCTCTGGTGGCTTGGGTTGGGACTGTAAGGGGCAGTATATGGCGGTCTCATTTGTGCCTGAGGGTCGTACAATTGTCTTGGGTCTTGAACCTACCCCTAGCGGGGCTCAAGCAAGTGTTGAGCCCAGAATGGGACAGAGCATGGGGTCACAGAGCCAAACAGGGGCCAGGTGCCCAAGAGAGGTGCAGTCAGACAGGGGCCAGGGGCCCAAGGGAGGCACAACTTAACAGGGGCCTGGGGCTTGGCAGGCAGGGGCCAGGGCCCAGACCCCTAGTGAGCTAAATCAGAGCTGGTAGCTCAAATCCAGATCCAATACAGTAGGCCGGGTTAGAAGGCCTAGCTAAGAGGAGAGGGATAGTGTTGGAGGAGGCCAAAGCCCCAACAGGAAAGTAATAATACCACAACACCCACGAAACTTGGGGCATGGTATAGGGAAGGAATAGAGCCACACAATTAACCTTAAGACTGTAAGAGCCCTGCAGTGGCATGGCTAAGAGAAGACCCAGCCAAGGACCTGGGAATAGTGAGGCAGAGACCAGTAGGGTGCCAAGGAACCCCAGTGTGGATTCAACTGGACTGGGGCCCACACTAAGGCCCATGGATAGCCTCCCTTTTAATCCTATTATTATATCAAGGCATAGCAGGCAAGGCAGAAGGCAGTATACCCTAGAAGTAGAGTGGAACATGGTTGTGGAGCCACCAGGGACCTCAACATGGTACACAGACCCCTAGTCATGCACCTACAGGGAGACAATGATTGCACAATGGTCATTTTGTACTTGGAACTGAGACATGCGTGCAACTCAGCAACTGCAATCATGACTGAGCAGCTTCCCTGCACTGGCCCTGGCCAGAAGGCGGGAATGCTCCATCAGCCTCCAAGGAGGCTGCTGAACTGCCCCTTTCCCTGCCCCCTCTCCAGCTCTGGGGCTGTCAGCACGGGTAGGGAGAAGGGAGCAACATGGAGCTGCTGGCTTGCCTGGCCTGAGCTGTGGAGGGGTGGGTCAGACTCCAGTGGGTCAGGCAAAGCAGTCGACACCTCTGCTGCTACTCTCAAGAGGCCTGTCTGGGGCAGGGGTGGTGTAGAATGGAGCCCCCTCCTCTTGTGGGCCCAGCCCAGCTCCCCCCAATACCCCAGCCAGGGTTGCTGGGGGGAGAGGAGGCATGAGGTAAGGGGGCTCCATTCCACCTCCCCACTTCCCTCCAGCTCAGCAGCAAGCAGGTAGCTTTGTGTTGTTCCCTTCTCCCTCCCTCCTTGCTGACAGCCCCACCTCTGCATGAAACATTAACCCTCAAAGGAACACAAGGGGTGCACACAGAAGTGCAGCTCCCTGCTGTAACTGAGAACACTTTGCCGGAAGCCTTCTAAGTTGTAACAATCCCCCAGACCAAACAGAAGTTCACTGTTGGTTCCAGGTGGGAGGGGAATCTAGTTTCCCTTCCCAATAGCTCATGCTGTTTTCAGAAAGGGAGCAGAGGGAGCTGGCTCCCCAGCCAGCGCTGGAGGGTGGGTGTGTGAATTGGAGCCATTCAAGGGGTGGGCAAAAGAAGGACACCTTGAAGGTGAATCTGATGAAATGTAATATTAACATCAGTACATGGGAGATTCGAGCACTGAATTGTTCCCAATGGAACTGTGAAGTACAACAAGGCATCAATCTTTTCAACTTAACAAACTTCACTCTGGAGGCCAATAGATAATAAAGGGAAAGGGAAAGAGCTGTGTCCCAACATCAGCAGCATCTACTCTTTCCTCCTGGATCTGTTTACCATATCTGCAGTTGAATGTGCAGATCTCAGATTGGCCTCTTCTGTCAAGTACAGACTCTCCAAGGATTTCCTTCTCCATTTACTGGAACTCAAGTCGTACCAAGGGACTGTTAACAATGAAAGGTTATGTTTTATTGTTGATTTATACTCTACATATCAGGGTGACAAACAGAAGGCATCTTTATGCTCAGCACAAGTGCCCTTCAATTAATCAATATTGTTCTTGTCTGTCTTAGTTTAGGAATAACATATCCTATATTCTAATCCTATAATTCTGTGATGTTTATTTTTCTTTTTGTGGCACAGAATAATGCAAGGCTGACAGAAATAGATGTATAAAAGTACAAAACAAAAAGGATAATGCAAATAGAAGAAAGTCCCTTCAAGAAATTGTGACCTTCTGACCCTATGTATTAAAATAGTACAATGAAATCTCTAAGGATGTCCTTTGCACCCACCTTTAACCCTGATAGTCTCTTACTGTTGCATTTTTTAGCCAGTATGCATGGTTTCCCCATAGTGCTTAGATATATACCATACTGAATTCTTCTATTTGACTAGAAATACATAGTTCACATCCCCAATTTTCACTGTGGACCAGGTCCCAAGTCCATTGAAGTCAGTAGGAAACATTCAGTAGACTTTAGGTCAGGCCCTGTGTGTCATGCACGCTGGAATCAAACTATAAGTGGTAGGAACACACTGAATTTTCCATTCCGTAATTTTTTCTTTTTCAAAGGACGTACAGTGTGTTCTAGGTTTCTTTTTTTAAATCATATATACAAGTGCATCCTGACCAAGTGCAACTTCCTCTAGTGTAGACAGAGCTACAGTCTGTGTCTGTAGTTTGTAAGTGTTTATATTGCTGGGGCAAAATCACAATAAGCACTGGTGAATTCTTTTTATTTTCCCTTTAACTTTCTCCAACAACTGTTGGTCAGTGTTTGGGGTCCACATACTCAGCTACACTTGTGCAAATCTGAACTGATTTAGGTATTGTTCTAGATCAGGTTATGGATGCTGCATCTCACTAGTCTCCCTGAAGAGAACAAGGTTGGTTATACTGGAATTTCTATGTAATCTTTTCATTGGATTGGTCTCGTAAGGGGGGCGGGGGCATGAATGGTAGATCTCCCTTCTGAGAGTAATTCTTGCGTGTTCCCCTTGTGGTCTGGTCTGGTCTGGTCCGGGTGGGGAGGGGAGCAGTGCAGCAATGCTCCCAGCCTGTTCTGCAGATCAGGAACTACGCAGTTTGGAGGATGAGCTCCACTGCTCCTCCTTCCTTCCTGAATTGGTTGGCAAGGAGAGGGATGGTCAGGCATGCTGCTCCCACTGCTCCCTGCCTCCCTCCCCAAATCTGGGAGCACCAATGGGGTAGTGAGGGTGGTGATATCAGGGCCAGGAACTGAGCTTGGGGAGACTCCTCCCATCCTGGTTGCTGGCCCTGTAGGCTTTAAATGCTGCATATGCCATGCAGCTGGCCAGTGTATGAGATGGTTTAAAAGCCCACAGGGCCAGAAACCAGGGCTGAGGAGGCTGTCCCCCCAGCAGCATGGCAATGTTCCCCACACTTCCCCAAGCCTTCTGTGAGGAATGGGCTGGGGGCTTTGCCCACTGCTGCCCTCCCCAACCAGACTGGTCTATGGGAGGGGAATGGAGGGGTAGGGAACAAGAGGAGCAGAACAGCCACTGCCCCCATGCCTTCCCCACCCGCTATCACCCCAGCCTGGGGAAGGGGAGAGGGGGCAGTAGCAGACTGGACGCTGTGCTGTTCCCTCTCCTAGAAGCACTTTCTCAGAAATTTCAGCTGCTAAAAATGGACACTTGTTCATGGCCTCAGTTTATTAGTACAGTGATGTTCAAACTTATTCCACTCGGGCCCCACTGAACTTAGGGCTCAGCTCCTTGTGTGTGCAATATATCAGCTACTCATACATGCCTAAAGCCTACAACAGGTACAGCAGCCTTTACCTGGGCCTGCCCAGCAAGATGGAAGGGCTCTTTTCTCTACACAGAGCTAAGTGGAAGAGTGACTAGATGTGACAGTTGAATGAGACCTGAGTCCCCAAAAGGGAATATAGACTCTGAGGACCAGACTCGTGGGATGCTCAAAGGCGCCTGTGTGGTCTAGCCCAGCCACTTAGAGAAACCTCCTCTTGCCCCGCTCATGTTCCACCAAGGAAACCCTGAGGTACTTGGCTATTGCCTGCTTCCTTCGCTCTCCTTCCAGCTCCACCTGGGTTGAGAGCCAACAGCGGGGGCAGTAATACAGCAAGAGCAAAGGCAGTTTTCTTGCTTTCAGTGTCAGCATCACAGCAACCCTCAGTGTCCAGAAGTGCTGGCAGGAGTCCTTGCTCAGTTCCTGAAGCCTTGCTGAAGGGATGAGAGAAGATTTTGTTGGAGCAGATACAAACATATGGGTAATATAAATAGAAAATCCCATGCAGCCATTTCCATCTGCATGTATGCAAGATTGTAAATAAAAATATAAATCTCAGGTCCTGCCTAGATGTTTTCCAGGAGCCACCTGGTGAGGCATATTTAGTATAAATCTATGTTGCTGTCAGTGGTGGGACTACAGTTTCTCTAGATGCTCCCAAACTAGTGTTAAACTACCTAGCTCAGATACCAATAATAGTGTCTGTAGCAGCCTCGAGCCCACCACAGGCTGCAAAGCCTGCCTGAGAACCAAGGGTAAATCCTTGGACAGTTAGCTCTGTGCTCCCATGGCTACACTGCTCTCAGTACCCAAACGAACTAGTTCATATTTTAGTTATGTCTACACAAGGTATTTATCTACATACATGCTCAGATGTAGTGAAGACTAAAGTGCAAAAAGTTTTGATTCATGAGCTGCTGTTTTTGCATGACGCTACAGTGATAGTCCACACTGAGAACGACCTTCAAAGCCTCATCAGTTGCTTTGCTGATGCTTGCCAAGAGTTTGGTCTTATAATCAGCATCAGAAAGACCAATGTTACGGGCCAGAAAACTGATTTACCACCAACGATAACAATAGGTGGAAACACATTGTATGTTGTAAGTAAATTTATGTATTTTGGCTCCATTGTAACCAACACCCTGTCACTTGAGGCTGAACTGAATAACTGTACAACAACCGCTGCTTAGCGCTCTTAATTGGTTCTGGAAAAAATGAGCAGCTAAGTGAAATGGTGTTAAGTGAAACCCAGTTCCTTGTAGGATTTCATGTAAATAAATATTATTGGTTCTGCACAACTTGCTGGCCGAGACCCCACGCAGTGGAGCTCCGGCCAGCATGGGGGAAGCAGTGGGGCCACCTGCCTGCCAGCGCCCATGCCCTACTCTGCCCAGTGTGGGCACCCTCCCGGGCACCTGACATTGGAAATATCTGCTGCCACTGGATTGCCTGCAGGCTCAGGACGGTTTCCATGCCCTGCGGGTGAGTGCCTGACTGGAACGGGGCACGGGCTGCAGCCCAGGGGTGTGGGGACTGCAGCCCAGGGGCAGGAGGGGCTCTGCAGGCTCAGCACCACTGTGGCCTAGAGCGGGGGGCAACGCTCATGTGTCCTGCCACCCCAGGCCTCACTCTCTTGCCAGCCTGGGTCCTGTACTCCTGCTCCCTGCCCCTTCTTGCTGTCAGCACCCCTCTTCCCCACCTGCCTGACCACCTTGGGCTCCTGCCACACTCCTGCTGCCCCACCCTGGGCACCCAGGCTATGTGGTCATCCCCCCCCCCGGACTTTCTCACTGCCACCGCTCCTCCTAGCCAGCTCCAGCACAATGTGTAGGAGCAAATCCTGCTCTCCTGCTGCCCGACCCTGGGCCCTTGCTGGCTGTCACTCATTTCTTCACTCACTGCCACCACCACCACTGCTTCTCCCCAGCCCCACACTGAGCATTATAACAAAATGCTCTGAGCGCTAAGTGAAACCAGGTGCATATTTTAAATGAACACTATAGCAAAAACTGCGGTAAGCGAAACTGCATTAAGCAGGAGTTGCCTGTATTGGCAAAGCATCAGGTATTATGAGCATGCTGAACAAATGGGTATGAAACAACAAACTAACTGTTAAGATCAAAGTCAAAGTATGTCATGCTTGTGACATCGACACCCTTATGTACAGCAGTAAATCCTGGACCACATATCAACTCAAGAAAAGCACCTCAACATCTTCCACCTATGTTGCCCTTGCTGCATTCTAGGAATTTCCTGGCGGGACAGAGTTGCCTATGCTGAGGTCTTGGAACATGCCAACATTTCCAGCATCCATTCTCTTCTTACTCAGCATTGACCTTGGCTTTGTCCTGCGTAGAGAATGGTGGATGACCGTATACCTACAGATCTCTTGTGTGGAGAACTCTTTACAGGAAGAAGATGACATGGGTGTCCTTATTTCTGTTTCAAAGATGTTTGCAAGAGAGATGTAAAGGCAATGAACATGGAGCCAAATGACTGGGAGAAAATTGCTGAGGATCAAAGTGCTTGGAAACTTTTATTCAGCACGGAATGAAGGCTGTTGAAGAGAGAAGCGTCTAACATGCAAAGGAAAGAAGAAACCTCAGGCAGAACCACACACCACATTCAAGACTGTTAGATATGAACTTCATATGTAATAGGTGCAGAAGGGCCTAACATTGAAGAATTGGGCTCTACAGCCACACTTGCAGATGTTCAACAAACTGATGCCTCACTCAGTGCAAATCTATTGTCTCATGAGACAGGTGCCTATTACACAAGTTCTAATTGCACATTTGACCACAGTGAAACATATCCTTATATCCATGAACATATCCATACATATTCATGAATGCATCTAGCCACAAACTCTATACATTTCAAAACATTCTTCCTGGCACAGCTGTGACAGGATCAGTACCACATGCTGAAAGCTAGGAAGTGCCACCACAGGAAGACTTTCTGTCATGTGCACCAAATGAACAGTGGTGAGGGTTGTTAGCAAATACATTCAGACAGACCTGACTCCACAGGAAGCTTTAAAGGATTCTCTTTGTAATGCTTCTTTGGTGCTGCTCAGCAACATCTCTTTCCCTTCTTTCCTCTTACATTTGACTATAATTTTACTCTGCTATTCCTAGGTATATTAGATGCATACATGTTAGGCCTTTTGGGCCATACTGAAAAGCAATTCCTACCTTTGTTTAGATGGAAAAAACAGGAGCAGACCATCTATGAGCTAACAAGGGTGGAACTAACAACCCTTCTGTTGTTTGCCCCCAGATTTTAGCTTTGTTTAAAAATAAAGCAGGAGAAAGGGAGAAAAAGGAAGTGGAGATGTGTCAAGTATATGAAAACAATATTTTTTCCAAAGCTTTCTGTTTTAATACTGGACAAATTAGACCTACCTCACTGGGCTAATACAGGACAGCCAAAAAATGAAAGTAGCCAACCTGATTTAATCATGTTTGTCAAGAGAAATACACAATGCAAAGAAGAACTAGACCCCAAGCTCCCGAATCACCTTTTATGCCATTGTTACTCTGGAAAACATCCTGCTTGCTTCATGGAACTTGTGGCCATGTAAAAGCCAAACAAGGACCTCAGGATCTATTACGATGAACAACATTTATAAAAATAAATTAGACTTTAAATGGCTTCGCTTCTAATCATCTAAGCCCTGATTGTCTTCCATTTTTAATCATCTAGGCCAAGATCTTATATTCAGATCCAGAGGAGGGGACCATTTTGACTCTGAAGGGACTCATCTGATTCAGTGGAGTTCTTTATGGGCATGAGGGTCCACATGCATGGCACCCACTGCAAAGGAAAAACCCAAGAACAGGATTAATTAGTAGCACAGGTAAGAATTATTTTAAATGAGTTTTGTAGAGACACTCCTCAATATCATCAATTTCAGCACTTCCAGGCTTTGATGCAGCAGATGTTTAAACGTTCCAATGGTACTTCTTGCACAGGTAAAGCTACTCACATATGGTTTATAAGATTAAGATCTCAAAATTTAATTTTAGGACAGATTTTAAGATTTCCTTTTCTTCAGTTAAATGAGATCCCTCATCTGTTTTTATGAAATATTATTCCCCCCCCCCCCCAAAAAAAAAACACAAACACCTGGGCTCAGGTGTGTGCCTCTTAAATATGACCTTGTAGTAACTAGAGGGACAAGAACAATGATTTTTCAGTGGAACTCTAACAGTCTCTGAATGGCAGGAAAGGGACCGTGCCAGCTATGAAGAGTCCTTTCTTTTTTGAGTTTGTCAGATGCTTTGTCTGACAAGCCAAAGCAGCCAAGCAGAGTAGGCCTTAAGGGCTTGGCCTACAAAGAGCAGGGCTTCCCAAATGGCATTACAATTAGAGCATATTTTTTTATAAAGATGGTCTAGTTGCCCTTCCCCTTTGCAATCACATAATAGCTTGCACTCCCACAACTGCCTAAGTAACTTAAGAGCCCAAGACTCATTTTAAAGCCTTACATTGGTACTTAGATCAGCATGTGCAAGCCTGGGACACTGGCTCTGCACAGCTTTTGAGGCTGCTGTCAAAAAATAATCCTGCCCTTCCACTCCTGTTCCATATACTCCCAACCTGGAAATGTGGCAGTAAACTGTGTCCCCACTGCCACTCTCAAGCCTGCCCAGGAACAAGGTTCTTGCAAGCAGTGATGAAGGAAAGACTCTGGAGCATCCTCACTACCTAATTTTCAGGTTTGGAGGCTGCAAAGCAGAAGCTGATTACCTTGAAAATGGCACAGAGCCATTGCAGACACACTCATAGACTCCTGCGTCACTTTTGAACATGAAACCTGGGTTTATAAATCACTTTTGGACTTACAAACCTAGGCTTTTGCAAACTTACTTCAGTAGGTGCAACACACATTGACATGGGGAAGTGATATTAGGGTGAGTGTACTCCGTTTATTTTTAGCTCTTTTGCATACAGTTTATTGACTGGAAAGAAGAGCCAATTTCACATATCCAGGCAGTTTTCCATTAAGTGACAGTAGTGCTGACAGATGTGACAGTTTGTTGCATGATCAGCCACTGGAAGTGCTATACAGCCATGCACTGACAGAAGTTCATGGCTGCAGAGTGCTTTAAAAATGCCTGATCAGGCAACAATCTGAACCTTCATAATATGAGGACTCAGATGAAGGTGCTCCAAAGTGGAGAGCCTTCCTTAACATTTGTCAGAGCAGCTGGGAGATGGGCTTAGCTGACAGCTAAGCTCTGCTCCCTGCACTGTCTTTGGAATGGGAGAGGGGAAAGGGAGCAGAGGGAGCTCATTCTGGGGGTTGCCCAGCTGGCACTGGAGGGTGGGGTGGCTGGATTGAAGCCCCCCCCACTTCAGGGGGATCCAATCCACCCACCCCACTCTCCAGCACTGGTTAGGCAATGCCAGAATGAGGTCCCTCCACTCCCTTTCCCCAGTCCCCATTCTGAAGACAGTGCTGGGGTTTGGAGTGCAGAGGAGTGGGGCTTGAGGGAGAGAAACGGAAAAACACAGGTGCTCTGAACTGTAGTTCATCTCCTATCCCTGGGACCCAGCAGGGAATGTCTGTTGGGTCCCAGGGATAGCTGTAACTCATGGTGCTTCCTGCAAACCGTCATGAGTTTCAGTGGGAAGTTGCACGTCTGTTAGCACCTTGAATGCTTGTTATGTAGGGGATAGCACCTCCCTAATGAACCTGTCATTAATGCTTCCCCTACGTACCTACACTGGTTATACCACATCAACATGAGTGGAGCTGAAATTTCATATACTCCAGCTGATCCTGAGGGTGAATTTGCTGCAAAATTTAAGACTCAGAAAAGGTGTTTGGGGACATGGCATTTTGCAATTGTGACTCTTGCTCACCTTTCAATTTCAGCAATTTTTTCTTATTGCTAAACAGTTGCACAATAGGTGCATGTCTCTTGTTGCACTTCAAGGGACACTGTAAAAAAAACCCCAAAACAACCAGTGTCTCATTTCTGGCTCAACTCTTTGTGTCAGCTCTTGCTCCAGTTAAAACCTAGAAGGAAGACAGCAAACATAGTTCTATTTTTCAGTTTACTTAATCTGAATTAGACAGTGTGCTTATGCATGGCCCAGAACATGGTGGCACGTGCCACCTGTGCCATCCCAAAGAGGCACAATACAATGCCTCTGTTCTCTGCAATTTATTGCTGGCCTTTTCCATGGCAGTGAAATCACCTTCTACCCTAGAACTCGCTCTTTTACTCTTGCCAGCAAATAAATAGGGGAGTGGACCCAAAGCTTGGTCCATTTCCTGGTCCTCTTCAGAGAAGATGTGCTGGCAAAAAGCCCACCTGACCCCTATGGGCCTGGATCTAAGGTATCCCAAGGAGAGATAAATAACAGAAGTCCCTTACAGCTGCATTACTAGATGTGGCAAGGCTGGGGGATTTTGCTTTTCAATTCTGATAATATTCTGATACTAGCCATGCATCAAAGCTTGGCAGATTCAGGCCATCTGTTAGAACTTTCATCACAAAATAGCATCATTTGAGAGGTGAGTGGGAAGTTGCATTGCATAATAAAATCATAACTGTGGGATTATTCCCTGTAGATGTTATTTCAAAATCATCTCAAAATGGCAGTAGCAGGCTACAATGCTCCACATCTTCTGGGATGCAATTTTTTCCATCACCCAGGCTAAGAGAGAATTCCAGTGCCCGACACACTCATCTACCGAAAAAAGGAAAACCATCCAAAACTGAACAAGATTTGCACAGGGGATGACACATTGTACATAGTGACTCTCCAGGAATCCCACGTTCTAGAAAGCAGCTTTGTTCAGAATGACTGGAGGATACAGCTCCATGATGAAGGCTGTGGACCTGGGTCATCATTCAGTTACATCAGTTGGAATCAGTGGTGTGACATCAGTGTGAGATTTATGTGACAAAGCAGTGAAGCAGGGTCTACCCTGTAAACCATGGACCATAACAACAGCAGCTAATGGAAACCCTGCAGTGTTCCAGCTAGCCAGATTCAGGAATCTCACCTGCATATCTTTAATTATCTTCTTTCTTTTGAAATTTTTCTAAGCTGCAGCAACCACTGCTAGGAAACATTGTAACATCCCTGTTCTTGCTTATCAGGATAATACCATGCTATCTGATACACTTAGGCAAAATCAGTTCTAAAGCGATCGGGAATTCTTTGTGGTAAACGTAAAAATGTGTGACAATTTGGATTTCATAAATGAAACACAGAAACCTTCCTGACTTTGCAGATAATATAGTTCCTGGGGGTTTTTTGTTTTCTTTTTTAAAGATGTTTGATCTCAGGAATGAGGATTGTAATGGGTAAAATACAGGCAACCCCCACTTAGTGCTCTTAATTGGTTCCTGAAAAACCGAGCATTAAGTGAAACTGAAAGTATTTGATGACCCAAGATGGTGATCACAATTGTTTTTAATGACCCAAGATGGCGACTGCAAGTGTTATAACAAAACTCGCTGAGCGCCATTTGCAATGTGTAGGGGGTGCACGCGGGTGCACGTATGCACCCCCTGGAGGCGCCAGCCGTGAAACTGGAAGTGCACTTCAGGTTTTGCCACTAGCTCAGTTCTAGTTCCCCACCCCCAGTTGGTGATCAGCTCCTAGAGGACCCCTCCTCCCGGTCAGCGATCAGCCACTGGGGGACTGCCCCCCATCGGTGATCTGGCACCCTCCAGACTTGGGAGGCACCAGTTGTCCCTGCTGAGTGCTAAGTGAAATCAGGTATCAATTTCAAATGAGCGTTATAGTGAAATAGTGCTAAGTGAAACAGCATTACGCAAGGGTTGCCTGTTCATTGTCAATGACTGGGCTGACACCCAATCAGGTCTATGACAGGGTACTTGAAGCACCCTGCCATGAACAGAATGAAAAAAAAACCAAAAGAGAAAAACTTACCCTGAGGAGCCAGAGAAGCTGTGGCAAGCCTGGAGACATCAAATGCCACACTCAGAACAACAGGAGGAGTCAGTGGGGGCCACGGCAGATTAAAAGCTGCCGCAGCAAACCCAGCCACTGGGGTTTAAGCTCAGGAAGAGAAAAACGGAGAGAAAAAAAAAGAGACTGCACTGGAGAGCAAAGGACAATCACCTGGGTTCAGACAGGCAGTGAATGGGAAGCCGCCATGATAGACCCAGCTGGAAAAAGGAAGATTTAAGGGATGCCGAGGAAGCATCCAGGGGGAGGAAGAAAAAAGAGAACAGAGAGGAGGAGAAGAAGAGGAGATCGGAAAGCAGGCAAGGGGCCCAGGAGCTAAAGTAAAAGCTCTGGCCTTGGGACCTACCTGACAAGACCCAGTGGGAAATTGGATCTGCCAGAGAGACTTGATTGGTCGGTGAGTCCAATACTGGAGGGTGGAAAGAACCACTCCAGGGACCTAGGAGAAGAGGAAGGCATAGATGGAATTACTCCCCAAGGAGGGGGAGAAGAAGAGAGAAAGGGCTGCAGTCACAGGAGAGCAACAGGGGCAACAGAAGGGCAAGAGATAGCTGCCTTGGGTCCCGTGCAGGGAAGAATGCAGCAACCAGCCACTTAGGCAAGGACCCTAGCTGAGGGTCCTTTGAACAATGGTAGCAATTGATCTAAGAGGCAATTAACAATGCTCAGAACATCAGGTGTAGTGAGGGCAGGGGATGGGGATGGTGGAGCCCTGTGAAGAGCTGCCGACACCTTGAGTCCATAGCCATTCTCAGTTGCCTTCCAGGAGTACATAAACATATCTCCCATAACACTGAAAGCATGACAGGTGATCTACAACAACAAAGCACTACTATTCCAGCCAGGAGGCAACATGACTCTGGGAGGCTCGACTACCCCCTTACACAGTCCCCCAGATTCTTGCAGGCCCTCCTGTTATACTGTGTGGAAAATGTCAGCAAGAAAACAAAGATCAGAACATAAAGATTGTCTCAGCAGACAGATTAACCTTATTTTAGTGGCTTATAGACCAGAATTTGGTTTTGCCTGCTCTCATACTCAAGATATTACAAAGCACTTTACAGATCAATGCATTAGAGTGGTTCAATTATCTCTAGCAAATGGAAGCTTAGAATAGAAAAATTGGCCTTTGTGCATGAAGACAGAATCTGGTGTTAGTATTTCAAGATGGGAAATCAAATGTGAGCAGGGAAGTGGGAGGATTTGTAGATTCCACCTGTACATCAAGTGTCTGGAAAGCACTTGGAGAACTTATACTATCACAGGTTTCCCTCGATTGATGTGAGTTCTTTATATGCTAATTCGCTCTTGGCAATGAGCATATTTAGGCCCATTATTCATTATATGCAAGGTAAATTCACTCTTGTACAATCAGCATAGATGCACCCCCATCCAAGCAGGTAAGTTTGTGGGGAAAGGGGAAAGGGTCGTGGCCCCACTCACCCCAGCCCCGGCTGCAGCAGCCCCAGGACTGACTGGCACCAGCTGTCTGCAGCCACTGGGCTGCACCATGCTCTGCCTTTCCCCCCACCCTGGGCATACCCCAGCTCCTGGGCTATGCCGTACGGTGGTGCAGGCAGCTGGTGTCAGCTGCTCTTGGGGCCACTGCAGCATGGGCCGGGGTAAGTGTGGACAAGCAGAGCCCCGAGCAGTGCGGGGAACAGCACTCACCCCAGCCCTGGCTGCAGCAGCCCTGGGAGCAGCCAACACCAGCTGTCTGCATTAGGGCATGGCACAGCCCAAGAACAAAGGTGATTGGGGACAGGAGGAGCACAGTGCAGCCAGCTGGCACCAGCTGCTCCTGGGGCCTCTGCAGCCAGAGCTGGGGTGAATGCCACTCTGTTTGCTCTGCTTTGCTGCCTTGTGCAACTCCAGGAGTGCACTCCTCCCCTCACCCCTTCCCTAGTCCCAGCCTCCCTCCCTCCCTCCCTTACCACCATGGGAACCTATCCCTATTTGTTACATTGCAAAGTGGGTTCGCTTTATGCAAATTCGATTTATGCACCATTCTCCAGGAATGCATGTACAACATAAATTGAGGGAAACCTGTATTTAAAATATATATTGCTGCAACAATGGTTTCCATTTACAATATTTAGATTTTAAACAGAAGATTCCTGGAGTGATTAGAAGAAGTGATTAGAACCAGTAATTTGGTCTGATACTGAATAAAACCAAAACTATGGATTAACAAAAAGATGATTTCCGGTGTGAAAAATAGGAAGCTAGAATGGAAGGGATGACAGCAAAGATTATAAGTAATCAATTATTTTACATGGCCCTTTCTTTTGCAGGATGCATAAAGTGTACACTTGTAATTTCTATTGGAAGAGCAATAATTCATTCTCCTGGTAGAAATGTAATGCCTAACTCCCCTGTGCTCTTGAGGAATATTTATGACCAGCCTCTGCAGTATGCAAAGCTTGTGAGAAAATCTTAAATAAGGGTTAATCTAGGGGAAAGGAGCTGGTCTGTGATAATCCTTCATCTAAGGGAGGGCAGGATATCTGTTTCTGTCAAGCAGACAGATAGGCCCTTGGTTAAAAAACTGTTCTACTGACCAGGACAATCACTTGGTATCTAACCCTTTCATTTGGGACAAATGAACAATGATAGCAACAGAGCTCTTGAGTAATATGGAATATATGATGTTCTAGCATCCCTATAAGTTGGGTTTCTGTCCTGGTTATGATGTGGACACTGTGGATTTGTGTGTTTGACACCCCCCTAGGAATGGCAAAGACTAAGTGTTAACGTTGATTTTATATTCACCAACAGCCTTTGATTCCTCTTATCACAAAGCTTTTATGGCTAGACCCTGCAAGATTTGCCTAGGACTGCATTGAGTAGTTGGCATAGAAAGCAGGCTCTGGTAGCTAAGACTTTGAACAGATATATTTCCCATTCTGATGCAGAGTAACACCGGGACCTGGGCAATTTACTTAGACTCTCTCGGTGAAATCTCTACTTCTGGTTCAACCCTGTTGAGCTATGTAAAAGGGCTAGGTAATGACAAGGGGCTCTAAAGGGCCCATATCCAACCAAGGGGAGGGGACGGGGATTTCTGTCAGTCAGGCATTGCTGACTATGGTCATATGGCTTCCTCTTAAGGACCCTTTTGCAAACCTCTATATCAGGGTCATGGCAGAGATGGGGTGGGGCATATCAGGTGTGGGACTGCAGCATGCAACATTGTAGTCCACAGGGCCTAAGTCATGCTGGGAACTTTTGCTAGAGCAGACCAGGCAAAGATGAGCATCATAATCTGTGCTTTCCCTGAGCTGCATCTCCAGAAAGTGCAGCTCAGAGCATCACTTCATGTGCCTACAATACATTCCCCCCTTTGACAGGGGAATTGGAAGAACTATTAATTAATTTGTGATGGCTGATGAGAGAGTAGACTTGTGTGCGTAAGGGGGTGTTGCATGTAAAATATTTAGAGAGAACCAGATACTGTTTCATAGTGTGCATGTGCTCTGGGGCTCCCAGGAGGCAACCATGGCAAGCAATATCTTTTTTTAATTTGAATCATGCTCAAAGACTGTGACTGTTTCTCACTGATGCAGACCTCACCTCTTGTCATCCATATCATTCACACCTTTAGATCATATTACTGCAATGTACTCTACATGGAGAAACCCTGAAAGAACATTTATTACTTCATTCAGATGGTAGAGGCTTGCCAGCATAATGGGCTGGCTGAAAGGAGAATTACACCAGGGATTTACCTGGTTCTTATTCACTCCTGTGAATTCCATCTCAGTCTGTGCGCAGTGAATTCAAGTGTGGAAAAAGGAAATATGCTTGTAAGCAATGCATGGGGAACTCATTGCCACAAAGTGTTACTGAAGGCAAGAGCTTAGCTGAGCTCGTGGTAGGTATAGTGCAACTCAAAATAACTGGTATATTATGAAATATTATTAACTGAAGTGGAATAACAAAGTAAAACAGTGTTAGTCCTTGATGCCACAAAGACTTCACTTCATGCATGTGAGTATTACCATAGGGAGCAACAGGACTACTCCAGTGTGTAAAAGTAAACACATATGTATACAATTATGTAAGTATCCATGATTACATTAGATATGATAAAATGTACAAAAGAGAGAAACCCTGTTGTTTCTGGGCACAAGCCAATAGCAAACTAACACAGGGTAGGAAGAGCTGTACACACACATCACTGTTGCATCATTGACATTAACAGACTTTACTCTCAAGCCTGTGGTCCACACCACTGTTGAAGTCTGTGGTCCTGGGCTCAAAATCTGGGATGAGGAGTCTAGGGTGAAGAAAGGAGTGTTATTGGAAGTGTGCATCCCCTGCTTGCAATGGTGACTGATTTTGTGTCGTTGGGTCACTCTGGAAATCAGTTCAACAGTTTTCCTCACATCTTTACCAACCAGCAGGCATGCTATATGGTCAAGTATAGGTTATTGCTAGTAAGTTTTTACTTTCATTTTCTTACTGAATTGTGATGTTTTTCTCTCTCGGAATTTTGGCACCACCCTAAAATAACATTTGTCCAGATTTTTATTTGCTTAATATTGGTGGCTCTTATATTTTCTTTTTGTTTCCTTTTGGAAATGCTGTACTGTAATTTCAGTTTGAATGAAGGCATACCTGAAATATGAGAGACATTGCCAAGACTAAAATTGCACACTAAATCCCTTTGCTTTATTCCGAACAACTCATTAGATTATTGAAATGATTCTTTTTCATTTTAAAACTATATTTTACAGTTAGGCTTTGATCCTGTACAGACTTAACAATGTACTTACCTTTACACACTGGAGTAGTCCTGTTGCTCCCTATGGTAATACTCACATGCATGAAGTGAAGTCTTTGTGGCATCAAGGACTAACACTGTTTTATTTTGTTATTCCACTTCAGTTAATAATGTTTTATAATATACCAGTTATTTTGAGTTGCACTTTACTCCATGAATAATCCCACATAATTCAGGCTGAATTAAAGGAATCAGAATTTAGCCTTTAGTTTGAGGAACCTAGTCTGTTTAGTTCATTTCATTTGTTGGCATTATATTATAGCCAATTTCACTTGTTGATATTCTCACTGTAATTTGTGCAATGCTGTCGTGTTTGGCTTTCTCATCCTGCAAGGGGATAGTCACACTAAACCATAAAAATGTTTACATTTATGAAAACATATGTTTCTCTTACAAAAAGGTAACACTTAATTTAAAAAATCAGAACAAAATCTATATTTAGCTATTGCATGATTTACTTAAATCCAGGCAGCTGAAGGAAGGAAACAAATGTGAATGACTGGTATAACTGGCAGGAGCCCACAGTAGCGATGTTATTCTGGTTCTTCCATCTCACAGGTGTTCATTCCAGCTAGCTATTTCCACAATAATCTTTGGCCCACCCTTGTTTGAGCTATGTAGGTTAAGACAGCCAGAATCTTAAAATATGTTGGATGTTCCTGCCTCCTCTCTCCCATACATTTGGCATCTTTTTTTCTTCCCCTGCCTACTTGCACAGGAGATATTAATAGTTGGGTGAAGCATGGAATTTTTCCAATGTTTTTTCTAATCTGTAATAATAAAATCCTTACACTTGAGCATATATATATATGTGTGTGTGTGCGTGCACGCGCACTCAAATGTAAGGATGTTATTATTTTTATTTTAGTAAGTAATTATTGTTGAATTTCTGATATTATATAATATGAGAAATACAACAATACTAAAATTTTAATCTCTTCTCCTTAAACAATGTAGTAAGCATAATGGCAAAGCACTATTATACCTCCTTATTAAGCTTGAGATGTTTTATCACACAAGACTTGATGACTAAAATCTATACTTTATGAATTGCTGAACAAAATCCAAGTGACTGGATTCATGCTAATGAATGACAAAGGGATATTAGTTATCTAACCCTGATAAAAAGAAAAAATACATTAATAATGCAAAAACCACAGACCCCCTCAATCCCATATTTCACATTTATCATACCCCTCTAAACTTAAAAGGCTACAAAACAAAGAGATGTTGCATTAAAGGAACTGTTACTAGGCTGGTAATATGAAACGAGCATGGTAGAAATTCCTAACAACTAAACAAGTTTGTTTTTCAGAAAGGCAATTCAACTTAGCTGCAAACTAATCTTGAGGAAAAACTTCCACATTAAAATTACTGGTAAACAAAATACATCGTTCTGCCTTTATTTAACTCTGAATTACTATTATTGATGATCAGAGTAATTTAAGCAACGCTTCCCACACTAATACACAATTTGAGGCAGGCTTGCTTAAATCTGGGAAGTGATATCCATGTTAACAGAGTGCAACGTGCTCTACAACAGATGCTTGGACACTTGTGTGCCTTTATTCAGGGTCAAATATTTGGCCTTTACCCTCCTTTGGCAAATCCCTCACTGAGATGATGGGAATTTTATTTTTAGAAATATCATAAAATTTAGTCCCTGTATTAAAGAAAATCTAGAGTGGAAAGCTATGTTTCCTGTAGAACTTTTCAAATGACTTGGATCAAATTCTGTCAGCCTACTCATACTGAGTAGTCTTTTTCCCTGTGGGAACAGATGTTAATTGCAGTATCTCTATATGGAAAATTAGGTTCTATTGATGGTTGGGAACAGTGGAATTATTTGGTTTGTCAACTTTATGGCTTATTTTGCTTGGTTGCTTTTCTATATATGCAAACTTCTAAAATGCTGTTTCCTTGATGCATATGTCCTATACTTCATTATAAGAACAGCTAGTAAGTTTGTGAGTTTGGTTTACTATCTCTTACATAGTAACCCTTATTATCACCATAATCATTGTTTATATGATCATAAGAGCTAGGATTGCTAATCATGGATATGGTCCCCATTGTGGCAAGTGCTTGCAAAAAAAGAACAAAAAGACAGCCCCGCACCCTAAGAAGCGCACAGCCTAAGAATAAAACATGAGGCAACAGGTGAATAGACTGATAAGGAAGCACAAGGAGACAATACCAGTCAACATCATGCGCAGTAGTCTCAGCAGATTTACAGCTTAACTGTTGTCAAGTTTTCTGTAGGCCAAGTGGTAAAAGGAAGTTTTGAGGAGTGAATAAAGGAGAGTGATGAAGCACTTCTGAGATCTTCTGAGATGCTTAGAGGGAGCTTCTCTGAAGCATGGGAGAAGCATGGAAGTGCTTATTTGAAAACCTAACAAGGAAGCTATAGAGGCAAGTGTCACGGACTGGCATCAAAGGCAGGAGTCAACCTCTAGAAACTGAATGAGAGATGATGGAGAGGCAGGGTGTGTCATAGAAGGCCTTGAAAATTAAGACAAGTAGGTTACGTCTAATGTGATAGAGAAGTATAAGCCAAGGGAAGCTGGTAAAGGAAGAAATTACATGGTGCAAAGTGGTAGGCTAGGAAAATTATTTTTGCAGCAACATTCTGGATGGATATGGGACAGTTTGCATTGTCAAAGCCAGAAAATGGGATGTTGCAGTCCACTGAAATGATTGGTGGGACAAAGAGAGCTTGGACATGAGTTTTAATTGTGCGGATGGATAATGAAAGATTAGATCTTAGCTGTAGCCTGCGTGTGAGGACCCAGAGTGAAATCTGAGTTGAAAATGATGCCCTGAATAAAAGGGCTGAGTGACAGGCAGGGCAGTGATATTGCCCACACTGATCAAGTAAGGAGGTTGTGGGCACCTATCCTTCTGGGGTGTGTGTGAAGAATAAGAGTCATGTTTCAGCGGTGTTCAATTTGAACTAAAGGTTAGGCATCTGCAAGGATGGAGGGCCTATCTACATTGTCATTGTGATACTTTTCAGACTGCTTCCAAAAAGAAGGTGGCCTGTCCACCTACTCTCATTCTGCATGCTGCAAACTTGCCCCTGAAGCAGCGAGGACTCTTTGTTTCTCATTGCCATTCTCCATGTCTCTCTGGCTCAAGAGCTGTGGGGGGTGGTCCCCCAGAGAGCCCTTACAGCCTGTGTTCTGGTGCTACTGAGTGGAACCACATAGGAGGAACTTTTTTTTCAGCAGCAGCAGCCTGGAGAGCACACAGAGGCAGTGTAGACATACCCTGACATTTTACTTTGAGCAGAGGCACTGGAACGTTCATGAAACTGAAGGTCTACAAAGCCATCATTCTCCCGAACCTCCTTTATGCCTGCAAAACCTGGACCATCTATCTACCAGTCATGCCAAGAGACTAAACCACTTCCACCTCTGCTGCTTGTGAAAGATACTAAAGATCAAGTGGCAGGACACGATTCTGGATACCGAGGTGCTCAGAAGATCAGCTCCCCCCAGTATCCACACACTACTGAAACTGGTGCCGCTAAGATAGGCCGGCTACCTTTCAAGAATGACCAACACTCGCATGCTGAAGCAAATCTTCTATTGTGAACTGCCAAATGGAGTACGCTTTTGCAGCCCACCAACGAAGAGGTACAAGGACACCCTAAAGAGTTTCAGCATTGACCAGGAGTCGTGGGTGCAAATCACTTGTGATCATCTATCCTGGAGGTCATTGGTCCAGAGCTGCTCATGGCGGAGGCAGTGAGGAAGTGTGTGGCCAGGAAATCGAGGACCTCTTGTGTCCAGTCCTCGTTGCTCTCCTGCCCCTGCTGCAGCAGATTGTTCAGGGC
Source organism: Crocodylus siamensis (assembly GCF_052110815.1). Classification (NCBI taxonomy): domain Eukaryota; kingdom Metazoa; phylum Chordata; order Crocodylia; family Crocodylidae; genus Crocodylus; species Crocodylus siamensis. The sequence goes on from NC_143395.1 coordinate 175,153,906, forward strand.
AAAGATTGGGCTTATATGTCACCTGTGTACTCACGCAACCTAGCCTCCACCCCCTTCCTCTCTCTTCTTTCTCCTTTTTCCTCATCTTCGCTTGTGAAGGACAAACAACAGAAGACAGGTCTAGAATAGAGGGTGAGATCTGTGAGTTGCCTGTAAAGCTATGGGAGCTGAATTTGTGTTTGTGGTTGAAGTCACCCAGCGATAAGATGCAGAGAGAAAGAGAAAAGGACCAAAGACAGTGCCCTTTAAAACTGCCACATAAAGTTGGAGGGGAGGATGAGGGGATCCTCTGAAGGACATGATGAAGAGAGGGAGGAAAAGAAGCAGTCATGGAAACTAAGGGAGGACAAGATGTCAACAGGAGAAAGCACAACTGATGGTGTGGAAGGAGGATGAGACTGGAGTGTTGTTCTGAGATGTGGCCTGGAAAAGCCCATTCCAAACTGGCAAAACCTGTCTCATCTGAGCACACAGGTTGAAACTAGGATGGAGTGGCTCTAGGATGGAGCTGGAGAAGAAGCTAGGGTGAAGGGGTGAAAACAGCATGTACAAAGAGCTGAAAAACATGAAGGAGATTGAACTGCAGCGGTGGGGACTGACTGGAGTCAAGTGTGACAGGTGAAAGCTGCTTTGTTGTGGGTGGGAGAGGAAAAGAAAGAGGTTAAAGAGAAGAGTGAGGGAGAGGGTATAATAAGATTTGGGGGATGGGACAGGGTTACTAGATCTCCTGGAAAAAAGGCAAAGGAGGAAAGTGTCTCTCTGACAGGGGGTAGAGGAGGATAGAGAAGGGGAGGAGGAAAGGCCACATTGCATGCGAGTTGTCTCTTGAAAGGCCCCTGGGCAGAGAGACAAGTGGAGATGGGAGATGGTTAGAGAAATTAGTCAAAAAGGCAGCCGGGATTGAGACTGTGGAGCCTGGAGGCGCGTTTAGCTAGGAAGACGGCACAACTCACGAGTCACAAGCCACCGAGAGCAGCAGGAGAGCAGGGCCGAAGGGAGAGGAGGGGGCTGCCTGGGTGGGTCTAGTCAGGGGTTGGTTACATGGGCAAAGCTGAGGGGAGCAGAGAGGCCGCAGCAGGGGAGATGAGCGGCCCCTAAAAGTCAGCAGCACTGTCTAGGGGGATCACAGAAAGGCTGGTGGGGGGAGCTGGTGTGAGGCCGGGGGAGGCAGTCGCCCTCTCCCTGCCAGGCCCAGGCTCTGCCAGGGCCATGCCCGTGCACCTGCGCCCGAGCCAAGCCGGGCCGGCCGCCTCCCGAGCGAGGGCCAGAGGCTGCACGGGGCGGGCCCGCCGCCGTCCCCGCCCCTCAATCAGTGCCGCTGCTGCGTGCGGGTTGCGCGGGGGCAGGCGGCTGCGGGCTGCGCCGCGCCCTCCTCCCGCCTCCGGCCCCGCCGAGCTGCTGCATCTGCATCGCCTCCACCCGCCGTTGCCGCCGCCGGGAAGCAGCGCAGCCCCAGCGAGGCGAGGTAGGGGCGCGCGGGGACCCGCCTGCACGACCCCCGGCCGGGAGGGAGGCGCGGGGGGCTCGTGCAATGGACGCTGGGTTTGCAGTGTCTTGCTCAGTCATGGTGCTGGCGCGGGGGGTGTCCCCCGGGCCTGGGGTGGCAGCGGGGGCGCCGCAGCCGGCGGCGCAGGGATGCAAATAGGCGTGGCCGGGCCCGGCTCTGCCCGCTGCGGGCGTGCGGCGGTGGGTGGGTGGGTGGGTGTTTGTGTGTCCCGCCCGGCACGGCAACAGGTTTGTGCATCCAGCCCGGCTGGGACTGGGGCCGGGGGCCTCTGCGCGCTGCAAGCTGCACTTGGGGTGGGGGTCCCCAAGGCGGGGCATGAGGGGAAGGGGGCTGGGGGTATGGGGGAGACTCGTGTGTATGTGTTGGGGTGGGGGGTATGGGGCTCACTGGGGGATGTTGTGTCTGAGGGATGGGTTTTATTGTGTGTGTGTGTGTGTTAGGTGGGGGCTGTGGTGGTTATTGGGGGTGGGGGTTGCCTGCGGCATGGGGGCTGTTGAAGTGTGTATGTGTAATTGGTGAGGTGTGGGGGGAAGGCATGGGGGTTATTGGGGAGGCTTATTGAAAAGTGTGTGTGGGTGTGGGGAGGTAAGGGGGTAACAGGGGGTTAGTGTATGTGTCTGTCTGTCTGTTGGGGGGATGTATGGGGAGGTATGAAGGCTACTGGGGGGGGGTGTTTGTGCCTGTCTGAGGTATGGGGCTTACTGAAGTGTGTGTGCGTGTCCCCTGGCGAAGCCCGGGTGCTCTTGTGCGACACACCGCTCCTTCCATGATGTCTGGGCGAAGCGATGCAGCACAATGCAGTGCTCTGACCCCCTTCATGCCGTGCTCTCTGGCTACATCTCGCAGGAATCCCCATCTCCCTTGTGCACTAAGCAAAAAACCCCACCCAACCAGCTGGGTTGCCTGGGGTTTGGGTTTTTAATGCCTGCTTCTCATAATTTTTTTCCCGTCTCGTCATTGTCAGGTTTTGGGGGGCATCTTTTTTTCTTTGGATGTTGTGCCCAGGGGGGCTGTGTGTGAGGAAGAGGCAGATGGCAGTTTTGCATGGAGATGTTGGGTGGGTTTGCTGGTTTTCTGTTTTTTTTTAATTTGCTTGCTGCCAGTCTGTAATGGGGGGGGGGGCGGTGGGGAGCTGTGCGATTGCAGTTCTGCAGCTCTAATGCGGTCAGATGGAGTCCAGCCTGCGGCTGTGGAGCATTAATCTGATACTACAAAAGTAGCAGCATTAGGGAGGGGTTGCAGGAAGAGTGTTTATTGTAAAGGAAAGGAAGGAGTGCACCTTTAGACTGACTGGGGCAAATGTGTCCAGATGCTGCATGCACCACTGAAACCCAGACTTGTGCATCTGCTGGGTGCATTCAGGCTGGTGGGTGTTATGTGCCCTTTTGTATTGTGAAGGAGAAGGTATTTGGTTTTTTCCTTGTGCCTCTAAGGTACAATAAACCTCAGCAGTCCTTGTACCCATTTTCCAATAACAGTAACATTTACTGATTTGGGAATGGAGATTTTCTGCTTTTTTTTTTTTTTTGCTATCAGCAGTACTTTATTCTTTATTAAGTCTACTCTTATTTGGCTCCCCCCAGTTAAATGTGTCATTGTCTTTCAGATGTATTACCGAATGCAGTTTTCTATATTTAGATGTGAAACGTTGGTTGTTTGGAGAATTACATCCCTGCCTCTTATTTTTAAATGCATACCACATTAAGTTGCAAAATAATAATCCTTGGAGGTGTTGATTTTTTAAAAAATTTTTCATTTAATGGTTGGAAAGGGTTTACGGCTGTGAAATGATGATATTGAACACACAATTGAACGGACATCATAAATGGATTTGGTTTCATTATGTTTTCCACGTAGATGTTGTAGATATGGGTAGGCCTGCTTTAATACCAAAAAAAATGGCAGACTTATGCCCAATATTGCAAGACTGCAGTATCTCTGAAAAATCCATCTTCCATAGCGCTGAATCCTGACTTTTTTTAGTTAAGACAACCTGCTGTTTGTCAGAAATCTTTGATTTTTTTTTTTTAAATGCATAAAATATTAATCTGTTGGATGCCTGCCGTGCCTGCGAAAGCAGAATCAGCAATTGAATATAGTGTGAATACCATTTCAGTTTGCTAGTTGTGAGGAAATTTGCACATGTACAGTGAAGAGGGAGGGAAGAGGTCTTTCTTTATAGATAATGTCTACACGTAATCAAAACTATTGTCCATAGAAATATGTTTTTAATAATCAGTGTTGAAAGAATATCCTTTAATTTCAAATAACCCTAAACAGTCTAGGTTTATAAAATTGTTTGAAGCATTAAATGCAGCATTTATGATCTGTTAGGACTGGGGATGTTGAAAAGTCTTTTTACATAGCTAGGTGATTATTTTTCAAAATTATTTTTGACCTTTAGATGTATTAATTCATAAAGGCATCTTGGGGAATAGTAGTTCCACACCTTTAAAGATTAAGGCAGTTTGCATTCATTACTTTATTTAAAGAAATATCAATGTAGAAGTGTTGCAAGGAATTTTGACTCATCAGGCAAGTGTGAAAACCTGATTGGAAGAAGATCTTGCATGTATGGGGAAGACTCAGATACAAGCTTACGATGGTATTGTTGATCAAGAGAAATAGGTGATGAAGGAATTAGTTACTGTTACTAAACTCTATTCTGCTGTTTAACAGCCTCATCAGCCAGCTTTTCTGGATAAAATATGTAAAAATGGTTATTGAAATGCTGACATAACATGGCAACAGTTGATGGTGTATAGCTGGTTGGTAATGTGTTGCAACCAATATTGGGATGACACTAAATAAAATTGATAGAGCCAAGTATTTTTGTAATAGTAAGTGGCATGGTTTATTCCTTGGATAATACAAACTTGGTACCGGAAATAGAATTGGGTTGTAGAGCACTAGCATTTATGTGCTTTTAACACATCATCGGTGAAGTAATTTGTCTACAGTAAAGAAAGATGCAACAATTCTGGACACAAGAAGAACATGCAGTATTCATCTAACAAGGATCACAATGCTGTTTCATCTGTAATGGGGGATGAATCCTGCAACCCTTGGGATTACTGTAATGGGGGATTACTGAACACTACCTGCTTGCAAGAATGGCACACAGAGGCTGTGAGACATTCATACCACACCTGTAGGCAGCCCAGAGCATTGCTGCATGAACAGATTTCAGGCACATGTCCCTTTGTGTCGGACATATAGCTTCAAAAGAAATGGGATGAAAGATTTCTTTCCTTCTGCACCTAAATCTGAAACTCTTAGAACCATTTTTTTTATTGGAGTGCCCCATGATATTTAAGTTACATTGTATAGGGGACATATTTGTAATCACATATGTGATATTTATGATATATTTACAAAAAAATTGTAATTTGCTTGTGAGGAAATGCCCACCATAACCAGCTGTTTGGAAGGGAATGCCTGGAGCTCTAGGTATTAGGCATGACCTTAAATTCTGTTCAGAAGTTGGTATATGTCCCAGTGGCCATGCATCGTCTCTTGGATCTAAATCCCAGAGAATGCCTGACCAACAATCAGTTCTCTACTCTGAATTTATGAAGGCCTTTACAAATAGATGTACTTTTAGGCTAAGAGATCTGTCTGCTCTTGGACCAGTGTGAGGAGCTACCGAGAAGGTCTTACACATCGGCTACTCTTAGACTGTAGAAATGTTGAGTAATACACATCATCACAATGGCTGCAGTATTTCCTGGCAACCATTTAGGGTTTGATATACAGCATTCAGTGAGAATTTTCAATGACAGCTGGACTGTGCTCTGTTAATACTTGTAATCTAAAAAATGCACAGGGTTTTCTAAAGCTGAAACCTACCCCAGTGACCTGCTTTTATTTCTGGGCTTGTATGCTAGACCTGTGCCCAGTCTGTCTAGAACTGACTTCCACAGTGAAACCAGGAACCAGGATGGCTCAGTGATGATAAAGATCACACAACAGACTCATTCCTTTCTCCTGTTTGTATTGTGGGTTTACATCTTCACCTCAAAAATCTCATTGTGGTTAACTATAATCCCTGCCAATACTCAGTGCTTGCCTGGTAACAAGAGTGCTAGAGGGGGCAGTGTATATCATACAGGTATAATGAACTTTCTGCAGATGTGTTCTATGCCTTATTTTGTGTGTCTTTTCTTTGACATATGGTTTTCATTTTTCAGATTTTATTATTACTCTTAAAATGATCTGTTGTGAATTTTGTTTTTCTAATGAGCATGAGTATTGTGTAGCAACAGTTACAGCTGGACATATCAAAGATTTACTTTTTCTTTAATAACAAGTGGCTATTGCACATGAGAAACTTTTAGCGCTGCTTAGTTTTATCCCATGTCATGGATGTAATTACTATTACTCTTAAACCAATTCTGCCTATTTAAGCATACAACTCTTTAAAAACATTTTTAGCTTCTTCGTTTTTCAGTTTATTGTTTGTTTAAAACATCAGTTTTTACTTTCTTTTCCCTGTATAAAAAGCCTGGTTTGTCTGTAGGAAATCATACAGTTGAGTTCATAGGAAACTTTTCAAGTTTCTTTATGGCTTGCTAGAGAAAGATGGATTTTTCTCATTTTTTTTTTATTGTGTGAAAGAGCATGGTTTCTGTATAATTCTTAATATAAGTTCCAGTAAAAAGATTTCATTCTTCTGTAATCTTGCTTTCAGGGCTGGTGTATGCTTTTTCTGTGCCCAAGGACAGATTAAGGTTGACGAGTAACTTCAACTGAGTCTTTAGCACCATTAACATTTCTTTTTTTTTCTTTTCTTTTTTTGACTCTCTCCCTTATTAGTAATTTTTGTTGGCCTGAAACTACAACATAAGTTTAGATGCTTTTGGTTGGATTGATCTTTTGCTTTTCTTTTATGGTTTTCTTATATTCTCCACCATTTTAGGTTTTCATCAAACTGCATCACTTTCTGTTGCACAGAGAAATTCCTTTGAGTTCTCACAACTGCTGCAACAGAAATGAATTATGTTGCCATTCCACAATCTCTTTAAATGTGCAAAAAATAGGACTTAAGTTAAAAAAAATAAAAGCTACATTAGTTTGACTTGTTCTTCAGCCTTACTACACCAGGAAAGTGGCATAAACTGAACAAAAGGGCCACTCAGTTTGAAAACCAAATGTCAGCAAATGTTAATTCACACCTGTCAGCTACTAGCAATAGACTAGAAGATCATTCCAGTCATGTAATTGAAACAGAAGGTGTGCCATTTAATCTACTGTTTAGAGACATAAAAATGCATTGCAGTGAACCTATTGAGAGGTAAATATTCCAAATTAAGTGGCATTTCTGTTTGTTAGCGCCCTGATAGATTTTTACCATGGACAATTCTTTCCCTGATGAAAGAGGCTGGATGTAAGGTTCATTTTGCAGGATCCTGGAGTTGTATTAGTTTATGTGTGCTGAGCAACTGGACTTATGCAGCCAGTAAAATCGATATTTAATTTGATGGAGATCTCAAAACTGATATTGTAGAATTTGGTCTCCTGTTCTGCAACACACAGCATGGAGGACTAGGGAAGAAATGTCTCATCTCTTAAGATTGATGTGATGGTGAAAGAACGAAGTCTGAAAGAGAAAATACTATCCTGTGTCAATGAAAGGAGCTGATGCTTCACTTCTAGTAGGGAGGAGACTAATAAAGAAATATTATTAAAGTAAAAATGATTATGACTTGATTCCCTTGTCTTACTTATCTGTGTTATCATGTTTACTTGAATATAAGATGACCCCCCCAGTAATTTCTGTATATAATTTTCCAGGTATAGAATCTAATTATTGGAGGTTTGCCTTGAATTTTCCCCTTCCCACTGCTACAGCAGGAAAAATTAAATCTGGGGGTCAGGTAGCCCCTTTGCACTCTGCCCCCCACAACTTCTTCCCACTGTAGGTTCTTCATTGCCTTTCCCATCTCTTACTGTCAGACTCTGCTCTCCCTAAGCACATGGAAGTGAGGAACACATTTAAAAAAAATATGCTGAAATGAACATAACTGTAATAATTTGCATTTTGTGCGCATAGATTTAGTTCACTCAGAATTAATGCCTGTCACCTTTTTTGAAACTGCTACAAGTTATAGCACAGATACTCCAGTTTAACTGGTCCTTTGGCATCTACTTATACATAGCACAAACTTTTCTTACAAAACATATATATATTTTTTTTAGTTCCAAGCCATGAGTCAGTCCAGAACCATAAGTGGCCCTACGACTTCTACCCCCACCAGGGGCTTCAGATATTTTCAGCATCTTTTGGCAGTTATCCTACAGGCAGGTCTAAGCCTGGAAGCTGGGGGTTCAGATACCCCCAAATTTCACCTGTCCTCAGCCGTATAGCTGCAGGAGCAAGCCCCAACACCTCAGCAGGTACTAAACCACACCAGAAGAACAGTTATCCCTAGGGGGGCTTAAGTAAAACTACCTTCTTGGACCTAGATATATGGTGTTTCCAAACATAACAGTAGTCTAAAGCCAGAGTTCATTGGGCTTGGCTGCATGAGAGTCAACAGCATTTCAAGCTACACCACAGTTCAGCACTGTTCAGAATATGTGTGTAATCCAGGTACCTTCCACAAAGGATCCCTGGGCTAATTAGTCCTTTAGTCATAACTAGAACTGGGTGTCCTTGTCACAAGTCCTAAGATGCTCCAAAAATTGATGTGCAGATGAGGGTCAGGGTAGTCTGGTCTGGCTTTGCCTCATGGAGAATGCGGCTGCACTAATCATATGCGACAAGCTGAGAGGGATTCTGAATAAACTGTTTGGTGATGTTTGCCAGATACCTAAGGCTGATGAAGAAACAGGATTCATTGGAAATGGGGAAGAAAGGCATATCTCAGCTGAGGGAGTGTAAGAGAAGTCTAATATTATGCAGTATAGTGGCTCACCATGACTTGAAAAAGAGTAGATGCTGAGAGGTACTGTGCTTAATGGGCACAACTATATCTCAGAGGTGGGCAAAATGGCAGATCCAGCCAGTAGCTGGGCTCCATTTCCCAGCAGTCCATGCCTCTGTGGCTTGTGCCAGTCTCCATGGAGACCCTAGCTGCACCTGTGGGGGAAAGCTCAAGTTGGGGTGCCATGGAGACCAGCCTCAGTGCAGCAGAGCATTACAGTGGGCCACTTTGGAATGGCTGGGAACTTAGGATGGGGGTGGCTTGATCTGGAGCCAAGGCAGAGCTGTGATCTGTAGCCTACATGCTCTGGGCAGGGTGCACAAGCAGGGCATTGTGGCTCTGCCTTGGCTCCAGACCAGGCTGTCACCATTGCAAGGAGCTGGGGCACAGCTGCAATCCCCTGCTTGTGCGCCCCTGCCTGGAGCATGCAGGCTACAGATCACAGCTCTGCCCTAGGACTGGAGCAAGCTGCCCTTGTCTCTAGTTCCCTGTGCTGCTCTGCCGCATGCGCTGTCCACACAGCTGAGGCTGATCTCCATGGCAACCCCAGCCTGAGCTTTCCTGTGCAGGTGCAGCTGGTGTCTCCATGGAAACCGGCACAAGTTAATTATGATTTATGCCAAAGAAAGAGATGGAGTAGTGTGAGGCTTTAAAAGATACTTTACTTTTGCCGGTCCAGAATTGTCGATCAGAAATCTCATGGGTAGTTATACAGGTTTATGTGCGGATGTGCAGTCATAAATAGGCAAGTGTTAGTCTTGAATTAGCAGAGGGATGATCAAGAGTGAAGATGTATAACTGGTAAAAACAAACAAACCAGACAACAGTCTTCATCTGTTTCTTTGTGGTTCAGATGAACTAAACAGCCTGCAGGTTAATGTATTGATATAGAAATAACAGGTTTTTTCAGTCTGATACATGCCACTATAAAGCGCATATGCACCATGCATTAAGTAATGTAAAAAATTATTGGCTGGCTGTGGTGGTCCTATCTGGCCTTGCCGTCTGCAAATGTGAGTCATCCCTTTCCATTTCGGGCCCTGACCATGTTCATAACACTTGCATGTATTTGGATGTTCATCCCACTAACAAATGGCTGTTTTGGTCAGGAAACATGTTTTTTTAAATCCTCTTTGATTCATAATTTGGATACTGTGTTAGTTTTGTTTCATGATGTGTTTTATTTTGTAGACCTTCTGAAGGGCTGGAGCTTGCCAGTGGCTGCAAAGGGGATACTGAACTGGTGGGCCAGGGCTCTGAAATGGTACAAAAAAATCCTTCTAGTTTGTAGTATTTTCACTGGGAACTGAGGGCTCTCAAAACTGATTGTTTCCCCTGCTCAGTATCTAATGTCCTCTGTCAATGCTAAAGTGATATACTGTTAAAATGCATTGTGAAATATATTTCAGGCTCTTCAGTAGAAAATGCACCAGTGTTGTTGTATTTCCTATTGCAGCAGAGATATTGAGTTAATGTTGTTATTACATTAACAAATTTATATACCTTTGAGTATCTGATAATCAGGAGAGGAGCTTAATTGGCAGACTAGTTTCCACTGCAGTGAGTCAATGTAATGGATTCTGTGGTGGAGTGCGATTAAACCACCTGCCTTGATACTTACTGCTGTGTTGGTAAAGTGCAATTTTGTTGTATATAACATCATGGTAGACCTAAATATGCCATGCTTCATTCAACACTGATTGCAAAATATTAGTTGACTATAAGTCCAAGACCTTAGCTAGAATGGGCCTGTTTCCTAGGTATTACACCCAAAAAGAATAGACAATGTAGTTTTTGTGAAACTTGATTCAATTTTCTAGCTATGCAGTGCCATTTTGTTAATGCACAGCTACACGTAGCAAGTGTGCATCATTATGGCCAGTGGTTCCTGCAGATGCTTGGTGGTTCCGCAAATGGTGGCTATTTATTTAGGAACTTTCATTTAGATTTAGTTGCTTGTCTGAGGGCATCCAAGTTTGAAAATGTTGGCCTTTATATGTATTAAGTAATTATGAAGGATTTCCTTGACTCTTCTGTAGATGAAAAATTGCTAATTAAGGTATTGAAAATGTTCTGTAGCTGGTATCTGCAGATGGAATGCTTTGCAGCCTCATGGAACTTGTAGCGGGTAGCTCAGGCATGCTAATTAACTATACATTTATAGCATCAGTGGAATGCAACATGAAGCTAATCATTCTAGTTTGTTCTTGAAGAAAGCAGTTTTTGCTATATACCAGTAAGTTATTGATTGCAGTGGTTTTTGAAGGGTACATTGGGCCTGAAGGAAATGAGTGGGTGTTTTGACACTGAACAAAGTGGAAACATCAACCAACATGCTGCCTTTATTAAAGGCCATTACAGTCCAGTAAACAGGGCATAGATATGGAAATTCCATCTGTGATGCTTAACTTTGCACAGGTCACCAAGGCTAGGGTTTCTATAAGGCAACTGGGATTTTGGGTCCCCACCCTTATAAAAGGCTTGATTTATCTGAAAATACCTGCCCTCTGAAAATCAGAAATCAAGCTAGGTAGTCAGTCACTCATTAACCCTCCCCTCCACTTGTCTTTAATGTAATTGAGTTTAAAGTTCACTACAGAATGACAATGTTTTTTGTTTTGTAAATTGGTTAGAGACTCATGCATGGTAAGTGTAATGGTGGTGATAAAGATTTCATAGACATCAGGGCTGGAAGGGACCTCGGGAGATCATGGAGTCCAGCCCCCTGCCCAAAGGCCAGGAAGTCAGCTGGGGTCATAGGATCCCAGCAAGACAAGCATCCAATTTACTCTTGAAGGTGTTCAGTGTAGGTGCTTGAACCACCTCTGCTGGCAGACTGTTCCAGACCTTGGGGGCTCGGACAGTAAAGAAATTCTTCCTTATGTCCAGCCTGAAATGGTCTTGCAGGAGTTTATGACCGTTCGACCTCGTCATCCCTTGGGGCGCTCTGGTGAACAAACGTTCCCCCAGATCCTGGTGGTCACCCCGATAAACTTATAGGTGGCCATCAGATCACCCCTGAGCCTACGCTTTTCCAGGCTAAAGAGTCCCATGTCTCTCAGCCTATCATCGTAAGATCTGTTTTCCTGACTTCTGATCATGCGCGTGGCTCTCCTCTGGACTCTCTCAAGCTTCTCCACATCCTTTTTGAATTGTGGAGCCCAAAACTGGACGCAGTACTCCAGCTGCGGCCTCACCAAGGCCAAGTAGAAGGGGAGAATGACGTCCTGGGATTTGCTCGAGAAGCATCTATGGATGCAAGCCAGCATTTTGGTCGCTTTACTAGCCTCAGCATCGCATTGCAGGCTCATGTTCATCTTGTGGTCAGTGATGACCCCCAAGTCTCTTTCTTCTGTAGTGCTATCTAACGTAGCACTTCTGAGCCTATAAGGATGCTGCAGGTTTTTCCTCTCAAGGTGGAGAACCTTGCATTTTTCGGTGTTAAACACCATCAGGTTCTCGTCCGCCCATTTGCTGAGCTTGTCCAGGTCAGCCTGGATCACCCGCCTATCTTCTGGCGTGGATGCTTTGCCCCAACGTTTGGTGTCATCGGCGAACTTGGCCACTCCACTCCTGACTCCAGTGTCCACAAAGATATTTATTACCATCTTGTATTTTTCTTTTTTCTGTCTTGAATTAATTAAACTAACATTCAGCATACTGTATACATTAAAAAAAAATGTGGTTTTGTAGGCACAGCACAACAAACAGTTTATAACTAGTCCCCGGTAGTTTCTTTCTTATGTTTTAATCTGATTTCCAAATCTCTTCTGAATTCTTTTAACCTTGTTTTGGAGTTGCACGTTCTCCTTGTTGTTTTAAGTACATGTAGTAGCCAGCTTCTAAGTCTACAATCATTTGTAGGCTTCAGTGAGGTTACTCTTGATTTATACCTTCTGAAGGTCTGCCCTGCAGCTTTTAAGTTTGTTAAAACTTTTTCTGGAACCTATTGTAATTACTGTCCTTTGTACTTTTGGACTCTCAGGGAAGTTTATTCCAAATGTTTTTCACATTTACAAGCTACACTTGTGAAAAATGACCTCATATGAGTGAAGGGTGGGTCGGTTTATAATGTGGGAAAATCTTAGTCAGTGTGTCTTAGTGATAAGCAGGACTGAATCCCAACTAGACCTGTGCATTAAATGCTGGAATTTGCTGGAGACTTGGCAGCAGATTGGAAGCAGGACTATGTGACAGACACTAATGCAGTCACACTATACCTAAAATAGGACACTGGATAACAGAAAACTTGGACGGTTGTCACTTACCTCATGTTAGCACAAATGTCTGCCTTTAAGAATGGGGCATGAGTCCTGCAGCCCATCTTGGGCAAGAGAGTCCACTGCTTTCACCAGTCTGAGAATGGAGTAACAGTGTGCCTCAGGAACTTGCATGATGCCCTTCAATTTGGCTTCATTTGTATGCAGGTATAAAGGCAGAGACAAGTCAGTCAGATGGACACCAAAGTTACTTGGAGTAGGTGTTAGGGGCAGCATTCAGGTTTAAGATTGTGGACTTGAGCAATCAATATTGGATGTTAAAGATGAATGCTGGTTTACCACCAGACATTGTAGATGTTTTTATTCAGGGGTAAAAATAAGTTTATACAGTTTTCCACTCCATATCAAATTTGTCAGCAGAACAGTTTGATCCTGCAGCTTATTATTTGGCATGAACAATTTAAACTTAAAACCTGTGATGCTTAAATTAGTTTCTTGTGGAAAGAGGATGAGTTAGCTTCTAAAAGTGTACCCTGGATAAAACAAAGGGGTGGGGCTGATCCTTTGGAACAACAACCTTGTAATAAGGAGCCAGCATGCGATTCTGGTCAGCACTAGTGAACTGTAGGAAAGCATGGAATGAAACACCCATTCTCCTCACACACATTTGTGTTGCTGTGGGGACCAGAACAAGAAATGCCATAAAAGGAAGAGTCAAGTGGAAATAAAATGGAATAATGAGGATACAGAATGAAATGTCCATATGTAAATCATGACCTTTGGATTTGTGTAGATTTCAGGCCTAAAAATTGGGACTGCATTTAAAAAAACAAAGTCATTAGCTTTATTTGAGAGAAATAACTTTGTTTTGAGCTGCAGTTAACCAGGCTAGTTTCAAACCTGGAGTCAGGGTTGAGGCAGTACTTTTGTTCTTGGTGAACAGGAGTGGCCTGCCTCCAGTTTTTTGTATCACAGTCAGTGGTGTCAGGAATAGGGCCTCTTTGGGCTGTGCTTGAGGCAGAGGAAGAGGCAAAATGTGGCTTCACTCCACCTTTGTACCCCAGAAGTCATGGAGATTTTTTCAAAGTGAGGGGTTGATATAGCTCACAGCATAATCCCCAGAAGACTCAATGGTGCTTTAAGTAATGCTAGCTGGTAACATCCTCAAGGGGCCCTGACCAAAGGGAAGGCTGGAGCCCAATAGTGTTTTGCCCATGCCTTCTCACCTCCTGTGCTGCCAGGATCCCCCAACTGTTGCTGACTGGTAATACCAGCTTTGTGGGTTTGGTTCCTTTGAGTATTGCAAAGCAGGATCTGGATCAGTAGAATTGCACCCATATGAAGCTGTGGTAGGAAATGGAGAATAAAGGTGAAAAAATCAACTTGTGTTTCAGTAAACACTATTATTGTGCCCTTTCTTATTTATTAGAAATGTAGCATTTAAATAAGCTATGTAAGTCACGGCTAATAAAACATTAGGTTAGTCTGAATTAAAGGAGTTGAGAAATAATGGTAGCGAATTATTTTTAGAGATGTGTTCCAACTGTATGCAAGACAAACAGGGGTAAGATGACTTCCAGGTAAAGGAAAAATTTAACAAAGAGGATTAAACATATTTGACCCAGACAAGTATTTAAATAACATTAATGCAGTAATGAATATTTGATGGATTAGTAAGTAAACTCTCACCCAGACTTTGCTTTACATGCCTCCTAGCCTAGCTGCAATACTCTTGTTCTCTTTCCTGCTTAAAAATTAATGGGATGGTTCTTTAGCTGGTTTGCTGCTACATAACTCCATAGAAATCTGTTAAGATTTGTTAATTTTAACCATTTAAGGGTCTGGCCTGGACTGTAAAGTTCTCTCAGTATAAAAAAAAGTGGGTGGATGTGTTTTGGGATATGTAGTGATCAGCTAAATTTCAGGTCAGTGTGAGTAATCCGAAAGTAAAGATTTGTTAATACCCAAAACTGAAACAAATTCTTGAGGATGAAGGTTCCTTTCTTATGGACAGGTTTGATTGATACAGAATACAAAGCTCTCATCTTATCTGTGTTTTGAGTCTGAAAGTAATCTTAATTGTGTAGTAAATCCTGTTTTGGATTGTGCCATTGAAGTATGTATAACAAAGATCAATATTTTGATACATCTTAGGTGAAGAAACAGGTTTTCAAGACTCTTGTTTGGATGATACTTGATAGTGATGGCTCTCATGTAAAACCAAGGGTTGAAATTGCTTTGACCACCATTTTCTTCTAAACAAACTGACAGCATTTCAGAAACAGACATCTGCTCACTGATATGCAGTTGGACAGGTGAGGACCACATGGACATACCAATAATAGGTGGAGCTGTGTGTTGGTGTGTGATATGCCAGTCATTTTAGAGATGTTTCTACAGCTGTCGTCAACTAGCTGACAATAATGTAAATCACTTGGGATTGCAATAGTTTGGCTTGCTGAGAGAGTTCAAAGAATCAAAAAGTTCCTTAGATTCCTGGTATGGCATGGTGAACCTACATGTCCTCTTGAGGGCTATTTGCAAAGTAATATTTTCAGGTTCTTTAAGAGAGTCTTCAATTGTAGTGGAGACAGTACAGCTGTTTTCATTTTTAACTTATGGTTGTCATAAGCGGTGGCATGAGGCCAAGGAGCCATTGAAGGGATTTGGGCCTGAAATTAGTTTTCGCCCAACCTGATTACAGTGGCGCCTGCTAGCACTCTTATAGCTAAAAGGTTTATGCATTTTTTAAGGAAAAATACAAGTCTTATTTGTAGGGTAGTAATATGGCTGTAAAATATCTCAATGCCGTAATTTGAAATGGAAGGTAATACACATTTATAGAAGAATTGATTGTTTACAAGGAGTGTGAAAAAATATATCTTGGAGGCATTTAAAAATGTAACTCCAGAAGTCTGGGGTTTAAAAATTAACACTTTAATCAGTTTATAAAAGACTGAAGTGATAAATGACCAAGACCTGAGATGTTGAAGACCAGTTGCTATACACATGACATGATTTTGTTAAAAAGGGCTTACAGATTGTATTACCAATGTATATTTTATCAGTAAAAGGGTTGGGACTCTTCATCCCTGGCTTTACTCTACTGAAGTGGTGTTTTGTGTCCTATTGTTACAGCTTATACAGCTTGTACAGCTTAGTTGCATACATGGACAGAAATAGTTTTTCTTTTCTTCTAATGACAAATCAAAGTTAGTTTTGAGTAGGAGGCAAAATGGGGATGGAGCTGAGGTAGGAGGGGAGTCAACTAAAGAAAAAGAGACAGATTAAGGCTCAGAACCTGCAATGTACTCTACACTGTCAGAATGCAGGGTTAGGCCCTTACAGCTGAAGTTACTCCACTTCTTTGTGCCTCAGGACAGCAGTGTCTATATAACTGTGCAGTGCCACACACGGGTCAGAAGCATTGCAACATTAGATGAATAGATCTCAAGGGACGATGTATATTTATACTGAATGTCTGTGACCTTTGGGTTTGTTCACATGTAAATCTTATGTCCAAGGACCTGACTTTTTTCTTTTAGGGTAGTAAGCACCTCCTATGAGAGGAGATGGGAGCACCCAGCAACATTCAGGAGTACTTTTTGTGTGTACAGGGTTGAGGGCCCCAAGCTTTCAGCCATTTCAAAATGCATATGGGTCCAGCAAGTGCCATTTCCTGAGCAGTCCTGCTTTCAACAGTCTGTCGTGCTGTTGTAACGAGCAGGCGAGTCTCCACTCTTGGAATTCGAGAATCTTCCATGTCTTCAAAACCTTCTTCTCTATTTCTCCTTGTCCTGTAACAGGAGTGTAGGGAGGATGGCATTTCCTTATTTCTCTGGCTGTTATCAACATACGTGCTTTTTAGTTCTTGTACAAGAAAGCCCAGTTTACAAACTGTTATGTATCTGAGCAGTCTTAGTGACTTTGGTTGGCTTTGCTGTGTGAATAAGGACTGTTAGCTTCCACCTGGCATTACAGTTTACAGTATTGCTTACTGAGATAAAAAAAAAGAAAAGAAAAACGCAAAATGCTCCTATGACTTCATCACAGAATAAAGCTTTGTTTTCATAGCTTTGTAGATTCAAGTGAACCCTTGTAGGAGGCACAGGCCCTAATTTTGAGAGCAAGAATGTATTATGTTACTACTATGCCATTCCAAACTGGGGAAGTGAGGTTCCTGAGTTAAATTGCAGAGCTGTGTAATTAATGATTTTAATCTTGACCATTCAGTGCCCTCTGCCTACTAATCTGTCTCCCTCAGGATTTTTACTCTTAACATTCCTCCCCCTGAATAGCTTCATAAAGCTGCCATTAACATAAGAATCAACATGCTACAGGATGTTCCTTTATTCTTCTTCCAAATAGAGAATAGGTCCTAAAAATAAGCCCTGCTTGAGGCTCAAGATGGGCTAGATTTACTTCTGGGCCACTAACAACTTTTCTGTACATAAAAACAGAGTTAATTTTATCTCATGAACCTCTGGGGCTAGAAATAGGGCTTTAATCCTATTATGGGTCCCTTACTGCAGCCCTGGAAAGAGCTGAAATATTGCATTTTGAAGTCATGACACTTTTATGTATAGGAAAGCTGTAGTGGGTCGGTCACTTTTATGCTCCCTCTGAACTCTATAAACTTGGACTTTTCGGGTCTGCACCTGCAACACTGAAGTCAGAGAGACTTCAGCTCTAGCAAAAGTAAGCTTTAAAGGCAGTGGAAGAATGATAGAAATCTCAGGAAAAAAAATTAAAGCTTTGTTAAAAAGCCCTGAAATATTTTTTTCAAAACATGTGACACATACAGATGTATTGATATTTTATTGGACTATATTTAGGATGGCAGTTTGGGCTTACCTTTAACTAATGTCACATGATCTTGTAGCATATATAAATTATAAAGAGAGAAATATGAAAGAATTGCATTTCTTTCTTGCTTTCACCCTATGGGAGATTCTCAAATGTTTGTTTGTTTAGCTTAATTTTTCACAACTTAAATCTTATTCATTCTATTTGAAGTAGAAGTGGATAGAGAAAATGTTACATTAGCCTGAGCAGAGAAGTTAAATATCTAACTTATTTTTGTGTATTTTAATATTTCCTCCCCCATTCAGTTTTCCATGAAAGAAAAATTCTTCTGTTGTATGGTAATGCTAATCGGCAGTGAAACCGAAGTGTTACTTGACTAGCAGCAGACAATGGAACTGAGTTATTAAAAAAAAAATCTCCACAAAGTATTTGATTTAAATACAGGATCAGCTCAGCAGGGGTTTTTTATGGTTGATGGTTTCCAAAACATTCAGTAAATCTAATTGTGAAAGCTTTCACTTGATGCCTATGCTGCTTGTGCCCATGAGAGTTTGGGATAGTCTCCTCCTACTTTTAATAGTTTAATGACATGTAAGTTTCATTGGCAGAAGAACATGAGATGCATTCAGAAGAAGCATTTTTGGGTAGGTTTAAATAAATAAAACCAATTCTTTACTTGACTGATTTTACAAAGGAATAGTCATATTTTTGACTTCTCAACTGTTGTTTGTAATTTTTTCCCCTCTGTATTGACCTGAATGCATAGTGAGATACCAGAATACTTAATATATTTTTCCCCCTGAGTGTGCTATTAAAATTGCAGGTAGCTTCCCATTTTTTAAGGTCATTGGGGAGTGATGCGTTCTTGTTCCTTTTTGCAAAGCTGCCCTTCCTGTTTTCTTACTGTCATTATCTGCTGTCTGGAAAATGCTGGTATTTCTTTTCACTGGAGCTGGAACTTTTTCAACATTCAACCTGAAGGGCACAGTATATCTTTGGGAAATGCTGATTGGAAGATTACAGCATGCTGAGATCGGAACATCCACAGTTTTAACATTGTTCAAAACTGATGTCTCCCAAAACCAAGTGCCAGGAAAAAAAATTGCATCATCCTTTTGTACTCTGGATAAAATGAAAAAAAAATGTCAAGTAAAGTTTTGCATATTTGTATAAAATATACACAACTAGAACAAATACAGTCTCTTGTTTTAAACCCTATCCTTTTTCATGGTGATCCTCATTCCTGATATGGTGTAACACCACGTAGCTAATGTTCTCAAGACACTTAGGAATCTTTTCATCACTCCTTGACTAGGTAAGTTAGAAGTATTATCCCCATTTTACAAATGAGGAAATGGTATTGTAGAGAAGTGAAACAGTTTGCCAAAGATAGTACAATATCTATCTGTAACAGAGCTAAGTATAAAACCCCAGAGTCCTGTGGTCTACTCTCTTGATAGTACCCTTGGTTAAGGATAATAATATTGTGTGTATATGCACATGTGCACATACACTTTTAGTATTGAACTTCCTTTTTTAGTGATGTTTTAAAAAACCCCCCCAACAAGACTGGACATGGTTTCAAATCTAGCAGTCCTTTAAAATAGTAATAGATGCTGACACTGTTACTGATCTTCAGTGCATTGTATTAGCAGAATAACTAAGAAACCAATTATGGCAGTTCCTTTTAAGATGGAAATTTTCTTGACCCACATGTAGCATGCAAGTGTATGTGGCAATACCAGAAAAATTGTATTTGTGGAGATGATACAGTGTTTTTATTTTGGATATTAGCAGTGAGCTGCTTTGAGTGTTGATGGTTGTAAGGGGTCCTAGGCCTCTTTGATAACTGAGCATTATCGTCTGCCCTTAGAAAGCAGGAGTTACCACTTCACAATCCCAGTGAGCATTTTTGGTCATGGTAGTCTTGAACGCATGCAATACAGCCCTGAGAGAGGCTATAGGAGAAGTAATAGGATTGATTTGCATGGTCAGTGATGTAATTGGCTTAATTAGTATTTACACTGTACTTGACAGTATATTGTTTAAAGTTTTAGTTTCCTATTAGGAAAAAAAAAGTAAACTTTCCTGGCTCATTCCTGAGTTCTGGTCTCTCTAGAGTGAAGCTACAGGCCATCTGTAAAATGTCAACAAAAAGGGGGAGGAGGCCCAGTAACTTGAGAAACCAGGCAAAAAAAAAAAGGGCTGGAGAAAAGCAGCTGAGTGAAATTTTTTTGCCTACTGATTGTTGAAGTTAACCAGTTTATTTTCTTTCACCTTTCTTTTCAGTTGGTGAATGTATGTTGAGGTGCATGAGAAAGGAACCAGTAGCCTGGCTGGTCTGACATCCTGCAAATTTTTATTTTCCCCATCAGTTGTGGCTCCTTAATCTTGACTTAAAGCCACTGGACAACTGTGGTTCTGGGATGCCTGGACCAGACTGCTAGGAGTGATTCTTTTGTAGTTTTTACTGTATGGTGCCTTTTTTTGATAACTAGAATAAGTCCCACAAGCTTCATCTCCACGTTCAAACCAAAGTAGGATGTGAAGTGTGGTCGATAATGCTGGAAGTCTGGCACTTAACTTGCTGTGCCAGGTGCCTTCCATTGTATTAAAGTGCTGTGATTGTCAGTCACCCATAGGTTTGTTTGCCTGGAATAGTGGTTTTCAACCTGTGGTCTGCAGACTCCTCGGGGTTTTTAGACTATGTCTAAGGGGCCTGCAAAAAATGGCTATGATCAATCAAAATTATGTGAATACCCACACTTACAATTCAGAGGGGTCTGCACCTCTAATCAAAAATTTTTAGGTGTCTGCAGATGGAAAAAAAAGTTGAAAACCATTGACCTTGAGTTCAGACTACTGGTTTGCCAGATAGCAAGCCAAGTAAAACTTGAAAGTTACCAGTAATCTTTTCCTTGCCACATGGGCAATTGTTGCCACCTTAGTCAGGTGGAGCACATGCCCCACCCAGTGACCAGTCAGCAACCCCTGTGGCAAATCTTGCTGACGGCGAGGGCATTTCCCTGCGGTCAACTAAAATAACACTGACAGGGGGCGGGGGGTCCCTTGTGGCCTATCAATCACTGTGGCTGCTTCTGGGAGATCTGCTTCCTGCCTGGTACTTGCAGGGGGGCACTGACGCTCTGCCTGCCCCCCTGCCATCACCTAAACAGTGAGCGTGGCTGCTCAGGGGGTGCACATGCAACTCCTGTGCGTCACCATTGGTCTGCCATCGATTGCACGTGGAGTGGATGTGGAGAGTGTTTTATTAATCTGATCAGCGAAATTAATAGTACAGCACTTCTGTGCCCTTGCAGGTCAGTGGTGAAGCTAGGAGTTGAACCTAGGTTTCCTGACTTGTCTCATTAGACAGCATTGCCACCAGCTGATATGGTGAGTGGGGGGGATGGGGAGGTGGATCCTAGAGGAGATTAAGAGTAGAATGAGGAAAACAATGTAATCAGGAGAGCCACAGGAAAAGAAGCAAGAAATAAAATGAGAAAATTAATTCTTCCCAGAATAGGGTTGAATAGAGTAGGGGATGGGTTCAGGTCTTGGCCTATGCAGATGGGTCCAGGCAGAGCAGTGATTCAGAGTAGCAGGCAGTGTAAAATATCACTCAGGTGGCTTAGTGGCAGAGGGGTTAAGGCAGGTGTGGGCAGATCCAGCCCACCAGGTGATTTTATTTGGTTTGTTGCATGTTCCTCAACCTGGCTCAGCTCTGGTACTTGGGGCAGTCTGGGCTGTGGTGCGTGTGGTGGCAGGACTCTCCTTCCCAGCACTCCTGGCAGTTGTGGCTTCTTTTGGCTGCTGCTGCTAGTGTTGCCGCTGCCACCAGATCTGGCCCTCCAGCCGGGCGCCCTGGCCCGTCTGCCCCACACCTACCACTGGGGCAGTGGATGGAGTAGGTGGGCAGGTCTCCATGGACACTGGCCAGGACCCCTACAGGCAGGGCTGGGCAGATGGGATGAGGCCACAGGCAGGCAGGGAGCAATGTCGAGGAGTGGGATAGGTGGGCACTCTCCTACCCATCCCATTCCTGGACACTGTTCTCCGCCTGCCTGTGGCCCCGTCCCATCTGCCCAGCCCAGTATCCCCTGCCTGCAAGGGGTATGCTTGGTCTCCATAGAGACCCTTCCTGTCTGCTCTGTCCAGTGCCCCCCAGTTGTGGGTGCAGGGCAGATGTGCCCAGGCCAGATAAGACTAACTGCTACACCTTCCCCTCCCTCCACGCATCACACTGGGCCAAGTTAGCACCCTTTTCACCCCCCAACCCTCCACTCTCACTGGCCCACAACAGCTTACCCAGATTCCTCCATCCAAAATGATTGTCCATGCCCGAGTTAGGTCCTGCCATCCTGTGCCTGGTGGTTGTGGGCTCAACTTCTATGCGACTGTAATAGGCGGAGTGAAAATTGTAGCATGCTACTAATTGCTTTTGGGAAGCCATCTGCTGGGCTGTGCCTGAGCTGCCCAGGCTGAAGACTTATAAATTGTGAATGCACATGGTGAGTGATAACATCCTTACCCTGCATGCCCTGAGACTGAGTAAACTCAATTTGCTTTTTTTTTTCCAAATGTTCTTGTGCATTAACTAAATGTAAAGTCACTAGGGAAAAATATGCCTGAAAGAAGAATTTCCTCTGAGATTATATAAAGAAAGGGCAAATAAACAAAAATGACAAATGGTGATTTAATGAATGAAAGAAATGTGTTTTTCTTATGGCTTGAAGGAGTCAAGTACATCTTAACGACATTAGTAGGACAAGGGAGGAAGCAAACAATGCACAGCTTTTATCATTGAAAGGGAGTCCAGAAGGCTTTCAGCAAATACTGTGCAGCAAAATGAGTGGCTGAAGCACCCTGACTTGTCATCTGCTGCTCAAGGAAATTTCATTTGTCCCTGTGCTTCTGCTGAGCCAGGTGAGTGTAGGAATGCTCCTGTGCTTTAATTATCATTGAGTTTTAAAGGGAAAATGTGTCCTTTTTCTGTCCTGTTTTCTAGCTCCTATTTTGCGGACAAGGATGAGACTAACAGTAGCAGTTCATTTACTGATTTAATCTTTAAAAACAAAGTGGCAACATTCCATTTGAAATGGATTCGGATTAGTTTACCTACATTATTATCTGCTGTCCACATTAAAAGTAAAAAAGAAAGGGGAGAATTTCTTAGCATTTTTTCAGGTTGTGTGGTGACTGCCAAGAGTACTTACCTAGTACTTTTCAGCTCTGTCTCCCGAAGCACTTTACTAAGGTTGGTTAGCATTCCTGTCCTCACAGTGGATGCAGTGAACCCGAGGCACGAGAAGCCAAATGATTTCCCAAGACCGCATGCCAAGCTAGTTGCAGAGCTGGAAATAGAGCCCAGGCCCCAGGACCCCAGTCCTGGTGCCCTGTCCGCTAGGCATGCTGTGTGACCCTACTGTTGACACTGTGCCTGGTACTCTTCACACAGAGGTGAGCGCCTTTTGGTTATTGACTGCTGGTTGTGGGCCAGATGACATTCCAAAGAACAAAAGCCATTATTAGTATTATTATTAGTAGTAGTATTATTTAAGTAGGAGAGTGACTTCCGTTACTTGTTGCGCTAGTATAATTCAGAGATTTATCAGGTGACTCTAATCACTCCAGTTGAAAAAGCAGCTACACCTCGCCAGATGGGAGTGTGATCTCCTTTGTTCTGGCTATCAGAGGGGCTTGGTAACAGTGTAGAGCTAAATCTGCAGCCTGCCCAGTCGAATGTCATTGGGAAACTGAGCATCTGTGGCTCTGCTAGGGTGTGGACACACATTTACTATGAAGCATATTGACTTCGCTCTGTTCACTTCAGCAGAAGAACTGGCAAGGTTAATTCTAAGTAACTCCCTTGGCTTCCATGAAATGGCACCAGGTATGAATTTGAGCCAGTCGCCATCCTGCTTTCTATCTTACCAGTGAACTATGTGTAATTTAGCAGCTGGATTTTGGAAGGTAACTTGAAAAACAAAGGTTGGTTGTTATAAAGATGGTTGTGCAAATGGAACCAAAAACAGTATTTCCAATTCATAGATTTCATAGACATTAGGGCTAGATGGGACCTTGCAAGATCATTGGGTCCAGCTATTCAGTATATCCTTCAAAACAGTGGCTGCATCATTCGTATCTTAAATCCCTCCCACACTTACCTCTGTTGACTACTTGGTTAATACGTGGTTGCACAGTCAAGCATTAAATTAAAACCTTTCTGAACAGTTCTTTTTTTTATTGCAATTAATGAAACACTTCACTGAAATTCAGTAATATCTTGAAAACATTAATGTTAAAGTTGTTGCCACTGCATTCTTTACCAAAGCAAAATTCACATCAGGTTAGAAGTGCCGGATTGGCTCTCAAATAGATTTTTTTCAATATTTTTATTTTCTTTTATGTTTGATCTTTTACTTACCAGGTAAAAGAAATATGGCTGAAGGGTTTGGCTTTGGATAGTGCAGACTGTGGTCTGTGCATTTTCATGAATATTTGATGAAACTGTACAGTTTGATTAGTGATGCATCTTCAGATATGCGTCCCATGTGTATAACAGCTATAGCCTTATCTCCATTTGACATCCACAGCATTTTCTTTTGCCTCATTTTGTCTTCATGTAAATTGATTTTGGAATATTGGGAGGTTTTTTTAATGGAGGGATTGAGTGCGTCTGAAGGCTGCAGAGGGGAAAATATCAGTGGGAAGGCTTTAGAAGACATTAGTAGTTTTAGCCAGTTAACTTCCACATCTAATTTCTGCTTGGAAAACTCTGGTTGCACTGATCCCTGGTAAATATACAGTGGCTAGCCATCTTTAAAATGTCAGCTTTTGTTGACGCTACCACATCTAGAGTACTGCAGGTTTTTCAGTTTTAAGTGTAAGAAAAACTACAGCTATTCTAGGGAGGCACCTGATCTTCAAGACTCATTTTTCACTGGGTACCTCTGTAAGCCTTTAGAAAATAAAGTCTTTTTCCCCCAGAATCAGTCTACATTTATCTTCAACAATAATATGATATGTTGAAGAAAATGATTCTAAATAAAGAACCAGTAATAAATAAATAACAATATTTTCTAGGTTACTTATAACACTAGTTGCATTCTCACCATGTATACACATCCTGTCTTGTAAGGAGTTATGCTCATGCTTAAAGTTAAGCATCTGAGTAGTTCCACTGATCTCATGACTGCTCCAGTGTTCAAAGTAAAGCATCTGCATAAGTCTTTGTAGGACTGAGGCTTTAGTTTGATTGACTGAATCTTGGCTTCTGAGTTACGTTTCCTGCCTTACTTCAAAAAACACCTCATTTTTCTTTACTGTAATCTCTATGATTACCTTGAAACCTGCCTGTGAAGGGCATGTCACAAACGGATTCAGTATTTTAAAATAGCTTTATTTGTTGTCTAAAAGTTCAAGCTGCTGGTGAAATATCAGCTTACCTAAGTGTAGCCTAAACACAGAGATGGATTGATACTTGACAGAGAAACTCAAAGAGGTATTTTGGTGGGGGTGAAAAATGTCTCCTTTTCATCGAGTTGCTTGGTTTTCATAAGTGCATACCTCACATTTTCAAAGAGCTTAAAACCAAAACCAGCTTTGTGAAAGTGAATGAAGAATAGGGAATGTGATGGAAGAGAGCAGTTATTATTTTGGGGAAAAACAATAAGGGACTTTGGACTCCTGATTTGACATTCCCCTTAGGTCTGCTCAAGTGTCACTTATCCAGGGACACTGCTGCAATCAGCGGTAGCTTTGCTTCAGGAAGGAGAGAGATCCTTGTCCCTTATGTGGGGAAACCTGCCTAAGGGCCAGGAAACCCTGAGTCCTTAGCTTCTAAGCTTACTGGCCCATAACTGAGCCTCATTGCTTCTCATGGTGGCATTGATTTTTGGCAGTAGAAGGGTGCTGTCAGCCTTTTTTTAATGCACTGCATACATAATATAAGGTGGGGGAATGGGGCAGGCAAAGCCTTGGGCCCTTTGGGGACATTCAGGTAAAGGCACCATGGCCACTGATGCATGATCCCATCAGTCATGCTTCCCGCCATGCTGTATGTTCATGGTAGGAGGCACAATTGTGGGACTGGGGATCAGATCCCCATTACGTCATACTGTTGGTGCAGGAGAAGCCTGGGATAATGATCCTGGACTCCTCCTACACTGGCAAGTAAGAAGCCAATCAGATAATTCCTGTTTCCAGTCTCAGGAGCATATTGGAATCCAGGGCTCTGCTGTGCTTCTGGGGTTGGAAGCTTCTGCTCCCAGTTGTGGGTGTGCATAGGAGATCTTGACTGTCATGTGCACCCTAGGCTGGGAGCCACAATCAGCCTGGCCATGTGCAGTTTATGGCTGGTTCCCATCACACCTTAGAGTCACTTATAATAATATTATATTATTTATAATAACTTTGTGGCTTATTCCTTGTTTTTATCATGCCGTTAGTTGCATTAACATCTGGCTGAGTTACTACGTAAGAGGTGATTAACTGGTTAATCACCTCTTAAGTGTAAGGTTTGCCAGGGGCCTTGGTGTTCAGGGAGTGAAGAGACTTTCTCTTGCTACTACCCTGAGTGAGGGATACGTATAGAGAGGGCCATGACCAAGACTGCCCTCTTCTTCCCCAACCATTAGAGCTGGCTTGGTGTCAGGAAAGGTGGGCCACAACACCTTAAGATCCTACGCTTTGTACTATGGGGCTTAGTCAAAACCTGTCCTTGGGCTCTTCTTGTGACAGTACAACTCTGGCTAAAGGCCATAGTCTGGTGAAGGCATGACTAATTGTACTCCTGGATTCTCTGGGAAAATCCCAGAGGATCCAGTCTTTGTGCTGTTCATGGAAGCATTGTGCCATGCATGGAGGCTGGGTGTTTGCTGGTTGACTTAGTACTGACCATTCTCCTTGGGCCCCTCTCCCCAGTGAGCTGTTGTCTCATGCCCTCCCTGTTAGCAGTTGTTCAAGGCCTTTTCTCTCTGGTGGTAATAGGGAGTAGTTTGCAGAGGTTTATAATGAGGGTTAGATTTTTGAGAGGTTTAGAGGTATATTCATTGAAAAATCTCTGGGTGTAGAGTGGCTCCTCCGTGTTTCTCTACAGGGAGCCTTTAGAGTGGACTTGGAGCAAAATCGTCTGCAGAGATTATTCTTCCCTTTTTCCTGCCAAGAGAGGTTGACCCATGCAGGTTGGGGACAAAGATATACACAGGGTATGCATTTTGCTCCTCAGTCCTGATTTTTAGTGGTGCCAGTTCTCCACAAATCTAGTTCAAATTGCTTTTAGATGTAAGTATCTCTTATCTCTGGCTACAGTATAAAGGGAGCCTGGCATCTGGCAGCTGTTTTTTGAAGCTCCTCAGTATTCAAATACTAGATACTTCAGGTATATTTACAATTTTTAAAAATTCTCTATTTTAAGCACGCCCAAATTATGGCGTGCTTAAACCTGTTTGGTTTTTTAAAAAAAGAGATCGTTTTGGGTGTTTTAGCCTGCTCTCTGTTACCAGAGAGATGATAATCCTCTTCCTTTTTAACCAGGCAACTGGGGTAGTTGCTGATTCAGTTGGTGCTTCTGTTCCTGTGCAGTTAACACACACGATTCCCAGACACCATTCCACAAACTCCTGCTGACTTTGATTGTGTGTGCATGGAGAAAGGGAGCCAAATAACATCAGGCAGTGCTGGCTGTTGTTAATGGAGAAGATCAGACATTTATTTTTTTCAACAACAAATAGAACAAACATGAGCAGGGAAAACTGTTTTTATTAATGTTTGGATTAACAAGAGAGGAGAAATACACATGAAAACATCACTTTATAAAAATCTATCTTAAGAAAGGATGTAAAGTGATGACTGTAAAGTTTTACATCTATTGGTGACAGAAGAAGGTAAAAACATGTAATTTGTGCCACGTATTTCACTATTGCTCTTGAATTATTGCATTCACACAAAATGCATAGTCAAGGAAAAATATATTGATCTCTGAATTTCTGTAGTTTATTCTCTCCAACGAATTTGAGATTTATCTTGATCAAATTCATTCTGGCTTTTGAGTTGTACTAAGTCTGCCATAGAGTTATTCTCAATTGCCACCCATGTAAGTGAGATCAGACCCTCTGCTTAAAGTTATTTTATATAGGGAGTAATGCACCTTCTGACATATGGATGCATCTGTTAATAAAACTTGATTTTGTCTGATAAAATGTCAAATCCTGCTATCTGGCTCGATAAGTTTAGGAGGGAAGGCTGTAGTTGGCAACTGTTTGCCTATGAAGAATTTTTGTGAATGTCTGAGCCTCTCTGTAATTTCCTTCTGTTCCTGGATTCCCTTCTCTTTCTGTAACCCCACACCCTTACACTTGCTTGTTCTGGTTTCAGCCAGTTCAGGGTAATGCCTTGCTGTGCTTCATTTACTGCTGTGGTCTGAAAGCTTTGCTGAACAGCACAAATTCATCTCCAGTGTAACTCGGTTGAAGGTAATATGGGTACACCAGGATTGAATTTGGCCCACGATGATGATACTAAGACTATGCATCTCTGGAACTGTGGTATAATATGCTTCGGGGACATATGCCTCATTTAAATCAAAGACCATGTTCAGTGCTTGTTATGTACTTGTGAATGGATTCTCACCCAGCATTAACTCAGGATTGGATACTCATCAAAAATATGATAGTGATGGTCTATTTTTACCCCTCCCATATTCACTATGCTAACTTCTTTTAATCTCATGCTTCACTAGGGTTGGGTATTTGACTGGTCAAATAAAGTTCAGTCAATCGACTGGTTAAATATCAGTCAAAAATTGTAAACAAATTGCCAACAGGTCAAAATAATGCACAGAAAAAGCACGTTTTCCATTAAGAAATGTGTCAAAAAGAATTTTAAAAATTGTGTTTATGCTATACATTTTTGTAGTATTCTTGACAATCTTGCAAAAAAAATCTTTGATCAGTTAAAAAATATGCAGTCAATTGACCAGCTTGCCAACCTTATGCTTCACAGGGTTATAAAAGAATTTGATAGTTGCTACTGGTGAAATGAGCAAGAAAAATACAAAGAACTTTTGTGTTAAGTGTCTTGTGTCATGTATTTTGAGGCATTCAGCAGCTTTTAATAATGCATGGTTTTCATTATAAATCATGATTTGTATTCACCTTTCAATGAGCTTACTTTGCCCTTGGTGCACGAATGCAGGGAGTAGCTGCAAATTGACAGTGGAAGAATCTAGCACCAGAATTCATTCACCTTCTTCACCTCCTTTGCTTATAATGGAATATGGAATAAACTATAAACTGAAATATATAATACAACCATGAGTTGGATTGTGGTTGGTTTGGTTCTGTTTTTTTAAGTCTGGGAAGATTCAATTAGAACTTTTGATCACTCATAACTTTGACCTTGATGTTTATAACTTGCATAAGAAGTGTGCCTTGACTATTATGTGTGGCTCTAGACATGAATATATTAGTCAGCACAGTATATTTTATCCAGGTTAACCACAGTAT
Organism: Crocodylus siamensis; assembly: GCF_052110815.1. Lineage (NCBI taxonomy): Eukaryota > Metazoa > Chordata > Crocodylia > Crocodylidae > Crocodylus > Crocodylus siamensis. Next base: position 175,182,872 of record NC_143395.1, read on the forward strand.
TTTCACGGTGTTTTCACCTTTTAACAGTTAGTTGAGCTTCCTACTATGTGAAGGGACCATATTGCAGTCAGTTGAGGAGTAAAAAGTATTAAAGTTGAGTAGTTCCTTGAGCTGATTTTCAGTTCATCTGCATTAATGGGCAGAGATTCAATTTTGTCTGCCTGAGTCTTGCACCAGTTCTATGGAACCATAGAAAATAATATTTTTTTAAAAATTACTGTTGATTGCTGTGTTGCCTTCATCAGTTTGTGTAAATTACAAATGCTTCCTTTTAAATGCTGGAGGAATGGAAATAATAAAAAAGAAAAGCTATTTGTTAATATTGCAGGTAACCTTTTCTTTTGTGGCATCTTTCCAAATCTAAAATGATGCAGTGAAATACATGTCTGCAGTTACAAAGGAAGCAAAAATATGACTGTGGCCTTACTTTGCAGCTCCTGTCTGAATGGAAGAAGCCCCAAATCATATGATAGCTCTCTGTATTGTCAGGATCACTTCTAGCCTGTGTACTTGTCTCACTGTACTTGTGTACTTGTCTCTCCATTTTATGTAATAGGTATGGCTATCCCTGTTAGGCAGTTCCCCAGTGAGGGGTATAGGCTCCAAATCTCTTCCTCCCTGCTAAGATCCCCATGGCCACTGGTTGCTCAAAAGGGGGTGGGATGAGAGTAGGACCAGGATCCTTCCCTGAATCACAGAGGACAGCATACCATGTGAAAGGGGAATCTCCTGGGCCCAGTTTACTGGCCTGTGTGCACTGTGTAATAGCCTCCAGGAGGAATTGTGGGGGGTAGGTCAACCTGAAATCCTTCCAGAGGCTTTGTTGCAAGTAACAGCTCCTTCTACAGTCTGTGAGCAGATTGTGGCCCCAGAGAGATCTGTCTGAAAACAGAAGTCTCGTTGTGAGGAAGTCTTCTTCCCTTTCTTCCCCTACCCCCGCCCCCCCCCCCAAAAAAAAAAAAAGGGCCTCATGCTTTTTTCTGAAGTAACAAGTAGTCAAGCACATCCATTCTAGGATAGTTCAGAAAATTCAGCAGTCTAATGTGCTCAGTCTTGTTTCCATTCCCACCCTGACCTTTAGAAAGGTCTCTCTGCTACTGCATCTGTGTGCTTTATGCCAAACAGTTCCAGCTCCCAGAACAGAGAAATGCTGCTGAATGTGACGTGCACCATCATCCTCTGGAGACAGAATACTAGGTAACTGTGGATTTTAAAATGGCTTCATCCTTTTTTTGTGAGACATTGTTTCAAGATGGAGTTGGCCAAACAGTTGATTCAGGCAGGCAGTACAGGCGGTTTGGCTAGCACTTGCAGGACTTCTCTGTATATGGGGGTCTGATGTCACCATCACTATCAAATGTTTTACTAAGATCCTTGGCTCTTCACACTCTCTTTTGGCTTGCCACAATACCAACAGCATTGCACAATTAAAGACTACACAGCAATATTAGGAAAAGGAGGGGCTAAGGAGTGAGCATTTATTACTTTTGTAACCCCTTCACAAGGCATATATTTTTAATGGAGAGCTATACTAATGAAAAAGCCAACATAATGTAATCCCAGGATTTATATTAAAGCTTTTTTACTAGCGCATTATTCATTTCAAATTCCCCCATTAATGTATTCACTTTAGAAGAAAATGTGCTGATACATTTATTTTCTACATCTCTCTGTTTTCTGCTGGTACAGTTTATTATCCCAAACAAGCCTGCTTTAACTTCCTCTGACCTGATTAAACACAGACTCAATTGATTTCATTTTAAGTATTGATTGCCATGCATTGGTGTTGTTTCTGGCTTTTTCCTGTAATAGTCTCCTCATACAAATCTAATTTCAAAATCTGTGGCTCGCTTTTCCTGCGATCTCCCTAGGATGAGAATATTAGGAGGAGGACTCTAGTTGATACCCACTGAAGAATTACACTGTGTGTTTTCTGTCAGGATTTGTTTGTTTGGGGTTTTTTACAGCGTAAGTTCTTCACCATAGGGATTGCTGTTTATTATTTTGAATCCTACAGCACCAGTCACAGTCAGTTCTAAATAAATAGTAATGGCATACATCATTGTATTACTGTGTCTTTCTGGTGCACCATGTACTGTGTAGAATGACTGTGACACTGAGAGGTTAACTGTGCCTTGTCCTTTCACAATGGGCGCAAATTCCAGAACAGTGACAGAATGCCCAGGCTGGCTTCAGATTTACAAATGGGTGTTGTTTCAGACCAGCCATTTGAAAATCAGCCCCTGGTTTATCTGTCAGGATCAGTCTGCAATTCTGTTTTTCCTGCAGCAGTTTACTGAGCCATTGGTACTCAAGGGCTTATCTGTTGCCTCTTTCTGTCTGTCCATCCTGTGCCTGCTAGTGGAATGCTTGAAGCCACTTCAGTATTCGTGAAGGCATAAACAGTAGCAGAGAAACACGGAACCCTGATCTTTTTATTTTTTTAGTTTATATATTTTTCTTTGCTTTTACATGCTGTTACCATGATTGCCCTGTTGATGGTACATTAGGCTGTTGCCTGGGACACAGTTGCCGGCCTTGTTTCCTGGGTCAGCAGGGAATTACTGTTGAGTCAGCACACTGCTCCAAATGGGTGGAGGACCACACAGAGAAATCTTAGTTATGAGTCTAGTAGACATTTGATAACCTTGCAATCAGCAAAGCCAGAGCAGCGTGTGAGGTCCTTGGAAGCCAACGATAACCTTTTTTTGCTCGTGCTGCATGAACTAATGAACTTTTACACTGCATTTTAATTTTTGTCATATTTCTTCTTCCGCTGTGTGCAAATAACAGTCTCGATGTGGAAGTAAAGCTATTTGTGGAACAGGAGTAAAGGGAGGAGGAATTATTCACAAGTAACGATTCTGTTAATCAGCTTGGTGTGAGATACTAAAACAAACTTCCACTAGGGGCAACAGAAACTTTAGAGCTAGTTATTTCTCTTTTAAACAGATAAAATAGATGGCCATTTTGAATGCTCTCAAAAAGGAAAGATTATGTCTTGTCCCTATCCTACCTTCTGTTTGCCAGTGGCAGTTTTAAAGCTTTAAAAAGCTTAATTTTTGCAGGCAAAAATAAAACGAGGGTTTCCCCAGGGAAGTAGAGCTTTTAGAGTTTGAAAAGGTCACAAAGTGAACATTGTCTTCTTGAAGTTTGTCCTACCTTCAGATGGATGTCTGAATAATGTGTAGGAGAATGGAAAGGAGAGAAGAGCTGGAGAGTGTCCAGACATCTAAAAGGGCAGCACAATATACAATTGTTAGCTGGAGAATTTGTTCTTTCAAAGTTAATTCAATGCTATCAATTCTTGCAAGCTGGTTGTAAGTTGTAATATGTAGTCTTTTCTCCTTAAAGCTCCAGCATCCAGATTCACGTGAAGCTGTGAGGATCTCAGTAAATATTAAAAAATATATAAACAAGTTTTCCTCGTGGCTGCAAAAAGAACAAAGCTTGTAAATGAAGTTTCAGTATACTCTAAACATTCAGAAAATAAAAACAGGCAAATCAAAGGCATCAAACATTATTGAAAAACAAAAACATGATGTTTCAGAGCCTGGTCAATGATTTTAAGAGAGAGAGGGTTTGAAACCCTTCTGTTTTGTAGAAAGAATCCTCTTGAGAGGTATGTTTTCTGCCTGTCGTCTTTGCTCAGATGTATGTTGTACAGCAAGTGTGTTATTACCTGGGTCATCGCTGCCAGATATTTACCAAATAAATAAAATAAGGTAGTTTTAGTAATTACATATGGAAGTTGGAAGACTGGTCTGCAGCGGTGTGGTGTAGTGGTACAGTTGGACCCCCTATTTGATTCCTGCTCTATCTAAACTTTAAAACAAACTGCCTGGGAGGGGCAGCAGCATTTCTCTTCAGGCAGAGTCAACTGACGTCATGGCTTATTATAATAAGCAGTTTCAGTACTTTTAGCCATTCCTGGTAATATCTCTGTTCTGTTTTTAGCTAAAAACCTTAACTCACATGTGAAAATGATTGACAGTGACGTGTAGGATCAGGGGTGGGCAGTTATTTTGGCTGGAGGGCTGCTTAATGAGTTTTGGGCTGCAAGGGTAGCCCACCCCATGCCAGGTACACTGCTACCTACTTGTCATCTGGTGATCGGAAGTCCCACTGTGTGTGTATGGGGGGGGCAACCCCTGACCTTTGCCACTGGAAGTCCTTCCCCTTGCCCCCAGAAATACTCCTTTAGGGAAGGGGATTTGCCATCTTGGAACTGGAAAAATTCAAATTATATACTATACTAAAAATCAAACATTGACAATAATTTTTTAATTTTATTAGAAAAGATATATTCTTGTCCCAATTTGTGTGATTTTGCGTCACTTATATAGAAGTGATTGCATAGTACCTTAAAATGAAGTTTGCAGGGGAGTGAGGGGGTGGGTATGGGTGTTTTGGGGAGCTATGGGTGTATGTCTGTGGATATGGAGTGTGGGGGAGGGTTTGGGGGTATGTGTGGATATGGGTGGGTGGATGGGCATGGGGTTTGTGGGACGTGTAGAGGGGGATGGTGTCTGTGGGGGGTGTGGGTGCGTGTGTGGGGTAGTGTATGCATGTAGCAGTTATTGGGGCTCCCTCTAGAGGTGTGGGGGATCCATGTGGGGAGGGGTGTGTGACTTGTGGGGGGGTCTGGGGTGTGTGTGGGTGCGGTGTTTGTGGGGTGTGTGATTGTGTGGGAGGATGTGGTTGTGGGGTTTGCAGGGGAGAGTTCCTGGTTATGGTGGTGTGTGCATGGGAGCCCCCCCCCCCCCACATTTGCATGGGAGACCCACCCCGTGTACCCCTGAGCCAATCAGCACCCACCCTTGCCCCACAACAGCCTAGAGGCTGTGTGCTCTGCATGGCCTCCCCACCACCACCACCACCAACAGAGCACAGCCCTAGCCACACCCCACTCCCACTCTGGACTCGCCTCTGCAGGAGCGGATCAGCCAGAACCTGCTTTCACAGCCCTGACATAGCTCACCCTGCGCCTGTTCTGCACCACTCACCTGTGATGTGCCCTGCTGCCCCCTGGGCATGCAACAGGGCTGGGGCGGTTCTACGGCTGGACTGCCTTTCTAGGCAGCCCAGACAGTTGCCATGCCTTCCAGCTGCTGCTGCTGCTGCTGGCCCAACCTGCATGATACTGGTGGGGACCCAAGCACACAACCCTGACTCACCTGTGCTGAGCAGTGGTGGTGCCTGGGCAGAAACTTCCTTGGTTCAGGGGAAATGCACCTCCTCCCACTTGCCGCTGCTGGACCCTTCCTGCTGCAGCTGTCCAGAGCCCACGCTGGATTGCGCTGTGTCACCGCTGCCTTTGGGCTGCCTAGTGGGGAAGTGCTGGCAGCGTAGAGCAGCTGCAGGTACATGCAGTGGTGGGGAATTCCCATGCACACCCCACCATACCCACAAACCCCACAACTACACAGTGTTGGAGAATGGTGTGCAGGTGTTAAGGCTGCAGCAGGGTATGGGGGGTAGGAGGGAGACGCCTGCCTCTCTGGCAGGGGAAGGAGGTGAGGGGGTCCTTTGGGGGTGCAGGGGAGCTGCACAGCCAGGCCAACAATGCTGGGGCCCTATTCTCACAGGGGCATTGTGGCGTGGCCAGGAGACCCTGCCTATGGAGAGCTGTAGCAAGGCTGTCTGGCATGGCATGGGAGTCCCAGCCCAGGGCAGGGGGTGCCATAGGCCTCCCTTTCTCCTTCCTCCAGCCTGTGTTGGAGTTGGACTCGCTCTGCCACTGTCCACATGAGCTCAATCCGCTGCAGCCACCACGTTCCTGCCTTGTTCCAATGGGGGCAGCTGGGGGGAGCAGGGGGCTGTGGATTGGGAGTGAGGGGCAGAGGACTGTGGATCAGGAGTGTGCCCTCCCTCCAACCGACATCCTCTTTTTTGGAACTGGAAATATGGTAACCCTGGTATAGCATAAGGCTTTTACTTTACTAGATAGCCAGACTAGTTCTGCTACATACCTTGTTTTCTCAGAGTCTTGGCAAGGAAAGGATTTTTTTTCTCCTCACAGCATTGATAGAGAAGTTAAGAAGGATGTCTGTGATGTTTTCCTGAGATTTTCTTCTAAATTAGGATATCAGAGTCTCCCTCCCTTCCCCTTCATGATCTTTTCAGCTAGTGCCTGCAAAAAAACCCTCCTTGTACGCCTCAGTCTACAAAAGGAAGCCTTTCCAAAGTATTTGAATCTCATCTGAGGTGTCCCTAATGTTACTTTCTGCCTTCTTAGGTTAATACTTGGATTTTTCAAAAAATGATCACTAGTTTTTTTTCTCCACAACAAGATCTCTTATGAATGTTAACCTAGGTCTGTAACCCTATTTGGAGCTAATGGGTCAAATTTAGACCTGGCATAAATGAGGTTAATTCCATTAAAGAGTTGAATCTATATGTGCCAAGTCTATGTTTGGCCCTGTGTATCTGGACAGGCATATGAAGATAATAGCTTCTGTGCTTCTTCTTTTCTGAGTTAGGCATTAAAGTTGCACATGATTAAAGTTATATGTTTGAAAGGAACAAAAATCTGAACTGAACTGGCATAGGAGGCTAGGCCACCAAACTATGTGTTGGAAACGTGAGTGGGAGCATAGTCAGAACTGTTGAAGGAGCCAGTAGTGAGTGAGCATGTAGTCATTTTCAGAAGCAAAGAGCAGCTGAATCCGACATGACTCCTCATAATGGAAAGTGGAACTTTTCACTGTTCCTCTTCATTTTTCACCTTCACCCTCACTTTTTACTTCTTTTGATGTTGAAAAAAGGAGGGAGGAAGACCACAGAGGTGTCCTGTATCCTCCATGGCTCTTCACAAACCTTTAGGATAATAGGAAGAGTCATTTAAATAGGGGAACTTTTTAAAACTTTGTGAGCCAAAAGGACAAGGGTAGCTGTGACTGATGAAATCTGTTGCACAGCTGTGGGAGAGCAGGCTCAACCGTGACTGATGAAATCCGCTGCCCAGTGATGGGAGGGGTAGGAGAGAGCAGGTCTTTACGAACTCTTTTCTGGACCTCCAAATTTGGAAGAACTACTTTTTCAGAGGGGCAGTACATGCTTACATCCTTTGGAAATCCCATTGCTCTAGAATTCGCGATATGTAAGTACTTTAGAGGAACGGATGAAATCGTATTTCAGGAAGAGTTTATCAGCCTACTGTGGACTTGTGGGAAAGATGAAAAGAAATGTCAGGTTATCCAGCAGAATCACAAAACGTACTTGGAGTGATGAGGGATGGGCTGGACTGTAAACTGCTTGACTGACAGTGTGAGGACAATTACTTTGGTTTGCTCGCTTGTAGATTTCCAAGGAGGTTTCCCCTTCTCGTGTTTGTGATTTATTTTCTTCTGTAAATGTCTACTGCTTTAGTTTTTGATTTTGGTGAAATATCATCAGGACAGTCTCTTATTATGCCATTACATATTTTATGTAATGTCACCAAAGGTGTAACTTGAGTTGCACAGGTCTTTGCCCTTATTTTATTTTCAACTTTGTATTATTAACACTGCAGATTGCAAAATATGCTTTTGGGAAATAATTTTAATTAAGCAAAAAGTTACATTTTAGAAATCTGGCTTTGAACTGCATTACTTAAGTTGGCAGTGTAACTTGAGTGTTACTGATAAATTCAAGTTCAGATATAGGTTTGTGTGTGAATGCAGGCCATTAAGTTCACAAATAAAACTGATCTCGTATAATGAGATTTCTGTTGTCTGACATATAGATATTTTGTACACCATGTATGTTCTTTGTAAATCTGGTAAGCATGTCTGATAGAAAAAAATCTGACTATTGCAAATAGATGAGTGCGGCATGCGAGCACATGCCAATAAAACATGTAATTGGCATGATTGTTGAGGTTGATTAGCTTTTTATCATAAATTATAAATGCTACTTTCCTTTGAAATGTGATTAGTTTTAGAATTTGGGGAATTAAATGAAAATGAAGTAATATGGCTCTGATTGCTTTCAGAAGTTGCCAGATAGTAAAAACAATAGTCAAGAATTTATTTAAATATGAAATTAATAAAACATGACACATGCTAAACTATAAACAGAGGTGGTTTTTGAGAGGAAATGAGTGGAGTTCAAAAGTTATTTGTCTTTTGAATAAGAAATTCTATAATAGTCTTCAAACATAGCATGAATAGCTAGCTACCTTATTAAAAACTCCAAAAGCAAACAGGTGATAGAAACAATATGTAAGATACTGTCCATTGGATAAACCTTCATAAATCTTAACATCTGTACCCAATTATATAGCCTCTGTGGAGGGTTTTTTTTTCTTCCGTAGTCCACATTTCTCACTATGAACTAATAGTACATAATACTGAAATCTTGGAGGTTTGCCAGCACAAATAGAGCTTTGGCTAACTTTTAGAGTGTTTGTGGAAGTAGAAAAGAAATGCAGCTGTTGGGTTGGCTGCTTGCCAACTGAGGATACATTTTCCAGACAAAAACTCAAATCAGAATGGAGTAGTAATCACATACTTTGCATAACATGGTTTTGTGTTTCTCTTCAGTTTGTGCTGCATTAAGTATTGTGACTATATCACATTTGTAATAAATATATTTGCTGTTGTCCCGGTTAACCAACCACAACTGAGTAACCATAGAAAAACTATAATGGATTTGTTTATTTTTTTCATAAGTATTTAGGGACAGCATAATCCCATTTTGACATCTTTTGTCTTTGGATGTGTATAGCTCAGATTATTATCTGTCTTCAAAATACATTTCCCATGTTTCTCCTTGTGAATTTGCTGCAAAGAAACCTAAAATGGTAAAATAAAAAATGATGGAGTAATCTTTTTTTCCCCCTAGCCTCAAACCAAGTTCCACTCAATCTGGTCTTTAGGTAGGGAAAAACATTGAATGTAAGTGAAGCAGTCTTTATTTGTTGCTAGAAGCTATTTATTATAAATTACCAAGAAATATTTATCAACAGTAGCTAGGTATTTAGAAAAAACAACTTGCTCCTTTTGTTTATGTGCCTCTTGTTTAGTGTATTTAGAGAAGCAGTGTATTTAGAAGAAAGTGACTGAAGAGGGCATCTAGATAGACCACAACAGACATTTTTTTCGACATGAGGAAGCTGTTACAATGCTCCAGGTGTTGTTCTAAAAGGAGCGGTAACCCAGAAGATACTTTCAAGTCTTCCAAACTAGACAGATGACTCAGCCAGTTTGGGTGTGGAGCATTGTGTTAGCCCATGAGGGACAGGAGCACCTGTAGCCACACTCTGGCCATTTCTGGAGTACTGACAAATGCAAGCACCTGGATTCTTGAGGGCAGAGAGGAAGGAAGGAGGGAGGGCAAAAACTAAAATGAAAAATGGGACTTGGAGAGCCCTCCAGGTTGAAATGGAAGAAATGCCCAGGGCACCCTCTTTCATTTCAGATAAAGCTTTTATTAAGATTATGTGCAGCTCAGGCCCTTTAAAAAATGTATTTATGAGACATTCCTTTTGAAGACAAATAATACATTGTGTTTGGGAAAGCAGATTGTTACTAAAAAATGACCAGTTGTCTTATATAACTACATATAAATTATGTGTTTTCCTATGATGGTCTCCTTACAGAAAATGTAAGAAAGCTCAAGAAACTATTACAGATATGTCTGCTTATCTTCCGTAAGAGCAGCATATTTTTAAGGGCCATGTCTGTATCATATAAACAGAGACAAATGTCCACCTTTTAAAATATGCAGTGTGTTAAAATAAGTGCAAAAATAGCCACAAAAGACCTGGCCATTGTTAAAACATCAGAGAACTACAATAATTACTTAAGTTATTTAAGACGTGTCTTTTCTGGAGCATACCTTCATCTTCTTTGTCCAGTCTCCCAAGAGTTCTTCAGCTCTTTATTCAGGTATGTGTGTGTTTATTTTCAAGTTATTCCTCAAACTGTTCACTTCTAAATGCGCTGAATAACAATTTGACTTAAAGAGATTTAGTGTCATCTAAATTAACCAATCCCTGAGGACATGGAGACATTGGAGACCTACAGGCATGTACCTAAAATTAAGGCAGTAATGACATATATTACTTTTTCCTGACTGTAAATGTCTGACTATTTTATCTATGCATCTTATGAAAGTTTAGGGGGAAAGGTTTCTGTTTGTCTTGTTGGGAGCTGGCTAAAAGAATGTAAGGAATGTAGAAAGGAATCAGCAGCTGGTGTCCATTAAAAGCTTCAGTATGGGCAAGCATAGCCAAAAGTTTAGTTTTACCTGTCATCTTACTCGATATAAGGTTTGTTTAGAACAGAGGAGGCACTGCTGATTAATTTTTTCCTTCTTATATCAAGAGTTCAGCAAGAGCTGGGTAATATCAGCCCTTTTTCCTCCGGGAGGATTAAAAAGAATAAGAATTCTTTGTTTAGGAAACACTGTAACAGCTCCTCTTGCTTTACTCAGGCAAGTAAACTTGTTGGTTTCTGTGGGGCCACTCGAGCTGGGTTATTACTCCTGGATAGTTTTCAGTCTAACCTGTAGGCTCACTTTTGAAAACAGTGAAGATGTGCCTACAAAATACAAGCTTGTACATAGAAGCCAGAGTGAAATTTCACCTCTTTTTCTGAAGGTACTTCTTAGACGGCCATCATCCCAGTTTCCTCGGTGTCTGCAACAACATAGAGAAGGGTTGGGGTGGAGAAGGGAAATGCGTGATCCTGAAATGCTAAAGAGACATGATTAACATAAAAGGCAGACATGAAACCCTAAACTAAATGGTTCTCTCCCAGAGCGATGGACAATTAACATAAAAACATTTATTGATCGTGCAGTGCTTCCAGAAAGGAAGGTGGCATCCCTTTTGACATCTTTAGCCTACTTCTCAGCAGTGCTAAACACCCACTGTTCTCATTTATAATTTTTCAGTGATAGAGGCACAGTTTGCTTGTGCTGAAAATGAGATTTGCTGCTTAGTTGAGGATTTAAGCCTGGCTTTTAACCTGGATCTTCTGCAAAGATGCATTTTATAGTCAAATGGCTTGCACTTGTCCTCAGCTTGCTTATGCTACAGATTGTTTGGACAGACAGACAAACTGCTTTCCATTGGTGTTTTCTACATAATAATTGTACAAGTTTTATGATACACAGGTTGTTCAATAACTCTGTTTATCTTATTAATAGCTAAAAATAGTACAGTCCTTTTAATAGGCTGCGACCCCAAGTTTGCTTTAGCCATATAGCAGCAAGGTTCCTCAGTGCATGGGCTGCCACTTAGCATCAAGCACCTAGAAGGAAAAATTCAATCCAGTGCTTTCTTTGCGTTGCTTTTGAGATACTTCTTCTGTCCGGGATTAATTCCTTTACTTATTTTATTTAGTTAGTCTATGAAGTTGCATATCTGCCTTGCCTTCTGACAGACTTCAGACTAACGTGGCTAACCACATCTGTCTTCCTTTACTAGGTCATAGTTCTGAGCTAATTCCTCATCCACAGGTTAGTGCTTTCATGGATTGTTTCTGGTTAAGAACTGGGCTAGCCTAATGGGTTGGGATTCCCCAGAATACATTCCTTGTGATCAGAAGGTGACCTGGAAGTCTAACAAACCCAGTACTGAGACCTATGTGGAGCTGTCACAGCAGTCGGGCCGTTGAGCTGAGATGCTCCTGGAACTGCCTGTAAGCCTGCAGTGATTCTTCATTTAATCACTGTTGGGCCTCTTGAGCTGTGGTTTGAGCTGGCTGTTGCTTAGCTGCATGTGTCATATACTCTGTCTACTCTGTCTTTCCATTTTTGTTATAAGGGAGTTTGCCAACCCAAGTTCTACCAAGCAGGCCAGTAGGAGAAGGCTGAGACCCTGAGACATCTTTTCTCCACTGGCCCTTTAAATTACTTTCAACCCTCTCTGTCTGGCTGGCTGCAAAGTCTCTCAAGTAAACAGAACTTGAAACAAAAGTCTTTGCAACAAAATATCCTTTTCTCCCAGGGGTCCCTGCTGGGTGCGGTTTCCTGTTGCTCCTCTCCAGTTTAGAGGCAGAGTCCAAACAGTTTGGTCTCATTCTTCCTGTTGTGGGAGGTGTTAGGCAGTATCTCTTATGATGACGAGGCAGATTGGATGCTGCTTTCCATTTCAGAATTGACTGAAAGAGGATGGGAGCTTTACTTGATCTTAAGTAGAAGGCTCTTGGCTCTCAATGGAAAGTTCTGGGTTTTTCCAAATACCAGGTATTACCCCTGGGCTGACTTCCTCTCCCTGTGTGTGCCTGATCATTTTCTGAGTCCTTGCTTGCCCCTGAACTGCTTGAATGGGGTAGTCTGCTTCCCAAGTCTACTTCTTTTGGCCTTAAAAGACTGCAGTACCTATTGCCTCTTTTTCACAACAATAATGCAATGTCACAATCTGAGAAGGATTGAGGAAGAAAAAATTAATGGCCAATTCTACAGCCTTATATCTGTCACATTAAGCTGCTCTGCTAAAACTTTACTTTGGAGCTGGCAGCAGTCTACTTACTGCATGACAATAAATCCACAGCAGACTGCAGCTGGAGAAACAGCTGGAATTGACACTTGTTTTTTGTGTGTGTGTGTGTGTGTGTGTGTGTTAGAGAGGGAGTAGTTCAGGTGAATTCCTTCTTCTGGGAGGAGAACCATTCAGTGGATTATAAGCCCTGGGAATTAAATACAGGGAATCAAGGTAACCCTGTATTAGTCTCACTCCTGATGAGTTTGGGCAATGGTTCTCAACCTGTTTAGACTCAGGACATCCCTCAGAAAATGCCAGTTGTTAGTTTTTTCTCATTTTTTTGGTTACAGGGAGATAATAGAGCAATTCTTCTATTGCAAAGAACTCAGGCCACAACAGAACTGAATGCTTTTGATGGTATGGTTTCCTGTTTGAAATCTGTAGTTTAATGTTGTGAATCACGTTGACACACACCACAGTGCTAACAATGTATAGTGCCCAACACCCTTGAAAGGATCTCAAGACACCCCGGTTGAGTATCACTTAGCTAGGGTTTTGACATTTCTCATTAGAAAAACCCAGCTTCCTCACCCCCAAAACTATGACTGCTTATCAGTCAGTGTTTAAAAAATATTACAGCTAGCACTATTTCAATCAAAAGTAATTCTTTATGGAAGCTCTTCTTTTGTTTTCTGATCCTACATAGTGAAGATTGTCTGCCTAATGACCCGTTAGTCAGACAATGGCAATGGATAGAACGGCAGTGTTTTGGATCTACTTAAAGTGCACCAAGGTGAAGAAAAAATCATGGGCTGCTCACGGCACCTGTCGCCATTTGTGTGGTCTTTTTGAGATAAGCCTCTTCTTCCCCCATTGATTGGTCAAGAGGCCCCAGCAGCCCTGCTCCTCACCACTGATTAGCAGGGGGCTGCTATTCATGCAGCCCCAGCCCTCAGTGCTGATTGGCAGAGAGGGACAGGGCTGCATGAAAGGCAGCCCTCAGTTAATCACTGGTGGAGGAAGGAGGGAGGGGCACAATCTTGGCTGCTCCCCTTTGTGCCAATGGCTCCCCAACCTGGCGGGCTGCGAGGCTGGGCTGTAGCAATCATTGGCTCCCATTGGGGATCCAGCATTTTATTTTTGGTAAGTTTCCCCTGCCCCTCCCAAGTAATTCCATGCAAAACTGCAAAAAATGTTGTGTTTTATGGTGTTTACAGAAACTGTCATTTTTTGTGATTTCAATGAACGTCACAAAATTGTGATTTGAGTAGGTCCTTATTTATGTCTCTGGCATTTCTTTTACAGACTCTCTTCTTGGCCATTGCTTTTGTCCTGTGGCATGCTGGCTTGCTCAGCTGGTCATGCATTTCATAAATATTCAAAAGAACAGTTGGAATAAAACCTTGTAATAAGATTAGGATGAAGGAGAATAAAAATTCAAGAGGGAGACTATAAACGCTAAATCTATAGCGATTTCTGAGCTAGCAGAATATTTAGGACTGTTTACTTGGCAGCTTTCCTCTTGTAAGGAGGTAATAGTTATCAGATCTCAGATTCCATGGAATGTGACCAGACCATAGAGAATACATTTTCTGGCCTTCACTCAGTTGATCCTGGGTTTAAAACTCCCTCTTGCAATATCCAGTCTTTAATTTGTCCTTTACCAGTGCTCATTCCAAAGGCAGGCCTGTTTGTATTCCATTAGCATTGGCCACTACCCCAGAATAGCTCTCCCCACTCTAGATTTTCTTTGCTAGCTAGCAAAATGAGACAAAGATCTTTCAGGAACCCTTGGATTCTAGCATCTGATTTAATGAGGAATGCTTTACCTAATTTACATTTTATTTATCCTTCCCCAGAAATTTTCTTCTGACAGGAGAATATGATATGGTTTTTAACATACATCTGCTGATCATATGAATATTTTCATTATACCATGTACACGATTATGGTATTTACTGAATGTTGAAATAGTTTGTCATAAACGTGAGTCTCTTAGGCTGGGGACAGAAATTACACATAAATTGGTATACGTGATTGGAAACTAGTTCAAATCTGTAACACAACAGAAGTTCAGTGTACATAAACCGCTTTCAAAGTGATCGAAACCAGTTTCAGATAAACCTAGATAGATGTAGTATCAGACTTAACTGATTTAGGTTAACTTGGTTTATTGAACTTCTGTCCAAAATCCCCTCTAGAGTCAAGTTAACTCTCAGTCCCCAGCATCCCAGGATGCTTTGCAGCTCCCCTGCAAACTGCCCCTCACAGGGCAGACTAGCTTTGGCCCAAGCTGTCTGCTTTAGCGTAGCAGGGAGGTGTGTTCTAGTGCCTTCCAGCTTCTAGCCTGGGCTGCTACTGCAGGCATGTGGCTGCATTTCCAGAATCAAAAGTGAATGTGTGTTCACTTGCTTATCAGTTCAGTTTATGCAGCTTAGACTAACCTGCAGAAATTGAATCATAGTTTCATAGTTTCTGGGGTCGGAAGGGACCTGAGCAGATCATCTAGTCCGACCTCCTGCCATGGCAGGAAAGAATACTGGGGTCAAATGACCCCAGCAAGATGTTCATCTAACCTCCTCTTAAACACCCCCAGGGTAGGAGCCTGCACCACTTCTCTTGGAAGCTGGTTCCAGACTGTAGCCGCCCTGACCGTGAAGTAGCGCCTCCTGATATCTAACCTAAACCTACCCTCTGCCAGCTTGTGACCGTTATTCCTGGTCACTCCTGGCGGTGCTCGCGGGAACAGTGACTCCCCCAATGCCTGCTGATCCCCCCGACTAGTTTATAACAGGCCACAAGATCCCCCCTCAGCCTTCTCTTTTGGAGGCTGAACAGGTTCAGGTCCCGCAGCCTGTCCTCATAGGGCCTGGCCTGTTGCCCCCTGATCATACGAGTGGCCCTCCTCTGGACCCTCTCCATGCTGTCGACATCCCTCTTGAAGTGTGGCACCCAGAACTGGACGCAATACTCCAGCTGTGGCCTGACCAGTGCTGCATAGAGGGGGAGGATTACCTCTTTGGACCTGCTCGAGATGCATCTGTGGATGCATGCCAAGGTGCAGTTGGCCTTCCTAACTGCCTCTCCACACTGCTGGCCCATGTTCAGCTTCAGGCTTTTTGATTGGCTGTACTTAGTCTTTAATTTCTTCTCAGTCTTGGCTCTTCTTAAGTCTAATGCCTGCTGTCTCTATTCAGATTACTGCCTATTATATCTGCAAGTGGCAGCTAGAAACCTGGTCTCCTGCAACTTGTTGCTGCCATCTGATGGGTACCCTAGATTTAGAGGGCTGTTAAAGAAAAAAATGGGCCAGCTTGAGGAGGTGCCTGGCTAATTTCATGGGCAGATCGTGAGGCTAGCCACCATTTTTGAGAGCTTATCATGGCCAGGGCACCCCCATACCTCTGATTGGATGAGGAGCCCTAGTGGCCCTGCCCCCCACTGCTGATTGGTAGAAAGGACTGTCTGTTATATGACCTCACCACTGATTGGCTGAGAGGGCTGTTGTCATATGGCCCCAGCCCTCACTGCTGATTGGTGGAAAGAGGCAGCCGTCTCAGCCAATCAGCAGCGAGGCGTGGGGTTGCAGCCATGTTGCCTGCTCTCATGTTGACAGCCCCTTCTCCTGGGGTGGGCTGTATGGCTGGGAGGACTGCTGGCTCTCACCGCGGAGCCAGCATTTTATTTTTAGTAATTTTTTCCCCCCATGAATCTTCGCAGAAATCACCCTATTTTCACGATTTCCAGGAAATACATGCAATTGCAGTCCCTACTTATACCAGTATGAGTGTAATGTCTATACCTAGGCCAGGAGTCCATTCATACAGATGGAGACAGAGATGGTTTTAAGTAAAATTGCACTTCCTTCCTTCTCCATCATAACAATACATTTTATACTGCTCTTGCAGAAGCCCTGGGTGGAGTAAATAGCAATTTAATTAATGAAAACCTGCGCAGGAAAGGCCTGGTACAATAATCCAAGGGCTGGGCTTCCCTAGCTTCCATTGATTTAACTCCAAATAAGTTTTATTTTTATTCCTTATTTACTTACAAGCACTGTAATTTTCTTGTATGATAAAAATTTTATTAATGTCTCTTTTTTCTGTTGTTTATTTAAAAATTATATGATACCAGTATGTGACAGACCATTTATTTGTATTATTTCTGCCATTTATATTTTATATGACTATAAACTATTGCATTAAAGAAGGGAGAATTACTTTAGAAAATAAATTTGCTTACCTATATTATTACAAATAAAAACCATAGGCAACAAAATCTGAAAGAGTTTTAAAAATTTATTTTAGTTGTCATTATGGAAAAATGTAAAAACCCCAAGTTATAAGTAAGAATGCTCTTACGCTAGTCAGTATATAGGAGACGGTTCCTGATTTTTGCTGTTTATTTTCTACTTCTCAGTTTGGAATGATTCTATCACGTTTGCTTTCGTATCATCATGTGCTAGCATAGGGCTGCAGTGTTTGGGCTACAAACCCTGCAAGTTTTAATTAAAAATATGTCCATTGGCTTTTCTTATTACTGGTCCTGGGTTTTGTAGAAACTTATAAATTGTGTGCCTTACTTCTCCTGGCATTGCCCCTATAGGCAGAAATGTAATTGCTTTTAAAATGTTTGCAGGAAAATAATATACTATGGTGCAGAAATTGAGTAATCATATGTGCAGAAAGTGGAAAGGAATTTAAAGCAGTATTGATAGCTCATGGTCATCCATTATTTTCCTAGATGAGGCTTGTATTGGCAACCTGCCCAGAACCTATGGGCTTCTGCTCTTAGTTAGCCAGTGATTCGCTTAGCCAGATGACCATAACCCAATGCAGAGTGGAGGAATGATTTTGAAAGTGTTCAGATTTGGCTTACTGCTGCTCACATTGAAGTCTGTGTCAGTTTTTCATTGATTTCAGTAAGAGTAGAGTTAGGTTGACCTTGAGCACTTTGGACTATCCTGCAGTATAAGTCCCTGCACTGATGTTTCTCAGAACAGGACAGAATAGTGGATGGATGCTGAATCTGCTTATAATCCCCATGACAGTGGTTCTCAACCTTTTTTGTACCAGGACCTATCTGTAAACATCAGTAGCCAGCCCTGACCCAATGCCCCTCACTCCCAACCCACTGCCCCCCTCCCCCACTTCCCCAGTGTGTGGGGTGGGGGGTTATGTGCATGTGGCGCACAGGGGACCCCTAGCAGGGCACTCTGCCAGCCTGCAGGTGAAAAGCAGTGGCTTCCCACATGTCTCTCCTTTAAAGGAGAATCCATTTTTAAAGTTTATTAATCCATTTTTAAAGTTTATTCACGATCCTTTCATATGTTCATGAGACCCACTTTTGGGGCATGACCCACAGGGTGAAAAACGCTGCCCAATGGGATGTAACCCTTCATTAAAACAGAAGGGTTTACAACTTGTATAGGGCCTCTTTTGATGCATGCATCATACCTTATCACTGTGGAATATCCTATGTGCTACCCTATAAGGGTTATGAACCAATTAGAACATATAAAAATCAGTGAAAGGATTTCCATTGACCCTTGGACCTGATTCTTATTGAAGCGGTATAAGCTTTTCAAGAAAGGCAGTAATTCCTAAATGAAAACAAATAAATAACAGAAGAGGTTTAATATTGTATATTTGCTTAAAAACTTTAGTAAAGGACTCGGTATTCTAAAATATTCTCAGTATTCCCTGAACTTAAGCAGATGGACAAAAATTGTTTTAATTTTAAATTACTTTGAAAACACAAAAGGTTAAATGTTTTGGGATGTGGTAGTGACTTAGGTTGTATCTTCTTTAGTAATATACCATTCCAGGTCTGATTTTGCTCTCAGCCTATATTAAATTTCACTGTGCTTATGTTCTTATTTTGAAGTTTCAGGTTACTTAGAATAGGAGTCTTATGAGGGTTTTAGAACTAAAAACCTTCTATTTGGGGAAAATGTCCTGGTGTATCAAAGGCCCTATCCCAGATGAGAATTTGATCTCGTAGTTTAAATGGCTTGTTTTAAAATCTCCAGGACAAAGTCCAAGAATCCCTACTTCTCTAATGAAGTAGCCCAGGGGTAACTTGAAATTGTATAGCCTGGGTTAGGTAGGCAATCGAGCCAGATGATATAAGCTTTCATCAGGTATTAAACGCAACAGCATAAGCGTGTGGGGGCATCAGGATTCTCATCCCAGTGGTTTTACTAAGTTGTTTTTAGTAGTTATGAGTGACTGTGTGCTCTAGATTAGGAAGGCTTTGAGATGAGTTTTAGGTGCTGTATTTGCTATGATAGTGTGAAGTTTTGTCTTATACTCTACACTAGTGTTTTCTCAACCTTTTCTAGCCCAAGGCAGACTTACATTAATAAAAATATTTTGTGGCACACCTGTTAAGGCATTCCCCATCCTCATATCTGTTGTAGCTCATTACCATGGCAAAATGCCATGGCATACCTGTTCATTTCTGATGGCATACTAGTTGGGAAGCACAGCTCTACACAAAGGCTAGAAACAGAAGTTACACACAAACCTGTTTAAAATGATCAGAAACTGGTTTAAACCTGTAACAGAATAAAAGTTCAGTGCACATAAACCAGTTTCAAAATGGCTGACACTGGTTTAAGATAAACCTGGTTGAATGTAGTATCAAACGACTGATTTGGGTCAAACCGGTTTATGAAACTTCTGTTCCAGACCCCTTCCTGGTTCAAGTTAAATCACAGTCCCCCGGCATCCCAGCATTTTGCAGCCCTGGGCTGGGCTGTACTGTTTGCTCCATAGAGCAGGGCTGGCCGCACCACTCTGCTCCCAAACTGGAGCAGTGAGGGCTGACTCACTGCCCCCTCCACTCCTCTAGATAAACCCCTGATGGGGTCTGAGGCCAGGAAGGGGGCGTAGACTTCCCTTCCCCCAAGTATGGATCTTCCCTGCCCTGTTGGCTGTGACTGTGGACTACAAATCCCAGAAGCACCTGGAAACAGGAAGTGGAATTGATGAGCAATGCTGCAGAGTCCTGCTGTTGTGATTGTGGACTGCAAATCCCAGAGACCTTGGGGGCAGCAGAAAGAGAAAGTGAACACAGCCCATGCTGGCTATGTGCTAGAGAGCCATGCCCTAGTGACCCCTGGCTTCTGGCCTGAGCCACTGTGGGCATGTGGCTGCATTTCCTGAATCAAAAGTGAACATCTGTTTATTTGCTTATTAGTTCAATCTTTGCAGCTTAGACTGACCTGCAAAGACTGACTCAATTCAGCCTCAGGCTTTTTAACTGTCTGTACTTGGCCAAATTGATCACAGGTGCCTTGAAACTACAATCTTGAAAAATCTGTGGGTTTACAAGTCTATTGTGTGCTACATCTTTGTTTATAGTAAACTACCGAATTTTTCTACAGTTATTTTTAATACTTATCAGCACCCCACCTAGAATGATGTATCCTGGGGAGGCAGGAACAAAGCCATTTAACTCCAGATTTTCCTGGCTTTGAAATGTTTGTGTTTTGAGACTTGGAGTATAGGCTCCACTTATGTGGGAACATAAGCTGTGTGATATTTATGGCCTGTACACACCCTTCCTGTCTGTATCAGGGAGGGGATGGTTTTCAGGACTGTTTGGCAAACAAGCCATTACATAAATGTGTGTGATCCACATGCTGATCTCTTGTCTGTCCCTGAATCATAGAGTTTCTGACTAACATTCACTAACAGATGAATAGGAGAAAATGTGGTGTCTGTGCCATAGAGAGAAAGAAGACCTCGCCTCCATCCCCTATGTCAAGCATATAATGAGTGGTGCCTTCTGCATCATCAGTAGATCTAGATATACAAGGTGTTGTGGTATCCAAACAGTGTACCATGGAGGTAAGGAGAAGTCCTCACCTTCAGCTGAGAAACATTCACAGTTTACAGGCTGCTCTGCAGTTTATTTTGGATTGAATGAGTGGGCAGAGGGGTGACTAGCCTGTTCAAAGTAAATATGGCAAGTGTGTCAGTATAGAAAAGCAGTGTAATGGTGATGTTGGACATGCAGCTGAATTTTTTAGGGTTGGTTTTCAAAGTTTTCAGATGCATAAGATAGTGTATAGATGTTTAACTGCCAGGTTGTGGTCCTAAGGTTGTATATCCCTTTTTGTGTCTGAAGTGCCATTTTCTAGCCAAGTAAGCGATATTCTTGGTGCTTGTTTCTAGTGAGGCAGAAACTTCCCTAATGCCTTGCTTGCCATCTGTTTTGTCCAGTGACTGTTTAAATGCAAGGTGCAGTGGCTCAGCTTCAAAAAAGGGAACTGGAAAGAGGGGACTGCTTAGTGCAGAACCTTTGGTTTGGTTATGGCACAGTGCTATATGGTCAGATGCAGGTTCAGACCCCCACTGGCTGGGGGGTGGCAACTGAAATCTTGGTCTCCTGTTTCCTGGGAAAATTCCCTAAGCATTCAGCTATTGGTGGTAAAATAGGAGGGCCCTTCTCTTTCACTGCTTGCCCCACTCCCTTATTGTTTTATCCTGGATTTCCATTGAGGTACACGTGTATATAACCATGGATGTACCTAGACAGTTGTTAGCCTGTTGTGCATAGCTCATGCACATATGCTTCTGGGTTCACAGAGTGGAGGCAGGAACAAAAATAGCAAGGTATGTGGCTAGAAAATTACTATTTAGATTGGGTGGGCAGTTATTTTGGCTGGAGGGCTACTTAATGAGCTTTGGGGACTTGTCAAGGGAGGGCCTCTTCTTTTTTCTCTTTCTTCCACTCCCTCCTTCCAGAACCCAGACAGAGCTGTACTTTGCCAGGAGCCATGAAACTCAGCTGTGGACCCATATCGAGACTTTGGCTGTGGCGGGCAGGTGGCGGCATCAGCTGTGGGTGCAGCCAGCAGGTTCTGGAGCCCCAACAGAGAAACTGCCAGCAGTGTCATAGCTGACATTATTGTCCACCCAGTGCTGCAGAAGCTCCTGCCTGCTGGAAAGTTGCAGGTGGGGGCTCTGGGTGGAGCTTTCATTATGCTGGGAGGGCAGTGGCGTCAGCTGTGGATGCTGCTAGCAGGTTCTGGATCGGGGCTCCTGAATTCCACCACCTGCCCCCTGTGTCCATGTCCACAGCTGATGCTGATGGTGCTGGGCAGAAGCAGTCCTGCCCACCTGGTACTATGTAGTGGCTGCTAGCCACCTGCAGGCCAGATCCAGTGAGTTGGTGGCCATCCACCCATGGGCTGGATCAAATCTGTTAGTGGGCTGGATTCGGCCCATGGGCTGTATTTTACCCACCCCTGATTTAGATGCATAAACGGAAATAGATTGTTGTCCTGCTTTTACAATCTGTAACTTGTTTTTAGGTTAATGTAGATCTGCTTGCAACCTAAACTTTCTCCTAAAGTAAAAGTTTGGCACCAGACAAATTGTGTGTTTCCTGCAGAAACAGAAATTGGTCTTTGGAAGTGGCACCTTTAAAAGCAACCTCAGGATCTGTTTTGCTTTTCTTAGATGAAGGGACCTGAATATTAATCAATGCCCATATGAAGTTTAATTACTATTAAATGTGATTTTCTGTCTTTTTAAATTGAGATTTGTAAGCTGAATGGATTGCTAAAGAACTGGACTGACAAGCCCTGAGGTTCAAGTGTTTTGTTTGTCAGCAGAAGAGGATTAGTCTGGGGAGTGGGAGAATACGCTTGTCCCTACTGCCCCAGATGGACGTCTTGTGAAGAAAAGAGGATAGAAGATTCTCTAAGCACAGCCAGCACCTGGCCTCTCTAAGGAGGCTGCCCAAAAAAGGAGGCTAGTTGTGATACTAGTTTCTGTATCACATATACCTGATGTGTAGAAAAATGATAGACACTCATTGTCTGGACAATAATATTCTTATGTTATCATATTGTATTATGGTACCATAGTACTCTAAAGGTCGTAGCTGACCTGGGTCACATTTGTTCTGGTAACCTACAGGTGGAAGTCTCTGTATCTTATTTCCAGTGCTTTCAACCATCCAAACCTACATAGTTTATTTAAAGTATGTCAGGCAAATACAATTGGTTGAGTAGTGTGTTAACCAGGGAGTATTTTATTTACATAAGTAATGAGACCATTTGGGATTGATGTTCAAAATACAGTTAACTGGATCATAACATCAGAAAATCTCTTGGTAGATCCTCAGGTAGTAAGAGCAACCTGAAACCGGCTATAGCTTAGGACATTTTATAAAGGCATAATAACTTCTTAAAGTAAATATTATTTTGTCAAGACAAATAGAAGTCTTAGGAAGTAAAGTGAGATGTGGTTTTGCCAGAAGTATAGTGGCTATAATCCTCGTCCTATTAAAATACAACAATCTAAATTACCACCAGTAACCAGGATTTTTAAAAAATGAATTCTTTCTTCAGATGGTCTGAATAAAATTGCTTATATTCTGTTTTTTGAGAAACAAACACAGCAGAATCTAGTTTATGTATGGAAGTAAATACAAAGGGTCTGACCCTAAGAAATTGCTTTTGAAAGTTGTATGAGAGATGTTCTTCCTGGTAGTTGATTTTGTTTTATAAGCCGTTTATTCTTTTTGAAGGTAATGCCAGGAAAAGAAAAATGTTTATATTTTAAAGAATGCCTTGAAATGAAATGGCTTGATTTATTTATTTATTTATATATGTTCTGTTGAAATCTTTTTGATACTAATGTGAAAGTTGGAGAAGAGATGATAATGTTACATTTGATTATTAAGACAGGTAATAAAAATTCAATAATTTTTTTTGCAAATTATGGTCAGGATTTAGTATCTGAGATGTGAAGCTGTATATTTTAGGTTCTTTGGCAATTCTGCATCATTTTCTTAGTTTGCCATCAGATGGAAAACTAGAAAGTTATGCATGTTGTAAAAATAATTTTACTTGATACTTATGTTGAGCGGGGAATGCGTTAATGAAGTATGAATATCAGAATGTTGTTAAATGAACAAGAACAAGTAAATTTCCTAAATGAAAATGCTCTTTTGCAAGTTGTGTAAATCTTGATTGCATTCTCTAAAATGCAACTCTTCTAATACATGCTAGATATCTGGTAAACAAAGATGCCTGACTTCTGTTAACTCTGAGAGGGACTTAGCCACATTAGTCTGAAGTCAGGCAGAACTTCTGCCTCTTTTATGAACTTTTAATTGGTACATTTGATCAGTATTTAAGGGTGTGTACACTGTGCCATGTCTGTAATGCTTTTGGGGAGGGGTGTTGTTGAGCGGGCCTCACCCACCTGGCCCTGCTGGTGCCCCTGCCACAGCCAGTAAAATAGAAAAGCAACTTCTGTAAAAGGCTCGGGGAGAAAATCCTTAGGGATACTACACATGTAGAACTGATTCCAGTTTGATAACGTGATTAATTTCAGTCATGTTTCTGGTACATATCAATCTACCTGCAAATGTTAATACTAAAAGGAGCAAAACTGAATATCGGGGATGAAATCATAGTCATGTGGAAGGCAGTGTAAAACTTTTGACTTAGGTAGGACCAGGATGTCCTCCTTGATATCTCCTATTTTGCCTCTAAAGCTTGACAAGAGCATAGGTCTAACATAGGGGTGTGCAGGGCACAAGGTGGGTGGGAAACCCCTGTGTCCACCTCCTATCCCTTTTACAAACCCTATGGAGAGGACTCGAGCATTCTCCCTAGAAGTTATGTATCACCAGTGTATGCACTCCAAGTAGCAGTAGCATAAAAATGAAAATCCTTCCATCTTGAGGAGGCATAGGGCCAAGGTCTCTGTTAAGTCTTTCTCTCAGAGTACTTTTATTTATCCTAATCTGTGTGTGGATATGTATTTCTGAAGTTCTGTGTAGTAAGGATACAAGTGATATTTGAGAACTAAATCGATTCTGTTCTGCTCTTAATAAAGTACATTGCTTTGCTAGATTGGTATTTCAGTTTAATGCTGGGATGTTTAGGGAGGTTGTATTATCTGCTTGTGCAAAATCTTTCTTATGTTAAAGCACTTCCTAGTGTATCTGGTATCTAGGTTGTAGCCGTATTGGTCTAGAGGCAAAAGGAATCATAACTCGTGGAAGAGGTGATACCTTTTATTAGATCAACTAGATCCATCCCCAAAAGTGACTCAATCCAGCCTGCAACATGGGGAATCAGCAACAAGCTGCTGGACCTGATGGATCCCCTTCCCTGTCCTGCACTGTGCTGATCCCTGTTGCAGCTGGCAGGTAAGCTCTCTTGGCCTCTCCCTTTTCCCCTCCCCTACCAGAGAGGAGTGGTGGCCCGCAGCGCAGCTGGGTTGCAGGCATCCAGCCTGCAACTGTCAAAGGTTGAGCTCCACTGTCATATACTTTATAATGATTTTGTGTGACCATTTTACCAGACATACTTTACACGTGATTGGAGAGTGCTGCAGTAAGCTAATGGCAAACAATACAACTGCCTCCTGTTTTATGCTGACAATATAGTTCAATCGTGCAACTCTATGCTCACAAAACACTTGCTGAAATCATCAAGCAGTGGAGAGCTGAGTAATTGAAATGGTCAAGTGGAAGCCTTGTAACAATAACATGCTGGCATTGAAATATATATTTTAAGCCTTTTCAGCATGTGTCTGTTAAATGTTCGACTGTTATTATGAGTGAATGGTCATGTTATGTGTAAAATTATTGATAAACTCATACTTCCAAAACACCAAAAGTATTTTCAAATATTTTTCTGTTTTAAATACAAGTGACAAATACTTGTGTTTCCAGTTTTTGAATAGGGACTGATATCTTTTAGAAGTAGAACTTCTAGTTTAGGAATGCTAGAGTGCATCTGAGTATAAAATAAAAAAACGCATAAACTCCACCTCACTCTCCTAGTTAGCTTCCTTCCCTAGAATCACTCATGGTTTAGTGCTGGACCAGTGCTGCACCTGGAAACACAGTTGCTTGCACAAAAATATACAAGGAAAATGATTATTTGTACGTGTTTTTTCCTCCCCATAGTAGTATTTTAAAGAGCTAATGGCTGCCAAATTAGTTGTGTCTTGAAATTGAAGCAGGTGAGAAACAGTTGTTCTACACTGTACCCAAACTAAAATTTCTGCTTGTAGCACCAGAGAGCTTTTCATAGATTTCATAGACATTAGGGCTGGAAAGGACCTTGAAGATCATCAAGTCCAGCCCCCTGCCCCAGGGGCAGGAAGTCAGCTAGGGTCAAATGATCCCAGCAAGATAAGCGTCCAATTGTTTCTTAAATGAGTCCAGGGTAGGTGCCTACACTACTTCTGGAGGGAATCTATTCCAGGTCCTGGGGGCTTGGAAAAGTTTATGACCATTGGTCCTTGTTTTTTCTTGGGGTGTTCTGAACAGACGTTCTCCCAGGTCCTGATATACACCTCTTATGTACTTATAAGTAGCCACCAGGTACCCCTTGAGCCTACGCTTTTCCAGGCCGAAGAGTCCTGTGGCTCTCAGTCTCTCTTCATAAGGCCTGTTCTCTTGCCCTCTGATCATGCATGTGGCTCTCCTCTGGACTCTCTCAAGCTTCTCGACATCCTTCTTGAATTGCAGAGCCCAGAACTGGATGCAGTACTCCAGCTGCGGCCTCACCAAGGCTGACTACAGCAGGAGGATAACATCTTGAGATTTACTTGAGAAGTATCTATGGATCACCTTTTCTGCAAGGTGCTCTATTTTTTTCTCTGCCATCTCTTTCCTCTGTGTGCATTTCTACCTGGCCCTATATTACTAAGTCTGCATGCCAGAAAGAGTGCTTTCTGTGAGTGAAATGCCTCTTTTAAAAAAGCCTGTTTTATACAGCAACCATATGGGAGCAGAAGGAAGATGCAGATTGTCCAGTCGAGAAGGTTTGAGATAATGGGCCCAACTCAGTCTTAGAACAACTTCGCCAGGAATATATTAGGCTCGGTTAATTAAAAAGGGGGACATGGGAGCATGAAGGATACATATTAGGTGTTAGAAAATCATTCAGAATTTAAACTACGTACATAGTTATACAGAGGATACAGAAATAGATTCAGTATCCTAGCCCTGAAAACGTATGGTAGATTAGTATGGAATTAAGTTGAGCTGCTCGAGTTCACTGTTTTTATTTCTGTGTTTAGAATTGCTGCTTTAAAAAACTGTGTTTATGACCTTTGGGGAAAGGGTCGTAGTTCTGAGAACTCTGCCAGGAATGAGGCAATTAGGCTCCAGTTTTGTATCCGAGAGACCTGGGCCAATGTAGCTGAGATGTGGTCTAAATTGATGCTATGTAAAACATTTTTCCCCAGCTTTCTAGTCATCGTTATGTTGGTATAATTGGACTCCGTCTTCAGTAGGTTTAACTATGATTTGTGTTTGTTGTATAAGCTTGATCTAAAGCCTGCTAAAGTCAGTGGGAATCATTTGTTTGGTTCTGGATCAGGCCGTAAGTGACATCAGAATTAGTTTCCAATTATTACTGCATTCTTGCCACATGGTGTTATGCCTTATCTTTCTTTTCTGTCTTCATTCTCCCATGTGTCCACCTACTTATGGGTTGCAGTAGAAATAGCTTTTAAGTTTCTCAAGCTGAGAGAGATCCATTTTCAGAGTTTCCTACTGGAAATTGTCAGCTCAAAAATATAAAATGCAGGAACATGATTTTTAGAAGGTCTTTCTAGAACACATTGTTTCAGTGGGCGCATCTACAAGTGCGCTTTAGTGCGCATTACAGTATCACTAAAAAGCTGTGCTATTTAGATAACGCGCATTAAAATAGGATAATAATGCGCATTAAGTGTCACTTAAAAAACATGCTCTTTAGTTAATGTGCATTAAGACAGGCTAATGCTTATTTTACTAGTACCTAAGGGCTTGTATAAATGTGCAGGGAGCCTGCTCCAATGCGCTGAAAATCCAGTGAGTTGGAGCAGATTCAGTCAAGTCTGCTGGAGCATGGAAATTGACGCGCTCTGGCAGCCTTCCATGTCATGTATATCAGCATCCTTGTGCATCCCCATGCTGAAAAAATGGCAGCAAGGCGCTTTGAAATAAACAAGTTCAATGAGCTTTAGTTCAAAGTGCCCTGCTGCCTTTTTTTCAGCTCAGGGACATGTGGGGACGCTGATGCATGTAACGAATGGGCATTTTTAATTAGCACAGTTCTCTAATTAAAGTGCTTGGCGCCATGTCCCAAAGCACATGTAAAAATGCCTTATGGGTCCCAGAGCATGTGTAAAAATGTCCTGTACACAAGCAGAGAGGCTGCTTCAGTTTGCTGAAATACTAGCAAGTCAGTGCAGAGTCAGTCAAGTCTGCTGGAGTGTGGCAACTACCACACTCTAGCAGCCTCCCATGTCTCGTGTAACAGCTACTCTGTGCTACAAAAATGGCAGCAGACGTTCAGCATAGGGACATTGATACACGAGATGCTCTGGGTGCTTTTAATTAAAGTGGCCCCCTTCCCCCCCACTCCTGGACCATGTGTAAAAACACTGTAAGGGCATGTCTACATGTGCATTACCATGCGTTAGTTAACGTGCAATAAATCTAGTACTTCCATTGTGAGGTACTAACAAAATGTGCATTTACCTATGTTAATGTGCGTTAACTAAAGAACACGCTTTTTAAGTGATACTTAGTGTGCATTAACCTACTTTAATGTATAGTAACTAAATAGCACATTAATTAAATAGCACAGTTTTTTAAAATGATGCTTTAATGCACATAAAATAGGATAGTGTGCATTAAAGTGCATGCGTAGGTGCGCCCTAACAGTGGAGGTACTTGATTAACTAAAGTGCGTTAATGCATGTATAGATGTGCCCATTCAGTTTCAGTGTACTGTATCTAAACAGATTCCTTCCCACCTTTTACAAAGGTTGAATAGCTTGTAAACACTCTCCAATAATAGTTTCTTATACAACAGATTTAAATGTGGTATCCTTGCCTTTTGTGTAAAATAAAGGGATTACTTTTGCAAGTAAAGACCAGAGGAAACCTGGAGTGTGTGATAATGGAAAATGAAAGAGACATTTTATCCTAGCACAGTTGTCTGGAAAGTTAATGCGTCTAATTTCCAGAACAGTAAAGGTAAATATATTTTTCCGTGAAATGGATTTTGGAAGCTTGCAAAATGTCAAAACTTGAAGGAATGATTCTGGGTCTGGTAAAACCATCCATATATCCTCAAAAATATTTTGGGAGATTTTATAATCTGGCTTCACAGTAGAGCCGTAATCATCTTTTGCATGTTTGTTGATACTGCATTCCCTTTCCAATTGCCAGTAGGTGGCACCAGATAGCTAGACCAGTCTGAAGGCATTGGCTTCAGTTTTGTCCCTGGAAGGTTCATAGAGGGTTTTTACTATATTGACCATTGGCTGTAGGTTTTAAGTATTTCTTTCCTGACTGCTGTGTCATTTGGAATCCTTTACTATGTGAAAATTATGTGACAATAATGATAGTCAAACTCTGTGTTGTCCTAAAGCCCTGTAAAGTCTGTCTGTGGACATTTAATGATGCTTTTGTAATGTCACAATAAGCCTAAAATATGTAAACTTCATCCCAGTCCACTCTTGCCTATTGAATTATTAGTTTACACTGTTGGCCTTGACAGTGCACTCCTTACTAAGGTAAGCATCCATTGAATTTAAAACCTGTAGTGCCAAGGGAGGACTTCAGGCTTCGAATAGTAATTGGCTTGCTATTTTGTTACTGGTGTAATGCAATGGGTTATAGAAATTGTTGGTGTAGTGGTGGTGAAGTCATAAAACTAGAGAGTTTATTAAGTAATTATTAAGGCTTCCTAGCCTGATATAATTCTGATACCCTGTTTGTAATCCTGATATCCTATTTGCATTGGCTTTTGTCCCTTCTTTATTCATATTTTCATGCTTATAGATTTTATCGCTGTCAGTGTCTTAGGAAGGGAATTGTGCATTGCCTTTTACCTTTCTTTTTGATCTTTTGCATGTTTATTCATTGCCTTGTGCATGTTGGGCACAGTTCAGGAGAAATGTTCTGCATACGTCTACACAGTTCATTTGTAAATAATGCACTTTTCTTGGTAAAGTGTGATGTGTATGTTATATATACACTATATATAATAGATGTATATTATTATATTATGTATTTTGTGTGCATGGTTTTTCCTTATCAAAAGCAGGTGTTACACTTGCACTTTCCCAGTGGTACTATGAGAGGTAGCTCATCAGGTCAGATTTTGGCTTGGGCAGCACAGTAGTAGATGGGCGTAAGTAAGGAGTAAGGATTTATTTTGTTGGGGTTTAGGTTTGGGCATCTTGGGGTAACCAAGCACTGCAGAGTTGCTACTGCACCCTAAGCAGGTGGGGGAAAATGGGTAGAGCCTTGGTTCCATACTGCCAAACCAGAAGTTACTGATGCAAAGTGTGTAATAATATGCTGCTAGTGTAACAGTCAATAGGATGTTTGGCCTCCCCCCCACCCCCCGGACGATTTAACATCTTCCTTGTACTCCTTCTTGGGTAGCATCATGTGGCTTGGTGCACATGGGTAAATGCTAGGGCTTTTTGTGGGCTGACTGCAGTCAGCATGCCTTAGTCTTGTTTCATAAGCATGTCATGCAGACCAGTGTCTATGAAAATAGAAACTGTGAAAATTGTGCCATTGCTGTGTCTTTATTGTGCCATTCGGCAGATGCACATTCTCTTTATATGTAAAGAGGTATGAAGGCTCTGCAAATGCATGACCAGCTACTGTCATGGGTGAAATCTTAAAATTCTTTCAGGAAAGCAGTACCTTCTTTATGAAGTTACAGGAAATAAATGTTTTGCTGTGTTTCTAGACTGGGAAGCTTTTGTGTCTTCTGAAATCTACAGGGGTTAGCTCTGATGCTTATGAAATAGAAGCAATAGTTGTTTTTCTGTTTTTTGTTTTGAAACCAAAAGCCCTGACTTTGTGTCTGTTTGTTTGTTTTTTTTCCCCTTTCAACAGAATTTTTTTAAGGAGAAGCTGATGCTGAGGTCAGGTTAGAAGTGTTCAAGATGACGACGACAGTAGCAACAGACTATGACAATATTGAAATACAACAGCAGTACAGTGATGTCAACAACCGGTGGGATGTCGATGACTGGGACAATGAGAATAGCTCTGCGCGACTGTTTGAGCGATCTCGTATTAAGGCCTTAGCAGGTAAGGATTCAAGTGATGAGACCTCATTGTAGTTGGGAGACAAAAAGAGATTTCCATTCACTAGATACCTGATGCTATGAGTTATTTAATGCTTGGCATGCTTTTGCAAAACAATATATATCTTTGAAATCTTGTTATAACTAAACCTGAAATTTTGCCAAGGTCAAATAGAGCCTGGTGGTGCAAAATGCTCCATTCCCATTGAGATGCATTTCTCCTGATTCCAGTGAGACACTAGAGGGGGCAGTTATTAACAGCATCAAACCCATATTCACAGAGACTTCCTTATTTATTATATTTTGAAAAGTCCAAATATCAGACTTCCCTCCTAAGAAGGGCTTGGAATACACAGAGGGAGGGAGAGATTTCATTGATCTATTTTTTGTTAAAAGATTGTTTTTGCAGTGTGTGTGTGTGTGTGTGTGTGTGTGTGTGTGGGTTTCAGTTCAGTCTTTTTCAGATACGTTTAGGTTAAAATCATTTTAAAATGTGCCCCCTTCAGTTTTGCGTATATGTTAAAAGAAATGCCCAACAAGCCTGAAAGGACTAAAATCTTAGACCAAAAACCCTTAATAGACTGGGGGGGTACTCTGTATTTTGTGTTTTTTTGAAGCAGAATACTTGCAGTGTAGGCCTCTATGACTTGAATAAAGAAACCTGTTTATTTCAGTAGCATGACACGGAAGTAAATAAAATATAGATAGGTTTGAGCCCTGGTCATTCTTTCTTAAAGTGCTGGCGGGTCCCAGCCTGGCTTTATTTTATATGCTTTGTTCACTGATGATAACAAGATAGCAATAGCTGTTTTTTATATAGTTCCTCTATTTTTACAATATTGATGATGTAACATGAATAAGGATTAGTAGCTACTGTACTTGTATACCATACTGTCTTCGGAATAAAAAAGGCACGGTAGGCCGCAATAAAATGGTATGGTAGGCTGAATCATTTCCTTTTTGGTCTGTTTTGGCCTATTTTCTCTCTCATCATATTCATTCACAGTATAGAAAAAAAGAGACCCAGTAATGCCTGTTAACAATATATATTTTAGGACCTGACTTGTCAGCTGAAGTCAGTGCGAGTGACCCTAAATCCTTGTTGGAGTTTAAACCTCATTCCAGAAAGGTTGCCTGAGAACTTTAAATTTTCAATTTTGTTCAAGAGGAGGGACCAGGGAGTTAGCTCAGTCTGTCTATATAAGTGTAATTAATTTGCAAGATTGTGCTGTCTGTTGAATGCTTATGGATGTGTATAGATGTTGAATATGTATAAATATGATGAACTTCTCATCATTATATGTCTTCACACACCTTGATGATGCGCAAGGATATCCTACATTCTTCATTTGGGTGTAGACATATATATTGCAATTCAAAATAATATGGAAGAGAGGCTCATAAGTTTTAGAAGTAGGGATTTATGGCATAAAAAACAGATTTCCTCTCGGTTAAATCATTGTGACACAAGAGCAACTTTGTGAAGTCGGATTGATGTAAATGCAACTGACAGCAGTATCTGTTTCTATTCAGTTTGTTTATCCAAATGCACCTAGCAGGTTCTCTTAGGCAATGGGGAATTTCTGAACTGCGGGTGTAATGGTAACTGTTCCATCATCACTAGGACACTCCAGTAGAGAAACAGACTATATCTTTGAAAGAGCCACCTGGTTACCTGCTACAAGACAAAAAGCATCCCCTACCTTTCCGGCCCGTGACCACACAACCATGGTAGTCACCTACCACCCCGCATTTGAACGAATTAGAAGAATCATCAAACAAGTGCAGCCTATACTCAATAAGGATCAGACCTTGAGAAATATTTCCAGCCCTTCTGCTGCTGGGCCTCACACTTCAAGAGGGATGTTGACAGCATGGAGAGGGTCCAGAGGAGGGCCACTCCTATGATCAGGGGACAACAGGGCAGGCCCTATGAGGAGAGGCTACGGGGCCTGAACCTGTTCAGCCTCCACAAGAGAAGGCTGAGGGGGGATCTTGTGGCCTGTTATAAACTAGTCAGGGGGGATCAGCAGGCATTGGGGGAGTCACTGTTCCCCCGAGCACTGCCAGGAGTGACCAGGAATAATGGTCACAAGCTGGCAGAGGGTAGGTTTAGGTTAGATATCAGGAGGCGCTACTTCACGGTCAGGGCGGCTAGGGCCTGGAACCAACTTCCAAGAGAAGTGGTGCAGGCTCCTACCCTGGGGGTCTTTAAGAGGAGGCCAGATGTACACCATGCTGGGGTCGTTTGACCCCAGTATTCTTTCCTGCCATGGCAGGGGGTCGGACTAGATGATCTGCTCAGGTCCCTTCCGACCCTAGAAACTATGAAACTATGCTGGTTTTCAAACAGCCCCCTAAGCCTGTCCCACTCATGATGAGAAACAGACTCCTTACTGGTCAGCAGGCACCAAATGGAGTGCAGCCTTGCCTTAACAATAGATGCAAAATCTGTCAACACCTCTCCACTGCTACATCACCCTCCACAGTGAACCCAGCAGAATCCATGCCTTTCCTAAAATGTGATACATCTGATCCAGTGTACCAGATGCCCTAATGGTAACCACGTGGGTGAAACTAAACAGCAACTACACAGCAGAATAAACTCATACAGAAAAAATAGAAAGGATAGTGACATACAGACCCCAGGAGGAGCACATTTTTCTCAGAACAACCATTCCCTTTCTGATCTTGCTATCCTTGTGCTAAAGGGAAAGCTACCAATTGCTTCAAAAGGTGATCCTGGGAACAGAAATCCATAAGCTGGCTGGATACTAAAACCAGGTACAGACATTACATTTTTACCAGTTTAAGCAACTGGAAACCAGTCTATACCTGTAACAGAGAACAAAGGTTTAGCCCACATAGGCTGGTTTAAAAATGGTGGAACCTGGTTTAAGATTTACCCCTTTCTCCTCCCTTGCCGCCTCCCCGCAGGCAAATGTGTGTCTGGTTTGTAAGAACCAAGGATCAAACACTGATATTGACTTTATGACATATTATGATCTACCTGATTCTTGAAAATTGTTCTTCACAGTACAGGTAATAATGATGCTCTTAGCTTTTGAAAGTCTTGATCTCCCACTAATCAAGCTATCTTTAATTGTTCATCTGTTATCCCTGAGAAAATTTCTCTTCTCCAGTTTCACAGACCTCCACACTGTTTTTAATTGTTGTTGTGTCTGCTGCTTTGATGAAAAATGCTTTACATTAAAAATATGTCTAAGTCTATCCCAGCCATGCAGTTGGTTCAATAAAACGTATCACCCACAAAAATCTCTGCCTCTCTCATAGTCTCATAGAAAATTTAGCTTTCTTACTGACTTTCTGAATAAACTGTTTTGAAGTGCAACTCATAACCCAGGGTTTAAATTTCTTACAAGGCAGGTGGTCTCTGATGTGCTATTCACATGCCCTTCTCATTTAGAAGACCATTTTTGATTGTGTTTAAAGCAATATTTTGTGTAGTCTGTTATCAGAATAAATCTCAAAATCAAAACTTCTTGAGTTGTATAAATCAGCTATGAACCTCACAAGTTCTTTTTAAAATTATGGCATAATTTTCAAGTTGCTTTGATTTGTGATTATAAAACTTATAATTCTGCCAACATGACTAATTTCTAGATCCTAAAGGAATTTAAGGGACACCATAAACTTTTCTGTTTTCCAAGCCGTCCTCCTGGCAAGACTTAAAAATACAAGCTTTAAATTACTGAAAGTATCTTTAAGTGTAGAAAGCTCTATCATTTTTGGTACTGAGTTATGACAAAGGTGTTAAATTTATCTAAAGAAGTAACCTTTCTGAATATATATGCCATGCCCTGTCTAACAGCATTCTGCTCAACATTCAGATGGTATTTGACTTGATCTTCCTTTGTTTGGTATGCATTAGAAGCTGCACATTAACCAAGTATGTTTGAGTAGCAAGGAGATGATGTCATGTCCTGTCCTATCTGTGGCACTGTACTGCAAAGTAATTTTTATGCACTCTGTAAATGATTTCCCGAATCCCATAGTAGCATGCCCACATTCTTGATCTCTGAACAAAATGCCTCAGTCATGTGGGACACTGCGAGCAGGGAAAACAACCTCAGAATGTATAGAGCTTTCTGGTTACTGAAACTTGGATTATAAGAACAATGATAAAGAAAATAATTGTGATTTATTTTATACTGTTTCCTTATTAAATTAACATTCATGAGGCAGGAATGCTACCTGCTATCATGTAGCTGACTGGACTCTTGAGTTAGGCCGCTGATGTGCTGAGCTTCCATGCTCCTCTTAATGAAGTCAGTGGGAGTGGAGGGTTTACAAAGGTTGCACGCATTGCATAGGATTAGGCTTGGACCAGTGTGACAGGTGAACAGAATTGTCAGTGTAGGTAAATCTAGGTCAGACCTTTTTGCTCTTCCTCATGTCACTTACCCTGTTTAATAAAGTAGAATATTCTGGGAAGGGCTGAAGAATTGGAAACTAATCTAAATGTTTTAAAATGTTTCTGTTTTCAAGAGACCTGCATCAGCCCAATGTGAATTTGGGATCATGAGCAAAATGTCTGACCTAATATGATGAGGTTCCTTTTTAGTAAATTAAAAATCAAAATATGAGGCCTGATTCTGCTGCTGTACAAGTCAGCAGTAACTTCACTCACATCAGTGATATGACATCAGTAATGCAGCCTTTGTAAAGTGAGATCAGAATCAAGCCAAGAGCCCTTTAAAAGTTGAAATGACTCAAGGTTAAATAGCATCTTACTGTTACCAAGTTAAGATCCTCTTGATATTTTACTTCTCTTCATTAAATGCAATAGTGTTTCTTTTGCAAGCAACACTGGCATGAGATAGGTTGTTGATCCAGCTACTGAAATCAGCTGTCCTGTTGACTTCTATGGGAGCTAGATTGCTTCCCATTTGAGCAATAAATAATAAACGCGAAACAATCACTTAAAGGATATATAATACAAGAGAAGTGCTTAAATTATTTAGGTAACCTAAAAAGGCACCAGTTTAAAAGAGGAGAGCCTTGATGTAGATTTGATATAGAGCTGTATTTAACTATTCACCTGCAGTTGAATTTTATAGATTTTATAGCCATTCTGTAGAACTGTAATTTTCGTATTTGGCTCTGTGTTTTACTGTTGGCATTGTGAGTACTTTGTGATGCAGCGTGTTGGCTCAATGTCTTCACTGCTTCAGCATTCCATAAAATCCTCCTCTTAACACAAAAATAGGGGGAAAGGACACATTTTTATTTCCAATATAAGATTATAGTTACTGTCTGAACTAGTACTGCAGACAGCAACTGATATGCATCTTCTGCTTCTCTGCCTCTTGGGCTGTCTTACAACCTCCCAAGGCACAGAGGCAGCTTCAGATTCTTAACACGTTAGGTAATTAACCATTACAGCCAAATACAAGGGAATGCAGGGGAATCTCTATCTTCTGGCATTTTGAAATCTAAGTGGACTCTTCTTCTGACACACATACTCCAGCTCAGCCATAAGGTATTGAGCCAAATGCTTGAATTGCTGAGGCTGCAAACAGACATTGCCTTGTGGCAACTCAAAAAGATTTGTGGTGGGACAAAACAAGCATATAGATGTCCTAACCACTTGTTTCCCACGTGCCCAGAAATGTTTCTGTGACTGTACTTATTAACAGTTTGTCCTGCTCTATTGTGGTGGATGTTTATATGTTTATGGCACAACAGTGTTGACTGAATGTATTGTCAAAGTGCCTGCTGCACAGAGCTCACTTTTACTTTAAAAAAGGAGTTGGTAGGGTCACCATATTTCCAGTATCAAAAAAGAAGACACCTGGGAGGGAGAACAGTGGGGGAGGGGCATATGATTGTAGGGGGCGGCAGCCTGCCTCTGTCCCTCACTCCCAGTTCACAGCCCGCTGCCCCCCCCAGGCCTGCCAGTGCCCCTCACACACACATGCGCACCTTGCCCACTGCTCTCAGCCCCAAGCAGCCAGTCTGGGAAAGCAGAGGCAGAGCAAAATCGTGGACATTCGCTCACATTTTAATTAAAAACCTACCCAGACGGGACCAAAAAAGAGGACATGTCTGCGAAAACCCAGATGTATGGTAACCCTAGGAATTGGGGAACTTGAATAATCCCTACCCAGAGCCTGGGAGAGAATGGGCCCCGGAGAAACATAAAGAGCAAGCAGCAGCGGCCCAGATGTGGGGGAGTGTGAAGGAAGGAGATCACAGTACATGCTCCTGAAGAACTGTTCAAGCTTTAAAATCCAGGAATCTATAAATCTGGCCATCTGTGCCACCACTTTTAGTCTAGTAAATATTAACTCCATTTCACTCTTGCATTTCTGCAGTGTTTGCAGAGGGTGTATTTACTGACTAGCAGGTCTGTTGGCTGAGTCAGTCATTGCCATTGCTGCAGGACATGATAAAGAAGAGGAAAGATGGCAAGGATCATAGCCCATACCAGGCCCTTTTTATGACCAAGCGTAGCAGGATGGATGCTTTTCCTGGTCTGACTCTGAGCAGCTTGCAAAAAAAGTCAAGTCATAAAAATGGAGACAATATTAAATAAAATGATAAATGATGAAGCAATTCCTTAATCAGTACCCCAAATCTTAACTGTACCTGCTAAAAGTCTACCCAAATAAGAATGTCTAACAGTGCTTCTGTAAAATGTCCATGCTTGGGCTATGATGGGGCTTAAGGAGGAGGGAGATCCAAAGCTGAGAAGCAGTTACTGAAGATGACTGTCCATGTGTTTTTGTTGGATGAACTTGGTGCACAGATGGAATTTGCTCTCAGATCGCAATGCAACAAAAGAAAAGAAGGCATTCTCTGAGGTATATAGCCTGGGCCCCATCTCCAGTGATGGGTATGAAGAGTCAGTGGTGGCAGAGAATGTAATTTCTATCACAATAGAGGCCTGAAAGAGAAGAGAAATATATCAGGTCTTCTTTGTCCATCCAGAATCTTTCAATGTTCTGATCCACTGACCACTCAGGTTAACAGGAGTTAACAGGAGGCTTTCCACTGAGAGTTCCCTGGGCTTTGTGCACAGTTTCCCCATTATGAGTACTCCTGCTGGTGCAAAAACCATTTATCTACATCATACAGTGTGTTGTAACACATACCTTTTGATAAAGTTGAAACTTCTTGATTCTCTATCTTCTTTTGAACTCAATTTGATTGTTGTTCAAGGGTAGGTCTCTCCAGTGTAAAAAAAACCCCCAAAAAACCCCTATTGGGTAAGGCAGGAATTGTTTTTAATAGTCTACAAGTAAGTTCTGTGGGTGGTGGCCACAATTTAAAACTACACCCTGAAAGATTGTGAAGGAATAGGTATCTTTCCCCTGAAGTCTAGCTGCCTTTGTTAAAGTGGTATGTCTAATATAAAAAGCCAAAAATAAACAATTGGTTCAGAAGGTACCATGTTCATGTGATGAACATGATCTGTCAATGTGAGGAAGCGGTCAGTAAGGCTAACCGTACCTTGTTGTGCATCTACAGATGCATCACAAGCAGGTCCAGGGAGGTGATCCTTCCCCTCCTATGAGGCACTGGTCAGGTCACAGTTGGAGTACTGCATCAAGTTCTGGGCACCGCACTTCAAGAGGGATGTAGCTAGCATTGAGAGTGTCCAGAGGAGGGCCACTCGCATGGTCAAGGGACAGTGGGGCAGGCCCTATGAAGAAAGGCTAAAGGGCCTGAACCTATTCAGCCTCCGCAAGAGAAGGCTGAGAGGAGATCTGGAGGCTGTTTACAAACTCACCAGGAGGGACCAGTGGGAACTGGGGGGGGCTCTGTTCCCCCGGGCACTACCCAGGGTTACTAGGAATAACAGCCACAAATTATTAGAGAGAAGGTTCAGGCATCAGGAGACATTACTTTATAGTTGGGGCTGCCAGGCTCTTGAATGGGCTCCCAAGTGAGTTGGTACTCTCTCCTCCCTTGGGGGTCTTCAAGAGGAGGCTGGACAGATATTTGGCTGGGGTGATATGACCCCGGCACCTGCTCCTGCCTGGGGCAGGGGGTTGGACCTGATGATCTGTTTAGGTCCCTTCCATCCCTAAGTACTATGATACTAAGGTAGAAAAATAAATTGGGAAGGTAATTTTTGGTTCATAGCCAGATTTCAGGAGAACAATTCATCTAGTAGGTAAAAGAATAATATTGGAAAATCTGTTTTCAATGAGAAAGTAGATATGAAGACACATACGCTCAGATTTGCTTCCAGTCATGTCTAAGGCACCCTGCAGCTGATATGAGAAGAGAGCAACTGATCCTTGCTTTGTAAATTATCTTTCACCTATCCGTGTCCTTTAAGGTTCTTTGAAAGGTATAGCAAGAAGACCTGGTAATTCTAACTGGTCTCTAACAGTCCACAAGGGTTTAGTGTTCAAGAATTCTCTAGCATTATATTTCTTTTACTGAGGACAGTTAACTAACAAGATTTGCTATAGACCACCTTTGCTGATAGGGCTCTTCAGAAAGCTTTATATGGAAGTTCAGCATTGTTTTTTGCTACCTTTTTTTTTTTCTAGACACCTTGTGCTGGTGCATACAGTAGCTTAACGGTTAAGACATTCTTTTGAGTTGGGTGAAGAAAAGCACGTCACTCCATTTTTCAAAACTGAATGTGATTAAAGAACTCTGAGATCTCTTTCTGCTTCTGTGCTGCTGAGAGGGTCATTTCCCAGCCAGTAGGTGTGCTGGATATTTTTGCACCCTAGGTGCAGCACTCTGCACTTGTCCTTGTTGTACTGCATCCTGTTGTGTTCTGCCACTTTTCTAACCTGTCCAGGTCTGCCTGCAATCATTCCCTACCCTTGGGAGTGTGCACTTCACCCCACAATTTAGTAATCTGCTGTCTACATTAGACAAACAAGGCAATATCTACATGTTAGAATGAGTGAACATTGATCTGACATCAGCTTCAAAAAGAAACAAAGCCCTGTGTCAGAGCACTTCAGCCCCTCTGGACATTACAACGTGGACCTTAAGATTGCTGTTCTGGGCAGCAAAATTTTATAAACCTATTTGAATGGGAAATTGTGGGATAAGAAATTACCCACAGACTGTATTCTGTTAAGTATGGTTTAAACTGGGACTACAGATTCTAATCCTGCTACCTGGGTTAACTTGTGTGACCTCTTTGTACCTACGGGGTCTTTTCTTTTGCTGCCCCTGCAACCCTGCCCTGTCCCTCACCTCCCTTCTTCTCCCTCCTTTCCCACCTTTTGTATTCAAATTACTTGCTGTCTGTCCTTTCACAACATCTGATGAAGCTGAGCTCAAGTTCACAAAAGCTTATGCTCTATGTATATCTTACATCATCAGTCTGAGATGCAGATCTACCATACTACCTCTCTATGCTTAAAAACTGTAAAGACCACCAAGGGAGAGACTTTCATGATCAAGAGAGCTTCGTTAGGAATGCGCTTATCTGCAGCCTTGCAGCGCATGGGTAGATGAGCAGTCTTTCAAGTAAACCTCTGGGCTTGTAGCTCATAGTCAACAAGTAGAATCATATCCACAAGCAAATGGATAGTTAATGGAGTTGTGAAGGAATTTATCCTATTTATGCATCTTTCTTTTTAAAGTTGGTAACTCATGCTTTTCAGGGTTAGAGAACAGAGAAAGTCATACCAGAGATGGTGCTATATAGAACTTGAGCTCTCTGGCCTCAAACCTGACTTTGGAGCAGTTGTGTTTGTCCACAGAGTTCCCAGATAACTACCTATGGCCTTTTCCTTTAACAATGAATCAACTCCAGACCAAGAATGAAAAACATAGACCTTCTTTGTGGTATGTGCATTATTTTTAGACATATTTGTTTGCCCTTGTTGTTTAACCTTGTACAAAGGTTCCTGCTACTTCAATATAAGTACACATTAAAAAAAAACCCATTTAAAATAATGTTCAGAGTCAGTCAGATAACACAGAGAAATGATATAAAATTTGGTGCCACAGCAAAACCAGAAAAGCTCATTTTTTTATTTAAAAGAAATCACTAATATTAATCTGTTTTACAAACCCACAATAGTTGAGATCTGTGGGACTTTAATAAAAATAAATGAATTGATTTTCCCAAGAAGCATTTAAGGGAAGTAGATCTTGCAGTATATGGATGCTTCTAAATAATGTAGAAGCACTTAGGGCTGAAAAGACAAATGGAGGCTGGGTATGAAAGACATTTGAAGGATTCACTTGATACTAAATAGAAACACAAAATGTTCAGCACTGACTTAGCAGATTAATCTTTTTTTGTTGTGTGTTTAGTCAGCTGGAATCTTAAGATCTGCTCAAGTACTGAAGACTGTATAAAAGTGACTTTCCGTGCTGTTAGGGAAACTTGCAGCAGTAATAAATGGCTGTACTCAACCTAAACTGAGCTGGATCCTTCCTTCCTAAGTCATGTTGAATAGTTTCTCACTCTATGTATAGTGCCATTATTTCAGTATTGCTTTACCCTCGTGAACAAAAGTACTCCTCAGTATGAGGAATGGTGGTAGAAACTCATCTCCCAATTATTGCAGTTCTGCAGCTTGCTGAAATCAATGGGATTAATTATGTGAGAGAGAATGGCTTGCAGGAATAAGCATTGCAAAATTGGAATCCAGAGGTTGCTTCTTTTGGTCCTTCTTAACAGAAAGACCATTCTTAAAAGGGTAATATGATTTTTGCTAGCAAAGTGAGAAAGATAAGGGATGCATATGTTTTACTATTGGTTGCTGTTCTCCCTATAAATTAATGTGCAATTCTGATTTGTTTTCCTCATTTCCTGAACCTGATTCCTTCCTATTTGGCTCCACTATGCTAGTGGCAAAGCTGCTCATTAGTAACGTACCAGAGACCATCTACTCACAAAGAGAATGTATACAGATGATGCATCTTTTTGTTGTTGCTCTTACACATTAAATTCCTATGACACAACAGGGAAACCAATAAAAAAAGGATCTGATTCCAAAACTCTCATGCTGGTTTTTAATCTGTGTTAACTGCACTGACATCAACAGAGTGAGTCCTGATTTACACCAAAATAGCTGAGAGGAGAATTGTACCTTTTCTCTGTAATTGGTGGAGTATGGTTCTATCTAGCTTTGTTTTCATTACCCCTAAATCCCCTGGCATTTGAAGACAGCAGAACACTGCAGAGGGATGTGCTTTTGGTTGCTTTTTTGTAGTGTTAAGTGCACTGTAGCTTTCTGCATTAATTGGAGCAGGGAAAGACTCTTGAAAGCAGTAAGGTGATACTAATTTCTGACAGTGTAAGAGTGATGTAGCCCTGGTGGTCCAGAAATGGAAAAATGGAAGAATGTCTTCCATTTAAAAGCCTTGTATAACTTTATTCCAACTACATAGTTGGTCCAGTAACAGATAGCACCCTAAGAAACCCTATTAATTTATAAAGGAGAGTAAAATACTGCCATCCCAAGTGCTCAGACAAGAAGATAAGAGCGCTCACGGTAAAAAACTTTTCATAGAGGACAACAGTGATGCTTGCCAGACACATAGCTAAAGCACTGTGTAGCTTGTATTAGAGGGAACAGAGCTGACACACAGGCTATAGGAGGGCTCTGAATCTATGTTAGAAGAAGACTGAGGTCAGACCATCAGCTGGTGTAAAGTGTCATTTTCTGTGCTGATCTTATCTGTTATGTACCACTTTGTTGTTGCTATGACCATTTTAGGTGTCTATATAGCAGGTTCTTGCCTAACTTAAATGCTTTCCTCAATCATGGCTGAAGGGAATAAGGGGTTTTGTGGGGTTTTTTTTGCTACTGCTGTTGAGAGTTGCCCAGGTGCCAATAAATTGGAAATTTATTGTAATAAAGGAAAACAGACCTTACGATGACAGGCTGAGAACCATGAGGCTCTTTAGCTTGGAAAAGCGCAGGCTCAGGGGTGATCTGATGGCCACCTATAAGTTTATCAGGGGTGACCACCAGTATCTGGGGGAAAGTTTGTTCACCAGAGCGCCCCAAGGGATGACGAGGTCGAACGGTCACAAACTCCTGCAAGACCGTTTCAGGCTGGACATAAGGAAGAATTTCTTTACTGTCTGAGCCCCCAAGGTCTAGAACAACCTGCCATCGGAGGTGGTTCAAGCACCTACATTGAACACCTTCAAGAGCAAATTGGATGCTTATCTTGCTGGGATCCTATGACCCCAGCTGATATCCTGGCCTTTAGGCGGGGGGCTGGACTCGATGATCTTCCGAGGTCCCTTCCAGCCCTAATATCTATGAAATCTATGAAATTAGTCATGTATCTGTAACCTCCATCAGATATGAATTTAGTGCATAGTGCTGTGTGCAGATCAAAATCCGGTCCTGAACCTCTGACTGAAAAGAAATCTATCTGCATTGTGTACGTATGCAGAAGAGAGTGTTCTCTTGTCTCTCTTAGCTTCTAACTAGCCAGATTTCTGTATTTATTTAGCTATTTCTGCAATATGCTTTGCAACTCTCCTTTTTATTTGTTGCTTGGATACTGCATAGAAGCACTCCTTATTGTATAAATAGCATCCACCAGAATATATTGCAAAATGAAATTCAATACAGGGTTTTTTTTAAATGTTTCTTAATGTCTACTAACCTCAGAGCTTTTCTAGTGGGGAAGGATTAGTGACTAAAGCACCCCTTGAAACCACAAATTTAACTCCTGTGAGGTAGTAGCGTGGATGCATGTAAGCCTAGGTTGCCCTGAGAAGAGGGGTGGAGGAGATGAAGCTGATGAAGTAAAAGGAGTGTGGGAGTAGGAATGAAGATGGGAGAAATAGAGCAGATGGTGAAAATCCATCTGTAGCATAGAGGTAGTTCTATAGGCCCCCTCATAAGAATGCAGAACTTCTCCATTGGGTAATCCAAGTGTGGGTGTTGGAACCATAAAGATGCAGTTGCTGCTGGTGCATATTAGCAGGTGACTGCTTTAACCTCCATCCAGGATGCAAGAAGGGTTGAAGTTGTTTTTTAAGATGCAGATAGAGGCTGAAACAGAGGAGCTCTTAGAAGGAAGAGTTAAGAGCAATCCACTGGGGAAGAAAAATTAAGGCTG
Organism: Crocodylus siamensis; assembly: GCF_052110815.1. Classification (NCBI taxonomy): domain Eukaryota; kingdom Metazoa; phylum Chordata; order Crocodylia; family Crocodylidae; genus Crocodylus; species Crocodylus siamensis. The sequence continues at coordinate 175,226,429 of NC_143395.1, forward strand.
AGATTTGTACACATGCAGGCACACATACCCATACCTATATGCAGTTACCCACTTGCAAAGTTTTACAGGTAAATTTGGGCTATCTAATTGCTACAGCACTTCTAGCACATCACTAGATATTATTGGAATGATAGACAGTTCTCAAATTACAGACAGAGAAGAAGGTTTTAGAAAATAAGGAAATGGAAGTTTAATTTATGTTGGCATTAAAACCATCCTTTCCAGTGGCAGTTGCTGCATTTGGGACTAAACAACCTCCAACAAAATGATTTTTTCCCTACCTGATTTCTCCCTTTTCTCCAGTATTTCATTTTGAGTATACTGTAGGGTCAGTGCAGCCTGCACTGTAGTTTCTGCCAGAGCTTTGGCAGAAGAGCTGCATAGTACCCATTTTAAATATTTTGGTATGTAGGCCCAGAGCTCCTGTAATTCCAAGTGTCCCTGGTCACTGGCTAAACATGAAGGCACATATTGTTTCTTGCTGAGCACTGGCTGGTAATCATCAGGAAGTGTAATGTATGTCAAACAGTAAGCACAATATACTCTGTATACACTGAATAGGAGTGGATAGGAGGGAGAGGCTGGAAGAAATAACATCTTTCACTTCTGTGTTCCCACCCTCTCCAGCTAGTTTCCATTTTATACAGGAGCAGGTAGAAACTGAAGCTGACTCCTATGCCTGAAGCATGTAGTTATGATACAGCAGTGTGCATCTTTTCCTGGCCTCTGTGGGAACTGTGGATATTTGGAATTCAGTTGCGAAAGAGTAAAACTGTTGTGTTTTATATAATCCCTAAGGTTCAAACTGTGGCTTGCTTTGCATTGCAATGGAAGGGGAAAATGGCATAGGGCAGCAGTTTCAAACCTTCTGCAGCTTCTAACATTCACAGAACAACAGAAGGAAGAATTAAAATGCTGTAATTTCATTGCTCTGTAATGGTTCAAAAATTAAGGAAATCTCAGAAAACAGTTGCTACTGGGAAAAGGTTGACCACTTTCCTCCCCCCCCCCCATCCAAAACCACACAGCATTCATTTAGTTGGGTTCACCCTCAGTTTAGTTGGATTCACCCTCAGCATTCATTTAATTGGATTTACAAAAATTTCCATTTTTTTCTAGCTCTCAAAAATCTAAATCAATTTCACATTTTTCCTGCAGATAATTCAGAGTTGCATGAAGCATTCTCATTCCAAAATTCCACAGGAGAAAAAAGGAGAATTCTTATGTTTGGGGGAAGGGTTCTTTGTGGGAGGATGGGGACAGGGTATCGATGTCTTGAGTTTTCAAGCAGCTTGAATAAACAGTAAACCAAATTTATGCCTGATGTAACTTCCGGAATTTTAATGGTGTTTCACTAAGGTTGCATTTGCCTGGGATTGCTTATCAAAAGGTGGTAAATAAAGCAGCCCCACAGAACTCTGGTTTGTCTACAAGCTGAACTTACATGAAAGTGTAGAGTGCTAGTAACTCTCTAGATGTGTTTCTTTGCCTGCATAGACAGAGTGAATGTGATGTAGTTCATAAAAGCATGATGGGATTTCAGTAGGATTACTGACCATGTGTTTTTTAACCCATCAGTGGGTTTACATACCTAACAGCCATTCCAGCATGTCTTCCACTACTGCCAGTGCTGAGAAGGTGCTGCTACAATGATAACCTCAACTCTCCACCAACATTTGGAGCTTCATAAACTCTTAACAATGCAAAACCTAAAATCTGGCAGAACTGTCCTGATTTCTCTAGGAAGCTGATAGGTTAGATTTGTCAAAAGGTTTGCAAGAGCTTTGTGTGACTGGCCTGGACTTCATCTCTAAAGTTTGCATGGTCATTTTGAGTGTACAGGGTAAAGTGTGTGTCTGACGCTCATGGTGAAGTTTTAGGGGTACCAGCATAGATATAGAGTGATACCAAAGCAAATGGCAGGATGACTTTTGGGAAAACAGAAGTGGTGCATTTTAGATCCTTGGATTTCCCAATTGCAAATGCCAACATTCGTGAGAATAGACAAGTGTAGGGACCTTCAAAGGACACACAAGGACTTACATTTTAAAAGTAAATACATACATACTTAACATTGAACACTAACATGGGGTGTTTTTGCAGGAATGGGTTCAACTGCAGATTGGTCAGAGTTGAATTTCTACTAAAGAAACCAGGGCAAATAAGGCAAGAAGCACAGAGATGGCTGAGTTTTATTGTTCTTACTTAATCAAAATGTGTATGGCAAGCCTAGGAGTCTTAGACTGGGCTGCAACTAGCAAGTACCATAGACAAGTAAAGAAAGACAAATGCTTCTCGGTTGTAATAAAAGTAGCACAACCAGGGACTAGAAATATAATTAGTTTTATAAATGATAAATGTGAAGAAAAGAGAAAAGAAGAAAGCGTATCTCAACAAAAATCAAATCCTTGCGTCTTCAGATGATTTAAAAACATCTATTTACAATAGCATTATTAGGACAAACAGAGAATTGTAAGCAAGTAGAAGTACTGTATAGCAAGACTTCTCAATGAACCAGCATTCGTCTGCCATGTAATGTTTTCCTAGAAAAATACACAGGAAAATTAGCTTAACTCTTACAAGAAACATATACTGACTTCAGTGGTGTAGGACCAGTCACAGAATAAAAAAAAACCCTTCAGATTTTGATGTAAAGCAAAGTAGGTGAGGATTAGTTGCTAGGAGAATGATTCTAAATAAAAAAATAATATGTATTTTAAGCCTAAATACTAACCTTGGAGCTGAATGGACAAATATGCATTTGTATTTATTTTGTTTTCATATGATAGATATTTATGAAAATGACATGTTTGCTGTGAAATGAATTTGTTGGTTATAGTATCTTACTACTGTTACCTGCAGAAGGAGAGAGAGGGAATTAAGTCAGTGCACTGATTTTAAGATGGTACGCATCTGATTTTCTTCTGTTCCTGCTGCCTTGCCTATGATACAAAATTTTTTTTTTTTATAAAAAGCAGGCAGCTCGAGAGTTAAAGTTTTAATGCTACAAATAGTTTAAAATATAAGATGCATAGTTATTTTTTAGATATTGCATTCCAAAAATTATTACTTTGGCCAAAACATCTACTACTTTAGAATGTATGCAGCTAGCTTCTACTCTTGGTTACACTGGTTTAAACCTGAAGTAATACCCATAAAGTCAGTGGGATCAAATCTGGCCCAGATGCAATGGTTTGTTGCTGTTATGCTAAATAGGTTAAATCTTTACCCTTTTAGGGAGAGTAGGAACTGTTATGTGACTGGCATGGCATTTTAAATTAACAAATCACCCTTGTTATCATTACCTAGCTAAGTAGGTAGCAAGGAGGGAATTTACAAGGGCAAACATGAGTGGAAAGGAAAGACAGGGATGATGATTAACTAGAAATCTGTAATTACTGTAAGCTCTAGCTTGCATACTGCTCCCCTCTACAATGGTAATTGCCTTTTACTAACTTATGATTTTACTGGTTTATTTCACAGGATGAGGGGAGAAAAAATGCGTATGTTTTATGGTTTTAGAATAGCTAGGGGTGCCTTATGCATTAGCGGTGTTCTTGAATAATGCAATTGAAACTGAGTACAGGTTTCCCTCGACGTATGTGAGTTCTTTATATGTGAATTTGCGCTTATTTGGTGAGCATGTTTAGACCCATAATTTGTTATATGCGAGGTAAATTCACTCTTATGCTATCAGCATAGATGCCTTCCTGCCCAAGCAGGTAAGTCTATGGAGGGAGGGCAAAGGGCCGTGGCCCCACTCACCCCAGCCCCAGGAGCAGCTGACACCAGCTGTCTGCACCAGGGATGGTGCAGCGGTGAGTGGGGACAGGCGGAGCACGGAGCAGCCCAGTGGCTGCAGGCAGCTGGCACCAGCCGCTCTTGGGGTCGCTGCAGCCGTGGCTGGAGCGAGCGCTGCTCTGTTTCCTCTGCTTTGCTGCCTTGTGTATCCCTGGGAGTAGCACCCCTCCCCCCACCCCTTCTGTAGTCCCAGCCTCCCTCCCTCCATCCCTCACCGCCATGGGAACCTATCCCTATTTGATGCATTGTAAAGTGGGTTCACTTTATGCAAATTTGATTTATGTACTGTTCTCTGGGAACATATGTACAGCATAAATCGAAGGAAACCTGTACATACTTTTTAAAGATGGGAGAACTAGATCATTTTTCTGAACCCTTAGGTGTCCCTCATACTAGTTAATCTCATTAGTGACCACCAAAATATTAACATTTTATTCAGATCCTTAACAGTTGGCATAGAATTTCTGGTTGTTTTGAAGCTGGCACAAATGGGGCAGAGTTACAATAGTTTGAGTAATATTAATCATGCATGCAGCTTTGTGGGTAGTTTGTGAAGAAAAACTTGAAATAGAAACTTAATTTGGAATATTAATTTTTTCTACTTTTATGGAAAGAACATCAGCTGTTCCCGTAAAGGGTTTTTTATTTTTTGGGTGAAGGAAATGAGACATTTCTTCAACCATAACTCGGAGGTAGCACTGGGAATTTCCTTATATTTTTTTAAAGTTTAAGATTTATTTCGGGACCGGATTCTTTACAGACCTTACACTGGAACAGTGGCATGTCATGAAAGCTATGTAGGTCTGGAACTTGTGTTCTGGATAGCTTCCTGTCTCTGTCATTTCTACCCCTTTGTCATCAGCATGGGGTGACAACTGTTCTGTCCATCATGAGGTTTTGTAAAGCTTCAGTTGGGCCGTGTGCAGTTTACAGTGTACATCCAAACTGATCCATGCTGCATATATATGTGTGGCTAAGTGGATAATCCCCCATGTTTACTTAGTACCTTTAAGAACAATGAAGATGCCCAAGTTATTACTGCTTGTGAAAAGGGGAAATGAAATTTTAAGTGTGGGTCGATTTGTTTATGAAGGATGCTGCCTGGAAGATTGTAAGGAGGATCTGTAAAGAAATGAAGTTGTCATTTAAGAAACCTGTTGCATCTGAAACTCAACATGCCATTTGCTCCACATATCGCACAAAAACCTCAAATCGTGATGAGCTCTGATATGCAGAATTTCAGCTCAGTTGGATTTGATTTTGCGTTAAAACTGGGCCTGTACTCAGAAGTTGTTTTTAACATTAATTGTGAAGTTATTAGTTCCCCTCTATAATATACCACAGAATTAGTATTGCTAAGAATTTTTGTTCAGTTAAAATGAACAACTGTTGAAAAATCTGAAAATGAGAAGCAATCCAAAGGCTTGGTGCACATGCTAGCCTTGTGGTGGATTCAGTGTATTGCCATATAACAGCAGTAAACAAGTACTAGACTAGCTAATTTTGGAGTCAAGAGCAAATTAATGTATTAGGGTTTCTATTACTAGAGCAAAATTGGGAACTGGCACAATTTCCAGTTGTGAGAAATCTTGCTCCATCTGGTATAGAGCCTCAGAAATACAGACAGAATACATTTGCTTCTCACTTTCTGTTGCTTTATCACTGAAGTGCTAAATGGAGCCTGTAAATATATATATATGCATTGAACCTAGTGGAGCATAAATAATACTTCCGCAGCTGACTCAGTGGCACCCAGTGATCAGTGCCATCCAAACAGCTAATATGTTTATTAATCTATCATGTACATCACTCAAAGACTTACCAGACTGCCCACCTGGCAACTTGCATGGCAAGAGGAGTGAGGGCAAAATTTTAAGTAAATGAAGTCCAGTTAGTCCTCCAGAAAGTACTAGTGTATTTTTCCATAACACATTCACATATTAACTTAATGAAACAAACTGTTTAGAACTACAGGCCTCCTTCCACTTCCAGCAGACCCCTCCTTGAGTTGGTGCTTAGGAAGAGGTACCGTAGAACGTGTATTGCTCTATATCTGCTGCAATTTCTGCTTTTTTAGGCAATTTCACCTTATCTGGTGTTGGATAGACTGAGATCCGGACCTTGACTTGTAAAGGGAAGCTAGAGTACATCTTCATTAGGGAACACCTGTTTCCTTTTCACAGTCTGACCTACCTGAAACCCAGTAGCTGAGCACTTGGAATATTGCATCCTTTGTCCTGGGTTTTTAGCTACCTTGAGGTAGCAGTGAAGGGCATGTTATGAAACCAAATTCAGTGAAATCTAGATTGTTTTGGCCTGGAAAACGCATCTTACTATGAAAGACTTTAATTTTTTTTTCCCCCCCAAGAAGTTTACAGAAAGATAAATACCCTGAACAGGAGAACAAAAAAAAAATCAATACATAAGGCATTTACATTAACACAATATCATTACCACCACTGGGGAAAAATATAGGCCATAAGGGCTCTTCACAGATGATGATTTAGCAACTTATTTAGTATACTGCAGACATTATCACATTCTAATCACTAACCAGGACCCATGAGACAAGAATGTTTCATCCACTACAACCTCGGGGGTATTCCAGGGATGAAATTCAGGTGAAATTTAACAAACTCAGAACTGAGCCCCACAGGAGACAATCAGGAATTTACATTTGCACTTTTGTTTCTAATTGTTTCTGGTTTCAACAGTATTACTCAAGTAATTGTCTTCATTTTTAAATATGTCCCTGTTCTCTTATCAGTATTGAACTTTGGTATAGCAGTCTAGGTTTGCATAGCAACACCTGTTTGTCAAAGGTGGGGCTATAATTGAGTTGATAGGCCCAGGGGTGTACGCATTTGCTTTTAGACTGTGGGAAAGGTTTTTGTGAAAGTGTAATGTATTGGTCAGACTTTGCAGCCAACAGGTAAATTATTGTAGAAGGAAAAACTGTAAGAAAAAAAAAATAGTTGAGGTGAAGACAGGCCTGTACACGTATAGTGGGAACAGACCTCCTTGAACTTCGGGAAAGATCAGCTCTAGTTACAGATTTCACAGCCCCAACCCATCTTGTGATTTCACACTTTGTTATCGTTAATTCTTCTCCTGTGGAATACACACTTTCATTTCTCCTCCTTCCCTGCACGTGAGATCAGATGGTTGCCACTACACTGTGTGCATTTCATACAGCTTTGTGTACATTTCAGATGTGGCTGGCTGGCTGTACAGCTCAGGCAAAGGTTTTAGCAGGAATGCAGTATTGGTCTTAGTGGTAGCAGAGCATTGCTCTGTCAAGTTATGGTGTCCTTCCTCCAGCAGCGTCCCAGAGCTTTTGAAGAAGATGCAGCTTTCCTGGCACTGTTGCTATAGCCCCATTGCATGAATATGTAAACCTTCATTCATGCAATACTTCAGGTTAGATAAATAGACTTTCCTAGCCCTCACGGGCAGTTTATTCCCTAAACCCAAAATTCTTTATACTTATATTAGTTTACATACCTAACACTTACTTATTTATAGACATTGATTAATCCCATTCAAATCTAGTATGTGGTGCTACAAGCGTACATGGTTCTCAGAAGGCAAAGGGCAAGATATTTAAAAGCACTGAGGCTTGCATGGAGACCAGCCCAGGACCCATGTGGGCAGGGCATGCTTGGCCAGGCAGATGGGATGGGGGTGTGGGTAGGTGGGAAGTAGCATCCACCTGCTCACGGAGCAGGACAGGCAAGCTGGGCATGGGATTGCATAGTGTGGATAGCACAGGGCTTGGGTCAAGGGCAGAGTGGGGAGCAGATCATGGGTGTGTCCTGAGCTACACCCACACTGTTACCACCCTGTGACCCCAGCCCTGACAACCCATCCAGCTCCTGGATGGTGTTCCTTACCCACTTGTGGCCGTATCCTATCCTGCCCACGGGGGTCCAGTGCCCTCAGTGGTGGGTACAGGGTGGATGGCTTGGGGCTGGGTAGGACCAGTAAGCTTGCAGCAGCTCACCGAAACTGCTTAAGTGGCCCTCCAGCCCAGATAACTGCTCAGCCCTGCAATAGCAGTATAACCTCTGCTGTAGGTTCAGTTACTCCAATACAAGATCATCTATATCTGCCTTTATATTTTGCTTTGCCAAAATAAGCTCTACTTAGATCAGTAGTTTGATGTATTACTGCTGTAACAGTGCCTAATCTAAAAGCACTTTGCCAGTTTGACTATGCCAGAAAACTGTCAGTGAAACTTTTAAATGTAGCCAGGACCTGGGGAGCACATGAACTTTCAGTTGGACTAATGTGGGTGCTTTTGGAAACCTCACTTTGAGGTTTTCTTGCAAGGGGCTGATGAACATCGCTCCTGTGGAAGTCTGTGGGTATATAGCACTGTTCAGGATCAGACCACTGGGCATTTGTTCACAGGTGCATCTGTTATGGCTGATTGGGAGGAGAACTAGGGCTTCACAAAGTCTGTGGGAGTAGGTGGGTTTTCTCCTACAGAATGTGTTCTCGCATTTACTGCATGACTAAAAACTTGTAAAACGGCAGAAGCAAAACAAAGGCAACATTTCAAAATGCTAAACAAGGGATGGGTGTGAGAGGAGGAGGGAAAGGAATTTGGAAAGGCAAGAAATTAAAAAAAAATGCTTGAGTGAACATCATCAGCATTATTTTTTAAAAACAGGGAAACATGGGAATGCCTGTGGGGAATTTGGCATTGGAACTGAGGGCTGCAACTTTCTAGTAGAGAGAGGTGATGGCCGTGAGAAGACTGCTGCTGAAGGAAAGCTGATACACCATATCTAATACTATCCATGATCATTGGGCTTTGAGAAATGCTCTTTCTTCCATGTTTATTGTTATTCACTTATAGAATAATAGAAAATGAGGGAGAGTTAGAAGGGAGCTCAGGAGGTCATGTAGTCCAGTGCTTCTCAAACTTTTTTGTTCTGGGACCCATTTGCCAAAATTGATGGCTTGTCTCAACCCATACCCCCCTGGCCCTGCCAGCGCCTGACCCAAAGTCCCCTGTTGGTGCCCCTTACCCCCAAGCCACAGTCCCCTGGCTCTGCTGGTGCCCCTCACCCGCAAGTTACCCTGCCAGCCCTCCCAGACCATGCTGGTGTCCCTCACTCCCAATCCGCAGTCCCCTGCTTCTCCCCCAGCCCTGCCAGATGGGGCCTCCAGCTGCTCCCATCCTGCTTGGGCCAGTGTGAGCAGTGAGTGTGGGTCCCTGTGTGTATGGGCACCAGCCCTGTGCCACCTGCCCCAGCACGCAGCTGCCCACTGTGAAGAACTGCCCCCACTGAAGGGCCAGGTGCCTTCTCCTCACTACTCCCCTTGCCCAGCCTCTGCCCAGTGTCTGGCCTCTGTCCTCAGCACAGACACAGACAGACACACCCTGTCCAGACAGTCCCCTAGACTTTCATCTTCTGCTCCCCAAAGGCTTCCCTGCGTCCAGCGGCTGGGGCTGCTCCCATGCCCTGGCATTGCCTGTATGCTGGCTATGTGCAGTTGTGCACACAGATGCATGTATGCCTGCCTCCAAAAGTAGTGCTTGCAGGCTGGAATGCTGCCAGCCTGCAAGGGGAATCCCATGCTTTTGCAGGTTTTTCTGGGACTTCCTTGTAACCCTTTCAAATATTCTTGTGATCCACTTTTGGGTCGCGACTCACCAGTTGAGAAACACTGATCTAGTCCCACCCCTTGCTCAAAGCAGGACCATCCCCAACTAGATCATCCCAGCCAGGGTCTTTATCAAGCCGGGCCTCAAACACCTCCAATGATGTAGATCCTACCACCTCTCTGGGTGACCTGTTCCAGTGCTTCACCACTCCTAATGAGAGAATTTTTCCTAATATCCAATCTCAACTCCCCTTCCTGCAACTTGAGACCATTCCTCCTTGTTCTGTCACTTATATTCTGGCAGTGTCCAGAGGCTCCAAACCAGGCAACAAGACACCCCTGGCTTGATGTGAAAAATAGGAAGTGCTTCTGTTGCACTTCAGGTGCATACGCTATGGAGAACAATTAGTCTCTCAGTATATAAGCAGGCAGCTGGGAGAAGGGACCTCCCATTGCAAAATGCAGAGGAGACCTTCAAGGAAAGGAATGAATAGACGGAATGGAGAGGGTTTGTTGCTTCAGGGGTGTTTCTGCCAGGGATTTCAATGTGGCTTGGTGCTTCTGGGGTGTTTTTACAAGGGGTTTCACTCGCCCCCAGCCCTGGTAAGCCTGTATGTGGAAGGCCCAGTGCTAAACACTGAAGGAGTGGTGATTGTAGCCATGTTGGTGTAAGCACTAGGAGTGCCAACTCTGTTTGAATCTATTCTGGGAGGTTTTTGGAATGTCCAACTGCTTGCAACACACAACGTGAACATGCCCATGTACTTGTGTATAATGGTTATGGATTATGGTGCATAGACTTTGTCAGGAAGGCAAATGCACATGACTATTACATTTTAAATTGCTTCTCAGCCTCTTGAAGGCTCAGATCAAATGTAATCTATGCTTATGTGGCAAGGGAAACACCGTGACCATGAAGGCAGTCTTCCTAGCCACACTGGGGAAGACTGCTTTCCTGGCACGGGGATAGTACCTGCTAAGATAATAACCTCCCGCTTAGCTGCTGGACTTTATGGAAAGGGGAGACTTCTCCTTGGCTTGCCCCAGGGGCCTTATGGTTGAGGGCAAGCAAAACATGGGGCATCCAAACCGCAAGCCTCTGGGCGTGGGGCTGCAGGTAGGATACCTGCCAAAGGTTTTGGGAACATCTGAAGCCCCAGATGGGGGCGGGAGGATGTTTGGTGGTAGTAGGGCCACTTATGGTTCTGGACTGACTCCTGGATTTGGAATTTGTTTTGGCTCATTTGGTTTGGAATACGGAAAATTAAAAAATATATATTTTAAATCATGAATAACCTGTGCCCCCAGAGGCTGGGGTGGGGCACGGTGACTGCTTGCAGGTGATGGTGGCCAGTGGGGAGCTCCTACAGGTGGTTGCAGTCATGTTGGTGGTGGTGAGGGTGGAGGGTGAGTGCTGACTGGCAGTCAGTGACCACCCACAGATGTAATGGGGGGGAGGGAGAGGGTGGTGAGTGGGGACCCCTGCAGGCACTGCTGGCAGTGGGGGAGGGGAGGGATGGTGAGGGGCAACTGCCCATAGGTGCCGCCAGCATTGTTGGCGGTGCTTGTTTCAGGGGGTGCACCCCCTACGCATTGCCAATGTTGTAAAACTTCCTGGCCTATTGTATAAACCAGATGCAACATATATTTATTTTAACAAATTGCCTTATCATTTCTCTCCCGGATGCTTCTTACCAGCCTCCTGGAGATGGATCTCCAGTCCTGGAGGCCTGGCCACCCTAGTAAGGGCACAGGCATGGAGGAGGTTCTCGGGGTTGATGCGGGATCCTTTATTAGCCCGACTAGCCGGCTGCTCGGGGCACCAAGGGCTTGTGCGAGGCGGGAGAAGCGCTCTGCTCTCCGGGCCGGAGTAACCCGAGCCCTGGCGGTGACATGAGGCGCTTAACAAAGAGCTGTAATTCCAGCAGCCCGGGGCGGGCGGCGGCGGCGGCGGCTCCCCCCGGCCCTCGGCAGCGCCCCGCTCCCGCCTGCCTGGCGCGCCCAGCCCGAGGGCGGGAAGGGAAGGGAAGGGCCGGGCCTCTGGGCGGCTCCCCGCCCTCCCGTGGTGCAGCCGCCGCTCCCGGCCGCCCCGCGCCTATGCTAATGCCGTGACATCAGGAGGCGAGGCCCTGCAGGCAGTGGCTGCAGCGCGTGCTGCCAGCCCGGGGGTGTGCGCGGGGCTCCACGCTGCCTCCTTGCAGCCCGGGCGCGGCGCTGGGTACAGGCGCAGGGGCAGGTGTGCGGGCCCGGCGGGGCTGGATGCCGCCCTCGTGGCTCGGCTTGTAGATGGAAGTGCAGAAAGCAGGCGGCATGCCCGGGCCGCTGTCTCCCGGCTACGCCGCGCAGGTGCCCTACAACTACAACCAGCTGGAAGGGAGGTTCAAGCAGCTGCAAGGTAAGAGGCTGGCGGGGTTGCTAAGCTGCGCGGCCTCCAAACACGCCGGCTGGGAGGGGAAAGGGTGCAGGGGCTGTGTGAAGTGGGACTACTGCCTGCTCTGGTCTTGCACATCGCAGGCCAGAAAGGATTCCCTCCCCCCCGGCTGTAGAACAATAGGAAGATCGGGGGGAGGGGAGTGGGCTTTTGTTGTTGCTTTGTTTGAAGCCCCCCCTCCCCCTTGCAAATTACAGCTGGGAACCTATGGGGTTTTAACCTGGAGAAGTGCCTTCCCGTTCCTCCTCACAGGGCCTCGTGGGGAGAGGTGTAACCTGTCATTTTCCAATCCCGAAAGTCCCTTCCAAGGTGTGGGGGGTGGCAAATCTGTGGGAGCTGTGTTAGGAGAAAACACCTACTGGGACCTTTCTGTTGTTTGCAGTGTGTCTCTGATAGCACTTGGGGGTTGGGAGCGTGTCTTTTCATGTTGATTTAATTCTTTGTGTGAAAACAGGAAACAGGCATTTGTTTTTAGAAGTAGTCTGTTTGTCACAGGGAACAGGCCTTTATATTTTGAGCACAAATCAAGGGTATCACCAGTGTAGTAGAAGAGAAGCAGGCTTGTATTTCTCTCTCCCTCTCTCATGGCATAGAGCTAGGCGCTGTGTGTAAAGCATGGTTCAGGAATGAATGAACCATGCAGACTCTTTGGTCTGAAAATCGAAAGGGATTCACCACTCAAACCTCTTCCTTTTGCAAATCCATGCAATTTCAGTAAATGATCCCTGAGCTGCCTAAGTGCACTGAAGTTCAGCTTTGCTGTACACGTTTCTTAGTTTAATTTGTGCCACAAGTGTGGTCTCGTGGTTCCTGTCAGAGGGGGAAGAGCCTTGGCTGAGAGGGGGAATGTTTGTATTTGTTGGGATAAAGGGCAAGGGTGAGAGGGGAAAGCACATTCTTTCATTCATCAAGTTTGTTTATCTAGTAAACTGGCTCACAGTAATGACTGGGCTCTGGATCCAAAGAGATAAAGTGACAACATTTTAAACGCTAGTAACTAGACATTCCTTTAGCAGGGCCGGAAAAATCCAGGCTCCAAGTTTACAAGGAAGGGAATACCTTAAAACCTTTAGTTGAGGCATCTGTCAGATCTGCAATAGTTACTTTCAGAAGAACAAGGTGAAGTTGTGATGTGGGGGTGATGGGGAAATAAATGTTGGTTCATTTCTCTTCCCGTGGATTAGCTAGAAGTCTAACAATGCAGATTTTATCGCTGTCAGTTTGGCCAGTTGAGGAATCCATGATCAGTTTGTTTACATCAGGTTGAAGCAGATTGCAGCAGTCAGCCTGGAAAGTGCATTTTCCCCTGGAAGGAGTGCATTGTGTGTGTTGACTTTAGAATACAATTCACTGTCACAAGGCTCCTTGAGTGTGCTGCAATTTCCTCCAAAGAATGAACAGATAAAAACCAAGGAATTTGTTAGTAAGTGGAGGAAGGGGCTTGGCAGCAGATGCTCATAACAAAGGCTGTTTATTCACAATGCTGGGGGGGATTTGATTTGATAAATAGTGCTGACCATCTTGTGGGGTGGGGTGTAAGCACAGGAAATGTCTTGTATTATGCACTAAATACTGCATAAAGTTCCAGGCAGCAACACCCAGTGCCATGTGATGTGAAGGGGTGGTTTGGCTGGGCTGACACAATGGGGTTAATGCCTCACATTGAGAAACATTCTGAAAGTTCACTTGGCGACTGGTTTAAAATGTTAAAGTGATTCTTACCCTCCAAAGTGTCTCAAAATAATATACTTTTTGGTCAAAGTGATGTGTGCTGGTAGCTGCTTAGTGTGGAAATGGAAGTTCAGGACTGCCTGTAATGAGCCCAATAATGACAGTTTTTGTAATTTTACGCTTTCATGATGTTTGCCCTTTCCCATTACAGAATGCTCAAAAGCAAATAATAATGACCATGGCCGTACCTTGCTAATCTTGCAGTCGCAAGAGAGAAGTATCACTCAAATCTTATTGCTCTTCTTGTTTTGGGTGTTCCCTCTGCTATGCTATGGGTTACCAAATAGATAACAGAAGTGATACTTCTCTTGAGATGCATCTGCTCACATAACAGAGACAGAACAGAATAACTTAACTTCCTTTGACCTTCCTCTGATCCAGAACCATGCCGCTGTTTTCCATGATCTAGAAGGTTTCCATTTTTGGGTGTCCACATCCAGTTTTGCTAGATGCCATTCAGTTCTGAAGAATTGTGTCGCATCCCCTGTAAGAGGTACTCAAAATGTAGAGCAAGTGCCCAGGCTCTGTGTTTACCTACCAAGATGTGGGTAAATTCAGTGATGAGGATGACTGTGTTTTGATCTTGCCTCATGGAAAGTAGAGGAGGCCGTGGTGATGGAACTGGAGAAGAGCAAAAGAGCAAGGTGGCAACCTGAGCCTGCCCCTAAGATGAGTACTGATTCAAACCCCAAATGATGACTACATGCCCTTCTAATCAGCTATTTAAAATGTAAACAAGCGTCTCAATGGTAAGCTCAAAGCAATTCTACTGATAAACTTGACTATGAGGCTGAGAGATTTTTAGATGCTTCTCATTGTGTTTCAAGGTTGTTTAGATGATTAGATGCCATATCTGTAGATAACAAGGGTACATTCAATCTGTGGTAACATCCCACCCAAGAAGCTCTTCTACCTCTCATGAAGAAGTTGTTATGGGATGCTGATGGTTGTGAGGTGAGGGCACTTAACCCTATCCATGCTTGTGAATAGAGTCCTCAGGCAGCAGAGGCATAAGGAAAGAAACTATGTCAAACTGGCACTAATAGTACAAGTAGCATTAAAATGCAGATGCACATTAAGAAAACTGAAAGTGGGAAAGTTTGGTCATCATCTGTAGACTCAGAAAACTTTGTTCTTCAAGGTCATCATCACTCATCAGCCTGCCATTGGGAATAGCAGTGCATGTTTAGAGACTGAAGAAGTTTGTTGCTCAAGTTCCTTACTACTTTTTTTTTTTTTTAAGTGTCTGTAAGGGTCAGTTTGTAAGTGAGAAATAATATCACTAGTTTTGCTAGTCTTAAATATGGTGGATCTGTTCTTTATGGTCAGTTATGCATTAAATGGGAACCCTAAGGTAGTGAAAGAACTGACCACAAACGAAGACAGGCCTCAGGCAGGGTCCTGCAGGAAACGTATTCCTATTTAACCCAATTAAGGTATTGCAGTTCATATAAGAAATTGGTTGAGAGGCAAATAAAAATGTGCTATTACTAGTAAAGGAGCTTATTGTCTTTCTTGTTCTAACCTTGTGGGATTCATTGATATGCTTGATGGGAGTGTGGAAGATGGACAGTAGTCGGGGTGTAGAAGATAGATAGTAGTCAGGGTAGATTCACACCTCTAGGGTGCTTATACACATGCAGTGAGGCTGCTTCAACATGCTGTTAAAGCGTGTCGGAGCAGCTTTGATTAATCGACAGATTTTCTCTCTTTTATACTTCATCATCAGACTGTCAAGTTAGGGGCTTCATTTTTACTTGTATATTTTTCAGGGGCTTTCAGAAACAGCTTAGTTTCCAAGATACCAGGCTTGACCTAACACCCACAAGGCAGCCTCCCCTCACTCTTTATGGACTTCAAAGGAATTGAGCTCAGTCCTTATCTCTGCTTTATAGTTAAGTGGTTGTGCTCAAATGTCCTCTAGGACAGTGGTTCTTAACTTTTTTTTGTACCAAGACCTATTTGTAAATATCAATGGACAATCCCCACCCATTGCCCCTTACTCCCTCCAAGCTGGAACTCTTGCAGCCAGTTTCCCATCTTTTTGTCCTTTTACAGAGAATCTGTTTTTAAAAGTTTGATCCATTTTTAAAGTTTGCTTGCGACTGTTTCATATATTCTTGTGACCCACAAGTTGAGAAACACTGCTCTAGGATGAGAGTTTCCGAAGCCTCGAGGTGGAATATGATGGTTTCCTCTTTACACTCAGTCTTTCAATACCAGTTCTGTAGGGAGGATGACCAAGAATCAGACCAACAGAGGAGCTTTATTTTGGATTTAACTTATAACTTTTTGTAAGGATTTATTTTAATAGGGAAGGAGTTTGAGTGAGTGAATGTGTTTAGTGAGCAGGAGTACAAGTGAAATATGGTAGTAACGTATCAGTTGAGTTGCTCACAGTAAGCATCGTATTAAGAGGGAACCTGATGAAGCAGCTCTACCAAAGCTAAAAAATGAAAATGATCTTCTGATTGTGATGCATGTTCTCTGCAGCAAGCCTTGCCTCGAGACCAAAGCCCCTCAGCCCTACTTAGGTGTGCACCAGCCTAGATTAGACAGGTTTGGCATCTGGGATTTGAGTTTGGCAGGGGAAAAAAGCAAATGCAGTTCTCCATCTTTAAGTAATTGAAGGAAATTGTCTTTGATGGTGTGGTTACGCATTATATTCAGATGTGAACCCAGCCAAGCTATGAGGCTGCACACAGCACTGCTGTCAGGAATCCTCACCCCCCCCCCCCCCCCCCCCCCCCCCCCCCCCCCCCCCCCATGGCCCTTTATGTCTAAGAAGTTCAATAGATGAGATGCACTGGCCTCATTCCTCCAGTCTTCCATGAACATAGGTGGGGAATCCCTGTGGAAACTGCACTTGTGAGAGTTGTGGAGGGCAGTTTGACCTGGCACAATGGAATCCCTGCATTTGTCTACGGCCAGGACCCACTGGGGAGTTAAGAGTCTGCTCAGGGTTTGCCCTCTTAGAATTTGGTAGAGAGAGATGTTTTTGTTGGTGCAGAGCTTCAGTTCTGGAGAATTTCATGATCTGCATAGCTATAGCCAGTGATTAGTAATGGACACCCTATTTTAACTTAGCTACTAGCTTTCCTTGTTATGCTAATTGCTACTAGAAGTGAGGCAAAGGAAGTTAAATTTAATTTCAGATAAAATGTCACTCAATTTTACATTTTTCCCCCCTTTTCTTTTTTTTTTTACTTCGAACCAATTTGAATTGCAAATCTATTCATGTTCTTTAGGTCAAACTCTGCCTGGTACTCAGCCCTTTGCAGCCCCTTTACTCCTAATATATGCTGGGGACAGGCTAACACAAGTTATACCACTAAAGGAAAGGAAATGTTTGCTAATTCATTGAATTTTCCTTAATGATATGTTTGGGGTATTTATTTCTATGAAGATTTTGATTCTGTTCCTTCTGTTAAAAATAGTTCTGCAAAGCACATTCAGATCCTAGGCTTGTTTTTATATTGCTGTTTTGGAAGGCTAAGAAGATGGCAATTGAATATTCTTGAAAGCATCCTGTGTTTAGATATTCATTGAAAATATGTCTATGTATGCAACTGTTAAAAGAAAAGGCTTTAAAAACACTCAACTAAGTGACAGGATTATCTAATTTGGGGATTTAAGTCAGAGGAAATGACGTGCTCTGGGTTGTAATTAGGGCATCCAACTTCTCCATTAAAACTGACTTTAAAGCAAAGCACCTGCTGGGGCTTGTGTTTAGTCCCTGTCTGTTCCTAAAATTAACTGGCCAAATTTAAGCCAATTTTGCATCCTTGTGTCTCCTCTTGTCAGTTCTTTGCAGAGTTGTGATGAAAACTTGAGGCAGAGAAGCACAGTGGTACAAAGTAGATTAAAACTTCCTTACAGTTTAGGCTTTTTTCCAGAAAAGTGCAGTTGCCATATTCAGATTATACCATAGTATTTACATAATACCCTGGAAGTCTTTACCTGAAATACTGTAGCAAGGTATCTAGATTCTGGGGCACTACATTATGTCAGACTGGAGCTGGCATGGCAGCTTCATATACATTAAGAAGGGGAAGCTTTTATTTAATTTAATATGAAAATAAATATTTGGCTAGGAACTACCTCTTGTGTTGATTTGATATTAAATGTAAATGGCTCTGCCTGCACAGGTTTCAGTGCTGCAGGATTTTGTAGTGTGTGTACATAACTTCATCAAACAGGTAATCAAGAGAAAGCTGGGTAGGTGGTACTTTTGGTTCTTGGAACCTATGCAGATGTGGGAGGCAGTTTAAAAATGTAATACAAGCATGTTAGAGGGATGTTTCTGCAGGGAAATAGCCTAAATCAGGGGTGTTAAAGAGATGACTCATGGGCCAGATCCTTCCCATGGAGCCTTATCATCTAGCCTGTGGTGCTGCCCATGGGTCTCATACCAGATTACACACTGCGCGTGACATGCTTTGAACTGGCAGTGTGCACGAGCCCAGCTTTTGTGTGCTGCATATGGTATGAGAGACTGATGTGGGATGTGCACTGCATATGGAGTGCAGGGCTAATTGGGAGCGCTCCATGAAGCAGCCACACCAGACTGGCCCTGCACACTAGATTTGATGTGTGGGGCCCATCTGTGGGCCTCATCCTGATGAGTTTGATACCCCTGGCCTAAAATGCTAGCTAAAATTGTTAGATGCAAGAGTCAGTGTAGCATTGGGAGAACTTGGGAAACTTCACACCTGTCAGAGCTTCTGTTTCAGACTTCTCATAAAAGGCTCAGTTGGTTTTACATTTGCAATGTTTGCTTTTAACCATGTCGGCTTGAAACTGACTGATTTCATGCAGACTTGCACTAGCTTCAGAGTGAGCCCTTCGCATTTTTATATTGTGATATATATATACAGGCATACCTCGGAGATATTGCGGGTTCGGTTCCAGACCACCGCAATAAAGCGACTCGCACGAATTTTTTGGTTTCCCAGTGCATATAAAAGTTATGTTTACACTATACTGTAGTCTATTAAGTGTGCAATAGCATTATGTCTAAAAGAACAATGTACATACCTTAATTAAAAAAATACTTTATTGCTAAAAAATGTGAAGTGAGCAAATGCTGTTGGAAAAATGGTGCCGATAGACTTGCTCGAGGCAGGGTTGCCACAAACCTTCAATTTGTAAAAAAACGCAATATCTGCGAAGCGTAATAAAGTGAAGCGCAATAAAACGAGGTATGCCTGTATATATTTTGGCTAAATGTAGTAGAGGATCCAGAAGCAGACAAGCGGGGAAGCGGGTTTCTGTTTTAAATAGGTTTATCATCCTAGTCCTACTCCATCCGATTGCAGTTTTGCCACTGACTTGGAATGGAGAGACGCTTAGCCCTGTTAACCCGAAGTCAGGCAGAAGGCAGGGGGAAGAGTCTTTTGAGCAACCAACCCACTTTTTGCTTTAGTTTGCAGCTCCACCTGTTTGTCCCTTTCTTTTAAACCTTTCTTTCTGTAAGTCTGGTTGTATCTGAGGAAATAGGCAGCAAACAGCTCATGCCTCCGGTACCTTCAAGATTCTTTGAAGGGGTAGCAGGAAGTGTGAGGAGATAAGCAGATAAGGGGAGGCTCAGGCTCCAGGTGTGAGGAAATAAGCAAATAAGGACAGGCATAGGCTCTCCATGGCCTCTCTGCAAGGAGATAAGTACTGTAATAAACATTAGTTCTTGGAATGGCATGCTGCTCAATTCACAAAAGTTATGGTGGGGGGGTCTTGAGTATAAAAAAAGTTGAGAACCATTGCTCTAAGGTGATACCCTGCCCTGCTTTCTGACTGACTTGGAGTGAGCTCCTGACAGACTGTATCCAGTTGGAGGTCATCGTAAAGAGCCAACGCAAGAAGCGTTTTCTTAACTAATTTCTGTCTTAAATCTGTGTGGTCCTCACTAACTTCTTTTTTTTTTTTCCTTTCTTCCTTCAGCTTTTCTTTTGCCTTTTAAATGTATGCCGTGAACGTAATTGGAATCAGCATAAACTGAAAACCTTAGAAGGGGTGAGAGGAGAAGAAATTACAGATTTGCAGCATAGCTCACTTTAACTGTTTGCTGTGCTCACCTGCCATTCTGTCTGTTAGAGCAGCACATCATATTGTGTTTAATAAAATGTATTGGAAATAGAGCTGAAAGTATGAAGAAGCGGAACCTTTTTTCTTGATGCTGATTGGAGCCAACTCAGTGAAAGGCTATTTAATTACTACCATCTCTTCAGGCTTTTTTTTGTTCCTGTTCAAGTTGATGTGAAAGTATCAAATATCAGTTATTCAGTGTCAGTGTATGGGAATGACCTGTTTTTCCCCACATGAAAAATGAGCGATCTCCGCATTGAATAAACAGCATTAAGAAAGTTATTAAGCAAAGTAGTAGGAACTGGTTTCTCTTAAGTTGTAGAAGCAGGAGGAAAGAAAAGAACTGGGTAAGAGGGTGGACCAGAAGCCGCTTTGTACTTCAGATACAGTGGAGTCAGAATTTAACTTGTGTGGCTCCCACACAAGGTAGCGCTTCTTGTTTTAGTGTCATCCTTCAATCTGACTGATTTACTGTCTTCAGAGGTTACTAAATGGGTGTATGGATGAAAAGGTAGTCTCCTATATACATTTTTTTGTTAGCACTGTCAAAGTTGGGCTAAAGGTCATTAATGGAAAGAATTAGAAATCTGTGGATTACACCACATTACTGCTAACCCTTTATTGTTATACAGTTCTGGATTTGTTATGTCAAGACCAAAACAGGAAAAGTGAATACAAAAGTCCAGAGGACACACTGTGCTCCATCCACTGGCATGAGTGCAAGTAGTTTGAAGTGCCTTTCTGTTCTCCCCAGTTTAAATGGATTGTTGACCATATGGTGGGGGGGGGGAGAGAGGGAGATGATGAGAATGTAGTTAGCCTGAGTGTCCAATATGATTTCTTTCTCCTTATGCCCTTTTGCTTCCCAGAATACATACTTAGTGTAGATGAAAATGGCCCATCTGAACAATCAAAAATGTCCAGTGCTTGTTGAAGATGTTCATAGCAGAAGTCTGTTTCTTTCAGACGAGGGAACACAAGATGGATGAGGATCAGTCATGCTTGTGACTTTTGATGTAGAATCTAAGGTCATAATGGCAGAGAGAATCTATATTAAAACAAAGGACCTCGTACAGTTGCTGCTGGAACTAGGCTATCTTGAGCTGAGAGTGTCCTTTGTGAAGGAAAACTACTGTAGCCAAACTAATATTAACCAGTTTCCCTAGATATGCTGAATGCCCCACTGTGTTTCCTTTAGAAAAAAATTGATGTAAAAGGACCTACAGTGTTCAAGAGGAACAGTACATTTAAACAGGCATATAGTAAATCACAGCACAGTCTAGAGGCTGCATTTGTGTGGTGGTGTTTTTTTAAAGGTCCTGTGAAAGATTTGGCATTACTGAGTTGCCTTTTAATCCTGAAATAATGTAACTGGAAATCTAGATAACTTAATGTCCTCTCAGTTTTTGTTTTCATAAAAATAAGAGCAGGAGATCATTACAGAGCACACACTTGGCTGATAATAAAGTCTTCTGTGTGTTAGGTAATTGTTCTTTAGTAAAATGTATTTTACTCCCAATAACGGTACAGAATTATGTATTATCCATATGTGTGGGCTCAAGCATATAGTCTATCCTAAACATGATCTGTGAATTGCTAATTAGGCACATGCCTTTTCATCTGCAAACATGAGATATCTAATTCCGTTTTGTTTCATAAGTATGTTGTTAATAGTCCCCAAACCAGAAAGTCCACCAACATCTTCCTCTGGGAGTTGTATCTCAGACATGTGTGCATGTAAAAATTATAGGGCAGAGGTTTCTAATGAATTCTGCTTTTAATGGAAAGCCAAAGGACTCTTACTTACTGTCTGTTGTTAAAAGCAGTAGACAGATGTTCATCTCAGAAGAGGATTACGTAACTTGGAAACGCTGTAGAAATGCATTGCAAATGGCTGCAAGGTGCAGAGGTTACAGTACATGCTTTAACATTGCATGCTAATCGTAAACAACGGAGATTCTTTTTCATACTGTGGCTTGATGTAAATTCAGCGTTGCTGTGCTACATGGCATTTATGAGTTTTCCCGCAGATCATCTGACAAATAGAAATGAAATCACAGCAACGCAGATTTGTTGCAAGAAAATGTTTTGGTTTCCAAAAGATTTTTGAGGTAGGTTAAGGCCTAACATGATTGTGAAGAGGTGTTTGGAGTCGGTTGATGCCCTCAGAGTAAGCTTCTTGGGTGATGCATGTTTGGGATTGCTCCATTGCAGCTAATGGAGCTACATCATTGTACAAAGCTGAGGATCTGCACCATTGAGCATTCTCTCTGCACTGTAGGCTCACTCCTTTGTTTTTCTCACAGTTCTGCTGCTTTTGGGTTGCAGCTTCTCTGCACTGATATCACGTGTTGGGTTTTCCCCTTGAAATATGACAGATTTCTTTGGGTCTTTCTATTCTGATAACATTACTGAGTTTTGTGTATGATTTGAACATGACTAAAGTCTCACAAATAAGGAAAGTAAAAATATATCCAGGTTTCCTAGGTGTTGCCAAAAAAACTGAAGTCAATTTACTTGCAGTTAGCTAACTCTGCCCTTGGTTGGGAGAGTAATTTATTTTGCACATCCGTGAATATCTTTTCATAACAATGGTAATTGGGAGGGAAGCAGAAGTATCCCGTTAATACCGAAGCCATTCTTTTTGGGGTGTGTGCATCTTTTACTTTTTTTTCAGATTGTACTGTAGCTGCGGATGTGAGAGCAGTTTAGCATGAGTAAAGCTCATTATGCTATAGCAATTAAACCAATCGTGCATAAATAGAGGAGGTGCTTCAAGAATTTCAGACATTTGTTTTATGTTGAATTTTGGACAGTTAGAGCTGCCAGAGAGATTTGCTTCTGTGATCGGTAATTACAGTTAACCTGTCTCTAGTTTTTTGAGAAGAACAAAGTTCCTCTTGAGCATGAATATATGCTCCAGATAAGTACACAGGTGAAGTTACATGAGCCAGGAGCTTAGTGGTTATGAGAGGGGAGCATATCTGCTTTTTGTATGTTGTACAGGTGAGCTCCGTGTGCCAGTATTGAGTGGAATGAGGGGCCAGGGGATCTGCTTAAATGGATCCAGTGGCTTGAAGAACAGGCACTGATGACATGAGCGGACTGAAGCTATATTCCAGTTATGTCTGCGTGGATTAAGTTTTGCCCCTTCTGGGATTAGTTTACTCCCATCAACCACCATGTGCTTCACTTAGTCTTTTTTGTACCCAGTGTAACCTGTTCTTTATCCATGTTGCCTTATCCAGTAAGAGGAGGCTGAGTTTGGCTTATAACGTAAGGAAGCAGTTGTGCAATAGGGAAGTTGAACAGTTCCGTAGTTGTTACCCAGGTAACCTTTTCACCTACTGTCATTTTTACAGGTGCGGTAATAATCCAGTAGTCTCTAATACCTGATTATGTTCTAATTGCATCTGAGCGTGGCTGTTCATAGCTTTTGCTTAAGTTACTATTATAAGAATGCATATAGTGAGACAGGATGTGAAATGGAAAGTGTGGCACATTTCTCCCTTCAGTACTAAGCTGCAACTGATTTAACTCTCTCTTTCCTTCTACGTTTTCTGGGAGTGGTGCCTCTGCTGGGAATTTTATACAGTTTTTAGGATAGAAATAGTTATGTTCTGTCTGTAACTAGACTATAAAAACAGCATTGCCTACAGAAATTTGGCACAAGCCCTTTCTGTCTGAGAAAATTAAAGATATTCGCAAAAGAGTATAGATAGTGCTGTAATAAAAAATAAAGCATGGAACCCAGAGACCTTTTTATTAGGTCAGATTGTGTGGAACTGTCAAATTTGACAGAGATGTAAAAGTGTAAAGCCACCCAGAAATTAGCAGGTTAATCCCCTCATTGTTTAAATTTATTATTTTCTAAGTAATATGTGCTGCCGATGGTCCCAGAGTTCCCTTGCCAGGACCATTTGGCCCCTCTCTCTCCCTTCCTTGACCAGTCTCCTGCTCAACAGGGAGGAAGCACAGGGTATGGAGGGCACCCTCTCCGGACAGTCTGTGCTGGGCTTAGGACCCGAGGGGAAAATGTAAAGTGTTCCCGTACTGCAGAATCTGGGCTAAGGTGAGGAAAGCGACACTGCTGTGTGATCTTTGCAGTGCCCAGAGCAATGTGTTAGGCAAAAGGTTGCCTTTTATTATTGATCTCTCCTGAACTCCATAGATGTGGTGTGCCAGACTCTCAACATTTGTTAACAGAGGTATATATAACATATATTCTGTCTGTCTCTCACTTCTATATGTGTGTGCATGTGCACATATGAATTTAGTGCTAAAATGCCTCTTACCCTCCAAAGAACTTTTTCCATCTTGTCCCCATGATTTTACGTAAACAAACCTTCATTTTTGGTTTGTTCCTGTTGCTAGGTTTAAACTACATTTTCCCAGAAGCTGCTGTAGGTCATGCTGGACTACTTTTTTAAAGGGCAGGCAGAGAGCATTTTCACAAATCAGAACTGTGTAGGTGCTTGAGTTGGGTTTACACGAGTTCATACGTACATGCATAAGAAAATCCTTATTTAATAAGCATATGTCAGACATTAAGAATACAGAAGTTGGGTAGGTGTCCACAGAGCCCACACATGCCCTTTGAAAAGGCCTGGTTGTAAATACAGTTTTACAGCATGAAGTCTTCCATGCTGTCTGTGTGCATATCTACACATCTCTATTAAGCGCCTGATACTTCCAGGTAGTTGAGCACATTCCTGACTTTGGTCATTTCAGTGGCTCCAGTGAGTTCAGCGGGACTATTCACAAACTTGTTTAGAAGTGTGTCTTAGTACTGTGCTAAACTGGGGCCTAAAATGGGAAGGCCAGTATACATCAAATAAATGAATAGGGTTTTTTTGGTCTTAAATACCATTAATATCACTTTAATATTGATAGGTGATGACTCACTTCTTGCATTGATATTGATTAATAAAGCACTTTTGTTTGGAGAAGTCAAGATTGTTTGTCAAATATGTACTAAGTTATACGGTACACCTTTTTTATATTTCATGACATATGTTGATAACAAAATAAAGTATTAAGACTTAATTTGACAAAAAGAACATAAGTAGCTACTTAATGTGCATCATGGCTAAGGTGATATTGCTGAAATGACCATAACTTCTAGAATTTTTAGAGTTTTTGAGCACTTTACTCTCTTAAATGTTGGCTCTTAATTTCCTTGTTTTATTTAAGACAAAAGGAAATGGAAAAGAAACCTGAAGTTATGTGGAAAGTTGACAGCTCTAGTTTTTATGGCAATCAGGGCTTGTGGGCAGAGGTGATATCTTCTATTAGACCAACAAGATTTTTGCAAAAAAATTTCTTTAATTGCAAGCTTTGGGGCACAGACACCTTTCATCAGGTAGAGAGTAGAAAATCCTTAATCTGATTCACTTAAAAGGGTTAGAGAAGGTACGTGTGAGAAATGGTCTGTTCTTAATCCAAAACAAAGCACTACCTCAGTTTCCTTCAAACTTGCCTTGCCTTTTAAGTCTGTGAGATTGAGAGAACAAGTCAAAGATGAACTTTCTAGTTTATGGCCGCTTCTACAATTTAGGAATGAGTTCATCTGAGCAGGAAATTACTGTATCTTTTACTGGATTTATGGGTTTGTTTGTTTTTTCTCACTCTTACAAAACTCAAAAGGTTGAAGTGAATTTGCTTAAACTTCTCCATTCTACCAACACAAATAAGTAAATCATCTTTGGGCTGGAACAGAGCAAGGGAATTTTTTTATATGCTGAACCAAAAATTCTGAGGTGAAAGATTAGAAGGAACAGCAGTTTCTAGAGAAATTTAAAAGAGCTGATACAACCAAAATGACGGGATTTATAAGCTTCAGTTTTGACCAACCATGTCACTTTTATGGGTGATTTTTCATTTCAAGTTCTGAGTGACTTACTGAAACATAACCAGCGTAAATTTTCCCCAATGGAATGTAATTTTTTTATGCAATTTTTTCTGGAGCATTTCTTAAATATGTAACTGGTAAATGGCTCTGTTCTGCAAACCTTAAGCAAGGAGAATATTTGGGACTTCAGTGGCAACTGTGCAGGCTTTCAGGGCTACACATAAAGAACAGAGAAGGTAGCTTTTCTTTTTAATGTTTCTTATTGGCAACCTGCTTCAAATCCCATTTAATGTCATTTACATTTTTAAATCTCTTTTTGAAAATGGCTTTATGACATGAATTGTCTAGAGTCTCCGGTTAGTAGAAGTAATTTTTGCTGTGGCCTACACAATTTTTATTACCATTATACTTTCTGCTTTCATCAAGGGACACCTTTTGAAACTCAGTTCAAAACAGTAGCGTGCTGATATTCATTGCTATTACTTGTCAGGTTACTGCTTTTTATTTTGCAGTCTTTCTGTGTATTGGTCTCTCTCATTATACCACATAGCCTATAATTATCAAATGTAAATTACTCGGTGGCTATGGAAACTAAATGAACTGAACAAATCGTGCAGTGAGATTATGAAATCTGCCCAAAAATTGGAAATATTATTAATTCCTAATTGACATGTTGGTTGCTTAAATATGTGTTTTTAATTTAAAATAGTGTAAAAAATAAATATATAATTTAATAGCTAACGATTATAAAAATAACATCTAACTTCCAGTTTTTATATTTCCAAATGTTTAAATGCATTCTTGATGGGTTTATTTATTGTATCAAGTGGTTTATTTATACATTTAGTCATTTATATTGGCCAAAACTGTAATGGCCACATTTTTCATTCTCAGAAGACTTACACTAGAGGAATTTTGGTGATTTAAGGCTTTTATGATTTAAGACATAGGATTAGATTTGAGCGCTAAGATTATAGTCCTAGGAGAGGCAGCGAAAAAGAAGCTTGCTGCCAAAATCAGCCTAGCACACAACACCAGACCTCTTTCATCTGAGCAGGGAGGGTGGCTGAGGAGTTTACACTGGCCAGGAAAAGATGGTACTACCAGGAGGGCCCAAGTGTGAACTTTTGCTTTCCCTGGCAGTGTATGAACTAAGGGAATGGGCACTGAAATCCATCATCCACATTTTAGCAGGTCATATTGGCCTATATTGAATCCTGACACCCCTACCAACTTGTCTGTACTTAACAGTGATCAGCTCTCTACACAGTAGACTAGTAGTTCTCAACCTTTTTTGTACCAAAACCCCTTTTTAAATATTGATGGCCAGTCCTGACCCAGTGCCCCTCACTCCTGACCTGCTGCCCCTTGTCCCCAGGTCCCAGCCCTACAATGTGTGGGAAGGGGAGGGGGGAAATAGGGACAATGATGTGGGGAGCCCTAAGAAACCCCTTGCAGGCTGGAACTCTGCCAGCCTGCAAGGGAAAAGCCCGATTTCCCACATTTTTCTCCTTTAAAAGAGAATCCATTTTTAAAAGTTTGTTCATGACCCTTTCATATATTCTTGTGACCCATTTTTGGGTTGCGATCCAGAGGTTGAGAAACACTGCAGTAGAGTACCTCTGAAACACCTTGACGTGCATCAGTATGGGCACATAGTTGAATTATAGAAGTATGCTGCTAAGTGCACTTCTGCTCTGTCACAAAGAGATCTGACACCTGATTTCATTGAGGGTGCTGACCTGGAACCAATGTTACTGCAGTTGAGGGGATAGAGGAGGAGAGCAGAAAGGAAAGAAAAGGATATGGTGGAGGAGTTGATAAACAATGCCTGTCTGACCCCACCCCAAGGCACCCTCCATTTGGCTTAAAACTGTAACTATTTGGTTTGGTGAGCAGGAGTTACCCAGTGATGCAGCATCAGCTATTTGCAACTGATAAGAACAAAAAGCTCTTCAAAAATCAGATATTTATTTATTTTTTCTTTAAAAAAAAACAAAAAAAAATTTGAAATGAGATTTCAGTTTAATGCAAAATAAGTTAAGGCTGACATTCATAATCTTCTAAAACATTTGCTTAATAAAAATGTGTTGAATCCATGAGCCTTTATTAAAAAGGTTGTGTTCTAGGTGGCATGCCTTTCTGGATAAAGAAAGAACTAAGGGTGAGGGGTGGGGGAATCCAGCTTTTGAGATCAAGCTTTATAAATGTGGCACAGTAGGTCAGATACTGTATTAAGGGATTGGTCCTGTGGGAGATCTAAAGGCTGTGTTACTAGGTACAAGAGACCTAGGTGGTCTAATGCTCCTATTCTGTGGGTTTTCCTTAGCTAAGCTCTGATTTTATCTGTTAATTTTTAAATGCTGTTTTTGTGGTTAATACCATTCTAATTACCATCCTAATGCAGCTGCTTGACAGGCATGATAAGCAAAAAAATTTAATTACCTTGTAAATAAGCAGTATGCCATTTGCCATTTTCTAAATTACAAAATGTAAAAATAATTATCTGAAAATATTAACCTATATAATTGCTTACATAAATGTAAATAGTTATTGTGTACTAGCTAAGGTAGCAAAAGCATGGACTAAGTCAAGTGCAAAGGCTTGGTTTAGTCTCATTAAATGTATTTTGTTCTCTTATTGTAAGCTGCTCTGAGCTTTTGTTGGGAAGGGTGGCATATAAATCGAATGAATGAAAAAATAAATGTTTACCTATCTCAACCCATGCAAATGCACCTTTCTTTAGGAAATAAGTTAAAGTACAAATGGGAAGGTGGATTTAAGTCAGTGATTTCAATTGAAGCTTTCCACTTGGTGATTTAAATTGCTTTGATTTAAATCAATGTGCTGTGCAGCTGCATGCCTAGGAAGTTTACAAAACAAGCCCCTGCCCCTGCTATCAGCCTTAGTAATACCCCTTTAACTTGCTTATAGGTTAGGAAAAGACTTTTTTAAAACATTCTTGGCACTTCCCTGCATTGTACTGGTCACCAGTGTTTTTCTGGAGGAAGCTGCAACGGCCATGTAAGATTGTGCGCGCTTTAGAGCAGTGGTTCTTAACCTTTTTTTATACCAGGACCCATTTGTAAACATTGATGGCCAGTCCCGATGCAGTGCCCTCACTCTTGACCCACTGCCCCTGGCCGCCAGGCCCCAGCCTCCCTGGTGTGTGGTGCAGGGGGTGGGTGCATGTGGTAAATGGGGGCTTCCCAAGCAGCCCATTGCAGGCAGAAATTCTGCCAGCCTGCAAGGGAGAACCACAGTTTCCCACATTTTTCTCCTTTAAAGTAGAATCCATTTTTAAATTTTGTTTACAACTCTTTCATATATATATTTGCAACCCATCTTTAGGTCATGAAGCACTGCTTTACAACACGTCTATGACTTCGGACATTTCTGTTGTTCTTTGGTGGGGTTTCAGAGATGGTATCATGGCCTAAGTCAACTCTTGTTCTAGGACCTTTGTATTGAAGCGATTTTTCTCTTTCTTGATTGCAACTGCAATATTTTTTTCCAAGGTTCTTCAGCACTGAGGGCTACAATGGTTTTGCTGAATTTTTATGCTTGATGGGGGGTTTTTTTATGTTAACAGACAAGAGATTTTCATTCCATTTATATGAACTGTTGTAGTCCAGCTATATGCATTGCAATAGTTATGCCAGAAATTGTCTCTTCAGCAGTTCTGTTCAGTCTGTTTTGATGCTCATATGTCTCTAGTTACCTTTCTCAGGATGTGATTTTTGGAAATGAGAATTAATGTGAGTTGGCCTCACTTATGCATGTGTTTATGCTTCTGCTTTACTTGAAGCATGTGACTAGTCTTGAGGACTGGTCATGTGGTTGAAGCTAAGCAGGAGCCTGTGTGTTTGGAGGAGTGGCTTCCATAGTGCTAAACAGTTTTAAGTCTCCAGTATAACATTTGTATTTCAGTACATGTCCTTCGCATAATATAAAATAAGAGCTTGTTGGCATCCAGGAGTGCAGTTATTAATAGGGTTAAATATCTGATTCTCGTTGGTTACTCAATCTAGCAAGCATGGTTCAGAGGCCACTCCTCTCTGTAAACCTGCTTCAATCTGATTTTTCCTTTTGTAGTAAAAATGAACTAAGATTTTTCTAGTTGGAGCTATTAAAAGTGATCTGTGATTGTTATATGTTACATTTATTCCTATGTGACTTTTCACAGATTGTCAGAAACATTCCTGTATGTAGATCTGAAGCCGACTTTGAGGGCTTATTTTTATATTGTAATACTAAACAATTTCAATTCCA
This sequence comes from Crocodylus siamensis, assembly GCF_052110815.1. Classification (NCBI taxonomy): domain Eukaryota; kingdom Metazoa; phylum Chordata; order Crocodylia; family Crocodylidae; genus Crocodylus; species Crocodylus siamensis. The sequence goes on from NC_143395.1 coordinate 175,256,212, forward strand.
TGTGAAAATAAAGACCATGAAATTACCTGTTTTACCAAACTCTGTAATGCTTGGCTGGATTGACATTGTTTTATGCAGCATGTTATGGTTTGGTGAGGTTTAGAAACATCAGAGAGAAAGCAACAGAACTTGTTTGTTTGTTTGTTTGTTTGTTTGTTTGTTTGTTTTAAATCAGTTTGCATTTGTATAATTTTTCTTTCTCATTTTAAGTCCTTTTGTGAGCTTCTGTGTGCAGCACTCTAGAGACTCCAGGCAGTGCAGCCCAAGACGAGGGAGGCACAAGGGTGGCTTAAAACTACCTTATTCCCTAGCCCTTTAGCCTCCCTGCAAGTTTTATGCTGTTCCACATAGAGAAGCAACAGCACATCTCGCCCATTATATTTAATGCCCTTATTAAGTACTTTTAATATAAACAGTAAAGTCTGTAGATTGTCCTAGTGAATATATTTGTTCCTTTGGCTCCATCTACACACACAGGTAAGGGCACGATTGTATCTAATGTGTGATTCACACAGTTATGCTTCCTGCCATACTACACACATGTGGTAGGAGATGCAATTGTGAGACTGCTCATTAGATCCAATTGTGCCTTATTGCTGGTGTAGGGATTGGCAAAAAGCAGACTCCCATGACTGGGAGCCCCTTTTGCTGAGGGGGCTCCCAGTTGTGGGGGCCACATGGGTGCTGCCAGGACTGAGAGCTATGTCAGGTGCAGAATTAGGTCCCAGCTGCCCATGTGGTGCTGGAATTGTCAGACCCAGCTGCTCCCCACAGGCAGATAGGACTGAGAGCCATGTCATCTGCTGCAGTTTTGCAGCCAAAGGGATGTGCCCTCCCTGGCCCCCTGCAGCTGTAATCTCCCAGCCCCCCCTCCAGATGTGTTTTGCTTCCCAGTGCCTGGGAGATGGCACCAGGTGTCTGCCTATGTGTGTCTCAGACATCTTCCTGAATAGAAGATCCATCAGGAAAAGCTGGAATTTGTGTGTATTGATTTTTGGCAGCTTGATTCCATATACTTGCATCTGTGAGGAAACATTAGACCAGAGTAATATGCCTCATCCTGAATGCCTGAGAATAATGTGACCATTGGCCTATGAAAGAAAGTTCTGTTTTCCTCCCTGCACTGTTGACCTGAAATCTTACGATCTGAAGAAAGTTGGGATGCTGTGGATATTGACTACCGTAAGCAAAGCCCCTGAGCCTCGAGCAGCGCTATTTGATTGCCAGTACAGTGTAGTTAACAGTTTTGTGACAAGCATATGCCACCTCTTTCTTTACTGTGGTGCAAAAGAATATTTTGAACCACAAAAATTAAATTCATTTTGTAAAGTGAAGGAGACTTCAGTCTTCAGGAGTTGTAGCCTTTGCAATTAAGGATGAAAATTGTCCTTCAGTTACCTTGCTTGAAGTAACTTTCAAGTCTACTGTGCCTTCCATGCATAAGGTATACTTCACATTACCTGGCACAGCAGGGAAGATTTGAGGTGAAACTTTAACCCTGTTTCAGAACATTCTGTTCTTACATTACTGCTATGTGCTCAATACACATTGTAGGGTGAAGCATCCTGCAAGCTATTGTTAGTCAGATTCTTAGTCAGACACTTAACAGTGCTTTTATATTTTCTCTTTGTACTCTGATTTCTTTTTCAAACACATTTGCACTTGTTTTAAGGTGTGTTGTCCCTTTTGCAGTTTGTCAGACTGAATGTAGCATCTTCTGAAGTGTGAGTGGTGGTTATATGGATTTAGGAACTAGAATGCTTCTGTTTGAGCTGGGTTGAGAGCAGTGCTAACTGAGCAAGCTTAAATCCCATTTTAAATGGGATCAGCTCAGCCTGTTTAAACCCAAGTTTGTAGAGATTGGAAGGGGGAAAACCATCTTGAAACTGCTCCAGTACAGGTTGCATCTGAAGCCACAACAATTAATTGCCCTTCTTTAGTAAAGAAGTTGTGCCCAAATTGTTTTGCACACTGGGGCTGAGGTTGATTTGATATGCTTTGTAGCTGCATGTTGATAAATGCATTTTCTGCTTACTCTCTTGAGACAAATTCTCTAATATTCTGGTGCAATCTCATTGACTTGGTTCAGTTTGAGTGTGCCAGTGTAAACAGAGCACCCAGTATACTGTAACACTTTCAATTTTAAGAACACTTTGACATTTGAAAACCTTGCTCAATATTTAAAAAAATGCTTACACCTTGGCAGTGGTATGTGTTAAGGTAAGTAAATAAAAGAGTTTTCTACCTGTTCCTAGCTCAGTGATTTTTTTAACCTGTGTCATGGCATCCTGGGGTGCCTTAAGATCCTTTCAAGGATGCCTCAGGGTCACGTGATGTTAAATGTGCAAATACAATTCACAAGGTAAACCCAGAATTTTCAAACAGGAATCCATACTGTTGAAAGCATTCTGACCTGTTGTGCTCTTTGACTTGCAGTAGAGGAGTTGCTCTGTTGTTTTTAGGTAGTCAATAAGAAGAAAAAACCAAGACTAAGAGCTGGCTTTTTCCAAGAGGTGTATAGAATTTATTAAGTGGTGCCTCAAGTATAAAAAGGTTGAGAACCACTGACCTGGCTCATATTAATTTACTAGGCACCTGAAACAGGTCAGTCCTTAACTGAATTACAAGCACTCCCACACCATTGTATTGTCATTGGTCTTTCCGTCCAAAGGAAACTTCCTTCCTAATGTTGCCTCAAGATAAGTTGGAGCTACTTCCGTTTTCCTGCTGTGCAGGTTTTACATGATATACATTTGTCTTCACCCCTGGGAAATAAATGTTTTCACAACCTGCAAGGCAGTTGAAACTCCACCCATATCCTCTGCTTTTGAGTAGTCTTCAAAATCTAAAAATATCTCTTTGAAGTTAAGGGTATTTGTCAAAGCGATCACGTTTGTACCCAGAACTTACAAGTCGTTGTGAGTAACTACAACCAGTATACTCCAGTGCCATATATATATATTAGCTTTATTTGGCTGTCATTACAGTATTCTAATAATAATGGGAATGACTGTGGTTGCAAAGCACAGACGGGGAAGTCTTGTGGAACAAACTTACAGTGCAGTCGAGAGCAGAGGCTTGTATAGCAGAAAACCCAAAAGGTCTGTGGTATGTTATAAACTGTGGTTGGTTATTATCAGACTATTGGAAAGCAAGCCTTGTTGTTCCTCACTTCCTGTTTTTTTGCCATATCATAGTAAGTCTTTCACAAACAGGAAGAACAACTGCTATCAGTAACATGGGCTGTCAGGCTGAACATCATATTCATTAATGTATGTAGCATGGTATCCTTATAATGATATAATAAATTAGTACACTTTGTTTTTGAGTAACAGTTTACATTATAAGAGTAACAGTTATTTTCTATGTTTACTTGCATTTTCTGTCTAAAATATGCCTCAAAATAAAATTTACAGCTTCTGCTTGTTTCTGCATGTTTTAACCTCAAAGAGCAAAAACATTTTAAAAAAAAAATAGTTGCAGCTTATTAGTTGCAGGTGGTGGTGAAACAGTTGCAAAAACCATTTCATTGCTGTTTCATTGTGAAACAGCAAGCAGAAACAGCATAGGTTTTTATACTCCCCACCATGCCCCATTGAGGTAAGCTTCTCAACAGTCTTCACGTTTTTCTCAAATTATAGGCAGGACTGAATATGTTAAATGACACATTGTTAAAAACACCTGCACCACTCCTACCTACAAATGTTTGTACTGATGCTGCTATCAACAGAGCTGACCCTTTCCCCAACATTAATGCATCAAGCAAGAAATGGAGAATGTTTTTGGTGGTGTAGGGGGGAAATGCAGGCTGGAAGGGATTAATTTTGGGGCATCTTTCCTGGACAGTTTGCTGGCTGTCCTAAAAGTTGGCATTTAGCAGAGTGCTGTAAGGCAGTGTTGGAGCTTGGCTCTTAAGCCACCAAGCTGGGCTTTTTAACTGGAGCTGGAGGATGCACTGCTACTTGACCTTCCTACTGGCAACCACCTTTTTTCCATTCTTAGTGCTGGATCCTGGTGGGTAGGAGGAAAGGCAGAACTGAGGGAATGAAAAGCAGAGAAGGGCTAAATTGGATCATTTCAATGCACATAGAGTAGGCTGGTATAAGACGCACTGTAGGGAAATGAGAGATTGTGAGTGCACAAGAGAGTGCTTTCCTGTCTGAAAACAGCATGGCTGCAGTAACGGTAATGTTTTTATTGCCACATGCTAAAGCATTGTGAACAGAGGAAAATCAGGGAGCTCTCAAGGGAAGGAGGAAAACTATGGGAGCCAAGTGAAAAATAAGAGAAAATGGAAAATAAAGAACTGGAAAGTTAAATTCCACCTTTCCAGCGGAAAGGGGAAATAACGACAGTCACACTAGGGAAGACAGAGGAAATGAGAAGATGAGGAACAAAGGACCAAGTGTCCTGAGATGTGCTTGAGAGTGCGAGGGAATCAGCCAGCCATCAGTCTCCTAGGGAAAAGGTGGAAGGAAAGCCTTCCTTTAAAAAGTCTGGGGTTGCAAGTTTGACATTGCTTTCCCACTTCTTGGTTTTGCTAACAGCTAGTAATTTCAGGAAGTTCTGGAAGCTTCTTCGAGATGAATGACCTGAAATGCAGCATTGATTGAACTGCCCAGCTACTGCCTTTCCTTTACTGTAAACCAGACCCTCAGGTGGTGTGAATTAGCGTAGTATCTGAAGCTAACACGGTCTGCACTAGCTCAGTGGCTTTCAATATTTTTTCATTTGCAGGCCCCTAAATTTTTTTTGAATGAAGATGCAGACCCCTTTGAATTGTAAGTGTAGGTATTCACATGATTTTGATTGATCATAGTTGTCTTTTGTGGACCCCTTAGATACAGTCTGCAGACTCCTAGGGGTCCACGGACCACAGATTGAAAACCACTATACTAGCTGGCCATCTGGCCCAGCATATCGCTGTATTTATTGTTGTGTCTCTGCAGCCTATTGCAACTTTCTCAGGTTAGGCCATATGTCTGACCCCTCATCTCCCACCTGCCTGAGCCCACCCTAGTATCTGCTGGTTTGCTTTTACCATCCGTTACATTTTTACTCTAACTCTGAGGTAAGCTGAAGAAGGTTGACAGGCTTCAGTCCATTTCCAGAGGGTTGATTACAGATATCTTAATAACAATATTTTATAGCTTTCTTGAGGTTATAACACATTGAGCACTCAACCTTATTTGTAGGATATTCTCAGCTACCTGTATTTATCTGTAGAGCAACTATAAAAGGCAACTCTGAATACTACATTTCTTTACACAAAAGGCAGTTGTTAGAAGAATAAACATAATGTGGCATTACTGGACACTTCTCAACTTTTGTATAAATAAGATATATAGAAAGCTATGGCAAATATTGTTTTAATACTTTAATACACGTAGGGTAGTGCAGATTTTCTGTTTTGTGTATGACTTTTGTTTCAATTGCTCTTGACTTAAATCATGAATTAGCAGATGAACAGTTGTGCAGATGCAGCATTCTCAGGAGCTGGCTATAAATAGTTCTTTAAAGGTATGTTTAAGGTTAGCAGAGACTATATTGAATGTTTTACTTGAATAGACTGCTGTTTTCACTAGCCAGATGTGACTTCTTTTCCTGCTTGGTACAAGATTTAATGTGGAGCATCTTGGATATGAGAGGCTGAAACCTTTAACTATCTATGTTTGTTTTTGCAATGTTCTATTACTGCCACAGGGTCAGTTTTATCTAAGAAGATAGCCAACTTCTGATTCGGGTTGCTTATTAGCAATATATATTTTGGCTTTATATGGCTGTCATTATGATATTCTAATAATAATGGGAATGACTGTGCGGTTGCAAAGCACAGACAGGAAAATCTTCTGGAACAAAATTACAGTGCAGTTGAGAGCAGAGACTTGTATAGCAGAAAACCCATAAAGTCTGTGGTATGTTATAAACTAGGGTTGGGTATTACCAGAGTACTGGAAAGCCAGCCTTGTTGTTGCTCACTTCCTGTTTTTTGCCACATCATAGTAACTCTTTCAGAAAGAGGGAGAAGAACTGCTATCTGTAACGTGGGCAATCAGGCTATTGAAAATGTATAATTGTATAATATAAAAGGACTTTTTACATCACTCCAAATTCTGCTCCTTTAATTGTATGCTTGTTGCTCCCCCAAATGTGTAAGTCATTGTGTAATTGGAAGAAAGCTGCTTTTCAGCTCCAGTGAGTGAGTTCTCAGGTATTTTCTTACCTCAGAGGGGCATTACAAGAATAAATTCAGAAACCCATGGGACGAACTAAAAAACAGTGGTGATGGAAGTCTGATAATTAGGCACGCTTCTGTTATTGCTGAGTTGTTACTTCTTTGTTATTATTATTAGTTTACTTTATTGCTATTTTATTTTTTTACTCTCTCATTCCCCTTCTATTTAATTTGTCTTTTTTTTTTCTCTCCTTCCATCCCATGCTACCAGTATCATAATTCTGCTACTCTCTGTATGGTCTGGTGGGAGTGGAGAGAGAAAACTAGCTGTGAATGTCCCAAGTTCACAGTCCTGTCCATGCCAGAAAGCACTCTTTGCAGGCATTATAGCTCTTTTTGGAAAGAATTCCCACATACCAGGGACTACTGGACATTCAGCGGTGATGCTGTTCTGCATGGCATTTCAGCTTCTCTACTTGCCAGTTACTGTTTCACATACTTAAAATACTGTGTCTTGAGCATTCAGATCTGGATGCCTAAAATTAGAGTTTTAAATCCTAATTCAACACGTAAAAGTTCCAACCAAGTCAGTGGCAGTTTCAGAAGCTCCGCGTCTTAAAAAAGGTGTAGGCACCTTTGATTTGGGTGCCAATGTATGTACTGATTTAGGAGTTCAACTTTAAGCACCTAAGTGTGAAAGGCCAAATTTTTCACAATATCTATAGCTTAGTAAAATACTAGGATTTCTTTTCATAATCTGCATAATGTGATGTGAATAAGGCCCTGATCCATATCCCACTAAAGACTGTTTAAAGTTGTGAGTGCCTAAGAGATGCAATGTTTTCTCTCAGAATGTCATTTGATACTCAGCAGACTGCTCCTTAAGAGTTTCTGAATTAACGTGGTCTGTAGTGACCATACATGTTCATTGAACCGTGTCTCTGCCCGCAGTTTTCCATATAAACAATTGTGAAAGTTCCTGGGAAGGGTAAGATGAAGAATTTGGGTTTTCATGGTTTCATGTAAATCCATGCCAGATATAAATATTTTTATAAATGTTTGAATCCAAAAATAAATACAGTAATCATAGGGGAAGAAATAAAGTAAGCAAAAGACATTGGGATTACATTCTTCTCTCACTTGCACCAATATGAATCCTGAGAAACTCTGTAGATTTCATTGGAGATGCTCTGGTTTTCTGCTGCTGTAAACAGAAGCAGAATTTAGCCCCTTATCTCCAAGTTGGAGGATAACCAACATTAACACACGCCCTCTTAAAACTGGAGTTTTACAAGTGACCTAGGTGTGCCCTAAGAAACAGATACTTATAGTGGTCACATCCTGAAGTTTATACTCAAGTCTTATTCTTCAGACTGTTCTTGGGCAAAATTCACACTGAAATGAAAAGAATAAGAAAAAAGGTTTTATTTTGAAGAAATGTCCAGTTGGCTAAAATGACTTCTCTGTAGAAACAAGCAGGCTCTGTAGTCAGTATATTGAAAGATGGATTTGAACATCCTCTTTTCACCCATGTGCATAGGTTTAATGTTTTTTGGGGTGTGTGGTGTTTTTGGTTTTTTTTGAGTAACACTGCTTTTTCTTTTGACCAGATGAACGTGAGGCAGTTCAGAAGAAGACTTTCACAAAGTGGGTTAATTCACACTTGGCACGTGTATCATGCAGAATTACGGATTTATACACTGACCTTCGTGATGGACGGATGCTTATCAAACTGCTGGAAGTTCTTTCAGGAGAGAGACTTGTAAGTTCTATTTATTGATATTCATTGGGTTCTCTTTTTGTCATTTTATTTTTAAAACAATAGGTGATATCCTAGCTCCACTGAAATCTGATAAAACTACCACTGACTTAATTTGTATTTCTAATAAACATTTGTAAATGTATTTCACTTAAGTAAGGGCCTGATCTAACTCCCATAGCAATACCTTTCTGTTGACTTCAATAGGAGTTGGCTGAGACTAAGGGTTCTAGTCCATCAAATGCTAAGTGCTTCTAGGAAATGGGTGCGTACCCTGTGCTTCCACTGAACTCAATGAAAGCACTCAGGAGTGGTGCATGGTTTTTGGGCTTCCTGTGTTTAGGAACATATACAATATTTTAAATCTTATGGGACAGATTATCTCCTCATGGTTAATATGAGAATTTGCCATTACTACTGGGCCTGTGAAAAGGTGTGTAATAAATAAAACCCTTGTTAACAACTGGTGCTACATAACTATTAAAACTGTGTTTATAGGAATGATGAGAGATCACTTCCCCCCCAGTTTAAATAAACAGTGGCCCAGCTCACACATGTGTAATTTAAAAAAAAATCATCTCCATGTACACATTTACTTGTGATGCAAGGTTACATGAGGTTGCAACCGTGTAGTTGGATGTCATTAAATAGTCTGGAGTTTTGTTAATGGAAGCTTATGACTTCATAGTTTCATCATTTGTAGGGTTGGACTCAAGACCCTGTGTATACCCTTACATGTTGTGTTAGTACTGTAAAGCAAGAAATAAGCATTTCCAAATGTAGCTTTGATGGTAAGTAAACCCTGAGGTCTGATCCTTTATTAGAATGTCCACACTTGGATGAATTTCATCTTAAAAGATTACTTTTCCTTTTATTAACTAACAACATTTTTAAAAAAGATGACATGACTCTTCTTTTGCAGTTCCTAGGTTTTGTAGTACTGTTTGGGGAATGTTGTCTCTTGACTGTTGCAAGTTTTTGGTTTTTTTTGGATAGGGTGAGAGAAAAAACTAATAAATAAATGTAAATAAATAGATCAGCATTTGTACTGAGGTACCATGCTTGGAATTCAATATATTTAGCTTATGTATTTCCTTTATTTTGATTAAAATACATTTCTCTGTGATCAGTAATGTATCCTTGTGTGGTGTTAATGTTTGATGTATTCAATGCAAACAAAGTTTAGACCAGATTCTGCTTTTAGCTTTTCAGGAGTGAACCTGAGATCAAAGTTAGCCGTTACTGTAAATTCTAGACTGTTATTTTAGGGATCAAAACTGCAAACTCTTTAACAAAGTTTCATCTCCATCTCAGTTAAATATTCACGTTTACCTGCTGTGAATTGAGTTTTGGAGTCCTGTTTACCTTATCTGTGGGGAAACTCAGTCAAGTCATGTGATTTCATTTATGTCATTTGTTTATTATTTTTCACACCAGGGTTTGAAAAATGTGTCCTGTATTCAAATAGGACACTTAATTGTATTGAAGATGGTGTTACAAAACCAGCAGTAGCATCATAATGAGAATGCAGTCATGTCACCATTAAAATATCACAGTGGTGTGTTTGGCAACACTGCTGCAAATTCTTTTTAACCTCGTTATCTCAGCTTTATAATGTGACTACAGGAATATTTGCTTAAACGATACATTCTAGCACATCTTCTATAGCAAACAGGAATCTGTAGAATGTAATTCACTATTCCTTTAGTCAGTTTTGCCAGTTATGGAAAATGTATTTCTAGGATCAGCATGTAGCATTTACTTGCCGAAGTTCTACAACATCTTCAAATGCTGCTCTTCATAATTTGTAAATGCTGTATACTCAGTGCTGTATCAGCACAGATACCTGGGCAGCCTCTTCTCCAGGAAAGCTGATAGTCCTAGCAAGCCAAGGCTGTTGGGATAATCAAAAGCTATCCTTATTTTCTTTTAAATATGTTTTTTATATTGATTCAATAAAATATACTCATTGCAAATTCTGTCCATGCTTGAGCAGTTCTTTTAACATTGTATAGAAAAATAAACAGTTAAGCATCTTAAAGCACCTCACATTTTGGATGTCCCAGCTGATTTTATCCAGAAGGGTTGAGAACCCTCTCTCTGCAAAATAGAAGCATTTAACACATCTCTCCATTTGGGAAACTCAAAATAAATTTAGCAATTGGTGTTGGCTTGAAAATTCAACAATTGTTCTGGGAGGAGCATAAACACCCACAAATCTCCTTCAGATCCGTGCATAGCACACTCTTCTCCTATAAGCCTTCCAGAAAACTTGACAGCTTGGTTTGCCCTGTCATGCTGAGTAATACTGTTTTCTTGTACTCCCCAGCCTGTCTGTATGTATCTGTCTCCTTCAGCCTGGTATTTAGATTGCAAACTTGTTAGTATAGTGCCTGGCAAGCTGGGGTCCTGGGTCATGATAAGGATTCATAAGCACTGACCTTACAAATAATCAATAATTACTTCATTGTAGCAGCATTTCCCATCTGGTGTGCTGCGGCTGGGAGGCAGGTCCAGGTGTGCTGTGGAATTTTGAGCTGGAGCCACACCCCCACCAGCTGCCGCTGTGGACAGACAGACAGATGGGGGGGCATGGCTCCAGCCAGTGATTTGCATCCATGTGCTGTGTTCAAATGCACTCTGCGCCTGGCCGCTTGCCACCCTTCCCTCCTCTCCCTCCAACTCTGCATCTGGCCGGTGTGCTGTGGGATGGGAGAGGCCTGGTAGGTGTGCCACCAGAACCATAAGGTTGGGAAATGCTGTATTATAGTTAATTTTTCTGTACATTGGAAGATAGTAATGACCGGTCTGTAGTTCTTGAGAACACTGGGGACCCTTTTTAAAGACAAGTGCAACCTTCCATTCTTTATTAAAATCAATTTTCAGTACTAGTTTTCATTCTGGTTCATATTACATGAAGTCTTAAACATGCCAAATTTTTTAGAAGAAATGAGAAAACTTGCCATAATTCCACTGAACAAAGCAGGAAAGAATGTAGCCAGTATAAAAAACACAATAGTCATTTTGGTTTCATACACTGTTAACCAGCTTCTCCCAAACAGAAAAAATAAGATGAAGTATCGTTGTATAAAATAGCATTTAGTTCAGTTTCCGCTGTAACTGAATAAGAGTTCATTTATGTCTTTATAATGGCTGTAAGCTTAAATGTCAAATCATTTAAGCAGATCTTTTGTGTTTATTTCTTTCATGTTGTTACAGGGTGTTGTCTCTCCCCATCTTGCTTGGCAACTCTCCTGCCATGCCTTTGATGGGAGAAAATTGATAAATTAATCCTGTGCGAGTTACAAATCAGGTGGCCTTTGTGTGCATAGTTGTCTTATTTATTAGTTTTTTCTGGACCAGGCAAGAAATAACTGAGAAACAGAAGTAACCAAAACTATCTCCATCTCTGGGGAACCTGACCGTGTTAGGGCTCGCCCCTCCTTTACTAATTTGCCTTTTCAGGTGGGTTGGGTCTCGTTCCCCGGACCATCTTCGCTGCAGCCAGCCACCATGGTAAGTAGAATCCCATCTCTCACCTCCCCTGTGTGGTGGAGCTCCGTCGTAATTAGTTCTATGTTCAGTGCCCTCCAGATTAGGGCTCTCTCCCATCCCTTGCTGTCCTCTTGCTCCCTCTCTCTCAGTACCTTCCAGGGCCAGTCATCTTTTCTCAGCTGTTCGTTCTTATTGCTGCCATCCCTCACCTCCATGTCATTATCCTTAACTCTGTGCTGGTATGTAATCCTCACAGCCAGCTATCCTTAACTGCTGTCCTTTTCCACCCTTGAACCTCCATGGGGGGAGTGTGTGAGGGTCCCCACACCCCTCACCCTCCCTCGCATACACACGCTGCCCACTCGAGTTCCGTGCTGTTGCTGCCCCCCTACACGCGGGCTTCTGCACTGCCAGCAGCCCCATGCTCCCACCCAGCTGCAACCTGGCCCCCCTCTCTGTGCTTCCCAACCTGCTGCTCAGAGCCAGCAGGAGATTGTGGGGGGCGGGGGGGAAGCAGAGCAAGTCCCGGTGGCTGCAGTAGTGGCAGCAGCAGCAGCCCCACCCATAAGCTGTGTTCTGGCTGGGCTGCACTATTCTACCTACGAGGGTGGGAGCAAGGCAGTAGAGTATGTTTGGGGCTGTATGTACATGTGGGTGCCTGACTTCCACCCTTGTGGGCAGAAGGGCTGGGCAGAGTGCAGTTTGTTGGGGGCACCGTGGGCCAGATGCAAGTGCTTGGTGGGTCGAATCTGGCTCATGGGCCATATTTTGCCTGGCTTAGAACCATGATCTGTGAATTCAGTAACCTGCTGAACAATGGGTGGGTGGAGCAGAAAGCAGCCATTTATTTTTGGCCTAGTCAGTGGGTGAAATGCACTCTGGCCTGATTCTGGTGTAGTGGTTGTAATAGTATAAATCAGAAGTAGCTCCTGAGAAGCCAGTGAAATGGGACGGGTGTTTCAGCACCAGTGCAGGTATAAGCAAAGGACAAATCATTTAGTGCTAGTATAATTCTTTCTCTCTTGCATAGAATAGTAGCTAAACAGTGTGCCATAGATTCCTTTGCCATGAATATTCTTTGGTTTTAAAATAGTCAAAAATAGAATTCAGTTAATTTTTTTTAAAACAAAAATGTACCACTTGAAAAGACTCTCAGGCAAAAAATCATCCTCTGCAGTGAAGAAAGTGAGTCTTCCAGTATGGGGAATAGTTGGGGAAGAGCACCAGCAACTTGGATGTGTAAACTACTGGCTACCCACTTTGTCCAGGTAGCATGGATTAAAGATGGCACTGACCGAGAGCAGGTGCACTCGCTTGCTCTTGAGTGCTCTTGCCTTAAGATGTTTCCAAACAAGAAGTATATGAGTCTGGGTGGCGTTGCTTTAGAATGGTGCCCTTATGTTACCATTGGCTGTCAGGGTCTTGGCTTTTGTTAAGGGAAGATGTTGTTTTAACTGCTTTGAAGTTTCTTAATAAGTGGTTTTTTTGGTCAGGTTGCCCCAATTTCACTAGTGGTTTATTGGAGCATACCTGAACCTATAAAATCTCTTGAATTATCTAGATCGGTGTTTTTCCAACCTATTTTTCTTGTGTGGACCCCTAAAAAATTTCAAATGGAGGTGCAGATGCCTTTGAATTGTAAGTGTGAGTATTCACATACTTTTGATTGAACATAATAATCTTTCGTGGACCCCTTAGATATAGTCTGCAAACCCCCATGGGACCGCAGTTGAAAACCACTGATCTAGATTAATAGTTTTTAAGGTCAGAAGGGGGAGTCATTGCGATTGCATAGTTTTTTAGTACTTACATGACTGGGGGCAAAGCACCTGCCTCAATGAATTGCATATCAAGACAATGACCACTGTGTGAGCTAGAGCATGTTTTTAGAAAGACATCTAGTCTTCATCTTAAAGACTGTATAAAGAAGAATTCACAATCTTGCAAAGTAAATCTGTTTCAATGGTTTATTAGTCCCATTATTAAAAATATCTGCCTTTTAGCTTCTGACTCCTGGATCAAACTGTCCCTTTTCCTTCTAGAATAAGGAAACCTCTGTTATCAGAAACCTCTTTCTCCTGAAAGTCCTTGCAGATTGTGATCAGTCACCTCCTAATCTTCCCACAGATCAACTCAGTGCACTGAATTTTTCCTCCTTCTCTGTAAGACTTGTTTTCCATTCTTCAAAACATTCTTGTAAACCTTTTCAGGACCTGTTCCAATTTTGTAGCATCCTTTATGAATTGTGAATGCCAGAACTAAACGCAGTATTCCGGTGTTAGTATTACTAATGCCACATCCAGAGGTAATATCACCCCCTTTCTCCTACTTGATCCTCCTCTGCTTATATATCCAAGGATTGTGTTTCCCTCTTAGCTACAGCATTGCACTGAGAGTTCATGTTCCATTGGTTATCTGCCATTAACCCAAATACCTTTTCAGAGGCACTGCATTCCAGGACACCGACTGTCATTTTTGTAAGTTCTTTGCTCCATTTAGCTGAGTTGAAAGACATGTTTTTAAAATGAGTTAATCTTAGGAAAAAGAAAAATTGGCATTGTCCAGGTAGCCTGCCTGCCCACATCATTATTTACCACTTGCCTGTATTTTTGTCTATGCAAATTTTGCATATAATTATATTATATAATTTTTTTCTTCCACATCATTGATAGAGAAGTTGGCTCAGGAGCATTAGGCTGAGGGCACACCCCTATGGGACACTAGTATGTGGAGGACATTTCCACATTTACAAGTACTTTTAGAGAGCAAGCAATCAGCTTTTATTTAGTTTGATTGAGTGATGGTCATTTTTGCTGGAAAACATCAGGGCTAAGAAAAATGTAACCTAGATATCTTATATTGACACGGTTGTTTTTACCAACCTAATTGTACTCTCATCAAAAATATTGACAAGTTTGTTTGACAAGACCTATTTTCCATAAAAACCACATATATTAATGTACTGTCATTTTTAATTCCTTGCTGAGTGTATTTCATTGCTCTTTTCATGATTTGCCTTGGATCAGTTTTTGGCTAACCAGTCTATATTCGCGTAGGTCATCCCAGTAACTCACTTTTTAAATATTGGTGCAACTTTCCTGGATTCCAGGACCTCTTAAACATCACCCTTAATAGTGCAGAGTAGGACTGTGTGAGGCTTTGAACCGTGCTTCAGATCCGGAGAAGCTTCTCCGGATCAAAGCACTGGCTTTGTTAGGTTTCCCTAAGCGGTTTGGAGCTTCCAAAATGATTTGGAAAAGCTTCAGAGCCGTTTCGGAGATCCGGCCATAGGGTATAATGGGGAATCAATGAAATAACTATAACTTTGTAGTTTGTCTGATTTGGATGAAGTTTCAGGGGTGGTAGACTCTGCTGAGAGCACAAAGCCTGTCAAGTTTCAAGGAGATCGGTTCAAGGGTTTGGGGGGAACTGCACCCCAAATTCTTGAAAGCAAAACTCCTGTTATGTCTATATGTTACAACGCAGGGGTGGTGGCCCCTGGTGAGGCCACAAAGCCTGCCAAGTTTCAAGAAGACCAGTGCAGGGGTTTGGGGGGAACTGCACCTGAAGCTGCAGGACAGCCAAAACTTGTGACACAGATGACCCTGTGCGTGTTAAGGTGCATTGGGCTGAAAACTGCAGGGATGGTGGCCCCTGATCAGGCCATGAAGCCTGCCGAGTTTCAAGGAGAGAAGTGCAGGTGTTTGGGGATAACTGCACATCAAGCTGCGAACAAACCAAACTCGTGACATGGGTGACACACTGTGTGCGTTAAGGCGCAGCAGGGTGAAAGCTGCAGGGATGGTAACCCCTGCTACGGCCATGAAGCCTGCCAGCTGTTGAGGAAATAGGTGCGGGGGGTTCTGGGGCCCTGCACCTCTGGCTGCTGACAGGCAAAACTTGTGATATGGGTGCTGTGCAACTGTCTGTTTTGGGGGGGGGGGGGACACTACTGCAGGCCTGGCTGCTAAGCTACAGTGTTACCAGTTACCAGTCAATCATGATTCACTCAGGTACCAGCTCAATACAGTTGCTAGCTAATGTAGCCAGTTAATTAACATCAATTAACACGTACAAAACCAGAGACCAAGGAGAGGAAATAATCAATACAGACAATCAACAGCCCTAAGACAGAGACAGTCAGTTGCACAAGCACCCATGTCATGAGTTTTGCCTGTCAGCAGCTAGGGGTGCAGGGCTCCAGAACCCCCCTGCACCGATCTCCTCAACAGCTGGCAGGCTTAGTGGCCTTAACGGGCCACCACCCCCGCAGCTGTCACCCCGCTGCGCCTTAACACACATGGTGTCACTCATGTCATGAGTTTTGCCTGTCCACAGCTTGAGGTGCAGTTCCCCCCAAACCCCTGCACTTATCTCCTTGAAATTTGGCATGCTTTGTGGCCTGAGCAGGGGCCATCATCCATGCAGTCCGTCGTCGTCCCGTCCCCCCCCACCCCAGTAACACATAGATGTGACATGAGTTTTGATTTCAAGATTTTGCAGTGCAGTTCCTCCCCAAACCCCTGCTCCGATCTTCTTGGAACTTGACAGGCTTTATGCTCTCAGCAAAGGCTACGACTCCTGCAAGTTTCACCCAAGTAAGAGACAAAACAACAAAATTATAGATATTTCATTGATTTCCCCATTATACCCTATGGCCAGATCGCCGTGGCGGCTCCAAAGCTTCCGAGCCACTTCAGCCAGATTGAAGCAGAAACCCGGTCCAGAACTTCGGATTGGATCCCTGGCATCCAAAGCAGCCAAAATCGATCCAAAGTGGGATCGAATAGCTGCCTGTTTGCACAGGCCTAGTGCAGAGCTCTGCTTGGTGAATTTTTTTACTTTTGTGAGTACAAGTTATCTGGTCCTGAAGATCTTAAGCAATTAACCTGAATAGTTGCTGTGTAACAGCCTCGCTTGTTGCTGTTGTAATTGAGAGGATTTCACTATAAGATATGAATACATCATCCTGATTAATGATTATAAGTGTCATTTTGCGGCATCTAGTAAAAAGTGTAGTCAGGGTCAGTGTGGCACCGTGATGTTTGCCTTTTCAGTGGATCCACCTGGTACTCTGGGTCCAATTTACTACATGTTATCTTGTATTTCACAAAATCTTTGTTTTGAAGGCAAATCTTGCATATAATTTGGTGTCTTGGAAGGTTGTTTCCTTGGTTTTTTTTTATTCTCTGGCTATGTATTCATGTGCACTTTGGAAGTAGACAGTTCTCTCAGGAACTCATTAAAATACCATTAGTGAATGCATGTTAACTCTTGGGTGCCTGGTTTTAAGAGTGTCTGATGCAAATAGCCAAGAGCGCTAATAGATGTGGGGGGGGAAAAAAACAAACTAAAACATCACTTTACTGGAACAGGAAGTGCATTAGTTTGACCCAGCTCCCCAGCATCTGTGTGGATTAGGCACAAGGCTTTTAGGTGTTTCAGTGAGGCTTTTTGGCGCCTTTGTCTGATTCAGTCAGCTATTAGATAAAAGCACCAAAAAGCCCCAGTGAAGCACCTGATGATGTATACAGACATTGAGTGAGCTGGGTCAGACTAATGCAGTTCCTCTTCTGGGCATGTGCTGTGCTTGGCATGAGAGTGCACCAAGCTTTAAAATGTCATTTTGCAGGGGGGAGAGGGTTGATGAATTACTTTCAACTTATTTTCCTCTCATTATATTGAGACATTAGAGCTCAGTCTAGCTACCACTTAGGTTAGTGACAAGACTGCCACTGATGTGAATGAATTTCTCTTGGACAGCATCAGCATAGCAATGGTATTTTTTTTGTATGAATACCACAATAATCTTCAGGAACCTTGTATAAGCTATAAATATAGCATTTGGGAAGTGAGTTTCACTTACATTTTACTTGCACCATGCCCTAGAAAGGATATGCCCTTCTGTTTATGGGTCCAAAGCTCAAAGCAAAAAGCTAGAGTAAATCACATTGTGGCAGCTGTGCACAAACAAACAGGCTGTACGTTTGAAAATGTGAGAGAGAAGCCTGTGGGGCACTGAGAGGCAGGCATGTGAAAAAGGGACAGATACATCCGCCAATCTAAATTTGCAACTGCTGGGGCAGGGCTAAGCTGCTTTTGAAGGCATGTCATGTGCTAACAGCTTTTTAAAAATTGGGACAGCTTAACTTGCCACAGGCTAACTCATTCAGGTATCCATACTGTCAGAGTACAAATGCGATATATGCTTACTGGGGCCTTTTGCACAGCCAGAGTGCTGTAAACTGGTTGTACTGTACCTGCAAATCCAGTTCCTGGAAGTGTATGCAATTGACCAGATTTAATGCTGACTTTCTTTTCCTTGTTACCGTGCCTGTCCCCACAGAAGAACTTGTGGTCTCCCAAATCTGGAAGTGAAACTAGTGAGTGCAACATTAGTGTCCTAAAGGATATCTTTCTAGCAAAGTGTTTAACGCGTATGACAGATGTATTTCAAACCAGTGTTCCTAGGAAACATAATATACTTCTGGCTGAAACTTTCTGTCTCTTTGAGTACACTCTGAAGAAAGAATTTTGCTCAGACTGTTTCACTGGCCAGTTCACTGACTAAATTAAAAAAAAAAAACTTGTGTTGATTAGTGTTTTGGTGGAGGGGTTGCAGTGATGTTCTGTTGAGCACTGGATGAGTTTTCCAGGTGTAACATTTATCCACAGCACTGACTTTTACATGATGTTAATGTATTCATGGCTTTTCCCATTTACATTGGGTCTTGATAAAAAATGTATTAGTCTTATATTGCTGGCTTCATTTTTTTTTTTCCTATGAAGAAATGTATTCTGATATTTTCATAATCTGCCTTACTCTGAGTAGCTTAAACAGTTGTGAAATTTTTGTTTTCATGGTGTGTCATTGGTTCATTTAGGACCCAAATTATAGCTGTGTTTTAAAGTGGTTATGTGTTTGCAGATGTCATGCAGATTTTGAACCATTTCTCATTGTGCGTATTTGCTGCTACAATTGCTTATTTAATGTGTTATTCCACTGAAGCAAATAGTGATTATGAAAAATCCAGCATGTATTCTAGAGAAAAGGTCATGTTAGTAAAAGGTAATAGGCATGTTATTCACTCTGCCTAGTCATCATTTATCTTTCACCTAGCAAATGAAGGTGTAGGACTGAAGTAAAAAGGGAGGGAAATGTTTTGATTATGAGTTAGAATGAAGTTTGCTTCATTTCCTCCTCAAATGCCTGATCCTGTACTCAATGAGGTCAATGACAAAATTCCATTGATTCAGTGCATCAGTCACCTAGTCCAGGGGTTGTCAATGGGGGGTACCC
Organism: Crocodylus siamensis; assembly: GCF_052110815.1. NCBI lineage: Eukaryota > Metazoa > Chordata > Crocodylia > Crocodylidae > Crocodylus > Crocodylus siamensis. The sequence goes on from NC_143395.1 coordinate 175,274,941, forward strand.
CCTGGGGGTACTTTGGAAGGTCTCAGGGGGTATGCAGGGGCAGGAGGGGATAGAGCCCTGCCACCCCATGTTGCTGCCTCCCAGGAGCAGGGCTGGGTAAGAGCAGGGCCACACAGATGCTGCGCTTCCCCCACTCGCCATGGCCCTGCTCTGCATTTGGCTGTGCGCCACCCTCCCCCCCCCGGGGGGTACATTTACTAAAAAGGGGGCTGCTGGGGGTACACTTATTAAAAAGGTTGAGACCCCCTGACCTAGTCAAATTAGTCTTCTGCTTCAGTCACACCTGGCTGTTGTAGCTAACAACAGGCTATCTCATTGCATAAGCCAGTGGTTTTCAAACTTCCAGAAGTCACAGAACCCAACCTGTTCATGTCACTTCTTCTGCCGTGATCCCTGCCACCTCTGGCTCCACAGGCCGCGTGAGCAGACACAGAGCCAGACAACCTAGCCCGGCAATGGTGGTGCACTGCCTTCTGGTCTGCTCCAGCGTTACCCCTGATGACGTATCATGGAGCCCTGGGGCTCCATGGCACAGTTTGAAAACCACTGGCGTAACCAAATATTGCTGACTACTTGCGGCTACAGTAGTTTTCTGAGCAGCCTGGATGCATGTTATGGGCACAGGGGTGAACATGAACTTTATTTTTTTTTTAATATTTTTTTTCCCCAAGGAAAACAACTTAAAGAAACCAGGAAATCCAGTTTCTGTCTGGTTCTTTTTCCCTTCACAAGGAAGATATATTTTTGTTATAGAGAAAAGGGCTAAAATAAAATTCTGAGGTCAGAGACCTGGGACCTAAAGATAGTTTGCTCCTATATACTATGAGTTAAATTCTGTTTTCAGTGGTAAGTGTCATTTATAGAGAAAGCATATTATAATACCAGCGGCACACTTAGTGAGACTGAAGGAGGAAGCAACTTTTTGCAGTTTCTCTAATACTGATTTCTCTTGTCTTTGCTTTCCCTGGTAGCCCAAACCAACCAAGGGAAGGATGCGCATCCATTGTTTGGAAAATGTTGATAAGGCCCTTCAGTTTTTGAAAGAACAAAGAGTGCATCTAGAAAATATGGGATCCCATGATATTGTGGATGGGAATCACAGGCTGACTCTTGGCCTTATTTGGACAATTATTCTGAGATTCCAGGTAAAAACATTGTCTTTGGTTCTATGTGTTTGTTCTGGGTGGGTCTTATTCTCTTTGTGACCAGAGTCCTGCTGAGAAATGCTAACTGCCCCCAGGTCCCACTGACTTCAGTAGGAATCAAGAGGGTTGAGTGTCCAGCAGGACATACTAGTTTTGCATGATTACATCCTTGCTGAAGTGCTGATCAGCAGCCTAAAGAGAATAAGTGAGTAGGAATTGTGAGACTACATTCTCTGTTCCTTGAATCAAGCAGTTGCTTTTTGATATGTAGGTAGATCCATAGCCCAAAGAACAGAATAAACCCTCTCACTTCCTTTTCCCTTGAGTTTTAATTTACAAAATATAAGTACTTTCAGTCACGGCAAATTGTTTGTAAAGATATCAAGAGCTCAGACTTGACCAACAGTGCCCATATGTGAAAAGCTTATCTCGCTTGTTAAATAACCTTGAAAAACAAATGAGGTTTTTAAAAATCTCACTATTTTAGCTTCTTGTAGCCTAACCTAAAACTTTGTACACGCTGTGAAGGAGCGTTTCCAGTGCTTTTAAGACAGACAATCATACCTATGTCAAATCCCATCTTCATGGAAGGGAATGTAATTTTCAAAATTAGATGTCTTTTGAACTATTCCAGATGGCCTGTATTAACATCTAGGAAGTAACATTTTAAACTGGTATATTTCTTACTGTTTTCCCCCCTATATATTTTATATATTCCATATATGTATAGAAATGTGTGTGTATAATAAACTGCATGCAAAACTTGACAGTTGTGGTGCTGTTAGGTTATTTTAAAGAATTGTCTTAAACTGACTTCCTACAGTACAAATTAGTAGGATATAACAAGACACGTTTAAAGTAGTTTGCATGACCCTGTGTGCTTATAGCTCAGTTACTCATGCCATAGCTTGATCCAAAAAGAAATTAATTGTTTTCATTGTATTTTTTTCTTCAAATAAGTGTTGTATTCAAACCCCAAAATCTACTTATGGTAGATGCTTTATGTACAACATATTGTAAATGTAAGTGTGTAAATGACACCAGTCAGAGGTATGCAGAAGAAACACAATTAGCGTGCAGATCTGTGTGCTAAAAACTCTGAAGTAAAGCTGTTGGACATTTTGAAGTTTTAAGTGTTGGTAAGGTTGGGCCTTAGGCTGTAGGTGTGGAACCTGGGAACTGTCTGTAGAGAATAAGAGTCATAATAAAGTAGCGTGATTGATTAATGCCTGAATACTCTGACAGTACCTGGGGCCTTGGTTAGAAAAGGACTGGAAATCCTTACTGTGGAAACCTCTTAAGTGCAAATCATTCTTTGAATTTTATTACTGTTTTTTCTTTTTCTTAACATGAAAGAGCCTGGTTTAACTTCCACGGAGGTCAGTGCAAGTCTTGATGTTGACTTCAGTGGGAGTTGAATGATACAATACAAAACAAAATGTACTGCGATATAAACAGGAAATCTGAAGGGTTGTGTTTTTTTTTATTTTTAATTAAAATATTTTTGCTGCACTTTGTCTTGATGAAGCTAAAGACTGACAAGTTGTGCTGCCACCATTTATTTAAGTACAACTAAAAATACAGATTTCAAGAAACTTTGCTGTGTGACTACTCAGGACAAGGATCAGGTTCTACTGAGCTGTGTCAAGGAACCTACACCTAAAACGTCCCCCTTAAAAGATTCTGAGTGCCTGGTATGAGTGCTGTGCGTCCTTAACTCCAACCGAAATAGCCAGCACATTGCAGAAGGCACAGAATGCCTTACAAGAGTGGGCCAGAACACTATATAAATCAGGGTTTAAAAATGGAACAGTGTGTTTAAGTTTCACCAGAAAGTACTTGTCCATAGACTTAAAAAGAAAATGTTACAGTAATTTAAAGACAAAGAAAACTGTTCATGATGATCTTCCTTTGAAGTAAATGAACTTAAACTCAGGAAATGTTTTGTACTCTCCTTTTCTTCTGTTTTGCTGTTCTTCGTTTTCTCTTGCTGCTTCTGCTGTGATTTTAATTGCTTATATTTCTTTGAAAACTTAAGTACAGAACTGGCTCAGTACTGACATACTGTTCTGATTCAACCTGATTTGTGACTCTTAGATCCAGGATATCAGTGTTGAAACTGAAGATAACAAAGAGAAGAAGTCTGCTAAAGATGCTTTGCTATTGTGGTGCCAGATGAAGACAGCTGGGTGAGTGTGGATTAAAAAATTACCTACATAGGGGTTTTCACTGAAATAATTTTGGATACATACAAACATTCATCTTTTCTTCAGTCGCCTGACAAAAGTAAGTTGTCAAAAATCAACTGATTTCATACTAAATCTATTATTTATAGGGCAGTACATTCCAGTTTATTTAGGTCTCTATCATGACTTCCATATGGTGGACACATGAATCTGAGAATCCAAGAAGGGTACTAGGTCACCAGACTCTTGCTAGTCATATTGGGAGATAATGACCATATTCAGGGAACTGTGCAACCTCATTTGACCTTTTTTGCATGTGTGATTACCCTTAAATTCAGTAACTAGCATCTTAACTGTTTGAGAATCTGGTGGAATTTGGATGAAATATAACATTGTTCAGATCTCTCGGACAGAATCGTGGTCTTATTTGTAATTCATTCAATTGCGTTTTTGAGACTGCAAGAACAATTCTGCTGTATATAATCTTTGGTTCCTGGTGTTGTCAAGTTTTTGTTTTGGAAAGTACACAGGAATAGTCCTGTTTTCACTGAGTAAGATCAAAGCTGTCTTGGGAATAGCCATAACTTGAAAATGGATACAATCTTTTTGAGTTTATATATGTTTGTTGAATAGAATATTTTTTATTTTTTCCCTTTAAAAACTTTTCTGAGGTTCTATCTTGAAAGAACAGAACAAATCAAAGGACTTTAGAAGTCTTAACAAATACTGTATTCCTTCAGATACAAAGCAGCCAGGAATTTAAGACACATTCTCTGCTTGTAAAAAGAAAAAAATGCAGGCTTTTACAATTACATTTTTAAGATCCAAGTCTTGTTTTTTAGAATAAATGTGGGGGTTTTTTTCCCATTAAAATATTTGTTAGATATTTGAAGAAATATGGTAAATTATTCTCCTTAATTATTTTTGAAAAAAGGCATGGGTTGGACACTACTTTTTGGTTAGAATAAAATGAAAGACCTGTGTTAATCTCCAAAGTTGTTACATTCAGGGCATGTCTCCATGTGCAAATGATTCAGGGTGGGTGGGTTTATTTTAGAATAATTTACTCTAAAGTAAACCCACCCCAGGCAGCGGGGTCTAAACGTGGGGAAGCAGGCGCAGATTTGCTGCTCATGGCACCAGTCTGCTCCTGGCCCTGCACTGGCCTCCTGCAGCAGACAAGGGGAACTCTAAGCTGTCCCTGGGTGCTAGGCCAGGGGCTGGTGGGGAGCATGGGGCCAGGAGAGAGCTGTTTTCTGGCAGGGGTGGGGACATTGTTCCCTGCCCCAGGGAGCTGCCTGCTGCTAGGGTGGGCTTTGGCACCAGAGCCCAGGTGGGGACAATGTACCCCTGCCCTGGAAGCAGGGAGTTCCCAGGCCCTGCCCCGTGATTGCAGTCACGGAGCTGGGAGATTCTTACCTTGCAGCCCTGGCTCAGTGACCTCCCAGCCTCCACTCTGCAGTTGTGGAGTAGTGGGAGCTCCCTGATGCTGGGGCAGGGGAACATTTTTTCCTGCCCAAGCACCAGTGGTGGAGCCCGCCCTGGCAGCCGATGGCTCTCGTGGGCGGGAAGCAGTCTCCCTCTCCCTGCTGCCCAGCTGACTGGGAGGCCGTCTACATGTGCTGTGCTGTGCAGTAATTACTCCCAAGTAAATTTGCTACTTGTGTTTGCATGTGTAGACAGTGATGCTTACTGTGCAGTAATTGGCTCTAATCTCGAGTAAAGCATCTTGTGTAGACATGACCTCAGAGGAATACATTTTTTGCCTTCTCAGATTCCTCCTGCCCTGCAGAACTAAAACGTCTTCTCTCAAGGAATCCAGCGTTATGCAAAGGAATTCCTTTTGCATAAATGATAGATTTCTAAAGTGTGAAGGATTGTGGCACATATGGGTAAAATCTTGTACTCTTAGACCAGACTCCAATGGCAGTTGGATTTGGCCTACAGAATACCTTTTGAGGGTTGCAGAGAAAAGAATATCTATGAGAGGAACTGATTCTGTTTTGCTGAAATGGACTTCCTGCTGTCCAATTATGTTTGAAGTGGCCACACATCCTTTAGAGAAAGTTTGGAATGCATTAAAAATTAGCATTTGGATATTTTTTCCACATTTCAGAAGAGGTGTGCTCATAAATAGAAGTGCCTCCAAAATGCTTCTACAAATGGTAGCTCTTGTATAGCTTTGGATATCCATTATTTATAGAAATTCAGTATGTTTCCTTCATGAAACTTGAATGAATGCAAAGTGAATTGAGTACTTCTAAGAACTTCTAGTAAAACTTTGACTTTTGTCTCAGAGAGTTCCTTTGAAATTGGGTTTGCAAAGAACCTTAATTTTTTTTGGATATTTTGAAAAAATACCTGAACCAGAACTGAAGTGAATTTGGTTCTGCTTGATCTATTAGCTATCAAGTTAACCATCAGACACATGGCCTGGGCATTTGTTTGGAAGTCACTGTGGAGAGAGTCATTCTTTTGAAGCTGCCCATGGAAAAGCTTGTTAGCTGCAAGGAAAAGCTGCTAATCCACCACTTTCCTAATGCCATCTATTAAAGGCCTGAAGCCCTTTCTTCCCTCGCATTTCCAAAAATGCCCCTCACCTTCCTTTTCCACCTGCCAGTCACCAGTATAGTCTCCAGGAGCTCTGCTTCTTGACCAACTGTTATTCCTTTCCAAAATTTAATCTTCTGTGTATCTGAAGATAACACTTGGTCAGTTGCCCAGGTGAGAAAATGGATTTGAATTGGCACAGTTGGATCCCCACAGGATAAAGATTGGGAATTAGAAGTTAGGAAAATGGTAACCAGCTTATTTTAAAAATATAATTTATAAACTCAGGCATAAAATATATATCAACTCTTTTAGTGTTATGTGGGAAATGAAAATGTTCTTGCCCCTCTCCTTTTGATGTGCTTTAAAGGATCATGGTTGTGAAACTTCAGGAGCTGGTTGATAACATTCCTCATCTGTGCTTATAGGAACTGTCACTTCTGTCCCACGCTTTCAGTGACAGTGTGCAAAGCCAGAATGGGGATGCTATAGTGATTTACATTATTTTTGTTTTTTGTTCTGTCAGTTATCCCAATGTCAACATTCACAACTTCACTACTAGCTGGCGGGATGGGATGGCTTTCAACGCACTAATACATAAACACAGGTATGTCCTTGTAAAATACCCTCTAATGGATTTGGAAATCTGGATATGTTGCTGTGTGCACAGTTTTGCAAGAGTTAGCTCTTTGATGTTTAAGTATGTGGGGGTTGAAGGTGAATTGGAAAGAACATTTTGGAGTCCCTCATGCAAACATGATAAGTAAGGGTGCAGCCTCCAACTTGGGAGTCTTTAGGCCTCTACATCCTGGAGTTGATAAGGGGAGAGAGGCAGGGGCTGGATTTGTTGATACTCCCTGCCTAAATACACTTGACCATACATAACATCTACTCTGTCACTTTGAGCTACAGGATACTGAGCTCTTTGGGTCTGTGGTCTGACTTAGCATGACATCTCTTGTGTTCTTCTGTTCTTAACCCTGTTGAAGTTAGGACAACCACTTGTACAAGCAAGTGACAATGTGTAACCCTAGCCCTAAATTGTTTGACTTCAGCCACATTCATCCCTGGTCATTTTTCTCTGGTTTGCCAGAAGCCAGATTTAGCCCTGCTGGCACATGCTGTGCAACTCCATGCTTCCTTTGTGGCCCCACTGAAATAAGTAGGATGATGGGAGGAGTCTACTAGAGAGCAGTGCTTCTCAAAGTGGTGGTCCGCAGACTGGTGCTGGTCCATGAGCCACCAGTCACCGGTCCACAGCGACTTGCCAGGAAAGAAAGCAATATATTTTCAGAAGCATAACATTAATATGTCATAGCACCACAGTTCATACGTTCCAACACTCCAGGTGACGTCACGTCATGCAAGGTGAGGAAAGAGAAGGAAACTGCTGGTCGCACATTTGTGTAGCGCTGTTACGCTCAGTTGCTGCACTGGCTGAACTGGGCACCGGCCTCTGGCCCACTGGAAAAAAAATTGCCTGTCTGCCAGATCAGATAGTTTGAGAAGCACTGAATTAAAGGACTGTGTGAAGAAGGATGGGAAAACCTGGTCCAAATTCATTTCTATTGAAGTTGCTTCCATGGGTCATCACTGCTATTTGGAGTGTTCCAGTTTTTATTTCGCTTGTTCATCTTCAGGTGGCTCATTTATATGTTAGAGAAACTGAGGGTGCTTCTCTCTTGTTTAGGCCTGATCTGATTGATTTTGACAAGCTGAAGAAATCAAATGCACACTACAATCTGCAGAATGCTTTTAATCTGGCAGAGCAACACCTTGGTCTTACTAAGCTTTTGGACCCAGAGGGTAAGAATTCCTTCAGTTACGACATGGGCTGGCTTTCTGTGGAAGAATGTTATTTCCTCGGTTACACCCTTCCATGCTCCAGGGTTCGGTTTTTTTATGTGGCAGCATTTTAAGTCGAAGGGCACCTGGATGCAGATTTTTCTTCTAGTTGTAGAGTACCTTGCCTGAGCAGAAGGCAGCAGAGTGATCACCAGTGACAAATACAAGAGGTTCCTTTTTGTAGTTAGCTGAGCAGGAAGTTAAACTTCAGTCCCTGCCATGTGGCAGTACTTTGCTGTTGCCAGACTGGCCATGTATGTGGACAAGTGAAGAGCCATAAATCCCATCTATGCTGGGAAACACTTTCTTTAAGTTAAAATGAAATTGGCATGTTTTTCATAAAGCACTCTCAACATGTTTCCCAGCTCTCAAACTAGTAGTATTGTTCTGATGTGTATGGATATTAAAGTGTGAGCAATACTTACAGGACAGGAGGCTTTGTTGGTAGGGTACAAGTAAAAGTCACATCATTGGGCAGGTATCACCCTTACAAATTGTGTGTGTAATTGTGGATGATTGTTGTTGGCTCCTTGATGTTGGAGGCTGGTATTTCCTCCCTCAAATACAGATGCAGTACATTTCTTCTAAGTGCTTGACAAACATTATATCTTGCAACTACCTTGTGAAGACAGGCAAATATCACTGATCCTGTATCCCAGAGGCACGCAGAGACTAAAGGGCTTGTTCAGCTGTGAACAGCTGCTAGTCAGGGCCAGAATCTGAAACAATACCCAGATGTCCTGACTCCCCATCCGGTGTTTTAAACACTGTTTTCTGTCTCTAAGATTAATGCAAAATAGAGGAGGAGGTTTATAACTTCTAGCATCAAAGAGCTGGAGACTGGGCCAAAGCCACTGAATGTATTTTTGATTAGTACACAAACCAAGACTTCAAAGCCCCAGAAGCTGAAAGGTGAGGGAAGCCATGTCTCTCAGTCTGAGTCCTACTTAGTGGATTGTCAGCACTGGATGCATTGTTTTAAATTGCATACCACGCACTATGCTAAAGTAACTCTTATTTGGTTTTCAGATATCAGTGTTGACCATCCTGATGAAAAGTCAATCATCACCTATGTGGTGACATATTACCACTACTTTTCTAAGATGAAAGCTTTAGCCGTTGAAGGAAAACGTATCGGAAAGGTTTGCCAGCTAACATTTTATATGTGATGCAGCCAATTAAATATTTATTTTTATGTACAATGTCAGTCCTTTTAGCAGCCCTGTTGCATATTAGCTTTAGTTTGCTTTTAATCTTGGATTTGAAGACCTTATATTCTGATATAATATGGAAAGTGGTTAATCTTTCCTGATGTTTCCATCTGTTTCTTAATGCTAGCTGATGTTTAACTTTGCTTCCTAACTTTATCTTGTTAAGTCTTTTCTCTACCATTAGCTGCCCCTCTGTCTCTCTTTTTGGAGCTGTAAGGAGCCTTCAGTTTAATAACATACCCACACTGTTCATGGTAGCCAGCAACTTACTGTCCAGAGAGACAAAATAAGAATGCCTTTGTAAACATCGACCTTGTCCCCTTAGTTAGCTTGGGATTGTGGAAATTTGCTGCAAAGCAATGCAAAGAGTCCTCACTCCTCAGTATCTCCAGCTTCCTTCTGTATTCAGGAGCAAGTGGTTTGATCCATAAATTAAGTCCCTCTGCGCAGTTTCTTTATGGAGATGTAGGCTTCTGAAGAGGTCTGGCCTTGTCACTGAATTGTTTCGTGTTGCAGGTGCTTGACAATGCCATCGAAACAGAGAAAATGATTGAAAAATATGAATCACTGGCTTCTGACCTTCTTGAGTGGATTGAACAAACCATCATCATCCTGAATAATCGCAAATTTGCTAACTCACTGGTTGGGGTGCAACAGCAGCTGCAGGCATTCAACACCTATCGCACAGTGGAGAAACCACCCAAGTAAATTTAATCTTGCCTTAGGAAAATAGGGTCTTTTTTCTTTAAAAAAGAAAAAGGGAGGGAGGGAAGGTGGGGGGGGGGCAACTTTTTTCACCTTATTCCTGATTGTTAATACTCTTGGATGGGTTGCTCCTTACCACTCAACCCACATAGTAAACAGGAAATAATGTGCTAGGGACAGCATCTCAGATCCTGAGAGATACCATTTCAGTGCAAGTTGTAATAGCTCAAAGTGAAGTAGTACAGATGGCAATAGTGTGTTGCTGTTAGGTAATAGTATCAGTAATAATGCATGCCAGCATTATGCAATACTCACGCACAGCTAATAATAGAATATCATAGGTTATCCCAGATCAAGAGTAAATGTATCTGGTATTACAAAATATGACATAATCTACAAAGCTGCATTTCTATATCTGTAATGTGCTATGCAAAGCTAAGATCACAACATACTTTCTAATTAGCAATTAAGGCTTTTTCTGTTAATGTTCACCATCTAAAAGCATTACAAGCAGCCAGATTCTATTTTAATTGCTATTGATTTCATTATGCCTATAAAGATTGTGTATTTTTCGGGAACTGCTCTGAAAACCTGATTCAGAGCCCATTGACATCAGTGGAAAGAGTTTCATCGACTTTGAGCTTTGGATCTGGCCTTAAATTCTTGAGTCAATTAATTTAATGCCATACAATGCACCTATATAAAAAGTAGCCCATTATTTCTACCCTTCCTTCCCGTCCCCCAATGGGTTTCATAGAATCAGAAAATCATGGTTGAAAGGGACCTCAGGAGGTCATCTAGTCCAAACCCCTGCTAAAGCAGGACCATCCCCAACTAGATCAGTTCAGCCAAGGTTAACTGCACCCTAATACATTAATGGATTTTGTGCAGTCTTTGCAACATTTAAACCAGTTGATTCTGAACATGTGGACTACTAGTCTGTCACATGAAATGGAGCTGTCTGGGTTACCATACTATGTATCACATAAGTTGTTTAAGAAAATACTCTCTAGTTCCCTAGGAGCAGTAAAATACTTGTTTTTAACTTTCTTCTGTTTGGGGGAATTTTTGTTTAGATTTACAGAAAAAGGAAACCTAGAAGTGCTGCTTTTCACCATCCAAAGCAAAATGAGAGCAAACAATCAGAAAGTGTACATGCCAAGGGAAGGCAAACTCATCTCGGACATCAACAAGGTATACCCTAGCTTTTCAACTTCTCGCATACATCTTGGGCATTTGTTTTCTTCTAATCTTACTCCCAACAAGTGAGGGTGTCAGTGATCCTTCACACCAAAGCCACTTCTCCAGGACTGACCCAGGGCTCCTGGTTGACTGGGAGGGATGGGATGATCTTTCCTGTGCATATCACTTGTGCACAACTAAGGTGGTTTCAAAGCTGCATCAGCAACCTTTGCATTGGCTAACTCTATGGAAGCAGGCAGTAGTTCTCTGTTGTTACAAATCCACTAATCTTCCCCTACTCCCCTCCCTGGTATAGACCCCAGCCTCTCTTTTTGCCCAAGTTCCACCTCCCCACAAAGACTCCTGAAGCCAGGAGTGCGAGGGTGTTGTGTAGAGCAGAGCTGTGGTGTGCAGGTCCTCAAATCCTGTCCTGTTCTTCTGCACAATAGAACTGCAGGGGCTCCTCCATCTCCTCCACAACCATAAAATGGTGGAGCATTTACCCCTAAAGCTTCTCAGTCATAATATCCATGATGAGGGTGATATGGGGAAAAAAGGCCTGTGGATAATTGGAGAGCAGTCTCATTCATTTCAAATCAAAATTTATATGACCAGTTATCCAGTTGGTACAGCTGGCTGAACAGTAGCAGGTCTGACAAGATTTCTAAGGGGTAGCAAACTACTTTAAACAGCCACCTTATTTTTGGTTTGATCATGCTTAGACTTCCCAGAGCAGCTGTTGCTGGTGTCAGTGGCTTCACTCTCCATCCTAGAGAGCAGTAAACTTCACAGCTCCCCTATTTGTCTTAAGCTCCTGTGCCTGTGGTTTTAGGCAGTGGCACATCTGTTAGGGTTCAGAGGAATGTAGAATAGTGTGTAGTTAATTGCTGGCATTTTTGTTGTTTATGAGAGAGATCTGTAGGAGCCATAAGCTTGATTTTGGCCATGCTGTTAAAACTTTTTATGGCAATAGGTTAACGTATGTGAATAGTTTTTTTTACTTTTAAAGGGAGGCTCTCACATACAACACAGTGAACATCTCAGTTCTTTACTCTTTTTTAAAGATCACTGTTCAAAAATTATCTTGGGGGAAGACCAAGCAAATCCATATTTTCTCTTATTAAGAATAAAGTGATCGCTTTTTGGCAGTAAAACTCATAAAACACAGCCAGTCCCATTCATGCACATTCTAAGCAAATATTTTGCATAAGCAGATTTAAAGCGAGTAGATAACGGAGATCCCCAGCATACTTTTGTGAGTCAGGTCAGTTTTATACCCATTTCACAGAAAGGAAAGGAAACTCAGTGTGGCCTGTTTTGGGTAGATCTTGGTACAAGACTTAGGCATTCTGAGTGTGAGTGTTCTGGGTGTGATTTACCCTTTTGGTTCCTCCTTTGTCCACGGTGAATTTACAGTAGGGATTAACTCTGATCTGTAATGTTGATTTCAAGCAAAGTAGACGTGCATTTTCTCATAATCCTGCAGAAATGTGAATCTAAAGAACACGATGCCTTTTTTTTTTTTTTTTTTTTTAAATCTTCAAACTTCTTCAGGCCTGGGAAAGACTGGAAAAAGCTGAACATGAAAGAGAACTGGCACTGCGAAATGAGCTCATAAGACAAGAGAAACTGGAACAACTTGCACGTAGATTTGATCGCAAGGCAGCTATGAGAGAAACCTGGCTGAGTGAAAATCAACGTTTAGTTTCTCAGGTGGTGTTTTCGGAACTATAAGTATGACTAAAATTATTACTGTGAGTAATTATGGGCTACAGTTTCTGTGCACAGAGCATGTCTGCTCCCTCTGGCTAGGAGCCCTGCTGTTTATCCTGTATGTTCTAAATTCCCTCTCAACTAGTTCAGCAAGCCCATGCTTAGTAGAGAACGGTATAGAAACATCTACTCATAGGCAGTATTTTCATGAAGTTGTAAGGCCATGTTAATATCTAGTGCAATCACTGGAATTGTACAAGGGCTGAATTTGATTCATTGACAGTAGAGATGGAAAAAAAGACCAGCTGCATTTCCATGTCCCCAGGCCAGTACAAGATTTTTCCCACAATATGTCTGCTGTTTTTATCTGTGGAAGAATTTTCAGAGTACTTTGAAACTCCACATTTGTTAGCAAATTTGTGTTGCGAAACCTTCCCCTTCCCCCACCCAGAGCAGACAGGTTTGTTTGAGTGAGAGCATGTTGATGCACAAGCCTTGTTAAAATGGAATCTGTGTCTTTACAGGATAACTTTGGTTTTGACCTTCCAGCAGTGGAGGCTGCAACTAAAAAGCACGAGGCCATTGAAACAGACATTGCAGCATATGAAGAACGAGTCCAAGCAGTGGTTGCTGTTGCAAGGGAGCTCGAGACTGAAAATTACCATGATATCAAACGCATCACAGCGAGAAAGGACAATGTTATCCGTTTGTGGGAGTACTTGCTGGAGCTGCTCAGGGCGCGTAGACAAAGACTGGAGATGAACCTTGGTCTGCAAAAGATATTCCAGGAAATGCTTTACATTATGGATTGGATGGATGAAATGAAGGTAAATATCATCCAGATAAGATATGGCAGGAAACTGCTTTGGATTAGAAAGAGTCTGTATGTAGATCCTTTATCTTGTAAATTAGGTTTGTTTTACATAGTTTGCTCCAAAGGATCTAATATAACCACATTCACAACTGCTGACCTGATTCTTGCTGCACAGTGTCATGATGGTTAAAATATAAAATAAAAGCAGCTAAAATAACCCCAAGTCTCTCACCTGGTAACAACACCACTTTTGATGTTGCTGGTCTGTTTCATGTGGGGAGGGTTTATATTCCATATGGCATCAGTGTTAGACCCCTCAGAAGGTTGCACATTTGGATTGGTGGCAGGGGAAAGGGCCTTCCATGAGGACTTGGAATAACACACTCAGCACTTCCCTTAGTCTCCTCCAGGGGGAACAGAGAGGAGGCAGGGCTGTGGTACCATACATGCATCAGCAAACAGAGGTGGGATAAGCAGAGAAAGTAGGCTTTACCCCACAAAGCACTGCAGTATCTAGGGACAGCACATGGGAACCTGGGGAGGTAGAACACTTATTTATGTTCTGTCTGAAGTAACACAGCTTGGCACCATCTCAAGCCTAAAGCTGCATGTAGGTGACATGGATGAGCTTTTTACATCCAACAGTGTTAAAAATATTGGCCCAGATGCATCTTCAGCTCAGCCTTATTCACGTTTGTATTTAAACTAGTGTGACAACTGAGAGCATAGTTCATACATGAAGTACTTGTTTTAATGATGAATAATTCTGATTACACCTGGTGCTTTTAACCTTTCTCTTCGTTTGAGCAGGTGCTGCTGCTGTCTCAGGACTATGGCAAGCATTTGTTAGGGGTAGAAGACCTGTTACAGAAACATGCCCTAGTGGAGGCAGACATTGCCATTCAGGCTGAGAGAGTGAGAGGGGTCAATGCATCTGCTCAGAAATTTGCCACAGATGGGGAAGGTAACTCAAGCCAGCACATCATCTTTGATTTTAGTTATGCATCAGATTTGAAGAGACACTAACTTTAGTCAGATCATTATCAAGATTCATTAGCCATATAATGAATGTGAGGCTAAATTCACCACCAGTGTAACTGGGCTGAATTCAGTTGCTTCCAATTAGACCCCTTAGGCAAGCAGTGAATTTGGCCAACTGCCTTTATGGGGGTGTTCATCATGGCATCATTTTGCCTCATTGATTCTGGTCACCAGCAGCTGCTGTAATTTTAAAATAAACATTCTGCATTCATTACAGTTCCCCCCCTTTTCACTGTTTCTAATGGATACAATTCAGATGCTTGCTTCTGATCTTATAAAAACCAAGAATAATTCCACTTAGTCAGTGAACTTACACAAGCAAGGCATAAAGATTTAGTAGAATGTACATACCTTTCCAGATTCTTGTTTTGAACTTCACTTATGTGAATCTAGAATAACTTAGGATAACTTTAAGTCACTGGAAATACCCAAAATATTTATCAAGGCAAAGTATAGTGTAGACATTTTTCCTCGCATCTTCAGTGTGTGCATTTTTCTGCATTTTATTACCATGTGATGTGATGGAGCTTAAATAGCTCGTATATAACACTTTGGAAGCTTAGCAATTAATAAACTTTAAATTTACAGTATAGCGCTAGTGACCAAGTATTAAGAGCCTTGGGTGGGTATTGTAACTTCAGATCTTAAAAATAAGCCAAAGTAATATATTTCCCTGTCTGAACAGGTTACAAACCGTGTGACCCACAAGTTATCAGAGACCGAGTAGCTCATATGGAGTTTAGTTACCAAGAACTATGCCAGTTAGCAGCTGAACGCCGGGCTCGCCTGGAGGAATCCAGACGTTTGTGGAAATTCTTCTGGGAAATGGCTGAAGAGGAGGGCTGGATCAGAGAAAAGGAACAAATCTTGTCATCTGATGACTATGGGAAGGATCTAACAAGTATCATCCGCCTCTTAAGTAAGCATAAAGCATTTGAAGATGAAATGAGTGGTCGTAGTGGCCACTTCCAACAGACTATAAAAGAAGGTGAAGATATGATTGCTGAGGAACACTTTGGGTCAGAGAAAATCAAGGAACGAATCAAGGACATTCGGGAGCAGTGGGCTAACCTTGAGCAGCTCTCTGCCGTTAGGAAAAAGCGCCTGGAAGAAGCCTCTTTGCTTCACCAGTTCCAAGCTGATGCTGATGATATCGATGCCTGGATGTTGGACATCCTTAGGATTGTCTCCAGCAGTGATGTCGGTCATGATGAATATTCCACTCAGTCTTTGGTCAGGAAACACAAAGATGTTGCTGAAGAGATTGCAAACTATAGATCTGTCATTGACTCTCTTCATGAGCAGGCGAAGGCTCTGCCACAAGAACATGCTGAATCTGCAGATGTGCAGGGCAGGTTGTCTGGAATAGAGGAAAGATACAAAGAGGTGGCTGAACTGACCCGGCTCCGTAAGCAAGCGTTACAAGATACCCTTGCTCTGTATAAGATGTTCAGTGAAGCAGATGCATGTGAACTATGGATTGATGAAAAGGAGCAGTGGCTTAACAGTATGCAGATTCCAGAGAAGCTAGAAGACCTGGAAGTGATCCAGCACAGGTAAGAACAGACTTAGGAAGATGTACTTTTGTGTACCTTTAAAATTTAAGTTGCCCGTGACAGATCGTCCAATGCCTTTATGGTCTTTTCCCCAGATTTGAAAGCTTAGAACCAGAAATGAACAATCAGGCATCCCGTGTTGCAGTGGTAAATCAGATTGCTAGACAGCTGATGCACAGTGGTCATCCAAGTGAGAAGGAGATCAAGGCACAGCAAGATAAACTGAACACAAGGTAAGTTAGTGATTGGCAACATATGAAAACTTGACATTAGTTGAAATGGCTGTGAAATTAGGAGCGATCATAGGAGAATAAGGCTGAAAGGAAACTTGTGAGTTTTTGTCCAACCTTCTTGCACAAGGCAAGATCAAGCCCTGACTAAACCATTCCATCCTTGTGTTTTTCTAGTACATATGTATTTCTGATATGTTAGAGCCTGATTTTCATCTAGTGTTAACTGGAGTAGTTAGTTCCGAGTCAAGGAGATGACCTGAGAAGTTAGAAAAAGCATCTTCCTCTCCTTACTGTCTGATCAAAAGCCAGAGTTTTTCCCATTGGCTTCAGTACACTTTGAATCCAGCCTTAGTCTAGTACTTACAAATCTTTAACAGCTGGAGAGTTACCATACCATATGTTTTGTGAAAATAAGATGGTACAGTATATCATACACACCTGCTAATTGGATTCTTAGTGTTCACACAGGTATACTTTGAAACCATGCAGCAAATCCAGATCTGTAGGAGACCTACAGGAAATACCTGATCCTGGGGAACACAGAAATGTTTGTAGTTAGTCTGTTGATATGTACTGTTTTCTGACACACCCTGTAGCGACAGAAATATGTGAGCAAAAACTACTTGTGTAATAAAAAGCACCAGGACAAAACAGTTTTTTTTAAGGGCTCAGCAGGCCTATTTCAGCAATTTTCTCATGGAAAAAATAGTGACATTGGGCACTTTCTCACATGTGCTTGGGAGGGGGGAGAGGAGGGGAGCTTTAGTTAGAGTGGCTCTAAGAGCTGCTCTAATTAAAGCACCTCAGTGTCTTGTGCATCAGTGCCACACTTCAAAATAGCAGTGAGGATGCTTGAATCAAAGCTCAATGAGATGCGGGAGGTTGCTGGAGCACAGTAATTACCATGCTACAACTCACTATAATTACAGTGCATTGCAGCAGGCTCTGTACTCGTATATAGGCACCCATTCAGCTTGCCATAAGTATATAAGAGCCTCAGTTTCTGAGGCCCTGCTTTCCTTTCCTCTTTCATTTTAGGTGGAGCCAGTTCCGAGAACTGGTAGACAGAAAGAAGGATGCTCTTATCTCTGCTCTAAGTATCCAGAACTACCATCTGGAATGTAATGAAACCAAATCCTGGATTAGGGAAAAAACCAAAGTAATTGAATCCACACAAGACCTGGGCAATGATCTGGCTGGCGTAATGGCTCTTCAGAGGAAGTTGACGGGTATGGAACGTGATTTGGTAGCTATTGAGGCTAAGCTAAGTGACCTGCAAAAAGAGGCAGAAAAGCTGGAATCTGAGCATCCTGACCAGGCCCAGGCCATCCTGTCAAGGCTTGCGGAGATCAGTGATGTGTGGGAAGAAATGAAAACCACCCTGAAGAACCGTGAAGAGTCCCTTGGAGAGGCAAGCAAACTGCAGCAGTTCTTGCGTGACTTGGATGACTTCCAGTCCTGGCTGTCCAGAACCCAGACTGCGATTGCCTCAGAAGATATGCCAAACACATTGGCCGAGGCTGAAAAGCTCCTCACTCAGCATGAGAATATTAAGAATGAGATTAACAATTATGAAGAAGACTACCAGAAAATGAGGGACATGGGTGAGATGGTAACACAAGGGCAGACTGATGCACAGTATATGTTCTTACGCCAACGTCTGCAGGCTTTGGACACAGGATGGAATGAGCTTCACAAAATGTGGGAGAATAGGCAAAGTCTCCTCTCACAATCCCATGCTTACCAACTCTTTCTCAGAGATACCAAGCAAGCAGAAGCATTTCTCAATAACCAGGTAAGTGCACAATGGCTGCATTCTTTTACCCAAACTCAACACAGTTTATTGTAGCTGCCTCATGAAGGAGAGTATTGCAGGTGAGTTGAAAATAAGTATGTTTTTCACAAAAATAGTCTTTAATCAAATTTGTCTCCAATAATTTTGCGGGGGGCACTATATCTAATTTGTGTCTGCGGAAATGCTGTCAGAACAGATTGATTTTTATTAGTAGATGTTTTGGATGGGGAATCCAGAAAAAAGATGACAGCTGATATGGAAGTACAAAGCGCCCGAGCGAGGGACTAACAATAAAGGGATGGGGGAGAGGAGGGGAACACGACTATTACACCTGCAAAACTTTTCTTTGTCCTTCATTTATCTTTGTAACAAAAAAGGAGTATGTTTTGGCACATACTGAAATGCCCACCACCTTGGAAGGAGCAGAAGCTGCTATTAAAAAGCAGGAGGATTTTATGACCACGATGGATGCCAATGAGGAAAAGATCAATGCAGTTGTAGAAACTGGCAGGAGACTAGTTAGCGATGGGAACATTAACTCTGACAAGATCCAAGAGAAGGTGGACTCTATCGATGACAGGTGAGCTTTGCTCAGTCTTCTAGGAACTGTTTTGCACTGAATCTCCCATCCTGCTCCTTCTTTCTTGAGTTTGCCATTATCTTTTGCATGGTGAAGATTTCCTAGTACAAAGTGCTGGTGTCCACTGGATTAGTATTTAGATACAGAAAATTCTAGCTTCTCAGAGTAATGAAGCAAGCAGAAGTATAGTGGAAACTGGGACTGCTTTTTTTTTCGCTTGATAACAGTGTATATAAATACTCCACTGAAATCAGCAGACTTACACCACTGTAGCATTGACATAGCTGACAAGAGACTGGAGTCCTTTTTGTTTCATGGTTTCTTATCAAAAGGTCAAAGCAAAGTGACATGTTAATAGATACCGAACAATGTGTTTTCTTTGTCCTATGAAAAAAATAAATCAGAATTCTTCAAAAAGGAATTGGGTTGATTTAATCAAACATGTCCTCTGCCATCATCTGGATTCATTAAATAGTGAGCTCCATAACTTTAAGCATGTTTTCCAAGGTATAACAAAATGATCCCTGGCCCTTCTGCAGTCAGATTAGAAAACATTGGTACAGTATCTTTTACTCTCTCAGATAAGGATTTTTCTTTTTCTTTCTAAGTGGTACAGCAGCTACTGATTTTTAAGAACTTTCCCCTTTTTAAAGCCCGAATATTAGTTTTGATGGGGTGAAACCAGTCTTTGCCATAGTTTAAAAATAATTAGCTTTTATGTAGTGCTTGCCATCCTTAGAGCTCAAAGCACAGTAATAACCATACTTAACTTGCACACAAATTTTATGCCAAATATTATTTGCCCTGACTACATACATCTCTACTTCAAAGCTGAGAAGCTCCAAGCCAGCCAGTTGCTCTACTCTTCAGGGAAGAAGCAAACTGAAATGCTGTAGGACAGTGGTTCTCAAACTTTTTTTTTTTTTTTTGGTGAACCACTTGAAAATTGCTGGGGGTTTCAGTGGACCACTTAATAAACTTTTTCTTGTTCTACAAATCAAAGCATACAACTCATATTTTAATATCAGTAGTCTTACCTTTCTAATACAATGGATGTGCCTGTTTTTTCTGAGCAAAGTTCTGGGAAGTTGGGTGTAATGTTTGCCAGCTTTAGCCGTAGGTCACCTTTTTGCAGACCACTTGAATGGAGCTTGCAGACCGCAGTTTGAGAAACTCTGCTCTGGGAAATGCCAATTAGTTGTTTACCATTCTCCCCTGTCAAGTTCAAGCAAACCCCCTTATAATCTGTGTGTGTTCTGCTTCAGTTATGTCCTACCGGGGCTCTGTAATGTAGCTCAGAGTAAATCAGAATATTCCTATTGCTAGAGAATCTTGGGAGTCTTTGGCCTCTTCCTTTTATGACCTTTGCTGTCCAATGTCTTATGTTCCTGTGATCTTCTCTCTGACCATAGTGGAGTGGATATAGCTCCCATTTGATCCTGCAGTGATGTTCCAGGAAGATAGGGTCACATGAAAGTCATCCAGGTGTATCATCCTCCCAGGTTCTGAGTGTGCTGACTTTTCAGGGCTCCCTGCCTTTCCAGCCCTGAGCCTGAACTCAAATATGTGGTGTGATGGCCACTAGAAAGGCCTGTGAGTACAGCATGACACGGATATCACTGTCTACTTTCCTAGAAGGCTCTGTGTATGGTTAAGTGAGGCATTAACATTACTTAACGATACCACTGCCAAATTTGCCTCCTTAATCAACACCAGAGTGAAGTGCTTACTGTGTCATACTCAATGTAGACTTCATTCTTAGTCTGCCTAGACCTAAACAGTTGCAAGGATAAAGCCTCTAGCAGTGTAGCCACCTGGCTTCCATATTTTCTGCTTATTTATTTCTAGCACCAAATATGTTAGAGAAGAGTGGGATATGTTATGGGCCAGTGGGATAGTGCATTGCATACCAACACAATGATGGAATCCTAAAAGGTCCTGGCAGTCAGTGGCCCCCAAATCTTTACTCCCCTAAGGTGAGACTTACTTTCACTCGCAGAGTCTTCAATAAAACGAGGAAAATAAAAAGCGGTGTTTGGAAACATAGGGCAAGCTTCCTGTATCTGCTTGTGGTAGCATCTTCTGGCTTGATTCTCACTTAAATTTCCTGTTGTAAGAGATCATCTGGTCTTTTAAACTCATTTTAATATGCTGTTTACAGTGAAAGCCCTAGATGTGTTAGCACTTGAAAAACGACTTATTCAGTTCTGTCTTCCCAGTTACCCCAAGCAAACAAACCAGGTAACCCCAAACCTTCTGACCTTCTCTATTCTTCACCTTATCCTTTTCCTTACCTTCCATTTGTGAAGGCAGGACTTTGTGTTCTGATGAGCCAGCCTCTCCTTACCCCCTCCACAACAACCAGAAGTTGCGGACAGGGGCATAATGATATTTTCAGCAGTCCTTAACATATCAGTAGACAGCTGCAGTACGGCTATTCCAGGCCTCCTATTTCCATATATAAAGAGGTCTCAAGCCTCAGATCTTTAATTCAGGTGGCTGTTTCTTGCAAAGGAACTCATCTTCATTATTCATATTGTTCCCTGTCACCGTAGATGGCCTCTTGGCTCCTCCTGATTCCATGACATGTGATGTAGGTGTTCATGCTTGGAATGTGTAAGCAAGCCCTAAAAAGCTCTATTTTTATCGGACTTTTGTCCACACACTTCCTTAAATTGCAAAGCTTATTTATGTGAAACACTGCAAAAACCATCTAGTATTCTGCTGTTCAGGAAATCTGTGTATAGCTATTAAGTCCCAGAGGTGATGGCCCTCAAGAACAAAGGCTAAGATTGTGGGGTATAATAGGAATGGTATTAATGAAGGCCTCAGGCTTACAAAGTACTGTCTCCCAAACAGACTCCAACTGGGTCTGAAGAACCTGAACAAACAAGTACAAATCTATGCCACTTCTGAGTAGCTGTTGAGGAGAAGCAAGTGACTTCTTTGTAACTGTTACTGCTCTTGTTCTTATTATTAATTATGTTTATTACCCTAACTAAAAATGGCAGTGCATTGTCCATTGGCTCAGTAGATGGTCTCTACTCCAAAGAATCGAGAGTTTGTATGTAGAAGACAGGCACAGGGAGGGAGAAAGGGGGCGTATAACAACCAGAGCGAACAGTGGGATGACATGCCACAAATTACTGTGAAATGTAAAACTCTTGGTTCAGAGATGATACTTTTTATTAGACCAACTAAAAACTTGCAAAAATTTGTGGGTTTATTTATGAATGGATAGTCTCAATGGAAGGAAGCAGTTAGGAGAAGGAGGGGTAGAGAGGTGGAGTAAACCATGAGTCAGCAGAGAGCTGAGTAGTTGTAATACAACCATAGAGCAGTTATTCTCAATCAGGGTTTTGTGACATCCTGTGGTACCTTGAAAATCCTTTCAAGAGTGCTCCAGGGTGTTGCAATTTGTTAGCATTTTAAGGCCTATAAACATGATTCACAAGATAAGATAAACCAGAGTTTTCAAATAGGAATCCAGAGTGTTAAAAACATTCTGACCTATTGTGATCTGAGTTCTTTGCAATAGAAGAATGACTTTATTTTCTGTAGTCAACAAACAAAAACTAAGAGTTGCCATTTCTGAGGGGTGCCTTGAATCTAAAAAAGTTGAGAACCACTGCTATAGGGAGTTCTGTGACTGTTGGAATGCTCCTGTGTCGGCTGCTTCTACTTCCTGGAGTCTTATTGCAGCTGTTTCTCTAAGGTCAGTGGGCAGAGGCCTCTGCCCACTGTCTTACAGTGTGGGGTGAGGAAACTGCACACCTCCGTGCATAGTTCTGGGTGTGCTGGATGATGGGAGGGCCGAGGTTGGGTCCCATTTCTCTCACGCATGCACACAGTCCCTGTTTTGACTTCTTGTGCAGAGCTCCTACCAGCTGGCATAAAAAGTTTTTTCACTATAGCTATTCTCTACCAAGGGAAGTTCCAAGTTTCCAAGTCAAAACACCAGCTGGCCTGACCTAGGACACAATGGCTCTATTTTTGCCAGACTTTATGCTCACGCAAGCTTCTACAAGAGAAGGAGCCTGAGTAATTTCTGCTATGATTGTTTCAGCAATGCTCATCCTATTCTAAGTATTTCTCATGGAGGCACAATTCTTTCCTTGAAAGAACCTAAATGAGCAAGAACAAACTGGGGCCGTTAGAGTCATACTGATTTGTATCTCAGCAGGCAGTTGCATTTCCTTTTCTTCAACAGTTTTGCTTTACTGGTATCTAAGACTTTCTGTTCCTGCTGATGCTTTGTAAAGCCCACAGGTTAGCAGTTAGCCCACAGTAATTCTTTCAGGTCTTTGAACCATGAGAGTTCACTGATGCCCTAACATATCCAAGCATTTGGAGAAAATAACCAACCCTCCAGAGTTAATTTCATTCATGCACATGTAGGGATTTACCCCATTTCTATTTTCATCCTCTGTCTTTTCATTACATGAGTCTTTGCTTGTTTCACTGGGGTCCTATTTTTGATAGCGTTTTAAGCGCTAGAGCAGTGCAAAATAAATACAGTTTTAAGTTTTTGAACAAGCATGTTAGACATTTATATGAGTCTTTCAAAGAATTAATGATTGAAGAGCAGATGCTTTGAAAGGTGCAAATGTTGAAATTCCTTCACAAAATTTCAGTGAGTAAAAATCTCAGCATTTATCAGTCTGAGTGGCAGAAATGTTTCATAAAGTGAGAAACGTATCTGTCCTGGTATGCCACCCTTGTCCCCATTGTGTCTAGCACCATACATATGTAAGGGCCATAAAGAACTGTGAGGCTTTCTCCCCTTGCCCTCACAAAATCAGAAAGTTGTCATAGATCTTCTTCTTGTGTTCCAACATCTTTAATACTATTGGAGAACTGGGCATCACAGTTAGAAGGCTACCTGCACTTGTGTTACCTCTGGATGCACCTATGAATGTCAGGCTGTATGCATTTATCAGTCTCCTGGTGTCATTTTGCAGCTCTTTCAATCCTAGATAAGGCTACAGTACCTCAGGTATCAGCCACTGGCACCATCCAATATTGGCTGCATTCAAGCTCCCTCTGGGAGCTTGTGATCAGTCAACCTTCTTAAAAGCAGAATACAGGTTAGTTTAATGGTAGGAACAAAACATTTGGCGTCAGAAGGAATTTAAAACAATTCCCACACATTTATCTTACCTAAATTCCTACTGTCTTGTGATGTAACTTAGGCAGGCCTTACTCTCCAGACAGCCAACAGCAAAGTCCTGCCTCAGCTTGCTTCCTCCAAGCAGTTACTACCTTCCCCACTGCCTTCTCTTTCTCGCTGTGCTCTTTAAACTTCTCTTCATTCTTTTGTTCCTCTGTGTTTTTTCGCTATTTGTTCAAAATAAAGCCTGTAGGCTCAGCAGAGTTGGAGCCAGACTCCTCGGATCCAGTGAGTTTGGTGTTGTCACTTAACTCACTATAGCGAGCTTGCTGAGGGGTGTTGTCTAGAAACGTGCTTCTCCTTCCTGCCTGTTTTTCTGGATGCATTTTGGATCAGTTAACTGGATATATTCAAACAGTAAACATTCTAGTATTGAAGCCAGCATTTCAGCATTCATAAGTTATTACAAAGTCGTTTCAAATCTGTCATGCCAGAGTGAAGAGAAGGGACTTCCCATTTAGTATTGAAGTCAGGATTGTCATCCTTCTTTGCGGAAGAAAGAACAGTACTTGTGGAAGAAGTTTCCAAAGCCAGGTATCAAGAAGGATTTGACTCCAGCACCCATCTTAAATACCTCAGAAAATGAGCCTGTCCTTCAATCATACGTTACTTGAGTACAGCACACTCCTTATTTACATCTCGGCAGCATCCATGTCCTTCACTGAAGTTATTATGTTGGTATAATTGAGAGGAGCAATTATCCCTTCTTTTTTTCTTCCTCTGCAGACTAAGCCAGAGTGTGAAGAGTTAACAGAATCTTACCAGATTGTGCCTTTATCAAGGCTCTGAACTGTGAGGTGCTGAGGACATCTTGAAAGACACAAAGCACCCTTAAACCCATAGGAATCGAAGGCACTTTGCCACTCTTGGAAGCACCTTTACTTACAGCATAAAGAGCAGAGGCTTTTTATGTTATTAGAGAAATAAAGCACTTATGTAATGATAAGTGGAATTTCTATATGATTCACCTAGGTGTTGTAAACCTTGCCCCATCTCTTACCCTTCAGACAGCCTCTATTTATAGAATTAGAGTGCCTTTTTTGAAAGTCATGCGTCATTTCAAGAATGTATTTCACGTCTGGTTCCTTTGTGGAGAGGGATAAATACTCCAGTGTGCTACAGACCTCTCCCTTCATGTCCTCTCCCTAAATCTTGCGGACTTGCTGTATTTGTGTTTTGTCCCAGAAGAACTGGGAAGCTGGCCCAGCCATTGTAACTGTGTGGCTTGCAATCTGCAGAAAGCTTTTCAGTTTTTCTTTGGAGCAGTTCTTCATTATATTTCCTCCAGGGATTTCTGCTCAATTGTAGTACTGGCAGCATGCACTGGGACCACCCTCTATAAAATTGTTTTCTAATTTCTTCCTTTTTAATGTTCTAAAAAAGGATGCCAATCCTTTTACTCAAGGATCATGTACAATAAAATATGAACAAATTCTACTCTGTGGGTCCATCTACATGGAGCAATAAACTCTGGGACAGTTTGCACTGGAGTCAGCAGTTCCCAGGGGCAGTGGATACATGTACACAGAAGTGAGAACTGGGGCAGAGCATCCCTGGGCTAGCAGCAGGCTTGTGGGGTGAGCCCTGGGCTCCAGGCCATGGTGTCAGGTGGTGGAGGGGCTGGCAGGGGCACAAGGGTGCTGTAGTGCAGAGCTAACCAGCATGTAAGCCCTGCAGTGTAGCACCCTCAGTCGCCATCTACACATGGGTTAAGGCAGCCTAAATTACTCCACCATAGGATAGTACTTGTCCCAGGCAATATTATCCTATGGGAGAGTTAATTAAATAACTACACCCTAATCAGGGATGTGAGAGGTTAAATAATTGTTTAACCAGTAAGTGTAATGATGACCAGTTAGCTTACCAATTATCCTTTAGCAGGGGCTGTTGCAATGTAGCGGGGGAAGGGAAGCTACCCGGGAAGTCCCAGCAGGAATCAGAAGGCAGCAGGAGGGAGGAACGAGAGGGAAGGGGAGTGTAAGGGGGACTAGCACCCATAGGAGGGTTCCTAAGAGGAAAGCATTAGGAGCAGCCTAATGACTCATCAGTTAAACAGTTAGCTGCTCAGTTCATAGCTGCTCCCTCTTTCCTAGCACAGGGCTTCATGTGGGCTGTGTTGTCTGGCTGGGCTTGCCTCCTTCCACCCCTGCCCCCAGTCAAAGGTCTCCCAGAACTGGGACCAGCTCCCAGCAGCAGCTGTTAGAGCGGCTGTGTTATTGGTTAATCATTTAACTGATATAATTAGAGGACATTAAATAAATACATTTTTAAATTATATTTACATTCCTAGCCCAAATACATGGGTACATGTGTAGATGGTGATGCTTTGCTGTAGTGTTAATTGGTTAACTCTGCAGTAAAGTGCATGTGTAGATGTACCCAGTGGCTAATTAAGACCTGTACTCCAACTTCTGCCAGTCGCATTTAATAAATTCACTTCCATTTAACTTACCCCCTTCTCAGAAGTGAAAGTATAATAGATGGATCTGGAAAACAAATGCAACAGATTTCTGCTTTACCCCAGATCTCTTCAGAAATGCCTGAGGAACCAGTGCAAATGGTCTTGTAGCCATATGAACAGAAGCAGTATTATGTGGCTGACATTAGGTTCTTGATATGGTGATGGTGTGAAAACCGCATCAGTTACCACAATCTTTAGGCCCCTGAACACATTCCAAGGGAAGTTAACCCATACAGCAGGGCAAAGTAATCTTTGGTAGTGTTGGAGTGATGTTGTAGCCAGTGGTCCTGGAATTATCCAAGAGACAAGAATTTTTGTGAATGATACCTTTTATTGAACCAGTTGCATGATTGGGATAAAGTTAGATAAACTTTCGAATGCAAGGCATTTTTCATCAGGTTCCAGCTTTGTCTAATTGTATCCCAGCCATACAGTTGACCTAATGAAAGATAGGACCTGCAGAAATTCTTCCCTCTAAGTAACATGTCTTTCTTCCACACTGAGTTTTGTTCCAGTAAATAGTATTTCTAGATACAGAAAACTTTGGTTTACAAGACAATGTAAGTGTGGTCACCTGGTATAATTTGTAAACACAATATTTGACACTCCTACAGCCTGGTCTACTAAAAGCAGGTTTATTAATGCTTAGTTGAAAGTGAAAATGTATGCAAGGATGCAGCTGTGTGTTTAGTTCTGGTTGAGTAATGTGTGACTGAATGCTTATGAGGTTTTTCTTTGAGTTTTCTTGTTACGAAGTCTTGACTTTCGTATGGTGGTAAAAATAATGGACCGAAATCTGTACTGAGATGCACCTGTGATACTCCATTGACTTTGTTTTTAACCTAATCCAAAATAGATCAAAAGATGCATAAGGAGTTTAAATAAGCATATTATCTAACAACCACATTTAAGACCTAATATCTTCCACTGGAAGAGCAGTAAAAAGCAGCTGTCAACATATCGGTACTCAAGGCAGGTATCCTAAAGCAGTGTTTCTCATCTTTTTTTGTACCAGGACTCATTTGTAAACAATGATGGCCAGTCCCAACCCAGTGCCCCTCACTCCCAACCTGCAGCCCCTTGCCCCCCAGGGCCTAGCCCCTCAGTGTGTGGGGCAAGGGGTGGGTGTGTGGGAGAAAAGGGGGGCCATGGGGTTCCAAGCAGCCCCTTGCAGGCTGGAACTCTGACAGTCTGGAAGGGAAAAGCCACGATTTACCATGGTTTTTCTCCTGTAAAGGAGAACCTATTTTTAAAGTTTATTTGCACGGTCCTTTCATATATTCTTGCGATCTGCTTTTGGGTCGTGGCCTGTGGGTTGAGAAATACTGTCCTAGAGGCCACAAAAACAATAAAACTGTAGTTTAGCATACAGCATGTATTTCAGGGTTTTTTGTATTTTATTTTCATTAAACAGACATAGGAAGAATCGTGAAGCAGCCAGTGAGCTTCTGATGAGATTGAAAGACAACAGAGATCTTCAAAAGTTTCTTCAGGATTGCCAGGAGGTAGGTGTTGTCACATCACTCTGGTGTATAAGAGCCTCAGTCCATGGGAGGAAGATCTCCTTGATGTGCACATAATGGAAGGGTAGACCTTTTATTAGGTCACAGGATCAGGTCTTGAATGTCCATCTGATGTATATTGAACAATCCAAAAAGCAGATATATTCATGTAAAGTTAATCCTTTCCACTGTTTTACTACCTGAAGATTCTGTCTTTGTCTTCATTTCCTCTTTGATCGTAGTGCATGTAGAAGAAGAAAGCAACACCAGCCCTAAACTGTCATTAAACTTTGTCAGAAAGAGTCTGGAGGGGCTTAGCACTACTGTATAAACTGCCACACCTGTGACTGATTGTCTGTGTGTATAGTTTGTCTGCCTGGATTTGATAAGAGGATTTACCAGAAAGTAAGAAATGTTGATTGAATAGGAATGCACTGGATTGTTTTTAGTGTGGCATTTATTAAGCAGGGTTTTTTTTTTAATAATTATTATTATTAGACTTCCTTAAAAAAAACAACATTTTTCTCTAGATTTCATAGCAACTGTTATAGCTTTTTCACTGATGGCAAAATTTAAAGTTGGAAATAATCTTGCCTGTAACTTGTGGAATTAATTAGAGTATTATTGAGTTCTTTCATGTATCACTGGTAGCCCTTAAACGTTTTAGATTTGGAACAACAGAGAGATCCCTGGGGACCTCAAGATTCCCAGCATCACGACTATCTTCAAGAAATAGGATGAGTCTGTGTGTAGGAACTAGTGAAGTGTATCTATTGATCTCCTTTCCACAGCAGGAAAATTCCTTGCCCGCATCCTCCTGAGCTGTCTTCTACCTCTTGATGAGGAAGTTCTGGTGGAATTGCAGTATGGTTTCAGACCATCCTATGGGGCAATAGACATGATCTTTGTGGTCCACCAAGTCCAAGAAAGGTGTCCAGAATAACATGAACACTTGTATATGGCCTCCATTGACCTTACTAAAGTCTTTGATTCCATCAATCATGAAGCTCTTCGGCTTGTTCCATGACCAGATGGAAACAGATCCATTTCACCTGAACTGGTGTCAGGCAAGGATGCATCATTGCCCTAACCCTGTTCTCCATTTTTGGACAGTCATCCTGGTTCGTTCTCATTAAAGACCAGCTTCCTTCTAGAATTGACATTGAATAGATGGAGGGAGCCCTGAATGGATGGAAGACTTCTTAATCTGGGTCACTTTTACTTGAAGACCCAAATACTCAAAACAACCATCCTTGGTCTTCAGTACACTGACAACTGCACCACCTTCGTGCACACTGAGGAAAACCTCTAGACCATGCTGGATCTTTTGGAGAAGCTTGCTGAACTTTGGGCCTCTCTTTCAACATTGAGAAGACTAAAGTTTTTTCTGTCAGCCTGCTCTGGGCCATAAATGTAACACCCCCCCCCCCTTCCCCTTCCCAAATTACCATCAAGGGAAAGAGACTGGAGGTAGTCGAGCACTTCCTCTACCTTGATAGCCACCTCTCTCAGAGTGAACGTTGATGAAGAGATCCAGCACAGGATCTGGAACCGCAAGTACCTTCTTTGGGAAATGGCTTCAGAATGTCTGTATTCATCACAGTCTCCAGAAAGACACCAAGATCCAGGTCTACACAGCATCCCCACCCTCTTCCACAGATGTGAAACATGGGTAACCTAGTGTCATCTCAAGAGCCTGGAGAGCTATTACCAACAATGCCTCTGGAAATCCTCCACATCAAATGGGAAGATCACCATACAACCCAACATCCTTGCTGAAACGAGTGTTACCAGCATTGAGTTAGTGATCCTCAAGCACCAAGTTAGCTGAACTGGACATTGTGTGCAGGTGCCTGACTCAACTTCCGAAACAAGTGCTCTACTCCCAGCTTGGTTGCAGCCCAAGATCTCACAGCAACCAGAGGAAATGCTAGATGGACACACTGAAGGTGGTATACCTCAAGAAAACAGATGCTGACATCAAGAGTAGGGAGGAGCTGACTGCCATCCAATTCCAGTGGGTCTGCAACCTCAACCAAGTGGCAGCCCCCTTTGAGGTAAAAACATCTTTTCCTTGAAGCAGAGATGAAAGAGCAGAGGAAGAAAAAAAAGAAATGCTAGCTTACAGAACCTCCTCTCTCTTACGGAAAGACATACAACTTCTGTGGAGATATCTGTAGCTTGAGGATGGGACTCTTGAGTTGCCTTAAGCCCCATCTGTGAGTTGTTGTAGAGAATGATCATCCTTGAATTGAGGGATTGCTGACGATGATGGTACCAGCAATGGTGTGAATTTCTCTAGTTCATCTCAAAGTGACATCAAGTTTGAAGCTTGATTAGAGATCTCCCTTTTTAGAAGCACAGGCAGAAGTGGAGAGACTACAGTTGACCAGTGTCAGTTTGCTTTTCACATGAGCGTGAATACCAAATGTCTAGGTCTTGATGGTGTACCATAAACAGGAACCAGGCGACAGTAACAGCTGCAAGGTCTATACTCTTGGGAATGCAACGACTGCTCATTCAGTGCAAGCCATGCTTAAGAGATATGGAGGAGGCAGGGCCACTCTTCCCTCTTCACTCTGTCAGCTGATAGAGCACATCAGAAATCTGATGTGCATTAGTAGAGTACATCAGGGCTTTTGGGAAGGTTTGTGTTTTCCTGAGTTACAGAACCACTTCTGAAGTGTTGCTGCTTCATATTGCTTACAATGTAAGACTAAGAAAGAATTAAGAGACAGATCTGAACCCCAGTTCTCTGGATTCTATCCCAATACTGTCAGTTGTAACCAAAGGAAAGAAGGAGATTTTTCTGTATAGTGAATTTTTCACAGGGCAAGTATTCTCAGGATTAGTCACCAAGTCTATTATGCTGAGTCTGTTCTATGATGCACATACTTCTTGCCTTCTAGTTCATAAGAAGCACTGCTATGATGAAGAAGGTTCAGTGAAGCCCCTGAAGATAAGGAAACACTTACAGAGATAGTTTAGCTACAAGGACTAAAAGACCTATCTTTCTCTAGGCTGTAGAGGAAAGAAAGGATATCCCAGGTTGTTTTTTTAAGCAGTTAGGTTTACTGCCACACTGTTAATTACAGGCTACCTGTCTGTCTGTCTTATGCATACTGATGGATGTGTCCAAGAAATCCGGTGAATGGATTAAATTAAAATGTGACAAGTGGAAATTCTCAGAAAGTGGTACTGAATCTTAGAGGTTTCATTTTCTTCAAATCACTATTCCTCAGTAGCCTACATCAAGAGACTTAAAGCTGAATTTCCAATCTGAATACTTAGAAGTTTGAATGCTGTCCAGTCCAATGTCTTTTAAGACCCAGTGAAAGAAAGATGTGGCATCCAGCCCGAAGTCATCTATTCACTGACTATGCTGACAGGTTTTGTCATTCCTTATAGACGTTTATGAACCTTGCACCTTGAAAGATCCGTTGGTAATCTCCAGATTTACAACGTCTGGGAAGAGAGATAAAAACAATTCCAAGTTCTTTCCTGATTTTTCTACAGTTACATGCATCTGTGCTACTTGCCTTTCTCTAAATTTGTATCTGTGTTTTCTCTATTTGCAAGACACGATTTGAAATTCAGTGTTATGAGGAAGACACAAGCTGTGAGGAAGTGTAGCAGACTAGCTCCCATTGCCCTTAAGGACTGAGTCCTTACTTAATTGAAAACAATGGCAAAACTCCAGTTGACTTGAACAGGATATGAAGTTGCCCTTAATGGAATAAGGCCATATGTCAGGGAACATAGTACTACTGAATTATCATTATATTTGTATTGGCCCAGAACACACTAGGTTCCAGTGGCCAATAACTGTCTCTGGTGTGTTTAAAAAAAAAAAAAGCTTTTAATGTTGATGCCTAGAATGATTATTTAGAGATCTTTGTGATGTCAGAAGAAGGAAAGAAGGGCAGTGGGAATTACAAGACCAAGGTATATCCTGATAACTGCTCACTATATTCCATTTATTTATACTTCAGTTTACCCCAGCTGTAAAATGTAGATGCTAATACCCTCCTTTGGAAGGTATTTGAAGATCCTTGGAGGGAGTTAATGTGACAGTTGAGTGAAAACAGATAATGGGAGCATTGCAGTTGTCAGAGTGGACCATTTATCTCTCTAATTGGAAAGTCAGGAGAACAGCCACCAATTCAAGGCTATATAATCATCCTGAATCAACGTGTTAATTTTTAGATTCCCTATGTTCCCTGCCAGCCTGCCTGTTACAGCTGTAAACTTGGATGCTCATAATGTTTCCAGTAAGATTCATGTTTTTAGAGTCAATGGAAAGGTCAGATAAGGATTGGATTTTTGGGGTTTGGTTTTTTTTTTTTTTGATTCTCCAGATAAGTTTTCCTTTTGTTTTTGTAGAGCTCAACAGTGCTTTTAAAATGACCTTTAAAATGTTCATGAATTATGAATGGCCATTGTTCAGGAATGCTGACTGAGTGGTGGTGGACTGGCAAGTTTTACTTATGTGTTCTGTTACCATATGATGTTTTTATCTGTAGGATGGTTTGTACTGCAGCAGTGGCCTGCTTAGCAACAAAGCTGGGACTTGTTTAGATATTTTCCCCTTGAGTAGGTGGCTCTAAAGATGCAGAATAGGCATCTTCTTATAAGCTATTTTTAAGGTGTTTTGTGCTTTCTTCCTAATTTTTTAATGTCAAGACCACTCAGATGCGAGCTACTCAAGAGGCTTTTTAGAGTTAGTAGTAAGCCTTGCTTTCACTCCTATTACTTCCTATGCTATTACTTTTTTAAAATGCCCTCATTTCCTCAATGTATTTTCAATTTTACTTCCTATTGCTACGATTTAGGAAAATCTGAGCAAAAGGAGCAAAGTGAGTTTATAAAATGTAAAAAAAACAATTTTAGTTTCAGTTTTAAATTACAGGAGTTAGTTTAATGAATATTGGAAAAAACATTTTTATAAATAGAAGAAAAATTCCTTTATTTTTGAAGAATTTTTTAACATTGAAAAGAAATAGGGGTGGGTGTGTGGGGGGGTGTAGAAAGAGTTGAGGGAAGGGTTATAGCTATAGTATGAAAGTGGTATGAAAACATTACTTATTTGTAAGATTCTCTTTTGATATAGGTGTGTATATATAGAAATTCTCATTGAATATATCAGTTAAGAAAGTAAAACAAGGCCAGGGTGAATAATTTAGATGCAGCTAGAATGGACTTCTACATCTGTTCATAATCCTATTGAAGTCCATGGGAATCTATTCACATACAGGATCCACATTGTTGGACCATAATACAGAGTCAGGGTCCTGCACGTGAAATTACAGAGAATTCTAACTGCTGTTCTGGTAGCATGCAGGCCTAATATTTGCCTAGAGAGAATTTGGGGAAACATTATAGATACAGGTATAGCTGGGTGCTTGGGGCAGGGGTAACTTCCAGTTGCTGGTGTGGCTTTGACGGCAGCTGTTATTCCATTTCCTATTCCCCCCGCCCCCCAGCAAATTCGGTGTCTGGGGCTGCTGCCCTGGTCACTCCACCTTAGTTATGCTACTGATTGTAGATGCTATCATTAAATAGAACACATGGTCCTAACCCTGCTGCTGTTGATCTCGGTGAGCTTTGCTTGTACTTTGGTGAATGGAGCTATTTGTTTATAGTTTCATAGTTTCTAGGGTCGGAAGGGACCTGAGCAGATCATCTAGTCTGACCCCCTGCCATGGCAGGAAAGAATACTGGGGTCAAATGACCCCAGCAAGATGTACATCTAATCTCCTCTTAAATACCCCCAGGGTAGGAGCCAGCACCACTTCTCTTGGAAGCTGGTTCCAGACCCTAGCCGCCCTGACCGTGAAGTAGCGCTTCCTGATATCTAACCTAAACCTACCCTCTGCCAGCTTGTGACCATTATTCCTGGTCACTCCTGGCAGTGCTTGGGGGGACAGTGACTCCCCCAATGCCTGCTGATCCCCCTGACTAGTTTATAACAGGCCACAAGATCCCCCCTCAGCCTTCTCTTGTGGAGGCTGAACAGGTTCAGGCCCCGTAGCCTCTCCTCATAGAGCCTGCCCTGTTGTCCCCTGATCATATGAGTGGCCCTCCTCTGGACCCTCTCCATGCTGTCGACATCCCTCTTGAAGTGTGAGGCCCAGCAGCAGAAGGGCTGGAAATATTTCTCTCAAGGTCTGATCCTTATTGAGTATAGGCTGCAATTGTTTGATGATTCTTCTAATTGGTTCAAATGCGGGGTGGTAGGTGACTACCATGGGTGTGTGGTCACGGGCCGGAAAGGTAGGGGATGCTTTTTGTCTTGTAGCAGGTAACCAGGTGGCTCTTTCAAAGATATAGTCTGTTTCTCTACTGGAGTGTCCTAGTGATGATGGAACAGTTATCATTACACCCGCAATTCAGAAATTCCCCATTGCCTAAGAGAACCTGCTAGGTGCATTTGGATAAACAAACTGAATAGAAACAGATACTGCTGTCAGTTGCATTTACATCAATCCGACTTCACAAAGTTGCTCTTGTGTCACAATGATTTAACCGAGAGGAAATCTGTTTTTTATGCCATAAATCCCTACTTCTAAAACTTATGAGCCTCTCTTCCATATTATTTTGAATTGCAATATATATGTCTACACCCAAATGAAGAATGTAGGATATCCTTGCGCATCATCAAGGTGTGTGAAGACATATAATGATGAGAAGTTCATCATATTTATACATATTCAACATCTATACACATCCATAAGCATTCAACAGACAGCACAATCTTGCAAATTAATTACACTAATACAGACAGACTGAGCTAACTCCCTGGTCCCTCCTCTTGAACAAAATCGAAAGTTTAAAGTTCTCAGGTTTACTTGTAGGGAAGAGTAAAAGCCCTTTAAGTTTTCCAGCAGCACCCTAAAAATGAGCCTCTAGATGTCTGTGCAGTAGTGATAGACTACCAATACCATATGCTCAATGTGCTGAGCATAAAGTGAATGTCAGAGCTCTCTAGAAGGGTGCTCAATCTATCTACCTCTTTCATGTGTGGCTTCACCACGGATGCTGCCAAAAGCAAGCCAGCTGGTAGTTAAGGGCTGAATGTAAATTTGGTAATTAGCATATCCCAGTGAGGGCCTGATCTGTGTAATGTGTGATTTGTCAGCTTTCCCAAGTATCAAATACTGTGCATGAGAGCAATGAGAGGTATGCTGTCCTTCTGTGAGAAGTAAACATACATGGTCAGAGCCAAAGCTCATTGGAGTCAGGCAGTCTTTCCACATGCTTCAGAAGGTTTTGGAGCTGGCCTTTTCTCTGTGCAGTAGAAACTGGTTATTTGTGTTGTAGAGGCTGTAAAAGAGATGGACACAGCCTAAAATCCTGAATTTAGACAGCCTCAGATATGATCCAGCTTCTCTCCGTTATCCTTGTAATGGGTTCATTCCCGTCAGCCTTGGTGCTGAGTATCTTCCAGTTTTCCATCCTCTCCCAGTTCCATTACAGAGACATGCTTAACCCCAAGCAACCACACTTTTTTTTCACATTTTACAGCTGTCACTTTGGATCAATGAGAAGATGCTTACAGCCCAGGATATGTCTTATGACGAAGCAAGGAACCTACACAGCAAGTGGCTAAAACACCAGGCGTTCATGGCAGAACTTGGATCCAATAAGGAATGGCTGGACAAAATTGAAAAGGTAACTAATTCCATAAACTGGCTCTCTTCATAAAATACAGTTGCATTCAGATTGGAGACTAAAAATGTTACCCTTATACTGACCAGATTTGCTTTGCATCATCTCTTCAGTTTTACATTAACTAGTTCTCGTTACTTCAGAGCAAATAAGGCTTTGAAAAACAAATCTGCCCAGTTCATCCTCTGTCCCATCTAAGTGGTTTTGTTTCTCTCCAGTCTAATCTATTTCATCTAATCTGGGTGCAATAGAGCCAAGTTTTTACATTGTACTTAGTGACCAGTTTGCCAGTTTTTTTTCCTGTTGCCAAATGATGATGGAAGGAGAAGGGAGAGTGCAGCTTGCTTTTCAGATCCTGGGCTGAAAAGCACAAAAATCTTTTTGGCTAGTAAACGGCACACACTTGCTATGCGTATTGTTGAAAGAAAATGTCTGTAAAAGCCCAGGTTACCATGGTGACTCACTGTTTTGGGAACATAATCCCACCACCTTTCAAAAACAAACCTCATGTGCAAAGGTAAAGCACAGACAGTTTAGTGAATCATTAACATCTGCACAGAGCGGTACCAAGTGATTTTAATAGCATTAATGTGATGTGATGTACTCTTTTTTTTTTTTTTTTTTTTTTTTTTCCATTTCGCATTTGAAAGGGAGAACACCGGTACACTAAAAAATTTCCATCCCCAGCCCTTAAAGTGGATTTCTGTTCACTGAAGTTAGTTTAATTGCTCCGTTCCTTTTCCACTATGGCACTCTTTGTATCCCATTAGAGGCTTTTCAGTGATCTGCACATAGTAATACCTTTTAGTGGTGTGATTGAAATACTGCTTTCAGTAGTAGGAGTGCTTTTTCAGCACTACTAATGTATTATCATCCTTTGTCCTTGGAAAGGAAGATTGCAACAAAAAGTAAAGTGCCTGCACCAGAGTTATGTATTGAACCACAATTCCAGATGACCGAATTACCATTAACAGTATTCATGTGCTTTTGTTCTTTGAGCTGTTACCAGTTCCAGAGGTATAGAGTCACTTAGTAGTAGAGACAATATCTCTGAAAGTGAGGTAGTCTTTCTAAAGGAAGAAATATTTTGCATCCAACCATTCCATTGGTGTTTTTCTAAACAAGGGGCCTATTTTCCTGTATGGATTCATCGATTCATATATTATAAGGCCAGACGGCATCTCCAGAAGATCATCACATCCAGCCCCCTGCACCAAGCAGGAAAGATAACTGGGGGTCAGGTGATAACTGGGGGTCAGCAATCTGACTGTCTAGTCTCCTCTTGAAGATTTCCAGGGTAGGTGATTGCACCACCTCTAGAGGGAGCTTATTACACAGTCTGGACACCCTGTCGGTGAAGAAACTTTTCCTAATAGTTTCATAGTTGGTAAGGTTGGAAGGGACCTGAGCAGGTCATCAAGTCTGACTCCCTGCCATGGCAGGAAAGAATTGGGGTCAAATGACCCCAGCAAGGTGATTGTCTAGCCTCCTTTTGAAGACCCCCAGGGTAAGGGTGAGCATCACTTCCCTAGGAAGTTTGTTTCAGCTCCTAGCCACCCTGACTGTGAAGTAGCGCCTCCTGATGTCTAGCCTGACCCTACTGTCAATCAGCTTATGGCTGTTATTCCTTGTAACTCCCAGGAGTGCTCAGGGGAATGGGAACTCTCCCACTGCCTGCTGGTACCCCTAGGCAAGTTTGTAGGAGGCCATCAGATCCCCCCCCTCAGCCTTCTTTTGTGTAGACTGAATAGGTTCAGGTCCTGTAGTCTCTCCTCACAGGGCCTACCCTGCTGCCCCCGATCATGCGAGTGGCCCTCCTCTGGACCCTCTCCATGTTTTCCACATCCCTCCTGAAGTGTGGCGCCCAGAACTGAACGCAGTACTCTAGCTGCAGTCTGACCAATGTCATATGGGGGGGAGGATCGCCTCCTTGGATCTGCTTGTGATGCATCGGTAATGCATGACGGTGTGGTTAGTCTTCCTGACTGCGTCCCCACACTGTCAGCCCATGTTCATCTTGGCATCAGTAATGACTTCAGTAAGATCCTTTTCTGCCTCTGTGCTGACAAGAAGGGAGTTCCCCAGCCTGTAGGTATGCTGCAACACCTTGCACTTGTCCATATTGAAACCCATCCTGTTCTCACCCATCCACCTCTGTAACCTGTTGAGATCTAGTTGTAGCTTGTCGCTCTCTTCTAGCGTGCTCACTTCTCCCCAGATCTTAGTGTCATCTGTGAACTTGAACAAGTTGCTTTTCACCCCCTCTTCCAAGTCGCCGATGAAGATATTGAATGGTGGGGGCCCAAGGACTAAGCACTGGGGAACCCCACTGCCCATGTCCCTCCATGTTGAAAATGGTCCACCACCACTCTCTGGGTATGGCCCTCCAGCCAGTTGGCGACCCATCTAACTGTGGAGGTGTTGACACCACAGTTACCTAAGTTTTTAGTGAGGATGGGATGAGAGACAGTGTCGAATGCCTTCCTAAAGTCCAGAAAGACTGTCTACTACAACACCTGCATCCCGGGCTTTTGTGACCTGTTCATAGAAGGCACCCAGGTTGGTCTGACAGGACCTGCCCCTAATGAACCCATGTTGATTGCCTCTAAGCATAATCTCTCCTGCTGGTCCCTTGCAGATGTGCTCCTGGATAATTTTCTCAAAGAGCTTTCCCAGGACGAGGTAAGACTAATGGGCCTGTAGTTTCCTGTGCCCTCTTTCCTCCCTTTTTTGAAAATAGGAACCACATTGGCCCTTTTCCAGTCCTCTGGCACCTCACCAAAGCACCATGAGTGCTCGTAAAGCTGTCCCGCAATGACCTCTACCAGTTCCTCAGTACTCTGGGGTGGAGATCATCGGGACCTGCTGATTTGAACATTTCTAGTCCCTCCATTGACCCTGGGTCTGTCCGGATTCCCAGTGGGGGGATGTCCTTGTCCCT
This sequence comes from Crocodylus siamensis, assembly GCF_052110815.1. Taxonomy (NCBI): domain Eukaryota; kingdom Metazoa; phylum Chordata; order Crocodylia; family Crocodylidae; genus Crocodylus; species Crocodylus siamensis. The sequence goes on from NC_143395.1 coordinate 175,313,239, forward strand.
GCTGAGAGAAATGGAAGAAAAGAAACTGTTAAAGAGATTAGCTTTGTTGCCTGATGCCACCGCTAGATTACCAAGCATGTCTTGCAAAGGTCCCATGTTACTTGGTACCTTCTTTTTACCCCCTATGTATTTAAAAAAGAACTTCTTGTTATCCTTGATCTGGATCACTAGTCCCAGTTCCATCTCTGCTTTAGCCTTCCTAACAGCCCCCCTACAATCTCAAGCAATGGAGGTATACTTCTCCTTGGTGACGTCCCCTCCCTTCCATTGGGTGTACGCCTCCTTTTTGGCTTAGAGACGTTCCTGGATGCTTTTGGTGAGCCATGGGGGCTTTTGAGCGCTCTTGCCCCCTTTGATCTGTTGAATGTTGAACCTGAACTGATCTTCCAGGAGTTTGTGGCTATTACTTCTGGTTTTCCTCTTGGGTGCTCTGGTGAACAGTTGCTCACTAAGCGCTTGATGTGCTCCCCTAGTGTAGTGGTAAGCTGCTACTAGGTCCCCTCTCAGCCTTCTTTTTCTCAGGCTGAGAAGTCCCAGATCCCTCAGCCTTTCTTCCATATGGCTTGCTGTGTAAGACTCTGATCGTATGGGTGGCTCTTTGGAGCCTCTCAAGCTTGTCCATGTCCTTGTTAAAGTGTGGTGTCCAGAACTGGATGCAGTTCTCCAGCTGCAGTCTCACCAGTGCTGAATAGAATGGAAGAATCACCCCCTTGGCTTTTCTGGAGTTGCATCGATTGATGCATGCCAAAGTATTATTTGCCCTACTGGCTACAGCATCATGCTGCCGGCTCATACTCATGCTGTGGTCTGTTATTACCCCCAGATCCCTTTCATTCATGGTGCTAGCCTGTTTGGTGCTGCCAAGCCTGGAGGTACGTCCATCCTGAGGTGGAGCACTTTACGTTTCTCAATGTTGAACGTCATCAGATTCTAATCCACCCAACTTCCTAGCCTGTCTTGTTCCCACATGGAAGGGAAACTAATATGCAAAAGAAGCTAAGACTTTGAAGTCTGTCTATCCAAACAGAGTCCCCCTTAGCATGACTGTCTTCACCCATCCTCCATTTTAGAGCACAGCCATGCTGCTTTTAGCTTAAATTCCCCCAGACCTTTATAAAATGTTCTGTGGTACTGCAGGGATTCTGTACAAGTTAGGGCAACTTTTTTTTTTTGGTCATCACTTCTTCCTTGTTGTGCCACAGGTCTCTTGGGAAGTGTGCCCCAATTCCAACCAAAACATGTAATCTGAATCCCTACATAACCATCATGAGGGACATTCCACAAGGGTTAAATGAAAAGTAGCAGCATGCAGCCAGTACTCTCCACCCATCTGCCCCACCTTCACCCCACACGCACACAACTCCAGTGCCTACAGAAAACCCTCTCCTGGAACTGGAGAGGACTTGGAAGTCTTTGCCCTGAAAAGAAACCTTGAGATGAGATTGATAGAACTGGGTGGCTAGTGCTGCCAAACCAAAAGGGACTCTATTACTGAGATTCATTTAATGAACAGAACTATGATGCTCCTGCTTGATGTTTCATTTAATTTGCTGTGTACTTTACAGGAAGGGATGCTTCTCATTGCAGAGAAGCCAGAGACTGAGGCCATAGTGAAAGAAAAGCTGACAGGTCTGCACCAAATGTGGGAGGAGCTAGAATCCACTACTCAGACCAAGGCTCAGCGACTCTTTGATGCGAATAAAGCTGAGCTGTTCACCCAGAGTTGTGCTGATCTGGATAAATGGCTGAATGGCTTAGAGTGCCAGATACAATCTGATGACTACGGAAAGGATCTTACCAGCGTCAACATTCTGTTGAAAAAACAACAGGTAAATGAGATGTGGCATGTGTAAAAGAGGGAGAAATGGCAGCTCTACACAAGCTTAGGAAGAGACAAGCAGTGCTTTCAATTTAGAAAAAGATTTAGTTCATTCTTCTTTCTTCTTGTTAGTTTTTGCCTTTCCTTAAACAAGAAAGGACAATCAGAGACATGCTGACCCCAAATGCTCAGTGTCACTTCCCCTCTCCCTCCCTCCCCACCTCCCATTTGCCTGTTTATACTGTTTCTCACCCTCAGGATGATCCTCCAGTATTTGTTTGCCCTTCACTTGGCATCTTCAAGTTGCTTGCTCCCTAATTCCCTATAGTTAGAGCCATGAGCAAAGTCATTCTGCCCCTACTGTTTATCCTGCTCCAGAATTGTTAGACTGAATTATGAGTAGCTAGTAAAGAGTAAGTTCTGGTGACCAAATTCACCCCTTGCACAAACAGATACAGTAGCCCTTGTGACTTCAGTGATGTTAACCCCTGTTGTTCAGCAGGGAACCTGGCCTTAATGTGCCCTCCTTGCAGGTGCCTTCCTCCAAACAGGAAGGATGCATTAATACATATGGGCAATACTTGTGACATTTTAAAACATGTTCAAGTGTCCCAGTAATTACCGGTGTAAGGCAGATTCCTACATGCTGAGATTCATCTTTTGTTCTGGTCCAACATTGTGAAGGTAGTGACATTTTCCAGTCAGACAAATTACATGTAATAAGTGTATGGGGATTTTTTTTTTCCCAAGTCCTGATGGCATATTTTCTCCTTTTCTAGATGCTTGAGAACCAAATGGATGTTCGTAAGAAGGAGATAGAAGAGCTACAAAGCCAGGCACAGGCTTTGAGCCAGGAGGGGAAGAGTACTGATGAGGTTGATGGTAAACGTCTTATTGTAGAGCAGAAATTTTTGGAATTACTGGAACCTTTAACTGAACGGAAGGCAAATTTATTGGCCTCCAAAGAGATCCACCAGTTCAACAGGGATGTAGAAGATGAGATTGTGAGTATAAGCCGTGTTCCCCTTGTAAACAATCAGAACAGTCGGGCATTTGAAACTGGTTCATCTCTCACTGATATGTTAGACCAAGGGTGTTTAATTGACAGCCCGCAGGGTTCCCCACAGGCCCAAAAATTTGGTGGCAGCATTAATTGCTACTTTAATTGCTGCTTCCCAGCTGTCAATCTCTAGATCTGTGGTGAACCCTATGGGTGGATAGTGTGGGTTCTGCATGCTAGATCAAACACACAGGGTTAGGGCAGCACAGGGCCTGATCCAGGCGGGATGAGGCAGCATCTAGACATGGTGGGCCCAACCCCATGTGGGATCCAGCCCATGGACCAACCTCATGCCACGCATCCAACCTGTGGGGCTGAAAGGTTGAGCACTACTGTGATACTGTTGCATTTCCAAGTCCCAGGTCTCCTAGATTTCATCTCTCCTCTCCTCTCCTCCTCTCCCATCTATCTAGGATTTCTCTATTAATGAAGTTGTTTTGGTCATTTCTCTTTTAGTTGTGGGTTGGCGAGAGGATGCCTATAGCAACATCTACTGATCATGGACATAACCTCCAGACTGTTCAGCTACTAATAAAGAAAAATCAGGTGTGTACTGCTTTCAGAGGTACCTATGTTGTGTTAGCTACCTGTTCTCAGTATGCAGTAGAACTTTACTGTGACAAATATTTCAGGAGGCTTTGCTTGGGAGGAGTTTGCTCAAAATGCTTAGGCCGGACCGTGGATGCTGCAGAGTGAGTGTGCTGGGAGTGGCAAAAGTGCAGAGGTTCCCTATCCCTCTGATATCTTTATGCAGGAGACAGTCTTCATTTGTCAGTCAAACCAAGGCAGTCCAGACAGCTAAGGTGCCTTTTGCTACATTTGATTCTGTCCTTCTTGGATGACAGCCTTGCTGGGCCTCGTCATTTTCACAAGCATTTGTTTGGGTGGAGTTTCTAATGAGCTCATTGTTTTCCTGTATAGACACTTCAGAAAGAAATCCAAGGGCATCAGCCTCGCATTGATGACATTTTTGAGAGGAGCCAGAATATCCTTACAGACAGCAGCCCTAACGCCGAAGCGATTCAGCAGCGACTTGGTGACTTGCAGCAGCTGTGGAACCTCCTAATTGAGGAGACGGAGAAACGCCACAAGCGCCTGGAGGAGTCTCACAGAGCACAGCAGTATTACTTTGATGCTGCTGAGGCTGAGGCCTGGATGAGCGAGCAGGAGCTGTATATGATGTCAGAAGAGAAGGCCAAGGTGAGCAACTTTACAGTGAAACAAGCTTGCTTTTTAATTGCTATGAGCAAAGAGTAGGAAGAGGCATAATACAATATGTCATAAACACAATAACTGAATTGCCCTCTTGAGGCGGAGTCATTTCACAAGACATCGTACTGGGTGGAGCTCCCAGAGAATTGTTCTTGCTATATCAACTCAGATTAACGGTGCAGCAGTCTCAGATAATAATAGTACCACCATGTATTAGCACAGGATGTGTGGCGTATGCATGTTTTTCTGTATGCTGGTATAAGGTCAAATTGTCCAGCAGTTTGTCATCACTGGAGGAGCACAAAGCAAGCAGACCACATTGATAATCTAGCCCACAATTTCAGAATCCTGAATACTCAGTTAAGATCATGCTGCTTCCACGAAGTCACACACATCAGAGGAACAGTTCTCCAAATCTGTCCTAAGTTCAGTGTTTATCATTGCTCCTGCTGTTAGAATGATGATGATGACAGAATGCATTGATTAATCTGGTGAAATGAATAACATTTTTACACCCATGTAACAGATCCATGGGCATTCTGTTTCCAGATAGCATAAATTTCCTGGTTTTCTAAGCTAAGCAAATGAAAAGAATCTTCCTTTACATTCCAACCACAAACAGTCAGTCTACCATAATGGCTAAGGGTGAAGAGTTTACTGGTGATTTCAAGTAGCATAGTGAGCTGGATTTAGTTGTCATTTTAATTACATACTGCAAGCTTTGAGACAGTTGCTTTGTTGGAAGCAAGTTTTTCCATGCTGCTTAGAATTCCTTGGTTTTGACACAAGCTTGTAAGTGCAAAGCCAGACAAATGACCCACCTAAAATGTGTTAATTTTCTTTGGAGCCCTGCACATCAACAGCATTCTAGAAGCTTGCCTAAGAGCTTCACAATTTAAGGAAATGTAGCATGCTTGATGCATAATGGATTTAATTTTGCTTTGGATACCATCCTTCCGCTTGTAATTTCCTTGTCTGTGGTTACCATTTAATATAGGCTCAACTAGTTATGTACCATTATCTGAACAAATGTCTCCAAGTTGTGTCTGAAAGCAGCCTTTTAGCAATTTCTTAATGCTGGCAAGTCCACTGGGCTTTCTTCACACACCAACATGAGCTCGTTGTTGCTGCATACTTCCATGGAATAGAGGAACCAGACTAATTTCTGTCACTGTTACAGGATGAACAGAGTGCAGTATCCATGTTGAAGAAGCACCAGATTTTGGAACAGGCTGTAGAAGACTATGCTGAGACAGTGCATCAGCTTTCTAAGACCAGCAGAACTTTGGTTGCAGACAACCATCCAGAAAGGTTAATACTGCTTATTAATTAGATTGTGAATTAACTTTTAATAGTTCATTGTCTTGGGAGAAAATGAAATATAAACAGTAAAGCAAAACGGTGCTGGAATGGAACCAGCTTATTTGGAGATGGCTCAGTCTCCACCTTTCTTTAACTCAAAAGCACTCCCTAGTGGTCACTTTAGAGCAGTATAATACATGTTTGAGATTTAGTCTCTGGGCTCTTATGGTTCCGCTGGTTGCATACTGGAATATTGTAGTAATTTATAATAAGGCAGAGGAAAGGCATATTAAAAGGGAGTTTTGCAGCTTACAGGAAATCAAAGCAAAGAAGATGGCAAATGGAACTTTCACTTTCCTGTGGAAACGCTGAGTCTTGGGATGAAAGACATCTGTTGGTGCTCTTGACTGTCAATTTAGAATTAACTTCTAACAGAGAAGGAAATCCTGTCTGAGCCAAGCAAATAATAACTCGGGTCCTTCCTCTTAGTTATGGGACAAGTCCACTGAATGGTCTCCAGCCAAGACAAATGGCCAGCTTTGTTCACTTTTAGCATTTTCCACAGTCCATGCATGTTTTAGGTTTTTACGTGTTGGGCTGAGCCTTCAGCTAATGTATTCAGCACAGTTTCATTGACTTTCAGTGGAGCTGCATGAGCTAAGGATGTAGCCCAGGATGTTTTGTGCACCCTAGAGAGACATGTTCTAGGAGCCAAGCATTCAGAGAATAATTTTTTCCCTCTTAGATTTTGTTGTTGTTAGGGTTTATTTTCTTTCAAAACCCTGGTGATGTGTCAGTACAATTTTTGCTGTTTTGTTTTTTCTCTAGCGAGCGCATCAGTATGCGGCAGTCCAAGGTGGATAAGCTGTATGCAGGCCTGAAGGATCTAGCTGAAGAGAGGAGGGGCAAACTGGACGAGAGACACAGGCTCTTTCAGCTTAACCGGGAAGTGGATGACTTGGAGCAGTGGATTGCTGAGAGGGAGGTGGTGGCTGGATCCCATGAGCTGGGACAGGATTATGAACATGTAACGGTGAGTTCTTTTTGGCCTTGGCTGTAGACTTGTCTAATTTTTCCGTGAGTTGCACACTGAAGTTGACTGATTTAAATCAATGGTAAGTTTTGCATATTTTATCGGCCAAATTGTAAATCTATACCAGTATGAGCTCTTCAATTATTTGCTTTCTGTTTGCTTACTAAAAATATAAGTGGTATATCATAGGATTTCTGAACTGGCCTTGAACTGCCTCTGGTTCTAGTCTGTGGATTACAGCACTTGGAAGACTTGCTGTTATAAAGTTTCTGATGATCTGGGGCATATTCCAAAAGTGATAGAGTACGTCATAGCTGCATTGTATTTGTAATTCTAGATGATGGATTAACAACAAGAAGGTCAGTACAAACAGCAGTGTTTTTACAGTTGTTGTTTATACACTTTTATACACTTTTCAGATGCTACAAGAGCGATTCCGTGAATTTGCTCGAGACACTGGAAACATTGGACAGGAGCGGGTTGATACTGTTAACCACATGGCCGATGAGCTCATCAATTCAGGACATTCTGATGCTGCCACCATTGCAGAATGGAAAGATGGTCTCAACGAGGCGTGGGCTGACCTGTTGGAGCTCATTGACACAAGAACGCAGATTCTAGCTGCCTCTTATGAACTGCACAAATTTTACCATGATGCCAAGGAGATCTTAGGACGTATCCAAGATAAACATAAGAAGTTACCTGAAGAACTTGGTAGAGACCAAAATACAGTGGAAACACTACAGAGAATGCACACAACGTTTGAACATGATATCCAAGCTTTGGGCACCCAGGTGTGTATTAAGTGTGCGCTGTTCAGTGTGTGGATATAGGAATCTGGGAATTTGAGTTCTGCTCTTATTTCTGCCCCCAAGTGGCTGGGAGATCAAACTGCAGTCTGCTTTTCAAAACGCATCTTTATGTGAGTAGCTTCACATGAGTTATTCTTCCTCCTTTTCTTGTAACTTTCTTTTCTAATGACCAATGGTGGGTAAATCTGCAGGTGTTCTTAAAGCTCAAGTTATTCTAAAGGTATAGATAATTTTCTGTTGAAATATACCATTTCCTCCCCTTGGTTAGGAACAAAAGAAGTCAGGGGACTTATTTGTTGATTCTGAGGACAAGCAGTGAGGTTCAGACTTTCACCTCCTATTGCTGGGGAATTAGCCATGCAGTTCCTGTTTTTAGTGAGTAGTGTACCAGTATGAAAACATGGAGGGAACGGGGGATGGACAGATCAAACCAGCCCCCCAGAAGACCTCTGTTATATTGTCAGCGTTAGATTGTCTGGCTCATTTGTTTGGAAAATAAGCTTTTAAATAACCTTCTGATCTAAATTAAATTGAACTAAACAGAACACCTCCTAAGCACTTTCAGAAAAAGGCATTGAACTAATGGTAAATCTGTCAGGGTGTTTTATATCAGGAATAATTTTCAAGTACAGACTTCTGTGCCATAAACCCAAATTCTTGGGGTACAGTGATAGTAGGTATCTTAATGAGATGCAAAGGAAGTTGTCTGGGTCACTGTGGCCATATTTAATTTTTTTTTCTGAACATTAGGCAAGCTTCAGCTGTTCAGTGGATGAGCATGTTCCAAACAGTATGTGGTGGGAGAGTGGGGGCACAGAATTTAAATGACAACATTTAATCGTCTCAAAATTTTCTCATCCTTGGTATTATTATTTCTACTTATTGATGAAGTGTGTAGACTTTTAGCTGCTATATAGTCAGTCTAATAACTAGCCTTTTTATGACTTCATTACTCCTTCAACATTCCTTTTTTATGATACGTTTTAAAAAGTATAGATGAGGAAACTTCTGACAAAAAGGCTTAGATATCATTTGGGAAACACACTGATGCCCTTGTCTCTCCAGCTCTGTTTTTATGAGTTTTTTCATTGTAGAGTGAATGGTGATTGTGGTGTGCAGGAAGGGCCGAAGTGGATATTCTTATGGCTGTATCTGAGCAGATGTTTGTTGCATAGTTCTCTGTAATCACAAGTGACTAGGCTTGATAATCTTTCCAGGTTCATGTTCCTAATAGACCATCCAGGGTCCTATTAATAATAATTATTATTATTTTTCATAGGAGGTAAGCTTGTGGCTAATTTGTCTGGGCCCAGTTCACTATTGTTCTGCAATATGTGTGTAGTGTACACCAGAGCAAAGTGGGTATAACACTTCTTCTATTCTGGTAGTGCTTTACACCCATGGAATGCAAGTCCCATAAAAAGATGGGAGACCGTCTCAAACAGATGTAGGGATTGTGATGGGTAGCTAACTGAAAATGGAATCTCAGTGCAGTGGTGTCATCAGGGGAGCGCACTCTGTTTGGATATTTAAACAAGGGAATAGGAAGTAGGAGTACAAAAGTTACCTGTACATCTTGATCTGCGTTGCTGGAATCCTGTATGTAGTTCTGGTGTTAACCCTTCCAGAAGGGTGTTGAAAGAAGTGGGGAAGAGTTCAAAATATTATCGAAGAATGATTTGCACTTTAGTAAAACATGCCTTTTAGTGAGGCAGCTGTAAAACAATACTTAGTTTAATTTAGAGAGTATGATTTGATTATGGCCTCTCTGGAGAAGAGATTTCTGATGGTACAGGTCTCTTTAATTTATGAATAGAGGCATGGCAAGATCTAATGGGTAGACCATTTGGACATATTCCCTCTGGAAATAAGTTGCAGATTTTTTAAATGAGGGTAATTAACTATTGGAACCACTTACCCAAGGGGAATGATGGTTTCTGTATCGTTAAGTCTTTGTATCAAGATTGGATGGTTTTCTAAATGATATGATGAACGTCAACTAGGAGTTACAGGCTTGTTATGGAAAATACTGACCTATGCTAGCAAAGTCAGATTTTATTATTGGAAATGTCCCTTCTGGCCTTAAATCCGTTAATCCCTTTGTATTGGTGCAGGTAACAGCGTGCATCTCTTTCCTATGAGGTTTATTAACCAAAGGTCTCTTGTTCTTTATGTAGTCCCTCTCCCCCTTTTCTAAAACAGAAAGCTAAGAGAATATTAAATAAGGCTTTCAGAATGGTAAATTTTGTATTTAGAAGCATGAAAGTATTAGACATTAAGAAATGGTTCATGATATACATTTACATCTGGAATGTATTTAGACTTCGGAGTAGCAGGCACATGTGAGTTGAGGTGTTGTTCTTCTTCACCCTCATTAGGTGAGACAACTGCAGGAGGATGCTGCACGTCTTCAGGCTGCCTATGCTGGGGACAAGGCTGATGACATCCAGAAGAGGGAGAATGAAGTCCTAGAAGCCTGGAAAGCTCTGCTAGATGCCTGCGAGGGCCGCAGGGTTAGACTGGTAGATACAGGGGACAAATTCCGTTTCTTCAGCATGGTTCGGGATCTCATGCTTTGGATGGAAGATGTTATTCGGCAGATTGAAGCCCAGGAGAAGCCAAGGTAACTTGAAAAGTTGGAGAGGTATATTGCAGGCTGCTTGGTGGGTTGAGGGCTATTGGGCAGTTAGGAGAACGGAGAAGTGGGATGCTTCCAGGCAAGTGGAACACAGTGGTTATTTGGATACTTTGATTAGAAAGGTTACTGAGGAGCAGGGTGACAGCCACCACCACATGATTAGGATGTAGAGCTGTGCTTACTGACACGTTGAAGGAAACGCAGAGCCAGCTGCAGAGAAGTATATAAGGAGCCACTAGGGCATAGCTGGTATTGGAAAATTAATGTCACATGATTTTGCACATGTAATCTGTTTCAGACCAAAAATAGGTTCATTCTTAACAAAGACGTACACAACCATTTCATTCCTTCATGCAATGGCAGACTAAAGAACCACTGATCTAGAACTTAATCCCATTTTTTTTTGGACTTGAAGTACCTCTCCATACCCTTTGTGAGTTGAGTGGCACCCAATTAAAAAAAAATTGTTCATATATTACAGTGCTTATTACCTCCTTGCAGAGGGGTCAGGCAGTGGGGGTGGGGGATTGAACCAGCAGGGACAAGCTTGATCTTGCCTTTATCTGTTTATTTTCTCACACCTCATGGTGCCCTCCAAATGATCTATTGAAAAGTAGTATTCTGCATTTCTACTTTATCTGATTTACTTAACAATATGTTGACTCAACAGTGCTGTTAATTTGAGAGCATACATTTCTGAACTATAGATGTGTTGTTTTAGGGATGTCTCATCTGTTGAATTACTAATGAACAATCACCAGGGTATTAAAGCAGAAATTGATGCCCGCAATGATAGTTTTACTACCTGCATTGAACTTGGCAAATCTCTCCTGGCAAGAAAACACTATGCATCAGAAGAGGTAATGTGCTTTCTGACTACACAGAAGCTGCAGTGCAGTGCAGCTATGGATTTTGTTTTGACTGTAGAAGGCTTGCATTGTGCAATCTGTTGCCTAATGAGATGTTCATTTATAATAGCATGCAGTGCTTCAGGGTCCATTGTGCTTGCATTTGTGAGATTGCTTTATAATTTCACTTTTCCCATCTATGTAGGATAGAGAAACTGTCCCCAGACTGATACCTAAGCTTATACAAAACCTTTTGTTCCAGGGAACACACAGAAGTGACTCATACCCTGTTTGGCTAGAGGGGAGGATTGTGAACTGTAGAATTATGAATTCTTTAAGCAAGGGGAGAGGCAACGAGGCCAGCTCTGTCTTGTACCAGGTGCTGCCCAGCTGGGGCAGGATGGAGCTGCAGGCAGCTGTCCGGGAGGGGGGCAGCTCCCCGTCCCTGCGCGCCCCTTGAGGGGGGGCATGTCGTCCCCCCCCCCCCCCCCCGGATTTGTGCATGGGGTGAGGGAGAACTGCATACTACAGGCTCGGGGCCAGGGGCTGTGCCACCCTCTTCCTGGCGGGGGCGCTGGGCTGGGGCTCCACTCAGGGTAGGCGAGTGGTGGTGGTTGGAGGAGGGACTACGGGGTGGCCTATAGCTACCCCAAAATTACCTGTAGTGTCATGTGTCCCTCCCAGCACCACTGCTGCCTGCCCCGAGCCTGACCCCCCTGCTAGAAAGAGGCCGGCGCAGCCCACGGGCCCAAGTCCACAGTGGGCTGTCCACCCTCGCCCCATGCACAAACCCTGGGGGCAAATGAAGTGCTGGGGAGCTGCTTCCCCTTCCCATGCCTCCATGTCTCCCAGACAAGCAACCTGCAGGTCTGTCCTGCTACCCACCTTGGCTGTGCAGTGCCTGCCCCAGCCTTCCTCCTCCCCGTAGGGGCCTCGATTTGCGCATACCCCCCCCAGTGCCCCTTCCCCCGCCCCCACAAACATACCAGCCAGATGCTAGTCTCCAAGCTGCTGGGCTGCATATTTGCTATCCAATCAGTATCAGACCATGTGGCTAGTTAATAATTGGCCATCGGTATTGGCCAAAAAAACCTTTATTGTTGCACTCCTAGACACAACTAGACTGTGTAGCCAAAAAGATAGAGGCTCAGCTCTTACTTCTTTGCTGCCTCCCATGGGATAAAAATATCATTGCTACATAGCTATACATCATGCTATATGGGATCGCTACATATAGAGGAGACTGGTATTTTCTGTGCCTGCATTACAAATGAATACTGTGGCATGTTCTCAAAGAGACATTTTCAAACAGTATGCTCGTTGAGAAAAATGGAGGGTTCATGTTAGGGTATCAGTGTATTTTGGTACTGTCAGCATAGTTTGCTATGGGCAATGTCCCCTCTAAGGAGCAGCAGTCCATGAGCATCCCGCCTCGGTCCGTGAGCACGCCGCCTTTGTTCGGCGTGGGACACTTACCAAAGGGGGCTGGGAGCTGGGGACCGGAGCCAGGGGCCAGAGGCTGGGGGCCAAGGCTGGGGCCTGGTGCAGGCTCCACTGGCTCTGGGGAAGTGCTCCATTTCCCTACATTGGGGCCGGAGAGTGGAGCACTTCCCTGGAGCCGGCAGAGGCCCGCGCTGACCGCCTGCCTGAGCCTCCGTCCCTGCCTTGCCTCACCTGGGGGAGGAGCCGCTGCCTGCCCCAAGTAAGGCTCCGCCGCCTCCAGGACACGCCCCTGGAGGCCATGCCAGGGAGCAGGCGGTGTTCTGGTGCCAGTGGAGACTCACTCGGGGCAGGCAGTGGCTCCTCCCCAACGTGAGGCAAGGCAGGAATAGAGGCTGGGGCTGGTGGCTGGTGCAGGCTCTGCTGGCTCCAGGGAAGTGCTCCACTCCCTGGGCCTGATGTGGGGAAGCGGAACACTTCCCCGGACCTGGTGGAGCTCGCGCCAGGCTCCGGCTCCAGCCTCTCCTGGTGCATGGCCTTGAAAGGGCTGTGCGCGGCCGCACTTTTAGTTGTGCGTGGCCGCACATGCGCGCACCTTAGAGGGAACCTTGGGTATGGGTATTTAGCAGGGTTAGTATGTGGATTATTTTCCAAAAACAGGTGAAAGATGGATTGCATGGTTGCATCAGATGGATTTTTTGGCAAAAATAAGCTGTGTCTAATTTAGATTTTTATTGAGTATTCCAAAGTTTGGCTTTTTAACAAATGTATGAATTCATGGAAATGGCATCTTTTTAATTTTGGAAGTGCGCTTCTAATCAGGATTCACAACGTCTGTTTGTTCTCATCATCCTAAGAGAAACCAACTACACTCTCCTCCATGAAGCCTTGCTGACAGCCTTGTACAAAGAATCCTGTTTGTGAAAATTGGCACCTTTTTGTTTGCAATACCTTCTTATGCAGGGATGATCTTGTTTTACTTGGTACTTACGTAACCTTCCTTCATTCTTTTCTGAAATTCAGATCAAGGAAAAGCTACTGCAGTTGACAGAGAAGAGGAAAGAAATGATTGACAAATGGGAAGACAGATGGGAATGGCTGAGACTCAGTAAGGATGCATTTTAGTTCCCCTTCAGCAGGGTGACCTGTAACTACATGCGCATTGGTGTCTTTGTAACCAGTGAAAGAAAACACAGCAATTTAACTTTTTGGTTTGGATTTCTTGGGGGTGAATTTCCTTGTTAGCCATAACTGCTGCCTCCTATGATACAAGAACTGAGTAAAGACTCAGGCCTGCACCAGAAAAGTTCAGATTAGATGAAAGTTTACCATTGACGTCAAGGAGGGCAGAATTAGAGCCCTCCTGGACTATGGATACATTACTTGGATTTTTTTATTGACTACACAGTAAAATAACTCAGTTTACTGAGTTTCAACAGAGGAAGCAGTAACAAAAAGGCACTCTTAAGACCAGTCTAAGATGCTCCTTGTGTGCAGCACATACTTGCATTGTGTAATGTAAGAGAGACTAGATCTCTGGAAATATATGGGTTAAGAAATGATGTACTACTAAACTTTAGAAACCTCTAGATTTCCTACATTGGAAACAAAAAGCCAGCAGTGGTGCTACCACTGCATCATGATATGGTCACTAGGGTCACATTTCACAGATTCTTAAATAGATCCAGCTAGGTGATGGGGTCAAATCCTCAGTCAATTTTCTTATTATACCATTCTTGTGTATTATGTTGTTACAGAATTTTTATTGACTATTCCCTCTCTTACGAGCTTTCATGTTTGAAAACACACTAGTAAGAATACAAAATTTACTAACATCTTGGAATCATTTAGGTTTCCAGGGAATAGTTACCTTGTTATTAATGGATAGGTAATATACTGATGTGTGGGTTCTTGAGTCTGTGATGCTGCCCTTGACTAGTTGCCAAATTCAGTGGGAGTTAAATTGGGCCCTGCACCACTAGCACATTTAGAGAAGCTCATGGTGTCGGATACTTGCATATCTCAGTGCATTAACTACTCATTAATAAAAGCAAGCACTAAAGAGAGCATAGTATAGTTATTCTCTGGAGCACCATACTGCCACACATTCCTTCTTCACTCCATCTCCAACTGCAAGAGGCATTGAGGCATTCTGCAGGATATGTCTTGTCTGCTAGTGTCAGGAGCAAACCAGACTGTGTAAGGAGCATCCCTAAGGGTCTTAAATAGTCTTCCCCCTTACCCTGTCAGATTTTAAAATCACATTCTGAAGAGGCCTGATCACACTGTGCTGTTTCAGTGTTGCTAGACACTGACTTCTTTATGCTTTTGCTCAGTTTTGGAGGTACATCAGTTTTCAAGGGATGCTAGCGTGGCAGAGGCCTGGCTGCTGGGGCAGGAGCCATACCTATCCAGCCGTGAGATAGGTCAAAGTGTGGATGAAGTGGAAAAGTTAATTAAGCGGCATGAAGCATTTGAGAAATCTGCAGCTACATGGGATGAAAGGTTTGCAGCACTGGAACGACTGACTACGGTGAGTACTTCATAAATCCCCAGAGGCTGCTTCCTTTTTGTGCTTAAGCTCACTGAAGAGGTCTCTGCTAAGCCAGGCCAGTTGCTTGCCACACTTGCTATTCTTCCTGTGCATTGGGATGGTTTGTTCCTGCACCCTTAGTAAGGTTTTGTTAAAATACAGCCGGCAATCCTGGACTCCTTTCCCCCTCGGACTCTCTTCCCAGGGGATCCTGCCCATCAGTTCCCTGAGGGGGTCAAAGTCTGTTTTTCTGAAGTCCAGGGTCCATACTTTGCTGCTCTCCTTTCTTCCTTTTGTCGGGACCCTGAACTCAGTCATCTTGTGGTCACTGCTGCCCAAGTTGCCATCATCTACTACATTCCCCACTGATTTCTTCCCTGTTTGTGAGCAGCAGGTCAAGAAGAGCGTGGCCCCTACCTAGTTGGTCTATCCAACACTTGCACTAGGAGGTTGTCTCCAACACTCTCCAAAAACTTCCTGGATTGCCTGTGCACTGCTGTATCACTCTCCCATGAGATGTCAAGGTGATCGAAATCCCCCTTAAGAACCAGAGCCTCTGATCTGGAAACTTCAGCTAGTTGTCTGAAGAAAGCCTCATCTACTTCATCTTCCTGGTCTGGTGATCGGTCAGACCCCCACCATGACATCACCCTTGTTGGTCTCCCCTTGACCCTAACCCAGAGACTTTGACAGGCCTATCTCCAGTTTCATACTGGAGCTCTGAGCAATCATACAACTCTTTTACATAAACCACAACTCCTCTTCCTCTTCTCCCCTCCCTGTCCTTCCTGAACAGTTTGTACCCATTCATGACAGTGCTGTGGTCATATGAGCTGTCCCACCAACTCTCTGTAATTCTACTCGCATCATAGTTCCTTGACTATATGCAAGGACTGCCAATTCTTCCTGCTTGAAGGAAGCGTGTACAGATACCTGAGGTGACTAGCTGATTGCCTTACTTTCTCAGGAAGAATGAGGCCTACCCTGTTGCCCCTTCCTGCTTGCCCTTCTTCCCGGTCCCCTGCTATCCCACCTACTTCAGGGCTTTGTTCTCCATTCCTCTGTGAACCTAGTGTAAAGCCCTCCTCCCTAAGTTAGCAAGCTTTGATTGGCTGTAACAGCTGCTTTGATTGGTTCTAATGCAAGCCAACTATTGGAAGTGCCCCAGTAAAAGTACGGAGAGCCAGAAGAAGGCTCTGGAGCTCAGCTGCGATGTCGATAATTAATACTCGGAGAGCCTGCTATTATGTTTGGAGAAAAATTTATTTCAGTCACTTAAATGAAAGTGGGTTGATTTTTCACATGTGCTGAGAATCGCAGCTGCTGCTGCAGTTCATGGGAGCTGCAGTTTCCAGCACCTTTGAAAATCAGGCTGTTTTTATTTAGATGGATAAATTTAGACAGTGAAGTTTGGTACTTGTTGTCACAGTGTATGTCAAGCAAGTAGGTTATCACTGTGCTCCAGGCTCTTAACAGTTTGGGATGTTTTCTGTATATGTAATGCAGTGCATTTGTTTTGAAAATAGAAACCATAGGCAGTAAACAGTTGCGGAAACAATTGTGGATGCTGATGTAGACAATAATAATAATTAAGGACCTGATACTGAACACCATCATGTTGACTGTAGGCTGACAGCTCACTTGAGTATTGGTGTGCAGCATCAGGTCCTACAGGCTTGTTTCAGTAAATTTTGATACTAGTGTTGTATCAGCAAAATGAATGGGGATATTGTTAGCTTCTAGAAATGCTTCTGAAAAAATGTCTGAGCTGCAGGTCTTTAACATCCGCAAATACTTTCACTCTCCAGTTGGAGCTACTGGAAGTACGTCGACAGCAAGAAGAAGAGGAGAGAAAGAGGCAACCTCCTTCTCCAGAGCCAAGTCCAAAGGTCACAGATGACGCAGATTCACAACAGCAATGGTAACTCAAACAATATTAATTCATTTCTTCCCTTCCCCAGCTCCCATCCCAAGGAATGGTAGCTTTCTTCAGACAACCATCAGGTCTGTTGATATATCTGAAGGGAGGACTCTGTGATTAAAGCTTATGGTGTGCCCTTATGTGTGATCCTTTCTGAATTCTGTGTTTTAGAGGAGGTAAGGTAGGACACAGATGCAAGCACCTTTTATCCACTCAGCTTACCGTTGCCTGACCTCATCATAAAGATGCAGCGTACCCAGTACTGAGGTAGTAGTTACACTTCCACCTTAGTGGAAGGTGTACCATCTTACTTGCTGTACAAAAGTGGTAGGATTGTCTCTCTCAAAATCAGCAGGGAATTCAGAGTTGTGGGGGGAAGAATCCCTAGCACCAACCAAGTGGAGGGAGAAGGCTTGTGCTCTGTTGTTGCTTGAGTTGCTTGTAAAATCAAACCCCAGGATGGGGATTAGTTTGCCCTAAGCCCGTGTATCCTTTGCTCAGAGTAAGATGGGGACTCTCCATCTGTCTGCAATGATTAAATGAAACCAGATGAACTCAGTCCACTGCTCATGTAATCATGAGTTCAGAACTAAAGAACCAAGAAGAATTCTGGATTTAGGAAAAATGCTCACAAGGGATATTGTTACGATGACCAAGCCACCCACCCTTGTTTAATGTGTAACTAGAGATCTCTGTGCACCTGCAAAGGTTTTGGCTAGAGGTGCACTGATACGTTCATTGGTCCATATTGTATTGCCACCGATAAAAGGAAAATTGACATTATTGGCAATTGGCTTTTTTTGGCTGATGTGGCTGATAATGTAGCTGATAAATGCTGTGTGCATGTGTGCAGCCACAGCGTGCATGGGGCCAGGAATGCAGCCCAGCAACTTGGACACCAGCATCTGGCAGGTAAGACTGTGGGAGGGAAAGGGCATAGGGGGCAGATAGAGATGTACATGGTGAAGGAGAGAGTGGGGCTGGGGCAGGGGACACGTGCTGCACAGCCAGCATAAGGCAGGCTACGGGACAGAACCATGGCTTGTCTGGAGGGTTAGGGCAGGGGTAGTGGTTCCTGCTGTTGTGTGCACCCCAGGAGAAGCATGAGGGGTATGTGCCCCCTGGATGTGTGCACAGGGTGAAGGTAGGATACCCACTGCATGCTCAGGCCCAGGCCCAGGCCCAGGGGCTGTGCTTTAGCCAGGTGGGGCAGGTAACAGTGGCACGGGGGGACGGTGTTAATAATTGGCCATTGGTATTGGCCCAAAAAATCTTTATCAGTGCACCTCTGGTTTTGGCTTACCTGTTTAGGCTAACACACTGATGCCAAATTCTTAAGATCACTGAAGTAAATGGAGAGATTCCCATTGAACTAAATGAGCTTTAGATCTTGTGAAATTTAAATTTTTGGTTTTGTTCCTAACATGAGACATGTGCATTAACTTTTGAGACTTTATAAAGAAACCTTATAATGGGCCTACAGTAACAGTTTAAGCTGCACCTGGAAAATAACACTTATTAACATAGTTGTTTTTGGGATGGCAGAAAAATTCTTAGGTTACTGTGGTAAAAGAGGCACTGGGTCCACTTCTTCCCTCGGTTACAGTATTTTGACACCCTGGGGTCTTTCTGCTCCTGCTTACTTTAACAAAGTTAGAGGGAGATCTCAGCCTTTATGCAACAGCTTGCTTTATATTGCTTTATATTGTCATGATGCCCAACATTTGGTATGAAGACTTTTTTTAACAGGGAAGAACAGCTTGCTCCATTTCATACAGTCTTGTTTCTGTCTTCAACAGGGATGGCACAAAAGGAGAACAAATTTCCCAGAACGGTTTGCCGTCAGACCAGGAATCTCCACGGGTTAGTTACCGCTCCCAAACCTACCAAAACTACAAAAACTTTAATAGCAGATGGACAGCCAATGACCGGCCTAGGTCTGGACTGTGACATACCAAACCATTTGCAACAAAACCCACCTTTGTTCAGTATTAGTTTAAATCTTTGGCTTCAAAAGCCCCTTTCTGCTTTTCTCTTTCCCCAGCCAGTGACTTTTATTTAATCAGTAGCACTTTGGATATATATATCGCTTCACTCTAATCCTTTCTTCTTTGAATCTCTTCACTGACACTCAGCTGCTTTAAAATGACACATTTATTTCATGTTATTTACTGTGAGTTTTTCATGTCATTAATAGCATTAAGATTTTACAGCTAAACCATCCTTTATATGAGTAATTGAGATATAATGAGATTACATCATAATGAAGAAGAGAACTGTAAACTGACAGGTATGACGCATCCAGTTATACTAACAGGTTTCAGCACGGCAACATTATTAAATCAGCTGCATTAGCAAGTGAGTTATTTACAAGCCGAAGATAATATATGCAAGTCAGCTTTGCAATCAGAAGGCCATGGGGGAGGGGAGAATTATAACTACCAAAAATAAAAGCCTAAAGGTTAGTTGTGTAACATTCCATGCAGAATGAATGCAATGGCTGAAGATAAAAATAAAGAGAGAAATAGAACTGGATTTATCGTGGCATTTAGTCTGTATATGAAGTTTTGATCTTTCTGCATAAATGTTAGTTTTGCCCTCGTTTCTACCCAGTTCACACTAGAGTAACTTCATTATCTGAAATGAAGACATACCGGATTTGCTAGAGTCACCTTGAACATATATTGGCCCATGAGTGGAACTGCAGTGCTTTCCTTAAAAAAACAAAACAAAACAAAAAAACCAAATTGAGGTGTCTGCATAAGATCTCGAATGTTTGGTTGGATGGGACTTGAATCATTCTTGCTGTATTTATATGAGTATTTTTTGCCACCAAGCAATGTCCCAACGAAGTCAACAAGAATACATGTGAATAAGTACAGTAAGATTTAGCTTCCTATGTGCAACCTTTAAAAATTGTCAGTAAATGCATCTATTTTTAACAACAAAATGCTTGAAAATCTGTTCACCTCTTGGATACCTTTTGGGAGAAGTCTCAAGTCAGGTGTCGTCTTCTGGAAGACTTTGATTCCATAACCGCTCAGAGTAGGCCAAAAAATGTTGCTGCTCCCTGTTATGACTCTTGGCATGAGCCTGAGGGCCAAGGGCCACTTTAAGGAATTGAGAAGAAAAGGCACCTGACAGGTTCAGGCCCACAAGCATTAGCAGCTGCTATAGACGTGCAGGGAGCTTGCTCCAATGCACTGAAAAACCAGCATGTTGGAACAGACTTGATTTAATTGAGTCTTCTGAAGCATGGAAATTGACGTGCTCTGGCAGCCTTCCGCATCACATATCAGCATCCCTGTGCATCCCCACTCTGAAAAAATGGAGGCAGGGCACTTTGAAATAAAACACGTTAAATAAGCTTTAGTTCAAAGCACCCCATTGCTGTTTTTTCAGCGCGGTGATGCATGGGTGCTCTGATGCATGTGACATGCAGGCACTTTAGAGCATCCCAGAGCATGTATAAAAATACCCAAAGTTTGTAATTAAGTTAGCAGCAGAATGCAGAGCCCTGGGCTCAGGCTGTTGCAGGGAATAGCTTTTAGTATTTTATCTTTAAAATGCCAGTCCTTTCTTTTGGGTCAGCATGCATATTCTTTTAATACTCTGAGATGTCAAGCAGTTTTTCTGTGTTCTTCTTCCTCCCTATTTAAATAAAGCACATCAGTTCACCTTTCTGTTGGAATGACAAAATGATCAGATGGTTTTAAAAGCCAGAGCTGCATAAAGTGAAGTCGTGATTAAAAGTGGCAGGGATTTCAGAGGGCCTGCAGTGACATGACAAAACTTCTGCAAAGAACCTGCCTTCCAAGGGCTTACTATAACCTCCTTCATCTTTTGTTTCAGTGTTGTTTTTATTACTTGTTATCTCTATATAATGCATCTTCATGTTAGTTTTCCCCCCTGCAAGTAGATCTGTTAAGGAGAGCTTTTTAGCCCACAATTTCATGAACCTTGTGTTGTGATAAAGCAAATGTATGCCAGTTTTGCTGTTTGTGACTAAAAGTTGGTATCTGCTGCTGTCAGTTATCTGAGCAGTGCAGCTTTTTTGGCTGAGTTTATAAAGTCAGGAAGACGACTAGATAGGATGTTCTCCAACAATTGTACTTTTGCTATAACTTGTCTTTCCATTTCATGATGCATGTCTTCTTTTTTTTTCTTTTGTCAGGATAACAGCATATAGCTTCTTAATGCTTTATTTAAATTACTTTAAAATATAAACAAATGTTCTCATGGTTACCCTACACAAGTGCTGGGTCTCTTGTGCCTTTAAGAGTATTAGAGTCCATATAAAACAGTGCTATTGCTTCACATTTAGCAGGTGGTAGAGCCTTCCAAGTATATTCTGGTTAAGAATGGGTACATATAAACCGGTTCCATTTTTTTATTCCTAGAATTGAATGCAAGGCAAATGAATAAAATTGTAAGGGAGGAGTAAAAGATTTTCACATATTAATTATGGCCTACATTTTTTCTTAAAATCTGTAAACTTTCTCTACCAGAATAGTTTGTAAACTGTAATTTAGTAGCATTTGAAAAAGGCACATATGTCTCTAGTCACTGAGCTGCAGTGCAGACTCGAGATGATGAACTCAGTATAATGTTGCTTCGTGCACTATGAAAATCAAAGAGGTGTTTCTAGTCATATCACCAGCTGTCTTGTTGCATGTCACAGTAATGATTTAAATACCTCAAAAATAGAAGCTAGCCTCTAAAGTACTTGCAACTAACCTCCCATAAACATTCACCCTGAAGAAAAATGTATTTGTGCGTGCTAACTGTTACATTGTTGTAACCAGTACAGTTTGCTATTAACGTTTGTCCTCTGTTGTGTTGTCTCTGCATGCTTGAAGCATGTTTCCATTAAAGTTTATTTAGCTTCCATTATTTTTTCTATTTTCATGGCACATTCTTTGCATAAATGTTTGTGGTTCATGTGTAATTTATTTTGCTCACTTTGTTAATTTTGGAGAATATAGGAAAGAAAAACAATCCCAGTGAAGAGCATCTGAAAAGCTTTCATAGCCTAGCCTAACTGTAGTTGTTTTAGTTTGCTATATGTGGGTTTTTTTAATTTCAGTTCAGATATTAAAATCAGTAGCTAAATTATGAGTGGAAGTAGATGGCTCTTGTTGTGTAATTAAAACTGACAGTTAGCATTGAAAACCACAGGATTGCATACTGCATCACTGAGTTATTTCTCTCTCCCGTAAAATCATTCTAACTAGACTTGCAGTGGCTTTACTGAAAAATTGCCTGCTTTATCTAAGATGAATAGATAAGAGTCCCTCTATCTGTGAAATTCTTGTATCCTCCCTGTACTTACTACAGAATATATGATAAATTCTGCAAATGCTGAAGCTAGCTTATAGTTAATTTCATAGTGTTATACTGTACAAGGATAGGCAAGTATTTAATTTACTGTTATCTGCAATTGTATATAGACTGTATACAAGTCCCATGATTTATAATAATTATTCCCTAAAATGTCATAAAATCCCAGTATACAACAAATCTGTCTCTTAAAAATAAGAATTTGTTTGAAGTTCAGTGATTAAGATGTCACTAGTGAAATAGCCTTTTCCTTTTATTAGACATGAACAGATTGTTGGCTTGATTTGCTTTCCATCTGTATCTTGGTAACCAAAGAGGATAGCGTTAGGATCTTTTTCTTCTGCAACATATTTTGTTTTATTTTTATACTTGTTTAAAAGTGGTAGTCACCAATAGTGTATATTTCATACAGTTTTCAGAATAAGTGCTGGAGACAATTTTGCTAATGTTAAAAAAAAATACTGATGGGGAAATAGAAGCATAGTCTAAAGTGGATATTCTCAAGTGGCACTTTTTCCAAAAAATCAGGCTACAGGATTGTATGTCTCTAGTGATAGATTTCTGTAGATTGAATATACCTGAAATCAGTTGTGATTCTTTCCCTGTTTCAGTGGTGTAGTGTCTGTACTCAAGATTTAGTTTGTTTAAAGGCAGTTAACCAACCCTTCCCATATGCATAACAAGTTTACACTTAGCTTTTTCTAGGGCTCTGTATTTAAAGTACAAAGGTGCAAGATGAAATATTCCACAGTTGATAGGTTCATGAAAATGGTAGCAAATTTAGAATTTGTCACACAATTCTGCTGCTTTTGAATTGTTTAGACCTATGCGGCAGTAGGAATGTCTAATTATTGTGCCATTTACCAATACCTGCTTGTCTGCATAAAAATGGTACAGACTGTTTGTAATCTACTAGAGCATTAGCAGCACTGAGCTTTAGTAACTCGCTAATAATAATGCTACACACTGGTTGTGTAACTTCTGGGCTGCTACCAATGGCTCTACGCGTCTAAGTAATGGTACAGGGAAAAATAAACCTGGGATCAAGCTGCATTTCAAAAGCACATAGCCATTAGGATTCCAATTTAAAATGAGTTTTGGACGAATGGCTCCTGAAGACGTCGACAGCTTGACCAGTCAGAGCTGCTGGAAAGTTGGCTGCTGTCTAGGCTATCTCGATCACAGTGCAGCAGGCAACGCGATCAACAAAGCGAGTGATGGGCAAGGCCTTGGTTCTGTCTTTGTTTGGGGGTAAATAGCTGTGTGATGTTGAGTGACTGTGGTGGTTTCCAGTTCCTTTAACATAAATCCAATTTACCTAATAAGAGAGTCTGAAACAAACTTGATCAATTGACGTTTGACTTCTCTCATTTTCCCTGTCTTTAAGATCCAAATCCTAACTGGGATTGTGGACATTAAATGCATGGTGTAATCTTCCTAATTTCTGCATGTTTTGATTATGTTGTGTCACCTGGGAGGAGGGGAGTGGGGGTGGGGCTAAAGAGCATTTACAGAAACCAATCAGTTGTACAAAATATCTCAACATAGCGTTTTTGTGAATGCTCCTGAATAGTACAGAAGATACTTTCTGTTGAATATATGTTTCTAGTTTATTTTATTTTAAACTTACAACATTAATGTTAAAATGTATGTAAGGTGGCTGATGTGTATAACTTCTTGTTTTCTCTTATGTTTACAGAAGTGTGATTGTTACTGTTGCAAGTCTTTGAGCACTTAGCAATGGTATCAAGTCTCTTATTTAGGAGGAACAATATATATAAAAAAAAAATAGAGATTGAATAACTGAGCAAAGTGCAGTAAAACTCACACTGATGTTTAGTTATTCCTGTTTCTTCACCTATAAAATGGGTACTAATCAATTCATACCTTCTAATTTCCTTGGCCTACTGTGTCTTCATGAAGTGTGAGAATGATTTTACTGGACTGTCTCACTGTATAGATAAAGTTTATACACAGCCACATTGTGCAGGAGAGCAAATTAACTGCAAGAGGGTGTAACTTTGTGAGGCTATTCACTGACTGGTTTTCTTCGCTGTTCCTAGATGGCAGAAACAGTAGAGACAAATGAAATGGTCAATGGAGCTGCAGAGCAGAGGACAAGTTCAAAAGAATCTAGTCCTGTTCCTTCCCCAACAACAGACCGCAAAGCCAAGACTGCCATTCAGGCTCAGACCGCTGCTACCCTTCCAGCCAAAACACAGGAGACCCCATCTGCTCAGATGGAGGGCTTCTTGCACCGTAAACATGAATGGGAGACGCACAGCAAGAAAGCCTCCAGCAGGTAAAGTAACTAGTGTTTAATGCAAATAAAAGTTTTGCATCTTAGTAAAAACTGTGTTAGGTGAAGGACATAATATAAAGCCCAATGTAAAAGCTGTCTCAATTGAAGCAGCTGTCTTTATTTAAACAGTCACAGTTAAATAGTTATCAGATAGAGAAGAACCAAGTCATGATAAGTTACTTACTATGTTTTAGGCTGTTTTTGTTTTAGGCTGTTTTAGTTATTACTTTGTCTCTTCTCTGGGATCCCACACGATATCCATTTGCCTCTTCTTAGGAGGTCCTATGTTGCTTCAGCTATTTCCCCACTGTTTACATATATCTCTACTATATCTTATGTACATTTTCCTTTTGATCCAATCAGGACCCATTGTAGTTTACAAAATACCTCTCTGTGTAAACTGTCCAACATTTTTGTAAACAAAGCAATAGCTTCTTATCTTGGGAATGCTGCATTCCCATACAGTTTGAGTAACATTCTCCTGCTAATCTATATTTTGCAGATCAGATAGACCTCTCTTAGGGGTTAAATAGATCTCCCAATAAAACAAGGAAACCTAGAATTTAGCTTTATTTTTTGCTGCAAACATCCAAACATTCTGGGAGCCCTGTTCAGCTTATCATAATGGCCTCCTCAGAACAACTACAAACACTCAGACGTTTTGGTTGACATGACCCTTAATCATTTGTTATCCAGCATGTAGATCTCCTTGTTGTTTGTATTACAGCAGCTACTAGAAGCCTCAGCCAAACCCAGAGGCACCGTTGTTCTAGGATGGCTAACCCACGGCATGCATGTTATAAGTAAAAAGGCAGCTAATGTTCTGTGGCATACAAACCCTGAGCATGCAGTAAATAGAAACACCAGGATGGAGCCAGCAGGGGCCTTGAGCCACTGGCTTCGAGGAGCAGAGTGGGAGCACCATGCTGCTGCAAGAGGAGGTGTCAGGTGCTACCACCAAGAGCCAGGTTAACCCTTCTCTGGTCATGCAGCCTTACCAGATTCGGGTCTTTGGATCCTCACTCACCATATAAATCTGCAGTGATTGCGGTGATACCTCACTCCCAGCAGCATTTTGTCTCTGCTCTGATCCTCTGTGCCAGTGTCTCAGGACATATATTAGGTATGCCTTTGGGGGTAGAGATGAGAATAGCACTGGGGGAAGAGCCACAGCTGAGCTTGTGGCACACCTGCCAGAAAGGTTGGTCACCACTGGTATAAACACATGTTAAAAGAGAGTTGCCTCACCTGAAGATTTGACAGTGTAAATAGATAAGACAGACAAAGGTAGAAGAAAAATGTTGTTGTCCCCCATTTTAAGGACAGACAACACAAGAACCAAGAAATGAAGCAACTTGCCTGACTTCACACACAAAAATTGTAGCAGAGCTGGGACTTGATTTTGGACCTCTCAAATCCTACTGTAATGTCACAGCTAGAAGTCCACAGGAAAAGAAAAAGGCATCAGAATATTATTCAGAGCTTCCAGGATTGTAGCCATGTACATGCTGGCCCCTTCCACCTATCCTGTAATCTCCTCGGAACAGAACCACTGGTGAAAATGATTATATCTATCCTCATTGATTCTAAGGATCTGGCTCTGCATTTCCTTTGGAGCAAAGCTCTTGTTTGCATGTGGCGGCAAAAACTGATGCTAAGTGATCACTGAGGGGAAGTACTGTGGAAGCCAGGGCTATAACTTTACTGGAAAGTATTGATGGAAGTTGAGAGTGGAGAGTTAATATGGAATATTGGGTAGTAACCAAGGGGGAGAGATTAGAATTACAGTATAGTGGCTGTTTGGGGGCACGGGTGGGGGCAACAGCAGTTCCTCAAACAGAAGCCCACTTCACATAGGACAGCTATTTTTGTGTTATGCTATTCTTGGAGAAAAGGTTATTTGAGAAAATCCACAGTAACTTGTCAGCCTGTAAAACTTCATGAAGATGGTTAGATATTGGATAATATTCAGGTAGCCTTGTTTCTACTATTTCTTCTTTGCCACATCATTAAAAAAAAAATAAAAATCTAAAGCTACTTGTGCATAAGAGTCAAGAATTTTATATACAGGCCCTCTACAAATTTTATAGTGTTAGAAAAAATCTGTCTAAGAGTGTGTACTCATTTAAAAGGTCAACTAGTTCCCTTTTCAAGTATGTAAACTCTTCAGTCTTTCAAACAGTACTTTCACTGTATGCTAGTGTGATATTACTAAGAGCCCTACAAATCTCAGGTCCATTTGGCACAATATCAGCAGTTTTGTAATGGCCTAGAGCTTTTATGTGAAGATGCATGTGACCTCTTATCACCAAGGCAGTATGCTTTATCCACCAGCTCAGACTGAATGTGTGTCACTTTATAATTGTAAGATAATACAAATAGATATAATTAAGTTAAAGGTATAATTGTAGACTCAGATAATTGAACTTTTTTTCAGGCAGATTTATGATCTAGTGAAGAGAATTAGACTTGCACTTGTCTTGATTACTTTCTCTTTCTTGAAGATCCTGGCATAACGTGTACTGCGTTATAAACAACCAAGAGATGGGCTTCTACAAAGATTCCAAGGCTGCCGCTTCTGGCATTCCTTACCACAATGAAATCCCTGTCAGTTTGAAAGAAGCAGTCTGTGAAGTAGCAGTTGATTACAAAAAGAAGAAACACGTGTTCAAGCTAAGGTAAAGTGGTTGGAGCATCTTTCTGTTGGTAAATAGCTTTTATGGAATGTAGTCTGTCCCTGACACAGCACTACAACCTACTAGGTAGTATGCGTGTGTCTACAGTGCTGTTTAGGGGCAACTCACTAAGATCAGCCTTAGACTGTCCAGTCCATGTGAGCCATTTGTATTAACTTGAAGCAGTTGTACCTGAGGATCAGAAAGAGACAAATAGTGAGCAGGCTGATACCAAGAAAGCCAATGCTTGAGAAACAGGAAACTGAGCCCTTCTAGGAATCAGTGTGCCCTCTGTCTCCTTTTGTGTTTGGTTCTAATTAAGGGCAGTGAGACAGGAGGTATAGGGTACAGAAGGGTTTCACAGACTCCCTGTGTATGTGACCTTTGCTGGGGTGAGTATTGATCACACTGCAGGCAAGGGGTCAGAGAGGGAGAAGTTTGACTTTCACCCCTGACATTGTAAATATAGTGTGGACTGTGCCAGGGGATGAGTGATGAGGTCCAATATGTGGGTGTTCAGCAGGCTTGGGGCTACAGTCTTAAGTGGCCCAAAACAATCCTGACTGTGCTCAACTCCTGTAAAGGGATATGAGGGTATGCTTCCCCCAAGCTCTGTCTTTGGTCTGGGTGTTGCATCTTGCAATGTGTATTATGAGATTTGCTTGTTTCACAGTTGTCAAAGAAGATTAAATTCTCTTTCTGTTAGAGGTGCACTGATACATTGGTCTGATATCAGATTAGCAGCGGTATAAAAAAAATCGATTGCATCAGAAATCAGCTTTTTTGCCTGATGCGGCCAGTAATTTGGCTGATAACTGCCCCGTGCATGCACTTAGCTGCAGCACATAGGCTGTGAGGAGCACAGCCCAGAAGCCTGGAGAGCTGAGTACAGCTGGTAAGTCTGTTGTGGTGAAAGGGGAGGGGAGGGATGTGGCGGGACAGATCAAGGCTCCTACAATGAGGGAGGGACTGGGGCTGGTGCTAGGGCAGAGCAGAGCATGGAGCTGCGGGGGGGGGGGGTGCACTCCCACCACTGTGTGCACCCCAGGAGGGCATGCGGGGCACGGGCCACAGGCTGCACTTGGGGTGGGAGGGAAGGGCTACGGCAAATTTTGGGTTACTGTAGCACCACCGCTGCCTACCCCTAGTGCAGGCTGACCCAGCCCCCACCAGGAAGAGCCTGGTACAGTCCTGGCCCCAGCCCGCACAGGCATCTCACTCTGCCCTGCCCAGATCCGGGGGCATGTGCCTTCCATGCCATCCTGGGATGCACGCAGCAGCAGGAGCCACCCCCACTCCACGTGCCCCCTGGACAGGCAGTGGTTCCATTCCTTGCCCTGCCCTGCCCCAGCTGGGCAGCCTCAGCCCCGCTCCTTCTCTCATTGCGGGGGCCTTGATCTGCACCCCCATGCCCTTTCCCTTCCCCTGCCCCTTCCGCCACAACAGACTTACCAGCTGAACACTGCTCTTCAAGCTGCTGGGCTGTGTATTAGAAATCAGATCAGTATCGCCGGTGTGCCTCCTTGAAAATCTCTTATCGGTGTACCCCTAGTTTCTGTTGTTTATTTTGGATTAGATTCTGTCCCTTCCCCTTATGCTCATTGTGAGCATTGATTAAAGTGTCAGTAAGGGGAGCAGGTGCTGCCTAGCACTGAATACCCGGCATCCGTTTTACTGAAGTTAAACCTGTATGAAGTGCACACTGTTTCTTTCCATTGGCCCCAGTTCACCACCAAAGATAGGGTCCTATTTCCTTTTGCACGAACATCAATGCTTGCCTGCTTAAAGGTGCGTGCACACTGAGTACGTACTGTGCTGACTTAAGCCATAAGCCATCAAGGAGAGAATGTTAGATGCTCAGCTGGTATAAAACAAAGGAGCATCATTGTCTCCAGTGAAGTTAGGCTAATTTTCCCTGTGAAAATCTGGTACATGGTGGTAAATACACATCATAAGTGCATGTAGCCACATTGATTCAGTAGTGAGTTAGAACTGCAGCCTGTTATCATACAGTCTGAGCACCACGTTCTTGTCCACCTTGATTATATCTCTGCATCTTACTTGTTTGTCCATCTTTCCTCAGTTTAACAAAGAGTAGTGGCTTCAGCTCTCCTAATTCTTTTACCTTTTTCTGTCAACTAGATTTCTAGAGTGGATACTTGGTTTTTTTTCAGTGTTCAGCCCTGATCATGTAATTGGTTCCATGCAGGCAATCCCTCCTGAAACAGTGGGGACACAGGTCTCCAAAGGCAAATTCCTTTGCAAGGTTGGGGCCTTTAACTAGTTAAGTATTTGGGCTGTAGCAGCTGGGCTTCTAAACAGGGTTTTTTTAGCACTGAAACAAGATTGTTTTTGAAACTCTACTGCCAGGAGACAGGATTTTAAAAATGTCAGTACATAATGTTTACATTTTGGCCAAGACTTTAACAAAGGGTGCACAAAGTCTTGGGCCTTATTCATTTTCCATGTCTAGTTAAAAGTTGTAGTGTTACATAGCTTCTGCCAGTGTCAAAGGGAGAGCCAACTCAGCATGACAAACAGCATCTCTCTAAAGTTTAAAAAAAAAAAAAGAAGAAGGGGGAGGAAAAAAAAAAAAGAAATATTCACAGAGGGCCCAAAACTTTGAAATTTGGAGGAGATCCAGTGATTACCACCATGGTGCAGGACCTCTGACAGGAAAGTGGAAAAATTCTTCTTAGGCCCCTGGCGAAAAGGTACACTTAGGATGAGATGAATATGTTAACCATGCCGTAAGTAGTAATAAGTCCAGGCAATTAATGGTAGGACAAAATAGGAAACCAGTCACAAAAATATTTCCCAAAATCTTTGCTACATTTTTTTGTGCCTGGTTTCCATTCTGCCTTAAATTAAACATGTTGTTGGGTAGCCCCACCCTGCAGCTTGATACTGGCTGTACAGTGGGGCTTGATTGACAGCTCCCCCTGTCACCAAATGGCCTATCTCTGCGTGGGGAAACAAAACCCAGGGTACCTAATCAAGTGGAGTTCAGCTGAGCTGGGATTCAGGGAGCCTCAGGACTTCCCATGACCCAACATGATGCTTGCCTTGCCTCTCAACACCCACCAATGCTTCAGGGCAGGGTAAGCACCATCCTAAGTTGTAGGGAGCCACAGGGCTCCCAACCACCCAGCAGATTGGCTGCCTTGCCCTGCAGCTCCAGGGGGGCACAGGACTGGGAAGACTTTCTGCTCTTGAGGTCCCTGCTCACTGAGACCTTAAAAACAAGCTGGACATTTGTTTTTTCTGACATCCTTACATGTGATCCTGGAGCTTAGACTAACAATCAGCTGATTGTTGGTTCCAGGCTTGAGGCCACACTGGAGTATGGTCTCAAGGCTGAGAGTTCAGTGAAGTCTCAGCCTGGCTCTGGTGTGGTCTTGGGGTGAGGGTCAACAATCACCTTGTGGTTAGTCTCAGTTCTGACACTGCACTGGTTCACCCTGGGCTGCCCTCACCCAACTTTCAATTTGCCCATGCAAAGGGTGCCCAGGATCATGATTTTGGGGTCCCCCTGCACTGGCAGGTAGTAATAGTGCAGTTGACATCTGATCCCCAAATTGCACGTCCTGCCATGCATTTGTGGCATGGCAGGAGGCACAACTGCTGGGAGCAGCAATCTGACACTATTATGCCATTATTTGAACGTGTGCCGGCGCCGTGGCCTTTTAAAGAAGCAATGAAGTCATAACTATTGCCAGCAGGTGTCCACCTTATTGCCCATTAGATTGTCATACCACGTCCATAAACATCCCACAGGTCATGCTTTTCATCTGTAGGTCTCACAGTGGCTTACAAAGATAGTTTGAATTTTTATTTTCCTTTTACAGATGGGACAGCAGGAAAAGTGGTTTGCAAGGCCCCACAGAGGGCCACCACTGCCCTCACCTCCATGGCCCTGCTTCTGGGCATGGGCACGAAGACGCACTCTCCCCACTTCCCGCCCCCCCAGCCTCTTCCCTCTCCCTGCCCCACCCTTTCCCCACACACACTTACCTGCTGGGGGGAGGTGTGTCTGTGTCTGCATCTGTGTGCGTCTGTGTCTGCATGTCTGCAAGTGCTTTGTCTGTGTCTTTGGTATGCATGTGTCTGTCCCCTGCCTGCCCGGTAGCAGCAGGCACATTGTGTTGCATGGCTGTTGGGGCAGCGGGACACAGAGTCCAGCCTGCAGCCTCCACTCCACACACACACATCTGGGGGACGTGTGCCCCCCTGACTCCTGCTGGGGTGCACACAGCGGCAGGAGCCTGCTCGCCCTTCTTTACCCCCCCACCCCACATCCCCTGGACAAACTGCTCTTGCAGCTCTGTCCCTCACTCCACCCTGGCTGTGCATTGCCTGCCCCTTAAACAGGAGAAAAATATAAAGGGGTACATGGACTGAAACTTTGAGTTAGAAAAGGGTACACTTGTTTAAAAAGGTCGAAAACCCCTGGTTTAGGCAATGCTGCCTGCACCATTCTTCAGGTTGCGGAGTGGCTTGTATATTTAATATACAAGTAATATAATTGAACCCCTCACATCTAGGTTACTGTTTTGAACCTAGTCTAGCTAAACAGTGGTGGAAAAGGTCTAAAATGTAGTTTTGTTCTCTGCCTAGTTCCTAATGAGCTGCTAACATATTTGTTTGTAGTCAAGCAAAGGGGCCAGTGAATTAAATGGACCTGGAGACTTACCTTAAAAACAACATAGACAGAGCAGTATGAAGAGAGACTATGCCACCACGTGTGCTGCACTTATGCTATGAACCTGGCACCTTGTACTGGAACTAATTTCATTTCTGGGATTTGGAAGGATAGAGAGGGAATTCCAGCCTTGTGTAACTTAACTGGTTCTGCCACCTGGCTTGTCCAGTGGGTTTTGTCACTGTCACTCCTCTCTCCAGTGGCTAATGTTTATCATACAATTTTAGATTAAGTTACTAAATGTGTCCTAGGTAAAAGTTTTCAGCATAAAATTAGTAGAAGTACACCAAGGGAAAATGGACACAATATAGTAGAGAGCCAGATCCACGATCTCCAGGTGGAAGAAAGCTACTAATAAACAATTTCAAGGACACTGAATGTGTCATTGCCTGTAAAATGTCCCACTCCCTTGAGAGAGGTTTCAGAATATTGCAGATAGCTGTCGAAACTGTGAAATCATGCATTTCTTGGTTTTCCTTTATTTAAGATTTTGGTCTTTTAAAGTAGTTAGTGAGCTTCCAAGCTGGTTTCACAGTTGAAGTCACAAGTTTTAAAAGTCTCTGAGCTCTTACTCCTTAAAAAGTTACAAATTAGCAAGCATACATATGCTTGTAGGTTGCTGTCTATGTAGTGTGTGTGTGTGTGTGTGTGTGTGTGTGTGTGTGCGCTCTTGCACATGCGCACACGCACCCATACCCTCCCCTTTCGCCCACCTCCCTCCCCTGCAACAGACATGTTACCTGTAGAGTCTTGCATCTTCACCTGGTATGAAAACCTGAAAGGCCCATTGATGTTTGCATTAGATAAGTGGACAATTTACACCCAAGTGAAAGCGAGAGAATTGTCTGAGATCCACATCTTTATCCTTTCAATTCAATATTTTTCTAAGTTTCAGTAGAGCTTTTATATCATTACACAGCTTCATATAATCTGCATAAATTACATGTTTATCTTTTATTTTGGAACTTAAATTCTGTAGAGACTATCAGATATCTAAAGTGTACCTTTTGTAGGTTTTAAAGATCATTTTCTCAGGACTTGCCAAACCAAAAATGATGCAACTTCTCCAGATCCTGATACGAAAGCTGTCACGGTATAAAATGTGGAATCTTCCATGTCTAGTGACAAAGCTGCCAGTGGTAACCCTAATGAGATAGTAGATGTTATACCTGCCACTGGCATAGTTGCCCAGTCTGTACGGTGGGGGCAAGTTGGTTTGTTTTTTAAATGGCCTGCTTTAGAGATTTTGACCGTTGATCGTAATCTCCAGACCCATGGCTTATAGGCAAAATGGAAGCAAGGTAGTAAGAGAGGCAAGGGAAAAAAACAG
Source organism: Crocodylus siamensis (assembly GCF_052110815.1). Taxonomy (NCBI): domain Eukaryota; kingdom Metazoa; phylum Chordata; order Crocodylia; family Crocodylidae; genus Crocodylus; species Crocodylus siamensis. Next base: position 175,346,206 of record NC_143395.1, read on the forward strand.
GATGATGAAATTTACTGCTCTCCATTTTGGTTCAGTGCAGTTATTTGGGTCAAATGAGCAGAATTTGGTCTTGTATGTGGTACACAGTAAGATATGTGATGGTTGTTTGTTTTTAATTGCAGACTAAGTGATGGCAATGAGTACCTCTTCCAAGCCAAAGATGATGTAAGTTCTTTTCACCCTCCTTCTTTTCCCTTGTTTTATGTTGTGTATGTCATTATTCTACCTCTGCGTGATAAGGAAAAGAAAAATCTTGGGTAAAATCGTAGTCTCCATTATATGTGCATGCCCCTATCCTTATAGGTCTACTAGCATTACAGTTTGCTCCTGAAAAACTCATAGGGTTAGGAAAGAAGGGCTTCTAAGGTGCACGTTGTAATATTTGTATCTTCTGCAGTAGTTAATCCACACCTGCAAAGTGTAGGTGCAGGACACATGCATACTTTAGGAGGATTACAGGGCCAATTTCTCTTTAACTTCCTACTTCCGTATCAAGTGCCTTGTTGAGGGAATGATGGAAAAGTCTGATGCATTGATTTTAACTGCAATGTAACTTTGTTTGTGGAAGGAGGAAATGAACACATGGATTCAGGCGATCACATCAGCTATCTCCTCTGACAAAATCGAAGTGTCTCCAAGCACACAAAGCACTCCAGCTTCTAGTCGTGCCCAAACCCTGCCAGCCAGTGTTACAATAACCAGCGAATCCAGTCCTGGCAAGCGGGAGAAGGACAAAGAAAAAGACAAAGAGAAGAGATTCAGCCTTTTTGGTAAAAAGAAGTGAACTCCATCTCCACACACACCCTGCACTTCTCTGACCTTTCCAGTGGAATTCCAGCATGCAAGCTCAGAACCAATACATTACTATCTGTGCCTAATGTTCCTCAATGTGATTTAAATTTTTTTATTTATAGAGCATTTAAAAAAGCCAAGAAAAAAAAAATCTAAAGTTACAAATGTTTGAGGTGCATTGGGCAGCTTCTGTACGAGAGGGAGGACCAGATTTTGTTTTTGTTTTTTTTAATGAAGTTAATGTAGATTAGATCTTAATATTTAAACTGTTCCTCAATTTTGTGAGGCTGTCTTGAAAAATAACCCACTTCTAGTGATATTGGTATGCAAGGCAGCGGTGCTTACAAATTACCTGTGCACATTGAAGACAACTGTACAAATTTTCAAACATGTTCACTTCCATTTAAGGTTGTTATGCTGAGTCTTGACTAGTAGAGCCTCCCATTACAGTTCTAACCTTTATTAAAATGATAGTGTATTATCTTTGCTGTAACAGAGTGCAGGTATATGCATTAACTTACGGACAAACCATTTGTATCCTGGCATCAGTTATTAACACAACCTGAAGCTTTTCTGCATCCAGTACGACAGTTAAGAATGTTGGTGTACAAGAAGGATTAGCATACTGATACAGTTTTAAATAATCTGTAATTTCGATTTTTTTGCTGAAATACATTATATTGTATGTTTCAGATAATTCTAGTACAAAGTATAATAAGACTAGATGTATAATAAACCCTTTAAAAATCATTGATAAGTGTAAAAGTGGAACTGAAGCATTTACTGGGAATCAAAAGTAATGTTACTCAAATGGTTACTTGCTTGTCAGCTACAGCACTGTGTGTTATAATTTTGCTACATTACCTTGCTATTTGATACATAGTGTGCATTCTCTGTCACTGTAACTATTGTAATGAAAAATTTTCATCTTACTGCACAATCAGAAACTACATTTAATAGGAATGAACTCTCAATGACTGGGCCTGTAGTCAGGTAGTACTGGAACTGGCTTTCAGTTGTATGGAACTGTACCTCTAGACTTTTACCCTATCTGTTAAATATATGCTATGTCATTAAATGCTTTTAAAACTAAATACACTAGTAGTTGTTTATTTTGCTTCTGACCATGTCAAACAGTAATTTTGAAACTGGATCAAAGGAAAATTATTTCAAAATAGCATCGTTCATTTTGGTAATGAAGGTAAATGGCCTGTCTGTTTAAAAACTGTATGCAAGGATGTTTCAGAATCTAACAGCAATTTCAAAGTAAAACCATTTTGTGTGCAATGATTGTTTACTGGGCTACATCACATCTCTACATAGTCGTAAATGATCAGGAGCTTCAACAAATGCCACCACCAGTGTTCCTGGCTGCTGTTTGCCATTTGCCATTTTGCTATTAGTTTCTGAAACGCGTGTGCATGTGTGTGTGCGTGTGTATGCGTGTGTATGTAATCCCTTATTAGGAGTTCTTACAAAAGCCAAAAAATCCCCAAAACAATGCGGTGGTTGAAAAGTTAAAGCCTGTGAGGAATTCCCTACCTGTAAAATGTTGGAAAGTTTCAGGTTTTTTCCTTCACTAAAAGTAAACCCAGCAGAATCAATTTACCTAAGCTTTGTAAGGCAGCCTGCAACTTAAACACTAGAATCTGTTAGTCTATTTAATTTCATGCCTTATTATTAAGCTTTAAAAAAAACAGTTTATCTTGAGATAAAGCCACTTGTATATTTGAAGTTATTTTAAGGCTCCATGTTCAATGTGGTACATAAAACAAAAAAAGTCAAAGTTGTTGGGTAAAATGAAGATCCCCTTTTAATGCAGTTAAGATCCAAAACCAGAACTTAGTAATACACTTTAGCACAGCCTTATCAGATGGTTATTTACAACGTACTGTTTATTATCTCAGTCCTCTTTTTTTTTTTATGACAGAGGCTGTAACAACCTCAATTTTTAAGAATATTCATCAAGTGGGAAGCTACCCAGAGCAATCAACTAAAAGCAGTATCTCCAGGAAGCTCTAATCCATATTAAGGGAAATATTTTTAAGAGGTCAGTGAAAAATAACTAATCAGTTTTTACATCTGAAGGATTACTAAAATATACTCTGAATGTAAATGTAAATCCTAAATAGATTTAGTTTTAAATACCCGGCAAGATCCTTTCAAACCTAAATCTTTAACATGGAGAGGGGTGTAATTAGCCATGTTAATCAGAAAGCAGGATAGAAGTCCACTTTATTGGCTAACTGAATCAGCTGCAGAAACTTTCATGAGCAGCAGCTCACTTCATCAGATGTAGATAGTATGTTTGATTCAGTTAGTCTATAAGGTGCACCTCCACCCTGTCTTTAACATGGAGGTGATATGATATCACTATCTTTATTTCTGTCATGGAGAGCTAGTGTATCATATTTCTACTGGGAATTTTTTTTGCTGTTTTTTATTTAGCTTTATTATATAAATGTTGAGACTTATGGGTTTTTACTGGTGTGATGTTGACTGTTTTAGCTTGGTTAGTGGCACATGGGTAGAGAATAACACCAGCAGTCTTGTATGTGTGAAACTGAATTTAAAAAAGTGCAAAGTTTACTCTGTCAGAATAGAATATGAACTATTATTCACAGTTGATTAAAATATACCATACTGTTGATGACGTATCACATTTGTCATTTCTTTATTAAAGCTCTTACTGTCAGCAACTTAACACTGCTGTGTGAGTGCCTGTTGTATGTAATGGGGGGCTGTGGTTTGGTGCGTTCCTGACATTAGCATCTGCCTGCCTTGTTGTTCTGACTCTCTTCTGATTTTTCCTGCAAAACACCCAAACTGTTAGGACTGGAAACCTTGTTACTTAGAAACTGCTGTTGAGGATCCTCTACTGAGATGCAAGTGTGAGTAGAACTGAGTGTAGGTATATTTCTTTCTGAACCAGACAGCGCCATTTCTCTGTATGGTGCAGCACCAAGACTAAAAGAAAGTGAAAAGGCTGGCTGGGCCCAGTGGGGATGTGGATTGTTTCCTTTCTATCCCAAGGGCAGTCATTCAGGAAAGACCATACAGCTTCAAGCTTCATGGACTTGATGCAAGTCCCTATTAATGCCAAAGCTCTAGGTCCCTTCATGATTGACCCAGACAGATTTGCAAGATGTCCTGCCATGTTCAGGGATTGAATTATACTTGATATGCCACACAACTTCAGAACTGGGACCTTTGTAAAGCATGATCTGTCCTTTTGGTTACTGTGTGGAAGAAGGAGATTCTTTGCAGTTTCTGAACGATGGGTTCTGGATTCTTGTATTAGATTCTGTCACACACGGATATCCTGTCTTTATCCTGTTAATAAGTTTTTATTGTAAAAGTAACATTTTCTTCAACTTTTCAAAAAGTCAGTTTAAACCAAACACATCCAAGCTAAAATGTTGCAGCTGCAGATGAATGAGATCATGCTCTGGAAATTAGAGGAAAGTTTAGAACCATTTTTCCACAAAGCAAAGATATTAGGCCTAGTTCAAGAGTCTAAAGTGTTTCAGGAAATGACCCTGATGTGGCCCAGCTGTATTCTGAAACTCTGGATTCAATACAATGAAAACATGCTTTAACCACTAGGATTAGAGCTCCGTTACTTGAAAGGAATTTATTTTAGATGGATACAGACCATTTTTTCAATCCACGGCACCTCTGTTCTAAGTAGGGAAACTTGCCATAGTGTCCACAGGCAAAAACTATGATGCCGCCACTATGTTGCTGTATAACGCAGTATAACTCCTATGGTATAACATGTTGCTATGGCAATGTAGGGGCTAAAAACAACTGCACTGCCAGCATGGTGCAGTATGGGCTGTTACGGTTCTGTCTCTTAGTACTTCCTTCCTTTTGGAGATACTGGATGGTGGCACAGTAACAGCAGCATCGTGGGGGCACATGTAGATGCACCCTATGAGAAGTGGTATGCTTCTCATTACAGCCTGTTTGCATCTATTGTTTGATTGTTGCCTTTTATTCATGGAGTGTTAGATTTGCAGCCTTGGCTGACCCATGGTACTGGTTGAGTCTAAAAAAATTAAGTTATGTGGGACTGGAACAAATTTTAAATGGTCTTAATTCCAAAGGAAGTGGAGGTGCTCAGCACCTCTGGAAATCATACTGTAAGTGACTCTAAGTGACTCTGAGTTGATAGTGATTTATTGCCCGAACAGAAAATGAACTTGGATTTCCTGAGTCTAGTGCCCTTTCTACTGACCTGACACATACAAAGAGAAAAGAATTGACAGAGATGGATGGGATCACAAGCTTTTGTTTCCTCTTTCCATCTCCATCCAAGAAGGATATAATGCCATTTGTCCTGTCTCACATATCACGGGATCAAATGAAACCTGTTCAGGTAATAAATACCTTTGATCTAGAACAACAGTAACCTCTGTGTCAAGGTCTGCCCACAGCTAAACTCAGCTTCTTTGGTATCAGCAAACTTGTACAGGTGTAGCTGAGAGACAATTTCCCCTGATCCTGCATCAAACTCCTGCATCCACCCAGGTCCCTGATGACTTCAATTAAACGTCGTGTTGTAGGCCCAGGCATTTCCCTCCCTACTGCTCCCAAACCAGGCTGACTGCTGGATTGATGCTTGAAGTCAGAAGTAATATTTTAGTTCCAGAAAGGCTAGGATAACTCAGAGTGAGAGAATGTATGTAAATGAATAATGGGAATGCAGTAGTTATGTAGTAATTTGTTGAAGGATAAAAGCTAAGAGCTGCCAGAAGCCTGGGCTGAAAATGTCTAACATCTAGCAGTTTTATTAAGTTAATTGTAGAATTTGCTCCAAATTACTCTTCACCGCAGATCTCGGTTTTTCATTTGCCGCAGAAAAATGTGGATTTTCTCCTTTAAAGGGAAAAAAGGGCAGGAAACAGTGGGTTTCCCCTTGCAGACTGTCAGAGTTATTGCCTGCAAGTGGCTGCTTGGGGTGGGGGCTAGTGGGATGCAGAGGGCACCACATGCATGTGCTGTGTATGGGTACAGGTACATGGCCAACAATACAGACAGGCAGCAGTGGAAAGTAGCTCCCTCAACTGCCTGCAGGTAAGTCTATAGGTGGGAGGGGGCACAGGTGACATGGGAATGGGGGGTAAGATTGAGGTCCGTATGATGGAGGGAATGGGGCAGGGTTGGTGGCTGGGGCTGGGGGCAGTGCTCGAGGCTGGGATGGAGTCGTGGACAGCTTGTCTGCAGGGTGGCAGGGGGTCTGGCTCCCCACCACTCATACGGCTGGGGTGGAGGGCCTGGTGGGGGCTCATTCCTCCCCAGATTTGTGCACAGAGTGGGGGAGGATGCGGGCTGTCCACTGCAGAGTTTGGGGCTTCACCGCTCTGCTGCCCTCCCTACCCAGGGGCTTCTGCAGCCTAGCTGGCGGGACCCAGTATTGGAGTGGGGAGCAGAGCGGGGAGACTTGGTGCTGGTGCTGTGACCGTTGGGACTCCATACCAGCAGTGGAGGGGACAGCCACAGCTGAACCTGGATCCTGGTGAGCGATGGGGACAGGGAAGCTCTGATTTTCTATGATTAAAAAACCCAAAATTTATAGGTATTTGGAATTGATTTTGTTATAATGTTTGAGACACTGGTAGGCTTCCAAATTGCTTTAAAATTGTAAATGCATTAGTAAAACACTGTTCAACTGATACGCATTATGTAATGGTTTTTAATTTTGATTGCAGAAAAACACAGATTTGGGGAGGTTTATCAGATAATCTGGGATTTTTAGATGGAGAAAATCAGGTTCCCCACTCTTCACTTACTGCGGTAAAACTTATTTACCGTTTTACCAAACAGTCTTGTATCTTTCCAAGTGCTTGAGGGTTTTCAGGCTCGTTAGTGACCTTGACAGCTGTTGCCACCCGTGATTTGTGTTGTTAATCTATCCTGGTAAGCACTAATAGTGCTGTGGGCCCCGTTTTAGCCACTGCTTCCCAGCTCTCTCGGAGTGAAGCTGACTGCTGATGGTGCCAGCCTGTTTGGCATTTTTCCACAATTCAAATGTTATTTGTAAGTCATGCAGTTACAAAAGAAAAGCGACTGCATGACTGCTGACATTACCTAGCAGGTAATGTTCTCAAAAGAAAAACTCAGCAGAGCAGGGAGGATGTTAGGGACAGCTGGGCCACCTCTACCCCACCCTCAGGTAGCCCCTATTGTAGAGGTAGCCTAGGGAGCAAAAAGGGATGGGCTTATGGCAGGGAGACTAATGAGCAGAGCACAGACTTCAGAGCAGTTGTAGAACTTGTTCCTAGAGGCACAAAGGTTGGTTAGAAGGTGTGGAATCCAATGCCAAATCTAGTCCTTTGTTTTTTGTGTGATATTGTATCCCACAAGGAAAGCAGAAGAAGATAAAATGCAAATAATGATGTAGTTGGTGTGGGCCAGTCCTCTTTCTTTCCTGCAAAAATTTCCTATTTTTTAATTTGCTGCTGCTTAAAACATGATTTTTAATGTCCATAGGAGAAAAGATAGATGGACAGACTGATTTACCTTTTTAACGAGGTAAATCCGGTAAACAGTGTCATTGCCACTAGTACTTGTGATAGCAAATGTGACTCGCATCTCCTAAGTGTTCTTGCAGCTGGTGCCTGCAGTAGAATTTGGCACTGATGCTTCTCAAGGAAAACAAGAAACAAAAGCTTTGTGTGCAAAGCAACTTGAAATGATTTTAAAGATCTCTTGAAATTAGAGCTGAACAGAAAGCTGGCACTTTCCTCAACTGTAATTTTCTTGCCTTTGCCAGATAACAGAAAAACAAAAATGAAAGCTGTCTCCTGTGATCCCTAATGTAAACAAGCACATTTTTTGCAACACTAAACCATATGATGGCTTAACATTTGATTGGAACTTGGCTCATATTTAAGTCAGCCAAGAAAGGACATGTATGAATTGCAATATTGAGGCTGAAATTGAATGTGGTTCTGAAACTGTTGCTCATTTAAACTTTAATACTACAAAGGGGTCATGCTAATTTAATATTTAGTGTCAGATTTAAAAAATCCACTCTGTTTTACATAGTCCTTTTAATATCCTAAACTATATGTCTTATTATCTCTCTCTCACACATGCACAAAATTCATTTTGCTCTGTTTATAAGGTATTTTTTGCAAAAGAAACTAAGGCCTTCGTCCTTCAAGCACAGAATGATCCCAGTCGTTCAGTCACTGAGGGTGTTTTTACATGTGCTCTGGTGGTGGGGAGTGGGCTTTAATTAGAAGTGAATTAGTTAAATGCCCCCACTGCCATTTTGAAGCACAGGGATGCTGAATACATGAGATGCAGAGCAGTGGCAACGCGTAGGAGATGCACACTGCTCCCACTCCCCAGCCAGCGCTTGCAGGGGGGGCACCAGTGCTCCTGCCTGCCCCCCCATGCGCAGCCCCTGAGAGCGCTGTTGCACCCCCTGACCAGCCACACTCGGTGTTTAGGTGATGGGCAGGGGGCCAGGCGGGAGCACCAGTGCCCCCTGCGAGTGCTGGCTGGGGAGTGGGAGCGCTGCTCCCAGAAGCAGCCGCAGCCACAGCCACTTCCAGAATCGGCCCATGGTCAGCGAGATCCAACAGACTCAATTAACTGAATTTGCTCCAATGTGCTGTAATTACAGCGCGTCGAAGCAGCATCCCCACACGTCTGCAGGCATCCTGTGTCTGAAAATAATCAGTTATGAAAGGTCATTGATGCTTGTAGTCCTATTCACTTCATGGGGACAACTCAAATAAAATTAGTGATGTGCTTAAGCATTTCTCAGTCACCACAGACTGATTATCAGGGATCAGGGTTTACTGTTTGTTGTGGAAAACTAGATTTCCTCGTTTAACGGAGAAAAACATATGATTTCTCCTTTTAAAGGAGGAAAGCGCAGGAAATGGCAGGTTTCCCCTTGCAGGCTGGCAGAGATACAGCTTGCAAGGCGCTGTGGGGAGCAGGACACGGGGCGCCATGTGCATGTGCACATGCACGTGGTAGCCGGGCAGCAGTGGAGAGCAGCTTCTGCAGCTCCCTCCAAGTAAGTCCATGGGGGCAGGGACACGCTTGGGGAGAGGGGCAGAGCACAGGTGACACTGTGGGGGGAGGAGCAGGGTGGTCAAGGCGATGTGGCGAGAGGTGGATGGGCATGTGCCTCCTGAGATTTCTGTGCCTACAGTGGGCCGGACCAGCTCTGGGGAGGAGCCACCTCTGCAGCCCAGCACATGGGACCCGGTGTGGGAAAGTGAGGCATGGCGATGCAGGGTTGTGCTCCCCACTGCATGGCACCCCCTCCCACACTGGGTCCCTCCTGCTGAGCCATAGAGGCAGCTCCTGCCCAAGCTGGTCTGGCCCAGCTGCAACCCTGCTGCCTGCTGTGTGTGCAGAAACCTAGTGGTGGGGGGCACATGCCTGCCCCCTGCACTCCCTGCCTCCCCCATCCCCCTTACACACCCACTCCCTTCCTCACACGCCGGAGGCAGGGGGCTGTGGGTCGGGAGTGAAGGGGTACCAGCAGGGCCAGAGGGTGGTGCATGGGGGAGTGAGGGGCACCGGTATATCAGGCTTGCTCAGCACCACAAAGCAATGGTGGGGACAGCTGTAGCTGGACCTGCATCCTGGTAAGTGAAGGGGCAGGAGGAGCTCTGATTTTCCATGATAAACGCTGAACTATATAGGTATTTAGGATTTATGTTGTTATGCTGATTTGAGGCACTGGTAGGCTTCCATATTGCTTTAAAATTGAAAATATATCAGTAAAACATTGTGCTTAACTGACGCCTCTGTATATGTGTGTATGTACAGTGGTGTTTCATTTAAATTGCAGAAAAATGTGGATTTGGGGGGTTTAAATAAGAGAATTTGGGGGTTTTTTTTTTTTTTTTAGCAGAGAATTTGTCATTTATTTAAAGAGAAAACCAGGATCTCTGTTGATTATACAGGAGAGCAGGTAATCAGACCAGATACAAAATACTGACAGATGTATAAAGTAAATTGGAAAAAGCAAAAATTGCATTTCTATTATCTCCTTTCTGTGGCAGTAATGATGATGTAAAAACAGCAGATATCTAAGTATTGGGCAAATGGACAGAGACATTGATTTTTGACTTACCGATGTCCCTTTAACGAGAAATGCTTTGGAGTCCTATGTGTCTCATTGATTTTAAATGGAAGTCAGGTTGTAGATTGGTCCATTGGGGCCAGGGCAGAATTATTCTAGTTAGTAAGTGGAATAGTCTCCCCCTCTACATGTTACAGGTACTGGGCAATTAACTGGGTGTTTGCGCTATTATCTGGAGACCAGCTACATGTGCAAAGTAGCTATCATGCAATAAAAAGCTCCAACCAGCTATCCAGTTAGACTTCAAAATTGTGTGCTAACTTTATAGTTTGTTGCACATGTAGCATGCCCAGCAAAAAACCCTGGAGCCTCCCGCCATGAAACCTCAGGTCATAGGTATCTCAGCTGCTGAGATCCCCAGGCTATGTCATAAATACTTGTGGAAAAATGACTAACATAGACTATTTTTCAACTTGGGATAGACTAGCCCATGTGGACTTCAAGTAGAAGGAAAGAGAAAAATCCCCAAGCCCTCACCCAGGATTTGACACGTGATATTTATAGGAAGGAAAACAGGTGTGCTACTCACTGTCGAAGGCTCCCTCTACACATGCAGGTAAAGGCACAATGGGATCTAATGTGCGATTCACACAACTGTGCCTCCTGCCAGGCCACACCTGTATGGCAGGAAGCACGATTGTAAGGTTGCACATAATATCCCAACATGCCTTATTGCTGGTGCTGGGGGAGCCTGATCCCAGACTTCCCCTGTACTGGTAAGAACAGGTTCCCACAGCTGGGGGTCCCATGCACCCCAGTTGAAGGGCTCCCAAGTATGGGGGCACCCCCACCGCTGGGCCTGTGGGATAGTTGCTGCGGCAATCCTCCTGCCCGGGGTGCAGGGAAACCTCTGGAGCTGGAGAGTACACCAAGCTGTGACAAAGCCTGGGGGGTTTCATGCACCCCTGAGCCGTGGAGATTGAACCAGTCACGGACCTTGCAGTCCAAGGTTTTCACGCACCTCTGAGCCCCAGCTATTCATTTAATTATTAATTTGATACGCCAATAAACCCAACACTTCTGGGAAGGGGTCAGACTGTATCAGTCTCCTCAAACGTCCCCAACAATTTCATTTGTCGGGCCTGTGCATTCTTCACCTGACAGAACTAGGATATTACTGGCGGTGTCCAGGAAGAGTACAGCCCATCTGCAGATGTTTCCCCAGCCTGATGAAGGGTGTTTGTGCCTGTAACCTTGCAAAGAAGAATTTTTCCAGCTATTTGAGTTCATTTAATAGAAGATATCAGATTTACCCAAAGAACCTTGTCTGCCAGACGCTCTTCATCTGGTTCTTCATAGTGGGTGAACAATGGGCCCAACCCATTTAAACTGATTGATTGTGGTGCTGGGAAGGGGAAAAAGCTTGAGGGTGCATATAGCAGCCTTACAAAGGGGATCACAGGGGGTCCCTGCATTTTCCCTGGGTGCTTGGAAGCATTTTGGCTATTTAGGCACACTTCTTTTGAGGTGAAACATTTCCCCAGTGTCAATGTCTGACTGAAGAGTCAGCATTTGGCCCTCTCAGCTCTATTTTCTAGTCCCAAACTGTGTAATTTACCATTCTGTTTCCGGACATTTCATTTGGATTGTGTAACAGCAATGAACTGTCTGGCGATGATTCTGATGCTAGTGGATTATTGTGTTCTGTTTCAAAGGATTTAAAAGAATCTTGAAGTACAAATTGGCTACGTGACACAGGAAACGCAATAAGATGCTTTGATAGAAAAATGCTCGGTACAAGAGACAAGCCTATGTAGAATTCTGTTGTATATTCTTTTACCTCAGTTATAAAAAATCTTACTTGGTAGACTGATGTTTTTCCTGTACCCTTAGCTTCTCTGCATTTGATCATAGCTTACAAAGGTTGAGATGTCATTAATCCTACTGAAGCAAATCTACGATCACCTGATCTGAGTCATTAAGTATAGTGTAGTCATCCAAGTAGCTTCAGTAAAATCATGTGATCACATCTGCAGTGTGTCATAATGCAGGCATACAGCATGTACCCAGAAGGACGGGCACTAGAGCAGGAACTGATGATGTGTTCCTACATGGCATAGCTTCTTAAGTATATCCTTCAGCTTAGCTGCTTAGAGGACTTGTAGTGGTGTACTTCATGGTAAAAATATTTCCTCCTATAAAATATTTCACCCTAAATGTTTCATCCTATAAAGTAGGAAATCCAAGATTGAATGTATAATTGTATATTTCCCAATTAATCCCCCTCTAGTCTTTATCTCTGCAGATTATTTTGGAGCCTGCAAATACCCATTCCAGGGTACAATTTGAATTGTACCCTTTGTTTAAAAAATTTACAAAAGTATCATTTTACATGCATATTAAAATGAATTTTACTGAAATTATTAATAAAATGTATATTCTCTGAGATGATTTGATGCTTATTTTATAAATTTAGAAATGTTCAGTACCTTCAGTTGCACAGGTACTCTTTTTATTAATGCCAACATTAAATTTTGCTCGGTTTAGAAAATAATTCACGTTCACAAAGTACTAGAGTTATCCAACAGAGGTCACCCTAATCAACAATATATACAATAATTCTATATTTACTACTTTTGGTAGCAGCACCTGAAAAGAAAATTTGGATATTATGATGCGCACTCCACAATCTGTCTTGAATATAAAATGACTTTTCATAGTTAATATGGTCTTACAACATCTTGTGTTCTTGCAGAATATGGTTATGTAAAATGAAATGTGAACAATTTCTGTTGTTTTCCAGCAGTTGTTCTATCTAGCTGAGTAAATAGAAGGAAGTTATTTCAAAAGAGTGGTTCAAAATAAATATTTATTTCACAATTCACCTTGTTCATGTTCCACCAGAATTAAATTATCAAATTACACTGGAATAAAAAACAGGGAAAGGAGACTTTACAGTCTTGGCAAAAGAATAGCAAAACTTTCCTTCTGCTGCTTTACCATCCATTGGTACAGCACTGGGTGCACTCATACCCTCTGTACTTCAGCCACTGGTTCGCTTGTGGCCACGTTTCTCATGCCCCACTGCTCCAGCTGCCATCACTTCCCTTCTCATCAATTGCTGCCAATTCCCGTTGCCAGCAGCAGTTGCCGACAGGGAAATTGGTAACAATCCCTGGTGAAGGAAATTGGCACTTAGGGAAGTGCCCCAGCCTGAAAATCCCATCTCATAATTTTCATGCATTTTACACTATTTCAACAGTCAAAGATGAATTTGCCCCATGGGATTTTGGAAGACCAATTATTCTGGATTCTGGACCTGTAAATAGAAAACCCAACACCCATATACTACTTTAATCCATGAAGAGGTAAACTGAAGTGTAATCTGGTATAGCAATGTAAAAGGTCTAAGTGAACGCACAGACATTCCTGAGTTAGGGTATTTCTCCTGAAGACTGCACTATGGAGGGCTGCAAGGAAGGGCTCATTTTTAATTCCAGCTTTACTTAATAAGAGCATAGGATGTATCAGCACAGACATAAGTAATTTGAGATGTGTGCAACTGGTGGCTGCTCAGCATGGCATAACAGAGCACCAAAACAGTGTTTCAGCTCTCCAGTAGCTAGAGGGTGGACCAGATGCTATTTAGGCACTGCCAGGATAGGATGCTAGTTTGGCTGTCACAAAATAATGGTAACAAAACAAATTTCACGAGACCATATTCAATAAAAAAGTCAGAGTTTCCACTGCATGAAACATAAGCACAAAGCCACATACAAAATAAAATGTATGCCAGTTTCTTCTCCAGGGTTGTATTGCAATAGATCTAGCTTGTAGATCCTTTTCCTACATCTCAGAGGTATTTTAGAATTAATAGTAATATGGTCCACAAACCTGACTAAATAACACACTGAAAATGTTTGTTTTATTTTCCATTTTAACAATCAACATGGTTAAACTGTATAGAGGCTTTCTAATTTCTCTGCTGCCTGTATCTGACAGCCTACCTATAGCCAATAATGGTATTGGACAGGGCCAAGAGAGAGCAATTTTAGTGGGTCTACCAGTAATCATACCTGCACAGGCAACATGTACAAGATAAGATCAGACTCAGTTTTTTCAAATTGTTTCAACTTCTGTTTTTCCACATATTGATTTATACTCCCCCTCTGCACTATTTATGTTTGTTCAGTGTGATTGATTACTATCATTATCTGCAAATAGTTAGCAGAAATCATTTACAAGAGTTCCTCATATTCCGTACCTGTATAAATGTAACTGGGCTTTCAAAGCTTCCTTCCATTGCCAGCATATAAATCATGTACAGTGTTGCTAAACCCAAGAAATTTTTCATTAGATTCATAGATATTAGGATTGGAAGGGACCTCAGCAAATCATTGAGTCCAACCCTTGCCCCAGGCAGGAAAGAGCGCTGGGGTTAGATGACCCCAGCCAGGTGCCTATCCAGTCACCTCTTAAAGACCCCCAAGGTAGAGGAAATCACCACCTCCCTTGGAAGCCCATTCCAGATTCTGGCAGTCCTTACCATAAAGAAGTTCTTTCTGATGTCTAACCTGAATCTGGTCTCTGTCAGTTTGTGGCCATAATTTCTAGTTACTCCAGCAGGTGCCCTAGTCAACAGAGCATCTCCTTTCCCTTGCTGTCTCCCGCCTGATGAATTTGCAGGTGGCCACACGATCACCTCTCAGCCTTCTCTTGCGGAGGCTCAAGAGATTCAGGTCCCTCAATCTCTCCTCGTAGCTACAGGCCCCTAACCATACGAGTAGCCCTCTTCTGGATCCCCACAAGGTTATCCGCATCTCTCTTGAAGTGCAGCACCCAAAACTGGACACAGTACTCTAGCTGTGGCCTCACCAGTGCTGCATAGAGGGGAAGGATCATCTCCCTGGACCTGTTTGTGATGCACCTGCTAATGCATGATAAAGTGCAGTTAGCTCTACTGATCACTTTCTCACACTGACGACTCATGTTCATCTTGGAGTCAACTATGACTCTGGGATCCCTTTCTGCTACAGTGCTGCTGAGAGGGTCATCCACCAGCCTGTAGGTGTGCTGGTGATTCCTTCTCCCTAGGTGCAACACTGCATTTGTCCTTGTTGAATTGCATCCTATTCTGTTCTGCTTCTCCAACCTCTCCAGATCCACCTGAATTCATTCCCTACCCACTAGGGTGTTTACCCCCTAATTTGGTGTCATCCACATATTTGGACAGAGTGCTCTCCACACCCTCATCCAAGCCACTGATGAAGACATTGAACAGCACTGGTCCAAGGACTGTAACTTGGGGAACTCCACTGCCCACGTCTTTCCGGATGGGTGCCGACTGGTCCACCACTGCTCTCTGGGTGCATCCCATTAGCCAATTTGCCACCCACCTGATCATGTAATCATCTATGTCACAGCCGCTTGGTTTATTTATGTGAATAGGGTGAGGTACCCTGGGATGAAGATCATCCGGGCCTGCTGACTCAAACACATCCAACCCCTCCAAGTGTCCCTTCACTAAGTCAGTGCTAACAATCGGTGGACTAGTTTCCCTCCTGTGCTAGTCTCTAATTCGTGTTCAGGAATATGGAAGCAAAAAACTTTTTTTTTTTGCTTTTTTTTCAAAACCTAGCAATCTGCAAACATTTTTACTAACAACAAAATGTTATTACTGACACACATTTTCACTGTCATTAAACAACATTTTTCTTGAGTTGACAACCCTGCATAACTGCAGCAATGATTTTTACCCTGTTGTCCTTGCCACAGGGGTCCCTCACTCACCCCATAACCTGAAACCCTGGACTGTACCCCATACCATGCTGCCTCTCCAGCTCACCTGCCCTGACCCCCACTTCTCCTGTCCCAGTACAGATGCAACCTACTAGCTCTATTCTACCTTCCAGCCCACAGCTCTGTCCCTGTCCTGCATGGCTCAGTTATTTCTAGGACATTCAGCAGCAGCACTTTGCTAGAATAGGAGGGGAGAAGGAGCTATAGATGCAGTTCACTGTAGGGCTCTGAACAGTGCTTAGACTCCAGGTGGCACTGCTCTCCTCTCTCTGTCCAGCACAGACGCTTGTATTTATTTGGCTTCAATCTCCAGCACAGATATTGAATTTAACTCAGTTTCTGCTTTTTATGGATGGCTTAACTTTTCTTACAGACATTATGGACAGGACTTTTTAGACTGTTAATTTATGGACTGTCCATACATTTATAGTCAGTTGGCAACCCTGGTCATGTATTTTACAACTGTAATATATTGAGTATCTACTCCTAGCTGTCAAGAAGTGATATCTCAGGTGCAAAGTGGTGCTTTTTTTAATTAATCAACCAAGACGTCACATCCATATGGAATTTTGCACCCATTTCTTGCTAATTCTAAAGCATGTCCCTCTGCCTGTGTGGCTTTATGGCATGTACACTTAGACCCTCTTTCTCAGGTTCCCTCTCCCCACGGAGGCCTTTTTTGGAGCTGAGGTCAACAGCCAATTATAATCTGATTCCAAGACACTGCAAGCGAGATCTGGCCAGGCCTAACTTTCAGACTCAAACATTGCTGGGTACTCCCTTACCTGTGCTGAAAAGTCCAGTTAGCAGCCTCCTCACCTTCGTCCACCACACCTACAATTACAGAACAGACAAGCTCAAAAGAATAATTTTAAAGGGTAAAACAATAACTGACAACATGAAGTAGAGCAGTACATTCTGTTTTGAAGTTTCTGTATCAAGTTTGATTATACCTATGCTCCAGCGAAAACCATGAAGGACTAAGACTCCGTAGTACTCACGATTCCACAGTGCAGTACTGAGGCAGGTATGTTCTGCAACCTGGTAGAAACTGTGTGGGCGTGAGGGGAGACCAATTAAAACAAAACCTGCAACAATGGACACAGCAGTATTTGTGTAAAATATCAGGCACAGTAGCTCGTGCACAATGTTGGCGGATCAGAAGAGCTTCATATTCAGAATCACATGAGGAAAGTAAAGTAATTTGGGCTCCAGATCCTTGAAAAAGCCCCCAAGGTGCAACAGTAATAGACTACTTTTTACCAGCTAATCTCTGCTGACCACAGCAAGTACTTGCTACTTCTCAAAATTAAAGTTCAGCTGTTATTAACAATTACAGCACATCCTGAACCTTTACTGCTTACAAAGAATTTGTACAAATTTATAATTTGTGATTTTCAATGCAATGCTTAAGATAGGTGTAAGTGGGTTAGCAAGCATGCTGCCTCACAGGCTGGCTTAACCCCGGGGACTCCTCAGCTAGTCCTTTAAATGTACTCGCACTGTCTGTAAGTGGGCTGGTGACCCTATTGACTGACAGGCTGACTTTGCCCCGTGAGAGTTCCTCAGCTAGTCCTTTACAAGATATACAGCCCTTCCCCAAACAAGCCAGCAAACCAAAACATGTAGCACCTATCTGGGCAGTAAATGAGACTCTTTTTTCCTGGCCCCTTCCTCATATTGAGCTTATCTGGGTTCCAGTCCATCTCTGACCTGTGGGCCACTTCTTCCCTCTTGCTCAACTTTCCATGCTCTCTCCTCTGGTGCTCTCTCCTCTCTGCCAGTGGGGTATTCCCTGGATGCGTCTACATGTTCATTAATGTGCAGTAGTTACTGCGCATTTAGTTCAGTACTTGCTTAATAAAGTACTAACTAAATACACAGTAACTACAGTTACTGCACAGTAGTACCAGTGCACAGGTTTTTTATGTGATGCTTACTGCACAGTAGCCTAATACACTGCTGTATAGTAATGTATTAGCACATTTTTTGCCTGGCACATTACTGCACAGTGTTATTAGGATAGTGCGCATTAAGTATCATGTAGATGTGCCCCCTGAGTAGCTAACTGTCTGCACCTGGGCTTCTACAACAGGGCTGTCTGCTCCTACTTAAAGGGCCAGTCTGTCCTGTTACAGTATGCATTAATGATTAACATGTGCTTATTTCATTATTATGCAATAATTAAATAGCATATTTTTCTAATCAGTGTCTAGGAGTGAATCGTTTTAGAGGCTACTGCTGAAATGCTTTCCAAAGGAGCCAGTATAAACTGCAATATACTAACACTGTTCAGAAAGACATCCACTACTTCTTAGGACTATAGAATAGACAGACATGCTGATTTAACAGGGGTATACAATAATATTTTGTTTTCCTACATCAGAAAACTCTTCCAACAGACTTCTGTAAGGGAGAAGTACACAACGGTAACATGGGAGGGGTGAATCCCTGCCAATCCAAGGAGTTAAAGTTTCCACCCTGAAAAGAAGCTTGACTATTCTAACTATACTCCCAACCTGGAGTAACCTGCCTATAGGGCAAATATCTTCTATTCCCTAAACAGTTACTGATTGTTTTATATCTTGGAGTATAAGAGTTCATTAAAATGTTTTCCTATCTACAGTAATTGTGATGGTTCTCATTATTCATACAACATATTGCTCAGATTCTTTTCTTTAATTATTTTCATGGCCTCCATCATACTTTTGTGGCAATGACCTGCACTAACTCATTTCATACATATATATAATTATATATATGTGTGTAAAAATACTGCTTTTTAATGTTTTACATTTGTTGCCATTCATTTTATTAGACTGTCCCTTCACATAAAGAGCACATTTTCAGCAACCTGTAATCATCACTATAATTATTTTATTTACTGAAAATTTACAGTTAAAAACCCAGCAGCGCATGTGAACACTTTGAACTAGTCTTTCCAATGTACATTACATTGCATAAATCAGCATTTAGTTTTACATGTGGATTTTTCCAGCTTTTCCAGATCATTAATGAAACATCAGGATTCTTAGTATGGGACCCTTGGGTATTGGACTTAATTTTTTTGCCAGGTGAAGAAATGGATCATTTATACCTGTTCTTCATTTCCTGTTGAGCCAATCTCTAGTCCATGACAGAAGCTTTGCCTCTGTCCCACATGCTCTCATGCTCTCTCTCTCCCCTGTCCCCTCTCTCACCCTTTCCCTCCAAATGTTTAGTTTCCTTAATAAGCTTGAGGCATTTTGTCAAAGATTTTCAGGGGATATCTGCACTGCTAACTAGGGTTGATTTTAATGACATCCCCAAACCCATACCTGTTGTCCACCTATACTGAAAACCTTTGGCATGACACACCCCACCTCCTCCAGGTATGTGTAACCCCTGGCCTGCAGAGCTATGTAATCCAGCCTACTAGACTTCCCCCAGGGAGACCTGTGAGCCAGATAATGTGGCCCTGTGTGCTGGGTTGGGCATGCAGGGTTGTGTGGGGCTCCATCTTGCCATGTAAGGCCAGGCCAAGGCAGCATAGGACCTGATTGAGGCATGAAGGGCCAGGTGAGGGTAGTGCAGGCCTGATCTAGGTGCAGAAGTCTGGACTGAAGCAGTGTGGGGCCTGATCCTGGCATGCAGGGCCCAATTCAGCACTGTGGTCTGTAGCTTTCCCCCCCTGAATTAGACTGTAGTTTAACCTTTCTTGGGCCAGTGCTCCACAGATTCTCTGTACTAGATTTTACATGTTCGCAATATGGTAGCTGTGCACCTAATTTAAATGCATAGCTTAGTCCATTGACTCACCCATTTTGACCATGTGTCTCTTTTGTAATATTTCACATTGAAGATACTGCCATTACCTAAAAGAATATTCTATAAAGACATCTGCTAAAATTAGTTCTGTTTTCAATAACTCCAGAGTATATAAGGGAGGATCAAGCCCTTAGAGAACTACATGTGGCCTTAAGATTTGTGTTTCATTTTGCTGAGGTGAGAGTTTCCAGTTTACAACCTTTTGTGATTTAGAAATCAGTTATATACCCACCTTTAACAGTGTCAGTTAGACCAGGGGTGTCAAACTCAGGCTGTACCCTGGGCCAGATTTGTACTTTGGGGTTTGTTGCAGGATAGACCTAGCCCAAGGCATGGGGCAGCAGTGGTAGGACTGGTGCAGACAGCAGGACTGAAGGCAGCTGTGGTGGGGGCAGCTTCCAGGGGTTCAGCAATTATCACTGCCACTGCTTCTCTACTGCCACAGTTTTGGACATGTGAGGAGCCCTGCAGACTGGATGACACGGTCCCGCATGCTAGATTGCACTGGCACGTGGGATTACTCTGCAGCCAGATCTGACTCATGAGATTGGGCCTGTTTGCCAGATTGCACCCATGGACTGACCCCATGCTGGATCTGGCCCATGGTCTGACCTCATCTGTGGGATCCAGCTCATGGACTGGCCCCATGCCCCTCATCTGGCCTGTGGAGCTGAAAGGTTAAGCACCATTGAGTTAAGCTATAAGGTGCCACACTGCCCTGCTTTCTGCCTGCCTTCAGGCTAATATGGCTAACTACTTCTCTCAATGACAATTACACAGATTTTGTGATCAGAAAGGAATTTTCTCCCAGGTCAGATTGGCAAAGATTGTTGGAGGGGTTTTTGCTTTCTTCTGTAACATGGAACATAGTCTGCTGAAAAGAATTATCTGAACACCCTAGGTGGGAGCCTTGTCTCTTCTACTCCCTTCCTGCAGTACATTGTAGATTCTGTTTAGTGTGTGTGTGTGTGTGTGTGTGTGTGTGTGTGTGTGCGCGCGCGTGCGTGCGCATGCAAGAAGGGACCAGCCTGGATGTTCCTGTGGATTATTTTGGACAAATGTTAACTTGTGAACACAGAGAACTAGGCTTCATTTCCAAAGGATAGGCATTTCATTCCAGTCTGACAGTCGTCATTCCTGTGTCCTATGAGATTTTCCAAAGCACTCAGAAGACCCTTATATAACCAACAAGTAGGCACATTCTACTCATACGTGTGGCATGATTAAATCAACCAGCGTGAGTTAGCACAATTCTCACAGCTAATTGTTGGCCTCGACATATGCAGTGCACTAGCTGACCCCATTACGCACTGATTTTAGAGGCCCAAAATATATCACAGAATTAGAATTGTACAAGGAGAGAAGGTGTTACAGAACAGTAACAGTCATGTATTATGGGCCTGCTGGACAAAGATTAGGCAGGAATGCAGAAGGGAGATGGAGAGCAGTAGTGGTAATATGATAGGGGCTGATGGAATATTAGGAGCCCCAAGAAGAAAAGCTGTCCTTCCTGCCTCAGAGGCTGGTACCAACAGAACACTTGGAAATGTGACACTGAGTCTAACTGCAGCAGGGCACTGTGGTGCCTGCTACTGATAACAGGAATGTGGGCTCAGCTGCCACTCACCAGGGCAGCACAGGTGTGGGTTGCCAAGACAACCAGTCTGGTCAGCTGACCAGAAGGGGGCAGGGCCTGGCCTATATAAACAGCAAGGCTGAGACCAGAGCTAGTTCTCTGGCAGCCTAAGAAGCAGGAGCTCTGCTGGAGCAAGTAGGGCGGGCATAGTAAGGAAGCCAGATGGCTTGAGCAGTGTTGGTATGGTGATATGGGGTGGAGAGAGCCCTGACAGGGATATGGATGAAGGATAGCCAGGTTGGCCTAGGATTTATGTTATAGCCGAGGGGCTTTGTGTCTTCTGTTTTGGTTATTGTTACACTGGAGGACCGGGAGAGGCTGTAGGGGTGGAGGAGGCCTCAGGGGAGCTCCCCAGCAGTGGGGGGGTTCCTAGTGCTGGAGGGAGTGCTGCATTTTGGGGTGTCCTCACCCCAGCCCCAGTGTGGGTGATTATTGGGAGGAGCCCAGTGTGGGCGTAAGTGAGAAGCCCTAGTGGGGCATAAGACCCGGGAAGAGGGTCTGGGGGCCAGGTAAGGCTGAAGCTGCCTGAGCCCCAATTGGGAGATGCCCCAGTGGGTGTAGGACCCTAGAAGGGGTCTGGGGCCAGGTAAGGCTGAGGCCGCCTGAGCCCTGATTACAGGGAATTGTGAGGCACAGGCCCTGGTTGGGGGACAGAGAGTGCAGGGCACAGGCGGGCAATGGGACAGAGCCCTGGTACAGCAAGGCAACTGTGCCAAAGAGGAAAGAAGGCAGCTTCCCTTGAACAATATTTATCAGCAAGATGTGGCGGGCAAGATAGAGGGTGCGTTTGAGACCTGACTTGGCACGGTAGGTAGGGGCACTAGGGGAGGTCACGGCACCACTAGAGGTTGTCCTACCACGCTAACCCAGTAGAGAAGGGCAGAATGCAAGTCACCAATAAACAGAAATAAACCTTTAGGTGAACTGATATAAATTCCAGAGCTACAAAAGGCTGCTAGATAATGAACAGTGTAGTGTAGTGATTCTCAACTCTTTTAGACTTGCCCTTATTAGACTTGGGCACTCCTTGGAACATGTCAGCCCTTAATTTTCACTCTATTTTTGACTACAGAAAAATAATAGGGAAATCATTTTGTTGCAAATAACTCAGAATGACCATGAGAAGTCTGAGTGCTTTTAACAAAATTCCTGTTTGAAGACTTGGTTCATCTTGTGACGTGTGTGTGTGTGTGTGTGTGTGTGTGTGTACCTAACAGTGATAACATTGTGTCCCATGGCACCTCTGACAAGATCGCAAGGCACCCCACAGTGCCACAGCACCCTGGTTGAGAATCACTGGCACAGAAAGGTGATTAAAACAAGTTATATACTTGAGTTCCACCTGCAAAACTTGCAGTATTTCTGTTTCCATAAGTAACTGAATCTAGCTAAATAGGGGAGCCACAAGGGAGCAATTGCCAAGATAATTTTGTACCAAGGCATTACTGGCCATTGCCAGGGCTCTTTTTGCCATGTACCAAGTATACGTTCCATGTGCTGCCTCAGAACAGGTTCCCCATTCATAGGGCCCTGTGCAATCGCCAAAGGACTCCGTTTGGTTGTAGCAACTGGATGTTTTTGCAAGTGCACTGGTGGAAGTTGCAGCAGGTTGTACCACATGGACGTAGCATCCTGATTCTTGGCCTCATCACAGTCTGTGCTGGGCTACTAGCAAGTCCCTGATAGGATATTGTGAGATGGTCCAACAAGGTCAGATAAGGATTGTGTCCATTCCTTTCCCTATTAGTCTTTTGGTCATCTTGACAACTGATTCTACCTTCCTCTTGCTTTGTGGGTACTGTGTAGGAGAAGTCTTGTACTCAAATTGCTATTTTGTATGCATTATGGCCCATTGTCTGAACACAAGGTGTTGCATATGCAATGCCTGGCAAAATGAGCCTTCAGCTTTCTGATTACAGTTCTTGTT
Source organism: Crocodylus siamensis (assembly GCF_052110815.1). Taxonomy (NCBI): domain Eukaryota; kingdom Metazoa; phylum Chordata; order Crocodylia; family Crocodylidae; genus Crocodylus; species Crocodylus siamensis. Next base: position 175,369,228 of record NC_143395.1, read on the forward strand.
TGAGGGTCTTTTAGAGGCTCCCAAAAATTGGAGTAGTAATTTACTGTCACCATAACACAGTTTCTATCACTGAAAAGAGATCTGTCATACTCTTTTGCCAAGGTTGTACTAGAATCTCATGAGGCTACAGCATCTACTTCTGTTGCCTGTCTCTGTGCTCTTTATACCCCTCTCACTACTCTGTGTATGTCCTCACCTAGGAATTCATGTCTGGGTAGCAGACTTGCCAGACCTCGTTGCAGGCGCATACCTCTATTCCCAGTGTGAAACATGTATTCTTTTTCATGATATCCTATCTTAAATTCACATGCATTATTGGAGGCCATCAGAGAATGGGCAAGGTTTGGAACTGTCTTTCTGGATGGAGCTGGTAGGATTCCTGGAACTATGGTTAGGGCACAGGTAAGTAAGGCAGTCCATGCTAAGGGTAAGTAGGATGGACTGTAGACCCCACACCTAGGTTCCAGTGTAAGAGGGCTGCCAGCAGTGGGGTTAGACTGCAGGGTTGGAAAAGTTCTTCTGCCTCTAGTGGGTGTTGTGGTGCAGCTAGAGATCTCCCAACTAGACTTACGGATGTAGTTTGGGGCTCTCCAAGTTTGTTGCTGTGGTCAGATTGCTGAGATTCTTTTGCCTAGAGCTCAGGTTGGGGTTGCTGGGGTAGGGATGGAGTATGGGCAAGATTTGGGGTCAGGGGCTCAGCTGTTAGGGGTTGGGGTTGGAGGTAGGGGTTAAGGAATGGGGTTTAGGGTTAGGGTTTCAGGGTCAGAGTCAGGGGGCTGGGGTTTGGGGTTTAGGGGACAGGGTTAGGTTTAAGGGCTTAGGCTTCAGAGTTGGGGTAGGAATTGGGGTTTTGGGGTTAGTGTTACAAGGGCTAAGGGTTGGATTTAGGGGTTGGGTTGGTGTTATAGATTGGGATTAGGATTGGGGTTGAGATTTAGGAGTGTTGAGAGTTAAAATTGGGCCTGAGGTATCTGGTCCTATGTCTGGTTATAAGTAGGTCAGCTGGTGACCTCTCTCTGACCCATCCTCTATAAAGTGAGTGACAACTACCTGTGGAAATGCTGAAAAGTAGTGCTGTGCACACACCTACATGCAGGGTGCAGAGCCCAAGTGAATGGAGTGCACTACCCATATAAAAGGGGCTCTGAGTGACAGGTCAGTGTGTGACTGTGGGTGTGTGGTTTGGCTTGACTGAGAGATCTGTGTGTTTGGGGGGTACTGAATACGGAAGTGGTATGGAGAAGCTCTGAGAGATTAGAGAAGAGTGTCCAGTGGGGGGAATTGGTTGTTGTGTTACTATGGTGAGAGACTGGAGTGAGACTTAGGATACAGTGACTGGTTGCTTTGGCCAGTGCACCATGGAGGCACACTGTGCTGGATTCCAGAGACCTGTGAGGCTCCATCGACCTCCTCCCTCCACTGCAGTGAATCTTCACTGCAGGTAGCTAGGGTTGGCTCCCTGGATATCTTTCCCTCTGGGTGTGTGTACCACATAAAGCAGCAGCCCTGTACTTCTCATTGAAAATATCATGCATTCCTTTTCTCCCTCATTCTTGTCCTGGTTGTGGGTTACCTCTACCTGTCTGTGAGGGGAAGGTAAGCCCTCCTGAGTGGTTGCCTGAGGAGTGGACCACGCTTGGAAGACCAGACAGGAACACAAGCCTAATAAAGTTTTCCCTCTCCCTCAATAAAGTCTACCCCATCCTTGAGTAAATATTATATTATTGTTGATTAGATTTATTACAGTCTAGATAGGAGAAGTATAAGATAAGAATTATATTATTGTATTGGTAAGGATCATTGTGGGGACTGGGTGTGTGTGTAAGATGTTTATTTACCTGTTATTTGTTGTGATTTAATAAACCATTCTATTCATTCCAGTATATTTATATTGTGGAATTGTCCTTATTAACCATAGCTCACTAATTGCTGGGTTAATTGGGCAGTGATTAGATACACTCTGGTTAATCCATTAGCTGACCTGGGACCAAAAACCACCCCCCTTGAACTGAACTTGAGACAGCTGCTGATTGAGCACATAATTAGGCACTAATCAACTCCAGGCTCAACAGGAGTTAAATGGGAAGGGGTAGGGTTAGAGGTCAAGGGTAGGGGCATTGGTTTAGGGTTGGAGTAGGGGTTAAGGATTAGGGGTAGGGTTAGGGTTTCAGAGTTGAGGTCAGGAGTCTGGGGTTCAGGTTAAGAGTCTGGAGTGTATGGGTTAGGGTTTGGGGGTTAAAGGTTTGGAGCATAGGGGTTAAGGTTAAAGTTTCGTGGTCAGGAGGCTGGGGTTAGGGTTATGGGTTTTGTGTTTGGGGTTTATAGGTTAAAGATTAGGGTCAAGGGTTTAGGAGTTAGGGTTTCAAGGGTAGAGGTACATAAGTCCACTGGGGGTAGAGGGAAGGTATTCAGAATGGGGTAGGGGTATAGGTAGGTGCACTAGAGTTTGGGGTAGGGGTAGTGTTAGATCCACTAGAGTTAGGGATAGGGGTGAGTGTAGGTCTATTAACGGTAGGGTTAGGTCCCCTAGGTGTAGGGGTGGAGGTAGATTCACTATGGGTAGAGGTAGGTCTACCAGAGTGGTAGGCATATTAGGGATAGGGGTAGGGGTAAGGTTTGGTTCATTACAATTAGGGGTAGGTATAGAAGTAGGGGTAGGTCCACTAGTGATAGGGGTACCAGTGGGGTCATGCTCTGGAGTGGGACAATTTATCTTGTTCAGAGGGTGTTGTGGTGGCTGGGGATCTCCTAGCTAGGCCTGGGGAATCTGTGGGATTTCCAAGCTGGTTGCTCTGGCCAGGCTGCTTAGGGTCTCTTGCCTGGGGCTCAGATTGTGGCTGCTGGAGCAACTCAAACTAAGGTTAAATTTAGGGTTAGAGAATAGGGATGCTTTAAAGCTTTTCTTCTGCATGTAGTCATAAGCCCCCTGGATGTATATTTAGGACCTAGGGTTGTCCATGGTAAATATAAGTGTATAGGACCCTAGTTTGGAGAGTCCCTGCCTACGATTGGTCATGAAGGGCTCTGTGCAGTTGTTCCCCAGAGTCACCTGCCTGTGGCCAGGTTTGGGGCTGCCAGGGCTTTCTTCTATTCTGTTTGTAACCTTTCCACAGGTTTTATTCTCCAAGGAAAATGCTTCACGTTTTCTATTATTAGTTATAGTTAATCACTATATAACAATTATTTGAAATCACAATAATAACAACAGAAACCCATGTCAGTGTCCATATAATTTAGATAAATTAAATTTGGGTGTTTGGATTTGGTATATGGCTACTGATTAAGGAAGCTGAACTCAGTCTAAAGGATGACTGTGAAAAAAGAATGTGTTAACTTTTGGGTTTTAATACATTTTTTTATATTGATTGTGAGCATAGGAAGGATGGTTGACTTTTTTTTTTCTCTTTTTTTTTCTGAATGAATTGGAAAGAAATTTAATTGTAATAACTACAACTTTTGGAGGGCAAATGTTCCTTTCATCACAAGCCCAAGACAACAACTTCCCTCATTCCATCCAAGCACCTCATCCATCCACAGTCACAGAGTATCAGCAAAACTATTTTTCAACCACTACTGTAGGATCTAGCATGCTGTTGCATCTACTCAGGCAGTCTCCACTTGGTCCCTTCTTCAGCATTGGACCTTGAAAAGTCTAGACAGGCAGAAAGGCATGTTGTTTATTCAAATACTATATAACCCAGGGATGGCAAATATTTTGGGCAGAGGGCCACTTACTGAGTTTTGGCAAGCCATTGAGGGTCACACGACAGGCAGCCCAGGGAAGATAAATATTTATTTTCTAAATTTTTTAGGGGCCCCGCGGGCTGGATAGAGTGGCCTGGAGGGCTGCATCTGGCCCTCAAGCTGCATTTTGCCCACCCCGATATAACCTGTGCAGCAGGTAAAAGAAAGATCTGGGTAAGTCCTTAAGAGTTGATTAAGTCTTTACTAAACATTTTACTGTTGACTTTCAGACTGCATGAGGAAGAACACAAAGAAGGTATTACCGAACGATTTTATGAAAGGACTATTAGGAGGCTCTGTGTACGTGGTACACAGAAAGTAACTAAACAATGAGAAGACTGTAGATATTTTATTATAAACCAAAACTTCTATGTGTTTTTGGATTCTTGTGTCTTTTCAGTATATTTTTTATGCTCAAGAAAAAGGTAGCTGAACTTTTTCTGGTTCCTTCCTTCAGCTGCTTTCCTCTGTGATGGTGTCCCAGTTTAAGCCAAATGACTAAGCTCTGAGCACCTTGTAGGCCCTCTGGTGGTAAAAAGCAATTTTTAGGATTTAAAAGAGCACTAATACAAACCACTAATACAATGTATGCTTAGCAGGACAGAACAAGACACAGCAACATCAAAAGTAGCTTTCTGGAGATTATTCATCAGTACAGTTTTAGAGAACCCTATCCAGAATTTAAAGCTGCTTCCCTTGGGGGTGAGTCCCGGTATGGCAGGAGTTGGCAACCTCTTGGGAGTATGGACCAAATTAATACAACTCACTCCAAAGGTAGGCTGCACCTTCTGACCTGGCTGCCACTGCCTCCCACATTGCTGAATTACTCTAACGCACTTTCAACTTGGCCACTGCTTTCCCTGCCTCTGATTACTCTTGCCACTGTAATGCTACTCACTGCCCAACTTCATGGGCTGGATGAAATTGCTTATTGGGTTGGATACGGCCCATAGGTTGCCGCTGCCTGCTATATTTCACAGTGGGCACTGTGAAAATGGAAAGTACCTCCTCAGGGAACGAGTTAAATCTGGTCCATTATCTGGATCCTGCCTTGCCTTCCAAAATGTTGATAAGCATAATTGCCAAGGGGATCAATCAAGAACTTTATCTGCCTTCAAAGGGCCCCCTAACCTGTTGCTTTATAGAGTGGAACAGTACTGCATGGATGCTGTTACAGGCACTGGTGCCACAATGGAGAATTCCTGTGCCCCATTATGGAAGGAAAAGTACAGGTGACTGGAAGGGCAGAGCCACAAAGGGATAAAAGCAGGGCTCTGACACAGAGAAGTCTTTCTGGCCATACAGCACAGCTAGGGACAGAAGTTGCACATAAACCAGCTAAAGAGATCAGAAACTGGATAAACCTATAACAGAACAGATGTTCAGTGCCCATTAACCGCTTTCAAAATGACCAAAACTCGTTTAAGATAGGCCTGGTTGGATGTAGTATCAGAACTTAAATGATTTAGTTCAAACTGATTTATGGAACTTCTGTCTCAGATCCAAGAGAGGCAGGAGCTCCTTGGGGGAAGACTGCAAATAAATGTGGCACAGAAAGTCCATGGGGGTCAAAGCTGGGGTGTAGCTAAGATAGAAGTGAGGAGACCTGCAGAAAGGCCACCCCAGTAGCTGACATTTTTTCACTAGGGACTATTGGTGTTGTTCACCTGTGAGGCATGGTGTGGCTGGTAGGGGACTAGAGCAGGCACTGTAGGTGCCTGACATGAGGATGCTCTTTGTTCTATTACTTTAGGGAAGTAGCCTTGTAAGAAGGCCCTTTAAGAGGGAGCAGGCAACCTGCTGTAGCAGCCCATTTGCAGGTGGTTAGTTAATGAGGAAAATTCCACTAGGAATTAAGCCCAAAGGAAATAGCAGAGAAGGGGAGCAGTTTGCAGACAGGAGGTAAACTGCAGCTCAGATAGGGCTGCTAGCAGGGAGGGCCACACTACTGTACTGGGCCAGATCTAAAGGGCCTCTTCTATTCTTTGGAGAAGAGCAAAAAGCTTTGTTTGATGGTTTGTGTGGTACAAGGACTGTGTGTTTGTTAAAGGACTGGCTGAGGAATTCCCAAGGGAAAAGACAGCCTGTGAGGCAGCAGCCACACCAACTTGCTTAGCCTTATAGACTAACCCAGGGAGGCTCAACACCAGTTCCTGAATGTGATGCCCAAGCCCAATGCACAGGGCTCGGCAGAGGTGGCACAGGGCCCCCTGGAGCCTGATCTTGGCCCTTAGGCTAGGGGAATCCTGCCCCAGTCTGGCTCTTCTGCATACTCTCCCTTTTCTACCTGTCCTGCCATGCCTTGATGGAATTTATAGCACTGCAAGAGGCTGCGCTAGGGTCCCAGTGCTAGCCTCAGTCCTTCAACTGGACTGTGCTCCATGTGCCCAACAAGCACTAGTCTTGCCCGCAGGCATAAATAACCTTAAGGGCACTACTCATGGCTTCCAGTCTCTTCCCACAGAGTGCCTTCAGGGCTGTCACTCAGTACTGATTCAAAGGGAGCCACTTTGCCCCCCAGGCCTCAAACCTTTGTCTGGGCTTCAGCCTTATCCATCTTCTCTGACTGTGCCTGTCAGCCAAGATTCACTCCCCTGGACCTTGGCTCTGGGGCTCTTGGCTGTCTGGTCTTGGGCTCTGGCCCCTCAGCTCTGGTTTCTTGTGACAACCCCTGGGAGTCTCTGACCCAGGCAAGGCTGCTCCAACACTGCTGCATAGTCCCCAGTAGTTCCTACCCCAGGCAAGGCTGCCCTCATTCTACTCAGCCCCCTAGGGTCTCTGATCCTTACAAGACCCTAGGCTGCATGCCCTTCAGACATCCTTGTGGCCTTCATACAACCCCTGTAGCCACAATTCTGGTCTTGTACATAATATAAGCAAAGTATTTCCAAACTAAATGTCACCACCACCACTCTGGGTGGTGGCCTCACCACAAGCCATGCTTCCCCTTTAGCTGTCCTCGTCTAGCTTCCCTGGGTTGCTTGGGTGTCCAAGGACCTGTTTCCTGAAGCCTCTCTCTCCTACGAGCTCCTTCTCCTGCAGCATGCATGGCCAGACTGCTTGCTTTCCCTCAAGGCCTGGGTTTCTATGCCTCAAAGCCCTACCGCTTCTGGTTATGTGGCTCCCCAGCCACATACAGGGGCTTCCCCTTTGCCTAATGGCCAGCCTGACTTAGACTGCTGCCCCCTCCACTTGAAGTGACAGGCTTTCCTGTCAGTCTGAATCAGTGCAAAGACCAGCCCAGTGCCCTTCATCTGACCTGCTAGACTGACCAAAATACATATAGTAGAAACTTCTGTAAGCTTCATCTCACTTCAAGTAAGCTTCAGTTCACCCAAGCTTGTACTATGTACATGTTATGTGTGTGTACATACACGCATATAAATACATATATAGCAAATCTATTCTGGTCAGTCTATAACAGTGGTTTTCAACCTTTTTTCACTTGCAGACCCCTAAAAATTGTCAAATGGAGGCATGAAAATTTTGAATGGAGATGCAGACCCCATTGAATTGTAAGTGTGTGTATTCATGTATTTTTGATAGATCATAGTCATCATTCAGTGAACCCCTTAGATATAGCCTGCAGCCTCCCAGGTGCCTATGGATCAGAGGTTGAAAACCATTATACTAGATGTTTATCTGAAGTCCACAGCTTTAGAGTCTGGCAGTTGTGACCCAAGGTGGGGAGTCATCATCACCCACATCTTAGTCTGACTTTTATCTCTTACAGGCTGAGACTGGAAATGTAGGTCACCAGATCTGCCCAAGACCTACCTGGAGCCACTATTAATATATCAAAGTCTTATCAATATCATGCTTCCACTGAAAATACAAAGAAACCCTGTTTTTGTTTCTACCTTGTATAATGTATTCAATTTCAGCATCTCACTTTTATTGAACCGCTCTCAGTTTCAGTAAGAAGTTGGTTTGATAAAATATATTACTACTTTTTGTTTCCCATGGTCTATAAGGTGCAAATCTACCCAGTCTTCTATCTGACTTCAGACCAACATAGCTAATAGGACTTGAATTGACTCCTACTTCTTAGAAGAGTGCATTAAGCTATGGAGCTTATCAAGTATTTTGTGTGTGCACATGTAGTCTTTCAACGACTTTTGTTGAAGCTGTTCCATACTGTATGGAAAAAAATCTCTATTAATTATGAGAGAAAGAGAGAGTAGCCAAGTGGACAGGATGCTCATGTATAAAAAGACAAAGTATTATGGCTGCAGATTAAAGGTTAGGAGAGCATTTGTTTCAGATGCCAAAGATCTAGGATGTGGTCCCCTTCCAACTCCCATTGTGTTTTGTGAGAAAGGGATAAATTAAGTCTATTTCTAGGAAAGGTTTCATAGCTGAATCAGCCTTCCCTGTTGTCAGGTTAGTTACCTCATTCCTGAAAGGCTTTGACGTTTCTTACTGGCTGCCATTTTAGGTCAGGTAGCAGGCCAGCTTTTGCGGATTCCATTCTGAGCTGCTTCACAGTTTGAAAGGCAAGGATTTCTCAGAGAAATATCTTAGTTAGACAAGCTTTCCAATGCAAGCCATTCTTTCTCAGTTCATATGCACTGCATGGAGCAAGCAGGCCCCTAACCCAGGCTTAGCAAACTAGTGGACACCCAACTACATGCTACAATGCGTCTTGTGTCAGACACATCGTGCCCCACTCCACTCCCATGGTTACCAGTACTCAACTAACTTTGCTCCCCCCTCATTTCCACTGCACAAATGCTAAAGTAAATTTACTGTCGAGACTCTGGGATAATCCTACATTGCCGGTGCCCTGGGATATACTCCACCCACCAATAGCTCGACTCCCCTCAAGACACCCAATATGGGCCACCTTTTGAAAACCCTTTGACGTTTCCATTTCCTCAATCGCACGAAGAATGGCCAGCACAAGCACCAATCGATCACTGCATCACCTCTGACCCTACAATCAGCCAACCAGGGTTTAACTGGCCACTGCACCGTTTATTGGGCACCGCTCAACTGTTTTTGAACCTGACAAAGTCACTGTGACTCAGATCTATACCAGTGGGGTCTTTGCAATGACAACATATGGACATGTTCAACCCATGTTTACCATTGTTGACTTGTGTCCATTTACAATGCTACCTGGTGGCCTTCAAGCTCTTCACACTGGTGATGACATTGCCTTAAGATGGCTGAAACCGCATGCCCAAACTGCATACAGTAAATAAACCAATTCAGGCCTGTGGTATGAAGGTTGCTAAGTAGCTTGGCAGATTTGCCAAGGTCTCAGGGGCCCTTCTGCCCTTTCACCCAGGGCTCAAATTACACTTTGACACTTAGGGGGCAGTCTGCCAAAAAAAGGGACTCCCCATCACAATGCCCTAATAAAACTGGAGACCCCTCAGGTTATAATTGCCAAACCTTACGGGGGGCTGTCATCTCTTATGGAGGGAGGGAGGAGGCTCAGCTCCCCAAGCCCCCCATAATTCAAACCCTGCTCCCACCCCCTCTCTCATGATTTAATTGAGCCCAGCCATATGCTTGTGTGTGCTCTTATTGTCCCGGCTGCTGGGGTCATTTGTATCTGGGAGAATCTGAGCTGTAATTAGGGTGGCCATCACAGAGGACAGTCCGGTTGTTCTCTGTCCTCTATTGATACGAAACCAGACGTCTTTCCGTCCTCTATTTTCCTCTTCTCTTCCCAAGAATAGGGTGGTCATCACCGAAGACAATCCGTTTTTCTGCTACTCTGTCCTCTATCGACACAAAACCCGATGCCTTTACATCCTGTTTTTCTCTTCAAGAGAAAAAATTTTCTTCAAGAGGAAAACAGAGGACGTAAAGGCGTCGGGGTTCGTACCAACAGAGGACAGAGCAGCAGAAAACCGGCATGTCCCCTCCGCTGGCCACCCGAGCTGTAATACCGGAGAAACCTGGGCAACCCTCAGGCCGAGGGGGCCAAGCCTGCTAAACCCCCGGGAAAGATCCAAGAGTCTCTCTGATGGCCGTAACGCTGATGCTCACCCCTAGCATCCCCGCAGTGACTGTGCGGGAGGCAGGACTTGCCAGGCGGGGGCTCTGTCGTGCCGCGCTGGGAGGGAGGGGCGGGGGCGGGGCCCCGGGCGGCAGGCGGCAGCAGAGCGCTGCTTCCCCGCCGGCACTCCTGGGGCGGCGCGCGCGGCAGCCTGGGGCTTGTAGGCGCGGGCGGGGAGGGAGGCGGAGCTCAGCCGGGGACAGGGCAAGCCCCGGGCTTGGCGGGGGCTTGATCGGCACTGAACTGAAACGCAGGGAAACAAGGGGGTGTGGGGACGAAGTCTTTTTACCTCAGAGGGCCCTGCTCCACCGCAAAAGAAGGCAGATGGAGCCCATTTTCTTGGTAGCTGGTTGGCGCTGTTTAGAGCTGGGGAGTCATTTTTATCCTGATCATGCCCGGCCATATGTGGCTGGTCTAGGTTTCTTGCCCAATCCCCCAGGGATTGAGCGGGCTGCCCATTTTTCAAGCACTGTTTTGGTAGCTGGTTGGCTTTTTTTTTTTGCTGGAACTGGAGAGTCATTTTTATGTCCCGATCATGCCTTGGCACATGTGGCTGGTTTACATTTATTGCCTGATTCCCCAGCAATACAGCAGGTTGCCCATTTTCAAGCACTAACTTGGTAGCTGGTTGGCTCTTTTTAGGGCTGGGAAGTCATTTTTATCCTGATCATGCCTGGCCACATGTGGCTGGTCTAGGTTTCTTGCCTGATTCCCCAGTTAATTGTGTGGTTAATGACTTTGCACTCATGCCCAATCATGCTTTGCACATATGGCCTGTCTGCATGGATTACCTGATTCACCAGCTGATTGCATAATGTGTCTAATGTGTAGCAGGGACCTATTAGACTCTGAGGACCAGAGAGGTTAGCTCTGCGAGGCCCCTGCTATGTTACTATATTAGGCAACTAACTGGTGAAGCCCACAATAAATATAGAGGGGCCATACCTGCAATGTATTTATCACGTGCAGTGAACTGGTGAATTGTGTGATAAAAGTAGCCCCACCACAGGTACAAAGCATGTCCAGCCACATGTAAAGTCATTATCACACAATTAACTGGGGAATGGCACACTCAATTTAGACCAGGCAAGGCATGATCAGGAGGTAAAAATGACTCTCCAGTTCTAAAAAGAGCCAACCAACTATCAATGTAGTGCTTGAAAATGGGCAACCTGCTGTATTGCTCATGTCTATCCAGCTTTCATTTGAAGGGGCAACCAGGGCCCTGACACTTTGCATATAATTAACTGGTTAATTCTACCCGAAATGCAAACTGGTCATTGAGTCATTATCACACCATAAAAATGACCACCCAGCTCTGAAGACAAGACAACCAGCTATCAAGTTTGTGCTTGAAAAAATGTGCAATGGCTCTATAGCTGGTTTGTAACCAGCTTTCATCTGAAGGGGTAAATAGGGCCCTGACACTTTACACACATTACTCAGTTAATTGGTTAATCCCACCATAACTGCAAGTCATTATCACACCATGAAACTGTCCACCCTGCTCTAAAGAAGAGCCAACCAGCTACTAAGTTAGTGCTTGAAAATGTGTAACAATGTTATAGCTGGTTTGTAATCAGCTTTCATTTGCCAGGGGAAGCAGGGCCCTGCCACTTTACACACATTGCTCAAGTAACTGGTGCATCCCTGTAAACACAGACCCGTGACACATGTCAAGTCAGCATCATACCATAAAAAATGGCCATCCAATTCTAAAGAAGAACCAACCAGCTATGAAATGAGTGCTGGGAAATGTGTAACAACTTTATTGTTTGTTTGTAACCACCTTTCATTTGACAGGGGAAACAGGACCCTGCCACTTAACCAGTTACTTGAGTAATGTGTGTAACTCCCCATAAATGCAGACTGGCGACATGTGTCAAGTCATCATCACACCATAAAAAACGTCCACCCAGTTCTGAAGAAGAGCCAACCAACTATGAAATTAGTGCTTGGAAATGTGTAACAACTTTATAGCTAGTTTGTAGCCAGCTTTCAGTTGACCCTGGACCCTCATGCCGGTGTTATGTGAACCCTTGCTTCCCCTTCTCTCTCCCTCCCCCCCTCATGGAGTGATGATCCTGGATGCGGATTGGCAATTGCAAACCGCACATGGGAGCTCCCTTAGCCCTTCTCCCTGCCACCTCCTCGGACCTGCCAGGGGCTCCACCCAGCCTCGGGGCTGGGGGCAAGGATTTAACCTGCAATTCCAATGCACTTTCCCCCTCTGGTCCCCACCCCGCTCCTCCATCAGCTGGTATTAAAAAGAAAAGTGGGGGTGGGAATGAATCCGGGAAGCTCCGGTGTGCAGGAAGTTACTTTGCCAGGGCAGAGAGCAGCCCGGCGCGGGGTGGGTTCGGGCGTGTTTGTTGTCCCCAACGAGAAGTTGTCTGGGTTGCAGAGCAGACGCCGCTCGCCTCGGGCAGCAGCAGCAGCAGATTATGGTGGGAGCGCAGCAAGGCTAGCAGCAGCAGCGGCGGCGGCGGTGGCGGCGGCAGCAGCTCCCAGCAGACCTGGGCTGTGATTGTGTGGTTTGCTTCCCCCACCCCCTGTTGCAACCCCCCGGGGGAAGCGCAGGCTGCGGAGCCGAGCGGGCATCGCGGAGGGGGGCCGGGGCCGGGGCTGGGGCCGGGGCCGGGGTGGGTGGCGCGGGCTGGCGGGGGAGAGGGCACCGGGTATCATGGCGGATCGGACAGCTCCTAGATGCCAGCTCCGCCTGGAGTGGGTGTACGGGTACAGGGGGCATCAGTGCCGCAACAATCTGTACTACACGGCCGGCAAAGAGGTGGTGTACTTCGTGGCTGGAGTCGGGGTGGTGTACAACACCAGGGAGCACAGCCAGAAATTCTTCCTGGGACACAACGATGACATTATCAGGTAAGTGGGGCAGGCTGGGGATGGCATGGCAGGGAAGGGAGGAGGGCAGAGGCGGGAGGAATGCCCCCTTCCTCCCCACCTCTGAGCCTGGGAGAAAAAAGCCCATGCTGTGCGAGAAGGGGGAAATCTGGATCTAGCTGGATCTTGCTGATATCTATTTTGTGTGTGTGAAGCTTCTGAAATTTGTCATCTCAAAAATTGAAACCAAGTGCAGCTGCTCCTACTGCAGCAAAGGGCTGTGTTTTAAAGAAGCATGCTTAAAAAAATAAATAAAAAAAAGAAATACCCAGTGCCACAGTGCTGCAGCCTCCTCCATCCCGCATGTGGGTTTTTGTCCCCTGCCCCCCCAACTTTGATGTCTCAAAAAAAGAGCAAGTATAGATGTTCCTCTGACACCGCAGAATCCAGATGTCTGTGCATCTCAGTAGGACAGCACCCAAAGACCCACTGGATCCAGCCAGTTTTGGGCTCTTGCCCTCCAAATGCCACTTAAAGAGCAAGTTGAGCTTCATGCATTCCAGCCAAGCTATGGAGGTGTCCATATATTCTGGGGCTACAGACCCACCAAAGCCCAAACGCAGCATCTGTGCCAATCTATTTTTTTTCCCCCAAGCACCCATACGCTACTGTCTAAATAGAGCATGTGTTAGCCCCCCAGAAAAAGAGATATTATTTTTTAGTTGATCTAATACAAGGTTCTAGAGTTTTGCATTTCATAGCCCCCCTTACTGCACTTTAAGGATACTGCCCCGACACACCCCTGTTCAGCAATATTGTATGGGTTTGGCTCTATCAAGTTAACTTAAAAACTAGATCCCTTATATAAAAGAGCCAAAATGTATTTGTCCCCAAGTGTACAAATTCTGTCAGCAAAATAAGGAACAAATGGGGCTTTTGCTGTTTTGTCATGAACTTTGGATTCTAAATACCTTGGTACAAGGAAGCTGCATGGCACTCTGTTGAATTCAGCTTATTAAAAGGGCCTTGTTGGGCTATCATGCCTAGTTCCCTGCATTTCCACTTTTTCTAATGTTTGCAGATGTATTTAGTCTGCCCCTTCTACACACCATAGCCACAAAGGACCCAATAAATACTGTCCCTTATAACATGCCACAGGTAAAGGGCTTGCTAACGTTGACTGCCTACTCCTGGTATCCTAAAAGCTTCTTCTAGTTAGCCAGAATAATCTGGAGTCCAGAACAGTTCCCAGTGCATCATGGTGTGGCAGTGCTGCAGAAACATGTATTTAATATTGAATATGGTTGGGTATGCTTGGGTTCTGGCATTGAATACCCAAATCATAAGTCCATAGGGAGTTTGTTTTTCAGAAATGAATCTACTTTGTGCAATATGAAGCTTTTGGCTACCATATGCATGTGAGAGCAGCATTGTTTAAGTCCCTCTTTATTTGTGGACACCAAGGGGCTTCATTCTGGTTTGAGTCATGTTTTCAATCCAAGTGGTGTTTTGTGGAACTGGTAATAACTTAAAAATCAAAGTCAAATTTTAAGTGCACCCACTGTACTTCTTGAACCTTCCCACATTATGTAGACAATGATTTATTTCTTAGAGGATAGGAAATACATTAGTGTCCATGTTTTGCAGATAGTATGCAAGTTTTTTTGTTTTGATAAATTAATTCAAAGCCACAGGATGGAATTTTAATACTAAAAAGAAGAGATTTTTATAATAAATATTCTGTTTATTTTTATTATTTTCTAGTTGGGACTCTTGAGCTTTGATTATTTGATATTTCATGTGCTGATGAAAAGTCCTGATTACTATACTAGACCAAAAAAAAAAAACCCCCAACAAAACACCCCAACCATATTGTGCAATGTGTTTGACAGTCATTTATGGAATATCTCAGATTAGAGAATTGTTTAAGTAATGTTACTTTATAACTGAAAGTGCTTAAAACATAATTAAAAAAACCCATAGGATCTTGGAAAATACTTCAAAATCAGTAATGAAGGCCATAGCATTCTGTGTGGATTGTTTGCATTCTCAAATTCTGATCCATCCCTTTCCTTTTGATAATGATGCTTTTTTTTTGTGTGAGATAATGAACTCCATAAAACATTAATGATTGAGAATCCACACAGCACCCTGCATGCACCACCAGGTTGTGGACATGTCATGTATGTTTCTCCTGGGAGGAAAGGTCATGCATTTAAATTTTGCACTTGTGCTTTCACTGTTTTATAAACTGGCCTATCTCTTGCCTTTTATCAAGGCAAATCCAATTTAATGATGATAATTTAGGGGCAAACTAATATATTTTTTTCCATTCTTAAAATATATGGAGGGTACAGACATACTTAATGCTCAAACTGTTCCAAAATGTCACTGATTGGAAACTGGCTCACAACTGTGCCTGGACAGAAGTGACTGCACAAACACTGCTAAGCATTCTATGTAGGACCCTCATTGTTTAAGGATTGAACTGCTGCTGAAACACCACCAGGAGATGGCACAGTACCCAGATGGTCATGCCTTCCAAGGAGGAGTGGAGGGGTAGCTGTGTGGCCCACTGCTTGTGATTCCTGGGGTAGTCCAGCTGCAAAGGGGGGCAACATGTGGTTTCCTCTTCTCTGCCTGGTCCTGCTGGGCATTCCTGGCCAGCTGAGGAACAAGAGTGAGAAGAGGGAACTGGCCTGCGCTTCTGTCTCTTTCTGGAGCCTTCTCCCTCCCCCAGTTGGCTAGGGGCAGAGACAGGAGTTGGGAGGAAAAGCAAGGGGTAGGGATGTGCTGTCAAGGATGGAAGGTAATGGAGGGGACAGACTCTTACATGTTTTGGGGACTGCTGCTCCTACAGCATGGTCTGAAAGTGGGGTGTGATCATGATGCAGATCCACTCTCTCTATGTCTATCCTTGCCAGTTTTGAGGGGGTTTGTTGCATCTTGTTTGTGGTTCTCAGGGGACTGTGTCCTGCCCCCACTCCAGATCTCTGCAGCTTTTCAATCCCTGTCTTGAAAGCCAACCTGTCAATTGCACCCCCCTGCTAGAGACCTTGTGTGTTTGGGAGGGAACGGTAGGTGTGGTATGCAAATAAATCTGCTAGAGGTGGTTCACATCTCTCAGGACGGTAGTTTCATTCTCTCTGAAGATCCCGGCAGACATCAATTATGCCCCCCCTCCTTTTTTTTTTAAAGGTATGTTATAATCAAAAGACTTGAGGTGCCTTTTTAATGAAAAGATAACAGCTCATGGGTATTTCTACTTACTGCACAGATGCAAGGTGCATCTATCTTACAGAAGGCTAATAAGAAAAATTAGTTTGTGCTGAGGTCTGTGCTGCCATGGATACAGTGCTACTGGTTCCCAAGCTACCTAGTTTCAAGTTAGATTGGGTGTCTTTATACCGTTCTGTAATCTGTCATGTAGACCCGCTTTACACCTGTAACTTTTTTGTTTCATCATGTACATGGGCAACTGGTGCCTCTTGTGTCTGGGGGGGCACCCGCAGAAGCCAGGGGGTGGTGGTGGTGGTGGGGACAGGGCTGGCAAGTACCTGCAGAAACCAGGTCAAGGATGATTGTCTTGCATGATTGCCTTCTCTATGGGTCCAAAGGCAGCTGATCAGGCTGGTCTGGGATTGATAGACTCTCTTGCAACATGGGCACATGTTTCTGTGAGGAGTGGGTGGCTCTGGATTCTTGATTTCGGTCCATGACATGCTGTTTCTGCCACTCTCGCTTTTTGATCTCCTGTTATTGTTATAAGTACAAGTAAGATCAAACTGAGGACTTGAAGTGGACTACTGTAACAAGTAAACAATGCAAATCTGAGAATATAATGAAATGAGTCTTGTGACAACTTTATTTCAAACTGTTTCTTGAGGACACAGTGCTTGTCCCCAGCAAAGAAAGAACTTTTAATTTTAAGTCCTGATCTGGCAAATAGATTCTCTAGTGCGATCTCTTGTATTTTATGGACTTGCACTTGCTTCAATGGGAGCACACATGAGTGTAGGGGTTTGTGTGGGCAGATCCACTTTCAGGATGTTTGCTAGTAACTGAGATCTTTCAAGACAAATTCAGATTTATGGCACTTGAATTTTAAATTATTTGTATAGAAACCCACATTTTCATTTCTCTCTCTCTCTCTCTCTGTCCTTGAAACATTCTTTAAATTGTCCTACTGTTTTGAGGCTTGAATCCTCATTATAGTGTGAAAAGGTCCAAAATAGCACTTCTCTGGTTTTCGACAATTGGTACATGTGAACAAGAAGTAGTTTACTATACAGGAAATAGCTAAAATAATCAGTTTAGGTGCTTACATTGTCACTTTTTAAATTGAGTTGATGTTTTGATTATTTTTAAAATGTGCAAATTCTGAAATTACATAGGTCATCAATAAACACATACATTTTACCGCTTTGGGTTCTAATTGGTCATGTTCATCCCAAGGGTAACATCATTGCCTTTTTTCTGACAAAGAATAATGTATGGGATAATAGTGTCTTCTGAAATTTTGAGAAATATTGCCATTGGTAACAATGTAGTGAGCATTTTTTTCCTATTTGTGGATTTCTAGAGAATTTCTGTACTATTGAAAAATCTTCCTAGTGTTTCAAAGCTTGTTCAGAGAGCAGCTTTGAACTTGTATCAAAGACCTAGCCTGAACTTTTCATAAATCATATATAGTTTTTGTTCTTTCTGCTATTCTTAAAACATTGCATGGCTCTTGACTGTTTACCTTGACTTATTATGTTAAATGTACCAACATGCTACAATGTTATACACCTACAAGAGCACATCCTGTATTATAGCTGGTCTAAAATAAATCAACTATAAGGCAGGAAACCAAAAATCATACCACATTTACTAAAGTTTTATTATCCCTACGCAGAAATAATATAATATAATATAATATAATATAATATTAACTAGAAATCCAGCCCAGTATCCTCTAGTAACAAATCATGTTATTTATGTAAGGCAGGTTGGAACTTAATAATGTAGGATTTGCCAGAATGACCCTATAAGTATGCTGATGTATGTGTTCTACTGTGCTGACAGACTGAGATTAAAAAATGTTGATGTGCAAGGGGTGATGGGATGTATTGAGTTGACTAAGCGAGTGAAGGCTTGTTTTATTCTTGACAGTGATTATTTCAGAAGACAGAAAACATATTAAAGCATGACTACTCATTTTTGCTCTCTTGATACAGTTTGGAAAAAAATGTGATGCTTTAAGCAATGTCTCACATTGTTGGGCATAAATGTAATTTGAGAAGAAAGATTATAGGCAGAGTTGTAGTACTAAAAATATGGAATTAAACGGTCTTAATTTCACTGTTTAAATACAATATTACAATACCTGCATTTAAAAACATTATTTCATGTTTTTATGATGCCTCTTTTACCCAAGGATTGTAAACTACTTACAGTTTGTATATGCTGTTGTTACTGTTTTAATGGTAACTCTAGCTAGATGTTCATTACATAAAGATAACTGAGGCGCTATAGTAATTTCTTATGTTAAATGTGGGGGGGGGAATGTTCAATAGTTTATGGCAACTGCTGCATGTATTGAAATGCAGTTCCCTTTGATATAGGGTTGTGGCAAGTAACTATCTGAACACAAGTAAAAATTCAGACAGACCCTCTTGTTTACAGGTTCAATCCTGTCTTTTAAACTGTAACTGTTTTTGAAGTTAAGATTCTGGTACAAGGAGGGTTAAAGAGTGAGTTTTAATGCATAGTCTCCTTAAAATATTTCTCTCCTTTTTATGTTCAAGGTGACATTAATTTCTCAAATTGGCCTCTCTAATCTAGCTACTGTATTTTATTTGATGTTTCAAGTTAACATAGGAAAACCTCATTTCCTAATAATTTATCCACAAAAAGGTTTTATTCCAAAGAGATAACTGTGGTCTGCCTGTCTAAATTCCTGTGCAGTATTAACTCATTATGACTTTTTTTTTTTAATTTCCTGCCTTTAGCTTGTTTAGCATTAGTCTGCTACATTCCACTTCACAGCTGAATTTTAATGATGAAAGAAGTGATTCCTGAATACCAAAACTTAAAAAGCATATCAGCCTTCCAGAAGAAAAATGCTGTATCAGTGTAGGATAGTAATATCTATTACTAAAATGGAACTGGACTAAACACCTGGAGGTATAGAAAGGACAATGCTGTATTTGTAGGTGGAGGCACTAGATGATCTAGCATAACTTTTTGTTTATTTCTTTTGTTATTCTATCCAAGATTAATAGATGCCAGCATGATTTAGGAAACTTCAACTCTGTATGGGCTCATGTTGATGCTGAAAGTTGTATATTTTGTTATTGCAGTTTAGTTCTTGATTCCCAAAACTTCCCACTTTCAGTTCTTTCACTTCAGAAGCATTTGTTGTTTGGGCAGAATTTAACTTTTTCAATAAACATTAAATCAAACCCTTTGACATGCAGTAACACTTAGATCTGAAATTGGAGTAATTTCCCCTCGATTTCAAGTGGAGCAGGATTGGGTCTTTGTACTCTACTGTTTACTCTAGAAGGTACATCTCTAGCCTGCCCTCATTTTGTCTCCTTGCAATGAATTAGGGAAATTGTCTGAGCTGAATAATCATTAAGAGCAGTTACAAATATACAAAAATTCTATAGTTCGAGAGATGTGGTGGGGGGGAGAAGACAGGACATTCAAGAGTGAATGAAGCCAACTGAGGCTTATCAGGTGCTTAGCACTACACACCTGTAAATAAAATAAGAATAAGACCCAGTTATGTGTGCAGGTGTAAATTAGGAAGCAAATCTTGCCTGACTTTTATTTGAATAGCATTCTAGTCTCTTATTCCATCTGAAGGCTTTTGCGGAGGGGGGGATAACCAGAAAGTAAATTGTATTTCTTGTTTTCAGTACCTGCAATCCATTATAGCTACTCTTGCCATCCTACATTTTCCAAAGTGATTTCAGAGGCATCTGATGAAGTAAGTGGCTGCTTACTAGGGCTGTGTGAAGCTTCAGGTGCTGATTCGATTTGGAGGAGATTCTGCCTGATTTGGTGGCTGAATCTCTGAATCCGAATAGGATCAGGGGACAATTAAAAGGTCCAAATCTTATTTGAAGCTCTCCAAATCTTCAGAAAAAATTTGGAGAGCTTTGATAATTCAGGCAGTCCCACTGGCTACAGCAGGGAGCCAGAGCCGGAGCCAGACGCCATGCTGGTAAGTAAGGATGGGGGAGGGGACCATGGGGGGATCTTTGCCTGCTCCCCCAGCCCCTCCTTCCCCCCCCCCCCCATGGCTGCCCTGGCTGCCCCAGCTCCTAGTGCTTTAAAAAAAAGCCCCCACTCACCTGGTGCTGCCCCCCACCCGCCCAAGATCCGGCACTGTAAGAAAAAAAAAACGGAAAAAATCTCGGGATTCACCACTCCTGCAGCAGCCTCGCAGGGGCTCATGGAAGAGCCCTTATGTGGCAGGGGGCAGCAGGGATTGCCCCCACCCTGCAGGAATGGTGAGTCTGGGTGGGGGGGGTGTTTGTTAAAGGGCTGAAGCTGGGGTGGGTGGGGCAGTCATAGGGAGGCTGAGATAGTGGGGGTGGGAGAAGGGTTCGTGCAGAGCCCCCCACGCAGGATGGAGCAGTGGGGGACAGTGGGGATAACTCCCTCTGCCCAGCAGCACCTGGTGAGTCCGGGGGCTTTGTTTTTTTTTCAAAGTGCTGGGAATTGCAGCAGGTGGGACAACAGTTGCTGGGCTGGGAGAGCAGGTCAGGCAGGGATGGGCCTGTGTCATTTGGAGATTCAGCAGAATCAAGTTGGGACAGTGATTCGAATCACTGGATCAAATCGCTGTCCCCCAAATCAGCCAAATCCAAATCCAAAGTGAATGCTAGCTACTTCTCACAGGCCTACTGCTTACACTCAGAAGTATTTTGTAATGTCCTGATGCAAACAGGCTTGTTCAAACCAAGTTCGTGTTTGCCTGAGACTTAAGTTAGTTCTGAACTCTGAACCAAAAGCTCTCTGGACTTGCCCAGGTCATGCAAAAATCACTTTCACGTGCAGAAGCGATAAAGCCTTAAATATGACATTTCAATATAGGTGTATGGGGGAGTGTTTGCATTAGAGTCTTGGGGCTGAACCTGGGATATGGTCTTGGTTCCAGCACTGCAATAGTTCTGCTTTATGTTCCTTCTTAAAGGGTTACAACTCCAGATGATGGAAAGTAATTTGAGGAGTTGGTTTCTCCTTATGTCTGTCTCAGACCTTCTCCATAATCATCTTTCTTTTAAAGTCACATGCTTTTTTATACTGCATCTGCCACCACAAGTCATTCCAACTTTCTACCGTGGACAGACTTATAAACTACATATCTATTGAAATAAATTTGTCATAATACAAAACAACCACGGGACAGTGTGGTGGCTTGTGCTTCCTTTCTTGTGACATCTATATTTATACTGAAATTCCTCAAAACAGGGAGTTTATAAAGTGAAAGCAAAAAAAGGAAATTAATAAAATTTGGCAAGTACTATTTGGAGTTGAAATTCATAACATGCCAGTAATAGATCTACTACATTAAAGTCCTCCATTTTATAAGGGTGTAAAGCAGTGGTTCTCAACCCATGGCTTAAGGGCTTTATGCAGCCCAAACTGCACACTGCTGTGGCCCATGTGATATACTTTTTTTTTTTAAACAGGAAAGATTGCCACCTGTGGATAGTTAGTTGGGGATCTCAGTATTCCATTTGCCAAAGAAAATCTTTAAAGGAGAGAAATGCAGATTTTTTTCCATTTAAAGGAGAAAAACGTAGGAAATAGCAGGTTTCCCCTTGCAAGCTGGCAGAGTTCCAGCCTTCAAGGGGCTGCTGGGGGGATTGGGAGGAGGGTGATTAGGCAGGGGGCACCATGTGCATGTGCACACATACACATGCATGTGGCAGCCAGGCAGTATGGAGATCAGCTCCCTCGAGGTAAGTCTATGGGGGTGGGGTACAGATTTAGATACCCAAAGTGAGGGAGGGCGTAGAGTAAAGTAGGGCTGGAGCTGGAGCTGGACCTGCTGCTCAGCTGGGTAGTGTATGGGGTCCTGGACCAGGGCAGGCACATGGCACTAGTATGAGGCACTAGTGAAATGAAGAGAAGACTTACAAGCTCCAGTCATAGCCTCTGAGCTCAGGCCAGTCCCTATAAACTTCTGTCACCAGGGGCTGCAAGATCAGGCAAATTAATTGGGCTGTGTACATGGGAAATGGACAGGCCATGGGGTGCTTATACCCAGGCTGCCAAGTCACATGACCAGGGCCCCAGCTGGCCACTTACTGTTTGGAGGAGATACCCTGCAGTACAGCAAAGCTGAGAGTCATAGCATCAAGATGGGGAGCTAATGCAGATGATTCTGGATGCTGGTAGTTGCCCCATGGGTGCAGGCCCCCCCCAAACAGTCTCAGGCCAGTCTTGAAGGGGTGCAGAAATGCTCAGAATGGTGGGCCAGGCAGCTTCTGGCAGCAGAGTCTGGTGATCCTAGCTTGAACAGCCCCTCTGCGGGGAGTTCCTCCACTCCCTGGGCTGGGATTAGGAAGGGGGAGGGGAAGAGGGATGGTGCCTGGGCAGCCTGGATTGTGGGCAGTGATGCTCATGATGCAGGGCCAGAGAAGCCTGTGGCAAGAGACCCATGGCCCAGGGCCAGGGTGTGAGTACTCAAAGCCCTTGGGTCCTACTCATCCGGGAAGAGCTCCCACTCCACGTGGGTAAGGAGGCAGTTGGCCAGGGCTTCACAGATCTGGACAGCCTGCTGCTCTGTGGGGCTGGGCCATGGACATTGGCAGGGAGCTTGCCCTCTCCCAGTACATACCTGTACTGCATGTGTTCACAATGCCAGGCTCAGTCCGTAGTCAAAGTACTCCTTCTTGTGGTCCAGCTACCCCTCATAGGGCCCCATGAGCCAGGGCAGGAGGGGGTAGATTGGGCTGAGGAGGTAGAGGAAGTGGGGGAGTGATATCACTGATGAAGAAATCAGGACCTCAGGAGCATACCTCCCACTCTCCATCACCTCAGGAAATGGGGACTTGCACAAGAGGCGAGCAACCTCTCCATTGGTTGTGAGAAGGTCAGTGGCCCAATCATACCCTGGATACCTGGCTTCTTTGTGTGTGTGTGTGTGTGCGTGCATTTGTGCATGTGTGAGTGTCCAGGGCACCTGGGTTCTGTGGGGGGTGGGTGGGTGTCCATGTGGGCAGCCTTGATGCCTCTGTCAGCCAGACCAAGGGTGGCTCGATTGCTTGGCTTTGCTTGAGCATCTTTGGCAGCCTGGGGAGTCTGTGGGGCATGCTAAGAGGTGCAAGACCCCTCTCCCTACCCCCACCCCCCACCCTTGCTGCACTTGGGTTGTGCAGGCAGGTTTCAAGTCTCCTCCCCACAACGAAGGTTAATGTGTGTTCTGCTTTCTCCTGACCTAAACAGGGATTCTTAGGGTAAAATTCAAAAGTTAGAGCACTTTCACTGAAGGCTTCTTGAACGCCTGTACTTAGCTATTACTTTGAAGTCAGGCAAAAGGTAGGGTAGGCTGGCACCTTAGGACACTTACCTGATGTGCCTGATGCCAGTTCCAACTTGTGCTACTTAGCGCATATCAGAACAGACTTGACTGAGTCTGCTGGCATGTGCTAATTAGCATGCTCCAGCAGCCTTGGTGTCTTGTGTATTCAGCATCCCCATACTTCAAAATGGTGGGTGGGGAGGGGCACTTTAACTCATTTGATGACCTTTAACTACAGTGCCTCTGCTGCTATTTTGAAGCATGGGATGCTGAATGCATGAGATGCTGTGGGTGCTTTAATTAGAGCGGCTCCTGAGAGCCCTCTAAAGTACCCTCTCCTGCCACCCCAGAACATATGTAAGGATGCTAACTGTTCAGAGAAGTTTAAGCTGTCTTAGATGACAGCTTATGATCTGATGAAACAGGCTGTTGCCTATAAAATCTTAGTTTTCTTTGAACAAGTTGGTCTCTAAGGTGCCACCCTTCCCTGCCTTCTGCCTATTAGATCAGGGACAACAGTCTTAGGTAAAATTAGAGCTGGCTAGGGCTATTAATTCCTTTCTGACTTTGTCACAAAAGCTAGACTTTACATTTGGTTTTGCTGAACAAAATTTATCCTTCCCTAGAGTATATGGAGTTTGCTAGTGAGCAAGATTAGCAAGTACCACTTTGGACTGCTTCCCCATATTGGCTGTTACTGTCTTGTCACCATAAAGGCTAGTCACCAGAGACTTACAGGTCTAGCTACAAAAAGTAAAGCTCAGAATGCTACTACCAACGGCTGTACCCAAAGTTAGCTAAGAATCCTCAATGGCCAAAATTGATGTGAGCAAGGTGTTTCTACTTTTTCCTACCAGAAGAATATTTCTATGACCAGTTCACAATTCATGGGAAAACAGAGTGTGTTTACTAGCAGAAAGGTTCCCGAAGTTGCTTTCTATCAAACAGCTGTTGCATCTAAATCCCTTTCAAAAGGTGGTAGGCTTTCTAAGTGCATTAGGCCTGCTAATTTCAACAACATATGTCACTTCTTATGCCAGAGTCACAATAAGGCTTCTTCATAACTGAATGGCACAGACCAAATTCAGATGGCATGTTTAAAATATTGTCCATCTCAAAAAATATTGTTGTCATTGACATGGCAGAATCACTCAGGGAATGTTTTAAAGAGAATATCACTCAATCCCCTCAGCTCCCACAGTGAAAGCCAGTCTGGATGTATCCAAGAATGTATCCAGATAGTCTCTTTGTTTGGAATCACTGGCGTTAATGAGAGAGCATGCTATAAATAAAGAACTTGAATTAAGACTTCTTCATCCAGTGCTCAGACTATTTCTTCCTCATATCCAGAGTCTAATAGTGTAAATCATTCCAACATTAATGTATTACCGAAACAAACGGGGAGGAGCTCCTTTCTTTCCAATCTGCAAGCAAATGCTCAGGCTTTGGGACTATATATCTTTTATGGTGTTACCCCAGTTGCTCTGCATTGAGCAGACAAAAAGAACAGCTTAGCAGATCAACTCAGCAGAGATGTAACAGTTACATGAGCCGTAAGCCATCATTCAGTCTCTGGGGTTTCTGAATATAATCTCTCTGCCATCAGATGCAGTATGAAGTATCTTTGTTTCTGTGCAAGTATGGACAGACACATTAGCCAAATCACCCATTTTCCTTCTGAAGTGAGGATCAAGCATACTATGCGCTTTTTTTCTCTCTCTTATCCATTAATAAAAAGAAAATGAAGAAGAAGAAAGGCAAGTTGTGACCAGGGTGCTTCTAATCACTCCTGTCTCTTGAAATAACAGCAATACACAACTTGGTTTCAACTTTCCAGGTGGGCATTCCAGACTTTAACAGATACTGAACAATCTTGCACTATAAAAGTGCGAAAGGTTTTAATCAAGCCTAGAAATAACTGACTGGAAAATGTTGTAAGCTAAAGTGATGGAGATTTGTACCCTTGTTATTTGGTAAAGCTGTAAATCCTCTACAAACACTCATTCAGTGTATTCTTGAATATTTTGTCCATTTGACATCTGAACACCTGCGTAGCTCAGTGATTTACAGAAAATGTGCTGCACCTTGCTCTGCACACGCATGGTGCATCTGCTCCCTCCTGCCACTGGCCCGTCCTTCCCATCCCTCGTCAGGTTCAGCCTCTTATGGGGCACCAGGAGCCCTCTTGCCCAGCCCCCTCCACGTTGAGCTGTGAGGGCCTTTGCCAGGTAGGTGCAATCCCTTCCCTGCCCCAGCTGTACCTGCACCTCAAGGCCTTCCAGGGCAGTGCAGAGTTTACAGATTCCCACCACCCTGGTCCTGGGGTGCACAGGAGAATGAGCCTGTCATAAAGGCTGCTACCCCAGTTCAGCTAGACACTGCCTTCCCTAAGGAAGTCTTTCCCCACCCCTGTGCTGCCACTTCTAGATGTCTGAAAATTGCATTTGTGCCATGGCTGCCACTTTTCCCTGCTCCATTACTTGGGGGTAAAGGTGAAGTGTGATACCACTCTTAATCCAGAAAAGTGTGCCCCAGGTATCAAAAGTTTGGAAAACACTGATCTAGCTTCTTAGAACATAATCATATAATAGTATTTTGTCATGTACTCATAGTTAATTAGTTTTTCTCAAGATAATTGCAAAAGACATTGAGCTTTAGGGCGTTTTTACACATGCTTTGAGGGTGGAGGGGACACTCTAGTTAAAGCACCTGCATCATCCTGTGTATCAGCATCCCTGCACTTCAAAATGGTGGCTGGGGTGCTTTAACGGCGTTGAATGATTTGCACCTAACCAAAGTGTGTGTGTGTGGTGGGCACAAACTTTCATGAGCTCACTTCATCAGATACTGTGAAAGGACTTGGAGAAAGCAGAGTATAAAGAGAGAAATTGGCTCATGAAGGTTTGTGACACACACACACACACACACACACACACACACACACACACCTACTTTGCTTATATTGACTTGACTTCAGACTAACACAGGTAACTGTGTCTATTTGTTTAATAAAACACTTTTTAAAAGTAGTCATTACTTTAATAAGGCAAAGAAGCGTATTACATTTCCTCATGGCAGACCCACAATTCAGTCTTTCTCATGTGGATAAAGTTGTTCATCCTCAATTCTTTCTAAAATTGGTATCTGATTTTCATATTAATCAGTTAACTTACTGCTCTTCTTTCTAAGTCTCACATTACAAAAGGAGAATGAAGACTATGCACCTTGGATGCTAGAAGAGCATGAACTTATTAGTTGAATAAAATCATAGAAAAGTAGGACTAGAAGTGACCTCAGAAAATCAGATAGTCCAATTCCCTGCTGAAGGCAAGATCATATATGACTAAATCATTCTAGTCAAGGGTTTGACTAGCCTGTTCTTAAAAATGTCTTAGTATAGAGATTCTGCAATCCCTCTGGGTAGCCTGTTCCAATGCTTAACTATCCTCATAATGTGAATGTTCTTCCTAATTCTTTATCTGCAATTTAAGATCTTTTTCTGTGTCTTGTTCCTTGTGGTCACAAAGAATAGTTTGTCACCATCCTCAGGTATTTCAAATCTATTCAGTTTTCTGTCCTCCAGACTATATAATCCCAGTTCTTTCAGGTTTCTTTCCTGCTCAAATCCTTCAAGTCTGGGGTCCAAAACTGGACGCACTACTCAAGGTGAGGCCTCACCAATGCCAAATAGAAAAGAAGAATCACTTCCCTCAATGTGCAATTGACTCTCCTGTTAATACAACCTCTCTATTGGTTTTTTTTTCCTTGCAACAAGAGCACAGTATTAACTCATATTCATCTTGCAGTCTACTATAACCCCTAGATCCTTTTCTTTAGTACTGCAACCTAGTCATCCCTCAGTCTGTATTTTTACGTATGATTGTTCCATCCCAAGTGCAGGACTTTGCACATGTCTTTGTTGAATTTTATACAATTGATTTTTGGACCATTTCTCTAGTTTACTGAGACCATTCTGAATCCTAGCCCCATCCCCCACTATGTCTACAATTACATTCAACTTGATGTCATCTGCAGATTTGCTAAATATGCACTTAATCTCATGATCCAAATAATTAATGAAGATAATAAACAGTATTGGACCCAGGACAGACTCCTGAAGGAATCCCACTTGATACCTCTGGCCAACAAGATGTCAAGTCAATAGTTTCATAGTTTCATAGTTTCTAGGGTCAGAAGGGACCTGAGCAGATCATCTAGTCCGACCCCTTGCCATAGCAGGAAAGAATACTGGGGTCAAATGACCCCAGCAAGATGTTCATCTAACCTCCTCTTAAACACCCCCAGGGTAGGAGCCTGCACCACTTCTCTTGGAAGCTGGTTCCAGACCCTAGCCGCCCTGACCGTGAAGTAGCGCCTCCTGATGTCTAGCCCAAATCTACCCTCTGCCAGCTTGTGACCATTATTCCTGGTCACTCCTGGCAGTGCTCGGGGAAACAGTGACTTCCCCAATGCCTGCTGATCCCCCCTGACTAGTTTATAACAGGCCACAAGATCCCCCCTCAGCCTTCTC
Source organism: Crocodylus siamensis (assembly GCF_052110815.1). Classification (NCBI taxonomy): domain Eukaryota; kingdom Metazoa; phylum Chordata; order Crocodylia; family Crocodylidae; genus Crocodylus; species Crocodylus siamensis. Next base: position 175,396,882 of record NC_143395.1, read on the forward strand.
CTTTGGAGGCTGAACAGGTTCAGGTCCCACAGCCTCTCCTCATAGGGCCTGCCCTGTTGTCCCCTGATCATATGAGTGGCCCTCCTCTGGACCCTCTCCATGCTGTCAACATCCCTCTTGAAGTGCAGCGCCCAGAACTGGACACAGTACTCCAGCTGCGGCCAGACCAGTTGAGGGGGAGGATCACCTCCTTGGACCTGCTCGAGGTGCATCTGTGGATGCATGCCAAGGTGTGGTAGACTGCCTCCCCACACTGCCAGCCCATGTTCATCTTGGAGTCAATGATGTCCCCCAGATCCCTTTCCGCCTCCGTGCTGATAAGAGGGGAGTTCCCCAACCTGTAGGTATGGTGCCGGTTGTTCCTCTTGAGGTGCATCACCTTGCACTTGTCTGTGTTGAAACCCATCCTATTCTCATCCGCCCACCCTTGTAACCTGTCGAGGTCTGATTGTAGCCTGTTGCATCCTTCCAATGTACCCACGTCCCCCCACATCTTAGTGTCATCAGCAGATTTGAACAGGGTGCTTTTTACCCCCTCATCCAAATCACTGATGAAGATGTTGAACAGCGTGGGCCCGAGGACCGAGCCCTGCGGAACCCCACTGCCCACGTCCTTCCAGGTTGAGAAGGACCCATCTACTACCACCCTCTGGGTGCGGCCCTCTAGCCAGTTGGCGACCCATTTGACTGTGTGGGTGTCTACACCACAGCCCCCCAGTTTCTTAATGAGAACAGGGTGAGAGACAGTGTCAAAAGCCTTCCGGAAGTCCAGGAAGATTATATCCACTGCTACCCCTGCATCTAACGATCTGGTGATCTGATCGTAAAAGGCCACCAGGTTGGTCTGACAGGACCTTCCACTGATGAACCCGTGTTGGTTGCCCCTAAGCATGCAGTCCCCTGCTGGCCCCTCCTGGATGTGTGCCAGCATAATTTTCTTGAACAGCTTGCCTAGGATCGAGGTGAGACTAACCGGTCTATACTTTCCCGAGTCCTCCTTCCTGCCTTTTTTGAAGATGGGGACCACGTTGGCCCTCTTCCAGTCCTCCGGTACCTCACCAGAGCACCACGAGTGCTCATAAAGTTGTGCCAGGGGACTTGCAATGACCCCGGCCAGTTCCTTTAGAACTCTAGGGTGGAGATCATCCGGGCCGGTTGACTTGAATATGTCCAACCCCTCCAGAAGCTCCCTAACTAAATCCTCACTAACCCATGGTCCAGGTGTGCCTCCCTCGGGGCCCGAGGGGGGCCCAGCAGGGAGGCGGCTGTTCTGGTCCCTACTTAGGAAGACGGAGGCAAAGAAATCGTTAAACATGTTAGCTTTGCCGTCTGGTGTGACGACCAAGTTACCCATGTCGTCCTGCAAGGGCCCCACATTACCCAGGACCTTCTTTTTACCCCCTACGTATTTAAAAAAAGACTTCTTATTGTCCTTAATCTGGGAAGCTAGTCCCAGTTCCATCTCTGCCTTGGCCTTCCTAACTGCCCCCCTACATCCCCGAGCAACTACAGAATAGTCCTCCCTGGTGATGACCCCTTCTTTCCACTGGGTATAAGCCTCCTTTTTAGCAAGGAGACATTCCTGGATGCTTTTGGTGAGCCACAGAGGCTTGTGTGCTCTCCTGCTCCCTTTGATCCTTGTTGGGATTACCTTCCTTTGGGCTTGGAGGATCGTCTCCTTAAGGAGCGACCACTCTCCTTGGACACCTGGCTCCCCTCCCCCCCGGGACCTCAGCGCTTCTCCAACTATCCTCCTTAGCTCGTTGAAGTCTGCCCTCCTAAAATCTAGGGGCGCTGCCTTACTGCATGCCTTTGCCACCTTGCGCTGGATGGTGAATTCCAGCAGGCGATGATCGCTGTTGCCCAGGTGGTCGAGCACTCGCAGCCCCCTTACCAGGTCATCACCCGTGGCCAGCACTAGGTCCAACAAGGTGTCCCCCCCTGTTTCAATCATGTTCTCTTTGAACATGATGTTTCAATCGGTGATGTGTTCATCTTACAGTACTTTCATCTAGACTATGGGCATGTGTAGATGAAATGAGAGGCATGTGCATGACACTTCAAAGTGGGTTAAATGCTTTTGCATTCCTTTAATGGTAGTGGTGTTTGCACACGTCAGCAGTGTATTGTGCATTAATTCCAGCCACTGTAGCACATTTGGCAGCATATGCATGTTAAATGACTTTGAGGTACAGCAAACTAAAACACCTTCAAGGAGTTTTAGTTTGCTGTCCTACAGCTGTGGAGTGAAGCACCAGGTTTTGTGCAGTTCAGGGGCTGTGCAGGCAGCCCATGCAGGCAGCCTGGCAGCAGCCCAGGAAAGCAGGCTCCACTGAAAGGGTGTGGAAATAAACAGCAAACCTGATCTCTTTCTTTTCTTTTTTTTTCTTTCTTTTTTTTGTTTGTTTGTTTTTGTTTTCCCCTGGAGCCTGCCTGCCTACATGAGCTGCATGGGGACCCAGTCCTTCCCTCCACAGTTGCAGTGCCCTCCAGGACTGCCCAAGCCGGGTGCCTGCAGGTAGATGCTGCCAGGGGGAAGGGGGGGCCTGCCGCTGCCATGGAGGGAAGCACCATCTCCACCCCTCACCCCTGCAGCCCAGGGGCTGCTCTGCTGGCCAGCAGCTCACTGTCCCCTCCCCACTGCCAGAGGCAGGTAAGACATGGGTGTACACAACACGGGGGGGGGGGGAGTTATTTCACCCTAAATTGAAGTGGTGTTTTAAAAAACCCACAGCTTCAATTTAGGGCCTCCATCTTGTCTACACACATTCTATATTTCTGTATCGTATGAATGAGAATATTGTGGGAGATGGTGCCAAACATCTTGCTAATATCAGGGTATATCATAACTGTTGTTCTCCCCCTGTCTACAGATCCCATCACCTTGCCATGGAAGGACATCAAGTTGGTCATGCATGACTTGTTCTTAATTAATCCATGTTGGCTTTTCCTGACCATCTTGCCCTCCTCAAGGTGTTTAGATTCTTTGATCACCTGGTTCCTTTCTTCCTCCCTGTCTTAAAGATGGACACTATATTTGCTCTTTTGAGTCATCTGGGACTATGGACACAACTTCCATGAGTTTTCCAAGACAGTAGCTCTCTTTCATATGGCATGAAAGATCAACTTCCAAATCTATGAGCCACTGTCTGGTATTATGGCTCAATGTGCAGTTCCATATGCCCCATCTGGACATTTGTAAAGATTGCAGCTTTTGATTAAGTACTGTGCTGTTTCTTTTGGACATCACATTCACGCAGGTGGCTATGTTCCTCTTGTGAAGTTTTTTTTTGAAGTGCCTGTATCTAGATCTGTCTGTTTGGTTTGACCACGCTTCTCTGTTGAGGTCATGCCTAATGGGGGATTCATTTGGTGTTGGTATAAAATACTTTAGGAATAGGTCTGGCCTTTTCCAGTGGTTGGCCCACTTTCTTGCTGCCCATTGGTTTGGTTCAGCATCCCCAGTCTCTTCCTAGGAGCTTGTGGGTCTCATGTATAAATGGTTTATAACTTCTAAGCCACCATCTATTTGGGTCTTCAGTTAAAAATCACTTGCTCAATCAATTGTTGTCTTTTCTTGCTTTCTATTTCAGTAATCATGATAGAATCTGTCATCTTTTATCACTTGGTCTAATGCTTCAGAGTATAGGGAGTACATTAGTGTGTGTAAGTGTGCAGCCTCTAAAATTATCTCAGCCAGTTCCTTGAATATTTCAGGATGCATCCTGTCCAGCCCGCTGACTTGAAAACATCTAGCTTCTGTTAAGCAGCTTAGAATAGTGGAAGAGCAGGTTAGGAATTTCTTATCTCCCCTTTTATCCTTCTTGCCAATTGAACTTGTCCACTGATAGCTGACTTGTGAATAAAAGCTGAAGTACAAAGGCATTAAATACTTTAGCCTTCACCTAGCCTTAAAGCTAGGTAGAGAAATTACACACAAACCAGTATAAATGATCAGAAACTGGTTTAAAACACATCAACCTGTATCAACGCACATAAACTGGTTTAAAAATGGCATAATGCAGTCTAAAGATAGACCTGGATGGATGTAGTATCAGACTGAATCACTTTAGTTTAGGCAAGTCTATTGAGTTTCTGTTACACATCCCTTCCTGACTCAAGTCACTGTCCTCTGGCATCCCAGGATCCTATGCAGGTTCCCACTAACCCTCTCTTGCAGGGAAGAAGAAGGAAGCTTCCACCCATGCCATTTGGCTCTGGCTAAGTGCCGAGCAGGCCCCACCCCTGGGCTATCACAAAGCTGAGGCAGCAAAGCCTCTGCTCCCAAGGCCTGTTACCTGCCTGTGTCCTGCCCCCATCTCCCCCAGACCCAGCCAGAACAGCTGGGGGAGGGGGGGAAAGACGGGGAGGAGTGTGTGGCAGGGGCTCCCCCTCTCCACTACTGATTGGCCCAGTGTGGATTCTGTCTCCAGCCCCACATCTGCCAGCTGTTAGTGGCTGGGGAGAGAAAGTGGGTGCAGAGAGGCTGTGTGGTCTCAGCCATGTGGGAGCAGTCCCAGAACTGCGAGGGAGATCTCCATGTTTGCTTTCCCCACCCTCCTGTCCCCACCACTTAGAGGCAGTGAGTGAGGAGGGGCAGGGCTGTGGAGGGACCATTCCTGGCCAGCAAAGCCAAGAAGCCTCACTATTCACTCCTCCTGCACCTGTCCCACATGCTCTGGGCTGCCTACTGGCTGAGCTGTCTAAGGGGCAGAGGGGCTGTGATCTGACAGCTGGAGTCTCTGTTCTCACCCACCATTGCTCCAAGGGGCCGGGGGGGGGGGGTACTGTGAGACTAGGGTGAGTTGGGGGTATGTGCCTGACAGCCAATTAAGGATGGCCATGCTTGGCTGTCCTCAGCAATGTCCGGGATGCTGGGAGGCACGCAGGAGCACCCACCACTTTCTGGCCTCAACCAGTGCAGACATCTGCATGCCTCCCCCTACCAACAGGCAAACGTATGTTCCATTCATTCCTGATTCAATCTACACAGCTTGGAGAAACCTATGTAGAATGGATCAATTCTGCCTTGGGCTCTTTGAATGTCTGTACTTGGCCTAAGGGGCCTACACTTTCCTAGTCTTCTCTTACTTTTCAAATACTTTTTTTATGGCCTTTTATGTCCACTGTTACATCTCAGTTTATGCATTGGCTATTCTAATTGTCTCTCTGCATGCCCATGCAATCCTCTTATGCTCTTCCATGGGTCTCTATTCAGATGTTTTCAAAGTCATACTCTTTTAACTATGCCAGATACTCAGTTTGGTGAAGCTGTGCTTCACTTTTCATTTACTTGGAGCGTCCCTGTCCTATTGTCTGATTTCATGGCCGCTGATTACTAAAATGCCACGAATGGGACTATGCAGGTGTTCACAGACAAAATAGAGGCTACTTACTTTGCTAACAGAGTTCTTTAAGATGGACTCTGCATATTTGTGCTATTTTGGGTCCTAATTGGATACTGACTCTGAGGCAGTAGTGGAAAGAACTGGGCTGGTAGAATACTTGGCTGCCTATACAAGTGCTTGTTCATGTTTTACTTAGAACGCATCGGAGCAGACTCAATTAATGCTGCTACATGTTCTAATTAAAACACTCTCTAGTATGAATTCGTAGTCACATCTATTATGCCTCTGTGCATTTTAAAATGGCCACCAGGATGCTTTAGCTAAACCTCGCCAAATGAGATTGAGCTAAAGCTTCTCACAGCAATTTTTATACATGCAGGGGCTTAACAGATATGCCAATGAAGTGTCTTAATTAAAGTGGCTCTCTAGGAACTGCTGTAATTAAAATGGCTCCCCTACCCCTGAGTACATGTATAGGCAGCCCATCATACCCCCTTTTTGGACCCTTGTCCTTAAAACGTTTGATGGGCAGGAGGGAAAGGAAGTGACATCTGAGCATTCTAATGGACATTGTAATGCTGCAACAAGATTTCACTGACCAAGCTGCACTGGCTGGTTCAACCCATAAGTACGAATGTGGAAGGTGCATTTTAAAGAATTCCAATTAGGAATGAGTCCTGAAGACTGTCTCCTGAAGGCAAAGTTTTTAGTTTAGTTGATTGTAAAAATAGATATCACATTATAGACCTAATACAAACTACTGTGGTCTATCACGTTCTTTGATCTAGGGCTGTATTGTTTGCATTGCACTGTGATTAACTTGTTATGATGATAAGACTATATAACATTCATTACTCATTGGTATGGGTATATAGAGGTAGTAAAGGTGTATTGCATCTTCTTATGTGTTTTTACAAATCTAGACCCTAGAGGTATATTTGAGGAAGGTTTTGTATGCAGTAAAATTATTTAACCATTTTAAAATGTATTAATTATGCTGTAATTTGGTGCACAATGTCTTCTTAAAATAACTAATCGGCATTCCTCTTGAAATCTGTTCTTCGTTGTGTGGAAAAAGTATGACATGGCTGAAAAACAGGTGGATTATCTGTGTATGATAATGGAATACGATGCAACTATTTAAATAACAGTTAATTGATTAGGAACAAGATTGTTGTCTGATATCAGAGTACTGATGTCTACTGAAATTGTGAGCCAGTGCCATAGGGATAGCTGGCAGCAACCCTCATATTTGATTGTCTAACAGTCTTTCCATTCCATTTCAAAGATTCTTGCAAACTTTTTATTTTATTTATTTTTTTAGAAAGCTCTGCTGCCTGGATTGTTTACAGCAGGCCTTTAAATTTGGCAGAGGAAAGCCCAGAGTAATTACTGTGTAATCATTGCTAACCAGTAATGCAGCATATATGCAGTCATATAAATAATTTGGTGCATCTGCTTCAACAGTGAGCATATATTTCCCAGTCTTCAGATACCTATTTAACCTTCAACCTGCACAGAAACGTAATGCAAGCCTTATGTGCTGTCACATGCTGACTACACCCTGTGGGTATGTCTACACATGCAAATAAGCATGACTAAAGTTAATGCACATTAAGCTAATGCTCATTAAGTGATTTTTAAACTTTTTTGGGCAGGCATCTACACCCAAATCCCTCCAGTCCTGTTATGTGCCCCTGTGGTCACCAGGGGGAGCTCCAGCGTCCACCCACATAGTTGCCCAGTGGACAGTCATAAGCTCTATTCCCTGGCCAGCCCCTTCCCTTCCTTTCCTAGAAGCCGTGTGCCCAGTGCAGGGGCAGCATGCAGCAGCTCCCTCCCTGCCCATCCTGCCTCGCTATGCCAGGGCAGCTCCTGTCCCTGCCAACAGAGCTCGCACCCCATTACTCCAACAGGCCCCCCACTCCCACCCAGGCCTCAGGAGAGCCACATGCCCACCAGCGGGGGCCAGGGCACTGGCTGCAAGAGGCCCTGCCTGACCCCCTCCTCCTGCACTCCCCACTCCAGCTCATCTGCCAGACTGCCCACACACCTACCCCCTGCCCACCCCCAGTACCACTCTCAGGACACATATGAGTGAAATGAAAAAACTTTATTGCCCTCACAACCCCCTGCCCACCCTACCCCTCCCCTCTCAATGAAGAATGACCCTACCATCCTCCCCACCTACCAACAATAAAAAACCCATTCGCAAACCATATACATGAGGCAAACTATATACATATTGAAAACTTCACAATATTTTGGCCATTCAAGCCCACAGTGGGGGGCCGTAGGGGAGGCCCAGGAGGCAGAGCTTTGGGGCAGGTACCCAGCACCCCAGCCCCTGAATGTTCCCTCATGGGTCAGGGAGCTGTGGCAAGTCCAGCAGGTGGTGGCCAAGTCTTCAGCTGCATGGTGTGGGGGACAAAGGCAGGGCTGGGCCCAAGTGAGTGGCAGCAGGTTTGTGGGAGAGGGTGGGCCAGGGGTCTGGTGATCAGGAGATACCCTAGGACCCTCCTCTTTGGGCCAGGCAGGGGCCTGCTGCCGGGCAGCGGGTGGATATGGGCCCTTCGGGGCCATGGGTGGGGGCCAGGCAGTGGGGGAGGGGATATGTATGTGGCTACCAGGGCCAGGAAGATCTCCATGGCCTTATGGTCAGTGTCCCCCTGCTGCTGGAATTGCTCAAGGTGCTCCCTCTCGTTTGGGACTTGGAGCAGACAGTGGGGCAGCGCATCCTGCCCTGAGGTGTGCACACAGTCACCGCCAGCATGGAGCTGATGTCAGAGCTGTGGAGCCCGGCACAGGTTTGCAGCCTGCCCACTGCTTGCTGTAGCTGTCCAGAGCCCAGGCTGGCTACCAACAGCTGCGCTGGACTCCAGAACCCAGCACAGCTGTTTACAGCCTCCCAGCTGCAGCCGGCCCCAGCTCTGGGTAGCTGCTGCCAGCTGGGAGCCTGGGCTGCTCCCAGCAGACAGCTAAGACGTTGCAAACCGCGCTGGGACCAGCTCGGGCTCCGTCGCTGGCAGCAGCTACCCAGAGCTGGGGCTGGCTGTGGCGTGGTGAGCAAAATGGCCTCGCACGCCATGCTTGGCATGCATGCTGAGGGTTGCTGACCCCTGAGTTAGCGCCAGATCACGTCTACACATTAGTTAAAGCGCTTTAACTAATTGCACCTAAATTTGACACCTACATTTACAGGTATCAGATTTAGGTGCTATTAGTCTAAATTCACCATTTTTAATGCACATTAAATTAGGCTAATGCACATTAATGCACCTTGTGTAGACGTGCCCTATAATTATTATGTGAACTTGTGCCAATACTCACCACAAAGAAAGGGAATTTATAATGGTCTTAGGCAGAATTCTATAGCCCAGGAGACAGTTGCATGTTTCTTTTTATTCTTTTTTAAAGAAGATTCTTTGTTCTTCAAAGAATCTTTAGTTGAAGAGACAAATGATAAATTATGCCTCCAATTCCTAATAGCTTTAATTGCTCTTAGAATAAAAGGACTTCTTGTTCCCAGGTTAGACCATTAGACCATGCTGCCTCTTTCATGGTAACCTACATTTCTATAAAGGAAGCATCTGCTATTATGAAAGAACAGACAAAAATTTGAGTCAGAGCCAATCATCTAATTAGTGATCAACAGATTTTCCTTAACCTTTTCTTTTGTATGTCCATTCTACCATTTTCTAAACAATAATAGCCAGATTTGGTCCCCAAATCCTGAAACTTAGTGGAAGCACAATTAAATAAATTAACTTCTGTTTCTCTCCTGAGATTAATTCTTCTCTTTTCTCTTCTTTGAAAAAATACCAAAAAGATAAGTAGATATATGTTGGTAACAATTGCATAATTACTCTTGGGTCTTGCCCACATTGGGATCAGCACAGTCTATCCACAGCCATGCTTAAGCTAAGTTGTCCTAGCAAGGATCCAGCAGCTTTCTTAATTTTTGCAATTTGTCTTTTAAAATAGTTTACTGATATAAATAGAACAAGTATTTTAAAAATAATTGCTCAACTCCTTGTCAGGACAGTTTTGCCAATGGTTAGGAACTATGGACTTCTTTACACATGCTCAAGGGGGGTGCTTTAATTAGAGGGGCTCTCAGGAGGTGCTCTAAAGTGTCATGTATTCAGCATCCTGTGTTTCAAAACAGCAGCAGGACGCTTTAACTAAAGTTCATTAGATAAGCTTTAGACTCAATTAATCGAGTCTGCTCGTCTGGACGTGTTCCAATCAGCGGGTCCAGATGCTCTCCACCCCAGGGTTTTGAGGGAGCTAGCAGGGGTTATTGCAGGGCCCTTGGTATGGCTTTATGAGCACTCATGGTGCTCAGGCCAGATGCTGGATGATTGGAAGATAGCCAACGTGGTCCCCATCTTTTAAAAAAGGGAGGAGGGAGGACCCGGGCAACTATAGGCCCATCAGTCTTACCTCAATCCTAGGGAAACTCTTTGAGAAGATCCTCAAGGAGCACATCTGCAATGGGCCGGCCTCAGGGATGATGCTCAAGGACAACCAACACAGTTTCATTAGGGGCAGGTCATGTCAGACCAACCTGATTGCCTTTTATGATCAGGTCACAAAAGCATTGGATGCAGGTGTCACCGTGTACGTAGTCTTTCTGGACTTCAGCAAGGCCTTTGACACCGTCTCCCACCCCATCCTCATTAAAAAACTAGGCAATTGTGGCATTGATTCCTACACAGTCAGATGGATTGCAGATCAGCTCAAGGGTTGTACTCAGAGGGTGGTGATGGATGGGTCGTATTCGACCTGGGGGGAAGTGGGCAGCAGAGTCCCCAGGGCTCGATCCTTGGGGCCACGCTGTTCAATTTCTTTATCAGCGATTTGGACGACGGGGTGAAAAGCAACCTGTTTAAATTTACCGATGATACCAAAATTTGGGGTGGGGTGAGGTAAGCAGAGCACGCTAGTAGGGAGAGAAAGACTGCAGCAAGACCTGGATAGGTTACAGGGGTGGGCTAACAAAAACAGGATGCACTTCAATACTGACAAGTGCAGGGTGCTGCACTCGGGCAGTAGGAACCAGCAGCACACTTATAAGATGGGAAACTCCCTTCTTGAGAGCACGGAGGCAGAAAGGGATCTTGGAGTCATTATTGACTCCAAGATGAACATGGGCCGACAATGCGAGGTCACGGTTGGCAGCTAACCGGACCTTGCCGTGCATCCACAGGTGCATCTCAAGTAGGGCCAAGGAGGTGATCCTCCCCCTTCTATGCGACGCTGGTCAGGCCACAGCTGGAGTACTGTGTCCAGTTCTGTGTGCCCCACTTCAGGAAGGATGTGGACAACATTGAGAGGGGCCAGAGGAGGGCCACCCGCATGATCCGGGGACAACAGGGCAGACCCTACAATGAGAGACTGTGGGACCTGAACCTGTTCAGCCTTCACAAGAGATGGCTGAGGGGGGACCTGGTGACTGTCTATAAACTCACTAGGGAGGACCAGAAGGGTTTGGGGGAGACACTGTTTCCCCTAGCGCCCCCTGGCATAACAAGGACTAACGGCCACAAGTTCTTGGAGAGGAGGATTAGATTAGACATCTGTAAGAACTACTTTGCTTCCAGAGCAGCTAGGATCTGGAACCAACTTCCAAGGGAAGTGGTGCTGGCTCTAACCATGGGGGTCTTTAAGAAGAGGCTTGATGCCCACCTGGCTGGAGTCATTTGAGCCCAGTTTTTCTCCTGCCGAGGCGGGGGGTCGGACTCGAAGATCTACAAGGTCCCTTCCGACTCTACTTCTATGATTCTATGATTCTGTGCTCCAGTGCACTCATTACAGCACGTTGGAGCAGGTGTCCCACATGTCTATAGTCATCCTTTGTGTCATCATATTTGTAACTTCTAGCTATTCTTGCTTTGAACCAAGGTCAGGTTATGTCAGTCAATGGATTAAGATGGACACGCGGGGTTTGTCCCTGAGCACACTGCAGGAGAGCAGGGGTGTGGAGGAGGGGGCCTGATTCTGAGAGCTGGGGGGGTATATGATTCTTATCCAGTCCTTGGCTGCTGCTGCCACCACTGCTGCTACCACCACATGCTCTGCCTACCCTGGCTTTTGCTTTTAAAGCAGCAGCAGCATGGTGTTCATGCACCAACTGCTGCTGCAAAAGCAACACTGTGGGGCTGCTCTTGCTGCTGGGGTACAGATTTCAAGGGGATGGGAGACCATTTTGACACCCCTTCTAAGTCAGTGCCTGAGGCTGATGCCCCTCTTGCCCACCTCGTATTACACTTTGGATACAGTTTCACATACAAAGGTGTAGCACTGTCCAGAAGGAAATGGCAGGATTCACTGCAAATAAACTAATTTTAGAAGTGTTAAACAGATGGTTTTTCACAGGCTGGACTGTGGCAGCTGTGTTAATCCCTGGGGCTTCTAGAACCACTGGGTGCCTATAGACGTGCTTGTTCACGTTCTGATTGGAACACGTCAGAGCAGATTACCATATTTTCGCACATATAGCCAGCACCCATGTATAATCCACACAGGTGTATAACCTGCGGAAAATTGTGTTTTTGTAAAATACTCCATGTATTCCCTGCACCCCGAGACATGGCTGCAAGCATGGGCTCTGCTGGACTTGCGGGCTCTGCAGGGGAGGGGAGGGATGAGGAGTTGCAAGCTGCAAGCCCGCTGCTAGTCACACTCTGCTGGGCACGGCCGCCGGAGCCCACAGCTCACAGCTCCTCATCTCTCCCCTCCCCTCCCCTCCCCTGCAGAGCCCACAAGCCCATCCCATGCTGTGGGCTCCAGCTCCAGCTTTGGCTCTGGTGGCTGTGCCCAGCAGAGTGTGGCTGGCGGCGGCGGCAGGGAGTGGGACTTGCTGCTCCTCATCCCTTCCCGCCCCTCCTCTCCCCTTGCAGAGCCTTGCTCCCCGCCACCACTGCCAGCCACACTCTGCTGGGCACGGCAGCCAGAGCTGGAGCCAGAGCTGGAGCCCACAGCTGGGGATGGGCGGGGACGAGCTATGCTGTTCTAAAGACTCTGCATAGCCTGCACCCTTGTATAGCCCTCACCCACCTGTCACATTTGTACAAACGTGTATAGCCTGTGGGCTATATGCACGAAAATACGGTAATCAAGTCTGCTTCATGTTATAATTAGAACACTCCAGTGTCTCCTCACTGTCATGTGTATTAAGTCCCCATGCATTTTAAAATGAGCTTTAGATAAAGCATCCCATGGCCATTTTAAAATGCACGGGGGCTTAATACACATAACAATAAGCCATTTTAATTAGACCAGCTGTCTGGGCACCACTGTAATTAAAACAGTACTCCCCTTTCCCTCCCCCAAGCACATATATAGGCAACCACTGTTTCAGCATAGCTCCAGAACCCAGAGCATTAATGCTACTCATCACCCCTCCACCCCTTACTTGCTGCTGACATCTGGGGTTTTACTCACTCCTGGTGACTAAAACCAGGGACAGGGTAAAAGGGGGATGAGCAGCAGCAATTTCTTGGGTCTCAGAACCAAGCTGAAATGGTGGCTCCAGCAGCCACAGGGATTAACACAGCTGCTGCCTCTCACCATTGTCTGGTCCATCAGAAACCCTATAGTTTGGAGCTGGCCTGTGGCTCGTGTGGTCTAGAGCTGATTCACTGGAAGCCCAAGATCTGGATTTTGTCTGTGGGGCTGAGCAAATTTAATACCACTGCACTAATCCATTTACTACATTAACAATTGTTTCCTTTATCTGGTAAAAGTAAATGTACCTGAATTGCTTTAGAAGAGTCTATTACCAAGGTAAAATTTTACTATAGTTTTCTCTTCAATAGAAAGTACAGGGACAGGTCTCTACCTCTATTATATTATGTAATTTATTCTTTCTGAGGGCATAGTAATTGGAAAAAATAATGGTCTCTGCCTTTGAATATATTTTCTTTAAAGACTTTGTTTTGAACACATTAGAATGCGAGTGGGTAGAAGAGATTTTCCATTTTATTCACTGTTACTGGTAATCCTTATCCTTTTTTATTTTTTTAATTTTCTGCTTGTAGCAGTAGTTTAAAAGAAAATTTGAACTACTGTAGACATTATTATATTATGCTTTTTCATTAAGATAATTGATACATATTAAATGAGGCACTAGCAATACTGCAAACAGAAATAGCAATTCCAAAGTACATATTTTGCGTTTGGATCTATTGAATCCCATTTGGGGATTTTGTTGGGGTTTGGGGTTTGTTTCTTTTTTAATTAAAAAAAAATCCCACACCCTGGCCTTTAAATTCAAAATATAAACCGAACTGGATTCAGTCTATTTAACTCAGTAATCACTGGGCACATCTATGCATGCAATTAACGCACACAGTATAATTGTCGTTGTTGTTATCATTTACCTGTGACAAGTCAAAGGATGGTTTTGATGTTCCAAAGGATGGTTTTGATGTTGCCTGGTAGCTGTCTGCAAGGGTTGTTCTCAAACTTTTTAAGAATAGGTCAGACAAACAATCGTCTAGGACACTATCACTCAACATTTTGGCCCTATGGGCCAGATAAGGGGATGGGGCCAGTCTGTGGGCTGAATCAGGCCCTGGGGCCCTATGTTACCCCACCTGCCGGGATCCGGCCTCAGCTTTCCATTGTCCCCACCTAGGCTTATGTGCAGAAATTAGGCCCTGGGGGCTCCACACTGCCTCTGCCTAGACCTGTGTGCTGAGATTGGGCTTCAGGGGCCCTGGAATACCCCTGCACATTAGGACTGGGCCCTGTGCTGTGCTGCATGCCCAACCTAGCATACAGGGCCATGGCCTGTGAGGCTCCCCATGGACCAGGTGACATGGTGCCAGGGGCTGGATATGGCCCAGAGGTTGTGCTTGTCTAGGATGGTATAGACATAAACAATCCTGCCTTGAGCAAGGGGTTGGATTAGATACCATCCTGAGGTCCCTTCCAGCCCTACTGTCCTATGATTTTAAGCAAAATTTGTAATGCTGTAAAATATAGCACATTTTCTCACATATTACTCCCTCTCCTCCCCCCACACCTTTTCCCCTAAAATCAACTGTGGGGGAAAACCGGGGTACACATTGTATGCAAAAAAAGTGGGGGGCTCCTGCCAGTCTGAAATTTGGGAGGGGAGCAGAGTGGTGACAGAATTAATTGCTGAGACTCTGGGAGCTGCTACTGTTTATTCTCCTTCCCAGCCCCCCAATGATGCATAGGGTTGGCCATGGTCGGAGTGGTGGCTTCAGCCGAGCACGTGGCCCTGGAGCTAGCATGTGGCTCCAGAGCTAGTGCACAGGGTCAGAGACCCAGCACACAGCTGCAGCCAGCATGCTGCATCAGGCCTCACCAGGCTGTGAGGTCCCCAGCTCCAGTGTCAGCCCCCAGTGCTTGCTCAGTCTCTGCTGAGCTATGTGGCTCCCAGCCCCAACCTGCGGCCTCCAGCCTCAGTGTGCAACCCCCAGCCCTGGAGACCCATACCTCTGCTACTTATCCACAGTCCATTAGAATTTTTTCTTCTTCTAGGGGCCTTGCACACATAGCATGTGTGTTATATTTCGGGGCATGGTACATGTGCAAAATTCAGTATATAGACTGTAAACAAAGTTAACTTGAACTTCATTGTTTAAAATGAAATCTTATGTCAAGTCAAATTTCAAATCTGCCACTCGCATATTCTCCTACAGCAGTGATTCTCAACCAGGGTGGTGCCACACAATATTAGAGCTGTTAGCTGTACAACCACCTACATATGTATAACCCTTCTGCTGAGCACCTATGAACAGCAACAAGAACCAGGTTCACATTTGAGGTACTAAATATATTTTACTTTGGCTTGAGTCCGTACCTAGTCTACCTGGGAAACACTAGATAAATCACTAGGGTGTCCAATAAAACCAACCACCCTTTCCTCGCAAGCAATATGAATACAAAACCCTGATTTATTACAAATACAAACACCCGCACGCAATATACGGTCAAGCAGAACAAAAAAAGAAAACAGTCTCGGTTCAAAGTATACCTTATATCACCCATATCCCTTCTGGGGGGCCTTCAACCCCAGGCTTGGCAGTCAGATTGGGGGAGTCTCAACCCAAAAGAGGTTAGTCCCTGGGGATTTGGGTGTGTCACTGTCTGCTGGGGGTGCTGGTTCCCTCTGCGCTGCAAAGGGCCGTTCGCTGAGTTGATGTAACTCCACCAAGCTGCTGGGGAGTGTCAGTCTCTGCTCCCACCATGAATTCCTGCTGATGTGACTCCACCAAGCTGCTGCAAAGTGCCGATCTAAGCTCCTGCCTGAGTGGCTGTGGGGGTGAGCTACCAGCTCCTGCCCTGGACTCCCAGCCCACACCCCACGGGGCTACTGGACTTGAAAAACCCTGGCACTCTGTATCATCTGGCCTCAGGCTCCAGGCAGGATTCCAGCATTCCCCCTCCCCTCTCCAGGGGATGCAGGGAAAAAACAAAGAAAGAGCGCCCTCAACCTTAAATAACTTTTCTGACTTATCTATGGTCCCAGCCAAAAAGCCTCATTGGAACACTGTTATTGCAAACCGATGAATTCATTCCAGGATCGGGCCAGTCGCTCAACTCGCTCTCCAGGTCCTGTTGAAGAATCTTAAGGTAATGGTCTGGGGGGGGGATGGGAGGTGGTCCTCTCCACTCCTAGAAGAGGAACAATATACAGCAATCACACAGAAAACATGATCATACTTTACAGCCAAGCAGGATACGCAGTGACATGAAAAATACTGTATAGCACAAAATGACTTGTACATTTTGGGTGTGCTACACATGATTCACAAGATAAGGCCAGAGATTTCAAATAGGAATCCCTATTGTCAAAACATTCTGACGTGGTCTTTCTGAGTGTTTTGCAACAGAAAAATTGCTTTATTATTTTTCCATAGGCAAAAAATGAGTGAAAAACTAAGAACTGGCATTTTCTGAGCAGTGCCTTGTGTGTTGTGAGGTGTCCCTTGAATCCTAAAAAGTTGAGAACCACTGTCCTAGAGTTGTATCAGTCCTGAATAAGAGGCTTGTCTGTGCAGGAAAGATGACTTTAGAATCTTTCATATTAATATATTACAAACCCCATATGTATTTGTTTCTTTTTTCCCCCAGAGGTAAGCAGGCTTTCTGCAGCTTTTATCTCCAAAACACTGTTAATGTATCCGTGTCTTAGTACACTTTGCAGCTTCATTTACCATATTATTCAGACCATCTTTGCTATTGCAAGCCTATTTAGCAATGTACATTTCTACTGCTTTGCCCAGTCTCATTTTAAACATCCTCATACATCCCCCCTTATCAGGAAATGTTTTCCAATATATGGCCTAATATTCTCTTCTTATTATCCTCCTCTATCTAGTTATTACTCCTATTACTCTTTATCCTCATCTATTTAGTTATTACTCCCATTACTCTCCTTTTCTCTTTGATCTTTAATCTTTTCAGACATTTTAAAACTATTGTAGCATGTTTGCCCTTGTTTAGCTCAGTTTAAATATATTTAGGTTCTTAAATCTTTTTTATTATTTTTTTCCAACATACTTTTAATTTATGAATGTTTCTTTTCTTGTAATGTGATGCTCAAAGCTAAATGCAAAACTAGGTGTTTTATGACAAGATGTCTTTCCACAGTTTGCAGATGCAACCCAAATCGCACTGAATTGCTTTTGAAAACCTTTTGGCATTGCAAATCCACGTTCACTCTTACCCATTGGGTCTCTGGTGATGTTAATCCTTTCTATTTTGTCCTTTGCTTCCTGACCAAAGATGTATTTTTGATCATTTAATATTTCATGGGCTTTGAGAGTTCTGAATGTCAGAAGAATGTGTTCTTTACTTAGCCAACAAGTGTATACAAACCAGATCAATGTATTCATGCTTGAGGTCATTTACAACTTCAGATGATTCAGTTTTTGCTTAAATGTTGTTGACAGCTTTACTGCTGTAGTCATGACCTCATCAAATTTCAATTTATTTGCTCACCAGGTCTGCTGATGGATGAGTCACTGATAAAAAAAAATTGCACATCTGGGACCCATAATTTTTTACAAGAGTACAGTATCCAATATTTTTCTCCATCAATGAACTGGCTCATCAGTTGTAACAGGAAAATTTCTAGCAAGAAATCTCATTTAATGATGAAAATGACTTAACACAATCAAAAATATTTTGGCTTTCAGTTGTGTTATTCAAAGTTAGCAAGTGTTTCTTTACAACTAAATTAGTTGCTGCAGTCATAATTGTTGCTGGTTGTTCGATGTTACTACATTTTGATCTGTCTGTTGGCAGTGAGTAGCACTGGCAAGTTGTGATAACAGCATGATGTTGTGTAGACAGATCCAGATACTCATCTGTTCCAGAGTTCAATCTGCTGTGCAAAATGTTTTCATGTAAAGCTGTAGGAGCCTGACTTCACATTAAACCTTGAGTGTCATATAGAGTACATCAAGATGTTCAGGGAGGTAAGGGGGAGGTTTGATCATGTTAAAAATGGCCACCTAATCTTTCTTAGTTTGTCCAGGTGTAGAACCTACACCGGGGCGGGCAATTATTTTCAGCGGAGGCCGCTTACCCAGTTTTGGCAGGCTGGGAAGGGCTGCATGGGTAGTCCCACACCTTGACAAGTGCCCCGCCCCCTGGTCACCATCTTGAGAACAATGTTTCAATGTCTTGGGACCCATGTCCCAGGGCCAGCACAAGTGGGGCCCAGAGCAGGGCGCAGGCCGGCAGGGGTCTGTGGAGCTGGGCTGGGCTGCACCAGCAGGGAGAGGGGGGAGTTGTCCCAGCTGCATAAAGCCCTTGCCAGCTGGGACCCCACGCTCCTGCCCCCCTGCTCTTGGCCCCGCTGGCACTGGCCCCTAGACCCCCTGACTGGCCCTGTGCTCCCACTGGCTCCCTGCCTGCTTACACCCAGTGCACTCCAGCCCCACAGTACAGGCAGGGGGCAGTGCACAGCCCCGACCCCCTGCTTGCCATGCAGGGAAGGAGCCCAGGGAAAAGGTGAGCATGGAGGGGAAGCAGCCCCTCCCCCACCCCACAGCTGGTGCCCCACGCTGCAGGCACTTGCAGCCTGCATGGGGCTGTCCAGAGCAGGCAGAGGCAGCCCCACGTGGGCTGTGAGCAGCTTCAGGGCAGGGCACTGGGCATGGGGCAGGGAGGGGCCACTTCCCCCCCTGCACGCCTTCCCTGCCCAGGGTCCCCCCCACACTTACCTGAGCTTCCCGCACCAGGGCAGCCACGTGCTTCTGGCTGGGGGGGTGGGGCTGGGTGGGCCTGCTGTTGTGGGAGCCCACCGGGCTTCCCCTGAGTCCTACTGTCCTTGGCTCCTGTCACTTCTGACAGGAGGAACCAAGGACAGATAAATATTAATTTTCTACATTTTTTGTAGGGGCCCTGCAGGCCAGATAGAATGGCTTCATAGGCCAGATTTGGCCCGTGGGCCATATTTTGTCCACCCCTGCCCTACACTTAGATCCCTAGTCAGGTTGATCTAGTGTGAACTGTTTAGGAAGGTTAAGATGGTCTAACAGTTCCCAACACAACCTCTGGGAAAGCCCAACCGCTGGCCATAGCCCTGGATCTGTGCCCCTCCCCCCTTGCACCAGACTATTTTTAGCTCCCTGGCCCTAACTTCCTTGAATGCCTGTGTCTGTCCTTAAGGGTTTCTCTTCTAGGACTGTGAAATATTAAATAGAGCATATATAAATTGTTTCGTTGTCTTCCTAGATTCCTTGTTCCAGTTAGCCCTACTTTCAAGGTCTTCAGCCAGTTTATTCCAGTGATTCCCAAACTAGGCATTATGATTTGCAAATGGGGTGATGGCAGTGAGCAGTATTCTGACCCACACAGAAAGTCAATAATACTGGTTGGACTCAGCTCAAAAATGGGGTGGTGAAGTTGGGCTGAGGCCATAGCGGAACAAGTTGGAAACCACTACTTAATGCCCACAATTAATTTTTAGACTAATACATTTTCATCTCCTTCCTCTGATCTCATTGGATTCTGCTGAAGGATTAGTACTTTTTGAATGCCAGGCTTATTGGATGCCTCAGTGAGACTTTGGAACCTAACTTTAAGTATTTCTTTTTAAAGAAACATTGGGCTTATGATTTAGAAGTATAAAATTGTATACATTTTAATATAAAGAAATGGAGTCCTGTAAATGTGTTTATAGTTTACAAATAGGTAATTAGTTAGTAGTTGGGAAGGAGTGGTCTGAAGAAAGGACAAGAGAAGCTACCACCCATTATACAGAAGGGTTATTTTTTAGTAGGCCTTATGAGTGCAATTTCCTGCTCCCTGCTGAGATTCTCAAAGTTCAGAGACCAGCTTTAGGAGCAGATACATGCTTAAAGCTTAGTTAGTGAAGTACTAAACTGTAGAGGTGCACTGATACATTGGTCTGATATCAGATCGGCACTGATATAAAAGAAAATTGACTCTATCAGAAATCGGCTTTTTTTGCGTGATGTGGCCAATAAAGGCCTTATGCATGCATGCAGTACATAAGCAGTGAGAAGCACAGGCTGGCAGCATGGAGAGCAGCATCCAGCTGGTAAGTCTGTTGTGGAGGAAGGGAAGGAGCATGGGGGTGCAGGTCAAGGCTTCCACAGTGAGGGAGGGAACGGGGCTGGGATGGAGCCACAGTTCATCAGGGGGTGGCTACCACCACTATATACACCCCTGGAGGGCATGGGGGGAGCGTGCCCCCCAGATCTGCATGAGGCGGGCTGCCACTAAAGGCTGGAGCCGGGGGCTGTGCTGGGTTCTTCCTGGCAAGGGCTGGGCTGTGCTTGAGACAGGCACAGTGGCACTGGGAGGGCGGTTTGGGGGGGCCTGCAGTGTATTTTAGGGTGGCTGCAGCCTGCTCCCATAGGACTACCACTGCCTGCCCCAAGCATATCGCAGCCCAGCCCCTGCTGGGAAGAGCCAGACACAGCTCCGGCTGCAGCCTGCAGCAGTAGCCTGCCCCTACCTGTGCAGATCTGGGGGGCACATGCACCCCAGGCCCTCCTGGGGTGTGTGCAGCGGGGGAAGATGCCCCCCCCCCGTACCTCCTGGACAAACTGTGATTGTGAATCCTGCACCTGGCCCTTGCGTGCCTACCCCAACCCTACTCCTTCCCTCACCATGGGGACTTTGATCTGCCCCACCCCCATGCTTCTTTCCCCCTCCCTCCCCTTCCACCACAACTGACTTACCAGCCAGACATTGCTCTTCAGGCTGCCAGGCTGTGTATTGGAAATCAGATCAGTATTGGCCAACATGCCTCCTTAAAAATTGGCTATCGGTATCAGCCCCAAAAAATCTCTATCAATGCACCCCTACTAAACTGTGTAACTGGCTGAAATGTAAGGCAAGCTTTTTTATGACTGCTTTCTCAATCAGCTTTGCATAGATGACTTACCTTGCAAAATATGTTGTGCATTGCACCTTGAAAGTAAATGAAGCAAAATTAGTTGTACACATTTTGTACTATATGTTTTATAACATACTAATTTGATGTAAAACTCTATAATATACAACATAATAGAAAATTATTATTTTGAACAAATCTAACAAAAAATATATTCATATCAGAAGTCACATATACATTTCTAGACTGCAGTAAAAGCTATGTTATAAGTGTTGGAAACTGAAAATCAGCAATTTTTTCACAGGGAGATGAAAAATATTAATGCCAAACCCAAAGAAATCCAAAAGGGCCTGTTTAAAATGCTTATAACTGCTAAACCAGTTGGGTTGGTTTAAGGCTCAGAGTGGATACCCAAGAGGTTCAATCCCTGTTTAAAGGCAAATGTCAATGAAGATATGCCTTTCACGTCCTGTTTTCTACATATGTTTTCTACATTTGATCGGTTTTTTTACTTCAGTTGGTACTTGATTGCTTCCAGTACCTGGCATAATCAAGCCCTTTTCCTAGATCCCATCTGTTAGTATGTGTTTGAATTGTTTGAAATAGTATAACAAATTAAAATATAGAATTACAGTCTAAATCTTGATACATCCAGAAGTTGGGACACTACTTGGCTATGGATTGCCCTTAAGTATTGAGGAACTGCTAGTAAATAATTGTATTTAAAAATAACAGGAAAAAAACCTCGGAACTACTTCATTTTTGCTGATGTTTATTTTTTTTAGGTAAACACAGCCAACACTTGTCAAACACTAGATTCCTTAAAACACCTTAAAATGCTGTATTGTTGCATTATACTATCTCATAAGGACATTTCTGCGCTATTTGGTTAACAGGCAGGGAAACAAACATTACTGGTACTGCAGTACCAGTCACTCTGTAACCTCTCTCTGCAAGTATTTGCCAATGTTAAATACCATTCAAAGTTGCCCCTCAGAGCCATTTGACATTTTGCTTTCCCACATGTGGAGATTTTCATATTATTATGATCAGGAGGGAGGTATACAGGTAAGGGGAGCAGATGTACCATGGAGTTCCAACAGAGAAATCTTGCCCTGAGTGTATACGAACTAGAGTAGCCTTCATCACTGGAGTAGTTTTAAACTTGGAAAGAAAATAATAAAGTAAGGATGATTTCCACGCCCCACCCCCTGCCCCACAAGATGAATGCACAGAATGTTTTCACAGATGTGTAGCTCAACACCAAGCAGGGGCATCAGTATTTTGCTGAACACAACCAGAAAAAGATGAGCTTTGAGTCAACTCAAGAGCATGTGAGATAAGGATGTTGTATTATCTCCATCATTTATAGGACGAAAAATATGAAATATTTAAAATAATTTGTCAGAATTGTTGTGTCTCTAAGAGGAATTTAAACTGGATTTTGTTAAGCCATCTTTCTTTGGGTAAATCAACAATACTACAATCAGGCATACCCAAGCTGTATCTTAGGTATCAACACCCACTTAGAAATAACCTTCTGACATACTGTTTTCTTTTTCAAATATATTCTTTGAACTCCTCTTTAAAATATGCTGAAGTAATTTATGTTATGAACTTAATGTGTGTGATTCTTTGCAGAGTTGTTTGAAGGAATATTTTGTTAAGTTGCATGCAACATGTTTTGAATGACTAAAAGTTTTTAAAAGATAAATGTTTGGAATGTAAATAGTAGACCATTAATGTTACTCTAGTAGGGTAAAAAAGAAGGGTAAAGGTGTCACCCCATCAGCAACTCATTGCCACAAGTGTTCACAGTGTGTTTCAGGTTGAGCTGGTCTACCCATGTCAGAAAAGTCATGTTGGCAATCCAAAGTAGTATATGTAGCTGTCATATTGGAATCCAGGATGGCTGCCATGTATTCGCATTTTAGTCAATATTTCAATATTTCTGACCCCAATAGGGTTAGAAAATTAAATCCAATGACAAAACCAACATTTTATGAATCAAGGAGATCAATCATAACATTTCCATTGTGGTAGCCATATTGGAGTCCAAGATAGTTGCCGCAAAGTTACAGTTTTGTTCACTATTAGATACCTGAAGAGACTTGCCCTTTGCCCTTAAGCAAACGTTACAATGGAGCCGATGGCATCACTGAATCCAGTGAAGTACAGGAGATATGACTTGAAACCTACAAGATGCATTATATGTCTGGAAGTAGGTTCACAGTAAACGGTTAGCCAAAGTACACCTGCTGGAATTGCATGAATAAATGAGACACTCATTCAATGTAGGACACTTGCTGAATTGACGCTTGTTATGGCAGTATTCTTGACAGACTATCACATTGTGTTGATCCTGTACTGCACCATTCCAAAAGCCTCAGTTGGCACCATTCTTGCTATAGTTCTTTTACACACAAAGGACATATTGAGAGACTGTTAAGAAAGTCATGCAAGGCAGAAGATGAAGGGGAAACCCCACCAACAACATCAAGTGAAGAATGTGCTAGGACATCAAGCAGATTGTCTACTGCAGCAGTTCACCAGAGGATGTGCATATTCTGCCAGCAATGTTCTAATAAGAAGAGACTGAGTCAGGTGTTGTCATGTGAATCAGCCAATGCAATACACATGCCAGCAGAGAAGAATGAAGTGTTGTGTTGCTGCATTGGTTTGAAGATCTAAGGGCTGCTGAAGCACATTGACATCCTGAGTGCAGGTGGGAGGAACAACAGAAGCAACAAGTCTCTCATTCCCATTCACATGTGGAGATAGCACAAGAAGATATCCTTCTTTCTCCTGAAGTGACAGTTTGGCATCAGATGATTGATTAACTAGATGCCAGTTGTGTGGAAAAAAAAAAAATCGGTACAGACTGAAAGATATACTTGAAAAATATTGTGATTTAGCAGAAGTGGAAGATGGTGAACATCCTGTGACCACAGGGAAGCAAATGCAGCAAGAACTTCAGACTCACTGTAAGACAGACATTCAGTTTCAGCACCAAAGAAATGCAAATCTTCCACTCCTTGTCTTCTAAACTGGACAGCTGGCAAAGCCATATAAGCAATTGTAACATTGCATATAAATGATGAGGAAACTATTGGCTTGCAGTTCAGAAAGGGGTTTTCAGATGCATGAAACTTGTACTATGCTGCTCTTAAGTTCAAGGCAGATTTGAAAGTTGTAGCTAGCATGAAGTGATATAGCAACTTGAATGAAGAGCAAGCCCAAAAATATGTTCTTGATAGCCTTTACATGTTGATCTGTTTGATTTTGGAAGATCACAGTGATGACTTAGATATTGAAAGTTATGTGCAAGATAAATATCTATACTGTATATACATATACTGTACTGAATCTATATTAGGATTTGGTTTACCTGAAATGAGGGGGGAAAAAGGTAATGCCAAAACATGTTGGATTATGTTAGCTGATACATCACATAATTGGATCTAAGAAGCTGGTTCAAAGTCTCCACGCTGCTTGAGGCAGCATACAGTATGACAGTTCTTTGCATTGAAACCACTATTGCTGAGAAAAACAAAGTAATTTCTGGGAAAATTGAGTTGTTATCCAAAGGATTCCAATTCCTGGTCATTTTGTTCAGTTTTCATTGGATAATGTTGATGTCTTGGAGGACACGCTGGATGGTAAACAAACATTTTATGTAACACAAATTGTAGCATTTCGAAGAGAACCATTGAAACCAGTTGAGACTGAAGAAAGCACTGACTTAATAGGAAGGAAAAGAACCTTGAAAGATGTACCACTTGAATTTAACAAAGTCATTGCAGCAATGATGACCTGTAACAAGTCATTGAAACCACCTATCCATAGTACTGGTAGTAACACAAATGAAAAGCTCGACAGCACAGCTGTTCAACAGATGTCAGCAGAGTTACCCTGGACACTGGGTAGAATATTAGCTGACAACCAGAACATTGCCATACCAGGGTGGACAGCATTTAACCACTTTCTTATTGATGATAGATACTTCACCACCATTGATTGTTGGATTTAGTCTCATGCTGCATGCACCAGCATCGATGAGTATGACGCTATTTGGAGTGTCATGCAGAGTAAAACAATTGTAGGCCTGGGATAACAGCAGACAGTCAAAACATTTAATCACCCATTGTATTGCAAAGCAAATGAATTTGTATGGGCTCAACCAGAAGAGACTAAAGGAGTAAACATTTGATTGAGGGGCTTCCATTCATAATGATTTACCTATATGCAATTGGTCAGCATTTCGCTTCTTCAGGATTTGAAGACTGTTGAACAGAAAGTGGATTATTTTTGGAAACACGAACATGATCAAAAGAAAATTGTACAACCATGCTATCAGAGCACACAAGATAACGTTTGAAGCAATATGGAATATTTTGATAAATTAATTGTGTCGTTGTCCAGCTCAAGTGAAAAAATAGATTAGGATTTTGTTGACTGACTTTCTGGTAGCATAACTGTTGCATTCAGAAATGATGATTGAAACAGGAAGGAACACAGTGAAAGGACTATTAGAACATCTTCCAGTGATTGTCACTCTACATTAAGAATTTGTGGAAAATACTCCCATCAAGGTATGTTCATGTACCAGGTGAACTATTTTGAAGTAGTCAATATACTCTTGTGCTTCATCAGGGGTGAACGTGAAGGAAACTGGCATAAGCATTTACGTGCCTTTGAAGAAATGCTTCCACTGATATCTGTGCATGATCATAACAATTATATGAGCTGGAATCCAGTATACCTTCAGTGTATGAAGGATTTAGTTAATTTTGCTCCTATGGTGTATTCTGAGTTTGTAGAAGTATTTCAGGTCAAGACAACTAATCTCTCATTTGTAAACATTTCAACTGACTAGGCAATAGAGGTATTAATAAGGTTTGCAAAATTGTCGGTGGCATAGTAAACATAACATGCAATGAATCAGCTAGACCAGTGGTTCCCAAACTCTTACAGATTGTGTGCCACCAACTTAACATGATACAACCTGAAGAACCACCAGCAATTTTTTTCATATAAAGTCATTATAATAAATCTGTTTACACTTACCACTGACAGGTTGTCTGTATACCACTGGTGGTACCTGTATCACAGATTGGGAACCACTGAACTAGACAGCCATTGGAGCTGATCTACTATGAAAGAGGTCACCTAAACAAGATGGTAAATCAAATGTTTGGGATTAATACAACAACATCCTTTTATTTAAGCTTTCCAATCATGAGCTGTTATGTTTTTTTACTGGAGATGTTGCACCGGAAGATTCATAGATTCATAGAATCAGAAGGGGCCTCAGTGGGCCATCTAATCTGACCCCCTGCCCCTGGTGGGCAAGAAATTCACCAACCCCGGGGTCATGTGATCCCAGCCAAGTGTCTGTCCAGTCTCCTCTTGAAGACTCCCAAGGATGGGGTGAGCACCACCTCCCTTGGGAGCCCATTCCAGATTCTGGCAACCCTGACCGTGAAGAACTTTTTTCCTAATGTCCAGCCTGAACCTTCTCTCTAGTAGCTTATGGCCATTGTTCCTTGTTGTTCCAGGGGGTGCCCTGGTGAACAGATTGTTGCCTACTTCATGTTGCTGTCCCCTTTATGAATTTGTACGCCACCACAAGGTCTCCTCTCAGCCTTTTCTTGGAGAGGCTGAAGAGGTTAAGGTCCCTTAGCCTTTCCTCATTGGGCCTTCCCTGCAGGCCTCTAAATCAGGTGAGTGGCTCTTCTTTGCACCCTCTACAGGTTGTCCACATCCCTCTTGAAGTGCGGCACCCAGAACTGGATACAGTACTCCAGCTGCGGTCCGACCAGTGCTGCATAGAGGGGGAGAATCACTTTCCTGGACCTGTTTGCAAAGCACCTACAAATGCACGACAACATGCAATTGGCTCTGCCAACTGCTTCATCAGTTGGAGACTCATGTTCATCCTGGAGTCAACAGTGACTCCAAGATCTTTTTCTGCCTCAGTGGAGCTGAGAAGGTCGCCCCCCCCCCGCCTGTAGGTATGATGGTGGTTCTTTCTCCCTAGATGCAGCACCTTGCACTTGTACTTATTGAATTGCATCCTGTTGCTGTCTGCCCACTTCTCCAGCCTGTCTAGGTCGGCTTGGATCTGGTCCCTCCTCTCCAGGGTGTTAGCTGCACCCCATAATTTTGTGTCATCCATGAATTTGGACAGGGTGCTTCCCACCCACTCATCCAGATCACTGATGAAGATGTTGAACAGCACTGGCCCCAGAACTGAGCCCTGAGGGACTCCACTGCCCATATTTTTCCAGGTTGACACTGACCATCCTCTGAGTGCAACCCTTGATCCAATTTGCTACCCAGTCTACTGTGTCATCCAAGGCAAATCCCCTCAGTTTATTTATAAGGATGGTATGGGATACCTTGTCAAAGGCCTTCTTGAAGTCCAGATAGATAACATCCACCTCAACTCTTGCATCTAAACAATTGGTGGCCTTGTCGTAAAAGGAAACTAGGTTAGTCAGGCAGGACCTGCCTGCTAAAAACTCATGTTGGTTACCCCTCCGCAAGATATTCCATTAGACATTTTGAATGCCCTTGACAAAGAGAAATTATGAAACCATTATCCAGAAATGTCTTACTGCAGATGTTACAAAGAGCTTCTATGCAAACATACACAAATCAAAATTGAAAACCTTCAAGGGTGTAAATCAACTATAGGACAGTGCAGCAAAATGAAACATATGGAGAACGCAAAGGAGATCCAGCAAAGGCTACTTGTAGTGGCTGCAGCAAGTAGAAGGTTTGATGTGCACTCTCTCCTACAGCATAAACTGTCTGGATACCCTCCATCACTTTTTAAGCCCGACAAATTACTCAACATGGCTGGCAAGGCAGCCCTGTCATGGATCTTGATTGAAGATAAAGTAGTAACTATTCTGCTGGATGTTACTTCTGAGAGAGCAGCTGTTATTATTGACAGCGTGACTCTTGTACAGAGAATAGGAAAGCCAAAAACTGCACAAACATTTGGAGATTTGACTGGTTCCTTTGTGCAACAAGTGTTTGCCAACTATTCCAACATGGGCGATCGAGTCAACATTGTCTTTGATCAATAAATATCACCATCGGTAAAGGTAGGCACAAAAATATTAAGGACTCTAACTACTGGGCTGCTCTACAATCATTATCAGCAGATCTCATCCCTTACCAGCATCATGGAGTAGTTTCATATCCTTACCAGCAAACAAAGAAAACCTAGTTAATTTTCTAAGTGAGGAGCTTCTTAAGGAATCACACAGATGTTTCCAGAGTGAACGAGTGCTTCTATTGGTAGTTCACTGCTGGAACAGCAAAGCACTTTGGCTCCTGTGCCATTTCATGACTGCATTCGCCGCAAGAAGAGGCAGACACAATAATGCTCTCACATAGCAAACATGCAGTTGGTCAGGGATAGTCCTCTCTAGATTTTCTTGTGACAGCACAGACATACTTGTCCTTCTCTGTGGTATAATCTTGTGCCTAAAGTTTGGATGAAGAGAAGCAACCCAGTAAGATTAATTCTGGTTCATGGTATTGTGTCAGAATTGCTTGAGTCAGTCTGTACATCTATGCTTGGATTCCACAGCGTCATTGGTTGTGACACCACCAGGCAGTTCAGTGGCCATGCTAAGAAAACTGTTTATTTAACATCCACATCTATTGGCAGGTCTAGGAAGCAGGCCAGATATTAATAAAGATTTTTATACTTGTATAGAAAAGTTTGTTGTGTTGCTGTATCATCCTTATAACATCTTTGACGACCCTTCTGGATGCTAAGGTGTAATTATTCCATCAAGGAAAAACATTGGATAAACTTCTATCTACGTACACCTCCTGTGTGCGCCATGTACGTAGAGCCAATTATCGGTCTCATTTGGCAAAATGCGCTTTAACCTAATCCACCATTGCCATCACCTGCATAAACCCGCTTGACCCATTACTGGCAGCGTACCTTTGGATAACGTGCTGCAAGTGCAGGATGGAATGCTGGGGACCAGCATGCTCATGCAAGCAGGTTAATGTGCCATGCACTCCTGGTTGCGAGTGCTATGAGAGACCATGCTGCAATCTATATATAACTACAGGGATTCAGAAACAGATTCAGAAATGAATTCAAGTGATGAAGAGATCTGAACAACTGCAATTACTGATTGTATTAATGCTATATATACCATTGTATTACCGTTATATTACCATTGGATTAGACTATTACATTTTACTATTGCCTCGAGCCAAACATATGCCTGTGTGTTTCATTGCCATTGAGTTATATATTATTATCTGACTTATCCACATTCTGAAATAATAAAAAAATTGTATTGTCATATTCAATATAACTTGAACAAGTAGACTAGCTGGAGTTACAATGTTTTCAATACTGTAGGCCCACTATGAAATTTGTAGTGATAGAATTTGTAAAGTTTTAGTATTAAAGTATTGTTTACTGGGTTTCTTAATTACACTGAGTCAATACGTGCATGCTAATGTGTCAGCTATCTTGGAATCAAATATGACTACCATGACAGAAATTTTACCATTGATCTCCTTGATTTATACACTATTGTCTAGTCTGTCAGGGGGAAGGGGTGAGAGGAGAGGGAAGGGGAGGGGGGCAGATTGAGGCCCCCAGAGTGAGGGACGGATGGAGTAGGGCAGGGGGTGGGGTGCAGCCATGGGCAGCTTGTCCAGGGGTGTGGAGGGGTGGATGGGGGGAAAAAGTGCAGCTCCCTGTTGCTGAGTGCACCCCTGGGGGAGGTATGGAGGGGCTGTGCTCCCCAGATTTGTGCAGGGCCAGAGGTTTACTCCTTGCTGCAGGCTGGGGCTCTGCGCCATGCTGCCTTTGCCCTGGGAGCTGTGCAATGCCATGTTGTGCCTCCTGCCACTGAGCAGGCAGGAGACGCATGGCCAGCATGCAGCTCCCAGGGCAAAGGTAGCAGGGTGCAGAGCACCGGGCTGCAGTGGGCAGCCCACCTCTGCTCTGTGCACAAATCCAGGGGACACATGTCCCCTGTGCCTCCTTTTGGGGTACACACAGTGGCAGGGAGTTGTGCCCCTGGACAAGTTGCCCACAGCTCTGTCCCATCACCCACCCCTGCCCCAGTCTCTCCCTCACCATGGGGGCCTCGATCTGCCACCACTACCCCTTACCCTCCACAGACTTATCTGCTGGGGATCACTCTACAGACTGCTGAGCTGCATTGTTGTAGGGTTACCACATTCAGTTTCATAAAAGGGGACACCCCAATGCTGCTGCTGCCCTTACTCCTGACTCACTGTACCCCGCATCCTGCCAGGGCATGCAGGGACCCCCCGATTCTAGGGCTCCAACCCCCCCCCACCCACAGCCCCTCGCACCTTCACAAATTCCCCCCACATGCACACACCCTATACCTGCCCCCCAACCATACAAAGTACCTGCATAATTTTGAGTTTTTAGCTGTGTGATTATAATCACGATTAATTGTGACTATTTTTTTAATTGTGCAACTAATCATGATCAAATTTTTTAATCATTTGAGAGTCCTACTAAAAACGTTAAACATAACACTGTGCAGTCATTTTTTTTTCTTTTCAATTCTGGTAAATGAGTAAATGAATCAAAAGTTTCAATTTGGGCATTCATTCTTACTGTACATACTAGCCAATAACATTGTTGAAGAATATGACATACCCTTCCTCTGTTACTCACTAGAACTCCCTAGAATGTTACAATAGAAGTTGAATTATTCATATGGGCTAAAGGAAGAAAGAAACAGAATCTGTGTCTAGTTGGGCACCCAGATTCTCTCCTCCTTCTCATATTAGAGTACTTTATATGATAGACTAAAAATGAGTCATAGTTAGGTCTTAGAAGAATGAAAAAACAAAAAAACAAACCAAAAGAAAACTATAGATGCACTGTCTGAGAGACTTAACTGTTCTATAAAATGACTTGATGTGGTAATTGGAAAATGGACAACAAAAATAATAACACTTGGTCATGTCACTGCTATGGGAATTCACAAGTAACCAAGTGAGTTCAAATAAATCAATGTATATAATACAGAAGAATGCTTTTACTTAAAATTCTAAGTGTAAACGTTAATGACAACAAGTCAGATCAAGGGATGTATAAATAGTGCTGAATCATTTGGAACAGTGAATTTCATTTGATTTCCATCAATTCTGAGGTTCTATTTCTACAATAAATCTCTGGTCTCTTTATGTGTGGTAAATTTTGCAGTGTTAAACTGCCACTGCTTTACCCAGGGTCAGGAACATAACTAGAGGTGGATGTGCCATAATAGGAGGGGCACCAAAATCACCCCAACCCCCAGTGGAGTCTACACCCCACCATCATGTCTATGCTGAAAACTCAAACATAATGCCCAGCTGCTGCCACTTTAAAAACAACAGCCATGGTGGGCAAAGCATGTGTGCTGGCACTGTGTAGTTCCCAGCTTGGGTAAGACTGCTGCCCACACCTTCAGGTCCCATGCTCCCTGGGCCAGCTTTTGAATCCTGTCCTTCCTCCTCCTTGGAACCTGTGCCCCCCACAAGCCATGTTTCCACCTCCCCCCAACTGGTAACTGTGTGCCCTCCTCACTGCCCCCAACTCCCTACCCCCCCGCTCTCCTACAGGATTTGTCCCAGTGACAGCTCTGTTTGTTCTGCCGCTGCCCAGGGGTCACTAATAACAGTCTGAAAGTTACAGTTGTTATACTAAGAGGCACTTGTGCTATTGCTTCATGCTGTCTCTGAACCGGAGATATATGCAAAATGCTTGTTTACTTTTTTCAACAGTTCACATTATGTTGCTATGAAAGTAGATTTTCTGATTATCACTTTAGCCTTCTAAATGTTGACTTCTTTCATCATTTTGGTTTGGTGTGCAATATAGTCATGACACCAATGGAAGAATAAAATGCTCAAGAAACAGATGCAACATCCACAATACATAAATAGACATGCATTGGCAGACTTCTTCTAGAAATAGAACTGGGAACGTCTTTGATTCAACCTTATTTATAACACCCTTCAAAAAAGCACTAATCTCTAGAATGGCTGGTGTGAGGAAGCAAGATATTTGTCCAGGTTGAGTTATTTCATATTGGATTCAGGTAAGGGTTGCCTTTTAACATGCATTTCTAAATAAAATAAATCAAGGAACAGATGGAAACAAAGATGGACAATGAAGTTTCCAATTTAGCTCTTGTAACCACTCATTAAAACCATTATACTTCTCATCAAGGCCAGGTGGTCTTTTAAACCTATGAAACCTTATAAATTGAAGTGCAAGACCATAAGGCAGTAACTAGAGCATGAAAAGAAGAAAGAGCTCTTTTAAGGAAAATTAAAATATTCAATATTTTTGGAGTGTTAAAGATTTGGCAGCCAAAGTACTGGCTGTTCTGGATTTTGTACAATTTTGATTTTATGAAGTCCATCAAATTGTATCTAGGACATTAAGAACAGCTCTGGAAACAAATTGGGATCTGCCTTTATTTTTAAGTAAAGTGTATTGTGCCATCTGATTCCAAAGCAGGAGTTTATAAATCATACAATTTAGCTTAGCAGCAAAAATGTTAAACCTTCACTGCTTCTGTTTGTTAATTTGGGCTAGAGATGGTGTTTTATCTAAAAGGAAACTAAAGCTTTTAAAGTCTGTTTTTAGTCATATTTTGTCACTAGATGCAATAATTACAGGCACACAATGAATGAGAACTAAGAGGAAACTTTTTTTGTGGAGCAGCAAGCAACCTCTGCAGACCCTTTATCTGTCTCACTAAATCACTAGGTAGATGCTTCTTGAGATCCATCTCTCATTTTTCAACTCCATCAGTCTTCTGTTGCCTTTATAAATTATAACCTCTGTCACTAATCCTCTTTCATGTCCCTATATTTCTAGAACTTTAATGCATACTGCAAACCATGTGTTGGAGGTTTCCTTATTGAAAGGAAAATGATAGGCATTGAAGCAGAAGGTGCCAGGGAAACAGGATACTGAGGTTCAAGTCCTCAGATGGTATAATCTGTGACAGCTTCAATGAAACAATGAGTTTATTTCAGTTGAGGGATTTACTTTTTGTTTTTAGGCTACCTTGATTTCCTGATGTCTTTTTTATTTCAAATTACTAGCTGCTCATGTACAGTGCTGGTTCCACAGATTGCATTTTAGCTGAAAATAAATGTTAAAGAATGCAGTTTGAATTTTGGAACACTTCTCCCATAGATGGCTTACACTTATATGTGTAACAGTCTAAATAATATCCTTTCTAAGTCAACCTCATTGGGAGAACATTAAATATTTCACAGCATGATAAGGAAACTAAAAAAAATGTTAACTAACAAAAAAAATAAAGGAATAAAAAGACCTCTGAATGGGCGTTATCTAAGGTCTTAATTAAATGGCAGAAATCCAAGGTAATTGTACTTCTCGCTAAGGTCAAGTTTAAATGGTCTTTTAAAACCGAAAAACCTTGTAACTTGAAGTGCAAGGCCACATGGCAACTGTAGCAGGAATAAAAAGTGGGAGGAGAGGAGCGTCTCTCTAATTCAGCCCACTGGTCTACATTTGATACTTTTCCCAGTGTGTCTAGATAATTCTGTCAACATTATAAATACCAATAATAATAATAATAATAATAGCAATAATACCTCATTGATTTGAGTTTGAAGAGTAAATGGAATGCAGAGATAGTATTTAATTGCTAGAATAGGAAAAATATATCTATTAGTTGATTCTGGCATTTCACCAAAAGGATATCATGATTATATCTACAAAAAATCTTAAGGGGAAACAAACAGTAATACAGTATAACCTCATGAATCTGGCATGCTTGGGACCGAGCAGCTGCTAGAAACATGACAATTCTGAATTTTTGAAACTGGAGTGGTGGCTGGTCCAGGAGCGGCAGGGTGCAGGGTGGGGGGTAGCAGCGGCTGGTCCTGGAGCAGCAGCCGCATGCGGAGTGGTCACACAGGGTGGTGGATGGTGGCAGCAGTCACTGCGTGTAAGCTTCCCCCTCCACTGCTCCAGAACAGCTGCTGGTACTCCCCAATGGAGTGTAGTTTTTAAAAGTGACAGATTTTCAATAATTCTGGATTTTTGATATCTGGATTTATGAAGTTATACCAGGGCTGTCCTGGCGGGGGGGGGGGGGCAGGGTGCAGGGAATGGATGAATCAGGACAATCACCCTGGGCCCTGCGCTTTAGGGTGTCACATGGACAATGCCACACAGGCCTCACTGTGGCCACCACACGCTGCCAGCTCCACCATGGCTGCTGCATGCCAGCAGCTCTATGCTCCAGCTGCTCATCATTAACCATCCCACTTACCACCCCCTGGCCCTGCACAGGCTGATAGGTCCTGGGCCCCGCACACCCCTAGGGATGGCTCTGGGTTATATTGTACTGTATTGTGCAATCTTCAAGCAATAATCATTAATAGCAATTTCATAACAACAGATGAGGTGAAAGAGTTCTATGTAGTAAACACTGACCACCTGTAACAGGAGGGCATCCTAGGGAGTCTCCATGATCTCCCCTGACGCCCCTTGACTATGTCCAGGGCACCCTCAATTCTTGCCCGCCATCTCTTTGATGTCATATTTATATAATAGGGAGGCTGCCTCTTCGTCTCCCTGAACACGGTTTTCCTCCTGTACACTGGCCCCGTTTCCATAATGGGTGCTTCTGTGCACCCAGCCTTATGGGCTATGTGTGGCTCCAGCCACCCCTTTACCACACCCCAAGCCTCGCTGATGTAACTGATGTTCTTTAGTCTCACACTCCCTCTGGCACCCAGGCTCTCCACAGCCCTGTCTCGCGCTGCGCCTCACTGGTGCCTGGGCTCTCTGCAGCCCTAGGCAATCGCTGCCCTTTCTCTGGGGCTTCTCGCTGCCCCCTCTCTGGGGCTCGGGGTCCGCACACCTCAATGCTTCATCCTCCATGGCGCTCAGGTCGGCTCACCCCCAATGCTGCGTCTTCTCTCGCATTCGGGGTCAACGCATCGCCGATACTGAGCCCTCTCTGGCACTGGAGTTCCCACACTGCTGCGGGTCCCCTATGAGGCCTCCTCTATCCCTGTATAGCCTCACCAAAACCACCGGTCACAACAGCAAACAAAACACCTGCCCCTGGGCTATAACATAAATTCATGCCGCTTGGCTAAAACATCACTTGAGCCACCCCAAGGGTGCTCCATCCCTCACCATATCAAGCTGCTTGTGCATTCAGGCCTCTTCTCTTTCCTCACTCAGGCAAAGCTCCTTCCCCCTTGGCTGCCGGCAGGGAACTGCCAGCCTGGCCTCAGTCTAGGATTTATGCCCCTTCCGGTCAGCTGACTGCTAACAGGTGTGGGTCACTGGCTCCCTCCGGTTGCCCTGGTAACCTGGACCTGGGCTCCTTCATTACTGCTCCAAAAGCAGCAGGCACCTTAGTGCCTTACTACACCACCTTAAAAGTTTACAAAAATATCAGTACTTTCTTTATGTTTATGTAGGTCTTTGGGCTACTTTTAAATTTATACTATTCTACAGCAGTTGTTAAAAATGCTTGCTATGATAAACACTCCTTAAAATATACATTTGGCATTGGAATTCAGTTTTCACATCCTTAAAATCCAATTTTCTTGGTCTACAGTTTACATAGTTTCACAGTACAAGTAGGTATCTATCCAAATTGAGGAGGCAGGAGGCTGATTTCGTGGGCAGATTTCAGGGCTAGCTGCCATTTTCACAAGCTTATCACATCAGCCCCCCCTTTCCCCCCATGCCTCTGATTGGCCAAGGGCACCCGGTGGCCCTGCCCCTTGCTGCTGATTGGTTTTGAGGGCTGTTCATTATACAGCCTTGCCCCTCACTGCTGAGTGGTGGAGAGAGGTGGGGTTGCATGACAGGCAGCCCTCTCAGCCAATCAGCAGTGTGGGGCAGCCATATTGGGTGCTCCCCTTCATGCTGGCTTCTCCCCTCCTAGCCACAGAAGGCTGCACAGCTGGGACACAGCAGCCCTGAGGACTGCTGGCTCCCAGTGGGGAGCTAACATTTTATTTGTAATAAGTTTTTTTTCTTTTTGTGGATTTTGCAGACTTCGCCTGATTTTGTGATTTCCATGACATCCATGAAATCGTGAATTGAGTAGTTACCTAAATATAAGATAGAGTTTAATATACTAATAAAAAAGGTTTAAAAATATTATTGCATACTGTACAAGGAATCAAATATGTAAAGACCACCATAAAAAGACAGTTGGGCAGGATTTTTCCATGGAAATTTCCTTGTTGGTCCTGGTCTCACTAAAAACTTATGGTTGGAATAAGTGGTTTGTATAGGTTTTTTGGTTCTTTTGTTTTATTTTTTTTAAATAAAAGGTATAGGCACCAAGTAGGTTAGATGCACTTTTACTGGCAAAATGTGCTGTTGCAAGTATATATTGTTTTGTTCAGGAAACCAGCATAAGCTAAACTGGCAAAAACACTTACAGCAGTAAATGTTGGATCTGTAATGGGCATGGGATGTACCAGGATGGGAAGGTTTGCTAACACAGTTATATCAGCAGATACAGGATTGTGTCCTTGTGCAGTAGCTGAGTTACAAAACAGGTAAACGCTGTCATATTACATCCTTCTCTTGCAAATAAATAGAACTGAGTCCAACAATCTGCTAATTAATTTATAGTTATTAAATGCTGTTTCTGGAATGGAAGTCTCATTGTTCCCCCAGTGAGTTTATTGAAACCTTTATGATGTATTTGATAATACTTCTAAATTAGTGCTCATTTGGTAGCTGTACTGAACAAGATAGTCAGCATGTTCTTTGATCAAGCACTGAACAATTTCTTGTTTCTTGGGAGTATCATGTGTTTGCAGCTTGTAACAATATTGAAAGAGGGGAGAGGCTTTCTTGTTTCAA
Organism: Crocodylus siamensis; assembly: GCF_052110815.1. Taxonomy (NCBI): domain Eukaryota; kingdom Metazoa; phylum Chordata; order Crocodylia; family Crocodylidae; genus Crocodylus; species Crocodylus siamensis. The sequence continues at coordinate 175,433,501 of NC_143395.1, forward strand.
CTCAGTTTTGGCTCAGATCAGGTATTTTTACAAATAGTCATCCTCCTGGAGTTATTATTGTTTGATTTCCACAAATTAGATACAACTGACTATATAATACCTCTTCATTTAGTGGTTGATGCATAATTGTAACAGGGGACCCTGCTCTGTAACCAAGAGCATGAGAAACTGAGGACTCTGCCTTTAAGGCAAGCTCCTGTGAGGTTGGAAGAGACAAGTTGGGGGCTATGTAAGACCTGCAACAGAGGCAGAGGAGGCAGTCTGACCTGGGCAGAACTGGAGGAAGGAGCTCACTGCTGGGAGCTCCGTAAAGTAAACAAAGACCGGGCTGCCAGAGCTCTGAGAGAGAGAGCAGAAAGGCAGGAACCCCAAGAGATGGTGCGAAGCAGGGCACCCAGGACCACATGCTGGTTCTCTGGAGGCAACCTCCCAGAGTAGAACAACAAGATCAAAGGCATGGCAGGCAAGGACAGGGAGCTACTCAGGCATACCAAAGTATAAGATATGGTATTAGAGGCCACAAGAGGTGCCACTCCTGCCACTAGCAGTGAATCCTGCTACTGTAATTAGTCATTCAGGTTTTATTTCTTTATGCAAGCACAAAATAATACATTCGATCTTTCTCTTTTGTTTGCTTAAGTGCATTTTTTTTAAAATTTAAAAATGCTTTTCCTGGTGCATTTTAATGTCAGCACACGCTCTGTCTCTCTGCTTTGCAGAAGTGCCAGTATTTGTAAACACCAGTGTGATGTGAAACATTATCTGAAACTCATTTCAGCAATTCAGTGCCTTATGAAGATACATTTTAGAAAATACTGGACATGTTTTAACCACGTTCCATTATGGTATAATGGTTCTCAGTGGGCATATCTCCACATGCACTTTAATGTGCATTAGTTTACTTTAATGTGCATTCAAGCATCACTAAAACCATTCTCTTTAGCTAATGTGCATTAAAATAGGCTAATGTGCATTTTTTTAGTACCTCACAGTGGAGGTACTATATTTAATGCACATTATCTAAAGCACATTAATGAACATGTAGATGTGCCCAGTGTCTTCCATAATTTAATACTTTCTCCTCCTTACTAATATGAGAAAGGCAGGGTGATTGTGACACCAGCTTGAGCACCTCTGTGGTAGGAGAGTAACTAAATATATGGTGATTGGAGACAGCTGTTAGTAAACTGTTTTTACCTTCAGCATACAATAGCTTTTTCTTCAGTATTTTGGCATGGTTTTTCTGGTGCTTTCTAACTATCTAAGAGTTCTTCAAGATGTGGTGACACACACCAGACATTTCAGAATCATCTTTGCAATCTATGTACAGATCCTAGGTCAGTGGAAAATTATCTTGCTCTTTGAATAATTTCATGAATGTATGATATGTCCTTTTGCCTTTCATAATGAAGCAACACTTTTCCCTCATGCTGCTTGGAATCAATACATACATATTTTTTTTAGAATTACAGCAGCAAAATACAAAAACACAACATGAACAAACCATTAACAATGAGTAGCAGTAGTGAGATTTTTCTCTTTCTTCTTAACTGTTCTCTAGATGCAATTTCTTGTTCTGTATTCCCATAAGAATATAAAGAATTTAGCAGCTTTGTCTCAGAAACATTATGGGGTGTTAAATCACTAAATAGAAATATTCTTTGAAAATTCAAGAATTCTCATGCATTATGGAAGATAATTATTATATTATCAACTTTATTAAACTATATATTAATTATGAAACCAAATCCTATTTTTTTAATGACTCTCTTATGGCAGCCTAGAAATTCATACCTTAGCTTTGATGGTATGCCTAGACAATCAGAGTGGCAGCTGGAAAGTAAATCCTGTCTAGGATAGCTGAGTCACTGGAGAGTAAACAACAGCTGTTTGCCAGTACGGTGTTCAGAGTTTATAAACTCAGTATGCTCCTTGAGCCAGGCAGTTTTCCTTTTGAAAAAGCTATAAACTACATACTGAAAAAGAGTGACATGGTAAACTCTATGTGCTAGGTGGGCAGTTTAGGCTGCTATTAACCTACCTTGGGGTTAGGGGCTCTCCAGGCAAGAGCTATTGTAAACAATTAGCCAAAAACCAGTCTGTTCATACAAGAATAAAAACAATAAATGTCAAATGCAGAAGCAACCTAAGGATGCAGTTAATACTTATCATACATTTAAAAGCTAAAACATGACCGTGGCAGATAGCTAGCCTGAAATCATGGTCTACATCCAGACAAGAGTGGATGTTTGTTTCTCTGGGGACAAGTAGCAGCAGCACGTTGTGTGCGGCTGCTACTTATCCCCAGGGAATGCCCAAATCACATGCGCTCTGATGCATGGCAGGTTACCCCAGGTGGGGTAGGAGAGGCTGGGGCCAGCAGTCTTACCTGGAGCCCTGGGGACCTCCTGGGGCTGCAGCCACCACAGGAAGCCTGGCTGGCAGGCTGAATGTGCACTGCCCCGCTCTTATTCAGCATGGGTTTTTTTGATCCAAGGATCTGCTGGTGTCAAAAAACGCCCCTGTGCTGCAAGGTAGCAGTGAAGGGAACGCCTGCATGTGCTGCATGTGGTGCTGCAGACAGCTCATACTTACATCTGTGTTGGTCTGGACATGGCCATGTACAGTATTGCAAAAACCACAGAAAGCATCCAGTAATTCGTGGATCAAGCCCATTAACTTGTTGAACAAGAATGTCTTTTAGAAAAAAACATTCAAGTTTGATTTAAACATTTAAAATAACGGAATATCTACTACATCCATTGATTAATTACTCCTACTATAAAAAGAGCCTTATTTTCTGTTTGAATCTGCCTACCTTTAGTTTCAAGTCACCAAATCTTACTACTCTCTTTTTTCCTAGATCAGAGTCTTGTGCACCCTGCATAGACTGTTTGTGGCTTCTGAACCTTTTAAACACTTTCATAGTAGTTGGTACTCTTTTGGTTTTTTCCTTTTTTCTTCATTTGAAGAACTTCAGATATACAAGGATGTTTCAGAAAGTAATGGCAATTTCAAAATAAGACTATTTTGTGTGTAGTGAGTGAGGAACTACAGAGCAGTGGGAAACATGGATGGTAGCTTTCTTTTAACATACCTATCATTTATGACTATGTGGAGGAGTGGTGTGGTGCAGTAAATGATCACTGTATAATAATGGTTTTGTTTCAAAATTGCTGTAACTATATGAAACACTCTCATATCTAGTTCTTATGATCAAAATAAATACTGAATTATCTGGCATTTGCAGTTTCAGTTAATGACCAGGGGCAGAACATACAAAAGCACCTCAGTGGAGTCTAAGTCCATTTTCAAAAGAGATTGGTGTATTTCTGGCCCAATTTCTTGACAAGCTGACATCCCTCCTGATGCCAGTAATGGCATTCTGAAAAGTGTGAGCTGCCTAAAGCCTACAGATTTCAGTTGCAGTCAGGTGCATTGAAAATCCAACTAAAAAGTCTACCTTCATCTTTAGGCATCTTTGTATCTTAAGAAATCTGGCCACCAGTGCCTAAGACATTTGAAAATGCAACTTATACCCCATACACACTAAGGTAATTTTTAATATTTTACTCCAAATTTTCCTTTGCTTTTCTAAGCCTTCCTTAGGGTGGAACTGTTTCCTTAGGCTGCTTTTGCAAGATGGAGCTATCGTTGTCATCATTGGTGGAAGGCAGGATGGTTCAAGGGCAACAGAGGTAATTATTCTTTAAAGTACTCTTAATATACCTTAGAAAAGGATAAATGTGTGCTTCTCCCTAAATCTGCCTCAGATATTAATATGTGTGTCAGGGACTGGGACTGAGCCAACATGATATACCACACTCCTATAGGAATACTGGTTTCAAAAGATTCCAGTGAGTCCTGTAATAAACTCCTCTCTCTTTCCCCAAAGGTGTAACGGTACAGTTTTGGGTCTGTTCTGTCTTACCTTTCCTTCTCTCCCCCTGCCCCCGTTAATATTAATGTGTCAGATATGGGACAGAAATTTCCCTTTATTAGACCTCTTATTGTTTTGTTTTGGTTTTTTTATACATCTAACATGCTTCTTAGTCTGTCCTCTTTTTGGATTTATTTAAGGATTTTTCTTCTAGAAAAGCATGAATCTATGTTGATAAATGTTATAACCTTTCTGTTGGAGTTCCATCCTGTTTGATATATAAAGTGTGATTTACTGGTTTTCCTTTGCCCTGCAATGACCTTAAAGATGAAATGTTTTATCTAAAGATAGCTTTATGGAAAATAAATGACTGTAATTAAAACTGCTATTAATATATAAGTAATTGAGTATCCTCTATCTCTAAATCTCTTAGGACAATGTTTTAAGTCAAACACTGAAACTGTGCTTAGTCCATATCAAGTGCCTTGGATGTGCAGTGACAAGAAACCCTTTATCTCTCCTTCCCTTGGAGGCCATGATGAGAATTTCCATTGTAAATCTCCATTTTTATAAGCAGCATCTTTCCTTCCATCTTGGTTTGGCATGCTGTGTTTTTGCCAGATATTCTTAATGTTTATATGCAAGTTTGTGATGAATGTCTATGTGAGTGTTCATTGGATTCTTTCTCATGAATTCTTACAATTTATTTGTCTTTTCTGTCCCAAATACTGTAACATTAAGCTCCACCTGAGCTGCTCCTTCTGAAAACAGTGGTCCAAATTGGTGGGAAACTCTGGTTCAGGTGGCTGTGTGGGCTTTAAGCCCCATGGGCCCATAGAATCATAGAAGTCGGGTCGGAAGGGTCCTTGTAAATCTTCAAGTCTGACCCCCTACCTGGGCAGGAGAAAAAACTGGGCTCAAATGATCCCAGCTAGGTAGGCATCAAGCCTCTTCTTAATGACCCCCAGGGTAGGAGCCAGCACCACTTCCCTTGGAAGTTGGTTCCAAATCTTAGCCGCCCTGACTGTGCAGTAGTTCTTATGGATGTCTAATCTAAACCTACTCTCCAACAACTTGTGGCCGTTATTCCTTGTTATGTCAGGGGGTGCTAGGGGAAACAAGGTCTCTCCTGAACCCTTCTGGTCCCCCCTAGTGAGGTTATAGACGGTCACCAGGTCCCCCCTCAGCCTTCTCTTGAACAGATTCAGGTACCGCAGTCTCTCATTCTGGGTCTGCTCTGTTGTCCCCGGATCATGCGGGTGGCCCTCCTCTGGCCCCTCTCCATGTTGTCCACATCCCTTCTGAAGTGGGGCACACAGAACTGGACACAGTACTTCAGCTGTGGCCTGACCAGTGTTGCATAGAGGGGGAAGATCACCTCCCTGGCTCTACTTGAGATGCACCTGTGGATGCACAGCAAGGTCCGGTTAGCCCTGCCAACCATGACCTCGCATTGTCAGCCCATGTTCATCTTGGAGTCAACAATGACTCCAAGTTCCCTTTCTGCCTCTGTGCTCTCAAGAAGGGTGTTTCTCATCTTATAAGTGTGCTGCTGGTTACTACTGCCCAAGTGCAACACCCTGCACTTGTCAGTATTGAAGTGCATCCTGTTTTTGTTAGCCCACCCCTGCAGCCTATCCAAGTCTTGCTGCAGTCTTTCCCTCCCTACTAGTGTGCTCACCTCACCCCAAATTTTGGTATCATCAGCAAATTTAAGCAGGTTGCTTTTCACCCTGTCATCCAAATTGCTGATAAAGGAATTGAACAGTGCGGGCCCAAGGACTGAGCCCTGGGGGACTCTGCTGCCCACTTCCCCCCAGGTTGAATATGACCTATCCACCACCACCCTTTGAATACAACCCTTCAGCCAATCTCCAATCCATCTGACTGCGTAGGCATCAATGTCACAGTTGCCCAATTTTTTAATGAGGATAGGGTGGGAGACGGTGTCAAAGGCCTTGCTGAAGTCCAGAAAGACTACATCCACGGCAACATTTGCATCCAGTGCTTTTGTGACCTGATCATAAAAGGCAATCAGGTTGGTCTGACATGACCTGCCCCTAATGAAACTGTGCTAGTTGCCCTTCAGCATCATCTCTGAGGCCGGCCCATCACAGATGTGCTCCATGATAATCTTCTCAAAGAGTTTCCCTAGGATTGAGGTAAAAGTAACGGGCCTATAGTTACCATAAGCACTCGTAAAGCCGTGCCAAGGGCCCTGCAATAACCCCTGCTAGTTCCCTCAACACCCTGGAGTGGAGAGCATCTGGACCCGCTGATTTGAACACGTCCAGCCCCTCCAGAGCTCTCTAACTCGGTCTGCCTTGCATCATGGTGGGGAAGTCCCGGTCCCTGAACAAGAAAATGGAGGTGAAGGATTGGTTAAAGAGGTCTGCTTTCTCCTCTGGCGCAACCACCAGATTGCCCAGGGGATCTTGCAGGGGCCCCACATTTCCCAGTGCTTTCTTCATCCTCCCTATATATTTGAAAAAGGACTTTTTGTTATCTTTGATTTTGGATGGAAGTCCTAGCTCTACGTCCGCCTTAGCTTTCCTGACAGCCGCCCTACAGGCCCGAGCAGAGGAGGTATACTCCTCTTTGGAGATAGCACCCCCCTTCTACTGGTTGTACGCTGCCTTTTTGGCAATTAGGCATTCCTGTACACCCTTGGTGAGGCAGGGTGCCTTATGGGCAGTCCTGCCCCCCTTGCTTCTTGTTGGAATGGTCCCGGAGTATTGTCTCCTTAAGGAACGACCACTCATCTTGGGCACTGAGCTCCCCTGCTCTGGAGAACCCTAGCACCTCTCCCATTAATCTCCTCAACTCGTTGAAGTTGGCCTTCTTGAAGTCTAGGGCTACTGCCTTGCTGCAGGCCCTTGACACCCTGTGCTGGATGGTGAATTCCAGCAAACGATGATCGCTATCACCCAGGTGGTCAAGAACCTGGAGGCCCCTTACCAGGACATCGCCTGTGGCCAGGACCAGGTCCAACAGGGCACTTCCTCTTCTGGGACTGTTCACCTCCTGAATTAAGTGGAGGTCCTGTATCTCGGCCAGGAACCTCCTGGAACAGTCCGACCTGGCTGACTGTTCCTCCCAGCAAATGTCCAGGCAATTTAAATCTTCCATTTAGTAGTCCACCTGTCTACTATACCAAAAAAACACCTTGTGCTCTTTACATGCAACGTAAGTCACATAAAAAGAATAAAGTGTAAGTGTGGGATCTATTAGATGTCTATGTACTTCTGTTCTACCTGCTTGAATCCTTGAAAAAGCATTCCTTCTCTAAGGACTTCTGCCGGGTGAGATAGGATCATTTGGGAGGGCTACACCTTGGGAGGAATAATAAAAAACTACTATTGTTAATTGTGCAGATATGAAACTGAACTAAGAAGCATATTCCCAAAAGTTATGCGCATGCCTGCATGTTACCGTATCTTACATAAATGAACACAAAATTGGTACTTTTTATAAAGATTTTTTTATGCAAACAACTCCAAGTTCCTCTTGACTATTCCTTCCTCTTGGCTTTTCTGGATTTGTTAGTTAACTATTATAAGCAGTGATCTTTAGCCTGTGACAGGTAACTTTACCCTTTGTGAAATTGCAGAGAAAAGTCAGATACCCTCCGTACGGGATTTTAAGAATGTCCTTATCATATTTAGGACACCTATTGTTTGTGCGTATTGTGGGATGTTTTTATATTGACAAAGCATTGTGGTCCAAATAATCCAATGTAAGTTGAAGCAGTTTTGTTGTGTTTACTGAATAGTACTTTATTATAACATCTGTCTTTTCCCAAGCTGGCTGCTAGGAAGGTGTTCTGTTTAATCTCTGCATCTGATCTTGTAGTAGCAGGAGAGAGAGCCGCTACTACTTCTTCTGCCATCACTACTTGGCTTCTGCGAAGGGCATAAGTAGTTTCCCATTTCTGCCTCCTTTTCTTTTCCATCTGTTTTTGATTAAATGGAGGAAGGACCATTTTTTTGCTCTTCTGAAACCTCTTACCCCTGGCCTCAAACTCCATTTCAATGAGATAGGTAAGTACATGACTAACTGAAGCATAAGAACAGTCCTGTTGAAATAAATTGGATTAAATGTGTGCTTAAAAATAGGCACCCTACTCTCCTGAATCATACTGTTTGGCACAGCCTTCCATATTTATTAGTTTGTTCCTATGTTCAGTGCTTTGATTGTGTGACAAGAATGCAGGAGGTATTGAGTAAGCTTCATAAGAAGCCCTGAAGGGCTGCAGACAGCTCAAGAAGCAGAGGCTATACATTACTGATCTAAGGTATTATTTAGTGAGAAATTGACTAACTAGGTTTTTAAACCATTAGAAAAGGTTCCTTTTTACAGGAGGTTTTCTGTGGCCCTTTGGATGCTTCATTGCATTAATGTATTCATCTGAATATTCTCTCTCCCCTACCCCCCTTTCTTATTCCCACACCTAGCAGCCAGTACCAACTCATTAGCTTCCCACTGTGAACGGCTTTGCTTCACATGGCGAAGCTGTCATATTGTGCTCTGGTGAGAGTCACACACTCAACACATCAGCATCTCTTTGCCAGAACTTCATCAGGTGTAGCCTGTTCTTTCAGCTGTGAGATCTGCAGAAGTAGAGAAAGCTAATATTGACTTTACTTGCCCCTATCATATTCATCCACTTGGTTACTGATTCACTCTGTTCTCTTTAGCATTAATGATGCTTCATGTACCACATATGACAATGATGCATTCCCAGCTTTACAAGTCATTGCTGCTGTATCCACTGCTCCAGATATTCTCTGTAAACACATCTCAAAGATTTTTATTTAAGAAATACATTATTGAATGGCAGCGAGTCACTTATCTATGACAAACACAGCAGAATATTTTGACTGTTTTTTCTCCTGGCCTGAGATCTATAAATTCATTATTATGAGTTGTTATACATAGACAATCCAAAGGAAAAGTATGATATTGGTGCATATTCCTTTGCTCAATTGCATGGTCCTTCAACACACTGTCGAGTACAAAAAACATAGTGAATATTTACCAAGTTTATAGTACATGAACCTTTCCCCAAAAAATCAGTCCTCCAAAATGAGGGTGCATGTCTTGGGCAGGAAGTTGATTTCTGCCTCAGAACTGAAGTGTAATGGCTACCAGGGCTGTCTTTCTTTCCCAGCCAGGGAGGGAGGGGCATAGCACATGTCAGAATTAGCTTCTGCCAATTTGTCAGTGGCTATGAAAGGGTTAAAACACTGGCTTTTGCCTAAGCGGTACGTGTCAGGATTCAGCCATATGGTCAGGAATATTTAGATTTGTACTAGCTCTATACAAGTTTTATATGTACTTTTACTGTGTATTAGTGATTGTGGTCAGGGCTCACTGGGTAATCTATAGCAATGGGGGCCAACCTTTTTTGGCAGGTGTGCCACAAATTAGCCTTGCACCTTCCCAAGTACCATTCAGATCCCTTTTTCTGTCCAATCAGCTGTTCTGCTTTTTTGCTTCTTGCCCTGTGGTCCCTGCCTTATCTGTTGCTCTGCTTTCATCTTCCTTTCCTATGTGCCAGTATGCTGCCTGACCCCTCCCTGGTCTGCCACATGCCACATACAGAGGCTGTCTGTGCCACAGCTTGGCCACTAGCTATAGGATGCTTCCAACAGGAACTAATGACACAATGGGTAATTCATATAAATCCCCAATACTGAAACAATGCAAATAATAAATCTTTTACATTTCACACTCTCCCTAGACAAAGTATGGACCAATTTGTCCTGTTTCTAAGGAACTAACAAGATAAAAGAATTGACACTGTGAAAGGACAACTCTACCCCATGGGTCAGAGACCCTCACACTCTACCCAAAAACTGACAAACATGAGGCTTTGATATAACCCAGGTCCAGGGAGAGGACTCGGCTTTATGTAAGAGATAAATGTCCCCCTCATTTATTTCAGAGAAAATATATCTTAAAACAACACTCAGGAGCCAGCATATATATTACTTTGTTTAATATCACCTCTTGGCTTCTTGTAGGCTAAGATCAAATATTTGGCTAGTCCTTGTACAGCCGCCCTGTTATTGCTCCATTATTTAAGTGTGTTTTGGTGTATTTAATTAAAATAGTTCAGCTTTATGGACATTCATCTGTCTACATTGGGAAAATGTTGGAATTTTCTCTTCATTCATTTTTAGAGTTGGGGAGAGATCATGGAATAATTTCAGTTGTGAACATTTATGGTATACTAGCAAATTGCCTGCCAAGAATGATGGGGGGGGACGGTCCAGGCTAGTTCCCCACCCCTCCCCCCTGCCAGTCTGGGTCCAGCCCTGTTTCCCCCTCCCCCAGGTCTAGCTCCATTCCCCGCTCCCACCACTCTGGGTTTGGCCCTGCTCTATTCCCTCCTCCCCCCACATCCAGCCCAGTTCTCCCCTCCCTGCTGCCACTCTGGGTCTAAGCCTGCTTTATGCCATCCCCCTGTGTCTGCCCCCCCCCCCCCCCAGCTGCCTCTCCCCTGCAGCTCTGGGTCCTGTCCTGTTTCACCCCTCTGGCCACTCTGAGTCTGGCCCCACTTCCCCACCCCCCCAGCACTCTGGGTCTGGCCATGCTCTACCCACACTGCCGCTCTGCATCTGCCTGCCTCCCCTCCCCTCCCTTCCTGCCCACCGCTTTCCCCTCCCTGCCAGCTGTTCTGTGGGTCATTGGGCTGGGCAGTGCGTGGGTGGGGTGTGCTGCCACGGTGAGACCTCCCCTTTGCCCTCAGGCAGGGATGCATGGGGAAGCCCTGCTGCTTGGGCAGCCAGGGCATGTTCACTGCTACCACAAACTTCACTGGCAGCAATGCAGACTTGGGTCCCCTATGCAGCCAATCGCCATCTGCCCTCTCAGTGGCCCATACACAGTTCCCCAAAAGCATTACAGACAGACATACAGGCAGACACACAGACAGACAGACTAAGCCTTTTATTAGTCCTTGTATAATAGTGTAGGTTACAACAGAGTGTAGGTTAAATGAATCAAACGCTTACTATAGGACAAGGCAAAACCTCAGAGTTTAAAATGTCTGGAAATATTTAATAAATAGCTGTTGTTGGAATTATACTAAATGTACTCTGTTCATCATCTTTCATATTTCTTTTTTACCCATGTTTTCTTTACTTTTCTTTCTGAATCTGTGGGATTCCCTAGTGCCTTAAGGTAACTGCTCTTTCACATTGTCAGTTCAGCATGACTTCCTTATGTGTGATGACAGTTAAGTGCACTGTAATACAGTTTTTCTCTTTACTTTCACCCTCCCCTTTCCGTGTTCATTACTGAATCAGCAGAAACAAACGAGCACTCTGAAACCATCTCAAATGATTATGAACTTGTGTTGACTTAAATCTAGCATGCAGAGCTTCACTCATCCACCATAATGAACTCTTTATATTACTTTATATGAGGGTTCTGCTGTTTGTCTACATTACTTTCAGATTTTTTTTGACTACTGTTCATAGCTACCTTCTGTAGCATAAAAATATTCTAACAAATCATTATAAATATCTGCATATTTTGGTTTTATGGACAGCCAGGCTAACTACAGTCACACTTTACCTAGGCAATGCCCTATATCTAGATAAAAAAGATACCTCTGTATAAGAAATGTGTTGAATTTTGTTATGATGTTATATTTCGTCCCCAGGACAATCTGAATTACACAAAAAGGAGACATTATGACTCCCTGAAAAAAGCAAAGTGTTAGAAGTCAGCTACTTTCTCCTGGAAGAGTTTAAATATACAATTCAATTAACAGGATGTTATTTTTAAAACTGGAAGAGACATAGGTTGATTTTTTTTTTTTATATATCTAAAGCCAATTCAAAGGGAACAACCATCAGGACAATATAACCAATGTTGTGGTCTTATGACATTGAATATCTAAAGCAGTGGTACTAAACCTCTTTCCCCAGAGGGCTTGGATGGGCACTTTAATCTGTCCATGGGCTGGATCTGGCTGGTGGTCCCAATCTGGAGCCCAGAGTCAGCATAGCAGGGCCCCATCTAGCCACATGGAAGAGGGGTGGAGGATAGCTCAACCCCAAACCAGCTGCAGGGGAGAAAGATGTTTTCCTGGCCCTGCCCTAGTGCAGCCCTGCAAGGGACAGGGACATGACCCAGCCTGCATCCAGCTACACAGGGGGAGGGTGTGCAGCCTGGTTGCATGGAAGGGAAGGGAGAGGGTGCAGACCTGATCTGGTCATGCGGAGTTTAGTAATTTGGCAGCATGGGAGGAGTGGAGATATTAATTTCTGCTGCTCCCCCCAATGCAAAATGTTCCGATCTGTGACAAGCCCCGTGAGCTGGATGCTATGGCTCCATAGGCTGCATTTGGCTCTCAGGCCAGAGGTTGAACACCCCTGATTTAAAGGATAAGGGTGTTTTTTCTATACTGTGGGAGATATATGTGCAAAAGCATCAGCTTTGTATCTCTATTTAATGCTAGTGTATTTTTTCCTTCAAGCAATGGTATGTATATTTGTTCCACTAGTGGTGGGTGTACATCCACTGTGGTCAACCCAGATTTTGTTGTAGTTGGTAGCATCTGCTGAAGCAGTACATGTATCCTTGCACTGGGAACCAGGAGCAAAAAAGGGCAGAGCCATCCAGCCACATTCCAGTCCCTCTTACTGCTTGTGCATGAGTAGGAGCACCTCAGTTTCTTGAACTATCAGGACTAAATTGTAAATAGTGTAAATATTTATCCTTAGTATAATTAGCAATTCTTAATTGGTTAGTATTTAACTATTAATTATTTTCTGAGTTTGGGATCTTTTCACTTGTATTTTTATTATGTTTTTAATTTAGCACAGTCTGGTCATTCTGTTGCAACATCTGTTTGAGTTAGAGGTACTGCCCATTTCACAAGCTAGCATTTCACTGAGTAATATTACACAGAAAAGAGCCATTTTCCTTACAGCTACAAGATTTGTAGGACCTCTTCAAAAAGGGCTTAGTGGCCTAGGGAGTCAGGTCATGGTTTTTTGATACAGCACTCTTATGTGACCTGGTTCAGATCCTTGTGTCCCTATACCCAAATCCTCAGGGAACCAAAGAGCTGCAGAATTTTATAAACGAAAGCTTTGATATCCAAGATATCTGAGTTACCTGACAAGGTCCCTCCTTTTTCAGAACCAAAGGACAAATCTAGATAAACCTTCTAGGAACAAGAGGTGTAGATTGCCTTCGCTTTATAGTCATCAGAAGCTTCCCAACTTCTGAGCTCTCAGATCAAAAGGTGCATCAAGCCTTTATGTAGTACCATTGAAGTAGCTGCAGATTTACTTTGGGTATCTCTTGTTACTGTTCCTACCATTTTGATTTCTTAAGCACAGAGAACTGTGCTACTGTTCTCCTTGACACCAGCACCAACAACTGCAGAAATTCGGTCTCAATTCTGTCTTATTTACTAAGCCAAAAGTGGCAACCTTCTCGCTGCTTTTTCTGCTCTGTCTCTCACTTGTTGGTGCTGGCATCCAGCATGCTAGCTTCCATGGAATTCATGCATTCACATCGTCTATCAGTAAGGAGGCCTTTCTACATTACAATAGAATATTCTGTGACTTCGACCTACACTTGTTACTCATCCCTTCCTAGCTCCTGTGTTTGGTTGCTGCCTCACTTCTCATTCCTCACCTCCAATTTGTGGCTTAAGAATTGGCTTGTTTCTAACCAATGACCACTGGTTTCACACTGCTGGCTTATTCCCAGCTTCTGACTCCTGGCTTGCACCCACTGCTCCTGACCACAGCTTTAATTACCAGGCAAGATTACCTATGTCTTGGTTTTATTACAACTGATACTGTGCCCATGGAATTTTTTTCCCCATTATTCAGTGTTCCATTGGGGATCTCACCATTAAAGAGCATGATTCACCATCATACTTTAAACCTCAGTCATCATCCCTGCTGCTTTTTAGGAGGAATGCATCACCCCATTGACTATGAAAAAGGGTAAACAATTTTCTTCACCTCTTCAAGAAATCCAGATGTTGGAACATCCTGCTCCAGCCAATAACTTGTAATTTCAAAATGAGGTTCTGGTGTCAAACTAAGCTTCAGCTCCTGAAGATTATAGGAGAAGCAAGCGTTTTTGAGGAACAACATCTCTTTTTTAGACTAAATGTATGGGTGCCATTTGGAAGAGTTCCTTGTGCCTGAAAGCTTGCCTAAGACTTCTCCCAGCTATGGTAGGTCCGATAAAAGATCTCACCTCCGCAAAAAAATTCTTGCCTCTCTCATATTTCTTGGACCATCGTGGCTACAACATCACTCCAACACTACCACAGCATGAATGATTATAAAATCTCTCAAGATTTAATGAGTAGACTAGCAGTGACTCTCAAAAAAATACCAAAAAGGCACAAGACAGTTGTTGTAAACTCTGATATATTGCAGGTCTTGGTACTGGGCTGTTTGGTGATCCCAGTAAGTAAAGGTTACTAGACTTTGCCAGAATGTTATGGCAGATGCTAATTTTGCTAATGCCAACTTCAAAGCATTAGAAAAGACTGTCCCAAGTACTGACTATCATACCCAGGGAAATCTACTCTCCTAATATAGAAAACTCATTACAGCAGCTAATAAGAAATCATTGTAAGGTCAGCAGAGATCAACAGAAAAACCCCAAGAAGCACTATCTTCTTGGCCAGAAGTCATACTTAGCAGCTTTGTCAAATAGTAGTTATTTTCCAAATTTTCTCTTTTATACAGTTTTCAATATAGTATTTTACAACAGCACCTTAAAACAGGAGGCTGAATCCTTCATAACTCTCAGTGTAACATAAGAAGTATTGCATTATCAAAAGGTTGGAGGGTTTTATTTGAGATATTTTCATATCCCAGTGAAAAATGGAAGCCTTCATCCCTTTCTAGATCACAAACTTTTTTTATATAAAAAAGTTTAGAATAGTATTGCTAACAACTGTCAGCCCTGTCCAGGAGAACAAACACTAGTGTGTTGCTTTTGACCTTCAAGATGTGTATTTCCATATTGCCATTCACCTTATCCACAAACAGTTCCTGAGATTCACAGTAGGCAGTTTGCCATCACCCAAATGGAGTTTTCTTCTCTGGACTGAGTGGACACATCTATATGAGATGCTTAATGTGCAGTAGACTAATTCTGCTGTGCATTAGCATGTCACAGCAAAAACCTTGCCAGACTAATTCTACTGCGCATTAAGGGCACTTGTACACATCATGCTCCAATGTGCCAGAGATTTGGCACGTCAGAACAGACTCAATTAATTGAGTTTGTTCTGCACCCACAGAAAATGGTGGCGGTGCATTTTTTAACTGAAATACCTCCGATGTGTTTTAGTTCAAAAGCGCTCCACTGCCATTTTCTCAGTGCTGACATGCATTTTGCTGCTTATACAAACATATGCTTATACAAGTGCTTTTAAAAACACCCAGCGCTGCGGTGCAAACATGTGTACAAACGCCCCTTGTGTCAAAAAAGACTGTGTGCCTCTGCTACTGTGTATTAGTGCCAGCTACTGCACATTTAGGTAGTACCTCAAATTAGAGGTACTAAACTTAATGTGCAGTAGCAACAGCGCATTAATGCATGTGTATATGCACTCAGTGACTCCAAGATGTGTATGGTTTTTGTAGCCACCTATTTCATCCAAACATTTAATTGGACAATTTGTTGGAATGGGATTACTCAAAACAGTGAGTACACAAAATCTGAGGAACACTCTTATGCTATTTCATCATCCAGGCCTTCTAGTAAAAGAGAACGTCAGCTTTAATTGCATACAAAGAACAGAGTTAATTGGAGTTAATTGGTGCCATACTAAACTTTACCTCATCAGAAGTTTTTGTGCCTCCTAGCAGTTTCCATGCCACACCGTGACTCTGTACAAACTCACACAGTTACATGAGTGAATATGTATCAAATTCATGGGCCTCATCACATTATGTACCTTTGTCACCAAGCATTACAAGATTTTTTTTTTCTCTCCTTTTGGGAACAAAGAGCCACGTGTGTGGGTGTGTGCGTGTGCATGCAGACACCCTACGGATATGCTGGTATACATCACACAGAGTTTTGCAATCAGTCCTGGTCCATTATCCAAGAATATAACAATGGATGCCTCTATAATAGGCTGGAACACTCACTCTGTATCTTAGAGACCTCCTTTATCTTGCAGATAAATGTTTTAGAACTAAGAGACATTCATAGTGCATGCAAGGCCTTTTTTAAAGATCATTCAGGTTTGCATTGTTCAGGTCATGTAAGGTAATGTAACTTCAATTTTCTGTCTGAATAAACTAGATAGAAAGATTAACCTAGTTGTGTCAGGAAGTTTGCAATGAAATGCAATTGAATCTTATGCTTTCAACAGTCCTCCTTTCTGGTGATGACAATATGAGCAGCTAATTAATTATCAATCATGAATGATTAATGAAATGCCCATATTTCAAATCATTAAAAGTGGGGGTCCATCCCACAGGCCTTTTCATAGCATTAGAAAACAAAAAACCACTTATTTCCTGTGCTTTCTCCTGCCCTTTTTCCCCCTTTTCTCTTCCTCCCTTCTTTTCGAAGAATTTAAGTAATGTATGACTACTAGATGCATTTCTTCTTCATTAGAATCTCAGGCTATTTTATGCATTTCTACCAGCTGCCCTCCTCCTGAAGGTAATAGAGAAAATCAGAAGGAATAAAACCAAACTCAATCTTAATACCTTGGTAGCTAGACTGTCACAGAGAGTGTGTTCACATACAGCAGAAAAGATTCTCATCTGAAAGGAAGAAAAATTCTTTTGCATTGATTTATTGCAAAGCTCCTAATTAAAATCTGTGACAAGCTAATAGGAGAGCTCTTCACCTAGACTTTTTGCACACATTTCTCCCTGATGTTCTACATACAATCTACAGATGCAGTTCCAGTCAAAGTAAAAGAAGTTTATTCTTAGTCTTTAAAATGTTAGATTATATTTCATATTGTGGTTAGAGCTTTGGGGTACTCACACCATGGTCTTTGTGGTTAGTGTAGGTACTGAAGTGTGCCTGGAGTCTTTCCATCATGTTTTATGCATTTGTTGTCAAGCACTACTTCATCAGACACTGCTGACTAGAAATATCTTTCCCATTTAGTGCTCTGTATATGCACTCACAGCAGGATAACATGGATATGAATTGAACCTCTGAAAGATTATTGGTTCCTAGATAGGTCTATAAGCTCCTTTCCTTCCCTCTCCCCCTTCCCCTCCCCCCTTTTTTCCCTTTTCCTTTTCCTTTCCTTTCCATGAAGTAAAGTAGATCTGGAGAAAATAGTTTACATCACTGGTCCTTAATATCAGTGACTGAAAAGTTAAAATATTTAATTGCTGTTAATACATTTTAGTAGCACTATAACATGCTAAGAAAAAAAGCTTGTGATTAGATTCAGAAAGTAAAAATAGGTTAGAAATCTCCCTATTGTGAAATGTATTCTGAGACCTTAAATATTTGGAAAATTCATGTGTTGGTTATTGTTGGAGGAAGAACTTGTGAGTAAAAATGTATCCGGCTACAATTAATTTGATTTTGGCCTCATCAGGTTTTTTCAGTTATTGTTTCCTGAAGGTGACTAACTGCAGATGCTACTCCATATGATACAGCTACCTTTTTCCACTAGCATTATTTTTAATATTTCCTTCAGTGCATTATCAATGCCATCCAGTTAAGTGGATTTTTGGCTGCAGTAATCTCAAGATTACTCATCTACATGTCCCTAAAGATTTCTTTTCATCAGCAATATTTACGCTTCCCAACAAATTGGGAATAGTTTGATATAAAACTGACCTTCAGGCTAGCCTCAGCCTGCAGAGATTTTATCAAGATGATGAGCTTGTTAACTTCAAACCTTAAAAGAAGGTTTGTTCCATTCTATGTATTTAATTAACAAGAACAGTAAAATGTTTTTCAGAAATTCAGTGGAGGTCTATAATCAATAGGGAATAAATATATCTATTTCTTCCAGTTCTATAAAAAGAAAGAACACTTTATACACATCAGCAGATATAATACAAAACCTGGATCTGGAAGAAGCATGTGAAATCTGGTGGGCCACATTCTGCCTCAGAGTCCTATAAAATTAATGATTAAATTGCTCTTTGTTCCATAAGATCTACACCTTCTCAAATTGCCAGAATTCCCACTGCTTGGATGTTATAAGTTTAGTTTTGTAGTATTCTGAGTTTTATATTTTTTTCTTTTTCTTTTTTTTAAATTACGTGGCATGAATCAAAAAGGGAAATTTAATGTGCAATTTCATTCTCACTCTGTTCCTGACTTCTGGGATGGAATTCAGAAACCTTAGTTTAAAGCCTAAAAGTTCCATATACAGGGAACACATCTATATGTGCAACTGCTGCTGGAAGGGTAGTGCTGTCCTGGGCAGGCATCTACTTTTGCACCCATTTGGGAGCAGATTTGCTGCTCCTGGCAGCAGTCTGTTCCTCCCTTCCTCCCCATCCCCCAGCCCTGCACTGGCCCCCTGCAGCAGTTAGGAGGAGCTCTAGGCTCCCCTTGGGTGCTAGCCCAGGGGCTGGCAGGGAGCATGGAGACTGCTCCATGCCCCTGGGAGCTGCCTGCCACTGGGATGGGCTCTGGTGGTAGACCCTGCATAGGGACACTGTCCCCCTGCCTCAGCAGCAGGGAAGGAGACTTTGAAAGAGCTTCAGGGGAGAGGCAGGTTCCAGCCCCCTGCTCTGATGCACCAGGGGCTTGCTGCTAGCTGCCCCATTAACGTATTGGGGCAGGGGGCTGAGATCTGCCCCTCCCCTGCAGCTCTTTCCAAGCCCTGTGCCTTGATCACCCGACTGGGGCATGGGGCTGAGAAAAAGCTGAGGGGCTGGGACCTGCCTGAAATAGAACAGTCCCCAGCCAGCTCTAGGCTCCATGTACAGACTTCCCCATGCAGCCCAGGAAATGTCCTGGTTTGGGGCAGGTCCCAGCCAGGTCCAGGCTGGGCAGGGAACTCTCCCCATGCAGGGAGCTCCCTTCTACTGGGGCAGGGGGGAGGGAGTAGCGAGCAATCTCTCGCTGCCTGCTGCCTGGCTGACCAGAGCAAATTTGCTCCTGATCAGTCATCCACACATGCCTTACTGCACAGTAGTTATTTGGCAGTTCATTTGCTTTCTGCAAATACAAGGAGCAAACTGACTTCTGAGTAGATCAGATTACTGCACAGTCTGCACAAGTAGATGTTGTCACTTACTACGCAGTAATTTGCTCTATTGCACAGTAAAGTCTCTCATGTAGATGTGCCCAGTAAGTAAATAGTGTTGGGAGCCTTGCAATGGGATTACAACAGTCAGTCCACTGAGGGGTTGAGGGAATCAAGCTAGCCAATAGGATATATTGAAGATGTTTCTTAAATACTTTATTAGAAGGAACTGTGCAAGTAGATCAAGAGAAGTGATTGTTCCTGTCTTTTCAGTACTGGTGAGACCACATCTGGAATACGGTATCCAGGTTTGTCGTCCCCCCACCCCAGCTACAGAAAAGATCTGGACAAGTATGAGAGAATTCAGTGGAGGGCAATGAAAATGATGAGAGGGCTGAAACACATGACTTCTGAGAAGAGGCTGAAGGAGCTGGGCTTATTTAAACTGGAGAAGAGAAGGTTGAGTGGGGTTTAATAGCAGTCTTCAACTACCTGAAGAGTGGCTCCAAAGAGGATGGAGATAGACTGTTCTCAGTGGTGGTAGATGACAAAACAAGAATTAATGGTCTCAGGTTTCTGCAAAGGGAGTTTAGATTAGATATTAGGTAAAACTTTCTCATGAGGAGCATAGTAAAGCACTGGAACATGTTACCCAGAGAGGTTGTAAAATCTCCATTCTTAGAGGTTTTTAAGACCTGGTTAGGGGTTTGGATTAGATGACCTCCTGAGGTCCCTTCTAACCCTGGACTTAAAGTGACTTAAATGCCATTCCTTGGGTACAGATAACTACTTCTATCTTTTAAAATACAGTTGTTAGTTGGTGGCACACTTGCCTTTTGTATAATAACATACTGGTTAAAGCAGGGGTGCTCAATCTCCAACCTACAAGCCAGATCCAACCTACAGGGTCCTGTCATCTGGTCCATGTGACTCCTGATGGGTCTGGAAATTTGGCAATGGCAGAGCAGTGGCACCATTCCTTCACTGCTAAATTTCTGGATCCATGGAGAGCTCCAGGCCCTGATGCCCAATTACAGGGCACAGGACTGGGGGTGGTGCCGGCCCCTCAGGATCCAGTCTTTATGTTGGGGGACTGAGAGGGGAATGGTGCCAGCCCCTGGGGCCCAATCCCAGTGTGTGGGGGCTGGGAGGGAGCGGTGCCAGGCCCCAAACCTGATCCAGTCTGTAGACTACCTGAACCAGCTGGCAGATGGGCTCCACACCATCCATCTGACTTGTGGGCCCAAAAGGTTGAGTCCCACTGGGTCAGAGCATTCAGCTAAGAGGAGGGATCATGAGACTATTCAAGTCTTTTAAGTTTTCCTTACCACTGTGCTACAAAATCAGGCTTGTTTTCATTTGTTCTTTCTGATCCAATGAATCTTGCAGTTGTTCCTGCCATGGTGGCCCAGCTTCAATGGGTGTGTGTGGTACGTGTCCCCTTTAACCCAACCTAGCACCTGACGTTGGTAGTTAGGGAACTCTCCTAGAAGTTGTCTGTTTGAAACCTTTAGACAAAGAAAGGGTCAGAATCTAGATATCTCATTTCTCAGTGAATTCTCTATCTAGTAGGCTATTAGCTAAAAGATAGGTTGCACTGTTCCCACCTTTGCTGGCCATGCTTTCGAGTAGAAGTGTTGACTTCAATGCTGTGAGGATGGATTAGACATCCTCAGAGCACACCTACTGGACTGGACCCCTGAGATGATTTTGGTACAAGGACATTTAGTTTGTGAATCCCAAATAGCCTTAAACATAAGAAAAGTACTGAGATGTGTAGCTCAGCTGAGGTAGCAGCAGTTCTGGACATGAGCTGCAGCAGAACTTTAGATGAGAAAATACATTTTCTGGTGATAAAAATGTTAAGTTACCTGTAGCCATTCTGGTGTCTCTGGTTCAGTAGGGTGTATATGTATTATTCATTTGGACCTAAGCACATAAATTTTGCCTAAGTTGCACTTCAGGCACACAAGTCTTTTTTATCTGGCCCTTCCTCTTTCAACTATTTAATTTAGTTGACATTTATTAGGATTACTGTTTCTTTTTTGAGCCATATTTCTGCTCAATATCCATATTTCTCTCAATTATTGGTCTCTTAGACTGTTTATTTTTACATCTTCCTCTAATTGCAAAGCTGATTAATCTGCATCAGATTTATTACAGTGTTCTTTAATAATAGGTTTCAGTGGTCTATTTCAACTGGAATATCTCCTGCAGTTAAATCAGAAGATGTAAGCCTTTAAAGGGTATGAAGCAATAGGAAATTTGAGTAGCCTATTTTTTTTTTATTCTTGTTCTTATTTTCTCATTGTACACTACATCGCTTTATAATTCTTGTTCCTGTACAGGATGAAGAGAAGAACTATTAAAATACCCAAATGAAATTATCCACCTCAAAATTTGGAATTCCTTCAAAACAGCAGCCATTCAATATGTCAGCCTTCCCTTTGATATATTTTGATACATTAAAATTCACTAGGAGTGCAATAGGAGATATGAATGATTGAGCTTTGCCAGGAAATTCTGTTGTACAAGATGACATTGTCACAATTTAAAGAGAAGTTGAAGTTGTCTTCTGTCCCTTGCAATTGCATTAATTTGAAAATGTTGTGGGTTTTTTCTTGGGTACTATTACATTTATATTTTAATATGAAAAGACCTAGATCATGTTGTGCCCACCTGGCCTTAAAACACCCGTTCGCGTGCTACCTTGGCCCAAGCAGCTGATGATGGACATGCCGATGCTTTATGCGGCCCCTGAAGTAGGTCTCGATCACCTGGGTGGCTGCCCCCAAACTTTCCTGCCACAACTTTGAATGTACTACCAGTGGGGGGACGAGCCACTGGAGGTCCTTCAGGGGTGGGGCTCCACCTCCCCTCCACCCCAGTCTCACACCAACTTCCGGCAGGACACCAGGTCTTGAGGCAGCCATCCCTCCGGTGTAGGTATTTCCTTGGCCTCGATGCTTCCCTCGGGTTTTATGTCCTAAGCGTTTATGCCTGCAGTGGCCCACGGACCTACTAGTTACATCGACCAGGTCTCTACCACTTCTGTGATGGGGCCGTACGCTATGGCCCCACACCCAGGGGCAACCCAAAAAAGTGGGGAAACAAAAAAAAACCTGAGGAAAAAAAAGGAAGCTGCAACACCAGCAGTCCCCAGCCACACTCACTTCCCCGTGCCGGGGCCCTTGGAGACTAAGAGGCTCGATTCATGAGGCCTGCATGCCTCGTCACCACCCCAAAAGGGGGAAAAGAAAAAAGAACAAAACAAAGTAAGGATCTGGGTGGCCTATTGGGTGGTTCCACTGGCCCCACTGTCAAGATTCAATGGGGTCCCCTCGACGCCCCTCCTTGGGAGTATCTTTGCCTCCACTACTGCCAACCTGTCTCCTGGACCCAGTACCTAGGAGTATTCAGGAAGATGACCTGTTGTTTCCCACGGGTCTGCTATGCCCCCTTTTTCTGGGCCATTGCTCCCTTCATGCTGCCAAGTGCAGCTTGAGATACTGCTCTCCCTCGGCGTTGCCTGAGGTGTCCCACCCCGGCATCCCTCAGTCCTTGAGGCTTGAGTTATCCATAGCCAGAGCAGGGAGACCCTGCTGTCTCCACTGCTGCTCCCTGCCCAAGTCTTCCCCTACAGTACCGGCACCAGCCACTGGCAGTGTGGAGAGCTTCTGCCGCCTCTTCTGCTCTCACTGCTTCTCCTGCAGTGTTCCTTCTTAGTTCCGCCAGCCGGTGATTCCCCATGATGTCACTGGCCAGCCTCAGCTGGATAAAGGTGCAGCTTGTAACCCACACGGGCTCTGCTCCTCGTTCCTGCAGTATCATGCGTCCTGTTGCAGGTGAGTAGTTTTCTTGTTTTTTGTTTTTGTGTACAGTTCCCTTCCCACAGTGCCCCCAGGGTGCAGCTCAGGGCTTTTTTGTCTGAATGCCCCCAGGACACATGTAAAAAAAGAGAGGGTGCATTTACATGGGACGCTACATCTCCATAGCAACATGCTACAGCGACATAGCATTGGTAGGCACAAACGGTGATACCTTACCTATGTCATCATAACAACATGCTCCCTTACTGTAGCATGTTGCTACAACAGCAAGGCGGCTAAAAATAACTGCAATGCCGGCATGGCACAGTACAGACTATTACTGCAACATCATTTAGCACTTCCAAAAGGAAGTACTACATGATAGTGCAGTAACAACAGTGTCGTAGGGGTATGTGTAGATGCTTCCAGAGTGAAAGAAACGTTGGTTTATAACTAACTGTAGTTTGTTTTCAGTGTAGACTTTTTGTGTTGAAAATGTATTCAATTAAGAGTGAAATAGATGTGTATTTCTTTTAGGACTGCAGCCAGTGTTCTAAAACAAAGTACATAATAATGCTTTGCACTTATATAGCTTTTTCCTTTGGGGAATCTCAAATTGATTTATAAATTAAATGCCAGGTTATATAGCTATTGTGAGGGTTACTTCATTAGGGAACACATTTTGGAACTCTCACGTAGCTGGAGGAAGGACCCACTGGAGATGTTTCAAAGATACTATTTGGTATAAGAGTGTTCCAAATCCAGTTACTAATGAATTAAGTAAACTTCATATTTAGCATAGGGATCCTCTTTCTGTAGGTGGGAAATTACCATAGAGTAGTTAGGTCTATTTATTTAAAATTGTTCTTTAAGTTTGTGCACTTTTTTGTGTGCCCAACTTGAAATACCCACACAAAGATTTTCAAAACTAGATCCTGAATATGAAACTGGTATCCTATATTCCAATCTATGAGCCTACATTAAGGCCTTTTAAAAAAAAATACTGATCCAGAAGCTTCCACTGACCCCAGTACCAGATACTGGATGTTCAATGCTTTTAGTTAGGTCCCTTATTTAGGTGCATAAGTACAGAGCTGGACCTTACCGTAGCACCCATTTTTTTTGCAAATCATGACACTAGAGCATGATGTTAAGAGATGCTTAAGTTCCCACTGAAGTCAAAGAGTGTTTTAACATTGTCAAAAGAGAACTGGTGCTACTCCTCTTAGGGGTAAACATGTTAAACTCCATAAAATCTGGGCCATCTACAAAATCTTAATTACATCAGTATAACACTGAAGCATTTATGTTGACTTAAAGTCTAATTGCTCTGAATTGTCAGCTCTTGCTTTGCAGAAATGTAACTGAGAGCAGATAATGTAGCATTTATCACCAGTGTGTTTTCTATAAAAATAATGGGCGACTGGTGCCTCCCAAGTCTGGGGGGACAGCAGATCACTGACTGGGGGAGGGGGGGGTCCCCAGTGGCCGATTGCTTACTGGGGTGGTCCTCCAACAGCCAATCTCCGAGCTCGAAATCACCAGCAGCAAAACCGGAAGTGTGCTTCCGCTGGCACTTCTGGTTTCGCGGCTGGCATTTGCAAGGGGTGCACAGCCAGTCTCACGGGGTGCACGTCTCTACACATCGCCTATGGTAAAAATGGTTGTACTATCCCAAGCAAGCTTAATTTTCTCTTCCTTATTTTTGCCATCATATATAGGCAGGAAGGTAGCTTTTATTTAACATCTTTTTTCTGTCACCCATCTCAAACTCAGCTTTAATTTTCATTTGACAGTATTGTCATGATGGAATGCTAATGGTGCAGCACAAGCACAATTTAACTCATCAGTAAAATGACAGTTTGATGTTGTCTAAACTATTCAATATTATATCCTTAAAAGGATCTCGCTAGTAGTTTTGATGCGTATGTAGAGAGAGTATTCAGAGAATGCTCCATAATCATCGGAGAATTGCACACTGAAAGTAAAATTGATTGATACAACTAAAATATCTATGGGCTATATATTATAGAAGAAAAGAATTAATTTTATATTCCCAAGTTTTGAAACAAGAGATAGTAAAGGGTTATTTTATTTGTTTTTTGACAAATCAGAAATATTTGTAAGTCTGAGTACTGTAATTTCTAGACTTTGTCTAAATGAATTATTTTTGAACATTATAAAAAAAACTGAGAAAGGTTTGATAGTTTTCTGAAAAAAATACTACTATTATTATGTATGTTGTAGTAGTTTACAAACAGATCCTGAATTCATTTTGAGAAAATGAACTGTCTGTAAAACTAAATACAAACAAAAACCCAACCCCAAAAAACCCAACCTTCCTCAAGCTATACAGCAGTTGTGAAGCAGTCTGCTGCTGCCAGTTTACGCCTTGAGGCAAATGCTGTCCCTACAGTTGTTATACTAACTCCACTCTTTCCATGCCTTTACCCATTAATGAGGTTTGCCCAGTGGATTAGCACAGAAGGGGAGAGGGAGGGTGGTCTCTCTCCACATAGCCACCCTGGCCCTGCAGTGCATCACTGCCCAGCCAGAAGGGCTGCAAGGAGAAAGAGGTCTGGACTCTATCTTCCCACAGCAGTTCCTGCCAGGCAGCAATGCACTGTGGGGCTGTAGCTGCTCTAAAGACACAGAGCCCAGACTCCTTTCCCTCGTAGTCCCCCAGCTGGGCTGCAATGAGCCCTGCTACTGGGGCTGCTGCAGGGAGATTGAGCCCAGCCCTCTTTCCCCCACAGCTGCCCTGCCCCCTGGCATGCTGCTGCCTGCCTAGGGGTGCTGCAGGGGAAAAGAGTCTGGGCTCTATAGCCCAGCAGGGGGGCTTCTTCTCCACCCATCAGCCCTGTCAGAGTTCCCAGTGTGGCAAACAATGGCACCATGCTGCAGCTCCTAGGTGCAGGTGGGGGAAAGGAGCCCCTCTGCCAAGTGGGCCTCTCACAGCTTCCTGGCCTTGGGTTTGTTGATGCCCAGGCCCCCTGTGGCTGGGAGGATCCTTTTCCCCAGCTGCGGTATGGTGCCACTTTTTCCCTGTGGAAAAGGAGTGCCTGTGCCAGGGGAGGCCTAGCCCTGCCCCCACCAAGACCCAAGGCAGGAGGTTGCAGGGGCCTGCCCAGTAGGGGGGCTGCTTTTCCACCACCTCCACCCTGCAGAGTTTTCAGGGTGCTCTGGTGTGGTGCCAGGGAACTGGAAGAGGGACAACATGGTTCCCATCTTCGAAAAAGGGAGGAAGGAGGACCTGGGAAACTATAGGCCAGTTAGTCTTACCTCCATCCTGGGTAAGCTTTTTGAGATAATTATCCTGGCACATGTCCAAGAGGGGCCAGCGGGGGAAGTTATGCTTAGGGGCAACCAACACAGGTTCATTAGAGGCAAGTCCTGTCAGACCAACCTGGTGGCTTTCTATGACCAGGTCACAAAATCCTTAGATGCAGGGGTAGCAGTGGGCATAGTCTTCCTGGACTTTAGGAAGGCCTTTGACACTTTCTCTCACCCTGTTCTCATTAAAAAACTAGGGGACTGTGGTGTCAGTGCCTACACAGTCAGTTGGGTCACTAACTGGCTGGAGGGCCGCACCCAGAGAGTGGTGGTGGATGGGTCATTTTCAACCTGGAGGGATGTGGGCAGTGGGGTCCCCCAGGGCTTGGTCCTCGGGCCTGCAGTGTTCAACATCTTCATTAGTGTCTTGGACAAGGGGGTAAAAAACGGTGTGTTCAAATTTGCTGATGACACTAAGATGTGGGGGGATATGGGCATGCTAGAAGGGAGGAATAGGCTGCAATCAGACCTAGACAGGTTACAGGGGTGGGCAGATGAGAATAGGATGGGATTCAACACTGACAAGTGCAAGGTGATTCACCTGGGGAGGAACAACCAGCACCGTACCTTCTCAACAGTGCAGAGGCAGAAAAGGATCTTGGAGTCATCACTGATGCCAAAATGAACATGGGCTGACAGTGTGGGGATGCAGTCAGGAAGGCCAACCACACCTTGTCATGCATCCACAGATGCATCTCGAGCAGGTCCAAGGAGGTGATCCTCCCCCTCTATGCAACACTGGTCAGGCTGCAGCTGGAGTACTGCATCCAGTTTTGGGTGCTGCACTTCAAGAGGGATGTGGACAACATGGAGAGGGTCCAGAGGAGGGCCACTCGCATGATCAGGGGGCAGCAGGGCAGGTCCTACGAGGAGAGGCTACGGGACCTGAACCTGTTCAGCCTCCACAAGAGAAGGCTGAGGGGGGATCTAGTGACCTGTTACAAACTAGTCAGAGGGAACCAGCAGGCATTGGGGGAGTCCCTGTTCCCCCGAGCACCACCAGGAATGACTAGAAATAACGGTCACAAGCTGGCAGAGCTTGATTTAGCTTGATTTAGGCTAGATATCAGGAGGCGCTACTTCACTGTCAGGGCGACTAGGATCTGGAACCAACTTCCAAGTGAAGTGGTGCTGGCTTCTACCCTGGGGGTCTTTAAGACAGGGCTAGACAATCACCTTGGTGGGGTCATTTGACCCCAGTACTCTTTCCTGCCATGGCAGGGGGTCGAACTTGATGATCTGCTCAGGTCCCTTCCAACCCTACCAACTATAAAACTATGAAAAACAGCACTTCTCTGCAGTTCCTGCTGACTCTCTGCAGGAAGTGGACTTGGGGGTGGGGTGTGTCCATGTCTAGCCTGGCCTCAAGTGATCCTGCCCTGCACCCTTCCACTCCCCCAGCCTGCGACAGTCGTCCCAGTTCCCATTGTGGCTCCAGGGAGATGCCAGTGCCTAGCCTACTCCCACTGGCACTCAGCAGATGGGCTTTCCCACCTGGATCCTGGACCCCAAGCATCCCAGCCCAATATGAAGGTCCCTTCCAGCCAGCTGCTCTGTGATCCTCTGTTTCATGTCTCTGACAGAGCAGTGGGGGTGGTGGGGACTGCTCCATACCAGGCAGCCAGTCAGGGATGGCTTGCATATTCAGCTGTGCTTGGGAGTTTCTAATAGCCTGGGGAGTCTGCAGGGCATGCTGGGACATATAGGAGAGCTCCCCCTACCTGCTGGCCTTGGACAGCATGAGCCCTCCTCCCACCGAATGGAGACAGTCTGTTCAGTTCAAATGTGCTCTAACTTATAGTGCTTTAAGTACAGTGTGATAGTTAGAACATTTTTGCCACAGGCTTTTTGAACATCTGTGCGTAGCCTACATTTCTGAGTCTGTAGGGCAAAAATACTTGCCTCTCAATGCGCTATGCAAAATAAATGAGGAAAAAGTACCCTGTCCCAAAATGTCAAGAGTAAACCATAGTATGGCAAAGTATGGAGACAACTATGTAAAAAGTATATATGGAATAAATCAGTTTTAAGAAGGTTGTAAAAGAGGGAAGGGTGAATTTTTTCACATGTGTTTTTTAGGTTCAGCATTTCAGTGTAATGATTTGAAACAGCTCCTTGCACAGCAAGGGGCAAGAGGAATGACACAGAAAGCTCAGCCCTGAATCCTGTAGCATATCTGGAAAGGGACAAGGAGTCAGCAGGGCACCAGGGGCAGCAGCAAGTTTGTTCTCGAGTAGTGGCAGCTGGAACTCACCCTGCTACAGCAATAGCAGCTGTGACTTGAATGCAGAAAACAGGTCACATCTCATCCCCCTTCTTCCCACCTCTCCCCCTGCTGCTCTCTAGTGGTCCACATAACCCCCTCCATGCCTGTCCCAGGTGCTGAAGGAGCTTGCTTTGCTGCTGGGTCTCCCCATCCCAAGGGGAGCCTGATCTTTGACAGCCAGTCACTTCCTTTGCTCCCTTTTAAAATTGGTACTTTAAAACCATCCTTTGTTATTGCAGCAAATCTGACAAACCAGGTAAACTGTTGTATTACGGCTTTAAAATGGCAGAAAGGATTGGATAGTTCCAGGCAGGAACTACTTGAATGGATTTCAGGATGTCTGTACATAGCTCCTTGCTACACAGTGAGTTTAGTAAAGATTATGGCTCTTCTCTCGCTGTTTACCTTAGTTTGCCATTTGTAACCTATGTTTACTATTAGAAAAATGCTTCCCTTCCCTAGATTTTTCTAATAGTAAACATATGATTTGTGAGGTGGTATCTACATAAATATATAAATCAGTCATAGTTTCATAGTAGCTAGGGTCAGGAGGGACATAAACAGATCACCTAGCTTGATCACTTGCCACAGGCAGGAATGAATGCTGGGTTCACAAGACCTCAGACAGGTGATCATCCAACCTCCTCTTGAATTTGTCCAAGGTAGGGGTGAGGACCACTTCCCTGGGAAGTTGGTTCCAGATTTTGGCCACCCTAACTGTAAAAAATTACTGCCTTCTGATTTCTAACTTAAACCTACTCTCCATCAGCTTATTACCATTGTTCCTCGTCACCCCAGGTGGTGCTGGGGAGAAAAGGGCTCTACCTATTTGCTGTTGATCCCCCCGATGAGTTTGTAGGCAGGCACCAGGTCCCCCCGCAGCCTCCTCTTGCTGAGGCTGAACAGGTTCAGGTCCCTCAGTCTCTCCTCGTAGGACCTGTCCTGCTGCCCTCTCACCAAGCAGGTGGCCCTCCAGGCTGGCCACATCCCTCTTGAAGTGCGGCACCCAGTACTGGACGCAGTACTCCAACTGTGGCCTGTGCAAAGTCACATAGAGGGGGAGTTTCACCTCTCTGGACTGGCTTGAGATGCACCTTTGGATGCATGACAAGGTATGGCTGGCTTTGCAGGCTGCGGTCTGGCATTGGCGGCTCATGTTCATCCTGGAGTCAGTAACGACTCCAAGATCCCATTCCGCCTCTCTGCTTTCAAGAGGGGAACTCCCCAGCCTGTATGTATGCTGTGGTTTCCTTCTCCAAAGGTGCAGCACCCTGCATTTGTCTACGTTGAGCCCCATCCTATTCTTGTCTGCCCACTTTTGTAGTCTGTCTAAATCTAGTTGCAGCCTCTTTCTCCCTTCAAGTGTGTCCACCTCACCCCACATCTTAGTGTCATCAGCAAACTTGGACAGCATACTTTTCACCCCATCGTCCAAGTTGCTGATGAAGATGTTAAACAGCGTGGGCCTAAGGACTGAGCCCTGGGGTACCCCACTGCTCACATCTCACCAGGTTGAGTACACCCCGTCCACCACTACTCTCTGGGTGCGTCTGATCAGCCAATTTTTTACCCATCCAACTGTGTAGGCATCAATGCCACAGTCACTTAATTTATTGATGAGGATGGGGTGAGAGACAGTGTCAAAGGCCTTCTTAAAGTCCAGAAAGACTACGTCTACGGCGACACCATCATCCAAGGATTTAGTTATTTGGTCATAAATGGCAATCAGGTTGGTCAGGCAGGACCCGCCTTTGATGAACCCATGCTGATTGCCCCCGAGCATCATCTCCCCCCCACAGATGTGCTCCTTGATGATTGTCTCCAAGATCTTCCCCAGCACCAATGTGAAGCTTACAGGCCTATAGTTACTTGGGTCCTCCTTCCTCCCCTTCTTGAAAATTGGGACCACATTAGCCAGTTTCCAATCCACCGACACCAGGCCAGATGACCATGTATGCTCATACAGCCGGGCCAAGAGCTCCGCAATGACCCCTGCCAGCTCCCTCAACAACCTTGGGTGGAGGGCATCTAGACCTGCAGATTTAAAAATGTATAGCCCTTCCAGAAGATGCCTAACTACATTTGTGCTGACTGAAGGCCTGAAAGAGCTATCCCCAAGATTGTCCCTACCTCTGGTAGGTGGGATGTCCCAGTCCCTGTTCAAGAAAACAGAGGCAAAGAAACTGTTAAAAATATCAGCTTTCTTGTCTTGCCTAGCCACAAGATTACCATTTGCATCTTGCAGGGGCCCGACATTGCTTGGTGCCCTCTTCTTGCTCCCAATGTACTTGAAAAAGGACTTTTTGTTGTCCTTAATTCTGGACACTAGCCTGAGTTCCATCTCTGCCTTGGCCTTCCCAATAGCCCTCCTACACTCACGGGCCAAGGAGACGTACTCCTCCTTGGTGATAGCTCCTCCCTTCCACTGGTTGTACATGCCCCTTTTAGTCCTCAGGCATTGCTGAAGGCCCTTGCTGAGCCAAGGGGGTTTCTGAGCACTCTTATCCCCCTTGCTTCTCTCAGGGATTATTATCCTTTGGGCCTGGAGGATCGGCCTTCCCTCATGGACACCCATCTCCTCTACCTTCTGGGCCTCAGTACCTCTCCCACTGGTCTCCTAAGCTCATTGAAGTTGGCCCTTTTGAAGTCAAGGGCTTTAGCCTTGGTGTGAGCCCTTGACACCCTGCATTAGATCAGTCGTATTCAAACTTTTGTTTCATATCCCTCATTGTAGTTTAAAATACACTAGCATGGCTGACTCCTACATACATTACTTGCCCATTGACACAGCCAGCAATCACAGAAGGTCTTCATCAATATAATTTTACTGTTATGACTTTTGTGCTAGATGATCTGAAATTGGGAAGTGGAAAAATTTTAAAGGGAAAAACTCGTTCTTTAGTGGCTTGGATTTGCCTCTGTATTTGTAATATTTGATCCTCAGAAGCCATGGGGCTATGCATTTTTAACTCTACCAGGCTTAGCCAGTTTGAGCTTCTCTGTATTTGTTTAGAATCAGAGAAAATTAGGGTTGGCAAGGACCTCAGGACTCCATCTAGTCCAACCCCCTGCTCAAAGCAGGACCATCCCCAACTACATCATTCCAGCCCAGGCTTTGTTGAGCCAGGTCTTAAAAACCTCCAAGGACGGAGATTCCACAACCTTTCTAGGTAATCTGTTTTAGTGCTTTACCACCCTCCTAGTGAGAGAGTTTTTCCTAATATACAACTTAAATTTCTCTTGCTACAACTTGAGACCTTTGTTCCTTGCTCTGTCATCTGCCACCACTGAGAACTGTTTAGCTCCATCCTCTTTGGAACCCCCCTTCAGGTAGTTAATGGCTGCGATCAAATCCACCCTCAGTTTCCTCTTCTGCAGACTAAATAAGCCCGGTTCCCTCAGCCTCTCCTCAGAAATCATGTGCTCCAGCCCCAAAACCATTTTCATTGCCCTCCACTGGACTGTCTCCAACTTGTCCACATTCTTTCTATAGTTGGGGGGGCCCAAAACTGGACAGTACTCCAGATGTGGCCTCATCAGTGTAGAGTAGAGAGGAATAATCACTTCCCTTGACCTATGCTTCTACCAATGTAGCCCAGTATGCTGTTATCCTTCTTGGCTATGAGGGCACAAAGTTTACTCATATCCATCTTATTGTCCTCTGTAACCCCCAGGTCCTTTTCTTCAGACCTTCTGCTTAGCCAGTTTGTCCCAAGCCTGTAGAGGTGCAAGGTATTCTTACATCCTAATTGCAGGACTTTGCACTTGTCCTTGTTAAACCTCATGAGGTGTCTTTTGGCCCAGTCCTCCAATTTGTCTAAGTCACTCTGATTCCTAGACCTACCCCATCAGTGTATCTACTATACCCCAGCCCCCTTACTTGCTTCTTGATTTTTCAGAATAACCAATCACTGGAGTAACAGTTGAAGTCACAAAAGTGTTTACTAGTTGCTTGATGTCCTGGGATAGTTTAAATAAAAAACATCCATCTCAAACATACTGCTGAAGCTTGTGTCAATCTGAAGATGTAATTGTAGGGTGCCAAGGTACAAACCAAACAAGGCTTGGGTGCCAAGGTACAACCAAAGGAGATTCTAGTTTTTATTACTATTTTTATTTACATCTTTGAAACTATTTCTTGCTGTTACTTGATCAGACTGCTGATGGGTTGATTGAGTAAAATAATTGACTTCCTAGTGGAGAACTCCTCAGGCAATCTGCCATTGTATGGACCAGTACACTAGAATGAACATGCTGTAGTGAGTAGATAATAAAGCTATTTACTATTTTCCCTTTTATTTTCATTCATTTTTTTCAGCCAAGCATGGAAAATGCTTATATAATATTACAGTAATTGATTTGGAAGAAATGTTCATTCCCAACCACAAGGGAAAGGTTAAAAGTTGAAAAGCAAATTAAAAAGTGTAATAGTTATATTGTACTGTGAGAATATGAAAATTATCAACAAAACAAAACACAAAATAATAAAGATAAGCAAGCTATGATTTACAATATATCAGATTTAAAAAAAACATTTCCCAGAATCTGCTTGATCATAATTTATGTACACAGTTAAACTTATGGTCTGAAATGGTGGCCTTTCAAAATGAATTTCACACAGTGTTAGTTTTCATATCATATCAATTTTATGTGTAGTTCTTACTGAGTATATTAATTTTAATAGGAAATATTTGACATTGAGATCTGGGTAAAATCTGTCTAATGTTGTATTACCAACATGTATACTTAAAAGTAATTGTGGATCATATCTGTCAGGGACGTGAATCTTGAATAACTTGGGGAAAATGGCTGTTTATTGAAATATTAAGTATATTGTTTGCAAAGAGACCATAGGTTGTCCTCAGTTAATCCAGTAACTATTTCCCATTAGTTTGTGCAGATGGTGATTTAGGCTGAGCCTAGAAAATAAGTCCAGCACATCTTATTTTTTTCCAGTATTAGCGAAGCTAAGATGCCCTCAAGAAAAATGGCAGCCCCCTGTATTGTAAGGATATAGAAACACTCACTATGAGGGACCTAGTATAAATTTTATTCTCTTCTACTCGGGCTTTCTCACCACGCCATCGGAATGTCTTAGGCCAGGTATATCTATGTGCCACATCATATAGCTACATTACAATGGCACTCCATCAGGGCTATTTAACCCTTCTAAGACATAGTCTATTAGCCTAACTGAGGCACCACACCAGTCCAGCTGAACTTGATTCTTCAGAACTGATTCAGGTGTCTATGCCTGGCACTGCATTGCACCAGACAGACACCCTATTCAGAAGCAGAGGGAGGACAAAAGTGAAAATGGAGGCATGTGTAGATGAAAGGAGTGGAGGGCAGGAACGGAAAGGTGGGATGATTAGAAAGTGCTTCCCTAATGTTTATAAAAGAATTGGGCTACCTTCTACTCAATCACACCAGAGAAAATTGCAAGTAATTCCATTGCTGTCAGAGTAACTGCTCCACAATTAGAGCAATGGAAGTGACAGCAGAATTTAGTTCATTAAAAAGAGAAATATCTGTCCATGTGAAACACATTAAACATTGGTTTGAAATCATAAGTATTTGAACTGGTGTAGTAATATTTTTACTATCAAGTGCTTTAAAAAATGAATCATATTTAATTATTAAATAAAAGGTGCACAAGATAAATTAGTAGAGGTACACCGATATATTGGGCTGATATTGGATTGGCACTGATACAAAGAAAATTTTCTGTATCAGAAATCAACCTGATGCGGCTGATAATTTGTCTGATAAATGCCCGTGTGTGCGCTCAGCTGCAGTGCAGCAGGTAGCAGTGAGGAGCAAAGCTGGCAGTGTGGAGAGCTGCGGGCAGCTGGTAAGTCTGGTGTGGTGGGAGCTGGGTGGGGAGGGGCGTGGGAGGGTAGATCAAGGCCCCTGTGGTGAGGGAGGGTGTGGGGTTGGGGCTGGGGCTGGGGCTGGGGCTGGGGCAGGGGCTGCCCAGCCAGGGCCAGGGTGGGTGTGGGATGTGGAAAGCATGAGAGACTGGTGCCTCCTGAGTCTGGGGGAGCACAATTGGTGGATGGGCCCAGGGGCAGCCAAAAGCCCCATATCCACTCCTGTACATCTGTGCCGCAGCTTAGTGCCTCAACCAACCCCACAACATGCTGCCAGCCTGTGTGGCAAAAAAACTGACCCGTCCTGAGTGGTGTCAAGGGACAATGTCAAGGGGAGCATGTGCCCCCCATCTCTATCCCAGTTCTATCCCTATTCTCATCCCAATCCCAGTCTCTTTTCTCAGCCAGCCTTAGTCTTCCCCACTGAGATTTTTGACTGAATCCTATATCCCTCCCTCTCTCTCCTCCCACCCCCATCCTCAGCCCCTAATTTCAGTCCTACCTGGCTTCCCATCTACATTCCAATCTAGTGGGTGTCACATTATAATTGTAATCTTAATCTTTCTTGTCAGTTTTACTTTTCTCCAGCCCTAAAATCCTTGTCTGGACCCAGTCTTCCTCTTGGCATCAACTGTCTCTCGCAAGCTCCTTGTAATCTCAGCCTCCTTGCCCAGTCAGTCTTAGTCTCTGTCCTTTCTTCCTGCAATTTCCTGTCCCTGTCTCTCCCTATGAGCTTGCTATATTCTTACCACCTTCCCTCTCTGCTGCCAGAGCGCCATCAGGAGGAATTTTGGGGAGCAAAGAAGAGACGGTCTCTCTGCTCCCAGTTTCTGTTCCCAGTGTAACTAGCTCATTAGCTAGAAGGAGGAAATGTAGCAAAAAGTCCTAATCCATTTATACAGCACCAGAATGGAGAAGATTAAAACACAGACTCTTCAGAGAATTTTCCTGCCAAGCTGTAAAAACCCTACTGAGATTTTTCAGCGGCTTGTAACTGGGACAACTGTGGGCAACTTATTTTCACAGGAGTAACAAAAGGCACATCCCAGACACTCGGGGGACCCCCTATGCTAAATACTAAATTCCTTTCTCTCTGAAGGTACTCAAATTTCTTCTTAACAAAGAAGAGGTAATGTAAACCTACATCTTCCACTTTGTAGGAGAGTGCCCTAACCACCAGACTAGAGGGAAGGCTGGAATGGGGACACTCTCAATGTTTCTTTCTGAAGCTTAGGACCTAAATTCTGAGCGAATGTGCCTTATTATGGAGGTGGATAGATAAGAGAGGCAAAGGGAAAGAGTGTGACTCACCATTACCAGGACCCACTCTTTCCTCCTGGAACTATTTACCATATCTGCAATTGAACATGTGTTGGATCTTGGATTGGCTTCCAGCAGCTTTCTTATTTACTGGAAGACTGTCCTCCTCATATTAAGGGATGTTGATGATATCCAGGGAATCCCAATGTAGCTAATTAACTGATTGGCCTTAGGAAAAATATACCCTCAGCTATGCTCTCAAGCATAGAACATATTTACAGAACTTGTAATGCAACCTAATTGACATCATAATGCTATGGGCATTTTATTAATGCATGCAGCTATTTCTATTCACTGTAACTAGAAATTTTAAGGATGACCAACTTGTTCTTTGCTTGAGTCATGATCAGATATGCACATTTTGGAATAAATACAGAGTTTCGTTGTTACTGCAACTCCAGAGATGAACTTAGGCCAAGAAATGGATAGTCTGTTTGCTAGTGACAATGCACAGTTCATGCCATGTGTATCAGTCATGTCCAGGATCAAGTCCATCAACAGAGACTTAGTTACTGAAATACAATAACAAGCTTCCTTTGAGTAAAAGACTTTCTGAAACAGAAGAAAAGTAATTAAAAACCCATGGGAAATAAATCAGGACTAAATACCTTAAACTGTTTCCTGTTTTTCTCTTTATATTCAAGTACATAGTGACGTGACAAATGAGTTCTCTCCAACTAGCTATGGTGAATTTATTTCACACTTCTATTGCTCATCAGTCTGTTTTTTCAACAACCTGTTTGAGAGGAATTTACTTTAAATATAAGAGTTTTTAGAAAGTAATACAACTAACGTGGTCATATAACTAACAGTAAGACTCCAGTGCCATGGCTCATTAAAATCCACAGATCTTGTGAAAACCACTGAAGTCTTGTTCAAACCTACTCTTGCTGTCCTTGTCTGAGAGCTTGTTAATATCAGTGCAAGTGACTAGTATCAGAGTTCAACCAGCTGATATTCAAAGAAGTAAAAAAATTAAGTTACAGTGTGTTTTCATTTCTCTTAACAGTTTAGTTGTAAGTTCTTCTTAAATCATAGATGAATGTGCAAAACATTCAATTTTCAGTTCTTTTTAACCTTTGACTAGTAAACATGTTATTTTGATTCTAGGTAATATTCTCCATTACAACTATGAGCAATACCTTTTTTGTCCCAAGTCTAGCTGACTTACAAGAAAAAGGTGAAGATGCTTTTTAACCACAAACTTTAACCTTTTAACTATGAAATAGAGATGAAAGGGTTAGTTAGGTCATCCAGTCCATCCTCCTGCCTGCAGCTAGTATGCCTATTACTAATGTTCAAAGAAGCTTACCCTTCTAAGATTCTTTTCAGTCACTTACAGTGTTAACTACTTGAGCTGAAAATTTATATACTGGGCATCTGCTACAGGCTGATTCTGTTTTAAAAGTTTCAGCCCAAAAGTTTTGTCCATTTTTGGAGAATTAGATTACAGGAAAATATATGCAAAATGTAAGATTGAAATTTGGCAGGATGTGAGGGGGTTTTTGCTGTTCCTAGGAAAATCCATCCATTTTTGGCAAACCTTTACAGATTCACAGGGCACATACACCCAGTGGAGACATCCTTGATTTAGTGTTAAATTCACTGAAGAGTCTGTCTGTATCTTTCTTGCTCCATCTTAGAATCACAGAGAATGAGGGTTGGAAGGGACCTCAAGGAGGTCATGTAGTTCAACCCCTTGGTCAAAGCAGGACCAGCCCTGACTAGATTATCCCAGCCAAAGTCTTGTCTAGCCAGGTTTAGAAAACCCCTGAAGATGGAGCTTCCACCGTCTCTCTGGGTCAAGAGCCAGGCCTGCAGAACAGGGCTGGGGAAGTGGATTAGGACAAGGAGCAAGAGGCTGATGAGGAAGAAGGGCAGAATATAAGTGAGGAAAGTGCTGAGGTGGAGACTGGACCTGTCTGTACAATGAAACTGAGACAAAGAACCGGCAGAGCAAGGAGAAAAGAGGTGAGAAGTATAGGTGAAAGGTGAAGAGGGACACGCGGGGCATGTGCCTCCTTCTCCTGATTTCTGTGCCAGTGGTGAGGTGCAGGGCTGCAGCCCAGCTGGAGCCAGCCCCTAGCAGCAACAGGGGCTGCAACAGCAGTGGTATGTAGTTGTGTCCCACCACTGTCAACACCTACATGTCATCTACGGTGAGAGGAGCAGGTCTGCTGAAAAGCTTGCATGCACTAGGAGAACTGGACCTGGCTAAACAATAAGAGACTGATAAAAAGGTGTCTGGCTGAGTAGAGATACAGGATCAGTGTTTAAGATGAGGAGTGCAGAGGGGTGCAACCAGGCAAGAAACCTAGAACTGGGATGAAGAATGTAAATGTAGGAAAGAAATGGGTTAGAGGGTGCTGGACAGAAAAGGTCTTGATTGGCATGATGGGCTGGGGAGTCTGGCCTAGTGCAGCATGCTCTCTTCCAGAGCCTGAATACAACCCAAGGTTCCTGAGTCCCACCCTTCCTGCGCTGATAGAAAATATCTGTGAGACCCACTGCCAAAGCATGCACAGTATCTCTCTTGAGCTCTGGTCCTCAAAGAGAATTCAACCTGTTACTCTTCACAGTTACTCCACTAGCTCAGGGGATGGAACCAAAGGGCATTTTTACACTTGCATGCGTCACAGTGCCTGATGCTTTGAAAAGTGCCCGATGCTGTGATGCATGCAGTTATATAAGCTCATGTGAGTAAAGACTGCTTATTGCTTTTTGTGTGGCCCTCAAAATCTTTTTATCCTACTAAAATATGCCATAGTTTGTGAGAGTCATTGCCTCTGTATGAGAAAGCAGAATCATAGCCACTGAACTAAATTCATGCCCCATGGGAATAATCACAATTCAGCAAAATGGGCAGGAAGGAAAAGCCAGAGTTCTAAGTGTGCACCCTAAAAGAGGCCATGAAAGAGTCAGAAGCACAACCTTAGAACCAGGACAGCTAGCCAGTGACGGCAGACCAGCAGACATGATGGGAATCCTCTACTCTCATAAGATTTAGGAAAGCAGGAGGACATGAGAGCAACATGTAGGCAGAGACAGTGCAGGGTCTTGGAGCCATGTTAATAAGTAAGGACAACTGTGTTCCCACTCTGATCAGTGACTAATTGTGGGTACATCTTCACTAGCTTCAAGCCACTCAAACCTGCTGCCAAAAAATAAGCCCTTCCTACCCACTTACACTTTACCTTTTCTGAACTGGAAATGAGGCAGTGAAGGCCCTTCTAGGGTGGTCCAAGGACAGTAGAAGCAGATCACACACAGAGAGTGAGAGATGTTCCCAGAATGTCCTCACCACCACATTTCTTCTGAAAAGCAGGGATGTCCTGAGGCTCGTTTAATGTTTGTAAAATGCTTGGAGAGCCCCACATAGATGCACTGCATAGAAATGCAAAATATATTTTTACTTATTTGGTTGGCACCTTGGGCTGAGATTTTCAAAGCTGAGTCAAAAGGCCAATTTCCATTAAAATTAATGGGATTTAGACAGCTCCAAATCTTTTATGACAACTTTGTAACATGCCTATCTACCCCTTTTTGCAAATCTCAGCCATAGTTTGGAAGCTCAGCCAAAGAACATAAGAGCTTCTGAACATAAAAGCATAAAAAGTGCCAGACTTCGTCAGCCCCATGGTCCATCTAGCTCAGTATCCTGTCCCGAACAGTGGCAGAGGTGGATGTTATAGACGGAGAGTTTTGAACTGGTTAGACCCATTTTATTGTCACTTCCTGCAGCTTCATTGGTGTCAAAGGTCACGTGACATCACTTCCTGATGTGATACCACTTCCTGTGAGGTCTTTGAATATGGCTTACCGGCCCACTGGGTGATAAAAAGTTCATAATCCAGCCCCACATTCAAAAAGGTTTGACACTCCTGCTCTAGACCTTCTGATTTTAGTATTTTTTCCATAGGATTACTGCCCTGTTCATGGCACAGAGTGGACCTCTGGAAGAAAATCAGTATGGTGTACTAAAAGAGGCTGCTGTTGCCTGTAGGACCAGCCTCATCTGTTGTAGAAGCTGGAAGTGTGGAATAAATGAGGTAGGGGAGTATAGGAAAAGCAGAGAAGGTCTCTTGCTTAGAGCAGCTGAATGCCACCAGAGAATCAGATTCTGTCCCTGCCTCTGGTAAGCAGTTTTTATCTGATGCAAGTCAGATTACTCAAAACCAAGCTTTTCACAGATGGTCATTAACTCTCTTTACTTCATTTTCTGGGTAACTGAATGAGACACTGGAGACTGATTGTAGAAGTGCACAACAGTCACAGATGCAACTGGAGTTAATAGAGAGCTACACTTTGAACATATTAAGTACTGTATATGCTCTGTACTCCGAGACATCCAATTTTGAGTTCAAACTGTGTCAATGTGGACATGCTAAATGAACTGATAGAGTTGACCTCAACTCCTTAAGTTTCTGTTTCTCATGTGTAAAACCGGAAACATTGCTCACCCTCAACTTACAGGGCTGTTGTGAAAATGAATTAATTGATATCAGTGAAGCACTCAGCTATGAAGCACTATTGTGATGAGCAGCATTGAAAAGCTTGAGAGGAAATGACTAATTCTGTTGTCAAAGGAGGGTTGAATAGTCTGCACTAAATAAGGCCTGGAGCCACACACAGAACAAAAGAATATTGAATAGCTGGTCATTTAATGAGCACTGTCCATTCTCTGTACTGAGTGAAGCAGATCTGTGAAAAAAATAGTATGCCATCAGGTAATTAAAGACTGTTTCATAATGCACATATAAAGGGTAGGGCTGTGTGAAGTTTTGGGTGGTGATTTGATTCGGAGGAAATGCTGCCTGATTCAGTGGCTAAATCTCCAAATCTGAATCAAATCAGGGGAACAATTTAAAGGTACAAATCGATTCAAAGCTCTCTGAATCTTCGGGAAAGATTTGAAGAGCTTTGATGACTGTGACTGTCAAGGAGCAATGCACATCCTCTGTCAACAGAATGGAGTCAGAGGAGGGGCAAGCTGAAATGCTCTGAGTCAAGATACAAGGGGCCGTGGGGAGAGGGATTTAATGGTGGGGGTCTACTACAGACCCCCCAACCAAGGGGGTTGGACAGAGAATTTTTGGGCCAGCTTGCAAAGGCACTTAAGACAAGTTGTCATGGGCGATTTAAATTACCTGGACATCTGCTGGGAGGAAGTCAGCCAGGTCAGACCGTTCCAGGAGGTTCCTGGCTGAGATACAGGACCTGCACGTAATTCAGCAGGTGCACAGTCCCAGCAGAGGAGATGCCCTGTTGGACCTAGTCCTGGCCACAGGCGATGACCTGGTAAGGGGCCTCCAGGTCCTTGACCACCTGGGTGATAGTGATCATCGCTTGCTGGAATTCACCATCCAGCACAGGGTGTCAAGGGCCTGCAGCAAGGTGGTAGCCCTAGACTTCAAGAGGGCCAAATTCAACAAGTTGAGGAGATTAATGGGAGAGGCAGTGGGGTTCTCGAGGGCAGGGGAACTCAGTGCCCAAGATGAGTAGTTGTTCCTTAAAGAGACGATACTCAGGGCCCAAGAGGCGACCATCCCAACAAGAAGCAAGGGGGCAAGAGTGTGCAAAAGCCCCCCTGCCTCACCAAGGGTGTACGGGAATGCCTGATTGCCAAAAAGGCGGCATACACCCCACAGTAATGCAACACGGACTCAAGGGGAACGTCTCCAGACCTCAGGTTGGGGAAGACTGGGTTAGAGAGATTCTGGAGGGACTGGATGTATTCAAATCAGCGGGTCCAGATGCTCTCCACCCCAGGACGTTGAGGGAGCTAGCAGGGATTATTGCAGGGCCCTTAGTGAGGCTTTACGAGTGCTTGTGTTGCTCGGGCCAGGTGCCAGATGATTGGAAGATAGCCAATGTGGTCCCCATCTTTAAAAAAGGGAGGAGGGAGGACCCAGGCAACTATAGGCCTGTCAGTCTTGCCTCAATCCTAGGGAAACTCTTTGAGAAGATCCTCAAGGAGCACATCTGTGATTGGCCGGCTTCAGGGATGATGCTCAAGGGCAACCAGCACGGTTTCATTAGGGGCAGGTCATGTCAGACCAACCTGATTGCCTTTTATGATCAGGTCACAAAAGCAATGGATGCAGGTGTTGCCGTGGATGTAGTCTTTCTGGACTTCAGCAAGGCCTTTGACACCGTCTCCCACCCTATCCTCATTAAAAAATTGGGCAACTGTGACATTGATGCCTACACAGTCAGATGGATTGCAGATTGGCTGAAGGGTCATACGCAGAGGGTGGTGGTAAATGGGTCATATTTGACCTGGGGGGGAAGTGGGCAGTGTAGTCCCCCAGGGCTCAGTCCTTGGGCCCATGCTGTTCAATTTCTTTATCAGCGATTTGGACGACAGGATGAAGAGCAACTTGTTTAAATTTGCTGATGATACCAAAATTTGGGGTGAGGGGAGCACGCTAGTAGGGAGAGAAAGACTTCAGCTTGACCTGGATAGGTTGCAGGGGTGGGCTAACAAAAACAGGATGTGTTTCAATACTGACAAGTGCAGGGTGCTGCATTTGGACAGTAGGTACCAGCAGCACACTTATAAGACGGGAAACTCCCTTTTTGAGAGCACAGAGGTAGAAAGGGATCTTGGAGTCATTACTGACTCCAAGATGAACATGGGCCGACAATGTGAGGTCACGGTTGGCAGGGCTAACTGGACCTTTTCGTGCATCCACAGGTGCATCTCAAGCAGGGCCAAGGAGATGATCCTCCACCTCTACGCGACACTGGTCAGGCCACAGCTGGAGTACTGTGTCCAGTTCTATGCGCCCCACTTCAGGAGGGATGTGGACAACATGGAGAGGGGCCAGAGGAGGGCCACCCGCATGATCCTGGGAGTACAAGGCAGACCCTACAATGAGAGACTGGGACCTGAACCTGTTCAGCCTTCACAAGAGATGGCTGAGGGGGGACCTGGTGACTGTCTATAAACTCACTAGGGGGGACCAGAAGGGTTTGGGAGAGACCTTGTTTCCCCTAGCGCCCCCTGGCATAACAAGGAATAATAGCCACAAGTTGTTGGAGAGTAGGTTTAGATTAGACATCCAGAAGAACTACTTCACAGTTAGGGCAGCTAGGATCTGGAACCAACTTCCAAGGGAAGTGGTGCTGGCTCTAGCCATGGGGGTCTTTAAGAAGAGGCTTGATGCCTACCTGGCTGGAGTCATTTGAGCCCAGTTTTTCTCCTGGGGGGTCAGACTTGAAGATCTACAAGGTCCCTTCTGACCCTACTTCTATGATTCTATGATGATTCGGGCAGCCCTAGTGGCTGCAGCAGGGAGCTGCAGCCAACTCCAAGCTAGTAAGTACTGGGGCAGAGAGAGGGGGCCTGGAGGAGGGGACCATGGAGGGGACCACTGCCAGCCCCCCACACTCTGTGGTCCCCCAGCCCCCACAACAGTTGCCCCCCCACCCCAGCTCTGTAATTTAAAATAAAAAAATCCCCGGTGCTCACTGGGTGTTGCCAGGCAGGGGAGGTGATCCCTGCTGCCCCCCCACTACCCCATGCTGCATGGTGGGCTCTGCCATGAGCTCCCTGTTCCCCCCACAGGCGCCCCACCCAGGCCAGCTCCGGCTCTTTAAGAAAAAAAAAAACTAAGAAAAGCCCCAAGACTTACCACTCCTGCAGCGGTCTTGGGGCTTTGGGGGCTTGTGCAGAGCCCCCATGTGGCACAGGCAGCAGGGAGAAGTGGAGATCACCCCCTCATCATCAGGAGTGATGAGTGTGGGGTTTTTTGAGTGGTTTTTTTCTTAAAGGGCTGGTGCTGGCCCAGGCAGAGCACCTGTGGGGGCAGATGGGGGAGCAAGGAGGGGTTGGGGGGCTCATGCAGAGCCCCCCATGCAGAATAGGGTAGTGGGGGGCAGCAGGGATCACCCCCTGCCCACCAGCACTTGGTGAGCCACTGGGGCTTTTTTTTTTTTTTAACAAGTGCCAGGAGCTGGGGCGGGTGAGGCGGCCATTGCTGGGCTGGGAGAGGGGCAGGGGATGGGCCTGGCCTGGCTGACTTGGAGATTTGGCAGCAGCTGAATCAGATTCAGCCAAATCAAAAATCAGGACAGTGATTCAAATCACCATCCTCTGAATTGGCTGAATCCGAATCCAAAGTGAATATTTGCTACTTCTCACAGGCCTAATAAGGGGTGCAGTTTTTCCAGACACCCCTCAAGCCTTTTGATGACTAGCTGGTAGTGATGGAAGCATAATTGTGTGGTCTAGAAGCTCTTTGTCATGGACTGGCACAAAGGTGGCATTTACAAGAAGGTTGTCTAGCACTTGGACAAGACAGGAGTGCAACTTGGCAGCTGTGACTATGACTAAGCAGCATTCTTCAGGATCTACTCTGCTTACCCCACAGGGGACTAGAAAAAGTGCCCTAAACATAGCCTGTGTACCTTCTTCCTGACTGGATAGCCATGTCCAGTGAGATCACCTTTACTATGGATGAAAAGACCAGTGAAGACCATTATTTTCAGGACCCTTGTGGACAACCCTAATAGTGAGCATCTAGAGCATTGCACTGCAATCATGGTCCAAGAACTCAGGTGACACAACATCACTGTAGCTGCACTGAGCAAGACCCAGGGAGCAGGAGGTGGGCAGCTCAAAAAATATAGAGGTGGCTATATCTTCCTCTGGAAGAGTAAACAATAAGGAGAACACCAACTTCATGGAGTTGGTTTTACCATTATGAATAAACCCATAAACTAACTTAATGAGTTTCCTGTTAGAGTTAATGAGAACCTTATAACTCTCCATCTTAAACAGGCAGGGCGGCAATATGCAACTGTCATCAGTGTGTGCGCTCCAACTCTTGATGCTGCCAATAAAACCAAGGAGGAATTTTACATCAACTTTTATCAAATCCTTTCTGATGTTCTGGAGG
Source organism: Crocodylus siamensis (assembly GCF_052110815.1). Taxonomy (NCBI): domain Eukaryota; kingdom Metazoa; phylum Chordata; order Crocodylia; family Crocodylidae; genus Crocodylus; species Crocodylus siamensis. The sequence goes on from NC_143395.1 coordinate 175,478,078, forward strand.
GAGATGGACTTATTCTTCTCAGTGATTTCAGTGCCAGAATTTAAAGGGACTTTAGCCTCTGGAATGGAACCATTGGCAAGGAAGAAGTAGAAAAGGTCAACTCCAGTGGCCTCCTGGACTTGACCTTTTCTGAGTTGACCAGATGTGCAGAATATGGACTCACCCTCACCAACACTCTTTCACCAGAAAAACAGGCACAAGATATCATGGCAACACCTGTGATCTAGGCTTTGGCACTTGATTGACTATGTCATTGTCCATGGTTGGGATCACAAAGATGTCCACATCACCCCAGCTGTGCTAGGACTGGATAATTGCTGGACTGATCACCGACTCATCCTCATGGTTACGTCACTCAAATTGATGGCAGCAGCAGAAGCAGTGCTGACGGAAGTTCAACATTGAAGCACTCAAGGACACAAGCAAGTGAGACGTTCTCCACTAGTGTCCCAACAAAAATTAGTGAATTACAATCAACATAAATGAGAGAATATCAGCAGCTTGTGCTCTCAAGACAGCTGTCATCAGCACCTGTGAAGAGACACTTGGATTCTCTACCAGGAAACATCAAGATTGGTTTGATGAGAACACCCAGGAGATCCAAGAGCTGATTGATCGTAAGTGCAAGGCCTTTTGTGTATGGCAAAATGACACCAACTCCAAGCAAATAAATTGAATCTCCAACAGGCCAAGGCAGAGGTCCAAAAGAGAACCCATGATACGAAGAACAAATGGTGGGAAGACAAGGCTAAGGCAATTCAATTTCTTGCTGACATCTACAATACGCATGGTTTCTCTAGTGCCATTAAAACCATCTACAGTCTGAGCACTCAGGGACCAACCCTCTTGAGACTTAAATATGGAGGAGACCTGATCAAGGAAAGGGGAGCCATCAGTGCCCATTGGAAGGAGCATTTGGAAGACCTTCTTAATCAAAACTGTTTTTCATGAGAGTGTTCTCAACTCTATACTGCACAACACCCAGTCAGAGATGATCTTGGAATCCCTCCAACCCTTGACAAGATAAGGAAAGCTATCAAACAGGTGAAGAAAGACAAGGCATCTGGAGTGAAATGAATCACCACTGAAATCTTCAAGCAGAGAGAAGAGGAGCTCACATCATAACTTCATGGCCTCATTTTAAGGATCTGGAATGGTGATGAAATTCCAGATGACCTCAGGGATGCCATGATTGTGACAATCTTCCAAGAAAGGAGACAAGTCCAACTATGGAAACTACAGAGGGATTGCCTGACTGTCCACCACAGGAAATATCTTTGTGAGAACCCTCCTGAACCATCTCCTTCCACTTGCTGAAGAGATTCTCCCAGAATCTCAGTGTGGGCTTAGGGCTTCAAGAGGCACAACTTCATGATCTTCACAGCTGGCATGATCTTCACAGCTCACCAGCTTCAAGAGAAATGTCGGGAATAACATAAGCCTTTCTGCATTGTCTTTTTTGACCTCATGAAAGCTTTCAACCCTGTCAGCTAAAAAGTGTTATAGAGGATCCTTCTGACCTATGAATGAAATTCGTCACCATTCTGTGCCTGCTGTATGACAGTATGCAAGTGGGGTGGTTCTCAGTAATGGATCTATCAGAGATCCCTTTGAAGTTAAAACAGGAGTTAAGCAAGGCTACATCATCATCCCAACACTCTTTTCAATATTCCTTGCCCTGACACTATATCTGTTTACCAGTAAACTTCCAGCCAACTCCAAGCCAAACCATCCCAACCTCAATCATTGAGCTCTAGTACGCTGATGATGCTATAGTGCATGCTCACTTGGAAGCAAACCTTCAAGCAATTGGCATCTTTACCAAAGCATACAAGAAATGGGACTGACACTTAACATTCAGAAGATGAAGGTCCTCCACCAACAAGCTTCTAATGAATAGTGCCCAGGTCTGGTAATCCAGATCCATGGTGAGACTCTGGAGAGCGTTGAATATTTCCTGTACCTTAGAAACCATCTCTTGCAAAAGGCTGACATCAGTGAAGATATCCAACATTGCCTCAAATGTGCAAGTGCAGCTTTTGGAAGACTGAAGAAACAGATGTTCAAAGATTGCAACATCAGATCTGAAACCAAGCTCATGGTTTATCAAGCAATCCTGATCCCCACCTTACCGTATGGAGCTGAGACATGGACAATGTACAGGAGACATCTCCAGTTGTTGGAGAAGTACCATCAATGCTGCCTGTGGAAGATCCTCTGAATCCATTGAGATGACAGACACACCAATGTTAGTGTCCTCCTGCAAGCAAACACCACGAGTATTGAGGTGATGATCATCTAATATCAACTTCATTGGGATTGCCTTGTTATTTGGGTGTCTGACTCCAGACTCCTAAAGCAAGTTTTATTTTCCTAGCTCAGGAGAGGACAGCAGAGAAAGAATTTCAAGGATGTCCTTAAGCCAACTTAAAAAAAAATGCAAATCAAGGTCAGCTTATGGGAGACTATCACCCAGGACTGCCTCAAATGAAGGAAGAGTCTACTGCAGGGATCTCAGTACTTTGAAACCCCATGACAACAACAGGAGCTGGAAAAGCAGGAGTGGCAGAAACAATGGGACTAAATCAAGAGCCCAGTGCTGCCCACCCCACACAAAAACACGTCAGAGCTACAGTAGAGTCTATCAATCCCAGATAGGCCTCATCAGCCATCTTTGGACACACCAATAAGATAATCATGGAAGACAATCATTCTCAACTCTGGGGGATTGCTGAAGATCAGGGGTTCAAGTTGCAGATGAGCTTTAGTTCCGGCATATCCTAAAATGTTGAGTACTTAACTTCTGTAGTATTTTCTGCCTTTTAAAACAAATTGCCTCAAATAGTTCTTGGCTCTTTCAGAATTTTGCTTTCCTTCATTCAGATACAGGATTTTATTGATTACTCATAAAGTGCCAGAAAAAAAGATCTTATTGATTTAGTGGCCTTCTCTAAGGCTTAAAAAACACCTCTCTATTCACCGTTATCTGGGTCTTTCTTCTTCCTTTGCAGTGTACAGTGAATAGGAAAGATTGTGCTCATAGTCTCAATACAGCATCTGCTTTCTTGCTGTACAGGAAATATCTGAACACAAGAGTTGTTCTGTCACATCCCTTCTTTCCTGTAGTCACGAGCTGTAAGAGAAAGCAGATGAGAGAGCTGGGGAGACAGATTATCTAATGGGAGGAGTAGGAGGGGGCAGTAATCAGGAATGGAGAAAATGAGCAGATACAGTGCTTTAGGTGCAGGGGAATACGCTGGAGAAAGAGTACCCTCAGGTAAAATGTAGAGGGAAAAATGTAGGAAACAGAAGATGTGGAAGACAATAAAGGGGATAATACCATTAATTGTAGGGTTAGAGAATCTAAGAGTGAAGGAGGAGGAATTATTCAGATGGAAATTGTAGATATCATTTATATACTATCTAAATGATATCTAAATGAGATGATTCTAGGCCAATACTAAAATTTTGTGAGTATTTCTCAAATGAGTCAGTAAGTTTTGCTAATGTATATTCTTATTCAAATTTTATTTATGTAAAAATATTCCTTGAAGAAAATCAGATGCAGTATTAATATTAGATGGGTGGTGTGGCAGGGCAACCTAGGGGTGCCGTGACCTCCCCTAGTACCCCTACCTATCGTGCCAAATCGGGTCTCGAATGCACCCTCTATCTCGCCCGCCACGTCTTGCTGGTAAATATCATTAAAAGGGAGGTTGCCTTGTTGCCCTCCTTGGCACGGTGCCTTGCTGTACTGGGGCTCTGTCCAATTGCCCGCCTGCACCCTCACGGGTGCCCCCTCGCTTCCCTCACATGCCCTCGCCACACCGGGGCCTGTCTCCCACGGCTCTCGTAGCCCCCGCCGGGGCCTCGCCTCTATGCCGTCGCCCACGCCGGGGCCTGTCTCACTCTCTCAATATTGCCCACCCTAGGCTTGCCTTTGCCTTTATGCGAATCGCCCTCCCTGGGCCGGTGCCTCACGCTCCCCTGCGCTCTCGCCCCCAACCGGGGCCTGTGCCTCGTGCTCGCCCGCACTGGGGCCTTGCCCACGACTCCCGTAATCGGGGCTCAGGTGGCCTTGGCCTTACCTGGCCCCCAGGCCCCTTCCTCGGGTTCTCCCAGTTGGGGCTCAGGTGGCTTCAGCCTTACCTGGCTCCCAGACCCCTTTCCCAGGTCTTACGCCCCACTGGGGCTTCTTGCCTATGCCCACACTGGGCTCCTCCCGATTGCTGCCCACATTGGGGCCGGGGTCAGGACACCCCCAAAACTCAGCACCCCCTCTGTCACTAGGAACACCCCCACTACTGGGGAGCTCCTAATGAGGCCTCCTCCAGCCCTACAGCCTCACCCGGTCCTCCGGTGTTACAACAACAAAATAGAAAGCACAAAGCCCCTTGGCTATAACATAAATCCTAGGCCAACCTGGCTATCCTTCATCCATATCCCTGTCAGGGCTCTCTCCACCCCGTACCATCATGCCAACACTGCTCAAGCCATCTGGCTTCCTTATTATGCCCGCCCTGCTTGCTCCAGCAGCGCTCCAGCTTCTTAGGCTGCCAGAGGGGAACTGACCTTCCGGCCTCAGCCTAGCTGTTTATAAAGACGAGGCCTGCCCCCTTCCGGTCAGCTGACCAGACTGGTTGCCCCAGCAACTCACACCTGTGCTGCCCTGGTGAGTGGCAGCTGAGCTCATACTACTCTTGTCAGTAGCGGGCACCTTAGCGCCCTGCTACAGGTGGTATAAGAACAGTTGCAAAGCATCCATGCTCACTACTTATCAGCACAAAAGTTTTGGAGCCTGCAAATTGTTCATAAAGGATCTCTCTCCTTGTGGAAGGGCACAGTCATTCAGACACTTTGCTATTACCAAAGCACAACAGTTTTTCATTCAAAGAATGTTGCTGTAAAATTACAAAGTTCTTTGCTACATTCCTTTATTTCTCACTTTAAAAATGGAGGTTTTGCCTTTGCTCCAAAAGTAATTTCAAAACAAAAATCCTTCAGTCTGTAACATTGCTGTCCCCGAGGGTGGCCGTAGATACTGTTGAGGGTCCTCCCCTAGCATTACCCAATTTGCATTAAATTCCAGTTGGAGAAGAAATCTTTCAATCCTTATTTTCGTCTTCCTTTTATTTAACGTTTCTGCAGAGGGAGAAATCTTAGAAGTTCCTTATAGTGAGTTTTTGCTGTGTTATAGGGTAGTTTATCACTCTTCATATAACTATATAAAAATAAGCATCCTGCCTGGAGATGTCTAGGTATACTTCTTTAATATGTGTTTATCAGAATTAGTATTGTTGTCTCTTCACTTGACTGGGGTGTTAGAGAGGTTATTTGTTTTCTAAACAGTTCTGCCTGCTGGCACTGGATTTTGAAGCTACAGAAAAGTTTAAGTGTGATTTTTGAAGTGAGAGGGTATATGTGTGTGTAATATTGTGGAACTGTCATGCCCGAAAGAATAAAAGAGAATTGTAATGGGCTGGGGGAAAAAACAGATGCTATATCAGAGAAGAAAAATTATGGGTAAGTAAATAATTAACACATTGATATATGAAATATAAATATACAACGTGTAGTTGCATAGAAGTGCAAAGTATTATGAGAGCCAGTCAATGGTAGGATTTTGAGTAAAAGTCAGTAGCTTTGGTCCTTTATCCCTTGCCCTCTGTTTATGTTATTTCTAAGATATGTGCCCTATTTGTTATTTAAAAAAAATTCTATTGTAAGATGTTTTCAGGAGAATTATGGCTAGGCACATAGTGATTAGAAATAAGAGTCATATTGCTATAGATTAAGCCTGTCCCATAATAAGGGAGATATCAGCTTTTAAAATGATAATCCATGTGTTCTTACTCAAGGTTTAATTCATAACTGGGGACAGACTTTGGCCCAAAGTGGAAAGGGTGCTGCTTTCTTTCAAGATAGATTTCATTCTTATGTATGTAGTGTGTGACAGAATATGACTTGGAGTCCCCCTTAGGTTTGAGCCAGGGCTATTCCAGCTTTAGGTCCCCATTCTCTATTTCCTGGATAAAGTTGGTTTGGTTGTGAAAAGTAGTATAATCTTTATTTTTAGCTAAAAAAACGAAGTGAAAATATTTATTTCTGCAGAGTTTGGAAATAATACTTTATGTGCCCTTAGCTTTACATTTGACTTCAGTATTAATGCCACATGTTCCTTATGTCTTGTTTTACTGCTTACTGTACTTATGTATAAAAAAAAGTCTGGAGGAAAGCTATGTAAAATTTCCACTTCACATAATGATTAGATTTAAGGATATTGTGTTCATTTTCTGTTTGACTGCCTTTATTTATTTATTTATTTCTCAATCTTGGTTACGAAAACCAAGCCAATAAATTTACAGTTTTCATTTTCTTTGTTCAGTTGTGTTTTTCACAGGCATTTAGGTTCTTAATGAAGCATAATAAATGATTTTCAAGACAAAATGAAGTCTGTTTAAAAGTCAAAAACATTGTTTTGCAGATTCAAAATCCTATCATGCCTCAGCATTCAGATGTATCAAAATAATTAGATTATGTGTGTCTGTGTGTGTTATGTTATACTGAATGTGTTTATGTAGGGTAGGGATATCTTTCAGTCTGTAACGATTGTATTCATAAAGTGAACCCTACTGTGTTGCATTAATAATTTGAAGGGACTTTTGAAGAGGGTTACATGGGAGAAAAATCTCTGTGAGATTCTTGCCATTCCCCTTGTCCTTTTTCGCAGAGTATGGTATGGTAAGGCCTGTCTACACAGAAGCTCTTTTCTTCTCTGTCTCCAAAGTCACACTCCAGATCAGCATATCTCCACTCCCATTCCCCAAGTCCTATGCTGTGTGATAACAAGTTTTCTCCTGTTTCTCCCCAATTCACCCAAGACAACTTTTGTGTGTCATCCTCCTTTGCTACTGTTGCTTTCTATTCTTATTCTCTGCCTATGTCATTGATGATCTTCATGAGGAAGAGGTATTAATATAATCTGTGGGGTGCAAAACTCTCAGAGCTAAGGACCACACTGTGAATTGCCTCCTGACTGATGCTATTGGTCTGTTGGTCAGATGAGTTGTTTTCTCCCCTTTGGGTCTGCCACTAATGAGAGGAGATAGTTCTGGCCTGTAAAATGGGGAATCCCCAAAAGAGTTGGGCCCCAGGAGTATGTTTGCCTTGCTTGCACTGAAAGACAGCTCTGTTCCTAGCACTACATATGAGGAACAAAACAAACCAGAAAAGATTCCTCATTTCCAGATATACCCACTGGCCCAGACAATTTTTGAAAGTGTCACTTCATTCCATACTTAGAACTAATAGGCAGAGCAGGAGGCAGCAAACCAACAAGAAAGTACCTACCGGCTAATAATGCTTTATTTCAGACTGGGCTTAGAGCCACTTGAGGCAAGCAAGTGTGCAAGGAACAACCTAGTTATATTGTTGTATCCATCTATCACTCATGCAGTATAGTCAATGTCAATGCCCTTACAGTTTCCTTGCATGTTTGACCTAAGGTTTGAAATAACATCCTATTCATAACACAATACCACAAGCTAGAGATTTTTTTTTAGATTGGTCTCTGCTTCTGACCAATAAATTCTTCAATTTTAATGTACTTTCCTATGGAAATTAATCTTGTTGTTTATTTTATGCTGTCCAAAATGATTCATTTTCATTGTGCCGCATAACTTTACATTAAATCTATAGGCAAGCCATATAGTTAAGGTAGGAATGAATGTAAGGTAGGAATGAATGTAAAGTGAAGCAGCTATTCTGAAATAATTTATCTCCATATGAACTATTCAGGAATAACTGTTATTCTTTAATTCATACCCTGCCCTCTTCTAGAATTTTTTTCACGCATAGACAAACTGTTACTAAAAAAGAACTGCCAAGGGGAAGCTGGAGGTTTTGACTGTTGCTTATGGGACAGTTGAGGCTTTTGGCACCTGTGAAGGGGTGGAAGACAACTGGGCTAAGTACAGACAGTCAAAAAGCCCAAGGCTGAATTGATTCATTCTTTGCACATTAGATGGTGTAAAGATTGAAAAAGCAAAAGAACAGACATTCACTTTTGATTCAGGAAATGCAGCCACCTGCCTGCAGTAGCTCAAGCCAGAAGCCAGGGGGCACTAGAGCATGGCTTTCTGGCATGTAGCCAGCATGGGCTGTGTGTTTGCTTCCTCATCCTGCTGCCCCAGAGGTGTCTGGGATTTGCAGTCCAGAATCAGAGTGGCAGGACCCCTGCAGGGTTGCTCATCACTTCCTCTTGTTTCCAAGTGCCTCTGGGACTTGTCGTCCACATTCGAAGCCAGCACTAAGTAAGCCAGCAGGGCAGGACAGCTCTGTACTCAGGGGAAGGTGAGTTTAACCCACCTCCCTTGCCTCAGATCCTAGCTGGGGTGTGCCTGAATGGGCCAATGAGCCAGCCAATGAGGCCAGTGAGCTCATTGCTCCAGTTGGGGAAAAGAGGGGCAGAGCTAGCCCTCCTCTCTGGAGTAGAGAGCACAGCCCAGCCTGGGGCTGCAGATCATGCTGGGATGCTGGGGAACTCTGATTTAACTTGAACCAGGAAGGGGTCTGGGACAGAAGTTTCATAAACTGGTTTGACCTAAATCAGTTAAGTCTGATACTGCATTCAATCAGGTGTATCTTAAATCCGTTTTCGCCATTTTGAAACTGGTCTATATGCACTGAGCTTCTGTTCTGTTATATGCTTAAACCAGTTTCTGATCACTTGAGCTGGTTTATGTGTAACTTCTGTCTGTAGCTCTGGAGTTTATAGGAGAAGCTTGTTTGCTGGGTGCATAAATGATCAGCAGTGAAGTAGTTTGCAGAAGATTTATAGCTTATGTTGAAATTTCATTCATTGCTTTTCATTGTTAGCACCTTTTTTAGATGAATGGGCATTTCACAGTTCTTTGAGCTTGTTTTTCAACTAATGGAAACAGATACAGATGTCACTGTGTTGGGTTTTGCTTACCTCGTTTGGGATTTTTTTGGCAATGTGGAGCATGGGTACATAATTAGATAGACAGATTTCATAGACATTAAGTCTGGAAGGGACCTTGCAAGATCATTGGGTCTAGCCCCCTGCCCAAGCCACTTATCAGGAGGTTTATAAAGGAGGGTGTCAGCTGTTCTTAGGTAATACCCTTGTGGCACACTCTTATCCCACAGTTAATGAAAGCTAGTCTGTGGTAGATTAGCACTCTGTGAAAGAGGACTAATCTTTCAGGAGTGAACTTCACTTTATCACAAAGTAAAAATGGCAATTGCCACAGAGCAGCTAAACACATAAAGCCCCACCCTCCTGTCTTTCACAACAAGAAACCTTGATTCTGGAGACTGATAAAGTGAAGTGTGAATTTTGTAGGGAATCTGAGTCTGAAGTGTCATAGAGTAAATGGTAAATATTTCATCTCTAAGAATGCAATTTTTAAAGCATTTTTTCAGAAAGAATATCTGATTTGGGTTTAAATATTAACTTTTCTCAAAAGGCGTTGTAAAATAATGCATGCTTCTTACTGAAAGACCAGAAACTTATGATTATCTTGTGAAGGATAGATTCACCTTAATTTTGTCTCTGTGCTAAGATTGACTTCTTTCCTCCACTAGAGATATTGCACTTTTTGGAGATTTCTGAGGTTCCAGGGCCTCAGGATGGTTCAAATAATTATGATGTAATTGGTAATGAAGCTACCTGAATTGATTAAATAGCCTAGCATCTAAAAAGATGCACAATATCTTTAACATGACATTGAGTAGTGTGACATTAGCATACTGTCATGGAATGAAATGGAAAATACATCTTTATAAACTGGCACCTGCTCACATATATAAGAGCACATAATTCAGTCTCTGGTTATTTAAATGGGTAAAAAATGGCTACCTAGAAAAAATATGCATGCTACTGACCTGAGAGTGGCCAAGAATTCCAAGTCTGAGTCTTGGATATGTCATGCACTACCACTCATCTCAGTAGGACTCGTCTTATGAGTTTCCCTGTCTCTAAAGATAATAGCAATTACTTTTGCCATGTGGCATTGATGATTAATTAGTTAATGCCTGTAAAGTACTAAGAGCCAAAAGTTTTGTTACTTAAATTACTTTAGACTATCTTGATATATTTCAGTATTCATTTATTCTTGAATTCTTGAAGCTATTTTATAAAATTGAATTGATTGCCATGAATGATGAAGAGAACAAACCACTTTAAGTAACTAAAGGTACTCGCCCTTTGTATAATAATAGTTTGTGGATAATTTTTAAAATGCTAATACTATATATTTTAATTACTAACTCCTTTCATCTTGGTTCTATGCTAAGAAAATGAAGAAAACAAGTGTAGCTCCTCAGATTTCTCCATAATTCTTTGTTATGCCTTCTGGAACAGCTGCCTTCTGACAAATCTAAAGTAGAGACATGTCACTCATATTTTCCAAAGATGTGAACTACTCTCAGAACAAATTTTCCTGACCTTATACATCATTTCTGCCTTTGTAGGCGCCCGGCAGCTTGGTACTGGCTTTCACACAGTAATTTTCCTACTAGATATACTGTATAAAAATCTATGAATTAATATGTATCTTTATATTCAGTAGGTTTGAATATAAATATCTTTATATTCAGTAGGTTTGTCCCTTGATCAGAGGGCTTTGCAGCCCTATCATTATAGGAGGATATTTTTAGTTTCCATAGTTGAGATCTGAGGGGGGTTTTTGTTTTGTGGGGGTTTTTTTCTTTATTCACAGTAGTAGTCCCACTGAAATATTTTTTTGCGATTAACGAGGACAATTTCTGTAAGGCAAAAAGAAGATGGCTCTAAGTAAATTACTGTTTTATTTGTGAAGTTAGCACTTTTGACACCATGATGTGCACTGTGTGATCATAAATATGATCACAAGTTTATAATTACTGTGGCAGGCCTGTGCACTACCACCTATGGAGTTGGATCGCCCCAAGTCTACTTGCCTGCCACAACTTATGGGACATGCCTTCTGTTCCTGTAGTGACGTGAAGATATTCTTGCTGGCTCTGGGCCTTCCCTCTGGTGCCTCTTCTGTGGGGCTTCTCCTGCCCTACATCCCACCCCTTTCCTCTCAGGTATTCTTGCAGATTGCAGGCTGTGCCTACGTGCTCAACATAGTTGGTTCAGAGCACAGCTGGTGTGATGTCCAGTTCATGGCTGCTTGCCATGATGTACTGTGGTTGGGATGAAAAGGCTAATGCAAAAGAAACTGAATAACTAAACGTAGCTTAGGCTGAGTGGGGCAGGACTGCATTGCCCAGCACTGAGCTGTTCACTCCCAAGTCCTGAAGTGTAGGGGTTTTCTGCTTCACCCATTTTGCTCCCTTCTTCCTTTGGTGCCCCCTTGTTCTCAGGGGTTCTTCATGGCTGTCTGCTAGCTGGGTGTCACTCTGGTGCCTTGGGCTCCCTATCAGGTGTGCCTGGGGCCAATAGCAGTGGGTTCCCCACTGGCACGTTTTGTGCTCATGGCCTGGTTATGCAGGCTGCTAGGGTGTTGCGGCTCACCACTCCCAGGTTCTTCCTTGCTGAACCCTGGTCAGCTCTTCCCTGTTGTCACTGGCCCCAGAGGGTGGGAGTTGCCTGGCCCAGGGGCCCTGTACTGCACTAGGACCAGAGCCTGGCCGGTCGCCTGTCCTGGCTCACCTCTGGTCCTGACGGGTGGAGCCAGCTTCCCCAACTTGCATGCTACTAGCGGCATCCATGGCAACAGCAGTGGTGTGTGTAGCGGTAATGGTGGCATGTATGGGAGCAGTAGCAGCAGCAGCATGTGCAGTGGCAGCGGTGGCACTGGTGGCAGTGAGTCCCTGGTGATGTGGGTGGCATCCAGTCCTGGCTTGGATGCCCAGTGTCCTCTGCCCCTGCCCTGACCCCTGGTTGGTTGATTTTTTATTGTTGCACCATGCCTCAATCAGAGCCTGGCTCATTCAGCTGTGTGCTGACACCTGCGCCACATGCAGCCCAACTACCTGTGCTGTGGGAATCAAAATCTATATTACAGTAATGAACAAGCTAGTGTCTGTAATGCTGAAAGTTGGAATCAAAGCTGTACAATTGTATGTCGTGTTAAGTTATGAAATGGGATTTGGGACTACTGTATAAAGGACTGACACAGCAACTTGTTCAACAAATGACAGAAAGGCTTTATTTACTACAACTATTCACTATTAAATGAACCTAAAGCACAGCAAAGTCCAATATAGCTGCAAAAGTGGTAGTATCTCACCAATACAGGCAAAAGGGTAGTCTCAGTCTTGTCACCTTTTCAAGGCATGGATCTGTTCACCAGAAGATCAGTTGGGCACAGTAACAGTTCTTGTCAGAATATTTCTTATTTTTAAAGCATGACCTGTTAGCTGATTCATTTCTCTTTTATATCCTTCAGCTCAGCGTCTTCAAAGCATTCTTGTAGTTGCGTAAATCAAGTGAGAAACCCAAGCAGTAAATAACAAGTGTTAATCAAACTGTTCATTATTAATTATCAGAAGGTCCCAATTTTTATTGAATGATCTTCCTCAGTAACAGGAGATTATCAATTTGTACTGAGTTGGAACATATCAAGGAATTGATTAACAACCAGGAAAATCATAAAGTTTTTAAGAAGCCATCTTTGGAAGATAAAGATCAGGAGGAGACACCTATTAAAACCCATATGGAGAATGCTTCCTCCTGCACATAAACATGAGTTAATTGCAAAGAAATATTTACTATAATAATTCATTAAGGATATATATTCTACACAGGCACATACAAGACACACAGGAGCCTGCTTAAAATCATTGTATGTATAGTAAGATAAGCTGGAAGTGATGCCTCATTATTTTTTTTGGAAGGTCCAGCTACAAACTTACATCCTCTTGCATATGCAGTTATCAGTATTTTGTACTTTAACTTTTGTGAGTGGGCCCAGCTCAGCTTAAACTTCACAGTCATCAATATAGCCTATACTGGTACAAAAAACAGCTGTACACCTTCTTTTTTGGTTCTCATGATAAGCAGGGATCTAGGTTTTCCGTTTCCCATGGAAAAATGTGGATTTTCCCTTTTGAAGGAGAAAAACACAGATTTTTCTCTTTGAAATGGGAAACTACTCTTTTCCCCTTTTGCAAACAGCTCTTTGCAGGCTGGCACAGTTCCAGCCTGCAAGAGCTGCTTGCAAAAGAGTGAGAATCCCTAAGCCAGGGGTATGCAATTATTTTGAGCAGAGGGCCTCTTACCCAGTTTTGGCAAGCTGTCAAGGGCTGCATGGGTAGCCCCTCCCCTTGACAGGTTCCCCGTCCCCTGGTCACCATCTTGAGACCAATATCTCAATGTCTTGGGACCAATGTCTCAGGGCCAGCACCAGTGGAGCCCAGAGTGGGGCGCAGGCTGGTAGGGGTCTGTGGAGCTGGGCTGGGCTGCACCAGCAGGGAAAGGGGGGAGCTGGACTGGCTCCATAGAGCCCCTGTCAGCCAGGACCCTGTACTCCTGCCGCCCTGCTCTGGGCCAGTGCCAGCAGGGCCCTGGGACACCAGTGTGGGCCCCACACTCCCACTCACTCCCAGTGCCCCCCAGCCCCACGGTACAGGTGGAGGGCAGCGCACAGCCCTGACCCTCTGCTTGCCAGCACAGAACGAGCTGGTATGGAGCATGGGGAAAAATGGCCCCTCACCCACCCTGTGGCTGGCACTCCCTGCTGCAGCCACTCACAGCCTGCATGGGGCTGTCCTGAGTAGGCACAGGCAGTCCCATGCAGACTGCAAGTGGCTGGAACGTGGGGCACCAGCCATGGGGCTGGTGAGAGGCCACTTTTTCCCACACTCCACACCAGCTTGTAACCTTCCCCCACTGCAAGCCTGGACCCCATGACGGCAGCAGCGGCAGCCTTCCCACTTGCTGCACTGGGCAGTTGTTGCCACCACCACCTCTGGGCTCCCCAGCACATGAGCTCTGGGCAGGCAGCAACAGCAAACACTGCCCGGCGTGGCAAGTTGTGGGGGCTGCAGCTGCTGCCGCTGTGTGCAGCCCCAGTGGGTGAGCCCGGCATCAGCACGGGGCCCAGGCTGGCAGCAGGGCAGGTTACAAGCTAGTGCTGAGCATGGGGGGAGAGTGGTCATGCCCCCACTCTGTGGCCAGCGCCCTGCACTGCAGCCACTCACAGCCCACCTAGGGTTGCCTGTGCCTGCTCAGGACAGCCCCGTGTGGGCTGCGAGCACCTGCAGCAGGGAGGGTGGGCCACAGGGCGGGCGAGGGGCCACTTTTACCTGCACTCAGTTTTTCTCCAGGCTCCTTCCCTGCCCAGGGTCCTCCCCCACCCTTCCCCTCCTGCTTACCTCCCTCCTTACCTGACGTTCCCATGCCGGGGCAGCCACATGGTCCCAGCCCAGAAGCCCCTTCTGGGGCTTTCAGCTGGGGGGTGGGGCTGGACAGGCCTTGCTGTTGTGGGAGCCTGCTGGACTTCCCCTGGGTCTTACTGCCCCTGGTTCCTGTCATTTTTTTACAGGAACCAAGGACAGATCAATATTAATTTTCTAAATTTTTTAGGGGCCCCATGGGCTAGATAGAATGGCCTCGCATGCCATATTTGTCCACTTCTGCCCTAAGCCTTGTCTGCAGGGGGGGAGGGGAAGAGATGGGGCCCAAGTATCTGAGTCGGCCAGAGCTGGCTTGGACTCACTGTCCCTCCTATGGCCTTTAGGATAAGTATGGTTTTTGAGGGGTGGGGGTCTCCTCTGGCAGGGCTGGGAGAGCAGGGTCCTGTGAGTTGGGAATGAGGGGCACTGCCAGGGCTGGGGGAGGGGCCCTGTAGCTTGGGTGATGGTCACCCTGGCTGGGACAGGGTGAGCAGGGAGAGCCGACAGGGCAGGTGGGGGTGAGTGACACTGCCAGGGTTGGTGGGGGGGTCTGCAAGGAGAGTTGGCAGGGAAGGGTTGTGTGGGCTGGAGAAGCATGAAGGGATCTGCAGGCAATCTCAGGCCAGCATGGAGGAACCCAGGCAGCATCTCCACAATGGGACCCATCCCTGCTGTGACCTGCCAGGGGTAGTGATGGGCAGGTAGATTTTCTTTCTTGTGTGGAGGAGGAGGTAATGGCAGTGGCTATTATAGTACCTGGTGATCACCCCATTCTGTGCTGTAGGCTGGGGTGGGTGCGGGTGCGGGCTGTCTTATTCCAAGCCATGCTGCCTCATCCCACCATGGCTCGGTCTGGAGCTGGGGGAAGTCCCTAGACAGGGCAGCAGTGGCT
The DNA here is from genome assembly GCF_052110815.1 of Crocodylus siamensis. Taxonomy (NCBI): domain Eukaryota; kingdom Metazoa; phylum Chordata; order Crocodylia; family Crocodylidae; genus Crocodylus; species Crocodylus siamensis. The sequence continues at coordinate 175,493,322 of NC_143395.1, forward strand.
TAGTGTGGAAACATGTGCTGAGCCCTTAATGATTGAGGCTCTGATAGGCTTTCAAATTGTACATTTATCAGTAAAACATTGTGTTCAGCTGATACCTGTATATATAGTGGTGTTTCATTTTAATCACAGAAAAATGTGGATTTTGGGTCTTTTAATCAGAGAATTTGGGATTTTTAAACAGAGAAAACCATAGTCCCTGATGATAAGGCGTGTTTTTTGGTTGTTAAAGGATCAGAAGTTTATCTCCCACTATGATTTTCAGAGGTAATAGCATGCAGCTGCATCTGTCACAGATTGATAAAATATCTTGTGTGTTCTCCCTGTCTTTTTCTCACAAAGTGAATTCACAATGCCATGTTTTCTCTTATCTGTCGTTGTTTAGCATTTTTACATCAGTAGCATATTCTCTAATCTGATTGTATTTGCAATGCTAATATAGTTCACATTAGAGACTGTGTCATAGAGGCATAAGCTTTCTACACAACATCAGATACCAACTAAGTGTAGTATATGCTTTTTCCATTGGTCCTTGACTGACTGTCCTCCTCCCTTTGCTCAGTAATCCCTACCATAACCCACTATCAGGTTGCCTGGAATTATTTTTTTCCCCCTTTGGCAGTGCGTCTCATTGTCACAAATTAAAGTCAGCATATAAAATTGGACACAGTCGGGCTCAATGGGTAGTGGGCTTAAGGTTTAGTTGGCAGCTTGTATCAAGTGGAATTCCCCAGGGGTCGGTGCTGGGGCCAGTTTTGTTCAATATCTTCATTAACGATCTGGAAGATGGCATAGATTGCACCCTCAGCAAGTTCATGGATGACACCAAGCTGGGAGGAGTAGATGTGCTGGATGGTAGGGCTAGGATTCAGAGTGACTTAGACAAATTGGAAGATTGGGCCAGAAGAAATATCCTGAGGTTCAACAAGGACAAGTGCAAAGTCTTGCACTTAGGACAGAACAATCCCAGGCACTGCTACAGGTTTGGGACCAACTGGGTAAGCAGTAGCTCTGCAGAAAAGGACCTGAGGGTTACAGTAGACAATACGCTGGATATGAGTCAGCAGTGTGTCCTTGTTGTCAAGAAGGCTAACAGCATCCTACGTTAGTAGGAGTGTTTCCTGCAGATCGAGGGAAGTAATTATTTCTCTCTACTCTGCACTGGTGAAGCCACATCTGGAGTACTGTGTCTAGTTTTGGGCCCCCCACTGTAGAAAAAATGTGGACAAGTTGGAGAGAGTCCAGTTGAGGGCAGGAAAAATGGTTTGGGGGCTGGGATATGTGACTTCTGAGGAGAGGCTGAGGGAACTGGGCTTATTTAGTCTGCAGAAGAGGAGGCTGAGGGTGGATTTGATAACAGCCTTTAACTACCTGAAGGGGGGTTACAAATAGGACGAAGCTAAACAGTTCTCAGTGGTGACAGGTAACAGAACAAGGAGCAATAATTTCAAGTAGAAGCAAGGGAAGTTTAGGTTGGATATTAGGAAAGATTTCTCATTAGAAGGGCAGTAAAACACTGGAACAGGTTACACAGAGACTTGGTGAAATCTCCATTTTCAGAGGTTTTTAGGGCCTGGCTTGACAAAGCCCTGGCTGGGATGATCTTGTTGGGGATTTTCATAGACAGTAAACATTATGGGCTGGAAGGGACCTCGAGAGATCATCAGGTCCAGCCCCGCTACCATAGATGGGAAGTCAGCTGGGACCAAGTGATGCCAGCAAGAAATATATCCGCCTGTTTTTTTAAGGAGTCCAGAGTAGGTGCTTGCACGGTTTATTGAAGACCGTGGACATGCATCATATAGAACTTTTTTCTTATGTCCAGTCTAAATTGGCCTTCCTGGAGTTTATGGCCATTAGACCTTGTTATCCCTTGGGGAGCTGTGGTGAACAGGTATTCTCCCAGGTCCTGGTGTACCCCTCTTATGTAACTGTAGGCTGCCACCAAGTCCCTCCTGAGCCTTCTCTTCTCCAGACTGAAGAGTCCCAAGTACCTCAGCCTCTCCTTGTGCAGCCTTCCTTCCAGGCCTTGGATCATACGAGTGGCTCTCCTCTGGACTCTCAAGCTTTCCCACATTCTTGCTGAAGTGGGGGGCTCAATACTGGATGCAGTACTCCAGCTGCGGTCTCACCAGGGCTGAGTAAAACGGGAGGATGACATCCCTGGTTTTGCTTGAGATGCATCAGTGGATGCACGGCAGAGTATGGTTGGCTTTGCTAGCCACAGCATCACATTGGTGGCTCATATTCATCTTGTGGTCAATCAAGACCCCCAAATCCCTTTCGGTTGTGATGCCAGTAAGCGTAGCACTGCCAAGCCTGTAAGTATGCTGGGGGTTCTTCCTACGGAGGTGCAGCACCTTACACTTCTCTGTAATGAAGGCCATCAGGTTTTGATCAGCCCACCTTGAGAGTGTGTCCAAGTCTGCCTGTATCCTCAGCTTGTCCTGTGGCGTGAGGATATATAATTTGATATCATCCGTGAACTTGACGAGTTCACATCTGACTGCCGAATCCAGATCGTTAATGAAGATGTTAAAGAGTACTGGCCCAAATACTGAGCCCTAAGGGACTCCACTGGTCACCCTGTGCCACACTGATTTGCTCCCTTCAACTAGTACTCTTTGGGTCTGACCCCATAGCCAGTTGCCTAGCCATCGGACCATATTATGATCAAGACCACGGTCCCCAAGCTTAACCATGAGCACATCATAGATGGTCCTGCTTTGAGCAGGGGGTTGGACTAGATTACCTCCTGCGGTCCCTTCCAACCCTAGTTTTCTACGATTGAAAGAAAAATGACCAATCTGGGGGTTTTTTAAATATAAAACACTAGTTTTTATTTTAGTTTTTATGCCCCACCTCCTTGCTTCTCTGTTGCACCTTTAAATTTGCTATTTACAGCATTCTCAGCAGGCGGTGCAAGTGGCAGTAAATAAGACAGAAGTGCAGCTGTAGGGAAAAGGCCCCTTCTCCTTCCAGCTCACGAGGAACTGATATCCTGTTGGGAGGTAGGAAAAAAATATATGGGGTAGAAGATGGCCTGGGCCATAAAAAGAGGCAGGAATAAAGATGTAGTTGGCAATGGATGAAGAATATCTCATGTTCCCTAAGGCTCTACAGTTAAAATCAGTCTTTTACCCATTTCACTCGTCCCTTAAAACAGTGACCCAAATGCCCTCTAATAATGATTTGGGATCCAGTCTGTGGTGTTACTAGATTACTGATTCATTATAGCTCGTTGGACGCTCCACATTCCAGGGTGCAAAGGACTCGAGCTTCTAGTACCCCGTATGTCTTTGCACAGCCACTGGTGTGCACGGAACTGGCTGTGGGGCACAGAAACTGAATTCCAGACCCACTGTGTTGTTATGATAAAGTAGAAAAGGTTGGTGGCTTTAAAGGAGCAGAGAGAGGCAGCGAGTCGTATTAGTCTGAAGTCAGGCAGAAGGCAGGGTAGATTTGCATCTTATAGACTAACTACATCAGAGAGACACAGCATAAGCCTGAGCCGTTCAACTGACAGTGCAACTTAAATTTGCAGCCCATATTTGCAGCCCTGGGGCTCCCTCCCAGCCACTGCCTCCCACCCACTCCCTCCCACCCATTGCTCTGGCTTCAGAAGCAGCTAGGATCTCTACACTCCCTTTCCCTCTGGATTTTCCCTTCTGTGCCCCAAGGGAGAGGGCAGCGCAACACGGCACAACCCACGGTGCTGGGGGAGCTCACAGCCAAGGAGCTAAGGGTGAGGTGGGGAGCCCAGGTGTGCCGTGCAGTGAAGGAGGGCACTCAGGTGTGTGGTGCAGCAGGGGATGCACAGTGCAGTAGGGCTGGGGGAGGGAGATGGGACACCAGCGCATATGGTGCAGCAGCAGGGGGTCACCAGGCACTGAGCCCTTGCCCCTTAGTGCTGTGGCTCTCACTAGTGCAGCCTGAAGCCCCCAGCCATTCAGAAGTTACACAGCTTTGGTATAAACTCTCATACACTGTCTCTTCACACCATCTAATGAAGTAAGCTGGCTGCTTATGAAAGCTTATGTTATACTTCTCTGATTTAGTTAGTCCATAATGTGCCTTCTGTAAAGGAACTGAAAGTTACTGGCTATGTTCTGTCTGATAAAGTGGATACAACCAGTTCACTGGCTTAAAGAAGTCAGTTGTTGGAGTTTGTCTATGTAACCCAACCTTACTGAGCTAGCTAGATGTGATGATAACCATGATTTATTCGTATTGACCAGATCAACTAATGTGTAGTTCTTTAATCGTGATTAATTCACAGTGCTGAATGTGATTTGCCCTTGTCACAGCTGACTGGTTTGTTACTGATTGTTTTTGTCAGTCATGGCCAGCATCATGTCAGTTTGTAATTTGGGCTAGGACACAATAACATTTAGTGTATGGACAAGCACAAGTTCTGAGGCTGGTAATTTTTGGACAATGTGTCTGGTTGTTTTTAGAAGCTCTTTTCTAGAAGTGGTCAGAACTCAAAATTTTCTTTCTGCAAGATATTTCATAGATTTCATAGACATCAGGGCTGGAAGGGACCTCGGGACATCATCAAGTCCAGCCCCCCACCCAAAGGGCAAGAAGTCAGCTGGGGTCATAGGGTCCCAGCAAGATAAGCATTCAGTTTACTCTTGAAGGTGTTCAATGTAGGTGCTTGAACCACCTCCGCTGGCAGACTGTTCCAGACCTTGGGGGCTCAGACAGTAAAGAAATTCTTCCTTATGTCCAGCCTGAAATGGTCTTGCAGGAGTTTGTGACCGTTCAACCTTGTCATCCCTTGGGGCGCTCTGGTGAACAAACGTTCCCGCAGATCCTGGTGGTCACCCCTGATAAACTTATAGGCGGCCATCAGATCACCCCTGAGCCTGCGCTTTTCCAGGCTAAAGAGTCCCATGGCTCTCAGCCTATCATCGTAAGATCTGTTTTCCTGACCTCTGATCATGCGCGTGACTCTCCTCTGGACTGATGTGTGTAGGTAGCCAGTGAGAAGGATTTCTCCCTGGCTACCTTTCCAATGGCAGCATCTTTGGGGTGGGATTAGAAACAGTATAAAAGCCTGTTTCCAGCCCTTCTGTGCCTTTTGCAGCTCATTCCCTGTCAGCAGCTGTGAGAGAGAGGGATGCTCGGACTGAGACTTGCCTGCTCCTTTTTCTTGTTATCATAGAATCACAGAAGTGGGGTCGAAGGGACCCCGCATATCCCCAAGTCCGACCCCCCACCTGGGCGGGAGAAAAACCGGGCCCAAATGACTCCAGCCAGGTAGGCACCAAGCCTCTTCTTAAAGACCCCCAGGGTGGGAGCCAGGAGTGCTTAGGATTTAGCTTAGTTTAGCTTAGCTATTCTATTCAATTACAGGCATACCTCGTTTTATTGCGCTTCACTTTATTGCGCTTCGCAGATATTGCGTTTTTTACAAATTGAAGGTTTGTGGCAACCCTGCGTTGAGCAAGTCTATCGGCGCCATTTTTCCATCGGCACCATTTTTCTAACAGCATTTGCTCACTTCGTGTCTCATTTTGAAATGTCTTTTGATCCAGAATGAGAGTGAAAAATAAAAAAATATTCCCACAAAATGAAATCTTGGAAATTATTTCATTTTAGAAAAAAACAACTTTACTTCAACTTGCATTATATAATATTATATGGTATATCATAACCACAGGATTGAGAAACTCAAAGCAAATGCTTAAATATTTTGTCAAAAATATCAATGAAAATGCATGGCGATAACATAAAAAAAAAATATTGATGACTTTTGATGGAAAGTTCTTTTATGGTACTTAAGATGCAATCTAAGTAGCTCCGAGTAACCCTGGTAAGACTCTGGGACATTTCTAAGTAAGGAATGTATATATGGTAGGTCTCTATTTTTGTCTCTAATTGAAAGTAGAGATTCAAAAGATCTATGCTACTGATATGAGGTCATTCTTACCATTTTATGAAGTCTGTGTCTGAAATGAATTCTGGGTGATGAAGATGTATGTTCCCATATGAAACTATTCGTTGTAAATTCAAAGCAAAAGGAAAGTAATTGACATTCAGCATTCCACATACGAGTAGTACTTTTAACATATGAAAGCTGTTCCTTTGCTGCTTTTAAATATATGTGCACACACACGTGTATATATAGTTGTTTGTGTGTGTATGTGTATATATGTGTGTATATTTTATATATATAGTTGTATGAAATCTAATATATAATCTTTGAACAGCATCAGAACAGGCATTTAAATATTTTCTGTAAATTGAAAAATAGCACTGCTTCAGTCTAGAGATATGTAATGTGTAACTAAACATTTATTAACTAAATAATTATTAACATTAACCGTACTAAATTGCAGTATAGTGTTTTTGTGTTAGGCTTCTTTCCTTTTTGTCCTTTTCTTCCATATTTCCAAAATAATGAATGGTAGAAGAGTGATGTCATGCTATCTGGTAGTGCCTGTGGGGTCTTGGTGTCCCTAGGTGGGTGGGAATCTGCCTGCAAGAGTGTGGGTGGGTGCTCATGGGATCAGGTCCTGGCGCATGGCTCTCCCTCTCACTCCAGCTGGGTGTGCTCCCTGCTCCTGTGATCACAACTGTGGAGACTGATCACTGGTAAGGCCCTGTCTCCCCATAATCCCAAACTTTCTAGGGGATTCTACTTGATGACCTCAAGATGTCTGGCTATACCCATCAACCAAGTCCCAGACTTTTCTGGGACATCCACCTGTCTTCCCCAGCTCAGATGGTCATGCCTTGCCACCAGCCATGACACCATGACTGCCCTAGGGACATCTAGGGCAGAGAACTCCCCCTTTTCACCCCCCCAAGATAATATTGCCCAGGTACTTGCTGGCCTGTACCCATTATCCAGATCCTGATTCCACCCCAAATCTGAATTGACTCAGACTGGCCCTGCAAGCAAGGCCTGGGACATGCATCATATGTGGTGCCTGTTTGGGCCATTCTGGGAACTGGTTGCATGCAGTACTTGCCCCAGGCACTCCAGGACATGCACTGCACATAGCACTTGCTCCTGCTGGTCCAGGACCAGTGCTGCACACGGTGCCTACAGGCACTGCATGCAGTATGATTCACAGCTCGGCTGGAGCAGGCACCACATGTGGCACAGTTCTAGACCAGCTGTTGGGGGGTGCCACAGCGCAGATCCCAGACATGTGGTATGGTTTGGCTAGGTGCCATGTGTAGCACAGCACCCATTCTGGCAGCTCTGGGATCTTCACTGCATATGGTACCCACCCCAGCCACTCTGGGATGCATGTCACATACAGCACAGATCCCATAATAGCTGGAGCAGGTGCTATGGGCTCTGGATCCAGCATGTGGTGGGATGGTCTGGGGTCTATGGGTCCATTGGCCTAATGCAGCCTATGGATCAGCTCTACATCACTCATCCAACTCACAGTGCCTGAGCTTATAATTGGTCTAGATTCCAGTCCAAAATTTAGAAGCTGGGCAGAAAGGATTAAACTGGAATATGAAATCCACTGGCTGCCTTGGAGCTCAGCCAGGAAGTTTAGATTTGGAAACCAAACTTCTCCATCTCAGTTCCAACCTCAAGTGATGCTTTAAAATGTTTAGGAGCTACTATGCAAAATCAGGAAAATTTCTGTTGAGGCCGGAAGCAGCTATTTTCAGTCTCTTAAACTGCTTGAATGGCTAGAAGGAAAAGATTCTTTTGCAGTTCGATATTGCCACAACAGAAATTGTGGAGGTAGTAAGAGTTTACCATCTGGCAAAGCCCCCAGACCAGATGGATTCACTAATGACTTTTTACAAAGTATTTACTCAGCCCTTACTGGAACACATGACTGGCATATTTAATTATTCTAAATTAACAGGGTTCCTAGCCTGGGTACTAAAATCATGAGAAAAAGGCCTGTTCCCAGAAACCTGTGAAAAAAGCCTCTTCCCAGAAACCTGTGATTCATTATAGACCTTTTTCATTAATGAACTGTAATGCTAGAATCTTGGCCAAGCCCTTGCCTGTTCATCTTAAGTGAATTATTTGTGCAATTGTTCATGCAGATTAAATCCATTTTATCAGTGGTATTTCCTGCAAATACATCAAACTGTCTATGGATTGTTAGCCTCATATGCTGTGTTCTTTCTCTTTTTATATGAAAAGAAAGCTTTTGCTGCTGTAGATTGGGGGCTAGGCTTGTACAGGGAACACAGGAAATGTCTGCATTATTTTTATGAAAAATATGCATACCTTGGTTTTTTCACTTGCTTTTGTATTGAGTAAAAGGATTATAGGGATCAAGTTCATTGATGGGAAAAGAAACTGGGCAAGATTCGGACAGTCAGTAGGCATCTTGATTAGTATAAATGAACTGTCAAAGGCTATCAACATGTGGATGGTGTTACCTTAGAGAAGCAAGGGAAGACCAATGCCCATAAATGAACTTTTAATGACTGGAAGCCAAAGGAAGCAGATGTTAATACATTGTGACAGGAGTCTTAAATAAACATCTATGGTGGCAGGACAGTGTGATAAGAACACACTTCTCAGTGTAGTGGGAGCGATGAAATCCTATATAAGGGTGAAGAGTGAGGGAAATAATGCTACCAATTTAGATGTATAAGTAAATTTGCTTTTCTATCCTAAACTAAGAACACTATCCAGGGGTTGACAACCTGAAGGCCACAGGTTGGAACTGGCTCACAGGGCCATTGGATCTGGACCATGGAGCTGGGAGACTTTGGCAGCATTTGGTGGTATGGGTGCTTCACCCGTGCCATGCCACAGCTCGGCAGCAGGGAGACATAATGGTGGCAATGGTGGCCTTAGTGTCGGCCTGCGCAGCTTTGGACCCAAGCTGGATCATTTCAGCCTGATGCTGGAAAAGATTGCCAACTGTTTCTGTATGCTGTATTTGTTAACTTGCTGACTGTGTTGCTGAAAACCCAAGCTGAGTGAATGGCTCCCAGAAGGATAAGTCCCTCAACAGGATGCTGTGCTCAGGTAGGAGCCGCAGTAATATACAAAGTATAAAATTAGAGGCTCAGTTTCAAATAAACAGAGCTGTGGAGCTCTAGATTTGCAAGAAAGTGGATATGTGTACATCTAAAGGGGTATATTTCCAGAAGTCCTGCATAGCATACCCTGCAAAATTGTGGCAGTTTGAAATGTTAGAAGCTTGATATAGTTACATTGTTGCATTTATATAATAATTTTTCCCTATGGACCACCTAGAGACATTGAGCTTAAGACCTGCAGAGAGATGCTGATTACCTGGTGAGAATAGTCTTTCTCATTTCTAGATGTTGTTGTGTCTACTGAAAGAGACTGATACCCTTTCTTCATTATGCTGTTCTGTGTTGTAAATCGCTGTAGTTGGTGCAGAGAATCTGTTCTATTCAAACTCTTATACCAGGCTTGGTACCATGGTATCTGAAGGATTTCCTGTGGTGTATTCATTAATGTGGTTAGTACCTCTCAACTCTGGCTATTTAATTTATAGTTGTTATTTTTATATATGTACAGTAAAGTGTTTTCTCAGTTTTAATGAAGGGAAGGTCGAGCTGCACCAACACCTGCAAGGGAGAGGAGTGAGGTTTGTAGATGCTGTAGAAGGGACTTAGTGAGTGCCATATTGGGCATGTCTATGCGAGATGCTTACTGCACATTGGCCTAATAACATTGTGCCATAGTGTGTCATGGCAAAAACCGTGCTAATAGCATATTGCTCAGTGTTATTGGGCTAATGTGCAGTAAGCATCACTAAATAACCATGTGCTGGTGCTATAGCACAGTAACTTTAGGTATTGCCCATTTAGTTAGTACTTTATTAAAGAAATGCTAAACTAAATGTGCAGTACCTAAGGCACATTAATGACCATGTAGACATGCCCAATAAGTGGAAGGGCAAGTACACATGGGACAGTCCATTTGTTCAGTTGAGGTGCATCCTATATGGTATGGTATGAGGGACTTTCCCTCTTTTTATACTATTTTCAGCTGTTTTTACTGAAACAAAAAGTATTTTATTTTGAAAGTCTTCTTGAAATATGCACAATTTTTCACATTCATAAACTAGCATTATACATGCCTGTGATTTTAAATCAGTGCTGAGCTGTCCTTAGCCTTCTGTTGAATGCCAATTTATTTATAGAAAATGCGGTCTTTATTCCATATGTAGCGTGCGTATTCCTGCATATTTCTAAATGGTTTCTTCAGTAACATTGCAAGGCAAACTTTATACTAGTTAACTCAATTATGTTTTTATTAGTATTGACATGCTAGGTTCCCAAAGGTTCTGGTTTCTAAAATGGAGCACTTAAAGGTATGGGGAGGATACCGTGACAGTGGTTAGGGATTAGTATAAAGAGAAGTTTCTGGAAGTGTGCTACTGCTGATAGAACGCATTGCTATTTTGCAAAAACTGGAATTAAATTAGCTAGAAGGTGAGGTTTTTTTGGTTTCATTTGTGTAATGATAAAAAGCTGTTAATGTGTGATAAGGCATATTTATGTCCATAAGCCATATTTAACATTTTTTTAAAAGCACTGCTGAGTAGTTCTGTAAAATATTTGAAGCTTGACAAAAATGTGTCCAACACGTTGAAATGGAAGCGAAGATTAGTGTTTAAACACGGAGAGGAAAGGATATGGTAGGCAAATCAGAGAATGCTTATCCTAGTCTGTTTTGTAGTGCTGCGGGAGGGGGAAAGCTGTTTTAGGAATTCTTTGAATTACTGGAGACAAAGCTTGAAATGTGAAACATGAACATTTTTACTTGACTGTGGTATGGTAAAGATGGAGGGACTGAGAATATCCTTTTAGAAAAGAGATAAGTAGTCAAGAAATATTTGAATCTACAGTGGGTAGAACAGCAAGCAGGCTGAGCATTAGAGAGAGTATGAGAAAGCAGCAGATGGGGCAGTGAAAAGTAGGCATTTGGAAGCCAGAAAAGTTTGCCACTGTTGGGGCAAGGGGCAGGATTACCTTTTGGGAACTCATGCAAAGGTACAGTATTGTACTTTATACCAGACAACCAAACTGATACCTGCTCATCATTCTCATGGCTGCTAGTGCAATAGGCGTCCTGACTCACTCAGCGCCCCATATACTTTCTGGGTAGAACTAAGTCCTTTTTAGGAATTATATGTTTAAAGCATTTATAAATCAGAACATGACTTTCTCACAGGGTAACCTGTCCAGGTGTCTGTGGCCATAGACTGGAAGGCAAGTGGCTATGGGGTTTTTCTGTTGCAGTGGTTTTCAGCCTGTGGTCTATGGACCCCTGGGCAACTGCAGACCAAGTCCAAGGGGTCCACAAAAGATGACTATGAACAATGAAAAGTAATTCTGATTACTTACAATTCAAAAGGATTCATGCCTCCATTCAAAATGTTTTAGGGGTCTGCAAATAAAAAAAGGTTGAAAACCACTCTTCTGTTGGATTCCATTAGTGCTAGGTAGGGAAAATTTCCCATTCAAAGAGAGCAATCTAGGAATTTAAGATAACAAAAGAGCAGGGGTGGGCAAAATGCAGCCCAGGCCATTCTATTCAGCCTGCAGGGCCCCTAAGAAATTTAGAAAATTGATATTAATTTGCCCTGGGCTGCCTGTCATGCTGCCCTCGATGGCTTGCCAAAACTCAGTAAGTGGCCCTCTGCCCAAAATAATTGCCCACCCCTGCATAAGAACTTTATAGAACAAGTAAAAATTAGAGGTTCATGTGAGCTGGATTTAGTGCTAGCATACATTCTTTTTGGTATGTTTTAGCAGATCAACAAAATGGTGGCAGGTAAAGAAATTGTTCTATATGATATATACATATCACATGCTTCAGTACTCCTTTATTCCTCAAAAGTATTCTCTTTAATGGACAACACAAATAATTTGGATAACATTTCTGAACAATTTGCCCAGTTACAAAGCAGCTGAAAAGAATTTGTTCTAATTAGTGTCCTATATGTCCCTAGGTAGCCAATTAACCACAGAATCCTCTTTCTTGCCACAGAATGATAGAGCAGAACCTGAGACCATAAAGCAGCGTTTCTCAACCCGTGGGTCATCACCCAAAAGTGGGTTGCAAAGGTATATGAAAGGATTGTGAACACACTTTAAAAATGGATTTTCCTTTAAAAAAAAACATGGGAAACATGTGGCTTTTTCCTTGCAGGCTGGCAGAGCTCCAACCTGCAACGGGCTGCTTGGGTCCATCCCTGCCCCACACACCCACTCCCTGTCACACACACTGAGGGGCTGGGGCAGGGGGTGGTGGGAAGAGAGTGAGGGGCACTAGGTCAGGACTGGCCATTGATGTTTACAGATGGGTCCTAGTACAAAAAAAGATGAGACCCACTGCCCTAAAGCAGCAATCTGAAGCTTACTATAATGCTGCAAGCAGGCTGCCTCCTGAGCCAGATGCAGTTTAGCTGTATCCACATGGCGCTGTGGACAAACTAATGACCATTGCAGAAAGCTAATATGCATTGTCATGCACCAGTGCTAATTAGCTGACTGAAATACCAAATATGCATGGCTACACTGCTTCCAGTTGAGGAAGCAGCTTTCCTGGATTAGCAGAGCAGGCATGGGGGAACACTGCTCAAGTGCTGGTTGATATACTCTGCTTTCTGCCTATCTATCCACAGAAGCTGATAAAGTGAGTTGCAGCCCATGAAAGCTTGTGCTCTTTCTCTAGATGTATCTTATTTAGTTAGTCTATAAAGATCCATATCTACCCTGTTTTATGACTACTTCAGACTGTCACAGCTAACTACTTCTCTGTTACCACTTAGACATAGTGGGCACACTTACATGTGTACATTTACTGTGCAGTAACAAAAAATACTGCACAGTATGGGCTGTAATGCCCATACTGCGCAGTAAATGTGGTGATTTATGCTGACTTGAACATAAATTTAATAGCTGCATCATGCACAGGAACACAAGTATAGACACCTTACTGCGTAGTAACGCTGTGTGTATGGACTGACTTGGGACTATAGTTAGCGCACTTTAACACCTGCACATGTAGATGCTGGCCTACTTGTGCAGTAACTTACTGTACAGTAAATTTAGGCCATTGTAAATGCACATGTAGACACAAAACCATATATACCCAAGTCCAAGATAACTTTGACTTTAAGATGAGCGCCCCCGCCCCCCATTATATTCTCTACATGGAAAATTATCCAACATCTGTTTCCCTCTTGTTTAATGTAAGTATATATTGCCATGACACAAACTGCAAATTTGAGACTGTTGTTAATTGCACTAAATAATGAATAATGTAAAGAAAAATGGGGGCCATGGTACTCACTGTTGTATTCTCCTCATTAAATTGAAAGTGTTGTTTTTTCAAAAATTAATTTAGAGTTGCCTCTGAATTTCCAGGGAATACCAGGGACTTCTGCTGTAGCATGTAGGTGGATGTATGCTGCACGGTATTCCATTTAACAGGTTTGTTTTCAAGAGAGTTATGGGATCAGCATTCAGAGCCAATTGCTCTGTTACTAAAGTCATCCAGCATAGTGCTTATAAGACATTGATATATAGAGTCATGTTTTGAGATGTAATTATTTATATCCAAAAATGAAGTAACACACCTGCTGTTGTACTATTTGATGAGGAAAACAACAGTGTTTTTATTATCTGTCAGGAAACATAAGGTAAAATGTGTAGATACAGTAAATTTCAGCTCTCCTGAGGCTAACTAAATACCTAAAAATAGATCTGTAGGCACACACAGTTCTTAACATCAGACACAGAAGCTGCAGCATAACTCTCCATCCCTCTGAGGTTCAGTCCTTAAAAAATTAATGATTAGGGCCCTCCTGATCATAGTTTAATTAATCGTGAAAAATATACTTTGCTCAGCTGCTGGCCTATTTTTTTTAAAACTATTTAGGTTGATGTGCCAAAGATGAATAATTTGTTAGACATTAGTATTTCTATTTTCTGAATACGTATTAACCAACTACTTCCTTGTTGTTGCAGTAGCAAGGCATTGGGAGAGCCCTCATCACTCCTACCTTTATCTGTGGCATGTTGTGGGGTGTTCTTGGTGTTTTGGGTATTGTTCTTTGTAGTGAAATGTGCGGGCTTGAAGCTGTGATTCTTTGAGTTAGTGCTTGCCTGTGAATGGGGGACTGGTCTTGATGGCCCTGGAGCCCCCTTTCAGTGTTGCGTTCCTACATAATAGTGTAACCAGTCAGGGTGAGCGGGGCACAAGCCCTGGGTGCTGGCTGAAAGGGAGTGCCAATGTGGTCCCCTGCTCCCCCGGGGTCTTTACCAGGGCAGGTTCAGCTCTGTGCTGTCTGGTCATTAGGAGCTAGACAGGCATAGCCCCATGCCCAACAGCGTATCAATCGTGAAATGTCCTCCCCCAGGAGGCTTTGCTATGGGGGGGCACAGCCCTGCCCCCAGGTTGTGGGGAGGGGATGAGCAGGGCATTAGGAGCACCACCCCGCTGGAAGCCCATGTTACTGCCTGTTCCTCAGCTGCGCCTGCTGCCCGAGGACAGCCCTGTTAGGTAACACTCCATCCCCCAGCTCTCCACTGGTCAGTATAATTCCCTGCCCCTACCCCCCGTGCCCCAGGAGCCAAAAGAGCTTGCTACACCTCTGTTCTTAGCCACGGTCATGGAAAGATGAAAGAGATCCATGGGAGACTGGCCAGTCACAGAAACAAAATGTCTAAACAACTATTGTGTTTAATTTTTCCTGACAATACTCTAATTAAAATTTTAATATAGGCAAAATTGGACCCTATTGATCATCTTTACCTGTCCTAGTTGAACATGCTCTTTAAAGGTAAAAGTAAATAACACTGGGAACAATTTGAAAGCTTTTTCTCTAGAGAGTCTTGCTATGGTCATTCCAATTTGTTAAAGGAACTGCATTTCCTTAAAACAGAGAGAAATGTAATTTAATCGATATTTATTGTCCTCTTCCACTACCTTATAATATTTTTCAGACTTGGAAAGCAAAGTGTGGTTTTAAATTATATTCTCTTCCAGCCTTGCAATACATCCAGATAAAACTCTGGTAGCTACAGGACAAGTTGGGAAGGACCCATACATTTGCATCTGGGATTCCTACAGCATACAAACTGTTTCTGTTCTCAAGGATGCACATACACATGGAGTTGCCTGCTTAGCTTTTGATTCAGATGGCCAGGTTAGTATTTGTCATTTGCTATATTTCTTATGTTTAAATGTCATTCTCTAACAGTGCAGACAGGTTATACATTGAAGTATTTTCTATAAATGTAATAAGCATATACAATTATAGCTTTTCATTGGAAGGTATGCTGCAGGTTAACATATTAATATAAGTATCATATATAAAATACTGGAAATATGTATTTTTTCAATGTAGTATCCAAACTAGGTAGCTGGGTTGGGCATCGGACAGATGCCAAAAGCAAAAATAGACCTTCATAGAAATATAGTTTTGTCCCTTGAACAGCTTTAACCTCTGTTTTGGCCAGTGCCCATTTATATCTGCTGTTCAGGAATCTTATACAGCAAGGGTTCCCAAACTGTGGTATGCAAGGCATCTCGGGGGAGAGGGTACGTGGGAGAAATTGTGTAATGGCAGATTTAATCTTCGTTATAATAACAACTGGCATTTAAGGGGAGAAAATATAAAACGTATGCTGGTGGGCCTATGTGGGCAGCTGGCAAATCGGGAAGGGGGTGTGCAATAAGAAAAAATTTGGGAACCTCTGTTCTACAGAATGCTGCTGTGAGCTGTCCTACCCTCCCTGGGTAGAAGAACTCCCTTACTCATTGCTAAGGGATTTTCAGCACCTGTGAAGCCCAGGATGTTTAATTTAATAAAGAGTTAAAAGTATACAAATTTGGAGCTTGGAGTAGGAATCCTGCCAAAAAAAATCAACCGCTCACAAAAATCTTTAACAGTCCCAGTGTTCAGACTAATAGCTGCTATAAAATTAATGGAGGAACCACTTGAATTGGGAATTAGTAGCTGATCCAGTTTTGCAAGCTGTTGTACATAGAAGTCAATGAGCCCCAAAGAAGTCCTGAGATCAGAGAACAGCTGCAGATTCAAGCTCATATTTTTGTATATTAAAAGTATTCCAGATAATTTCAAATATTTGAATTTTAAGTAAATCCCTTACACAGGGATTTCTCTGATGATGCCTGCAAGCGCAGAGGGGGAAACTTGAGTCCCCTCATTCCACATTTTTAGTTGCATGGGGGAAAATCCTTTGCAAAGGTGTGCCTGGAATTGTGGAGGGGAGGACCTGAGTTATTCCTGCTTGCAGACATGCTCCACATTGGGACACAGCAGCTAGGGAGGTCTGTAGATTTCCCTGGAGCACAATCAGCTGTGTCACGACAGACTGTGGTACAGCTGATTGTGCTCCACACAAGATGACTGTCTTCAGGGTTCGGTAAAACCACAAACCTTAAAAATACCATATAGACATCTCCATGTTTTTCTCAGAAAAGGGGGGAACATGAAAGAGGAAAGCAAGAGCGGGAATTGATAGAAGTTCCCTGCAAAAGGTTTATATTACTTTTTTTTTTTTTCTTCTGGCCCCTACATACAAATCCTCATGCAGTTTTTTTTCTAGGAAAGGGAAAGTGGCCTTTCCTAAGATAAAGAAAATTCTTAGCTTTTTAAATGAAATTTGTTTAATGTTTCTTCCTTTTGTTTTTGTTTCTTTTCCTAGGTCTACAATTTTCCTCTTGTAGACCTACTGATCAAACACAGATGCTAGAAGTTAAAAACAAATTCTTAGTGTGTGTGTGTGTGTGTGTGTGTGTGTGTGTGTGTGTGTGTGTGTATCTATATAGATATATATCTCAAGTGCTTGCCTCCTAGAATAATGACATATTCTTCCACAGGAGGAGAATAACCCAGCTGGTCTTTGATTTAATAGATTAACCTTTCTAGATATAATA
Source organism: Crocodylus siamensis (assembly GCF_052110815.1). Lineage (NCBI taxonomy): Eukaryota > Metazoa > Chordata > Crocodylia > Crocodylidae > Crocodylus > Crocodylus siamensis. Next base: position 175,510,222 of record NC_143395.1, read on the forward strand.
ACCTTTTTCATATGTGGGGGTCTTAAAAAGTGTCTGACCAGCCTTTAGTGTAGTGTCAATTAACAAGGCTCCAAAATTGTCTTTTTCTCTTTCATTCAAATAAAAATGTCAGGCACATACACAGATGCATTGTAACACCAATTGGTAAATTCAGAAATTAATTTTTTCTGTAACTTCTACATATTTATTTGAAGATTCTCAACATTTTTATTAGTTCAAGTTGTGCATTGTCTAAAAATATTATTTAAGAGTTTAAAAATGATATGATGGGTCTTATCTTTAATTTTAAATATCCTTACTCTTGTCAGTCTGTGCCACAATTGTATGCAAGTAGCTAGAGTATCCCTACTGTACTGCTATGAAAATGCCATATTTACCCAAATCTAAGATAACTTTGAATTAGATCCCCCCCCTCCAATAATTAGATTTTATACATGGAAAATTATGTTTGTTATAGCTTTCTATGTATAGAATCAAATTATTGGAGGGCCATTTTAAATTTATCGCCCACAACTGCCATAGCAGGGAAAGCAGTCATGGGGGGAAAAGGCAGAAAGGCAGCTTCCCTCTCCCCTACCACCCAGTGCCCTCCCTTTCCCTCCCCTCTCCACAGCTGCTTATCTTATGCAGCAGCTTCAGCTCCAGGTCAGGCTGGGACAGAGAGCTCACGGGGCAGGAGCCAGAGCTGCAGCAGCTACCCTGCCACTGTGCAGTCTCCTCATGCTCCCTGCAGCCTGTACCACATGATCTTCCTGCTTTTCCTCCCACCACACCATGTGGATACCCCCAAGTTGGGGCCAGAGTCAAGGCTAGAGTCAGAGTTGGAGCTTGAGCCTCGGCAGCTGCCTGACCCAACTGTACTCAACAACGTTTATGTTTCCCCATGTTGAATAGGTAAAATAACCTCATTTGGAATCAAGTAAATACAGCATATAGTCCAAGCCCCTTTTGACTTTACTGTAGTTTCAGATACCAGCACTAACATAATCCTCAGCCAGTACTAACCAGCACTAACATAACCTTCAGCCACAATCCTCATCCCCAGCTTCCTAGCATTATGTTCTTAAACTTTCCTGCAGAATCTCTTTATCCCAAACTGTCATAGCATCTGCAACCCCCTTTTACTTTAGTAGGGGTTGAAGGCATCCATCTGTTACAAAGTCTATCATCATCCGATATTCTTATTGTCCCCATGCAGACACTCGTACAAGAAAAATGATGGTATACTCAGATTCAGTTATATGTAGGTTCACTGCTCTGCACAAACCAGGAAGAATACAGATGGATTTGGCAGCCAGCAGAAGAATGTTTACTGGAATCCCTGAATGGTTTGTTGCAGGCTATTGCTCTGGGCACATACTATTCCCTAGGTAGAATTCAACACGGTATTTTGATATTAGGAGACAACAAATGTGTCACATCCCAAGCAGCCAAAGGTAATAGAGATGCATTTATGTGCTGCTGAATAAAGAAACTATAACTATAGAGGAGCTTAGGTGTAGGAATTTATTTTGCATTTTCTGGGATACATAGCTGGCCAGAACAGAGAACAGCAGGGTTTCAGACAGATGCAGAGTCTCCCAAAAAGCAGGTGAGAATAAGAGCATTACTTTATATTAGTGTAGGTGCATCTATACAAGATGTTTACTGCTCAGTAGACTAATTAGCTATGCGGTAAACATATCAGCATCTACACATGCCACCCCTATTAGGTTAGATTTTCTCTGCAGCTTGATAGTACTACCTTGTAAATACAAGTACTATTCTGCTGCAGAGTAAAAAACTCCACAGCAGCACATTGTGACTGTAGATGCTGTCCCAGCTGCCTGGGGCACAAAGATGCTTTAGCAGGGGGACTGCCTGCCAGCTAGCCCAGCAGTAAAGTACCTTCATGCCCCAGCTAGTCCATCCACAGCATCCTGAACCCAGGGGAGCAACCATAGGCTGGCAAGCTTGACCCCCTGGACCTCTTTCCAAGCTGGGCTGCTTCGCCCAGGCTCAACATGCTGCACTCCTGGGCACATGTTCAAACGGCAATAAACTTTGGAGTTTATTGCTCTGGAGTTTATTGCTCCCAGGCACACATTCAAACGGCACACCTGGGAGCAATAAACTCCGGAGCAATAAGCTCCAAAGTTTATTGCTTCACATTAATTGCATATGTAGATACACCCTGTGAAACTATATTAAGTTTTTGTTATTCTCTTCCCTGCACTTTAAAAGAGCCTTCCAGTATTTTCTATAGCTGGGTTTTTCCTGGTACCTGTAGAGAGAAGTTAACTAATTATAGAGACACAGGGTGCATCTTTTAATACAACACATATTGCACCAGAGTTTATTTCTCCCAGGTGCTATGTTTAACCCATGCGCCCAGGACTGCAGCAGGTTTCATAGTTTCATAGTTTGTAGGGTCGGAAGGGACCTGAGCAGATCATCTAGTCCGACCCCCTGCCATGGCAGGAAAGAATACTGGGGTCAGATGACCCCAGCAAGATGTTCATCTAACCTCCTCTTAAACACCCCCAGGGTAGGAGCCTGCACCACTTCTCTTGGAAGCTGGTTCCAGATCCTAGCCGCCCTGACTGTGAAGTAGCACCTCCTGATGTCTAGCCCAAATCTACCCTCTGCCAGCTTGAGACCATTATTCCTGGTCACTCCTGGCGGTGCTCGGGGAAACAGTGACTTCCCCAATGCCTGCTGATCCCCCCTGACTAGTTTATAACAGGCCACAAGATCCCCCCTCAGCCTTCTCCTTTGGAGGCTGAACAGGTTCAGGTCCCGCAGCCTGTCCTCATAGGGCCTGCCCTGTTGTCCCCTGATCATATGAGTGGCCCTCCTCTGGACCCTCTCCATGCTGTCAACACCCCTCTTGAAGTGCGGCGCCCAGAACTGGACGCAGTACTCCAGCTGTGGCCTGACCAGTGCCGCATAGAGGGGGAGGATCACCTCCTTGGACCTGCTCGAGATGCATCTATAGATGCATGCCAAGGTGCGGTTGGCCTTCCTTACTGCCTCTCCACACTGCCGGCCCATGTTCATCTTGGAGTCAATGATGTCCCCCAGATCCCCTTCCGCCTCCGTGCTGATAAGAGGGGAGTTCCCCAACCTGTAGGTATGGTGCCGGTTGTTCCTCCCAAGGTGCATCACCTTGCACTTATCTGTGTTGAAACCCATCCTATTCTCGTCCGCCCACCCTTGTAACCTGTCTAGGTCTGATTGTAGCCTGTTGCATCCTTCCAATGTACCCACGTCCCCCCACATCTTAGTGTCATCAGCAAATTTGAACAGGGTGCTTTTTACCCCCTCATCCAAGTCACTGATGAAGATGTTGAACAGTGCGGGCCCAAAGTGTGGTTTTAAATTATAATTGCCTTGCAATACAACTGCAACATTGGACTTTTCAGAATTGTGCAAAATTGCGGGGGAGGGAGTTCTATATTTATCAGTTCAGTGCACACATATGCACACATGCATGGCAGCCACTGCAGAAGCTGGGGATGTGCTGGTAAGGCTGTGCTGGGACAAGGAGTCGGAGGTACAGGGCTGATAGTGCCTGGAAGTCTGGTGCCATCAGTTGCTCACTCAGCCCAAGTCCCAGCCAGGGCAGGGGCCAAGCTCCTGCAAAGCCCAGCCTAGCCTCCACTGGAGTTTGGCCCCCTACCCCAACCATGCAGGGGCCAAATTCCCAAGGAGTCCGGCCCAGCCCAGCCCCTGCTTGCTTGGGGCAGGGGCTAAACTCCCATGGACCCCAGCTCAACCCAGCCAGGCCCCTGTGTGACTGGGGCAGGGGCCAAATTCCTGAAAAGCCCAGTGTGGCCTCCATAGGAGTTTGGCCACTGCCCCAGCTGGGATCTGGACAGTGAGTGAACTACGGCACTGGGCTCCCTGCAACTACCAGCCCTGCCCCTCCAACTCCACCTCCTAGCACAGCCTTACAAGCATGGCCCCCAGCACCTGTAGTGGCCATTGAATGTGTGCCTGCATGTGTATGTGTGTGTGCACACCAGTTTTCTTTACCTCCATCCTGGATTTTTAGTTAGTTATTTTACATTTCCTTTATGTAAATGTCAGTGGTTACCGACAGAAATATTTTCCCATTAGTTTGTTAGTGTCAGGTGAAATCAATGTTTATCAATGTCTATTGATTTAAAAAAAAATCAAATCTTGCCAAGCATAAATATGGTAGTGTTTTATGAATATTTCTGTGAAAATGGTGCATGCCTCACTTTCCCCAATTAGATTGAATGCTGTTATTCATCAGTAAAGAATGGGTTAATTTGGCCTGGACTAGACCTGGAAGTAGCTGTGATTTTTCTGCACATAGCTAGCCTAACTAGCAGAGAATTAGCCATCAAATATTCAGTGGAACACTTTGCATGCTGAGGCAGGCTGAATTCAGGTCCCATCACCTGGAGGGTCTCTGCTATCTCTGGTGCTCAAGATGCCCATCAAAGGATGCTCCTTTGGGGGAGGAGCTTGAAAAGAGACACAGAAGTACAAAGGGGAAGATGGGATGCAGAGGCTCAACACAATCAGCATGGCTGTCTGACTGACTGATACTCTGCTTACAGTTCAGTCTGGACTTCCTGTCAAAAGGAATCTGCCTGGTATACTGAAATTATCCAAAAAATACTGCTCTGTTTAAGCAAGTCTGCCTGCTTTGCTGTATGTGATTTCTGGATAAGCTTTCCCTAAAGGACAAATGTATTTTTGGGTTGAAAAAAAGGTTGCTTCAAGGGGGGTCCTGAATATTGTTATTAATAGGAATGTGTCTTTAACCATTTACAGTCGAACTGTGACTGGTAATGATGACCTTGGACTTACCATGCTACCCTTCCTACCCAAACAGAAAAAAAATGCAACTACGTTTACATGGTGTCAGGAGCAGGCAAGTGGGCTGTCATTCAGCACCACTAATTAGTTCATCCCTGGGAAAAACTATGCTGCTTCTGTTCAGGGTGGAAGGAAATAGTGTGTAAGCAATCAGTGCAGAACATTTGAGGGCTCTGGTACCAGACATGGTAAGTTTTGGAGTTTAGATATGACTGCAGGGAACTACATGTCTTGTAAAATGGAAGCAGTTTTGCATCTAGGTTCTGCTCTATCAACGCTTCCCCACCACAACAAAAATTCTGCATATCTTGCAATGTTGCTACACTCGAAAGGCTTACACCTATCTATTTGCTGACTTGTAGTCCACTGAGCTGCAACATTGGCCAGGCATCCTCCTCCAGATTTATCATGTTCTATAGAAAAGAAGTTTTCTCAGAAGTCTCATAAGAATGTAACCACCAATTCAAGAACTGGGTCTGCTATTGGATTTTATCCTTGCCCTGATTTATGGGGTCACCATTGTGCATATGGCTTCCTCTTTCTCTTCTCTGCTTTTCAAAGAAAAACAGCAATACCATTCCCCAGGAGAGTTTCAGAACTGCAGCTTTTTATGGCAGAGCTTCCTCCCATTGTAATCTCCAAGAAGAAGTTCTCTTTGAGGCTATGTGCAAGGTCACTTCAAACTTTCACTTTAACCAGGCAGTTCATCTACTAATTGTCTTTAAGGTCCACTCTGACAAAGGTGAGGCAAGGTGTCATTTGTAGGACATTCATTCTTAGACAGGATAAGACAATTAAGACCCTCATTTAGATTATTTCCTAGGAAAAAAGAATGAAAGAACAGACTATCTGTACAACAAATATATAGCTGGATTTAATCTAGCTAACAAACCATTCCCCAATGAAAGTAATTATCCATTCTCCCACAAAAAAGCCACTTAAGCAACTTTCTTGAACAGTGTTCTTATGACACGCATTTGCAAAGGTGCTGCGTGGTCTTTATAATGTACTTTTGCAAGGTTTTATGTTGTACATTAGGTTTCCAGATTCAGTACAGGCTTTAGCAAACCAGTCCTATGGTTTCTGTTTAGATAGACTGTGAAGTGCCATCATCTGCAATGAGAAGTGCCTGTGAGGCACCTACAGTGGAACACATATGTGCACAGTCACTCAAAGGAGAAACAAATGTTTTTTTAACACTATAGTAGCTGTTCTTCAAGATTTGCTCTACACATGTATATTCCAACCCACCCTCCTCTTTCTTCAGTTCTTTGGAGTAGCCATCATTAAAATTCTGATGTGAAGGAACTGAGAAGAGGTCAAGACTGCCATGATGTTTTATGCCCTATTTGCTTCTTTTTAGCCTTCGTTTCTGCACAAAGGGTTGTTTTGTTTTGGAGGGTAAGAAGGACATCTACTTTTATTAAGCTTTAAAAATAATTAGTTACAAATGCCTCAAAAATGAAGTAATAAATCATATTATATAAAATAATATTTTGAAAGTATACCCACAGAAACAGTCACTGTAGACAAAATTGGGTGTGTGTTCGGGGGTTGTGGAGGCAGAAGGAGTTTTATTGCCTCTTCCCCTGCACTCACAGGTCAATAAGATCAAAATGCCAGTTGCTGTGCACTTAAAAGTAACTGCCTTAATCTTCTGATGAATAGGATCTGTACCTAGGCTATCTAAGAGTCGAGTTATTAATTTGAAACTTCTAGAAAAGTCTCTGTCTTAATGGGAGACAGATATTTAACATGGATGTCTCTAGCAATTTATTTTTATTGTAGGTCCTTTTGCATAGAAATGTTGCATATATGATATGAACTGAACTGATGAACTGATTTGGAACTGATCTTTGATTAACTATATTATTGCTCTTTTTTCTCAGCGTTTAGCTTCAGTGGGACTGGATGCCAAAAATACAGTCTGTATTTGGGACTGGAAGAAAGGAAAACTGCTGGCAACAGCTACAGGCCATTCAGATAGGGTAACTGTATAAAGGGATTATCTGAATATTGTCTTAAGCATTTCCAAACTATTTTGATAAACTTTTTAAAAAATATTTTTATTTTTCCATGAGTCTAATACACAGAGAAGTTTGTCATTTTTAATAAGATTTGAAAATATGGAATATGCATGTTTTCTTACATTGCCGCAGTGCAAAGCACACATTAGTGAACGAGGCACATGATGGATGTTTGGGTAGTCAGTCAAGCACACTGAAGAAGTACTCTGTACTTCACTGATTAGACTGATTTTCAGCTCTTTATATAGGATGTCAGATGCTGTCTCCACAGGTAGGGTTAATGTTAATGCATGACACAAAGATGTTTAACCTGAAAAAGCAAAGTATGTTTATCCTTTGCTTTCATCTGAGAAAGTTATTAGCAGCAAAGTGATAATTAGGGAAACATTTTCTTCTTGGATCCATTGTCATCAGGCAAATTCTGGGCAGCAGGCAAAATATGGGAACAGAAGTTCCCCAAGTGAATCTGAGGGGAAAATATTGCCCAAGTTTATGAAATGTTTACACAAATATAGAAAATCAAGACAAGAAAATGAAGAAACCCTAACCTACCACTCCACACACAAATATCTACTTATATACATTAAGATAAATTACAGGTACACCTTGGTTGCTATCTTTTCATTTTGCATTTTACAACATTTTAATTTATGTACTAGCTGTATAATAGGTTAATACACTATGCATAAATAATGGCAGTAAATTAAAACTGCACAATGCACTCTACAGAGCCTATATGTGCCATGCTTGTGAGCTTGGTAGAATCAATGTTTCACTGCACTATGTTTATAATATACTGAGATTGAATTTGTATTCCAGTTTTTAAAACTGCCCTTTTAGGGCCTAATTTAACACCCCCTCCTTCCCCCCACTGAAGTCAGTGCAATATGATTAGACTTGGCAGGATTCAATTTTTATTTATTTTTTAATTCTGACCACAAAAATCACTGCTTATTTTTAAGCATTTATTTCTTTTTTTTAATTGGAATTTTCAGGAATGTGCAAAATTAGGGATTTTTTTTTTTAATCAATCCAGTGCGCACACACACACATGCATGGCAGTCACTGCAGGAGCTAGGGGCTGTGCTGGTAAGGCTGTGGTGCAAGGGGGAGCTGGAGCAGGAGGGCTAATAGTCTGTGGAAGCCCAGTGCCATTGGCTGTTTGCTCAGCCCAAGTCCCAGCCAGGACAGAGGCCAAACTCTTGGAGAGCCCAGCCCAACCTCCGCTAGAGTTTGCCCCCTACCCCAATCATGCAGGGGCCAAATTCCCAAGGAGTCCGGCCCAGCCCAGCTCCTGCTTGATTGGAGCAGGGGCCCATTATGCTACTGAATTCAGTGGGAAACAGATCAGTTTTGAATTATCAGTGGTCTGGTTCTCCAGGCCATGAGTGAACTTGTTAGGGTCCAAGCCCAGCAAGTCCTGCATGTACCAAAGGTAAAAGGTTATTTCTTACAATGGGACTTAGCAAATCTCACATTTTAAAAGAATTAGCTCTCATGTAGGCATCAGAAATAGTTTTTGCAATCAGACTGTAATTTACATATCTTATATAAATTACCTGACATACATAGGTGTATACATGTGGATTATATATATATTTTCAAAAGCGATTTTGGTGATATGGATGCCTCTGTTTCCAGATGGTCAACTTGTGACAGTTTAAATTTGCAAATTTCAGAGATGGGCTGCCCAAATATTGAAACACTCCTCAAAATGGGGGACTCTTGAGGATCATTGTATATAGTCTTTAGCTTCAAGTATCATCCAGCATTTCTTCCAAGGCCTAATCCTGAAGTTATAACCTAGGTCAAGCTCTCACTGATAACTATCTGAGTACTCCAGAACACAGCAGGGGTTTGTTCTGAGTATGCAATACAGGAACAAATCCTCCCTCTTATTCTCAGTAACTCATATACAATTTGGTCCTTAATTTTGAAATATGCTTACATTGTGAGATAGACATATAGTCTGTCAAAATGAGGAATTCAGCTTAGCTGCACATACATTTCAGCATTAGATGTTATTACAGAGTAGGCCTGAAAGCATGTTCAGTTGGTATCATTTAAATTGCTAATACTTTTTAAAGTAGATGTGAGGACTGAAAGTGCAGTTAGTGGTCTTTAATAGTAACCCATCAGGGACATGATCTTACCTCATAAAACTTCCACTCTCTTTGGTACAATAAATGGTGTCTGTTCAAGAGTATTTTAGTAGTGGAATAGCTGGCTTGTTTCAAGTTCAGAATGAAATCTGGGAGAGTTGTGGGGGAACCCTACAAGCACATTTTTACAATTCTTCAGTCAAGACACTCATATTTGATGTTCTTATCAAAGAGCATTAACTGCATCTATATAAGAACTGCCATGTACTGGCTCAGACCATACATCTGTCTGGCCCAGTATCCTGTGTCACACACAGGCAGAGAGTAGATGCTGAAAGGGAGAGTGAAGTGGGTATAACCAGGGGTTTTTCCACAGATCCTCTCTCACTTGCATCCTCTAGCATTTAAGGTCTAGGAAGTTCCGTGCTTTGAATTTTATCAGATTGTGTGCTCTAGATAGAGTGCATTTGTCAAATGCAAAGCAGCAACAATTGCCTAAAAATGAGCAAAAGAAAAAATCTATAACATATGAATCTAGTTTACAATTCAAAGTAGTGGCTTTGCCTTTCTTAACAGATTTTTGATATTTCCTGGGATCCGTATCAACCAAACAGAGTGGTTAGCTGTGGAGTGAAACATATAAAGGTAAACTGGATTTGTTGCTTTTATTTTTTGTTAATTTAGAGCATATAAAGCTTATGATGTCTAGAAGTCTCCTTCAATTTTTTTCTTTAGGGAGGTGGTTTTTCCTGCTTCCTAGAGCTTATCAACATTTTATATATGTTTCTATGTCTGAAGCCAGTTCAGGATAATGGTTTTTTACTTTCTGAAATGCAAAATGACTGCAATGCAAGACAACTTAAGCAAAGTGAAGAGAACATTTCATGGAACTTAATATTTACCAGCCTTTATTCCCATTTTGGGGCCTCCATCTTGTCAAAAGTGCCCTCTTAAGGTCTTTAATTATCTTTCCCTGGTTAAGGGTCCAAAAGTATCACTGGGCATGTCTATATGTGCCCCTATGGTGCCATTGTCACTATGCCATCATTTACGACTTCCTTTTGGAAGTACTGAATGACACTGCAGCAACCGTCTGTATTGCGCTGTCTGTGTGGCACACGGTTATTTCTAGCCATTACATCGCCACAGCAATGTGCTATACTGAGGAAGCATGTCACAATGGCAATGTAGCTTTGGCACCATGGTTTTGCCCACCAGTGCTACTTCACTGTAGTGCATTCCTATGGAGACATAGCATCTCATTTAGACATGCCCACTGTGTAGCAATAGAAAGATCTGTGGAGCCCTGCTATATTCAATGCAAAGGGTAAAAGATTGCCTTGACTGAGACAGGTCCCTTATTTGCCATGCCATGGTTTGTGTGGGACATAAGAGAACAGGAACATGCTCTGCAGGGTTATGAACACAGGTCCCATGCTCTGCCTGGCTCTCCACTCAGCTGTTTGACTCAGCTCCTTGTTTTTCTGCATGTTTGATCTTATGGACCTGATGAGAGAATATGAGTACCCTGCAGTCTCAATATTTGCTTCCTTCATATATTTGTCACCAGTGCAAACATGCATGACCTTAAATATGTGAGGCAGGGATTTCTTAGGGTGATATAGTAGCATAAGCGAGCATCTTCTGTTTAAGTTGATCCTTTATGGAGTAGGTTAGGTGAAGAAGATGGTTTCTCAGTTTTTCCAAAGTTCTCTTGCATAGTTGCATTGCATATATGAAAATATACATGTTAGCCAGAGGGTTAGTCCTCTTGGTATAACATTATATTTCTTGCACAGGCTTAAGAAGAAGATGTGGGTGTGTAGTCCGACTTCCTTTTTTATTTAGGTTATGGATTTTCCATTGTAAACTGCAGAATTCAATGCCTTCTGTGATATGGTAGTGTAAGAGTGACGTTGTAGCCTTGATGGTCCAGAAATTATGCAAGAGGCAAGAGGTTCTTATCACCCTAAGAAATCCTTGCCTCTGGACCATCATGGCTACAAAATTGTTCTTTCATGAATCTTAAATACAAATTTTGCCAATCATCTTCCTGCTGTTCTTTGCCTGTCTAGTATTAAAAATAAAATACAACCAAAAATTAAAATTGAAATCAAGTGAAAAATCCCCAGTGACTGCACATTTTGTATAAAATCTTCTTTGGGCTTTTGCAAAGCTTAAAGGGAAATCCCTGTTTGTCATAATTTCCCGCAGGTTTGTAGTCTCCCCTGTCTTCATGAGCCAAGCCTCTAACAGATGGCAATTATTTCACATGATTATGGGTAGGAAAAGCTTTGAAATGACATTTAAGGAAACCTGTTAATCTTGCTTGTTCTGGTTACTGAGAAGCTTTAAGCCCCTCACACTGACACTGTTTTCAAAACAGTAGGATGGTTTAGCAGAATTAATGCCATCTGCTATATTCTGTAGGCTGCTTCTCAAAACCTATCTTTGTTAGTCACCTGTGGTCACTAAAATCATCATAATTAACTAAAGAATCCATAATACCAGTCACATAGATGTGGATAAAGGCATATGAGGAAAATGGTGTTTGGGATGTTTGAGGATGAAATGTTAGATTCCCCGCAAGAAATGTTCAAATAGCAATCTTACTATTTCAGTACCTTTAAGGTTAAAGAGATGGCATTATTTCTCCAACTTCAAAGTGAGTAAAAGTATCTACAGGTCTGTACTGTAAGCTAGAATACACTGTTTTGGATAATCCAAATTAGTATTTGGGGAGAGCAAACTCAGAAGAATGAAGTCTTTTTCTCCATCACATACAATTCTTTGTAAAGTATCTACAGCATGATGGAGCAGTCTGGGATGCTAAAAGAAGTCCAAAAGACAATCCAAAATATTCCTGAAGCATCCTGCATCTGAACAGAGCTTATAGGCACACACACAACACTGCATTAATGTGACTGCACTCGTTCCAGTTCCAGATGTAGCATACGATGGGCGCATCTACACAAGATTTTTCCTGTGGAGCTGCCTAATTAGCTCCACAGTAAAGTCTCAGTGTCTACACATGTGTCCTGATTAGGCTGCAAGAAACTAATTAACTCCGCTTTAGGTTAGTACTTGTAAAAACAAGTACTATCCTATGGTGGCATTAGTGTGCAGCAATGCACATGTAGCTGATGGGGCTGGCTGGGGCACAAGGTTGCTTCAGTGCAAGGACTACCTGCTGGCTAACCTTGCACTGGAGCACCCTCATGCTCCAGCCAGCCCCTCTGCAGCACATTGAGCTGGGTCAGAGCAGTCCTGGGCTGGCAGGCTGACCCTCTGGACCTCCTTCCAAGCAGGGATGCTCCAACCTGGCTCAATGTGCTGCAGTCCCAGGCACACTTATAAACACAGTGCCCAGGAGCAATAAACTCTGTCACAATCTGCACCAGAGTTTATTGCATCCCATTAATTGCATGTGTAGATGCGTTCAGGAAGCGGGTATGGCATGTTTCAGTATGGTACTGCCTTGCTCCACCTAGATCCCCCAAACAGTATCGTATTGGAGAAATACCATCTCTTCTCAGTCTATTGACTCTTGCAAATCCCATTCTGAAGTACCTGTGTCTTCCTGTGTATTACATGGGGAGCACAGGCATCTAATTCAGGGTTGCAGATTCTGTTTCAGGAGCCAGGGGCCTACATCACTTCTTGTCCATTACTTCTTATTTCATGTATTCCATTATTATTTATTTTGCACGAGAGTTGTTCATGGAGCTTTTTTAGACTAAAAGAACCCCAGGTTCTTGTCTTAAAGCTTCCATTCTATTAGATATCACACTGCAACATGGGATAAAGAGATGGTAAGGTTATGGGAGGGACGAGACTGGATTTTGCTTCAGTTTCATACTCAACTTGCTAGTTCCATATCTCTCTGTGTATGTGTGTCTAATCTTTATGTCTACTGTTGTGGTTTTTTTAATTCTTTGTAAAGTATTTATAGCATGATGGAGCAGTCTGGTAAGCATACAGGAGAAATTTTGGTTCATAGTTCAGTAACTGAATAATATGGAAGCGTGCCTGTAAGACTGATCAAACCAAAACTGCTGCAGAAACTTCTCTTCATGTCTCATTTACATTTCATAGTTCTGGACATTGTGTGGAAATGCATTGACAGCAAAAAGAGGAATATTTGGCAAGACAGGGGATCTCCAAACTATCCTTTGCTTAGCATGTGCAAAAGAAGATGTCACCTACTCTGGTGCTTTAAATGGAGACATATATGTTTGGAAAGGGCTGAACTTAGTTCGCACAATTCAAGGAGCGCACAGCGTAAGTTGTGTTTTTAATGCTAACTTACAACAACTTAACCTTGTTTATGGAACAGAAGAATGGGAATAGAGGTGGTCATTTAAAAGGCTCTACTCTGTCACCTTAGAAAAAAGTTTGCACAAGTGCACGCTAATTTAAATTATAAGTTTATGTACAGTTGACTTCATATTCTGGTTATGCTTTGTGTGTAAATATTAGCTATAGTATATTGTGCTACAGATAGAATTGCCTCTGGTATGACAGTGAATTCTCTAAGTAGTCTAAAAATATAAGGTATCATCTTGACAGATTCTAAAGTAATTTGAGTTCTGAATAAACCACTTTTATAAATATGCATTATAATTAGCCAAAGGTATTTAAATGGGATTTCCCCCCTGGATTTCTCAGTATTTTGTATCAAGTTTTTCATTAATATTGGGGATCTTAAGCATAATAATGGAGCTTTTTTAGCCTGATTCCCCCCCCCACGCCCGTAGCCCACACAAATCTGTTTTACAACTGAGATCCACCTCGACTATCTTAGAAACTATGAACAAGATTTTTAAAAAAATCTCATTAGTTAAATATGTAGTTACTTAAAAATATAATTCAAAACATTTCATTTCCCAAAGGTAGGGACATGCTTTACCACTATAAACATTTATTACTAGCAGATGTAGCTCACAATGTTATTGTATGTTTTCTCTTACCAATCCAGACAGGGATTTTTTTCTAGAGAGCAGCCTTATAAAACCCAAATGGCATTCTGTATAGCCTTCTTCTAGAACCGTGCTAGAAACAACAATTTCAATTTACAGTTGTTGTTAACAGTTTCAACAGGAGTGTTTGAACAGCCTAAGAAAAGACGATGTCTATTTGCTATACATCAGAAGTCATAGCAATATTGAAAAATAGAAAAACATATTAACATCCTAGTCTTAAAATTCTTACTCATAAGTAATCCTTACTTGTGTAAATAGTCAAGCTTAAGTTAGCGGTGCCTCTGACATGACCATATTACAATCGTGCCCAAATTGAGGAAAGGAAAAATGTAAAAATGACATCTGCTTAATTAACAGACCTGCTTTCTGTCCATAAAGTTGTCTATTATATTTGTTTTCTGAATAAATAAAGTTTTTACACTGCTTTTTATCTGTAGGACCCCCTCAGAACATATGCAGGTATGGGGGGAATGAGTAGAATTAAATTCTGGCTCTCATTCTGGACAGAATTGCTAATTAAGCTCTGATTGTGCAATTTGTATTACTTGCTGATGATGCAAAAACTAGAGCTAAACTAGAGATTTCATATGCCATACTGAATATGGAAAGTTCATCCTCTTATTTTAAAATTGAGCGAATACAATGTGGAAATCCCTGAGACACAAAACCCCAATGTAATTTTTTTAGAATTGCTTTACAGTGCTTCTAGTCATGGAATGCAAACTGTTATTTCTTTCTATATAATGTGTTATATATTTCACCCAAGAGGCTGAGACTTTCTGCAAGTTACTTAGCTTTCCCTCCCTTTCCACCACTATCTCAGTCCTTATCTCCATTTAGTTACTGATGAAGAAGTCAAACACTGACAACTTCAAAACAAATTGGTTTGCCTCTGCATTAGTTCTTCAACAGCTTAGGAAACCCACCTCTTACCTTACTAGGTCTCCAGCACAGCAGGATATTATCTGAGGCATTTGGACAGACTGGAAGAAATACTGTAATGCAAAAAAATTGCTATCCTTTATGTTAGCTTGGCCCTTTCAAAAGCAAAAAGCAGTTCAAACTGTAATGGATGCTTTTGTGTTGACAAGGAGAATAAAATTCACACTTCTTCAGTTTGAGTCAGATTGTAAATGATGTCTGAACTGAATTCATGAAACAATGTCTCAGTCATCTCTGCACTTCTAAGAAAATATGTAGGGCTTGTTGGCTTGTTTTTGTTTATCTGGGTCTTCTGTCACTTAAAACTCCTTGTTAATTTGGGAGTTACAGGTATAAACCATGTCTCTGGTATTGGTGCAGAGCTTCCATTATAATTCACTCTAAGTAGAGCACTGGTAAGAGCACTTGAAATAAAGCATTCCCGATATTTATTGGTTTGTTTTCTGCGTGGAGAACATTTTGTCTTTTAAAAAGTACTATTTAACAGCTCTTAACAGCTTGTAGCCTTTAACATGAGGGTACTCAGACTCATTTTATTTGTTCTTATGTGTAACCAAACTGTAAGCAACTTTAAAAACTATTATACTATTGATTAACAGGCTGGAATTTTTAGTATGTATGCTTGTGAGGAAGGTTTTGCCACTGGTGGGAGAGATGGTTGTATTCGGTTATGGGACACCGATTTCAAACCAATTACTAAAATTGATCTCAGGGAGACTGAACAAGGATACAAAGGTAATAAATATTCTTTATTAATGGATTTTGCTACATTTGGATAATGGATTTTTTTTGTACATTTGAAGATTATACAACTTATTAATGCTTCCGCATACAGCTGAATGTTACATTCAGTTTAATAACCTGCATTCTTTTTTCTTTTCTTTTTGATAATGATGTTTCCTAATTCCCCTAATTTTGTTTTCATATTCCGTAGTATACATAGAAGTATGCTTTGTAGTCATTTTTTAATGTTCTGGAAGTATCACAATGTCGCATGTAAAATTTTACTCACCATAAAAATGTATAACAGTGGTCTTGCTTGTGCCTTCAAAACATGAATGCAGAGGGGGAAAATAAGTCAGTATGAGCAGGGCATTTAACTTTCTAAAAGGGAAGATATACAGCTGGGGTTGTAGCCAGGCTTTTCCAGTTCTGTTGCTTGTGGTTAGAAGCTGGTGCAGGAGAGAAGATGCTGCATTTTCATTGCCCTCTCACTCCTCCCCCAAATCTGAATCCACATTTTCAAAAGTAGACTTTAATTTTGGGTTCCCAGCCTAAGATCTCTGTATACAGAAATGCTGAGCATCTGAAAATATTGGCTTCATATGGAGTTGCAGGTTCTCATCATGGTGAATAGAATCACACAGCTTGCTCGTCTGCAGATTAGAGATTGCTCTTGAAAATTTTGACCACAGTATTTTGTATAACTAGACATACTTCCCACAGTTCCACTGGGGACATTCTGCCTCTTGTAGGCAAGCTGCCTTCATTCATTACATTATAGCTCTAGAAACCAGTCATCCAGTTAGGCCTTTTAACATTTTTGCTCCAATCATTTAATTGAAACAGAACAAAAAACTAAGTGGGAAAATAGTCCAGCACATCTTTGTTTAGACCAGCTTCATTCTTAAATTGAGTCATCAACTAACTCCAATTGCAACTGTTTCCATAGGATAGTGTGCACTTTAGAAGGTTGTAGGGTGCTTGTACACATAATGAAAATTGCTTGTTTTATGGTTTAATTGCATCACACTTTACACGTAAGGAGATTTTTGCAATTTAAATGAGTTTGTTGTGTTGCAAACTAAACCACACCCCCATGTAGTTTAGCTTGCAACATTGCTACTTCTAACATTGCAGCCTTTAATCTGACAACTCACCCCCTAGCCATGGGAGAGGTGGGCTGAAGGTAGAAGCGGCAAGAAAACCAATCCTTTTTTTTTATTCCCGTTAAGCCGGTCTGCCTCTCTCATGGCCGGGTGGGGGAGCATGGGCGGGTGAACTGCTGACAGGTCTGAGCCACCCCTCATCTTTGGGGGCCCTGGTCCTTCCCTCCACAGTGGCAGTGCCCCCTGGGGCCACTCAGGCAGGCTGTTAACAGTCTGGGGGCTGCTTCAGCTCAGAGGCGCTCAATCCAACGATTTCCCAAGCCCCGCAGGCTTCCAGTGCACTGTGCACTGTCCCCGCCGTCTTCTCCAGCTGCTAGAACCGCCCTCCTGCCACCTTCCTCTGCTGCCCCGGGGCGAGCCAACCCATTCCCTGGTGGCTCCAGGCAGTAGGAAGGCAGCAGGGACAGTGCATGGGGTACTGCTCCCTAGGTGATCTCAAGGAAGAATTGGATCTGGCAGGTGCTGCCCACGGGCTGAGCAGCTCCTGAGCTGTGGGGGGCCCCGGGCCTTCCCTCTGTGGTGGCAGTGCCCTTCGGGGCTACCTGGGTGGGCTTCTAGCAGACTGGATGTTGCCTCAGCTCAGAGGCAGCTCTCGCGAGATCTAACTCTTCCCCAAGCCCGCCCAGGGAGCAGCATCCTGTTCATCGTCCCCACCACCTGGGATCTCCCAGGAATGGGCTGACTTGCCCCTGGGGCAGTGTGGGAAGGTGGCAGGAAGGTGCCCTGGTGTGCTGGCAGCTGGAGAAGGACCAGGAATGGTGCACGGCATGCTGGAAGCCCAAATACAGCCCCATGCTGCTACTCTGATGCCTCCGGTCCCCATTCTAGGCTTACCCCCCATAGTCAGCACCACAGGCTCATGTCCCAGTTGCCATTCCTAGTTACACTGCTGTGCAGTCACTCCAGCAGCTCCCCTGGATGTAGTTCTGGTTTTCAAAACCAGTATTTATCCTGGTATGTTTGCTTTCAGTTTTTAAAAACTGTTAAATGGACTGTGCCAACATAGTGTATTGCTGGCACAAGTTTTGGCAGCCAACATCGAAATGACTAATAATTTGTATAGAAATAAGCTATAGAAATTCCTATTAGTGGTTATGTTAGTGTGATCAATTTCTGAAGCACTCAAATTCTTAGAAAATGTTTCTTGGTATTGTGAAGAAAAGATGTGGGCTGTAAGTAAATCCTAATTCTCTTTCTTAAAACTGGCCCTAAAAATTTAGCTGCTTGCAAATCTTAAAAAAACAAAACAAAAACTGTGCTTTAGCAGAAGCAGCAGTGCATTACTTCAGCTTGGCTCTGCAGCATTTGTACAGATTGGGCACTTCACTGGGGCCTTTTGGCACATTTCGCTGAAGCTGATTCAATCAGCTATTAGACAAAAGTGCCCAAAAAGCCACGCTAAAGCACCCAATCTATACAGATGCTGGGAAAGCCAAGTGCAACTAACAGTGCCTCTTCTGGGCATACATTGGGCTTGACATGGGGGCATGTGGAGTTTAAAGTAAACTGGTTTGTTTGTTTTTTTTCTTTAACTTCTGCAAGCAGCCTTCAACAGGCCAATTTTAACACACAAAAAGAATGGCTGCCCAATGCAAAAGCTGTAGTAACAAATGCCTGCTTTCTGGCTAACATACAATCTGTTCTTATCAAGAGAACTGTATGTGAAGGGCAGTACATGGTGACTATTGCTTGTTCATAGAATATACAATAAGAAACATCTAACTTTTGGTTCACTTTGAAGGGGTTTTTAGCTAGGTACATAATTTTGAGTGGCAGGAATGGAACTAATCACCATCTCTTCTGTGGTGTTCTTGCTGCCCATAAACTTTCTGGCATATGTTCCTATGTGCACAAACAAAACTGATCTTGGATGTGTGAATTTATTGAATTAATGAAATGTTCTACAAAAAATATTGCATCACAATAATAAGCAACATTAGGAAGCCATAATTTATTTATAAAGGCCATCAGTTCCTAATGCGCTTCCTGTGGAGACTAACTATTCTTCTG
The DNA here is from genome assembly GCF_052110815.1 of Crocodylus siamensis. NCBI lineage: Eukaryota > Metazoa > Chordata > Crocodylia > Crocodylidae > Crocodylus > Crocodylus siamensis. The sequence continues at coordinate 175,529,007 of NC_143395.1, forward strand.
CAGGAGGTCTTAGGAACAGATTTTGATACAGAAGGAAGTTAAATCAAGTAGTTTCCTTTGCTAAAAGGAGGAAAACTGTTTTTTAAAGTAGCTATTAAGTAGTGTTAATTTAGTGCCATTACCTCCACCATCTGTTAAATGTTAAAAAGGACAGAACACTAAAAAGGAGAACAACTAAGTTCAGAAAAAAATTGCATAGCAACAGCTATAGACTGCCCATGCTAATTCTGTGTTGTTACAAGACATGGCTAATTAGTACAAAATTCCATTTGCAGAACAAATGATGAACTCAATTTCCACTTAAATGTGATTATTAACATAGCTTTTATTAGCAAATAAATCAAGTAACTTCTAAGTTGCAATGAGCTTATGTTAGAAGCATTTAACCTATCATTTGCCACCTGAAAATTTGAGGTTCAAATAAAATAACATTTAAGCCACTCTTCTTTTTAAATTTGATTTTCCAAAACTAAAACAGGCGTTGTCCTCTCCCTAGATGGTTATGACAGACTATAAATCTGACTTCAACACATCAGTATGTATTGAATGATATTTTAGCTCCTATACTGGCAGGAAGCACTCCTGTATTGATAAATTAAAGAGGATCTGTCCGTGGGCATAATCATTTTGACCAAGGAAGAAGAAACAGCAGAATTTATCTGTGAAACCTGCTTGCTAATAACAGGGTGAACAACAAAAATAAAAATATATAGGGCCTAGGGAGAATTGCATTCATAAAATACAGGCAACCTGATCATCTTATTTCTGTACCTACTTTTTTGTTGCATCTTTCCATGTTCTCTTTTTCTGCTTTTTCCCTTTACTTTATCCTTTCAGTGTGCTATGTCTTTTACCTGCCTGCTAGATCCCAGTTATGCCTCTTTCTGTGGTTCTTGTATTATGACCCACCGCAGATCTGTTCCATGTTACTGCATTAAAAGCAGACGCTGTAGACATTCTGTGACAGCTTCAGTTATATTCTCCAAAGCCCTGACTTGCTTAAGCACATGCTTAACTGTGAGCATGTGTGAGTAGTCCCAATTTCTCTTTCCTATCAATTGTCTCTGAAGCAGTTTGCAGAGGCAACCTGCTGCCAGACTCACAATTGTGTTAGTGTTTTGTGCTGTGAAGAACCCTAAAACTTTTACAGAATACCAAAACCTCACAGTCTGATCATGAATGAAGCTTTTGCACTTATATATAAATCTATCACTGTACTAATAACGTGTTTGATAAATAATAGGTTTCTTTCACCTTCAGCATAGAAGACATGGTCCCCTGGAAATTAAAAAAGTGTACGTGGCATAAGCTTTTTCGTATCTGTGCTTTAATACTGCAGTGCTGTCCCAATGCTAATTGTGTTGCCTTTCAAGAGGAAGTTGCTATCAGAAGTACTTAGACCATTACCTAGAATGCCCTGGTCTAAACCAATCTCTGATTTTTTTTGAAGTTGGAAAGACCAAATGAATAAACGTTCTTTTAGCCCTCTCAGAGGACAACACAACATGCTTATAACACTTTATTTATGGTGGGAATTTTATTAACTATCAGTTTTCAATCCATATTCAACCTTGTAATATTGTAAATAATGTATGTAGAATTAACCATGTCATGGATTATAACATGACAGTTTGATATTTTTCATTCATTCTTTGATTTAATCTCACGGTGCCTTGTTGATTTGCTAAAGCAAAAGGTTAAAAGGACTGCAAGCAGCCAAACAAGAAAATGCTCTCAAATTGTTATTGTTTCATGGCAAGTCAACTTCATCTAGAACAGCTACAGAGAAAAATCAAAAGAGCATCTAAAGGGTTTGATCACTTGCAGATTCCTTTCTAAATATTGCCAGCAAACTCTTTGTTTTTCTTCTGAAGGAGATATTGAGATAGGTAGCCATAATTATCCAATTGAGATGCTCAGTTCTATATTGATGCTTAAAATAAACATGTTACTTGCTGGCTATTTGAAAGTCTTAATATGATAGGTCAGCCATTAACTGGAAGGGCAACAATTTGTATGCTAAAATAAATACCTTGACATTATGTTCAGCATATGGTCTGGGTTAGATTTCTGGGATGCTTAAATCAGGCAATATGAAAAGAATCTAAAGTGAAAATTTAATAAATGTAGTTGTACTAACTAGGACCAAAATATAATGGCTAATAGTACTAGCATTCTGGAGTTACTGAGTGTGGTTTTCGGAAGTATCTAGCTCTAAGGAAACTAGATCCCAAATTTCCCCAAGGCACTTTGTAGTGTTAGAGCTCATGTACATGCCATGATTTTTGCCTGTTCATGTGCTGCAACTATGTCTGTTTGCACAAGCGGAATTTCCCAATGTTTGAAAAGTCTCTCTTGCGCATTAAACTAAAGTTCTTTGGACATAATTTAGTTTGGCTCACTGGGAATTAAAGCGTCACATCCATGGATTCATTACATGCAAACACAAAGACACTCAAAGACCTGTAATGTCCACCAGATGATGCTGCAATTTTTTTGTAGTTCACCCTTTTGAATTGCTTTCACTTTTGAATTGCTTCTGCTTTTTGTTTCCCTGCCCCCCCCCACTTGTGTAGTTTGCCAGCTCCCTGCTTCCACAGTTGCATGGCAGGGCATGGGCACGAGGTGGGTGGATGGCCCCAGGCTGGGCGGCCAGTGCTGGACCATCCCAATCTCCTGCAGTGCTGGCCAGGGACCCAGCTTAATTAATCTGAAAACCTAGTGCGTGTGAACACAGATGTGACACTCCAAAATAAACAAGTTTACATTTTATAAAACTATTTAATTTAATGAGGATTAAAAGCTGTGGTGTGTACAGGCACCCTTAAGTTTCAATGAAAATCAATGGAACTTAGTTCTGAATTTGGGGCATTTCTGAAATTTTTTTGCATAATTCAGCAAGTCATTTCATGAACCATGAATTGTTGAATAAAAAGTATGTACAGCTTTTGCTTTCACCAAAAAAGAAAAAATAACCTTAGAATTTGGGTGTGCAAAAGAGTTGGCATAGTGACCTTACAAAATTACTGGTGAACTGAATCTCCTGAAACTTAAACCTAGGCCCATTAAAGTAGTGATTCATTTCTTTGTACAGTCTTCAGTTGCAGTGTTTATGCTGATATTTTGATCTTACAAACGAAAGTGGTTTCATATTTCTGGGCTGTGGCACATCTAGTTTTACAGTAGTCAGGAATCTGTTGTGATAAAACAGATGCCAATCCTGCCTGGAATAATAATTAACCATTTGCAGCATTCCTCCATATATACTTTGTTAGTACACTCAGTGTTAGTATCCTAGAGATAAAAATAGTTATTAGTCATTTTCTATAGCAAATAACTCCCATCACTTACAGTTCTTAAAAAAAAGAAGTAACTGTGTATAGATTAATCTGTGGTTCCAGCTCAGGTAAAAAGTAAACAGAATATTGAAAATATATATGTAGGCAGTTCCACAAATTAACAAAAAACAGTTCGCGTTAAAAAATAAAATCAGCACAAAATTGGATTGTGAGGCTGGGGGTGACAACAAAACAAAACAACAACAAATACCACCTAAATAATCACCAGACTGAATCTAGAAAATTGACTAACCTGAAAATGTGCATACCCATCTCTTGATCTCTCAATATGCAAATATGGCCTGATTATTCCTTCCCTTATGCCAGCCTTAAAGCAGTGTAACTTGACTCATTTCAGTGAAATTCTCAATTCACAGTGGCACAAATTGGGAATCGGGGCCAATAGTAGAGATTATGGAAAAATCAAATTGTGTAGAAATATTTAGTTAATTTTAATGATGTTTTCTATTGCAGAGGTGGGCAGGTTGGCCCATGGGCTGGATCCAGCCCACCAACTGATTGGATCTCGCCCATGGCCTGGTACCCACCAATTGATTGTATCCTTCCCACGGCTGCCCCCGTGGCTCTCCACATGGGGCTGAGCGCTGCCAACTGCCTCCTGTGGTGGCATGTGTTGTGATCCCACTGGCACCCACTGATGGCCTCAGCCAGCTCACACAGCTTCCCAGCAGGGCTATTCCCAGTGCAACTATAGCTTCATGGCTATTCCTCAGCTTTATCTTCCTCTAGTGACTCCTTGTCCTCCTCCCGCTCCAGGCAGCAAGTATTGCAAGGACATGACAGTGGCGGTGAGGATATGTGCCAGGCACCACATGCCCAGCTAGGTGGGGGGAAGCTGCAGCTGGGTGGCTCCTGCACCAGTGTGTGGGGCTTTAGCTTCAGCTCCCAGCCATCTTCCACCCACTCAGCAACCTGAAGGTGGCTGTTCATTGTGCCAGACAGGTGGAGTGGGTGGAAGGCAGCAGAAAGCTAGAGCTGGAAACCCATGCACTGGGGCAGGAGCCATCCAGCTGCAGCTTCCCCACCACCACTTTGCTGGGCATCTGCTGCCTAGCATCCACCCCCACGGCTTCCCCACATTACCTGCTTCCTGGAGTGGTGCAGGAAGAGGAGGAGCCACTGAAGGGGGTGGGGGGGCCGAGTAGTATCTGGGCAGCTGTGGCAGCAACCTATGGGAAGCTGTGCATCCTGGCTTGGGCTGGGAGTGGTGATGTCTGGTGGACACAGGATGGATGTGGGTGGAAGCACAGTGCAGGCTACCCTAGGGGGGAATGTGCAGGGCTCAGTCCCATGCAGAAGTTGTAGGGGCAGTCATGAGCCACATTGGTGGAGGCGGACTGCACTTGCACTACAGCAGTCAGGCAAGCTCTGCTGCATGCACCCCTTGTCCTGCTTCTTCCCCCCTACCCCCAGCCAACTTCTAGGACCTAGCACACAGACATTCATACCCCCCCACACACACTTACAATATACAAGAGTAAGACTTTATGTAATAATCATCTATATATACAGTATTGAAAATACTGTATATATAGGTGAGCTGTTATGTAATAATCACCTATATATACAGTATTGCAAATAGCATAAATCAGGACACAAATTATTCTTTTTAATAAAATTAAAATATTTTATAGTATATGATTGATTTTTTAGTATATGATTTGTTTTGTATCTATAATTTGATATCTTCTGAAAGATTGTATGTGCAGCCCTCAACAGCTCACCAAAACTCATTGAATAGCTCTCCAGCTGAAATAATTGCCCACTTCTGTTCTGTTGTCTGATTCATGATTCCCAAGTATGGGTGAATGAGAAATACTGATAAAATAATGAGCAATAAAAGCATGCCCTTCATATAAACATTTGAACTTAACATGTGAGTGGTCCCTTGAAATGAAGGACAGAGCACCAATATGGTCCATGTATACCTTTTACCTCATAAAATGGGCAGGAGGGATGATAACTTATGGGGCAAGGATAGTTTTGTGATTAAAGCACAGGACTGGTAAATCGAAAGCCTGTATTTCAATTCCGTTCTGCCACAGCTCTCCCATATGCTCTAAAATAAGTCACTTAAGTCATGTCTCTGTCAGTTAATTTACTGATAAAAACTGGATAAAAACCATTGAGTTCTTTCGTGCATTTAAAATTGCAGTAGCAGTAATCATTTTTTGTAATTGTTTTATTTAAATTTACAAATAAAGCAAAACTTATGAAGCAAGCAGCAAAAAAAGTTTAGGTTGCAAAAGCTGAAGTTCTCGTCAACTTTTTACATTATGTTAAATCAAGTTTGATTTAACAAAGCTTCAGAATCTGAAGCACTTGACAGGACTGAACCCTTCATCTCCCAGAGTCTTATATAGCAGTACCATACTCAAGAGTGCCCCACTACTGTAGGTGGGTGCCTCCTAAACTGGAAGCAATGTAACAATACATGCTGTTGTGGGGAGGGAGGGTTAATTCCCATGGGGACAAGCTAATGGATGTGGTCATTTAGCAGTGGTAGTTAGCAAACTCGCAACAGTATGGGGATCTAGCTATGCTGGTTCTTGTTTAGAAGACATCTTATGTAGAACAATGCAACATCCTTAAGCACACAGCTGCCAAGTACAATAAATTTACTGTGGAGACATGGGCTTGGTGTCCTTTAATGTAAAATGGAAAAAGTTATATTTGCTTACCTAATAAGCATTTTTACACTAAGCAAGCAATACATTGTTTATAGATCGAAGGTGCTATGTAAATTAAAAATATTGGGGAGGTTATAAATAAATTTTCAAAAAATCTTATTGTTCTCTATTACTGGTGGATGCCACTTTGTCTCATCATTGTCATTAATCTTAGATTATTCTGTTCTTTGTCAGGTTTGTCCATCCGAAGCGTTTGTTGGAAAGCAGACAGACTTTTAGCAGGGACACAGGACAGTGAAATATTTGAAGTGATAGTAAGAGAGAGAGATAAACCAATGCTGATAATGCAGGGTCATTGTGAAGGGGAGCTCTGGGCTTTGGCAGTCCATCCAAAGAAGCCTTTAGCTGTCACAGGGAGTGATGATCGATCCGTACGGTAAGGCTGCAACTCATTTGCTTATTTATATTCAGTCATGTACAAATCCAATATTCTTTTGAAATATTTGTCATTCATTTAAAAATAATATTAATGGTAAGTGAGCAGTTGCAACATTTTCACAAGAAATATTAAAATCTTTAGCTAAACTTTAATTATGATAATGTTTTCTTCCACTTAAATCCTGGCAGCTGTACTTTTGACTTTGCCCTGGTGTTCACACACCATAAATCACATGAAAATCATCAGAAATTGCCTATAAAACTGTTTTAAAAATACTTAAATTCATTTCAGCTACACTAGGAATTGGAAGGTGTCTATGGGTGATTCTAGTGTACCCACAACAGCATCACTGAATCAGACAGTCACCATTCTTAGTTGCCCTCTTCTAATCCTCACTTGCCATGACTTCATGTGATGTTCTTAAAACTAGGAGGCTACCTCTTGGTCTTTCACTGTCTTCTGTGGGCTGCTGGTGACATCTGTCAGCAGGGCTCCTTCCTTCCCCTACACCCTGCTCCCTTACATCTGGTGAACAAAATGGAGCTTGTGCCTCTCTTCCCACTTTTCTGTTTTCTGTTAGTTTAACTTCTGTCTTCAGGTGCCAGACATGTAGCTGTTTCCCTTTAAGTGAACAAAATGCATCAGGGTCTTACCATCTGGTTTCCCTCTAGCCCTTGCACCCCAAGAGTGAGGGCTCCTTGGCTTCAGGGTTCGGCTTGCCTGTCTCTGCTCTCAATCTGGTCCCCTGTCTTCAGTCCGGCAAGGTCCTTTCCTATGGACTCCAGGAGGAAGCAACTCTTGTCCCTCAGCTTTCTTACCTTCTCTTCCCCCTCACTTCTGTGTTCAGCAGTCCTATTTCCCTGTCCTTGTTTGTTGCCAGGGCAACCCCTCCTAGCAGCTGAAGCTGGCTATGCAAACTTAGGCACATCTGGGGAACTGCCAGGGTATTTGCTGTTGTTTTTTCCTTTCACCCTGGAGTGCTTTGTCTCCATCAGCAGCAGCATCCCCTCCTTGCTCCTTAGTCACTCTCCCCTAACAGGTAAGTCCCTGCTAATCCACAATCCCACTCACAGAAGGCATTAGCTAAACATTTAATCACTGACAGGCCTCCTCCACATGCTATATTTATGCTGTGATTAAAGAGTTAATTGTAGCATAAATGGCAAGGTTTCTACCCATGCACCCAATTTAAGTATCCATTAAATGGTAAATGAGCCATAAATATGTTCCGCGTATAATGTAGAGCATTTTTATGGCTGGTTTGTGTGGCATCTTAAATGTGATGTTTGGCCAGGGCTGACAATTGTCTGACCATAAGCTCTGACCCAAGGCTGAATACAGGAGGGGATCCAAAGGGCTCCCCCTGCCAGGGGCTCTAAACACTATGCTTGGCAGCTCTAGGTGAGCTATTGGGCATGGAGGAACAGAGGCTCCCAGCAGGGCTTAAAATCCCCAGTGAGGAAAACCCTCTGGCTGCTTCTGCTGGGAGACTTTGATCTCTCAGACCTGGCAGACCAGCCAAAGCTTCTAGGTGAGGGGTTTTGACAATCAGGTGATTGCCAACCCTGGTCCAGGCACCCCAAGTCTCAAACAGGACTGGGAGGCCTCTAAACCAGAGCTAACAATCAGCTGTTTGTCAGCTTCAGATCTGGGACTGCACTGGGGACTTGAACGAGCCCTGATGCAATCTGGGGTCAGGGCCAGCAAGTAGCTGATTGTCAGCCCCCGTCCCAGAAGGCATGAAGGCTGATTAAAGTCTCTGGTGTGGTCGTCAGGCCAGAGCTGACAACCAGCTGATTGTCAGCTCTGGCCAGACCTACAGCACTCCACTTTCAACTCGTCAGTGTTGGGCAAGCCTGGGATTACATTCCCAGGCTCCCTCTGTGCTGGTAAGTAGAAATGGCACAATTGGCCTGATCGCAAAATTGTGTCGCCTGTCATGCATTTGTTGCATGGCAGGCGGAGCGATTGTTGAGATCAGAGATCCTATCATGTCATGATGTGGCTAGGGGCCACATTTTCATGTTTTTTTCATACTATGAGCATACTGTGTAACTTGGGAATCCTTCCCCAAATGTATCAAAATAATTTTTGAGGTCCAGTTTCTCTTTAGTGTGCATCAAAATTAGAACCTATTCATTACACTTCAGAATGACCGTATTCAAATATGAATACATTATTCATGTATTCAGAACATGAATGTATTCAGTACATGAATACATTAATACTTGCATTTTATTTTATTTAAAACATTTCACACTTCTCAAACTGTATAAAACATTTCACACTTCTCAAACTGTATAAAAAAATAATGAGTTATTGGAAAAATATGAAGTAAATGGAGCCAAAGGTGCTATGGTTTGAGATTTATTTCTGAAATTCAACATCTGGTAAAATCACATCTATAATCTAGCATAAAAAAAAGCAATAGAAGAAGGTATAAAATAAAGAAGCTAAGATCTATATAAATATACCCTGTGAATAGGTAAGTAGTGTAGATGTTATGACATTTTTAGTTAAGGATACCTGACTTTTTCCATTATACTTGCTTTTGAGTGGCATGTAACTTAAACAAATGAGGTTAAAATTTTCCATATCAGGTAGCTAAGCAGAAAATTAAATTGAAGAACAAAGCATTGTTTTGCCATGTTAAAAAGTCTCTAGAGCTGTTTAATTGAGAAGTACTTATGCCTTCATGTTTGGAACAGAGACATTAAACATGTCTCTTTTGCTATCCCTCACCTGCACACTCTACCTCCACTCTCCCAGAGTGCTCCTCCCTCTGCTGGACCTGGGAGAGGTGCTAAGGGGGTGTAACAGAGAGCCAGAGACTAGACTACAGAGACTATAAAGTCCACAAGCAGGAGCAGGAGCAGCCTAGCTGCAGCAGAATAAGCAGTTGGGAGCTAAACAGCTGCAAATAAAAGGGCTGTGTGAAGCTTTGATCACTGATTAAATTCGGCACAGATTCAGCCCAATTCAGCGGCTGAATCTCCAAATCCGAATCCAATCAGGAGACCCTTTAATCTCTCTGAATTGAATCAGAACACTCTGAATTAGTTCAGAGAGATACAATGATTTGGCCATAAACACAGCTTTTAATGTTTTTTCTACATACCTCAAGGTATCAGGTGTCTCATGAATGCTGGGATGCTGAGGTGGATGAAGCGCCCCATGGGAGCATGGTGGGGTCCCCAGCGCACTCAGTGGCAGACCTGGAAGTGGACCAGAAGTATTTCTGGTCCACTTCTGGGTCCACTGCCAAGTACATGGGGTGGCCCCCCATGCTCCTATGGGATGCTTCATCCGCCCCACCATCTCAGTGTTCACGAGCCACCTGGCACCTCAGGGTATGTAGAAAAAACATTTAAAACTGTGTCTATGGCCGAATTGACACACTGAATCTTTGCAAAGAAAGAGATGTATAGGCAGTGGAAGCAGGGGGCAGCCACCAAGGAGGCATACACCACCCTGGTGCGCTATTGCAGGGAGTCAGTTAGGCAGGCCAAAGCAGGACTGGAGCTTAGGCTGGCTTCAACAATCAAGTACAATAAAAAGTCCTTCTACAGATACATAGCGAGCAAAAGGAAGGTGTAGAATAACATAGAGCCCCTGCAGTACAAATCAGGTAAGTTGGTGGTTGATGCAAGGAAAATGACAGAGCTCTTCAATGAGTTCTTTGCTTCAGTATTTCTAAGTATTGACCAAGACAATCCCCACACCTTGAAAATAGACAAATGTCCAAAAGGCATCAGACCACCAAAGTTTAGTGATAACTTAGTTAAAGAGCACTTGGAAGGGCTGGATGGATACAAGTCAGCTGGCCCAGATGATCTCCATCCACGAATGCTGAAGGAATTGGCCAGTGTCATTGCTGAGCTGCTGGCATGGCTGTTTGAGCTCTCACAGTGCTCCAGACAGGTCCCTGAGGACTGGAAAAAGGCCAACATGATGCCCATTTTTAAGAAGGGGAGAAGGGAGGAGCCAGGTAACTTTAGGCCAGTCAGTCTTACCTCTATCCCTGGGAAAATACTAGAAAAAATCATCAAAGAGCGTATTTGTGAAAGCCCAGCAGAGGAAACGATGCTGAAAAGAAACCAGCACAGGTTTGTCACAGGTAGATCCTGCCTGACAAACTTTATAGCCTTTTATGACCGAGTCACTCACTGCCTTGACACAGGAACAGAGGCCGATGTCATCTACCTAGATTTTAGGAAGGCCTTCGAAATAGTTTCACATCCTATTCTCATAGGGAAGCTAACGGGCTGTGGAGTGGACGCCTACACAGTCAGGTGCGTGGCTAACTGGCTTTGGGACTGCACCCAGAGAGTGGTGGTTGATGGGTCATTCTTGGCCTGGAAGGAGGTGGGCAGTGGGGTCTTGCAGGGTTTGGTCCTTGGGCCGGCGTTATTTAATATCTTCATCAGTGATTTGGATGAGGGTGTGGTGAGCACCCTCTCCAAGTTCACAGATGACACCAAATTATGGGGAAAAGTAAATACACCAGAGCTCAGGGAGCAGTTACAGGCTGACCTGGACCGGTTGGATCAATGGGCGGAACGAAATACGATGAAATTCAACAAAGATAAATGTCCTCCACCTAGGAAGGAGGAATCCCCAGCACACCTACAGGTTGGGGGATGTCCTCCTCAGCAGCTCAGAGGCTGAGAGAGATGTTGGAGTCATAGTTGATTCCAAGATGAACATGAGCTGGCAGTGTAACGAGGCCATCAACAAAGCCAATCACACCTTGTCGTGTATTAACAGATGCATTACCAACAGATCAAGGAAGGTGATGCTCCCCCTCTATACAGCATTGGTCAGACTGCAGTTGGAGACCTGTGTCCAGTTTTGGGTGCCGCACTTCAAGAGGGACACGGAGGATCTGGAGAAGGTTCAGAGGAAGGCCACTCACATGATTAGTGGCCTCTGTGAAAGACCCTACAAGAAGAGGTTGAGAGATCTGGATCTCTTCAGCCTATACAGAAGACGGCTGAGGGGTGACCTTGTAGCCACCTATAAATTTATCAGGGGAGGACAGCAGGGAATTGAGGATGCGCTGTTTACCAGAGCACCCCAGGGAGTAACTAGGAATAATAGGTGCAAACTAGTGGAGAGTAGATTTAGGTTAGACATTAGGAAGAAATTTTTTACAATAAGCATGGCCAGAGTCTGGAATGGGCTTTCAAGAGAGGTGGTGCTATCACCTAACCTGGAGGTCTTCAATAGGAGGCTCGACAATCACCTAGCTGGGATCGTCTGACCTCAGTCCTCTTTTCTGCCAGGGGCGGGGGTTAGACACGATGATCCATTGGGTTCCTTCCAACTCTATAATCTATAAGTCTTCAGATTCAGATTTGCCCAAATCAAATTGGGACAGTAATCCAAATCAACAAATTGAATCACTGTCCCCTGAATCGGGCCAAATCTGAATCCGAATTGAATATGGCCCACTTCGCACACCCCTAGCAAATAACTACCTGGGAGCTGGCTGCAGAGATCCATGTAGGTAACAGGGAAACAACTCAACAGTAAGCTGCTCAGTAGGCCTTGGGAGCACACCTATAGTTGGTCATGGGAACATCTGACTGGAAGATGAAGAGCTCAGCAAATATAAATCTGGATGCCTGGGACAAAGAGACCAGTATGTTGCCCTGAACTCCACAGAGTAAAGAGCTCCTGCCAGCCTAGGCTGTCAGCAAGTGAAGGCTGCAGGCCTGCAGGTAGCCCACGGGCTAGTAGAGAGCCAATGAGAGGGGAGGGGGCTTCTGCAGCAGTATGATGACCCAGAAGGGCTCTGAGTGTTTAATTTGAAGCAGACAGCTGGCATTTTTGGTTTCAGTTTACCAGAGGATTGGGTTGTGACTGTGACTGTAGAGGTGGATTGGAGGCCACATAGCAGGGTGCCTGGGGGCACTCTGTTTCAAGTCCTGCAAAGGGACAGGAGGATCGAGGTGGGTTAAGGCTGAGAGAGCCAAGGCCTGGGCCTTACCAGAGGGGCAGAAGCCTGAGAGGGACTCCAGCCAAGATAGGGCCTGGAACCCAGAGAAATAAATAGGGTCTTGCTAGGACTAGGGATCAGGCAAGCTGGTGAACAAGTTGAGAATAAGACCTGTGAGGCCTGGACATGGCTATGGGGAGGCTGGAGGGCATTATTAAGGCCAGCTAATGTCCAAGAGCATAGGTAGTCCTCCTTGACTCCCTCACTGTCTTTTCTTTCTACTCCGTATCAAACAGAAGTTGCTTGCCTTTAACTTATAAGGCCCATTATATCTTAAGCATCTTAGTTTAAGTAATAATGTTGTGATATCAAACCTTGCCTTCACTCAACAGATGTTTCCGTTTTTACTATCAATTGACTTCTTGTATAAACACAACTGTGCTTTCTACTGCAGAAAGCCACAGCCAGAACTTGTGAATAGGATAAACTACCTGATATAATCCATACAGCGTCTAGTATGGATTTATATCTGTTTTCACCTTTAGCCATCTTCAAATCCTTTCTTGAGATCACCTTTGTCTTAAGGCCTGGTGATCAGACAGGCGCATGAAAGGTTGTGATGCTCCCTCTTCTCCTTACTTTAGGCACAGACAGAAGTGATAGTTTCTGCCTGATCTAGCCCCCAAAAGTCCTCTACAGCCATGACCAAACGGAAGCGCACAGCTGCAGAGCGCTTTAAAGGGGCCTAATTCTGTGAAAATCTGGCCCCTCATTGTATGAGGGGTCATATGAAGACACTTCAAAGTGGAGTGCCTTCAGTAACTTTTGTCTATGCCACCTCAGCCCTGTCACCATTTTCAGAATCGGAGGGAGGAAAGGGAGTGGAGGGAGTTTGGTCTGTGTTTTTTTCAGCTAGCAGGGGGGCTCCAATCTACCCACCTCACCCTCTAACACTGGCTGGGAACCCCTAGGAGTTCCCTCCACTCCCTTTCCCCCTCCCATTCTGAAAGCAGTGTGGAGGCTGGGAGGTAGGAAGGGTGTTGCTAAGGGAAACTGGCTGCAGGCTTGCAGCCAGCAGCTGGATTCCCCAACCCCCAAGGCTCAACAGCATACTTCTGTTGGGTCCAGGGGATCATTGTAACTCATGCAAAGTGGCATGAGTTACAACAGGGAGCTGCACTTCTGTTTGCACCTTTTATTACTATTTTCCCTCTGCCTACCATTCCACATCCTACATAATTTATTAAAAAGCAAATTGCATTACTAACAAAGCTGTGACAATTGTTTACTGTAGTCCTCTACTTGCATACTTTCATTTTTTTTTAATCTGTTTATATCTTTTAGATTGTGAGCCTTTTGTGGCTAGTATTGCACCTTTTCTACAAACATAATGGGATCCATATCCTGATTTAGTGCTTTTGGGCATGACATAATATAAAATGCTTACTACTAATAATACTTAAATTACTCTGCCCTCCAACATACAGGGAGTGTCTACACATGCATTTACTGCACTGTATCTTACTGTGCAGTAAGCACCTATTAAACCAATGTCTATACATGTAGGCTATACTTCGGTGTAAAGTTGTTCCCAAGTCAGAGCACACACACAGCATCACTGTGTAGTAAGGTGTCTATTTGTGCCTTACTAGGCAGTAGCTACTGGGGAGTAAATTTACTAGGCTAGCCATCATGCAAGTAGCAAATTTACCCTTGAGTCGGCATAAATAGCCATAGTTACTGTGCAGTAATGGTGCGCATGTAAACATGCCCACTATCATTCAACCTGCCCACAAGGCTACGACTTGAAAATTCTTGGGGTTCAGATGAGATTTTGTAAGCTCTTTTGCATGTCACTAGTTCTTACTCTTGGGAGTAATTCTAGACTTGGGTGTTTTGAGTAAGAATGAAAGAATTACAAGAGGAATGCCACTCAAGTTTTGTTCACTACTAAAATACTGAATTAATGGCTCTGGAAGGCAAATGAATGATATTAGCAAAAGAACTTGTCACACAAATGGAATTAGAATCTACATGCAGTTCCCGATATGGAGGAAAAAAGTATCACAGCATACCACTTTTGTTTCTAGCATGTGGGGTTTGTTTACTTTATTCATAGCATGAAAGAAGAGCTCAGCTGAGCGCTGCAGTCTGATCACCTAAAAAATGTCACCTACATCTTTGATGTGAAGTATGAATTTGTTCTTTTAATACATCATAACAATAACATTTGCTGGCAAAGCTACAGCTGCTGTTTTTACAAAATGCAAATCAGAATTTACACATGGTAGGGCAGATTCTGTTCTTTTATAACAGTGCAAATTAAGAAGAATTCCTTTGATTTAAGTAGAATTACCATGGATGTACTTCAGTGTAGCTGGAGAATATTCAAACAAATTCATATACAACACTCAGGAAATCTTCTACCTCCTCCCTCAAAGGGCCCCTGCCACCACTGGGGGGAGCTCCAGGCTCCCCATGGGTGCTAGCCTAAGGGCTAGCAGGGAGCATTGGGCCAGGAGATAGCCCTGGGGGGCTGCCTGCTGCTGAGGTGGGGACAATATCCCCCTGTCTCGGTAGCAGGAAGCTCTTGGCCCTGGCTTCCCAATCAAGGGCATGGGGCTTGGAAAGAGCTGTAGAGGAGGGGTAGGTCCCAGCCCCCTGCCCTGATCCATCAGTGGGGCAGCTAGCAGCAGTCCCATAGTCAAGGAGGCACTGCTGGGAAATAAGGGTCTCCCAGCCCAAGCCCCACGACCACGGAGCTCAGGCTGGGAGATAAGGGTCTCTCAGCCCGACTCCCTGGTCACGATCTCAGAGCAGGGGGACCTAGTCCCCTCCACAGCTCCTGTGGCAGAGCCTGCCCTGGCAGCAGGCAGCTCCCGGGGGCAGGGAGCAATTTTCTGCCCCCTGGTGGACACCTGACTGTGAGCAGATTTTGCACTCAGTCTGGCATCTACACAAGCACTATGGCATCATTACTAGTGCTGACTAAATTTGCTACTTGCATATACAGGTAGAAAATTTACTCTATTTTAGGGACATGTACTGCAAAGTAAGCATGTGCATGTGTAGACACACATGCTTACTTCGCAGTAAACTATGCTAACGCAAAGTTAAGCATCTCATGTAGATGCACCCAGTGTTTCTTTATTTCTGCATTTACAAGAACATTAATATAAAACCATATGTTATTCTTAAATTGGTTTAAATATTTTTTCATGTGTGAGATATTTTTGCAATATTGCTCTTCCATTAAATGCTCTGAATTAGTATCAAAACTGCTTTTATCAAAGCTATTCTTTTTTGTGCTGGGAGTGGTTGCTAAATAAGCCCTTGGAATGCATCAAACAGTATGTGCTCCAATCAATAAATAAATATGTCAGATGTACTATAGAAGAGATAAGAATATTACCAAGCAAATAGCACGTGTTTGAACCTTTCAAGGCTCATCAAAGTCAGTGATTTAAACAAATTAATAAAAACATTTCTAAAGAAAGGGGGAAATGACTTTGGCAATACACAGACTTCTTGTGCAATAGTAGCCAGTCCAAGCTACAAACTTCAATTCTACACTTACAAAAGAGCTTACCCAAAAATGTGAACTTTTTATATGCAAGCAGAAAAATAAGTGCTTATGTCCTCATAAGCACATGCAAACACTTACAGTGCACACAATGGGCCTATGTACTTTTTGCAACTGCAGAATCAAAGACCACAGCTAAATATTTGGCTGTATGAAATTATTCTGTCCTTCACTCCAAAATTTGTATTTGGGAAAACTGATCCACTCTGTTTGCAAGTCTATGTGCAGTAGCCAGTCCTTTAGAACAGGGGTGTCGAAAATGCCCGGTGGGCCAGATCCAGTGTGTGGAGCCTCAGCATCAAGCCACCAGTGCTGGCCCTGGGTCAGCCCCCATAGGCAGGGCCCAGGATGCCTTCCACATGCAATGCCCATCCCAACCGCTTGGGGACTTTGCCACATGGACAGACATGTGAGGCATGGAACCTCGCAGGACTGGAACTGGCACTACATGTGGCATAGTCTGTCTGGGGGCATGTAGCATGGAGCCCAGACCAGCCAGAGCAGGCACCATGCTAGGCATAGTACCTGCCCTAACCAATCTGCTACACACAGCACCTGTGCGAGCACCTGGGACCTGCACTGTACATAATGACTGCAAACACCATATTCAATGTGGGACTGGCCAGAGCAGGTATGTGTGCAGTGCAGTTTGGTCAGGGCAGGCACTATGCACAGCATGGTGCCTGCTCTGGCTGGTCTGAGACCTGTGTGACAGCCCTCAGTCAGACTGCAACACATGTGGCACTCATTCTGGCTGCTCTGAACTCCATACCACACACACAGCACAGGGCCCAGACTGGCTGGAGCAGGCACTGGATCCAGTATGCTGTGGGAAGGAGGGGATCTGTGGGCCTGATCAGCCCTGTACCACGTCTCCAGTTCATGCGGCTGGATGAGTTTTGACACCCCTGGTTCAGAACATAGGACAGCACAACCCACGTGGAGGGTACTGCCTTGAATGCAAGATTTGTCCTGTGTACTTAATGAAATTACTTTAGAGAAACTGAAACAAGAGCTAAATTCTACCGTAGGGGAGGCCCAACAATGGACCCCATGCAGTAGATATAAACTCTGATGTTGCTCAGGTCATACTATGAATCTTATGGTGAAATAGATCTACAAGTCATCTACGTGCATTAGCCACACGAGTCAAATTAGACAGTCCTATATCTGTATACAGAGTATACAACTATTGGAATTTGGAATATTCTGACAATTTGGAATATGGAATCATCCCATGAAAACTCACTGATATAATTCAGCTATTATAAATAGTTTATGTAAGCAGTGAAGTATACTATAGATATATAGTATATATGTATAATATTATAGCAGGGGGGCATCCCAGGGCCAATCAGTCATTAGCCTGCCCACCTGTCTCTGAGCTAACTGCCCACCTTCCTTGCCTTCCAGGTCTTGATGATAAAAATTAAGATGTCAATCAGGTGGGAGGTTGCCCATTTACTTGCCATGATGCCAAGGGTATTACACACAGCTCCAACCTTCCCTTACCATGTCCCATGCCTCGCAGATGGCATCCTTTAGGCAGCCAAGCTCTCCTATACCCTTCTCCCTCTTAGCAGTGCCCCTCCACCCCCAGAACCTTTGGCCACACAGGCCCTGACCCCATCTTCACAGGCCAGTCGGCCCCATGCCCCTGACTCTGGGTGTCCCTCACAGTGGGCCCCTGGCCCTTTTGATTCCACCCCGGTCCTGGCCCCAGCATTGAACAGTCAAGCGTCCATCGAGGCAGGATTCTGCCAGCTTGCCTTCTCTGCCTCACAACTCTGCTGCCAGTTGGCTGAAGTTCTCTGTCCCTTGAGCCTCAGCCCTCTCAATATTCACTCTGCTCTGGGTTCCCTGCCTGTACCAACTCACCCCAGGGCTCCCTGGCCATCAGTTCAGCTCTGGGCTCCCTGCCCATCAACTGCACTTCAGGATCTCTCAACCCATAACTGTGGATGCTGGGGTTATAAGGTGCCCCTTACTTGCCTTTCACTGGGGAAGTGATTGGCCTGGCATTTCTTGGGAATGCTAGGCCAGGTCTGCCACAAGTAGCCCCACCAAACCATTCCGACCCAGCAGAGTGCAGTTTTTGGTGATGCCCAGGACCTGGAGCCTCCTCCTTCCCCATAGCTCCTGTCCATGTACCTCCAAGCATGTTCCATGATTTTGTCAGCAGTAGCTCCAGCCCGGAGGCTTTCTGTCCAGGGTTGCAGTGGCAAACTGCTGCCTCAGCCCCGGGGGCCGGAATCTAAAACGGAGGCTGCTCAGCCCCCTCCTCCAATCCCAGGGCCCTCCTGCAGTTGTGTGACTGCCTCATCAGGGCTGGCCCACATCTGCCGGATGCCCTGCTGCCTGCTCTCCGCCCTTAAAGTTGCAGGCACCGAAGGTGCTCCGCCACAACTATATTATAATGTATGTGTTTGTGGATATATGTAATATATATGGAGACATTATACTATAGTGCATATATATTTACTTTTTCATGTAAGTATATTATAGATAGTGGAATTAGGCATTTCTTTTCTTAGCTGAAAATCTGGAAAGATCCTGAATCATAAATAATTTACTTCAGTTTCAACTTTTCTTTGTGCAGGTTATGGAGCCTTGCTGATCATGCCTTGATTGCTCGCTGTAATATGGAGGAAGCTGTACGCAGTGTATCGTTTAGTCCTGATGGATCCCAACTAGCTCTTGGGATGAAAGATGGCTCCTTCATCGTTCTCAGAGTAAGGTAAGAGGAGGAAAATTGAATTTCAGGGCTGGTAGTTCTTTCTCTAGTAATTTAAGGCCAAATCCTGAAGGCCTTGATTTGAGACTTTTTTTAAATCAATGGGTATGTTATCTAAAAAAAAAAAATTGAATTGAACTGAGCACAGACCACAATTTCTCCAATGTGTATAAAGACATGAATGTTTGACTTGCAAATAGTGTAAACTCATGTTTCAACTAAACTCACACTTCAATCTGTAAGAGTGGTTTTCTACCTCATTAGACTCAAGGCACCCCTCATTAGATTTTTAGGCTGATCTATAAGTTTTATTTAGGTTTAAATTAAATCAAATACCTCTTTTACTATCACTAATGTTGCCTACGTTCAGGTATTTTAGAGCTAGCATTGTCTCTGTGAAGACCTCTGCCTTGTGCCTTACTGCAATTCAAATGAAATACATTTTTGCAGAACAGAAATTATGTTTATGTTATACTCATAGATGTTATAGGTTTGAGATGGACATCCCCTTTACCTGCATCAATAAAACTTGCAAGCACATGCACATTAGGTGCTGCTTTCACTTTCCATGTCATAAAACAGTCCCTTTAAATTTTCTTGAATGACAGTAATACCATATCAAAAGTCATAGCACTTTTGTATTTGGAATAATGGAAGCACATACATTTGAAAATTTGGTTTATTAACTTTTTCCTTGCAGCTTATATACAGTTGTGGATTTCTACATCACATGGGTGTAATATACTTCAGTTATTTTTAGATGGGGTTTTATACTTTCTTTGCAGAGCTATAAGGGCGACAGAAGTACTCAAGGGTACTATTGTACTCAAGAATAAGGATCTCTATTTTCTTCTTCATGTTCTGAAAATATTAAAAAATACAAGTGCTAATTTCCCATCAATTTCTCTTGTTTTCAAGGGTAGTATAAAATGTTATTAGTATTTAACACTCTTTGCATTGGGAAAATGACCACTTACTTTATTTAAAAGAATTTGGTTTAAGGCCATAAGAAAGCATTTATTATGAAGATTGCGGGAAGACAAGTTACAAAATGAATACATAATAAAAGTAAAATGTGTGATTTGTGTTTGTTTTGTCAGATGTTTTAATAAGAAGAAGGAAATGTGTCTTTGCATGCCTTGTGGGCTACATATCCCAACAAAATAAGTACAAGGGCATTCCTCATCCTGTGGAGATTTGCATATGTGCACACTCGGGCACTGTAAACAATCTGGTGGTTGGGAAAGCAAATGTGGTTAAAAATACCCAGAAAGAGTTGTCAGCATTTTTGTGTTAGAGAATAATTTTTAAATGCCTCAACGTATTCAATTCTGTAACATTTTAATGTGTTTGCTGAAATATATTAAAACTACAGGCACATAATAGTACTAGCATAGACTAAAATATCATTAAATAATATTCATATTTTAAAACCTTTTCAAAAGATCATGTTCTTTCTTTTCTGGCTACTAAGCTTTTCTGTGTCTAACAGTCATCTTGTTCATAATCTGGCTGGCATCTAACATTATTTATGATTCTGATGCATTTCAGTCTGGTAAGAAAAAGTCACGAGCCTGGCATTTTAGCTTTAAAAGGACAACAACATGTTTTTATAAAGCCCTTAATATAACTGTTTCTCTGTCTTTTCCATGATTTTACTTTCTTTTAGATTAGCAGTTCCACAGGCCTTGAACTTGGGAAGCTCTGGCCTCTGGCATTATATCTTCTTCTCGACTCAAATGGGTTTGGTCACTTGGAACTTTCAAGATATATTAACTTCGAGCCATGATAGGGAAATCCAAAATATGGGCCATCCTTCTCAGTAACAGCATTTACCCTTGTGCAGTACAGTCCCCCGTATTAGTATTAAAGTAAGGTTGGTCGAAACACAAAATTTCATGAAAATATTTCTGTTTTAATTGGCAGCTTTTTTATTACTAGCTGAAAGGCCAGTAAAATACTTCTTTAAATGATGAGGTTAGCAATTTAAAAAATAAAATTACTTTTTTTTTGTGGAAGATGAGGAAAAAAATTATTTCCTGGTTAGCTTCATCTGTATTCTCTCTGCGTTCCAGAGTCTGTTTCTACCATCTATTGTTGCTGTTGACTCATAAGCGTGTTACCCACCACATACACC
Source organism: Crocodylus siamensis (assembly GCF_052110815.1). Lineage (NCBI taxonomy): Eukaryota > Metazoa > Chordata > Crocodylia > Crocodylidae > Crocodylus > Crocodylus siamensis. Next base: position 175,549,830 of record NC_143395.1, read on the forward strand.
TCTGGTGCATAAGAATTATTCAAGAGTGAATGAAGTGTATTTATATTTATATGCCAGAAAACTACAGCACAGTAAAGAAATAAAATTTAAATTACACACATGCACACTTATATGAGTGTAATTTATTTCTTTACTAGATTTATATACATAAATATATAAAGTGTGTGTGTGTATACACACGCATACATACATACACACACATCTATATAAAGGTGTATATGTATACATTAGATACATGCATCTACATATGTGCAGATTGTGTCTGCAAGTCAAAGAACAAGTTCTATTTGATTTTGAGCTTTCTTGGGATATTTGATAGTGGAAAGTTTTCTTTCCTTGTTTTCCCTGCTTCCCCTCCACCTTAATTATTATTATTTAATTTTACCCATCCTACAGACAGGAAAGGCATCCAGATCTGTCTAATAAGTCTTTTGGAAAATGTATTCTAAGAGGTCTGTTTTCATCTACCAGAACTGCTGTTTTTAATTCTTTGACCAAAAAACACTCTGGGGAATGCTTTTTTGGGGAAAGCAGCATAAAAATCAAATAAATTAAGTATAAAATATTATTTAGGCAGAGGAGAAGGAATTATTTATATCTTTCTTGATCCATCAGAAGGCAGACAAGATCAGAGGAAGAAACCACTAGTTCTTATAACAGAATTTGCTGCATTCGTTTATTCAGCTTTTGTTTTCAGGCCAATTCATTGAAATTTGGATTACATAGTCATAAATTAATAATTTATATTCTCACTCTTCATTCTTGTAGAGATATGACAGAGGTAGTTCATATCAAAGACCGAAAGGAAGTAATTCATGAAATGAAATTTTCGCCAGATGGCTCTTACCTTGCTGTGGGTTCTAATGACAGCCCTGTGGATGTCTATGCAGTTGCTCAACGGTATAAGAAAATTGGAGAATGTAATAAGTCATCTAGTTTTATTACTCATATTGACTGGTCTGTGGATAGTAAATTCTTGCAAACCAATGATGGTGCGGGAGAGCGACTATTCTACAGGATGCCATGTAAGTTTACCAATAATTTTGTTCTGTGGACAGATTGATGGCTTATAAGGGGGGAAACAGAACAAATCTAATTCAAATTTTACTTCTCAGTTATTTGTTTATCTCTATACTTTCTTCATAGATTTATAGATTCATAGATATTGGGGTCGGAAGGGATCTCAGCAAATCAGTGAGTCTGACCCCCTGCCCGGGTAGGAAAGAGCGCTGGGGTCTTCCTAATGGAAGACATATTTACAGTTCAGATTAAACTTCAGCATTTGTAAAAAGAAATACCTTTTCTTAACTTCATTTATCATATTGTACATTGTTCCCATATTAATCATAGTATAGATTGACTCACTAAAGAAGGAACTAATTTTCATCATGAATAGCTTAAAAATAGCTTCTGCTATGTGTTCCTTTCCTACCATCTAATGCATAATTATTAAGAATTTGATTTCTAAAGGATAGAATAAGTTGTCTGGGTAAATTTCAAGCATATTCTTTAGGCTTGAAGAATAAAAGACACCGTGGGCTTGCCAATCCAGCCCATAGACCGGCCCTGTGCCCCTCATCTGGCCTACAGGATCAGATGAGTTTGACAGCCCCAGACTAGATAATCTCCTGAGGTCCCTTATAACCACATTTTTCTATGATTCTGTAGTTCTTTAGGATTTTTTTATAATACTGTAAGTAGCACATAAGAAACACCTCAGTAATTCGTGATACATTACAAGCTAAATTGATCCTCTTCAGCACATATTTGAAGTGATAGTGCTTCCAAAGTATTGATAGATTTACATTTTGATTAAAATGATTGGAAATATTCTGCTAAATATAAAATCTAGTGGGCCTGGTATCCCAAATTATCCCATGGTTGATAGCCCAGAGGTTGCAAGTTCAAGGCCACAGCAGACGTATGACAATGTCAGATTCCAACAAATCTGTGCGTTCTGCTAAATACTTTTCAGAAGGACACAAAAAAGGAAAGGAAGAATGAAAGCTAAAGATTCACACTGGGTACATATACACAAGCTATTAATGTGCAGCAATAAACTCCGGAGCATCTCAAGCTGGAATCAACTGCTCTCAGGTGCAGCATCTACATGAGCACCCAGGACTGCAGCAAGTTGAGCTGGGGCAGAGAAGCTCTGGGCTGGCCAGGGATCAGCCCCAGGCTCCAGGTGTTGGCGTCAGGTGGTGGAAGGGCTGGCAGAAGCAATTTGTGCCTGATGGTCAGCATCTACATGTGCGTTTGATCACATTTAATGACTCTGTGGGAAGACAGTCCTGTCCCTGACATGTGCCTTAATATTGGCACATGTGTAGATGGTGATGCTTTACTGTGAAGCTAATTAGTCAACAGTTTTGAAAAACAAAGGAAATATATCATTAAGTGGTTATAGATTGTTTGCACAAATATTCCTAGGTCTGGCACACAAATGAGCTTGAATTAAAATGCTGGATCTAATGCCCAAAGGCATTCAGGCCAGCTGGCATTTAGTTGCATTTAATATCATTTTAAAACTTTATTTTTAATTGACCTTTGTTCATAGGTTTACAATACAGGTAATGTATAATGGTATGCATTCTATGTACAAGAAGGTTCACTATGTTTCCCTTATTGTCGTGGTGCTCATCCTCCAGCCTTCAGGGACATGTCCTCTGACTCACAGGGATCCCCATAGGTCTGGAAATTTGGTGGTAGGGGAGCAGAGGCAATTAATACTGCCAGTGTTCCCTCACCACCAAATTTTCAATACCTGTGAGCTAGATGACATGGCCCTGAGCATGGGGCCAGGGCTGCAGATATAAACTGATTTAGGGCCCATCTAGCATGTGGGGCTGGGACCAGATGTAATCCAGCATGGGGGACCAAAGTCTGATCCAGCTGGGGCCTGATACAGAGCAGGGGGCCAGGGTCAGGGCCTGATCCACCATGTAGGGCTGCGGGCACAGTCTCATCTGTGGGGCCAAAGCTAGGGCCTGGTCCAGTGGATGGGGCCAGGGCTACAGGCACAATATGATGTGTGGGACCAGGGCCTGATCCAGTGTGTGGGACCAGGATCAAGGTCTGATCCAGCGACCCCCACACAATAGATTGGGCCCAGAGACTAGATCCGCCTACAGACTGACCCCACACCACTCATCCAGCCCTCAGGGCTGAAAGATTGGACACCACTGCCACACAGCATTGGTATTATGTTCTATGTATGATTAGCTCAAAGATCTTCACAATTCTTCACAGAATTCTTAAATTATGTGAGGTTTCAGATATTATACAACTGATCATCTCTTGCTGTTTGTGTTGTGATTTTAATTCCAGTGGTTACATTACTTCTTTCATGAAACATGAATCAAAATGCATGTGAGCTGATCTTTTTTCCCCAATTATTTTTATTATCTTGGTATGTACAAGATACCCACAAACACTATGTATAGAGAACATTAAAGCTTCCTATGAAGTCATGTTGTACCTAATTAATTTAGAGTAAAGCCATTAAGTATAAAACAGTCTCTGTTAATGGCAAGAACTACAGTATAATGACAGATTAACTAAATATTCTTATTTTACTGACCTCATATAATCCAATAAAGCAGACTGCTGCACCAATTTGAAAATCTGAAATGGAAAACTGAAGGTCAATTTAGGAGTAAAAAGCTATATTTTTAGAACTATAGTTCCTATTTCAAAATTGGAATTAGTGCATATTATTAAGTTTAGAACAGGTATAAATTCAATAGCTATTCATGTGTACATAACTGCCTTTTTTTAGTTGCTTATTTTTCCAGAAAGCTATTCATAATAAACTGCTGAGCTAAATTAATTTTTAGTATTTTAAATGGTGCTGGGTCAGGACCTTTATGATCAGCTATGAAAAAATTCATAACCAAACAGATCATATTTGTTTATTTGTGTAAAATAAACTAATGGGTCTTAGAGTCCTTTACAGACGCAAAAACATGAAGCTCAGGAAGAATACAGAACTGCAATGTAAAAATGCATATTTATGTTGAAATATATAAACATCATATTAAATTGAATGTTTTCAGCTGGAAAGCATTTAACCAACAAAGAGGAGATCAAAGGAATTCACTGGGCTTCATGGACCTGTGTGATAGGGTCTGAAGTGAATGGAATTTGGCCCAAATATACTAACATTACAGATGTCAACTCTGTAGATGGAAATTACAGTAGCTCAGTGCTTGTGACTGGAGATGATTTTGGATTGGTTAAATTATTCAGATTTCCTTGCCTAAAGAAAGGTAAGAGTTTTTTGTTGTGGAGAATGCAATGATAAATGTTTTTTGAGTGTATATAATATTACAATGATAGTACACTAATCTAAGTACTTTGGATTTAATTTTTCTGTGATATCTATTCTGAAATCCCAGTAATATTCAGAAGTCTTTCTAATGTTAATAACAGTTATATGCATGCTATTGGGAGATTATGTCTCACTGACTCTAAAAGGATCGCTCAATATTTGTAATATTTCAGTGGAGTTGTATCTTGCATTCAGTAACACTTGATATAGGCAGGTGTCAAATAAGACTGCTCTTATCACTTATTAACAAGATTTATTTGTACAAACAGACAACGTCTGGTACTTTTTTAAAGTATCCTTCTGAGCTGTCAAATTATTATGTAGTTATTCAATTCCATGGAAGTTCTAAGATTTAATTGTATGAGTCATTGTGCCTATTTTGCCTTTTTAAAGCTCAGAACCCATATTTTTATTAATACTTTGATCTTTGATTTTTACTTAAATATAATTTTATTAAATTCTGGTAGTCTTGTCTGAATATAGCTTTGCTTCTTTGCCTTTACTTTGTAACTTTACTTTGTTGTTCTTTTTCTTTGCCTTGAGTCTATACTATTTAATTCTGTAAAATTCACTTTTTTTTAAGTGACAGGCATACAAAATTCAATTGTATTTGTATGTCTTTTATTGTCAAAATAAAAAGACATATTTTATTGGGCATCTTTTAAGATAATCTTCTGAATAATTATAATAGGTAATCTAATGTAAAAGATTCACAGGTTGAAAAAAGGATATGTATTTTTAAAAAAGCTTAAACATGTATGTTTTCCTGTGATCTGTATACCCTTGTGCAGTGGTGCTCAACCATTTGGCCCTGCTGTCCAGGTAAGTGGTACAGGGCTGGTCCTCAGGCTGGATTGAGCCCTGCTCTAGGGCTGGCGCCAGGGACCCAGCACCACCCCTTGCTTGGGCCATGCACCAGGATTGTGTTGCAGGAACCCAGTAGTGCCTCTTTCTGCTGGGTTTGGGCCCCAGGGCCCCAACACCACCTCCTCCCACCCCTGCACACTGGCATTGAGCTCTGGGGGTCTGGCTCTCCTCCCCTCCTGTTGAGATAAGGGCCTGGTTTTGCCCCTCTCCCAGCATCCCACACCAGGATTTGGCCCTGGGGCCTGGCACCACCCCACTAGGTGTGGCAGGATGGACTGGGTGTGCATTTCCCACTACCAAATTTCCAGACCTGTGGGGAGCCCTGAAGGCAGATGACATGGCACCGTGAGCCAAGGGTGAGCACCCCTGCCCTGCTGTAATGAAGTGGCACAGTCTGCAGCATTTGCTGTGTGTATTTTTTCTAAAGTTAGAGGGCCTGTCCTTTCAGTCCTGTTTGGTTGTGAATAAATCCTCATTCTGTAGTGCAACTGCTCACCTCAACAGCTGATTTGGCCAGGTAATGTTCCAGTTTCTTTTGACATATTTCTAACACATTTCAGTGGTTTAGCTGCCACCATTTATTTTACTATTTCACACTACTAGCTGTTTTTTAAAATTGTAAAATACATATTAGAAAAGAAAAATGAGCAGCTAGCTCCCAATTTCAATTTTTAATTAAAAACCTAAATTTAACAGAGGCTTTGTTTTCCCTTCTTTAGCAGACTCATTAGAGATAAATAAGAAAATACTGCTATGCACAAAGCTCCTTCCAACATTCAACACTGATTGAAGAGGAAAGGAGATGTATTCCTGCCAGAGTCTGTGATACTATTCTTTAGGCATTTGCCTGTATTAAAAAAATGTCAGCTTAAGTTGATTTAAAAATAACTAAGTTAAATCAGTCCAAAACCCTCTTACTATAGACAAGAAATAAGCTGGTTCAAGTGCATCTGTTTTCAAAATGTGCACAGGTTGAATTAGATAAATGTTTAAATGATTTGTGTTAAATGTATGCCCTTAGCTTAATAATATAAGGAGGGGTGCGTGAGCAGGGCAGAAGCCCTAGGCACTGCTTAGGAGGTTGGAATGGAGCTAAAGTCATGCCGCACCCTCCCATTTTACCCCTCACCCTGCATCTTTGGCAGCTCTGGCTCCAGCTCTGGGAGCAGGATGTGCAGAGAAGTGGTGCCAGCACATGGTTGCTGGGTCACTGCTGCTGAGGAGACATTGCCTCCTTTATTGCTGCTAAAAATATTCTGTTCTTTTGGTTGCTCAACACACATTAGTGGCTAAAAAGGAAGTGACATCTCCCCCCAGCAGTAGCAGCAAACCTTTAGCTGCTGAAGCATGTGGTGCTGCCCAGGACATAAACTCTGGTTTAGCAAATATAGGTCAGCCCTAACATAACTGAGGATAGCATAAGTCAGTCTTCTTAGAATAGTGTGCTCTCCAAGAAAAGTTTGTGACATATGGTCTGATGCAACGTTAGATTGTGTTTAAACCATGTTTTCTTCCTTTAAGGAAGTCCTCACTTTCAATTCCTCTGGTATATTAGGTAGCCATGAAACAGAGCTAAATTATATGCTTGAAGATGTCTTGATTACCCCATTTATACCCTTTGGGTATTTTTAATAGTAACTGTAAAAGAGTCTGAAGGAGACTTGAGGAGATGCATTGATTACAACAAACAATTCAAACAGTTCAAGATAGCCACCTACTGTGAGAGACTTGTTTTCTGGGGGTGGCCATGACACCTTGTGATGCCCACACAATCCCTGCCCAGCTTCAACTCTAGGGTGCCCTCCACCTACTTACTTACCCACCATGCTTTTGATGTTAGAATTTTATTGTGAGCAAGAATACCTAAGGGTCCCTAAGTTAACCTCAATTGTTTCCTGTGTCGGGCCTTTGCCTTCTCCCTTTTTCTCTTGTACAGCCCCTCCAGCTCCAGTTCACTGTACTGGACCAAGCTTCCATGTCTGAGTTTCTCATCTTGCCCCCTGAGGCCTTTGTCTCTGCCCCCTCTTGACAGCTGAGCCTTCCTGGGCTCTCTCTCGGTATGGGCTGCTGTCTCTGCCCTGCAAACTTGCTGAAGATGCACTGTGCCATCGACCAGGTCATTGATGAAGACATTGAACAAAATTGGCCCCAGGACCCACCCTGGGGCACTCCACTTGATACTGGCTGCCAACTAGACATGGAGCCATTGATTACTGCCCTCTAAGCCCGATGTTCCAGCCAGTTTTCTATCCACTTGATCATGAATGGCACATGTCCCTTGTGGCTGGGGGGGCATGGCAGTGGTGGGAGCATGGCGGTTGTGGCAGAAGCGCAGCAGTGGTAAGCGGGGGAGCTCCCACAGATGCTGCTGGCACTGTCGGGGGGGGAGGGGGCAGATTGGGGGTGATGAGTGCTGACCAAGGGTCGATGACCACCTGTTCCTGCTGCTGGTGGCCAGTGGGGATCACAAACTGTCCACAGACACTACCGGTGGTGTCAGCAGTGGGGTGGCGAGTGGCAACAGCCCGCAGGTGCCTCTGACAGTGTCAGTGGTGCCTTTTTGCAGGGGGTGCGCTGCCATGCTCAGGGATTGCACGCACAAACCCTACACATCCCCCCTGTGCCTTATAGTCCATACATCAGTCCATGCATTGATATTATTGTTTTATTGTGGGGGAGATTATGTAAAAGTCCAGGCTTTCTGGCCCGCAAATCCAAATCCTGCCCTTCTCAGGCTCCGGGCCCTGGGGCCCCCAGGTCTAGCCCTGCTCTAGGATTTGGGCCCTCTGACCCCCCAGTCTATGCCTTGAGTCTGCCCTGGACAGGGCTCAAAGTGATTGCATGCCTCTTAGGCACCAATGGGATTGATGCACTGTAGGCACTATGAGATCTCCAAACCACCGGATAGAACTATAACCAAAACATAAGCCATAGCTTAACTCCTGGCTGTAACACAAACTCTCAGCCTACTGGCTGTCTCCTAAACTCTTTCTTCCTTCTGGGTCTCTGTCCCCTACCAGCCCTCAGCTTCTCACTTGTCCTCAAGCTTAGTGGGGTCCCAGCCATCCAGCTCACTCACAACAGAGCTCCTTCCCCTTCAGCATCTGGAGCTAGCCTGCTGGTCCTGTCTCTAGCTCTAGCTTATTTCTCTCCCAGGCCCCGCCCCTTTCTGTACAGGTGACTCCCCAGGGATGCCTGCAAAATCTCTTTAATTAGGCTCATTACCTGGGCTCCATGGCGTCCAGATTCAGCGATGCCATGCCTCTCCTGCAGGGCTCTCCCTGAGCTTTTTCTCCCTTTAAGTGACAGAGAATCCCAGATGCTCTGTTCCACCCCAATAGAAAACATTCTAGTTAAAATATCAGACACAAAATATTTCCATAGTTTACCTCTCACCTAAACTGTCACCTAAAGGTAAACAAGACAAGTTTTAGTTTTATAGTATCCTACAAATTACTTCTGTGCCACAGAATGCATTTCAGATGTTCTGAATGCACTGGGGACATTTCAGAGTTTAGTATGTGGTCTGACTCCAGTTTTGAGAATTAAAAACAGGAGACCTGATCCCGCCCCCCACCCCAAAACACCAGAACATCTGGTAAAACTGGAAAGGATTTGAAGGTTTTATGGGTGAGGATTTAAACCTGAAGGAAACACATGTCATTTTGCCATAAATCACTTCACCTTCCTGGGATATATAATCAATAAGAATGTCTCAGACCTCCAGACTGGACATTATAAAAGACCTGGAAGGTTTGGCTTAAACTGGGGTAGGTATCATGGTTTGTAAGCTTGTGAAGAGTCTACATGAGGTATGTACTTAATTTCAGAGCCTGAATGCAATTATGCCATCAAAGAAAAAGTGACTTTGGACATCGTTTGCATCACTTCCAGCGCACCAGATAATCTAGGCCGTCCTGACAGAACATGCTACACCTATGCATCTTTTGTTACAGTGCCAGCTGGCACTTAAGTATTCATTTCTTTCCTTATGAGATCATTTTTCGGCTCTGGCGGCACAGGCTTCTTTGTGACTTGATGTTCAGGCAGTAAGAATTGGCAAATCCCTGTGCATTTACGCACACAGGTGATGCAACCGAGTCTTCTCTCAGTGACCTCAGGGCAACATTTCCAGCAGTGGAAGAATAGATGACACACAAAAGTGAGCCAGCTAGGCCCAAGGTACCCAGGTAAAGGAAAATTACATGCTCATAGAGGAAGGAGGGAATGTGTAGCAATGCAGCTGAAAAAAGCAACCAAGAAAATTTGAAAGAAGGGTGTAGTCTGAATGCTTGAACCTCCAAGGAAGAAAATGGAGATAGGGAGAGAGAACGCCAGCTACTCCAATTCTGAAAAGGAAAGTTTATAAGAATATCTACATCAAAGTAACTGAGAAATCCAAGTTTTAAGATGTTCTTCAGATGTATGTTTCCAGTTTAAACTGCAATTGACTGGTATGGTTCCACATCTGTTGCAAACCAGCTGTCAGGCTACAGAGAGATTATTGAAGTTATTACAGAAATATCTCTGTTCACTCGGTCAGACTGAGCATCAGCTGTTTTCCACTGTGGTAAAGTTGATAAAAAATATTTTTTGTTCAAAGCAACCGGTGCTATAAATAAGTATAGGTTCTGAGTTGTGCATCATATTAACATATGGCTTTGATTCACAATCAGACAACTGCTGCTCAGGTAGTACAGAATTTTATAGGAACACAAGACTGATGGCTTGAAACTTACAGGCATTGCAGAAGAACTCATCTCAAGAAATCAAGGGCAAAGATCAAGGTTTTGAATTTGTCCAGATTTTAAATTCATTCTTATCAGCCACAGTTTAAAAAAGTAATTCTTTCATGAGTAGTTTTGTACTATGATTGAAATCTTCCACTTGTAATTACATGTGATAAGATTCTGTTCCAAACTCTTTGATTTCTTTATTAATTCAATCCTTCATTCCTCTGAGAGAGGGACCTTTTGAAGCCTAACCCAAACCCTGAGTTTTCTATGCCTGTATCGAAGGGGGGCATGCACTCCCTCTCCAGGATGAATTTTTTAGACACATCCTGTTTTCTGTCCTAATTAGATAATTATTGATAATGAGTTTATTGTATAAGTGATACAGTGCTGAAGGGGAAACGTATATATGGAAATAGTAGAGACAGTATATAAAAAAATCATGTCATAACAAAAGATAGCATTGCACTTGTATTTTGCAAGAGTTCAGACAAAATGTTTGGGGGGAATCAAACTTCCACTCAGAAAGCTTGTCCTTAATGCACTCTTTAATGATGAATGTCTTTCATTCTTGATCTGGAAAATCTGTCATTGAAAACCTGTTGAAAAAGATTGTATATATTGTTCACATTCATATTACATTATTTCAGGTATCCAGGTTGTAGCTGTATTGGTCTAGAGGCAAAAGGAATTAAAACTCGTGGTAGGGGTGATATCTTTTATTAGGCCAACTAGATTTTTGTAAAATTAAAGAAATTAAAGAATTAAAGAAATTTTTTTTGCAAAAATCTAGTTGATCTAATAAAAGCTATCACCTCTATTACATTATATGGCTTTTTCTGGTTTGGTTCTTTCTATCCTGTATAACTGAATCTGGTCTCATTTTTTGAGGACTAGTGAAGATTAGAAGACTGGGAAGTACTTCAGAGGTCTCCAGGGCTGTAGGTTGTAGCCGTGTTGGTCTAAGGACATAGGCAAACAAGCTTCTTTGGGTGAATCTGATATCTTTTATTAGACGAACTTAAATAGTTGGAAAACAATTCTTAAGCAAGCTTTCAGGTTCAAAAACCCTTTGTCAGGCTAAGGAAGTTTCAGCAGTTGGTGTGTGCTCTTCCTGGATGGAATGAGAAGTAAAAAAAGCCAGAGGCTGGGCTGGTATGCATACAAGACAGGCAGTTAATGAAAATGTAGATTGAGGAGTCGATGGGTGAGAGACAGGCTGGGGGCGGGGGGGGGGGGGGAAGAGAGTGAAGGGGGATGAATAGTGGAGAGATACCTGGGCAGTAAGATGTCAGGCAGGTTATAATGTGTCATAAATCCAATGTCTATATTTAGTCCATGATTTTTAGTATCCAGGAGGTTGGTGAAGTGGAGTTCATAGGCTCGTCTCTGGGAAGTGTTTTGTAAGTTTCCTTTGAGGATCAGGACTGAGAGACTGGAGAGAGAGTGGTTTTCTTGTGAGAAATGTGCCCCCACAGGTAATTGGGTATTCCTGTCTTTGATAGATTTCCGGGGTGCGTTCATTCTGGTGCGCAGTTGTTGTTTGGTCTCTCCTACATATTTTCTATCTGGGGATGTGGTGCATTGGATGAGATATATTACATTTCTGGAGGTGCAGCTGTAAGATCCAGGAATGCTGATGGCTCTGTTGAGGGGTGTAGTAATTGTGGGGGTGGTAGAGATGTGTTGGCAGGTTTTGCATAACCTGCCTGACATCTGCCTCCCTGGGTATCTCTTCACTATTCATCCCCCTTCACTCTCTTCCCGCCCCCAGCCTGTCTCACCCATTGACTCCTCAATCTACATTTTCATTAATTGCCTGTCTTGTATACATACCAGCCCAGCCTCTGGCTTCTTTACTTTTCATTCCATGCAGGAAGAGCACACACCAACTGCTGAAACTTCCTTAGCCTGACAAAGGGTTTTTGAACCCAAAAGCTTGCTTAAGAATTGTTTTCCAACTATTTAAGTTCGTCTAATAAAAGATATCAGATTCACCCAAAGAACCTTGTCTGTCAAAGGTCTCTTAAATTTTCATGTGTATCTGATCTGAGGTATGTGCTCTTTTACAAAGATTTATGACTCATGTTATGCCAGGCACTGGAAGGGTAGCCCTAATCTGAGCTATACATTTGTAATGTTTATGGCTTTAAAATAAGAGCACAAAGACAGTATCCATTTCATATAGGCCACTAAGGTATTTTTTTAAATTGTAGCTTTCTCCCTTCTCTGTTATGAAAATGCTAAACGTGTTTAAGCATTGAAAGTTCTGAAATGTTGAAAAAGACAGTTGCTGCATGATTGTACTTGCCAGTTTATCCAAGAAATCTATCATTCAAGTTACTGAAAAGAGTTAAACATGTTTCTCTTTATGTAAACTTTAAACAGTTCCTTAGAAAGAGAAACTAACTGAAAGGATATAATAGTTGCCTATCTCAAGGCTGTCCAACTGGTGGCCCATGCAGTCCCCCAGGGGTTCATAAATTGTTAGGGGCTGGAAGGGACCTCACAAAATCATCAGGTCCAGCCCCCCTGCACTAGGCAGGAAAGACAACTGGGGTCAGGTGACCATCCAGTCTCCTCTTGAAGATTTCCAAGGTAGGTGATTGCACCACCTCTGGAGGGCGTTTATTCCAGTCTGGACACCCTGACTGTGAAGAAGTTTTCCCTAGTGTTAAGCCTGAAACGGTCTTCCAGGAGTTTGTGGCCATTACTCTTGGTGTTTCCCAATGGTGCCTGGTGAACAGTTGTTCACTGAGCCCTTGATGTATTCCCGTGATGTAGTGGTAAGCTGCAACCAAGTCCCCTCTCAGCCTTCTCTTTTTAGGCTGAAATGACCCAAGTCCCTCAGCTTTTCCTTGTATGGCTTGCAAGTCTCTGATCATACAGGTGGCTCTTCTCTGGACTCTCTCAGGCTTTTCCATGTCCTTGTTGAAGTGCAGTGCCCAGAACTGGACAAAGTTAAAATTAACATGCATCCCCCAGGCTCCCACCACTCTCCCTGTTGTCCCAGATGCAGCACCAGCCAAGATCTCGGGTCTCCCTCTCCCTTTCCTAGTTGTCTGGGGTTTTCAGTATTGTTGTTGCTGTTGTCTACGTCCAGTGTTATTAGTCTCAGAAACTGTGGTGCCAGCAAAGTTGTAGTCCAAAGATCCCAACACTAATCATGTCTTAAAGAATGACCACAGGCTCCGTTTGGTGCTAAAAATCTGGCCAGATTTATTGTCTACCAGCACACCCAGATTTATTGTCTACCAGCACACGTTTTGGCCTAACAAGTACACCAGACAAGGAGCTGAGGCATTTGTACCTGTGACAAGGAGTCAGTACAACACCATGCAGGCTCCCCCAGGCTCCCTACAAAGTTTCCCTCCTTTCCAATTTACCTTTTATACACTGATCAGAACAAATTACATATTGCACTCCATCTACATCTCAAACCATCCTGTAGCAGGGGCTTGTTTCACATTCTGACCTATGTGTTACCATTTCAGCCTTATCACCCTGGTACTGGACTATCCTACCTTGCACCATCATCTCTCCCTCCCATCTCTTGGCAGGAGTGCACATCTGGTCCACATGCCAAGTTTGTTTATGTGAGGAGTTCATGCAGGAAGGCCGACTCTGGCCAATGCTGTAGCAAAGCCTTTGTGTGAGCAGCATGTATTGATCAATGCTCGAGCAAGGCCTACAGCTTTCTGATTCTTGCTGTTGCCTAAGGAGGCAGGGCTGGGTGGGACAGCATGGTACATGGTGCTGACAGTCTGTAGCTGGGGCACCGAGTAGAGCCCAGGCTACAGCACATCAGGGACAGGGGAAAAGGCCCACACAGTATGGTGTAGTGGTGGAGAGGGAACGGTCACACAGCATAGTGCAGCAGCTGTTGGGGGAATTATCCATGTCATGTGGCACAGGGCCATGGTCCACTCTTGCAGTCCACATTGTGTGCAGACTCCACTGGTGTGCTACCCAGCTGCTTTGAAGTTGGACAGCCTTGACCTGTCTCCTACCTGAGAGGACCAATGTTATAGAGCCAATTAGGAGGCTGGACTGGAAGCACAGGCAATGGAACCAGTAATGTCAGTGAAAACTGGAATATGCCAGGAGGCAGGAAGAAGTAGGTCATTTTAGCTGTGTAACCAGGAGAAAAAGTGAAGATTTTCATATTGCATACAGAAGTGCTATGTTTTACAGCAGTTATTGGCTTAATTGCAAGCCATTTTTGTATTTGAAGAAACACTGAACCAGTAAAGGGAATTGGAAGGCATGCCTGAATTGCAAAAAAAAAAAAAAAAGTGTATGGGAGCTTGAATCAGAATCTCAAATCCAAAATCTGAGTTCACAACACAGTCCCTTCTCTCTTAATTTCCATATTTTCTCACCTATAACCCACACCTTATCTCACAAAACCAACTGGGGAAACACAGGATGTGTGTTATATTCTAGGAAAAGAGTACCCCATAGCTCCAAAAATTTGGTGGAGGGAGGGGAAATGGAACAGTGGCAGGTTAATCACTGCAGCTCTGGGAGCCATAGCAATTAACACTGCCACTACTCCCTCCCGGCCCCCATGACCCAATTTCTCACTCATGGGGCTGGTCCTTAGCCAGAGTGCCAGGTCCAACCCCATGTACTGGCTCCAGAGGCATGTGGTGGGGTGGACCTGGCACAATGCATGTGGAACCACTGGCTCTGGGGCACGTAGTCCTGGACTTACGCAGGGTCCAGACTGGCTGTAATTTCAGACCCAGCATGGGGCCACATGGCTCCAGCATCAGCATGCTGGGGCTGTACAGTGAGTCCAGGACTTTGCTCTGGCTCTAAAGCCACAGGCCAGGTCCAACACAATTCAGAACCCCAGAGCCAGAGCACAGTCTCAAACTTGGCATCTCTGGATCCAGAATGTGGGTCTGGAGCCTAGACAGGGTACTCAACTCACCACATGGCCCCTGCACCAGCATGCTGGATCATATTCTGCCTTGTGGTTCCAGTGCTGGCATTCAGGATTGGGTCCCAGCCCCAGCATGCTCCCCTAGCCCCAGAAACCCCTGACCTTAATCACTCACTTGTAGGTATGTATTTTTTCTTTTGCTTTTTCTCTTTGTGGGGCCTTCCAAAAATAGCGTGCATACTATAAAAGGGGACACGCTATATGCAAAAAATACAATAGTTAAAAAAGTGTACAAAGTTTGGAAAGTTTAGGTTCAGATCTGTATTTTAAAATTCCATGTTTGAGAACATTCTGATCGAGGGTTATGTTTCTAGTCATCACATAGATGCAAAACGCATTGTTAGTTTGGGTCTGTTTCTAAAAGAAATATTCTGGAAGTAGAAAGGCAACAGAAAACAATCTACTGTTAAAACAACCTGCCAACATCAATGGGTGTTTTTGTTTTGTTATTAATTTTAGTGGAGCCAGGATTTCATCCCATCTGTTTACCACTTAATTGCCTTGGTCTTTATCATAGTCCATCCATTATTTCCTCTGCTCAGCATGGGAAATATTGTTATAAAATTAACAAATGTGGATGGCAGATACCGAGTTTTTATTGACATCTACTGCAGGAGGGTAAAAAAGAAGACAAATGATGCTGAATATAAAGTTGAGCCCAGTGAGGCCCCAGTAAGTCCAAGAAAGGTGACAATCACTGATAGAAATAGAAAGAAAATACTGGAAAAGACTTAATGACACTTCCACAGAATTAAGGAAAGTCAAAATAGCAGCATGATGACAGAACTATTCAAACAGTATGAATACCCATTAGCTGTCAATGGCATCTGTGAACAGCATACTGAAAAGCCATCCATCAAGAGCAGAGTAGAATATATTGTGATTTATGATTTATAAATATGATTTACATGATCTGTTGTACAATATTCATAGACTTTCCTGAAAGATTTATTTGACTCATAGAATATGGACACTTAAAGCTGCTGTTGTAAAATATAATTTAGGGGAATAGATATTGCGAGTTTAAAAAGAAAGGGAGAAAAAAAAACGAATTTAGCTAGTGGTGTCTATGTAGAGGGAGAGGAAAAGTGAGAACTTGAATCTTAGTTGTTGATATATCAGCATATAGTCAGCATATATTTACATAGTATAGGGATGTACAATATAATTGTTAACAATCCCTTTAGGATCAAGTTTTCAAATATACTTTGATTTATTTTCCAAAACATACTTTGATTTCTTTGAAAAAGTGTTGTATAGTAAACTCTAATTAATTCTCCATTTCCAAGGGAATGCAAATAGTGGCAAATTATCCCAGGGTAACCAATTACCAGAACTGGATGATTAGGGAAAACTGAGGAATTAGAACAACAGTGAATGATACCATAGTTTGTATTATCTGTCAATACTTCATTTTTATTACATTTCTATTTTGTTAAGTTGTACAAGATTACAGTTACTAAACTACTAACTTTAGTTAATGAGTCAAATTAATTTACATGTATGAAGTGTTTCTTCTGACTGCTTTTGAGATTTTGATCTTCAGAATCCCAGAGAGCAGCCACTGGGAATGCCCCTGGAAGAGTTTCACTGCTGCATTTTCTAGGTTTGGTGCTTGGAAAGGGGAACAGCTTCAAGCAGAGGTGCGGGAAGGCATGCCAAGATATACTGACAACGTGATATAGCCATACCTTTTCTATGTATTTTGTCCAGAGTAAGGTATAGACTTCTATAACACTCATAACATTTCTTGCCACTAATCAATATCACAAAAACTCAACCACTAACATGCCACCAGATAATTCATTTTTCACCATATCCTTCTCTCATTGTCATCAGTTCTACAACTTTGTCCAATCACTCTTTTACCTTGGAGATCCCCAGCAAATAGAAATAACTACAGATGTTGTAATTGCACTTACAGTAGGTTAACTGCCCACTGAATATTATATTAATCAGAACCATGCAACATGATGCAGGACATAGTAAATAATAGAACATTTACCAGAGTATGAGAATGTCGACTATCGTCTGCCAGTATCTATTTTGATAATGTCCAAAAAAATGTTTTTTATCAATTCCCTTTCAATAACTTTAGATATGAGATTTTAAAGAGTTAAAATCAGCTTCTGGGGGTTATCTACTGTTGTATTTATCACTTGCCCCGGCCACTCTTTAGTTTACAATCATAGCTTAACTCTTCCCTTCCAGCAAACCAATAGCACACCACTCAAGCCTTCCTGTGGCCATTACCCCTTCCTAATTCTTATTTTACAAGCAAAGTTATTGTTTGTCATGACTAGGACCAATAACTCCATTTTCAATTGCACATAATCTTCAGCTTCATATGCCCCAGCCCAGGCTATGGTGCACAACTCAGAGTTAGTGGAAGTAGGCTACCTGAGTAAAAAGGAAAACGAACATCTCAATAGAATTTAAAAGAATGAGTAGGTACAGCAGTGTTTTGGAGTCTACCAGAGCTATCATGTCTTGGCAGGGGGAACTGGATTGAACAGATTGTGAATTGGTATGTATGGTACAGGAAATTAAGACTGAAGAGTATTGGAGAGGCTGTGTGAGAAGAACGATGAGGAGCAAGGGACAAAAATGGTCTAGTGGAGACAATATAGGGATAACATTACTTCATCTGAACCTCTTGGATTTGGTTTACTGGAAAGACCTTCTTTTCTGTAGCAGAGCTCACACCAGGTCTATATGGATGGACAGGGTGTTTTGTGAGAAGCTCATTCTGCACCTGTTTTATAGATAAAAGACACCAGTATCCTGGGGTGTAAATTTGGCCCCCTGATTAATAAGATATTCAACGTAAGGTAGCAAATGTATATCTGATCCTAAGCAAAAGATCGTAAGTTCAGGTCAGGTCTTATCTGATATGGCTGCTTTCTATATCCCTACACCAGTTGCTGCATTCTCTCCTTCTGGAATGCAGGTCATTATTGCCCTTATTTTGTGGAAACAACTTTTTGGTTTAGGCTGTTTTTAGAAATTCATAGATGAGACTGAGGTTGCAGGAAAAGAGAGTCTTCTTTTATTTAGAAAGGACTATTTTTCCTCGTTATAAAGAAAGGAGAATGGCTAAGTAACTGCAATGATACCTGGTTGCTGAGCAGAGCATATAGATGCACTGTGGATATGTGACCTAAGACCAGGCAGAAATATGGTGCCTTCCTCAGCACATTGAAAGCTCAGACTGCAGGGTTGTATGCATGCAATCCAATGCTGCATACAGCAGTTATTCAGTCCAGTAAGCAACATTCAGTAAAACAATTTCTTTAATATATAACCTCACATCTTATCAATT
Source organism: Crocodylus siamensis (assembly GCF_052110815.1). Lineage (NCBI taxonomy): Eukaryota > Metazoa > Chordata > Crocodylia > Crocodylidae > Crocodylus > Crocodylus siamensis. The sequence continues at coordinate 175,568,036 of NC_143395.1, forward strand.
TGTTTACCTGATCTTTTTACTAGTGAGCAAAAGTGTCTGTGTATAACCCATTGGTATTAATGGATGATGAAGATGAGAACTATGATTCTGCAATTGCCAGTCAAGAAATATGCCTTTAAATAAAAATTAGTATTAATGTCTAGTTTAGATGAGTTTACATTGACATTTAGTTCTGTGCTAAATTTAAATAGAAATGAAAGGTACATCCACAGTTCCAAATGCAAGTCTTCTAATTTTGTATTAGATTATTGTCTACAGTTTTCATAAGAAAGCTTGGCTAATACATTCAGTAAAATCCAGTCTTATCCATGTACCTGAAATCAGACATATAAAGCTGATTTAAATATGGTTAGCTTTATTTTAGTCCAGAATCTAAATTTCTGTGACATCAGAAACATCATTTTATAGGAGTGGATTAATTGAAAAATATTTTGGAAATATAGCTGTTTCATAGTTTCATAGTAGCAGTCAAGTTTGTTCTCCAGTGGTGGCAGCTGGAACTCACCCTGCTACAGCAATAGCAGCTGTGACTTGAATGCAGAAGACAGGAACAGGTCACATCTCATCCCCCTTCTTCCCACCTCTCCCCCTGCTGCTCTCCAGTGGTCCACATAACCCCCTCCATGCCTGTCCCAGGTGCTGAAGGAGCTTGCTTTGCTGCTGGGTGTCCCCATCCCAAGGGCAGCCTGATCCTTGACAGCCAGTCATTTCCTTTGCTCCCTTTTAAAATTGGTACTTTAAAAGCATCATTTGTTATAGCAGCAAATCTGACAAACCAGGTAAACTGTTGTATTACTGCTTTAAAATGGCAGAAAGGATTGGATAGTTCCAGGCAGGAACTACTTGAATGGATTTCAGGATGTCTGTACATAGCTCCTTGCTACACAGTGAGTTTAGTAAAGATTATGGCTCTTCTCTCGCTGTTTACCTTAGTTTGCCATTTGTAACCTATGTTTACCATTAGAAAAATGCTTCCCTTCCCTACATTTTTCTAATAGTAAACATATGATTTGTGAGGTGGAATCTACGTAAATATATAAATCAGTCATAGTTTCATAGTTTCATAGTAGCTAGGGTCAGGAGGGACATAAACAGATCACCTAGCTTGACCCCCTGCCACAGGCAGAAATGAATGCTGGGTTGACAAGACCTCAGACAGGTGATCATCCAACCTCCTCTTGAATTTGCCCAAGGTAGGGGCGAGGACCACTTCCCTGGGAAGTTGGTTCCAGATTTTGGCCACCCTAACTGTAAAAAATTGCCTTCTGATCTCTAACCTAAACTTATTCTCCATCAGCTTATTACCATTGTTCCTCGTCACCCCAGGTGGTGCTGGGGAGAAAAGGGCTCTACCTATTTGCTGTTGATCCCCCAGTTAATTTGTAGGCAGCCACCAGGTCCCACCTCAGCCTCCTCTTGCTGAGGCTGAACAGGTTCAGGTCCCTCAGTCTCTCCTCGTAGGACCTGTCCTGCTGCCCTCTCACCAAGAGGGTGGTCCTCCAGGCTGGCCACATCCCTCTTGAAGTGCAGCACCCAGTACTGGACGCAGTACTCCAACTGCAGCCTGGGCAAAGTCGCATAGAAGGGGGAGCATCACCTCTCTGGACCGACTTGAGATGCATCTTTGGATGCATAACAAGGTATGGCTGGCCTTGTGGGCTGCGGTCTGGCATTGGCGGCCCATGTTCATCTTGGACTCAATAATGACTCCAAGATCCCGTTCTGCCTCTGTGCTTTCAAGAGGGGAACTCCCCAGCCTGTATGTGTGCTAGCTGCTTTATCATATGGAGGTCCACAGATATGTTACAATAGAACCTTTAGCCTGCTGGCAGCCTGGATATGTAATGCTGCCAAAAGGTCCTGCAATCACAAGCCAGACTGCCAAAAAATCATGGGGCTCACCCCAAACTTTTATTTTAAAAGATTCTATCATATTTTTGGATTGTCTTCACATTTTAAACTCTCACCCACCCTGGGGTGTTTGTTGACAACTATAGTAATGCTAACTTCTAAAAATGGTTAATAAATAACACAAGTTTGGTTTCCTCTGGAGGAATTATTGCTTGAAGACCCATGTCATGGAGATCAAATTGTGTAAGTGCTGCCTTACGGTAATCCCAGGGGTTAAGGATTTAGGTCTGGACAGAATCTTCACCATCTCCCTCCCTATCCTATGATGGTGCAGTGCTAATTCTCTCCTTCCCAAACATGGTGTTGTAGGATCACAGGAAGGAGGGGGCAGGCCCTATCTACCTCCTGCGGCTGCCCAAGTTTTTCCTCAGGAAGTGGGGAATTGACAGAAGGCAGCCAATCAGAGCTTCTTAATAAGGCTGAAAAGCATGTCAGGGCTACAGTTTCTTAGATTGTCATTTGTCCAAGCTAAAATCCAATTATCTGTGATTTTGTGTGAGTCCACAACACTGCACCACTCTCTGCAGTTTTCTCTGCCCTGCAGAGACCAGTGGCTCAGCCAACTAAAAGGTTAGCATAATAGTGGCTCTGTTGAATTCCCAGCTGTGTCTCAGGGACTGTAGCTCTTCATCTCCATGTCTTATGTGGCATTTGCAGCAGCTATTGTTCACATGCACTTCAGGAAAGGCAAGGAAAGTTAGGAGGTAAAAATAACTGTCTACCTTCCATACTTTATCACCTCTTTAAGTGTCTCCCTGGGAAGTTTGTTTGGCTTTTTCGGCAGAATGAAATTTTTTCTCGGCCAATTTCTTAGCCATCCCTTACCCTGGGTAGGAAAGCAATTGAAAAGGAGTGGAAAAGTGGCTCTAAAAAGGGGTGTAGCTCCCCCAGCTTCACCACCTCCAGGAGGGGAGCAGTACCAGAAAAGCAGTACAGCAGGGGGAAGGTTTCAGCTAAGCCCTAAAACCTGCACCAACAACTGGGTGAAAGATTTCTACCAAAAAGAGTGGCCTTCTCACAATAGTGGCTTCTCACAGGAAATTAAGTCAGCTTTATTTACCTTGAGTAGTTACTGTTCAGTCTGAGAAATTATAGTTTCATAATTGGTAGGGTTGGAAGGGACCTGAGGAGATCATCAAGTCCGACCCCCTGCCATGGCAGGAAAAAGTACTGGGGTCAAATGACCCCAGCAAGGTGTTCGTCTAGCCTCCTCTTAAAGATCCCCAGGGTAGGAGCCTGCACCACTTCGTTTGGAAGCTGGTACCAGATCCTAGCTGCCCTGACCGTGAAGTAGCGCCTCCTGATATCCAGCCTAAATCTACCCTCCGCCAGCTTGTGACCGTTATTTCTAGTTACTCCTGGTAGTGCTCGGGGGAACAGGGACTCCCCCAATGCCTGCTGGTCCCCTCTTACTAGTTTGTAACAAGCCACTAGGTCCCCCCTCAGCCTTCTCTTGTGGAGGCTGAACAGGTTCAGGTCCCGTAGCCTCTCCTTGTAGGGCCTGCCCTGCTGACTCCTGATCATGACCCTCCTCTGGACCCTTTCCATGCTGACACATCCCTCCTGAAGTGCAGCACCCAGAACTGGACGCAGTACTCCAGCTGCAGCCTAACCAGTGCTGCATAGAGGGGGAGGATCACCTCCTTGGACCTGCTCGAGGTGCATCTGTGGATGCATGATAAGGTGCTTTTGGCCTTCCTGTCTGCCTCCCCACACTGCCGGCCCATGTTCGTCTTGGCATCAAAGATGACTCCAAGATCCTTTTCTACCTCTGCACTGACGAGAAGGGAGTTCCCCAGCCTGTAGGTATGGTGCTGGTTCTTCCTCCCCAGGTGCATCACCTTGCACTTATCAGTGTTGAATCCCATCCTGTTCTCATCCACCCACCCCCATAACCTGTCTAGGTCCGACTGCAGCCTGTTCCTCCTGTCTAGCGTGCCCACATCCCCCCACTTCTTAGTGTCATCAGCAAATTTGAACAGGGCGCTTTCTACCCCCTCATCCAAGTCACTGATGAAGATATTGAACAGTGTGGGCCTAAGGACTGAGCCCTGCAGGACCCCCCAGCCCACATCCCTCCAGGTCAAAAATGACCCATCCACCACCACCCTCGGGGTGCAGTCCTCCAGCCAGTTAGTGACCCAAATGACTGTATGGGTGTCGACACCACAGTCCCCCAGTTTCTTAATGAGAATGGGGTGAGAGACAGTGTCGAAAGCCTTCCGGAAGTCCAGGAAGACTGCGTCCACTGCTACCCCTGCATCTAAGGATTTGGTGACCTGATTGTAGAAGGCCATCAGGTTGGTCTGACAGGACCTGCCCCTAATGAACCTGTGTTGGTTGCCCCTAAGCATAACCTCCCCTGCCAGCCCCTCGTGGACATGCGCCAGGATAATTCTCTTAAAAAGCTTACCCAGGATCGAGGTAAGACTAACTGACCTATAGTTTCCTGGGTCCTCCTTCCTCCCTTTTTTGAGGATGGGAACCACGTTGGCCCTCTTCCAGTCCTCTGGCACCACACCAGAGCACCACGAGTGCTTGTAAAGCTGTGCCAGGAGTCCCGCAACGACCTCAGCTAATTCCCTCAGCACTCTGGGGTGGAGATCATCAGGACCAGCTGATTTAAATATGTCCAGTCTCTCCAGAAGTTCCCTGACTAGATCGTCACTGACCCTTAGCCTGGGTGCACCTCCCCTGGGGCTTGAGCTGGTACCAGTGGGGGGGCTGATCCGGTCCCTGCTCAGAAAAATGGAGGCAAAGAAATTGTTAAATAAGTTAGCTTTGTTGTCTGGTGTGACGACCAGATTTCCTAGAGTGTCTTGCAGGTGCCCCATGTTATCTGGTACCTTCTTTTTGCCCCCTGTGTATTTAAAAAAGGACTTCTTGTTGTCCTTGATCCGGGTAACTAGTCCCAGTTCCATCTCCGCCTTGGCCTTCCTGACTGCCCCCCTGCATCCCCGAGCAACCGCAGTATAGTCCTCTCTGGTGATGGCCCCTCCCTTCCACTGAGTCTACGCTTCCCTTTTAGCTAAGAGACACTCCTGGATGCTTTTCTTGAGCCATAGGAGCTTTTGCACCCTTCTGCCCCCTTTGATCCGTGTTGGGATTACCTCCCTTTGGGCTTGGAGGATTGTGTCCTTAAGGAGCAACCACTCTTCTTGGACACCTGGCTCCCCTCCCCTCCGGGACCTCAGTGCTTCCCCAACTATTCTCCTTAGCTCATTGAAGTCCACTTTCCTGAAGTCTAGGGCTGTTGCCTTGCTGTAGGCCTTTACCACCTTGCACTGAATGGTGAATTCCAGCAGGTGATGATGGCTGTCCCCCAGGTGGTCAAGCACCTGCAGCCCTGTCACCAGGTTGTCACCCGTGGCCAGCACCAGGTCCAACAGGGTGTCTCCCCTGATAGGGCTGTGCACCTCCTGGGTTAAATGGAGGTCCTGCATTTGGGCTAGGAACCTATGTGAGCAGTCAGACCTGGCTGACTGCTCCTCCCAGCAGATGTCTGGAAAGTTCAGGTCACCCATGATGACCACATCTTTTGACCTAACTACCTCTGTGAGCTGACTTAAGAACTCCTGGTCTAGCTCTTCCCCTTGGTTGGGTGGTCTGTAGTAGACCCCCACCATTAAGTCCTTTTCCCTTTGACTGCCTTGTATTCTAACCCAGAGCACTTCAGTGTGCCCCTCCTCTGACCCTTTGCTACTTGATGAGGATGTGTATTTCTCCTTGATTTAGAGCGCCACATCCCTATCGTTCCTCCCTGTCCTGTCCCTCCTGTACAACCTATAGCCCTTGATATTCACTGCCCAGTCATGCATTGGGTCCCACCACTTTTCTGTGAGCCCCACTATGTCTGAAAAGCTCCTTTCCTGTGGGATTACCATAGTATTAATTAAGAAGGAAGGAAATCTAAGGATTTAAGGAAGAAGGAAATTCATGTTCATCTCTTGTCATAAAATACACAGAGAAAAAGCTGAAACAAATGCACGGTTTGTGGTGCAGTTTGGATGTGTGATAAACACAAACATACAATTCTAGATAATTAATCATTGATCTGAGCTGAGGACATATACTGTCAGTTATCAAAGCTCAGTTCAGAAGCATATTGGCAAAAGATGAAGGTGGTGATAAAGGAAAACAATCATGTCACAAAAACAAAAAACATGTCTTACTGGTAATACTGATCGTGTATGCAGACATGCTTTATGAACTAAAGTTCATAATTAAAGTGTCTGGTGCAGTTTTTATAAATGAGAGAAAGAGAGAACAATCAGCCAGGGTGAGGAAAAAACAACTTCTGCGCATATTTGTTAGTGTCTTGTCCATCTAGGAGGCGGTAAATATTTGTGTGGCGGAAGAATAAGCTCAGCACCTAGAAATGTGCTTATTCATTATGAAACAGTGTGATGGGCTATTATGGCTTGCAATTTTGCCTTGTGAAAGAGCAATGAAGAGTAATGGATCTGTAAAAGATGGCAAAAATATTTTTGATTTTTCATATACTGAAAGATTTTGTTAGCACTGCGACATATTGTTTCTTCTGACCTAACTTAACAACTGTTGTAAATAAGCATTTATTTATAAAATATTAGCTTATGTGCTTAAATTAACTTTAGAAGAGGTCCAAAAGGTTATCTCTTTCCAAAACCATGTGGTTATTATCTCTTTACATTGCCCTTTTCCTCAAGACATCACTCAGATTTTCTGCCTGGTGACAGTCTGACAAATTATTTCAAATAATGAAAATGCTGTCTACTGCCATGTAGGAGACTTGACACTCTGTTGAAGTCAAGGGCAAAACTCCCACTGATTTCGATAGTCAAGATTTCGGTCAATGTCTCTTGTTTGAAAATGGTAGCGTACAGATTACTGCTTTCAGGGATCTTTTATGAAGATGGCCACCACCCAAAATTCCTGGCCAGAGAGATGGCTGCTTCAATAGAGACCCAGCTTCCAAAGCAGGAAGAATTGCATTTCCACAAAGATTCAGAGGATCTTCCAGAAAAGAAATTATCCACATGCTGTATTGTCACCAGCCATAACAATTCTAATTAGCACGTAGTTGTGTCTAGTCTCAATTTGTTGCTTCCATCTATCATTAAGGAACAGACATTTGTAAATGGACCATTTATAGAATCCCCTTGGCAAATTCTGACTTCAGAAGATTACTCTGCATAGGCAAATACTGAATATAATAAGATAATTAACGTTTAGATTTGTGGCAGGGATCATCATGTTCTGGTCAGGCTTCCAGAATTGCACAAAGAATATAGTCTTTGTTCTGGTAATGGGCTCTTGTCATTATTCTTAAACTTTGGCTGAAGTTTTGTTTAGATTAGAAAGGGGTTAAGATTAGGCTGAATTTAACTAACAAACTGTCCCGACTTCAAAAAACTAAATGAGGGCAATAAAACTATCTGTAGGAGAGTGAAAGTTGGGATTAGGTGGTCTTCCTGAATGTGGTATTTTTTGTTGTGGTTTGTTTTTTTTTACTATACCATGCTGCTGCTCTGCTACTGTGCTGATCTTTTAGCCATACAATCAAGCAGTTAGGATGGTAGAAGCTCAACATGAAGTGTTTGTACATTTTGGAATAAGGATCAGTATACTAGAGTATACAAGACACCTGGAAGATTTTTATGTATGTTCCCATTAAAAAAAAAAGTATAATGAATATGAGCTATCCCTGTTTGTGTGTGTTGTTCATGAAGTGACCTGTTGATTGTCACACATTAATAATTTAATTTTTGTGTTTCAGGAGCTAAATTCAGAAAATATATTGGCCACTCAGCCCACGTAACTAATGTCCGGTGGTCACATGATTTTCAGTGGGTGTTAAGTACGGGAGGTGCTGATCACTCTGTTTTTCAATGGAGATTTATTCCAGAAGGTGTAACAAATGGAATCCTTGAAACTGCATCCCAAGGTAAAAGTACTACTTTCTAAATGTTTGTTGAGATGTATTTCTTTAGTTATTTTTGTTCAGAAAAATGAGAGAAGGATGCAACACTGAAGAATGGAAGGGGAAGATGTTGTTTTTTGTTATTAATGCCTGGAAAGCATCCAGCATGTTCAGGGTCTTTTTGTTTCACCTTTACACCAATAAAAATAATAGTCTGGATTGTTATCATTGGCTGATGATCAGCTACTACGTGTATCCACAGGGGCAGGACAGGAAATAATGAACTTGAATTGCAACATGGGAAATGTAAGTTAGGCCCCCTTTGAACATTACAGCTGTTATGCAATTAACTGGTTAAATGCACAATTACGTGGAGATCAGCTACACATGATAAACATTCAAACCAGCTATCAAGTTAGACCTTGAATATGTGTACTAACTTTATAACTGGCTGCTATGAAGCTTTTTTTTTTTTTAGTTGCTGTTGCATGTGTAGCAGGATCTCCCCTGAGGCTGGGAGCCCCATCGCATGTAGCATGGCAGGAAGTGCAATTGTGTGAATTGTGAATTAGATCCTGTCATACCAAGAGAAGTTGTGGATTCTCCCTCATTGAAAGTTTTTAAATTCAGGTTAGACAAATGGCTGTCTGGCATGATTTCAACAGCGGTGATTTTGCTTTGAGCTAAAGGATTGGGCTAGATAGCTACATGAGATCCCTTCCTTGTTTTTTTTTAATGCTTCTATGCTTTTTTATGCTTTTATCCCAAGCTAGGTCCACTGATGCAGGATGCAGATTATAGGCCAAGGAAGAGATCAATATTTTTTGTTTGTTTGTTTGTTTGTTTTGGGGAAGTTTTTTGAGGCACATTAAACCTTAAAAACAAAGTTTCACTAGATCAATGTCAATTTTCTAACTAGATTTCTAAATTGCATGACCAAATCCTAATAGTGCATGAAAAGAGCATATACCTGTTTGTGTATCCTGAAGTGCGAATATAGGCACATGTCCCCACATGAGGTTTGTGTGGTTTAGATGATTACAGTTGAAAAATGTACCTGTCATGTTCATTGCACCTGCAATATTCAGTAGAAACATGAAAAGTACATTATGGTAAATCCTGCTACTGAAAGTTGAATTCCCGTGCAGCAAAAGTATCTCATAGACTGCAGAAATTAATTATAAATATTTGATATAATAAATGGTTCAAACAAAGGGGGAGATCATGCTGCCCACAGAGTTTAAAGAACCCCATGTAATTTTAGTGCATTTCCACAATCACAGTTATATACAGATATGGTGTGATTCCAATGCAGTGAATTATATCAATAATTATTCAGGATTTTTGCAGCACTGACCTGCATATTGAAAAAAATGAATTAATGCCTTTCTTTCTTTATATAACCAGAATATTTACCTAGTCAAAATAATTTTTGCAAACACTTAAAAGCTTCTGAAGTCTTTGCATTCATTGCCCTTAATCTATAAGCTTTATGAAAACATCATATATTTTCTGAGAGGTGGTAACTGCTACAGTGTATGTGATTTTTTTTAAACTCAGAGGGCAATATCGATTCGCATAGTGAAGAATCAGATTCTGATTTGTCTGATGTGCCAGAGCTTGACTCAGATATCGAGCAAGAAGCTCAAATCAACTATGATCGCCAGGTGAGTCAAAATTAAAGTACAGTGATAGAAAACCAGCTATCTAATAATCTACTATAGTTTTTTGGTGAGCTGTATCAAATAAGGCTGCAGTAAATTCATCAATCTGCTTTGAGAAAATTATTTTGGCAGCATTTATCCTGATTATACAACCAAATAAAAAAATGAAATCAGAGTTCACTTTTTCTATAAATATTTAGGAAGGCTTTAAGAAATAGTATCTGTAAGTACAAAAATCAAGTTCTGGCAGATGTGTGTTTTGATTTAATAAAAAATATGCCCTAAAGAGGAAGGATGGTCTTGTGGTTATATGGATTTTATGAGTTAGTTACTGTTTCCAGCTCTGTCCCAGTCACAGACAAGACTCTTCAGTCCTGGGAGTCTCTCAAAACTTATTGGTAAAATGAGGATAATGATTTTTTTTGTGTAAGTTCCTGCCTACTCAAAGCAGAATACTTTTCTTAGTGAATCTTAGTTTTTTTGTGGCAGGTTCTCTTCTTATTCAGAAGGTAAATATCAAACTATTTTCATAGTATCTTTGCATGAAGTAAAACTGGGTTTGCAATAAGCACTTACTATGCTTAAGGGACTTCCACACATTTAGTACTACTGTGTTTGTAAAATAATTACAAATTTTGTTTGTAAGAAGAACATAAGCCTAAATAAGATTATTTTTCTTAATGGGTTGGTGTAATTTTTTGGCATTTAACTCTCTTATCTGATTTTAATGTTAAGTTTTATCTTTTTTAAATAAAGACCAAAGTAGCATATGCCTTGTCTCTGTATTATGTAATGTTTTAAATGGGTAGTTGCATCTAAAACACACTTCATTTTCATAGAAATGCACAGGATATTTTCTTCTAGAAATTAGTCCCGAGGTATCTATTTATGTGACAGACCCTCAAAATATTAGAGCTACCAGCTGCCCCCTAGGCTAGGGACAGACATTACGCATAAACCAGTTTAAGTGATGAGAGACTGGTTTAAACCTGTAACAGAACAGATGTTCAGTGCACATAAAACAGTGTGAAAATGGATGAAATTGATTTGCAATAAACCTGGTTGAATGTAGTATCAGACTTAACTGATTTGGCTCCAACCAGTTTATGCAATGTCTATCCCAGACCCCTTACTGGTTTAAAATAAGCCAGATACCCCCAGCATCCTGGCATGCTCTCTGGGCTGAGCAGGGCTCTCTGCTCCACAGCAGGACTGGCCCCTCCCCTCTGCTCCCTGGCTGGAGCTGTGGCAGAGACTTGCAGGCATAACAGGATCTGCCTGGCTTCTCCCTGCCCTAGCCCCTCCCTGCTGTTCAAGAAGGAAATCCTTCCTCCCAACCCCCACAGCAGAGACCCCAGCCCCACGGACCCCAGGCATGTGGTATGCTAGCTAATGCAAGCTTGTGTGTGTCTCCAGTTTCACTGGGACAGGAAGACAGAACAGTGACTGCTCAGAGCTATTTGGAGCTAATCAACAAGTTGGTAAGCTGTTCAAGAAGAGTTTGAAGTAATGAAGAGAGGCTATTGTTTTGCTGATTGAGTGATGAACACTGTTATCAGCCCCCTGCTGGCTTGCTTGCCTGTCAGTTTGCTGCAGACAGTATAAAGAAGTGGGGAGGGAGATTGAAAAGCTCCATATCATCAACAGATGTATGCACTGCACCCTCCCCACTTGCCTCAGTGTGCTAGCAAGAAGATGGGGTTCTGGACTTCAGCAAGGCCTTTCACACTGCTTCGCACCCCATCCTCGTTAAAAAACTAGGCGACTGTGGCACTGATGCCTACACAGTCAGATGGATTGCAGATTGGCAGAAGGGTCATACTCAGAGGGTGGTGGTGGATGGGTCATATTCGACCTGGGGGGGGAAGTGGGCAATGGAGTCCCCCAGGGCTTGGTCCTTGGGCCCGCACTGTTCAATTTCTTTATCAGCGATTTGGACAACGGGGTGAAAAGCAACCTATTTAAATTTGCTGATGATACCAAGATTTGGGGTGAGGTGAGCACGCTAGTAGGGAGGGAAAGACTGCAGCAAGACCTGGATAGGTTACAGGGCTGGGCTAGCCAAAACAGGATGTGTTTCAATACTGACAAGTGCAGGGTGCTGCACTTGGGCAGTAGGAACCAGCAGCACACTTATAAGATGGGAAACTCCCTTCTTGAGAGCACGGAGGCAGAAAGGGATCTTGGAGTCATTATTGACTCCAAGATAAACATGGGCCAACAATGCGAGGTCATGGTTGGCAGGGCTAACCGGACCTTGTCACGCATCCACAGGTGCATCTCAAACAGGGCCAAGGAGGTGATCCTCCACATCTACATGACACTGGTCAGGCCACAGCTGGAGTACTGTATCCAGTTCTGTGCACCCCATTTCAGGAAGGATGTGGACAACATTGAGAGGGTCCAGAGGAGGGCCGCTCGCATGATCCGGGGACAACAGGGCAGACCCTACAATGAGAGACTGCGGGACCTGAACCTGTTCAGCCTTCACAAGAGATGGCTGAGGGGGGACCTGGTGACCATCTATAACCTCACTAGGGGGGACCAGAAGGGTTTGGGAGAGACTTTGTTTCCCCTAGTGCCTCCTGGCATAACAAGGAATAACGGCCACAAGTTGTTGGAGAGTAGGTTTAGGTTAAACATCTGTAAGAACTACTGTACAGTCAGGGTGGCTAGGATCTGGAACCCACTTCCAAGGAAAGTGGTGCTGGCTTCTACGCTGGGGGTCTTTAAGAAGAGGCTTGAAGCCTACCTGGCTGGAGTCATTTGAGCCCAGTTTTTCTCCTGTCCAGGCAGGGGGTCGGACTTGAAGATCTACAAGATCCCTTCCAACCCTAATTCTATGATTCTATGAACACTCCTGCCCCTTGAGCAGCAAGCAGGGAAAAGCCTGGGATGGTGCAGGCAGACCTCCCTAATCAGAACATCCTGCCGGGATCTGGCCACACCCTGTCCCTCCCCCCCATCCCTCAGCTCATCACTATGCAAAGGAAGGAATGGCTGCTTTAGCACCCCCCCCACCCCTCCACCCCAGCTTCTATCCTGAGCCACTGCAGACATATGCCTGAATTTCCTTAGTGCAGAGAGAATGTCTGCCTGGTTACAAACTGGGTCAGCCTAGCAAGGTTAGACTAACCTGCAAAGATTGAATCAATTCATGATCAGGCCTTTTTAATGTTTGTCCCTAGCCCTAGAGGTTAGTTCCCATCTATCTGCCCAACTGACCACCCAGATGCCTAGTCCACTGACTTGCCACACCTTTGATGTTGCTATTTTCAGTGTAGATCCTCAGCCTGGTCAGAGGGAAATAACTTCATTTGCCTCTTCCTGCCTGCCTCAAAGTGCTCCCTTTCCAGGCCCTTATAGCTGTCTCATCTTGGACTCCCACACCTTCTACCAAATCAGTCTCCAAGCCTTAGCACCCCAAATCAGGTCACCCAGTGAATCCAGCCCAAAGTAGTCCATCCAATCCCAGATCAGTTCTAAGCAACTCGTCAGCTCCCAGTAGTTGAATGTGGCACTCCTTTAGAGTAGTACAGCCTCCCCTCTCCCCTCACAGCTACCCCATGCCTCTCAGTCAAATCACAATCCATCAAATTTCACTTCCCACTCCAGCCTCTCACCAGGCCTTCCTAAACACAGCTGAGCTTCTCAGTTAAGGTTCTGGGATCCAGCTTTACCAGCTACACCTGATAGGAGCTTCTTAGGGCTGTGTGAAGCTTTGGTCCTTGATTCAATTTGGTGAAGATTTGCCCCAATTCGGTGGCCAAATCTCCAAATCTGAATTGAATCAGGAGACCCTATAATTTCTCCAAATCAACTTGGAATCCTTTGAATCAATTTGGAGAGATTCAGAAACATTCAGTGATTCAGACATAGACACAGCTTTAAATGTTTTTTCTATATACCTCAAGGTACCAGGCGACTCATAAATGCTGCAATGGTGGGGTGTATGGAGCATCCCACAGGAGTGCAGGGGGCTCCCCAGTGCACTCGGCAGCAGACTCAGAAGTGAGCCAGAAGCACTTCCAGGTCCACCAGAGAGCGCACAGGGGGCCCCCCATGCCACCCCGGCTAGTGACTGATGTCACCTGAGTCTGGGGGGGGGCACCTGGGGTCCCCCTCTGGCTGAATGCTGAGCCAGGGAGGTGCAGGGGGGCCCTCAGCTCACTCCCTGGTGGACCCAGAAGTGGATCAGAAGTAGTTCCAGTCCACTTCTGGGTTTGCCACTGAGCATGTGCCCCTCATGCTTCTTTGGGATGCTTCATCTGTCCAAGCACCTCAGCATTCACAAGCCATGTGTGGTACCTCGAGGCATGTAGAAAAAACATTTAAAGCTGCATCTATGGCTGAATTGCTGATTCTCTGAATCAGCATCGAATCTTCAGATTTGGCCAAATCGAATTGGGGACAGTGATCTGAATCAACAAATTGAATCACTGTCCCTGATTTGGGCTGAATCTGAATTGAATACAGCCCATTTCACACACCACTAGAACTCCTCTCCCATCCACTACCAGGACTTTCTGCTAAGCACATCCTGCTACTTGGGTTATACAGTCCAGTAGGAGCAGTGCTTCCAATCTCAGCCATCGGCCTTAAATGCACAGCTCCCTCTACTTCTTACTTTTCCGCTCTCAGTATTAGGGCTAGGGGTCTCCCATTACAATGTGTATAGTATTGTTTCCATTTTAGAACCCAGCATTCATAACCTTATGCATTGTTTCCATCAGGAGGAGAAACTGATAATGAAGTCAAATAATCAGGATGCAATACAATGTCCTGTCCAAGGCATAACAGGCAAATTCAGAACCCAGAGCAGTGGCAGTGGCAGTAGCTGAACTAGCAGTGGTGTCCACTGCCAATCTTGTGCTCCCTCTCAGTCAGCACCTGGGGCTGGTACCCCATTTGTCCACCCCTAGTTACGCTACTGCATCTCTAATACAGTAGGAATCAATCAAAAGAAAGACTTTATTTACAGTCCCAAGCCTCTTTTCAGTCACTATTCATCTATAAAGTCCTCTCTCTTGGCTTTTCTCATAGACTCATGCTACAACTACTTTTCTTGCTTTCTCCTTGATTTTCTCACTCCTTCTCTCTACCTCTCTGAAGATTGCTGCATTATTTTGCTCCTAGGCACATATACCTCTACAAAAAGTAGCCCACCTTCTGCATTTGCATTCATCCCCAGTGAAATCCCTTTGCTGACACTTCTTAGCTTCCAGTTACCTCTATATGTGGCCCTTGTTTTGGGAAGTGGTTTTTATTATTTCAGCTTAATCCAAAAGGGAATTTAACTACTACAGATATTTATCTAGAATGAAGGGTGTCTGTTACCCTGTAGTATGTATACATCACAATATTATTTTAATTTAGCTTAATATTTTAATGATTTAATTACATAGTCTCATGCTTAATTTTCCATGTGTGACCCTTTGCTTTATGTACTATGCACTATTCAGATCAGTTCTTTGAAAAGAGAATTACCTGTTTCCTCATAGGCTTTTGTATGGTGTTCTTCGCTGCAGTAACAGAGTGCTAAGCAAACATCAATTAAATTATCTTTACACTTCATTGGAGTTGAGGAGATTGTACTATCTTCATTTTGCAGATGAGGAGCTGTGGAACAGTAACTGACATCAGAAATGTCCATGTTTTGTGCCCAGTTTGAGACGCACAGGAACTAATTTCTCAGAGTCCTTAGCATTAAATATAGTACTTTTAAATTCAAAGTACAGCTCTCCATGGATTTCAGTTGAAGTTGTCAGTGAAAATGATACAGAGACTCCTCCAGTGCTTAGGATTCTTTTTATCCATAATATACACTGTTTAATGGTAGCGTCCTTTGTAAAATTGTGGAGGTGGTGCTTAAATCAGATAAGACAAACATATATTCAGTGCAGCACTTTCTAGCACTAGGTAAAATGTCTAGAAGTTCTGTTTGTTTGGGCAACCAGAATTTCAAATACTTACCTGAATGTATGTGAACCTCAGTGTAGTGAAATTTCTAGCAATCAGATTAGAATTAGTTGTTTTTTGCAAGAAATTTTTATTCTCTCCACTTAGACTAAAATCAAGAAATGCAGATAGAGAGAAATAATTTAAAGCCATGTTTTAGCATTCTAGTGGATTTACTTGATGGCAGCCTCGACATGGCTTCAAAAGCTATCATCTCCAGTACATATCTAAGAGATTTACATGTTTAATCATTTGTATCTTTAGTGCATGGATAAAAAGGTAATGCTATTTCAGGATTCTGGTGATATTTGCAGATTATGTAACCTCTGAGCTCACTGCATATATCATAGAATGCCTTGATGGAATTTGTTCATTATCGTGTATAGTTTAAGTACCTATATTAACAAATCAAGTATGACGTTGAGAAAAAAATTAAAGAGTTGCTAATACTAAAAATCATTTTCAGTAGATAACATATACCACAGAAAACATTTCAATTAAGAAGGCCCTGATTCCATCAATGTCCTATACCATTACATCTCCCTGCAAAAATCACGTCATTATCTTGAACTCTATAGGGAAGGGGCAGTGATGACTTAGGCATTTTATTGGTTTAGAACTAAGAATTACAATTAAAAATGGTTAAGGAACCTGGTCCAAATGTATTTATATTAAGGAAACTAATGATGTGTAATTAAGTTTAACTGTTATTCTTTAGGTTTACAAAGAAGATCTACCTCAGCTGAAACAACAAAGTAAAGAAAAAAACCATTCAGTGCCCTTCCTTAAAAGAGAGAGAGCGCCTGAAGACAGTTTAAAATTGCAGTTTATACATGGGTATAGTAACTATTAAGTAACGGTTCTTGGACTTTTTGTCTTTTGTAAACCATAAGCTAATGAAAAGCAGTGTTTCTAGAAAAAAAATTGTTTTCTTCCCTATTCAACTGAATAGGACAGTGCCTAAACAAACACACAGAATACTTATGTATTAACAGCTTGACCATTTTATTTTGAAATATTTGACATAAAATATTCTACTGCTTTGCCTACAGTTTAATTACATGACCTAACCCTTACTGTAGTAAAAATTGGAGTATCAGATATAAATTTCTTTTATTTTCAAGTTTTCATTAAAGAAGAGGTAAAATTAAAACTGTATCAATATAGCTAAATAATATCTTTATATTATTTTAAGTAAAGCCACCTTTTAAACTAGCAGCTGATTACCTGATATGTTCTGGAACAATGAGTATTTTCATTAGCTGGATTACTTGCTTGTAGTTGTTATAATTGCTTAAGGAATGTATGATAGGTTTGCAGCAGAACCCAAGACCATGCATAACTTTTCTGGGCATAATTTCATATGAACTTGAACTTCATCTGTACCATATGGCACCTGTAGTTCCTCATGATTTTGTCATAAAATCAGATCAATCTTGGATTAATTTTTGGTTCAGATTAATCCTGAAACTTAAAATGAAACTGGAGAGACAGCCCTATGTGTGTAAAGAAAACAGTTACAAAATCAATGCAAAGAAAGTGATGGAGTTTCACACAACTCTAGTTGCTAATAATTATGTATTACATGTAAGCTTTTTCAATGGATGTAGTCAGCCTGTATATATGATATTGTTATGCAACCAAAGTTTATATCACAGCTTCATGCTTTGTGAATGGCTTTTCAACCTAATGTTACATTGTTTGCACACCTAGATAGTTTTCCCCTGAAGCATGGAAATATTTTTGATATAGTCTTTGACATTGCTTGCTTTATATTTATTTCAGTTACAGAGGCTATGACTGTCGCAATAATTTGTTCTACACACAAACTGGAGAGGTAGTTTACCATATTGCAGCTGTTGCTGTTGTGTACAATAGGCAACAACACACCCAAAGACTGTATCTTGGTCACGATGATGACATCCTCAGCCTAGCCATCCATCCAGTGAAGGACTATGTTGCTACTGGACAGGTGTGTATCTACAAGTCACACTGGGCAAAAAATGAGGGGATTCTCTTATGATTTGTATATATGGCATCAAAGAAGCTTGAGTATCTTTATCACCATGGATTCTGCTTTTCCCTGATAAAAAAATCGCAAATTCTCTGATTAAAAACCCAAAATCCATGATTAAAATGAAAGCCACTATGTATATAGGTATCAGTTGAACACAATAGTTTATTGATATATTTATAATTTTAAAGCAATTTGGAAGCCATACTAAATACATACACATAATAAAGTAAATTACTAAATACATACACATTTTTTGGTATTTGATTTTGGGGTTTTTTATCATGGAAAATCAGAGCTCCTCCTGCCCCCTTAACTTATAGAACACGGGTCCTGGCCCCTCACTCCCAAGCCACAAGCCCCAGGCCCTGCTCTTGCCCCTCCCTCCGCCCAGACATCGCCATTGCAGCAGGGCAGAGTGGGGCCGCACAGGGAAGCTCCTTGCTGCTGTGAGCTCTGCACTGCCCTGGCAGTGTGTCTCTACCTGTCCAGCAGTAGCGGGGGGACAACCCTGTACCACTGTCCCCACTGCTGCCACACGGGCAGGGAATGTGTCACCAGGACAGCATGGGGCTTGCAGTGGCAGGAAGCTTCCCCACGCAGCTCCACTGTGCCCTGCTGTACTGGATCACACCCACTAGGCTGTGGAGCTCATGGGAGAGGGCAGCATGGTGGGGAGCTCAAGCTCACCCGTACCCTGCCCACAGATCAGGGAGACCTGGGGGCACAGGTCCCCGTGCCCCCACAGGAGTGCAGGCAGCGGTGGGAAGCCAGCCCCGCCCCCGCCCTCTGGATGAGCTGCCTGTGGCCCTGACCTGCTCCCCGCTGGGGCCCTGCAGCTATGCATTCTGGCCCCGGGCCCCAAGCCTCATCCACCACCTGGCTGGGCAGCACCCCAGCCCCAGCTCTGCCCAACTCCCTCCCTCCCTCCCTATGGAGGCCTCAGTCTCCACCCCTGCCAGATATAGCTGCAGGAGCTGCTCTCTAGGTTGCCTGGCTGCCATGTACGTATACACGCACATGACACCCCATGCCTGACTGCCTTTCTCCCACTCCCCCCCAGCTCCTTACAGGCTGGAACTCTACCAGCCTGCAGAAAGCTCTTTGCAAAAGTGCAAAATCCACGGGTTTCTTCGTTAAAATGAGAAATCTGTGCTGTCCTTAGGTAAAGAGGGAAATCCATGTTTTTCTCTGTTTTCCCATGAGACTCAGAAAACCCAGATCCCTGTTTTTCACATGGAGGAACACTTTCCTGCTTGGAAAACCACAGATTAACTATTTTGCCACCTAAATAGCTTCTTAACTGCAATGAGGAAAGCAGTAATGGAAAGCCCACTATTCCATTATTCCTAGAAAATGGCAAATCTGGTGTCAAAACAGAAATCAAGTAAAAGACTTTCCTGATCTAAAAGCTCACATTTCTGAGCAAGATGCTTAGGCAAAACTGAGTGAAAAGAGGTGATAGAGCAAAATGGCAGCTGGTAAAGCTAGTAAAGAGGAAGTTGCTAGCTAGAGGAATCAGTCATGTACAAGATAAGGGACAAGATGAGAGTTTGGTGGTGTGGATAGAAAGGAGAAGTCATCTCTTGGAAATGTTCCAAGAAGTGGCAATATTCAGACTCAACCTCTGAAAATGAACAAGAGAAGAAAGACTGGGTGATAATTTAGGGGGAAGCATAAGTCTTACATGTGGGGTTTATGGTTTGTTTTTAAAGTCAGGGGCCAAGTGGGACAAAAATACACTTATACACAGAGAAGAAGGAACCTGATGATATTGAAGCACAAAGGTCATGACACTAGAAGAAAAAGATTAGAAGGGTTGGAGGAGAGTAAGAAAAAAAGGTCAACATCAATGGCAGAGAAGAAGCATCAGAAGGACAAAAAAAAAAGTGAATTTGTAGACGGAATTAGCACTGCATTGGGACATTAGAACCATGAGAACATCATAAGAACAAGACAAAAGAGAACAAGTACAAAGAAGAAAATTCTGAGTTTGAACTAGGAAAGGGTATTAGCATAATGCATCTTATAATGGGAAAGAGGGGAAAAAGGAGTCAGGAATTGGGCATGGAGTGGGTGACTCTGATGAAGTAGAGCAGGAGAGAACAAAGCAGGGAAGGAGAGACAGGAGGCCTGAATATTGACAAAAATCATAGAAAGTTCAGGTCACAGGGCAATGAGGCAGGAGATGGGGTGATCAGGAGGAAGAAACAGCAATGGAAAAACTCAGGAGAAAAGGCCTTGGTGAAGATTGAGTGGGAAGGGCTTTTGGGGTTTTGGGTTTTTTTAGAGTTTTGAAAACGAAATAGTGTTGGTTGTTGATAGTGGTATGTTAGGCTGAAAACAGATACTTGGTTATTTCTCTGATTTAGGTTGGAAGAGATGCTGCTATTCATGTATGGGATACCCAGACACTAAAGTGTTTATCATTGCTGAAAGGCCAGCATCAAAGAGGAGTGTGTACCCTGGATTTTTCAGGTAAGCAACAACACAGCCACTGGCAAATTAAAAAGTAGTCAATAATTAAAAAATAGTCATTCAGTCTAAAATTTAAATGAATTTTGTTGTGTGCATAAAACCTCCTTTTTATAACAGAGAAGTTTCAAAAGGGTACTGTACAAGCCTCTGAGCAGGTTTGTGTATGGAGACTACATAAAGGGCCTTTTTCTCACTGAAACTGGGTTGTTATATTTAGTCCCTATCTTGCCAAGTTATTGGCAGAAATAGAGTGCACTGGAGTGCACAAGCCGCAGAAGATTGCACTTGAGAAGCAAGCCAGTTTATTCAAAGAAAAAATAGGCCAGATGCTCTTACTTACACAAACAGTCCTTAGAAAACCCTGTACTTCTCTGAGCTCCAGCATATAATATCAAGAACGCAATTAGCGCACTCCATTCAGTTGCTGAGTCCAAGATGGCATGAAGATTTAGGAACAGACAAAATAGTCACCTAGGCTAAGCACAGACAGGCAAAAAGCCCAAGGCTGAATCAATTCAGTCTTTGCAGGTTAATTTAAGCGGCACAGATTGAGCCAATAAGCAAGTGAACAGACATTCACTTTTGATTCCAGAAATGCAGCCACATGCCTGCGGTGGCCCAGGCTAGAAGCTGGGGGTTGCTAGAGCAGACCTCCCTGCTCAGCTGGAACAGACAACTTAGGCCAAAGCTAGCCCACCCACCCTGCAAAGAGGACTTTGCAAGGGAAGTGCAAAGCATCCTGGGATGCTCAGGGACTGGGAGTTAACTTGAGTCTGGAGAGGATTTGGGAAGAAGTTCAATAAGCTGATCTACCTTAAATCAGTTAAATCTGATACTACATCCATCCAGGTTTATCTTAAACTGGTTTCAGCCATTTTGAAAGCAGTTTATGTGCAGTGAACTTCTGTTGTGTTACAGATTTGAACCGGTTTCCAGTCACTGATACTAGTTTATGTTTCATTTCTGTCCCTAGCCCTAGAGTACATCAGTGAGAGGGAGGTGCAATGTTTATGCTAAGTCAGTTCCCAGTTGTGATTAGTTTAGCTGTGAGTCTGAGGCAGAGGGCAGTACAGCACCCAGTTGTCTTTTGCTTCTTTTACATATTTTTTCTGAGATGGGCATGGACTGATTGGGTCGCATGGCTTCTTGGAAGGTAATTCATGGGATTAAAGATCAGAAGAAAAATATTCAGATGCACATGTATACTTTTTATATATTTATAAAAAATATAAGACTATGTCTAAAATGTATGTGTGCATATATACACACAGATATGCCCATTATTGTTTATTATTTTAAAAATGAAAGATTATGTATGGAGGGAAGATGTTTCCTATGCTTTTGTGTACTCAAAGCTTTGTACCATTTTACATAAAAAGTAAAAATTGTATCTGCCCTTCATGTCATAACAGGACAAAGTACTATTCCATAGTCTATTGGCAATTGTACGGGGACAGTGTTTATGAGAACTTTGCTCTTGATCCCAAAAAATAAGCTCAGCACAAAATTAAGTAATATTCCTTTAATACAGGAATACATTGCAGTTGATATAGGGTACAGTTTTCAAAATAAGTGATTTAGGAGCTTGAGGTCCACTTTCAAAAGTGACTTGTATCAGGGGCATTACATATACAGCCTATGGAGTTCCATTATCTGGCCGCTGGGTCCAGTGTTGAACCACACACTTCTTGCAGCATACGCTGGATCAACCCCATGCACAGAGCCCAGGATATGTGCCATATGTAGCATGCACCCCAGTCAGCCTGTGACCTGCACTATTCATGGCACCCACCCCAGCCATTTGGGGACATGCACCACATGCGATGCCTGCTCTAGTCAGTCCTGGACACTTGCCACACACAGCACCCACTCTTGCTGGTCTGGGGTGCATGCTGCACATCCCTCTTCTTCTCCCCCAGCCATTCTGGGGTGGATGCTGTGTGCAGCATGTGTCCTGGACTGACCAGAATGGCATACATCCCAGACTGGCTCCACATAGGTGCTGCATGTGGCACAATCTGTGACCAGCCAGAGCAAGTGCTGCATGCTCTGGATCCAGCATATGCAGAGGAAGGAAGGAGTGGAGCCATGGATCTGACTTAGCCTGCAGCATCAGCCACATGCCATTCATCTGGCCCATGGACCGGCCTCACACTACTCATCTGGCATGGAAGCCACATGAGTTTGACACCCCTGACTTAGATAATTAAACATCAGGATACTCTGATTTTTTTTAAATGTTGCCCATCATCATCTAATTATAGGTTAAGGGTTAAATCCAATAAGGATTTAAATGTCTAAAAGCAAGGTGTTGAAGTGTTGAATTTTTGAATTGTTAAAGTGTAGTCCAGAATGCTATCAGGGGGCCGTACTCCACTTACATTGCATGGGGAAAGGGATGCATTTCAAAGTGGAATCAAAAACAATGTCCTGAGCTGGGACCTGCTTACAGTCAGTGGACACCGGTGGCTTGGAGCTAGCTGAGGACAGGGATGCAAGCCCACTCCTCAGGAGCCTCACTGAGGGGCTACAAGGTTCCATGGCATAACCATTGCTCAGGAAGGAAAGTGCCAATGCCCTTTCTTTCAAAAAAAGGAGCAGAAATCACTCTAAAAAAAAAATACTACAGCAGGAAGAGATGGTCAACCAGCTTCCAGTGTAACAACTTACTGATTAAAGTGGTGGCCTGTGCACTGGGAGGTGCAGGTTCAATTCTCTGTACCTCAAAGAAGTCAAACCAGTCACTTCCCATGAGAAGATCCTTATTTCCAAGGTATTGCCTTTTCTGGATATAGAGGTGCACCCTTCACCCCTCCTTGCTGAAATTATGCCACTATGCTGAAAACAGCCAGGGCCCTCCCAATACCCTTTTTGTATTCTACATTAAATTGTCATTGGATAAAAGACATAAACTGTTTTAGGACCTGGAACTGGAATCTGGGTTTCCCAGAGATAGGTACTAAGCTCAGTACTGAGTGGGTGCATCTACACATGTGCTTTACTGAGGAGTTGAGTAATTAGCTGCACAGTAAAGTGTCACCATCTACACATGTGCCAGGATCAGGGTGCAGTAAATGAATTAATGCTGCCATAGGATAGTACTGCCCGGGACAAGTATTATCCTACAGTGGGAGTGATTTATGCCACCGCAAGGCACATGTAGATCGCGACTGGGGCTGGCTGGAACATGAGGGTGCTACTGTGTGGGGGCTGCCCACCACTGAGCCCAACACTGTAGCACCCTTGAGCCCCAGCCAGCCCCTCTGCTGCCCAATGCTGCCACCCAGAGCAGTGTTCCCTTTACGCCGCACGGTGTTCACAGCCGCACAGGTGCACTCAAGGCATGCTGCCAGGTGCACCTGCGTAGCCATGCACACCACACAGTTTAGAGGGAACGCTGATCTGGAGCCCTTGCCAGTCCAGGGCTGCTCCACCCTAGCTCAATATGCTGCAGTCCCAGGTGCACATGTAAACACTGTGCCAGGAAGCAATAAATTCCAATGCAAACTTTATTTCTTTGCCCTAATTGCATTTGTAGATGCACCCAGTGAGTACTCAGCAAGTGCTCACCCTTGCTCAGAAGTGTGATCCAAATTCGCTCAGGAAGATGCATAGCAGCCCTGTTCTCTTAGTGGGCATTTCAGTGCACCCCCAGAGACCAACCTTCAAGAGTAAATTGGATGCTTATCTTGCTGGGATCCCATGACCCCAGCTGACTTCCTGCCCTTTGGGCAGGGGGCTGGACTCGATGATCTCCCGAGGTCCCTTCCAGCCCTGATGTCTATGTCTATGAAATCTAATCCTCCATGTACAGTTGCATAACTCTCCTATTCTAAGGATGGTCAGCCTTTCTTGACCCTAATCCACTCCAGGAAGCCCATAGTTCTCTTCTATCAGTGGGGAACACTTACACACCATGTAATATCTAGGGTCTGTCTCACTAAGGAGACTTCTACATCGATTGAAAATGGAGAAGGGCCCATTCCTCTTCTGGCCTGGGAATGAGGGCATTTTTCTGGGAAGCTGAAACTGTGGGTTCAAAGCCCCCTATGGCTGAAGGGAGCCTACAACTCAGATCTTCAATTTTGTGGGAAAGTACCCTAACTCTTAATGGTATCTAGGCCCTCCTCCTCTTCATGGTCTTTCTAGAATTAAGGGTTTGGGGACATATGCAGAAATTAGGCACTCTTCCAGGTGGATTAGGATTGCAAGAGAGTTTAAGAGGAGTCTGATGCCTCAGCACATGCGCTAGCCCAAAATGGAGATGCGTAAGCATCTAGACATCCTAGTGGTTTGGTGGCTGTTGTACAAGGTGAATAAAGATCATGTTTATTGATTTGGGCATCTTAGAGATAGATTAGGAATTGGCCCATTGTGTCCAAATTATTCTTTATGTTAAAGCTATTTTATACCACACTTGAAGTATAAATAGGCCTTTAAATTAATCAGATACATTTTATTGGTGATGGCTGAACTGTTCTTTGGGGGTTTTTTATAACTTTTTTTGTACATGTGGGTCACATCCATATAAGCAGAGGTTTGCAGTTTGTGATGCCACAAACCACATGTGGTAAAATGTTAAAATGTGACATTCTGCAGATTTTGCTACCAGGATTTCCTGGTAGCAAAAACCACCTACAGAAACAAAAGTGGCACAAAGCACACAAAACAAGTGTGCACAAGGCTGTCCAGAGCAATGCAGAGGTGCTGGCCCCAACCTCCAGCTTTCACTGGCTGAAGAGCCAGGAGGAGCCAGGCAAGGGCAGTTTGTCTGTTGCAGGACAATTTGTCCCACAACAAAGCACATGTTCAGGGGTATGCACTGAAGCAATTTGTGCTCCTGCTTATCTGGATGCAGGCCTGAAATATGTTGTGATTAGATACCGTTTCTTTCATAATTTCCTCTACAAATGTGAAAATAGTTAATTATACTATTTATCAAAATGGCTAGGTTATGGTAATGGAATATGGAACTTCTCATATCTTGCTTACTAGTTCAGAGCCAACATCATGACCAAAAGTCATCATTAACTCTGATCACCCTTAGTGGCTCTAAAATAGTAGCTTTAGTCCACTTCCTAGGTTGTATATTCCAACTGGAACTATAACAGGCCCCTTTAAAAGTGTGGCTAACTGTTATATAGTGCCTTGTCTGTAGTGTGAAAATTAAATCTAATTTCCTAAACTCAATTCTGTAAATCATAGCAAGAAGACCAAAAATTAAATGAGCCTGAAGATGGAGTAACTGTTGCCTCAAAGGATGAGATATATTACAGGAAAATTGTAGAAGCTCACACTACCCTGATCATGTTTTTGTTTCTGATACTTACAGAATTTTTTTTCTATCTAGCAGTTTTCATGAGCATTAAAAACTGAATTTATAACAATACAGCACTTCAAAAATTATAGGAAGTTGAAGTCATAAAATCAGTCACCTTTTTTTTCCAGTGGAAGCATGATACAGAGATCCACATCACACCTCACCAAAACAATACCTGCAGGAAGGGTGGGCTTCTGGAGACTAATATTCCATCATGATTTTTTAGAATTTTCTCCAAAATCATGCTTTCGTGGTAGGATGTCTGGAAAAAGCCCTTTGTCCCTTTTGGAAAAAGCAGTGGTCCTGCCCCAAATCTCCCAAGATTTGAAGGAGGCGATAGCTGCCTATAACCCCATACCACCCCCAAAACTCTGGTGAGATGGTTGTAATGGAGTCACACTACCATGACATCTCTACTTCTACTACCTATAGGTGATCACACCCCTTTTAAGGGGTTTCCACACTATGACCCAGTCTAGCCGCTTCCTCTCCCCCATGAACTGCTGGGTCACAAGGAGGGGAAGCTGTGTTATTATTCTTTATTCACTAAACAGCATAACCATTAATATTAAGGTTAACTTAAAATGAATGGAAATCAAAGTATTTCCCTTTTACCATAGCTAGTCTATTCTACTTTATGAATGTACCAGAAATGTATTAAGGATTACAAAAAAAGAAAAGTACATTTATTTTAAAATCAATAGGAGGGCTATAACTGTTAATGAAAGTGTGTTTTCATTTGTCAATATTTACATGCTTCTAAACTTTAATGAGCATCAAAGATACTTTAAATGTGTGTGTTTTACTTCAACTGAAGTAAGGATTTTCTTGTTCTTTTTACATAGAAATATCAATATTTTATGTAAACTTAAAACATGAACTTGGAGCTTGCCTTATATGATAGACCTTAATAAAACATAAAAAACCCAAAATAATCATAGCTGTTATCCCATTAATACTTTACGCCTTGATTCTACAAACGTGTTTGGAGACATGCATCTCATCACTATACTGACTGCTTTGATCCTATGTAAGTAAAGGTAGTACAAATACTAGTTTTTTTCTTGAATTAGTTTCAAGTCATGTTACTCTGGCTCTTGGTATTATCCTTACATTCACACAATGTTTGTGTATGCCCTCTAGTGGCTAATTTAACACATGTAATTTTCTATGGCTATTAACCAGAAAATATATAACGTATTTTATACTTATTTTATGCTTCATATGTGCAGTTAAAATCCTGTCCTTTTCTTACTAAAATTTATAATATCTTTTTTTATATTAACTGTACTTTCTTTTAGCACCTATTTTACACATTGAAAAATTATTTTATAAGAATATTTAAGCCATTTTTTCTTAAAGAAATAAAACATATTATGCCATAGTAAATGTTTTCATGAACTGCTGCTAAGACCTTTCTATACCACTAACAATACGAAAACAAAATATATTCTATCTCCTTTCCTTTTCCTTCTTGGGCCTCGCTCCTATATTTATTTGCAGACACAGTTCTGGTTTTCAGCCTTCTTTTTTCCCCCACTTCTCTACGTCTTACTTGTTCATTAAACACCCTCCTTCCTTCTAGTTCTGTTTTACTCCCAGCTCCATCTCTCTCTGTTTCTCTCTCTCTGCTGTCTTAAGCCCTCAGTGTGTTTCCTTCCTGACCTAGATTGCCCCAGTATTCAGGCCTGCAGCATGTTAAGCACTCTGACCTTAGCCCAGCAATGAACTCAAGCATCTACTAACTTGAAGCACATGAGTCATGTAATTGAAGTCCTTTAAACCAATGGCACTTCCTGAATTCTTAAAGATAAGCAAGTGCTCAAAAGGATCAGACTATAGTGCTTTAAAATGTATTGCTTTGCACCAGTCCTGCAAGATGTACAATCAGCTCCTACTGATTTCACTGACTACTATAAGCAGCTTCCCCACTCGTCTGTGCTTTCTCCTCTGCAGTCCTTTCCCCCTAAGAAGAACAGAAGATAAGCCAGCTCCACTCCAGCCTTTAACCTGGGCAGTTCAGTTACCTTACTGCTCTGATTATGTCAGCTTCTCTTGAAGTATTACATGACTGTTTTTCTCTAAAGTTTTTCCCCCCCACAAAAGTTGTGGGAAACCTTACTGTGCATACTGCCTGCTAACACTGTTTCTGTATTAAATTTTAAGTTTTCTTTTTTCTTTGTCATTATAAATGTCACCACTGTATTCATGAAATAGCCTAGACTCTAGGGCTAGGGACAGACATTACACATAAACCAGTTTAAATGATCAGAAACTGGTTTAAACCTGTAACAGAACAGAAGTTCAGTGCACATTAAGCTAGTTTCAAATGGATGAAACTGCTTTAAGATAAACCTGGTTGAATGTAGCATCAGACTTAACTGATTTGGGTCAAATCGGGTTATGCAGCATCTATCCCAGACCCCTTTCTGGTTTAACTTAAATTAGCGTCCCCTGGCATCCCAGATGCTTTGCAGCCCTGGGCTGGACTGTGTTTTCTGCTCCGGAGAGCAGGACTGGCCCTGCCCCTCTGCTCTAGCTAGAACAAGGGCAGGGGATGTGACCTGCCATGGTCCCCTGAGGCAAAGAGGGCAGGGAGAGGGGTTATTCCTCCCTCTCTCCCCTCTCCCAGCAGGGGACCCCAGCCCATGTCTGCTGGCCAGGGCATAGCAGCCCATCAGGCATTTCCCCCCTCCTCCCACCTCACCTGGAGCTGCAGCAGGGGGGAGTGTGGCCAGCTGCCTCCAGCAAACAGGGATAGAGGAGGGCTTAATTCCCCCTCCCCCTTGTTCCACCTGCACAGAGCTAGCTAGGGGCAGAGACAACTCAGAATGCAGCTTCTGCCTGATGGCCCCTTCTACCCACTAGACAGCAGGGCCCATGCCAGCCCTGACCCCCACAGTTATGCACAGCACAGACTCACCCCTTTCAGACCCAAACCCCATACCTGTAGCTGCTGGGCGCTGAGCTGGGGATGCCCTGTTCACTGTTCCCCTACCTGGTAGCAGGCAGAGTCGCAGCACATCCCCAGGTGCCAGGCACTACCCCTGCAGCTTCCCCACCACTGGCATTCTCACCATGCCATCAGGGGAAGCCTACCCTGGACTTACTGGTAGGAGCCACACATGCCAGGAAGGAAGACAGCGGCAGAAACAAAGCCATAGGGGTAGCACCCCACATCTGGTACATGGGGCTGTGCTGCACCTTCAACTTCCCCCCACCCTGTTGCTGCCTCTGCTTCACCCTGCTAAGGTGAAAGGGTCAGGGAGAGGGCTAATTCCTCCCTCCATCCCCTTCTCCTCCTACAGACCACAGCTGGGGTTTGCCAGTCCCCGCAGCACCTCTGCAGCTTGCCCATAGCCAGGCAGGGAGGGAGTTAATTCCTCCCTCTGTCCCTTCTCTGCCCCCAGGGACCTACTGCAGAAGTCCCAGGCCTGGATGGAGAGGAGCAGGAAAGGAGACAGAGGGAGGAATTAACCGCCTCCCTGCCTGGCTGTGGGCATCCCTGATGGTCCCTGGGGGCAGAGGAGGGAATAACCTCCTTCATACCCCCTCCTGCTGATCAGCCTCCAGCCATGCCCCCACCTGGCTGCTGAAGCGACAAGGGGAGAGTGCCCATGGTGGGGGCAGCAGCCCCTGTCATGGTGTCCCAGAGCACGAGCCTCTTCCCGGTGTGTGGGGCCATGCTGCAGGGTGGGAAAAGTTATCACAGACTTCACGGCATTCACAGCAGCAGCTCTGGGGGGGATCAGAGTGCTATGACCCCCTCCAAGCCCCAGTGCTACTGCTCATCCTGCACAATCCACAGCAGCTCTGACCCCCACTCATGACCCTTGCCAGGAAGAGGCTCACACTCCAGGACACCAGAACAGGGGCTGCTGCCCTGTCAGGGCCCTGCCTCCTCACTGCTCCAGCAGCTGGGTGGGGGCAGCCAGAGGCTGGCTGGCAGGGCCCCCTAGGCAGGAGGGCAGGGAGGAGGGGGGGTATTCCCCCCTCCCTCCCATGTCTGGCATAGGGTGCAGGAAGGGGCTTATCCCACCGCTTGCCCTGTGCAGGAGCGATCAGTGGCAGCCAGGGTAGGCAGACCCTGCTTGCAGTCCCCAAGGGGTGGAAAGGGGAATAACTCCCCTCCCTGCCCCATCTGCCTAAGAGAGCCATTCCCCACTGCTGCAGCAGCAAGGGGGGATGCCTGGAAGACTTCAGCTTGGGCACATGGGACAGGGAGGGGGGAATTAAACCTCCTCCCTGGCCCATTTACACCAGCTACTGCTGGGACCTGGCCATGCCTTCCCAGCACAGCTTTTCTGCAGCTGAGAGCTGCTCTAGCACCCCCCCTCACCCCCCCCAGCTCCTGGTCTGAGCCACTGTAGGTATGTGCCTGCATTTAGTGAATGTCTGTTCACTTTCAAATTAGTTCAATCTAGGCAGGTTAGACTAACCTGCAAAGATTGAATCAATTCAGGCTCTGGGTTTTTGAATGGCTGTCCTAGCCTTGCTGACAGCTGATTTGGGCTTCTTTACAACTTCCCATCATTTTTGTGTTTTCATTAAATTTTCCATTCAGTTTTATCCATCTGTATATGATTATAGAATAATTTATTTTTGCTACTTTTCAAAAGCAAAGGAAAAGAAGGAATGACATCTTATCAAAGCTTTTCAAATAAAATGGACCATAATTCTGGATTTCTTAAATTTGAGGAGTTGGATATTTATTATCTCATTAAACCAAAAACCTGTCTTTGGTGTAGGAATATGCCAATTCTGCCCTGGAAGGAGGTAAACTGTTTTGAGGTAAACTGTGCCAACCAGAGGTTTTAATAAGATAACTGAGTACCTGAGGAGCACCGCCACACTATGCCAGCTGCATGGGAGTAGCTGGTCTGACAGCACATCTACTACAGTTTTTTTACTCCGCCCCACCCCATTGTGCTGTTGGTGCCAACAGTTAATAAACATAATATAGACTGAAAGCAAGTCACGTGTATAAACATAATTTAAAAAATACACCATTAGGATGTCTTGAAAAGGTTTTGCTTTTAAAGGGTTATGTGATGTATTTTGTGGGCTATCACAGGTACATCACTCCAATATTACTGAAGTGTCAACCATTTACAGTTGAATAAAATACAGTTATGGATCACTTGGCCAGTCCTCCAACTAAGATTTTATACGGAATCTGCAGACTGGAGTAACTGGGCCAAAATTCCTTCCAACTTAATTGAAAGGAGGTTCAGGCCCTGTGTTAGCACCATTAGCCTTATACCTGTTGCGTAAACTGTTATTTTTCTAACCTGAGTTCTTTTTCCTGTGAAATGGCTTTTAAGCTTTTATCCTTATTAATATAGTATAGGTCCTATAGGACTAAGAATTGCATGGGCTTCCATTTTTCTTTAGAACCAACAATGAAGGCTTAAAACAAGGTTGATTGCACATAGAGCATTGACTTTAAATTTATAAGAATATAAACTCCACAGAAATGAGTTGTTTAATGCTTAAAGTTGCATCCTATATGTTTATTTGCCTATTAACGGTACCATAACTGGAAGTTTAGACACATGACACATTTCCACTGGAATAATTTACATCAGTTCTCTACACTGATATAAATGACACCTGGATCCTCAGGGGTAGCTATAGAAAACAGGCTGTTATTACCGTTCCTCTCCTCTAGGTGGTAGAGGAACAGGTAATTCCAGTTTGTCCTGAACACACAGCTCCTCTGGAATAAGTTGCAGACAGACAATGCATATAAACTAGGGCTGTGCAAAGCTTCAGTCCCTGATTCAATTTGGCGGAGATTCAGCTTGATTCAGTGGCTGAATCTCCGAATCGAATCAAAGGACCCTTTAATCTCTCCTAATCAAATCAGAACCCTCGGATTCAATTCGGAGAGATTCGGAAAAAATTGGCAATTCAGACATAAATGCAGCTTTAAATGTTTTATCTACATACCTCTAGGTAGCAGGCCGCTCATGAATGGTGCAATACTAGGGCACAT
The DNA here is from genome assembly GCF_052110815.1 of Crocodylus siamensis. Lineage (NCBI taxonomy): Eukaryota > Metazoa > Chordata > Crocodylia > Crocodylidae > Crocodylus > Crocodylus siamensis. The sequence continues at coordinate 175,599,281 of NC_143395.1, forward strand.
GGAGCATCCCACAGAAGTATGGGGGGTTCCCCAGCACACTCAGCAACAGACCCAGAAGTGGACCGGAAGCACTTCCAGTCCACTTCTGGGTCCACAAGAGAGCATGTGGGGGGCCCCCCATGACCTCCCAGCTCAATGATTGGAGCCTCCTGGGTCTGGGGGGGGCACCCGGCGTCCCCCACAACCAATCGCTGAGCCAGGGGACACGGGGGGTGGGGAGGGGAAGGCCCAGCCCGCACCCCAGCAGACCCGGAAGTGGACTGGAAGTAGTTCTGGTCCACTTCCGAGTTCAGCACCAAGCATGTGGAGGCCCCCCGCACTCCCGTGGGATGCTCCATCCGCCCCAGCATTACGGCGTTCATGAGCCACGCTAGTACCTCAAGGTATGTAGAAAAAACATTTAAAGCTGTGTCTGTGTTGAATTGCTGATTCACCGAATTAGCATCAAATCTTCAGATCTGGATTCAGCTGCATCAAATCAGGGACAGTGATCTGAATCAATTAATTGAATCACTGTTCCTGATTCAGGCTGAATCCAAATCGAATAGGGCCCACTTCACACACCCCTACTATAAACCAATATAACCTACACTGTTTCAGTTTTAGCTCTGATTATTCCCAGAGTAATTCAACCATGGATTCAAATAAGTCATACCAGTGGAGACCTGTATATTGCGCCTCTACTTCTTTTTTATGCTGAAGTAAAGGCTGATTACACTAGCTTGTATGTTGTGTATCCAACTCCTAAGGCACCAAATCAGCAAGTAACCTAACCTTAAGTATGTGAACAATCCCATTGACTTCACTGGGACTAAAGCACATTCAGGTTAACCACATGCTTAAGTACCTTTCTGAAACACTGACAGTGACCCCATTCATCTATCAGAAAGTCTCTAAAAGTGTTACAACACATGCACTTTTCCCAAGATAGTACTTGTCTGATGTCATGGCCTCTCAGTTTATGCAGGATTACCATTTTTAAGCATTCTGTACCACAGAGGAGTATTGTGAAGGTTATTATGTGAGGTTTATGCAGTACTTTCAGAATGACAAGGGCTATGTCAATATTAAGATCCAGATTCTGATTTGCATTATGGAGGTTTACATCTGGAGTAATTCCACTAGAGTCAGAAGTATGTCACTGCAACTTAGATCAGAATTTGGTCTTAAGTTCCTTTCCCCAAAACAATAAAAATTAGCTAAATTTAAGCTTATAAAAAGATAGCACGTAAAAAGTAAATTTTTATGAGTTTAATATTAATTGTAAAAGGCATTCACAGCCTCAGTAATCATGATAATTAGCTAACACTGGCCACATTTATAAAAAGTTAGGTAAGATCTTAAACCATGTTAATTAATATAATTTTACTTATGATTCTACACAAGTGTGGATAGTTGGGATAAATATGCTAGCTGGCCACAGTCACCCTTCATTTAACCAGGACTAGCTAACAAGAACTTTAGCACAGCCCCCACTGTTTACGTTAGCGGCATAATCCCATATGACATGCTTGCCACTGTCCTAGGATATTGGAGACCTGCGTTCAGTTTCTTGCTTTGCCATAGGGTTGTTATGTGACTTTGGGCAAGTCCAAAAGTCCCAAAGATCTTAAGGGATATGTCTCCCTGGTGCCCCTGGGGCTCAACACACCTATCCACCTGCTCCTGCTCACAATCCTAAGTGATGAAGCTGCTCTCTGAGTGTGTCCTACTCCTTTCCTCAACAGCTGCTCTCAAGCACACTGGAGACAGAAATCTTAAGAACAGCCACAGGAAGGCACATCCCTGGGACAACTTCACATTGCCAGTTTTGGCATGCATCAATGGGAGTGAGCAGACACTTGAGAGCATCCCTTCTTGAGAGTGCTGGGTATATGGGGTAGACATACCCAAAGAAAAGCTATTGCTGGGAGAAATTCACAGCCCAGACACATGTACCCAAGCTCCATATACCCCATGTGGATTTTACAGTGAACAGGCGTTGGATAATAAGTAAAAATAGTCCTCAGAGTAGGGTTCAGAATTTGCTTCCCTCCCCTAATGGGTAACTATCCTAATCACTAAGAGGTGTGTCTACACATGCAATTAATTTGCAACAATGAACTCTGGTGCATATCATGCTAGAGTTTATTGTTCCTGGGTGCACCATTTCTTCATTTGTCTAGGACCACAGCACCTTGAGCTGAGTTGGAACAGCCCTAGCTGGCAGGGAGCCCAGGGGATTAGACTGCCAGCCCAGGGCTGAACTGACCCAGCGAAATGTGCTGTGGACCAGCTGGAAGAAGGACAACAATGCTTCAGCGTGGGGTTAGCCAACAGGCAGTCCCTACACAGAGGCACTCTTGTGCTCCAGCCAGCCCCATCAGTGTCTACACATGCGGTGCTGCACGCTAAAAACTCCACCACAGGATAGTACTTGTATTTACAAGTACTAACTTGCAGCGGACTTTATTAGTTTACTGAAGCCTAATAGGGCAACACACATAGATGCTGAGATGTTTACTGTGAAGGTAGATAATTAGGCAGCTTCGCAGTAAACTTCTCACATAGACACGCCTAGAGAGTCAGTGCTTCCTCTTGTTCCCTCTCTGTGGCCCAGTGAACTGTGAAATTTTTTGTGCAAAATAACATATTTATAACAGGAAGAGTGAAACATACCCTCTCCCCCAGCTTTACAGAGTAGCCGACAGTCTTCTGGTTAGGGCACTACCCTGGGATGGGAGAGATGTAGGTTTGAACTCCTTTAGACTGAAAAGGACATAATTCTTTCCCTTGGCTACTAACCTATTGTACACAGTATACTAGGCCTATTTCCAACTTCTCCGTCAGTTTAAAAGAAAAAAGTAATCCCTGCTTTTATCTGAAATGGGTGATGTAGGTCTAAGTCCATGCTGTGAATCTAAGCCTGAGACAGGTGTCTCCTAGCAGCCCAGAATTGAGTGCTTATTCTCCTGGCAGAGGCATGATTTAAAATGATCCTTTTCTGCAGCCTGTTCCATTGCCTGTGCTAGGTGCTTCACCACTTAGTGTGCTGGTGGTTGTGAACTCCATCCTGAATCACCTACCTCTCCCCATGCATTGTACTGGGAGTCTAGGTGCCTTGATTAAGGGGTGTGGAATCCATCCTGGGGGTGCATATTATATGTGCAGGGAGGCTGCTTTGACATGCTGTAATTACAACGCATCAGAGCAGATTCTATTTATCGAGCCTGCTGGAGCAGTTACCATGCTTCAGCAGACTCCAGTGTGACACGTATCAGCATCCCCATGCTGAAAAATGGTGGTGGGGGCACTTTAGTTAAAGCTTATTCAACAAGCTTTAGTTAAAGTGCCCCCACCACCATTTTTCAGCGCAGGGACAGTGATACATATGACGCTCCAGGGGCTTTAATTAGAGCAGCTCTTGGAGCTGCTATAATTACAGCGCACCCCCCCTCCCTACTCCTGGAGCATGTCTATAAATGACCTAGGTGCCTTAAAGTTATAGTGAATTCCATTGGTTGATACAGCCCTCAAAATAGAAACCTATGGACTTTAGGGACTTAAGGGACTAGATCCACATTTGGACTTATGTGCTTATATTATAGGTTTGCCTGTTCTTTACTTAATAGTATGAAATAAGTTTTGGCTTGCAGAAGAACTTGTTGATAAGCTGCTAAGGCTAAGTAAATGATTTTAGGGGAATAGTTCGTCTGCTACAAATATAGAGTTCAGTCAACCTGAAGCTTATCGTGAATCTGGGAAAAATTCCTAGAATAGTTTCAGCCAAAATAATGACAAAGAAAAGATGGAAATGTTGAAACAGCACTTTTTTACATTTTCCAGCTGAATTGCTTGGATTTTTCAGGCCACGTTTCAAATAAGACTTATGTGCCATGTGTAATACCATGCTGTGACCTTCTCCTTACATGATGATGAACAGTTAGGACAGGCCTGTCCAGCTGGTGGCTCATAGGCTGTACATGGCCTGCAGGTGCTTAACACATAGTCTGCTGTTCTCCTTTCTTGCTGCTGCATGGCAGAGGAGGGCCTAGGGGGTCTGTGAATTGCCAAGGGAGTGGGGGGCCATATGCTTCAGGACCAGGCCAATTCAGGGGGCTGATCCCAGGTATCATGTGGTGTGTGGGCCAGGGGCTGCACCCTGGCATGGCCTGCAGCTCCCAGGCACACCAGAGTTGGACAGCTCTGGATTAGGATATGAGCATGCAGTGTTGCAACTTGGGCTTCAAACCTCCTCTCTGCCTGCTTCTATGCAGTGAGTTGAACTAAGATCTTCCATCTCTCAAATAATTGCCCTAACTATCTGGCTTTAGCATAGTGTAAGGTCAGTCTTTTTTAGTCTCTCACGTTAAAGAATTCACCATCCAGCACAAGGTGGCAAAGGCCTACAGCAAGACAGCAGCCCTAGATTTCAGGAGAGCAGACTTCAATGAGCTAAGGAGGATAGTTGGGGAAGCATTGAGGTCCTGGAGGGGAGGGGAGCCAGGTGTCCAAGAAGAGTGGTCGCTCCCTAAGGAGACGATCCTCCAAGCCCATAGGGAAGTAATCCCAACATGAATCAAAAGGGGCAGGAGGGCACAAAAGCCCCCATGGCTCACCAAAAGCATCCGGGAATGTCTCCTAACTAAAAGGGAGGTGTACACCCAATGGAAGGGAGGGGCCATCACCAGGAAGGACTATACTGCGATTGCTCAGGGATGCAGGGGGGCAGTCAGGAAGGCTAAGACGGAGATGGGACTGGGACTAGCTTCCCAGATCAAAGACAACAAGAAGTCCTTTTTTAAATATATAGGGGGAAAAAGAAGGTACCGGGTAACGTGGGGCCCCTGCAAGACACTCTGGGAAATCTGGTCGTCACACCAGACAACAAAGCTAACCTATTTAACAATTTCTTTTCCTCCATTTTCCTGAGCAGGGACCATATATCAGCACCCCCACCAGGACTCCCTCAAGCCCCAGGGGAGGTGCACCTAGGCCAAGGGTCAGTGAGGATCTAGTCAGAGAACTTCTGGAGGGACTGGACATATTTAAATCAGCGGGTCCAGACAATCTCCATCCCAGAGTGCTGAGGGAATTAGCTGAGCTCATTGTGGGACCCCTGTCACAGCTTTACGAGCACTCATGGTGCTCTGGTGTGGTGCCAGAGGACTGGAAGAGGGCCATTGTGGTTCCCATCTTCAAAAAGGGGAGGAAGGAGGACCCGGGAAACTATAGGCCAGTTAGTCTTACGTCAATCCTGGGGAAGCTTTTTGAGATAATTATTCTTGCACATGTCCATGAGGGGCCAGCAGGGGAGGTTATGCTTAGGGGCAACCGACACGGGTTCATTAGAGGCAGGTCCTGTTAGACCAACCTGGTGGCCTTCTACAACCAGGTCACCAAATCCTTAGATGCAGGGGTAGCAGTGGATATAGTCTTCCTGGACTTTCAGAAGGTCTTCAACACTGTCTCTCTCCCCATTCTCATTAAAAAACTGGGGGACTGTGGTGTCAACACCTACACAGTCAAATGGGTCGCCAACTGGCTGGAGGGCCGCACCCAGAGAGTGGCTGTGGATGGGTCATTTTCTACCTGGAAGGACGTGGGCAGTGGGGTCCCACAGGGCTCGGTCCTCAGGCCTGCAGTGTTCAACATCTTCATCAGTGACTTGGACGAGGGGGTGGAAAGCACCCTGTTCAAATTTGCTGATGACACTAAGATGTGGGGGAATGTGAGCATGCTAGATGGGAGGAATACGTTGCAATCAGACCTAGACAGGTTACAAGGGTGGGCGGATGAGAACAGGATGGGATTCAACACTGGTAAGTGCAAGGTGATGCACCTGGGGAGGAAGAACCAGCACCATACCTACAGGATGGGGAACTTCCTTCTCATCAGTGCAGAGGCAGAAAAGGATCTTGGAGTCATCATTGATGCCAAGATGAACATGGGCTGGCAGTGTGGGGATGCAGTCAGGAAGGCCATCTGCACCTTGTCATGTATCCACAGATGCATCTCGAGCAGGTCCAAGGAGGTGATACTTCCCTTCTATCCGACACTCTTCAGGCTGCAGCTGGAGTACTGTGTCCAGTTTTGGGCGCTGCACTTCAAGAGGGATGTGGACATCATGGAGAGGGTCCAGAGAAGGGCCACTCGCATGATCAGGGGGCAGCAGGGCAGGCCCTATCAAGAGAGCCTCCGGGACCTGACCCTATTCAGACTCCACAAGAGAAGGCTAAGGGGGAATCTAGTTGCCTGTTACAAACTAGTCAGGGGGGATCAGCAGGCATTGGGGGAGTCACTGTTCCCCTGAGCATTACCAGGAGTGGCAAGAAATAACAGTCACAAGCTGGCGGAGGGTAGATTTAGGCTAGACATCAGGAGGCACTACTTCACACTCAGGGCGGCTAGGATCTGGAACCAACTTCCAAGAGAAGTGGTGCTGGCTCCTACCCTGGGGGTCTTTAAGAGGAGGCTAGATGAACACCTTGCTGGGGTCGTTTGACCCCAGTACTTTTTCCTGCCATGGCAGGGGGTTGGACTAGATGGCTCAGGTCCCTTCTGACCCTACTAACTATAAAACTATGAAAGCTGCTCCTCTTTGTATGAAATATTTAAATTGTCATTAGAATGGAAAGATGGAATAACTAGAGCCTACTATTCAACAGGAAGAGGAGAGCTTTCTGATCTGCTCCCTGGTTTGATGTGATTTAAAGTTTATACCAAGTGTAGTTAAGGACTTTATAGAAAGTGGAACTGCTTCAACAGGAGACATTGACAGAGAAGATCCCCTAATTTAATGGAGCTCAACCCCTTGCCCATGGGTCAGATTTGGTCTGTCAAGTCATGTAATCCAGCCTGTGGATCTTCCCATCCACCATTCCCCTGAAGCCAAATTTTCAAGCCCCATGTCATTGGCTCAGCCCCAACCTGGCTGGCCCTGTGCAGAGGGATCAGGTCCTGTTCCCACACAGCTGAATTCAGCCAGGGCCTCATCCAGCTGCAAGGAAATGACCTGGTTGGGACCTGATCCACCTGCATGGGAATGGCCCAGCAAGAGCTGATCCAGCCACATGGAAACAGCCCAACCAGGACCTGATGCAAGGATTATGTCCTGGCTGGGCTGTTCTTGTACCTCTTAATCAGTCCCTGGCAGGGCTAGCACTGCACATCAGATTGGACTAATGGATGGACCTGGCATCATTCATCTGGCCTGCAAGCCAAAAAGGTTGGCCACCACTGCAGTAAGATATCCCACTGTATGTTGTTTAGGACACTCTTCTGAGTGTAGTAAGGAACCCAGGTTCCAATTTCCACTCTGAATCTGACATCAGGGTTGCTGGGGGGAAAAACAAGGATTTGAACTTGGGTCTCTCACATCCCAAGTAAGTATCCTAATCATACTAGGAATAAGATTGGATGAGGAATACCACTACCTTCCTTGTCATTGGTTTTGTGAGTGGCGATTAAGTTGTATTGTGAATATATGAAAAGTACAGTGTATTTGTTAATATCTTTTATTGAACCAACTATGTAGTTAGGTGAGGTCTTAAACAAGCTTTTGGGCACAAGTGTTGGAAAGAAGCAGATACAGCGTAACCTAAGCACTAGATAAAACAATGACTTTTGTTTAACTCTATTTTGTAAATGAAAATAGTCACTTAAACAAAGGGAAGTGGGCTGGAAGCATGAGGAACAAAGAGAAGTGATCATATATAGCTGCAATGGAAATTCTACAGCAGACAAAAAAAAATAGACCACACAGTGACATCTGCTTCCTAAGCTTATGCAGAAAAACATAACATCATCTCCAGGGGACTTACCATCTGCAACTCCCTGGCTAACATGCACACAACTCTAACTACACAGCACAACTATGCAGGAAGACTTCAGAAAAACTGAGCAGCTACAAGCCTCCTTCTCTTAACATACGCCAAAATAAATCAACTTAAGCAGCAAATACTTATGTATTACACCAAGTTAAAAGAAATACATCAAAAGTCATACTTAATACAGGAGAGCCAAACCTGCTACCAAAAATCCGTGAAGACAGCCATCCAACTTCAGAAGAGGAAGTGGAACCAACTAATTACAACAGTCACTTTGCAGACATTGAAACAGCAAAGTGAAAAAGAACCCAGACAATTCCACCTAGTACACTAGCACCACTTATCCCAACAACCCTCTGGGTTGTGCCTGAAATAGCTGTACTCTCAAAAAGCCTAACGTTTTCCTGGACAAACAACCTGACAAGATACTATTATGTGGAAAATTGGAAGAATTCTTCCTCTAACTTTACCTTAAATAATTCTTCTACAATCAAGACAAAACCTTCTCTGACTGCCTTCTCACCATGAATAATTATGATATCTACAAAAATGCATCTGATTGGATGCCTCTCAGCAGACAGAACCACATTTTGAACTACTACATTGACTGTTTTAGGAAGACAATTAAAAAGCATAACTCGTCTTCATAGAGCTGTGTGGTCCCTAAGATCCAAAAAAAATAGTGATGAAACCAGTACATAAAGCCATAGTCATCCCCAACCACCAGGACAACATCAACAAGGCTAACAGCACAGTAGTCATCCTAAGTAGTTATTCCTACGGAAGAACTACATACTACTATTCATTCTTGTTCTCAAAGATGTCATCAAATCCTTTTCTCACCAGCTTCAAGAAAACTGCACAAACTGTTCCCCCACTGTCTGCTACATTAGGAACATTTTACATGCCTTCTAAGATGCATAAACAGGGACATGCTGGCAAGACCCATCATATTCAACTGTGTTACCCTGACTGAAGAACTATCAGGCCTCACAGAAACCATCCTCAAACAACTTTTCACTCCGTTCATTTCTACAAGACACAACAGGCTTCCTCAAGAAGATCCAGAATACTGCCTTCCTGAGAAAGTCATGGTTGCAACTATAGATGTCACTAGCCTGTATGCTAACATCCTGCACCATGAAGGCATTGCTGCCTTTGATGTATTCTGGCCCCAAATACAGCCAGGGTCGCCTTTGAGACATACTTCCAGGTTGTCCTCACAACTTTGGGGTGACCTTCTGCTCCAAACCCCTCCCTGTCATCTGCTGCAGACCACTGAGAACAGACCGAGATGAGCCAAGGGACAACTCCTTGGCCTATGGTGCTTCAGTCGTGCCTCTCTCACTCAGGTCTTGCCAGCTGTTGGCAGAGGAGATTCTGCCAGCTAGAAGAATCATGCCCTTTTCCAGTCATGTGCTCAAAAAAAAAAATTGCCCCCTTCCTTGGAAGAGACCTGCCTGTGTAGTCAAATACAGTGAACTCACTTGCCCTGACAATAATTGATTGTAAAAGATAACAAAAAGATGTATTAAAACAACAAAAGGAGATATAAGAAATCAGTAACCATATGCTGAAATCCAGAGATATAAGAATAACAAACAAAAGAAAATATCAGAACATAACTTAATCTTACCCGTCATCTTAAAGTGAAGAATGTAGTTTATACTGAGCCCACTAGCTGAGAGACCAAAGACCCCTAGCCCCAGGACGCTTTAGGACAAAGACTTGCTCTCAAGGCAAAGCTCAGGCATGGCTTTTTATTTGACCATTTGCATACATCACCCACTGGATTCATAGGGAGCCCACGCTGTGCATATAACTTCACCCCTCCCCTCCACCTCCAAAGGTACACATTTACTAGATTAAAAGTCTTTCCTCATCTACTAAATACCAGGAGAATATTTGCATCCTTTCAGACATATCTAACAGATACTGTCTCTCACTTAATCTCCCCACTCTGAGACATACCTTTCTTTAACTAGTCTGTTGCCAGGTTACATTCCTGCTACTATCTTTCCTTTTAAAATATAAATTTCTCGTGGCTTGGGAGAGCCTGTTTGATGACTAAATGAATTCATGTCAGATGCTAATTCTTAGTGGTTACTTCTCCCAATTGTGAATAGGTGAGGAACACTTGAGTGAATCCCTGCCTTATTAAACATTCTTAGCTAAAGTATAAAAATATATCAAAATTACATTTATATCAAATACTACAAAGCATACAGACATAACAATAGGGCAAAGTATAGCTCTACTCTATCTATATGCCTAACCCTTTTATTAAACATTCCCAAAAACTTAAATAATTGTATTGATTTTCTAATTATTCAAAACAATTAAAGAAAATTAGTTTAAGTCAAATGGGGGTGATATTTTTTTAATTTGACGGGTTTTTTCCATTACTTGCATAGCTCTACTTAGACTAGCAAAGGTGTGAGGTCATTAATAGTAAGTTTCCATTGCCCTCAACTGCTGTACTTTGCCCACATACCCATATTCATTGACCTATTTATTGGTCTCTCTAACAATAGCTTCTGTGCCACCTTCTCCACATGATCCTCTACGCTTGGTCTAGCTTCCCTAAAGGCACCTGAAAAGCTCTTACTCTCCCCATATCTAAATACTATAGCAAATGTTGATTTATACAGACGTATTGTTCCCCTTCCTTGAATTCTGAATACTTTGCTTTTTATCTATCTACAAGCTCCTAAGGAGCTTCTTTCTTATGTGTTTGGAAAGTGCCTAGCTTATCACAGGTGCTACCATAAATAAATAATACAGGTATTCATTTCCATAACAATAGATTGGTACATTGTTGTGGGATCTCACAGATTGCACAATCAATATATACCTCTTCATGGAGGTTATTTGACCCGTGATTCATATAATCCCAAATCTACTAGTCCTGAACTTGACGTGATGGCAAATATGCCCTCCATGGTAAAGTGACCAGATCCTCCAAATATCTATATAGACTTCTATGCATGCCCAGTATGCTATTCTCTTCCCCAGCACTATACAGCTACATCACTTCTGCTGCATTCAAGGCCTTGCATGCCATGTTAGAGGACAAGCAATAGTCTTTCAATATAAGAAAATGTAATGATGTATCTCTTCCCCAAAGAAAAGGATTTAATTTGTGTTGTTATTGATACTTAAAATCTCTTTGCAGTATTTGTTGCATTATGCCAACTGTTATCTTTTCAATTAAACCAGTAACAGCATTGACACAGAGTATTGCTTTTATACAGCTGATGGAAAGTGTTTGGCATCTATTGGGCTGGATGATAACCACACCATTGTGCTCTGGGACTGGAAAAAAGGAGAAAAGTTAGCAACAACCAGGTAAGAATATTTCCAAGTACAACTCTACCTTGAGGTGATAGTTTCCTGCATAATTATCTATAACATATACGATACTATATATAGGAAATAATACATCTAGTTGAAAACAGGGATAAGTGTTTCACAGAATATATCTAGATAAGAAATGTTGGGACACACAGATTAAAAATACCTTTAAGCTGTTTCTACCATGATCTTTTTATCCTTCCTGTAAAGATGACTACACTGAAATGGTTAACAAAAATCTTATTTAACATGTCACTTCTTTCCATACTTCCATGCCTTGACAATGCCTGAAACTTCTATAATATCAATCAATCATTTCCCTGATAAAATGGGTAGTAATCTGGGTTGGAGATTCCCTCTCAACATACATCTGCTGCTTAATTTCAAAGGAGGGAAGCTAGTTCCTCTAATATAAATAGATTTTTAAGGCCTGCTTCTGCTGCCAGGCCACCTGTCTCTGTGCTGTATCAGCTGTTTCTGAGATATTCATTCGCTTCAGTCACCAACATGAAAACTTAGCTGCTAACCCAGCAGTGGTTAAGAAGCTTCTGTAATTGCTTGAAGGGACCACATATTATGGATGGAATTTGACTGCAGGTTGATTGCCTGACTGCTTTTAGATAGATTTGTTTTAAGATATGGAGTTGCATCTATTTGTTTTGATTTAAATGATTGTGTTTGTAGCAAAGTTCTGATGAAGCTTGGGTTTAATGAGTTCTTTAGTCCAGTGGAAATCCAGAGTAACTCTGGTCAGTTCAGTGGAATTAGACTAGGGTAAAGCCAGTGGAAGAGGAAAATCAGTCCCTATATGCCTCAGTTTCACCAAGGACAGGGATTCATTCTCTAGTACTTTCTGTGCCACTTCAGAGTTTAGTGGCTGTAAACCACAGATCATAAAAGGAACATAAAAGGACTCCCCAGGGCAGGGGGTTGGACTTGATGATCTGTTTAGGTCCCTTCCAACCCTAGCTACTATGATACTATGATAACTACAAAAATAGTTTTGGTTGATTGTGAAAAGTATCTTTTTGACAATGGCATATTCAAGGAGAAAGAACATTTTTGTTAGAAATACCATTTGTTAGCATTTACCAAATTATAGAGAAGGTATGAGTTAGTGCCAAAAACAGTGTACAGTTTGCACAGTTGTCTCTGGCATGCTGTAGTATTAGGCATCGTGTTCTTATCTCCTTTTCAGAACAAACGATGAACAGCTACCTTAGCAACAGTGCTATCTGTTTTATAAAACATGCTGCTCTAATTTGCTTTCCAGTCCTAGTGTCTCAGTTTCTTGACTGAATGGGTTGCAGACTCTTGGGGAGGAAATGACTTGCATCTCTCAAAGGAGACTTTTAACTGTTTAAAGCAAGGCAGGAGTGGGCCTGAGAGGCTATTCTTTCCCTAACTGGGGATTTGAGGTAATAGGAAATAGTAAAGTATTTTGTTGGTGACTTGATTAATCTACTGTTTACTATTATTGTCTATTTTTAGCAGCCAAAATATGGCAGGAAGTTCACAGAAAACAAAAAGAGATGGTCTCTTCCCTAAAGGGTAGTTGTTGTTGCTGTTGTTTGTATTATGGAGGTATCTTGAGATCAGGATCCTGTTGCACTGTGCGCTGCAGAACAGAACAAACGTTCTCAGAGATACCAGCGCGAACTCTGAACAGGCTGGTTGGGTTCTAAAAGCATGATGGGCATGTTAGCATGGCACTCTGCTTGGGTGAAGTATGCTGCTTCTCACCAGGACTAATTACTCAAGACAGGGAGGCACATTTTAACATTGCTACATTAATTCTGGTATCATAACTAACTCATTCATTGAGAGGTGGCTGAGGTATCTGCATGGCACTGCATTGTGCATATGTAGACATAGTCAAAACACAGTCTGCGTAGAAGAGTCGACTATCTAAATTGTAAAGGCTAACAAGTGAGAGTCAGTAAAGAATGAGTAAAGAGAGGTGATGGAGTGAAAGAAAAAAATGAGTGACATTATGATCATCTGGACACTCAGTACATATGAGCATGCATTTTGTTAGCTTTGTAGGAATTTGCTTGTGGGGGGTTAGGTTCATTTACAAATTTTAATGTTCTTGCGGTGTTTGAAGCTCTAGGAAAACACTTCTACATGAATATCTAGCTTTCTTGGTCTTTTCTAATGCTCCCTATTGAGGTAAATAAAGTAGGCAGTTTTTACTTTAATATATTTCATAACCTCACAATGTTGCTGTATAGACTTTTTAAAGACTTTACTAAATGAGTCCCTATTTTAGAGGCAGGCAGTTATTTTTGCCCATGGGCCACACAGGCGGTTCTGAGGAGCTGCCATGGGCTGTTCAGCACCCCTTCCCCACCCCCCACGCCCCCCGGCTGCAACACCCCAGAGCCCACGAGCCACTGCTAACACTGCACAGACTCCGACCCGGCCTGCTGTTCTCAGCAGCCCAGATGGCAGTGGCTCCTTCTGGCTGCCGCTGCCACCGCTCATCCCAGCCCAACAGTAATGGTGTGGACAGCCAGTACAGTCCTGCCCCGGCCTGCCCCACGTACACAGTCCCACCCCAGCCCGCCCCGTGCCCACTCTGGACTCGGCCTGGCAGAGCAGGCCAGCTGGAACCCATGCCCAGTCCCAACCTGGACTGCCCTGCACCTGCTCCAGACCCACCTACCCACACTGAGTGGTTGCAGTGCAGAGGAGTGGCAGGGCAGCCCAGGCATGGGCCCTGGGCATCTGCAGCAAGAAGGGGCCAGCAGTGGCGAGGGGGAGGGGCTGCTTTTCTCCTGTGCTGAGCAGCAGTACTGAGTGAACTCAGAGACCTGTCAGCCCTGGGGGCCTTTGTCTCCATAAGGGGGTGAAGATCCTCAGGGTGGAGTTTGACCCAGACAGAGAGCATGGGAAAAGACTGAAGCCAAAGTCAAACAGAGACTGGTAGTATGGCACATGTGCTACCTGTCAATGGGGGTGCATGGTACTCATGAAGGCAGCGTTGCTACCAGTGCTTCTGTACACTGCACCAGTCTTCCCTGCCTCAAAACGAGTGAGCTGCAAAATCCAGAGCACTACATGCATCTTCTGGGGCTCCAGATGGGAGCATATGGTGAGGACCACACTCTACAAAACAAAACAGTTTGGGGGCAGGGGAATGCCAGATGCCCTGCTGTTCTTCTGAGCCAAGTACGAGCCAGATTTGCACACTGGCGACAGGGACAGAATCAAAAACAGATGTTTTTAAAGGATTTTGCAGGACATCTGCTGTGACAATGGCAGGTATACACAATGACCAATTCAAACCCAGGGACCATGGGATCACCACAGTTTTACAAGATCATGGAACACTTCTAAAACAAATATGAGCTGCACAACAAGGCCCCAGTGACCCTGACAAGCCACCATAAGATGTAGGAAGTGGTAAGGACAAGAGACATTATGTTGACCATGGATCTACTGCCCAGTGACAGCAAATCTTCCACAAGGACCTGCAGATGGAGCACAGAGATTTGAACTGGCACATAACCCACCAGGCACTCCCAGTGTGGGCATGGAAAAACAGTGAAGGGCAGAGAAGCCCATCAAACTGCCCAAGGCAAACCTGCTGGTGTAAGGCAAAGACTATCAACCACATCTTGTGGTATTGCCTATACACCAAAAATGTATAGAGGAGAGTAATCTTACTCCTCATGATGATGACAGGTGTCAAGACTCTGTTCAGTCACGTGACCAAGCAGCAGGGAACCCTGGCAACCCACTTCAACCAATTCATCTCCTGCTTCAGAAATGCTCTGTGGAAGACTAGGAACCTGCACATGTACAGGCACACAAGCCTCTCATTTGAGGACTGTGCCAAAATGGGACTGAGTGAGATGCAAGAAGTTGGTAGGAGATACCAGGGAGAAGATGGAGATCATGTGGAAAAGAAAAGACTGGCACAAACTGCTCAGAGGTGGGACAGCTGGAGAAAACAATGACAGTGATGTGATGACAATGGATATGATGATGATGACAACCATTATAGGACGAGTGAAAGGACTGGAAAGTCAGAAGGGGGAGTTGGGAGGGGAAAGAGATGTGTAGGCAGTCCATGGGTGTACGGTATGGTCATTTATAACAGGAATGAGGATGATATGATGCAGGGGCGGGCAATTGTTTTGGGCAGAGGGCTGCTTACTGAGTCTTGGCAAGCCATCAAGGGCCACATGACAGGCAGCCGAGGCAAATAAATATTCATTTTCTAAAAATTGTAGGGGCCCTGCAGGCTGGGTAGAATGGCCTGGTGGGCTACATTTTGCCCACCTCTTGAGATAACAGTAAAGGTGTGTGTTAGACTGTCAAGTGAACCATAGCAGTCATGAGATAGGTTTGTAAAGGGGTGTGTGTGTATCTATCTATCTATTTATCTATTTTTTTAAGTTCGTACTCTGTCTAAGTAGGTGCTAAAATACTGCATAAAAGTGTGTTTATGGAGTACCTGTACAAAAACTTGAAGCATTTTAAAAAAAGGTAAAATGCATAATTTCTAGGTGAACTAAGTCTATGGGTATTACATGTAAATAGTTACAGCTCTGTTTATTTCAAGGTCAGTTTTTTTCAAATTTGTTCCTCCTTCCACGTGCTCAGAGGCAGCTGGGTCTGAGAGTGAGGAGGTGGGAAGGGGCTTCAGGAAGAAGCTGGGGGCAGAGAGCAAAGATGCTACCTGACCTCCCCAGATTTATTTTCCCTGCTGTAGCAGTGGGAAGGGGACAAATTCAAGGTAAATCTCCAATAATTAGATTCCATGCCTGGAAAATTATATCAAATATATAATTTTTCCATACATAGAGTTTAAATACTGGGGGTGTCATCTTATATTCAGGATTATATTGAATAAAAATGGTAAGGGGAGGGTTTTGCTGGTATATTTGAATAAAAATGGTAAGGGGAGGGTTTTGGTGGTATGCAGATATAAGATGATGGGTTTATTCTCCTATAGTGATTGGGGAAAAAACATTGTCTTGTATTTGAGTAAATATGGTAATGAGCTACTCAATGCTCCTTTCTAGTAGAAGAAAGCATAGCAAGATCTATCTGTGAGGAGCTGAAGCTGAACACAGTTAGATGAGAAATAAGGATATACTTTTTGTTTGCAAGTTAGGTTACTTAACCATTGGAATGACTTACCTAGGGATGCAGTAGGTTTTTGGTCACTTACGGGCTTTAAGTGAAGACTGGAGATTTTTTTTAAGATATGCTATCAAATCATAACAAAATAGGGCTGGAATGGACCTCAGCAGGTCACCTAGTCCAGCCTTTTGCTTAAAACAAGATAATTTGTCTAAATCCCAGCCAAGTGTTTGTCGAACCAACATTTAAGCACTTCCAGTGATGGAAATTTCACATCCTCTCTAAGTAATCTGTTCCAATGCTTAACCCCACTTAGAAAGTTCTTCCTAATATCCAACCTAAATTTCTCGTTACAATGTATTGAATCTTCCCTCCATCTTTCCCCAACGAAATAGTCCCAATTCTTCCCTTTATTCCATGTATGCCATGCTTTCTAGACCTCTAATTATTTTTTGTTGCTTTTCTCTGGGCTCTTTCTAATTTGTCCACATTTTAATTGAGGTGTGACACCCAAACCTGGATACAGTACTCCAGGTGAGACCTCATTGGTGGTGAACAGAATAGAATAATCATATCCTTGACACTCCTGTTAGTTCATCCCAATAAACTCTGGGCTTTTTTGTTTGTTTAGTAACAACAGCACGCTGTTGACCTGTGGTCCTCCATAATCCCCATGTCCTTTTCTGTAGTTCTATAGCTTTGCCAGTTGGGGCATCGTTATGCATGCTCCGGGGGAGAGGGTGGTGACACTTGAATTAGAGCAGCTTTGAGAACTGTTCTAATTAGAGCACCCACAGCATCTCATGTATTCAGCATCCCACACTTCAAAATGGCAGCAGGGGCACTTTGACTAAAGCTCATTTGGTGACCTTTAGTTAAAGCACCGCCACCGCCATTTTGAAGCACAGGGGTGCTGAATACACAAGACACGAAGGCTTCATTAGCATGCTTCCGCAGACCCAATCGTTTAATCAAGTCTGCTCCGACGCACTATAATTACAGATCATTGGAGCAGCATCCCCACACATCTACAGGCACCCTTGTTTCCCAGTTTGTCTTAGTGTACTTCAGTGGTCTCCAACCTTTTAAAGTAGGATATCACCTTTGTCATTTAAAAGCAACCCAAGATCTACTGTGCGCCCCTCCCCCCGCTCCAGCCCGCAGGTGAGTTTGTGGAGAGGGAAGGGGGAGTGGGGCGGATCGAGGTGGCGGGAGAAAATATTATTTGGGGGCATGCCTCCCCAGCAGGTAAATGTCACCCGGCTGGGGCCCCACTCAACTTATTCCTGCCTCTGCGGCACTATTCCTCCCTGCGGAGGCCTCTGTCTAGCTTCCGCCCCTTCCCTCCCCCACAGACTGAGCTTCTGGGCTGGGGCATGCATGCACATGCATGCAGTTACTCAGACCCCCACCCCAGCCTCAGATCAACTCCAAGAGGCTCCGAGATCTACCTCAAGAGGTTCTGAGATCTACTGGTCTATTGCACCACCCAAATATGGCTGCAGGGCTGCCAGTTCAGGAAGCATGAAGCACTGTGGGGCATGTGAGAGTGCCACTGCTGGGCACAGTAGTTCTGCCATGTACTCATAGCTTTAGGTTTCTAAGTACCAAGACTGCAGACAGATGTAACATTTGAAGACTTTCAGATGCCTTGGAAATGTTTCAAAGCTTTGAAATGAGGCACTAACGCTTCACTTCTTGTTACATCTGTACAAGAGTGGGAGCATGTCACAATACTCTCTTCTCCTTGGAAGGGGAGGCAGTACAGTGTGGGGGGCGACTGTCTGGCAGACCAACCAACAGCCTGCCAGACTGTCCAGTCACTGGGCCCTGCTCCTGGGTCTTCAGGGTGCTCCTGGCATTCTGGGCGCTACTGGATCCCAGGGTGCAGCTGGATTCCTGCCTGCTCTGGCCCTCAAGGCACTGCTTCAGCACTCGGGACACTTCCAGGTCTCAGGACACTACAGGCATTTGGGGCACTGCTGGGCCCTGAGGCACTCCCAGTATTCAAGGTGCTGGCAAGTTCCCTGGCTGCTCTGGCCCTTGGGGCATCACTCCAGTATTCAGGACACTGCTGGGTCCCCACAGGGACCCCCACTTCTCTCAAGACTCTTGCTCCTCACCCACACCAAAGAACCTTGCACCCCTGCCACTGCTTCTCCACCACTGGAGCTGGGGGTCTGGGTCTCCAACCCCCAATACCCGTATTTTCTGGCTCCAGCAATGGGCGGCTCAGAAAGAGCAGAGGTAGAACAGCAGGAGAGCATCCACTATCAGTAGCTCCACTCCTCCATCTCTCATCTACTCCCCCATCCTCTGGAGACAGGGGAAGCAGGGAGCAGATTTGCAGGTCACTGTAGCCTCCTGTGGCATGCCCTGGCAGGGACAGCACGTGGCTGGATGCAGCTGTGGTGACAATGAGTCACTCAATATGGGATGTATGTATGTGCTGTGGCTGAAATGCTGTCTTTTTAAAACAATTTCAAACCTGTTACCCTTGGAAACATTAAAAAATGTTAGGTCTCTGTGCTCCCTAAGTCACTTGGAAACTCAGAGCTTCAGCATTGTTGGGCCTTATTAATCATTTTCTCCTTTATGAGCATGAAATAGTTTGCTATTACAGGATTTTTTTAAGAATAAGGCCTGGGTCATCTGTACAACTTTACATGTTAGGAAAAAGATCATGGAAGAAATGTTTTGAAAGACTATCTACAGGGTAAAAATCACCCCCTTACATGCTGTCTCTTTCTTTTCCCTCCCCTCACACCCAACTCCTGTTCCCGTCCACTGAACTGAATCTCATATAAAACCTAATATGAAGATAGACTATGTGTGAGAGACCTGTATTCATGGCAGGGACCAGAGAGACCAATCCCTAACCTGTAGTATAACCTACTGCAGCGCTGTGTCTTCTCTGTGGCCATTATCCCAGTTGCTGGGCTCTTATGGGGTTTAATTCTCACAGTTAACGGTAAGCCTGCAATATTGTCGTTTGTGGCTGGTTTTGTAGTACTGTATAAAATCAATTATTTATTGAAAAGCTATCAGCTACTCTTTACCATGTTTTTTGTTTCTTGCAGGGGCCACAAAGACAAAATCTTTGTAGTGAAGTGTAGTCCGCATCATGTAGACAAACTAGTCACTGTTGGGATGAAGCACATCAAATTTTGGCAACAAGCAGGTAATGTACTACCTACCTATAGTACTTATACAGCCTCACTGTATTAGCATTCAAGCACTTGTGTTCTTTCCTATGTGATTGGCATCATTATGCTCTGTTTGCAGATGGGGAAAACAAGACAGAGAAAAGTTAAGGGAGGGCTCTCTTTTACTTTGTGCCCAATAGCACTTACCCAGCCCTGAAACTACTGTTTTTGGCACTTGCCCACATCTAGCAATCCTATTTCACATGCGTTACGGATGCACAAGCAGCCATATGTCTACTTAGCATGCATAGTAGGCTGTGATCTGACTGGGCAAGAACACATATCCATAGACACTTACATGGGCAAGCTTAAAATCCAAAATTGTAGCCTGTCAAAAACATGTTTAGTGGGTCTTAGATGCCAGAAGAGGACAATCCTTATGTTTTAACTCTTTAGTTAAGGCACTCACCCAGGAAGAAGACCTGAGATCCAGGCCCTCCCACAACCCAAAAGTAGGTTTTGAACTTACATATCTCCTGCTTTCTAACATAGCGCTCTAACTACCATTTTTATATTTGTATGAATTACTGTGGTTGATATTAATGAATTTTTATACTTTTATAATATGTCAAGGATTGGGTAATCTGGTGATGGTTGCAAACAGGCAATGATTGTTTGCACTCCAAAGGGGAGGCCTTTCGCAAAGGAAAGGTGAGGCCTGGAAGCACTCTATTCAAAGACTGATGTTTCTCACAGCTGGAGAAAATAAGTGATAGACCACAACTATCTCTCTGACAATTGATAACTGAGGATACTAGATTAGCCTAAAAGGATGTGGATATTTATTTGACTTAACTGAATAAGGAAACATACCTAACTTGCCAAACAGATATACATGGTGGGAAGGGGGGCAGTTATATGCCTAGTTTATACTCCCCAAGAATTGAATGGAAGCAGGTATGAAAATACATAGATAAGGACAAGAATGTAAGAGTTACCATGGCAGTAGGCCTTTGTCTAAAAATTCTGGGGGCACTGATACAACTTAGTCCCCCATCTGGCCTAGCTGGACACTGGACAGTGCAAGCTAGCAAGCTGCTGCTAGAAAATTCTGATGGGGGATCTGAATTAGAATCTGCATTTTTAGTGGTAAAAGGTAGAGGTAAAGTCAAATCATATTTCTTTTATGTTAATTTGTTTGTTGAGTTTCCATATCTCTGTCTGTACTTAACATTAGAGGTACTGATTTTTATGGTTTCTCCTGATTATGTAATAAACTTTTTTGCCATTTCTTATTGTTCATTTTAAGTGTTATTTCAGAGTATTTAACTATGCAGGCAAGTCTTTTCTGTGAAGGAGAGGTGTCATTTTTAGGACAGGTTGGGTAAAAGGTGTGATTTTTTTTATCTGGCATAATCTCTGCTAAGAGCTGATGACACATGTGTAAGACAGAAAGAGGTGAGGTACCCTGGGCCAAGGAGTTGGTCCCTGTAAGACATCTCAGGTTATTCTCAGTGGCCAAGCAGTAGGGCTGTGCGAGACTTCAGAGAGAGCTTCGGATCCAGAGAAGCTTCGGACTCTTCAGGGTCCAAATCAGCATGTCCAGGTCGAAGCACCGGCCTTGTTCAGCTTCCCAAAGTGGTTCAGAGCTGCCTCAGAGATCCAGGCCTAGGGTATAATGGGGAAACAATAAAATATCTATAACTGTGTTGTTTTTTGTCCAATCTGGATGAAATTTTCAGGGGTGGTAGACTCTGCAGAGAGTATGAAGCCTGCCAAGCTTCAAGAACATCAGTGCAGGGGGGTTCTGGGGCCCTGCACCCCTAGCTGCTGACAGGCAAAACTCATGCCATGGGTGCTTTTGGGACTGACTGTCTCTGTCTTGGGACGTGGGAGACACTACTGCAGACCTGGCTGCTAAGCTACTAGCTAATGTAGCCAGTTAATTGCCATCGATTAGCACCTACAAAACCAGACTAAGGAGAGGAAAGAATCAATACAGACAATCAACTGCCCCAAGACAGACACAGTCAGACCCACAAGCACCCATGGCATGAGTTTGCCTGTCAGCAGCTAGGGGTGCAGGGCCCCAGAACCCCCCTGCACTGATCTCCTCAACAGCTGGCAGGCATCATGGCCTCAGCAGGGACCACCATCCCTGAAGCTGTCACCCCGCTGCGCCTTAACACACACAGTGTCACCCATGCCACAAGTTTTGCTTGTCCGCAGCTTGAGGTACAGTTCCCCCCAAACCCCTGCACCGATCTTCTTGAAACTTGGCAGGCTTTGTGACCTCAGTAAGAGCTACCACCCCCTGCAGTTTTGACCCCTCTGTGTTGTAACACAGACGTGACAGGAGTTTTGCTTTCAAGAATTTGGGGTACAGTTCCCCTAAAACCCCTGTACTGATCTTCTTGAAACTTGGCAGGCTCTGTGGCCTCACCAGGGGCCACCACCCCTGCAGTTTTCACCCCCCTGTGGTGTAACACACAGCTGTGACAGGAGTTTGGCTTTCAGGAATTTGGGGTACAGTTACCCCCAAACCCATGCATCAATCTTCTTGATGCTTGGCAAGTTTCATGCTCTCAGCATAAATTACCATCCCTGCAGGTTTCATCCAAATCAGAAAAAAAACAACAAAGTTATAGATATTTCATTGATTCTCCCATTATAACCTATGGCCGGATCTCCGAGGTGGCTCCAAAGCTTTGGAGCCACTTCAGCTGGATCGAGGCAGAAACCCGGCCCGGAGCTCCGGATCAGATCCCTGGCATCTGAAGCGGCTGGATCTGAAGCCAGATTGGATCGCTACCGACTCTCACAGGCTTACCAAGCAGTGAACAGTGAAGAGTGGCATGGAGTAAAGGACCCCTCTGAAGCTAATTATACATAAAAGACAGAAATGTGTGACTGGGGAATTACTCTTTGGGCAAGTAAAGGATTCTGCCTTAAGTGTCTTTCTCCAGATCATTCATGAAGTTTGTCAAAACAGAAAACTAAGCCAAGCTCTTCCAAGTACTAGGACAGTACCATGTTCCCTCTAATTTAAGATTACCATTCATTCATACCTCAAAAGTCTCAGTCCTTCTGATGTTTCTATCATCAAATACTGTGGAACTACAAAACCTACTTCTGTTTTAGTTAATGTCACCACATTCTTGTATGATTCTTTGGAAGCCAACTAATAGCCGTATTAACACTAATCATCATGTTAGAGGCTCCAATGAGTGTGTCTGTTTGACTTTCAGAAAAAGATGTATTCTTGTGACAGCTAAATAATTTAGCCAGACACAGACACAACTTCTGTGAGCTTTCCCATAAGGAAGCCAGCTGGTAGTTTAGAATCTTGTTAGGGACCTCAGGCAGCACAGATAAAAATGATAGTATCTTAGTTTCATGTACAGATGTAACTCTTTAGTAATCCTCATATTTTCTATATAGAATTTTCTTTTGTCATCAGAGAGATCTGGCAGCCTGAACTCAAATGCCAGATTGAACAGATGGGCTTGGGAGTAACTTCAAAATACCTCCTTGTCTGGAAAATGAAAACCAGATGTGTTGCAGAAATAAAGTTGTGATTTAGATGTACTTCACTGGCCAAAAAATCATCATAACCCCATATTATGATATAACACTATGACTATATAAGATTTACTGGGTTTTTATCAGTTTCCATTCAGTTAAGAACATGTTAATGTTCTGCAAAGCAAATTTTTTGACTAAGCAAATTTTATATATTGTGGGAATGACTTTCAGTATGGACTGAACTGTCAAACTTTGCAGTAAGAGTACGTTATGTAGCCTTGGTTTCTGAGTAGGGATCTGTTCTTTAGGAATGTTAAATGTTGTGTGTGACACACAAGGATGGGACTGAAGCTAGTTCAGGTTTACCCATTGACTGTCCTCACATGTTTGCTTAGAAGGCCAAAACAGTTCCAAATTAACAAGAATTTTTTCTTGTATTTTCAAGTTTACACTATTTTTAATTATTTCTATAATATATATATGCACTTCAAGGGATTCTGGACATCACCAAGGAACAATTTTGCACAGAGAGGGGGAGGATTTTATCTTCACTTATCTGCCAGAGAGCTCTTCTATTGACCATGCTGTCTGACACTTACTCGCATTAAGTAGTATGTATACTCCAAAAATCATCTTACTGAAACAAATAGGATTTATTCTGGAGTTAATAGTTTCTCAGCATGAGTAAGAGCAATGGCACCCAACCATTGTATGGCTCAGGGGAGGTCCATGGATCCCTTATGGGGTCAGTATGCAAGGTCAATCCATGGATGCAATCTAGCACCCAGGCCCAACCCACATGTCTGGATCCAGCTATGCCCTGGCATGATCTCACATGCAAGGACAACAGGACTCTCCAGAGGTCCAGAATTTTGGCAGCAGTGGAGCAGCACTTAATACTGCCACCAAATTTCCAGATCCCTGTGGAACCCCACGGGCCAGCTCTGTGGGCTAGATTGGGCCTCTGGGATGGAGGTTTAGCACCCCTGAGTGAGATGACAGTCTCAAAAGAGGAAAAGGGAATTTGGCAGGTTAATCTATGTAGCACGTGCTCTGCCAACCAAGCCCTTACTTTTTCTTACCAGAACACTTTAGCAGCTCAAAATAATTATGTGTGATACCTGTGCACAGCTCTGGCACTGTAATCATGCCATGAAAATTTCTATTGCAGCTGGTCCTTTTACATTTACATGAGGTGGCTGGGATTGGATTTTTGGGAGTCTTGGTAGACCACAGACTCAATGAATGAGTCTGCAGTGTGATACAGCAGTGTGATGCAGCTGCACAAATGTGAAGGCAGTTTTGGGCTGCTTCAGTAGAAGCATTAGGTGAAAGACACAGGAGGTGATAGTGCCTTTCTACTCAGCACTGGTTAGTCCTCATCTGGAGTAGTGTGTGCAGTTCTGTTCTCCACATTTTCAAAATGATCTGTGGAGAAGTTAGAGGGAGTCCAGAGGTGGGCAACAAAAATGATCAAGCACTTGAAAGGCAAGTCATATGAGGAAAGGCTAAAGGAGCTAGGCATGTTCAGCTGGTGGAAAAGGTGCTTAAGAGGGGATGTGACAGCAGTGTTCAAATACTTGAAAGGCTGCCATAAAGAAGATGGAAAGCGCCTTTTATCTCTTGCTGCAGAGAGGAGGATGCAGACCAATGGCTTGAAGTTGCAGCAAGTAAATTTAGCTTGGATATCCAGAAAAAAACTTCTTCACTGTGAGAATAGTGAGGCAGTGGAATAGACGGCCTAGGGAAGTTGTGGACTCTTCATCACTGGAGGTGTTCAAGAGGTTGGACAGCCACTGGTTGCAGATGATCAAGGCACAGCTATGCCTATTTTCTACCATGGTTATTTCCCAGGCTTCTGGGCTTTGCTGGTTGTTCCTGCCCCTAGTCCTCCCCCTCCCTCTTAGTTATGTTGGGTACCTCTAAGGCCGGGGAGTTCAAATGGGGTGTGCCGATTTTCCTGCTAGGAGCAAAGCCTAAGGTCTCTGGCTAGAGAATCACCATGGTTAAACTGATCACCATATTTAGGGTCAGGAAGGAATTTTATGGCATGGTCAGATTGGTGCAGACTGTTGGGGTTTTTGCCTTTTTCTGTAGTGAAAGGCATGGCCCTCTCCCAAAAACATATTGAGCATATGTTGACAGCATTTTAAAGAAGCAGGACATTAGCATTTTAAAGAAGCAGGACGTTGGTTCCCCTTAGGACTATGTGAAATTTCACTGGATCTTTTGTTTCGACGCATTCCGGGCTTGAAACAGCAAAATTGAAATGAAGCAAAAGGCTTCAAAACAGCTTCAGAATGAAACAGGGGCACTTGAAACTTTTCAAAAGTTTCAAAAGGTTTCAATTTTCGAAGCTGGGCTTACTTACATCACCTCCCAAGGGAAGCCCCTGATATTCACTTGCCACGTCTTGATCTCTAGTTGAAGTGCAGAAGGTTCCCATCTGGCTAGTACTTGCTCGGAGATGTCACCTACAGATGTCCTTGGGGCTCCACCTCCCCTACACCCCTTCCATGTGCCAAGCTGATGGACTTAGCCGTATGGCAGATGGCTTGAGCTCTCTCAAATGCCAGTCCATGTGGTGTGGCCCCAATGGACTTTTATGGGCATAGCATCTAGTTCCACACTGGCTGCAGGATGGTGGTTCTTCTTCCTATGTTTGGCCTCTAGAGTGTTCAGCATACACAGGAGGTCACTCTCCATCCTTACAGCTGTGTCAAGCCGGTCAAGCCATTCTGGTCCTCTGCCCAGAGTCCCTGAGGGCCCCTGGTCCCTCAGCCCCAGAAGTAATAAATATGACCGCTGTCTCTCGCCCCAGAGGTAACATGAAATTACAAAGGAAACAGAAAAAGAAATGAATCAGGGAGGTAGCAATCTCTCCTCCCTGCTCATGCATCCTTGCATGTAAATCAAGAGTTAGACCCTTGGTGTCCTTCCCTTGTCCACTGCTGGGTGTCACTCAGCCAGCCGGAAAGTAAGCTCCTCTTCAGGATGTATGTCCTTGACTTGAGGCAGCACCAGGTGTACCAGCTGTTGCTGTTGCTCTCCAGCTCCTTCCTGGCAGCTGGCTCTTAAAGCTCACTGCTGGTGCTGCCTGATGACATCATCATCCCATGCCAGTCCCAGCCATACAAGTAAATGGTTGATGAAGTGCACAGGTGGCTCCTCCAGATCTGCCTGATCTTCACTGCTGTGCCTGTACCAGATAAGTATTCCCTGTCACTGGGCTTTTGGCTGTGGGCCCTGGGAAAGGGGTCTCCACCCCTTTACTTTTGTCACTCTGTGACACCTGGGTTGAGAGTAGTCTTATATAGTCTTATGTAGAGTTTAAATAGGTTGTATGGAATGGTTTGGATAGGGATGATCTTGCCTCAGGCACGAGGTAGGACTAGATGACCACTGGAGGTCCCATCCAGCCCTGCTTCTCTATGACTGTGACTCATTTTGGAACATTCAAGGTCAAAATGAAAACACCATAAAGCTTAACTTTGTTTACATTACAGGTGGGGGCTTTACATCTAAACGAGGGACCTTTGGAAATATTGGAAAACTGGAAACTATGATGAGTGTTTCCTACGGGCGAATAGAAGACCTAGTATTCTCTGGAGCTGCTACTGGAGACATTTACATTTGGAAAGACACACTGTTACTTAAGACAGTGAAAGCCCATGATGGACCAGTATTTGCTATGCATGCATTGGATAAGGTATTCATCACCTGCTACTGTCTATTGTTTTCACTCCAGTTCAGGATTTTGAAAGTGGTTAGCTACACACTATAAGTAAAATTCTGTTTCCGTGTGCACCAAAAATGACACTTATACACAGGCTTACAGATCTGTTACCCCTGCAGCATAAGTGGACATTCATAGACTGAACATTAGTAATATAGTATGCACTGGCTGCATGTATATGCAGCTACATGTGTGCACTTTTAGACATATCAGTGGATCCAGGAGGCAGGGCAGGAGGGTAACTACACCCCCCTTCCCCCTTCCCCCCCCCCCCCACCCGCATTGGCAGTGCATGAGTAGTGAGCTCTTTGTCCTCACCAGCTTATCAACACAGCTCCTGGCCACTTCCTGCCACCCTTTCCACTGCAGCTGAATTTGACAGCAGGCAAGGGAGTTAAAGGACCAGCAAGCAAGGGGGTTAGAGGACCAGCAGTGACATTTACCCCCTGGGTTCTGGATCTGTACCAGTAGCAACTTTGGCCAGGAGATGTATTCCTAAGCCAAACAGCTGAAAGAGTTTGCTGCATGTGCACTGTACAGCCAAAGGGACCTGCAACCATACTGCCCCCAAGATCTGCCCATGCCTGTGTGTAAGTCTCAAAAATACGTGCAGCCAGAATCCCATGACTACCTGGTGTTAGACTGAGGAAGACCCCTTGTGTTTTAGTCCCAGTACCAGAGCGGTTAGGGTACTTGCCCAGAAGGCTAGAGATTTTAAGTCCCTTATCCAAAGAGGTTTGCCCTGCATCTTTCTGATTTCCCAGCACGGTGCTCTAACTACCATATCACAGATTATGCATTATCCAGTGCCCTCTCCAGCACTAGTTTTGAATCTGGTCCCTAGGCAGCCAAGAGCAGGAGGTATGTGGAGCCATGGAAAAGCAAGTAATTCACAAGGTATGTGGCTTGGTAAAATCAATGCTGCCTTGAAGAGGAACAAGCCCTAGGTTCTCGCCTGGCTGCTACCCTCTACATGGGGCAGAAACTTTCCCACTGCATTACATACATTTTTTTTCAATGACTGTTATATGCAGTGACTTCACTTCAAAAGGAGCACCAAAGAAGGCAGTGGTAATATGTAACCTGTATTGTGATGGCTAAAGCACTATACTGGGAAGTCTGAAAGACAGGTTTAAATCCCTTCTGAGCAAAGGACGAGCATAAAACTTGTATCTCTAGATTCCTAGAAAAGTGCTTTACACACTTAGCTGGTAGAACTAAAATACGGGAGGACCCTTATCCTCCTACCTCTTTTTTGGGTCTTATGCTCCGGTATGCATGTACATTAGCTGCATATGTGCCTAGCTGGCACATAGTCATACTATACATATTTCATCAACACACACAAGCTTATGTATCCAGGGCATAAACTGGAGGCCAAAAACAGCCAAATAGATGGCTAGGAAACTGCCAGTTAGATGCACAAAAGGAAGCAGAATTCTGCCGTATACTTATAAAAGGCACTCATATTATAAGTATTGTACATATACTTATATCGTAATGCATGCATATATCGTAATGCATGCATTTTGGGAAAAGAAACTTCTGTAAAGGAAGCCCAGGTTACAATTGGTGATGTTGAAAGTGGCTAAAAATACAGAATTAACAATAATAAATTACAGTGTTTTATAATAATGTAGTCTTAATTATGGGATCTTATGTATCAGTCCATCAGTATCTTTTTTAGCTTATTCAAAATATATAACTATAAATATACAGTGTTCAAATTCACTGGGTATGAATTTCTCTCATTTCCACATCTCTGGAGTCATTGAGAATAAAAATTTTAAAATAGTATATTTAACAATTCAAGAGAACTTTGAATTTAAAATAACCCCCTGCCCACATACAATTAAATAATATACATGTAAAATTATATATTCTAATATTATAAAAGCCTTAGTCTGTCTGTCTGTAATCCTTTATATGCACTCTGATTGGTTGCCTCAGCAGCCAATCAGAGTGCTCTGGACAGACAGAGACACATGGTGGAGTGCCGCCATGACAGCAGGGACTGAGGGGTCGGAGCAGGGGGGAGGGGCAGGCCTGGCTTCCCCCACCCTGCTCCTTGGAGCACAACAGGGACCAGCGAGCCACCATGATGGAGGGGACACAGCCAGGGACAAGACCAGCCGCACTGGCCCCAGCCCCAGCTCTGGCCCCAGCTCCAGCCTGAAGTGGCGGGGGGAGCAAGGAAATGGCCCTAGCTCTGGCCCAAAGTGGGTGGGGGAGTCATGGAGCAGTCCTGACCCAAGGTGAAGGGGCAGGACGCAGGCCTCTGTCCCCACCCACCCCCCCATCATTCTTGATTGCCAATCTGCTAGTTTGCTATAATTTTCCATGTATAGACTCTAATTAGTAGAAGCCTGTCTTAAATTGACCCCACACAAACTGCTGTGGCTGAGAAAGCAGTGACAGGGAGCAAGGGACCAGACACCTTATTTCTCTGTGCCTGTCCCCATCATGCCTGCCCCCCACTATGTGCCCCCTGCCACACATCCCCTTGTCACGTGCCCCTCTAGGTCTGTGCCTGCCCCCATCCCTGCCCCTTGTACCTGTGCCTTTGCCTGCCCCCACTCCCTGCCTCCCCAGCCCCTGCTCCACCCTGCAGCCCACCCCACCCACCCATTGTTCCCTTACAGCCTGCTGCTTCATGCCTATGTTCTTCCCCTTATACTCCTTGCCACCTCGTCCCTTATGCCTTCCCCACCTACTCTCTGTCCACCCCCTGTTTAGCTTCCATTGCAGCTGTGCTCCTCCAGGGCACCAGAAGCAGCTGCAGCTCCTCACCAGGCTGGGTTGTGACTGGAGGGACCAGAGCAGAAAGTAAGAGGGGTAGGGCAAAGCTGTAGGAAAGGGAACGGAGTCAGGGGGCAGGCAATGGGAAGAAAGGCTGCAGGTTCCCGCTACATGGTCTCCCCTATGCTGCCCGTGGCTGCAATCCCTCTCCCCCACTAAACAAGCTATTCCAGCCCTGGGCCAAAGCTGAAGCTGAGTCTCCACCTACTATGGGGCAGGTACTTGAATCCAAAATGAGGCTTTTTCCCCCCATGCTAACTGGAGGAAAAACGTTATCTTGGATTTGAGTAAATTTGGTACTTGGAAATCTCTGCAAGTCCCCCAAAACTATTTTTATCATGAAGGTGTTCATGGAGCATGGGCTCCCATAATATAACTAGATCCATTATTCATTAAAATATCACTATCACGACGGCAAGCAAGAGTTCCAACAACAGGGATTTTCTTGTTTTCAGGATAATTTGCCCCTTGTCAGAAGTACTTTTTTCTTGTAATGTCTTTATTAAATTCTTACAAGAAATGTGGCAACCTGTATCATAGTGGATATTTCATAAGCTGTGCCTTCTTAAAAGATTATTAGATGCTAAATTATGACCCCAGATATGTTCATAGAAGCTGAAGTTGATACCTTCCCTGGAAATCGTCAAGAGAAGACTGGATAGGTACCTGGCTGGGGTCTTATGACCCCTCCCACCTCCAGTGCTCCTTCCTGCTCATGGCAGGGGGTCGGACTCGATGATCTGTCTAGGTCCCTTCTGACTCACTGATTCTGTGATTCTATATATATACTTTCCTGAGTTCTAAACAGTTTGATCCTAAGAATTGCAGTTGCAGGAAGCTACTGTCTATAAACATCTGTTTATTAAACAAGGTTTTAGATGGATCCTTCAGCAGTGCCTGCTGGCCCTAACATGTTATAATTTCTGTTTTCCAATCTGTTTTCCTTTTTGATGTGGGAACTATCTATTCTAAACAACTTTCTTTCTCTCTTCCACGCTAAACTTGTGTGGCAACCCAGAACAGTCTCAAAATAATCTAATGGGACACCTGGTTGAGAATTACTTGTCTACACTCTCTCCCCTGAGGTATACAGTGGTCCTGAAGACCACACACTCTGAGTAAGACTGTGTGATAAACACACACACAAAAACTTTTACCATGAATAGTTTACTATGGAGGCATCTCTTCCTCTGAATTAGCTTTTTAATGTTAAATATTAGTTTCTAAACATATTCCTCAAATTGTTTTGTACAGGGTTTTGTAACAGGTGGAAAAGATGGAATTGTGGCACTCTGGGATGATATGTTTGAGAGATGTCTGAAGACATATGCTATTAAAAGAGCAGCATTATCTCCTGGCTCTAAAGGTATCATTTTTTCAATATGTACTAAGATATATGCATGAAGGTTAGTGAAATGGGATAAATATGTGTCAAAACCTTAATAAAACATCCTGTTGACCAATTAAATATAATTGTTTTTCTTGTTGTATGTATATTTTTCTAACAGTCTAGGTGCCTGAAGGGTGCTGTGATGCCCCCTGCAGACCCCCTTATCCCTACTAGGCCATCTCTGTGCCTTGCCTCTCTGGGTCTTACCCTGTCTTCTCTCCTGCCATGTCTTGATGGAAACTTTATGAAAGGAAGGCTGTTGCCAGAGATTGGCCAGTCCATGGTGATAGCTCTCCTTCTGTGGTTGACTCTCTTGACCTTGCATACCTTAAACACTTATTGTGTGGCTCCAATCCATCCCTACACCATGCCCCTTGCCTTGTAGGTCATTTAAATCACCAGCCAAGGATGACATTTGTCCCTAAGTCTCCAGGTCACCTCAGGCCTTTCTTCCCTTGTTAGGGTTTCTGCCTTTCTGGCTTCCATTGCTCTACTCTGGCTGGTCCCCTAGCCAAGACCCACTGTTTTACACCTAGTTTCTGGGCCCCAGCCCTATCTCAGCCCTGCTCTCCTGGACCCTCCTATTTCCCCTGGTCTTGGAACTTAAACAAGAGTTCTAACTTAAACAGAAGCCACTTGCCTGATTAGATGCATTCCCTCTCCACCCCAGATAATATTCCCTTGTTCCTGGGCCTGCACAGCAGCTTACCCTAATTCCTGGGTCTTCCAGGGGCCCTGCTGCCAAGGGCTCCATTCCTCACGGCTCTATTCCTTGTGGCTCTCAGGGCTAGCCTTCAGCACATGCAGGCTCTGAGCTTATCTAGTTCAAGTCTCAGCCCCTCTTCTGGTCTTATGCAGAGAGTTCTGGCAGTAACGAAAAGATATCTTCTGTTAGATGACCTGTCCATAGGGCTGTTTCTTAAACCCTGCTCTGCTAGTTTCCTGTGCGTAAACTACAAAGACCTTGCTAGTTTCCTGTGCGTAAACTTCAAAGGAGCCATGCCACCTTTCAGTAACGGGGTCAGGGGCCCCTTTACAGTATTGAACCTGGAGTAGTAAGGTTGCATCTCTCAAGAATTTTACTTTTCTTGCTTTGATTGTTACAGTGTATTTTAATTCACTCATTCTAAAGCACTGGGTTTTACCCAATTACCCCTGGATTTACAAAATACCATGTTTACCTGAATACAAGATGAGGTTTTTTTCCCCCCAGTTGGCATGGGAAAGAAAGGCCCTCATCTTATAATTGCATACATGTGTTCAGCAGTGGAAACCAACTATGAAGTTGATTTCATGTAGCCAATGCAGAGCAGAACTATAAAGCGCATGGCCTACATGCGGTAAACATGCTGCTGGGAACTTACCACAAGGATAGGACACTGCAGCCCATCTGAACAAGACCTATGGTAGTGCAAAGAAGCAGAGGGGTTGGAGGGAATGGGGGTAGAAGTGGAAGGGGCACCAAGGCAGTTTTTTTTTTCTTCTGCATGATTATGATGGGTAAAGGAGGTGACGGGCAATGGGTGTACAGTTTCAGTATTGTAACAGGAATGGTGATGGTGAACTGTATATATATTATGGACTGTCAAGTGAACCAGACCAGTCACAAGACAGAACAGTAGAGGTGTAGACCTATTTATTTATGTATATAGAAATATATATATTTGTAAAAAATAAAATTGTTTGAACTATATACAAATAGGTACAGAAGTGGTGCTAAAAAAAGTGTTTATGGAGTATCTGCACTGAAACTTGCAGCAGTTTCAAGAGAGGTAAACTGCATCAATTCTGGATGGATTGTCTATGGGTACCTGTAGTAACTTCACTATATGCAAGTTGTATAGATTTCATAGACATTAGGTCTGAAAGGGACCTCAGAAGATCATTGAGTCCAGCCCACTGCCCCAGGGGCAGGAAGTCAGCTAGAGTCAAAGGATCCCAGCAAGATAAATGTCCAAATGTTTCTTAAAAGAGTCCAGAGTAGGTGCTTGCACCACCTCTGGAGGCAGTCTATTCCAGGCCTGGGGGGCTCAGACAGTAAAGAAGTTTTTCCTTATGTCCAGCCTGAAATGGTCTTGGAGGAGTTTGTGACCGTTTGACCTTGTCATTCTTTGGGGCACTCTGGTGAACAGGTTTTTCCCCAGATCCTGATATACACCCCTTATATACTTAGAGGTAGCCACCAGGTCCCCCCTGAGCCTGCGCTTTTCCAGGCTGAAGAATCCCATGGCTCTCAGCCTCTCATCATAGGGCCTGGTCTCCTGCCCTGTCCTCTGGACTCTCTCAAGCTTCTCCACATCCTTTTTAAATTATGGAGCCCAGAATTGGATGCAGTGCTCCAGCTGCAGCCTCACCAAGGCTGAGTACAGCAGGAGACATCCTGGGATTTGCTTGAGAAGCATCTATGGATGCAAGCCAGAGTTTTGCTCACTTTACCAGCTGCAACATCGCATTGGTCGCTCATATTCATCATGTGATCAGTCATGACCCCCCAAGTCCTTTTCAGCCGTGGTTCTATCAAGGATAGCACTGCTGAGCCTATAAGCATGCTGCGGGGAGGTTTTTCCCAAAGTGGAGTACCTTGCATTTGTCAGTGTTGAACACCATCAGGTTTTCATCCACCCATTTTCTGAGCCTATCAACATTAGCCTGGATCACCAACCTATCCTCAGGTGTGGGCACTTTATCCCAAAGTTTGGTATCATCGGCAAACTTGGCCAGTCTATTTCTGATACCAATGTCTACTTTATTAATAAAGATGTTAGAAAGTATAGGCCCAAGGGTGGAGCCTTGAGGGCCCTCACTGGTCATGGTGCACCACGATGATTTACTTCTGTCTATTACTACTCTCTGGGTCCGACCTCAGAGCCAATTCCCCAGCTATCAGACTATGATGTAGCCGAGGCTGCAGTTGACCAATTTTTCCATAAGGATATGATGGGACACCAGATCAAAGGCTTTTTTAAAGTCAAGATATATGATGTCAATCTCTTCTCCCTTGTCCAGGTGATATGTCACCTGGTCATAGAAGATGAGACTGGTCAGGCAAGACCTACTCGCAACAAACCCATACTGGCTAACCCTCAGGATGTTGCCATCAGCCAGTTTGTCAGGGATGGTATAGAGGTCAGGCTGATAGGCCTGTAGTTCCCCAGAGCTACTTTCCTCCTTTTCTTAAAGATAGGCACCACGTTGGTCTGCTTCCAATCCTCGGGCATTTCACCTGAGCGCCATGAGTTCTGGAAGATCCATGCCAGCTCCTTAAGTACCCTGGGGTGTAAACTGTCTGGGCCAGCTGACCTGAAGGTGTCCAGCCTCTCAAAGTGTTCCTTTACATGGTCTACATGGATGTAGAGTAACAATTCTCCCTCACCCTGGCTGTCCTGTACTGTATTGAGCAGGGCGGTCCCTTGGGGCTGGTGAGAAACTGATGCAAAATATGCATTAAGCAGGTTGGCTTTTCCCTGGATGCCGGTTGTCAGTTGTCCCATTTGGTTTAGCAGGGTCCAATGTTACCCTTGCTTTCCCTCTGCCTCCCCACATATCTGAAAAAGGACTTTTTATTGTCTTTGATACGTTACTACAGGTATGTTTATTTCTAAGTCGGTGTTTTCAAATTTCCCTCTCACTTCCATGGGTTCAGAGAGACAGTCTGACAGTAAGGAAAAAGGGGAGGTGGGGGAGGGCTGGAGGAGAAAAATTGCAGTGGACAGAGGGCAAGGGGGTTATCTGACCACCCAGATTTATTTTTCCTGCTGTAACAGTGGGAGTGGGATACATTCACAGCAAACCTCCAATTATTAGATTCTATAACTGGAAAATTCTATCAAATGTATAAATTTTCCATATATGGAATCTAATTATTGGGAGGGTCATCTTATAATCAAGGTCGTCTTATATTTAAGTAAATATGGTATGTCTTGCATATTATAAGTACATTAAACAGATTTTGATAATGGACACTGTAAGATAAAATAATAATTAAGGTTTTTCTTTTGAATTTTCAAACCAGAAGTTCAAATGCATCTATTTTTATTCTTCAGGTTTACTACTGGAAGACAACCCCTCCATTCGTGCCATTACCTTAGGACATGGGCATATACTAGTAGGAACTAAAAATGGAGAGATACTTGAAATTGATAAAAGTGGTCCCATGACTCTGCTTGTTCAGGTACAATACTAGTCTTCTTCATCAAAGTATACCTCATCTAAATGCACAAAACTGTATGGTTTCCCCTGTTGCATTTTTTCCCTTCCCTTCATCTTTGTGGTCAGTCACTCCCCATCCATCCTTCTCCCGACTCAGACAGGGATTGATATACAATAGGACCATACTAACTCATTATAAAGTAAAGATCCATTGTGAATTACTAAATTTTGAAAATCAGCCCACTGATGCTGAGTCCCAATCTTTCTATCAGAAGATGGATTGGGACCCAGTAAAGCAAGCTAAAAGCTAAAAAGCAAGGATGATACAAAATAATTTCTTCATTTTTATTTTGACAATTGTAGTTCAGTAAACTGAACTGAACTACAGATCTGTCCAATTTTGGTGCTGCCAGGGGCTGTGTGAACCACACACTCCAGGTGTGGCTCCCTTAGGACCCCTTCCCACCATGTAGGCTGTGCTGGTGGCATACGGCCCCTGCTGCACAGGAAGCACCAGCAGCACAAGTCCACACCCCTGCCAGGTGGCACCAATGGCACATGGCCTTCTCCCGGCCACTATGCAGCACGGGTGACATGCAGCCCCCTCGCCACCCAGGAAACACTGGTGGCACATGACTCTCTGTCCCCTGTTGCATGGGCTGTGCCAACAGCACCCCAGATCCTCCCCCAGTTCATGGCAGTGGAAAAGGCAGCTGCAGGGGCCTGCAGGCCGTATGTTATCCATCCATCCATTGGCCATCAGTTGGACAGTCCTGATTTATATTATATTAACGTATTCACATCCTAGTAAATTCTCTATTTTTTTATTTTGTGAACAATATTAAGTATTAGAACTATAACAGCTGATTGCAGCAATGTGCTATTAAATATTTGTTGAGCACTAGAAAGAGCCTGCTCTCTCTGTAACTTTTATAAAACTTGGATTTCTACAAGTATTGCTTAAAAATTTCTCAGGTACATGTCCTGTAAGGTCTCTGATGTTGCTTTGTTGTAGTTAACTTTACTAGCTATTACCCCTTCTATATGGAATGTTGTTTTAATTTTTCTTTTACATGTTTGTTTTTTAATTCAGGTGTGGGGTTTATTATTTGTACGGGTCTATTACTGTTAACTGATATTTTTTCTTTTGTTTTAGATACATTGTATCTACTTGAATCATAGACACATCTGAGACTTTTGCCTTCATTTGGCTAATTTATTTTCTAATGTTCTAACCAAACATTATATGACAGTCAAATATTAAGTAACCTTTCAGCTTTCAGTAACTTGTGTTATGTCCATAAGGGGATAGGAGATGAGAGGTTTATCCTGGACTTATATTTTAACCAGAAAATTGCAAAGGAACCTCATTTCATGTATTTTTACTCAAAGGAATACCAGTATTAATGTCAAATGATACTGAAATTACATGAAAATAATCTGATTGATGCAGAGAGTTCTGGCTGTAAAGAAAAGATATGGGCTACCTGCATCCAGGATAATAAAGTTACATGGAAGAAGTCTCATGATTTGTCATGTAGATTACATTATTATGATACATAGATCAGCTCAAAAACAAATGGAAAGTATGTAAAATGCAATCAAGATGACCCTACAAGACTCTAGATGATCTTGTTGTTTTAATGAAATTTTCCCTTGTCTACGAGTTGCAGATTGCAAAACTGGATTATTAATATATGAACTGACCTTTGTCCTGGAGTGCTGGCAAGTTGTACATAAATTGCAGGACATCCAGAGAGAGCAACAAAAATGACTAAAGGTCATAAAACTAATCTGTGAGAAAATATTAAAAGAACTCAATATGCAGATGCTGCTCTGTCAGTTGGAAGACGGGATTTTTTTTTGTATTGTCAGAGCTATACCATCTCCTGAAAGTAACAACAGCTGTGCTTGCAAAAGGTGTATTTTGCCAGCAAAGTTGTATGCACACTGAGGGGTTTTGCCAGCAGAACTGTCACTGAAGGTCATGGCTTTTCAGTCCTAGCCAACATGCCTGACCTGTAAAACTTCATCATGTAGACACAAACATTCTCTTTGAAAGTGGAATCACTCCAGGAAAGTGAAAGTCCTCTTACATGAAACTTTTAAAGGAAAGTTAATAAAGCACTAGACAATGTCCTTGCAGAGGTAATGTTGATTATAGCCATACATAGGCAGACAAGGTTATTTGGGTAAATGTCGTATCGTTTATTAGTTGGTCCATTAAAAGATATCACATTTACCCAAAGAACCTTGTCTGGTAGAGGAAAGAACCACAGAGGTCGAACAGTGTTATTTGTCTATAATGTCTCTGGTTTTCTCTAGGGACACATGGAGGGGGAAGTCTGGGGGTTGGCAGCTCACCCTCTTTTGCCTATATGTGCAACAGTGAGTGACGATAAAACACTAAGAATCTGGGAGCTTTCCTCCCAGCACCGCATGCTGGCTGTGAGGAAACTCAAAAAAGGTAACTCTCTTTTGACTGTTGTAGAAAAAGTACCGCTACTCCACCCTCCTTCTGTTGCTCTCATCGTACTTTACAGATATTAATGATTAAGCCCCAATATACCTACTACCCCCTGTAAGCAAGATTATTGCTGTTTTCCCTAGCAAAGTTATAAGCAATAAGATACTCCTTTTGGCTTTTTCCAGGTGGAAGGTGCTGTGCCTTTTCTCCTGATGGGAAAGCCTTGGCTGTAGGGCTGAACGATGGGAGTTTTCTGGTGGTGAATGCTGATACTGTTGAAGATATGGTCTCTTTTCATCACAGAAAAGAAATGATCTCTGATATCAAATTTTCACGAGGTGCAGTTAAAAGATAAAATAAGTTTTCAGTGGTAGACTTAAAATGCAATGTTAAGAGGGTATGTTTGGTTCACATATGTTCTAGGCTAAGGGTTTTAAGTATATTTCATTTCAGTGTGGTTGTACAGAGCCGAGGTCTTAGTTGAGTCCTGTGGGTGATACTGTAGGATGACAACAATAGCAAGAATATTGATGCATATTTATGTATTCCTTTGCCAAACTAAATGTCTGTTTTACAGATTCAGGAAAATACCTGGCAGTGGCTTCCCATGATAATTTTGTAGATATTTATAATGTGCTTACCAGCAAAAGAGTTGGCATCTGCCGCGGTGCTTCTAGCTATATCACACACATTGACTGGGACTCAAGAGGTAAATAGTAAATTGAGATTACAATTTACAAATATGTGAATTAAAATCCCTAAGATTGCAGTAAAAGTACATGTCAAATAAGCATGTTTTTACACCTGTGTAAAGGAGGCT
This sequence comes from Crocodylus siamensis, assembly GCF_052110815.1. Lineage (NCBI taxonomy): Eukaryota > Metazoa > Chordata > Crocodylia > Crocodylidae > Crocodylus > Crocodylus siamensis. Next base: position 175,637,572 of record NC_143395.1, read on the forward strand.
TATAGAGGTATTAGCATTTTGTATGTCCAGAGTCCTTTTTTCCTACTAGAGAAGACATGGAATTTTTTTCTTACATCCCATTCTGACTTTAGAACAATGTCAATAGGATGGCATAGGCAGCAAAGCGAAGAATTTATATACAATTTAATTTTTAAGCATTAATCATGTAGTTACTTAGGTAACAATGTAAGGACCCCTAAAATAGAATAATCAGACACTGAAAGCAGAAGAAGAAGAATAAACACAGAAAGAATTAATAGGTAAAATGAGTGTTATGCAGGAAGTCAGACTAGATGACCATGATAATGCCCTTATGGCCTTAAAAGGTATTTCCTCATTTAGCATTCTCTGCTGTTTGTGTCCTGCCATCACCATTGGACATTAATATAGTTCTTGGAACTATATTATTCATAGTTACTATATTATTCATTTGGTGAAAATCAACATAACTCCATTGACTTCAAAGGAATGACACCAAGTGACAACAACCCAGCCTCTGCTTCCTTAGGGGGCAGCTGCTTCCCTTCTCAAACCAGATTTTGGAAAACTCCTTTTGGAACAAATCCCCAAATATATTTTTTTAAGTAGCTTAATTTTAAATCGTTGACATTTCCAGGCACTGCCTTCAGTTTTGGATTGAAACTTCTAAAGCAGAGTGCTGCTTCTGAACATTTATGAGGAAGGATATCTGAGCAGCGCACCTCCAGCTCATGAGAGTATCTCATTTTGCACCTTGGAGTGAGACCTTTTTTGCCCACAAGCCTTACAGCTGTAGCACAGGAGGCAGAGGAAGGGTTGTAGGTTTCTAGGCCTGCTAGCAGTCAGGTGTGCCATAAGCAAACTGAGATGCAGGAAGATGCTGATTCAGAACTAGCACATTAGGTGGTTTCTCTTCCCTTGTTGGAAGGGCTGAAGAAACCTTTCACCCCCTGGACATCAGTAATTCACAATCACCCAGAAAGTTTTAGAATCAGATGGTTGATAGGACTTTGTTTTTCAGCAGGAGTTTTATTTCAGAAATATCTCAGTCTTTCTGTCTGCTTTAATTAAGCGCAAATGTAAGGCATTTTCTGCTTCTTCCTTTCATACCCGAAGGCTTACTAATGTACAGTCAATTTCAACCTCATCTGCCTGACTCTTAGCATATAATTTGGGTCACACTTCTAATGTTCCTATTCAAGGACGTAGGTATACATTTATACTTCATGCTACTAGGGCAGGGTTTGCATAGGTGAAAGTAACATTTTCAACCTTTATGTCACTTATTATGGAATCTTGCAAAACCTGTCATGAAAATTACCAGCCCAGCTACACAATCTGTTAAATTTTAGATCTAATTGACATGTCCAGGCACTGCTTTCATTTACCATGCAGATGAAAACACTAATAAAATATTACACATCATCAAAAAATATTTATTGTAGGAGCCTGAAATTTTTGCAAGGTGGTTGCGTGATACTTGAAATCCCACATTTAGGACTTGATCCAGTAAAACTACTTAGCATTTCTGAGGACCACTCGGGACTAGGCGTATCTGGACCCACACCCTGCTCTCTCTGACTAACTTCCAAACAGGATCATATGAAAGCAGGGCCAGAAGGGACTTCACAAGGTTATCTGATCCAGTTCAAGCAAGGATCATCCCTGACTAAACTATCCCTGCATAATGTCTATCCAACCTGATCTTGAATATTTCCACGGATGGAGATTCCACAGTTTTTCTAGGCAACCTAGGCAATGTTTGACTACTTTCATAGTCAGAAAATTCCTCCTAATCTCCAACCTCAATTCCTCTTCTGCATCTTGAGTCCTTTGCTGTAGCTAGTCCTGTCCCTACAGCCACAGAAAAGTCCAGCTCCAGCCTCTGTAAAATTGCCCTTCAGGCAATCCCCGCTGAGTCTTCTTTTCTCTTTAATCATGTTTGTTGCTCTCTGCTGCACTCTTTCCAATCTGTCCATATTCTTCTTGAGGGATGGGACCCAAAACTGGCTGCAATACTCCAGGTGAAGCCTCACCAGTGCTAAATAGAGCAGAAGAATCGCTTCCCTTGATCTTCAAGTAATACTCCTGTTAATACAACCTAGTATCCTGTTGGCCCTTTTTTGTAACAGGAGTACACTGTTGACTTATATTCAACTAACAGTGTACTGTAACCCCCTGGTGCTTCTCTGCAGTACCACCGCCTAGCCAATCATTCCCCAGCCTGCATTTGTGCATGCAATTATTCTGTCCCAAGTGCAGGACTTAGCAGTTGTCCTTGCTGAATTTCATCTGGTTCATTGTCCACCATTTTTCCAGTCAAGATTTTCTTCCTGTAAATGTTCATAGCTGGGGTCTACCTAACTTGAGGAGGTGGCTGGCTGATTTTGTGGAGAGATTGCAGGGCCAGCCACCATTTTCATGGACTGACTGTGGTGGCCCCCCCCCCACACACACACCTCTGGCCAATGGGCCCTGGTGGCCCCCATCCCTGGCTGCTGATTTGGTTGTGAGAGCTGTCCGTCATATGGCCCTACCCCTCACCACCAGTTGGTGGAGGGGTGGAGCCACACAACAGGCAGTCCTCTCAGCCGATCTGGGGGTAGGGGTGGCAACCATCTTGGGCTCCCCTTTGTGCCTACCTCCCCCCCACCCCGCCCCAGCAGGCTGCATGGCTGGGCTGCAGCACTATGAGGACTGCTGGCTCTCTGTGGGGAGCCAACATTTTATTTTCAGTAAGTTTTTTGTGGGGGTTGGTGCAGATTTTGTGATCATTGCCCAATTTCAGGGGTAATGCCAGATTTCATGATCTCCATAAAATTGTGATTTCAGTAGGTCCCTATTCATAGCTAGTTCTTATCATCTAGTCACAAACAGCTGTGTAGATGGTACATTACAGTTTGTCATAAAATTCCTTCTTTAAAAAAATATTCAGAAAATTCATAATAATGTATAATATACACAATATTCTCTTACTTCATTTACAGGAAAATTATTGCAAGTCAATTCTGGCGCCAAAGAACAACTATTTTTTGAAGCACCAAGGGGCAAAAGACATATTATAAGAACTGCAGAGGTAAGATCATGCAATCTGCATTCTTAAATATTTCACTTCAAACTAACTTCAAGGTTTCGCACTTTGAAGCTGCATGTACACGACATGCTGACTGTGCAGTCATTACTGCGCAGTCATTTTAGTACTTGTTTATAGTTACTGCACTGTACTTGTTTATAGTTATGTTGATAACCCGAGTTCCTGTACCGCAGCATCGCCAAACGTCTCTTCCATGACGCTGACAGCACAGTAGCCCAAAACTACTGTGCAGTAGCATCGCATCATGCTTCCTGCCATATGACATTGCGCAGTAGTCAGCATCTCATGTAGACCTGGCCTAAAAGTTGCTGTTTTACAGCTAAAAATCAGTACTTTATGCATTCCGATGCTTTATTTTTTCATATTCAAATGTTGATTGTTTCAGTGGCTGTGACAAGAACTTTTTATCACTCTATATAGGTCCTTTCATAGCAGCTACAATGCCGTTTAGTTTGGGATGCATATTAGTATTTTTAAAACAGAATTATTTCAGACCTGATCTAGTATGGTTAAGACAGTGAGCAAGATTTTCAGAAATAATTGCCATTGTGCTACTACTTCTTCCATTGAAATAAAAGTAAAAAGTGCAAATTTGCTAAAAAAGAAAAAAATCTTAGAATGAAATTGCATGAATACAAAAAGGAAAAAAAAGTACCAAATTTTTCATTACCTTCAATGTCTGTAGGTGCATCCATTTGTTCATGTAGAATGAAAAATGCAAACAAATAACTCAGCATTTAAAACAAGTAATTTTACACCATCCTTTTAATAGAACAGTCACCAGTTTTGTATGTTATCAGTGTCCCTGTATTTTCAAGTGCAACTTAGGAAGCTAATTTGGGGGATACAGGGTACATCTGCACGTGCTGTTAAGGCAATGCAATAAACAGTTCTATATGTGCACCCAGGACTGCAACACTTTGAGCCAGGGTGGAGCAGCCCCGGGGTGGCAGGGAGACTGGGGAGTCAGTCCTGGGTTCTGGGTGGCAGTGACAGGCAATAAAGGGGCTGTCTAGGGCACAAGGATGCTAAAGTGTGGAGCTAAGCAGCAGGCAGCCCCCACACTTTAGCACTCTCATGCCCTAGCCAGCCCCTGTCACCATCCACATGTGCATTTGAGCTATAGGATAGTACTGTCCTTGACAGTACTATCCTACAATGGAGTTAATTAACTGCGCCCTAATACCAGTGCACGTATAGATTATGATGCTTTACTGTGGAGATAATTAGTCAATGCCACATTAAAGCACAGGTGTAGATACACCTACTGTGTACTGGACAACAGTTAAAACCCCTTTGTTTTGGGAATTTTTGTTTTCAGATAGAGAAGATTGAGTGGGATACTTGGACATGTGTTCTTGGTCCTACATGTGAAGGAATTTGGCCCAGACACAGCGATGTCACTGTCGTAAATGCAGCCAGCCTTACCAAAGATGGAACCTTGTTAGCTACAGGAGATGATTTTGGTTTTGTGAAGCTTTTTTCATATCCAGTGAAGGTAACAAATAGTATTTATTCCTCTAGTTGGAAGTTGTGCTGGAAAAGGAACTGAGAAAAAAATACTGTGGGGAAATATGAAAAATTGGTAACAGGAATTCTTCGTGTTACAGGGTCAACATGCAAAGTTCAAGAAGTATGTGGGTCATAGTGCCCAAGTAACCAATGTTCGATGGTTACATAACGACTCTGTGCTGCTGACTGTAGGTGGTGCTGATACTGCTCTGATGATCTGGACCAGAGAGTTTGTGGGTATCCAGGAGAGTAAACTGGTTGACAGTGAGGAGTCAGATACAGATGCAGAAGAGGATGGAGGTAAAAGGGTTACATGAAAAACATGTTTAGTTTACCTCTGATCCTACAATGACTCTCATGCATGCTTAACCGTAAGCATTTGACCTTGATTGCATCAGACTCCTCACATGCTTAAAGTTAAACCTGTGTAAATCTTTGTAGGATCAGGGCCACGGTTTGCGTATTTTGTTGCATATCTTTATTTCTTAGTTTTCTACTTGGAAAAGTCAGGGTACTGGGCACCTGTCCAGCTGTAGCAAACAAATTGCTCATTTTATCTTTAACTTTATTTAAGGTTATGACAGCGATGTTGCGAGAGAAAAAGCTATTGATTATACTACTAAGATCTATGCTGTAAGCATCCGAGAAATGGAGGGAACAAAGCCCCACCAGCAACTGAAAGAAGTTTCAGCAGAGGAAAGGTATGTCATGCAAATACATTCACTACCAAGTAAAGAGTAAATTTTTTAAATCTCCTTTTATTGAACCAAAAATATTCCTTTACAGATATTAACACAACATAATATTTACACTTTATAAGACAGTATTTTGAAATTTTACTTATGTCCCACTACCTCATGAGGTGTGTGTGTGTGTGTATGTGTGTGTGTACATACACACACACAAAGTGTGTTGTTGTTGAATGTATAGCTGTCAATTGTCTTTATTTTTCTAAGTACACTTTGGAATCATATGGAGTCACTCTTGCTGTTTGATATGAAGTACCTCAGGTACTTTCAGGGAGGAGCTTGTTCCTGCCACCATATGTGTATTTGGACCTACAAAACTGTAAAATCAAATCAAATTAGGGCATGGCTTGCAAGTTGATTCATCTTGATCTCTAGAGGATGTTTGTTCTTATTGCACAACCACAGAATTCTGGCAACAAGAGTGTCCTAGGGCTTGAATGAAAGAGGTATTTTAGATCAAGTCTGAATTATGGTAGAACACATGGGTGGGTATACTCTATTTAAATGGCCTTGACTAATATTGTCAAATTCTCAATTTTTAAAACTTTGCTGTTAAAATGCCAGGGGAGAAAGGTTTCATTATCCTTAAAAAGAGTGCCAAGCCCAGGACGGATGGGTTTCCTAGAAAGCTCAAAAGCTTCTGCTAAAATTCTGCATTCATGGGGTGAACACCAGCACCTATTGAAGTCTCTCGCAAAATTCTGATCAGCTTCAGCAGAATGATGATTTCAGCCCTTGAAAACCTGATGTGCACAAAGACATGCAGGATCAGCTCTGTAATGAGTAAACCAGCTGCCATGCTATTTCATAGCTCCTTTTCTAGTTTCCTATTTTTTTTGCTTTAGGTAATAATACTTTCTAAAAAACATGTTGTCTGAAGATACTCCCACTCCAGCCGTGCAATCAGTGCAGCACCAACCCTATATCTTATACATAGTTTGTGACCATTTGTACATTTCCCTCTACCTTTAAATGATTGATATGTGCTCTTTTAGTTATTATGCATGTCCATGTATATGTATGAAAGAGAACTGGTATCACTGCTTATAGTAAAAGTTGACCCAACAGCACTTGCTGTGATAAGATTCTTCACCAAGCGTTACCTGTTCATGCCATGCCATTGTCAGCTTTAGGCTGAAATATTTTGGAAAGATTCAGCTAAAACAATCAACTTTATCTGAGACCAAGATGGGGAAAGAGGACAAACATTATTTTGCCATGTTAAAAACTCTTCGGGTTCTGTTACTGAGAAACTAGCACCTCTTGTTTTGGATGAAAGTTAAAATTTCCTGGAGAAGGTGTTGTCAGTCTGGTGCTAGGATTGTTTGCTTTTTTGTTTAGTGTTGAATGTGGCTTAATTGTAACTACAGAAAATCTCTGTTTGTGCATCCTCAGGAGAGTCTTGTTATAATCTGGCAGCTGAAGTCCCCAGAGATTCCTCCCTTATTCAGTGTGCTGTGGTTCAGCTTGCAGGGACAGAAAAGAGCTACTATGATGCCAAGCAGAGGAACTGAGACTTGTGAGACTGTCCCTTTCGGGGCTCTTAATGTTCCTCTTGCTGACAGCCAATCTTTGTGTTGGAGAAGGAAGAAACAGTCATTTTCAAACATAGAGGGATGAAATTGAATAGACACAATGAGCAGAGTTTTGCAGGAACCATATGATGGGAAGAAGCAGAGGGAATAAAACAGGTTCCAGAAGAGCAGGTTGGAGGGAGCCTAGAGAGGAAGGAGCAGAAACAGCTGTTGAGGCGCTGGGTTGGAGGAGATGGAGAATAGATCAGGAGCTGGGGAGGAAGGTTCAGATTAGTGATTCTCAACCAGGGTGCTGTGGCACCCTGGAATGCCTTGCTCCTTTCAGGAGAGCTATAGGGTGCTACGCAGTGTTAGCACTGGGAGGTGTGCAAACTGAAATCTCTGGGTTTGTCTTGTGAATTATAACAGAAAAACATAGTAAAATCTTCCTGACCTGTTGAGTTCTTGGCAATAGAAAAATAATGCTCTGTTACCATATTTACTCAAATATAAGGCAAACCTGACTATAAGATGATGACCCCCCCCCCCATAATTAGATTCTATATATGGAAAATTTGTAATTTTTAAATAATTTTCCAGGTGTAGAATCAAATTATGGGAGGTTTGTCTTGAATTTGTCCCACTCTCCTGCAGCCCCATCATCCCCCCCTTATTGTCATACCCTTGTCTCTCTGAATTCATGAAAGTGAAGTGAGATCCACCACTTTCTGAGTGTCACCAAAAAAATCCTGTTGTTAGGACAGGATATGGTACTATATGGACTCATACCAAAGGGGAAAAGTTATTAAGGACTTTATTAGCATGTTTTAAAGCTAGTTTATGGAAAGTAAGAAATACCCATTTTTTTAAGGGGTTGGCTTTCACTGGAAAAGAGTGTCTGAAGCTGGGACTGCATGAACTGAAATACCACATTGATTGGGGCAGGGAAGAGATCAGAAAAGAAGAGGCAGAGAAGTGGAGGAAAAAGGACTGAACCCACTTGTTTCACTAAACCAACAAGACAGGACTGATGGAAGGGGCAGAGAGTTTCATGTGGTTACTGAAGTAATCCTTTTTTATAGGTTTCTGGATGAAGAACAAGAGTTTTATAAGGGTTCTTTTGTGGAAAGTTGATGAATGCTTTTTAAGGGTTTAATACATGTAGTTGTTTTTGTAATATGAAATTTTGGTAAAACAAAGATGCTTAATGTGAAGTTTTGTAAGAACAGGGTGATGTGTGTTTTTAATAAAATTTGTGTAAAAAAAACCGTTCATGTTGCCCAATACAGGCCATGAGTTTTACAGTCATGCTTAGTGTTGGCTGCATTTAATCAGCTTCATAGCTGATTTCCATTACTGAGCACATTCTGCTTTTGGCAGCCATTTAATGATAAACAATGTATTTAATGAGGTTTCCTTGTCTGTGAATGTAGGATGAGAGTTTTGCCTCCATGCTAACTGGGGTAGGGAAAAATCATCTTATATTTGAGTAAATATGGTATTTTTCATAGTCAAATAATGAGTGAAAACTAAAAGCTGGAATTTTCTCAGGGGTGCCTTGAATTTAAAAGGTTTGAGAGTTGCTTTCTTTTTATACAGTCTCTGCTCCATTTGTTGCAGAAATTGGAAGATATCTAATGAATGAGGCAGGAATGGCAGGCAATGATGTCTCAGCGAAGGATAGAATTGAGTGTTGCTTTGGAAAATGGTATTCCACATGTTTCTGCCATAAAGTTCTTACATGATGCTTGGCAAGTTAAAAGAGTTTTTTGTTTAAAAGAACTCTGTTCTTTTTTTTGGGTGCCTAATGTGAGATATGTAAGGTTAGATTTGCAGAAGTATCGAATGCTCATAACTGCAACTAAAGATGATTTGAGCTGTGGTTTGAACACAAGAGTGCTTGATACTAGTACAAAAATCAGGTTTTAGCTGGACACCCAAAACCAATAGACACTTTTGGGAATCTGAGTTTTTTATCTCTTTGTGCCTCCGTTTCCCTGATGCAAAATGGGTTTAATGATATTTAATCTCAAAGGGATTATGAGGAGGAAATTAATATCTTTATATTCAGTACAGGTTTTGGACAGAATTAAGTAAGGACTGAGACCACAACTTGGGTCTGGCAGGTAAAAAGAAATACTGAATTAATGAATGTGGCCAGGGCCCTTTGGGGAAAAAAAATCATATGATCATGTAATCAAATTTTGTATTAAAATGTATATACATGAAGAGATGAAATTAAGATTTCAGGGGCAACCTTAATTTTCAGATTTCCTAAATTTTAAGTCTTTGATATTGCAACTGTAACCTTTTATTAATATAATTTTCTATACTCTATATCTAAAACCTATTTTTCTTCATTTTTATTATGATAAATAAAACAGAAGCAGAAATAAAATGTTCCCCCACATCTTCCTTTTCCTCACACTTCGCCACTATACTTTTATATATTTGCAAGTACTAGAGATGCTAAAATGGCTTGTTTTTTGGCAGTGGACAGTTTGATTTAACATAAGAACATCAGTGGGTCAGACCATAGGTCTATCTTGCCCAGTATCCTGTGTCACAGTGGCAGAGAGTGGATGCTGAAATGGACAGTGAACTGCCTGAATACGTCCCCATGAGTGCACACATGTGATTTGTGGTGTCTCAAAGCCATTTGGAGTGCCACAAACCACACATAGCACAGGGTTTGAAATATGGGGGAGCCTGGGGGGGTTGAGGCCCCCATAAGAGACAAGAGCCTTCCATAAGGGATGAGAGCCTCCAGCCCACCCGCGCCTTTCTGAGCAGCTCAGGTGGTGGTGGCAGCTCCTTCCAAATTCTGGCTACCACTGCTGCAGACCCCCTCACAAATCAGAGTGTAATTTGAACCCTGACCCAGCTTACGTGGGCCCACGAACCACTCTGCTAATCTGCAGCATCGCAGGTATTTTTGACACTGGAGAATCAAGTCTGTGATCTTGAATTTTGACACAGACTCCCTTCTTACATCTTCTTTTCACTTCTTCTATTCCTTTCCCTTATGGGGTGGTGCAGAAATTATCCAGAACATGGTTTTAATGTCACATTCTGATTTATGAAACATATTCGTCTCTTGATATAAAGATAAAAAAAAGCATCACCTTCACTACATAAGGTCATGAATTCAACAGCATTTGTTTGCTTGAATTGGATTACACAGAGGCTTTTTTTTAAAAAACAACTTTTTTTTTGTCCAACTTCTAAGCAACACACACACCCTGTGAGCCTCAATAGTAGGGCTGTGCACTCAGGTGTCTCCCCACCAGCTTCCTGCACTACCTGGCCAGCCACCCTGTCTCACCCTAAGCTACCCAATCACAGGCCTCCAGTTGAACAACCATGTTTTAAATTATATATTATGTAGCCCTGTAACATTCCCAAAAACACAGTCCTAAGTGTATAGTTATACCACTTACATATTTGATCAATTCCCTAAACTTCCTCTTAAATAGTAACAGGAATATAATTAATGGACAGCAATGAAGTATCCATTTAAGAGATCTTAAATTGCTTTATTGCTACAAACTACCAACAAAATCATTGGGACATAGTTTCATAGTAGCTAGAGTCAGGAGGGCCCTGAACAGATAATCTAGCCTGACCCCCTGCCACAGGCAGGAATGAATGCTGGGTTCACAAGACCCCAGACAGGTGATCATCCAACCTCCTCTTGAATTTGGCCAAGGTAGGGGTGAGGACCACTTCCCTGGGAAGTTGGTTCCAGATTTTGGCCACCCTAACTGTAAAAAATTGCCTTCATAGTTTTATGTTTTTACTGTAATTCTTGCAAGCAAATATAAAATAGAGCAAGTTCAATTGCTGCTTTTGCAAATATCAGGAGGATCCAAATAAAGAACCATAAAGAGCTTATAAATTATGCAGAATATCTCCATTAACTGCAAATACATCAAACCTATCCATTGAATTACCGTATTTTTCGGACCATAAGACGCACCTGACCATAAGACGCACCCAGTTTTTATGGCAGGAGAGACTATGTGTGCCGATGGCCGGCCATTTTTATTGCCGGCTCCCGGCCACCGGCACGGGCGCCGGCTTCCGGTGTAAACAAGCGGCGGATGTCCCGCTCGGGCTCCGCCGCCTCCGCGGGCAAGCTCCGCCCCCGTCTCCCCAGAACACACACCTTTGGACCATAAGACGCACCCTCGTTTTCCCCCTACTTTTGGGGGGAAAAAAGTGCGTCTTATGGTCCGAAAAATACGGTAGGTTATGTATAATATTGTTGGAAATTATAAGTGATTAATTACTCTAATTTCTTATTGGTCTGTCTTTTTGTCCTCTGCATTTTGAGCACAAGACAGAGTCAAGAATCCCGGCCTATATTTTTATCTCAGTTTTCCTGCATGTGTAGTATAGTATTCAGATGTTTTTGTTGTTGTTACTGTTTTAAGGAGTAGGATGGTGGATCTAACAGATTCCCTTAAAAGCATCACATTCCTATCTTAGGCCCTGAGTTTGGAAAGCACTTAACTTATACCTGAGTCTGTCCCTATTCAGCATTTCAAGTGACCATTTCCTGGCATATATAAAGTTAAACATACTTAAGCAACCTGCATTAAGAAGGATGCTTTCATGGATCAAGATGTCAGAGGATCATTATTATTTACCTACCATAAATGAGGAACTCATTAATCCACTTCAAAATCCATAATAAAAAAGTAGGAACTTAAAAATTGCCTTCATTATCTCAAAAATCAGGTAATATATTTAAATAACTAAATAAAGATAAAGGCACCCATCTTGAGTCTCTTCAGCTTGAGCATTTGACCCTGCTTTTCTGTCACTTAGAATTTTTGGAACAGGGACATGGAGTCTGAAGGTTAGTGTGTTTCTTAAAAATAAAATGTGGGGCCCTCATTATTTTTCCCTTCTTTCCCAGCTGTCATCTTCACTTTCTTTTGTAGTCATATAAAATCTTAGCCATGTAAAAAGCATATAACAATACCTACTGTGCATTTTGAGATTGTTACAAATGTAAAGTTTTAATTATTGTGGAAGGACAGACCTAAGTCAGCATTATGCATGTATTATTCAGGTACAGAACACATGACGCATGACATGATTCAACCTTTGCAGGTCAGTCGAACCTGCCTAGGTTGAACCATTTTGTAACAGGACAGACATTCCTTGTGGACTGAGAAACAGTGGGCACATGCCTGCAGTTGCTCAGGCCAGGGGCTGGGTGGGGGTGCTAGAGCGCACCCTCGGCTGTAGGGAAGCTGTGCTGGCGGGGCATGACCAGTCAGGGCTGAACTGGGTTTAGATCCCCCCTCCCTGTCGCACCAGCAAGGACTCGAGTTGGGGCTGCTGGGCACTCCACCTTCATTGCTGCAGCTGTGAGCCAGTGTAGCCCCTTAGACAAAGGGAGCAGGGAGGGGGATCATTCCCCCTCTACCCCCACAACCCCCAGGGAGCCTCAGCTGGGTCTGCCCACCCCAACTGCCACCGCCACTCGCTCCCTGCTTGGTGCAAGCAGTGGAATAAGCCCCCTCTACTGGATGCTGGAGGCGGGGGAATAACCCCCATCCCTGCCCCCACCCCCAAGGGGCCCTACTGGCCAGCATCTGGCCACCTCCCCACCTGGTCACTGCAACACAAGGAGGCAGGGCTATTGATGAAGGCAGCAGCCCCTGTCATAGTGTTGGGGGGCACAAGCCCCTTCCCAGCAGGGGAGCCTTGCTACAGGGCAGGCAGAGCTGTGGCAGACAGTATGGGGACCGGGGGAGAGGGAGCAGAGCCCTCCAGACCCCCCCTCCCAGCACTGTGGTCCGTAGCAGCTTTCCACGCCCTGCAGTGCAGCCTTTCCCCACCCTCCCAGCAGGAAGGGGCTTGCGCTGTGGGTAACCATGACAGGGGCTGCTGCCTCCATCACAGTCACCCCCCCTCACCTCTCCAACAGCTGGGCAGGTGTGGGGCCAGATGCCGGCCAGCAGGGCCCCTGAGGTGGCAGGCAGAGAGCAGAGTTATTCCCCCCTCTGCCTCCAAGGCACTGCAGTTGGGTCTGCCCACCCTAGCTACTGCTGCTCACTCTGTATTTGGGGCAAGCAGTGAAATAAACTCCCTCCACTGGACTCTGGAGGGAGTGGGGCAGGAGGGGGCTTATCCAAAAATTGGGGATTTTTTTTTTATCAGAGAAAACCAGGATCCCTGGTAATTATGACTTCTCCAAAGCTACTGATCATAATTTAGCATAATATTCATGCCTGAAACCTCAGCAGATGTTATCCAGTCTTAAAAGTGGTTGTCACAGTGTACAGGCTTGACGGCCAAAGATGTCAGAGGTAGATGGGTCAAGGTTTCTGGAGCATGTTTATTTGCCTGCTTCTTTGAAGCCAGTAATAAAGACTGTGCTCCTGGCAGCAGGGCTGATATTTATGCACTAAAGCTAAGATGTAGGCCCATATACCTGGATTCCAAAACATTTGGTGGACAAACATCAGGGGCTGTCAGTGTTGACACTGAAATCAGGTTTCAGTGCATTAGTATAACAATGGTTGCTACAAATGAAGTGAGCAGAGAGGTCAAGTATTCTGGCTCTGTTGCTGAGTCAAAAATCTGATCTGTTACTGCTCATACAATTGGTAGAAAGAGCCCCAGAGTAGCTTCTATTAGGAATAGGAGATATAGTAGATTTCTCACCAAGAATGAAATGGATACCCATAAATACAATCTAGCCAAAGCTCTGCTTGTGTTGGAATTATCATCAAGCACACTAAGGCTTTAATGAACTGGGATGAAATTGATGCATTGGCTATTGGTCAATGCCAAGGAATTATCAAAGTGTGATCTTAAGACCTGTTGGTTTAAATGGTGCTGATGCGTAGCAGCTCTCCTCCAACCTCAGAAACTGCTTCAGCAAGAGTGAGTCAGGCTGGCTGGCACAATTATTTTCCATGGTGTCATTGGTGGGGCAGAAGGGTTCCAGCCTTCAGGTGCCTCATCTGCCTCCCTCACCCCATCATACAGAGATCTTCATCCTTCCTCATTTCTGCAGACAAAAGAAGGGAACCACAGATGATGCCTCTGTCTCTGAAGGGAGATGCCAGTACCAGGCTCTTTGTTCAGGCAAGGAACTGGGAAAGCAGGATTATTCTATGATCATTCTCCCTATGTCAGTAGTGAGGGGCTTAGCAGGTCTTGCTCCTGTGCACCATAGGAAAAAGGCTGTGCAGAGGGGGTTGGTGTGGTACCTAAAATGTCCCTAGTGAGCAGTGATTTTGAGCTCCATTGTTGCTGTTACTCTGGTCTTTGCCTACCACATATCAAAGCTCAGAAAGGCACAGGGAAAGCCTCCTGTGCTACACTAGCTTTTCAAATAAGTAAGATACTGAAAGACTGCAAAATACTGGAACTCTAAGCAAGAGGGATTATGTAGAAGTAGGATTTCTATGCATATAGGGAAAAGCAATGACTTGTGAGTAACTAGGCTAAGTACAGACAGTCAAAAAGCCTGAGGCTGAAGAAATTCAATCTTTTCAGGTTAGTCTAAACTGCAGAGATTAAACTGAGAAACAGTTGGGCAGACATTTACTTTTGATTCAAGCAATGCAGCCACGTGCCCACAGTGGCTCAGGCCAGAAGCTGGGGGGTGCTAGAGCACAGCTCTCTGGCACGTAGCCAGCACAGGCTGTATGTTCAGTTCTTCTTCCTGCTGCCCCCGAGGTCTCTGGGATTTGCAGTCAAGAATCACAACAGCAGGACCCTGCAGGGTTGCTCATCACTTCCTCTTCCTGCTTCTAGGTGCCTCTGGGATTTGTAGTCCACAGTTGCAACCAACAGTAAGTAGGGCAGGGCAGCTCTGTACTCCCTGGCCCCAGACCCCAGCCAGGGTTTGCCTCCCCCACCAACCCTTCTCTGCTACAGCAGATAGCACAGCCTAGCCCAAGGCTGGAAAGCGTGCTGGGGGACTGTGATTTAACTTAAACCAGGAAGGGGTCTGGAACAGAAATTTCATGAACTGGTTTGATTGAAATCACTTAAGTCTGATACTGCATTCAACCAGGTTTATCTTAAACCAGTTTCAGCCATTTTGAAACTGGTTTATGTGCACAAAGCTTCTGTTCTGTTACAGGTTTAAACCAGTTTCTGATCACTTGAACTGGTTTATGTGCAACTTCTGTCCCTAGCTCTAAGGTGTTCCCTTAGGAAAGGAAGTGAGAGCTCTCTTAGCATATGTGTCTTTCTTTATTCCTTTAGTTTTGTAATAGAAAATTAATGATTCTGTAAATAATGCTGAGGACAGTAGAAACCCTCTACATATTTTAAACTACAGGATTTAAGATGAGTCATGACATGGGACTAAGCGGACACTATAGCCTCTAGCTAACTCCAGCAGTGGGAAATTAGAAGCCGAAACCCCTTATCAGCCTTTGCAACTTGAAGTGTGTAACAATCATTGCAAAGCTGGGCCTGTGGGGAAAGTTTTTAAAATGTCTTTGCAGTTGTATTAGGTACATTTAGTTAAGTGAATTAATTGATTGTTGTTGTTTCTCTCTCCTCTTCCCCACCTTGTTTTTCTTCACCCCCTCCCTTCCATGTCTGTCTTCTTTCCTCTCCTTATTTCTTTTCTCTTCCTTTCTTACTCCTCTGATCGGCATTCTTCTCCCTGCTCTACATACATCGTGTAGAAGTGGGATGCCAATCAGAGGTGCCACAGGAACAGTCTCGCGGTGTGGGAGCCCAAAGAGCAGCGCTCCCACACCACGGGACCACTTGGTCAGTGGTGGGCCTGTCCCGGACAATCCAGGACCATTGTAAGCCATACTACATATTACTCAGGAAAACATGACGGAATTGTATCTTATGAGAAAAGACTTCATTGTTGAATCTGGACCATTTTTAACTGGAAAAGCTAAAATTTAAATGACAAGAAACACAATGATCCTATTGTCTAATACTATGTTTTATGATACTAATATGGGTGGCACAATTATGTCTGCATTTTGCATTCTACTAACACCTGACAGATATCCAGTGTTTGCAGCATCTATTAATTTGACTTGCATGACTAAACGTGAACTAATATCTCCAGTAATAAACAAAGTGATGGAGAAACCCTATAAGCAAGTTGAATGTGTGGAAAACCAAAGAGCAGTATTAACATGTTTGGCTAGTATTCTGCTTTGTACCCTACTAGCCTGTCTTGCTCGCTGTAAGGCCACCTATCCCAATCGTGTCATATTGTGTATCGCTTGTTATCAGATGTTCTTGTAGGGTGTATAAGAAGAGAATTTTCTCTCCAGATATTGTTTGTTCTTTTATTATGAGAGAGGCTGAGATTTCAAGGAAGCCTCCAAAACTGTGATCACAATTTTTTAAGTGAAATTAAAGAGACTCTTGCTTACACAATTTGATTATTCAAATTTTGTATGCACAATTATGTGGTTGATTTCAAAGGCTGGTTTTTAATATGAATCCCTATTTGCACATGTGAATTTGTAGAGACAATTCAAAACATATAGAGAGAAAACCATGTCTGGAGAGGAAGAAATAGCACAATGAGAATTTTTAAAAGAAAGTTGTTTGCTGGAGCTGAGTAGTGGCTCCTGGGATATTCCTTTGTTATGTTTTTTGCAGCTTCATGGGAAGCTGACCAATTCTATGTATAGTTGGTAGAACACTGCTTCAACCCTAGGGCAAAATACAGACAGTCAAAAAGCCTGAGGCTGAACCAATTTGGTCTTTGCAGGTTAGTCTAAGCTGCAGAGGTTAAACTGAGAAACTACTGGACAGAAATTCACTTTTGATTAAGGAAATGCAGCCACATACCTGCAGTGGCTCAGGCCAGAAGCCAGGGGGCACTAAAGCACAGCTTTCTAGCATATAGACAGCATGGGTTGCGTGTTTGTGTCCTCTTCCTGCGGTCCTCAAGGTCTGGGATTTGCAGCCCAGAATCACAACAGCAAGACTCTGCAGGGTTACTCATCATATCCTCTTCCTGCTTCCAGGTACCTTTGGGATTTGTAGTCCACAGTTGCAGCCAGCAGTAAGTTTATTAGGGCAGGGCAACTCTGTACTTGGGCAAAGGGAAGTTTAACCCCCCTCCCTGGCCCCAGACCCCAGCTGGGGTTTGCCTGCAGGGGGGCAGTCCCTGCCTCCCCCCTCCCCAACCCCACCCAACCCTCCTCTGCTGGAGCAGACAGTATAGCCCAACCCAGGGGTGCAAAGCATGCAGGGATGCTGGGGGACTGTGATTTAACTTGAACCAGGAAGGGGTCTGGGACAGAAGTTTCATAAACTGGTTTGACCCAAATCAGTTCAGTCTGATACTGCATTCAGCCAGGTTTATCTTAAACCAACTGGTTTATGTGCACTGAGCTTCTGTCCTGTTACAGGTTTAAACCTGTTTCTGGTGACTTAAACCATTTTATGTGTAACTTCTATCCCTAGCCTACTTGTCCACCTAAAGTTCTAATCTAAAGTCATTATGATCAAGATGTTTCCAGTCCTTGCCAGCCTTTTGAATTCAGGACCAATCTTACTTCCTCAGTAGGAGAGGACTCAGTTTTCTCACTAGACCTCACGGCTGGCCCTCGACTGTTTTTTTTCTTTGTTTGTTTGTGAAAAGCTTAGTGTGCACAAAAGTGCAGACTCTCACAGCATATGAATCCATACAAATTACCACCAACTTTTTTCCATCCTAACTGGAAGATTACTTTCTGCTCCAGCATTGCTCAGGAACTGTCAGCTGCTTTGAGTTTTGTTTTTAATATGTGGACTAGAGTCCAGAGCTTCAAAGAGATGTCATTTATGACATGGCTTGAATCCAGGTAGGCAGAGGTGAAAGGCTAATGGGTTCACCAACTGTACAGTTACCTTTATCCCAAATTTTCTCTATGAATTCTTGACTGAATATTTTTATTTATAAGAAGGGCCATGTTACCAAATGCTCAGAATGCTTATATTAAATTCAGGCAATAAATGGGAAAGACATGCCCTTCTCAACTAAGCAGCCTCTCAACTCTTGAGATAAGCCTAGGGAAAGAAAACCTTGCTGAGCGTGTTACTGTCTAGGAAAGAGAATTCCAGAGATGAGGAGTTTCCAGTAAAATTTTTCAACTACCAACCCTAGTCACTTTGATCTGGGACCTCTGGTTTCAGTGACTTTGCTAATTGCAGTTGCTTGATAGTATATGGGGAGAGAGCTTTCTCCCTAATTGTCAATTCGAGCTTTTTAGCTCAAAGTCAGCAACTTAAATTGTTCACGAAAGGCAGTGCAACAAAGAACAGCTACATATACATACAGTGTTTTGCTTGCTTCGGCTATCAGACATGTGATGGGAACTTCCAACTTGCCTTATTTATGCATCCCTTTATGTTGGAAGGACCAAAGTTTTGTGCAATAGTTACACTGAGGACTTGCAGCAGTCAAGCAGTTTAGAAGAACAAATTCACAGGATGTTTAGGACAGTCAGCTAGTTTAAAAGTAAGGTCTTTAGAGCCCATTCAGAAGTGATTATAGTTCTTATTAATCCACTTTTCTGCTTGTTTATGTTTGGGGATTGAATTAGAATGACATGGGAATGCAATGAAGTTTCCCCTCTTAAAAATATCAAATGGCTATGAGCACCATGCATTCTGCAGTATCTTGTCTTTTTTTAAAGAGTGCATCAGCATACATGTAAAATAATACAGAATACTACAGGGATGTTAATTGCTTTGTTGCACTAATATAATATTTTTAGAGAGCATAGTTTACAATTGATGTTTTCCTCTTGTTTTGTTTTAATTTTGCAGTGACTCATTGATCATTACAGAGCAGGATTTTAGTAGTGTCAAATAAACCTTTTTTTCCTACTGTCTTATATCCACATCATGTCATAGTACTAGCAAGAAAGTTTGTATAAACTATGCACCCATGTGTATGCTAGGATGGGAAAACCTAAAGGTGTGTTACATTTACAAAATCTTTAAAAGATTTTTTTAGAAGTTCTGGATCTTCTGTAACACATTTTTAAACCATTTGGAAAATCATGACAGGTCCTTCCCCAACATCCAGGGAACGTTACTTTTTAAAACCATGCTAATATCCTTTACCAAAGGAACATGTTCCTACATCTCAGATTTTCGACTCTCCTGCATGGAGATTTCCCAGGTTCTGAGGCTCGCAGCCTCTTCTTCCCCTTCCAGGAGTAGATGCTCATTATAGTCTCAGAATAGGTTCTCTCTTGCCAGCTTGGCAGCCAGCCACTCAGCACACCTTTGTTTTCAGTTTTACATCCAGCACCTCACATTCTGTCTTTCTTTTAGCTGCCAGGGCTCTTTCTTTATTTCTTTTCATTGCCAACTGCTTCATTTCTCCTAAGGACTTTTTTTGAGGACTCAGTTCTGCTCCCAGGATTATCATTATCATGTTTATTATGGTTGCACCCAAAGGCACTAATCACAACTGGACTATGCTGTGTGCTATACAAACACAGACAAAGAGATAATCCCTGTCCCTGAGAGCTTATCCTAGTTCTCTTTATGACCTGCCCTTTCCACTCCTTTGCTTTCCTGCAAAACAATCCCCTCTCTTTTTCTCTGCAGTATCAGGTCTCTTTTTTTTCCTCCCTTCAAAAGCCTGTGCCCTTTTCTCTCAAACCCAATGCACTTGCTCTTTAAATCACTCCTTTTTCTTCCTCAGAATGGCTCTCTCTTCCAAATCCCCACTTCAGCTCTTGCCCTTGCTGTTGTTTCTGTTCTGTCCCAATGCTGCCACTGCAGTTTATCCATGATTTAGTCACCTCCTCAATGCTTGGCCAGTCCATTAAGGGACTCGCTGGTTAGCTGATGGGAGGGAGTGAAGTGGCACTTACCTTTTCCCATGGTCACAGTCAGCCAGAGAGAAAATGGGCCTGATTTTATCCTCAATTCATTTAGGTGTAAATCTTAAAGTAAGACTCTTGAAGTGAACAGGTACATAATACCTGAAAAACTGGTAAAAGAGCAGAATCAGTCTCATAATTTCTAACAGAGATAGAATCTGTGAGACTCAGGATGTCTGCAAAATTCATGCCCCTAGTAGGTGCGTGTGTCTGAACTTTTTTGGAACTCATCCTTCCCTTGACTTGACTTGCACACATTTCTTTAAACTTACTGGAAAGAAACCGTTAATACTTGTATTATGTTTTAACTTGCTTTCCTTTGGAGGCAGGGAATTGTCAAGTAAGTATTAACACCATACAAACAAAAAGCACAGGATTCTATGTATGGTATATATTACCCAGGTCACAAAGGGTAAATAGATACATAATTTGCTACCATGCAAATTTGTCATCCTTTACACTACCATCATATGTTTCAAACCAAATTAGCTATAATCACAGGCTTGTTAAAAATGAAAATGAATTTGATGCTGCTTTACTTTTACATTTATTTTCTGAATAAGGTGAAGATAAAGCACTGAATGCATATATGTGTGTATATATATACATGTAGATGTATATATAAATACACACAGTATTTGTGTACATGTGAACTGTGTACAGATATATATAAAATGTGTGTGTGTGTATTTTCAAATTTAATCTTGTGTTTACTATCTAGTAAGTCTTTCCTGATCATGTCATAGTAGTAGTGTCCTCACTTTCATCACAAATCTTGGCTTGCTTTTGTCATAAACTTTAATAGACATTTTAGGTGAAGAAATGTAAAATAAATTTATTTTATAATTACACTAAAACAGAAAAAAGAGCAGGAAACATACAAGAAAGCAACTGACTCTGTTTGGAAGTGCTGATTCCAAAGCTTCATATTAGTTCTGGGTTCACAGTGACCTTTGCAAAATGTTCTAGCTTCACTTAATGTTGTTACTTTGGAAGGGAGTGAAGTTTCATATCACATTCCTCCCATCTATTTTCTGGTGGTTATTGTACCATTAACTGATTCAATTATAATTGATGATTATATAACATACTTTAATTAAACAGTTTCAGAGAAAATAAAGCTACCTTGTTTTCATGAGAGGAAAAAAACCCCACAAAAATATAGACTGTCCCCAGTACACAAGTTGTCCTACCAACAAATAGCAGAAATTGTTAGGCTAAATTATGAGCTGAACCAGACCGGAAAACAACCATCCATTTCTGTGAAACTTTCAACAGCATTCACAAACCTGCTGTTATGTTTCCAAGAAGTACAGCTTCTATAAGGCACACTGAAATTATCAAAGTACACAGCAGCATATTTTCAGTTCAGTACAAAGTAAGTGGGAAGCATTGATATAGCTTCCTTTTGTCTCCCTGTCCTGTAGGAGCTTTAGTGCAGAGTTTGCCCAGTGATGCCAGGGTATGACCTTTCTGAATTCGTAGACTGGTGCACTCTTCAATTTCTGTTTTAGTTCTTGCTGGCATGCTGGAATAGCATGGTTTGTGACACTCAGGAATGACTGGTCAGCTCTAAAAATGCTTGTGCATGAATACAATGGTCAGAAATACTCCTCTAACGTGTACTAAGTTTCTTACTTGGCTTTATTTGCTGCTTACAAGGGGATCAAGGTAATTCTTTCACTCTTTTAATGTCACAAGACCACCTGCTAATATATTTTGCTGGTGCTTTGTGAGCTTACTCTGTGTTTGACTAGTGAGCTTCTTTGTGTATTTGCTTTCAGCTTTCTCCTGTCCTTTTAGAATTTAAACTTCTTATACTGCATACTAGTGTCATAAATACACTAACAATATCCTTTGGAAAGCACCACCTGTAAAGCCCCCACAAAAATGATTATCACAGAAAAAGCCATGCAGATGTATTAAATAAAAGGTGGTTAGTTCCTTCTGCAAGAAACAAGATACCATTTACTGCTTGTATCAGAAATGAAGTTTTGCCAAGTGAGGATTAATAGTACTTGCATTTCAGGATTACAGTGCAAGTACCACAAGCATTTGGGAGGGGGGTGGTGGGTATAAATGTCCAGGCTCTTCCTTTTCAACAGGGACTAACTTCCATAGTGCACACATTTTATTCAGGTTATCTGGTTTGTTTTCAGTAGCTGATGATTAGAGAAAACATTTGTATGCTTTTTGCTCTCAAATGGCTGTCAGCCTTTGCCCCATTCAAGTACTACTTAAGTAAATCAGGGCCATGTACTGGCAGTTCTTGCTTAAAGAACTGTACTATTCTCAAATGCTTAATCTCCAGCATCTACACTTGTGGTATGACATGTAATTTCTAATATATTTACACCAGCCAGGGTTCCTTTCACATGATATTTCAGAGCTGGCATTTGATACAATCTGTTCTATTGTACACACCCTTATCTTTCAACACAACAACATAATTTCTGCACCTACCTTCTAGCAGGGAGAGCTGGATCCTATGTTACTGAAACAGAGTAGAATTTGGTCCACCTCTGTTTTTAATGAGAAGTAAAGGAGGCTGCGGGAGGTGGGAATCGTTGGCCTTAGAGTAAAAAATTATAACTGAAAACGAGACTGTGCAGTATGGGGTTGATCTTGCAAGTCAATAAACAACTTTTAGATAGACTAAGTGCCCTTGACTTCTCCCTGGATGCAGTCCCCTCAGGGGTTACTCTGCCACTTTGAAGGATCAGCCAAATATACCCTTAATCACTGCACTGCTTGTAATCACAGAAACATTTTTCCTTAGCTAATTACAGCTTGCTTCCATTTTGCTCTCTCACAGCAGTAAAGGTTATCTGTAGTTAAAAAGCATGCTTGTGAATAAGATTCTGTTTCAGTCTGTGTTCTACATTCATGTTTTAGTTGCTTTTTGTGACTGTAATTATAGCAATGTACTTTTTAGGCGTTAATCTCTGTTAAATTCACACCAGTGAACAATGAGTCATACCTGAAACTGTTGCTTTTTTGCCATAATTAAAGCCTGATCCAAATCTCCTTGAAGGCAAGGGAAAGATTTTGTTTTAAGATCAAGAAAGTAGTTGGGATTCTGCAGTGGGGTTCATTTAAAACCAGTGATCTCTTTTCCCTCTCTCTCTTTCTCATCTTGGGGGAAGGCCAGCTGCTGGCTGTTCAGAAAGCTTCCACTCCACTTCTAAAGATAGTCTGATGGTAATGCAGAAGGCCAAATGTATATCATTTTCAAGGAGTTACTCTGGATTCAGGCTGGTGTGAGTTTAAAAGAATTTGTCCCAGCACTGTCTGTTCTGCCATTCATTCTCATCAGCGGCATTCTTCAGTAATGTTTCTACTCTCTACACCAGAATGGATCCAGGTTCATTGCATTTGCTACAAAATCCTGGAGACAGCAGGCACTAAACCTTGCTAGCTATACTTCCCATTCTTCTGTTTGTACACAAACATACTGGATAGTTTTGAACATTTTCTTTTGCATTGAAATATATTGATTGTCTTCTTTTTTTTTTCAATGTATTGTTTCAGGCCACCAGTTAGCAGAGCTGCTCCTCAACCTGAAAAACTGCAAAAGAATAATATCAACAAAAAAAAGAAACTGGTTGAGGTCAGGCTTAAGGATTTTTTGTTTTTTATTTATTCATTTTGAAATTTGCTTTGATATTAATGTTTGCTAGGTAAAATCTCCCTATAGTTTAAAGGTACAATGCGTTCTCTTTCATGAAGTATCAAGCATTATTTGTCAAGTAATAGTTTTTTCATGTAGGAAAAGACATTTCCTTTCCTCGGCACACTCCTTCAGAACCACAAAACAGATCTAGGGCAAAACTTAGGAAGAGCAAATGGTAATCAATGGGTGTGTGTAGATTAAACGGAGGCCCTAAATTGAAGCAGTGGGTTTTTAAAAACACTGCTTCAATTTAGGGCCCTATAAACCCCCGTGTTGCGCACACACCCGAACTTACCTGCCTCTGGTGGCAGGGAATGGGAGGGCGAGCTGCCAGCGGGTGGAGCAGTCCCTGGGCTGCCGGTGTGGGGCTCTGGTGCTTCCCTCCATGGCAGCGGCCGGCCCCTCCCCACAGGTGGCAGCCACCTGCAAGCACCTGACTTGGGCAGTCCTGGGGGGCATTGGAGCCACGGAGGGAAGCACTGAGCCCTTGTGCAGCTCGGGCAGGCAGGCTCCAGGGGGTAAAAAAAAAGATCTTGGGCAGAGCCTGCCTTCCCAGGCTGCTGCCAGGCTGCCTTCAGGGCTTCCTGCAGAGTCCCTGAGCTGCACAGAACCCAGTGATTTGCTCCGCAGCTGTAGGGGCAGCAAACTAAAACTCGGAGGAGGAGTTTATTTTGCTGTGCCCCAAGTCATTTAAGGCACATTATGCCGCCAAATTTGCTACAGCAGCTGGAATTACTGCACAATATGCCGCTGATGCATGCAAACACTGACACTATTAAAGCGGTGCAAAAGCATTTAACCCACTTGAAAGTGTCATGAATACATGCCACTCATTTCATCTACACACACTAGTGCTGTAAGTGGTGATGGATGACTCCATATTGGGCCATGAGAGTCATTATCAGGATTCCTAGTTTTCACTCTTTAAAAATCCCAAATTCTCTGATTAAAACCCCCCAAATCCATGTTTTTTGCAGTTAAAATGAAACACCAGTGTATACATAGGTATCAGTTGAACGCAATGTTTTATTGATATATTTACAATTTTAAAGCAATTTGGAAGTCTTCCAGTGCCTCAAATGTTATAATAAAATAGATTCTAAATACCTATATATTTAGGTGTTTTATTTTAGTTCTTTTATCATGGAAAATCAGAGCTCCCCCACCTTCACTCACCAGGACATGAGTCCAGCTGCAGCTGTCCCCCATGCTGCTTTGTGGCACTGAGCAGCCCTGATATGCTGGTGCCATGCCCCTGCCCATGCCATTGCCCCTCCTGATACACATCCCCCTGGCCCTGCTGATCCCCTCATTCCCAAGCCACAGCACCCTCTCCCTGCTAGTGCCTCTTACACCTGACCCACTGACCCCACCGCCAAGCCCCAGCCCCCCAGTTTGTGAGGAAGTCAATGGGTGTGTGGGGAAGGAGGGTGTGGACACAGGTGACGTGGAGGGGGGAGCACAGGCAACACGGGGGGGCATGTGCCCCCCTAAATTTCTGCACCTTCAGTGGGGTGTGGAGCTGCAGCTGGGCTGGACCAGCTCCAGGCAGGAGCTGCCTCCATGGCCCAGCAGGTGGGACCCATCACAGAAGGGAGCACCACAACGCCATGGCTACCAAGGTGAGGCATCCCCAGGGCTCACAACTCCACACTGCCACCACTGTAGCCACTGCACCTCACCTTAGTGGCTGGGTCCCAGCCATTGGGCCACAGAGGCAGCTCCTGCCTGAAGCTGGTCTGGCTTGGCTGCATCCCTACACCCCATAGTGGGCACAAAAATCTAGGCGAACACATGCTGTCCCAGCATCCTCACTGCCTTGCCTGTGCTCCCCCGCCCCCCTGATGCATCACATGTCCCCCCTGCTGTCCCACCAACACATTGCCTGTACTCTCCCTGCACCAGATGCACATGTGTCCTCCTCCACCCACATGGACTTACCTGGAAGGAGCTGCAGGAGCTGCTCTCCGCTGCTGCCTGGCTGCCTCATGCATGTGTGCATGTGCACATGCACATGGTGCCCCCTGTGTCCTACTCCCCTCAGCCCCAAGCAGCACCTAGCAGGCTGGAACTCTGCCAGCCTGCAAGGGTTTCCTGCGTTTTTCTCCTTTAAAGTAGAATATCCATGTTTTTCCACAGCAAATGGCAAGCCTGGATCTCTGTTTATCAGAAATTATAACAAGCCTCAGTAACATCCTGTCTATGTTCACCCATCTGCGCTTCTTGAAGAACCATGAGAAGTCAATTGATGCCATCTCAGACACTAGAGTTCACAGAAGGCAGGATACACCCCATGGGCACCTATGCATGAGCCACTAAGCTGTAATTACAGTGCGTCAGAGCAAGCTCAATTAATCAAGTCTGTTGGAGCATGGTAATTTCCGCACTTCAGCAGACTCCAGCATCTCGTGCATTAGCATCCCAGCATTTAAAAATGGCAGTGGGGGCGCTTTTAACTAAAACTCATTGAACAAGCTTTAGTTAAAGCAACCCTGCTGCCATTTTTAAGCGCAGGGACACTGATACACGAGACACTCCAGGCACTTTAGAGCGGCTTTGTGAGCCGCTCTAACTAATTAAAGTGCTCTCCACCCCTCCCACTCCTGGAGCACGTGTATAAATGCCCCATAGCAGCAAGAGTATATTTCCCTCAGGACAGCTTCATCATGTTATTCAGCCATATATCTCTGTGTATATGTATGATGCCACTTGCCAGATTTCCCTGGTAACTCTGGCTTGCTCCAGTGAATCATCAGCTGAGCAGATAGTTCTAATTCTGTCTCAGGCCTTCAGGGTACTGATCATCTCCAACAACCACTAGAAACTAGTACCACTGAAAATCCTGTTGCCATCCAGACAGTCAGTCACAGAAATATCCAGAACAGGATGAGGGTGCCCACTCAGATCATCTGATAATAAGGACATTGTCCCTAGAGGACATGAGGCTACATGTAAATACCCACAAACTCAAACTGGTGTGTATATGTGATGTCCTTTGGCAACAGCCAGCAACACTGTAGAGCCACAGGCTGGAACAACCTGGCTTGGCTTCCAGGCAACCCAGTGGTCCAACCTGGCCCCTACCTTGCCACTTCTCCCTGCCCCTGCAGCTGCAGCATGGGCTCAGCTCCTCTCCACCCCATTATAGCACAAGCACAGCTCCTTCCCACTGGGCTGCAGCATGGGTGAAGCCCCCTGCCATCCAGTCCTGGTGCAGCTCCTTGCCACTGAGCCCTGGTGCAGGTGCAGGTAAACCGCCCCCACCTGTGGAGCACAGCCAGCGCCCCTTGCTGCTGACATGCCACTGACACCCCCTGCTCCACGGGCCAGATCTAATGGCTCCGCAGGCCAGATCTAATGGCTCCGCATGCCAGATCCAGCCTACAGGATGTATGTCGCCAAACCTATGTCCTATGGCATTTTGTAGTACAAATACTGACAAACAACATCTTGGTACTGTACTGTATATAAAAGCAAGGAAGTACTTGCTCTTTGCCTATTAGCCCTAATACTACCAGGTACCAGCAACAATTTGGTGGATTTCCTTAGTAGATGGTGTCACCAGTCATGACTGGTCACTATGTAGGTGCATCTCGGAGGGTACAATTTTGAGGAGACGCATCCAAAGACAATTTAATACCTGAGACAGTGCCACATGTCCACACATCAGTCCCAGTGGGTGCATAAGCATGGAATCCCTACTGCCAGTCTTCTGCACTGGGTTCAAGGTCTGATTTATGCCTTCCTACTGATTCCTCTAATCTCCAGAGTAGAGACCAGACCAGGCTTATTGTTGATCTTCTGCACACTAACAGAGATGGGTATGGCTGACAGACTTGCTACATAGGTCTGTGTGACCCCAGTCAGGCTCCAAGACCTCTTGTCACCAAACCAGGGACAAATGTGCTACTGAAACTAACAGCCTGGATACTTACTGAATGTGTACTGTGGAGAGACTGAGGGAATCTTCTCACATATTCAGGATGTCTTAGCTGAAGGCAAGCAACGGCAACGTATCAGGAAGTGCTGTCCTCCAAAAGGAAAAGATTTTTCCTATGTAGGTGGCCATGGCACAAAACATGATACCAGTGGTTCTGGGCTACTTACTGTGGTCGAAACGTTCTGGATTCTACTTCAGTTTGATCGAGATCCATCTGTTAGCAACACAGATGTAGCATCTGATACTGTCTCTCTTAGTCTTCTCTCCTCTAACAGCTTGAAAGGTCTTTCTGGTGGCAGCCACATGGGCCAGTAGAGTGAGCTTGCTGCAGATACTTGTGGTGCAAACCCCAGACATTGTGTTCTACAATGACAAAGTGATACTGAGACTTCATGCAAAGTTCATCTCCAGAGGAGTAGGTGAATTTCACCTCAATCACTTTACATGCGAGGAAAAGAAATACTTTGGGTATATCATGTTATGTGGTACTTCACTAACAGGATTAAATCTTTCAGACTTTTTCCATGTCTATCCATAAGTATAGATGGCCTCTCTAAAGGCAAAACTGTTTCCTCCCAAAGGCTGTCAAAATGAATAACATACACTCCTCTCTGGCAGGCGTTCCTCCCCTTACCAACTATCAAGGCTTACTCTACAAAGGCCCAGATAATTTCTTCAGCTTATTTATGAAATATGTTGGTATCTCAAATCTGCTACATCAAATAATCCCTTTACATTCATAAAGTATCATACCTGAACTGCACTGCTAGACCCAGTGACAGAGTTGGGGGAAGACTTTCCTTTTATTTTATTTTTATTGATGCAGCTAATACTCCTTGTTCCCATAGTTCCAAAGAAGATAATCCCCATCAGTGGTATCTCCACTTATACATACTCTAAGAAGACAGTATGGTTACTTACCCTACAGGAAGGGTGGTTCCTTGAGTTATTTTAGGCAACGTGGATTCTGTGACCTGCAGAATTTATATGTGAAGAAATTTAGGGCAGTTGTAGCCACTATATCTTTTTATGACCACATGTGGGAGCACATGGAGGCACAGATCAGGGCATGTTCTGACTGACATAGCTGTTCAAAATAATGTGAGCTCCTGCTCACAAGGTAAATGTGACTCAGTAGTCAGCTTCACACTGGCTGCAGCCTCTCAAAGAACCAAATACTGCACAGTCAGAAATCATTCTATGGCACATGCCTATATATATGTGTGTGTATATATATATAGAGAGAGAGAGAGAGCGAGTTATGGGCTGCACATTTTTTCTGAAATTTTAGACAGTTTAAAAAATGCATGCAGGACTTGTACACTACTTGTGCAGTGACTTCATGGTCACCTAGCAATGCCATTTGCAGGCAAGTTTTACAAAGTAAACTGCTATTTAAAGGTTAAGGCCATGTTCATTAGGTCTGCATTCTGAGCTATGAGAACTCACTGAACAGCCACCTAAAAAGCATCTCTACATCTCTAAAATTTTGCTCTTATGGAGAAAATTTTCCTGGGAATTGATTGTGATTGTCAACTCTAATTGCAATTCTAACTAATGCTTTACTCATAAACTTGCTTAAAACCTGTATTTTCCCTGTTTAAAGAATAGAATTTTCCATACTTTAAAACAGATTTTTTAAATAAATTATTTTTTTATTTTGGTACATTTGATGACAATTTATTAGTAACATATTACTTCCCTATCTATGAAGCCTTTCGAGATGTATGTCATCCAGAAGAAACTTTCAGTAAAGTAATTAAGTTCACACATATTGATTGCAATCTCTTTGACTAGTATGAGAAATATAATCACCTTTGTTGACCTTGAATCTACTTTGCGTGGACCTTGAGGAAGCAAGAATGTATTGCTTTCGGTTTATTCAGGAAACTGGAAAATAAATTCAGTGCTTCAGTGAATTGCATCAGTGTAGATGATGCATGAGAATGTCATGCCTCTGTAAACTAGGAGAGGAGTAGGCATACTTTACTAATTATTGTATAATTATTCATTTGCTTTGGCAGAATATTTCTTGCTTAATTACTTTAACACTTTGCTTTATATCTGAACTTTGCAATTGTCTCGCTTATTCTTTTATTCCACCATCTTTTTTTTCTTGTTTTACTTAACTAGGAGCTGGCTTTAGACCATGTTTTTGGATACAGAGGATTTGACTGTCGTAACAACCTTCATTACCTCAATGATGGTGCTGATATTATTTTCCACACAGCTGCAGCAGGCATAGTTCAAAATCTTTCCACGGGTAATTCAAGATGAAACAATACTTCAGACTAAAAAAAACTGCATGGCCAAGACAACCTCATAATTCATAATTTTGTCACCCTCTGACACCCTTTTTCTTTTTTGTATCCTGGTAGAGAATCCATGTGAGCATGTAAAAGAACCTATAGCTGTCTCTGTGCTCTATAGTAATTATAATAGGGTTGCCAAGTTCTCCTTTGGAGTCATCCTGTTCTGGTGACCAAGGGTATCTCCCACTCAGAGATGCAAATCAAATCTTCCAACTTAACTTCCACAGCTGTTTTGTTGAAAAGCACCATGAATAAAAGATAAGATGAATGGCTCTCTGGAAAGAAAAAACTAAGAACCTGGGCTGAGCAGTTCCCAAGTAGACTAATTCTACTGCCCATTAACACATCACAACAAAAGCCATGCTAATGCACAGTAGAATTCATCTACTGCACATTAAGCATCACAAAAAACTACGTGCCTTTGCTACTGTGCAGTAGATTTGATGTGCCTAAGAAAGACCTTTCTGAGCAGCCAAGATCAATTGTTTCATTTTAAATCTCAGGAAACAAGATCATATTGGTGCTATACATGCGTGTAGAGTATTTCATGAAGAGTATAAGAAAAAAGAAACTGAAGAGCAAGAACAAATTAAGCTGTACTTGACTACACCTTCACCTCCACTTTCCCTAGATTTCCCTGAAGAAACGCAGCTGGGAGTTAATATGGCTTTCAGCTGCATTTATTTCCTCTCATCCCTATTCTTTAGTTGCTATTGATTACCTACGGCAGGGGTGGCAAAACCATGACATACATGCCACACACGTCACAGGCAGCCTCTGCGTATGGCATGTGGCAGATCAAGGCTGGAGCTGGGAGGACAATGGCAGATAGGACAGGAAGCAGAAAGCAGAGCAGCAGATTGAGTAGGGCAAAGGAGTGGCACTCAGAGAAGGTGCAGGGTTCAGCTTCTGGCATACTTTCCAAAAAGGTTGGCCACCAATGACCTACTGGGAACAAACTTAGGGCAGTAGGACATGTGAAGGATCTTGCTGCCAAGAGGAAAGGAGAAGCAGCAGAGCCATCATGCTTTCATAGCTGTGAGAATGCCCTACCTAATGTGACCAGTGCATTGGGAAGAATCCTCCAGTTTCTCATGCTTTGGCCCCTTCTTCAGAGGGGTACAATTTGAACTTAACCAGATGAGCATGGCCATCTGCTTCCCCGGAGACAAGTAGCAGTGGCATACCTTGTACCACTGCTATTTGTCCCCAAGGAATATCCATGCCACATGCACTCAGGCATGCAGCAGGTCACCCTGGGTGGGGTAGGGGAGGTGGGGCCAGCAATTGTGGGTCCTGGGAGCCTCAGGGAGCTGCAACTGTGGCACTCCTGCAGCTGGGAGTCTGGCTGGCAGCCGAAGCATGGCTCTGGCTGGCCAGGCTTCAGTTTTGGGCGGCACATGCTGATGCCACATGTGCCACTTTGGTTTTTTTTGCCATGGCTTTTTTGAACCTCCCTCCCCACCGCACTGCAAGGTAGGGTACTCCTCCTCCTGTACCACACTTCCATGCTCATCTGGATGCAGCCCCTGGTTCCTTTCTACAGGTTTTTTCTCATTAGGCAGGTGGCCTGGGCTGTCCCCTTCCTGTGTAGGTTCAGCAAGATGGCAGCTAGAGGTTCTTTTTGGTCCTTGTTGAGACTCCTGAAAATCAACAAACAGCTTTTTTTTATATAGTAATTTTAAAACCATGTGCTATTTACTGCAAATTTGCTCTGTTCCATATAAATGAGAGCAAAATAAATCTTTTAAATTGGGGGCTGGCAGCCCACAACATGTGTGAGAGCATGGCACATGATACTATTTTGCCCAGCATACCACAGCCAGCCTAGGCTCCATGTAGCTGCTGCCAGCCACAGAATCTGGGCTGCTCACAGCAAGCAGTCAGGATGCTGCGAGCCCTACTGCAAGCAGCTCAGGCTCAGCAGCCCAGGCAGGCAGCTTGGAGGCTGCCACCAATACACCAGCGTCCAGAGCCCCAGCCCGGCTCCATGGCACTAGTGGCTGCACTCATGCAACCCCAGCCCCTTCCCCATCATGTGTCCCAAGGCACACATGCAGCTGCCACTACCGTAGACCCCAGGCTGCTCACAGCAGGCAGGCTGCAAGCAGCTACTCTGGGGTCTGGAGCCCCAGCACAACTCCATGGCCAGTGGCAGTTGCACATGCATCTTGGGGCACACAGTGGGGAAGGGAATGGGGGCAGAACAACCCTGGCACCTTCCCAGCTGTGTTCACCAAAGTGCGTGTGCAGCTGCTGTTAGTCACGAGCTGAGTTGGGGCTCTAGACCCCAGTGCAGCCAGCCTACAGCTGCCTGCAGTCTGGGCTTGGTGGCAGCTGCATGCATGCCTTGGGGTGCATGGCAGAGAAGGGTAGGATGACCACACATCCCGAATTGGGTGGGATAGTCCTGGAATGGGAACTTCAAGTCCCAGGCTGCATGACTCCAGGACTACACTTGTCCCAGATTTGCAGCATCATGCAAGGATCCACAGGAAACAGCAGGTTTCCCCATACAGGCTGGCAGCATTCCAGCCTGCAAGGGGCTGCTTGGGCCTTCTGGGAGTGGGACACAGGGGGCACCACTTGCATATGCATGCCCACCCACATGCACGTGGCTGGGAATACAGCCAGGCAGCATGGAGAGCAGCTCCCTGCAGGTAAGTCTATGAGCGGGGAGGTGGGGAGGCAGATTGAGGCCCTCACGGTGAGGGAGAGAGTGGGGAAGGGGCTGGGCCACTGCCCATCCAAGGCAGTGCATGGGGCTGCGGTATGGAGCAGGACAGAGCCATGGGCAGCTTGTCCAGGGGGCACAGGGCATGGGGCAGCTCCCTGACACTGCATGCACCCCCTGAAGGAAGAATGGGGGGCATATGCTCCCCAGATGTGTGTGAGGTAGGGGCAGATGCAGGCAACCTATTGCAGGCTTGGGGTCCCCACCCTGCTGCCCTCCCCCTGACAACCCCATGCCACTGTGGCAATGTGCCCCCTGCCTGCCTGGCAGCAGTAGGGATGGTAGCAGAGTGGAGTTATACCCCTTGCTGCTACTGGGTGGCCAGGGGGCACATGACTACCACAGGGCTCCCAGGGGAAGGGCAGCAGAAGCCCACAGTGGGCAGCCTGCATCCACCCCCGCTCAGCTCTGCTCAAGCCATGCTGCTGACAGAAGCGGGGCAGGGGAAGAGACAGATATGTGTCCCACTTTTACATTTTAAAGAGGTGGTCATCCTGGAGAAGGGGTGGTGGTTGCAGGCATGCAGCCAACTGCCACCATGGAGCCGGGCCAGGCTGAGGATCAGGCCTTTTGCAGCTCCTCCACTCTCCATCCCTGGCATGCCAACATTTTCCAAATCCAGGTTGCAGGGGTTTTTGGCACTCTGCCCAAAAACTTTGCCAACCCCTGCTTTAATTTGTTGTTATCCTTCCTCTCCTGCCCCCTTTGAGAGTATGATATGTAGCAATAGATTACTTTAAAAATTCTTCACTTCCATTGTAGTCTACTGTAAAATACTGTTGTTAATAAAAACTTGTTTGCATTTTGTTAGGAAGCCAGAGTTTCTACTTGGAGCATACTGATGACATTCTCTGCCTGACTGTGAATCAACATCCAAAATACAAAAACATTGTTGCTACCAGCCAGCTTGGTAGGTGATTTTCCATATTGACACAGTTCTACTTAAATAAAATCATCGGGGCACTGATTTGTTGCTGGCTTTTGATTTAAGAATCTTGGTTTTACCAATGTTGCTGTCCTCAGATTATTTTTCACCCTTAATGAGATCATCAGTTTTCAGTATTTTTTTATGATTTCAATATGTCTGCTACGTTGTCATCTCTGTGAGTTACTAGATTTTGGACCATGAAATACCATGCATGTAACAGTGGGTAAAATCAAAGGCTTTAGTAGGTTGCACCAACTCATCTCATGTATTGGTGATCATCTCATTCTCACTTCCTGTGCTCAGAGCACTGTTCAAAAGTATCGCAAAACCATTGCTGAACACTGGGAGAACATTTTAATGAAAAACATCAGTGAAAAAAACAGTTAAGTGCACAGAAAACAATTACAACAACATCTAAATAGCAGTAATGACACAGAAATGGACTCAACTCTGAAATCATACTTATTTGAGACATAGTGGATGTGTCTACACAAGACTAATTCTACTGTGCATTAGCACATCATGGCAAAAGCCATGCTATTGCGCTAAAGTGAAGTAGAATTAGTCTATTATGTGTTAGCATCACTAAAAAAAGGTGTGCAGTAGTGCTGGTTACTGTGCATTCAGTTAGTACCTGTTATTACAGGTACGAAACTTAATGCGCAATACCTACAGCACATTAATGCACATGTAGACATGCCCATTTACTCCTATAAATAGTCCCAATGGCTTCAGGTCACAAGTAACTGTTACATGATCATGACCCTTTGCCCACAACTTCAGAATAGAAATACATTTTCAAGTTTTCCTTTCACTTAATTACACCAGTATTAAACCAGCAAAGTTCTATAATCACTGGTGTACTAACTTATTTATAACCCTGATTTTTATCACTGGGAGTAGAAGTCCATGACTACTATGCTAATGAACCTTAGCAATAGCGCAGGAAAACAGAAGCATATCAACACTTTAACAAACTTGTAGTCACTTTTACTGAGTGCTGTCAAGTCCCATAGAAACTAATGGGAATTGGCTTTCTGAGCAGACTCAAATTAGAGGATATATATTTAGTCTGTACCTGCAGACAAGGCTCTAGAATGGTAATACATTACCCTTATCTGATGTACAAGTTCAGAATTCTAATACAGGGGAAATTATTTTTTTTTAAACCGCCAAGTAGAGTTATTTAGTTTCTGTGTTATGCTTCTTTATTCAGTATCCTTTTATTAAGATATTACATGCTACTCTTGCTAATATTTAGCTTCTGTCAACATTTCTGTTAGAAACCTTCATTTAGAGAAGTTGAGGACTTAC
This sequence comes from Crocodylus siamensis, assembly GCF_052110815.1. Lineage (NCBI taxonomy): Eukaryota > Metazoa > Chordata > Crocodylia > Crocodylidae > Crocodylus > Crocodylus siamensis. The sequence continues at coordinate 175,672,172 of NC_143395.1, forward strand.
CCATAAAAGTATCCCGAGGTGACGTTCAGCAGAAAAAGATTTCAGGACAGAAGCAAGGATTACTTTGCACTTTGGGAACAAAGTTGGGGAAAAAAACCTCCTTGGCATTTTTTGTGGCTACCTTCTTATGTTTAGGGCTAAAATGTATAGAGAAAATGTCCATTTCCATATGGTTTTCATTCTGTATTTGCTTCTGTCTCATTCAGCTATACCCACAGTGTCCCATTAAGGATTGTAATATTTTAGAACAATACATTCATATTTGTGTGAGCACATTTAATCCTGGAGGGTCTCAAAAGAGGTCATAGATTGGCAACATATGATATAACTGAAATGTAGTCATTTCTGCTGTGGGTGGGTGGCAGCCAAACATAGTACAGAATGCTGTGTGTGTGCTAGATTTTGAGTCAGAATCCTAATACAGTAGTTTTTGAGTCCTTTTAGAAATCTAAGATCTGTTATTTTCAGAATTATTCCTTGAAATAGAATACATAGACATTTTTCTCAACAAGTTTTCTATGATGAGATAGCACAAAAAAAAACAATTATTGCAGACAGCCCCTTTTCCCCTCCTCCTTGAGTGCTTAATGAGAACCCGGGAAATCAATGTTTATAATGTTCGGTCAGTAATCTAGACAAGTATTGACTCTGTTTAAAATTCAAGAAATCTAAATAGGCCTGTATAGGATAACATTTGTTTTACATGCAATTTTATTTTTAATCTGGAAAAGTAATAAATATTGTTGTTATATAAAAGACAGTGCACCCAAAAGGTTCAACAGTATTCCTGCTTTTTCTTTTTTGGTTTTATTTATTCATATCCATTTTCAAAATTTTACTTTTGTGCTTCCTTCTGGTGCTGATGTTGAGTACTTCAGCATTAGAAACATGACTTATTTCAGCTATTGTTTTCCCCTGGTGCTTCCTCATTTGCCATTGCTCTCACAATGCAGGTGATATGACAGAATTTCCAGGTAAGGTTGTTTTGTTTGTGAGTTCTAGTCAGCAGAGTTATGTAAAGTTTCATGTTACCTTGTTGTATCTGTGTGAATTGCGGATACAAGTGAAACATCTACAGACAATTTATTTTGCATGAGATTCTCCATTAGTGTATTGTTGTCCATTTAGAACTTATCTTATTTCACAAACAACAATAAGTAGTGTGGTTCTTAAGCTTTAAATGTTTTTAATTGTCTGTTTTGATGCTCCATTCTTGGAAACTGCTTTTATAACACTGAAGGCCTCACAAAAGGAATTAAGTCTCTTTTAATTTATCTTTTTTGCGTTTAGGTACAACTCCTACTATTCACATATGGGATGCTATGAATAAGCAGACTCTTTCTATGCTGCGGTGCTTCCATACCAAAGGGGTCAACTATGTTAACTTCAGTGCTACTGGCAAACTGCTGGTATCAGTGGGAGTAGATCCAGAGCATACCATCACAGTGTGGAGGTGGCAAGAAGGTAAATCTAGAATCCTTGTGCTTTCAGCTTGAGAAAACTATGTGGGGTCATGTACTTTGTCTGCCCAGGCTTTGAGCTAGATCCCAGAAAGAACTTAGGTTAGAGTGATCATATTTCTTGAATCTCAAAATGGGATGGGCCCCCCTCTCCCTGCTCTTGAGCACGCTTAGTTGTTTCCAAGCTCTGGTCTCAGCAGAGCTTGCTAGGGTGTAGGGGATGGACATCTGTCCCTGGCATCTTGTTGGTTCAGTCCGGGAGAGTTGTAAAAATGGGACAAAAGTGACAGGACATCCCAGACAGGTATTTAAAATGGAAAGTAGGATTAATGTTTACTCTAATTTAGGTGGAACTACAGTGCCCAAGTCAAAATTGTAATCCACCGTCTAATAATGGAAGTGCAGCTCACTCTTGGACATTAATATGCCACAGCTGCCTTCAGTTCTACTTCTGTGCATGCCTAGAATTGCCCTAGTGAGCAGTTTGGTATTAATCTCCTACTTAACCTCAATCAGGATCCAGAAGCTAGGCAGTACCCTAGTGGCATCATGCTCTTGTATTGTGTTAGGGTGCCTAGAGCTTTATTTAGGCATGGTTTTATTATTTATATCTAGATAAATAAAATACTCTGCATCTGTACTCAGCTTCTAAACCAGTGATTCTCAACCAGGGTGCCATGCCCTGAGATCCTTTCAAGGGGGTGACAGGTGTGCACAAGACAAACCCAGAGGGCACGTCCAGATGAGTGTGAACCTGTGTTTCCCTGGGGAGAAGTAGCAGCTGATACTTGTCCCCGGAGAATGCCCATGCCATGAGCACTCTGGCGCGCAGCAGGCTATGCCGGGTGAGGTAGGAGAAGCTGGGGCTAGCAACTGTGCTAGCCCTGGCAGCCTTACTTGGGGTCCTGGGGGCCTCTGGGAGCAGCATCCTCAGGCACTACTGCAGGAGGAAGCCTGACCAGCAGTTGGAGCATGGCTCCGGATAGACGGGCTCTGGTTTTGGGCAGCACGCACTGCTGCCACGTGCACTGCCCCACTTTTTTTTGGCATGGCTTTTTTTTAACCCTGGGACCTCCCAGGGTCAACCCCTTCCCCCCGCTGCGCGCACGCACACACACACACACACACACTGCATGCCTGCATGTGCAGTGTGTGGCACCACAGATGGGTCTGCAGGTCCACATACCACGTGTCTGAACTTGTCTGGATGTGCCAAGAGATTTCAAATAGGAAAACATAGTTGTAAAAACATTTGACCTGTTCTGGTCATTCTGAGTTCTTGGCAACAGAAAAAAAATCCATAGTCAAAACACGTAAGTGAAAACTGGGGGCTGACATTTTCTGAGGGGGTGCCTTGAATCTAAAAAGGTTAAGAGCCACTGTCCTAAGCTGTTCCGTGTGCCACCTCCCAGTATAGATTACTGGTGGCAGACTCAAGGGCAGTCTGCAGTAGGGCTCTGCTTAAGGACCCTGACTCAGAGCATAAGGCCATAAACAAAGTGGCCATGCTTTCTGAACCTGGGTGGGCTTTCCGGAAACAAAAGCGTTGCAGCTCTTGTCCTAGATTTTTGGGGGAGCTCACATTAAGATAAACAACTTCTACCGAACCTTTCCCCACTGAGAGCAGGTTCTCTGTGATCTCATACTGAAGTGAATCATCTCCTCGTCTTCTAATTCACAGAAATGCTATACATCTCTTGAGCATCCATACAAGGTGACATTGATTCCCATGGACATCAACGCCACTCTGTTTTATGTCAACAACTGTGGAGATGCCCAATAAGTGTAAGAGTGGACTCTAACCTGAAAGACATTCCTGGTTTTCACTTACCAAATGAGAAGGATGTAAACAGAGGCACTATTAGTCACTCATGGAACCTCCTGGAGGTCCCTTAGGCCAGGGAGCTTTTTCTGCCCCTCATTGCACAAGAAATTAACAGCTGCCTTCAGACACCATTAGGAGAAGCCCATACTAGCACTGCTGGAGTGATGGTGCAGTGCTTCCCTCCATGGAGGCATCCCCCAGGCGGCACCCACCTGCAGACACCCGGCCCAAGCAGTCCCACAGGGCACTGCAGCCACAGAGGGAAGCACTGGGCCCCTGTGCAGCTCAGGCAGGCAGGCTCCGGGGAGGAGAAAAAAAAAATCAGGATCGCCACGTTTTTTTCTTCTTCAGTGCAGCCTGCCTGCAGAGCCCCTGAGCTGCACTGGGCCTGGGGCTACCCTCCGCAGCTACTAAGGTAGCAAACTAAAACACCTTGGACATGTTTTATTTTGCTATGTCCCAAAGTCATTTAAAGCACAATATGCTACCAAACATGCAAACAGTAGTGCCATTAAAGCAGTGCTAAAGGGCATTTAACCCACTTTAAAAGCCAATTTTGTGATGTGTACAAAGGCCCTTGGTTACTGGTATTCCTGGCCAAATCAGGAGATGCAAGTGTTCAGAGGTCTTAGTGCTATAGAAAGTTTAGCTTTCGGTTCTGCTGTAGATCAGTGATAGCTTTTCCTATCAAACTGTCACCATGTAATCACTCAGAATCAAAATGCTTCATTCTTTGTCACTATTTTTCACACCCCCAACATGTTTATCCCCATGTGGTGCTTGAGGTTTGACATTAAGAAAAATTATTTTTACTTGGAGTGGACTAAAACTCTTAACCCCTGACACTACCATTCATTTTGATTTTGTAGATGCTGCAGTCATGGGCCTCCATTCAGATCTGGACTGTGAGGCTCTTTCTAGGCTGGATTCAGCCTGGGGCAGCAATAGCAGTGGTGGCACTGACCATTGCAGCCGTGGCAGCCACCATAACCATGGCAGCAGTGAGCACCATAGCAGTGGGGCAGGCATCCATGTGACAGGCAGCCACTTGCCTGCAAGAGGCATATGAGCGGTGGCAGGCCAGGCAGCCACGGACAAGCAAGGGCTGTGTTGTTACACAACCCTCAGTCGCTCCCCTGACACTGCAGACCATGTCCATTGGGGCCCCATAGTCTGTGTCAGACCATGCCCATTGCAGGCCATGTCCCCAACTTCTAGTAGCCCCGCAGGTTGAATGGAGTAACTTCACAAACTAGATCCAACCCATAGGCCATATATTTGATATCCCTATCTTGAATGGTTCAAATAGTATTTTTCAGAGATTTATCCTGGTATGCCTCCAGTTAGCAAATCATGGCATGGCTCAGGCTATCAGAGCCAGGGTGGCCTAAGTTGCCTGTGTTAACTTCCATTGTTAGTCCTTTAAGTCGACATTCCCTAAAACTTTACATGAATCCCAGGAGGGAGCACTGACAAACCACTTCAAATTAAAAAAAGGACTTTCACTTTTTTAAAAGTTATTTATGGTTGCAAAGAAACACTTAAAATCTCACTGAGTAACCAATGAACTGATACCTGCCTGAGTTTTCAGAAATAACAACAACCAGAAACATAACTCTGATACATGAATTGTTCCATGTATTTTGGTGGGAGGTAACTCAGTTGTCATACTTAAGACTGGAACATTGCTAGCTACTACACTAGCCGTCGAAGGGTGCAATAAGAAAAAGAAGTACTGTGTTTTGAAGGCCGATTACAGCATTTTCCAAGCATGGGGAATAGAAAAAAATAGCCCATAAAGGATGTCTTTCAAGATAAATTTGGTAATGCTATAGGTTGGTTGGTCATATGAGTTTTCATCTTCCTGAAGAGGGACTTCAGTGTGTGGAAAGCACTGCTCTAACCCACAAAGTAGAACCAGTCAATATCTTTATAATATCATATGGAAGGTTACTGTTGCAGGTAAATTTAGCTTTATTTTTATCCCTTCCTAATTAAAACAGGGGCTAAAGTGGCCAGCCGAGGAGGGCATCTGGAGAGGATATTTGTTGTTGAGTTCCGCCCAGATTCAGACACTCAGTTTGTGTCAGTTGGGGTAAAACACATGAAGTTCTGGACATTAGCTGGCAGTTCTTTGCTTTACAAAAAAGGAGTAATTGGTTCCATGGAAGATGCCAAAATGCAAACCATGCTTTCTGTTGCCTTCGGAGCGGTGAGTTCAGGTTGCTTGTAACGGAATTTCTTAATATATATATTTTAAAAACACTGAAAGTTTCCACATCCATATTGATGCAATTCCCTTCACCGGCAAGACTCTGTGTAGACCTTTTCTTCTTCATTTAAATCAGGGCTTTAATAACATATCGAGCTGTGGATAACTGACAAATTTCTTTGTTACATGAACATCTTCTGGTTAATTTTAGAATCTTCCCAGAACATCTCCTGATTGGCTTTTATACCCTCTGCTTATATTGTTTAGCAGCTGAACAGTTTCTTAAGAAAATGTTAACATTTTAATTTCCACAAAAATGTTTGCCTTTACCTATCCTGTTTTGTGTGATGTATAGTAGTGATCTAGTTGGGAACAACACTGTGTGTCCATTAGGGCATCACTTAATTGTCCAATTTTTAGGTCTATATGATTTTATGGGCACAAGCAGGCATGTGCTGGCATTGAAAGGACAATAATAGTGTATGACTATGATCTGACTCAGCCTACATTTCATGCAGAAACCCAACAGCACAAGCTGTATTTGCCCTCTACTTCAGAAATGTTCCAACCTCAGAGAATATATGTCTGTGACATTGATTTTCATGAAAAATTATGCCTTCACTCAGGGTCAGACCAATTATCATATTTGGGGCCAGGAAGGAATTTTACCCCATGGTCAGACTGGTACGGACTGTAGGGGGTGTGGCTCTTACCCAGGATCTCTTTAGCATATATTGACAACATTTCATAGAAGCAGGAAATTGCTTGCCCGGGTTCCCCTGCTTTTCATGTGGCAGGTTAGGGTGTTAGGTCTGTGCTCTGTCAGGGTTGAGGATCTCTTATGTGTAGTTTAGATTCTGGATTGTGTAGGATGGTTTAACTAGGGATGATCCTGCCTCTGGAGGTCCCTTCCAGCCCTGCTTCTCTATGATTGTATGCCTAGACACCGTATGTGGGATAGTAGTACTGCAAATACTGTTCACATGAATAAGCTGAAACACTGCAGCACACCCGCACTGGGTAACTGCTTTGCAGTCACCTACAGTGAGATCCCCATTGACACATACTTGAAAAAGAAAGGATGACTATTTCCTTACAGAAAACCTAGGTCCTCGAGACATAGTGTGAATTCCCACATCCTAGTCTTCAGCTGCAAACAGGCCCTGAAATGTCAAGAAACTGAGGAGGGTCATACATAGTTACTCTTCCCTTCGTGCCAGTGTGTAGGTGCGCTCACAAGCACAGGACACATGGTATAGCCGTGATGAATGTGGCTGTTTGAAACATTTGGAGTTCACGTGCTTACCTACAGTGGGATCTGACTCCAAGAACAACCAATTTGTTCCTTCCCAAAGGTTCTGCTAAATTCCAGTGCTTACATTGTCATAGGCTTTTCTGTGAGACATCCAATATCTAAACCAGAGTTCTACCTCAAACTGTAAGAAAGATTTTTTTTTTTTATATTAGAGATTGTTGTTTGTTACAGACTAACCTTACATTTACTGGTGCCATAAACGGAGACGTCTACGTCTGGAAGGATCACTTTTTGGTTAGACTGGTAGCTAAAGCTCATACGGGTCCAGTCTTTACAATGTACACAACTCTTCGAGATGGACTAATTGTCACTGGAGGGAAGGAGAGACCGTAAGACACATACCTTTTTAAAATGCATAGTATATGTCTGTCTTAGATTACTTTGACTGTTATTTATGCTGTTCTCCAGAATTGCATAGTGCTTAAAAACATGTAACAAGGAGAGGAACCTGCCCCACAGAGCTTATAGTCTTAAAGGCACATAATGCATCAAGAAATGGTAATACATAAAATATGGGGCAGAAGAGAAGGTGAATGTGGGTCACAGCAATAGAATGGGAAACTTAAATAGCATGTGCAACCTCATTACAGGAGCAGCTATAAATGTGGTACAACTTTCTTTCTGTTTAGGGGACATTTGGCTTTATGCCCCAGGCTACTTCTTTCTCCAGTTTCTTTATTTACATGTTCTTTTTTTTCAGAGGTACAAAAAATGTTTAGCAAAGTTTACCAGTTTCAAAGCCAGGGTGACAGTGATTTGAGATTAACAGAAAGAACAACTTGCAGTTTATATAGTAGAGGAGCTGTTTTGGAAACTATGAAAAATTGTGATTTACTATCCGATGGTTATGCTAGTTGCTTTTCTTAATGCAGCCATGATCAAGCCTCCTTTAACTACAGTAAGAGATGGTACTCATGTTATGCACGAATGTCAGAAAAATATCACAGTAGAAATGTAAGATGCATAGAAGTGGGGAGCCTCATGGAATATAACATGCTTCTTTTCAGGACAAAAGAAGGAGGTGCTGTAAAGCTGTGGGACCAGGAGATGAAGCGCTGCCGAGCTTTTCAGCTTGAGACAGGACAGATTGTTGAGTGTGTGCGTTCCGTTTGCAGAGGAAAAGTAAGTGAGCCAACACAACAGGTTTGCAAGCTCACTGTCCATGGTTTGTTACCTGTAAAACCTTGCCTGAATCTTGTTGAGTATTATATGGAGGAGTGGGAGGGCAATGAAGAGCTGATGATTAGGAAGGCCCAGATGTACAGGAATCCCTTTAATTCCAGGCATTAATTTGTCTGATTTATATGCTCATCCGCATGCCCAGGTATGGGATTTGTGTTGCAGGGAGATCTGTGAACATATTTAGAAGCCTTGCTATTTCTGTGCCTCTGAGAGCCAAATTCTGCCCTTGGATCAGTGAACGTGGAACTTCAGAGAAGCTCCTGCTGACTGTGGGAATCACACATGCATGTGGAGGCCTAATTTGCCTTGAAGCCCTGAGTCTCCATGCAAAGTCAATGAAACTACTTGTACTTCAGGCTCGGCATATGCTTAAGTACCTTGTGCTAAATTGAATCCTTAAAGATTTAATATAGTCTTGACCAAGAGCAACACTTGTTAAAAATAAAAGGCTTTTGTTTTGTGTTCAGATAATATGTTCAGAAAAGAAAAAGATATTTTTAAAGTAAACTGCAGCACCTGCTTAACTTGCATAATCTTAAAATCAGTAATAGACTGCATCATAGAAACGTTGAATCCTAAACTCTTTAAATAGTTTTCTAATACAAAAAAAAGGTGTGAGTAAAACTTTATCACTCAGCGTTACTAGTAATTAACTTTTTTGGGTACAGGGAGAAATAGAAATTGTGGCCTAACTTTTAAGGTGGTATGCACAGAGCAGCATGTCCAGCTTGTGCTCAGCAATGTCCTAGTCACAGATGCAGCTCAGGCATTGCCACGCATGTTAAATGACAGTTAGCACAAGTTAAAGGAAGGTCTAACAGCCCATTAGGCTAGTATTGTTAAGGCACAGAAGGAGTGTTGTGGCTAGTACTACATCCAGCCACCTTAATCTGAATGAGCAGGTACCCATTTACAATAGGATCAACTGAGGGCAGCCCAGATGTGAGTACAGCAGTTGAGTTTGTGCTTCTAGAGCTGCAGTGAGACACTTTAAGCAACCGCTCTGCCATCTAGTCCTTGGCACAAGCTCAAATCTAAAGCCATTTTCTCTACTTAACTTTACATAGTGGGCCTAGAAATTCAGACATCTTGTGTTCTGGTCTACAGTCAGAGGGACAAATCCTGATTTTTTTTTTCTTCCCCTGCACTGGCAAAAAGATCTCAGCTACCACAATCTCCCATCCTTGGGGCACTGTGAAACTCCTTTGACTGAGAGACCATGGCTACCATGATCTCCCAGCCCCAGGGTCTCATGTACACCCAAGGCTGGGATATTGCAGCAGCCATATTCTCCCAGCACCAGGTGTTTCACACCCCCCCAAAGCTAGGAGATTGTGGCAGCTGTGACCACCCAGTCCTGGGGGCACTCCATGTACCACCAAAGCTGGGAGGTTGCAGCCATGCCCCATGACTGCCAGGACCCAGCTGGGTTCCAGCACCAGGAGGCGTGCTGTCAGGACCCAAGATCCGCAGTTGCAGGGCTCTAGGGCCCAGCAGCTGTGGGGTGCTGCTGGGACCAAGTGGGCAGCTGCTGGGGCTGAGAGGCCCTTCAGTTGCAAGACTTCCAGCCTTGCTGTGCCCCCGTGTGATCTCATTACCTTGAGACCCTGCTACACATGCAAATTAAAGCTGGGTAGCAACCAGCTATAAAGTTAGTACACATTTTCCAGGCCTAACTTGATAGCTGGTTGGAGCTTTTTATGGCAGAAAAGCTACTTTGCACATGTCATTGGTCTCAAGGTAATTATGCATTTAATCAGTTAATTATATGATACCTGTAATGTGTAGAAGGGGCCTTAGACCAATTTAGGCTTAGACAGAGGCAGGAATAAGTCTGTCTAAAATGGTCAAACTGTACTTAGGAGAACTTGATTATTGTTTTTATTAAGGCCCCGGTAGAAATATTTGACTAATAGGAGAATCCAGCTCTAAATTAGCATAACAGGATTTAAATTACTCCAGATCTTACATCTCCTCTGAATTTCACCCACGCATATAATATGAGTTGTCTGTTGTCATTGTCATTATATGGTAGTGGATGTTTCTATTTGACTGTATAAAAGATTGGGGGAGATTAGTGGGGAAAATCAACATTGTGGAGAGTACTGACATTAGTAATAGTGTTATGGATGAGTATTGCATTTCTGTGGAAGCAGCATCACTGCTACTCCAAACCTGTGCATTTCATAAGCAGTCCAGGCAAGACATATATGAATTCTGTAATATGTACAAAAATCCTCTAGGGACAAGGTTGATACTCATCAAAGGTCATTTGAAATCTCATTAGCAGACATGAAGTGTGAGTTTATTTTACTGCTGATTTAAGATGCTAAATGAAGAAACAATACAAATTAAAACCAGTTACGAAAAGTGCTCTCTAAGAAATCAATATTTTAATGCATTAATATTATATAAACTATATTGATAAGCTGTTTCCCACCACATTTCAATTACAACAGGGCAAAATTTTAGTAGGAACAAAAGATGGGGAAATACTTGAAGTAGGAGAAAAAAATGCTGCCTCAAACCTGCTGATTGACTGTCATATGGAAGGGGAGATTTGGGGCTTAGCAACTCACCCCTTGAAAGACATATTTATCTCTGCAAGTAATGATGGAACAGCAAGAATCTGGGATCTCTGTGACAAAGTGAGTAGCATTAAACAGAAACACTTGTCATTAATAGCAGTAACGTTACATAACCAAGCTGTATGCTGCCTCCATCCACACGTGCTTCACTGAGGTGCATACATGCAAAGGGGCAGTGTTTGCCCTGTAATTTTATGATATTTCCTTCTTAATCTATAGCTGTATGAAAAAACAATCCTTTGATGACATCGTTCAGCGGTACTTCTAAAAGAAAACTAGTGGCATTTTTCTGAGAGCTACAGTTATTCGAAAACTAGGACAGAAGTACCTCCTGTCCTGTATGAATTGTCAAATGGTTTTAAAATAGTTCAATCTACAGTGGACTGAGGAAGTGTCCTAACTGAATTCTGACAGGCAGTCACACTTTCCTCTGTCACAGGCTAGTGTGACTTCAGACTGTGCAGCAGGCACTCCCAATGCATTTACTGTCAGCAAACATAACTCGTTCCTCCACCTCTTAAGCTTTTTTAGCTTCATTCCATAGCATTCTAGCATAGACCTGAATGTGTGTTAGCTCCCTGACTGAAATTAGTTATCTAGAACTCGCAGAAATTCCTAACACCATTTTTTTTTTGGAAAAGTTACATGTGTTGTGACACTGCAGAGGAAGGGTCTATTTGAAATAAGCACTATTTCACTTGAAACTTTAAAAAGTCATTGCAATATTTTTGCTTGTGCCAGACTACATACAATCATGTAAAAAGTGACTTTTGTGGTCCAGATTACTTTACGGTGGGCACGTCTACATAGTTATGCTGCATTAAGTTTAGTACCTGTAATAACAGGTAGTAACTCAATGTGCAGTAACCAGTGCTACTGTGCAGTAGTGCTGGCACACACCTTTTTAGTGATGCTGATGCACAGTAGACTAATTCTACCACACATTAGCATGGCTTTTGCTGTGATGCAGTAATGCACAGTAAAATTAGTCTATTGCATGTTTAGTGTCTCAGACCTAGTGCCTCAGAAAACAGGGAATCATTTTTGAAAATCAAAATTAAGTTAAATATAAAAACAGGCAGGCAGGTAAGGGTGTCAGGCAGGAGCAGTGTAATGATTGTTGACGCTAATTTGTTTGATAAATCATATCCAGTAGTTAAATACAATATAATCAATGTTGAAACACATTTGAAAACTGATTTAACCACCTTGCTTGTGGTGTCAGAAATTTTTGGAATTATTGAACTGTAATTCAGTCTTTATTTTCAGATCATTTCATGTTGTGTTCCTGGTAAAAAGTGACTTATTTTGTGAATTTTCACACCTGTTTTGAGGAACTTCTGTGCAATTTTCTTCTGAATGGTTTTGATTTTCTCATAGACACTTTTTATTTAGCAGGTTTTATTGATGTTATCAATTTTTTCAACAACAAGAATAATAATGATAATAAAGCATTGCTTTTGTTGATATAGAAACTGCTGAACAAAGTGAATTTAGGCCATCCTGCTAGATGTGCTGCATATAGTCCTGATGGTGAGATGGTTGCTATTGGCATGAAGAATGGAGAATTTGTCATTTTGCTTGTAAACAGTCTTAAAGTCTGGGGCAAAAAGAGGGACCGGAAGTCAGCTATTCAGGATATCAGGTATGTCAGAATTCCTGCTGACAAAAGACAGTATGACTTGGAAAACGTACAGTGCTTCTTTAGGAGCATTTCATTCATACGAGTTCAACCCCTGAGTTGGTTACCAGATTATATAACCTGTCATTTGTTGAAAGGTAATTGTTGGTTTGTAGATATATGGATATTCATACTAGTTTTGTACATAACATGATCATCATATATCACACAAGTGTTTATTTCCATAGCTAATTTAATCACTGAGGTAGTAATATAGCTAATAATTTTTGGGTATAATCCCTTTGACAACAGGATCTAGCATGTTGGAACACTGCAACATTACCAAACAGGACTGGGAAATCCTACTGCTTATCTTCAGAAGATTAATGATGCTCGTCACATATTGAGTTAAGCACTATATACTAATGGAATATTAGCATCCCCAACTATATCTGATAGCTTCATGCATCAATGTGCCTTTCTGATTTTATTATATAATCATCAGTGGTGAGGTTTGGTTTGGTTTGGTTTGGATTGGATTGGAATTTGTGTTGAAATAAGCTTTATTGGTCTTTTCTTAGACTGAATATTTTGTTGCCTAGGATCAGCCCTGATAACAGATTTTTGGCAGTGGGTTCCCAAGAACATACTGTAGATTTTTATGACCTCACTCAAGGCACAACTTTAAACCGGATAGGCTATTGCAAAGACATTCCAAGCTTTGTCATTCAGATGGATTTTTCAGCAGACAGTCAATACATTCAGGTATGTGTTAACTGATTGTACACTAGGTTGCAAGGACTGGTTTATCATCAGATTTAATAAAGGGATGTCATTAAAAATGCAAAAGGCCTGCCACAACTCAGCACTGCAAAGCATAAAGAAAGGAATTCAATGCATCCAACAAGCATTCACTAAGGATGTTGGTTGTTCGAAGAGATTAAATGCCACCTTGCTATGAATTAAGCCATGCACTAAACAAGCATTTTGGAATACTGGCATTCAAAAAAGTGCCCCCATCAACTGTGACTGGCACCAAAATTTCTTTCAGTGCTGAAAGAGCAACCAGTTTTGCCAATAAAGGTGTGTGAATCTAGAGACAGGTCACTACTTTTTCTTCTCTTACCCTTCAACAGTAGGGTACAACAATCTGGCTTAAAGCTGGGTATAGCTAAATATGCAATAACAGGAGAGAGGTAAAAATGCTTTCACAGTCTGGACTGCAAAGCACCCATAAAATAGGTGATCACATGCTCATGCACCTCTTCACCTTAGGCTCAAATGTGCCTTTAGAGTGCTGACAGCCATGTAGGGATGCTGAGCTACGCTGCTACCATAGAGGCTGCAGAGAGCATTAGCCACAACATGTCTTGGGGCCCTAAAGTATGCAGGCAGGGCATGTCTGATCCTAATTCTATTACGAGGGTGCAGCATACATCCCCTCCTCCTGCCACAATAAAACACTATATCAGGAGTAAATCATGCTGGAATCTTTTGTTCCTTGATTAGAACTAGCATGGGTATGCCTGTCCACTCCACTTCCCTGCTGCAGTGAGTACCCATCCTCAGAGAAAAGCAGTAAGCCTATCTCTCTAAGATGAGGCATTGTATGTCTCTGCCCACTAAGTAGATCTTTAAGAAGCAAGCAGCTGAGTAAAAGCCAAGCAGAAATGGTGGCATTCTAGTCTATCCTGGTGGCCTGAATGGGCACTTCTGGAGTAAAAAAGCATATGTATGTCTGTCTTTCTTTTATCCCCATAGCTCAAGGGCTAGGATCCTCACTAGGATTCTGAGCAGCTAGCAGTCTTGGGTCCTAGGCCTCCCTCACCCAGGTTTGTAGGGAAGGGTTGATCTGGGCCTTTCTCATTTCCTACAACAACACTCAAACCATCACCCACAAATCAACCATTGCTCCCTCTCTTTTCCAGTGCTCCTCTTGATGCTGACCCACTAACCTAGTCATTGGTAAAAATGGATGGAAGACAGTGCAAGGGGGAAGTCTTCTTTCTCACTTGGAACAGGCCAGCAGCCACCTCCCTGAGCCACCCACCCTCTGACATGCTCCCTTCCTTCTTCCTGGCCCCTCTTTCTTATGGCTGCCCAGGTAGCTGGCTTCAAAAGAGATGCTGGAGAAGGGCCTGATAACAGCTGACCTGTGGTGTGATTATTAAAAGTGCTGTGCTGGGAAGCCAGAGAGACCCAGCTATGAGCCCTTTTTGCACGTGGATGGCCTAGAACCCAAAACCTCCCATTTGCCAAACAGACCCGGTCTGTTTTTAGGTGACTATGTAGTTGCTCGTATGTGTCCAGGAATATAAATTCCCTGCATATGTAAGTGTCCAAAATGCCCTGTAGACAACCAAAAAATGGCCACTTAGATGACCAGGAAAGAATAAAAGTCACTCAAAGTTCATTTCAGAGTTTTAGCAGTCATAGTTTCCTTCCTTCCTTTCCCAGGGTTGGAGAGATGCAGTACCATACTACCTGAACCCAGATATGAATTTTCCTTCCAAAATGTCTCCACAGGCTTTGACAAGAATGTGTGAGATGCTACAGCAAATATGCAGTCATCTGAGAGAGCCTTTGTGAATTATGACAGCAGTTCTCCACCTTTTAGACTCAATGCACCCCTCCATCTCTCTTCTGAATTCAGCAGAAACCCATTTCAAAAAACAAATTTATTACATTGTATAAAAACAAATATGACTGCAACTCTCCTGTTGCAAAAAACTCAGAAAGACCACAACAGGTGCAAGTGTTTTTGGCACTACAGATCTCTGTTTGAAATCAATGTGTGGATATTGTGAATCATATGCAAGTGTTTGCACACCTAATAATATTAATATTGTGTCACACTGTAACACCCTTAGTGCGGTTGAGAATTGCTGGCCTATAGCTAATGGATGTGAGTAGACCATTTATCATCAGTTCATCCAGTCCATCTGATGTTGTT
Organism: Crocodylus siamensis; assembly: GCF_052110815.1. Classification (NCBI taxonomy): domain Eukaryota; kingdom Metazoa; phylum Chordata; order Crocodylia; family Crocodylidae; genus Crocodylus; species Crocodylus siamensis. The sequence goes on from NC_143395.1 coordinate 175,687,328, forward strand.
ACTTTATATTGTATATAACTCGATTGTAACTGTTCAAAGAAAACCATAAACTTGAAGATATAAAGCTTCTTGCTACATAGTACCTATGGCAAATACAATTGTTGGAAAAAACGGTTTTTGATTTTTAAATATTGGCTTCAGGTATCTCAAGGTTAACAGTTTCCATTTCTACATTCAGGTATCAACTGGTGCCTATAAACGTCAAGTTCATGAGGTGCCACTGGGAAAACAAATAACAGATGCTGCACTAATAGAAAAAATCACATGGGCCACATGGACAAGGTAATGCATTGTGAAAGTCTGGAGATCAAAGCACTTAATTGTGCCTGACTCTGGGGGTATGGACATATGAGCAAATTATATCAAATTAAAAGTGGGGGGGAGGCTTGCTGTGTGCACTGCTCTGTAGTAACTGTTTCATGTGTCCACTCCTATTCCTTGGTAAATGGAAACCAAGCTGTAGTAGCTTAGCCCCATTTCACTAGAAGTAACCAGTTCTGTAAAGTAATGAAAGTAATAAAATGAAAGTAAATTTTTCATTTATCATGATAGAAGCTTGGCCACATGAAGCAGTTACCACCAGGGGGTGTAGATCCCCCTGCTTTTAACTTGGTATCAATTATTTGTCTGTATATCCCTGTATACAGAAATAGGTTAAGGGAAGGTACTCTTACAAAAAATGCAGTAAGTGCAAGGATTCACAAGATATAATCAAATTTAATACAAATATATTTAACATTCAGTAACATTCAGTGCATTGGGCTGCTTTATATTTGCAAAATGGTTGTTGCTACAAAAAGCACTAGCTGTTAATTCATAAAGTCCTATCTATCTACACCATTAAGTAGAATTCTTTACCCACATAGTATTTAGTTTCATGTCTCTTCACTTGCTGGGTTTCCATGTGGAAGGAAGTTAATACTTAGGGTTTAGAATTGATACAGGCATGAAGCAGATGATCTGACAATTTACAGTGACATGATAAAACAAACACGCTTATCTTTACGGGACCCAGGGGAAAAGTGAGAACACACCCACTTGTACTGCAGTGTTGTCAAGCAAGTAAAAGAGTCTGCTGAGCCTTAGCCATTATGTGGGCCTCCTGTCAGAGAGTGTGGGAGGGGGGCAGATAAAGCTGACAGATGAGATCTCGGCAAACATGAGTAATTACAAAGAAACACTCCAATGTGAGGGGAAAAACAGCTGTTTTAAGAACCTCACAAGATACAATGTATAAACTAATCCCCTTGCTTGAGACTTTAGGGCCCAGGGGAAAGGGTACTGTTCAGAGATATATAACTGATGAAAAATTTCACTGTGGGAAATTCACCCAGTGGAAGTACTGGGAGTATTCACCCAGGTGGGCATTTCACAGAAGCAAGACATTACTTGCAGCTTGTGAAGGAGGCCCAAATAGGGACCTGAGTCTCCTGGGGGAGAGTGGTTGTGTTTTGAGAAAATTAATACATTTGTGGGATATGGCCATATTTGGGTTGCTTGCTTTGATGAGGAAGCAATATTTAGGTATAATAATGCCCAGGGAATTGTTCTCTAGCAGAAAACAAGTGACTATGGTCACCCATTCTGTTCTCCTCTGAAGTCAGACACCACGTACTAAGCACACTGTCCAGGAAAGCTAGTGGTATGTATTTCTTCATGTTTAACTTTTTTTTTCCTTTGTTTTGGGGCAGCATTCTTGGAGATGAAGTCATTGGAATTTGGCCACGCAACGCTGATAAAGCTGATGTCAACTGTGCATGCGTGACCCATGCTGGCTTAAATATAGTTACAGGAGATGATTTTGGTCTAGTGAAACTTTTTGACTTCCCATGCACAGAAAAATTTGTAAGTGGATGTTTTAGATTTAATTTTAATCTTAAGAAAAGTAATATTCTTGAGTGCAAAAGAGCGTCAGTAGATTAGAAGTCTATCACATTAGCAACCATGCTTGGTTTTATATACTTGTGAAAGAATATACTCACTTTTATTGCTGTAATTTTGTCCTCAATGACAAATATTTCCTTCTTTCCAATAGGCCAAACACAAACGCTATTTTGGTCATTCTGCTCATGTTACCAACATCCGCTTTTCTCATGATGACAAGTACATCATAAGCACAGGAGGAGATGACTGCAGGTAATGTCTAATTTACTCTTGATGATTGAGAGTTGTTTGTCTACAAGTGTATGCCAACTCCAGTGCAATGTTCAGCATTTAACACTCCCAGGGCAATGGCCCATTTGGCACAGACACATGGAAATACAAAGACTGGATTAAAACATTCAAAATAGTTGACCATCAAGGATGTGGCTTTGATAAGGATATTAAATGCATCAGCACAGAAAATATATTTTTTATTCAAGAAAAAATAATGCAAACAACAGTGTAAAAGAATACAAGCTAGGTTAAAAAGTTATAAAGGATAGCAGCCTTACTGTCTCAGGAGTTAAGCCAAGCACTAAATGCCAAGTTCTGAGGAAAAACTTCACACAATTACTGCCGATTTTTCCATTATGTAGGTTTTATTCTTTGAGGAGACATATTTGGTACTGGCCACAGCTAGAAATGGGGCATTGCACTGATATCTGTTATAGCAATTCCTTTGCTCTTCTGAATATAATAAAAATAAGAGTTTGAATAGGATATGGATTTGCATCAAAATGACTTTATGTATAGTTGCAAAAATAATTTGCATCAAAATGACTTTAAGTATAGTTGTTAAAAATAATCTTAAACAGTTGGAGATTTCTGGAATTTTGTCTATAAAAATATTCTTCTGAGTTTTTATAATTTCTTGGGTGGCTTAAAAGGATTCATCTTCTCATTAGCACATTTCAAGGTACCAGAAATCCATGTGCCCACTGCTGCTTGAACCCATGCATTAGGGCAGTGGTTCTCAACCTTTTTTGTACCCATTTGTAAACATCGATGGCCAATCCCAACCCAGTGCCCCTCACTCCTGAACTGCTGTCCCTCACCCCCAGGCCCTAGCCTCCTGGTGTGTGAGGCAGGGAGTGGGTGTGTGGGGTATGGGGACCCTAAGCAGCCCCTTGCAAACTGGAACTGACAGCTTGCAAGGAAAACACCACAATTTCCCATGTTTTTCCTCCTTTCATAGATTTCATAGACATTAGGGCTGGAAGGGACCTCGGGAGATCATCGAGTCCAGCCCCCTGCCCAAAGGGCAGGAAGTCAGCTGGGGTCATAGGATCCCAGCAAGATAAGCATCCAGTTTACTCTTGAAGGTGTTCAATGTAGGTGCTTGAACCACCTCCGCTGGCAGACTGTTCCAGACCTTGGGGGCTCGGGCAGTAAAGAAATTCTTCCTTATGTCCAGCCTGAAACGGTCTTGCAGGAGTTTGTGACCGTTCGAGCTCGTCATCCCTTGGGGCGCTCTGGTGAACAGACGTTCCCCCAGATCCTGGTGGTCACCCCGATAAACTTATAGGTGGCCATCAGATCACCCCGAGCCTACGCTTTTCCAGGCTAAAGAGTCCCGTGGCTCTCAGCCTGTCATCGTAAGATCTGTTTCCCTGACTTCTGATCATGCGCGTGGCTCTCCTCTGGACTCTCTCAAGCTTCTCCACATCCTTTTTGAATTGTGGAGCCCAAAACTGGACGCAGTACTCCAGCTGCGGCCTCACCAAGGCCAAGTACAAGGGGAGAATGACGTCCCGGGATTTGCTGGAGAAGCATCTATGGATGCACGCCAGCATTTTGGTCGCTTTACTAGCCGCAGCATCACATTGCAGGCTCATGTTCATCTTGTGGTCAATGATGACCCCCAAGTCTCTTTCTTCTGTAATGCTATCCAACGTAGCACTGCCGAGCCTATAAGGATGCTGCAGGTTTTTCCTCCCAAGGTGGAGAACCTTGCATTTTTCGGTGTTCTCTGCTCCTCAAACTGGTGAAAGCAAAACTTGTGTCATGTGTGGTAAGGTTGTAGCCATGTTGATCTAAGGACATAGCCCAGAAAAGGTTCTTAGGGTCAATCCGATATCTTTTCTTAGACCAAGGGAATAGTTGACCAAGGGAATAGTTGGAGAAATTTTTCTTTGCAAGCTTTAAAATCCCTTTGTCAGGCTGAGGAAGCATCTAGCTGGTGTATGTGTGCACTTCCTGGATGGAAGGAATAATAAAGAAGCCAGAGACTGGCATGCAAGGCAGGCAAGAAAGCCAGTTAGTAAAAATGGAAATGGAGGCATCAGGAAGTGAGAGAGAGGCTGGTAGGGAGTGGGGGATAGAAGGGGGATGTAGCAGGTAAAAGTGGAGAGGTACCTGCTACCTGGGGAGTCAGATGTCTGGCAGGTTGTAGTGTGTTATAAATCCAATGTCTATATCGAGTCCATAAGTTTCTGTATCTAGGAGGTTGATAAAGTGAAGTTTATAGGCTCATCTGAAAAGTGGTTTGTAAATTCAAACAAGCACCGACAATTGCTAACCTCATCACCAGAAGCCAACTTCCTACAACCCAAAACACACTGAATGGATCCAGACCATGCCATGACAAGACATGCAAAACCTGCCAACGTATCTCCAGTACCCCCACAAACTGTGCACCAAAATATATCAAAGACAATCATACCCAACTATCTGTGGGGGCACATTTCTCACAAAAAAAACATTTGGTCTCCAGTCTCTCAGTCCTGATCCTCAAAGGGAATTTACAAACCACTTTTCACAGACAGGCCTATGACCTTCACTTCATCAACCTCCTAGATGCAGAAACTTATGAAGTCTATATAGACATTGGGTTTATGACACACTACAACCTGCCTGACATCCAACTCCCCAGGTACCTCTCCACTTTTACCTGCACTGTTACATCCTCCCTCTCCCCGCACCCCCAGCCTGTCTCACCCCCTGATGCCTCTATTTCCATTTTAACTGATTGCCTTTCTTGCCTGCATTGCATGCCAGCCTCTGGCTTCTTTACTATTCCTTCCATCCAGGAAGAACACATGCACACCAACTAGATGCTTTCTCAGCCTAACTAAAGGTTTTAAACCTGAAAGCCCATGCCTCACAGATGGCATCCCAGGCAGCTAAGCTGAACTCACCTGGAACCTCAACCAGCAATCCTCAAGCCTCTCGAAGATCTTAGGGGTCTGGGCTTTCCCCAGCCAGGACTGTGCATGTGTGTGGTGGCTGGAAGTTATAAGGCACCTCCTACCCACCTTTCACCAGGAAGAGCCTCTGTCCTGACATTTCCTGAGGCTGCCATGCCGCTGGCAATCCCACCACGTCTCCCGACCCTGGCAGGGTGCAGTTTTGGTCATCATGGCCAGAATGTGGGGCCTCCTTCTTCCCCGTAGCCCCAGGTCATACCTCCAAGTTCATCCTGGCATGGGAGCTCAGCAGAGATATGTTCTTCCCCTGCTGGCTGGTGATGCAGTGAGTGCTACCTCCACCTCTGAGAGCAGGGCATTAAATAGTTTTTAAAAAATGAAAAAAGAAAATAGGTCCAGATGGAGTGAGGAGAGTGGCACTTATCCATCTGCAGGTAGAGCTTGGGGAACCCCAGCAGCAGAGGGTTCACCTTGAGGAACGCCAGCTGCTCCACCAAAGCAGAATCCAAGCAGGTGCGGTGGGGTGTCACAACATCCCCAGCAATGCTGAACACCCTCTCACTTGGAACACTGGTCGGTGGAACACTGTCCACTGACAGGACAGATGTTCCCGGGCAACCATAGCCAAATTCTGCCATATCTAGGTGCGGCTTGCTCAGTAAGCCAAGTCCAGTGGTCACAGTCCAGTGGCTCCACATTCAAAGCTTCTGCGCTACCTGCCCAAGGCTGGAGTTTGGTGCATCTGGACACCACCATGGAAGCCATGCTTTTGGCCCACATTGGCAGAAGCTGGCATGGAGGAGACTGGCTGCTGCTGGGAGTGCTGGCACGTGGAAGTGGATCCCTCTCTTCCATGTCCCCTCGCCTCTGCCCTTCTGCCTCCCTGACCACCAGCACCTCCATCCAGTGATTGAGGGTTTTTGTGCTGCCAGTGCACATGCTGCTCTTCACCTTCGGGTTGCGCATACCCCCTAGCACGTGAACCGTACTGGACCACAACAGATCCGGCCATTTTTTGGTGCCCTCCTTCAGCCACCTCACCAGTGCCTGCACCTCTGGTGAAAGGGACTTGCCCCAGCCAGGAGCACTGATCCCCTTGAACTTCTCCATTTGGGTCTCAAGCTCCTTGACTATGGTGATCACCTGGCTAAGGCAGGCATTGCTAGCGCTGAGGGTCTCAGTGGCCTCAAGGAACACCTTGAGGACCAGCAAGATCTGGGAGATGGTGTCCCACTCAGCTCTGTTAAGGGGGCTGCTGATCCCAATATCCACAAGCAAGGCCGTCTCATGGATGGCCTTCTGTTGCTCCACTAGCCTCTCAAGCATCAGGTATGTGGAGTTCCACCAAGTCTCCACATCCTGGATGATTTTGTGTTGTGGGATGTTCAGCTCTGCTTGTTTGTCCTGCAGCAACTTGCCCCCCTTGATGCTCTGGTGGAAGTAGCCCACCACCTTCCTGCATTTTGAAATGACCTGGCTGGTTGTGCTGGTGCCATCACTGGCAGCCCTGTCCCCCTCCAAGGCATCCCTGACTATGGGGTAGAGCTTGTGTGCCACACAGTGGATGCCAACAAAGTTGGCATCACAGACCACCTTTATCGTGTTGGCCACATTGTCAGTGACCATGAACCCACAGTTCCTGCCCAGTGAGCCACCCCTGCACCATGTGGTTCATGATCCCTATGATCTCCTTTGCCCTGTTGTACTCATCCATCACCTTGGCTTGAAGGAGAGCCCACTGACAGCCTAACTGATGGCACCAGTGCCCTGTGAGGGGGAAATAGGCATGATTTCCACCCCAGCTGCTCCCGATATCCAAGGTGAAGTGCAAAGCCACCTGTGGACCTGCATTGTACAGCTCCTCCCTCAAGTACTCCCTGCATGCCTCATACAGGGAAGGCACCACCATCCTGCTGAAGGTGGTGCATGTGGACACTTGGTAGGATGGGGCCACGAGCATCATGAGCTGCCTGAACCCTGGTTGCTCAACTAAGGAGAAGGGCTGGCCATCCAAAGTAAGCATCTCCCCAGTGCTCTGGGTGATCTTGCTTGCCTTTGCAATGTGCCCACCTTTCTGTCTGCCTTTGCCCCACTGTTCTAGGGTAGCCTGCCTCTGCTTTGGGGAGAAGGGGGCATTGGAGCAAGACAGGGACTTCCCTTTGGGCATGCTCCCACTGGTGCCAGGCTGAAGAGGAGCAAGGGCAAGGGGGTGGTGCCTGTGGAGATGTATCATTATCCCCATGGTGCTATACTGTTTCTCCTCCTTGCCCCAGCTGTTCTTACATCAGCAGTGCAGGGAGATAGCATACCTGGGATCATCTGCCACCTCAAAATGATCCCACACCACACTACCCCTTCACTTCTGGGGTGTGGGTGTGGATCCCGCCTGACCTCCTCCTCACCAGGCACAACAACAGGAGGAGCTGACTCAGCTGAGCCACTTGCCTCCACAACCTCAATGTCAACCTCCTCCAAACTGCCTTCCAGGGAAGGTGACCTGGCTTTAGGAGAACTCTGAAGGGAATCGAGCACAAACTCAGATTCCTCCTCGCCCCCTGCCACCCCCACCCCCAAATTTCTTTTGCTAGGGCACTTAGGTCCCCTGCTTCCAGATCCAGCTCCTCCTCTGGCACTGGAAGGCTCAGGCTGGAAACTGAAATGGGGGTAGAGGAGACTGTCATGCTAGTGCTGCTTGCCATGCTGGTGGGCTGGGGGTTATTATTATGGCTGGTGTTATTGGAGGGAGTGCAGATGCAGGCACTGGTCCCACCTTCTTGCTGCCACTAGCATCAGAAAAAGCTTCATGCCTCCTAGTGCTAGGGAAGAGACTGTGTCTAAGTTTTGGGAGGGAACTTACAGCTCTCCCTCTGTCCCCTCTCCCTCCCTAGCCAGAAGACCTGGCACCTGCATTTCTAGAAAACTTCATATTTCATGTGCTGGAAACAAATGTGTGTGTGTGTGTGTGTGTGTGTGTGTGTGATAAAATTAAATGCATGTGTACTGAGTGGTTTCCAGACAAAGCACTGCTTTCTTTTTTTTTGGGAGGGGGAAAAAAAAGAAGAACAAATAACAGGAATTTTGGGGAAGGGTAGGCAAGGGTGAATAAATAGGAGAGGATTGGCAAATGGCTACAAGTTGTAGGAAAGCACTACCAAGCTGCAAGCTTACAGAACGATGCTGCAGTGCTCTCAGTCTCTGCTGCTCCTGCTGGGACAGAAGCAGCTGCAAAATGGCAGAGACTCAGTTCACAAACAGCCATTTATGCTGCTTCTCTGTCCCTCCCCCAGAGCACTGGGATTGGAAGGGACCTCAGGGACAGATCCTTGGCACTGGCCAGCTACAGATGTCAATATCAGAGCAGTCCTACACGCCCCACCCCAAACAGCTCCAAAATATCCAAACCGTTTCAGAAACATCTGACATTTCTGAAACATTTCAGATGGCCCGTTTTGTTTCAGAGCTGTTTCAGAGCCCTGTGTTTCGTTTTGGATTCGGTGTTTCGACCACTGAAACATCCAAATCCAAAACAAAATGAAAAGGCAAAAATTTCTCACAGCCTTACTGCCCATGCAAATTGTGCCTCTTCTGCCACAAGTTGGCCACCCCAACTTAGAAAATGTTTAATCCTACCCTGCCAGCTACACACCAAAACCTCCAATCTAACATGAGTAGTACTTCCTACCTGGTTTAATTGACATAAAGAGGTTGTATGTTATACACTCACACAAGCTGGTAAACCATTCACTTTGTGGGATGATGCACATTTATGGTAATTTTAATTCAAATGATGCCGTTGACTTAGGACCATTCCTTAGGGGCTTTGACTGTAGCAGTATTCTGTAGGCTGAGACCACAGGGAAGGTACCTTGGGTTCTTTTTTCTTGACTGGGATGGTTCAGTTACGGATGATCCTTCCGTGAGCTGGACTCAGTGAGGTCCCTCCCAGCTCTGCTTTCCTACAATTGAGCGACATACTCGTGCTCCTAAGCTGAAGGTTCAGGCCAGCCAAGCTCTATACAACACAAGCTGAGAGAAAAAGCAAAAGGCAAAGCCCACTGGCTTTAAAATGAGAAAACTATGAGAGTCTGCTGATGTGGTACAGACTGCAGCAAAATAATGTCAACTACAGAACCAAATGAGTAACACTGATAACAGTTCCATATTGTAACACTGATAACAGTTGCATATTGTAGATGAAAATCTGCTTTACAAGAAGAGTAAGTGTAAAAGCAGCTCAAGTTCATCCACTCAAGAAGCACTAAGAAGTTAGGAAATGCCAGAAATAAAGTCCTCATTACCTCTAACTTTACCCGTCCCCCACCCCATGCATTTACATTATTTTAAAGGGTTAACTATACAATGGCATGCTTTTTCAGGACAGTCCGACTGGCTGCCTGCAGCCCCCAAGGGGTTAAACTGTAGCCCTCCCACTAGTCCTGATGCCACACTAGCAACTGCTCCAGCTGCTGCTGTAACTGCTGGAGTCTCTGGGCTCAACCTCCCTTCTCCAGCTTCTGTTCCTTGCCCCCCACCCCAGAGTGAATAATGGGGCAGCGTGCCATGGTGAGGCCAAGGGACTCAGGAAGCCCAGGGCTTTCACACAGCCTGAGAGCACCGCACGGTGCAGCAGGGAGGGGTGGAAATGAGGTGCAGTGTGCACCAGGGGGCACATGGCCCAGTGTGAAGGAGTGCTGGAACACTGTTGTTTTGGGAGATGGCAGAGGTGGGTGCTCAAGGCCTGCATAACTCTCATTCCTGCCCCCAGCCACTCAGAAGTTAGATAGCTCTGCTTGGTTGAGTTCTCTGAGGAGGTGGTTCAGCTAGTGAGCAGTTGTCCAGTATTAGCTCCATTACTAAATGTATAGCCCCGTGCTTTGGTGAAACCCTGCTGTGAACACATCTTCTGCAGTTTCCTCCTGGGCTTCAGCATGGCCTCATCATGGTAACCTCTGTTTTGCAAACATGAATGTCCCTTCAGACATGCTCCAGCATGACAAGATTATCCCCTGCCTTGCAGCGGGAGGGGGGAGTGGGTGGAGAATCTGAAACATAGGAGGGGGCTAGAGCCACAAAAGGTCATGGGCATTGCAGTACTGAGCATTGCAGCACCTACCCTTGAGGTGCCTTGCTACTACTATACTGTCTGAGTTCCTGACTGAGAGAGTTCCTGCAAAAGCCTCCTAGTTACTAGCGTAAAGACAAGGCTGGGTAGGCAGTATTCTTCAGCTGTATGCTCAGCCCTTTCCCTACCTCCCTTGAAGCATAGGCACTTTGTAGAAAGAAATGTAAGAGTTATGGGACAAGTGAGAGAGCAAGCAAGAACAGCTGAACTGTGATAACACTCCCCTCCTTTAGAGGATTTAGACACTGACTCCTTTAATGAGGACTTCATTCTTAGGACTTCCACTGTGCTCTGTACCTCCCAAGAAAATCAGGAGTCCTGGAGCTAGTGAAGATATCTGAAGGATCTTGGCAACCAGTTTGACCCTCCATTACCAAAGTGGTGGGATGGAGGGGATTAGATATCCTAGCAGGTGCTCCTTAACTGCTTGCTTTTTCCCCTTCATTAGCAGCTGCTACAGCCAGGCATGATGCCATTGATTAGATATAAAACAAATCCACACACTTGGAATCACCTTAGCAGTGTTCGTTGATGTGTCTGGCTGTAGAACTGGAGGTAACCAAAGTCTGCCAAACTAATCTAGCCATACCTGTGCGGCTTTGGTAATGGGGAGGACCTTACTTTGCCTGGCATGAACCGCTGGAGCATACTTAGGACCTTATGCATCTGTAGCAAGCTGGAAAGGCTGGGCTTAGCCTTTTCATGAAAGCTTGTAAAATCCTAAAATTATCTGTGAGGTAGTTGAGATTAACACTGCTTAATCCAGGAATTAAAGGGTTAGTGTCAGCCTGTTCCACCAGGTGGGAAGTCTTCATGCTCTAGTGATAATGGATAGGTTCTGAATTTAACCAGCAGGCTGAGTCCAGGGCCAGCAGGACCACACAGGTATGGGCTTTCAACACAACAGCTGCTGTCCCGCACACCACGTAGTGGATGGTCTTGATGCCCACTACATACGGAGGCAGCCTCAGCAAGTCCCAGGGTAAGTGTTCCGAGTTCCAGCATCCTTGGACTTAAAAAAGTCAAGAGGTGGAAAGTGAAGCAGTGGTGCAGAGGGTCCTAGTGCCAGTGATGGCACTGGGTCAGCACAAGAGACAATATAATGGGCACTATGGCAGAGAAGGCTGAGATCTCCCAGTCTGTAAAGTAAGAGGTTGCTACTGGGGCAGTTGTTGTGGATGAGTAACCAAGGATGAGTATTGTTCAAAGTTGCAACACATCTTGGTGGAACTGAAGCTACCAGTGCCAGAATGTAAGACTTGGTGGTGGTGCTGTGGAGGGCTCCCTCCAGCACTTGTCTTTGAGCTCCCATGGCCCTAAAAAACATGTCCCCTGCTCCAGGCCTCTGTGCCACAGCACTTTTAAGCCTCACCGGAAGCTATGGGATTAGACTTCTATGATCTTGATAAATGAAGACACAGTTGCCATCAACTGCTGTAGTTCACATACAATAAAGACGGTAAAGGATTACCCTGAGCAAGCATTGGCTTGGTGTCAGCAAGGAGATGGCAAGTAGAAATTAGGGAAAACTTTCACTTTAAAAAGAGAAGGTAAGCTCTGGACCAGGAGTCCTAGGGAAGGCGTGGAAGCCCATCATTTTGGAAAATAGGCTGATGATGCAAGTAAACTTGATTCTGCTTCAGAGGAGGATAGATGTGAGCTCTTGAAGTCTCTTACAGTCCTACAGGCAGAGGCATAACAGGTCAGCCAGGCACCCTGGGCAGCTGCACTTCCAGATGCTGCTGAGCTGTTGTGACTGCAACCACAGCTGCTGTTTTTTGATGCCTCTTCTCCACCCTTCCCCAGGCAAAAGTGAATGCCAGGAGATGCTACCAGTTGCTTCTCCCTAGTTATGCTGCTGCACACTAGTATTTTACACCTTAATTCTTCCAATTTTTCAACTTAGAGGTGTGCCTCAAGATTGCTTGGAAACCACCCTTGTGGGCTAGTAAGCTTTTCCCATCTAGGTGCTGTGAAGAACATCAACTTCTTCTGTGGTAGGGAAGACAATGGAGGGAAATCCCAAATTACTAGGCAGATATGGTCTTTTGGGGAGTGGAAACATCCTGCTAGAAAGATAGCTCTTCATTGAAGGGCTGACGTAGGAAAAACTGATCATAGGTCAGGTGCTAAACTAGGAGCTGAGAAACAATGGGGACAAGAAATCAAGCTGGTATGTCAGTCAAATGGCAACATGCAAAAGGTTTCACCAGAAAATAGCAGCACAACCAAACTACAGGCAGCAGACAGGTAGAGGCAGTCACAAGGGAAAATTAAGGAATGCAGACTAAAGTTGTAGCATGTGGACCAGAAGCAGACAGCCTGCATAGGAAACTGGCAAGTGTGGACTGTTGGGGACTGGAGACATCATCCTGCCAGGAGATGCACCTTTCTTGGGCTATTTGGGCCTTCTAAAACCATTGCAGAGATGCCAAAGTATCGGGTTGCATTGGCCCTCAATGGACATGGGGGGAATGATACCTAGTTCTGAGGTAGCAGAGATGAGCTACTGTTTGAATTGTCAAAAAAACGAAGCTCCTGGAAGAAATCAATTCTGCCCATAAACTAACCAACACTGACTGTTTTTCGAGGGTCAGGACATGAATAATGTCTCACTCAAGGGCTCAGTCAGAGGAACCTGTCCACAATGGATAATACATCTAAACTGCTTTGGCCATTCCTGTACTGTTGTGCGACTGTGCCTCTTTTCTTGATAGAGTGAATCATTGGCTCTGATACAGTTCTGAGGTACTTTAGATAGTGTTACACAGACGTTAACTAATTGCCAATATGCCTGCAATGGAACTATTAATTAGCCTTCTCTTAGATCCATAAATCGAGCGGCTTGGCCTCTGATGCAACACGAGTAGTGGAAGCACCAACAGTAGCAGCCAAACATCTTTGGAAATAAGACACTCAGGATAAGCTGTGTAACATGCTAGGAACTAAAACCAAAGCACAGGCTTGAGTTTGGGTGTTGCTGTATGACAGGGGCAAGCAATTATTTCAGCCAGAGGGCCGCTTACCAAGTTTTGGCAAGCTGTTGAGGGCTGCATGGCTAGCCCTGCCCTTTGACAGGTGCCCCACCCCCTTTGTCACCAATTTGGATCCAGAAGTCCCACCCCCTAACCTCTGACCTTTGTCACCAGATTTCCCTCCCCTTGTTACTGGAAGTAATCCTTTTGCCATCTCAGAACCAGAAAAATACCAAGTTATAGTCTAAAAATCAAACATCTACTACAACATTCATTAATTTGATTTCAAAAAATTATTTTGTCCTGCTTTGAGTTTGTGTAGCGTACATAGAGGTGATTGTATAATAGCTTAAAATGTAGTCTTACTCTCAGGGCTTCTGCCCACCCAGTTACCCCCCCTTCCCCCCCATCTGCCACCACTGCTCTTTTCCTGCCACTTCCCTACCTTCCTGCTTGCCACCGCCACTTCCTTGCCCACCCCTCCCACCGGTGCTCCGGCACCATGCAGTTCCCAGTTGCATGGGTAGGTCTGCAGAATGCAGGAGCAGGCCTGGCTGGCACGGTATGGAGCCAGCCAGTAATTGTGGGGCTGGGCTGGGCTGGGCTGGCTCCTGCTTAGCCTTGTGGTCCAGTGATGTAGCTGGGAACCATGTGCCATTGGAGCAGCCAGCAAGTGAGAATGGGGGGGGGGGAAGTGGCAGCAGCAGCAGGTGGAAAAGCAGGGAAAGGGTGGTGGCAGTTGTAGCAGGCAGGGGTGGACACGAGTAGCAGTGGGTGGGAGCGCAGCAACAGCTGGGCAGGAGTATGGGACCTATGCCAGTGCCCTGGGGCCAGACCTGGTGGGGACCCAGGGTGAGGTGGCAGGAGCATGTGGTGGCTCTGTCTGTCTCCATGCTGGCACAGCCCAACTCGGCTCTATAGAGTCCCTGCCAGCCCACAGCCTGTGCTCCTGCTTCCCCACCCTTGGCCCCTGCTGGCCCTGGCCCCAGGGCACTGGCACAGGCCCCACACTCCCACCCAGTTGTCACTGCACTGCTGCATGCTGCCACTCACTGCCCCCCACACCTGCCACCCCCATTTCCCTGCTTTTCCACCCGCTGCTGTGGAGTAGGGTGGGGGAACAGGCTTCCAGCTGGGGGTGGGGAGAGGAACAGCCAGGGCCAGGCATGCTTTGCTGTTGGCTGATGGGTCCTGCTGCCCCTAGGTCCTGCCGCCAGTTCCCCCTGGGTCCTGCTGCCGCTGGCACCCTGTCATCTTGACAGGCAGCTGAGGCAGATAATTTTTCTAAATTTTTTAGGGGACCCCCACATGCCGAACAGAATAGCCTAGCGAGCCGCATCTGGTTCACAAGCCATATTTTGCCCACCCCTGCAGGGTTTTCTTTCAAAAATGGCTGTCCAGCTTCTTAGCCTGTTACTTTTAACATCAGCTCTGGGTTTGTTTGTTTTTTTTGGCTTGGTCATAAACCACAACCAACTCTGAAACGGTAAGGGTTGAGGCTTCTGATAAAATGTGTGAAGCAGACTAGATTAAATGCACCCATACAAGACTAGATGTTCCAGTCTCTGGCCCTTCAGTACCTTTGATCACACAGACATATATGCAGGGGAAAAAAGTTTGTTTAAATAAGAGTCAGCAACCTACGGCCCATAAGCCAGATTCAGTCTGTGGTGCTGGGGAGGCTGCAGTGACATTCAGCTGGCATGGGTGATAGGAGGGGATTCACCAACACTGCACCATGCTGCAACTGGACACTAGGGCATTAGCCCATGTCACGCAGTAATCAGGCAGTGGAAAGAAGCAGTGAAGGTGGCACCTGGGTCTTAGCACCAGATTCTCTCAGATCTCTGCTGGGCTATTCTGGCCCACTGCTGCAAAGGGTTGTTAACTCCTGGTTTCACCTGAACCACTTGCTTCTCACTCTGGAATGGGGTTGCATATTGACCAGCTTATCACAGGACCGGGGGGGAAAAAAAAAAAAAAGGAAAGAAAGAAAGAGACTTTTAATGACTTAAATAGCATTAGCTTCAACGTGTAAAAACCAGGGCCTTTAAAAAAAAACAAAAACAAAAAAAACACACACACACTGCCATATGCCTCACGTAAGGTATACCTTGCTGCATGCAGTGCACAGCCCACTGCCACCCACCCCACCCCAACTGCTTAGAAATTGGACAGCCCGTTTTATACCATCAGATTAACTAGAAAAAATTGCCAGGCCTTTAACACTTGACAGAAGTCACTAGGGCTACGCGACGCTTCGGGTGGCGATTCGAGCCAGAGGAGATTCGGCCTGATTCAGTGGCCAAATCGCTGAGTCCGAATCAAATCAGGGGACCAATTTAAATGCCCAAATCGATTCAAAGCACTCCAAATCTTCAGAAGAGGTTTGGAGAGCTTTGTTGATTTGGGCAGTCCCAGTGGCTGCAGCAGGGAGCTGCAGCTGACCCTGAGCTGGTAAGTACTAGGGATGGGGGGGGTCTGGGTGAGGGGACCATGGGGGGAAACCCCTGCCAGGCCCCCCCCCCCCACACTCCTCCCACCCCAGCTCAGTACATTAAAAAAGCACCTCGGAGCTTACTAGGTGCTACTACTTGGAGGGCTCTGCCACGAGCCCCCCTCCCCAGCCCCCAACTCACCCAGCCCTACCATGGGTGCCCTGCCCAGGCCAGCTCTGGCCCTTTAAGGAAAAAAACAAAAAAAACAAAAACCCAAGAAAAACCCAGACCTCACCCCTCCTGGTGCAGCCTCAGGGTTTCTTGCAGAACCTCCCACATGGGCAGGACAGCAGGGATCACACCCCCACTGGCAGAAGCAGTGAATCCCAGGGTTTTTTTGTCTTTTTTTTCTTAAAGGGCCAGCAGCACCTGCTGAGCCAGGGCTCCCCCTCTTCTCCCTCAAGTGCTGGGAGCTCAGGCTGGGCAGGGCAGCCATTGCCAGGCTGGGAGAGGGGCAGGGGATGGGCCTGGCTGATTCTGAGATTCAGCTGCTGCTGAATTTCCAAATCAGATTCAGCCAAATCAAATGGGGGCAGTGATTTGAATCACTGAATTGAATCACTGTCCCCCCAGTTGGCTGAATCCGAAGCAACTAGCCACTTTGCACAGGCCTAGAAGTCATGAACTCAAGTGGTCAAAACATCCATAATCTCTCCACTTTCACATTAAATTTACAGTTATCACCAGGCTCTGTAAGGTCAACTTTATCAGTACTTACTTTATTTTTAGTGTATTTGTGTGGAGATGCCTTTGAAAGGAAAACTCCCTGGCCTCTGCTGCTGCTGCAATTACTCTACAATGGCAGAAGACTGGAGAGTCAACACCTCTTCCCCTTTGGCTGCTGTTATTTTATTACACAAATGCTGCATGGATTACCCATTTTCAGATGCGTGTGTGGTTACGAGTGCTACTCTGAGCTTGCATTTGGAAGGCTGCAATGCCCTTGGAGAAGGCACTTGTTTGTAACAGCTGTTCCCAGGCCTGCGTGATGAAGTGCTCCATGGTTGAACTGCTTTTGCTAAATATTTTATTGGTCAAACCACTTCAACAAAAGTACAGTCCATCAAGAAAGCTTGTGGGGCACAGTTGTCCTTTTGACTTGCATAACTTTAAAATTCATTGTGGGATTTTGTTGTTGTTTTTTTGTTTGTTTTTTATATACATTCCAACAAAAACGTTCACAATTTTAAATGACTGCTAAAAAGTCCAGTGTGGAATCTAATGCTGGGTAAGCAAAGCTCTGCCTAACTTGTGCTGAGCACAACTGGTTTCATGTCTTAGGTTTCAGTAAGCCAGTGAGCCAAATACTGCATTTGAAAGATCTTTTTTAAGTATGTTCCATTGGCCGTTTTCTCTCCACAAAGTGCCTTTGAAAAAGATATTTCCAACAGTAAATGGGCTACAATCTAGCCTTCCACCAATGTCCGCTTTCTACATATGGTGCTACAACTTTCACATTGAGGAGGGCTAAACACAAACCCCTTTTCCAGACATGTATGTGGGTCACCCATATTTTGTTTTACAATTAATACTTCCACAACTGAATTGCAACCTGTTCCCTTCAGGGGACTGACCATACACCTTATAAAAGCAATTACTGAACATGGAGTGT
Source organism: Crocodylus siamensis (assembly GCF_052110815.1). Taxonomy (NCBI): domain Eukaryota; kingdom Metazoa; phylum Chordata; order Crocodylia; family Crocodylidae; genus Crocodylus; species Crocodylus siamensis. The sequence continues at coordinate 175,704,604 of NC_143395.1, forward strand.
TAGTGGCAGTTTACCAAGAGATGAAGTGTGTCTGGCCCCAGAAAGTGATAGATTAAGTCCAGGCTTTTAAGCTCCACCCAGAGCCTGGAGATGGAAAGCACACACCAAAAAAACTTGTTTTAGGTAGTAGCAAAGATACTGTGGAAACTTAAATATAAGTGGCAAAGGAAGTTAATGAAGTGCTCTAGACACTTTCAAGCATCATCATTTCCCATTATTCATATAGCAGGGGGTGGAGAGATGCTAACTGAAAGCAATGAAGGATGAGTAAACCATTGGCAGAAATAGCTTGACACTGTTTTCTAATTTAACAAGGCTGCGCTGTTTAGCCACAGCAAGCAGGCAGCTGTGGTGCTACTCAGTTTACTGGAAGCGTGATGTTTCCTGGAAAGTACGGTGTCTCTTCCCTCATCCCTGATCAGCCAGGCCACTACATGGTCTGCAACATCCTATAGGAACGGATACCTATACCCAAAGTCCTGCTGTGGAGCAGCTGTGTTGAAGTCATAGACTCATTCTGCTTAAAGTGGAAACTATTTTTCCTCCCTCTTAAGAGCTTGTTTTTTTGACCTCAACAATGAGTAAAGCTGGTAAATCTTCCAACACATTTAGTCAGAGAATACATCTCAAAAACCAAGCCCATGAAAGAGTTAGTTTTTTTGATGCACTGTTGTCAGGAAAGGAATCAAACGTTTTTATGAGATTAAGACATTCTAGTTTGGCATTTTCTGAATGGTATGTTTCAATTCTGTTTTAAAATGCCTTTATAATTTAGAGATGGCTATTCTAGGGTGGAAAGAAACTAACTTGAAATGTTCTGACTGATCAGAGATGACCTTTTTGAACATTTCTTGTGAAATACAGAATAGTGATTATTTCAATCCAATTCAGGAAAATAGCATTTCGAAATCATAGAAATAAAAACTCTGGTTCCCACACACCTCTGATGAGAAAGTAGCTGTTGATTGTAGTGTCTTTGGAATGATGGACGGCAGGGCCCATTAAGAGCAAATCAATGTATATACAAAAAGCACACAAAGTGCTTCAGCAACCTCAATCTTTTTGTTTGAATTGGTGGAATTTATTAATGCCTTATACTACTCTACAGAAGGTCAGTTTGTGCAACACAGAAGTCCCTATGCAGTCTTAAGTTTTTTTTACGAAAAACTTTCTTCTGAATTGATATAACCATATTGACTGGTGATGTTGGTTGAGCACCTTCTTTGCCTATGTTGTAACGTTGGCCTTTCATATTGATTGTATCCTAAATGAAAATAATTGTGTGGCAGAAGAATTGATCAATGGTGATACGGTAAAAATATATAACAGCAATAGTGTCTGTCAGGAAAACACTTAAGTATGATTTGTAATTGTTTATATGGTCTGTTATGTATAAATATCCTCAAAAGTAATACTGTATTATATTGTAAATTAAAATATTCATGCATGAATTTATTTTTCAATGGCCAAGATTAGTATGATTTCAAAATACCTGTGTGTCAAATAAATTTGGTTATTAATTTTCATTGTTGTTTTCATTTTTACTGTCCAGGTAGTACAAAATTGACATGTTTACCTAAAGAATGTCGGACTCTTTAGATGGGCCATCATCTCTTGATGGCCCAGATATAGAATGCCATGTACAAGACACCCCCAAGAAACAATTTAAAAAAATTCTTAGTCCTTTTAGTCCAAATAACTTGAGTTTCGTCCATCTCTATTTCCGATATAATTTGCATCAATGAATGTAACACACCAAATTGGTGTTACACATAAATAAGGTTGGGAATAAAATGGAGCGACATCCCTCAAAAGAGAGGAGTTCCAAAAGGCATTTCATTTTGATTTCTGCATTATAGTTCTCATTTCAACTGCCTTTTCCTGAATTCAAATAACTTACTGGTGCCACAATCAAATACCTTGGGGCACTCAAACTTTTGGCCCCATGTACCAGATAAATAGCACAGGTTAGGCCCCCGCATCTCACCCTAACATACTGGGGTCAGGCCTCATGCTGACCCTGCATGCCCAATCTAGTGAACAGGCCAGATGACATGGTTCGGGGGGGGGGGGGGGGCCTGGATCTGACCTGTAGGCCAGGGGTTGAGCACCCCCAGAATGCACCACTCTCTAAATGGTTGGATGTACTGCTGGAACTAGCTGTGCATTTATTTAGATTCTTTTCAGGGCATCTTCCTTTTTTCACAACTGCAGTCTACCAGAAGAGACTTCCACCAGCACACTAATTGCTGAAATCAGAAGATGCATATTTGACCAAGTTTAAATAAAATAAATACCAGTATATAAATCAACTAATCTTGCAAAAGTTAAACGTCATTTTTTTAAGTCTATAAGCTTTATTGATACTTGGTTTTTTTGTTTTTACATTTCACAATGCATTCCACGGACTTAGTTCAATACAGCTTAAACCGCAAGTGTATAAATTTTCAATTTCTTGCATAACAATGTTCGAAATTTCCAAACAACATTTGCAGCATTAGATATTCGGTCCACAGTTTAGCAGAGTTTGAGAGACTGTAAAAGTATTTACTCAAAAATCAGCTACAGTATATTTATGCAACAAAGTTTACGCTGTAGGTTTCATATATATAGATGTGGAAGTTCATTTGTACATAGATGCTTTTTTAAAACTGATGCTAGTGCTCCTAGAAATATTTTAATTGGTTTTCAAGCTTGTGCGCTATGGAGCTAGTCCTAAAAAAATCAGTCAAGTCTCTGAAATATCAAGCACTGTGGAGCAGCTGAAAGATCTAAGCTTTGTGAAACACATATATATATATATAATTGGCAATTGATAAAACAATAAAATCACAATACAGCTATACTCAATACCAAAAGCAAGGTTGTCAAACTTGCTAGAACGGTATATTCTTCTAAAACATCTCATTTTAGAAAACCTGCATCAATCTACACAGACCAGACACAGCGCACAAACTGGGAAGTGTTAGCCTCCGCCCCACCTGCACTACTTCTTCTGGAACGCAGCAGGACTACCTCTGATGAAGCATAATGTACAGCTTTCTTAAATCTTTTGAATTAGCCAGTGCTGCACACAGGATAAACAAAGATGAGTAGTTTTAAATCCATACATAGCAGCTTACAATACTTAAGATGATGAAACACATGGCAGTCGAAAACAGGTATTTTTCCCTCAAACACTGCGTTGCTAAAAAATAAAGATCTGTGAAATTGCACTGCAATGTCAAGGTTTTGCTAACCCCTGACCCTCCCCCACACAATCCAAATGAGTATTTCCCCCATTACAGATGAACATCCTATTGATTGGTTGCTTCAAATTTTTTTACTCGGTTTTACGCTTCAGTCCAGGAATCTTAGCTTGGATCCTACAGGAAGAACAGGGAAACAAAAGGAAAAGCATATAAGGAAAGAAATAAAGTGAAGTTCAAAGCAGAAAACACTCTCAAAAACATCACTGTTTGGATGGTAATAATGCATACGTGAATAATAGTAGTAAGGAAGCTGGTTCAGCCATGATCTGCAGAGGACTTAAGGCTCTCTCCACTGGCCTCATCCATATACTTTTAATAGAACTGCATGATTCAAGCATTTTCTATCAAACATTTTAACTGCACCAGCAAGAAGTGAGATGGTTCTTTGCATCTTGCAGTCTTTAAACAAGTTGTGGGCATTTTTTTCCCCTACCAATTGTAACAACCTCCTGAACACCCACAGGCCATACTTCAGGAAGTCTATGGAATCAGTTTAAAACAAGCAATATAAGCAAACTCACTTGGCCATCGCATCTTTGACATTCTTGTTCACAAGTCCCAAATAATGGTCAATTTGGGCCTGAAAATTAAAAAAACAAAACAAAACAAAAAACAAGAAAAAACAAACACACACAGAGAAGTGTTAAATGTCAAGAAAATCCCTTTCATGTCCATAAGTTATCTGTGTTCCTACACGGGGGGGCGGGAGGAGCAGTTTGCTAACCCTGAAAATATGCTAAAGCAAAGCAAGGTGCCATCAGGGCATTTATTTTCATGCTTCAGACTATGAACAGCATTTACAGAACACAGGTATACACAATTTGCCTCTGCTCTCTCCCAGTTAGCAAGTGAAGCATCCCAGCTTCTAGTGTAAACAGCGCTCTACTGTAGTCAATGCCTGGTGGTAAAAATGGTTCCTAGAATAACATGGACAGGCAGAGGCTGGGTTCATTGCAACAAGCACTACCAGCTGCAAGACAAATCTCACAGTTCCCTTGTACCCCATCCTATCCACAGACTGCAAAAAGTGCCATTGGAGATCAAGCTCCAGGAAGCTGCAGGAGCCGTATCTGCACAGGCAGCCAGTCAACATTGAAGCCTGCCTTTTGAAACGCATGTAATGCAGCAGGGACTATACATGAGCTTACACTAACAAATAGTCCATCAAGTGCTCTATGCATTTCTAACTTGCCCAATTATCAGCAGTTCAAAAACCCCTTCCTCATTCTCCCACTTCAGGATGGATAGCCAAGACCCTTGGGCACAGAGAACAAGTACATTCACCATCCTGCCAGCCTGTTTTATTTTCAGGGACTACTGGTACTGATGCTTCCAAAACAAGGGATTTGTCTCTACCTCTGCCCTATACAGGTAAAAGGGGGGAGAGGGGCAGGGGGGAAAAGAGTGGGATGAACTGGTAAGCCCCTATGTTCCAGCCAGCACCATGCACCTGGTCAGTCAGATCCCAAGGATGGCTTGCACAGTGCCAAGGCAGCCTTGATTCCTACAACTGCGATTCAAGTGACTGACTTCCCAGTACATGTCAGCTCTCCAGCACTTCCCAGTGGGAACTGGGATTTGTTCAGCTCCTTGGCATTCTCTGGGCCATGGGAAACTCCATGAGGCTGGACTCTTATTTCTAGGCTTTTAGAAGGCACCACTGGTTGAAGTGAATAGGATGAGGGAACCTAACTTAAAAAGACTGGGAGTCTTTTTTATTTCCTCAAAGCCTTGGGACTCCCTTTAGATTTTAGGGCACCATTTTCTAGGGCTGGGCAGCCTTGGCTGCATAGATGGGCTTAAGTGGAGATGCCACGAATCTGTACAAACTGGTCTGTCCCTCACTGCTCTCTTCATTTAGTCTCCCAGCCACTGATAAGCCCGTACCAGAAATCACTTGCCCTGCTGCCCTGTGCCCTCCTGCATCCAGTTCCTGCCATAATCCATCTCCTTTACTTTATTCTGAACTCTGCTTCTCTCCCCGCCCCAGTTAGTTCAGCTGACAGATGTACTGGAGGTGTGCTAGCCTGTGCTGAGTTCTCTGCAGTGTTCTAGCTACTGCTACAAAGTCTACGGACTCTAATCTTAATTGAGACGCCAACTCAAAGGAGCGTTCTCCAAACACCACACACTTTGCATTTACATGCAGTGCTGCTGCTTTGTACCAGACAAATCTGCACAGAGCAAGAGTGAAAAACCATGCTAATCAGCCCCATCCTAAAACTGCTGACATGGGAAGCCTTCACCCACAGGGGAGAAGGCAACTACACAAAGCAAATCTGGCCACCAGTGTCAATATACTAATGGCAATACTGCTGGCTGTTGTCAGAACAACAAATGTTTCATAGTTAGAGGTTTGGGAGATTAAAGTCAGATTTCAAATTCTTAAGCATTCCAGATTCAACAACAAGAGGGATTTTTCTTCTTTAAAAACAGGATACTAAATGGATCATGTTAACCACACACTCACCTGATGTCTCTCATAAATAACAGGAACGCTGAAGAGTGAAATCAAAGCTGGAAAGGAACAGAAAATGGGTTAGATACAGACAAGACTGAGATGCTGGTCAGCTAAAATTTAAATCCTGCTTGTATTGCTTGAGGTTTATTTTGAGGGTGAGAGAAGTAATTACATTACAGTGCAAAAATATCTGGCTGAAATCTCTCAGTTCAAAGTCTGTGCATCTGACATACAATGGAGGATATTTTCTTTAGTGCAGATGTTGGAAATTCTGCAGCATCGCTGTATAGGCCCAGAGCCAGAAGGGGGTATTTTCTGCTGAAAGGGTCAGTTACCCTGCTTTCTGGTCAGAACCTTGGCAGAAGGTGACCATAACCAATTTTTTCATTGCTGTATCACTTAAGGAGAACAGCAGTTAGCACTGAAGCCCAGTGACAAGCAGAATGGAGCATCTGTTAAAATGATGTTACTTTGCTCTAAAGAACCCTGGAGACGAATACTGAACCTACCACCTTTCCAATTATGGCACCATTTAAAAAGAAAAGATCATGTAGTAAACTGTATTTTCTACACTTGAGCAACAGGACGATAACATCTGAGCACTAAATCACTAAACTGCTCTGCCAGGTTCATTTTATATGTCAAGTATTAACTTGATTAAAGCACTTACCCAGTATCAGCAATGTCAGACCATTAAACAAGGCGCCAACATACGTGAACACCCACATCAACACTGCAAACTGAAAGAACACAAGTCAATTAGTCCTTAAACAAGCTAACTGGAAAGCACTAGTTAGCTGGAACCACCCTTTCTGGCAGGTGTGCCATAAGTTAGCCCCATGCCCATCAAGTGCCCTCTGATCCCTTCCTCTACCCAATTAGCTGCTCTGCTTCCAGCCTTATCTGCTGCTGTGCTGCCTGGTTCCTCCCCACCCTGCCCTGTGCCACACAGACTGCCTGTGCCACGTGTGGCGCCTGTGCTGCAGGTTGCCCAGCCACATTTGGATGCTAAATGAGGACCTTAAACAAAATCACTTTCTGAATGTATGAAGCTCAAAAACCCACGACACATTCATATGTCAAATATAATTATAGATGAATGACTAGATGGCCGAGGGGTTTGGTAATGAGATATGCAACCTCTCAGTTCTAGGTCACCAGTCTGATTTCAGCCCAAGTCAGCAATGAGTCAAAGTCGGTAGCACTTGCTGCCAGCTCCTCATCCCCTGCATTTTCCATCACGCATATCACAATCCTGGCATGCACGATTCTTTCCCTCCACTGCATACAGAGATCAAGTGAGGCCAGCAAAAAGTACAGTGTCTTGCCAAGTCACAGAGCTAGTCAGTGGCAGAGCTGGAAACATGTAGCACACAGCAAGTCTCTGATGTGGAGCACAGTCTCCAGTCCACAAGCACTGCACAGCTGCCCCTCATATGCAATGCAAACCGGTGGTGATATTAAGCCTTGCATCACTGAATAGACAACTGCATCGTAGATTCATAGATGTTAGTCAGAAGAGACTTCAGTAGGTCATCCAGTCTGACCCCCTGCCCTGGGCAGGATTTTCATAGATTTCATAGACATTAGGGCTGGAAGGGACCTCGGGACATCGAGTCCAGCCCCCTGCCCAAAGGGCAGTAAGTCAGCTGGGGTCATAGGAAAGAGTGCTGGAGTCAAACGACTCCAGCTAGGTGCTTGTCCAGTCTCCTCTTGAAGACCCCCAAGGTAGGGGAGAGCACCACCTCCCTTGGAAACCCATTCCAGATTCTGACAATCCCTACTGTGAAGAAGTTCTTTCTAATGTCCAGTCTAAATCTGCTCTCTCTCAATTTGTGACCATTGTTCCTAGTTATTCCAGGGAAATGAAAGTGTAGAAGTACCTGGGGAGTCAGCAGTCAGGCAGGTTATAATGGAATGTTAAAATACCTTATAACCTGCCTGACATCTGACTCCCCAGGTACTTCTCCACAATTCATCCCCCACCCCCCAGCCTGTCTTTCACCCACTGACTCCTCAATCTACATTTCACTAACTGCCTGTCTTGTATGCATACCAGCCCAGCCTCTGGCTTTTTTTTTACTTCTCATTCCATCCAGGAAGAGCACACACCAACTGCTGAAACTTCCTTAGCCTGATAAAGGGTTTTTGAACCCAAAAGCAGGCTTAAATATTGTTCTCCAACTATTTAGTTGGTCTAATAAAAGATATCAGATTCACCCAAAGAACTGTGTCTGCCTGTTAGCTTTGTTGATCATTTTGTCACCCTAACGACTCACGTTCATTATGGAGTCAACTATGACTCAGAGATCCCTTTCCACTGCTGTGCTGCTGAAAAAGGTCACCCCCCAGCCTGTAAGTGTGTTAGTTGTTCTTTTTGCCCAGGTGCAGCACTTTGCACTTGTCTTTGTTGAACTGCACCTATTTCGTTCATCGAAAGCACCATTACCAACCCCTTTTTTGCCAATTTGGCTCAGAAAGAAGCTAGACTGGAACGGGCTCTCCAGCCTTGACCGGTTCTGCTCGGTGGAGGCCCAGATCTGCACAGGCTGCTGTGGGGAAGTATGGCAAGTCTACGTTTCCTTTCACACTTGAAGCAGACATGCCTCACTGGCAAAAAAGCCTAAAATTCTACAGGGCTGAAAGTCGGGAAATGCAGGGTAGGAAAGACCCCTTAGTCCCTATGCTGCTATCATTTATGAGTTACAGACTGAATGCCCTAGCGTTTCACAGCTGAACACTTGTCAGACAGACCATCAAAAAAAAAATGCAACTTGGCTCAAATCCTCACAGACTGTGCCCAGTTTGTGCTTAGCACATAGTAGGATGCCTCAAGGAGACAGCTAACTCCCCCATCCTGGGGTCAGTTTTATGCTAATACTGAAGATAGTACAGAGGAGATCCCAGGTTGCTCTAATTCTGCCAGCCAGTACCAGCTCCAAAGAACAATCTGTCAGGCAAAGAACAGCTGGAGCACAGCCTGTCCCACCAGGTTTCAAACTAGCTTCTGTGCTAGGGCTGTAGATTTGACACTGCCAGCTCCATCTCTGTTTAGGATTCTTCTATGAGGGAAAATTCAGACCGTTTCCACACTGGCTCCTTCTGCACTGTTGTAACCAAGAAAGGATCAGAGACCTTCAATGCTCAAAAACACAGTGGATTTTACTGCCCCGTGCTATGCTGCATTTGCAAAGCTCTGAAAACATGTTCAGCACTGTAAAGAATGTGGAGAGATACAGCATGTTCCCCAAGGGCACTTACAGTCCAATGCACCAGATAGATCTGAGTTCTTTTTTTATGAAAGAAAGACAGTAGAATGAGGCAGAAGCAGATTTTAAGATGTGATGCTGCATGGAGAGAGGCATTCTAGACAATGACGACACTGGATGGAGCACACAGCTATGAGAGTAGGAGAAACATACCAAAGAAAAAAAAGTTACCACTAGACAGAAACATACTGAATCAATGCTGTGTGAAACACCGAGAAATGTTTCAGGATGTACAACTCAAGCCCATCACAGAGGGCCCCAACAGACGTTACATTTATGGGTGCAAGTAGCCAGTTAATCATGCCATAAATAGTAAATATACTACAAGTTCAGGCAATTAATGGGCACATGCAAGACACCTTTGTCTCTGGTTTCCATCATGCCTTAAAAACTGAATGTGTCAGAGGGTAAAGCCCCACCATGCAGCCTGTTAGCTGCATGGTAGGGTTTTAAGCTCACCAGCTGGCATGGGGACAGCATGGTAATGGGGGAGCTCTACCATATCCACCAGCTGGCACCCTTTCCCCATGACAGTGGGAGCACCCCGGGGTAATAGGAGAGCCCTCCCCACTCTCCATCAGCTTCAGGTGCTGGCATGTATGGAGCTGGACAAGGCAGCTTTCAGTCTGTGAATATGTGGGGAGCCCATCAGCTGTAGCCTCAACACTTCTGGTCCCTTCTGAAGCCAAGGACTAATGGGCACCAATACATCTTTACAGGTGTTGGATGTTTCTGCATCTAAGGCCACTAGAAAATGTGCAGCTAATTATGAGAAAGTTGCAGTATTTCAAGTTCTATTCAATAACTAGGCTCTGCACCATCTTGCTTGATGAATGCAACAGTGCCTTTGAACTTTCCACTGAACATCAACTCAGGACTCGGCTCTAGGGCTAAAGTACAAACTGCTGCTCCTCTCTACATGCAAAGACAGAATTAGCTGCCTGGCTGCCACTTTATGAGACAAGACAAAACAGCACAGAGCACTTAGAAGTGCATAAATTAGGAGCGAATTTGTGACTTTCCCTTTGGGGTAGGAAGCACTGTGTGACAAGGCTTCACAACAGCCTAGAGTAAGACTCTTCCATCAACTATATGATAATATAAAGTCACACTTTGCTGTTAGAGCTCAGAGAAGCTTGACTCAGTCATCCAAATATTTTTTGCATGGATATGCTAATTGCAAGAATTAGGGCATCAAGCTGATTAAGATAAATATTTAGAGTCATGTAGCTGAAGTGACTAACCAGATACTTAAGTATTCTAGGTTAAATCAGGCAGAGGCAGAACAGACACAAATCAATCATTAAACAGTAGCAGTGCCAGACAACTACCATATATTTACTCAATTCCAAAATGAGGTGTCCCCCGCTTTAATGGGAGGGAAGGAGAAAAAGCAGCTCCTTAGTCTTGGAATCAAGTACAGGGGGCAGGTAGCTGTTGCAGCTCTGGCACTAGCCCCAACTCAGGGGCGGCTCTAGAGCTGCAGCTGCTGCCTGTCCCCACCCCCCCACCATCTTCCTCCATTATCTTTTTCCTCCCCCCAAAACACTGGCAGGCTCCACCTGTGCTGAAGCCTGGTGCACAGAGCCTGGCCCCTTAGCAGCTGTGTCAGCACTGTACTGCTACTACAGGGTCAGGCTGGGGCCAGGCTCTGTGCACCAGGCTGCAGCAGACAGTCTGCTGGAACTGGAGCAGGGGTGAGAGGAAGAGGGACAGGGAGAAGGAGGGAGAAGCAGAAGCTGTGAGGGGTAGGGAGAAAGATGGGAGGCCCAAGGTGGGGGGGGGGGGGAGGAGCAGGCACAAGGGGATCAGGCAGCAGGACATCAAGTGGTGGTAGGGAACAAGCTGCTTAACTACCCCATATCCCCTGCAGTGGTGTGGGGGGGGGGGGTAGAAATTTAAACGACAACCCCCAGGGTAATTGTATTCTATACATGGAATATTATAAAACAGACTTATATAGTTTCTATGCATAGAATCTACTTATTGGAAGATTATCTTAAGTTCAGGGTCATCTTGGATTTGGGTAAATATGGTACCACAGAAGTTATTCAGCAGCAAGGTTTATAATGAACTTTCAGCACTGAATTTGAGCAATAGAAAAAACTGAAGCCCAAAGCCCTAATTCTTAGACTTCAGAGTGCGGCAGTTAGGAGGAGTTGGCTGACTACGAAAGGTAGCCGCTTTTTCCCTTCAATTTTTTCTAAAAGCCTTTTACATCTATCGCTCCAAGGCAGTGGAGCACATGGAGTCCTGATGCTAATCACAGAAATAATATTGCTCTTCTTGCACACTCAGTACAGGAAAGCATGAACAACAGAATCTAAGGTCACTTTTTAAACAAGCTACAGCAATAGTCTTGGTTCTTCCTTATAATCCTGATGCGTTGAGCTTAGTGGATTCTTTACAATCATTATTCCAAAAGGCCAGTAATCAACTGCATGGCAGCCCCAAACATGACATGATTTGATGGCATATTTAAAAACCCAAGTGTCTGTCTCTCCAGGGTTCTTCAGCAAAATATAATAATGGGCACCATTAATCAGAACAACACTCAAAAAACATGAATCCAAAAGTAACCAGGCCTTAACAACATTGTTACTCATTACCAGGGATCCTGGTTCTCTCTATTTAAAGAAACCAAAATTCTCTGATAACCCCTCTGCCAAAACTTGCTTTTTCATTTTTATATACATCTATATCTATCATTGTAAATCTATCAATGTGGAAGCCTACCAGTGCCTCAATTGTTATAATAATGTAAATTCTAAGTACCTACACATTTAAACATTTGATTTTACTTGTTTTATCATGGACAAAAATCAGAGCTCCCCCTGCCCGCTTTGCTCACCAGGATCCAGGTCCAGCTGTGGCTGTCCCCCCCTACCCTGCTTTGTGGCACTGAGCAGCCCTGATATGGCAGAGTCCCACACTCCCAAGCCCCAGCCTTGCCAGTGCCCCTCGCTCTGCACCCAACCCCTCAGTCCCAACTCATTGCCCCCTACCATGCCCCAGTGTGTAGGAGGAGTGTCCTGCCACAGGTGATACAATAGGTAACATGTTGGGGGGAATGGGGGAGGGGAAACATCTGTCCCCACCATATTACTGTACTCACTTTAAAAAAAGGGAAAAATTCATGTTTTAAAAGGAGAAAATCCACATTTTTCCATGGGAAATGGAAAGTCCAGATCCCTGCTCATTATACAACCTATGGATGCATTACTATAAAAGATACACACACCCAGGTCACAGTACAGTTTCTACTTCGGCTTTCCTTGGGCAAATAAAGCCATTTTTTAAAATTCTGACAAAGCCATTAAGCTTTTTCGCTATTTATAGTATAAATATTTAGGTTTCATTTTTAAAATCTTACTGTCTAAAAACATCTTAGTAATTATTAGATCCAGATTTTACTGTCAATGTAAGTACATAGAATAAAAATCTGGCAACATGAAATATTGTTACATGTAAAAGAAATGCATCAATAAATTGCCTACAACCAATACGTTTAAGCAGATGAGCCATCTTCAGTCATCTGCCATGACTTTTAATATAATCAGATTACATGTCTAAAAAAAAAAATTTTCTACAACAAACCGTGAGGCATCAGGATTGCGTAAACCAGCGTTGTATTTTATGTAATGGGCAAGAATTTGTGAGTGCAAGATTTTCTATTAGACCAACTATGACTGTTTTTAAGCACCATAACTTTAAGGTAAAATGGATTCAAATTTCATTCCAAGATGAATTCACCTATTCCAATTTTGCTAAAAAGATCAAAAAGAGAAAATCGTGTCAAACAGACCAAGCCCTGTTTTACCTCCTTTTACCACAGGCTATATAGCTTTTTTTTTGTCTTAAGAATTCAAGAAGTCATTAAGTATCAAAATCTGACTCTGGTCACTTAACAGACATCCGGTTATTACCATAACACAAAATTTCAGTCAGACAGCACTTGGAATGATTAGTGTACTAAAGGTGGCTTAGTGAGCTAAAAATATTACTATAAGCATAGTAAGCAAGACACCTCAAATTGAGTCCTAAATTGTTCACCTGTTCCTTCAGGGTAGAGAGGGTATACATTCAGCCCCTCAGTCAGACAATGAGTGCTGTGTAAGATGAAAAGGAAACAGCAGCCAAATTATATAGGCAGACTGCAGAAACATTCACTAGATGGAAATAGCAACTGATCTGCTTAAACCACCTTGCTAGGTGACTGTAGGACCAGACAGAAATGGAAGGTACAGAAAATAGGAACTCATCAGTTCTTCAGGAAGATAGTTGCATAATTCAAACCTCCCTGCTGTTTAGGAGTGGGAAAGAAGAAAGGTGATCCTAGGCACCTTTAAGTTTTGTTATTAAGCTTGCTTTTGTTGGAAGCTTGTACAACATTAGAGAATGCATTATATTCTTGTCAAGCTCAGCTTCAAGTGTAATGTTCACACAGTGACCTACAGCCCCTTAGGATACCTATAAGCTCTTTGGTGTTTAAGATTAGCACAATGGGAAACTGAAGCTAGCTAGAAATTCATTAGGCTATATTGCAATCCTTAAGGAACTGCAAAAAAAAAAACTTTTGCAAGATTATTTGTATTTTACCATGCATCCTAAAGCACTTCATGAACAATTTAACAGAGAATTCCATTTCAAGAAGCTAAGGCTAAGGCTAACCAAAGGAAGCATCTGGACAAACTATGATAATGGATTTAAATGTAGCAAGAAGAGCAGAATTATCTGAATCAACTTGGGAAAGAGCCTTCAAGTAGTGGTTTTAAAATGTGACAGCTGAATCCAAACTAAACTCTTCTTAGCAATTTCTGAGCAACACTCAGTAAGATTTTGCCATTGCTAATTGGGCTCCACTGTCTGTAATAAGGTATATATTTGCTACTATTACATACACACTTAAAAGCCTGAGCTTTTGACCACAATAGCCGGTAATGTTTAAATCCTGTTGCATCTTCTTGGCTAAGCAAAAGCCAGATGCATTCACCCCTAATACAAGAGAACCATAACTATATGCTGACCATTGACAACAACATTTGAATCAATGAGCCTGAAGGCCAATAAACAAATGTACATGAGTCAGACTGTTTGATTCCCCACAAACTCTGAGTTTTGAGGAATGTATTTCTGACACATTCTAAGCATTCACAATACAGTTCAAGTCAAGCTTTTTTTTTTTTTTTAAATAAGCTCCCTTAAGGATAGCACATTGCTAATTCCCACTGTCCTGTTGTGTTGCTTGAAGTGCTAATAGATTGCCTCCAATGCACTATACAAAACTATAGAAAGACTATCTTGTTGATACATTTAGAGGCTTTGCTTGTAGGTGGGCACGTCCAAACCAAATACTTGATTCAGCTAGCAGACAAACTCAGGCACAAAAGCTGTTACTAAACATTGCACTGCTAAGCTTCTATATCAGGGAGAAGGGACCATCATTTGCAAGGAATGCTGTCATGTCTATAGTGGTATACTGAATACTTAATCACTTACCTTCAGAGAATCAACCAAGTCATCAACTAGGAAGAGGCGTCTCAGCTCCTTTACTGTGCCATTAACATGACCAAGCACAACATTGCTGTACTTCTGAACAAGCTCCTCAGACACAGCAACGTCGGACTCCAAGTAAGCTCTGGAAGAAGAGGGTCATTTGTGAGATTTTTGTAGTAACTCAGCCAACCTTTTCACATGGTCATCTACAAACAGGAGTTTCTTGTGCCAAGCAGAAAAGGCTCCCAGTTGACTGAATAAACCCACCATCTCTGCCCAACTCTTCAGACCAGGGAGCAGTGAACCCAGAGTAAAAACCCCAAAAGCTTAGAATTTAAATCACTTTCTGTTGCTGAGGTTGGATACTAAATAAAAAAAATTGAATGGCACTTGAGTCTCTTATAGACTACAATTTAAAAGTGGGTAGCTAATTAATGTTTACAGCACATTGTCTACACTAGACGATATGCTCTACCTCTAGTACATGCTAGTATAACCAAACCAGTTCTGCATTTGTTTTAAAATATACCCTGCTTTGTCTGTCCTAGGTTTGTAAGAACATGTTGGCTAAAACAAAGATATTGCATCTTTTGCACTTTAAGGAGGCCAGCGTGGGTAGAAGAGACTGCATTTCTTTTTGCTGTATAGAATAAGACTTCAAACTACAGCTTTCCCCCCTGGTGGTTTTTACTTTATGATTTCAGGAATGGTCTGTCAAGAAATACCCACATTATAGTGAAAGTGACTGTAAAACTACTAAGGATACGACTGAACAACAACAGACAAGAGTGAAACTGATTAAAATGGGAACACAAGAATTTTAGTCCCAATAGTCCAAGACTGAGTGTCTATTAATATTCACTTCACCTGTAGGACTAATTAACATATGCTGCATTCACCAAACAGTCAGAAGTCAGGTTACTTTAACTACAACATAAGCAGCTCACACTCCACACTGCAGAAACTTTGTTAGCAAAGACCAGACAGATGCTTGACATTTCTCAGGCAAAATTAACAGGTAAAGTTGTTTGGGTTTTTTTTAAAGACACACACAAGCAATGTCATATTATAAATCAGCAATACCTTAAAAAATAGACACAATTTTCACAAGATCTTCACAGCTCACTTTAAGCAATGGCAAAATGATGGGCAACTTGACCAGTTTGTCAAATGGAATTTCTTAAAGCCAGTGACAGTAAAACTATTCTAGAGAAGGATTCTAGCCTGTGAGGATTAATGCCTCACTTGAAGAAAGTGAAAGGTTAAACACACACAAACTTGTTACAAGACAAGTTCCTCCACTTTGCCTAACTTTCCAGATGGTTGAGCAAGAGTTCTGGGTATTCCCCACCCCGCCCCAAAAAGAGATGCCATTCCAGTTACCTTTAAAGAAGTGCTCATTTTTCTATGCTCCATCATTTCATTCTACACTCAAATTTTAGATTCTTTTAATAAAAAAAGGGTCTCTTTTTTAGGGCCAAGTTCTATACTGTCTCACATCAGAAAAGGGCTAAACCTGTTCACACAGAACCTCCCCAAATGAACCCACACACCAAAATATATAGAAGGGTAACCACCATGTGTCAGCTGCCCCTTGTCTACCAGCATGTCTCTCTTCCATCATACACCCTCGTATTTGACCCTCATCTCTCTCTCAGCAACCTGTTTCAGTCCATCAACTAGAAGTACAGTACATGAACCCACATGCGCATAACCTTCAAGGTCAAAATCCGGACCTGTGACTTTGAACACCCTGCTTGCACCTGAAGCTGTATACACATAAATAAAGACTATCTAGATGTTCACAAAGGCATCTAGGAAAACCTTAAGCAGCTTTCAGAATTAGAAGAACATATGTATGTTATTTCCAGAAGGACATCACAAGTAGAGTAATTATAGGATGGGAAAATATGAGGGGGAAGAGCCTTTGCACCAGCTCAGACAGCGTGTTCCAGTTGTAAGGAAACTGGATGAACAGGGCCTAGAGACTGCTAGTATCGGCAAAGAAACAGAAATGAAAGAGACAACGCAGCAATAATTGGGATGAGCATCTGGGTGATGGCATCAGCTAGACAGACAGAAAAGGGTTCCATATCCTAGCAAATATGGATTTAACAATAATTTGGGGCAGATTGAAAACCTGTAAGAGAACTGGCGGAGTAAGCTAGCAAACTATTTCTTAAATCAAAGGCTGTCCTTTTAAAGCAGCTTCTCCAAGGCTGGTCTTGCTCTGCTGAATGTTACTGCAACCATGGGTTTATTATCTACAGCCTAAATTGTGATTTTGTGGATCAGGAGTGAACACCAAAATGACATTCTCTTGCAGAATTTTGGCCAAACCCATTTTAAAGAGAGACAGAACCTCAGGACTGGGGTTAGCTTCTGCAAGACGACCATCCAACTACATATGCATTCATGGAATGGAAAAAAACAGAGCTAAGTTTCCACATAAAACCTCTCTTGCTTTAGTTTTGAAAATTGCAAAGGGGAGACAGAGAAAATCTCTTTTAGTATGCTTTCACAAGGAGGAAAAGCTTAAAAAGCTACTGCACATCAAGATTGTCTGGAAAGAAAGATGAACTGGTAGTAGCGCACAGATTAGCAGAAGAGCTGTAAATGCAGGAGAAGCAGGACCTTTCAGAGGGTGCAGGGAAGGAAGAGAGACAGGGCCATAACATTCCTGACAGGACAGAGGCAAGCAGTTGTTGGGTAACAGGTGAAGGAGACTCCATACAAAGAGAGAAACTGAGCCCTCTTAAGAATTTCTCAAATATATTCATGTGAAATGTAACTGCCCAAACTTCTGCATCACATAGAACCTCAAACCTTCACACTGCAGGATCTTCTAGACCAGTATTTACACAACATAATCATCTGTTCTCTGTGGGGATTTCAGTGAGCTCAGTCATTATTTAGGCATTCAGTCTTTACAGCTTTCCTAAAAGTCTAAGTTTTCGTATGTATCCTTTATCATGTCATAATAATACATTATAAATGTGATTTCAGATGCAACAAAAGATAAATTTAGAATAGAGTATAGGCACAGTCTAAGAGTTAAGCATACCGGTAAGAAAAAAAAAAAACTCCATGAAAAAGGTATTAAGAGAAAAAAGGTATTTAATAACTTTGATCAAACAACTGTATTACCGCTCTACATCTAACATTTTCAAAACAGTACAGCTGCTGCTGTCACTGGGTACCTGAGGCCTGAATGAAGTACCAATACGCAAGTCACTAAGCCACGCTGAACTCCATAAACCTTTTCTATGCCACTGGAGTTGCTCCTGCATATTTGATTTCTTTGAAGAGGTCAGACAGTCTTAAATCCATTTTCCTTACCATATATTGTGTCCAGTTTTTTGTTAAAGTCATAATCATGTTTAGGAGTAGCCAGAGTAGAAAAAACAAGCTGCACCGTGAGGCGGCGGTTTCTGTTGCATCACAATGAGGCAATATATGGTTTAAATGCAGTTACCTGCACCTAAAGTTCTGCTTGAATAAATACGTACTTGGTATCGAAGAAAAACCTCACCTAAATGGGTGGCCTTCATCAGACTTTTGGATTGCCTGGATAACTCCCTTGTATATCCTAAAGCTGATCGTCACAGAAAGCAGGGCCAAGGCAATGTAAGCTGTCACACTCACGATGCTGAATACTGTTAATGAAAGGAGCAGGAACAAGCTGGCACCAAACACCACTCCTGTCTTCTTAATGTCTCGCCAGTAAAGGAGGTCAACAACTAAAAAAGTTAAAAAGGTAAGAAATTAGAACACAAGACCTCTTACATCCATACAACAAGAGTATATTTGATTTATCTGGATAGTGAAAGTCTTAAATAATAGGACTCAAGACCTTATTGTCAAATGACATGTCTAAGTTATATTATGTAATTAGCATCTTGGAGACCGCCTTAGACCCAATTTTTTGTATTGGACTAGAATTCTTGGCATTATTTCAAGAATATTTGCTAAAATTACAGGTGCAATTCAGCCCTGAAGAGAGATTACATGAAAAGGAAGTAATTTTATCAGCTTTCCTTTTCTTTCGACAGTATTCAGATTCATAAATCAGCTTACACTTCAACAGACAGAGCTAAATTCAGCTACCAGGTGGATACTCTTTCTACCCAGGGATAAAAGACAATTAATTATTGACTGCCAAACTATTACACCTGTGCAAACTCAATGGAGGTAATGGCACTGCACAAGATCACCACAGACATTGTTTTAAGCTAAGTGGGTTGTTGCAAAGATGTAATGGAAGAAATAATTGGGTGATGTCTGATGATTGTGATGTTTGAGATGGGAGGACTCCAAGTGGATTTTCAGAGAAGGATAAATTTGCAGAGCCCGAGAGAAAAAATGTTCAGTTTACATGAAAATGTTTTACTTGTGAAAAAGAAAGGCAATGACCATGGAACCACATAATGCTGGGTTCAGCATCACTGTTTCAGACTAGAATTGCATTCTACAGTGAATTATAGTGAAATAGCTTGAGATCTCAATCTTTATTCATCCTCTTGGGTTGTGATCTGCTACATTTAAGTGAAATATCACATGTGGTAATCTACTTGCAAGCATCCACTCTTCATTGTCTACTATATAGTTATGCAGGGGATTCTAGTTCATCTCTTTTTAATGCACTTGTCAGTCCTACAAGGTAAGCAAAATGCACCCTGGATATTTTCCATCCTCACAGGTGTTTTAAAATTTGCATAAAATCAACCTCCTTCCCACAACAACCATAACTTCTCTTTCACATCAGCTCTTTCCAACAATAACAATCATATAAGATTTACTAGGAGGGGGACCCGATATTAAAAAAAAAAAAAAAAAAAAAAAAAATATGAGGGACTTATTAGCATTATCAGTTAAGTCAAGAATTTGCACACAGTCTTTTTAAAATAAAAGCACTGTTTTATTTACCATCAACTCTGAAAATTACCAAGATCAATTTATCTGCCTCAATTTGCTGGTAATCTTTCTATGAGCTTACTACTCATGCTACATCTTGGATACATTAATCACAGGGGAGGGCAAAATACAGCTGGGAGCCCCACTGACTCAATCCCACTCCCTGAGCCCCTGGCCCAGTCCCAGAAGCTGGACATGGGGGCAGGGACCAGAGCCAAGCCATTAGCCCCATCATGGGGGGCTCCCCCCAGTGGTGCACGACTCTAGCCAAGTCTCAGGAGCTGCACGAGGTGCGAGAAGCCTCACATGACAAAGCCAGCCAGCCTGGCCCCACTCCCTGCTGCCACGTGCAACTCCCGGGACTTGGGTGGAACCAAATGCCACCAGGGGCTTCACCTGCTGCAGGCCACGAGTGCCCTGAAGGCCCACTGCCTGCTCTTGCAGCTGCCACCAAGGGCTGTGCACGGGGGAGTCAGTGGAACATTTGCTCCTGGATTACTCTGACATTTTTGAAAAGCCCCACCCTCCATGAAAATCTGCTTAAGCTATTCCAGCTAACAAGCTAAAACTTACTGTTATCCACCTCTAATGCAGACTATGTGTTTCAAATGCTCAACAATTTACAGTTGGTATACCCCTATTGTCCACCTTTTGTATAGCGTATGTTCATTTAATGAGCTTTTATCTTCATATCACTCCTTCCTTCCCCCTCTCTCCCCAGTCCCAAATATAGTATAATTAAGAACTGGAAGAGAATCAGTTATAGATGACAGCTCCATCATCTTTTGTATGTATACTTTTTCAAAATCTGCATTAATAATAATGTGTTCTCATCTCCTTACAGGAAAATAGCTTGTAACCTGGTAATGCTCTACATCTGAACTCAGTAAAGAGATGCACCAGATGTACAGGCAATGGTTTAGAAGGCTGTAAAAAACACTAGGAGGAAAAAAAAAAAAAAAAGGGGGGGGGGGACACAGTTGGGGTATTTCTTAGGAAAAAAATCAAAGTGGTCCACAAGTGCCAACTTACAGACCACAGAAACCAAGCTTGAAAGGTAGTAAAATACTGGAACAGGTTATACAGAGAGGTGATGGAATCTCCATCCTTGGAGGTTTTTAAGATCCAGCTAGACAAAGTGTTGGCTGGGATGATCTACATGGGGGATAGTCCTGCTTTGACTAGGGGGCTGCACAAGATGACCTCCTGAGATCCCTTCCAATCCTAATTTTCTATGACAAGTCCTTTCTTTGAGTGACCAAAGACAGAGGTCACTTTCTAGCATATGCATTTTATTTGGCCTAGAAGTGAACTTTTTGGTTTAAGTCTCTCCCCTACACTGTTCTGTTAAATTAACTACCAAATTAAACCCCACATTAATCATTCATATTACACTGTTTTGCTGTAAATGTTTCAAAACAGAAATCAATGCCGCAGAGCCAATTACAAACCAGAGTTTTGACTTTTAGTCCAGGTGACTGATAAATGGTAATGGCTGTTTAACAGTCTCACATCTATTTAAGAGGAGGTAATTTGCTTAAAATTTAGAAAGTCCAACTTGCATGTTAGTAGAAAGAAACAGCCATCTGATTTAAAAGAGAAACACTATATATTTCAGGGGGAAAAAAGTCAGACACTCCAAAGGATATGCTTATTTAAGCAAATTGTTCGAGCTTCAATTTATGCTATATGAACTACAAATTTCATCCCTTCAGTTAAAGTATTCCAGGCCTATTCTAAAGCAAGTGCAGCTGCCTACATTTGGTAAGCCTAAACTGTCATTTGGCATATCTAAAAATAGCAGTGCTAGCATCCGTGCCTTACATGCAGAACTCATCCAATTACATTTTGCTTTTAGAGATAGTGCTCGCAGAAGAGGCTGATTACAGAAATCTCCAAAAAAATCTTTTCTTTGATCACCAGTTCTTATTTTAAACTGAAAATGTTCAATAGCTATGAGAAAAAAAACAAACAAGTGCTTATATATTTGACCTGAAAAATCCACTAATAAAAATAAATGAGCAACAAGAAACTATTTGTGCCTTCTGGACACAACTTAAAAACCTCAAGATTCACAAG
This sequence comes from Crocodylus siamensis, assembly GCF_052110815.1. Lineage (NCBI taxonomy): Eukaryota > Metazoa > Chordata > Crocodylia > Crocodylidae > Crocodylus > Crocodylus siamensis. Next base: position 175,726,074 of record NC_143395.1, read on the forward strand.
AGTTTTAAAGTCATGTATATCAAATGGAAAAAAAAAAAAAAGGACTAACCAATTTTGGCATCCATCTTGAGTTTGCGTGCATGCACCCAGACCTTGTACAGCTGACTAGCTGGAGCCTTTTCACTTCCTGCTAGGGCATTCAAAGGTCAGCCCGACACGCAACTGCCTGCCCGTCTCCCTGCTGCAGCTAGAAGCCTCAGACTAACACAGAAAGCTTTAAGCCTTCAGCCAATAGCTGCTTCTCCAGTAAGTCCTTGGAATGCAGTTAGAGCATTAAAAAAAAAAAAAAGAAGATGACGACCGATGGCTGCAACTAACTAGGACAAGAAAACATTCGTCAAGTGTAAAAAAAAAAAACCCCCACAATTTCAATGCCACAGAATATTGGGGGGGAGGGAGGAAATGAACATAACACAAAAACTACTATTTAAAACAGGTTGCCCATATAAATTAGGAAAAGTTTCACAAGTACCTTCTTCTAGCCTAACTATTAAACAGAAATTCCTGATATGCAGTTATCTGCACTTTACCTTTTTTACAAGCACTTGAATGAAACTGCTTTTTATTTTTTTTTATTTTCAGTTGTGCCAGGGTAACCTGGAAAACTATTATAAGACTGAATACCTGCAGCTATAGTGAGCACCTGTAAGGCATGTGTTTTTGTCAACAACCATATATGATGAGCACTGAGATATTATTACCTTATAGAAGTTTTCCACATATAGGTCTTATCTTTACCACAGCGGCTTTCCCCGCCCTCCCCCCCCCAATTAGACATAAGTATACATAGAGTTTTCATGACTGGTCTCCAGAACACTGCCTCCCCCACAAATAGTAGGAAGGAAGCAAGCAAGCAAGCCAGCCAGCCTACTTTCGCTTAAACCAAGGGTAATTAAATGGGCTAGGGGCTAAAGTCACAAAGGCTAGAGAGCAAACGTAGCACAGCAACATCAGCTCAGCATGACCCTATCTCCTTTGGACTTTTCTGGATAGAAACATCCTTTTTCAATATGGCTACCTCATGCTTTCCAGGGCAGTAGTGCACAGATTCTTAACTTGTAGTGTTATTCATGAAAGAGCATTAGAGGCAAGTCCAAGGAGCTATCAGGATGCAGAATCAAAGCAACCATCAAAAGACACCACCAGGAGTATAAAGGCAGAACTAGGGATGCACCGATAAAGTTTTTTCTTAGCCGATACCGAAGGCCAATATGTCTGGTTAATAATTGGCTAGCGCCAATCTGATAACTGATTTAAATAAATTTACTGACATAAATAAAACTTTTTGGCATGCTCCAGGAGCCTCCTGCATCACACGCATCAGCATCCTACCACTTAAAAATGGTGGCAGGGGCACCTGAACTAAAGCTCATCAAATAAACTTTTGTTCAAGCACCACCACCACTATTTTTAAGTGTGGGGATGTTTTTAAGCAGAGCAGAGCCAAGCCAAGCAGGGTGAGAGTGGGTACAGGCTGCCTGCTCCGCTGCCTTTACCCCAGGAGCCTTGTGTTAGCCACAGAACCCCTGCCCACGCAGCAGTAGGGAGTACAAGTCACCACTTCCATTGCTGCTGGGCAGGCAGGGGGTGGTCAGTTCCTGAGGGAAAGGCAGCAGAGGGGAGAGCCCCGAGCCCACAGTGGGCAACCCACATCCACCCTGCCCACAAAATTGCGGGGGGCCACACACATGTCCTCCCCATGCCTCCCCCTGGGGGGGGGGTTCACAGTGGTGGGGAGCCACCCCCTTGCTCACATCTCCTAAACAAGCTGCCTGTGGCTCCATCCTGCTGCTTGCCCTGATCTCAGGTCCCAGGCAGCACCCCCAGCCCCAGCCCCACTCCTTCCCTCACTGAGGGCTTTGATCTGCCCACCCCCTCCCCTTCACAGACTTATTCTGCAGGTAGCTGCTCCCCAGCTGTATTCCTGGTCACATGCACACGTGCACATGCATGTGGTGCCCCCTGCATCTCACTCCCAGCAAGCCCAAGCAGGACCCCCTGCCAGCTAGAATGCTGCCTGCCTGCAAGGGGAAACCCACCATTTCCCCAAGGGAACCCAAGCATCCAGGGGTCCCTACCCTGTAGGGGAGAGGAAACTCAGGTATCCAGGGCCCTGGCAAGAAAGAATAATAATTATCAGTAAGCATTATAAGCTACAACTGCCAAAAAAAGCTAATAGCCAATAATGTTATTTCCCCTTTTATCAGTGCCAATGCAATTGGCAACTGACATATTAGTGCACCTCTAGGCAAAACAGCACTACTTCCTTTCTGTGCCACTTTACAGGAATTTGCATGCTATTAGAGACTGAAGATCTCCAAACTGAACTAATAATTACCAACAAAAACAGCCTGGGGAGGGGGACAAAATTTCTAAGCCAACAGCAACTGCAAGACAGTGGTTAATTTTGAGACTTCACCAAAAAGAAACTAAATTTCATTACATCTTTTACTGAAATTAATCCCTGCAGTCCAACATGGCGCACAAATTAAGGGATGTCAACATAAGCAAATTCATGCAGTGGTTAACTCTGAATTCTGTTCAAACCCAGCCTAAACTCCTTAGCCCAAATGAGTTAGAGCCATATATAACCACATCATGGCATTTCACAGATCCCTACAGTTCTGCGAGGATTAGTCTGTGTCAAAATAAGGGACTCAGGGGATTTAGTTACAACACAGGTCCAATTTATACTATAGATGAAACATGGACTACGTTCTACAATCGTAGATTTGCTGTGGCTGGAGCCCGTGCTCTTTCTGCAGCCATTCACAGTAACCCACCAGAGGGGACAGTCTGGGTTATAAAGCAGCTCTTCACGCTGCTTAGAAAGGAGTCAAAGCTGGGCTCAACCAACTTTTTGCACTGCCTGGCTGGAGGATCTGGTTGTTGGGATATCCAGGGCAGGTAATACCGCTGTTCTCTTCCCCATACATCAACTCCAGAGACACAGAGGAGTTTTGCCCAGAGCACAAAGCTCCTTAGCTATGCCTCTGCTCCTGCCAGGTTTAGGTTTACCAGAAAAACCCAATAGGCTCATTGCACATGGCAACACCCTGATTGAGCAACACTGAAGTAAATGGAGGCAGCACAACAGTAGTTTTTAATCACGGGTGCTATCAAACTAAATACACACGCACATGGAGAGATGACCTGAATCTAAAAAGGCTGAGAACCACTGCTCTAGTCACAGGGCTAGACTTCTCCTCACAACCAGTGAAAGGATGCTGAGAAGCAAGTTTCCTCTTTGGAGCTGCCAGGAGATGGCTGATTCCAAAACTGCACCACTGATGAGCCACAGCTTTGTGAAATAACTTACACTGCTGTGCTGAGCCAGGGCACGATACATAGGGCTGATCTACTTACATTTTACCTTCACACATACACGTGTGTGAGCAACTGTATTTGCACTAGAGGCTTTTACTACTTCATCACTTCCTGAACCAATGAGGTTGTAGCAGCAGAAATGCTGTGTGTAGACCAACAGTACGTTTGGCAAGGCTTAATTAGTAAGTAGGAAATCCCAGTTACAGATTAGGCTTCCACCAACCCTCCATTTAAAATCTGATCTTTCCAAGGCAAACCCCTTAAAAGTTTCCCCATTCAGAAACACAGGTGGACATGCCGAAAGATTTGTCTCCATTTTGGTGCCAGACTTGTGGTCTAATCAGTGCATGGACTTTATCCTTTGCTCCATTCCAAGCCAGCAGAGCTTAGATTACTAGGCGTGGAGAAAGTAAAACATATCCAATTTGAAGCCAGAACTGCATATCTATTTGTAGCAAATATTACCAGAAAAGGTTTCAAGAACTCATCTGGCAAGTCTTGTGTTAAGACTCAAAGGAACAGCAGGATATCGAAGGGAAAGAGATGAAGACTGGAATGGACTCCACAAGCCTGACTTTCCAAAGCATTCTGCCTCCCTAAAAAACACACAGTTTTGTTTGCAATTTATTTGGAGACAAGGCCTTACAAATAAAATACTTCTTTTGCAATACTAATATAGTTAAATCAATATCCACCCTTCTCAATGTTGGTGATGTTATGCTATTAAATGTTCATAAAAGAAGAAAAATAAGGTATACTATACCAATTGCATCTATCCTGGGGGTTGTACCAGTAATGGGAGTGGGGGAAGGTGTGTTTGCAGGGAGGAGAGGGAGGGTAAGAACTGAAATACTTATACTTGTATATAAATGTGCATGCAGGCCTAAGCTAGCCTTTACTGGTCTGATGGTTTCTTTCATACACAGTTGCCAATTCATGGCCATTTTTGTGCAACAAAAGAAAGCTATTTTGTGTTATTCTTATTTCATGATATTCTTCACACTGCAAATACTAGAGACCACGAGTCTCAATTTTCTTTTACGAGGGAAAGTTCTCAGGGTTCAGAGAAGAACTGGAAAATGTGGCCTGGTATTCTCAAGTCACATAGGGACAGAAGTTGCACATAAACCAATTTAAGTGACCAGAAACTGGTTTAAACCCATAACAAAACATAAGGTCAATACATACAAGCCAGTTTCAAAATAGCTGAAACTGGTTTAAGATAAACCTAGCTGAATACAGTATTAAAATTAACTGATTTGGGTCAAATCAGTTTATGAAACATCTGTCCCAGACCCTTTCCTGGTGTAAGTTAAATCAGAGTCCCCCAGCATCCCAGCACACTTTGCAGGCCTGGGCTGGGCGGTCTACTCTAGGGCTGCCCTTGCCCCTTAGCTATAACAGCACCTGCCCTGCCTCTGCTCTCTAGCCAGAGCAGAGGAGTGGCCAAACACCAGCAGCATGGCCCCTTAAGGCGAAGGGGCACAGAAGGAGTTTATTCCCCCTCCCTCCCCTCTCCCACCGAAGGACCACAGCCAGGGTCTGCCCGGCCATGGCAGAGCAGCCCATCAGGGTTCCCCCACACACCCATACAGGAGTGTGGCCAGACCACAGCTGGCATGGCCCCACCATCCGCCCACTTAACCCAGGGCTGAGGCTGGGGGGCTTAGCCATGCTGGTCCATGGGTGCTGGCGGGCATGGAGGGACGAGGCTGGGCCACAGGCGCAGGGCCCTTCCCAGCCGCTGCTGCTGCTGCTGCTGCTGCACCCCTGCATGGTGGTTGCTTATCAGTCTGTAGCTGCCATCGGAGACAAATGAGCAAGCCCTGTGCAGGGAGTGTGATGGCAGTGACAGCTGCAGACACACGAACCCCTGTGGCAGGCAATTGCCAGGCTCTGGAACTGCCAATGCATCCAAACCAGCCCAGGCAGCTGTGGGCACAATGGACTTGTCCTGCATGGATAGTCCAGCTGCCAACGTGCCTGGCCACAGCTGCAACGGCGTCATCTCCACGCTGCTGCCCAGCCAGCCGCCACCCATGAGTGCTGGGCCTGGCTGTCATGGAACTGCAGTCAGCTGGGAAGTGTCCTGCCCTCACGGCCCAGCCCTGCTATCCACTTGCCTGATCTGGAGCAGAGCTGAGCCAGCTGCAGGAGCTACTGAGGGTGGGAGCAGAGGGGCTGGCCCAAGCCGCCAAGGCAGGGCCCTTCCCAGGCAGCTGCAGCTCTGCAACAGCCTGGTCCAGCCTGGGTGCAGGGAGCTGGGAGCAATCCAGGCGCACAGCTCCTGTGGCCCCAGTTTGAGCCACACACAGCTGGGAAGGGCTCTGCCCCCGTGGCTGCACTCAGCAGTTCAGCCCTGCAGCCCCAGTCCCAGCCTCAGGAGAAGCAGGCGAATGGCAGAGCCATGCCAGCCAGCTCTGGCCATGCCCCTCACAGCATGAGCAGCTAGCAGGGCAGAAAGCCAGGCAGACCCTGGCTGTGGTCCCCATGCCCATGGGATAGAGGCGGGACAGGAGATTTTAATCCACCTTCCTGCCCCATCTTCACCTGAGGTGCTGCCCTGGCTGGTATCTGGCCATACACACCCACTTGGTAACAAACCTGGCAAGGGCTACTTCCCCCTTCCCCTTCCAGGCACACCCCAGCTGGGGTCCCTGCACACCAGGATGGCAGTTTAAACCCCTCCCCAGTCATACCCAGCAGCCTGCCAGGGCCCAGCCATGCTCATGCCCCAGCCAGCTTCCCTCCAGCCTTATGACTGCTGCAGAAGGGAAGAGAGGACTCGCTCTAGTGACCCCCCAGCCCCGTTCTGGCCTGAGCCACTGCAAGCATGTGACTGCATTTCCAGAATGAAAAGTGAATGTCTATTCAATTGCAAATCAGTTCAATCTACGCAGCAGGTTAGATTAACCTGCAAAGATTGAATCAATTCAGGCTTGGGCTTTTTGAATGTCTGTACTTAGCTATCAATGGCAAAATTAAAATTCCACATTGTTTAAACTAATGGGTTTTTGAGGTTTAATACATGGAGTCCTGAATACCAGACTGTAAATGGTAAGTCTTACTAAACACCAAAAAAGGATTTTTAATACTTTAAATAAGAAATTCTAATAAAAGCTGAATTTATTTGCTGAAAGGTTTTCCTATCCTGCTTCTGCTAGACACACAGAGAGGAGGTTATTGTGGGGTATGAAATGCATGCTAGGCAACTGGTATTTAAGTTGGTGATGGAAAACTAAGAAAACCCAGCTATAAAAGCAAACAAATTTTGAAAGCATTAGTAGGAGCCTGGACAGGCCCCTTTAAGAAGCCATTTCTGCTAGTACCCAAAAATTAAATACAACTAAAAAGCTAGTCTTGGTGATAAAATATGATCCTCACCTGTATAAACAGGATTTAAAAAAACTCTTATATTCCCAGTACTAATGAAGATCCACAGAGATTTAGAACTATAATCTCAATTGGCAGTTACAGATACAAAGGTCAGTCATACCAATTTAAACCTAGCTACTTACTTATTTACCTAGAAGTACAAAAGATAATGCTTGCTAATTTTGAGAATTAGACATAAAAACAGCATATCTACAGTCCAATTAGAGTACAAATAATCCTAAGCAATCTACATTTAAAAGAATACAAGTGTCTTCCCCTGTAAAAGAGAAAAAAAAATACAGCCTGCTGTATTCTGCATCTAGCTGCAAGTCATGAAATTGCTAGACAGCTTCATACACACTTAACCTGACCTGTTTAAATAATTCAGTTACATTAACTGTTAATACTAATTAATTTTTTTCCAAGGAATACACTGGCTAAATGAAGACTGCACTGACATTTGTGCAGTGCATGAAAGAGTAAGCTGTTCCATGTCATGATTCATATGGCTGCAAAATTTTATTCACCAAGCTTTGTATCATAGATGCTGTTTTTCCTCAATAAATAACATATTCCTCAGCACTAGTCATGCATATTCATTTTGGTCAGAGACCCGTTTCATTTCCACATACAAACGCCATTGTACCGTACGTACATCTCTAGGTACATATTTTTCCATCAGCGCTACGCGTCTCATTTACTGAAAACAAACCACAACATCTCCACCTTAAGAAAAATGTTAAATAAATACCCTTATCTTTCCAATTGCTCGGCTGACTGTCCATCTCTCCTCCAACGCTCTACCCTCCAGCTGTGATTATCAATTATGCATACCAACAGAATAGCTGCAATTGGAAAATTCTACAGTCTGTGATATGAAACATCAGTTTCCCCAGCAGAGGTCTGCAGTCTCGTCTGCTGCACAACTACTGCAGGACTTAAGTCACCTGACTGTCTTCTGGGTGTGGAACAGACTGACGCAGTGCAATCTGTAACAAAGCTACTAATGCTCCAGCACTAATTCTAAAATTCAATCCCCTTACTGTTGCAGCCATTTGCTTGCTACTCGTAGCAAAATGGAACTAAAGGAAGGTAGGAAAAGAAATTAGTAATTCAAAGGTGGGGATAAAAAAGCTACTCTTGTAATGTCTCAGTGCTAAGGTATTAGTTCAGAATCTTGCATGTCAATAGTGCTCTTGTTCACCAAACTGACAGAAGTTAAATTCTGTGACCATGGGCTTTGTATCAGTTTAAAAGCTTTACTTTAAATTTTAAATAGTTTTCTTTTAAGAAAAAGAGAAAGATCAAACCTTACATTAAGCATTCCGCAACATCTAATTCTTGCTTTCCCCTGCTCTCCTCTCCACCCTCCCCTGGCCTTTTTTCTCCTGCAAGTGTTTCTCATCGCTCCAATGAAAGCTTTAGTCATCCTGCCATTCATATAACCTGAACTTCTGATCAATGCATTTCTTTTCAGTGAGAAAAAACAGTACAACAGTATTTCCATCTTTCCCATAAAGGAAACTCTTTAGGAGACTGAAGGAAATCTCTTTACCAATTACTTTATTCCTTAAAAAACAGCTCTCTCACATTCTGCACATGTCAATGAATAGGTATTAGTGAAAAGGAGAGGGGGGGGATTTTTTTTCTTCAAAACCAAAAACCTACTGCCAACTTGGCAGCATCTATTGTTGCCAATTCCTACTATTTTGTTTTGAGCCTCTTGATATTAGAAACAGTAGCTCCTGCAACCTCAATTCTGAGACTGGAAGAGGCATTAATTTAAGAGTTCTCTACAACCTTGAGACTAGAACAAGTTTGTAAACATGGTGCAAGCATAAGCTACAGCAGGGCTGTCCAACTTCTAAGTGGCCGGGGCTACCACATTCTTCAGGCCACACCTGCAAGGGCTACGGACCCTGGAGGCCACATGCTCCGCTTCTGCTGCACTACGTGACCCAGCACCTATACTGCAGCACCACACACTTCCCCACTGCTGCTCCCAGTGCTCCCCCAACTCACCCTTAGCACCCTGGCCACCAACTCCCCCACTGCCACTCGGACTCCCCAGGTACTGCAGCCTGCACTGCCCTGCCCACTGGAGCAGGGGCAGGAAGGGGGAAACTGGAGGGAGGGGGAGCCTAAAGCCCTATGTGGGGGAGAAGGGGCAGGTGGGAGCCGAGGAGCCACAATTAACCCCTCATGGGCCACCACCAGTTGGACAGACCTGAGCTAAAAGGATTAAAAAAATCTGGAACAGACAAAAAGCTCAAAAATACATTTATTCACCCCTGAAAGAAGTTAGAACTTAGTAAAAACTTTAAACCCCCCACCATTTTTGAATGCTTGAGATTAACAATAAGAGGCCAAAAAAGCACCCCAGCATGGACAGTGATTCCAAAATAGACCCCAATAGACCCCATCCTAAATCCAATCCAGAAAAAAGACTCTAAGTTTCCATGAAAGCAATCTTCAGTCTGACACTAAATTAGTTATTTCTATCTTAACATTTGGTTTCCTCTACTAATGTATAGTTAGTTATCCTTCAATGCAACATGAAATGAAAACAAGTTTACCAAAGTCACATAAAGCCCTGGACACCTACTGCCTTTTGCACTGCTCTACAGTCAGTCACTTCTCTGATATTGTAGGCACAAATATGGCCTTAGAATTGATGCAACATTTTATTCCCATTCTGAACTGCCATAAAATCTAGAGGTCTAGAATCTGTGGGAATTTAAAATCTGCTGCATATATTAAGACTGTGGCAATTTGTCTCGTTTTGGCATTAACTATAACAGTGAAATAAAGGCTTGGAAACTAGCTTTCCCCTTTAAGCTATAACTATTAAGGTTAACTAGTTCCTACTAAGATGTGCGGTTTTTCATTTTCCCCACCATTTTTGTGTTATTTGGGATAAATCTAATTCAAAACAACACTAAAAGTTGCCTGCTAAATTTGACACACTCTAAGAATATTAGTCACCAATATGAATGCATATACCAATACACCCTTCTTGTTACCATTGCTCTGTAAGAGTCAAGTATTTTTAGAACTGTCAGAGTACAACAAAGCTGCATTCATCTTAGTTTCTGGCTGAAAGAGCTGTCGATTTTCTATTCCAGGTCCCTATCTTTTTGATATGCTTAGGATAGTTAACTTTATTACAAATAAAAAGTTAAACTAAAACCACCTGATGCCACTGGCAGCACATTTAACCAGTTATAAAATTCATGGAACAGAAATTTAGAATGTCTTCTTTTCTCATACTTGAGCATTATACACATACACAAAGAAAACAAAGTAATTTCTATTGTCAAATCCCAAGTGCATTAGCCCATATGCAGACCGTTCTCACTCCCTGCCCCTTGCACTTCATCCCTTTCATTTCTTCTCTACATGTACAATATTTATTCTATCTTCCTCATGCAGTCATTTAGCCCAAAAACTCCAGTATAATGAAAACTGTCCCTTCACAATTACTTGCATCTTTTTTCAGATAATGAACCCTTGTGTAATGCTGTTAAGTATACAAATGGATGTTAACAATTTATTATGGAATGAGAATGGTTTATTGAGTGTTAATTCTACACTGATTTCTGGAACAATTTTATTTTAACTCAGCCAACAGGCAAATTATAAAAAAAGTGACAGCATCAATTAATGCACATCTAGAATGGGCTCAACCAAATTCAGTACACAGCTGTATTTGAATAAGAGGGCTCACATGTATAAACCCAATTTAATCACCATCCCAACCTAGAACAACTAGTATTCTAGGATCAGCCTGCAGATCTCACTGACTTCTAGCTTTTTTAATTATAGCTTAGAGTAGGACCTTTAAAAAGCACATCTACATGTGATTTAAGGAGCTTTAGCCCAATTAAAAGCACATTAAAAGGACACGCATCTACTCACGTGCACCCTTAATGCACCTTAAAAATGGCAATTTTAGGCTATTTGCAGCTAAATTTGATACCAGCAAAAGCAGGTGTCAAATTTAGGTGCAAACAGCTAAAACACCTTAATGCACATGTATGGTGACTGACTTGGGACTAACTTCACTGGGAATAGAAGTAGGGCAGTGTCGAGTGCTTTTAAGGACATCTACACATGCCTAAACTTAATGCACATTTCCCTAACGTGCATTGAAGGCGATTTAGGTGCATGCCTACACGTGCACATGCTAAGGCACATTAAACAGGGTGTGCAGACCAACATGAGATGAAAGTTAGTCCCAAATCAGTCCACACACCCCGCTAATGTGCCTTAGTGCACGTGTAAACGCACACCTAAAAGTCACCTTAATGCACATTATGTTTAGACATGTGTAAAAGCATGTGCAGATGCCCTTAAAAGCACTTGGCATTGCCCCATTTCTGTTCTCACTGAAGTTAAATGGTGAAGTTCTCACATAAGGCTCTAGGAGTAGACTTCTATGAGACCATTAATGAATAAGCTAGCAAGAGCTCCAGTTTCTCGTAATCTTGTACCATTTTTAATGAAAAAAAAGACAGAGTACCGAGTAGTAGTGTTAAAGATAAAAGCCTTCTGCCTACAGAAAGCTGGGACCCAAATATTTTGGGTCAAATGCATCAAGGCTATTCATCACAAGCTCCAGGATAACTGGAAGCTTGTATCAGGAACGTTCAAAGATTAGAATGGCAGGAGTGGCATCAACTGAAGGAAGCTAGCATAGCACCGGCCTGTACAATGCCAACTAATACTACTCTTAGTGGTCTGATTTCATAATGAAAATTCACAACATGTTCCCTCCAGAAGTAAACTGCACTACTTTGCACTAAGTTCTCTCCCTGACCATTTCATTTGGGGGAAGGGGGAAAAAAAAAAAACACAAAAACAAAAACACACACATTTTTCTCTGCTCTTTTTCCACCTCAAATCAGAAGTCTGTTTACTTAAAAATCAGTATTTCGCAAAAGGTGAGAGCCCAAAAATAGTTAATCATGTTTCTGAACGCAACCGTAAAATTCTTTAAAAAGTGAGTCTTCTTTTCAATGACAGCACTTCTTGGCAGCTAAATTCTTATTTATATCCGACTACTTACTGTAGTACTAACCAGGATATGGAAACAGAGGAGAACAGCAACTGGTTAATGGTGATACACGGTAACATTCCTCTTGGCTAGAGCCTCACAATTTTTAGAACAACTTGGTTTCAAGTTACAGACATGCGAAAAGACAAGTACTTTATTTGTGCTCCCAGAAACTAAAATAGATAGATATTTTTAATCACACCAGCAGTGGGCATGTGCAGCAGGTGAATACCTTCTCAAACTGTGGCTCAACACGTGCATGTCTTATGCTTTACTCTGTAATGACAGCTTTTAAGGGAACGTGAGGTTTTCATACTTTAATCGCATTCAGTCTGAATGACATGAAGTGCCCTTGAGCAGACAGTAGACTAGAATCCACAAACAAGAGACTCACAAACCCAAAGAAGTAGTACTGAATTTTTAGTCTTAAATTAAACCCAAATATTTTTTTTAAAAATAAGTGCCTAAATTAGGAATCTGATTTTCAGGAGTTGCATAGAACCCACAGCCCCTACTAACTTCAACTGGTACAAATGGCAGTCAAAACTTCTAGAAGCTATAGGGCAAACATGCCATTTCCACTGGATGATTTCAGTACACAACATGGACTTCAATTCTCTTAATCTCTGAAAAAAGGGACAACACTTCATTGTTTAATGTTCTACTGTTGCTAGATGCTTTGAAAGTCCAAAATTCTATTACAGATTCATTAAATTCTTAACCATATACATATTGGACATTAAAGTCTTCTACGTTCCAAGTATATCATTGTAAAAAATCCTATTTTGTAGACATTAAGGCTAGCAAGTAGTTTGGTGGCATCTTCAGAACATTTGGCAGCCTCTTTCCATGAATAAATGTGACAGAAAAGATGCTATCTGTTGTTCATCTTCATACAACTATCACTTTCAGATCCACTAAAAAGTCTTGAAGGAGTTAAGATTGACAGGCAGCAAGGGTTGATAGGTTGCAGTGGCTTTTAAAATTTCCAACTCCCTACAGCATTTTAGAAGATACAAATTAAAAAAAAAAAAAAAAAAAGGAATGAAAAAAGCAATTTGAAAATATCTTAAAAATACTTCTCTGCTCTGGAATATGTCGCACCCTTGGTCAGCATTTTCCGTGCCCTAAATTATCTTTCATTTATAAACACTAGATGGCACCAAACTCTACTTTTAGAGAGACTGTTTCAACAGCTATTATGTAGACACTACCATGTTACACACACACACACACACACACACACACACCCCTCTCTTTCTGGTTTAATTTCTTTCATTGTTATTCCCCCTCCCAACCTTTGCTATCGAAGTACTATGGCCTATGTCCAGATACATTGTTGGACAACTCTGAAAACCTAGGGATATGCTTGGCAGCAATTACATTTGAAATTAGACCATTAAGAAGGGATTACTCTAAAAGCTGATGTATATGAGCAGTAACATTTATGCATTTAGATGTTTAAAACTCTCAAGGGTTGCAAACAATGCACTACAGTTCACTCCAGATATCAAGGGCAATTTTTTAGACATACAGGAAAGCCTTGCTATTTGTGAACTCTGGATTCACAGGTTCAAATATTTGTGGGGAGGGCAGAGCCAGGAGGCGGGTGGAGAGTGAGGGAGGGAGGCAGTAGAATCTTCTCCCCTAGAGGCAGCCGTGGCGGTACTCAGGGGAAGAGGGTCGGTCCCCAGGCACTGCAAGGGAGCCCCAGGGACAGAGAAGCAAGGCAGCAGCGGCATCTCTGCTGCCACCACGAGGCAGCCGCGGTGGTGCTAGGAGCCGCAGAGGTGGAAGCACCTGGGGGAAAGGGGTTGGTTCCCAGGCCCTGCGGGAGAGCCCCATGAACAATGCGGGGGTGGGAGGAGCGGGGAGTGGTTGTGGAGTCTGACAGGGAGCCCCATCAGTATTCATGGATTTTGCATTCACTGGGATCTCTGGAATGTATCCCCCGCAAATGGCGAGGGTCTTCTATACATTAATATTCTGGTATTTAAACTGACAATGGTAATGGCACAGGAAAACAAAAGTATTTTAGGAGTATATCGTCACTCGGCAGTGTTTTTCAGATGTCTACCTGAATATTAAGTTAAACTAGCTTTAGTGAGCATTGATGCTCAGATCTGAAGTTATAATCATGAACAGGCTATTATTTTTCTAGGTATTAGGACATTGCCGTAATTATTGAGAGAATGGTGGGAATGAACAAAGATGGATGCAACAGGCCACAGGCAAACATCCGTTGTTTGCCCTCCAGTTTTTTTTCCTAAGTGTGAAAAAGCACTATGAGAGATATGTGCATCAATGCTTTGATTTGCAGTTCTACTACTCAAAAATTGTGTATTAATAGTACGGTTTAATGAAGAAACAACTTTTTAAACTACTGTCTTCTCCAACTACACTGAGATCTTCAAAAAGGCTACAAAAGTCAGTAACTACAAAACAAGGCGGAGAGGCAGAGAGAGTGTGCGCACATACATTTGAGCTAAAAACCTACAAAAGGAATTTGGACTGTATCTCTTCCTGATTCAGCATTCTTGCCAGTTTTAAATTTGTCAGCAAATTAGATCCAGGCTCTTATCTAGAAGTCTTCTCTAGGCTTTAACTGATACGTCTCAAGAAAATATTCCAATAGCTTTAAAACAAAATTAACATCCTCTCTCAAAGAACTACTATGCAAGACTAGCTTTTCTTAGAATCTACTAGTAAAATACGGGTATTAAGGAAGCAGATTTATACTCTCCCTAGAGTTTTACTTTGTGTTTAAAGGACAGCACTTTCCTCCAGGCTTGTGCAGGCCATACAGCACTGACTGGCTATATTTGAGTAAAAGAGTTTGATTTATTTCTTTCGTATGTTTTTAAAGAGCATAGAAAAAGTACAATTTGGACTTTATCAACCCAAAGACCAGCAAGAAACCTCAGCCGCAAATGCCGATTCAAAAAAAATCTTAGCGATTCACTTTCCAAACATGCCAAGAGAACTCTACAAAATTAAAAAGTTTCATTTTAGTACTTCTCATCTTTATGCTTGTTATTAAATTAGTGGCAGTGCTATGCTAGAAAAGCATCTTTGACAAATCAATTTTTGGTGGGTTTTTTTAAAACCAAAGACAAACTCCTGGGTCATGTCCATACATACAGGTAATGTGCCATTTGTGGAGCCACAAACCACACATTTTGCATGTTAAACTGTGCACGGCGCTGCTAATTTGCAGCATGGGCAAAATTTGCTACCAGGATTTCCCAGTAATAAAAAACAAAACCAAAAAACAGGAAGAAAAAGGAGCACAAGGCATGAGAAAATAGTGTGTGCTGGGACAAATGCAGAAACTGGGGAGCAGGCAGCTGCTGCCTGCTCATCTCTTCAGGCAACAGAACCCCCATGCCAAGTCACATTGCACTCCAGCCAGCCACGGTGGCTGGCTGGGTTACATACAAGATGCCTTGAGATGAGGGAACAGGCAGCACCTCCATCTCTACGTGCTACTCCTCATCTGGCTGGGGCACAGGGTGCCTCAGCCACACGAGGAGTCCGGCCAGGAGCTGGGCACAGGCGGTTGTCCCACTACGGGCAAATGCGTCCTGCAACAAAGGGCACATGCAGAGGTGTGAGCTGCGGCACAAAGTAGCGGCAAGTTTGTGCCACTACTATTTGTGCTACTGCAAGACCATGTCCCTGCTCATCTGGAAGTGGCCCTGGAGTTCAAATGAATGAAGGAGAATCCATTTTCAAGAAAAGCACTCAAGGAATCAACTGGTATTGGTATCAAGCCTTCATAAAAAGCAACAAAGAATAATTTTGTGACCATACAAAGACTACTGTACTAAGCGACAGCTGTACCTGAAAAAACAAGGTAAAAAGTACTTAGGAAAAAAGATACATACACATAATTTCAGAGGTTCTCCAAATCTTTAAAAACTGGAATTCCTAGGTGCAGGCGGGAAATAGGGCAAATAATACAGCCACACATTCACACACCAGAATTAGAGGCAAGATTATATACATGCAACATGGAGTCTACACAAAACAAAGCTAAACTGGACAGGATGCATGTGGTAAAACAAGATTTTTTCAGAATGTAGATTACTATTAAATACATACATCCAAGTTATTGCTGATTCTAGGTATTCGCATTAATACCAAAACTGAAAGCTAAGGACAGACTGCCCACGCTAGAAGTAGTTTTCCTCTAAGTGACAGGCTTATGTATAATTCACAGGAACCTTTCCAACACAGGCACAGGCAGTGGGAGGCAGGAAGCCAAGCACAGCTTTACTGCACTTTACAAATTAGGTGCAACTGACTGTGGCATAAAATTGAGAGCAGCATGTATAAGAAGCAAAATGGCTAAAAGACCTACCTTTAACCCTTCTGCTCTTTTTTAAGAGTATAACTGGACAGCAAATGCTATGCTGGAGTTCAGCAGAGCGGACTATCTGGAGAAGAAATACAAGTCCTCAATATACCTGTATTGAGTAAAGGGATTTTAAAGGTCACAGAACCTCTTCTTGATGCTCAGCTTTTTCCAGGAACCTAAATGTTAAACTCCCTGATGTACGTCTAGGCCAATGGAGACCTAAGAGCCTCCCAGTCTTTTCTGGTTATAAGCTTTATATGCAGTGACAGAAGAGATAGCACTCAGAAGACTAAAGATCTCCAACGAACTCTGTATAAGAAATAAAAGCACTTGGAATTCAAAACAAAACAAAAAACTTGGACACAAAATAGATTAAATATACCCTCTGTTACCCCTGGAAATTTGTTTCTTCTCCAGTTTCATAGTCCTCCACGTCGTTTTTAATCATTGTTGTGCCTGCTTCTTTCCTCAGACCTGATGAATGCATCTCATTTGAAAGCTCAAATAAGTTTATCCCAACCATGCTGTTGGTCTAATTATTAAAATCACCACCCACAAAAATCCTGGCCTCTCAATTCCTGGACCATGATGGTTATATCACTCCAACTCCAACCTTCCACAGCTCAGTCTTACAATAATATGGCTTTGCACAAGCACCTAGTTGAAAACAGCTTAAAACCACGGGGACACCCAATTAACAGCTAGGTTGCACAGCTTCTGATGTCATGGGTTTCTTTTTTTTCCCTTTTAAATAGAGGACTACAGAGGAATTTGAAATAAGCATTAAACTGTTCTCTTAGCTTAGCATAAAATTCTGTATCAAGAAAGCACCAGGAGGAAGATGAGAGAAGAAATCCATGCTGTGTGGCTGGTATGCAAGTAAAAAGTACTGGTAGTCAGAATAGGCCGGCAGCACCCAAAGTGTTACATAATGAAATGTATACAGTGATCTACTTCAAAAGAAACAAATCATAATATGCTTAAATTCAGCTAAAGAAACTGCTGAGGAACAAGATGCAAGACAGTATATGGAGATTACCTGAGGATTTACTCAGCTTTGCTGAAAATATAGCAGGAGTTTTCTCCTTTTCTTTACCAGATGGAACTTCTCTCTCCACTGCTTTCTCAAGAGCTTCAGGTTTTACTATACTAACTACCTCTTTTTCAGCAGACAAAGGTGAAACATCTGCAGGTAGCAAGGACACCTTGGATATTTCAAGCTCTTCTCTGTTCACAGCCTCTGAAGGTTTTTCCAAGACATGAACATTTTCTTCTGCTTTCACTTTTACATTCTTTAAAGATAGATCATGGGGTAGTTCTGGGCAAGGCAACTGCCTCAGCTCATCTTTGATCCCATTAGTCATCTCTTTACTCTCATCTTTGTACAGTATTTCTTTATCAAAGACTTCTGTCACCAGTTTAGGAGTGGATTCAGTGGTGACCAATGTCACAAAGTCCTCTGTCACTTGGACTAGAGAGGACTCTGTGGGTAAAAGAACTTTGTCTCCAATTTTGGACTCCTCAGCAATATGCATTTCAGCTGAATAGGCAACAGCATTCAGATCTTCCATCTGAAGGGAAATTTTTTCCTTCTTGTCTATTTCCATGGAAGCCGCCTCTACAGGCACTGGAGCCGGCATTCTGGAAAAAGCCAATTCGGGTCGGAAAGATTCCAGGTAGGGCTTGGCTGTAGAAGGCAGCAGCTCCTTAAGTTCCTCCATACTTCCATGATCCGTTCCAATCTTCCCAGTGTTTTCGACTGATTTACTTGTCGCAGTAAGAGATGGTGGAACTTCATTTTCTTTCTGAGGAAAATCAGGTGTTGGCTGATTGCCAAGCAAGTCATAGTTTTCAGGCTGAGGTGAAAATTTTTCAACAGGCTCTTTATGTTCAGGCACATCCCGTGAAACACATTCTATCAGTGTCTCCGAATAATCTGAAAAGATCGGTGAAGGAGATTCACTAGAGACCTTTGTTTCTTTAATTAAATCACATGCAATAGATATATAAGGAGTCTCTATTTCTTCAGTAACAGCCCTATTCTTATGATCAGGTTCTTTGAATGCAGCTTCCTCCTTTATTCCTGGAGCCTCTTTTAATGATATATTCAGTTCCTCTTGGTACAGTGGAGGTTTCTCAGACACTTGTTTCACATTATCGTAACTAGCCACAGAAGTAAAAGTTTCTAATGGGGAGGCTTCAAGCTGTACAGCAATAGCATCTGCAGAAGCAGCTCCAGTGTTTGATGGGGCTTCCATGACAATATCAGGCAAGACTGGTGATGGAGCAGTTTCAGGTCCTTCAAATGAGGGACAGAGCTGTACTACAGGATTCAAAGGCTCTTGTAAGGACTCGGATGTTTGAACTAAATCTATCTTAGTTTCATAAGCAAGTTTTGTACATGTTGCATCATGCATTTCACTCTCATACGCTTCTTGCACTAAGTCTGGAGTTAGACCTTCAGGCACATTTGCTGCATTATCAGACGATATATTTGATAAAGCATCTGTTTTAGCATAGTCAGCTTCTAGAACTTCCTGCCTGCCTACTAATTTAAAATCACGTTCTATCCATGTCTGGACTTTCATTTCTGCTATTTTTTTCTCATCGGTTTTGTTTTCTGAAGCATCATCCTCCAACAAAGAAAGAGATTTGACTATATTGTCCTCAGATGTTACGGTTGGTTCAAGTTTAGCACACGTAATGTAAGTCTGTGACAATCCCTTTATAGCTTCTGGGGTGCTTGGGAAAGAAAGATCTTCATTACTGCCTTCACTCTCCTTTTCATAATCTTTCTGTATTGTCACCATCTTATCTGTATCAAATCTCTCGTCTAGGCTGCTTTCTAATTTGCAGTCTACCTCACTTATTACAGCCTCTTTCAAGCT
Organism: Crocodylus siamensis; assembly: GCF_052110815.1. Classification (NCBI taxonomy): domain Eukaryota; kingdom Metazoa; phylum Chordata; order Crocodylia; family Crocodylidae; genus Crocodylus; species Crocodylus siamensis. The sequence goes on from NC_143395.1 coordinate 175,745,080, forward strand.
GCTAACTCCGTGACAAGTATCTTTTACTTCCCATATTGGTTCATATGGTTTGAAATCTACATATTGTTCCCTTGAAGGAGTGTCTTCTTTCAAAGCCACCTTTTCACCACCATCATCAATATCATATTTCACTTTCTTAGAAGACTCCTTTTCATCATGCTTTTCAAACAATTCCATATGGGCTTCTGGAGACACATCCTGCTGCTGTGCAGTGATTTTTCCTAGGCTATATATTTCTTTACCATTTTCTAGCAGCATTTCTTCCTTAGTCTGGGAGACAATGGTTGCTTCAACTTTAGTGGATGGAGGAGATTTCATTTCTGAGTATTCCATCTCTGGGGCTTCTCTTAAGTTTTTCTCTATGAGAAATGGATTTCTTGCATTTTCTGTAGTTTCTTTATATATATCACTTCCCTTTTCTTTGTAAATGGTTCTTGCAGATAATCCCTCTGATAACATATCAAAGGTTGCATGCTCTTTAAAAGGATCAGCTGAGAAAGGAGAGAAGGAAGGAAGAGAAGCAGCAGTATCAAGCGGGACAGCAGTAAAATCCTCTTGACCAGACGACACAATGCTACCTGGCTTCTCCTGCAAGTCCATAACTTTTTCTGTGACCATGGACAGAAAGGAAAGTTAGAGAATGCAAGTGTTCTTAAAAAGTTAATACAAACTTTATGACAGGTTCAAATAATGTTAGTTGTTAAAGATTCCTCTAAATACTAGCCTAACTACTACTGTCTGTTTAAAGATATGGGTTAAAAAGTGTTATTCTGCTTCACCTCTCCTAGCAGAGAAGTGGGCAAATGTTAAAGAAGCAGCAACTTTGTGCAGTGCAAAGATTACAGTAAAGCCCAACAGGCCATAGAAGAACAGATCACACAAGAACATCAGGCATTTAACCAGGTGCAGGGGGGAGGAAACCATCTGTATTTTTTCCCCTTTTACAAGGGAAGTTAGTGACCAGAGTATAAAATGAAAGGTCATTCTATATCCATTATAGATAGAGAATCTATTGATGCAAAATACTGCAGAAAGTTATTATGGATTAAGTCTTTCTACTAAGCATTAAGAGCAACTATACTTTAAAATGTTAACAGTACCAAACATTACCCTGCATTAAGATCCTAGAACTCACAGAAAGCTATACTTGTTTACAAGTTGTGTTTGCTTCTGTAGAGTCTATTGAATCTTAAGCAAACAAAAATCACAAGCTTTAAAATTTAGAAGATAAATGCTATACTTGGACCCAAACTAATCTGAGTTAATGGAAGCTAGAGGGAAGGTGTTAATGAGATGGAAGCTGAAGCGCAGAATGTACTCAGACAAAAGGCTAGCAGAAAGAACTTGCCTGCAGAGGAGTATATCAGAGGCTCAGATGCAGCAGGAAGAGCAAAAAGGGTCTCATCTGAAAAACAAACAAACAACCTCAGCAGAAATAAAGATTAGGTAGTTTAGAAAGGGAAGAAAGCAAGCAAGTATTCAGTTGACAATCAGCATGTACACCCACATCAAAAGTCACAGGACTAGACAAACCAGAGAAATGAGAGAATCACCCAATTATTAACAATCTCCACTTTATGATGAGGTCACTAAAGACAAAACTTCCCCGTCCCCTAAGCTAGGAACCAAAAGGAAAATCTGTATGCAGCAAGTTTAATTTTGGTCCAAACTTCTTTACTACAGTTCCAATTAAATTGTAGCACTAAGAATAAGTCATCTAGAGCTGACACTGATGTGTCATCCTTACATTTATTCAGTTTGCCCAAAGGTCTCAGAACAGTAACCCAAGCATAAGAAAAATGAAAGATGCTTTCAACTTGAGAATGTGTTTAGAAAACAAAGGGGGATGGGGAAGTGCTTCCAGGCACTAAACTCCACTTTTGGTTGCCATTCGTGATAGTAATGCCATACTGTTTGCCTTATTTAAAATGCGCACCCCCCCCCATGTTGCTAGACCAACTTCCATTTGTAAAAATGCAGCTAGCCACAATGATGTCAAACTGTACAAGATATAAATAAATATATATTTGTTGTTACAGCTACCTAAAGTAATCTTAGCTGCCATTTACAACACTACTAAATAAATTCCCAAATGAATTGTTAGGAAACTGAATGAGTCTCTTTAAAAATATAGTAAATTGCATATTCCCTTTCTTTTGCGAATAACCCCAAAAATCAAGTTTTACAAATGGAAAAGCTAAACCGAAAGTTCTCAAATCATGATCCACAGATTAAACTGGACTGTGTACACCATAGTATGTTATTCCTTGCTATTTAGTGTCTCTCCCTCTGCAAGTCCATTCATAACCTCTGACAGAAACCTGTAGCCTATGAAAAGTATACGCCTGAACAAATTAATTTTTAAAAAGGTACCATCTGCACTGCCTTCTAAATTAAACTTTGATGACAAAGGGACATAAAGGTCCAGAGACATTTTGAAAGTTGGGTCCCACTAGTAAAAAGGCAACTGCTACCCTGGATCTCCAATTTCTGTCAGAATGCAATAAAGGACAGGAAACACTTCCACTAGCTTTAATTTAAAGGAGGCCGTTTTACATTACAAACCACATACAGGAATATTTACTTAAATAAGACAATTACATTCCATTATATGGAAAAAATGTATGTATATTTGTTATTATTTTCCAGATATAGAATTTAATTATTGGAGGTTGGTTTTGAATTTGTCCTCTTCCACCGCTTACAGCAGGAAAAATAAAACCGGGGAGAGGAAGAGAGGGGGCAACTGGCCCCTTTGCCCTCTGTCCAAATTCTTCCCCCTGCAGCCCCTTCACCCCCTTACTGCCTGCTCTCCCTGAGCACATGGAAGGAAGGAAGGAAGGGGAAAATTTGAAAATACTAACTTTGACATATAGGCAAATTACTGCAGGTATCCATAGACTTAGTTCATCCAGAATTGATGTATTTCATCTTTTTTGAAACGGCTCCAAGTTTTAGCACAGCTACTCCATAAACACTTTTAAGCAGCACTGTGGCACCTGCTTACATAGAGTACAAACTATGCATGACAAGACCAAAACCAAAAGGCTACCATGCAGTTAACTGGGCAGGGCCCCCGCAGGCAATGTTTCAAGACATGGTGACCCCACAGCTCAGCACTGCATGTGTACTTGAGATACCCTTTGGGGGGAGGGGGGGGAAGGACAGGGGTAACCCCGCCCCCCCATCCCATGCACTAAATTAGTCCCCCACTCAGGGCTGGAACTGGGTGGTCTTGTTACAAATCCTGGGATTTTCCAAAAATTGATAAGCAGATGAGGCGCACGGCAACCTAGCCTGGCTCTACCTAACGGAGTGTGAGGTCACACTAATCATATGCAACAGGCTGAGCAATGGGGCAACAAAAGGATTCTGGGAAAACTGTTTAGGGCCCAGGCTGGTGAAGAAACAGGAACCACTGGAAATGGGAAAGAAAGGCTATGGAAATGAAAAGAAAGTAAAAATGTATTCAGGGTAGTGGCTCACCATAACTTGGAAAAGAGTCAGTGCCAAAAGGAGACTGAGCACAATAGGTATTACCATATATTTTACTTGGTTCAGCTGTGCTAAGCTATGCTTGTGGTAATTTCCCATGAGCCTTTTGGCTAAAGTCAAGTGGAAGCATTGGAATCCCAAGATCTCTGGGTTTGGGCCTGCATGTAGTATGCCTGCCAATGGATTTGGGAGTACCTAAAGTCCCAGGGTGAAAGCCCAGGACAGAGGATGTTCAAGGGTTGTAGCACTATACATGGCACCTAGAATGACCGAGAAGGCAGAACTCAATGTGGCTTTTGGAACGACTGTGTTCACAGAATCACAGAAGTAGGGTCAGAAGGAACCTTGTAGATCTTCAAGTCCAACCCCTTGCCTGGGTGGGAGAAAAACTGGACTCAAATGAGTCCAGCCAGGTAGGCTGGACTAATATATATAAGTATGTTTGCCCAAGATGGGCCACATGTTTTATAGTCATGCTCAGTGTTGGCTGCATTTAATCAACTTGACAGTTAGTTTCCATTACGGAGCACATGCTGCTTTTGGCAGCAGTTTAATGATGGACAATGTATTTAGTAAAGTTTCCTTGTATGCAAATGTAAGACAAGAAGCTTTCTTACCCAACTGATGGGGGAAGGCAGGCGGGGGAGAAACTGTGTCTTATATTTGAGTAAACACAGTAAATGCCTTTTACACAACTGAATGAATACACTGAAACAAATCAGATTCTTTGATGCAAGACTTCCAGATCAAAATATTGTACTGAGCAGAATGAAATTTTGCTAACATAGAAAACCTGATTTAGGTTTGTTTTTTTTAACTTCCCATTTTGTGTAAGCAATGAAGATACTGACGTTGGAAACCAGCATAAAGTAGAACCAGGCTTCCGTATAGCATATACTCCACAGCTCTTGGCACTGCTATAATTCAAATAACAATGTTGGTGGAGTTAAATATTTTTCATTAAAATATTAAAGAATGTGGAAAAAAGGAGCAATATTAGCTCTTATATGTTGGCCAGGTCAGAGAAGAATAAGTTATTTCATTAATAAAATGTTACATCAACATTTAAAATGTCCCTCATTAGATCACATTCTACAACAGGGTTGGCAACTTCTTTGGGCAGAGTGCCAAAAACACCCCAACCTCAACCCACATGCCAGAGGCCCAATCCTCATTGCCAAAGGCAGGTGCATGCATGCCTCAGGGGCTGAGCTGGGGTTGCATTGCCCCGGCTCCTTTCCTTGTGCAGCCTGCCAAGGCACACACGTATCTGCCACAGCTAGAGCTAGTGTTGGGCCTCCAGACCCCAGTTCAGCTGTTTGCAGCCCACCCACTGCCTACTGCAGCTGCCCAGAGCCTGGGCTGGCTGTAGCAGGCAGCCAGGAGGCTGCAAACAACTGCATCAGGCTCTGGGGCTCCAGCTAGGCTCCGTGGCAGTGGCAGATGCCTCCGGGTCCACAGGCAGGAAGGGACCCGTCCCAGTGCAACACTGGCCCCATCCCTGCTGTCCACCAAGGTGTGCATGCAGCCACTGCTGCCGGAATCTGGTGTAGCTGTTTGTAGTGTCCCAGCTGCCTGCCACAACCAACCCAGGCTATGTGGAGCCGCAGCAAGTGGTGGGCAGGCTAAAAACAGCTTCACCGGGGTCCGGAGCCCTACCACCAGCCCCTGGCCCCTTCCCAGATGTCCACGTTGGAAGCACATGCAACCACGGCTGCCAGGGCCCAGCGCAGATGTGGCATGCTGAGCAAAATGGCTTCATGTGCCATGTTCTGGCAGATGTAGAACGGGGGTTGGCAACCCATGGCACAAAATTGTATAAATGGAGTGGAAGGGAAGGAAAGACTAGTCACCTCTGTTGTTGCCATTATTCACTTGGAAAAATTTCTGAACAGCTATGTTTGCATACAATCAGCACTTCTGTTGACACTTTGATGACTGTATCTTTGCAAAATTACTTGCTTTGAAAAAGATGAAAGAAAGACATAAATGAGAACTTTGTTAAAACCAAAAAATGTATGTTAATTCTCCAAGAAAGAAAGCTGTGTGATACACTCAACACATAAAACAGAATTAGATAGGATTTTTTTTACTACTTCATTTTTAATTTGTCATTCAGAGATCTTCATGGTACATCCTACATCATAGAAGCTATCCTAGACAGCACAATCATAAATAAAAGACATCTTGCTGTGGAACCAAAAGGGGTAAAGATACTAAGGAATCAATGCACCTCTACAAATAACCCTAAAGCACATGCTCCTTCCACAGCCTTTCCCAATCTGGCTGTACACAAGACGCATGGGGCAATTCCAACTGGCCGTGGCAGCAAGATTAACTTAGTTGAGGACCAAGAAGTTAAGATGAGGAAGCACAACAGTGGCTCTCAAGTGGGATTCTGCCAAATTCAGAAAAGTTATGGAAGGCTGTCCTGAATCTGAAAAGGTTGAGAAGCACTGATCAATGGACACAAACAGGAAAGAGACCACTACTGACAAGTAAGAGCAGACATTCTCCCTGCTACTTTTACTTTCCTCTGGTATGACAGGCTCAAACCTAGAAGCATTTATATTCCTAGATCCCGTGCATAAAACAGTATTTTAAAGACGGGTTCAAGCCAGGCAACTGCAAGGTAGTGATAGCACTTAAGTAATACTTCTGGGAGTGTAAACGTACTTCCTGTTAGAAGAAAAAAAAAAATCCCTACAGCTCTATTCTTTCCTACAAAAGCTAATCTACCCCTAGAGAGGGGGGAAATAAAATTATGTAGCCACCATTTCTCTCCTTCAAATACTTCTTCATTAGTTGCACTGTTTAAATCGATACACAAAAGAATCTATATTAGCACAAACATACTAGTCCAGTGAAAGATTACAAAGATGTCCTTTCTCTAGCTACGTACCACTAGGTGGCGACTGTTTCTTCCTCCATCCCTCCACCACCCAGCCAGTAATTGCCAGTGAGTCTATCCTCGAAAATGCATTTAACTAGTGTTTAGAAACTAAATGCATAGCTTTAAACTATTTGAAGAATTAAACAAATACATTAGTACATTTCAAAATGCCTTTTCTCGGTCAGAGATGTATAGCAAAATATGGAGGGGGGAGAAAAAAACAAAACTGTATTTAAGAAGTTTGGTATTTTTACTGAAGTCATTACAAATCATAATTTATTTAATCTAATAAAAAAGAATTACGCTTCATCTAGGATATAGTTAATTCCTACTATGCTTTCTGAATTACAATGCGTCTTGAAGCTCACAAAATCTCTAGAAAGAAACACAAAATTTAACAGGTTGGTTTGCTATCATTGATGAGATTTCATGATTTAGCCCTTATTGTATTTGTTATACATCCATTTTCTGAAAGGTTTTCTACTACGTTACCTGCTGCAATACCTGGAGCCATATTCTTTATGGAGATAGTCTGACAGCTCTGAACAGCTGGGGCTTATAAGAATAACTGGGTCTGTATAAAAGCATCACTGTTTTCTGAAAAAAGAATCTGCTTTAGGGGTCTTTTTACTGTAGAGAATATTTTTCTGTTTCAAAAAAAACAACACCCAACCACACACACACACTTGACATAAAAAAAGGCTTCTGGAACCTAGTTGATCTAAGCATGGCCTTTGGAAGGAAAAGTGTTCTCCCAAATAAGTAGGACAGGAATTGTTTCTGCTTTTATATTTGTGAACCATTTACTGCTATGAACCTATAGTTAATAAAAAAGTTTAATAAAAAATAACGCGAGGCAAAAAATGTACACAGCAATACTGAAATCAGGTTCCCAAAGAATGAAAGCTGTAATAAATGTTTTATGTAAAAATTGTGTGCAGAAGCCCTAATATTATGGAGCCGATATAAAAATCTATTCAAGTTCTTCTCCAGGAAGTGTAGGTATTAGGATGCTTACTGAAAAGACTGACTGAAATACTATTTCTGATGTTCCCCCCTCCCCCCCCACACACTAAATTTTGAAGTCCATCTTCAACCTCATCGGGTAACTACAGTTTAAAAATTAAAATTAAAAAAAAGTATTGTAGAACCGCATGGGCAACTGATGCCTCCTGAGTCGGGGGGGGGCACCAAATTGCCAACGGAGGGAGGGGATCCCCCAGTAGCCAATCACCAAGCCAGAGGCAAAAGCAGATGGCGCTTCCAGAGGATGCATGTGCATCCTCTATGCATCACCAATGGTAGAACACAGATCCTGTGTAACAATATAATGTTCTTGGACCTAGCAGCAATAACTGACACCAACACAATTTAAAAGACATAAGATACTTAGAAACCCAAATCCTACTGACTTTCAGTGTCAGTGTTGACAATGGGATGCACTGGATTTCAAAAAATTATCCATCATCTCTTAATGAACAGAGTGAAAAAGCCCATGTCCCGAAAGAATGTCATGACAAAAATACTATAATCTGTCAGTTCCCTAAACAAAATACATTTAAATTACATCCTATTACATGATCACTAATTACTATGACTACCAAACAGAAAATATAGCACATTGCAAGAACATACTTCCAGTTTCAATACGTTAAGGAATGACTGCAAAAATGCAGGAAGATTTTATTTCTCTCTTAACTGTAGTTGTATTTAGTGAAACTTATCATTTAAAAGCTCTAGATCCCAACAACTTGACAGCAACTAAATTGGGACGAGTCTATCAGTTTAAATCTCAACAGATTCCATTTCACCATCGAAATCGAGAAAGCTAGGATAACAATATAATAGGAAAACAAATCTCAGTGGACCTCCTAATTTCCACCCGCTTATTCTTGATACAATTAAAAAAAAAAAGTTATCCCACCTAAGATCTCTGTAAAGAGATCTCTAGCTTTGCCACCAATGAGCCTATATCCATGTGGCTAAATAGAAATCTCTATTCAAAGAATCCAAACCAGATTCTTTTCAATATCAAGTTTGTATAGAGGGTTTGGTTTCCTCAGAAACAACATTTCTTCCTTTGGGAACAGGGAATCCTCCAATCTGGTCTATAAAATATGAAGTCTGACATGATAGCACTAAGAATTGTAGCTCCATTTTATCTGATTAAACCATAAAGTAAAAGCAGCATAGAGAGCACCATTACAAGATTTCTTTATCACAGTGCCATGAACCAAAGCCAGGACAAATACTTAATACACTAGTTCAGGCCCTGTGCTCCTACTTTCCTTTACTACTCCAAGACTGACAAAAGGGACACCAATTATAGCCATGTTTGTGCAAACATCAATACATTAGGGATTGAACTGTGACTACCTATTCATTCATATAAACCAAACATCAAATTTTGTCACCAAGTTGTGAGTATGATCCAAACAAACAGTTTAGAGAAAGTTTCCATATGCTACTTTCTAATTTCCAATCCCAGGCACTATGCAATAGCTCTAAACTATTATTTTTAAATAGGGAAAGAGAAGAGTAATCCAGCATAATTTGTTCTTAGTGCTTGGAGTTCTGTGAGCTCCATTAATCTATTAGTCTATTTCTCATCTCAAAGAAGCTATCTAGGAATAGGAAACCCGCAGGAAACAAAAGGACATGGACTCCTAACACGTGGATCAAAAATACGTATTGGCTATTAGGCCACACTGTCCTTATCATGTCTAACTAGGATGTCTAAATTAATTGAAACATGGTGCCAAAATTGAAAAAGCAGGCCCCCAACATATACCAAGTATGTGTTGTCTTCATAAAAGATTTAGTAACTATCATCCAACCCAGGGGTTTCAAACTCACCTGGCTCACAGTCACTGGACTGGTTTGTGAGCCAAATAGGAACCACACACCAGAGCCAGTGTGCAGATACAAGCCAGTAGAGCACTGCATGCAGCGCATACCCCATGGTGACCCTCTGTGCCATGGCGAGCACAAGCAGTCAGTCCAGCCCACACTGGCCCTGCTCCACCGCTTGCATTGCACGTGCTGTACAGGCTGGACCCAGCACCCACACTGGATCAGCCCTGCATGCTGGTTCCGGGGCTGGTCCAGATCTTGCCCCAGATAGTGCATGCCAAAGCCAGCACACAAGTCCTGTCCAGCAGGGTGCCAAATGCAGTACTCCCCATACTGGCCCCCTGTGCCATGTGTATGGTAAGGCCCCAAGCATGGCTGGTACATGCTGCATGCAGAGCATGGGGCTGAACCAGCTGTACACCCTGCATCCAGCACCTCAACCAATGCCACATGCAGCACGTGGGGTTGGTCCACGACCCAGAGGCTACATGTTTGACACCCCTGGTCTAAATTATCATTATGTGGTAATAAAAATCTCCCTGTGAGGAAGCCACCCTGGGGTTATGGACTTGGCACTCAAAACAGTTAAGAAACACCACTCAGATTAGTTGGAGGAGACCAAGAAAGATAAAGCCCTAAAAATTTTAACCAATTGCAGAATGGGCATGAGTCACTTGATTGACGCATCCATTTAAAATAGCATGTGTGATCCAAGCATGTATCAGATGTAGTGTGGCTAGCAGAGGCAGGAAATATCTAACATTTTCCAGGCATTATTAGGAGAGGGAGGAGACTGAAAGAGCTCATGGGGCGGGGGGGGCGGCATGACTGTTTGTTTGTTTTATTTTGTTTTTAACACTGGCAAAAACAAAGGCTGACAAGGAATAGCTGTACTGGAAGATGAACACTAAAAGGAAGAAAGATCTTTCGGTTAAAGGATGATTTTCACACTGGAACATATAACCTAAGTTTGCATCTGGTCAGTTATACGTGACAAGGTCTCTAATCATTAGAAAAAAGTGAAATTCTAGAAAAAAAAAAAAAGTCATCCAGCACAAATGAGATGGGCAGAGAGCAACACAACAGAATCTGTCCAGCTTTAAGATGGAACCTAATATGCTCCTAAAAGGAGCTGTATCATAATATTATCTGCAGTTGCAGGAAATTAAATTTAATAAGCCATAAAGTCTCTTGCAAACCTGCATTGTGTATTGTGAAACACCTGAGATAGTGGCTCTCAACCAGGGCCCTGAGGTTTACTAAATAACCCTAATGGAGGCAGGAATGTATGAACATGCTACAGCTCTTCCCAGCCTAGCTGTGCACAAGACACATGGGACATTTTCACCTGGCCATGGTTGCAGCAGATCCCTGGCTGAGAACAATGTGGGACAGCAAAATAGTGGGTCTTAATTGAAGCGCTGCCAAGTTCAAAAAGTTATGGAAAGGTATCCCAAATCTAAAATGGTTGGAGAATCACTGGCCTAAAGAGGTGGTACAGAGCCTAGCATTAGTGCAATTCATGTCATGTATGCCAACAAAACATCATTCTGTTGAAAATGTAATGCAATCAGGGAAGAGTTAGCAAAGCAATTGAGTGAGTCTATTTCCTATTCAGATTGTAGCATCTGGAAGTTGCTAACTGTACTAACAATCAATTAGAAGAACATCAAAGCAGTCAGGAGTAGAACAGTGCAGAATAGTTTTCAAACACAGATACAAGCAGATTGAATTGCATCTGCCATACTGAAAAACTATTCACAACTAGGGACAACTTTATTAAGCCACACCAAGTAAACTATCATTAGATCTCATTAAAACAAAGCACGTAAGAGATCTGAAATCCAGGCATTCACTTGCTTAGCACCATCTGCTTATATAAAAGACATTAGTAAAATGTTTTAAAACAATGGTGTCCAACCTTTTGGTCCCACAGACCAGCTGAGTGGTACGGGGCTAATCTGTGCACTGGGGTCACCCCTGCACCACCGTGTGCACCTGGCCCTATGTGCAGAGCCATGCTATCTGCTGCAGGGTTCCCCATGGTCTGGAAGTTTGGCAGCAGGGGAGTGGCAATCACTACCCTGTTGTCAAATTTTCAGACCTGTGGAGAGCCTCACAGGCCAGATGATAAAACCCAGGGGGCCAAACCTAGCCTGTGACCCAGTGGCTAAGCAGCATTGTTCTGTAAGTATACCATTTTTTTTAAATGCATACTGCTTAACCATGGAGCTATGCCAAGGGCATCAAACATGGCCTGTGGCCCAGATCCGGCCAGTGAAGCCACTCTACCCAGCCCACTGAGCTACTGGAAAATTGGGAGGGAGGGGCGGTATCCTGCCACAGAGTTTGGCTCCTTTTCCTCATACTGGCTATAGCTATTGGTAGCAAGTTTGGCTCACCCACCACCAGTCCCCTAGCCACCTCCCCAGTCACTAGATCCCATGACACTACCATCATTCCCTGGGCTGGATCCAGCTCACAAGGAGCCCCAGTCCAAATCCAACCTGGTATCCCAGGTAACTATGCCACCCTTAAGTTTCAGCATTGAAGAGAAACAATACTCCACAAAAGAACTGTACTTGGGGTGACCAAACCGCAGCACTCAAGCCACATGTAGCTCCTAGGGAGTTTAAATGGGGCTCCTAAAAGAGTAGTAGTAAAATGTACATAGAGAAACAGAATATTTTTTATGCCTTACTATTTTTATTTAATGACGCATTATTTTTGGTGGGGAACTGTGTACAGGTAAGTAATTCTGGGGCAGTCTCACCTCAAAATTTTTTCTGTTCTGTGGCTTTCAGCCACGTCAGGATTTTGATTTGTGGCTAGATGGGTTAGGAAGTTTGGCCACCCTTGAACTTAAAAACTTACTTCCAAAATTCCTCCAAACACTGGTGATCTTCATGCCACCATTCAAAAATAATCAGTCATTAAACACAGAGATTGCTCTAATCAAGTGATTTACTAAAACAGATTACTCGTTGAGGGGGTTTTTTTTTTTTTTAGGAGATACAGATTTTTCCAACCCTCCCCAAGATACAAATTAAGTAATATTTAGATTAATTGTAGTATGACTGAAAACAATATAACTTATTGGCTAAAACACAGTTCAGCAGAACAGAGTAAACGCTACCAATTTCTTCCAATATCCCCTGACAAAACATTACCTTGGGTGCTGAGCCTTTGACCTAAGAAATTACAGCTTTTAAAACAAAAGTAAATCAATGCATCTGATTTACTCAATTAATCAAGTAATCTCAAATTAAGCAAATATAATCAAGTTACTAGCATTTGTTAAGCGCAGTAATGGACATATGCACATAGAGGCATCGTTTAGAGAAAATGCAGACTAAAGCTGAAACATCCTTGTATAATGTTTCCACTCTATCCTGACATTTTCCCCTTTAAGTGTTCAGAAGTCTCATGCTGCTGCATTAATTAGTTCCAACTTGCACCGATAAAGTCCTTTCACTGTTACCAGCCTCATTTTTCCAGTGTCTTTTATAGACATATACCAATACAGTCAATTTTCGTTAAATCTGTGCCAATCCGATATCGGACTGATGCATCGGAAAAATCAGCCTGACGTGGCCAATAATTTGGCTGCAGGGCATCACGTACACAGAAAGAGGCATAGCCCTGCATGCACCTGGCAAGTCTGTTGCGGTGGACAGGGAGTAGGGAGGGAAGGGGTTGGGGGGCGGGGGGCAGATCAACACCACCCCCTCCCCCCCCCCCCCCCCGCAGCAAGGGAGGGAATGGGGCTGGGGCTGCCTAGCCAAGGCAGGGCAGGGGAGAGCTGCAGCTCATCCAAGGAGGGCGGGGAGCCCACGGGGGGGGGCCTCCTGCCGCTGCATGCAACATGGGAACGTGGGGGGGTGCCCCTGGATCTGCACAGGTGGAGGAGGAGGAAGACATGACTGCAGCTGTAGGCTGGGGCTGCACCAGGCTCTTCTTGGAGCATGTGGACTATGCTCGGGGCTGAAAGGCCACACTTGGGCCTGCACACCCTCTGCATGGGGGCTGCGCTCAAGGCTGCACTTGGGGCTGGCAACAGCGCTGGGAGGGGGCCACAGCAAGATCTGGGGTGGCTGCAGCACCCCATAACCCCACTCCCAGCATCGCTGCCCCCCACTCCGAGCACAGCCCCAAGCATAACCCCCAAGCACAGCCCCACGCACCAGGATGAGCTCGGTGCAGCCTCAGCCCCAGATCACAGCTACAGCCCCCCGCGATGCAAATCCAAGGGCATATGCCACACACACACACTGCTGGGGTGTGTGCAGTGGCAGGAGTTATCCCCACACCCCCCAGACAAGCCACGGCTTCGACCCACTCACCACAGGGGCCTTGATCTGCTGTTCACCAGGGTGCCTCTTGGGGGTAACACAGAACAATGGTCAAATGGGGTAACAAGGAACAGAGAGCAGATTTAGGCTAGATATCAGGAAAAACTTTGTGGTAAGGGTGGCCAAGATTTGGAATGGGCTTCCAAGGGAGGTGGTGCTCTCCCCTACCTCGGGGGTGTTCAAGAGAAGGCTGGATAAGCATCTGGCTGGGGTCATCTAACCCCAGCACTCTTTCCTGCCTATGCAGGGGGTCAGACTCAATGAACTGCTGAAGTCCCCTCTGACCCTAGCATCTATGAATCTATGCATCAGAAATCAGATCAGTATTGGCCAATATGCTTCCTTAAAAGTTGGCTATTGGTATCAGCCCCCAAAAATCACTATTGGTGCATCCCTAGTATACCTCAAGCTTCTTTATATGTCCTCATGGCCTGAATGATTGACCAAGATACATGAGTTTTGCTTGTTCAACTTAAGAGATTGATTTTTTTTCAGGGCGGGGGAGACTCCAGAGACTAGACCGTCAGGTTCTGACGTCACAAGACTAAAAATTGTTCGAAAAGGACAATTCAGTCAGACTTTAAGAAAGTATGATTGTTTACATTTAACTCAACTAAAATTTATAGGAAGATATTAGAATTTAAGTAATACATTTTTCCCAATACTTTTTTTTTTTTGAGTCAACCATCTTGCTTCATCAGTTAATGTGCAAAGCCTTTACAATTCACATCTAAGACCCAAAAAAGTCCTGCAGCCAGAGCTGTCCCTAGGAGTGTACAGAGCCCGGGGCATATCAGCCTGTGCTGGTAGAACTCAGCACCCATGGCAGAGCCGGCGGCACTCAGCAGCAGCAGTGCGTGGCATGACCTGTATGGCACTGTCTGCGGGGCCCGCACAAAGGGCGGGCGGGGGGGGGCCCTGAGCCAGCCACTCTAATTCACGCCCCCCAGGATGGCCCTGTCTGCGGCAAAAGCCTGAGAAGACAGACTTTGACACATCTAATATTAGTAAACAGCTGGGACTGGGGAAAAGAAAAAACAAAAATCTTTCCGGGCCTTCCATGCACCAGAAAGCAACACAGAGCACAATCCCAATTTAAAAAGAAATTAAGTCACTATTACCTTTAATTAAGGCCTGGTATTCTGACAGCTATGCAGAAAACTGGTTATTTCACTTGAGAAAGTTAAACCATTTTGATATCAATAGATTATTTCAGCCTCCATACAATATTAATAAATCCATTAAAATTCTTCTATTGCTACTGTAATGGTTCTATCAAGGCAAGTGTTCAACGCACTCACTTTTATTCCGAAGTCATGCTACTGAAGAACTATATCTGTGTTCTGTTCGATGGCTGGTGGTCTAGAATAGCTGTATTCCTGCTGGCATAACCACAGCTGATAAGACCTACATATATCATGTAGGGTCTAAGAACCTTGGTAGAAAACTTTCCTATTTCAGATTATTAACAAAAATTTTAAATAAAAAACAGATGGTCAAGTGCATTTTTTGGTTTATCCCCTCAACAGCTGGTTTTCTTTCATTTATATTACAGTTTGACAGTTGCTTGATTTTCCTCATTTGCTTGTACTGAAGATCTCAGCCTCTGTTTATCTGGGGCCTACATGAGGCAAAAGAATAAATAACCAAATTCTGATGGATTACTTTGGTTTTTTTGGCTCGAGAAAGGTTTGGAGTATTGTGGCTATTTTCAGCTAATGAAACTATGCAGTGACTAAATATTATCTAAATAAATAGCTTTTATAACTCATTGATATAAAACAATTTGACTTATACAAGTTAAGTGTATTAAGCATGTTTCTAGACAGATCAAATGACCTTTATTATTTCAGGATTTCGTCAGCACACAATTTATGCTTGAGCTAAGCAGTTTCCCGAAGTGGGACTGGCACATTCACTGTGGAAATTTTGAATGGATGCGTCTCTAGGCAAACTTTTGGAGAGAGAGATATAAATATTGGTCACTGAGCCACAACAACATTAGAAAAACAGTATTTGCTGAGATGCTCCATGATGGACAACAGACACTTACACAGAACTGACATTTAAAGTCCATATCCACAGGGTCTCTCTGATTATTTGGGTCTGTTAATGCAAAGGGAGTGCTGAATCTTTCTTTCAGAAACTAAAACTTTCTAACCTTCTTAGTTGAGAAGTTACTGTTGAGAAGATATAATCAGTGGGAATTAAATGCTAGGGTTGAAACCCATGTTAAATGCTTTTGTAACACATCTTGCTTGGATTCCTGTTAAGGTAGTCTCAGGATGAAACCAATGGATCTGGAAGACACGTTAGTTCTTGTTATGTCTTTTACATGGAAGTGAAAGCCCAATGAAATGCTGAGCTACTTTACATCAATACTGGCCAAGACAACAAAGAGGGGGAAAAGGGTACAAATGTAGCTCCCTTGATTTCCATTCTTTTCAGGGTTTTGAATGAATGGAATGTGCCATGGCATGCCAAAAACATCAGTTTCTGTCTGCCAATTCCCTAGGGTTTGTTTTTTGTTGGGTTTTTTAAACAAACAGATTTAGCAAACATCGACACATAGCTTCCCACTTTCATAGTAAAGAGGAACTGTAATTGCTAGGGAATCAGAGGAAGAAACCATAACACTGAAACTACTCACAACTATGCCTCAGCTTTTTGAAGAGAAGGAACCATGGTAAGTTCAGCAAGGGCTGTTTAGCAGTGATACCATAGCGTGTCACCTGGAAGGAATCTCAGTGAAGAAGTCTCTCAGACTCCTGGGAACTGGACATAACAGGGAGCAGCTGCAGCAGCAGAATAAACATGCCTACAGCACATTGCAGATCTGCTTATTATGCACTCCCTTCCTTGCCAGCAGCAAGTAGACCCCTCAACCTTCAAGCACACCACAATGAGACCAATACTAATACAGAAAAAAAATGACATCCAGAGTTAGAAGACACACTAAATCTTTAAAGCACTGATTCTCAACCTTTTTAAGACTCAACACACCCCACCCCAGTCTCATTTTTCCTGTAATCAAAAAACAAATGAATAGAGCAATTCTTTGGCTATAAACAACTCAGAAAGGCCATGACAGGGTAGAATGTTTTGACGCTGTAGATTCATGTTTGAAATCTAGGTTTATTTTGTGAAATCACAATGGCACACCTAACAGTACTAACATTATGTAGCACCCCTGAAAGGACCTCAATGCACCCTGGTTAAGAATCACAAAGTATGTGCTAGAGAACAGGCTTTTCAAACCGAGAGCTCAGAGTCACATCTTTTGTGAATCCAGCACTCATATGACATATGACTGAATGCAAACCCAATATTTTAGCAATACACAGAATTTTATAAATTGAAGATTTTTCAGAACTTGCTCCCTCAATGCACAATTTCATGCAGCCATGCCATAGACAGCAGACTGGCCCTCCTTAACCTGAAAAATCCTTCCTAAGGACTTGACCATTTTTGCTGACAGAGATATTGCTAACCCAGTAATAGACCAGCCACTGCAAATGAACTTGATACAGAGCCAGCAACTCTATGAGGCAGTAGGAGAACACTGATCATAAGCAGGGATCCTGATTTTCCATTTCCCATGGAAAAAACAGAGAAAAACCACAGATTTCCCCATTTTCTCTGATTTTAAAAAGTCGATTTCTCCTTTTAGCAGAGAAACCCATGGATTCCCTGCTTTTGCAAAGAGCTCTGCAGGCTGGTTGAGCTCCAGCCTGCAAGAGCTATTTGGCAACAGGGAGGGAAACCCCAAACCCTGCCTGGAGGGGAAGGGGGAAGGGCAGGGCCTGAGGCAGTCAGCCACAGCTCCACTCCACTCAGCTTCATTATTCATTCTTCGAGCCCAAGGTAAGTGGGGCTTGCACAGGGCTAGGGGGAACTCCAGCAGGGCTGTGGGGGGAGCCAGCCCCACCCCCGCCCCCACCCAAGCAGGCAGCAACAGTGGGGGAGCCTGTTCCATGCTGCTTCTGCTGCAGCTGCCTGCTGTTGGGGGCAGGGAGCTGCTGACTTGGGGCCCTGCCTCCATAGCCCTGGGAGCCTCCCTCCAGCAGGGATGAGGGGCAGAGGGCTTTTAAATTTTAATAACGGGTTTGGAGGGGTTTAAATCAGAGAATTTGTGATTTTTTAAAAATCAGAGAAAACCAAGATTCTTGGTCATAAGTACTGAACTCCTAATCTCCCTAACTCTTGAAAGGAGTATTTTTTACAGTGATGACAGGGTGTCATAGTATTATAGTGCTTAGGGTCAGAAGGGACCTACACAGATCATCAGGTCCGACCCCCTGCCCCGGGGAGGAATGGGTACCGGGGTCATATCACCCTAGCCAAATATCTGTCCAGCCTCCTCTTGAAGACCCCCAAGGTAGGAGAGAGCACCACCTCACTTGGGAGTCCATTCCAGAGCTCCGCAGCCCCAACTGTAAAGTAATGTCTCCTGATGTCCAGCCTAAACCTTCTCTTCAACAATTTGTTACCATTATTCCTAGTGACCAGGACAAGATAACTCATTCTGAAGCGTGGCATGGTTCAATAGGTAAGGCTTAGATTTGCAGTGGTACAGACCTTAGTTTTGGTCCTGAGAGACTTGAAAAAGTATTGACACTAAAGGGGACTGAACACAACAGACACTACCACATATCTTACTCAGCTGGGCTACACTAACCTATTCTTGTGGTAGGTTCCCATAAGTATATTTGCCAAACGTTAGCCATGTGTTTTAGAGTCATGCTCAGTGTTAGCTGCATTTAATCAATTTCATACTCGGTTTCCATTATTGAGCACATGCTGCTTTTGGCAGCAGTTTAGCGACAGGTAGGGTACGTCTAAACAAGACACTAGAAGCACAGCAGACTAATTCTATTGCACATTAGTGCATCATGGCAAAAGCCGTGTTAATGCACTAAGGTGCGGTAAAATTAGTCTACTATACATTAGCATCATTTAAAAAACATGTCACAGCACTACTGTGCAGCAGTGCCAATTACAGCACATGAAGTTAGTACCTGTTATTACAAGTACTAAACTTAATTCACCACAATTACAGCATATTACTGCATGTGTAGACATGCCCACAATGTATTTAATGAGGTTATATATAGGCTTAGTCCATCCATAACAGTCACGGAGCACTCTGTGATTGGCTGTGGAGACAACCAATCAATGCTTACTGAAACAACCAGAGTGCTCCATGGAGTGCTGCCACGATAGCAGGGGGAGTGAGGCCAGAGCTGCTGGCCTTGCCCCCTACCCCCGTTCCTTGGAGGTAGTGGCAGTATGGGGTGCTGGCAGAGAGGGACAGTGGGGATGACGGAGCAAGCTTCTCCCCCTGCTCCCGGGAGGCAGCGGCCGTGCAGAGTGGTGGCACTCTGTCTCCGCCCCCCTTATATCCCCCCATCATTCTTGACGGGCAATTCTTTAGTACAGTAATAACCAGGATTTCTGCCGAAGTCTGGGACCTCAGCTGGAAAAGACTGAGGTAGAGGAAAAGCTGGAATACCCGTCACTCACAGGATGACTATGACCCATCAGCGATACAACCATGAAAGATATACAGATTACAATACTTTCTTGCACACAAAACACACTTTTCCTAAAAAACAGCTGCTGGAAATTGTAATGTGCATTATATGCAAGAAATACAGTAAGAACAGTTTCTGCCAGTTACAGGCAAAAGTGAACATACAATTGCAGGCAACTCACAGGACAGTGAGCAGACTTGACTTTCAGCTGCAGTTACTCAGTTACTACGAAGAAAAATCTATTTTCTCCATTCAGCCTTTCAAAAATAAGTTGTATACTGTACTCTGGGGCATGAAGTACGTGAGAAGTTACGGTAATTTTCAGAGGACTGCAGTTCATAGAAGTACCTGTCGCCCTTTTGCCTCACCAACAGCTTACAAAGAAGCGTCTGCGGAGTAGCTAATATTCTGCTGTCAAGTCACACAATGGCTTCAACAATATTTATATTCAATAAGAAAGTAAGCTGTTAATGCTCAACACACCCAATTAAAACACTATCAGTACAAATATTTAGAAAAATCTAAAAATATTTGGAAATCTCAAAAATTTACACTAAAAAGGTATCATATTTTAAACTCTCTCTCTGTATATTTAAAATAATGTAGGGCAAATAATACAGCCTAAGGGAATATAGTAGTTCATACATCTTCATCATTCCAAAAACTTAACACACAAACAGTATTCTTTGTTTAACAGCTCACTGTACGTATGCTTGCTAGAAGCAATACCACCCCATTTTTTGCTATTTTATATATGACTTTGAACACGTTCAAGACTAAAACACACCAGTAAATCTCACTGTAGAAGACTTCTGACCAAAATACTGCACATTTTAAACTTCTAGATCACAACCATAAAAATCTCCACTCGTATCTTAAACCTATATAAGGAAGCAGAAGGTAAGCAACTATAAGACTCCAAAAGAGGCTGAACTGGTACAGATGCATATCATGTTATTTCTTTACTCTCCTATATGCCTCAGGGTAGGGTATAACACCATTTCATACCAAACCCAAAAATGACACAATAAAAAGCTAAACTAAACATACCGATTGGGATGAATAGTTCCAACACTAACTCCTACGCGCCAGCTTCAAAAAACACCTGGAATTTCAAAAGCAATACGCTATAAAACTTAAAATACTCTTCCACCCAAAAGAACTGAAGTACTCAGGTGCTGTTTAACTAAGCATGTGTCTAAACACTATTTCCTTAGTTAAGGGTATGCTCATTTTATTTTTACATTAGAAGCAATTTCAGATCCTGGGATTTGAAATATTTCCCCAGCACCTGCTAATCCAAGGTCTATGCCTACCAGAAAGGGTGAGAAATTTAGGGAAAGTTCAATTCTATTTGCACTTTTAACCCTTTCATCTATAAGCCACACTTACCAAAGATGCCAGCCCTACAAGGAATCAGCAATGCTGTCAGTCTTATCCAAGCTTCACTAAATTCAGGCTTCACTAAATTCTGTCCATTCCGAGTGAAATTCTGCAACAGATCCTCACTGAAAAACACATCAGTTACTGGACCCTCTCTGATCCCGTGACCCTCTCCTCCTGCACCTAACAGCCTGTATTATATGTTGTGGCTACTCTGAAAAGGAAGCAACAGCTATGAAATTACTCCTATTCCTGCTTTCCCCTTGTGGGGAACAATAAAACAACACATGGAACAGCTCCATGGACTCTGCTCTTTCCCTCTAGTTAAAGGAGCAGCTGCACTTGGCCCACTCCTTTCCTTTGTTGTGTCATTCTGCTCAAGCTCTTCTCTTATTCTGTTCAACTCACTTGCCCAGGCAAAAATTTCTACCCAGCCAGCACACAGCACCCCTCCCCCACCTCTTCCAGACTCCCTTGTAAGTTTTCATGGTTTTAAAATCCCATGATTTCATCCAACTGGAATGGGAAAATAGGAAGCAGTATTCTTTTCAACCTTAGAAACATACAACTGTTGCTATGTAAAGAACCAACACTGACTAGAGAGGCTACAGCTACCTGATGAAACAGCAAATCTGCTAAATGCACAACTTAAATGAGCTGCAAGACTCAGGAAAACTAAAATGGACCTTGACTAGAAAAACAAACACTTGTTGAAGGCAGGAATCTCACCAATTACATCCAGCCATTTTAATCACACCCTTTATGCACCGATGTTGCTGCACAGTTGTACGTCTTTGGCACACGTGCTATGGCAGGGCTAAGGAAGCTGGGGTGGGGGAGGGAACCTGCATCTAGACTTCCTCATTTTTCTGGTTCCAGCTGCCTTAAGTGGCTTCTTTGACTAAGATCAGTATTTCAAGTTGATTAGGACAGGGGCTAAAACAGAACAGCAACCCCCCATTATGAAGAGCCATGCTCACACTAGAGATCCCCGTAGAAAATTTCAGCATACCAGCAGCAATTCTGGTGGCTCAGCAGGCAGCACACTTCCTCCATTAGCGGTGCTGAACCAGCGCCCACCACGCCTAACGGCCAGAGGCTCCTCCAAATGCTGCCTCTAACCAAGAGCTCTGAAGCCATACCCCTGGTCATTTAAGCTCTTATGCCAGTGCCTCTCCCATTTCCTCAGCAAAACCCCAGTTATAGCCCCATTTCCTCACCTCCAACCCCCACACACTGAAACTGCGACCTCAGTGCTGCCAACTATAACAATTTCTGGTATTTATTCTTAAAGCCTACGCTTCTGGAATGTGAAAGGCTGAGCATCTCTCTCTCAGAGATATAGATCTCCTTCTCCCTCTGAGAGAGAGAGAGAGAGATATCGATCTATACATCTATGCTAAGTGGAAAACTTTACCATACGAAAGACTCAGCACACACACGCGCGCGCACACACACACACACACACACACACACGTTTTCACATTCCCAAGGCGTAGACTTTAAGGCCACCGCCAAAAATCATGCCAGTTGACAACGCTGGGAGCCCATGCGGGCCCCCCCCCAGCTGGGGAACGGCCGCCCTGTCGGTTTGAGGCCTCCAAATCCCAGCGGCGGCCCGCAGGGGCCGGCCCCTCCCCGCTGCGGGCGCAGCACCCGGGTGCAAGCCTCCTGCGCATCCCCGCGCCTCGCAGAGGCCGCAGGCGGGTTGCGCAGAGGGGACGCCCCTTCCCCGGGAGGCCCCGGGGCGTGGCCGGGAGGCGCGCCGGGCGGGCGACAATGGGCGGGCGGCGCCGGGCGCTGCAGACAAAGGGCGCGGCCGCGGCACTCACCGGCGGCGGCAGAGGACGGGCCCCGGCGGCGGGGCGCGGGGGGCAGCGGCGCGGGCCGCGCGGGCTCGGGCGACGGCGTGGAGGCGGCGGAGGAGGAGGAAGAGGAGCCGAGGCCGGCGGGGGAGCCGGGGCGCGGCGGCGGTGGCGGCGGCTCGGGCGCGGCGGGGCGCTGGGGCTGCTCGCCGCCGCCCAGCTCCAGGCGCTGCGGCGCGGGGGCCGGGGGCGCGGCGGCTACAGCGGGCGCCGGGCGTCGCTCCATCACCTCCAACTGCTCGTCGAAGTCCTCGTCCTCCTCCTCCTCTTCGTCCTCCTCGTCCTCGTCGGCGCCGTCGCCGCGCCCGCCCGCCTCGGGCTCCCGCACGAACTGGTACTGGAAGCGCGGCGGCGCCGGGGCCGCGGCTGCGGACGACGACACGAGCAGTGACTGCTCCGGCTCGTCCATGTCGGGACAATGGGCGCTGCCGGGCCGGAGCTGCAGCTGCCGCTGCCGCTGCCGCTGTGCGCGCGTTCCACGCCCTGTTGAGTCACAATCGGCTGAGGGGGGCCCTTTGTCAGGGAGACGGAAGGCGCGGGCAGCCAATGGGAGCGCGAGGAGCCACCAGGCCCCGCCCCCGCAGCCAATGAGCGGGCGCCGCCGCCGCCTCATGAATAATGCAGCGGGGGGCGGGGGAATTGGGGCCGAATGCGGGGGGCGCGGGAGCAGACAGCGCGGGCGGCAGCCGCGGTGCTGCGGGAGGCCCCGCCCGACAATGGGGATGAGTCAGGCGCCGAGTGACACAGCTGAAAGCCGGAGGCCGCGGGCCCTGCCCGGGTCCCCACCCGTGGCCACTTCTTCCTCCCGCGGTGGGTTTTTTGAGGGGGGGAGTTATTAATATATTTAGCGCTCCAGGTCAAACTAGTTCCAAATCATAGTGACTGAGCAAGAAACACATGTATTGAGCAGGCAGAACTCGATCCTTCTAGACACTATGATGGCGCTACAACCCACAAGCATCTGCCCACCCAAGCTGTCACTCTGGGACTTCACATACCCCCCAAATCCATTGTTAGGCATCACACTAGCAGGCTCAAGTGCAAAGCTCTTGGGATTCAGATGCCTGCACTGAAAACGCTTGATCTGTGGGTGCTTGTCCTGGCAGTGTGCCACCCAGCACATGCCCTCAGCAGCTGGGATTCATCCTGTGCTACTCCCCTGGCACCCCACCCTGGAGAGAGGGTTGAGCAGCACTGGCAACGCATAGGGGGTGCACACCGGTCATGTGCAGCCCCTGAGAGAAGTACTGCCAACACTACCGGCAGCACCTCCAGGCAGTCACGGCTTGCCACCCCCTTCCCCCACAACACTGCCAGCACCATCTGCAGGCACTCACCACCACCATGGCCACCTGCGGGACCTCCCTGCTCACTGCTGCCACTGCTACCATAGGGGAAAACCACAAACATGGGAGTGGCTAGTACCCTCACAAAGATACATAGTTAGCCCCCCACACCCTCCACTGCTACCTGCAGGCAGTCACCATGACCCCCAGCCTCCAGGGGCACATGTCGTTCATGCTGAGTAGTATGGAAGCCTCAGGGACAGGACATTTTTTTTTTTGTACAGGAAAATGTTTCCTGTCCCAAGTCAAATGAGCCAAATCAATTCCAAATCCATGTGAATCATTCAAGAACCATACATGGCCCTACTACCTCCGCCCCCACCTGGGGATTCAAATACTTCCAAATCCTTTGGTGGGCATCCTGCATGCAGGATGCCCCTGAGTTTCACTTGCCCTCAGCCCTACAGCCACAGGAGCAAGCTAGGGAGGAGTCTCCCATTTCCATAAAGTCAGCATGTAGCCAAAACCCTCCCACTGGAAGTCAAAGTGGAGGGCTAACTATGTACCTTGGTGAAGGTACTAGCCACTCCCATGTTTGTGGTTTTCCCCTGCCAGTAGGAAAACCATCTTGGTGGTCATGGTATTTCCCCTACCAGGTAACAGGACCCTGACATCTGTCAGCTATGAAACTACTCTCTGTTCCCTCAGGTCCTTGCTTGAGACAGAGACACAGCCCAGCCATGGGACAACGTGGTGGCAGCTAGCAAACAAATGGTTTTGTACAGTAACCTAATGTGTGTGGCATTTCTCAGCCATGAAATGGGTTCTCACCCCTGGCCTTTTCATTCAGCCTGCGCCACTCCCCACGTGGTCAGGACTTTGGTGGAAAGGGAGCAGTAGCACTGCTCTCCTGCTGCCAAATTCCAGGTCAGTGAGGCATCCCAGACCCTGGCTGCTAGCTCAGGCACCCAATCTGGTGTGCAGAGCCAGGCAAGGCAGCATCCAGGGTACTGTCCTGGTGTGTAGGGCAGTGCCAGGCCCCAATCTCTATGTGAGGGGGCTGCAGGGTACAGTACCAAGTCCCCAGCACCCAGTTGTGGTGGGAGGGGGTGGTGCTCGGCCCCAATCCCAGTGTGTGGGGGCAAGAAAAACCAACCAAAGCCTGGGCTGCCCTGCCTTTCCTCTGAGCTGCCATCACTGCCCTGCTGGGCAGCCTGGATGCGGCAGCAGCAACAGCGGAGAGGAGCAGCAAGACACCCCAGGTGCAGGCTCCAGGTGGCTGCAGCAAGAAGTGCCCAGCAGTGGCGAGAGGAACTGCTTTTTGCCCACACTGAGCAGCAGCTTCTGCCCAGCCACCACCACTGCTGCCACTGCTCAGCATGTGCAGGGTGTCTGGAGCAGGCATAGGACAGGTCAAGGCTGTGCACACAGGTTCCAACTGGTCCGGAGCCCGTCTGCTCCACTGGGCCGAGCCTGGAACAGGCACATGGCGGGCCAGGGTCAGGACTACGCACTCATTCTCCACCAGTACTGTGGGCAGCCACAGCCGGAAGGAGCTGCCATCGCCTCCTGGGCTGCCTACAAAGGTAGGGTAGGCTGGGGGCTATGCACTGTTGGCAGTGGTCCACGGGCTCTAGCCTGCTGCAGGGGGGCAGGAGGGGAAGGGGTGCCGACTGACCTATGGCAGCTCCCCAAAACTGCCAATGTAGCTCATGGGCAAATATAATTGCCTGACCCTGATCTAGACCCAAGCCTGCAGCCTTGTATCCATTGCATTGAACTTACAAATGTGAGCAGTCTTCATAAATTAAACTATTCACTTGACTAATGGGACCGTGTGAATTAGTAAGTACCATTTGACATTAATATTGCAGAATAATACCTTCAACACGAGTGCTCTGCAAGACCTAAGTCCCAATTAAGCCTCATTTTGACGGCTTTAGTTGTTCACAGGCCTTGTGCTGCTCTGCATAGGATTCTATTTCACCTATTGTTAGCACTTGAGGTCCCTGTCCTGCCAAACAGCTGACTCAAGGGATTGCTAGAACTGTAGACTTCTATTTCATGGTTATTCAGCTTATTACTAACTGAAAAATGCTGAATTTCTCATTTTCCTTTGCATTTCAAAATGGGTATTTGCTATAAATGAGATCAGTAGAACAGGTCGACCACAGGCAGAGCCAGTATAATGGTCTGCTCACTGTGCCTCAACCCACATCTAGAGAAATCAACTACTGGTGAAATGGATGATTCAGGGCTTGTCTATAATGTCTCAAAAATGGATGGCAGGGAGGACACTCCCTATGTCCCTTACACTGAGTCTGCTGACACTCTAGAGCCAGACGTTCACCCAAAAGGCTGCTCTAGGTTCATTCTCTGCCGGCCTGCTTTTGTTCAGTGAATCTGAGAGCAGGCATTGGAGATGAGTCCAGAGTATGCTTACAGGTGAACTTTTGGCTCTGGAGCACATCAGTGGACTTGTGTAGGAAGAACATGTTAAGTCCTGTCCCGTCTAAGACCTGCCACATTGTGGTATAGACAGACCCCCCAGGGAGCATCCAGACTTCTGTGGATGTCTGGTTCCCTGGGGATAAGTAGCAGCAGCACACCTTGCACCACTGCTTCTTGTCCCCAGGGAACACCCATGCCATGCACACTTTGGCGTGCAGCAAGTTGCCCCGGGTGGTGTAGGGAAGGCTGCAGTCAGCACTCTGCTATCTCCGGCAGCCTTACCTGCGGTCCTGGGGGCCTCCTGGAGCTGCAGCCACGGCAATCCTGCCAGGCAGAGCCTGGCTGGCAGCCACAGCACAGCTCCGAGCAGTCCGGATCTGGCTTTTAGTAGCTCATGCTGCCTGAGCATACACTGCTTTAGGGTCCCCCCATTTTTTTTTTTTAACCCTGGATATCCAGAGGTTAAAAAACACTTGGGGTGGGGGGGGAAATGGAACAGTGCACACTCAAGCAACATGTCCTTGCAGCACAGAGAACTCTGCATTGTGCAGTATGTTGCATTGCAAACGTGTTTGCAGCACCACACAACACACGGCCACGCTCGTCTGGACATGCTCCCAGCCTCCAAATCTTTATTTGGTCCTAATATTCACTGATGAAACTAATTATTAATGCAGATTTTGTTTAATGTGTACCCACACGAAACTGAGATCATTTTCTTATTTCATATAGCCATAGGATTGTAATACTTTTCAATTACTGTTGACATGAGACGCATCCAAACCACTGCTGAGGAAGAGAGAGGATCCACTTGCTGTTTTCTATTCCCTGAAACACATATCCCCATCATCTCTTACTGAGTTGCATGTCCGAATTCAGCTGGGCATTTTATACCCAAGTTTGAACATAATATAGACATCAAGCATTCATTCAATTTCCTGAAAACTATCTGGAGAAGGAACATGACACTAGAAAGAATCTCCTGGGTCATGTTCTCTCCCCTGCTACCACAAGCAACCACATCATATAATCTCCTTTATAAACTGATCAAGCAGCATCTTATAAATACTCAGGTTTTGATTGGGGTTTTATGTTTGTTTTTGTCCCCACTTCACCTTTGGGAGCTTATTCCAGAACCTTGCTGCCCTGGTGGTCCCTCTAATTTCAGCCTCAATTCATTTATGACCAGTTTATACCCATTTCTTCTTTTGTCAGCTTTGTTCTTTAGCAAGTTTATTGTTCTTTTCCCTTCCTGGAATTGCACCCCTAATGAATTCATAGGCACCAACCGTATTTCCTTAACCTGCATTTTACTAAACAAGCCAAATTCTTTCAGCTTGCTCTTATATTATAGGCTCTCCATTCCCCCGGCCATGGTGATCTCTCTTCTCTGTAGTCTTGAGTTCATCCTTCTTGAACACGAATGACTAGAACTGTACACAGTATTCCAGATGAGGCCTGACCGGTGTCTTGAACAATGACATGAATACTTTTCTCTCTCTCCCTACTGGATATACCCAAGAGCTATTACTATGAGAAAAATGTTCTTTAGGAATAGTTTTTGGAGAGTATAGTGAAGATGGCAATTAGCATTACTATAAGAAATCTGTAATTCAATTGCATGTGGATAGCATTTAAAATAGTAAGTCTTTGTGTGGACCAACCCTTTGCAACCAACCCTTTGCAGAAAAATATAAAAAGGAAGAATATTGTAGTGGCAGTAAAGCAGTTAGAGTAAATTAAAGGTGGTGCTAATGCAGAACAGAGAAACAAATGGATTCTAGTGAATGGACCAAATTCTAATTCTGGTTACATTTATAGCGCCACTGAAGTGAATGAATGACACAAAAGATAAGACAAAGGAGCTGACCAAATCACTACAATTGAAGTCCAGGGAGTTGCATTGCACCAGAACAGGATTTATTGCTGTGTCCTACCTTCACATCCAAATCCTGAAAGTCACCTTGAATTAGGATAGGATAGAATTAGGATAGGAATCCTGAATGCTGCTTCATATCTACTAGAGGTTGTGGAGACCCTAATACGAAGAGCCATGGACCAAATCCCCCACTGTAACTCCACAGAAATTAGCTGAACTGCACCAGGAATGAACTTGGTCCATTTGGAGGGGGAGGCAGGATTTTGGTTTTATTATTTCTAATAATACATGATCTTACAGCCCAAATTTTCCCCTTTTCTCACATATGTATCCATTCATTCAATATAAAAGCACCATTTGATAGTGCCACATTTAGTATTTGACAAATATTTCAAGTAACAACAATCTTTTTTTTCTTTCCTGCCATCAGTAGTAACTTTACAGAACATGACAGGGAGATGACCCAAAACTGAGAGTTACACGAATACAATACTCAGTGGTTTGGACCATGTCATTAGGAAGCTTGAACTGAATTCAGTAAATTGCCTTAAGAAATTAATCAAAAGAAGTCTCAGGGTGGGCCAAATTCTCTGCTAACATTAAAAGACACAGGTCTATCATTTCAGTGCAGTTTCACTAGCAAAAGTTTTGGCCTATGATATTCCAGTAAGATTCTAGCTATGTATATATTAATTCATTACATACTGGGAACAGAAACTTCTTTATCTTCTGTATTTTAAAGTAACAGTGATTTAGTTGTATAAGGTGATTCTTCATCATTTTATCTACTGTTCTAATGTGTTCATCTTTTCTTTGACAAAATAATAGATTTTAAAAGTTCCTTTAAAATATATTCTCAGGCAAGAGAGGAACTATTTTTAACATTTTTAAATGCAGTCACAGAAATACAGCACTAATTTAAATGTCACATAATTGTTACAATGACTTTATCTTTTAGAAGCAGGTACCAAACTACATATAATTCAGTTTGTTTTTAAATATCAGCCTTCAGATGTTTTATCACAGACTCCTTGAAAGAGTGAGAATAAATCACCGACTAAAGAAAACTAAAGGGTTTTTATTTAAAGAGAGGAAGTGACTCAATATCTTGGAGGGAAGCAGGGAGCTCCAGATAGACTGACTAATCCAAGTCAAGTGACTGTAGGAAAAAGTGCCCCTTAGCACCTAGTATAACAAAATTGCTGTTGTACAGTAAAATGGTTCAGAAAGACATTTTAGGGGAGGTTTATTAAAAAATATATCAGTAATTGAAGGCCACTGCAGACATTCATCAGATAAATTTGAAATTTCATAAGAAAGTTTCATATGGATTTTTAAGAAGGCAGTCAGTTCATGAAAAAAGAAATGTTCTTCATATTTTTTTGGTAGAATTAAAAACAATTAAGTTTTATAAGGGCTGTGTTTTTAACAGTCCAGTGTGACCTTCTACTTGATCCCATACTCAAATAATATGATATCACCGCCTACAGCTAGGAAAATAGTTGTGACATTTCAAATCCAGCATTATGATTTCACAGTAGGATCACAAAAGAAAAGCATTTGGCCTATGATGATGCTTTCAGAAGAAGGTATTAGAGTCACAAATCTGTCCCCTTCAGGTCCCCTTAGTAGAGCCCCTCGTACATGTCACGCATCATACCTTTACCAGTCCTGAAGTGGAATTCTACAATTCTCCTAGACCAAGTCCTGGGATATAGATCCCTGGGATAGACAAATACACTGTTCTTACGTGGCAAATCTATGCAAGTAAAAACAACCACAGTGCAGATATGAGAAGGAAAGATTATAGATTTCATAGATTTCATAGACATCAGGGCTGGAAGGGACCTCGGGAGATCATCGAGTCCAGCCCCCTGCCCAAAGGCCAGGAAGTCAGCTGAGGTCATAGGATCCCAGCAAGATAAGCATCCAATTTACTCTTGAAGGTGTTCAATGTAGGTGCTTGAACCACCTCCGCTGGCAGACTGTTCCAGACCTTGGGGGCTCAGACAGTAAAGAAATTCTTCCTTATGTCCAGCCTGAAACGGTCTTGCAGGAGTTTGTGACCGTTCAACCTCGTCATCCCTTGGGGCGCTCTGGTGAACAGACGTTCCCCAGATCGTGGTGGTCACCCCTGATAAACTTATAGGTGGCCGTCAGATCACCCCTGAGCCTACGCTTTTCCAGGCTAAAGAGCCCCATGGCTCTCAGCCTGTCATTGTAAGATCTGTTTTCCTGACCTCTGATCATGCGCTCTCCTCTGGACTCTCTCAAGCTTCTCCACATCCTTTTTGAATTGTGGAGCCCAAAACTGGACACAGTGCTCCAGCTGCGGCCTCACTAAGGCCGAGTACAAGGGGAGAATGACGTCCCGGGATTTGCTCGAGAAGCATCTATAGATGCAAGCCAGCATTTTGGTCACTTTACTAGCCGCAGCATCGCATTGCAGGCTCATGTTCATCTTGTGGTCAGTGATGACCCCCAAGTCTTTTTCTTCTGTAATGCTATCCAACGTAGCACTGCCAAGCCTATAAGGATGCTGCAGGTTTTTCCTCCCAAGGTGGAAAACCTTGCATTTTTCGGTGTTAAACACCATCAGGTTCTCGTCTGCCCATTTACTGAGCTTGTCCAGGTCAGCCTGGATCACCCGCCTATCTTCTGGCGTGGATGCTTTGCCCCAAAGTTTGGTGTCATCGGCGAACTTGGCCAGTCCACTCCTGACTCCAATGTCCACATCATTAATGAAGATGTTGAACAGGATGGGTCCCAGGACAGAGCCTTGAGGGACCCCACTGGTCACAGGGCACCACGATGAGTGACTGCCATCAATTACAACCCTCTGGGTCCGACCACGGAGCCAGTTTCCCAGCCAGCAGATCATGGTGGAGCCAAGGCCACAACTGGCCAGTTTGGCCAAGAGGTGATCGTGGGATACCAGATCAAAGGCTTTTTTGAAGTCAAGATATATGACATCAATCTCTTCTCCCTTGTCCAGGTGACAGGTCACCTGGTCATAGAAGGAAATGAGATTGGTCAAACAAGACCTACCCGCAACAAACCTGTGCTGGCTGTCCCTTAGGATGTTAGCGTGGGCCAGTCCCTCAAGGATGGCCTCCTTAATAAACTTTTCTAAGATCTTCCCCAGGATAGAAGTCAGGCTAATGGGCCTGTAGTTAGCCGGATCCACTCTCCTCCCTTTCCTGAAGATCGGCACCACATTGGCCTTCTTCCAGTCTTCGGGCACTACACCAGAGCGCCAGGAGTTTTCAAAGATCTGTGCCAGGGGCTGGGCTATGACGCTCGCCAGCTCCTTGAGTACCCTGGGGTGCAGGTTGTCAGGGCCAGCTGACTTGAAGGTATCCAGCTTCTGAAGATGTTCCTTCACAAGGTCAGCATTTATGGAGGGTAGGAGATCCCCCTCACCCGGATCTCCCTGTCCCATAGCAGGCATGGGCGTCCCATGGGACTGATGAAAGACTGACACAAAGTACCTATTTAATAGGTTGGCTTTTTCCTGGGCGTCAGTTGCCCCATCTGGTTTAGCAGGGGTCCAACATTGCCCTTGCTTTTCCTCCGGCTCCCCACCTATCTGAAAAAGGACTTTTTGTTGTCCTTGATGCTTGAAGCTAGTTGGAGTTCAGTTGCAGCCTTGGCTTTCCTGGTTTGCTCCCTGCAGGACCGGACCACTGGTCACAGGGCACCACGATGTTCATTATATAGGATGGTTGTCCGATTCAAAATTTAGACTTCCTTGTTATATCCAGTTTTACAACGTGTGTGAAATATCATTATAAGTAAGAGGATTTTAGCAGGTTGTCACCATAACAAAAGAAGAAAATAACCTGAACATCTGTTGCAAAATATCTTTTTACCTCTGAAAAATACATTTCAGAATACCTTCAACTTACTACCTTTTGCTTTGAAGTTTATAATTAAATCATCATAACTGTAAAAAATACCCATACATATAGACTCCTTCACTCAAAAGGACTCCAAGAAGATTTATAGCCTTAAGCTAATATTAAAACCACAAACAATCAACACATGCTGAAAATGTATCTGTGTCTGAAGTGGAGCACAGCAATCAGTCAAAGGTTGCACAACACTTTGCAGCAAGTATGAACATGATGTGAAGAATATATCAAATAAAAAAAACTGCAAGGGAATGTTAGATATGTAAATGTAATTATGTTTGACCTTATACAAGCTAAAAGGTAAGGCAACTGGTTAAAGGAAATACATGATTAGGCACCAGTTTTAAGTCTTACCCAAATTTTAGCACCTCTAAGGATGTTGTTTTGTGCGCTTTGAAATAATTTAAATCTTGACTTACATAGTCAGGTACATAGGCCATTTGTAGACGTGCTCAACAATTTCTCAACTGTGAGAACTGATTCACATCACAGGGCGCATCCACACATGCAGGAACATACGCTTGCAGCAACTCAATTATGAGCAGCAGAAATTTGAGCCAGGGATTTTCGCTTCAACACGTGCTCAGACATGCACTTTGGTGTGGGGCAAGTTGTGCCACTTGGGGCAAAATAACCCTGCCCAACTCCTCCCCAATCTACAGCCAGAGGGAGCTAGAGCCTGGGGCCAGCACCTATGCTAGCCCCAGCAGTATAAAAACCTGCCCAGGCAAGCAGCTCAGGGCTACTTACTCTCAGGAGTTTCTGAGGCACTGCCAATTGGTATCTGGGGATACTATCCCTTGTGCCAGCTGGATTGCTGAAGCAGCCCTAACTTGGAGTGGCTGCTGCACCCTCTACCCACTGCAGCAGTCTGGCAGTGGGGGTTGTTGCCTAGCTGTGACCTGCTGCCACCTGCGACACCACCCACCCCCTTGGACCTGCGGCCCCAAGGCTGTGCACCTGCCAGACCTGAATGGGATGCCTCCACTCTGCCATCTGGGCAGCTATCACCCAGAAGATGTGCTCCTTGCAGCAGCCCGCTTTGAACTGTCTAAGTGTGTCCTCTTGATCCCAAATGACCAAGAGGTCAGCCACCTCATCTGCCCTCCACCTGGGTCCCCAGTGCTGGTCCTGGACAGGCTCCTCTGCCCAGGTCTCACCACTTGTCTCACCAGCAGAGATCCTGATGTTTCCTGTTTAAACATTTCAAATTCTATGATAAAAACCCAAAATCTTTCATTAAAATACCAAAATAGTGTTCTTTTCGCTATTAGTATGAAATGTCACTATATACAGAGAGATCAGTATCTAATTCTGTTCTCATAAACAAACTGACAGGGTATGATGTAGATGATTACATGGTCAGGTGAGCGGCAAATTGGCTTAGGGGTCACACCCAAAGGTTGGTGGTAGACTGGTCAATACTGACCTGCAAAGATGTGGGTAGTGGAGTCCCGCAAGGCTTGGTCCTTGGACTGGTGCTATTCCATGTCTTCATCAGTGACTCCGACAAGGGCGTGGAGAGCACCCTGTCCAAGTTCAAAGATGATTCTAAATTATGGGGCAAAGTTAACACACCAGGGGTAGCGAATGGATCCAGGTGGATCTAGACAGTTTGGGAAAATGGGCAGAATGAATAGGATGCAGTTCAACAAAAACAAGTACAAAGTGCTGCACCTGGGCAAAAAGAACCACTAACACACTTACAGGCTGGGGGGTGACCTTCTCAGGAGCACAGCAGTGGAAAGCAATCTTGGAGTCATAGTTGACTCCAAGATGAACATGAGTCGTCAGTGCAACAAAGTGATCAACAAGGCTAACCACACTTTATCATGCATTACAGATGCATGACGAACAGGTCCAGGGAGGTGATGCTTCCCCTCTATGTGGCACTGGTCAGGCCACAGTTGGAGTACTGAGTCCAGTCTTGGATGCCACACTTCAAGAGGGATGTGGAGAATCTTGAGAGGGTTCAGAGAAAGGCCACTCATATGGTCAGAGGCCTGCAGGCAAGGCCCTACAAGGAGAGACTGAGGGACCTAGATCTCTTCAGCCTTCGCAAGAGAAGGCTGAGAGGTGATATTGTGGCTGCCTATAAATTCATTGGGGTGGGTAGCAGGGAATAAGAGATACTCTATTTACTAGAGCACCCCCTGAAGTAACTAGGAACAATGGCCACGAATTGAGAGAGAGCAGATTTAGACTGGACATTAGAAAGAACTTCTTCACAGAAAAGGTTGCCAGAATCTGGAATGGGCTTCCAAGAGAGGTGGTGCTCTCCCCTACCTTGGGGGTCTTCAAGAGAAGACCGGACAAGCACCTGGCTGGGGTCATCTGGTGCTCTTTCCTGCCCAGGGCAGGGGTCGGACTTGATGACCTACTGAGGTCCCTTCCAACCTTAACATCTATGAATCAGTTGGGTAATGTTTTATTGATATATTTATTAATTTAAAGCAATTTGGAAACCTACCAGTGCTTCTATCATCATCCATCTACACAAAGGGCTCAGTCCATCATCTATGCATCTGTCTATCCATAACACTCTTTAAAGGCAGCAGCAGGCATGGATTCCAGCCAGTGATTCAAGCCAGGGGGGTGGCATACAGTTGGATGTCCAGTGGGGTGCTGGGTGGCAGTGGCAGCCACCGCATGCAAGCTTCACACCCTGCCCTGCATCCAGCTGGCTGGGCAGCATCTGTGTGACCCATAAAGGGGTACCACTGGCCTCACACCCCTGCTCCCCAGCTCTGCCTGAAGGCACAGGGTGGAGCTGACAGTGCTCCGTTCCCACCCGCCCTGCCCATCATTCTTAACAGGCAATTCACTAGTAATAAAATTAATTCTAAATATCTGTACACTTTGGCATTTACTTTGGCTTTTCTGTCACAGAAAAAAAAAAAAATCAAAGCTTCCCCTATCCCCTTCACTCACCAGCATGTGCAGCACTAAGCAGCACGGATATGCCAGTGCCCTGCCCCTGCCCTTGCCCCTCACTCTCAACCTACAGCCTGCTCCTTGCCCCAGTCCCCTCACTCCTGACCCACACAGCCAGGTATGTAAGTGAGGGGTTTGTGGGGGTGGCTCAGGGGTGTAGGGTTTGTGGGAGGATTGTGGGGGGAACTGTGGGTATGGTGGGGCTGCTCAGGAGGGGTGGGTACCCTGACCCACAGGATGCAGCCCCCCCACACAGCTCACAGACTGCCCCCCACAGGGGCCACACAACCCTGCAACAGGGCCCACATGACCCCCAACAGGGGCCAAAGCCGAAGGGCCCATATGCCTCTTCACAGGGGTCAAAGTGCCCCCACAGGGCCCAGAGCTTGCCCACAGTCATCAAAGCACTCAGGTCCTCCTGCATGGCACAGGGCAGCACAACTTGGTCACAGCTGCTGGTACCTGGCACTGCCTGTGCCCCATTATGTGGGCCCGGCCCAACATGGTGCCATGTGCCTTCAAGCAGCTGTGGGCCACTTGGGCTGTCACCTGGGGCCCCATGCCACTCATGGGGACCGCATGTCATGCTGGGCCAGGTCCTGCATGCATGGAAGCAACTTGGCCCAATGGCATGCATGGCCCATGCACCTAGGACCCAGCCCAGCACAACATGTGGTCCCCGCAAGTGGCATAGGGTCCCAGGTGACAACCTAAGCAGTCCACAGCTGCCCAAAGGTGCACAGCACTGTGCTGAGTCAAGCCAGGCCTGGCCTGGCCTGCACAATGGGGCCACACTGCCCCTCACCATGGGGAAGGGGAAAGCTATTCCAGGAGGGCCCCAAACCCTGATGGCCCCTGCTGCTATGGAAGGGGGGGTCTGTGGAGGGGGCAGGCAGGGGACCCACCCCTCCCAAGCGGCCCTTCTCCCAGTCCCCCGCACCCACACAGCCCTGGCTCAAGTTCCCCCAACCTCATTTCTACTTACCTGGGGATAGAACCCGGGTCCAGGTCCCTGCAGCCTGCACCACTCCTTGCCCTGCACCAGCACCAGCACAAGGAGCAGCCATAGAAGATGCTCTGGCCAGCTACCAGAGCATCTCTTTGGAGGACCTGAGCCTCCAGTTGCCTCAGGGCACCGGTACAGGTGGTATATCAATGTTGTACTCATATCAATGTAATGAGGTCTTGGCCTAATTTGGCCTTCTGTTATCACTGGGCCCCTGTCCCCTGTCACTGCACCCTCTGGTGCTGGGCTCTCCACAGCCTACCTCTGTGCTTCCCGAGTGGGGGGGGGGGCACTTCCATCCCCTAGCATCCGGGGGTAGCTGCACTGACCACAGAAGCAGCGTTCCCTCTAAGCTGGCTCTAAGAGGGAACACTGCCCAGAAGTGCTAGCAGCCCACCCGGAGGGATCAGGGATGCACCCGAAAGGACCAGTGGGACTTCTCCTAGTGTCCCCACTCCCTGGCCACTGCTCTCTCCCTGCTTAGGCAGGGGGCAGGGCAGGCTATGCTGCTGTGAAGGTGTGCAACAGCACTCTCAGGGGGTGCACATGCACCCCCTACAAGTCACCACTGTCCGTGCCCCCTCTGGTGCTGGGGCTGTACATGGTAGTATAACCCCTACGAGGCCTCCTCTTCCCCAATTAGCCTCATCCCAGTCCAATGGTTCAAATAATAACATAAATACAAGCCCCTGGACTACAACATAACAATAACTATAACACTGGAGACCACACTCTTCCCCTTTAAGAAAGCAAACTTCTATCTCCATAATGTGCGTCTCCTAGCCCCAGGTACTTTAGGAGCTCTTGGAGCCATTAATCTCACCACTAGCAGAACAAGCAACCAAGCATCTCCAAGTAAGTTCCCTGAAAGAGCTCCTTTTCCCTGGCTGCTGTCAGAGAACTGACTCCTCCCAGGCCAGCCCTGGGGCCTTGGCCCAGAGCCCTGTCCCCTTCTGGTCAGCTGACCATGTGCAGGTGCTGTGAAGCACTGCCTAGCTCTCAGGGCTCTCTACCCAGGCTGCTTTTGCTCTTAAAAGTAACAAGACACACTTTAGTGCCCTGCAACATACTGATATTTGCAATGCTTACCTGCATTCCTAAGGAATGCTTATCTGAGTTCCTAAGGACTGTTTTTCCTAAAAGCAATGCCTTATATACATATTAATTAATACAGTTTAAATTGCCTAGTTCAGACTACTCTAGTCTGCATTAACTTTAATCCTCATTCAACGAGGATTAGTTAATTTGGACTGGAGCCAATTTTAATTTACACTACAAATGTCCATGTGTATGTAGTGATGGCTTATATAGTCCGTATTAAACCTAGAGAACTGTAATGTCTATAAACAGCCATACTGAATTACTAGCACTATTTGCTGCAGTACATACTTCTTCCTGGATACTGACCCTGTGACCAAGACTGCTTAGTTTGCACAATTTAGATAGTATGCCTTCAGAATAAATATTTGTCTTGAAAATTACCATTTGCTTTAGGGTAATTCTCACAATATCTGGGTCACATGATGGGACAGGAAAAAAAGTCTTTAAATCTAGGTAAAGAATGGGGGTAAAGACACCTCAGCTTTTTGTTGTTACAGCATTGCAATGAGGCAAGGGCAGCTATATAAAATATTAAACAGTAAAGTGAACTCAGTACATGCATTAATATATAAGCACCTTGTATCAGCATAGTGGGGAAACAAAGCCATAAGAAGAGGCACAAGGATCTCTTTGCTAAACAGTCTCAACATTTCCTTTTCAAAATGTATCAGTTCATTGTAGAAAACTACAAAAAGAATTTTATATAGTGAACACTTGCTGCCATTCTTGCATAGTTTATCATTGAGAACTCAAATGCATGGTAATTTTTTTTCAAACTGTTCAAAACATGAAGATTTCCCATTCCAGTTTTAGCAAATCTTATGTTTAGTAACTCAATTATTTATAAAAATGCAATCAGATTGATCACTCTCAACTTGGACCCTAAGAATTTGTACTTTTGGGAGATGCTGGCCAACTTCCAAAACCCCTACTTCCTTTGGCTCATGCCCAGAAATCCATTCACTACTAATTGCCATTGGATACACAGATTGAAGGTAGAATAGTCTCAGATCTTTCTTTCTCAGTTTGTCATCAAATGCTCTTTCCTGACCAAATTTGCCTCTACCACCTCTGTCCTGCAGTGCTGGAGAACCAGAAGCTCATTAACCATCTTCCAAAGCAGCTGTTACTGTACAATGTTTTTCCATGAAAACATCGTATACGTTGAAACAGATATGCTCAAAATTAAAAACCCACATTAAACACTACAGGCATGTCCCAACAAGCACGTGTGTGCCATTTGCGGAGCCTCAACTCAGTTTGAGGTACCACAAACCGTATACAGCATATGTGCAGCCATTCACAAAGCTGTGAATTAGCTGTGTGGTCGATTTTTTCACACTGGGAAATCCTGGTGTCAAAAAAACTTCAGCTGAAAAAAGCAATGTGGCACCCTCAGAAGCCACACACACACACTACATGTGCTAAACAGGAAGATTTGTGCATTGTGATTGGAGTTACCATCAATCCTGATAGTATATCTGCCAAATAAAGTGCCACTTGCAACCAAATTATGGCAGCAAAATGTCCCTGAGCCGCTAAGATTTTGAACTCCTTTCTCATACCCTGAGGGAGTTTGTCTCTGAACTTAGTCATGAAGTCCCAATTAATAAAGCTGTATTCCTGTTCAAGTGCTTAGTAGTTTGATATTTGCATCTTAAGATGCTGAATAAGAATTTTTGCAAGTCGTTTGACTCCTTCCATGTTCTGGTGAGATTTTCCTACCCCTGCTTCACCTCATTCACCACTAGGGAATTCACAACAAGGGAATCTAGTATGGGATAAGAAAAGGACCGTTCAAAATCCTCTGAGAGGGACCTAATAACAGCCTTCTGCCTCCTTTGAGGTATGTGCTACATAGATGGGAATCTATCAAAGATTTCCAGGATCCAGCAAAAAGTCTTAATGGGTAATGCCACCCTTGCAGCACAGCTGCCTGCAGAATATCTAGCAGTCTGCATTGCTCTCCTGTACTACCTTCATTTATGTGTCTAGACAGGATGTAAGCTCTCTCACTAGGAGGCCCTCAGGGGCCATATTTTCAAGAACAGGGGAGGATGGTTCAGGTACCACTGACTCATCCAGTGATGAGGATGCTATATGAATGTGCATGTTGCCCCTCTTCTTGTGAATCTTCAGTAAATGATTGAGATAGAAGTAGTAAATAACCTTTCCTAGATGGTAGGAATGAAAAGGGAACAAGATACAAGGGGGCTGTGGGGAGAGGGATCTAACGGTGGGGGTCTACTACAGATCCCCCAACCAAAGGGAGGAGCTGGACCGGGAATTTTCAGGCCAGCTTGCAGAGGCACTTAAGGCAAAGGATGTAGTTGTCATGGGTGATTTAAATTACCCAGACGTCTGCTGGGAGGAACAGTCAGCCAGATCAGACCATTCCAGGAGGTTCCTGGCTGAGATACAGGACCTCCACTTAATTCAGGAGGTGCACACAGTCCTAGCAGAGGAAATGCCCTGTTGGACCTGGTCCTGGCCACAGGCAATGACCTGGTAAGATGAGTGGTCATTCCTTAAGGAGACAATACTCAGGGCCCAAGGGGTGACCATCCTAACAAAAAGCAAAGGGGGAAGGAGTGCCCGAAAGTCCCCCAGCTCACCAAGGGTGTACAGGAATGCCCGACTGCCAAAAAGGCAACATACAACTGGTGGAAGGGGGGTGCTATATCCAAAGAGGAGTATACCTCCTCTGCTCGGGCCTGTAGGGGGGCTGTCAGGAAAGCTAAGGCAGACATAGAGCTAGGACTTGCGTCCAAAATCAAAGATAATGAAAAGTCCTTTTTCAAATATATAGGGAGGATGAAGAAAGCACCGGGAAATGTGGGGCCCCTGCAAGATCCCCTGGGCAATCTGGTGGTTGCACCAGAGGAGAAAGCGGACCTCTTTAACCAATTCTTCACCTCCGTTTTCTTGTGCAGGGACCAGGACTTCCTCACCGTGATGCAAGACGGACTCGAGGGGAATGTCTCCAGACCTCAGGTTGGGGAGGACTGGGTTAGAGAGCTTCTGGAGGGGCTGGATGTGTTCAAGTCAGCAGGTCCAGATGCTCTCCACCCCAAGGTGTTGAGGGAGCTAGCAGGGGTTATTGCAGGGCCCTTGGCACAGCTTTACAAGCACTCATGGTGCTCGGGCCAGGTGCCAGATGATTGGAGGATAGCCAACGCGGTCGCCATCTTTAAAAAAGGGAGGAGAGAGGACCCAGGCAACTATAGGCCCGTCAGTCTTACCTCAATCCTTAGGGAAACTCTTTGAGAAGATCATCGAGGAGCATATCTGCAATGGGCCGGCCTCAGGGATGTTGCTCAAGGGCAACCAGCACGGTTTCATTAGGGGCAGGTCATGTCAGACCAACCTGATTGCCTTTTATGATCAGGTCACAAAGGCAATGGATGCAGGTGTCGCCGTGGATGTAGTCTTTCTGGACTTCAGCAAGGCCTTTGACACCGTCTCCCACCCCATCCTCATTAAAAAATTGGGCAACTGTTGCACTGATGCCTACACAGTCAGATGGATTGCTGATTGGCTGAAGGGTCACACTCAGAGGGTGGTGGTGGATGGGTCATATTTGACCTGGGGAGAAGTGGGCAGAGGAGTCCCCCAGGGCTTGGTCCTAGGGCCCATGCTGTTCAATTTCTTTATCAGCGATTTGGACAATGGGGTGAAAAGCACTGTTTAAATTTGCTGATGATACCAAAATTTGGGGTGAGGTGAGCACACCAATAGGGAGGGAAAGACTGCAGCAAGACCTGGATAGGTTACAGGGGTGGGCTAACAAAAAACAGGATGTGCTTCAATTCTGCAAGTGCAGGGTGTTGCACTTGGGCAGTAGGAAACAGCAGCACACTTATAAGATGGGAAACTCCCTTCTTGAGAGCACGGAGGCAGAGAGGGATCTTGGAGTCATTATTGACTCCAAGATGAACATGGGCTGACAATGTGAGGTCACGGCTGGCAGAGCTAACCGGACCTTGCTGTGCATCCACAGGTGCATCTCAAGTAGGGCCAAGGAGGTGATCCTCCCCCCTCTATGTGACGCTGGTCAGGCCACAGCTGGAGTACTGTGTCCAATTCTGTGCGCCCCACTTCAGGAGGGATGTGGACAACATTGAGAGGGTCCAGAGGAGGGCGACCTGCATGATCAGGGGACAACAGGGCAGACCCTACAATGAGAGACTGCAGGACCTGAACCTGTTCAGGCTTCACAAGAGAAGGCTGAGGGGGGACCTGGTGACCATCTATAAACTCACTAGGGGGGACCAGAAGGGTTCGGGAGAGACCTTGTTTCCCCTAGCGCCCCCTGGCATAACAAGGAATAACAGCCACAAGTTGTTGGAGAGTAGGTTTAGATTAGACATCCGTAAGAACTACTGCACAGTCAGGACGGCTAGGATCTGGAACCAACTTCCTAGGGAAGTGGTGCTGGCTCCTACCCTGGGGGTCATTAAGAAGAGGCTTGATGACTACCTGGCTGGACTCATTTGAGCCCAGTTTTTCTCCTGCCCAGGCAGGGGGTCAGACTTGAAGATCTACAAGGTCCCTTCGGACCCTGCTTCTGTGATTCTAGGGGGGTGGACTGAGCATTTCAGATCACCAGTTTTAAACATGATTAAAATCAGCAAGGTGGAAACCTTGATTTAAACGATCTGTTTTCATGGCATCTGGCCTTGTATTTAATTTCCTTAGAAAATTTTTTTATCAGGTTGAAACTCCATAAATGTAAATGTATTGATTTGCAACTAAATGTAGCCTAAATGCACACTATTTTTTATTTTTATATAAAACCAGGAGGAAGTGTTGTATCTTTATATATTTACTTAACAAGTTATACCGCTTTTCATTTATTATTTTGTTCACATTTGTATGATGTTAAAAATTGTGAGTGACACATTTTATCAGTTATATAAGACAACCTTAAATTTGCCAAGGGAAAAAGAATATATATATATATTTAAAGATGCTTTGCATTATTAAACAAAATTAATTGAACTGATTGTTGTTGATCACTATATCTTTCTAGATTTTAGAATTAGTAAACCTAATCCTTCCACATCTTGCTTTTATTTAAAAATTGGAAGATATCAAATGTTCCTGATTCTTAAACTCCAGATGGGTATCTCAACTTTAAGTGAACTTATAATTGAGCTGAACCAGTTGAAGCATAAAACAAAGATAACATTCTCTATCCACCAGCACAAGAAAATACTGCCAGTAAAAATTGGCTTAAATCTTCAATAAAAACTCTGATTCCAGGTGCTTAGTCAGTGACTTCTACCAGTTCATTCTTTTCAAGCTTTAACAGAAGAAATATATTACTTTAATATTATTATTTAATGGAAGTAATTTAAATAAACTACAGCAAAGTTATATCTTAATGTACAGTAAAGTCATGGTTGCTGGTTGACTGTGGGGGTTCTGCCACTGCAGAGAGACTTTGAGTGAGAATACACTCAAACTTCTGCCAGCAAAACTGTAATTTAGACTACATTA
The DNA here is from genome assembly GCF_052110815.1 of Crocodylus siamensis. Lineage (NCBI taxonomy): Eukaryota > Metazoa > Chordata > Crocodylia > Crocodylidae > Crocodylus > Crocodylus siamensis. Next base: position 175,787,528 of record NC_143395.1, read on the forward strand.
AGAGGACAAATAAAAAGGTGTCCTCTTGAGTAAAACACAGATGGGGTGCCCCTACCCATGGAATTAATGCAAAGCAATAAAATCCGGTGTTTATTGCTCTTGGCACATCATTTGAACATGCACCCAGGAGCAATAAGCTCTGGAGTTTACGGCCATCTGAACATATGCCTGGCCCCACATCATGGTGAATCTAGTCAGAGGTCCAGGGGGTCAGGCTGCCAGCCTAGAGCTGTTCCCCCTGGCTCATTGTGCTGCGAAGCGGCTGACTGGGGGATGAGAGATGAGTGCAGGGATAGCCTAATGGCCTAGCCAGCCAGGGCATCATTTACTTGTGCATTACTGCAGAATTTTTACTCTGCTACAGTTTACTTCAGCGTCATAGGGGCACACGTATAGATGCCAAGACATTTACTGTGCAGTAAATATCTCATATAGATGCATCCAGGAAGTACTAAAAGCCTATCTAAACTATTTATATATGAAAAAAAAATTGCTGACTGATAAGAAAAGCCATGAGCTTAAAGAGCCACAAGGAGTTCCAACTTGTAATTGTGGTTGATAAGAAGGCATTGGAGAGGGTCAGGATGGCTCTGTTCATTATGTCCTTGGTTGGAGGCAGGAGGACACATAGGGTGCGTCCTGGCGAGAGCACACGTGAAGTTTGCAATTCCTCAAAGCAGCCTGAAGTGCTGCAAACCACATGCAGTGCACATGCACCTGTTCATCACACTGATAATTGGCAGTGCAGCAGGGGTGGTTTTGACACTGAGAGATCCTGGTGTATAAAAGAACTGCCACTAAAAAAAGCGATGCACCATCAGGAAGGGAGCCTGGCCAGCCAGAGCCAGCTCAGCACCACCGCTGCCCAGAAGGTCCCTAGAACCCTAGGTAAGCCTGCTGGGGCCAGCACAGGTGCTAGTCCCAGCTTCCCCTACCCCACCCAGGTCACTTTGCTGCATGCTGGAGCATGCATGCAGGGGTGTTCCCAAAGACAAATAACAGGAGCACAAATGTGTGCCACTGCTATTTGTCCCATGAGAAATGTGTGCCCCTGCACATATGTGCTCATCAGGATGCATTTGTAAGGTGTATATGTTGCTTCAGTCAGGAGTACTAGACCAAAATTCTGACTTGAGTGCACTGAGTACATATGCTCTTCCTCAGGCATCGGAGAATGAAAAGATTGTAAAACTTCTCCCGGGTAGAAAATTCATATTGTACAGGAGAGCTTGGAGGGTGATGTAATTTCTCGTGGTTGGAAAAGTTCATTTTATGCAAATTAGGTTCAGATAAAAGTGGAGCAGTCTATTTACCGCAAAGGTGTCTGAGGGCAAGCAGGATGTTGAATTATGCTTCTTTCTTGTTGTGATATTTCACATTTCACAGGAGAACTGGTGATGGAAAATTTCTCCTGGGCAAGGAATTTCCGTTGTGTTGAGGTTGTTCTGCAAGTATGTAAATTTGGCTCAAAACAAAAGGCTGGAGCAGGGGTGCTAGCTTCCAGGTCTCAGGGTGTTGAATTTTGCTAGCCAATCTTGTAAAATTATGACGTTTTCATTTCAAAATGGCTAGTTACAATATCTTTCATGGTTCATGGATAAAGGTTCTAGTCGGGTTGGTCTAAAAGTACAAGCAGTCAGTGTGCTAGAGGCAATGTCTAGCTGGTCTAATAAAAGATATTGCCTCTAGCACACTGACTGCTTGTGCTTTTAGACCAACCCGGCTACAACTTTATGCCTGAGTACACATGGAATGCACATATGTGACAAGTATTTCCAGACATATGCATACAAGGACATAGAAAAAGCATACCAATCACGTTTTTTCAGTATGACTGAAACTGCTACAACAACCAGGTTTTTGTATAAACAAGATTTTTGCTAGCATGTGTTTCTGACTGTTGTAGACAGGGACATTTTTTCATGAGAACCATATTTGTGAAACTATGCTACAGGCTAGCTAGATATAACCATAGCTTTAGGAGGGTCAGAGAAACACCTAATGAATCAAAATCTGTGAACTGAGTCCTTTTCTCTCATGTATGGCAAGGGGGAAGTTAAAACAAGAAAAGACCTGGAAAATGTAAAAAGCTGAGGGAGCAGGGGCTATGCTGAATGTTCCTCTGTTTCCCCAAGACAGACAGCAGTCCCTCCATAAAAATCAAGCTCTTTGAATCTTCAAGGGCATGGCTAGCTGGCTGGGGTAATTTTTCTAAGCTCTTTTTCAAATGTTACTTTTGTGCACATACATAATATTAACATTTCCAATAAAAATATTGAATTACATATAATATTTATTCAAATCAACTGAACCGGCCCAAACTAGCTAAGATCAACTGCTTTAATCCTATTAATTAGGACTAGAGTGTTATACAGTACACGTTTTGCAGTATGAGCCTGAAAATAAATAAGCACATGCTGGAAAGAATGTAGCTGCTCTCATAGAGATCAGATGAGCTATTTCTGATTAATATCTTAAGCCTGAAAAAATACCAGATCTGCTGTCAAAGAATGCAATGTCTAATCCAGCCTTCCACTATTAGTGCTTCTTCATATCAGATTTCAACCAGTGTTATATGATATCTATTTATCATTGTGTTATCAATATTTCTTTATGAAGAGCAAATGTTTACTGACAGCATTTTAGTTTAACTCTGAATTATCATAGATACTTTCAACTGACTTAATTTACTATGTCCTTTTATTTTTTTTTACAAGTAGATAACCATGACAGGCCAGAGTATATTAGTACTATTCAAATGGTAGGTAAACTAGCCTATTAAAAAGACTATGTTGCTGGATGCTAATGATATATCCAAATACTTCTGAATGCACAAGGATATATTTCCTGCCCAAGAAAAAATATTGCAGGTTTTCCCCAAGGACAGTTAGCTGAATATCAATCAAATTGAGCAATTTATATAAACCAATTTAATTGGATGTATTGAGGAATACATTTAAAGATTTATTTTAGGTTCAGATCTATTTAAAAAGTGATGAGGAGTAAGAATGACAGAGCAATCAGGAGGCTCTGGACAGAGGAATAGAACAGGCTACCTAACAGCTTCTCCAGACTCCAGAAGAGGAACTGATTAAGACTAAACACAGAGATCCATCAAAAATTGAAGCTGGGACTTCCTCCCTGCCCCAAAACTCTCCAAGTAAAGAGACTTTATGTTCATACACTGATCTAACATCTTGTGAGTCTTCACAATCTTACCATTAAGTGACATAGTCTAGTTAAAAGTAACAGTTAACGAACAGCAACTGGAATGAGCATTACTCCCCTGACTCAGGATTGAGTGCAGATATTGAAATCACAGGACCTCAATCTCAATGCTCCTGTGAACCTGCTCAATCTACTTCTTGACTAGAAAGGCTCCTCATAGAAACCTATTACCAGCTCTTCTCCCTTCCATTTAAAATGCAAGACAGATCGTATCATCCAATCTAGTTGACTTAAAATTGGTAAGATTATGAGAATTCTGATGTTTTAGATTTTTTTAAGTGAAACATGTTCTGGATAGAAACAAATGAGGTATATTTTTAATTGTTTCTGTTCCAAACCCTGCTCGTAAATTAAAAAAAATCTCCCTCCAGGATTTCAGCACCTGAAGCCTTTAAATAGATCATGCCCCTGAGCTGGTACTAAAGGAGCTGGACCTCATGTGAAATTTAGAAGTCACTTTAAGACCCAAGAAGCTGACCACTTCCAGCTCTACCCTCTCTAAAACTAAACAAATTGCCTCTCCTTCTATGACTTGCATTCTGGTTTGGGGAGCTTAAGAAGTGGGAAAATCCTAGCCATATGGTTCATTACTGAAGAGGGAAGTTTTTTCCTTTTGTTTGTTGCTGAAGATTAAGTGAGGCCTGCCTAACTGATACTCACACTTAGGCAGTGCCCTGAGCATGCATTCTGTGGAGCAGGATGGGCCTGAATCTCCCCATCTCAAGACCTCCAGCCAAGAGGGTTAAGGTGCTGCTACTTACTAGTTAGTGAAACTATTTGGATGACCAAGACCCATAATTACTAGCACAAAAGACTGTTCACGAGGTCAGTAGGCTTAAAAAAAATAAATAAAGAGATGCCAGCAATCCTCCTTTTATAGCCATGCTAATAGAATTCAGGCCTTGCAAATGTTGCATTGTGGCATCAAAATGTGGAATAGATCCCTCTACAGGAAGGAATTACAACTAACTTTAAGCCAAACTTTGATAAACATCCTCTGAGGTGATGGATCAGGTTAAACCACGCCTCATTTCCTTTTCCTATTCTTGTCTCCAGTCTGTCTTACACACAATTTTTCTGCATTGAATATCTGTTCACTCAGCCATTACCCTGACATGCAAAACTTTTCTGGAGGCAAAATTGAAATTTTAGGAAAGTCACCCACATTGGGGGAAAAAAAGAACCTAGGCAATTGGACCTTTAACAAGCTGTGTAAAGACAGATTAAGTAACATCTTAACCTGCCATATATTATACATGCAATTTAGTGTGCCATCAAAACACACCCTTATTAAACTGGTTTGAAAATTAATTTCTGTCTCATTGCCACTTATGCTACTGTATATTAAATTTAAATTATTAATACATTGTAGATGTAATAAATAGATTGCCAAATTTCCAATATTACAGCATTGGTAAGTAATGGTATATACAAAATAAAAGCCTTATTCTTGCATTTCATTTTCTTAATAGAAACTTTGAGATTCCCTTGGATGAGATGTGGCACAGGACTTACAGCCTGGAAAGCAGGGGTGGTTAATGTGGCTTTGAGCCACCTCTCTCCCTGCCCAGGGAACTCAGACAGCCTTAGATGTTGCTAATGGCTATAACATAGACAGATGCACAGGGGGTGCACATGCACCCCGAGACTGGCCGTGCATCCCCTGAAAGAAGCGCTGCTGGCAGTGCCTGCGGGCAGTCACCACTTGCCTCCTTTGCCCCCACCCCCCGCCACCACTGCCTGTGGGCAGTTGCCATGCCCTCCCCTGCCCCTGCCCCTGCTGGAGCCTCCAGGAGCACACGTTTTTCATGGTTATAGCAGCTTACCCAGAGCAGCAGTGTGCTTTCCAGGTCTATCCACAGCATACCTCTTTTTCTAGATCCTCTGAAGTCAGCCAGATCAGGGTTTTAGCATCTTTTTACACCACTCTGGTCTTTTACCTGGCATAATGGGGAGGAAGGGGGGATGAAGGTCTCATCCCTTGTATTCACATAACAAACACAAATATATGAAGTGTGGAAATAATATGGGAAAAAATTACCTTGGGTACATCCTCATAGAAAGTACCAGATTATCAAAGGCATTTGATCATTTAATGGGAGCACAATGGTATAAGCAGATCAAAGAATCATAGAAAGTTAGGGTTGGAAGTGACCTCAAGAGGTCAGCTAGTCCAACCCCCTGCTCAAAGCAGGACCATCCCCAAATAGATCATTCCAGCCAAGGCTTTGTCAAGCTGGGTCTTAAAATCTCAAAGGATGGAAATTCTACAACCTCTCTGGGTAACCTGTTCCAGTGCTCCTTGAAGGAAAGTTTTTCCTAATATCTAACCTAAACTTCTCCTGCTGCAACTTGAGACCATTGTTCCTTGTTCTGTCATCTGCCACCACTGAGAACAGTCCAGATCCATCCTCTTCGAAACCACCCTTCAGGTAACTGAAGGCTGCTATTAGATCTCTTCTCAGTCTTCCCTTCTCCAAACCGCAGTTCCTTTCTTCAGAAGCCTCTCCTCATAAGTCATGTGCCTCAGCCCCCTAACCACTTCCATTGCCTCCATTGGACTCTCTTCAATTTGTCCACATCCTTTCTGTAGTGGGGGCCCAAAACTGGACCCAGTACTCTAGTACTCCTCACCAATGCTAAATAGAGGGGAAGAATACCTTCCCTTGATCTGCTGGCAACATGCCTACCAACGCAGCCCAGTATGCCATTAGCCTTCCTGGCAACTAGGGCACACTGCTGGTTCATATTCAGCTTCTTTTGTCTCCAGGCCCTTTTCTGCAGAGCTACTGCTTAGCCAGGCATTTCCGGGTCTGTACTGGTACAAGGCATTGTTCCATCCTAAGTTCAGGACTTTACACCTCTCCTTATTGAATCTCATGAGATTTCATCTAGTCCAATCCTCCAATTTGTCAAGGTCTTTCTGAATCCTAGCCCTACCCTCTTGTGCGTCTACTACTCACCCCAGCTTGAGGGTGCACTCTATCCTATCTTCCAGGGTTGTAACAATTGCATTAGTATCAAAGCCTACTGTTTATACAAGCCTTACACTGCAATCCTAACACCTGGAGGAAACTGTAGTGATACAAATATAGCAGCAAGCTTTAACATTCATCCTCTTTCATTAAGGAACAAAGATAAAACAATGTAGCTCCTTGGTTTCACTAAGGGGCCATGCAGACATAACAGATCCCATAGGTGCTTCCAAGCAGCTCCCTTCCCCTTTCCAAGCAGCTAAAAGGTGTGGTTGTGGGTTAGGTGCGTAAGGCCTATTGAAACTTTAAGAAATCCTGCCAAGTGTCTTTCTGTATCTTGAGACACCTAAATAGATTTAAAGATCCTATGACATACCTTCATGTTTAAACACTGAAGTAGACCAAAAAACCTTAATAGATACATATGAAAACCTTTACTATGGCAGTCATTTTTTAAAACTGTAGCTGGTCATGCAGACACACTAGTTATAAGCTTGTAATGAAATCACTAAAAAATAAGAGCAGATACAAAACCTTCCATACACACCACTCACAACTAGAAATGTAGATAAATAACAACATATTAAAGTAAAACCTCTGGAAAGAAAAAAAAGATCAATGGTCCAATTTGGCTATTATAAAGAAATATATCAGTAGACATAATGTTTTTATTTCAGCCCCTCATTGCTACCTGAATCTTCTGAAACTTGTTTAGGAAAGAAAAAACCCCAATATTTTAGCTTTATTTCCCATGTCTTTAACTAAATATAATTTGTACATTAATATGAATACATGTGTACAATAGTATTCCTCCTCCAACTATTATGCAAACAAAACCAAAAATTACCATTTGGGAGAAAAACAAAACTTATGCCCTGACAAACCAATTGCAAGAGAGCATCATTGTTAGAATAAAAGCATGTGAAAATTGCTGGAAAGCCATACTTACTGTGTAATAGCTATCAACAATTTAACTCTGAACCACTGGCAATTTCTTTTACCCAAGGCTATAATCTATTGAAACTATAAATTAGTAAGGACATGTAAATGTGTTCCTATCATTCTAACGTTGTATTTGTATCAATTTTTTTTTTATGCTCTCTTATATATTTTGCCGGAGCAAAAAAATCCTATTTTTGTCCCAAAGTTGACCCAAATAAAACCATATATTTCATAGACTCCCTCTGACATTCAAAGGAAGACAATCTTTGTCCCTGTGAGATGTTGCTATGGAGTCATCTACTTGGAGGTCATTTCAACTATTTTATTAACTCTTATTCAAAGCTGGTTGATAAACCACCCCTATGGACAGAGTTTCATCAGACCTTTGTTATGAAGATAAGTGGTATCACAGTTACAGTGTAAGTTGTACCCGCTGATCCCTCCTGCAGACCATCTTCATTAATAGTTATGGTCAACTCTGAGGGTCACCATCAACCAGGCTGAACCATGAGCTGCCCCTTCTTATCTACAGCTAACTTGGCAGTCCATCCTACAGCTATTCACATTTTGCTTCCTATTTCGTCCTACTTCTGCACTTAGCACTAATTACATGCAGTACAGATAAGAAGTGGACTGCAGATGGGTTGGAAGCCAAGAACAGGGAGTTAGATTACTGCTGTTGGACTGCTTGTGCTTACAGCCTGTAGCACCTTGATGTGCTTTAGACGTTGCCTCTCTAGTGCTGAATAGAGGGGAATAATCACTTCCCTTGATCTGCTGGCAACTCTCCTACCAATGCAGCCCAGTGTGTTGTTAGTCTTCTTGGCAACTGTTGGCTCATATTCAGCTTATTGTCCACTGTAACCCCGGGGTCCTTTTCTGAAGAGCTGCTGCCCTTCTAGTCAGTCCCCAGCCTGTACTGATCCATGGATTGTTCTGTCCTATGTGCAGGACTTTGCACTTCTCCTTATTGAGCCTCATGAGATTTCTTGTAGTCCAATCCTCCAATGTGTCTAGGTCTCTGAATCCTAGCCCTACCCTCCAGTGTGTCTACTATTCCCCCCAGCTTGGTGTTATCTGCAAACTTGCTATGGGTGTACTCTATGCCATCTTCCAGGTCATTGATAAAGATATTGAACAAAACTGGCTCTAGGACTGAGCCCTGGGACACTCCACTTGAGACTGGCTGCCAACTAGAAATTGAGCTATTGACTACTACCCTCTGAGCCTGATTTTCTAGCCCGTTGATTGTGAACTCTCCAGCATAGGGACCATATCTACCTATAGGTAGAGCGCCAACAACAATGGGGCCCCAATCCTGACTTCTTCCCCTTTGCATTACCATGGTATAAATAATAATAAAAAACTGATGCAGGGTCTCTGATGAAGCCAGACTTCTCCCAACTTCAGAAACAGGCCAAATATATCAGCTGTCAGCATTTGCGAGGCAACAGACAGAACACTAACCAATAATTGAGACTGCAAAACTTCAAGACAAACCATTACTGAAAGCTTACATGGTGTCCATACAAATTAATAGTATAGAAGTACAGGACAATCTTGTTTCCATTAAGAAAAGAACAAAACAATTTCCAAGCAAAATGCAAAAAGCAGATAAATTCCACGCATCGCATTTAGAAAAATACAGGTCTGCAAATGACAGCAATGTATTTTGTTCTGAAAAGCTTTTTGAGCATTGGCATCATAGAGCTTTGTGGGTGTGTACATCTGCAATGTGTATAGCCATATACCCCCTTGGACAGTGCTACCTTAAATTTAGCAAGGCAAGCCAAGATATGGTATGGTCACATACCTGCCTGTGGACCTGACAAGGGTCCTGCAAGAAGTGGTGCTGGGGATTGCTTTGCCCTCAGCTGCCATTAGAAATGCTGACATGGTTAGAGGTGTGCAGCACCACTCCAAGGATTAGCTGTGTGGTAGGGAACACCCAAAGTGGTTGTCTCTTAGTGTTTGGAGTGGCGACCCTTTAGCAGGCAGAGAAATGGGACATAGGCAGCAGGCAGCTGGTCTGGCAGCAGTGGTTAATTACTGTTGGGGTGACAATTAAGTAAGTTAGCTGGGCTTGTCTTGAGGGGCAGTTGGACAGGGGAGTCCCAGCTGGGAGCTGGGAACAGCAGCTGGACTAAGAAAATAAGCAGAACTAAATGGGGCAATAAGAGTAGGAGCCCCTACTGTCTTTTAGGAGAGGTATACGAGAAGGAAAATGTAACAAGAGCCTGGACAAAGGGTACAAAAGTTGCTGTGCAAGGGAGTCAAAAGAAAAAAAGACAAAAAAAAAGAAAGATAAAACAGGGCAACCCCATATATCATAAGAACAGCGAAACTATAGGAAACAAAAATCACACTAAGAAGCCTAACTACAAGTTGTCTGGAAATGTTTGAGCCACTGCCTTACTCGCATCTTACTTCATTTTCTCTCCTAGTCAAATTTTACTTTTTTCTACCAAGGGCAAGATCAAGGAGCATATAACAGGAGACATGCCATATATTTAAGTGCTTAAATCCAACAAAGCAATTCAGAAAGCTCCAGTAGCTCCAAAACCATTAGGTACATCAGTACCCTTGGTGCCTACATTTTGGTCCTAGATGTTCCCTGGATGCTTAAACTGAGGCTACTAAGACAAGAAAAGCTCTTCTGAACAGCTGGGCATCTAGCTTCCTCCTGTATTTTAGCATTCTGCTTGTTTTAGGATCATGATATCTAAGGTCCCCCTTAGCCTCTATTGGGGCCTGACCTTGTAGGCATACTCAAGGCATGCCTAAGGTGCATCACAAGCACTGAGTCCAGTGCAAGGCACAGCAGCTATAACTTTCATTCAACTTCCTCCCCTCCCCAAGAAAAAAACCCTGTGGTGCCCAGCTTTTATACAAGAACCTACTAGCTACAGCCCTTGCACACTCCTCAAGTTGAGGGGTTTCAGACCCACTTCTAATTCCCTGTCCACCAACCATAGACTAATTGGGGGTAGGAGGGACACATTCCTGTTAGCAAAGAGTGCATTGTAACAAGCACCTGTGTTCTCATCCTTGCATCATCCCCATGTGTTCAGTTAACTTTTTCTTTTTTGATCTAATAACTATGGTGTAAGATGGATAAACAATGTGAAGAGCAGGGAGTGGAACCCCAGTCTCCCCTTTCCCAAGGGAGTGCTGTAACCAGCCCTGCACCCATGCTCATTTAGACAAATGAGAACCCTGGATTTCTAGTGGAAGGAGGTGCCCATGAATCAGCTGTCTTAGCTCTAGCAACTGTTGGGAGTGCAGAAACAACCCTGGGATCAGTTTATACTATTGGCTAGCTCAAGGCCAGCACAGGATATGAAGTTTTGTGGGTATCCCTTTGAAAGCACCTGACTCATCACTGACTGTACTGAGAGCCAAGGTATTTACTCCATTGCTTTGGTTCATCCTTCTGGAAGCACGTGCCTTGTCTTTATGTGCAGTAAAGCCTAAGTTGCAAGCATCTAAGGTGTCTTTCTTGAACTTGCTCCATTTCTCCTTATGGCAAATGCCCACAACTCTCCTTGAAGAAGTCACAGATGTTGTGCAAGGGGATCTGAGGACACACTAAAAGTTAATCTGATGTAGAGTAAAGGTATTAAGAGCCATTCTGCCAGTGCAGAGATAATGTAACAGATTTGTGCTGACAGGGATTGCAGCTCTGACTAGCAGGATAAGAGGTACCATCACCATTTCTGAAGTGGGTTAAGTGAGTCAGCTCATGTGTTTCTACAGTTTGTAATTCTCTAAAGAGTTAATGACAAAAAGGAACCATACTCTAAAAATCAAGATTACAAACAATCACAGATGCATTATTTTAAAGAATGAAGTGGGGGGGGGGGAGAGAGAGAATGTACGAACAATGTGCATTCCAGCACTCAGATTAAATTGTTTGCAGATAACCAACTGATAACATATTCTCTGTTAAACAAAACTGTCAAGACTTAAAAGGAGTGTTGACCTTCTGAGCATCCTTGAACCCATAACCTACAATGATCTACAATGAAAGCCCTCAAGCAAGACCTCTGGAGGCAATTCAGCCCAAACACAGAAGCTCTGCAGTAAAGTCCACCTCTAGCCCATCCAGTCTGCAGTGTTTGGAACTTAACCTGGCACCATGGGCTGCAAACATAGGAATATCTGGAGGCAAACAATTAGAGAATACCATTGTTTCACTCTTGCCATGGATTATTTTTTCCCCACTCAGAGTAAATACAACTTCATGACTCCAAAACAAAAGTCAACAAACTCAAATGAGAAACACAAAATAAATCCAACTTGCAAGAGTTTGAGACAATAATTCTACATGAATACTGGCTGACAGAAAAAGGCCAGGTACTTCCAAGAATAAAATCCTAGAAAGACTAAAAAGCTGAGCTTTTCTTGGTATGATAGAATACATTACACAATACATCTAACAACTAACAGATACTACCCATAATCAACAGTGCCCAGCATGGGCCCAAGGAAAGCAGGACCAAATCCAAAAAAGTGTCTCCTTCTTTCCACTAGCTTGTGAAGTAGAACTTCATGCACTGGATGAAGTACATTCCTCTCTGCACACAGAACAGGCATTGGAGATGATGTGTAGCAGAGAGACAGTTTCTTGCATACTTCTCCAGGGGTCATTTTTCTCTCTGCAGATCTGCTGTAAGAAGCATAATCTAAGAGAGTACTATACTAGGAATTCATTACTCTGAGACAGATAAGAGATTGTGCAATGGAATTGTTACAGTATACCTTTTTGAAGGGATATCAGTAAAATCATGCAAACACTTCCTAATAGATTTCTTTCTTTGGACATCCTCAGGGTTAACAATCCTGGGTAAGGCTGTTTGGAGGGGTTCAAACTCTATTCCGTTAAAATGAATTGTCATTCAATTCAGATATAACCTGTATGCAAAATAACTCTTGGCTTAGTCCTCAGTACAGCTTTACTGAATTCTATAGATCTGGGTAAATATATACCAGCTGAGAATCTGGCCTGCTATATATTGTTAAGAGACTCAAAATGAACAAATACCAGAAGCTTTGAGTGTAAAAAGAACACTAACTAAAGACTGATCTCAAAGCTACAAACATCATAGTCCTTTCCTTTTAATTTCAGAAATATTTTCATTTTTAAAGCTGTCTTTCTACTTTGAGAGCTGAAACATACAGTAGGTGGCCACACAGACACTTGAAGATGAAAACTAATCCTTTCCCCCCCAGCCAAGTAATTAAATTCTCCCTCACACTATAGTCTCTAATGCCCTTCAGTAATCTTCCTCTGTATATAGGAAAAGAGAACTGTGAATACTACTATTGTTCCCATTCAAGTCCATATTTCTGCTGCTTTATTAATCCCCTTTCAAATTTGAAGTTGCACATACCAGTGACACCAAAGAAATCAAGAGACGGATTTAGTAGGATCATTCTGTGATCTCAAAGCAATAAAGAGCAATCCATATAATGTTTAAAATCAAGAAAATAAATACATCTTTACAAAAGAGTGCAGGATTACTTAGGAGTTAATCTTTCCAGTACTGCATGATAGTGCTAGCACGTGTGTCTTAAGTGTATCTGGATTAAATAGTATGAATCCTGAAGAATAAGTGGTGCCTTTGCAAACCTTATGAACATATTTTTAAAAAGCAGTGTAATGAGAAAGTATGCCTAAAAATGCAAACTATAACAACCTCACAGGACAGCTGAGACTCCTTACCAGCTAAGAACTGCTGCCCAGAGGGTTTTTCCATCTATTGACTCCTCTGTGAAATCTTATGAAATATGAACTTTAATTTCTACCCAGAGAATTTTTACAATCTTTTCTCTGATGCTTGAAGGGTGTTTGTGCCCGAAAGCTTGCAATTAAAATTTTTGCAAAAATCTTGTTGGTCTAATAAAAGATACCACCTCTGTCCACAAGCCCTGATTCCTTTTAAACTATGACAACTGCACTTATATTTTTATCGAAGTACTATACTGTCCTTTTTCTTCTGAGCCTAGTTGAATAAACTATAGCAAGACATCCTCTTCCAAATCTTTCTAAAAGCAACCGATTCAAATATTTCTATTCATGTTTAACCACAGCACAAAACACTGAAATAGCCTCAATTAGCATCGCTGACCTCTTAGAGAGCTGATAATAAGCGTCTTTCTGCAGCTGCTTTGAATACAACTATTTCATCAACTTTACATATTTGATTATAGAATCTAATGTTCACATTCTGAGTCTCCAATTAAAACCAGTTTGTTTCTTGGTTAGTAGATTTAACTACTTCATTAAACCAGTCGTACATGTCCTCACCATTCTGTTCTTAATCTCTACTTTGCACCTTTCACTTAAGGAATTTGAGACAACATAGTAGGTCTTAAATTTCATTCATATACCAATGTAACACAAATGTGTGTTAAAATCTATCCTCAATATTGTATCTACCATTTTACTTTTGTTTACTTAACTGATGCAGTCCAGAATGTCTAGACATTCCCATGCAAATTCATCCAAACTAAACACAACAAATTTTTGTGTAATCTAGACACCCACCAACCTCAATCCTACACTACTTCTACTATTCTATATACAGCTCTCTCCCAATATTAGTAGTCCAGATGGACTCGAGTCTGACACATGAAAGCTTTACTAGGCTGAAATCTGTCTTCCTTCCCCTTTGGGAATGCTGCCAGCGTACATCCTTATTTTCCTGACGTGACTGTTCTTCAGACCTATGTTTTGCTCTGTCTAGACTAGTGAAGTGCTAGACCCTTTCTGCTGGTATCTATGCATGCAGAATTAAGGGACTTCATCCATTACAAAAAGATGCTAGTAAGATTCTTGTCAAGAGACTGAGTGAGCAAATAATTCCCCTCCTGGCTTTGTTACCCTGTTGCCAGTCAGATTTCATATTACCTTTAATGTGCTTCCTCAAATTCGTTAACACCCTGTGGAACCTTGATCCAAGCTTGCTGTCTGATCTTCTGACCTCTTACATCTGTAAGTGCCAAATAAGCTCATCTGATTCCTACCCCTCTCACCAGTCTATATTACAAATATCTCACACTTGCTTAAATTTCCTCTACAACACTGTCCAAAGACATCCCCGAGGCCATAAACTATCACTGTCTGAATTCAGACTGTAGATTCAGACCTTTTGCTTTTGTTCCCAGGTACTAGTTTGGCATCAGCAGTTATATCAAATTATTTTGCTCTTCTGGAAATGATTTTCAGAATAACAAAAGTTCTCAAAATAGCTTAAGACCATGAATTCTAGTGAGATAAAAGAAACAATGCATCACTCATGATATTTCAGTCCATTATTAGAGAAAAAATAGAAAGGATTTCATGCAGTCATGTACTCCTTACTCCACATCCAGTATACAATTTTTCACTTTGATTCAATAAAACATTCGACAAGCAAGTCACTGGTAGAGGATATGCTATTCAAACTGAATACTATAGTTTTTTTCCCTGATGCCAGGCACATGAATAAATTATATTCAGACTCACCATGCCTTATTTACTACATGAGATCCTGATCCTTGAATACTTACATGGGTTTAAGCATTCCTAATGAAATACCTGCAACTATGCAAAGTAAGAAAATTAAGCACATAATGTAAGTGCTTGCAGGATGGCTCTATGAAAGGAGTTTATACAGTGAAAAATGAATATTCCAGGATACAGGGTTATATTCTGAAAACAAGCAAAGAAATTCTGGCAAATCTTTCTGTGCTAAATTATATTAAATCAATGGAGCTAAATGAACAACATCACTTCTCATACAACTTCCTTAGCCCCTTTGTGCTATCCCAATGCTGCCGGTAGCAATAAAGCATAAATAATGCTTGACTTCATATTTAGAAAAAAAAAATCTATATGCCAGACTTTAATGATGGAGGGAATACAACTGTGGGTGCATCTACATGTGAAATTAAGGGGACGTGAACAACTCTGGAGCAGTTTGCACTAGAAAACACTCCTCCTGGGTGCAGCATCTATATACGTACTTAGGACAGCAGCACTTTAAGCCAGGACAGAGCAGCCCTGGAATCCCGGCAGGCTTGGGGGGGGGGGGGGTCAGCCCTGTGCTCTATGTGGTGGTATCAGCTAGCAGAGAGTCTGGCTGGTGCATAAAAGAGTGCCAAAACTGCAGAGCCACATGCAGAGCCATTGGTGGTATGTGGCGGCCACAGTAGGGCCTATGTGGCACTGACCACGGGGCCCTCCAAAGTGTGAGGCCCAGGGCAGTTGCCCCGATTCACCCACCAAGGGTGGCCCTGGCCATGTGACTAGGTGGCAGGCAGGAGTCTAGCCCCCTGCTGCCTCGGCACAATTTAGGCCCATGGTCACCAGCTACACATGCATTTAATCACACTTAATTACACCACTGTAAGATAGTACTGTCCCCAACAGTACCATCCTATAGTGGAGTTAATTAGTTTACTGCATCCTAATACCAGCACACATGTAGATGGTGACACTTTACTGTGGAGCTAATTAGTCCACTTGCAGTAAAGCACATGTAGATGTACCCTATATTACCAAGATTTCAAGCCTAGTTATTTTAAGCCACAGTAACTGAAGAGGCAATTAAAAAAAACTGGTCAATGAGTATTTTCAGTAAGATTTGACAAACTTTTTTGTTTCACAAGTAAACTCTACCAAGTAAAACATGTTGTTTTCTCAATGGTCCAATACAAAAGAAGATTTTCAAAGGATGAACTTTTAATCTATTTTTACTTTCCACATCCCAGCCTTCTACAAAAACGTTGAGCCCTATTCTAAGATTCATTCCTTGCAGAACCAGAGCCTCTTTAAGATCTGTTCTTAAATTCACTGTCACATCTGAATTATGATATAAAATAGTTATTAATCCCTGCAGGGCAGGCCCATTTCAGAGCTCTCCAAGGCAGCACTCAGAAAGAAGGATGACCCCCTACTCTGTCTAAAGCCTGGTGGAGAGCTTGGCTTATTTCCAGCCTTCCCTAAATTCAGCTTTCTGCTCTAACCTACCAAATTACTTTTGAGAAACATTTGTAGTCTACAAAAATCAAATTATTCAACCACTTTACCTTTCAGGGATCATTTTCTTAGGGGCCTCTTTTTATTCTTGCTATGTAAGAGAAAGCTTTCCATCCATGACAGTCACAAGCTAATGGCTAAGCAACTGCAAGCACTGTTTTTAGTGTAATTGCTGCCATAGGTACACTGTGGCTGCTACAAATCAAGAACCATCTTTAACAGATAACAGGAAGGTGTGGCTTGCTTTGCTCCTGACAGAGGTTCTGCAGAAGCTTTCCACAGCAGGGAGAAGAATCCAACCGTATTTTTATTTTAGAAACAAGAGCTGTTCAGCTGATGGTATTTATGGAATGAGGTCATGTATTCAAGCTGTTCAGATACAAAAGTGTTCAAAGATGTCAGTCAGGCTCCAAGTAGATAAAAAGTGCATCAGCTTATCAGTCAGGCATTTCTAGTGCTGGTATGCTGCTCGCATTTATTAGTACAAGCCATGCACAGCACACATCACTCTCAGGCACAAAGAGGATTCTAAAACCTTACTCCTTTATCATGATATATCAAAGTTAAGGAATATGGGAGTGCTGCATATGCATGGGTATGCATGTGTGTGCTCACATTTTAATGACTCATGGGTTACATATGGGTTATATAAACACTTTTGACCTGCATTAAGAAAAGTCCCAATAAGAGAACTGCCCCTGAAGGGCTGATGGAACTTCTTCAGTAATATAAGATACTATATCCTGCATAAATTTATCCAGTTTAAATTCATCTTAACAGTGTTAAGGATCTGAAAACAGTGTTAAAGATCTGGTCCATAGCTGGCAAGTTCCACTTCAGGAGAAGATCTGCCTCAAGAAGTTCTTTGAGTTAGGGTATATTTGAATGCTCCTATCCATTTCTGGGAAGAGATAAGGCATTGTTTCAAGAATGTAGTTAGCTAATGGATTGAACTTAGTAATTTACAGCTAAATTCAGACCTGATGCAACTATATACAAGTTTGTTGGAAATGTGCCTGATAACATCCAGGCTGAATTTGACCTTTAGAACTTAAGGAGAAAAAATAGATAACTGTTAATACATTGGGCATAATTCAGATCTGTTGAACAATTTAATTGAATTCATTGGAATTGTAACAGGGAAAAAGGAAAAATATTTTTTTACTTAGAATTTTGTTTTCAAATTAAATAAAAATATTTTCCCTTTTTCTGAACACAAACAACCACAGGTTGACATCTAATGGGCCTGTAACAACTATTGGAAAGGACAACTAGGACTATGTCTGTTTTAGTTCATTATAGTAGCATTAGTAGTGCCTGACAACCAACAGTTCCGTGAAAGCAAAGCCATTTGATTGAGGTTTGAACACATAACCATTTTGCCCAAACAGTGCTAGATTTCTTTAAGCTTTACTAATGCTTTTGCTATATTTATCTATTACAGCCCAAAGCACTATTAGAAACTATGTGCATAAAAATAGATTAGGAAAAATGAGACAAAGTCTATGTGCACTCATTTGGTCTCTGTAACAGGGGGGCCTTCGAGGCCAATTTAACTGTGGCCCGCCCACCTGTTTCTGGGCTAACCACCCGCCTTCTCACCCACCACGCCTTGTTGGAATTAACTAAATGATGTAATTAAGCAGGAGCCTGCCCATTTCCTGCCCCAATTCCAGGGGGTGCTATCTGCAGCTCCTTTCCTCCCTTACACCACAGCCTAAGCCTCACAGATGGCATCTCAATGTTATCATTATCACCAGCCCCCACACTGGGCTCCAGAATCCTTCTAATTGAACTCCACCTGGATTCTTCCCCTCAGGCAGTCTATTCCACCTTCATCCTGGGCAGCACAGCTCCCTGAGCTGCTTCCCCTTCAGGTGTGGTCCC
Source organism: Crocodylus siamensis (assembly GCF_052110815.1). Taxonomy (NCBI): domain Eukaryota; kingdom Metazoa; phylum Chordata; order Crocodylia; family Crocodylidae; genus Crocodylus; species Crocodylus siamensis. The sequence goes on from NC_143395.1 coordinate 175,805,585, forward strand.
CCCCACCCCTGGGACCTTTGGGTCACTAGCCCTAGCCCACCTCCAGGCTCTCAGATCTGGGGTGTTCCTCACGGTGGGCCCCCGGCCCTTCGACCCTTCTGGTCCTGGTCCCAGCCTGGGCCAGTTAGGGGAAGTTCAGACAGGCGTGAGTCTATGGCCCCACTCTTTCTCCATGGGGTCTACCTTCCAACATTGGGGTAACCCACCCAGTTGTGGGGGCTAGGGGTTAAGGCACCCTGACTCACCTTTCACCAGGGTGGTAACTGGCCTGGCATTTCCTGGGGGCTCCCGCACTACTGGGAGCTCCACCAGGCCACCCACTCCCAGCAAGGTGCAGTTTTAGGTTGTACCCAGGACCAGGAGCCTCCTATCCATCCTCTACAGCTCCTCCCTTACATCCAGATGATACCAGCAGCCCTCCGGCCGGGCGATGCTGTTGCCTGGCCTCCAGCAGCAGAACTGCCCTGTTTATATGAGCAGCCCCAGATTTAAAATGGCTGCCCTCATCAGGCACCTGGCAGCTGCCAGCTCCAGGTGCTTAAAGTGGCAGGCACAAACAGTATCCTGTCACAGTGTCTTATCACAGATAAATTCTCTTCCCAATACACAGCCGTGGAAACCCAAAATACCAAGAAGCAGTTTCCAAACTACATTTGTCATTTAATGCTTTAAATTATATTTCTGGTATGATCATATAAAACTACCGCTATTATTACTACACAGGTTGTTGAGCAAATGTGCAGGAAGGTGCAGTCACTCCTTTGAAGAGCCTATTCAATATCAGCACCTTAGGTTGTAAAAGCTTAGCACCCAAATAATCCTAACAAGCATATTTGTACTACCTAGCCCCAGAAGAGTATAGGGGCCTCCAGATCTCACTGAATACATTCCTGTTGAAGTCTGTGTCGCAGTGAAGATGTGCTGAATTATTATTAACAAACACTTGCATACAGTATTAGTCAGCATGAAATTTTACAGACACTAATGACACTGAGCCAGATCCTCAGCCGATATGAACTGGCAGAGTTGTATCAACTTCAAGCTCCAACGAATTCACTGATGTGATTTGGCTGGCAACATTTTTATTCCTAGGGATGCTACACCATTTAGAAAGTACAACCATTTGGGGATATGGTTAGCCGTATGGGACAACTGGGATGGAACTTGTTGCTGTTGTCTTAGTTCAGATCGGCCTTAGATATCATTCCTGAGATTCACCCAAGATATTATTATAATCTCCCAGGAACACTTTACTTTGAACATTTGACCGCTCAAAGTGTTTCGTCCAGCCAAGATGGGCTGTATTATTAAATACAATCATCTGTGTAGTATAGATTCTGAAGAACGTACCGTAATGTGTGTCTTACAGTTTTTGACTAAAACATTAATCGGGGTTAATTCTGGTCTGTAGAACATAATAAATGTCTGAAGAACCAGTACTAGTAGGAAATGTACCACTTTTATTACAGTATTTCAGATCATTAATTTGCCAGCAGATCCAGCTTACTGGAGTGCCTCACTTCACTTTCAAGGCTGAGTACAGCTGTCAGCGTCGTTTTGAATCTGATTCATAAAATCTGCTATTACTATTTACAGATGGAATTTGAAGAGAAGAGGGTGGCTTGTATCTATTTCAGTTATTTATCAGACATAACAGTAATTATGTTCTGAAGTAAATGGGATGTTCTGTAATTTGCTGTTAACTGAAGACATAGCAGCATGTAAGCATCCAGATTACAGATTGTACCTACTTTTGGCCAGATTATCTCCGCTGGTGTAACTCAGCATACCTCTGTTTATGTCCACAGAGCCACTTTAACTTATGCCAACTAGGTATATGGCCATGTGAATTTTCTTTCAGAAAAAGATGTACTTCAAAAATACTTGAGGCCAAATTCTACTCTTGTTGACACCAGAATAATTCAGAAATTATTCACTTTGACCTAACTAAAGCAACACCAGTGTCAAAGAGTTCAGAGTAGGTTCTAGATTTTTTTCCTAATACCATTGGCTTTAGTTCACATGCAAACAGAAAAAGGTTGCTCTGTACCTCGAATGTGCTAGCATCCATTTCAGCCATGTATCATATAAGTCACCTTATGCACCACTCTTCTCTAGCATCTACAGCAGAGAGATTGTAATGACAGCTGCTTCAAGATTTCTGCATCAGATCCCTGAAGGTTTTTACATCAGATCCCTAAAAAAAGCTCTTGGGGGACTGACTCAGCACCATCATGCAACGATGCTGTACCACTTTGGTTGTTTCTGCTGCTGCATATTTCCTGAGGCATACGCCTTTGTTGATAAATCAACAGTGAGTTCACAGGGCACCTGGCAACCTCCCAAAGTAAAATGGTCTGTTAAAAATACCAGCCAAATACACTGGCTCTAGGGAAGGAAAGATAACCCCTCCCAGGCCCCAACCTGGGAAACTTCTCTATCCTTTAAAGAAAACGACAAACCCACCATACTGCACCAGCCAGCCCCCTTTAAGTCACAGATCAAACAGTGAAGAAAGCAAAACTTCCTGAAAGGCAGCTTAGGCTGTTGCAGTTTGGCTGGCTTCCCTTTCTTCAGTCCTCCTACCTTTCCCTTTTCCTTCCGGATTCTCTGCTCTTTGGCATTTGTTTCCCTCAATTACATTTCCTAACTGTTCCCTTCAAAAAAATTTTAACACAAAATAATTCCTCTCTCTCATTCTCTTTTCACTTCAAGAATATTGCTGTTCTTATTTCCCATTTCTCCCTACATCTACTTAGAGAGCAAGAGCTGTCTTATCTCCCCATTCTTCCCTCCTTGTTGTTATTTGTCTTTCTCCTATCCCCATGCTTTGTTCCTTGGGTGCAGTGCAGAAGGACGGAATTCACTTGCAAGACATGAGGGGTCTATTCTACTACCAAGTTCCCTTATAATTTTTATTTTCAACAGTTCTCTCTCCCCAGTCTGCACTTACTCAGTTTTCTTCCTCTTGGCCAAGCTCTTTCTCCACCTTCCTCTCTCCCCAGTTCTGTCCCCTCAGCCTTGCTTTGAGCATTCCCTTCTCCAGGTGTTAGCGAGAAGAAGAGAAAGGACCAAGGAGTTAGAGGAGAGCTGTTATATAACTTATTCCCTCTGCAAAGCAGCCCTTCAGCCTGGGACTGATCCAAAATCATATCATTCACTATTGGTGGCATTCTGTCCCCTTCATGATCATCTAAGCACCCAGATTTGGTCTACATGGTGTTTCTGGTTGTCCAAGTGCCACTTACACACAAGCTGGAATTCTATTTCTGGCCACATGGCCCTGCACACACGGGTAAAGATGTGCCACTACTTAGTCATACAGACTGAACATGTGCAGTGGTCGCTGGGGCACATGCATGCATCATACAGACATAGCCAACACCCATGACTACTGAACGTAGCCATACATCCAAGGAAAAGGGCCATATGTGTGCACGTCTTTTGCACCATAGTTCAGTGACTAGGGTCCTCACCTAAGAAGTTGGAGGTCCTTAGTTCCAACTCCCTCTCACCCACTGAGCATCTGGACCTGCCTGTTCCTGACTTCTCAACAAAGTACTTTAACAAGCAAATCTCGGTATTTCTTTTAAAGGTAAGGACCCCAGTTAGAACCTAGCATCCTCCCACCCTCAGACAGATACACCCCACCAGACAACAGCCACCTTACTGAGCCACATATTCTCAGGTTTGCTCCCATCTTCCTGGCACCATGCGTCTCCCAGAGACCTTCTTCTTGTGGCTGTCCAATGGGCCAGTTTCAAAAGTACCAGAAAAGGGTTTAGATAGCAGCTAACCTGTGAGGCAGTGGCTAGAGTTCCATGTTGGGAAGTCAGAGAGAACCAGGTTCAAACCTTTTCTGGCTAAGGGGTCCCAAAACCCAGGACCTCTAGATTTACAGATGAGTGTCCTAGCCACTGGAGGGGGTGGGGCAAAGGGTAGGAGGTGTGTATGTCTCTCTCTCCACTTTTCCCTCCAGTGTTTATGTACTGTCATCCATATATGCAGGAGTACATGTCCGGGAATAGAATTCCAGCGTCCACATAAGTAGCATTTTGGGCACTTAGACAACCATGAAAGAATGGAATATCACCTCAGGAGTTTCTTAATGGACATCAATGGCTTTGAATCAGGTATATTTAAAGCAGTCTGGAAAAAAGTGATGGATCTATTACTACCCCCAAATCTATCCTGCTCCCATGGTTCCCCTATCAATTCTGCCCAGCTCCCCAGCTCCACCTCTACTCTGCAAAGGGTTCTTCACCCCTCTTTCCCAGGCCGGGGGAGGACAATTTTTTTTTTAAATTTTCCACATTCCAAGCCAAATGAGCCCAATCAAATTCCAAATTCTTGAGTCAGTCCAGAACCATAAGTGGCCCTACAACCAGCAAACATCCTCCACCCCCATCTGGGGCTTAGGATGCCTGCCAAAGGATTTGGAAACATCTCACCTGCAGGCCCAAACCAGGAGGCTTGGGGTCTGGATGCTCCCAAGTTTTGCTTCCCCTCAGTCATATGGCTGGAGGAGCAAGCCAGGGAGGAGTCTCCCCTTTCCATAAAGTGGGCTTAAAGTCAAGAACTTCCCTCTCCAGCAGCTAAGTGGGAGGTTTACTATACATTGCCTTGGCAGGTACTATCCCCGTGCCAGGAGAGTGGTCTTCCCCGGTGTGGCTAAAAAGACCACCTCCTTGGTCACAGTGTTTCCCTTGCCAGGTAACCATAGGACTATGCTTCATCTGGGCAGCAGAGAGTCCTTTTCTTCCCCCTTCCAGGCTGGGAGAGACCAATCCCAAAGCTCTTTGCCCATAGTTTGCCTCCTTTCCAGGTTAAGAGTTGCAAAGAAAAAGGGACTAGAGAAGACAGCCTATTATTCACAGAAGAGAGGGATGAAGAGAGACTGGAGCCACACTAAGTTGTTGTTGGAAAAATATTTGCCTGATTCCTGTAACAGCCCAGATGGGCTGTTCTTTCCCAGGAGGCAGTGGAACAGGTAGACAAGAGACAATATTCCCCCCCTAAGCTATTCTAAAAACATACGCACTAAGTATCTTGGCCTTCTACTCAGAAATCTGGTTTCTGGGTCTGCAACAAGGTGCACTTAAAGCAGTGGGATCAGGCTCCAAGAGGAACTTGGCAGCTTTCAGGAAGAGTACAGTCATTTGTTGGACTGGGCCCAGTGGGAGGTGATAATAGTCTCAAATCTGATTAAAGCACAGCACTAATTACAGTTGTTAAATAGGAGTTCAACATTTTCTCCGTGTGCTGGAATTTTACAAATAATGCTATAGACTTTTTTCACTTTTAGATGGTCACAAGATAGCAACCTGATTTAAGTGAACAGCAGATGGACCATGATTGGATACAAATACAATGTGCTACAGAAGTATACAAAAAAGAATTCTGATTTTTCTCAGATGTCATCAATATTTTCTGTGAATTTCCCTAATTTTCCCTCTCACTTTTTACTGTCATTTCTCATTTTTATTCCAAGCAGGGCCCTTGGTTTTCTGTTTTAAATCTATCAGTTAATAGTATCTTTGATTTCTCTTGCAATTTAGTGACAATTTCCATACCATGAATCAACTCACCTCTTAAAATCAGTCAGATTTTATACTGAATGTTACTGATAGTCATAATTCTGAAGTTTCCAGCAACCAGCTGTACTACCCAGCAAGACATACTTATCAATTAAATATCATTCGAAATATATCTATATAAAATCAAGGAGAAACTATTTGATGCAAAACACTTAAATTTGTTTTCCTTTTAATATTGAAGCATCAATATACTGAAAATGCTATTTGTTGTACGTCATCCTTTCACTTGTTTTTTTCTTAAACAAATTGACAAGGTGTGAAGGAGGGAAGGAGCCGACAGGCTCCGAAGCTCCCCACCCCAAAGCAATCACATTCAAGCCCCGCTCTCAGACCGAGAGCATGGGATGAACTCGTGCCTCTGCCAGATGCAGGGAAGAAAGCGGGGCCCAGATGGAGAGGGCCGACATAAAGGAGGTGCCAGCGGCAAGCAGAGGGGAACCAGAAGAAGGCGGAGGAGGAGCTGATGCCGGCGGGAGCACACGCGGGTGGATACAAGCCATCCTGAGACGCGGCAGGACCTTCTGGGGTAAGGGTAAACCCCAGCGGGGCACGGGAGCCGAGTCAAGCAGCCCAGTGAGGCTGCAGACTGTTTCATGCGGCTGGGAGCAGCTAGACCCGGCAGGAGCCGGGAACCGTATATACGGTAATACAGGGGCTCTCACAGACAGTGAAACTGCCTGGCCCCTAATCAGGAGGACCGAGTGGCCTCCAGAAGCCTTAGGGAGGGCTGAAGAGCTCAAAGAGAGCTAGAGAAAGGGTGCCAGCACCCCAGCATACAGGTTAATATCGCGGAAGGCGGCTGAGAAACCTAGCCGCCCCTCGCTCTAGGGAATCCCTGGCTGTGAACTTTGTGTTGACCTTTGCATTTCTTTGTGTTGAGCGTTATGCTGACGAGTGACCGGCCCAGATTGGCGGTCAACATCCTGGTGGTATGGGCGAGGGTGTAGGGGAGGCGGAGCCCTCATTGACAGGACCCCGTGAATGGGAGGAGTCTCACTTCTGGAATGGCACGTGCTGGACATTCTAAAACTGAACCGGATTACAATCAAAGTCGTGGCAGGAGAGTCGGATGTGTGTGACCACAGGTGAGAGACCCTTAGCCAGCAGGAGGCAGTCCCAACACAGGGAGGGTTGGCTACCTTGGAACCACCCTCCCACAGTGGTGCATTGGCAGGGAGACTCCGGCAGCGGCCTCTCTGACGATACTAAGAGGGACAAATGGAGCACCAGACTAGCGTACCAGGGACGGACTCATTGCAACAAGCAATGAATTTAATGGCCCAAGTGCTGCAGCAACAACAGCAGCAGGCCATGAGGCAAACAACTCTTCAGGAGCACTTGCTCCAACATCAGGTGTGGGCCCAAAGGGGGCAGTGGGACTTTCGCATGCCAAAAATGTCCAAGGAAGATGACCCAGAAGCCTTCTTGGAGACATTTGAGAGGGCAGCCATAGCAGCAGGTTTAGAGAAGGCAAAATGGGCCGGGCATATTGGTACCCTACTGATTGGTCAGGCTCAGGCAGCTTATAGGGCTATGACAAGGGGGGATGCCCTGGATTATGACAAAGTGAAGGCCAAGATACTGCAGCGGTTGGATATTACCCCAGAGAGACACTGCCAAGCCTTTAGAGAGAAGAAGCTGCATGAAGCGAAAGCTCCCCGCATTTTGTGACAGCACCTTGCGGACCTGCTGAGTAAGTGGCTCAGGCCAGAGACAGTTTCAAAGGAGGAGATATGTGACCAAATTCTTTTAGAACAATTTATTGCAAATCTAGATGAGGATACACAGAAATGGGTAAAGTGCCACTGCCCCGCCTCATCACGGGAGGCCTTGCAGCTGGTGGAGCAGTTTGATATGGCCCAAGGGGACTGACAGAGATACAGGGGTACGAAAGGGCCAGACCCCACACCGAGAACAGGCGCAGAGAGCAAGGGGGGCAGGAGAGACGGCCCCCATGGCCCAACATGTTTCTCGTGTGGGCGAAAGGGACACCTTGCCAAGAACTGCCCCCAGGATTTTAGAGCAAGGCCCGCCAAAGACCTGGATTTTCCTGATAGTCGGCCGGCGTCAGGGATGATTCCAGAAGTTGAGTCAGTGGACTGCGGGGTCGGTGGCCAGGGGACTGGTAAGATTCAACCCTTACCCAAAGTGCAAGCCTGGGTCAAGGGAAGCCCAGTCCAGGTGGTGGTAGACACAGGGTGTGCTCAATCTCTAGTGCGCCCCTCGTTGGTCGAGTGGAGACAAACACCTCGGTGTGCCAGAGTACGCATGGTGTGTCTCCACAAACCAAAGACTTATGTTGAAAGACGATTGTTGGAAGTGCAAGTGAAAAGGATCTGGAGGAGAATTCCTATGGGGTTGGATGAGGAGATTCTATACCCGATGATTTTGGGTAGAGACTGGCCGGAGATATTCGAGCTAATAACGTTGCTTCCGGGCCGCGAAAACCCGAGAGAGGGGCTGGTAGGAGCCGAGGCCACCGCGCCTGATGACATGGAGGTGGAGGCGTTAGCCAACACCAGTCAATTTCGGGAGGCACAAGAGAGGGATCAAGAACTCCGACCCTTCAGGGAGGCGGAAGCACTGAGAGCCGGCACACAGGTAATTCCCCCCGAACATGGAAAAGCAGTTCCCAGGGTAGAAATGAAGAACAGGTTACTATATAGGATTAAACGGGGTAGGGCAGAAGAAGAAGAAGTGGCCCAATTGGTCATACCCTGATCCTACCAAGAACCACTTTTATGATTAGCACATAGGAATTCCCTCGGGGGACATTTGGGGAAACATAAAACAGAAGCCCGGTTAACTCGGTGGTGCTTCTGGCCACATATATACGAGGACGTGGAGGAGTATTGTAGGACTTTTGAAGTGTGCCAGAAACTAAGCACACACAAACCCCCAAGGGTGCCTTTGCAAACGATGCCACTGGTAAGGGAACCTTATGCCAGGGTGGCCTTGGACATAGTCGGACCGCTACCTAGGAGCGGGGCAGGACATCAATTTGTCTTGGTATTTATAGACTATGCAACCTGATTTCCAGAGGCTATTCCTTTGAGGGCCGTAACAGGACCCAAGGTAGCCGAAGAATTAATGAAATGGGTGGCTAATTTCGGGATTCCCCGAGAAATTATCACAGATCAAGGATCCAACTTCATGTCCATGGTGTTGGGGGCTTTATGCAAGGTGTTGCAAGTCCGCCACTTAAAGACAACAGTATATCACCCCCAGACTAATGGGCTCATAGAATGCTTTAATGGGACATTAAAGGGGATGCTGCGTAGGTGCGCCCAAGTAGAGCCGAAGAAATGAGACCTGATGGTTCCACCCCTTTTATTTGCCATAAGAGATGCCCCTCAGGCCTCACTGGGTTATTCGCCTTTTGAGTTAACCTTTGGGCATCGACCGCATAGCTTGTTGGACATAGTACGAGAAGGATGGGAGGCAGATGCAAATCCAGGCAAGGGAGCTTCCAAGTATGTGCGAGACCTTAGGAACCGTCTCCAGGTAGCCGGGGACATAGCACAAACTAACTTGGAGCAGTCACAGAGCTGGCAGAAAGAGAGATATGATGTTCAGACAAAGGAACGTGAACTAAGGGTGGGGCAAAAGGTGCTTGTACTACTACCCAACACTACCAGCAAGTTCTTAACATGTTGGCAGGGGCCATTCCCGGTGGTAAGGAGAGTATGCCCCGTTGACTATGAGGTACTATGGCCGGGGGCTAAGCGTGAGCGGCAAATTTACCATATTAATTTTCTGAAAGAATGGCATGAGTCCGAGGGCCTATTAATCTCCCCGGATCCTGAGACAGAGGAGTTTGAGGCACAGGTCGGGGCGACCTAAGTAACTCCCTGGAAGGAGATCAGATACCAGTGGGGACACAGCTGGAAGCTAAACAACACCAACAACTAGTGGGCTTAGTGAGGGAATTTCAGGACGTGTTTACGGGTCAGCCGGGAAAGGCCGTCGGGGTAGAACATAAGATTATCACCAAAGAAGGACAGATAGCGCGAGAAAAATGGCGCAGGATTCCTTATCATAAGTGCCAGCAGATAAAAGAGGAACTTAAGAAAATGCTGGAACAAGGGATCATTACACTTCCCGTAGTCCCTGGCACAGCCCCTTGGTGGCCGTGGAGAAATCCGACGGGAGCCTGAGGCTCTGTGTGGACTTTAGAAAGTTAAACGCCTTGACCCAGTTTGATGCGTTCCCTATGCCGCAAGTTAACAAACTGGTGGAACGCATAGGCCAAGCGAAGTTCATTTCGACGCTGGATTTGTCCAAGGGTTATTGGCAGATCCCATTACGAAGGGAAGGTCAGCCCAAGACAGCCTTTGGGACCCCATGGGGACTTTTCAAGTTCAAAAGAATGCCCTTTGGGCTTAATGGAGCGGTGGCCACCTTTCAGAGACTGATGGATTGGGTCCTCGCACCCCACCAAGGGTATGCTGCAGCAGACATCGACGATATCGTGATCTATACTGAAACGTGGGAGCAACATCTGTGAGCCCTCAGAGCCATCCTCCTAGAATTAAGGCAAGTGGGATTAACGGCTAACCCCATGAAGTGTGCCCTAGGCAAGTGAGAGACTAAGTACCTCGGGTTTTTGGTGGGGCAAGGCTGTGTACGGCCTCTCACAGATAAGGTCACGGCTATTAGGGACTACGCAGCCCCAACAACCAAGAAGCGCACGTGAGCTTTCCTGGGGCTAACTAGCTACTACAGACGGTTCATCCCCAAGTTCGTGGAAATATCTAGCCCATTGGTTGAGACGATGAAGGGCCAAAGGAACGGTAACATTGAGTGGAACAAGGAACAACGTGAAGCTTTCGAGGAGCTCAAAAGAGCCTTGTGCGAGGAGGTAATGCTACACACCCCCAATTTTGCCCTTCCTTTTACATTGCAGACAGATGCCTCGGCGTATGTGCTCAGAGCGGTACTGTCCCAAGAGGTAGATGGAGTAGAGCGGCCAATAGCCTACGCCAGTCGAAGACTCAACAACCATGAAAGGAGGTATTCCACCATAGAAAGGGAATGCCTAGCCATTCGATGGGGGGTGGGCTATTTCCAATATTACCTCCTAGGGCCGGAGTTTAGGCTAATTACTGATCACGCCCTGCTGAGATGGCTAAACACTGCCAAGACGGACAACGCCCACATAATGCGGTGGGCGTTGGCCCTACAGCCCTTTCGTTTCTGGGTGACGTATAAGCCAGGGAAAACGAACACCGTGCCTGATTTTTTGTCAAGGTGTGAGGAAGAAAATCCCAGAGTTCAGTTGGGAGCGGTGGAGGGACGAAAGCAGATAAGAGGGTGCTCTGCCTAGGGAAGAAGGCGCTCCCTCGCTCTAGGGAATCCCTGGCTGTGAACTTTGTGTTGACCTTTGCATTTCTTTTATGGACGTGTTGAGCGTTATGCTGACGAGTGACCGGCCCAGATCGGTGGTCAACATCCCGGCAGTACGGGCGAGGGTGTAGGGGAGGCGGAGCCCTCATCGACAGGACCCTGTGAACGGGAGGAGTCTCACTTCTGGGCTGGCACATGCCGGACATTCTAAAACTAAACTGGATTACAATCAAAGTCGTGGCAGGCGAGTCGGACGCGTGCGACCACAGGTGAGAGACCCTTAGCCAGCGGGAGGCGGTCCCGACGCAGGGAGGGGTGGCTACCTCGGAACCACCCTCCCACACAAGGTTAAAAATTAAAGCATAAGCATCTGTACAAAGAGATTAGCATTATAACAATTATGAATTAGTTCAACTACAGTCTTCACATGCTAGTTAGCTATTAAACATCAAGTATTCAACTCTAAATAGATAATATAAAGCGCCATCAAAATGCAAGTTTCTGATTCTGCAATTTTGCAACATACATAGTCCCAGTGATGTCAAAGATTCTTTCCACTGATTTCAATAGACTTTGTATTTGGCTTTTGGATCTAACTGGCTGATTTTGCTCATAGATGCTTAACTACCCCAATCATGCTCAACTTACTTCTGCTTCCTGTTTCAGCTCTTACACCCTTGTTTTGAATCAATGGTGTGGTTTTCTTTATTTAAAAACAAAATTAAAAAAACCTCATCCCATTTGTTACAAAGTTTCCTATGAGCCGCGTTGATTTATTCTTTATTTTACATTAATGAGTTTCCTTTTTCATTGCTAAGTGAGGTGAACAATGAACCAGAATGTTGTTTTGCAAATACATTTCATTTTTTTTTTAAATATTAGTGATCGTGAACATCAACTTACTATCAACCCATGTGGTCTCTCTGACTTCCCAACACAGTACTCTAGCCACCACATCACAGGTTAGCTGCTATCTAGACCCTGCTGTGCTAGTGAGCAAAATTAGTCTACTGCACTTCTAGCATCTTGTGTAGATGTGCCCCATGATACCATCCAGGTATAACAAGCTGGCCAAGATAGGCAAGCCATGTAATACTGGCTCCCAAATATGGCAGATGCACTACACCAGTAAAAACCATCACTTTAAATTGTCCTGCTGTGAAAGCAGTACTTCTCCCATTATCTGGATCCACTTTGAAGATCCAGTGTAGAAATACAGAATAAACCTGCTAGAGCATCCAGTGTCCCATCTGTTCATGATAATGGAGAACAACCCTAATCCTATTAGTGTCTATACCCTTACAATTAATTTATTTCTCCCCACACACTAACCTGACAGGGCAGTCCCCAGTTTCTTCTGATCTGCACCCCTGTGAAAAATCCTACTCAGATTACCAGAGAGCAAGGAAGCACATGGATTATCTCACCCAGTTTTGATACTACAGCTGAGCACAAAATACAGAAACAAAATTATGACACCTAAACTTTTAATAAAATATAGTGTTGATTGTCAAACTGAAATGCAGCAGCAAAACCTTTAGAGCTTGTCAGGCTCAAAAGTAGCGTGAAAACCAAAGGAAGATAAATTATAGAGCTAATTCTTAGTCATTCGTCCTATTTATTCATTAGTTAGAGCTCATCAGGCCTAGTTAGGGGTAGCAAATTAAGACTACAAGACCCCTGTTGATATCAAGTAAGATTCCAGGCCAATGAGAATCCTCCCAAGTATATATGTGTCTAGCCATCAGCGTGCTAAAAGATTACCACTGGCAGTTTTTCATTTTACTGAATATATAAGCTTTGGGATTTTGAAACAGAAGTACCTCCATTAGTTTGTATCATGCAATGCAAGTATTAGCCAAGCACTGCCAACTGGGAACTGAAGCCAAGTCTATTGATCTCCAGCTTTGTGACTAAGCATTTTTCCTACAGGAAGGATGCTCCATCATTTCACCAGTGGGACAAAATTCTGCTCTTTATTATAGTCCTGAAATCTTCATAGTTTCCAGTGGGTTTATATCTCTAAAACTGAATGGGAATGTAGTCCTTCCTATATGACTGGTGACCTTATCACATGTCAGTGCCTCTGCTTGTATGTCATTTTCTTCTTCCGAGTTGCATCTCCCATCCTGTGACTTGACCAAGATAGAGATCTGGATAGAAAATGAATGGGGAGCAAAACTTTTATTAAAATTATTGGAACAGAATCCTCTCTGCCACAGTGTTACCCTACAGTACAGTAACCTTGAACTTAAATCAATTTAACAGAAAAGAATTTGGCTCATTTTTCTTTTCTCTCAGCAATAGACTCACTGTGTCCCTGTCCAGTGTCATCAAGAAGCAATCAGATATGATGAGTCAACACAATTCTACTTTATATTTTCAGTAATAGCTCAAAATGCTACAATATCACCACAAACTGTACCACTTCAAATCACTGCTGTAGATTACTCTCATGCTATTTTGTACCTTTTTAAAAAAAGATGTGGGAGCAAAGCTTTCCAAATATTCTGCTAAAGAAGCATCTCTGAGGCTTCTACCAAGGCAAAGGACTTGCTTTGCCTTGCAATCATCTGGGAAGCCACTATATCCTGACTAAAAGCGTCCTCCTCATTATATTCTATACACATTCAGCTCCATAGTTGTTTTTGTTTGCAGAGGACAGTGTTACTCAGCAACGTAAGAATATGAAACAGAAACAGCATGAATTGGTAAGAACAAAGCAGGAAATCAGTCAATTTCTATTGGATCTGGTAGCTTTTCTTTCCTGCATTTTCACAGAGGTGTGATCTACTTCTTCCCTGTAAATTTCCACAGAGACAGCCTGCGTCCATTAGACAGAAATTACAAAGGAGAGACAGGAAATTTATGTAAGTGAGTATGTAAATGAGATGGTTCCTCCTTTTCTAGTGGCTACGCTCTACACAGAAATAGGGGTACATGCAATCCTATAGTATGGGACAAACAAAGCAAGTATGGATGCGACTCCAGCTATGCAAGCAGAATGAAAGCTGTTTATATCATAGTTTCTCAACCTGTGGTACGCGTACCCCTGGGGGTACGGGAGACACAGGCAGAAGGTACATGGGTACCCCAACACACTCTCTCTCACCCTCTTTTCCTCTCTCTCTTGCCCCTTCCTTCTCTCAAGACTATGGTAAAAAATGTGGTGCACCGCATACTGCGCAGCACTTTAAATTCGCCAGTAATAATCTGATGTTCAGCCCTCCTAGCTTTGGCCAACATCACCTCTAGCCCAGGTATATACTTGAGTTGTGCACTTCTGCTGTAAAAGATGGCAACCCTGCCCACACCAGATCAGACATCTGTCATATCACAGCCTTACATACACAGTGCTTCTTCCAACATATGGCATACCTTAGTCTGTAAATATAAAATCCCCTAGAAAATTGAATGTTGGGGTACTTATTAACATTTTCAGAAGTTAGGGGGTACTTGCTACTTAGAAGATTGAGAAACACTGGTTTATATCACGTCTGATCTTGGCTGTAACTGGACAATATGGATGTTTCAACCTTATTCATCAGTTCCATATCTGACATCCCAGCGTAAACAGGAAGACAATACCACATGGAAAAAGCAGGGCTCTAACCATCAGTTTCAGGGCTCAGGATGACATGGAACCATATTTCTAAATGAGCAATAGGATTTAGAGTAGAAACTTCATTTTCCCTTAAAGAGCAGTCTTAAAAATCACTTTGCTCATATCTGCTATTACCTAGCTCCTGGTTTCATTTATTGATTAGAAATAGAAAACTGGAATCAGAAAAAAACCTACCAGTCTTTTTTAACAGTTTGATGGAGGGCAAAAAGTGATACGTACAGACACTGGGATGAGAGACGGAAACTTTAGCATCAGAGGCAAATTTCTCCAAAGTTCAGAGGCATTTGGATCTATATCTTGGTTGAACTCAATCCAGAGATTTAACAGATGTGACTTTCAGCTAGGGTCCCTTGTTTTTGCTTGCTTTCATTTCCAGAGTTTTGATTCAAGTCAGTCCTTTGATAAAATGCTTGGTTTCAAAGTAGTATCCTTTCCCATACCCATCAAGGAGAAGGCAATTGCTTGGGTGCCTACAATATCATCAACACTGATGCCACCATATTTAGTTCTGGAACAAGGCTTGGTTAGTGCTGCGGGAGGCTTGCTCCTTGTCTGAGTGGTGAATTATCTCTTACCACCAAACTTCAAACCAAACGGCCCACAGCTGAGTTATTAATACACAGCCCAAATCAGTCAAAGACAATACACTGTGATTGGCGAGTCTCTCCATAACTGCCTCCAGAGCTAGTCTCAAAAACAAACAAAGAACATAAACCTTGAGACCCATCATCTTCGGGACCCTGCAATCCATGTGGGCTCTAAACTCACTAACCAGTCTCATCTCCGTTTCCAGGAGTAGAGCCGAGACAGAAAACAACTCACTGCTCAGCTTGATCTTCTCACCAGTAGCTGGTCTGAGTAGAGATGGAATCTCAATGTCATGTCTATCTCACGCCTCCCAGAGGGAGTATGGGAGGAGGATGTTAGTGGGGCTTGATTTTCTCATTTCTAGCAGGCTTGTATACCTGCCTATTTTAAATTCAGCCTGGATTGTTTATATCGCTGTCAGCTGCTGTTCTCCCCCACCTTTTCCAAAGGCTCATCTCTGCAGTCATTGCAGGATAAAAGAAAAAGAGAGAGATCAGTCTCTTGTACCAACTAAACCAGTGAACTTAGCTTCTTCTTCCACTGACCTCCTCCTGGTAGAGTACATACTGTTCTGTGTAACTGAGCTATGGGCATGGCTAGACAGGGGGAAGGTAGCACCGGCTATCAGCCATCACTGAGACCAAAAAGAAATCAGAGGTACTCCATCCTCCAGAGTAAGGGGAACACTACAGTACACTCATATCCAGAAGGGGACGTAGTCCCCTTTGGAGATGTATTTCTTTTTAGCCTATCTGTGGGCAGTATGAGCTCATCTCCTCCCCACTCTTCTTCCTTTAAATGCGAATCCAAGAGGAACTTTAAGGACTTCTCTCTCAGTAGGAAAATGCCTGGGTTTCATTAAAAAAGTCCCCCAGAATTCTACTCCGTGTCCACCAGTCCATGTACCTCTCCATTTGGGCCCATTGGGAGCTCTAGAATATATAACTCCACAAACACAAGCCAGTAACTATGCCCTTTCACATTCCCCCATCCAGGGCCAGATCTGCTTCTCCCAAGAAACAGTACAGACCTTCCAAGACAGGTCAATCAGAACTGTAGCTATGATGGAAGACAAGTCAACTGTGCTCTGCCAAGAGGACATCCAGATCTGGACGTGGTGCATTTGCCACAGGATCACGTTGCTGGTCCTATATCTCCCCAGTGACTCCAAAGGTCCTGAACCAATATGCTGACAAGTGATAATGATAATCTTGCCATGACTAGGATAGCTCTGAAGCAATTAAGAACAGCTACTGACTTTGCATCACATTGCTTAGGCTCCAGCTATTATTTGCAAAGTGGTTATTTGCTTCTGTTGTACTTCCAGGACAGCTTCAAGTTATTGCTTGACATATATCATTTCTGTAGTGTCTGGCAGGAGCCAGAACTATAAATCAGCTTTTCTGATGACTCCAAAGAGCCTCAGCTTTCCATAAAGCTTCACTGTAACCCTAGGGAAAAATCAGTTCCCCTTTTCCAGACATCTGATCTCAGGAACTAAATCCCAGATAACTACATAAAACAGATAACTACATAAAACAGATCTGTGTTCCCCAATCACTCGCCACAAGAAGTCTTTGGCCTGAGTCTGTTAGGTGCAGAGGGATCGTACTTGTAATACTGATCAACCTCACTAGCACTGCTTTTGAAATGAGGTGCTGGTACTCACCCTAGCAGTTCACACCTTCCCCTACCTTCCAGAGTGTTGCTGCTTGCATTTCCTGCTGCACCCTTACCAGCCCTTCCCCATAGGTGTACATGTTAATCTTGCCTGTCATGTCTTGATTTTACTCAGCGAGCAAGTAGCTAGACAGAAGGAATGTCTAGTTTGACAGGGTTTGAGGCTTTTGCTGGTCCCTCTAGTCCGTCACCGCTTAGGTTTGATCATTGCTTATTCTGGTAAGTCTTCTGGGTTCTTCTCCCCCAGGCTAATCATATTTCTAAGTCCTTGTGAATAGGCCCAACACCCAGCTGACCTTCTCTGGGGCTCATCAGGTCTGCCTCTATTTCCTGCACACTTACCCCCGTCCTCCTGGATCTCTTCTTGCAGCTTGCTGCAGCCTGAGCTCTTGCCTTTTCCACAGCCAGAGCCCTTCTGCCTGCCTTGCTACTCAGGCTCTCCTCTTATACTGCTTCTAGGGGTGTGGACACCAGTCTCCCTGGTTCCTCCCTGTCCCCTTCTTCCCTGTAATGGGGACTGAAGGGGCCCTGTCACACTCACCTTACAAACAACTGATCACATTTATCTATTTAAGTTGGCCTGATGTTTTCATGGTTTGCCAGAATTTTCATGCCCAATTTTTCATGCTAAAGGGGATGGGTAAGCTAGTGCTTGCCTGGACTTGGCTTTCTGTAGTGTTTCTCAACCTGCGGGCCACGACCCAAAAAGTGGGTCACAAGAATATATGAAAGGATTGCAAAACTTTAAAAATGGATCAACAAACTTTAAAAACATGTAGCAGGCTTACGTTTTGGGGGCTTGGGTTGAGTCCCAGGCTCAAGGGTCTGCTGTTCGATTGGTGGAGCCTGGCCACCAATCCGGAGGCAGCACAAGGGAAGCAATGCCACACCCTTTTCCAAAAGGAGGGGGCAAAGAGCAGCTGGACCTGGACTGGAACTGCACCAGCCAGGTCCGGAGAACTTCGGGGGTGGAGCCCATGAAGAGTATAAAAGGGGAGCGTGTTAGGCACGCTGGGGGGGAGACGACAAGGGACAGCGAGGAGAGATGAGCTCCAGAGATGGCCATCCTCGGGACCCTGCTTGAGCTTCAGTGGTGCATGAATTGGGAGATGGGGATCAGGCTCTAGGAGCCACACGAGGCGGCTTGAGCCTGCAAACCCGGCAAGCAGCTGGGCAGTTGGTGTGCAGATTGGCACATGGAGAGATAGCCCTGGAAGCAGCTCGTGGCTGCTCGGGCCTCACCCAGTGTGCTGGTTGGAGCATGGAGAACTGCCTTGGAAGCACCTCACGGCTCCTCATGTTAGCCCCGGCACTAGGCCAAGTGACTGGAACTCTGCAGTGCGGCTCCACCTTTAACTAAAAGAGCCCCAGTGCCCAGAGCCAGGCCCGGGAAAGGGGAGAACCCCCAGTGTGAGACCGGGGAGTCAGAGCTTGCAAGAGAGAGACCCCTGGGTGCCCAGTGCAGGGTGTCAGGCCATAGAGGAGAGCCGAAGGCGCCACTAGGAAGAGGATCTTGCAGAATCAGCCACCAGGGGATGAGCCTTGACTTCTCCAAAGAGAAAGCACTGGTTTCCGGGGAAGCTGGCCCCTCAGGGGAGGCCAACACAAATGAGGAGGGTCTGCCACTTCCACCCTCCATTGTGGGAGGGGCATGTCCACATCCCAGGGCCCTAAAGGGGAGAGGCTTCAGGAAAACCCCTCGGGGAGGTGCTCAGTGCACCCCCTATTTTGAGGTTGTTGTGTTAAGGGCTATATAGCTCAGGCTATTCTTTAAGGGGGGGTTATATGGTTTATGTGTTTTAATGCCTCAATGTGTATAATGGTATTGTTATTTGTGAAGGTTTAAAGAAATAGTAGTGTTAATTAGCTTGGGTTATACACATTAATATTCTTACGTGTTAATTGTGTTATATAGGTTGTAAGGTATTTGGCTCATATTTGGTATTATATGTGAATTGTGGAATATTATATATAGTATTATATGTTAAGTTATAGTTACAGTATTATATGTTATAGTATTATATGTTAAGCCTTGTAAATATTCTATTAAGTGTCTGTATTTATTCTTGTAATAAATTGTACATAGTTAAAGTACTTGGTTTCAGCCTAGCTCTATAGAGAGGGGAGGAAAGTCTCTCTAGTAGCTGACCCCTTCCTCAGCACCCTGCCTGACCATCACCACTGTCATCAGAGGACAGGGCACATCCCCTGGGTGTACCCGGGCTACAAATGGATTCTTTTAAAAATAAAAGAACATGGGGAACCATGGCTTTTCCCTTGAAGGCTGGCAGAGTTTCCACCTGCAAGAAGCAGCTTGCCTCCTCTCCACCCCCATATCCCAACACACCCAGCCCCTCCCCACACCTGGGAGAACCCATTTTTTAAATTTGTCCACAACCCTTTTATATATTCTTGCAACCTGCTTTTGGGTTGTAGCCCATGGGCTGAGAAACACTGTGTAATGGATTTGTGGACCTCAGCCCAGTGAGAAATGGAAGCATTAGAGACTCAGTCTACTGCAGCATGATGACTCAGGGGGAAGCACGCTGGGTAGTTCAAGAGTCAGCAGAAAGGAAACCAGTATTTGGTGATGCATGTCACCAATAAGTTTTGTTGTCATCAGCAAGTCTCAGCAATTTAAATTAAATTATACACATGAAACTACATTTGAAAAAACCCAAAACATTCTGCTTGCAAAAATCAAGTTCTCCTTAATTCAGCCCTCTGTCTGTTTGCATGATGACAATTTCTTTAACTACATAATCGCATCCTATTTTCTATGCATCTCTTGCCACATCCAATGAGCAGAATGGATGGTGTTCTGTTGATGAGCAACTATTCAGTGCTCTGCTTTCTTATTGTTATTCAATACATGGTCCCATGCCTTATTTACTGTTTTCTATTTGAAAAGGACTTTAGAGAGAAAATTTTAGTTTCCATGTGAGTTTTTCTATGCTACATATCACCACCATATCTAAGCCCTTTACATTAATAAGTCCATCTATATAACATGCTATGAAGCAAGGCCGCGTTAACCACATTTTACAAATGGAAGCTGTGAGGCACAGAGGCTGATGGTAACATATCCACTGATTTAGAGTGCCAAATTCGATGCACCCAGGATTTGATTTTTTAGAGCACTTAATATACATATTTTATAATTTTCAAGCACCTATTCCATTGACTCTAGTTGTAGTTGTGACTACTCAGCTATTCTGCAAATCAAACATGAGGCTCACCCCCCAAGAGTGAGAAACACAGAGTGGCCACCTGTAAAAAAAGAGCTTGGTAGCAGCCTTCATCTTCCTGAAATTTCCTTCCTCATTTGTTATGCCTCTTCCCACTCCTGAATCAAATGAGGCAAGACTCTAACAGACAAAAGCTTTCTTTACTACACAAGCCTAATTCATCTGCAAAACAGTATGTAATCATATAATTTGTACCAGAAGAGTCAGGAATTGCTCCATATGAGTGCTCAACTTCAACATGTTACTAATGCACTTTCCATGTCATTTTTTCCTGGCATTTATTTTACAAAGTTTTAAGAAAGGCAGACTGGAGAAATACAAAAACTCAGAATGTTGACATCATACTGGCATACCTACAGGTCCATCAGCATCTTTGCAACCTTTAGATCTAGCATGCAGATGTTGGCCATTTGAGCTAACAAAAGTAACTGATCATAATGACAGGTTATAATCTACTATGTGGTGGTGTAGACACAAGGAGAAGAAGAAACTTCTATCAACTTTTGTTTTCAAACTTCCTAAAATCATGGAATCCTCTCATATGACTTCTTCTGCCATGGAACCCATCCCAAAGGCTGACACTGAGCCAGGCAAGTGGGTCTTTCCAGCACTGGCTCACAATGTTGGAATGCTGAGTGTAATGGGGCAGCATCCTAGGGGTGGCCGTGATCTCCCCTAGCGCCCCCTTACCATGCCAAGTTTGCCTCAAAGCACCCTCAAGTCTCACCTGGCATGTCTTTGACATTATCGTATAATAGGGAGGCTGCCTCTCCATCCTCTTGGACACGGTTTTCTGCTGTACCCTGGCCTCGATCAGTAATGGGTGTGTCTCGGTACACCCCGGCCTCATGGGCTATGCGTGGCTTCAACCACCCTTTTACCACGCCCCAAGCCTCGCAGATGTAACTGATGTTGTTTGGTCTCTCTCTCTGTGCCTCCCCGGGCACTCGGGCTCTCCGCAGCCCTGTCTCTCTCTCTGCGCCTCCCTGGGTGCTCAGGCTCTCCACAACCCTGTCTCTCTCTCTCTGCGCCTCCCTGGGCACTCAGTGCCCCCTCTCTGGGGCTGGGATTCCCACACTGCTGTGGGTCCCCTATGAGGCCTCCTCCAACCCCTAATAGCCTCACCCAAACCTCTGGTGTAAACAGCAAAGACAAAACATAAGCCCCCGGGCTATAACATAAATTCTAACTGCTCCATCTCTCCCCCAGTATCAGCCTGCTTGTGCAGTTCAGCCTCTCCTCTTTACTTACTTAGGCGGGGCTCCTTTCCCTTGGCAGCCAGCAGCCAACTCCCCCCTGGTCTCAGGCTTGTGATTTATATAGACACCAGGCCCTGCCCCTTCCAGTCAGCTGACCAGCCAGATGTGAGTCACTACCCTCATTAACCGGTTGTCCCAGCAACCTGCACCTGGGTCCTTATCTCTGCTCTCCAAGTAGCAGGCAACTTAGTGCCCTGCTACACTGAGATTCAGAAATCTTGGGTACCATTCCAGGCTCCCGAGGGAAGCATGCCATAGTGGGCGTGTCTACAAGTTCATTAATGCACTTTAGGTAATGTGCATTAAATCTAGTACCTCCACTGTGAAGTATTAGAAAAATGTGCATTAGCCTATTTTAATACACATTGGCTAAAGAGCATGGTTTTCTTGTAACGCTTTAACGTGCATTATGCACATTAAAGCACAAGTGTAGATGTGGCCAGTGGGTGCAGAGTTTTCTGCCTATTGCACCCAAACTTGACTGATTGTGCCCCATCACACCCTACCTTTGCCACACCCAGGACTAGACCAGACCCATGTCTTTGTCCCACTCATTCTCTTTGCCTAACCAATCTTAGTCCCAGTCACCTGCATAGGCTGCTCCTGCTCTCAATGGTCACAATGTCTCCTAGAAATTCCACTTGGACAAAGCTTCTCAGACACCACCCTCGGGACCTGGCTGCAGCTAGAAGCCATGAGTCAGACTGGTAACATGTTTAATGCACACAGTGCATAAAACCTAGTTTGATCTGTGGTCAAGAACCACTCTTTATAATATGAATTTTTGGCGTGTTAGCATGATGGTCTATAGAGGATAAGTAAAAAATATAATTAAAAAAAGCATTCTGCACCAGATTCTCAATTCAGTTATGAACAGAGATGTTTCCTGCCTGGTTTTGTTCATAGCAATGGTTCTCAAATGTTTTGGGGTCACCCACCCCTTTTCAAGTTTGTTGGACTGCTGTTATGCATAAAAAAAGTATTTTTAAGCTAGGAACAGACATTGCAGTTGTCCCTGGATAAGTTGTGCCTGTGTTTATCCTGGAACAAACATATCCTGGGCTCGGCATGTACAAACATTGCCCTTCTAATCAGCAGGGATCCTGATTTTTTCTGTTAAAAAATCCAAAATGCTCCCATTTACAAAAAAAATTCCAAATTCTCTGATTAAAAAACCCCAATTTTCCTCAATCAAAATGAAACACCACTATATATATGTAGGTATCAGTTTAACAGTTTTATTGATATGTTTACCATTTTAAAGCAATTTGGAAGCCTACCAGTGCCTGAATCATTATAATAAATACATTCTAAATACCTGTATATTTTGGTGTCTATTTTTTTTAATCATGGAAAATCAGAGCTCCCCCACCTCTTGCATTCACCAGAATGTGGGTGCAGCTTTGGCTGTCCCTTTGCTGCTTTGTGGCACTGAGCAGCCCTTGCTGATGCCCTTCATTCCCAACTGGCAGCCCCCCATCCCTGCCAGAGCCTGCCACTCCCAACCCACAGCCCCCTGGCCCTGCTGATGCCCCTCACTCCCAACCTGCAGCCCGCTGGCCCTGTACGCTGTTGGCCACATGCATGTGTGCATGCACACATATATGGTGCCTCCTGCCTCCAATTGCTCTTCTTCACTCCCCCCAGTGCTAAGCAGCAACTCGCAGGCTGGAAGACTGACAGCCTGCAAGAGAAAACCTGCAGTTTCCTGTGTTTTTCTCCTTTAAAGGAGGAAAATCTGTGTTTTTCTCCTTTAAAAGAGAAAATCTGCAATCTTTCTCCTTAAAATGAGAAAATTTGTGTTTTTTCGCAGCAAATGGAAAACCCTGCTAATAACAATGGTTAGAGACTGCAGGGAGGATTTTCAAAAGCTGCTAAGATTTGTGCCTGCATGTCATCTATTGTCACATTCCTCAGTTTTCCTTCCCATGAATCTCTATTACACATGCACATTCACCAACTTAGCACAAAAGAACATGAGGGTTGCAAAGTCAAGCAGTCTAAAGTTAGAAAGTGCCAGAAATAAGGCTGCCTCTGCAACCTTAATTCAGCCTCTTGGTAGTGTGTACACATTAAGATATCAGCTTTAGTTACTGTGGAGATAGCTGTATCCTATTCTTTCCACCCAATCTGTGACTGAATCAGGGTTTTGCAGTGAAAAAGGGTGTTTTTGCTGGGACCTGGTGAAAGTTGGAAGGCATGAAGTGAACAAGGCCTGGCACTGCACAAAGAGAAAGAATGTGCTTATGCTGAGGCAGGTAAAGGCTGTTGTGATGGATTAGGTCCTATCCCTGCCTCTGCTCACATGATGCTAGGCATATCACTTAAACTAAACCCTTCACAAGCTATCACTCAGGGGTATGGACAAATATATTAAAAAATATGCAGCTTCAAAAATATAGGGGGAACCATCCTGCAGCTCTTACATAACAAATATTACCTCTGCGTGAGCCTGTAGCAATTCCAGAGTGGTGAAAGTGCTCTGACTTTAACCCTGCTATATCCAAGCTCAAAGCAAAGGCGATTTGGGTCACTGGTACGGCTACAAGCTCCTGCAGATTCAGCAGCTACAGCATGACAGCTGCTGCGCACTTTAGAGCAGCAGCTCCCCTCCACCCGCCTTGAAGCTGCTGCAAATCTATGCTTGGCCTGTACCCTTGGTGTGCGTTCTCCAGGTTCTGACTGGCCAGCTCCAGACCATGAGGCCAAGCTGGAAGTAGTGCTGAGCACTTACACTGCAACCGAATGAATGAGAGCTGTGCCTAGGACATGAAGTGCTACATAAGGCAACCTACTCTGACAACTCATGTCCTTAGGTATGACAGCTGGTCCCCCAAAACTGGTGAATAATCTTGTCCTTAATCTTTATGCACCTCTGTTCTTATATTAAAAGGGAAATGATAATACTCCCTCAACAAACAAAGGCACTGTGAAAAGAATCAGTTTATTAATATTTATGAGGCATCACTCTAGCGATGAATGCTACAGAAAAGCCCAGAAGGAAATCAATAATTTTGCCTCCAAGGCAGGGTACATTAAATAAAGCAGTAAGCCACATATAAACAATGAGAACAAAACAGTATTGACTATCTGCTCATTAAGTGGCCACTGTCCAGCTTGTACAATATGAGGTAAAGGTCCCATGGGGAAAAAAACAGTAGTATGTAAAGACTATCATCTTATTTGTATGTACATAGTACACATATTTCACACACACGCACACACAGACATACACACATATACACGTGTGTGTGTGTTCTCAAGGTAGCCAAATTAAGGGTGCACAGGCAAAACTTAATTATGCCATTCCCTATCTTTTGAGTGCTGTGCTGCATCTGCCACTTGTTCTAATGGACTGACAACAGCAGCAACAGCTTGTCATCCTCCATGTTGATAAATACAAAAAGGATAAATACTATGGGAGCAGAGGAATAAAGAGACTTTGGAAATATGGGTTCCCTTTCAGGCTCTGAAGGGACATGTTTTCCAGTGAGCTCAAATGCTCATACTTATTCCCCACAACCTGTTTCACCATGTCCCTTCTAACCTCTCCAAGCTCCAGCACCACCTCTGTCCCTTTACAGGTTTCCCTCGCTTTATGCAGGTTCTGTATGTGCAAATTTGCTCTTATGCAATGACCCTTTAATACCAAAAATTCGTTATATGCGAGGTAAATTCACTCTTATGTGATAGGTGTGATGGAAGCCTGCAGTCAGCTGCTTTGTGCAGTGTAATGTGGGAGTGATGTGCACCAAAATATAGCCTCCTGTGTGATTCTGTGCTCCTCGCTCATTGTCTGCAACACGTGTTTTTGTAGTTGCCATCCTCATTATGGTAACGTTTACCACCACCCTGTGCTTGTGTGTACTGTCTGCTGTTGGGGAATACCAAAATTGTCTTGCAGAAGTGGTAGAAATGGGTCTGGGGGTCAGTACAGTCAAGGCCTTGGAACGCATCCCTATTTTGTTACATTGTAAAGTAAGTTCCCTTTATGCCAATTCAAGTTATGTGCTGTTTTCCAGGAACAAGTGTACAATATAAAGTGAGGGAAACCTGTCCTTGTTCCTCCTTCAGCAACCATCTTCCTCACCTAGAAAGTCTCCATCTCTGTTCCCAGATCTAGCCCAACTACCAGGAACAGCTAAGAGCAGGTACTACAGGGGAAGTCTGGTTTCACCTGTAGCCCCGGTCTGGAGAAAGCTCCAGTTGCTCTGTGGGAAAGGTACTTGTACCATCTGGATTACTCAAAGGAGCTGCAAAAGGTGTGATCATGCTCGAAGAAGACAACTCTTCAGGGATTCTAGCTGGGAGCTCTAGTATATCTATCTCAACTCAGCATGTGTAAACTGAGATTTTTCAAATGTTATAACTTGACCAAATGTGGGTGGATTTTCACCAAGATGGCAAAAAACAGCCCTGACCTGTTACTTTTTGTTAAATGTCAAGTGCCTACTCCAAAGCATGGGGACACAAAAGAGCCTTCTAAAGAAAAGGTCTGAGTGTTTTTAACATGGAGAAGCAATGTGTTCCCCCAATTTTGCCCTTGCCTTCTTTGATATAGCTGAAATGTTTTGGCTGAAATATTCCAAAAGAATTCAGTCAGTAGCAGACACCCAGTATACAAATGAAAACTCAGGCAGTTAAAGCTTTATAAGGCACATAAAGCAATAAGGCACAGAAAACTGTCCTCTGCTGAGAAGAGCTGGTAAATTTTTAAAACATCCAGTACCGCTGGCCCACATACAACCCTGTCTGTCTGAGACACTGTATGGGAGCAAACTGTATTGAGTGATGGTAATAAAACATTTCTTTATCAAGTGTGTTCAGCTGCAGAACAAGCTTCCACAGGAGATTTGATTAATACAGTGGCTGGCTCTACAGGGCCTCCTCTGAGAAAGCTTGCTATCTTCAGCAGAATAATGCATTTTTATAAAGCAGTGATTCTCAGCTGCAGGAGGCCACACAATATTAGCACGGTTAAGTGTGCAAACTCCTACATGATTCACAAGATAAAACCAGAGATTTCACACAGGAATCCCTAGGGTCAAAAACATTTTCACCTGTTGTGGCCTTTCTGAGCTCTTTGCAACAGAAAAATTGCTCTATTATTTTTCTGTAGTCAAAAAACAAGTAAAGGTAAGAGCTGGCATTTTCCAGTGGGTGCCTAGAGTCTAGCAAGACCAAGAACTGCTGTTACACGGTTTCTTTGCATGTGCCTAAGGTAGTACTTCCTATAATGAAGGGGAAAAGAAGAACAAAGAACTCCATGAAGTACACTGGGAATTCACTCATGCAGATCTAATGGAAAGCACTCAGATAAGTACTGGGCACTGTAGAAAATCGTACATGGACAGACTGAAATGAAAAAGTCGAATTTAAACAGCATTCCAGTTACAAACATGCATTAGGTTCATCCAAGTTAACTTCAAATTGGGGGGTAAGAAACCCAAACAAACACATTTTAGCAACATGCTTTTACTGCTTCAAATGTTTCCTACAAGCAGCAGAGCAATTTCAAGCTGTTTATTCCTTTATGCAAAGCGACCCTCTTGCTATTCTTGTGCCAGTGAATTGGAGACTGTGAAACAGTCTCTGTAAGCAGAAGAGGAAGAAAGCTGCAGTCACATGCAGAGTCACATCGATGAAGTCATACACTGGCATAACAGCAAGTGTTGTCGGTTTTCAAAGGCCATCTGTAGCTAGCAGACTTAAGCTGTCATCCTGGAAAAAGATGCAAACAAGCCTAATGGGCAATTGCATTATCCTCTCCCTGGCATTCAATGAAGTGAGGCTTGTTCCCCAGCAAATACGGAAAACAAAGAACTGCATTCTTTGCTTTGCTTTTTTTAAAAACTGTTGTTTTTTGATGCTTGATAAAAATTCAGATGACAGAAAAAATGGGAAGAACCAGAGAGAGCTCCAGAAATGATGAATGGCTTGTGAACTACAAGCTGGAGAAGGTAGAAGCTCATCTGCTGCTTCAAAGAGATTGCCGTAGCAAACACAGTTTGCTGTAGTGTGAACCTGTGCACCAAAGCTTTGCATTTTTTGGCTTCTTCTCTGTGAGTTCTTGAGGCAGGGACTGTGTGGTCTTTTCTGTTTTTCTGCAGTATTATACATAGAGCAGGCACTGATGGAAATAGGTAATAAATAATGGTTCTACTCCCTGGAACAGTAAGTGGATGCAAATGTTGATATGATGCATTAAATACTGCCAAGAAAAGACATGGAGATGAATGTATTCTCCAACAGGTATCAGAGTGTAAAAATCAACCTGTAATTTCAGACAGGGGAGATCTAATGATCTATATTTTCATGTAGTAGTGTGGGAAGAGAAAGGAAATAATCTTATTCTGTGTTCCTGAATCTCATAATGAATGTGTTTGTTTGAGCCCAGTGGAGGCAGGGGTGGGGGATGTAGAAGAGCACCAAAAACTGAAAAATGAGTCTTGGGATCTGTGCCTGGTACTGATGCAAATGAAGGTAAAACTATACAAACAGTAACACAATCAGACCATTCATCACTCCTTCATTAGCAGCTTGTCTTTGTAACACCAAGGGTGGAGGGGAAAACTTTCTTCTTTTTATGAACAACCAACGAAGAAGAGCGAAAGACAAAAAAGGAAGCTTAATTGGTGAGGACACAGTGTGTACACTGTTTGTAAGACTTGCCTGTTATGCAAATGAAGTTGTGCTGAATGCCTAGGTGCTGTTAGTGTAACTCAGTTTCCACAATAGATGTAGTCAGGAAACTTACTTAGCTTTGTCGTGTCCCTTTGATTTCGGCAGAACTATTTCTATCTACAAGACAAATCAGATATGAACTTCTTGCTTCCAGATAAGGCCAAAGACATCTTTTCTAGGGTGTGTTTACATTAAACAGTGCAATGCACTTAACACGTGCAGCTTAAATGCACGTCAGTCTTGTTTATTCACATTTATTTTTAGCAGAAAAAAAATTGTATTCTGAGTAGATACACTTGGTATTATAAACAATGTTGTTTAAAAGGGCCAAATAAACCTTGCTGTAATTCTGTTCATTAGGTTGATCTAACATAAAGAATGATATATGATAGGCAGGGGTGGTAGCACTGCATGTTATTCAGACTGCCAATTACTCCCCATTGCAAGACTTTGTTTTCACTTGCTTGTAACTCTGTGAAACTTTACTCTTTAGGCTGAAGTTTTCTATAGTGTGGTATGGCAGAGTCTGAAAATATTTGGAAATTTTTAGCCAAAATGGTTCAACGCATTTTGGCTAAACTAGGCTAGGAAATAAAACTTTGTTTTGCCCGTGTTAAGATATTCTGAGAACTCTTCTTTGAAATGTTCTGGCACCCCCATCTCTGGTTCAGTGGCTTGAATTCTAGCAGGGAAGCACCTTTTGATCTCCCAGTGAAAAAATACCCAAACTTGGCCAAGATCTACATCTTTGGAAGACTGGACTTCATTTTCAGCAGCCAAAATATCCAAAGAGTCCATCCACCCAGCCCATACTTGAGCCCCTCACAGCTGTGGCACATGAGAAGAGTGTGTATGCATAGTCCACACAGGGCAACTAAGCACATGCTCCAGCTCAGGGATACAGGAGTTGAGAAAGACATCCCCTATCCTTGTTATTCCCACATGCTGTGGACCAGGGTGAGCTGGGCACTGGAGAGCTTCTCTGTTTAGCATGGAGGAAAAACCCATCTGACCCAAATGCAAATGGGATAAATGGGATTTGTGAGAGCCCGGCAGGACAAATTATGCTGAGGGGAAACCAGCACGGGTTCGTGGCAGGTAGATCGTGCCTGACCAATCTAGTCTCTTTTTATGACCAGGTCACAAAACGCCTCGACGCAGGAGGAGGGGTGGATGTCGTATACTTGGACTTCAGGAAGGCCTTTGACACGGTATCCCACCCCATACTGGTGAACAAGTTAAGGGGCTGTGACTTGGATGACTGCACAGTCCGGTGGGTGGAGAATTGGCTGGAGGGTCGCACCCAGAGAGTTGTGGTGGATGGGTCGGTTTCGACCTGGAAGAGTGTGGGCAGTGGGGTCCCGCAGGGCTCGGTGCTTGGACCGATACTCTTTAATGTCTTCGTCAGCGACTTGGACGAGGGGGTGAAATGTACTCTGTCCAAGTTTGCAGATGACACTAAGCTATGGGGCGAAGTGGACATGCCGGAGGGCAGGGAACAGCTGCAAGCAGACCTGGACAGGTTAGACAAGTGGGCAGAAAACAACAGAATGCAGTTCAACAAGGAGAAATGCAAAGTGCTGCATCTAGGGAGGAAAAATGTCCAGCACACCTACAGCCTAGGAAATGACCTGCTGGGTGGCACGGAAGTGGAAAGGGATCTTGGAGTCCTAGTGGACTCCAAGATGAACATGAGTCGGCAGTGTGACGAAACCATCAGAAAAGCCAATGGCACTTTATCGTGCATCAGCAGATGCATGACAAATAGGTCCAAGGAGGTGATGCTTCCCCTCTATCGGGCGCTGGTCAGACCGCAGCTGGAGTACTGCGTGCAGTTCTGGGCGCCGCACTTCAAGAAAGATGCGGATAACCTGGAGAGGGTCCAGAGAAGGGCCACTCGTATGGTTAAGGGCCTGCAGGCCAAGCCCTATGAGGAGAGATTAGAGGAACTGGACCTTTTCAGCCTCCGCAAGAGAAGGTTGAGAGGCGACCTGGTGGCTGCCTATAAGTTCGTCAGGGGGGCACAGAAGGGAATTGGTGAGTATTTATTCACCAAGGCGCCCCTGGGGGTTACAAGAAATAATGGCCACAAGCTGGAGGAGAGCAGATTTAGATTAGAAATTAGGAGGAACTTCTTCACAGTTCGAGTGGCCAAGGTCTGGAACGGGCTCCCAAGGGAGGTGGTGCTCTCCCCTACCCTGGGGGTATTCAAGAGAAGGTTGGATGTGTATCTAGCTGGGGTAATGTAGGCCCGGCACTCTTTCCTGCTTATGCAGGGGGTCGGACTCGATGATCTATTGAGGTCCCTTCCGACCCTAGCATCTATGAATCTATGAATCTATGAAAAGCTGGACCAGCAGGGTACAAAAGCAGTAAAGAGTCATCTGGTCTCTCTGTGCCTCACCTCTCACTGTTAAAAAATTGGAATAATCTCACCCTCTGACTTTGATAATGCATGAATTAATGTTTGTGAAGTCCTTGGAGACTGGAGATGGAAGCATCATAGTCTATGACAGGGGTCAGCAACCTATGACAAGTATGCCGAAGGCCCAGGCCCGGGTCTGGCCCCCCTGTTGCCCCAGCCTCCAGTCCAGGTCCGGCCCCCGGACCCCCGTCACCGCAGGCCCCGGGCCCGACCCCACTGCTGCTGTGGGTCCCAGGTCCAGCCCCAGCCACGTGCTGCCAGCAGGCCTCGCCCTGACCGACACCACCGCTGCCACCCACCCCAGCCCAGTACCACCGCTGGGCCAGGGCCGTCAACAGCACTGGTCCCAGCCAGCACCAACACAGGCCCCAGCCCAGTGCCAGTGCCGGGATGTGGGGCCCGTGCCCATCCCAACACTGCCGGTGAGCCCAGCCACGTGCTGCTGGCAGGCCATTGCTGCCGCCGCTGCAAGCCCTGGCCCAGTGCTGCTCCTGGGCTGGGGCCATCGGCAGCATGGGGATGGAGCTGGGGCTCTGGCCCCATCCCAGTGCTGCCGACAGCCCCTGCCCCATTGTGATGCTACCGGCAGGCCTGGCCCCAGCCCCATGCTGCCAGTGGGCCCTGGCCCCAGTATTTACTTTACATACAACAATAGTTTCATTATATAGAGAGAGAGAGACCTTATAACACTAATATGCAATGTGTCCTGCTATGTACTCCTCCCCACTTGTTTTGTTTTTCTGATATGCCAGCACTCTGGCACCTTTCAAGGTAGACATTATGGCTTTTTCGGCACTCCAGCCAAAAAACGTTGCCTACCCTTGGTCTATGAGAAAAGGAATTATTTTGTCTGCAGAGCATGGTTCAGATAGTTGGCAGTAGATAAAATATGGGCAACATGATGAACAATGAGAAACAAAATACTGAATAACCCATCAGTAATTTCACACCATGCATCCTGTGCAATGAATGAGACAAAGGTCCTGTGTAGAGATTGTATATAATTATGTAATTAAAGACACTATCATAATGTACAGTAGGGGGTCATATTATGGATGCTCAGGCAACCTGAAGTCTGGCATCTCTTTATTTTTAAATGCTTGACTTTGCAACCTTAATAGTAGTCTTCTACAATGCTTTTTTTTCGGTAGGAAATATATATTAAGTTATCTGAGAGGCAAGGGTTTTTTGTGATATATTTGTTGGATCAACCTCTCTCCTAGCTGTACAATTAATTCAATAAAAGCCATCACAAAAATCCCTCACTTTTGGGACATTTCCTGAGCTATCAAGGCTATAACAGCACTCTAACCCAGTGGCTCTCAACCTTTTCAACTCAAAACACTCTTCACTAAACCCCTTGGAAAATGCCAACTCTTATTTTTCACTCATTTCCTGAGTGGAAACATTCAAGCAAATCTTCTGCTGCAAAGAAGTCAGAAAGACCATAACAGGTCAGACTGTTTTTAACATTATGAATTCCTATTTGAAATCCCTGAGTTTTTCTTGTAAATCATGTATGCACATTGAACAGTGCTAACAGTGCGTGACACCCTGTGGCACCCTTGAAAGGATCGCAAGAAACCCTGGGTGCCTGGTTAAACATCATTGCTCCTCTATCCCTACTAGTAAGATATACTGGAAATGGTCTGATGGCTTCTAGTGAACCTCGTGTGCTCTATAAAAATAAACATTAAATCCAAGTTTAACTCCATTAGATCACATCAGGTAATGGTTTGGCCCCCACAATGTCCCCAATAGCCTACCTGCCCAGAGAGCATTGCTAAAGCATAGCAGTTCCTGTAGTCAATAGCATGCCAGGGCTGGGTGTGAGTGGCATCACATCCGGCTGCCTTTGCCTTAGGTAGTCTAAACTGCCAGGTACCTACCTGTGACTGGGTGTAACCACAAAGCTGGTACTTCTGCTTCTGAAGCTGTAGAGAGCCATTCTGGCTATTTTGGTTGTCAACAGCTACACAGATGTAACCAAGGGAAGAATTTAAGGTCACTGCCCATTTGTGCTTCACACAGAGCTGCCTCTTCCACTAGCTTTCCTAGGTGTCAGTTTCTTATTTTTAAAATAGAATAAAGCATTGTCAAGTTAGTAAAGATCACTGATGGTTGCCTTAGCTAACATAGATAGTTTCCCCATTTCCCTTTTATGTCCTAGTCAGATTCCTGCATCCCATCTGAACTATTTGCAATGCTTCCTTTTAAAACGCACGGTACTGACCGAGTTGTGGCCTTGTGGTAAGACAGCTCTGGAGGAGACCTGTGTTTGATTTCTGACCTCTCATTTCTCAGCACCTGAAAGTGAGGCAAAGACTGTGAGCTCAGCTCCGATGGAGGAATGCTTTATACCACACAACTGTATCCTCTACAGACCAACTGTGGAGAAGCACTGATGCAATTCACGGTATTCTGCTTTCAGGGTCTTCCTCAGCTGAAACAATGGACAGTGCATGACCAAGTGAACCTAACATTTAGAAAGGGCTTGCACCAGGTAATGGTTTAGCCCCCATAATGCCCCTCATAGCCTACCTGCCCAGAGGGCAAGCCTGGTCAAGGCATAGCTGTTCCTGTAGTCAAAGGAAAATCCTCAGTGCTCCAAGACGTCTGAAGGATCCTGGCAAAGGAAAAACAAACAGATGTCACCTCACCAAAATCTATGCAGAAGTAGAAGGAAAAACCCCTAGAAAGAAGAGAGACAGACAGGGAAAGACATAGGTACCAACTTTTATTTTTACCCAGGGGGTGGGGGCTGGGAACCAAGATGCTGGATATGTGGAAAGTTTTACACATTTCAGGTGACAGCCCTCTTTCCAAGGGGAGCCAGGGCCCTTGGGCCCCCACATATTCAGCTTCCGTGGAGAGGAGACACTAAACTTATGGCTACAAAATACCCAGCAACAGTTTGTAACTGGTTTTCCAAAAGAAAAGGCATATGCTAGGGATGAAAATAGATTAAAACCAACTATTTGGAGTGTTACTCAATATAACAGTCTACTTGTAGTACCCAATAATACAGTTTTTGTTTACTCTGTCCTCACCTCTAAACAGGAAGGTAATAAAACCAAATCTGAGCATAACACTGGCTGCACACAATTACAGCTCCCCTTTTTCACAGTCCCCTTAGCCACAAAAGATGCCCTGTATTTAATGTAGAACAGATGAAACTGCTGAATCATCAGAAGACTGAAGCTGGGAATATGCCAGAAATATTATCAATAAGAATCTGGTCCAAAGTCCAAGCATTTAGAGTTCAGCTGGCCCAAAGTCTTACAAACAGGTCTCCCAAATTTTTGGAGAGCAATATTTGTACCTTTTTTAAAATTAAATCTAGTCCTGTTTGTCAAAACCAGTACCAGAAGGCAGACATTTTGCTGGATCCAAAACTATTTTTTTTAAAAAGTCAAAATCAGAGAAACCAGCCTAGATGCAGGGATTTCTATTTTAAACCCTCCCCTATGACCCTCAAAATAAGGAAGAGTTTGGTTTGGAACAGCGTTACTCAACCTAGCTGGCTCCAAGGGCTGAATATGTGATATGGAGCCAGTCCACAGACCAGATCCAGCATGGCACTGGTCTGCAGGTGCAATGCAGGGTGCTAGCCCAAGTGTGCACACTGGATCTAATGGTGGCCTGACCCCATATGCCAAACTTAGGCACTGAGAGACCCTATGCACCAGCATGGTCCAGTGCATGGCGCCATGTCATTCAGCCCACAGAGCTCCCCACATGTCTGGAAATCTGGCAGCAAGGGCATGGTGGCGCTGTTAATAGCCAAAGCTATGACTCTGGCACTGTTACCACTCCTCCATTGCTGCAGGTGGGATTCTACCACCATTCCCCCATTGCCAAATTTCTGGACTTGTTGGGAGCTGCACAGGATGGATGACACCCCTGGTTTGAGAAGTTTGCTTTTTGACTTCTGCCTAATTGAAACGATTACATCATCTCTTGCCCTTTGACAAACTACTGGCCAGTTGTGCCTTTTTTTTTTACATCTAAACACACAGGAGGGGACAATACACCTATAGAGCAATTAAAAATACACAGCACCCTGGCTAATCAGCGCTCTCATCCTCTGAGCTATATCAGCCATCAAAAAATATGCAAAGTTATTAGTTACATATTTATACATCAGCAGCATTCAGCATGCTAAGAGCTGTACAGATATATAAGAAGATGCAGCCCTTGCCCTGAAAGATTTACAGCCTAAAGTTGTAACACAGGTTTCTCTGAACTTCATGGGAGTGCCATGTAGGCACAGGCCTATGTGAAACTGTTCCCAGGGTCAGGACCCAAATGGACAACACAAGTTAGGATTGAAACATGAAACTGAGCATTAGCCCTGAGGTGCCTCTTGTAGGCTTCAAGGCCTTTAAAGCTTGGACATGTAGTTATAGTCACATGCCTGCCTCCTACATGAAATTACATACAAGGCTTTCTGCCTCTTATGTAGGGGAGTAGGCAAGGGAGATCTGGGGTCAATGAAAAACCTGCAGGGGGATCCCTGGACATAGTATATGGGGGTCTGGGAAGGGGAACAGAAATCAGCTGGGGAAGAAGCCCAAGGATGGTGGTATGCTGGAGAAATTGGCTAAGACACAACCACGAGGGGCAGCAAGACTGGTTAAGGTAATGAAAGACAAGCCCTGAGCAAAAGCAACCTGGAGCACTACCTGGCTGACAAAGTAGCCCACCAGCTAGCAGGGTTCAGAGAACCAATAAGTGCATGTTATGATAGTTCTGTGTTCATTTCTATATATACAAACCTACTATTCCAAGTCTATTAACTATCAGTTCTATTATTTTAAGTGAGTTTTTGAGTTTTGTAGGTGATGATGCTAAAGGTTTAAGATAGAAAGGACTGAGATCCACAAGGGGGGAAGGCAGCTGATGGAAGGTCACTTCAGTCTTAAGAGACCCAATTAGAAAATGAACAGATATCTATGAGAGACAGATAGCTCTGCACCTACAGTTTAGATCAAGAGAGAGTGCCAAAAGGCCATACAACCACAACCCAGTTAAACCTTACAGACTTGATCAAAGCCATTCAAACATTTCTTTCTGTGCAGCATTCCCAGGAGGTAAATTTAGTTGCACCAACACAGAATGACTGATGTTGATGCAGCTTCCTCCTATCTTTCAGGAGGAGCACGGGCACAGTATATGATCCACTTCTATACGACCATAAGCCCAAAGATGAAGTAAAATTTTACTGCACCTTTCAAACAAAATACTCTGTAAAAGTTGTTACAAAGGCCAACCACTTTCCATTTGTAGAAGAGAAAGCCCTTTATAGGGAGGGACAAAGGTCATAATTTCTATTTCACAGAGAGTGAATCTGTGGGTCTGTTTGCAGTACATTGTGGAGGTACTCATGCTAGCTTTAAATGAGCTAGCTCAGATACAGGAAATAGCCTAGATGTAGCAGCATAGAGCTTGGTGTGAGCTAATCTATTCTACTTTTCGGGGGAGGGGGAGGGCAGGAGGTAAAATCAGTCCATGCTGATCTGCGCGCTACCAGGGCTAGAGTGCCTATCAAAGCCCAAGATGTTTTAGATTACAAGATTACAATCTCAAGTGTAGACAAACCTACAAAATTAGTGATTTGCTCAGTGACAGTAAACTTGTGCTACAGTCAGGCCTAAAAATCAGAGCATCCAACACAGGGACCTACAAGCTAGTGGAGCCTGCCTCCCTTTTATTGTTTTCCTCTCAAAACTGTCTCTTTTGAGATGCAATCAACTCAGGTTACTAAATCACTAGGACAGCACCTCACTGTGGTCTTATTAGTCAGGACACTGAATCCTTGCCAATCCTACTGATTTAAATCAATGTAAATCACAGCTCCACGCACAGCTCTGCAGCGGCAACAGGAGGTTTTGTAGGCAGCAGCAGTCACCACTGGCACAGGCGGCCCCACAGGTAAGCAGCAGTGGCCGTCCATGACGGCCACTGCCTACAAAACCTCCCGCCGCCACTGTGTCACTGTCTGTGTCTGCATGTCTGTTGGTCTGAGGGGCTGTTGTGAGGGCATCAGGAGGGCTGTTGAGACTGTGGGGGTGAGTGCGGGGCACCAGCAGCACTGAGGGGGGCTCTAGGAGGCCTTTAATTTTTGTCACAGAATTTGGGTTTTTAATCCGAGAATTTGCAGTTTTTAATCAGAGAAAACCAGGATCCCAGGTGATCAACCATTTGAAGAACTAGTTTCTATTTTGGTGGTGAGCATAGGTAAGAGTGCAAGGAAAAAGTGTTGATTAGTATACTTCATCATAATCATGTAATTCTTATACAGTGACTCCTCTGGATATTTGTAGAAAGAAACTGCATTATTAAATTTAAATAGTATGTCAAAGAGTGTGTTATTTGCACTCAGGTTTTTTTTTTAATGTGCCTCTTTCTCCATTATAAATATCAACAATCGATCTGTACTGTGTCTCAATACAACATGCAAAATACATGAAAAGTATCTCAAAAGTTGAAAATGGCTAACTACTGTTACACAGTTACTTATGAATAATTGGTCATCCTGATCAAACCCCTTAAAAAAATAGTTAGACTAAAAAATTAGTTAGATTTTACTGTATTTGAATAGAAGCTTGGATTAAGATACACAACAACAAGCAATAACATATCTCATCTCATCTGCCATTCCCTGCTCCCAAGGTTTGGAGGTGCAAAATCATCACTGCAGCAAACAGGGGTGTTAATGATGTGTCCTGGGAACCTTTATTACCCAGTCTGCAGTGCTGCCCGTGGGTCTTGGACTCAACCTGCACACCACATGCAGCATGTCCCTGACCAATGTGTATGCTGTATGCACTGAACCCAACCCCAGACCAGCCCCACATGTGGCACGTGGGGCCTGTTTTGTGTGTACTGTGCATGGTATGCTGGTCTGGGCCAGGGTACATGTGGGGTCGGTCTGGAGCACACATTACATGTGGCAGGCAGGGCCTGTCCAGAGTGTGCGATGCATGAAGTGTGCAGCACATGCTGCAAGTGGCACTACACTAGACTGGCCCACATGCATGTAGAGCATGTCTGTGGGCCTGATCCAGCTTTCAGGCAAGACCCATGTCACTCATATGGCTTACAGGACCAGATGAGTTTGATACCCCTGCTATAAAACTGAATCTATAACTAAAGACAGGTTAGAACCAGAAATCTGAGCTACGTTTTTGGCATCACTGATCCCTCGTGGTTGAGGATGATAACTCCCACAGGTGAGGGTTGTAAATGAGTCTGTTGATGGCTAAGAAGGCCAATCCTAGAGCCGCAGACTCTGGCAGATGCCACAGGTGGTGGCTAAAGGGAGGGTCGGATCACAACAAGCTTAGACCTTGACTTCATAACCTAATCCCATTTTTAACTGCAATTCTAAATTCATCTCAGTTTGGACCTGCTCCTCAGACAAGATGCATGGGTTAATGTCTGTTGCGCCCCCGGGAACTGAAGACCCAGACCTGGACCCGGACTCCGCTGACCCCCCAGCATAGAGCAAGGAGGTAAGGGAATCAGGGCCAGGACAGGGGGTGGGCAAGTGCAGGGTTGCTCAGAGGGGGTGGGGGTGTGTGTGAGCATGTATAGGAAACTCTCACTATTCCCGGGTTCAGCATTCACGGTTTCAAATATTGGTGAATGCCAAACCCGCTTCTTAAATACTCTTAAAGATGCTCTGCGGCAGCTCCGTGCTTGCCACCGCTGCCACCATGCTCCCACCACCGCCACAGCAGCTGTGTCCCCACCAGCCGCCGGGGGCACTAAGTTCACGAACGCAAACGGCATTCAAGAATGCAGTGCCTTATTTGTGGATTTTGCCATTTGTGGGGGATACAAGAACGTATCCCCCACGAATGGTGAGGATTTCCTGTATGTGTGCATGCACGCATGCATGTGGGGCTCCACCAGGCGGGACACACCAATGGAGTGGAATGACCAACCTGGGCCCCTACTTAGCTGAGCCCACCAGGGAGCCACATGAGTGGAGCCACACAAACAGAACGTGCAAACAGAAGCAGCTCTACTTAGGTGCAGCAGTTTGTATAGGAGTTTATGCAGAGGGGTGCATGGAAGACGCCTAAAGCGCTGGTCTGAGCAAGGATCCTGAGGCCTGAAAAGGAGCTGCTGGGACCAGGAGGGGCATGAACTCGCTCTCAACTGTGGAGGTGACTCATGCCCACAGGCTTCGTGGCACTGCCAAGATCCCCACCAAGACAGAGTCCATGGCTCTGGCCCCCACCCAGACAAAGCCCCTGGCCATGTACTGTAGGGGCTGTCTGCCATGGCTGCTGGGCACGGGGGCACCCCCACTTGTGGGGTACGCTCCCTAGTGGAGTCTCTGGAGGGCCAGCTACAGGAGCTCGAGGAGGAGGTACACCAGCTATGCACCATCAGGGCCCACGAAGACTACATTGATGGCGACTGCCAGGCCCTTCTCTAGAAGAAAGAAGTGAAGGAGGTAGAGATGGTGGTCAACAAGAAGGCTGACCATAAAGACCCACCTGGAGCTACATGGAAGACAGTTATCTCATGTTCCAGGAAATGCAGGGCCAGGGCTGCTCCTCTCCTGGCACTGAACAACAGGTCTGCTCCCCTCTCCACGCATGAGGAGGCTTCGATGGTGACACTGGAGAAGGAGAAGGGTAAGCAGCATACTGTCACCCCCAACAGGAGGCGCAAGATGGCAATGTTGGAGGGCTCCCTCCTGCAGGGGAAAGAGGGACCCATCTGCCGTCTGGACCCCCTAGCCCGTGAGGTCTGTGCCTCCCTGGGGCCAGCATCTAGTATGTTGTGGTGGGGATCCCTAGGCTCATCCGGCCCTCCAACTACTACCTCATGCTCGTCGTCCATGTGGGAACAAATGACATGGCCAGGAATAATCCAGACTGGGTCATGAGTGACTACAGGGCTCTGGGGCTTGGGCTCAAGGGGTCGGGGGCACACATGAATGATGCGTGCCCCCAGCAGCTGGGGAGGGGGCATGGCGGCAGCAGTGAGAGCACGGTGGTGGTAAGCAGGAGCTCCTGCAGACACCGCTGATGCTGTCGGCAGCAGCAGGATGGCAAGCACCGACCAGGGGTTAGTGCCCACCCGCAGACACTGCCAGCAGTGGCCAGCAGTGATGATGGACCACCTGCAGATGCCACCAGTAGTGTCAGCAGTGGGATGGCAAGCAGCGATTGCCTGCAGGCACCGCTGACAGTGTTGATGGTGCTATACTTCACCCCTGGAGGCACAGATAGTTTTTTCCTCTGTGCTCCCAGTTGCCGTCCATGGTCCTAGGAGGGAAGGACACATCAAGGAAGTGTACTGATGACTCCAGCAGTGGCGCCACCAAGAGGGATTTGGTTTCCTTGACCACAGTGCACACTTCAGGGAAAGAAGACTCCTGGGAAGGGATGGCATCCACTTTACATGGAGACGTAAGTTCCTGTTTTCAGCCAGGATGGCCAATCTTCTAGATAGGACTTTAAACTAAGATTGCTGGGGAACAGGGAAACACCGACTGAAGCATGCCCAGGGACACTAGGAGAGCTGCTCCAGCAGGAGCTAAGGGAATAGTTCTCCTTCAGCATGACAGGAAGTCAAGGGTCTCAATTGGAAGACTCAGGTGCCTGTTCACTAATGCCAGGAGCATAGAGAACAAGCAGGAGGAGCTAGCCCTCCAACTCTCCAGTGGCCATTAACATCTAGTAGGGATTACGGAGACCTGGTAGGACTCCTCACATGATCAAAATGTAGCCATAGAGGGCTACACCCTGCACAGAAGGGACTGAGTAGGGAAGAAAGGCGGAGGTGTAGCTCTCTATGTGAGGGGGCAGTAAACCTTCTTGGAGGCTGACATCAGCTCCAAAGAAGAATGGCTTGAACCCCCTGGGTCAAACTTTGCGGGGGTGCAGCAAGAGAAACCTAACTTCAGGTGTATACTACAGACTACCAAACCAGGGGGAGGACCTCGATCTGGAGTTCTCTTGAGAACTGACAGAGGCTGTGAGTGCATGGGACATGGTCATCATAGGCGACTTCAGTTATCCAAACATCTCTTGGGAGGAACACTCAACTAAGTCGAATTGGTGACGTTCCTTCCTGACCTGCATCGAAAAGCTCTTCCTGACTCAGGAGGTGTATGGGCCAACCACTGGTAATGCTCTCCTAGACTGAGTCTTGGCCAAAGGAATCGATCTGGTGACTGACTTGAACATAGAGGGCAACCTGGATGACAGCAACCACAGAACCATCACATTCACTGTCCATCGCAAGGCAGGCAAATTAGATAGGATTTAAGTTTTGGACTTCAAAAATGCAAATACAAGCTCAGGACAACAGTAGGGGAAGAGCTGTGGGACCAGGGACTGAAGTCAAAAGGAATGCATGAAGAGTGGTCATTCCTTAAGGACATGTTCCTTGAAGCACAAAGGAAGTTCATTCCCATGCGGAGGAAAGGTAGCAAAAGGGCTGGAAAGCACTCTTGGCTAAACAGGGAAATCATGGTCTCTTAAGAAAGAAGAAAGAGGCATACAAACAATGGAAAATTGGGACAGTTCCCAAGGAGGACTATACAACAATGGCCTACACTTGTAGGGAACAGATTAGAAAGGCTAAGGAAGCAACTAAACTTACATTAGCAATAGAAATCAAGGACAAAAAGTCCTTCTTTAGGTACATAGGGAACAGGAAAACAAATGGTAGTGTGGAGCCATTTCTCAACAACTCAGGACAGCTGGTTACCGACACTCAGGAGTAAACTGAACTCCTGAATGACTACTTTGCTTCACTATTTCACCAGGCCAAGGGGAAAATCATGCCAGACAGGGCACAGAATGGGCAGGCAGGAATGACTGCCTTCCTACTATTGATGTTGAACTGGTGTGTGATCAGTTAAAAAAATTAGACATTTGAAGTTAGCGGGACCAGATGAACTTCATCCAAGAGTGCTGAAAGAGCTGGCTGAAGTCATGACAGAACCCCTAGCGAAACTCTTCCACAACTTGTGGAGCTCTGGAGAGAGCCCTGAGGACCAGATGGGCCAATGTTGTGCCCATCTTCAAGAAAGGACCCAGGTAACTATATGCAAATTAGCCTAACTTCTATCCCAGGGAAAATCCTGGAAAAATTCATTAAAGAGTCTATACGTGCTAGGCTTCCAGGAAGTAGGATTCTGAATGACAGCCAGCCTGGCTTTGTCACAGGCAAGTCTTGTCTTACCAACCTCATCTCCTTCTACGACAAGATAACTTGCCACCTGGGTAAGAGAGAGGAGGTCAACATTGTAGACCTTGACTTCCAAAAGGCCTTTGATCTGGTAACCCATGATGTTCTCACGGGAAAATTGGAGGATTGCGGGCTTAACTGAATGACAGGTGAGTAGGAAGCTGGCTGCGGGGTAGGACCCAGAGAGTTCTAATGAATGGATCTGTGTCTTCCTGGCGAGAAGCGGCCAGTGGTGTCCCACAGGGGTTGTGCTTGGTCTAGTTCTTTTCAATATCTTTATCTATGATTTGGATGTGGGGATGAAGAGCTCACTGGCCAAGTTCACAGATAACACCAAGTTATGAGGGCGCATGATCACGCTTGAAGATGGGCTGCAGATACAGGTGGACCTAGACAGGCTAGCAAGTTGGGCGGATCAGAATCAAATGAAGTTCAACATCAAGAAATGTAAAGTGCTCCACCTGAGGAAAAACAACAAACTGACCAGCACCACGACTGAAAGGGACCTAGGGGTAACAATAGACCACAGTATAAATATGAGCCATCAGTGCGACTCTGTAGCCAGCAGGGCAAACAATACTCTGGTATGCATCAATCGATGCATCTCAAGGAAAACCAAGGAAGTTATTCTTCCACTTTACTCAGCACTGATAAGACCACAGCTGGAGTATTGCATCCAGCTCTGGGCACCGCACTTCAACAAGGATGTGCTAAAGCCTGAGAGAGTCCAGAGAAGAGCTACCCATATGATCAGAGACTTGAGAGGGCTTGGTAGTAGCTTACTGCTACATCAGGGTGTGACAAGAGTACCTTTCAGGCCCTGCCCTTGCCTCTGGGCAAACCACCCACCTCATTCTCCTGCCACACCTTGCTGATAAATGATTGTGATGTTAAATAGGTGGGAGACTGCCCTTCATGCGTCCAAATGACCATGGGCAATAAGTACATACTCATACAACCCACACAGTTGTGTCTCTTCCATGCTACCTTCTCAGGCTTCATACACACCACCCAGCTCCTCACCAGGACCTCTTGCACTCCAATAGTTCTCACTCTCTTTCTTGCATACTGCCTATCCAGGCCACACTCACTCTGCCCTACTCAAGTTTATCCACAGGCTTTTCTCTCTACCCCTTGGTCAGCCCTGGCATGGTCTTTTGGGTCTCTCCTATTACACTCACCTGAACGGGACTCAGCAATTGCTCAACTATGAACTTACTTTACCCCTGGCCCCTCACTAGATCACTATGCCCCTCTCTCAGGTCACAACTCTACAACCTACTTTCTGGGGCCTCAAGTCTTCCCCCCAACAGGTTCAGGTACTTCTCTCCCTTAAGTGTGCCTGATCTTCACTCTGCCTTCTCCCAGGGCCAGGGTCTTACATCCCTAGGACTCAGGTGCTGCTAATTCAGCATGCCTGGCCCCCACTCCAGGATCCAACACCACATAGGGCTCAGGTGCAACTACTCTGCATGCTTGGCCACCTTTAATCCTCCTAGTCACCCACCCAAAGGTGCAGGCAAGGGTTTAGCTGCTCCAACCTGCCTTACACTGGGAAGGTTCTCCGTCCTGGTATTTGCATTGCCCTGCCCCACCACAAGCAGGACCACCAGGCTTCCCTATCCCAGCAGGGTGCAGTTTTAGGCCATGCCCAGGACCAATGAGGCCTCCTCCTTCCCCATAGCCTCACCCTTACCTCCAGGGTATTCCTGGAGGAGGAGCTCCACCAGGCAATGTTACTCCAGAGGCAGCTGAACACAAACTGTTGTGCTCTTATAACACAGCAGCGTGACCACATCGGCGGGCTCCCCAGGGCGATTCCGCTCATGTTGAGCAGATTCTTTTTGGTATTGGGTGGTGGAACCGGAGCATGCTCCGTCCACTCCATGCATTGACCTGGTATTGCAGTGCTTCCAGGACTGGTGCAAAAAAAAAAAGGTCTCCCAAACTGTCTGATCTGTAAAGTGGCTGTTCTCATCAGCCACCTGGGAGCTCCCTGCTCCAGCCCTCAAGTGACAGACACCTAAAGGGGTTTTCTGTATCACAGGGGAATACATCAGGGGCTCGGTGAACAACTGTTCATCAGGGCATCCTTGGGGAAAACCAGGAATAATGGCCACAAACTCCTGGAAGACCATTTCAGGCTTAACACTAGGAAAAACTTTACTGTTAGGGTGTCCAGACTGTGGAACAGGCTCCCTCCAGAGGTGGTGCAATCACCTACCCTGGAAATCTTCAGGGTGTCTGGATGATCACCTTGCTGGATTCACCTGACCCCAGTTATCTTTCCTGCCCA
Source organism: Crocodylus siamensis (assembly GCF_052110815.1). Lineage (NCBI taxonomy): Eukaryota > Metazoa > Chordata > Crocodylia > Crocodylidae > Crocodylus > Crocodylus siamensis. The sequence goes on from NC_143395.1 coordinate 175,849,556, forward strand.
GTGAAGGAGGGTTGGACTTGACGATCTTGCAAGGTCCCTTCCAGCCCATACTATCTATGAATCTGCTGTATTTCAGCTGCTTTACTTCAGTGAGATGAACTGCATCAGCAGATACTGCCAGGTCTCATATCTATCCTGAAAAATATAAAGTTAACTGTTCTCTAAAAGTCCTTTGGAAAAGGAACAAAAACTGAAAACTGACCGATGGTTTTTTTCACTAGTACATGCCTGGGGGACTCTTACCCAGTAGTCAGAAGGATCTGTCTGTAAAAAGTCTACTTTTGACTTTCATGTTAAATGCAAGAAGAGCCTATTTTAAAGCAGAGGCCCAAGACTTCAGTTATACTGATGTGTGTATGTGTGTGTGTAGATATGCATGCATGCACAGGTGTCCAAGGGTGGGGGGCTGCCTCTCTCAGGCATGTGAGAACTACATTCCACATTATACCTGTACTTGATCTAGAATGGTTTTAGATGGGGGAAGGAAATCATTTTGCTCTCCCTTGTTAAATCTTGGAGTGTCTTATTTCTTCAGGAGGTTATTTCCTCTCCACCTGTTATAAGGCTGGTATCATGGCAATACTTCTTTAAGCAAGAGCTTAGAGCAAGTATCCTCAGAAAATGCATGCGCACACAAGTAGGTAAAAAAAATAAATTCACAATTTTGCAGTCCAGAGGAGATGAACAGAAGAATGCTAAACCTCACTGGATTAAGGTAACACATCAAGTCCTGAGTAAAAAGGACATCACTGGCTTCACCAGATTTATTCACCATTCCCTTATGAAGTACAGAGAGAAACAAGTTGATACATTCTGGAAAACAGTGTTGCTTGGTGCTAAAATCACTCTCTCTCGAAGTTAGGACTTAAAAATCCCTCAGAGACATTACTAGAGACCACTTGATAATGGAATATACTGTTGCTGAACTGTTCTACTCCAATCATTATTACCCAAAAACTATGCAGAAGTAGAGCTAGGAGTATCAACTCTCAAGAGGCTGTTAGAGAGCAGCAAGAAAGAGTATTATTGAACTTGCTGGAAGGTTTGATCAGAATCTGAATGTCAAGTTCACGTGCTACAGACAGAGATGACCGTCGGGGTATGTGAAGCCCAGGGCAAATCAGCCTGTGCAAGGCCCCTTCAGCACTGCGGGGGGTGGGGCTGTAGCTATTCTGTCTGGCTCCACAGAGCCCTCCAAAGCGCGGGGCCCAAGGTGGTCACCTGATTTGCCCCCTTCCCCCAAAGGACAGCCCTGGCTACAGATACAACTGTAGTAAAACCTCATTATAACAACCCACTCTAAACAACCCCAATAGCAGCAACCAGTTTTTTTCATTATTATGATGCAGCAACTTGATTAATCCTATTTTAGCAAACACCCTCTTTCAATGAACTTTTCTCCCAGACCCATGAGAGTTCATGACAATGGGGTTGCATTGTATTTCATAAATCTCACGCATACTTCAGAAGCTAAGACTAGGACTTTGGTCCCTCAGCATCAACAACAGTAGCTTCTACCACTTGAACTAAGTGGAAACTCATTGAACTACATGTAGTGAAAGGTCTCTCTCTCTATCCAGCTGTCACAGAAGAATGGTCACTCAGTGCCAAAATACCCCATTAGACACCCAGATCCAAATATCCTCCTTACCTCTTATTTAAGGAAAGTTCAGATCCAGTTCTGACTGAACTCCAGAAACAAAGCTGGTGGGTATCACAAGACTTGGCTAGGTCTTCAAATCCAAACATCCCCTTAATACTTGCTCCATTGGAGGGCTAGATTGTGAAAGAAAAGGAAACAAAAGAAGGGTTGGAGCCTTTCAGCTTCTGTCTGTCTGTCTCTCGGTATCTTGTTTATTTAGCATACACTCTTTGGAAAAAGAATGGTCTCTTGCTCTGTGGCTGTGTTGGGCCTTGCACAATGGGATCCTGATTCTAGCTTTGGGCCTCAACATGCTGTCCTAATAGGAGTTTTTCACTTGGGGGACGATTGGTGCTAAATCTAGACACCACTGAAGGACTTATTGGCACAGCAGGCTGCACAGTAGGAAAGTATAACCTCATGCCACAAATGGGAAAAAGAAAACGCATTTAAAATCAAGTGATTTGGTAAGTGTCAAATCAAAAAGCTGTGGCAAAGTCTACACTCAGGTATCCAAGTCCTAAGCCCATGCTTTATCCACAAGGCCATCCTTCCTCCCTGCTAAGCCTTTCCTTGCTTGCACTAGACAAGATGAGATCACCTAGGCAGCCAGTATACCTGCAAATTAGCATGTCTGCAAACTGCTGCCTATTTATATTCCAGTCTTTAACAGTGAACTGATACAACCACACAATTTAAACAAAGCTGTGGGAAGCAGAAATTCTACATTCTAATCCCCTCTTTAACTTTGACAAACCCTCAAGTAAATTAGGGCCTGACTTTTTCCAGAGGCACTAAGTACTGCCAACTTCCACTGACTTCAGTGGGAGACACACACACTTAGTATCTCTGAAAGTCATACCCTTAAACTCAGTTTCATTTTCATCTGCCAAACAAAGATAATACCTACTTCTAAGAGCTCTTGCAAGGATTATATAATGTTGGTAGAATGCTTTGAGCATGACATGTGCCCACTATTGTTAAGAGTGTGACAGCTGTACCTGCAGAAAGAGCTTACTAGTCTCCCATTCCAGTTAATCTAGAAATACTAACATATAATTGCTAGTTTCTAAAATGTACTAGGAAACTCCTTTTTATTATTAATTAAAAATATTTATTTAACTTATTTCCCAATACCAATGACAGCCTGTACTACTCTATGCCCTGAGAGTGGTGTGTTACTATAATCTAAACCCAGTTACTTCCCTGGGGACTACGTAGTTTGATACACAAAGCCAAAGAGGGGCAAGTGTCTACAAAAAAGCACCCTCAAAATGAGAAAAACATTTATTGTAATATCACTTGTACTCTCTGTACATAAGTGTCAAAACTAGCAGCAGCCACCAATCCTTCCATTAGTACTGTGGCGAGCTCTGAAGTGGATCTGAAGACAGGATGGAAATACAGCCAAAAGCAGAGTCACTGTAACACATTATGCAGCTCTGAACTGAGCGATCTGATGGGATTTATGTACCTTTTCTTTCAAACAATCTAGATGTGAGAACCATGCACTGCAGTTTCTCTGATCTGTCCTTGCAACCTGGAAATTCACTCATCAGATTACCTTCCAAGAAAAACAATGGCCAAATGAATCACAAAAAAGGAGCGTACCTGGTGCTGCACAAACACACCTTCTACTGAGGAACAGCAAGGGGAAAGTTGCGTACGCTTCTGTGCAGCTACATGTCAGGAGCAGGGATATAAAAAACGTTCTACAGAACTGTATTCCAGGCTGCTGTCTTCTCAACTTCCTGTTCTGTTCCTTTGGCTTTGGATGACAGAAAAGGACATTCATAGGAAAATCTATCCTCTCATGCCACAAAAAGTAGAGGAAATGTGGCCAGTATCAAACCACAGATAAAACACAGCCATCTTTCTGTCGATAAACAATGCATAGTAATACCAATGGGAAGATTTCATACTACACACAGGGTGCATCTACTCAAGATGCTATGGCACCGTAGCTCATCACTACTGCGCAGTAGTATGGTCGGAAACAACCTGTATGCCACTGGGACTATGCAATAATGGCAGTTACTGCACAGTCGGGCACACATGTAGACATGGCCACAGAGGCAGACTCAAGAACAGGAAGCATGGCTACAAATCACTGGTAAACACTCAAAACAGATAAAAAGTCTTTATGGTGTTTAACGCACCAACTGCACAACTGTGAAGCCAGTGTACTGTAATGGGGATCCTTGCTGTACATCACCTGTGTATAAAATTATAAATTTTCTATTATCTTTATACTGTGAGAAATAGAGGTGCACCAATATATAGCTCCATATCATATTGGCACCAATAAAAGGAAAATTGACATCACCAGCAATCAGCTTTTTGACCGGCATAGCTGATAATGTCACCGATAAATGCTGTGTGCATGCGCCCAGTCACAGCATGAACACAACCAGGAATGCAGCAGGGCAGCGTGGAAAACAGCATCCAGCCAGTAACACTATGGGGGGAGAGGGGAGGAAGGGGCATGGGGGGCGCAGATTGAGGCCCCCATGGTGAGGGAGGGAGTGGAACCGGGGCAGGTGCTGCCCAGCTGGGGCAGAATGGGGGATGGAGCCACAGATGGCTTGTTCAGGGGGCGTGGGGAAGTAGAGAGGAGGGCGACTTCCCGATACCCCAGGGGAGACGTGAGGGGCATGTGCCCCTCAGATTCGTGTGCTAGGCATCGGCAGGCTCCCCACTATGGACTCAGGGCTAGGGGCTGCGCCAGCCACTTCCCAGTGTGGGAGGGCTGGGCCGGGGCTGCAGCGGGGGCAGGGCAGGTAGAGGTGATGGGAGAGGGGGCTATGGTGGGGGCTACAGCCACCCCAAATTTCTCTGTATCCCCCACCATAACCTCCCCTCCCAGTGCCACCACTGCCTACCCTGAGCGCAGTCCTGTCCTACCCCACCCCCCTGCCGGCACAGTTCCTGCCCCCAAGACTGCAGCAGGCAGCCCACCCTCGCCCCACACACAAATCCAAGGAGCACCCCCCCATGACTCCCTCAAGGGTGTGCAGTGGTAGAAGCCACCTCCCTCACCCCCTGAACGAGCTGCCCACAGCTCTATCCCACACCCTATCCCGGCTGGCCAGCACCTGCCCTTGCCCGAGTCCCACTCCCTCTCTCACTGTGAGGACCCTGATCTGTGCCCCCACCCCAGATTTACTGGCCAGACTCTGTCTCCAGGATGCTGGGTTACTATCAGCTATTTGATCAGTATTGGATGATATGGCTGGTTAATAATCGGCCATCAATATCAGCCAAAGATTTTTTACTTTGAGAGAGGGGTTCTCTCACTGGTGCACCCCTAGTGAGAGAAGCTAAAAGAAGAGAAATACATTAAATAAATGGGCAGTAGCAAAATCTGAGCTGCTGTCTCATGCCATCATAGCTGTAGACCACTTAGCATGACTTTATCATACTACCCAAAGAATGGGATTATGTCATTAAAGACTGAATCACAATATATGCATGCAACACCCAATGCTGAAGGAATCTTAATTCTACTATTTTTTCATTTTGGACTCCTCTACTTTGTAGTCTCAATAAGGTTCTTATAACATAGACTTCTGGAAGGTAATTTTCTAGATATTTAAGAAAAATCAGTCTGAAAACCCAGTAATGTTATCATGTGGTATCATGCACGTAGGCCTTTAGGAGTACTAGTATCTTTAGAACCACAACACAAACCTCTCCCACTCACACCTTTGCTGGTCCTGGGAGCCATGTTGGGAACCCAATGTATCCCAGGGTGGGGAGGAGTAGTCAGGAGGAGGGCCTAGCAGGTCTGTGTGGGGAAGGGTTGGAGGGGCTGGTAGATCTGCAGGGGGAGTTGGTGGATCACCAGAAAGGGTTATCCATCTTGGGGTGGGGGAATTGGGACTACAAATAGCCTGGTTAGGGTGGGAGTGGGTAGAAAGAGTGCAGCTTCAAGGCTGGGGTGAGCTGCTGGACTTTCCTAGCCCTGGAGCCGCGCTCTGAATGTGTGCAGACATTTGATAGATTGGGCTAACCCATTTCTAATCTAAATTAGTTTGCCTCCTCAGGTGAGCTAATTTAGATCAGGCCCATTATTTTTTGCCCAGTTTAACCTCCTCAAACTACTGCACCTTGTTAGGACAATCTAAAAGTAAGTTCTGCACATACCCTGAGAGACTAGCTGGTAGTAGCTTTTATGGATAGTACTGGATAGACCAGTACTAGAAAGCATGAAACACTTTGTCAGTGAGTTTCACAGACTCAGGTCCATATCAGTCTCAGGAGGAAAATGTTTTTTTAGACTCACAACTATTGAAAGGTTGTTCCAGAACTTCAGTCATCTGATGGTTAAAAACCTAATTTCCAGCCTGCATTTATTCATGGCCAGTTTATACCTATTTGTTCTTATGCCAACTTTGTCCTTTACCATAAGTACTTCTTTCTTTCTATGGTATTTATCCCCAGTGTATTTCTAGAAAGCAATCATATCCCTTCTTAGCCTTTATTTTCCTAAGGTAAACAAGTGAGACTCTTTTAAGCAAACTCCATTTTCACGAACATCATATTAACTACTTTCTGTACCTGTCCCAATCAGAGTTCTTCTGTAATACAGATGATCAGAACTGTACACAACCTTCCAAATGAGGTCTTCTTGGTGCTTTATGCACTGGCATTAATACTAGTCTGTTTTAAATATATTTTGCTGGAGACAAGCTTGTAGTACTGTATTTACCGTTTTCATGGCTGCCTCACGCTGCCGACTCATATTAACCTGTGATTGACTAATGCTCTCAGTCTTTCTCCTCCTCCTTCACTGTCAGTGGATGAGCTCCCAAAGTGCTTCATAAATTCTCATCAATCCCTAAATGCATGACCTTATACTCTAAGAGTAGGGACAGACATTACATGTAAACCAGTTTAAGTTATCAGAAACTTGTTTAAACCTGTAACGGATGTTCAGTGCACATAAACCAATTTGAAAATAGCTGAAACCAGTTTGAGATAAACCTGATCGAATGTAGTATCAGAATTAACTGATTTGGGTCAAACTGGTTTATGCAATGTCTACCCCAGAGCCCTTGCTGGTTTAAGATAAATCAGACTCCTCCAGCATCCCAGCGTGTTCTCTGAGCTGGGTGGGGCTCTCTGCTCCACAACACAGCTGGCCCCTCCCCTCTGCTCCCTGGCTGCAGCTCCAGCAGAGATTTCCAGGCACAGCAGCATCTGCCTGGCTTCCATCTGCTCTCTCCCTCCCCTCACCACACCCTGCTAAGCAGGAATTATTCCCCCCACCCCTCTGCTTTATGCAAACACTTCAGCATTAGCTAGCAGACCACATACTGGCTACAGTCCATGCTGTGACAGATGACAAAAGCAGACAACTTTTTGGAACTAATCAACAGGTAGCTTAATGTCCTTCCTTGGAAAAGCTGTTTAGGAAGAGTTTGGAGAGAGGCTCTGTTTTCTTAATGGTTTGATTTAGGGGTGATAAACATTCCCTGCTGGGCTGTTTGGGGAAGAGGGGGGAAAGGGGAGAATAATAAGAGCATTCTGCTGGGGCCTGGCCATGCCCCCCTCAGCTTGAAAGGGAAGGGAGGCTTCTAGCCTAAGCCCCTGCAGGCACGTGCCTGCATTTCTGGAATGAAAAGGGAATGTCTATCTACCTCCAAATCAGTTCAAGCTTGTAGGTTAGACTAACCTGCAAAGATTGAATCAATTCAGGCTCAGGCTTTCTGAATGGCTGTCCCTAGCCTAAGTGTTATCTCATTTCTCTTACTCCAGTCCTCGGAATTTTCAGAGTGAAGGCAAAAGACACATCCTTAAAAAAAGGGTCACTCCCCTGCAAAGTTTCATATCCTTGGTCCAAAGCATGGGGTACACAAGTGTGTTTCAAAACAAGATTATCAGATCTGCTTAACAAGAATAAAACAACTTTTTTTCCCCTAGCCTCAGAAGCAAGCTAAATGTGATATATTCAGGCTGAGGCTGACACACAGAAAGGGGGATTTCAGCCCAAATGGTAAGTGTTTGGCAAAGGGTCATAACAACAGAAACAAGGGGCTTCTAGCAAGTAAGTATTGAGCAGCCCTAATAATTGGCAGTGCTACCACATCTGCCTGTGTTTTGGGTGTAGCATACCTTTAAATGTAGAGAAGCCTCTCTCCCTGCTTAAGAAACAGCGACCATTTTATGCTTATTCATGCAGACCTTATTTCTGGTCTTTCCTGTTTTATTGTTCTCTTAAGACACAGGTCATGCAGATTAAAAAGATACGGCTGATCTTAATTATGGAAAAATATGTGTCCTTATTGTGTAGAATGCTGTTCTGAGGTACTGTTCGTACATCTGCCACTGCTAATGGCTGCCCAAAGCAGGCATCTTGCAAGGATTTTTTCCAGTCTGCACTGTAAAGTGAAAACATTTTGCTCAGAAAGCTATATAGTATTTGGGAGGTGTTCTGACTGTTTGTTTTTCCTCCAACTCCTCCAACAGGTCCACAAACTTCACCTCTGCTTTTTGCTAATCAGCTTTGTACCTTTCGCAGCATGGCATTTTACTAAGAATAAAATCTTGGCTACTCTTAAGCTTTTCAGGCAGGTTCCTCTGCATTCTGTAGTCAGCAATCTCATGAGAAACTATAGTCCCAAGGGAGTAGGTTAAAAGCCTTTGACATCTATTTTAAGTTTAATTCTGTAACTCTTGAGTCATTAATACACACTGCATTTAGATACTCTAAACTATGTATCCTGCAGAGTTAGATGGAGTATCAATTAAAGTAACATTAAAAAAAGTATATATTAGGAACAAAAATATGCAGAATGTATATGCTGTGATGTGTTTCTTCTTCTTAAAATACTGCTTGAAGAAAAACAAAGCTGATAAAAGAACAACATTCCATTGCATTAAAATGTAGTACATTTTTTGGGAAAACTGATCATCAGAAAAGCAGATCTGATATATATATTTTTGTGTGCCATTCACATAGAATGAAGGAGCCTTCCCAAATACCATCTGAGGAAGCAAACTGTTTTTAACCAATTTAATCCACATTGTGAAACACTATGGTAAGGAACCAATTACGGTTTGATAAATCATAATCTAGATACCATAAAATAACTGGGATTTACAAATAGCATTGTTATACTTTTAGTTCAGTGTAAAATTTCAATAGAATACAACACTGGATCTATGTCATGCGTTAAATATAAAATGGGTACATTGTGTAATAAACAGGCATTTAGGAATACATGTTTTTAAATACGTTTCATGTATCATGCAAAAATCCATCAGTAGGGCTAGTGAAGGATACCTCTGTTGGTCTGTCACAGTAAAAATTATCAATACAAATGAAAATTTCTTCTGACATCAGACACAAACAAAAATGCAGAGAGTTAATAAATAAATTGGCTGCTGCTGACTAAAACTTCAGTCCATGCCATGCTCTCACTGCATGCAGGTATTCCCATTGATCTCAATGACAGGTGTCTGCAAAGGTCATGAGAGAATAAGGTCTTGGAAAACAAATGGCTTGAAATCTAAACTCCTCATTTCAGCAAGCTCTGTTTACATTTACATTATCTTTAGCATTAATCTCTTGAGTCACACCTCTATTCCCATCCTCATCAATGCTTTAAGACATATAGATCATGTTCGGGGAAAAGTGTTGGATGGCTTGTTGGAAACATACCAGATACCCTAAAACAGCTTAAAATAGGGGGCAGGGGGTTGAAAGAGAGAGAGAGAGAGAGAGAGAAATTCATCCATCAAAGGAACTGAAGGAATCACACATGAACTGACATGAACATACCCTATACTATTGCATCAGTTAAATCCTTGCTACAGAATTTGCTAATCACAGTAAAAGCAAAGACAAATATATGTGACTGCCAAAATGCAAAAGGAAGAGGCGAGGTGGGGGGTGGAACTGATTATAGATGGCAGTTTAGCCAGCAGTCTTTATAGTTTAAAGGATACAGTCCTGTTCTCAGAGCTTTCTACAACATGACACCCTGAAGAATGCTTACCTATTTTAATCCTTGTGTATGTTTCTCTTAGGTGATGGGATCTAAAGAAGAAAGCTCCTGCTTCTAGCCATCTTATAGTACTCATTCCAGTATTTGTAAGTGGAGAGTGAAAATATATTTGCAAAGTGTGACTAAGCAGGGAAGTTCATGCCTTAAATACATTCATCATAACACCATACTCAACTGTTTACTTGATAGTAATCAGCTTCCACAGGGTTTTAAAAGGATTGTGATGGTCACCTATTGCATTGGACAAGTCAGGTTCTTTTTTTTTCAAAATGTGAATCCCCATCTGGAACGAGATAGTTTGTTTTGCCACTAGCATTACCCCTCTGGAATACTACAGTATTCCTCCATGCCTATTATTGGGGATGCAGAGTCAAAACTTTCTGACAAGAGACTGAGGGGGCAATCTGCCACCCCGACCCCTTAGCCCGGGAAGTCTGCTGCTTCCCGGGGGCCGCATCCGAGACATTGCGGAGAGGATCCCGCAGCTCCTCCGGCCCACAGACCACTACCCCATGCTCCTGATTCATGTGGGCACCAATGACACGGCTCGGAGCACCCCCAGCCAGGTCATGAGGCGCTACAGGGAGTTGGGAGCGGGGCTTAGGGGTCTGGGAGCTCAGGTGGTGTTTTCTTCGATCCTCCCAGTCTCGGGCTATGGGCTGAGGAGGGAGAGGAGGATCCACGCGGTGAACCAAAGACTGCGGCGCTGGTGTTATCGGGAAGGCTTTGGCTTCCATGACCACAGCCCGCTCATTGACGAGAGAGGCAGCGAGCTGCTGGGAAGAGATGGCCTCCACCTCTCCCCCCTGGCGAGGAGGCTCTTCTCAGCCAGGCTGGCTGACCTGCTCCACCGGGCTTTAAACTAAGCCCGCTGGGGGATGGGGGGAACTACTGCCACTGCTGGCCCGCTGAACGGCCCTTGCAAAGCCAGCGGACCAAGGCACTTAAAGGGGCACTTAAGGGAGCTCACCCCTGCCCCAGCCCTGGCACAATCTGTGGGCAAGGCAAGAGCCCCCAAGGGCACACTTGCCTGCCTGTACACTAATGCCAGGAGCCTGGGCAACAAGCAGGACAAGCTCGTCCTCCTGCTCAGTGAAAAGAAATATGATGTCATTGGGATAACGGAGACCTGGTGGGACTCTACCCATGACTGGACCACGGGTCTAGAGGGCTATACCCTGTACAGGAGGGATCGTGTTGACAAAAGGGGCGGGGGTGTAGCTCTCTATGTGAAGGAAAGCTACATGTCCCTGCAAGCTGATGTTGGCGACCGGCATGGACAGCTAGAGACCCTCTGGGTAAAAATTCGTGGGGAATTCGGCACAGGGGACACAATGGTGGGAGTCTACTACAGACCTCCCACTCAAAGTCCCGAGCTTGACCAGGAGTTCGCCCGGGAACTGACTGAGGCCGCTTGCTCCAGGACCTTGGTTGTCATGGGTGACTTCAATTACCTGGACATCTCGTGGGAAGATCACTCAGCTAAATCTGAGCGGGCGCAAAGCTTTCTCTCGTGCGTGGATGACCTCTACCTGACTCAAGAAGTCTATGGGCCAATGAGAGGCAAAGCGCTGCTTGACCTGGTACTGGCTATGGGGGACGACCTAATCGGCGACCTAGTGATCGATGGGAAGTTGGGTGACAGCGACCACGAGCTGATCACCTTCACCATCCGCCGTAAAGCTGGCAAGTCAGTCAGCAACACAGAAGTCCTTGACTTCAGAAAAGCCGACTTTGACAAGCTCAAGAGGCTAGTCAGTCAGGCCCTCAGGGACCATGACCCCAGGGAGTTGGGAGTTCAAGAAGAGTGGTTGCTTCTCAAGGAAGCGATCCTCAGTGCACAAGCTAAATCTATTCCAACACGGAGGAAAGGCAGCAAGAAGGCACAGCAGCCCCCCTGGCTCTCCAGAGACCTAGCAGACCTACTGTGGCTAAAAAGGAAAGCCTACAAAGGATGGAGGACGGGATTCACCTCCAAGGAGGATTACTCCGCGCTGGTCCAGTTCTGCAGGGAGCAAACCAGGAAAGCCAAGGCTGCAACTGAACTCCAACTAGCTTTAGGCATCAAGGACAACAAAAAGTCCTTTTTCAGATACGTGGGGAGCCGGAGGAAAAGCAAGGGCAATGTTGGACCCCTGCTAAACCAGATGGGGCAACTGACAACTGATGCCCAGGAAAAAGCCAAGCTATTAAATAGGTACTTTGTGTCAGTCTTTCATCAGTCACACGGGATGCCCATGCCTGCTATGGGACAGGGAAATCTGGGTGAGGGGGATCCCCTACCCTCCGTCAATGCTGACCTCGTGAAGGAACACCTTGAGAAGCTGGATACCTTCAAGTCAGCTGGCCCTGACAATCTGCACCCCAGGGTACTCAAGGAGCTGGCGAGCGTCATAGCCCAGCCCCTGGCACGGATCTTTGAAAACTCCTGGCACTCTGGCATAGTGCCCGAAGACTGGAAGAAGGCCAATGTGGTGCCGATCTTCAAGAAAGGGAGGAGAGTGGATCCGGCTAACTACAGGCCCATTAGCCTGACTTCTATCCTGGGGAAGATCTTAGAAAAGTTTATTAAGGAGGCCATCCTTGAGGGACTGGCCCAGGCTAACATTCTAAGGGACAGCCAGCACAGGTTTGTTGCAGGTAGGTCTTGTTTGACTAATCTCATTTCCTTCTATGACCAGGTGACCTATCACCTGGACCAGGGAGAAGAGATTGATGTCATATATCTTGACTTCAAAAAAGCTTTTGATCTGGTATCCCATGATCACCTCTTGGCCAGACTGCCCAGTTGTGGCTTTGGCTCCACCACGATCTGCTGGCTGGGAAATTGGCTTCGTGGTTGGACCCAGAGGGTTGTGCTTGATGGCAGTCACTCATCGTGGTGCCCTGTGACCAGTGGGGTCCCTCAAGGCTCTGTCCTGGGACCCATACTGTTCAACATCTTCATTAACGATGTGGACATTGGAGTCAGGAGTGGACTGGCCAAGTTCGCCGATGACACCAAACTTTGGGGCAAAGCATCCACGCCAGAAGATAGGCGGGTGATCCAGGCTGACCTGGACAAGCTCAGTAAATGGGCAGACGAGAACCTGATGGTGTTTAACACCGAAAAATGCAAGGTTCTCCACCTTGGGAGGAAAAACCTGCAGCACCCTTATAGGCTCGGCAGTGCTACGTTGGTTAGCACTACAGAAGAAAAAGACTTGGGGGTCATCATTGACCACAAGATGAACATGAGCCTGCAATGCGATGCTGTGGCTAGTAAAGCGACCAAAATGCTGGCGTGCATCCATAGATGCTTCTCGAGCAAATCCCGGGACGTCATTCTCCCCTTGTACTCAGCCTTGGTGAGGCCGCAGCTGGAGTACTGCGTCCAGTTTTGGGCTCCACAATTCAAAAAGGATGTGGAGAAGCTTGAGAGAGTCCAGAGGAGAGCCACGCGCATGATCAGAGGTCAGGAAAACAGATCTTACGATGACAGGCTGAGAGCCATGGGACTCTTTAGCCTGGAAAAGCGCAGGCTCAGGGGTGATCTGATGGCCACCTATAAGTTTATCAGGGGTGACCACCAGGATCTGGGGGAACATCTGTTCACCAGAGCGCCCCATGGGATGACGAGGTCGAACGGTCACAAACTCCTGCAAGACCGTTTCAGGCTGGACATAAGGAAGAATTTCTTTACTGTCCGAGCCCCCAAGGTCTGGAACAGTCTGCCAGCGGAGGTGGTTCAAGCACCTACATTGAACATCTTCAAGAGTAAATTGGATGCTTATCTTGCTGGGATCCTATGACCCCAGCTGACTTCCTGCCCTTTGGGCAGGGGGCTGGACTCGATGATCTCCCGAGGTCGCTTCCAGCCCTAATGTCTATGAACTATGAAGAGTTGCCTGAAAGCATCTGCCCCTACAAGCAGTAATGATGATCATCCACCTAACTGCGGACTTGTCTTATTAGTGTACAAATCAGTCTTAAAAAAGCTGAATAGAAACAATTTGCTGTATGAGACAGCAAGTATCCCTGGTCCTACAACACCCAGATCCAATACTACATATTCTTGAGCACCATCTACTGGCCCCTTGTTGACTATTTACAGCTACAAAGAGAACAAGCCAGATTCTGTTCCACACACTAGATACCTAAATGTGATCCTATTCCAGCCTGCAAAATTGTTGCATCTCCACTTGTAACGCACCCTCACCATGGCCTGAAGACTTGGTCACAAAAACCCCATAGAAAAGTGAAGAGGAGGGGGAGGACCCACACATCTCTTGCATTAATGTTTTTTTAGGGTGGAATAGGATTGCACATGATGCCTAAAGGCCTTGTTACATGTTGCTGCAAAAATGCCGATGAGTGTCAGTGCTAGCTGGAGTCTGGAGCAGTCACACATTCAAACCAGCAGGGGCCTTGAGGACTGAAAAGTAAGTATGCTCCCCCTGACCCTTGGGGCTCCCCTCTACCTTTCCCCCCCATGTTGCCTGCACTCCCCATGTCCCCCAGCTTACCTGTGGTTACCCTGCCAGCCCAGAAAGTGGCAGTGGTGGTGGCAGCTTGTGAAGAAGATTCCCCTTTCCTCCATATTCCCCCAGGAGAGTGCAGCAGCCACAGGTAAGCTGAGAGGGATACAGGGGGGTGAGTGGAGTGCTGGGGGGGTGGGAGAGTGGTGACAGCAGGCCTGATCTGGTCTGACGGGCTCCCCCCCACTTTGTAGGGTTCCCCCCTGCTCCCCTTGCCCTGCCCTGTGCCTTACTTTTGGCTGCCAGCGCTGTCCTGGGGGAGCAGGCAGGGAAGGGGAACCTGCATGCCTGGCCCCCACCCACACTGCTGCCACCACCAGACTGCCGCTCTTCTGTGGGCTAAGCCCAGCCCTGAGAGTAGCAACAGTGGTGACAGCAGTGGCTAGGCAGGTAAGTTGCCCTTCTCTACCCACTACCCTGGGACAGTGCTGGCAGTCAAAAGTAGGTCAGGGGAGGGGAGTAGGTGGGGGTGAGCGGGGATCTGGGGATGGCAGGCATGACCTGGAGGGGGGGATGGGGGAAAGGAGGCAGAGGGCCAGCAGACTGATCCTGGTACATGGGGGATGGTGGCATAGGGGCTGATTTGGGCTGGTGGGGGAGGTTGGGTGTTGGGGGACTGGCCTGATTGGAGGGAGCAGGAGGGAGGCAGTAGGCTTGATCTAGGCCAGCAGGGGAGGTGGGTGGATTGCTTACACTAAGGTGTGGCTGCTCTAGGCCTCACATTAGTGTAACATGAGCTGGGTAAGATGGATTAGAGATATATGTGCCCTGGAATGGCATAACTAAGCTGCCTAAAGGGTGCTTAAAACTAGTTTCAGGTGTTAATGTGTGGACAATCCATGGGCTAAGAGCTCCAGAAGCCACCTAAAATTAACATGTAACAAGCCCCTAAGAGGTGGAATAGGACCTGGCCCAGAGTGTTTTTTAAGACTACTAGCAGAAATCTTCATTATCACCTTTTTAAAGTATGAAGACTTACATTTTGCCTTCATAGGCAAGTTGTGGAGATTGTTTACAACTCATCAAAGCAGTATTATAAAACATGTACATCTTGTTTTACAACTTCTAGCAAAGTTGTAAAAAAAAAAGTCATGAGATTGGCCTAAATATTGTGAGGTTTGTGTTTGTTTAAGGAAGATTTTATCTGTTTTAGTCTCAGGAGTTGTGAACTGCCTCTGTCCATCTCCAGTACACGCATGAAACAATTACTGTGCTATCATCTCCCTGAAGTATACACCGGATATTGATTTTTTTCCCCCTGCTGCACAAGCACTTGATGGAAAGATCCTAATGAGGTTGAACAGTTCCACGTATCTGTATAAAACGCTGCTTGATGATGCAGTTTCCAGCTTCCCACCACCCCCTACATCCTAATTAACTTTGTCCCACCTTAGCCCTACATCTTCTCATCCCTCAGGGCAGGCATTTCTTATGAATCACCACTGCCCTAAATCAACCCTGCCCCCTCGACTACATATCAGTTCTGGCTGCTGCCTGCTCTACTTCTCTCCCTAGCATAGCTCTGTTCCTCCTGAAGCACTAAGGGTTGTAGGGCCCAGCCGCAGCAGGGCATAATTTCCCCTTCCCAGGCCTAGGCATAAGGTCAGCTCCTTAGAAGGCCTGATGTTGCCAGTAAGGCAAGTCAGAGGGTAGGGGAGCCGACCCATCTTTTCATAGGAGGTGGAGACAGAAAGAGCAGAGACCATATGGGCAATGGTTCCCTGTTCATCACTTGAGAAAACAGTATAAGCTCCTTGCCTCCCCAAAACCACCTTTAGCTGCTCTTGCAGTACCTTTGTTGCACTACACCTCCCCAAGAAGACTGAAAAAAGACCTGGAAACTGCACAAAAGTTGCTACTTCTCATTTCCTTGGGAGGCTGGCTCCAGCAGGGACAAAAAAAATTGCATTCCTGGTGACAAATTCACAAGACTTGGCAATATTGTCCAATGAACACGGGACACATGAGGCTTCTGCTTTTCTCTCACAACATAATCAGAGTATAACTATAAAACTCAGTAGTTACTAGAAAACAAAGATAGTCACTATCAGAGGTGAGCAACCAGGATAACTGTCCAAGAGCTCACTAAGCTAAAACAGGTCATATCTATAGAGCAGCAGACCAAATCATCAAATGTGCGTATGAGAGGATGGAGGGGCTCATGTCTAAGCCTCTGTGTGGGGACCTCCGTGAGTCCAAGGCCAGCTCTAAACACCCCTGGCTCTAAGTGCTTCCTCTTGGTCAGTCCCTCCTGCTAGCCACTATTTCCCACGCAGTCCCAGGGAATAGCTCCCTGTCAGGAGAACACCATCACAGCAGCTCTGAATTGACTTTGGATGCTGAGAACATAACCAGGTTCTGCTTGTCAGCACTGTTCTTAATCCAGCGTCTCCCCAGCACACTTGGACCAGAGTTGGTGCCAAGCCATGAAACTCTGCCCTTGCTTATGAATGCTGCCACACGTCCTAAAAGTGGTCAGACATGGGGTTCTGATTTGGCTTCTTACAAATGTTGGACATATCAATTCTCTCCCTTTCCAATTCAGAAGGATTCACTTTGAAGGTTTTATTTCATGCCTATTCCTATGCCTTGGTACATCCTTTCCACATATTCTACACAGGCACAAATATGGAATCAAAGTATACGTATAATTAATGGAAAACATGCATATTGTAAGAGCTAAGCGTATGGAAGCCAGCAAGCAATTACTGCAACATTAATAACTCTCACATTAGCTTTTGTTGGAAAAGCACCACCACAGGGATCTCATTGCAGTATAAGAAGATTAACATATATAACATACTAATGAGAGATGTGTGCATATTCTTATGTATAAGGATTTACATGTCCACAAACAGTGCTGAATGAGAATTGTGTATATAAGTTCCACCAGCACCTGCAAGCTCCCTGATTTACAGTTGAAATCCTTGATGTTCAAATGCCTGCAGTAATAATTGCCTGGAGTCATTAAAGACTAGCTGGGCTGTCTTCAGGGAATGACACCAATTCATTTGTGCAGACTGAACTTCAGAGATGATATGTTTTAAAAGAAACGATAGGCTCTTTCCAATTGTCTAACCATCAGCAAGTATCTAGAGCAGCGGTTCTCAACCTTGTTAGACTCAAAGCCAGCTCTTACCTGTCATTCATTTTTGATTAGGGAAGAACACTAGAGTACTACTTCTGCTGCAAAGAACTCAGCCCACAACAGGGCCGAATGGGATTCCTATTTGAAATCATGTTTATCATGTGAATCATGGGTATGTGTTTGCACACCTAACTGTGCAGCGCCCCACAACACACTTAGAAGGATCTTGTGGCACCCTGGTTGAGAATTACTGCTCTACAGTAAACAAAGACACCTGCCTTGGCAAGGAAAAAAAAAGATGTATAAAAAACAATTAAAAAATCCCCTGATAAAGAAAACAGAAGACTGAAAGCCAGATTAATAAAGCAGAGAATGTAAAGGTGGAAATATCTACAATATCTGAGTCCTTTGTCCATTCTAGTCTTAAAATGTCCAGAAAGATGAGCTTCCCTTGGCCCTTCTCACACCGTGCTCCACTGCACTGTCAGAACATATTTCCTGAACTAAGCTTTTCTTGCATGTTTTTCCCCTACCCTGACGTCAATCTGAACAATTCCTCTCCTCCTTTAGGCTCATTCAGTCCCTTTTGCACAGCTCACAGGGAAACACGCCTTCCAGTCCCTGAGGCTTCCTTCCTCCCTGAGATCTGCCTGCTAATTTTTTGATCAGGGCAGAGGTTGTGGAAGCGTGGGAAGGAGCAGCATGCAAGCCACACCCTAACCTGGAGGAGATGACTCTAATCCCAAGATGAAAAAAAGGGTATGTTGTTTCTGCTTGTCTTCTGCCATCCTCTCACACCTTAGTGCAAAGATGTCAAGATACAGCCCATGGGGCCCACAGAGCTGTGTCATCCAGCCCATGGGGCTCCTGGAGGAGCTGGGGCCCATTGCTAAAATCCTGGATACATGGCTTCGTTGGGGACACACTTCAGAGGTGACAGGGTGAGTGATAGTTGCATTAACCTCCAGATGCTGCTCAGCCCACAGCCGCCCGCAAGGAGCCCCACAGGCTGGATCTGCCCCAGAGGGCTATGCAAGTTTGTCACCTCTGCCTTAGGGCAATTGTCAGCAGCTCCACTCTCAGCGTGATGGCTCCTGCTCCCAGAGAATCTACTCTGAGGTCTCTTGTCCTTCGTTATTCACTCTAGATCCTCTGTTTTTCTCCACGGTTTCCCCTTCTGTGTTTTCTCTGCCCTGAGGAGGAGTACAGGCTGATGATTACTTCTCTCTCCCTCCCCATTTGAGTGTATTTCTCTTTTCTGTTACCTTCTAGCTCTCCTTCCTCCACAGCATTCCACATATTATTTCAAGGAAATACAGGACGTCTGATCACAGGGCAAAGAGTACTTTAAGGCAGTGGTGCTCAACCTTTTGGCTTCATGGGCCAGATGAGCAGGGTGGGAATGGTCCATGGGCTAGACCAAGCCCCTGGCATCACCCACTTCCTGCCCCATGCTCCAGGAATGGGTCCCTGTCATTGGTCCCTGGGGCTGAGCACCACCCCTTCCTGCCCCAGCTCGCCAGGATGGGGTCCCAGGGACCTGGTGCTGCCTCCCTCCCAGCCCCACTTATGTTGGGCCCTGGAGCTGGACACTGCCCCCACCTGGCTCTGCATGCAGGGATCAGGCACCCAATCCAGCATGCGGGGCCTGGGGCTCTCTATAGGTCCAAAAATATAACAGCGTGAGACTGGTGTCACTGCTCTCCCACTGCCAAATTTCCAGACCCATGGGCCAAATGGCATGATGTCAGGGGCTGGATCTGTCCCACAGGCCAAGGGTTGAGTACCCCTACTTTAAGAGACATCACCACATACTCATGGTCTGAATTTCAGGCTTCCACCCAGTCCAAATCTCAGTATCGGAACCTCTTCACAGTCCTGGTTTCTAAAAAACATTGTTATCTGGTAACATGAAATTCAGTAGCCATTTCACTGGACACTGGGCAGCAAATACAGGAGGTCCGTTAACATCCAGGGCAGATGATTACCATATATAATCAATGTATAAAAAATGTCCTTCCTCACTATACCAAGCCTTCCCACTTGCAGGACTCTTATGGCCTCCAAGCTCCCCAGCCTGGTTTACCTTGGTTTGCTTATTTGTTAGGTCTGCCAAAATCCTGCCACTGGATCCTCAGCATCCCATGTCCTGCCCCCTAACCCGTTCAGCTGGGAGGCAAGGCGGCAGACCTCAAAGGAGAAGAGGAGGCAGTCTCAGGCTTCAGGCAGACTCAGGAACTGCCCTGGTGATAGCACATATCCCCACAATCAGCATTAACTACCCTGCCTTCTGCTGCAGCCATTTCTGCTTCTTTAATGGAAAATAGGATGTACAGGGTGGGCTGTCGTTGTTTGTAATGATCACCCCAGAAGTGATGAACTAAGAAAATAGACTCCCCCAGAAACACCCTCTACCCAGCTGCAGCTCACATCCTTTTGCCTTCCAGGCCACAAAACTCAACCCCAGTAGTACTTAGTTAGCACCTAAACTAGGTTGCTTTCTGTCTCAGACTTATTACAGGGTCTTGACCAAGGGAGTCAAAGCAGCCCCAAAATTATCATCATCATCAATAACAACAACAATAAAAATAAACTGCCGTATCAAAAAGGGTCCTATGGTCAGGTAGGAAAGGCCACAACCAGCCTTAATCTTACACCCTTCTAAGTGCAACTCTTATTCCCAGTGCCATCAAGCACCCAGGGCAAGCAGCCTTTTCTTTTGGGCTCCTTATGTGGTATGGGCTGAGAGGGCCTGGCACCTCCAGTGTTAAAAACAAAAGCCCAGAGCCTTCTCCCAAGAACAGGAAGCTATGGGCATGTTCAAACTCATGCTCTTCTGCTCCCAAGAACAAACACTCAGCCCCAGCACCACCAAGCACCCAGATCGGACAGCTTTCTCTCTCAGACTCCTTATGTAGTATGGACTGAAAGGGTCACAGCAGCCCAAAAATTTTAAAAAGAATGTAGCTATCCCCAGTAAAGACCCCTGCCCAAGCAGAGAAAACCACAGGGAGCCTCAAACTCACACCCTTCTGCTCCCAAGGGCAACCCTCAGTGCTGATAGCACCAAGCCCCCAGGCCAGACTCCTTATGCAGGATGGATCCAAGTGTCACAGCAACCCAAGAGGGCCCTCTGCCAGGCAAAGGAGGCACTGGGCAGCCTTGCACTCACCTCCTTTACCTCCCAAGCACAAGGCCTAGCCCCAGCACCACCAAGCACCCCAGTAGGGAAGTCATTAGGGCTGTGCAAAATTTTGCCGACCATTTTGTTTCGACACTGTTTCGACTAATTTTGAGGTTGAAACAGCAAAATCGGAATGAAACAAAGGCCATTGAAATAGCCTCAAAACAAAACGAGGCTAGTCTAAATGTTTTGACCACTGGCTGGGGATGGAGAGGTCAGTCCAGCTGGGCTGACTTCCTATCCCCAGCACAAGATCTAGAGCCGGGGATGGGGAAGCAGCTGGGCTGGGCTGCCTCCCCCACTTGGTGCGATCTAGCATGGGGAATGAAAAGACAGCCCAGCTGGGTTGACTCCCAGACTCCAGTGCAATCTAGCCCTGGGGATGGGAAGTTAGCCCAGCTAGGCTGACTTCCCATCCCCAGCAAAACATTGAAACAGCATCAAAACAGCTTTTCTGTTTTGACGGAACAGAACAGCTGTTTCGAATCAAAATTAAATTCGAAACGGAACGCTGTTCCTTCAAACCATCAAAACTCAAGGCGAAATGGGACGGTCCCATTTCGCACAGCTTTAGAAGTCATCTCTCTGAGACTTCTTACACTGTATGGCCCAGGGGGGTCTCAGCCACCCCTAAATTAAAAAATAAACACACAAATACATAGACATGCAGCCAAGATGGGCCCTCATCAAGGTGGCCAGGGGTCTGGAACCCACAATATTAGCCTTGGATATCAGCAGGTGACCACTGGGCTACGGCAACCAGATCAACAGCTTTTTTCATACTCAACCCCTTGTTGGATCAGCGGCCTTGACAGGAAATGGACCAAGCCTCAGGCACTGCTCTGGGCCCCGGCCATATTTTGGCCAGATCCATCTACGCAGACACTCCCAGAGCTCAGATTGTAGCACAGGCCAAAATCGGAGGTTCACCACACCATGTCTCCTTCCAAGCCTGCTTCCATCCTACTGTGCCAGATAGGGCCCACTGAAACACCCACATGGGATCTGGATATAGTGCACACCCCAACTTTCATTAGCTGTTTTGGTGAAAAAGTGTGGGGTATGTGTGAGAAAATACAGTATATTTACTGCTGTCAGTGTAAACCAAGAAGGATATTTTTCAGCAATAATAGTACCTCTCGCCTTCTGACACAAAGGAAGGACCAGCTTCAAAGGGATGAATCCAACTTTGATACCATTCTTTGAGAACTTTCAACAGGATGCTTGGAGCAGCACCAGATGCCATGCTGTTTAGCAAGTAAGTCAAAATAAAGTCTGGCTTGTCTTTTTAAGGCTCAAATACAAAAGCCTGTCTTTCCCTCAGGCAAAGGGAAGTTTCAAGTCCTGGCATGGCTCAGTTCAGTTAAAGTCTGAGAAAGTATATCTTCAAAGTTCTGTTTGTTGTATAAAGAGCCAAAGACACAGAAATAAGACACGAAAAATACCCAGGCACTGTAAGGTGCAAATAACACACAATCAGCCAGGCAAGACTCCAAGGGGTCTGGTAGCTTTGGGAATACAAGCCAGCAGTCCAGTCACCTCAACACATTCACAAACCACAAAGCCAGACCCTTGCAAAATGTTAGAAGTCCTAACTTGAAAAAAACCCCCAAAGTCTGACTTTTATTGTACGCCTGCCTTTTGAAGATTTAGGGGAATGCAGTATGTGCATAAGCTTGCAAGGGTCAAAACCAGGTCTCAAATCCACATGCAGAATTGTGTCATGCCAACCCCCACCACCATCCTATGCTGGGGAGCTGCCATCACCACCTCCCATCTCCTACTCCTACATTTCCCATAGCCTCAACCTGTCTCCAGCACTCTTCTCCCTTTCATTCTCCACAGGC
Source organism: Crocodylus siamensis (assembly GCF_052110815.1). Lineage (NCBI taxonomy): Eukaryota > Metazoa > Chordata > Crocodylia > Crocodylidae > Crocodylus > Crocodylus siamensis. The sequence goes on from NC_143395.1 coordinate 175,871,846, forward strand.
ACTTTTCAAAAGTCCCTGTTGCTCCTCACAGTCCCCACATCCTAGTCCTGTCCTTCAGAGCCATGCAGAGCCCTTGAGCATGTCTTCCATGCAGGGGAAAACCCCAGGACTTGGCAGCTTCCCTGACCCAGAGCAATTTCCCTGCAGTTTGAGAGGAAACGGTGACTATCTTGCTGGCTTCCAACCCACTGAAGATGGCAACCATGTGAAAGGAGGGAAAATCTGAATGAAGTTGGCAGCCTCTCTTTGTCTCCTGGGGTTGTTCATGCCAAAACAAAACCCTACGCTCTACCAAATCATTAGAACCATGGTCATGAGATTTGGTAATGTTGATGCAGCAAAGACTCACAAACTAGTTAATAACCCAATCCTTACCCAAGTTAGTTAATCTAGTTAATTACCCAATTCTTCAGTTATCAGCCGGCATCTTTCCTAGAGCCCCACTTCCCCAATTCTCACCACGTCACTCAGTCGCCCACCCCCACAGCATATGTCACTGACAACCCAGAGGGGAACCAGTCGGTCACTCCCAAGCAGGGTTGCTGCCCAGGGCAGCCAGCTTTGCTCCTCTCACGTAGGCAGGAGAAATGAGAAAGCTAATCCCTTCCCTACCAACCTCTGGCTAGGATTTTTATCTTCCTCACAGGATTCAAACCAACTGTAAAACATACATTTGCTGATTAGGCTAATCCCAGTTTGAAATCTCAGGGGAAAAAAATCACAAGGGTTGCTCACATCCTAAAAAGCAGTGCTTTGAAATAGCTTTTTATTATTTTTTTAACCTATGTCCCGTTGCTCAAGCCTTTGAGTAATATTTTGTCTAGATCAGATGTTTCAATCCAAGGCATATTGTATGAAGCCATGCCTGCAAAGAGCTGCATTGTGGGTCTATTAATGTCAAAGGTTTAGCTCTGAGGTAATGTAATACTTCTGCAATGACAGCTGATAGCAGATCAGATCAAATAATGTTTTTACCTAGGTTTTTCAGTGAAACAATCAAAAGGGGCTTAAGTGAGTGCTTTTTAAGTAAAACAGCAGGCAGCAACAGGAGATAAACACAATACAGAATAGCCCCACCTACCAGGGAAGTGCCTAACACACAACGCAGTATTGTCAAACGCCCCTTACCCACCTGTAGACAGACTTGAGCTGAGTTTGACTGAATTTTCCCTTTAAACTGATATGAGTGAGTCTCGTTTTCAATGCTGGTATAATTTATTGCATGTGAATTAGGAAGGATCTGATTCTTGTCCTTAGTTGGTCATGGGTCATAGAAGACATAGGTTAGAAAGTCATAGAGTGGGAGGGTGGGGTTCCTGCTTATTAGTAGCATAATGGCTTGTGACTGTCACAGAGCAGACAGAATTGACTAATTTAGTTTACAGCCACCATAAATTAAGGAGGCAATAGAAACTCATTTTTATTTGGAACTGGCATTTCATTTTACATTATGTGATATCTCAGTTTTGAGCCATCTTGTCAGAGTGGCAAGATCACAGCAGAAAAATACAGATGATCTATTTCTGTATATAAGCAGTAAAACATACCTTTTATACTAAACTGTTGCTTAGATTAGCTGGTCTAGCACTGGTGTATTGGGCATGAAACAGCAGTTGGGAAGTGGGGCTGAATCAATCCATTAAACTCTGCAAGTTAGAGAAGCATAATATATTTTGACTATGAATTCAAAAGGCCAATTTCTCCAGTCACTAAAATTAATCCATCTCTATGGTGCAACTCCACAGTGGTTCAGTTATGCATATCCGCAGTGTAAGACAGGGTAGAATACTGTGTCCATTTTGAATGACAAAAATAATTTTGTTAAGCAGAATATAAGTACTCCAATTAGTTTGGTCAAGACATTGGGTTTAATACATACAAAATGTTATGACCGTTTATGACCTCATGTGGCCAGGGCCTCTGTTTAGCAGACAGGGCCTGCTGCTAAAATATTAATTTAATTTTGTAAATATATGTTTCAAATTTTGGACAGGTTTTTTTCCATACTCTAATATGAGATTATATTATAAATAATAGTTTCAGAGTAAGTTTTATCAGAATGACAAGAACATAACCTTCTGGATTTTTTAAAAATAAAAGTAAATTATTAATGGAAAATTACAGTAAGGAGTTATTTCTCTATGTTTTTAACATCCAGTTTCTTCTACAATCTGCATCTATGCGGATTGACCTCTGTTTTACTTATCCCAGTGAAAATTAGAAGTAGCTCTACTAAAATCAACATACCAAGAGTTATCACAGTGTTTAATTGAAATCAATGAAAGGAGAATCAGGTTTGTGGTGATCAAGTTTTTAGTGTAATCCTAATTAAAGGATGCTATAGCAGGCTAGCATAGGGGTAACTGAGGATATGGACACGTAGAGCATCACATAGCTGCAATCAAGGCATTCTTGTCCACCCACAGTTCATCACACTCTAGTGGTGGCAGCACTCGCTCCAGTGGGGTATCTAGGTTCTGTTCCCTTTTAGGCTTGAGTGGGTTCAAGGACACCTCATACCCATCCCAGAAAACTGCCCTAACCACCAGACTATAATTAGGGTTGACAAACTCTCCCCACCCTGCCCTGCTGAAGCTGTGCCACTCTGAAAAGAATTAAGATTAATTTGGGCCAGACATACCAAGTGTGACTGCTGCCAAGTGGTTTGAGCACAAATGTCAAGCATAAGACCTGCAAACTCCATGGTGCCACTGGGGCTGCCCATGCCCTGACTCTTGGCTGCTCTTGTGGGAAACCCTGCCACTGTTGCCAGTTTGGACTATGGATGCTATGGCCTAAGAGCTGGAGTGTGGCCTGTAGGCACCTGACAAGCAGGGAATGTGGTCCTCCAATTGTTCTGAGCTTGCCTCCCGGGGTTAGGGTTTTCATCAGAGTGGGAGAGAATTCTGCATCATAGTACCATAGTGCTTAGGGTCAGAAGGGACCTAAACAGATTGTCAGGTCTGACCCCCTGCCCAGGCAGGAATGAGTGCTGTGGTCATAATACCCCAGCCAAATACCTATCCAAATATCTATCTTGAAAACCCCCAAGGGAGGAAAGAGCACCACCTCACTTGGGAGCCCATTCCAGAGCCTGGCAGCCCCAACTGTAAAGTAATGTCTCCTGATGTCCAGGCTGCACCTTCTCTCTAACAATTTGTGGCTGTTATTTAGTAACCCTGGGTGATGCCCGGGGGAACAGAGCCTCCCCCAGTTCCCACTGGTCCCTCCTGGTGAGTTTGTAAACAGCCTCCAGATCTCCTCTCAGCCTTCTCTTGCGGAGGCTGAATAGGTTCAGGCCCTTTAGCCTCTCTTCGTAGGGCCTGCCCCGCTGCCCCTTGACCATGCGAGTGGCCCTCCTCTGGACACTCTCAATGCTAGCTACATCCCTCTTGAAGTGCGGTGCCCAGAACTTGATGCAGTACTCCAACTGCAGCCTGACCAACACCACATAGAGGGGAAGGATCACCTCCCTGGGTCGACTTGTGATGCATCCATAGACGCATGACAAGATGTGGTTAGCCTTACTGACCGCTTCCTCGCATTGGTGGCTCACGTTCATCCTGGAGTCAACAATGACTCCAAGATCCCTTTCTGCCACTGTTTTGACAAAAGGAGTGTTCCCCAGCCTATAGGTGTGTTGCTGGGTCCTTCTCCCTAGATGCAGCACCCTGCACTTGTCTGTGTTGAATTCCATCCTATTCTCATCCGCCCACCCCTGTAACCTGTCTACATCTAGCTGGATTCTGTCCCTCCCCTCCAGCGTGCCCACCTCGCCCCACATCTTAGTGTCATCAGCTAATTTGGACAGCATGCTTTCCACACCCATCTCCAGATCGCTGATAAAAATGTTGAACAGTACAGGCCTGAGGATGGAGTCCTGGGGGTCTCTACTGCCCACATCCTTCCAGGTTGAAAATGACCCATCCACTGCCACTCTCTGGGTGCTACCATCTAGCCAATTTGCCACCCATCTGACTGTATAGGCATCAATGCCACAGTCACCTAGTTCTTTTTAAGAGAATGTGGTGGGAAACCATATCAAAGGCCTTCTTAAAGTCCAGGAAGATGACATCGACCTTGACCCCTTGTCCAGGGATTTTGTGACCTGATCATAAAAAGAAACCAGGTTAGACAGGCAGGATCTGCCCTCAGTGAATCCATGTTGGTTGTCCCTGAGCATAACCTCCCCTGCTGAGCCCTTGCAGATGTGTTCCTTGACAATTTTCTCAAAGGTCTTCCCAAGGACCGAAGTGAGACTGACTGGCCTATAATCACCAGGGTCCTCCTTCCTCCCTTTCTTGTAAATGGGGACCACACTGGCCCTTTTCCAATCCTCTTGTACCTGGCTAGTGCCCCACGAGTGCTCAGAGCCGTGCCAGGGCCCCGCTATGACCCCCACCAATTCCCTCAGCACCCTCGGCTGAAGAGCATCTAGACCTACTGATTTAAACACGTCCAGCCCCTCCAGAAGTTCCCTAACTAGGTCATCCCTGACCCTAAGCATGGCGGTGCCTCCCCTGGGTCCATCCATAATCCTAGTGGGGGAGATGTCCTGGTCCCTGTTCAGGAATATGGAGGCAAAGAATTCATTAAAGAGGCCAGCTTTTTCATTTGCTGCAACCACCAGATTGCCAAGCCTGTCCTGTAGGGGCCTCACAGTACCTAGTGTCTTCTTACTCCCTATGTATTTGAAAAAGGACTTTTTATTATCCTTAATTCTGGTTGCTAGTCCTAGCTCCACCTCTGCCTTGGCCTTTCTAATAGCCTCCCTGCAGTCACAAGCAATGGAGGTGTAATCCTCCTTGGTGATAGCCCCTTGTTTCCACTGTTTGTACGCCTCCTTTTTTGCCCTCAGGCATTCCTGGATGCCTTTGCCAAGCCATGGGGGCTTCTTAGCACTCCTGGCGCACTTGGTGCACATTGGGACTGACTCCCTTTAAGCTTGGAGGATCATCTCCTTGTGGAACAACCACCCATCTTGGACTCCCATCTCCTTGAAGCTCCAAGACCCCAGTGCCTCTCCTGTTAACCTTCTTAGCTTACAGAAGTCGACCCTGCAGAAGGCGGCAATGACCTCTGCCTTACTGCTTGCTTTCACCACCCTGTGTTGGATAGTAAATTCCAGCAAGCAATGATCACTGTCACCCGGGTGGTCGAGTACCTGCAGACCCCTCACCACATCATCGTCTGTGGAAGTCCAGCAAAGCATTTCCCCTGGTGGGACTATGCACCTCCTGGGTTAGGTGGAGGTCCTGTATCCTGGCTAGGAACCTACATGAGTGGTCAGACCTGGCTGACTGCTCCTCCCAGCAGATGTCTGGATGAGGTCACCCATGACAACCACATCCCTTGACTTTACTGCCTCCATGAGCAGACCTGAGAATCCAGGTCCAGCTCATCGCCCTGGTGAGGTTTCATAGTTTCTAGGGTCGGAAGGGACCTGAGTAGATCATCTAGTCCGACCCTCTGCCATGGCAGGAAAGAGTACTGGGGTCAAATGACCCCAGCAAGGTGGTCTGTAGTAGATGCCTACTATAAGTCCCTTTCCCCACAACCCCCTTGTATTCTCAGAGTGCCTCATTTTGCCCCTCTGACCCCATCCTGATCAAGGACTCTCTGATGTATAGTGCTACACCCCCCTCCCTTTTCCCCCCTCTGTCTCGCCTGTACAGCCTGTAGCCCTTGATGTCCACTGCCCAGTTGTGGGTAGAATCCCACCAGGTTTCTGTGAGCCCCACTAGGTCTGGGTTTTTACTAGTTAGCAGGAGGGCAAGATCCTCCTTCTTTTTCCCCATGCTTTGAGCATTTGTGTAGAGGCACTGGAGGCCTCCTGTGGGTGCACATGCTGCCCCCTTGTTCCTAAGCCCGCCTTGACCTCTGGGTACTACCTCATCTTTGTTAGACACTAGGGAAGTTATAAAACTGTAGAATGTGGATTTGATGTAAAAAGGCAGAAGTGAGAATAATTAGTACATTGTTGATGCTGTAGTCCCAAATATTTCTCAGTCTCTGCCAGTGATGAATCCTTACCTCTCTGTGCGTCTCTTTTGTGCAATATGGATGATAACAACACCTACCTGTATGAGGCAAGGAACATAAAGCTTTGTAAAGTATGTAAAAACAGATTTTTAAAAGTATTTAGTGATAAAAGATGCAGGGAGGTGCTTTTGAAAATTCCACTGTCTAGCTGTGTCTTCAACTATTTAAATACCTTAAGAAGCATGGCTTTTGGGAACTTTGGCTAAAAAAAGAACTCTATAAATATTTTGCCAAATATACAAATTTTCTTAACAATTTAAAACCATATTTTCCGAGACAAAATTGAACATTCTGCAGTCTTTGAATAAAATATGCATGGCCAAATCCTGTTTAAACCCACACAGATGCTTAGGGTCTATTTTAATTCCTTGAGAAATCCTCTGGAGTTTTTCCATTGACATTCATAGGAGATGGACCAAATTCTTCTTAAGCAAAATTGGGTAAACATTAACATTTGTGCAATAATCTCCCACAGACTTCAATAAGACCTTTGTCTGCACTAAGAGTTCTGGTTCTGGTGCCATGCCTATGTTGTGCTGGCTAAAGGACACAATTTCTGGAGGTTCTGCAGAATACTTCCTGCCTATAACATCTGATGAACTGGCAAGTAAACAGGCTGACCAAAGCAGCACATATTGAGAAAAGAGGCAGGTTAGCTATTTGATAGTTTATCCTGGTTAGAAACCATGAACTGCATGGTGAATCCCTGAAAATGGACACATCTTATAGGAAAGACAGTAAAACTCCCTGTTTCTAGTCTAGAAGTGTCTCAGTCACTTTAACAAAGGGAACTGAATTTTCTTTAATTTCTTATATGCTGCAGACAGTCACTGAAAACTATAAAACCACCCAGAGAAAAATCACAATTATTTTCTCCTGTTTTCTAACATGCTGCATGCTTTTACACAATAGGGATGCCCACTATTGCTTCATTTTTTGATTTGCTGCTTAGGAGCAGAATCTGATATTTACTGGCATAAATGAAGTTACTCTGGGTTTACATCATTGTAACTAGTATCAGAGTCTGTCCCTATCTTATCCTTTGAACTGTGTGGCTGGCTGATCTAAAAGTAACTTAATAATATTGCTACTCATCAAATATGACTTACAATATAGATTTAGCACAGGTAGCAAGGATGTCATACCCAGATCTCCAGGACCACAGGGCTCCTTGCGGGCTCATTCCAGATATGGCAGTGGGGTAAATAATGGCAGCTGTTGCTCAGCCAACATGCATTCCCAGCAGGGCTCCATACCCCAGATTTGGCCCCCCCTGTAAATTGCAAGAGACTCTGGCAGCCCTGCCAGCAAGATGACACAGCTCTGTGGGCTAAATCCATCTCACAGGCTGCATATTTGATACCCCTAAGCTATAGCAAGAGAAAAAAATGAAGATCCCAATTCTTCTGTTGCTCACTGCTGTGAATCAGAAGTAACTCCCTGAAATTAAGAATAGGACTGAGAGTAGAATCTAGCCCCAACCAGTACACTTATGACATGGCTAATTCATTATCCATCTCTTAATAATTTCTTGTTATTTTTATAGTCTTATTAATGGTTCCTTTCTTCAGCAGATACATATATTTGAATACTTCTGATGGTCTCATCTTTATGCTTTGTGTGTTCAATTCCAACCCCAAGCTTAAAAGTTAAACCACAAACTAGTTACATTTCTTTTTTTCTAGAATGCTATAGTTGAGTTGTGTTTAAATAGGCAAAAAATATCTGCATTCCTCAGCCCTACCCTGCATGTGCCTCTGTGACAAGAAATTTATGCTGAATGCAACTGTTCCTCATTCCTTAATCATAACACTGGCAAGTGTATTGTACATGGGTGGAATGAGGCTAGATGAAGGGAAAACCCACTGCTGCAAAAGCAGGAATAGTAAGCTTTGGGGAGAAAAATTAAACATTTAAATATAGAAAAGTGTATGTTTCTTTTAACATCGTCCCTGAAGCATACTATAAAGCAAAAAGTCCCAGCATTCTAGAGAGCTTCAAACACAGAGCACAAGGCAAACTTTGAGGTAGTACAAACATAGGCAGTGTGTCATTTAATTCTTCTGCCTCAAAGAGGGCTCTGTAAAATGAGGCTAACAACAATAGGACTTTAACACAAATTTTAACTTTAAATCTCACTTTCTCTCTTTCCCCAGTTTCACTTATCTTTCAACCCCTCTGTCTCAACTAAGACATTTCCAAGCTTCTTAACCCTTTGTTTCCCAAACTCCTAGAAATACCTCCTTTACCCAACAACTGGGGAATAGAAAGCATTAGATCAGAAGAGGAGGCTGGGACACAAAAACACAGATTCTAAAAGACTCATATCCCCGTCAAAGACCCTCCCTTCTTCTACAACACTGTCCTCACTCAGCTACAGCAAACTGGTCAGCATGGGATGGACTTGAATTTATTTTAAGAAAAAAGCTTGACTGCTCATTACCTTGTCCACCAAAGCGGTCCAACTTCTAAGGGGCTGGGGGCCACATGCCACGCAGGCTGTACACCCCATGGGCTGCATTAGTGTGATTCACGGATCCCCAAGGCTGCCACCCTTCATAAACTTTTGCACAATGCCCCCCTCCCTCACTGCACTACTGCAATCCCTGCCGGGATGGTGCTCCCTTCCTTGTACTGCACATGTAGGCAGCGTCCTCCTTAGCCCCCACTGCTCCACCACGTCATAGACTCCCCAGTCCTGTGGGCTGTGTCACCCTGCCCACTGGGGAAGGAGCAGGCTTGAGGGAAGGAGGTATGGGGACCCTAAAGACCTCAACTGCAGCAGCAGCCAGGTAGGAACCCAAGGGCAGCACATTAACCACTTGCAGGCTGCATGCAGCTTATATCTATCTATACATCTAGATCTATCTATCTGTACATCTATCACTAAATATAGAGATCTCTCTCTTTACATACATACATATAATTTCAAAGGCCAAATCAGTTCCAGTTGGGCAAACCCAACAGTCAAGTTCCAAAATTTGACTAAGCAGAGCTCAATCGTCATATCTGTGTGGCTCTACCACCGAGCAAATATTCTTCCTCCCAGACCCATTTGTCTGAGGCTTTGGTTACTCCCCAAACCCATCCTACATGCAAGCCCCAGGCCCAGAGGCCTTGGGGTTCAGATATCCCATCTTGCGAGATCTTAGCCAAAAGTCCAAGGGTCGCATGCAGTTTATGGGCCGCCACCTGAACAGCCCCGTTGTACCCCAAGGATTACCCCTAAATAACACTGCTAAAGATTGTTAAGTCTTAGGGAGGAGTCATCCTTTAGAGCTGCAGTCAGCAACCTCTTCAGGTTGCAGGCTGAAATGACGAAGCTTGGGTCAGAGGCGGGCAGGCAGGTGCTAGGTTATGGCTGCAGCCACTGTTTCTTCTCTCCATGACAGCATGGGGAGAACTCCCACAGTCACCCTTTCTTCCCTCCATGGTGACAGAGGACAGAGACTGTCACTGAAGTGTAACTGATTCATGAACCATAGTTTACTGACCCCTTGCTTTAGAGTGGTTGGAAACTTCTTACCACATGGTGGGTTCTACCACATACACAATTGTTTTGTACCACTAATCAAGGAAACAGGAAAGAAAACAGATGCCCATCTCCAAGGTGCGAACCTACATACTACTAATATCAGCAGGCTTTGAATGTTCATCTTTGTAAAGGTGGTTCTAGCTCAGCAAGTTCTGGCAACATAAAAAATACAATGAATTAGCTTTAAAAAATCTGTGTGCTTAGGCTAAGACAGAACAGGGATCATTAGTGCTACTATAATTATAAAATTATAATATTTAGGAAAATGCAACAACAGTAGGTAAAGGCAGAATCTGCTTAACAGTCTTCCTGTTTATTCTGGTTTTTAATATTTGCAGTTCTCACACCCAAACTTTTAAGAGGTTCTGGACACACCAAGTTTTTTTTTTTGCTGGCAAAAGCTGTATATGAGCACCTTCATTTTCCTAAGGCTGTACTACCTATCTCTTTAACAGCAACATTAGCAAAATAAGATTTCCATTACTACCATATTATCATATTATAGTATCATATAATATGAATCATATGATCTTCAAACAAGCACATATAACTTCACCAAAAAATAACAAAAGTTGATACCTGTATCTGAAGACAATTTGGACCTGATGGAACAACTGTCTTCTGTCCTGGCAGAACTTCAAAAAATGTTATCACAATAATCTAAGTAATTTGATGCCCCCGATCATACTCAATTCCCCGTTCATACACTTACAAAAGCAACTAAAGCACAAAAATGGACAAAAGCAAATCTGAAAACTTCACACATTAGTCAATGCAAGGGAAATGCATATAAAACCTGAATGTATGTCAAGACATTCATTAACAGACCACGTTTATTCTGTACTGAAACTACCTTCCCAGTTAAAAGAAATGCACACAAAGGTAATTAAAAGGAACAAGTAATTTATGTTTGATGGTAAAAAGAATTCTCAGCTTCATTTCTGAGAAACCAGTGTTTTCTATGGTTCATAAAAACAGCTAAAACAATTCTTAGTTCAGATACTGTAAGAGCTCCCCCAGTTGCCCTCCAGAAGAACTACAGGAAAACATGTTCCATTATCTTTGCATCTTCATCATCTGGCAAAATTTCAATCACTCCTTCCTGTGAAGTGAGGATGGAGATAATTTCCTCAGACAATTGTTCATGCTTATTCTCTGCACATGTATCTGCAATCTTCTTCCAGCCTTCCACAGTACATACGGTATCGTTTAGTATCATTTGTTCCAAAGCATCTGATAAAAAAAATATAGTTTCACAATATTTTCCCTAATAATTTTATCCATTGATGTTAAACATAGCACAAGATGCATCTCTCATAGGGGACACGACTACAAATTGATTATTCTTGTTCTCTTCCCCATTGGATAATTCTAAGGACCAACAAAAGAAACCAAGAAAGTGGTTCCTAAACTTTCTGCACTCAAAGAATATTGTCAACTCTAAAAATTTCTCAGGGTCCACCATGCAACCTTATCATCAAACTGAACTGGAAAGAGGGTAGGGAGAAACCTAGTGTAATCTAGAGGCCTTTCTGACTACCAGTGATCTCCAATCATTTAGAAACCACATAAAGAAATTAATAAAAAAGCCATAAGAAAATGGTGTTCAGTTCTTTTATAAAAAATAGAAGCTAACAGAACTCAAACTTGTTCTTTAGATCACAGTAGTAATGGAAAGACAGGGAGGCATGCTGGTCTAGCTGTGCCCTCAATGGAGTTAAGGAAAGTTTTGCTGCTCAAGTTAACAGCAGCAGGATATGGCTCTGAGTTAGGAGCACTTGTCACTGCAGGTAGGAAAAAACAAAAGTATCACTACAAAGCTATTGTAGCCAAGAAAAGAGCTTAACTTTTGAGAAAGTACAGAAAGACCCTACAGCAGGCTTGCAGGCTTTCTGACAGAGTATAATGGGTATATGGAATAAGTTAACTACAATATTAAGTTTTCTAATTAGCTGAATTAAACTTGTTAGCACAATGAAGCAAATTGTGTCCAGTTCTGGGCGCTGCACTTCAGGAGGGATGTGGCCAGTATCGAGAGGGCCCAGAGGAGAGCCACTCACATGATCAGGGGGGCAGCAAGGCAGGCCTTAGAAGTGGAGGCTATGGGACCTGAACCTGTTCAGCCCCCACAAGAGAAGGCTGAGGGGGGATCTGGTGGCCGTCTACAAACTGGCCAAGGGGGACCAGCAGGCTATGAGAGAGTCCCTGTTCCCCTGAGCACTACTGAGAGAAACAAGGAATAACGGCCATAAGTTGACTGAGAGTAGATTTAAGCTAGACATCAGGACGCACTACTTCACAGCCAGGACGGCTAGGATCTGGAACCAACTGCCAAGGGAAGTGGTGCTGGCTCCTACCCTGCGGTCATCAAAGGAGGCTAGACAATCACCTAGCCCGGACTGTTTGACCCCAGCATTCTTTCCTGCCCATGGCAGGGGGTTAGACTTAATGATCTGTTCAGGTCTCTTCCGATACTAACAACTATGAAATTATGAAATGTGATCTCATTAAGTTTATTTTTATTCCTTTTGGTGTTACTTGCAATTTAATTGCTTTGTTATTGCCCAGCTGGCAATAACAAATGATATATCAATAAACATTAAACAGATAACAATAAATATCTATATATTTACATAACTTCACAATAAGTGTTTGTAAATAGCAGCTTACTGTACTTACTCTTCTCACTCATTTCTTCCAACAGATGTAAGCCATGTTGCTTGTGACCAGTAGAGATGAGTGAGAGGACTATAGCCCCAATGGATAAAGATGCTGGTTTCCCATTCCATTCTTGAGTTAAACAGCAAATTAGCTCAATACTAGCACAGTTTGTCAATAGGAATATGTAATCATCTAAAAATCAAACACCAAAACATTATTACTTGAATATATTCACACATGATATACGACCATGGCCCAGATTCTGATCTCACTAAACACTCTGGAGCAGCAGTGTCAAAGATCTGGGCCACAGTGCTGCCTGGGGGTCTTGGAGCAGGAGCACATGGGGTCGGTTCAGGGCATGCGCTAAATCCAGTGCACATCTGGATCAGGCCCACAGATCAACCACATGCCACTCATCTAGCCCACAGGGCCAGATAAGTTTGACACCCCTCCTCCAGAGAAACTCCAGTGAAATCAAGGTAAAGCCCTCGCATTAGTTTTCTAGGGGGAAAAAAAAAGAAGATAAACATCAGAGTAACTTCACAGATGATAAATTGTAGAGTGCTGTTGCAAATACCAAAAAGGACAGGAAAATAATTAAATAATAAACCTTGTTGTTATTGAAGCCTTGGGTAGGAAATAAAATGAGACAGAAACATGCAGCCTAACAAAACTAAGTAATATTAATGTGAACAAGGATTTTAATGGGATACTTGGACGGCTAAGCCTAAGGGGACACAAGGAAGAACAGAAAGCAAAACTGATTTCACTTCACACTGTAATACGGCCACAGAGATAACCTAATATGATTTTGGTCTGTTTATACGGCGGTGTCACATCTCAGATCAGAGAAGTGATAGCCATTTTCCATAGGGCACTGGTGAGACTGCACATTTATTAGAATGCTGCAGATAGTGACAAGCACCACACTAGCAGATGGAGGCTGACATACTGAAAAGACTTACCATGATTTACAGAAAAATGATTGATTGAATAAAGGAAACAAAAACATATGAGCTAAGTAGCACAACCCTGCAATATACTACACCTAGCTCTTCAGTGCCTACTGTATTTCCTGCAGCACTAGGCCCTAAATGTGTATCCTTCAGCTAAGTGACTAGACAGGTCATGGATATTTTGAAAGGAAAGAACTACAGGAGAAATTCTAGCCCCTCTTAAATTACTGGAAAAGCTTCCATGGATTTCAGCAGAGCTAGCATTTCATCCTCAAGGGAAGGAGGAACTGGTTAATGTGAGGACTCCAAAAGGTAAAATGCTGCCTTTTCCATGAGTTGATCTGCATGCAAATGTTAAAAATGGCAACTGCAAATCGAAATGGCTGTGCTTTCATGTTTCAACAAATGGTACTTTCATAGTAGTGAAGCAACAGTGGAACCCAGATTTTTTACATGGTCCACAACAGGTTGCTGAAATAAGACTAACCTGCTCAGCTACTTACTGTGGCTTTTACTTCAATGAACACCACTTCTCCAATCAGCACTTCTCTTGGAGCACAGCTCTGCCCTATACAACTTATTAGAGAAGTAGTATCATTTGGAATAAACTCTGCAGCAAAAAGCTGGAATGCTTCAGTGGTCCTGCACAGCTGTTTGCTGCGCCTACATATACCCCTACCTAGATCACAAATTTCATTTTCTCAGGGCCATAAGTAACATAAAATTACAATTTCTACTATACAAGGAGAAGTGGTTATATGAGAAAGCAGAAATACATCAGATGAAATCTAAACCCCAAATGAACACAGTGGTAAAACCTTCACCGATTACAACAGACCTAGGATTTCACACCAGCAGACCTGGGGTCATGGCTGTCTAGCTATGTGTTCAAACGTATTCTCTATCGTAACTCACAGTCAAACTAAAATCCAACATTTTCGTGTTGATCCAACAACTTAAGCACATGCAATGAGTAAAAGCACATGCCTAAACAGTGCAGGATCAGAACATTAAAACAGAGATATCATAATGTATATATTACAGAGACATTCATGTACACAAATACAAGATGTGAAGCATGCCAAAGAGAGAGAGAGAAAGACGATATTTTATACAAATGTGTGAACAACAGATAGCTGATAAATCAAAAAGAAAATTTAAATTTTAAGAGGGTAAGTAAATTCTGTCACACTTAATTTGGCAATAGTTTTCTACTCCCACTGAGCCAAACTTCAGTTCCTACAATGTCCAAGCAATAATACTTCACAAAAATATGTAGAGAACTATATGTGGCTGCCTGTAAAAAACTGGATGGAAACCTTGACAGTTGGCTGGAAAAACAAATATTTTGTGGTTTTTACAATGACCTTGAGGTTGTAGTCCTGCTAAGCAACAGCAAAGACAGATGCAGTCAGATAGCCCTTAAACACAATTCTTATGGAGAAAGCAAAATCTAATGCACTGGTGGACAGAAAACATTAGGGGAATTTTCACATCAAAGGGGAGGGAGGGCATTCTGTCATTACTTTTTATGTTAAGATCATTATGTACAGAATTAGATTTTTCACATGAATGCATTAATGCACGCTTTAAAGATTCAATCCAAAAGCTACCAGAAGGATTTTTTTTATCTGACAAAAATGTTCACCGAATCGATGATGAAAGAAAATGTAAGACATATTCTGATATTTACCTAAAGAAAAGGATTTCAATTGCTTTATATAATCCATTGTTCCACAAATCTGGCCCTGTTTACACAGGCACAAAGCAGCTTTCTTGTGTACATCGCATTGACTGTAGACAATCTGAGCCAACGCCAGGCATTTGGATTTGCTGTATGGCTCAACCTCCCCATAGTCATAAATCACATCCCCTATTGCTTCAGAGAATGTCAGCCTGAAGGAAACAAGGTAATAAAACAAACTAATGTTACAAGTGAGTTTTCATAATTTGGAGTACAGGTTTCCCTCTCCAACTGCAGGGGTTAAGTTTCTGAAAGTTCTCATGGTTGGCAAGACAAAAGGTTTATGGGAAAAATGGCAGCCATGAAAAACCGTGGTTACTCAAAACTATATACTGTGGTAGCCAAAATCATATATAGCAGGGGTTCCCAAAGTTTTTATGCTGCAGTCTGGCAAACCACAGCCTGGCAAACCACAGCTCAGCAGTCATAGCCAATCGTGGCCGGCATTTCTGGCCAGAAGACAGGTAAGGATACCTCTACCCCCGGTAGAGGGGGATGGACCAAACCCTGCACTCCTTGCAAAAGGAGCTGTGGCCTCTCCACCTGGCTCTGGGGGATTGAGATTTGCTGGTCCACGGCCACTTCCAGTCTGACAGTTGACCGTGCTGCAGACTGTGCTGCCGACCTGCCACGGCCCAGCCCTGGGCCATGGCCCAGGGATTGAGAACCCCTGGTATACAGAATATTAAGTGTAGATACTCAAAACTGTGGTTGGCAATGGTTAGCGAGGGAAACCTGTATTTCAGAAGCAATCACAATAGAACTACTTTTTGAGGTATCTTAAGGCACCAGACTGTTTTCATTTGAACCTTTGCTCCCCTGCCCCATCTCCTACAATGTTCCTATCCCCTCTGCTTTGGCATCAGGCTTTCTCCATCTTTTCCATAATGTCTGAGTGCACAAGAAAGTCCCATCAGTACCTAGGGCTGTCTCAGTCCTTGGTAGTTGGGATTATATCCCTTGTAACACTCCTGGATGCATGCAATCCCAGATGAGTTTCTAGGATACACAAGGAAGGAGGAAATGTGTATGTATGATGTCCAAACTGTGACATATGGGAAGTCAGGAAAAGAGGCTGTTATTTTTGGGATGGAAGCCAGATGCACGGGGCTGGACTTCTTGCTTTAGGAAATTCAGCTAGATGAGTGCATGTTTAATGAGGATGGTATATAAGAACCAGACAACATTCAGAATAGTTGGCTAGGGGAACTGTGTGGAATTGGACCAACTTCAGTCCAGGGAGAACAGTAGGAGGTTTTTGCTGCCAGCCTCATAACTAACTCAAATGAGCATATAAACAGTTTTCAGAAGCTTCTAACTTGGCCAAATCTGGATGAAATGTCAGAAGGACCAAAAAAGGCACTTCCCTGGCCAAGGAATATCAAATATCAACCATCTACTCCAGAGGATGGAAACACTTCAAAGGTTCCATGGTGAAAATAGCTGTTCAATACTGGCAAAAAAGCCCATTTCCATATCATTTTTAAAAGAAATAAATGGCTTTTAATTAAACTTTATGTAGGAAATCACTTTGCAGAAGACAGTTGACATGAAAAGTTTCAGCCCAAACAGTTAAAAATTTGAAAAGTTATAAGCAACATATTATAGGGGCTTAGAGTGGAAGTGCTGAGCAAGCTGAACTTAAACATTGGTACCAACTTTGTTTACAAACCAAATGATTATAATATTTGTAAAGTGGCATTTTAAAATCATGGTATGAACCGTAATTATGTCAGAGACATCATTTTTAACCTTGTTGTTTTGGCACAAGGACCCAGGTTTTCTATTCACCTACACATATAAGGTATGCTATGTTTCAGTATGATATGACCACTTGCAGCATCTTATTGTTTTACTAATTTCCCTGATTCCAGTGCACTAATAAAACATACTTAAAAAGCTATTTTAGAAAGGTGGCAAAAAGAGAGACAAAAGGTGGCAAAAGGAGAGATAAGGAAATAGTGCTTGGAATCAGTTAAGTCTAAATGAGTCGATTTAGAATCTAGGTTCAAAAGCCAAAACACAAACTAGGCTTTGAGAATTACTGCTATGGTTTTCACATCACTTCAAGCCCAGGTGCCAGAATTATAATTAAGACTAATGCCAAGTTTGTTTCATGGGATTTCTGCCACCATGAGACCAATATGAATTGGACCTAGAATATGGGTCCCTTCCAGTTTGGGATCTGACTCATAAAGCTAAATTGCAGAGGCAAGTCTGGTTTGGGAAATTCAAATCTGAATGCATCCTGATTCTCATAAATAAAATGCAGGGACTGGCGGCCACATATGCGTTAACAGTTCAGGCCTCTCTCATAATTCTACTTAATACTGTGGATGATATTAATATTATCAGTGACAGTACCACAAAAGTTACAGCTTTCCAGTAACTGCTGACTTCTAATTTTTTTTAAAGGTATCAGACCAAAGGTACCTTTTTAAAAAAAGGTATTAGACCATATTTGAACATCTTTTTATGTACATTTTTACTGAAGTGGAAGAGAGAAAGGATATGGAACAAAATTGTGCTCTAGAATGATCTAACAAAATTGACAGCAACTTAAAAGAAATACAATATTTTGCAAAAATAGCTTTCTGTACCTTTCATTTGTCTTAGTTTATACTCACAGTGAATTTAAGCTGGATTTAACAAATGGCATCAAAGAAAGGTATCTGCTAATTTAACACTATCTGCATGGGTCTAATTTACAAAAAAGGGGGAGGAGATTCTCTGCAAGTAGGGCCTGATTGCTTATGAAAAAGCACAAATGCAACTTTCACAAGAGGGAGGGTATACACCCCTATGATTCAAAGAGCCCAGAATCCCATTTACCTTTGCTGTGTGACCCAGTGTATAACTAGATTTAACTGTTTTTCAGACAATGCACATCTGATTGCTTCCAGAGTCATAGCTGCATTCAGAGGGTGTTTAACTGCAGTACTTGAGTTTATAAGAGCCTCAAAATATTTCAGCAAAGGAAGACTCTTTCCTTTAATAAAACCAAGTGCTAAAGGAAGAAAAGGAAAGCCACTGATCAAAACACTTAGGAAAACAGCACTTTTACTATATTAAGATTTTTAAATTTAATTTGGCTTTGCTAATGTTCCCAAATTCCCTGAGGGCAGCGATACCTGGTCCATCTGCAGGCCAGATCTAGCCGATGGGCTTGATTTGGTCCACAGGACAGGAGCAGAGGGACCTAGGGGACAACCCAGCCCTGATCCAGCTGTGTGGGGGGAGCATGTGTGACCCAGCCCCAACCCAGGTGGGCTTGGGATTTGGCAGCAGGGGAGGCATAACAGTATTAACTATCACTGCTTTCCCACAGACAAGATTCCCAACTCATGAGGAGCCACACAGGCAGAATGCTATGACTCCACAGGTTGGATTTGACCCATGGGCCAGGGCTTGAACATCCATGCCCTGGACAAATTTTCACCAAGGTTCAAGGTGCAGTACCCCCTTAGCTGCCTTGCCAGTCATTGAGAGCCCAGGCTGCCCTGGAGCAAAACGGGTGAATTCATCAAAGTATTGGATCTCATCTGTAAACCGCTAAAGAACACATTTTCATAGCAAAATATGTGGATTTAAACCAGGCAGTTCATAGTGATGCTGAAGGGAGTAAGACTGAAACTCCTGCACATCACTTTGAAAATACACCCCCTAGTGGTAAGGCTTCAAACAGTTCACTATCAAGCATTCTGCAAACATCAGTCACAGGGGCCTCTCACACACTTATTGCTAAGAATGTGAGAAAAATTTTGGCAGATCAGGGGCCCAATATAGAGCTTACCAGCTCATTCAGATTCTAAGTATTGGTTTAGTGTAGTTCTTTTGCAATTTACTGCTTTAGATCTTTACCAATTGCACATAGAGTGAAAAAGAAAGAAAAACAACATAGTTCAGTGATCTTCCCAAAATTTCCTCTAGTTCAGTGGCCTCCAACTTTTTAAAGTACAATATCACTTTTTGAATTAAAAAGCAACCCAAGATCTACCGTGTACTACCCAGCAGTCTACTGTGTCTCCCCACCCAGCAGTCAGTTTGTGGGAAGGGAAAGGGGGGGAGCAGATCAAGGCAGAGGGAGAAAAAATTATTTGGGGGTATGCCCCCCCGCAGCAGGTAAGTCTGTGGGACAAGGGTTGGGGGGGAGGGAAAAGGGACATGGGAGGTGGGGGAGATAGAGGCCCCACAGCAGTGAGGGAGGGAGTGGGGCATAGGTTGGAGCACAGGCTGGATAGACTGGGGCCCTGGCTGGGCTGGGTGGTGGGACAAACGGAGGCCCGGGGGGGCACATAACAGGTGGTGGCAGCGCTGGGAAAGGGGCTAAGGGGAGGAGGGGGTGCTGCAGCCAACCAAAAATTTGCTGTAGCCAGCCCAACCCCGCCCAGTGCCGCCACCGCCCACCCCAAGCACAGTGCAGCCCAACTCCCCCCGCCAGGAAAAGCCTGGTGCAGCCTTCCCCTCCCCCTGCCTCTTCCCCACCCAAGGGCATGGGGGCTGTGTGTCCAGGATCAGCGTGTGGGGGAGGGTGGGCTGCCACTGTGGACTAGGAGGCTGCACCAGGCTCTTCCCGGCCGGGGTTGTGTGGCACTCGGTGTGGGTGGTGGTGGTGATGGAACGGGGGGGGGCCTACAGTGAACTTGTGGATGGCTGCAGCCCCCCTGTAGCCCTGCTCCCAGCACCGTCACCACTCACCCCGAGTGCAGCCCTGTCCAACACCCTTGCCAGGAAGAACCCAGTGCCCTCATGGCCCCAGCCCACCCTGCCCTGCATGCAGATGCTCTCCTGGGCTGGGTGTCCCTCCCTGCCCATGTCCCTGGACGAGCCCTGCGCAGCTGCATCCTGCGCCCCACCCTGGCTATGTAGGGCCTGCCCCAGCCCCACTCCCTCCCAGCTACTGCAGCCACCCACACTCCACCACATTTGGGGGGGGGGGGGGACACATGCCCCGCTCCCCTCCCCAATCTGTGCGTGGGGCAGAGGTGGCTGCCGTTGTGGGCTGGGCTTTGCATCCCAAGCCTCACTGCAGCTGACCCAGGAGCAGCTCGACACCATGTGCATCCTGCCACTGGGCTAGAAAGTGGGATGCACATGGTGTCGAGCTGCTCCCAGGCCAGGTGCAGCAGGGCTCGGGGTGCAAAGCCTAGCCCACAACAGCAGCTGCCTCCGCCATGCACAGATGCGGCAGGGGAGGTGGAGGGGGGATGACACATGCCCCCCCGGGGCCTCCTCTAGGGTACACAGAGTGGCAGGAGCCTCCCATACCCCTGGACCATCTGTCCAGGCTTGATCCTCCTACCATTCGCATGGCCAGGGCCCCAGCCTCCTTACCCCTGCTCCTGCCACATTCTGTCCCTCACCGTGCAGGCCTCAATGTGGCCCCTGCCCCTTTCCTCCCCACGGACTGACCTGCTGGGCTGGCGCTGTGGGGGCTGCACGTGTGCATGCGCACTCAACCCCCTCAGCCTCACATCAACTGCAAGAGGCTCCATGATCGATCGACCAGTTGGTGACCACTGCTCTAGTTCTTGCCAGGAGCAACACAGTAACAGCTTCAACCACTGACATTAGTAATCATACCACAATATTTTATGTTGCCAATTCAAAGGAAATAATTGTAGAGGGGCAGGGGAGGCAGGACTAACAATAACCCAAAGAGTGTATTCTGTTGTGCACTTCAGCCTTCTTATTAGACTAAAAATTAGCTATATTTTAGGTCTAAATGAATGGAATGAAATATTGTGAGATGGTTTCAGCTAACTGCCTGGATAAGCAGTAGGGACCAAACTTTCAAAGTGAGGTCTGTGTGCATCTAATTCATGAGTGGAAATAAGATAGCTTCAGGCTAGGGCTTCAGACTAGTTCTATAATCAGAGACAGAGACAACATTCAGGATAAGCCACATTTAGACCTCCCCAGATCCTCAGCCTATTTCTCTGGACAAGCACAGAAAAGGTAGAGGAGTTAGCAGCAAGTCAGCCACGCTGCCAGTACATAAGGGCAATCCAGCAAACTAATCCCTTTTCACTGCCTGAGTGCAAAGTGGCCAAACAAGAGATAAAAGACTGAGCTGCACAGGCTCTTTGGTTTTGGAAATGTTACAAGTAATCCCCACAGTAATTCATGTTTGCTCTCTCAAGGTATCTTTTAACTTGAATTAGAGTGCCAGATTCCTAAATGGCATGAAACAGTGCTATTAAAATCAGTGGAATAATACTGATTTTTTTAAGCTGAGAGTCTGTCCAGGACTTTTTCCAGCTGAAGTCCATACCTTTAAATTTCAACAGGGTTTCTTCATTGCGAAGGACTCCTCTAGGGCAGTTTGCTGCATAGAGTGCTGCAGCCTCATACTGACCACTTGAAAATAATTCATTGAACCTGGGGGAGAGGAGACAAAAGAAAAGACAATGTTATGTGGCATTGGAACAAAAATAAAAAAGAACGACTGGTTGGTTTCTGATCTAAGCTGCTTATGATGGATTTATATACCAACAAGAAAGTGGTTGACATACCTGATGATGGGCTCACACAGCAAGCTCATCAGCTGGCTGTCTATTAGTGACAGAAGTTTACACACTGCTCAGCAGAGGCAAGGGTTTTGCTGCTGCTGCAGGGGACCTTTGAGCGCAGACACACTCAAAGTTCTGCCAACAAAACCTTGTAGCAACCAGCAGTCTGCTTAGTCCACAGCACAGGTGATGGGAGAGAAAGGTAGCTGCCAGACAAACTGCAAGCAGCTACCTGATTTATTGCTTCTGCCACGACTCTGAATTATAATGGAACCAAACTTAAGTAGGCAATAACAGAAAGGCACATGTTTATAGTACGTTATTCCAGGATGAAATAGCATGCTGGCTTAATTCACATTAAGTAACACCTTTAGTATAAATGCAGACGGCAGGGCTAGGAGGTACCTTGTGGCACTGGCACACATTATAATAACGCATGCTGGGATCTGATCCTTATCCCAATAATCAAACATCCTGCCATGCCACATTCCCCAACTCCACCACTATTTTAATGGGACCCTTGCAACCCAAATGTGGTTTGGCTTGTCAGAGGAAGCCAAGGGGGTTCCCCAACCAGGGAGTTTAACCCTGTGTGCCCAAGCAGTCCAGCCCGGCAGAGACCAGCCTGGCACACTGACTGAGATTCTTCAAAGCTCCAGGTAGCAGCAAGCCTCAGAGCTTACCCAGACCCAACACATTTTCTGCCTTGCTCTGTAGTGCTGCAAACCGCAATACTGTAAACTGCGTATATAGAACTGAATAAAGATCTGTGGTGTTTTTTCCTACCTTTCAATATATTCAAGCAAATCTTCAGCCTCTTTACTCTTGCCTGGGTCATATTCAAATATATGAGAGATGCTAGAGACAGCAGAAGCTGGAATATAAAAAACTTCAATGAAGGGTAAGTACATTATAATTTCACTAAATAAAATTAGCATGGAAGGTGCCAAAGTAGAACAAGCATGAATAAACTGTGATCCATAGAAACGTATATTTTTAGAATGTGAAGACTGAAACCTGTTGCATTAACAGGCAGGAATGGACATTATATATTAACCAATGATCTTTCCATTGTTTTAGGAGACTAAGACAGCTCTCCTTAGTGGAAGCTTGGTTAGGAAACACTTCTAGTTACCCCAAGTAAATTCTAGGGCAGAATTTTCCTACCTGTTTCCAACCTTATAGTCTAGGTACTGGATTCTGTACCTAAGGGTCAAATTCAACATACTAAACCATTCTATATTTCCACCTGAAATGAATGCAGCTACATAGAATGTATGCAAAGGCAGAATTTGAACCTTAGCTCTGGGACAGGAGCAGAAACCACATTTAAACTCCCAGTAGCAGTGAGGTGCCAATATGTAAACAGATTCTGATTGCTATGAAACCCATGTTCCTTCACTAAATTCATAGACTTCAGATCTATAAAGGTATTATGGAAGTAGAATTCAGCTCACAGTATAAAAGCCCACTGGAAGGGTCAGAGTAAAGTGATAATGGAGGTCTGAAGATCTTGTTACATGATTTCAGTATAGTACAAAGTGCATCACTGCACTTTATTTCAGCTCAGAAAACCTTGATTGCTGCCACTCAGAGTGTGTTACTGCTCATAAAAAAGTTGAGCACTGCAGAAGACCAGTGGCAATTTGCTGGATAATTTCTAATGATTATTCATCATCTCTACTTTGGGATGAAAAAACTTGGATGTCTGGAAGCATTAACAGCAAGAGACCTCTGTGAGCCCAGAACAAATGGGACAGGAGAATGAGTAGCATGTGAGAAGCAGTGTTTATAAAACCTACCTCTGTGTTTATAAAGCCTACCCAGCCTCACCTTTACCTAAATAAAAGCAAAACACCTCAGTACAAATTCATTCTTACATAATTCTAGCAATGTTTTTCCCCCTATGTCTTTATCTTCGTTATGGGCAAAAAACTTCTGTGCCTAAATGCCACATACAGCAGCATGCAACAGGGAATGGGCATGTTTCTTAATGGATCTAAGCAGGAGTCCAATTCTAACCAAGGAATTAAAAGAGTGACCTCATATCACGAAGACTGGAACTTAGGGGGCAACTTAACTCCCACTGATTGTCACAGAACAGGGACATCTAATTCCTTTCGTCCTGCTTGAAAATCCTAGTCTAGTTTTGGAAAATGAAAAGAGAATATGCCAGATTTACAGCTGACACAGGATGGTATAACCCCGCTGAAGTCAATGGAAATACACCATTTACACCATCTGAGGTGTAAATGGTATATTTTATAACCCCATATTTTTTGTGATGGATAATACTTTATTTCAATTTCAATCATTTTACCTTCATCAACTTTCTCTTGTTCCATGACTTGAGAGAGAAGCTCTTGCAGTGAGGTGTTCTTGTCATATTTTGCCCAAGCAGAAACAGCATTTGCAACCAATGTAATTCTACTGTAACTATAAGCAATTAAAGAAGGAACAGCACATTTCAGTACACCAATGTACCCAGTCAGACAAGCACAGATCTCTGCAACCTTATGATTGACTTCAAAGTCTATGACTTCAAGGACCTACAAACTCTACCCTGCATCATCACCCCACCAATATTCTCACCTTAATCCCTCCCTTTCTCTACTGGATTGCCTATCCATTCCTATCTTAATGAAAAAGACACCTCACCTTTTTCCTTACAACCCCACTGAAAATGCACTTGTTCCATATGCTTACAATGGAGGTGCATTATGTTTATGTCATAATAAGCCAGATACCAGCAAACTCTACTCTGATTTTTGGATGCATTTCAGAACCCATAATCCTGGAGCTGGTGAGTCTTTAGTATAATTTCAAGATTTCTAAGCCTTGTTCTCTGTGATACCAGTTAGAGCAGCCCACTAAATGCCATCTGAGAACCCCCTTTGTCAATTGCAATCGTCTCCATGAGGAAAACCCCTGGCTGCACTCCTGTGCCAGTTCTACCCCTATTCTGCTGCTGCAATGCAATGCAAAGTGGAGAGGACTGGGGACCAGGATGTGTCGGTCCCCTTATGCCTACTTTGGATTACTCATCTATTTAGATTATATGGTTTTTGGAGGAAGCAGTATTCTTCCCTTGTATTCTACAAGAAGACACGTGCAATGCCAGAGATCAAATAATAGATGTACTGCAAATATTATTAACAATGTCAATATTAACATATACTTATAACAATCTATTGAAGTGTTATCTATGGCCCATGGCATGTTATATTTCTGGTAACAATAAATATCAACTAGCTAGCCACAAATTCACTGAATTTACAGTCCCATAAAATGGCAAACAAGCCATGAAAATATTACTCAAAAAAGTGGGGGCACCATGAGCCTGATATTGGGGAGGTTCTCCCCAGTGTCAGGATCATGGTGCTCAGAAATATATTTTTAAAAACAGGCAGGCATTCGGTCGGGGCTACCAACTGTATGCCTGCTTTTTAAAGATGCAGCACTGTGAGCCCGACATCAGGGAAAAACCCTCCAATACTGGGTTCACTGCACTGAGCAGTAAGCAAACTGAGCAGTAAGCAGAGAGCAGTGGCTCTCTGTGGCTCTGTGATAAGCAGCTGAGGTGTGGGACTGCCTTGAAGAGGCTTTTCTCTGTGCTAATGACTTCGGAGGCTGACTGCTGTTACGTACTGCCTAGTACGTAGCGTGTGTTTGGGATTTTTTTTCCTGTAGTGTGTGATTCCTTCCTTCCTTCCTTTCCTATTTCTCTTTGTTCCCTTCCTTCCTTCCTTAGATACAAATAAGGCAGCAAAGTACCCAACAGCTACTTTGCCTGACTCTTCACAAAACAATTAAGCTGCCAGACACCTAACAGAGATTATCTAGGTAAAGGGGGCAAACTGAGGGAGGAGATAACAAAAGAGATGGTTAGACAGCTTTTCTTGAGTCTGAATAAATTCAAGTCAGCAGAGCCACATGAGCTTCATCCCAGGGTCCTGAAGGAACTGGCGGAGATCTCGGAACCCTTAGCAATGATCTTCATGAAGTCGGAAATGGGCCAGGTACCAGAGGACTGGAAAAGAGCCAGCGTAGTGCACCTCTTTCAAAAAAGGGAAAAAGGAGGACCCAGGGAATTACAGACTGGTTAGCCTCACCTCAATATCTGGAAATTATTGAAGCATATCCTAAGAAAGGCCATTTGCAAGCATCTGAAGGAGGAAAAGCTGATCAAAAGCAGCCAGCATGGATTTATGAAAAACAATTTGTGTCAAACTTGATCTTCTTCCCTGACAAAGTAACTACTTGGGTGGATGAAGGGAATATTATGGATATTGTGGATCTGGACTTCAGCAAGGTGAGACGATCCCACAGTCTCTTGAGCAAGTTTGTAGATGACATGGAAGGATTGTGAACACACTGGAGGATACAAGTACAATTCAAAAGGATCTTTGCAGATTAGAAAGCTGGGCTAGAGTTAACAGGATGAAGTTCAATGCAGACAAATGCTACACCTAGGGAAGAATGATCAAAAACACAAATACAAAATGGGTGACACCTGACTGGATGGCAGCACCACTGAAAAAGGACCTGGGAATCTTGGTAGACCACAGACTCAATATAAGCCTGCAGTGTGATACAGACACACAAAAGGTGAATGTGGTTTTAGGCTGCATCAATAGATGCATTAGGTGCAAAGCTCTTTATGCAGCACTAGTTAGGTCTCATCTGGAGTAGTGTATGCAGTTCTGGGGTTCACATTTTAAAAAGGACTTGGAGAACTTAGAAAAGGCACTGAGGTGGGCAAGAAAGATGATCAAGAGCTTGAAAGGCAAGTCCTACAAGGAGAGGCTGAAGGAGCTAGGCATGTTCAGTTTGCGGAAAAAGCACTTAAGGGGGAACTTGATAGCAGTCTTCAAATACTTGAAAGGCTGTCATAAAGAGGGAAACACCTTTTCTCTCTTGCTGCAGAGGAGGACATGGGCCAATGGCTAGAAGTTTCAGTTTCATAGTTTGTAGGGTCAGAAGGGACCTGAGCAGATTGTTGAGTCTGACCCCCTGCCAAGGCAGGAAAGAGTATTGGGGTCAAACGACTGCAGCAAGGTGTTCAT
Organism: Crocodylus siamensis; assembly: GCF_052110815.1. Lineage (NCBI taxonomy): Eukaryota > Metazoa > Chordata > Crocodylia > Crocodylidae > Crocodylus > Crocodylus siamensis. Next base: position 175,898,365 of record NC_143395.1, read on the forward strand.
CTAGCCTCCTCTTAAACACCCCCAGGGTAGGACCCTGCACCACTTCTCTTGGAAGTTGGTTCCAGATCCTAGCCGCCCTGACCGTGAAGTAGCACCTCCTGATATATAGCCTGAATCTACCCTCTGCCAGCTTATTTCTAGTCACTCCTGGTAGTGCTCGGGGGAACAGGGACTTCCCCAATGCCTGCTGGTCCCCTCTGACTAGTTATAACAGGCTACTAGATCCCCCCTCAGCTTTCTCTTGTGGAGGTTGAACAGGTTCAGGTACTGTAGCTTCTCTTCATAGGGCCTGCCCTGCTATCCCCTGATCATGCGAGTGGCCCTCCTCTGGACCCTTTCCATGTTGTCCACATCCCTCTTGAAGTGCGGCACCCAGAACTGGACACAGTACTGCAGCTGCAGCCTGACCAGTGTCGCATAGAGGGGGAGGATCACCTCCTTGGATCTGCTCGAGATGCATCTGTGGATGCATGACAAGGTGCGGTTGGCCTTCCTGACTGCATTCCCACACTGCCGGCCCATGTTCATCTTGGCATCAATGATGACTCCAAGATCCTTTTCTGCTTCTGCACTGACAAGAAGGGAGTTCCCCATCCTGTAGGTATGGTGCTGGTTCTTCCTCCCCAGGTGCAGCACCTTGCACTTGTGGGTGTTGAATCCCATCCTATTCTCATCCGCCCACCCTTGTAACCTGTCTAGGTCTGATTGCAACGTATTCCTCCCATCTAGCATGCCCACATTCCCCCACATCTTAGTGTCGTCAGCAAATCTGAACATGGTGCTTTTTACCCTCTCGTCCAATTCGCTGATGAAGATGTTGAACAGTGTGGGCCCAAAGACCAAGCCCTGGGGGACCCCACTGCCCACATCCCTCCAAGTCAAAAATGACCCATCCACCACCACTCTCTGGGTGCGGCCCTCCAGCCAGTTGACAACCCATTTGACTGTGTAGGTGACACCATAGTTCCCAAGAACGGGGTTAGAGACAGTGTCAAAGGCCTTCCTAAAGTCCAGAAAGACTACGTCCACTGCTACCCCTGCATCTAAGGATTTGGTGACCTGGTCATAGAAGACCACTAGGTTGGTTTGACAGGACCTGCCTCTAATTGGAGATGTGCTGCACCCCTAGGAGTAACTAGGAATAATGGATGCTAACTAATGGAGAGTAGATTCCGGTTAGACATTAGGAAGATTTTTTTTTATAGTAAGGGTGGCCAGAATCTGGAACGGTCTTCCAAGAGAGGTGGTACTATCACCTAACTTGGAGGTCTTCAAGAGGTGGCTTGGTAGACACCTGGCTGGGGTCAACTAACCTCAGTCCTCTTTCCTGCCAGGGGTAGGGAATCGGACACAATGATCTTTTGTGGTCCCTTCCAACTCTACAATCTATGAATCTATGAATACCTGAAGTCAGGAAGGAATTTTACCTCATGACCAGCTTGGTATGGACTGTCAGGATTTTTGCTTTCCTCTGAAGCAGGGGGAATGGCCCTCTACCTGGAACCTCTTGAGCTTATATTGACATTTTATAGAAGCAGGACATTGGCTACCATTGTTCCCTTCCTTCACTTGTGGCAGATTAGGATGTTAGGTCCACGTTGTGTGAGGGTTGAGGGCAGTCTTATATAGAGTTTTGATTATGGTTGTATAAGATGGTTAGGATAGAGACAATCCCACCTCAGACAGAGGGGGTTAGACTAGTTAACCTCTGGAGGTTCTTGCCAGCCCTTCTTCTCTATGACTCTACTGCACTGAGTTCAGCTGCATGCCCACTTTCTTACATTCCTGGGTACCCATGGAAGCAGCCCCTGAGGAGTGGGGGAATCCCAGCTCCCCAGCTGCTGCTTCCAAATTTTGTGGGGGGGAAAGGTGTAGCTGTGGAGCAGGGAGCTTTTCACTCTCCGGTTCGATGCCACCCCATGCTGGCAGCCAGCTTTTGTACAATTAGGGTTTGAGGAATTTTATACCTCACTCCCAGAATCGTGCAAACTGCTATTCACATGTAGCATGGCAATTAGCATGCTTTGGGGAATGAGGCATAAAATTCCTCAGACTCCAAACACGTCTGCCAGCAGCCTAGGTAACAGAAAGGACACTGCAGAGAACTCTCCTGAAGCAAAAGCAAATATATGACAGGGGTACCTGTACCTAAGCCTGAGTTTCTTGTTCAATGCCTCTGCCTCATCTCGTTGACTTAATGAGTGCTTGAGCTCTTGCTCTAACACTGCCCTGCTCTCCCGAGGGATGTATTTTGTTATTATGTCACCTTTCAATTCCAGCACTCTCTTCTCTAGCTGAGCTAGGTGTCTAGAAAGTGTATCCAAGTTGACCGATTCTTTTATACTCAGACCTGGGGAAGAAGAAAATGCCTTCCGTGAGCTTTGGATGTATAAACCCCTTCAAGAAGCCCTCGTCCAATGAATAATGTAAGACAATCCAGGAAGGGCTTGCAAAGAAGGGCTGAACTTATAAGCTGTCCCAGAATCAAGGATCTCTCTCCTCTGATCTGTACTGACCTAGCACTGAATTTAGCGCAGTGACCTCAAAATTTGCACAACAGTAGCAACTCAAAGGATACAGAGAAACATGAAGCAGAAGTGGAAGAGGCTCTGCCTCTATTTCCTGGACAAACCAGTGGAGCTGTTTGATAACAGCAGCATATATATGCTTCCCACAGAAAGTGAGATTCTCTGGAAAATGGTATGGGCCAAATTCTTTCATCTATTAGGCATATAAGTGGACTTTGGTGCCTAATGTGATTGGATTCCACTAAGTTGCTGAAGAACCATTAATACAAAAGGTTGGTGCATCCTCCTCCTTGTAGCTGCTTTTAATTAGAGACTCAGTCTTAAGAACAAGATGCTACAAGGTAGATGCATTCATGGATGTTCAAGGAACTGAACAGGGTAGAACAGACTCACACTTAGGTGCCCAAGTCCACTTCGACATCCAGTAAACAGAACACGATCTGGCCCTGTTTCCAATGAAGCACAAATCCTCCTACACATACCACTTGGTCAAAGTGGCTGTGCATTACTCCAAGAGGTGCAGATGTCTTGCAGATTGAGTGCACATACAGTTTCTCTTTATTTAAGGACAAAGATCTCTCTCAAAAGACACTCTCAGAAGAGCTGTATAGTAGATTTTACCTGGTATAGGCTTTGCAGGGTTTAATTGCTTTCTTTGTGTCAAAGCTTCTTTAGAGGGCATCTTTTTTATATTTCTTATTTTCATTATCAGATTTTGAATTTTAGCAGAATTTCTCTCAATGATCTTTATTCTGAAAAAAGGAAAAGAGTCTCATTTTTTCCCCACTACTTTTGAATCCGAGACAAGGGGTAAGCAACCTCCAGCACAGGGGTCAGTGTGGCATGCAAAGGCATTTTGCTTGGCATGTGCACCTCAAAGGATGTACTTCTATACCTGCATAAATGCAACCAAATGGCACTATCCCTTATGTATCCTCCATTTCACAGGGTTTCACGTTAAGGCCTCTTAATATATCATATTTACCCAAATCTAAGACTACAAATTTAAAACAATCCCCTCCGTAGTTCGTTTCTATATATGGAAAATTATTAAATTTGTAGTAATTTTTCATGCTTAGAATCTAATTATTGGAGGGTTGTCTAAAATTCAACCCCCTCCCCCCCACTGTAGCAGGACCAGTACCACTAGCAGGGTACGTGGGGGGACCCCTGCCCCTTCCTGCCTGTCCTCACCCCCTCCCCCGATGCGTGTACACTCCAATACCTGTTCCCTTCTTACAGCACCGATTTAACCCCTGATGCCTGCCCCCACATCCACCTTGCCCCTCCCCCTATACCTGGTTTCCCCTTAAACGCACCAGCACTTACCTTCTCGTGGCAGCATCAGTTGCAGCTTGCGTTTTGCCCCAGCCTGGGGCAAGAAGTACAGAGCATATGCTGCCTCTTACCCCAGCGCAGGGACAGGGAGCAGAGCTGAGGGGTGCAGGTGGACAGGGGGAAGCAGCTATGATTCCCACTCTAAGGGCACCACACTGCCATGCGGTGCTATTGTTATGGAGCTGTACTTTAGTGCTTCCTTTTGGAAGCACTAAAGCACGGCACAGTAATTGCCCATACTGCACCATGTGCATGGTACATGGTTAGATTTTGCCGCTAAGGTAATATAGCTGCCTATCACATGTAGATCTACGTGATTGCTACATTGTTGTAACGTCATGCAACATATTACTACATCACCATACAGCGACTTGTAGATGCACCCCAAGTATTCCCCTATATAGTATGCTAGAGGTGACCTTACTTATCCTCAAGTTGGAATGCTCTTTTCCTATAATTCAACAAAGCTGTAGGCTCAGATGCCAGAGCTTTTAATTTTCCATGAAGATAAAATGCACTCCTGTGGTTGTCTTTTAATGCTTCAATAAATGCATCATACTCCCGTTTGATTGACGTCAGAATGTTCTTGTATGCTGAAACATGTTCTATTATCTGTAAAAACATATGTTTGGGTATTTTTTTTCCATTTGCAATGTTATAGAGATGTAATAGAAAAACAATTCTGCAAAAATCTCCTAACCACATCACAGGCAGATTAAATAAAAACCACTGGATATAATACACACTTCACATTGTTTCACTCTGCAGTGCAATGCTAGTGCACATGAACCATAAAGTGAAGCTGGCAAAGCTTGTTTTCACCGTCTGGACTGACTGAAGAGCACAAAGCAGACACTGGATACAGCAAAAACTAACCTCCAATACTCCACTGACAATGCTGAGGACTTTCTAAAAGTCCTCTTAATATGAGACAAAGAATCTAATACCCAAGTTTGATTTCCCAAGTGCTAACTAACAATTACTATATTTACCCATATCCAAGATTACTTGAAATCTAAGATGATCCCCCACCCCTAATAATTAGATTCTATTCACACAAAATTATAAATTGGTTATAATTTTCCATGTATAGAATAATTAGTGGAAGGTGGTCTAAATCTACTCCCCACAGCTGCGGCAGGGAAAGCGGCAGCAAGGGGTAAGGGGTCACATTCTTGCCCCTTGCCTGCCTCCCCATCCTTGTCTGCACTGCCACTTGCCCCCCCGCTATGTTACCCACCTGTTGCCTGCCCTCACACTCCTTGTACCCTCCACCCCCTGGCTCCCCACTTCTTGCTCCCTGTGGACATGCTTGCCTCCCCCAATCTTCCCATCTGTCTCCCCCATACCTGATCCATCTCCAACCTATGCCTGTCCCCACCACCTCCTTCCCTCCCCGCACCTTCCATCTACTGCTTACCTTTTGATGCTCTGCAATCAACATCATTTGCAGCCCTAGCCCAGCCAGGGAGAAGCAGAGGTAGCAGCTATGGGCCTGGCCAGGCCAGGGCTGGAGCCAGGGCAGAAGGAAAGGTGGGGGAGGGAGGCAGAATGCAGGGGGACAGGTGATGCAATCCCTCCCCCACTCCCTCGCTGTATGCCCTGTCCCCCACTGCACAAGCCACCTCTTTAAAGAGTATTTAAAAGATAAGGAGGAAGACCCCTAATGGAAAAAAATGTTAAAACACAGACACATTTTGTGAGACTGCAAAGAAATTAATCATCTTCCAGGTCTTGAGATAGGAGGCAATACGCAAGGTATGAAAGCAGCCCATCCACACTGCCACCAAAAAATTGTTTCTGTGGGTGTCATTACCCCAGATTATTCCAGCGACATGTCATTCCAGTGCTTTGTAAAATGATCCTTTATAACGTACTAAATAATATTACATCCATTGTTGTAATGTCTAATTTCAGACACTATTACTGAAACTCAGAGCAATTTTCTTTCAATTTCTTGGCACAAAAGGGGTTTGTCAATTGTGCAGCAAATCTGCTATGTAGGGAAAAATCATCTTTTAAGTCAATGAGCCCATCCTCCAGTAAAATGCAAACTGCACAATCCTGGTAAGGGGCTCAGAAATTACACACTAAACTTTGGGATCATACCAAAAAGCCAAGAAACATCAGTATCTAAGAGCAGCCCTGCTAGCAACACAGAATGTTCACCTTAAATCATGGTATATGGTTCTCAAAGGAGTTTTTGTTTTTAATCGGACTTTATTTCTTCTATAGATACTTTGCAACTAAGATTTTGAGAACCTCTGACCTTCCCCTCAAAAGGAAAAAAGCAAACACTTTTCAAATGATCTTCCTTTCCCTCAATGCATGACTGAGTTAGAAATCCTGAGAAATAACATATTGCTCACATGAGAAATATTTACACACAGAAGTCTATTCTAAGGTGTACTCCTGTCTAACTCACCGGGCACTTTGTCACCGACTAAAACAGAAATATGCAAGGAAGCGACTCTGCATCTCTTGCTGCTAAGCACCTGTCTGCACCATCCCCAAACCACGTTCAGGACTGTCAGACTCATTACAAAGCACAACCCATTCAACATGCACCAACTCCTGAAAATGAGGCGATGAAGCTGCTTTAGAACAGCCCTGAGCCTCTGCCTAGAGATGGCATTTGGCCCCATCTCAGACATGCTTCTTAGCACACCTGAGGGCTGCTCTCAGTCTAAGTTACCTCTTTTAAGGGAGTTGGTGCTTGCAGACTATGGCATATATCATGTCAGTGCTCTTAAACACAGCATGGACACAACATGGACAAAACCCAACCACCATAAAGGAGTAGCTGCTTCCCTGTTTCAGAAAAGCCAAATGTCATGATCAGCTCCTGTCACCAGTCAAGAAGTGCTCAGTGCAAGCAGAGGCAAAGATGTGCAACTGTGACGTAAATCCTAAAGCCCCAAGTGGCTGTTCTAAATGCAAAGAGAGCAGCAGCAAAGAAAGAGCTCTGTTGGCTCAACATTCCTAAAACATCTCCTTACGCTACTGTGTGTGCATGACTCTCGTCTGGGCAGCCTGGGAATGACAGAGCAGTGCCAAGGTGTCCTAAACAGCAGGAAAGCTATCCCTGTATATCTCTGGAAACAGGTCTGCCCTTTTCTCTCTCAGAGCTGGTCTGTCTGGGTCAGAGATAAGATAAAACATACTGGTGAGAAGTCCACCCTGCTGCTTCAAATCTTGTAGCTGAATGGAGGAACTGAATTTCTAGGGCTGTCAAGCCAGTCCCTTTAATATGCTAAATTCTCATTATTAAAAAAAGCCCACAGGTCTGTAAGATAACCCTGCTGGCTGCTCATTTGCACAGAAAATGTTTTCATCCCGTGCTTTGTTACCTTATCAAACACATGTCGGTATATAATGTAATACTCCTCAATTGGCCCTTGCTCAGTACAGCCCACTGTTTCAACTTCTGTAAGGATGTAGCTTTGTATGCTGTCCAGAAACGTCTGATCGCTCCTTGAGGGGATGGGAGGGAGAATGGCATGCCCCCTCCCCCTGATGCTACGGGAAGACATTGCAGATAAATGACTCGGGCATTTCTTTTGGGCCAGTTAAGTCTGCTGTTGTCTCCTCTTCAATTACAATGAACGCTTCGGTCAAAGCCTGCAAGAGAAGGTAAGCCCTTTAGAGCAACATAGTGTGAAGGAGGCAGGGGGTTGAATCCAGGAGCACCTACATCCCCAGCTGAGCACAAAGCGCTTGGGTCCTTCACAAACAGCCCCTCTGACTCACAGCCCAACTACTTTGCCACAGAGACAGGAAGGGACCTCGTCTAGAACAGGGACGGCCAAGTGGCCCCAGCAGCCTCTGCACGTGATGACCGGCAAAAAGGAAGGAGACAGGCAGCATGAGGGCAGAAAGCAGAGCAGGAGATCAGCAGAGAACCCAGGGCAGGCAACAGAACGCAGAGGAGCCGATAAGAAGGAGCGCAGGGCAGATAGCCAAACGCCGAACCGTCGATTCCCACTAAGCCCCACCCACCGCCCGGATGCCAAGGCTATGCGGCTGCCGCCAAGCCCCTCCCCCGACCGGGGCGGAGCAGCGCGCTTCCATAGCAACGAGCACAGGGGCGCCCCTCCCTCGCTTCCGGCCGCAGGACCGCACCACTTGCCCCGCCACAGCGAGCGGCCTCCCCTCACCCCAGCGCGCGCGGCAGTTTGGGAGCGCGGGGTGCATTGTGGGAGAGGGCGGTCCCGAACGCGCAGCGCCCGACCACCGCTCCCAGCAGTCCCCGCGGCCTCCACCGGTCCCAACAGCCTGGCCACGCGCCGCGCTGCATACCGGGAGCTGTAGTCTCCCGCGCGCATGCGCAACCTCTCCCAGCTGGGCCGGGAAACCCCGTGCAGGCCGAGCGCGCCCCTTTCCCCCGGCGACGCCATTCGGGCAGCAGTAGTTCAAGCCCCGGTCCCAGTCCCAGCCCCAGCCCCCTCCCGCCGCCGCCATGCAGATCTTCGTGAAGACGTTGACGGGGAAAACCATCACCCTCGAGGTGGGGGGCCAGGCCCGGGCGGGCAGGCGCCACGTGTGTGGGTGGATGGGTGGGTAGACAGGCGGGTGGCGGGGCCCCTGTGGCTGCGGGGCACCCCACGTGTGCCCAGTGTCCCACGTGCCGCTGTGTCCCCGCGCAGGTGGAGCCCTCGGACACCATTGAGAACGTGAAGGCCAAAATCCAGGACAAGGAAGGCAAGTAGGGCCGGGCGGGTGGGCCGGGTCCCCCGATGCCGGCAGACCTGGTCCTGGTCCCGCTCCAGCTCAGCGCCACCGACACCTTTTGCTCTTCCAGGTATTCCCCCGGACCAGCAGCGACTGATCTTTGCGGGCAAGCAGCTGGAAGATGGCCGCACTCTGTCTGACTACAACATCCAGAAGGTGGGTCTGGCGGAGGGGAAGAGCCCAGGGGCAAGGAGTCGGAAAGAGGCGGGTGGGACGTGCTCTGGGGACTTGGTGGCCTGCCTAGTGAGAGGCGTGAATACATTGGAGCGATGGCAGAGCCCCTTCCATTGAGCGCCCCCGCAGCAGGCTTCTGCTCTGCTTCTGTTTGCAAGTGAAACCATGCACCAGAGATGCAGTTACAAGAGAACAAATGGGGCCAGTTCTCTGGAGTGTGATCAGCATCACACTTGATCTCTGTGTAAAAGTACCAGCCCTTAGGATCTGGCACTTGGAATGTGCTGGTAACTTCAGTGCATTTGTAGTAAAAACTGCTTGAATGGGGCTGGTTTGACCTCAGCTCGCTCCCTGACCCATCCCTCAATCCCTCTGGCTCTGCCTGTGAACCCTGGTTTGAACCAAAGGGCTTACCCCATGATTACAGGCACCAATAACAACCCCAGGCTCTGATCATTAGGTCTAACTACTATGTGGACCCTGATGGGTAGTTTCTTTTGGCTAGTGTTGCTGCCTGCCTACAGCATGCTTTTCTTAAGTGCCTATAATTTTCCACATGCAAGATTCAGGAAGCCTCATCACCAAATAAGAACCATGGATTCTGTACTCTGCACATCCAGCATGTGTGGCAGCCTCTTTTTCTTACCTTGTAATATCTTTATCAATAGGAATCCACTCTTCATCTTGTGCTGAGACTCCGGGGTGGTGCCAAGAAGAGAAAGAAGAAGTCTTACACCACTCCCAAGAAGAACAAGCACAAGAGAAAGAAGGTTAAGCTTGCTGTACTCAAATACTACAAGGTAAGGATAACGAGTTCAAGTAGAACTGATATGTGAATTTGATTCTTTGCTAAGAATAAGGGATCTGAGATCTGGTTGGGAACTTGCTGCAATTCTTAATTTCAAAGGGTTTACTGCTCTTCTAGGGAGCTGTGTGGGAGGTACCCTTTGAAGTAAAAAGTTGCAGCAAACTGCTGAGTAGGTTATCCTTATTTTGTTCTTAACTTGCTATGAGTTGAAAAGCAGGGTGTGAACCATCTACATAAGAATTACTTGGGTCCTACTGAGAAGTAGTTAGCTTCTGCAGAAGGAAGGGTGGGGTGGCACTTCATAGAAACTAACAGCTTCAGAGAAGCCCAGCTCATCAAATGCAAGTACCCACTGCCCTAATCCTAGTCCTGTGCAAGTTAAAAGGAAGCAGGGGGTTTTTCATACAGAAGTAGAGCCTCTCTGTACCAGTTAATCTCTGTGCCACCCTGCCCTGCTTTCTGCCTAGTTTCTACTGTATTGCAGTGTCTACAATAAACATTGCATGTCCTTTAATGTACATTTACGGAGTCCTCAGCTTGTAGTCTTAACTGACTTTTATGTATAGGCAACCATTTGGCAACTGAACAGGGAGCCTGAAAAAGCAGCAAATTTCTTCTAAATCCATTATAAGTTCTGGCATACTTTATAAACTTATCTCTATTCAGAAGTATGGTTTCTTAAAATGAAGGGAAACTGGGCTGATGCAGCCATTTTGGTTTGCAAAATTAATAAAGAACCTCAGATAGGAGCATTATCCAGGATGAATCTGATTTATAATAGATTGAGTTCTACAACTATACAATGTTCCAGTTTGTGTTGAATAGGGACAAAAGCAAGAAGGAGGTGCATATAGTGAGGTGTTACTTACAGAGCTACTCCTTTCAGGTGGATGAGAACGGTAAAATCAGTCGCCTGCGTCGAGAATGCCCCTCTGAGGAGTGTGGGGCTGGAGTCTTCATGGCGAGCCACTTTGACAGACATTACTGTGGCAAGTGCTGTCTGACATACTGCTTCAATAAACCAGAAGACAAGTAATGCATCTTATAACAATAAAAACTCAAGTTGTATGGTATCTAGGATTCATTTTTTTTTCTTTCCTTGTAATATATGCAGCACTGCCTTTATTTAGGAACAATTTGAATCTGTAAAACATCAGGGAATTGTGAATGCTCATTTTGCATAACAGTGAGCTAATGGTGTTACATATGCCTAAGAAGTTTTCTAACAGTGGATTTAGTGATGTCATCACTTTCTTCATCTTGAACGTAGGGAACAGGACTAAATTTATATGGCTTTTACTGATGCAAATGGTTTTTAAATTGCATTCTTGTGCTGTTTCTAAAATCATGTGATAGAACAGCTTTAATAAAATGGACACCACAGATGTTTGCACAGCTGATTACATCTGTGTTGTCACCTTTAATATCCTATTAATTGTTGATTTCTATATATATTGACCTGAGAAATACATAACTAGGGATCTGGGTTTTCCTGGATTAAAAACCGTACAATATGTGATTAAAATGAAAGGCTCCTCACTCCTCTCAGCCCTGCTGGAAGTGGCCCTTAGCTGTCAGGGCTGTGGGGCCAGGGACTCTGGTCTGCAGTCCCCTGTCCCCAGCAGGAGGGGGCAGTTGCTGTAACAGAGCAGAGCATGGAGTCTGCCCCTGCCCTCCCCGCCCCAACACATGCTGCCTGCCTACTGGGGGGAGGGGGAGGTTTGGGCTCCTGCCCTGTTGCTCTCCCTTGGGGCCTGCTGACCCCACCTCCCACTGCTCCCTGGGTGAGCTACCTGCAGCCCTGTCCCACTCCTGGCCAGGGCCCTGCAGCCACACATTGCAGCACTGCAGCCCTATATACTGCCCAGCTGGGCAGCAGCCCCAGCCCTGCCCAGCTCCCTCTCTTGAGATCTCAATCCCCACACCACAGCTTACCTATAGGAGCTTCTCTCCAGGCTGCCTGGTAGCCATGTGCATAGACATGCACACAACACCCTCTGCCTGACTACCCTCCTACTCCCTCCCTACCAGTCCCCTGCAGGCTGGAACTATGCCAGTCTGCAGAGTCTGCAAAACTGCAAAAATCCACGGGGTTCTCTGATAAAATGAGAAATCAGTATTTTCCTCTGGTAAGGGAAAATCTGTGGTTTTCTCTTTTTCCATGCCAAATGGAAAACCTGTACATGATTCAGGACATCAGGACTTGTAAAAGAATGGTTGCTTAAAAATGTAATTTAAAATGTAGAAACTTGTATGTATCATAAGACTTATTACAAACTCCCACACTTAATTTCAGTCTTATTGTGTGGCTACTAGGAAACTTCTTAAGGCTTTTATCACCATGATACCTGGAACAAGGTTGAAGTGCTGTAGCTATGATCTAGGACAGGGGTGGGCAAAATATGGCCTGTGAGCCGGATTCAGCCTGACAGGCCATTCTATCTGGCCTGTGGGGGCCCTAAAAAATGTAGGAAATATTTACTTGCTCCTGGCTACCTATCAAAGATAGCCGGATCCAGGGGGAGCTGACAGCAGGAGCCCAGCCCTCCCCACCCCCAGCCATTTCTGTGCTTCCTGCCCCTGCTCTGTTCCAGCACCTCCTGGCTGCATGGCTGGGCTGGGGAGCACAGGGACCTGCTGGTACTGGGAGAGAGGGGTGTGGCAAGTCCAACATGCACACCACACTATATATCTACACCCATAGCCCCCCCACACAGCTATACACGCAGACACCCACACCCCAGCCACCCTCTTCCCTGGTCCCCCACAAACCCCATACCCACCCACGCCCCATGGAGCTTGTGGGGGTGTGTATGGATACCTCACCCTGTATATCCATAGCCCCCCCACAAACATACCCACCCCTTCACAATATACAAGAGTAAAATTTCATTTTAAGCTATTGTGCCATCATGACTTATGTATACTGCACAAACATGTGAATCAGGGCAAAACATTTTTTTTAAATCAAATTAATGAATGTTGTAGATGTTCACCTTTTAGAATATAATTTGTTTTTCTCGTTCTGAGATTGCAAAACTCCTTGCTGAAAGGAGTACTTCCAGGGAGCAAGGGGAGGGACTTCGGTGGTGAAGGTCAGGGGTTAGGGGGCAGGACTTCTGGTCACAAGATGATGACCTGGAGGCAGGGCATCTGTCAAGAAGTAGAGCTACCATGCAGCCCTTGACAGCTTGCCAAAAATTGGTAAGTGGCTCTCCACCTGAAATAACTGCCTGCCCCTGATCTAGGAAGTGTATGAAAAGCAAGGGTTTTTTGTAATATCTTATTGGACCAATGAGTGGGAGAAGTATGGAGACAAGATCTGTCCTGGTTCAATAAAAGATCACAAAAAAATTCCTAGTCTCTTACCTGTGTAAGTATAGGAGTGCTTTAGTAAGCTTTTCTGATGCAGCTTTCCTAATGGAACTAGAAAGCTACTAACTGCCTGGCTATTACTATTGCATTGTCTTGTCCCCCATTTAGGCTTTAGTTACATCACTGTCTTGCTGCCAAATGCATAACGAGGCAGGAAAGTCCTTCCATTTAAAAAAGTGTTTTTAGCTCATTCTCTGCTCTTACCCCTTTGTGGAACTGAGATGCATCTTGCTATCTGGTAGTGGCTGGAACTGAGCATTGCTTTTCTGAAATATTAATGGAGGGAAGGAAGGCCCAAGAGGGAGCATCTTGTTACCTCATTATAAGCCTTTTAAAGGGTTAAGGTAGGGAGCAATCTGTTTTCCTTCTAAACATACAGAACAAATACTGTTTAGGTCAGGGCACATGTACTACAATCAGCATGGCATGGACAGCCTCTCTATAGCATGCAGAGTGGGCAGGGAGCAGAGCAAGGGGATTGGAGTGGCACTTGGAGAGGGTGCAGGCTTACTGTGTGGCCTGCTAAAAAGCCTGGTCCCCACTGCTTTAAGCAGCTCTTTGGACCAGCCCCCTGTCTCTTGGGATTAGGCTGCAGCTGTCATCAGCATCTCCAGGAAAACAAACACCTAGTATGGGGCTGGGAGGGGGGACCCACTATCTCAAAGGACAGAGCACTGCCTAAGCAAAGTGAAACCATTTCTGGCATAACTGCAATGTTCCATTCTACAGACAAACCAAATATTTAAACATGGACTAGACTATTGTTTAAATTAGAACCTTAATGTATTGTAACATTTTTCCAGGAATATGATTCCCCCACCTCTCCCTTATGCAGCTAATAATCCATTTCCATCTGAAAATGAGACGGAAGTTGCTTGTAAATAAAGCTATGACTAGAATTAATACCTCTTGGCATTTTCCCAGAAGGGTGCCACAGCTGGGTCAGGATTTGTTGGTCCTAGAAAGTAGCACGGTCAGTGTCTACACCCTCCCTGAGTTCAGGGCAAGGCAGGTGGTAGAATTTTGAGATTGGTGGTTCTCAGCCTTTTTTTGTACCAGGACCCATTTGTAAGCATCAGTGGCCAATGCCCCTCACTCCCGACCTGTAGCCCCCACCTCCCAGTGTGACATGAACAAACGTTAAAACTGGAAGAGTTTCATGACCCTTTTGCCATGACCCACAGGTTGAAAAACACTGCTTTGGGTGGTTCAGTCAGAGCAGTTGCTAGTATTCTCATCTTGCTTCAGGAAAAAGCTCAAATGCATGCTTTGCTATTTAACAAAAAGGCGCAACAGCTGGTTAAGATTTTGGGATCGTGGTTCATCACTTGTCCAGCATCTCTGCATAATTAAGGAGAGCATCCATTTGACTCATCCCTCTGCAAAGAACTGGAAGGTGCCAATTCTGGCAAGTTCCCTCATCTCCTCTACGGACTCCTATGTGACCTGACAGTGTCTTTCCCAAAACTACTCTGCTACACCCTGAAAAGACATCAAGCTTCCAGGGAAAATAAATTTTGTACTTATTTTTTAAAAGACTAGGAGCTACTCTGTTGCTTCCCAAGACACATTTTGCAGAGAGCTGCGTGCATCCTGGAGCAACAAACAACAATAACTTCTTACTTAACAATAACTAATGGTTTATTTTGTTATGGAAAACTAGGGCTAGAAGAAACCTCAAGAGGGAATCTAGCCCTAGATTGATTTAAATCATCATTTAAATCACTGGTCAGGAAGCCTCGATTTAATCATTGTTTTCTACAAGTGCATTCTTGTTTGATATAACTTTAATACATACTATTCACAACTCAGAGACAGATATAGGTTTGATTTTTAGAAGGTACACACGATACATTTTAAAGCAGTGTTTTTGATATTTTTCAGATTAATTTTTTAGTTACATCAGAAAACTGAATTATGGTTTGGTTATTTTATTTACCAAAGCTGATCGAAGCAGATACTTGTGAAGTCATTGGTAAGTGAACTATCTCGAATTCACTAGATTAATCATAGATATTTGGGGGATATTTTTGCCATGCTGTATTAGGACGTCAAATGAATGCTGCAGCCATATGTTATTAGCTTGGGGCTTTCTTCACTTTCTTCTGGATTTCTTCTCATCTTTGATTTCTTTTTTTATGGCCTGGCACGCCTGCTGCCATGATGGGTTTTCCTTCTACCATACCATTCCCTCACTAGATCTCAAATCAGTATACTCAGAAACTTATCCTTCAAGACTTCTGGAATATTTTACTGCCCCTTCCTCCTTTCATTTATCTCCAGACTCCTCCCCCTTTGCCCAGATCTACTCCACCCCCAACAATCCTCTGTTCATTTAATTTCTTGAAACTTTGTGCTTTTAGAAACAGGTAAGGGCTTGACTCTGCCTACATAAACTTGCAGAGTCAATAGGGACAATGGGCAGGTAATCAGGCCTTTTATTTATCTCTCATCTCCATATACAGCTGTTAATAAGGATTATATCTCTAGGAACATAAATACAGTTTGAGAACTGAAACTAAGAATCACAGAGATGCTTAATGGGATCTTCTAGACTGAGCACCAAGTCCCATTGGGTACAGTAGTTCTCTTTAAACTTTACTAATCTATAGAGGAGCCTCTGGGAGCCCCATAAGATTGGGCCCTTAATATAGTCCATGGCCTGTTGTGACCTATTTATAAAACTTCTCAAAAAAGGTTACATGAATATATTGTCTCAAACCAGTATACAATTAAAAGGTATAATCCCTATTCCATGATTATGTCTTTGATCTTTAACATATCTTAAAACTATCTTTATACAGGTTTATTTTTTTTAAAGCATCTTAAAAATGATTAGATTAAAAAATTATTTAAATTAAGAAATCCAGATTTTAATTTTTTTTTTTAAATTGTTTTTGTTTCCCTAACCTTTTTCAAAGTGTGGTAACCAAAACTAGACAGAGTACTCTAGCAGAGGCCTCACCAAACAGTGAAAGGGTCATTCATCTTGACTTGCAACTGATGTTTCTATAAATACTGAGTCTACTTATGGGCTTTTTTTTTGCTACAAGAGAACATTTTGAGTGTAGTATGTTGGCTCATATTCAACACATGGTCCACTGTGAGCCCCCAGGTATTTTTCTTCAGTCCTGTAGCCCAACCAGTGCTTCTCCATTCTGTATTTGGGCACAATTTTTTCCATCCCAAGTGCAGGAATTTTCACTTATTGAATTTAATTTGATTAGTTTCAGACCATTTATCCAATATCATTCAGATTCCCAACTCTATCCTCCAGAGTCTCTATAATTCCACTCAAGTTACTGTCATCTGCTAATTTGCTCAGTGTGCACTAAAATCCCAACTTCCATATAATTAATGAAGATACTAAATACTAGACCAACACAGACCCCTGGGGAAATCCACTTGATAGCTACACCCAACTAGATAATTGATAGGGCTGTGTGAAATTTCTCTGGCTGTTTTGTTTCAGTGCTGTTTCATAGATTTCACAGATATTAGGACTGGAAGGGACTTCAGAAGATCATCGAGTCCAGCTCCCTGTCCGAAGGGCAGAAAGTCAGCTAGGCTCAAAGGATCCCAGCAAGATAGACGTCCAAATGTTTCTTAAAAGAGTTCAGAGTATGTGCTTGCACCATCTCTGAAGGCAATCTATTCCAAGCCTGTGGGGCTTGGATAGTAAAGAAGTGTTTACTTATGTCCAGCCTGAAATGGTCTTGGAGGAGTTTGTGACTGTTTGACCTTGACATCCCCTGAGGCGCTCTGGTGAACAGCCATCCTTCCTGAGCCTGCGCTTTTCCAGGCTGAAGAGTCCCATGGCTCTCAGCCTCTCATCATAGAGCCTGGTCTCCTGCCCTGTGATCATATGCACAGCTCTCCTCTGAACTCTCTCAAGACATGCTCGGATGGGAGGGGCTCCATCTTTCCCCTAAAGTTAAGCGTGTGTTCTCTTCTAAGTTGGCAGATCTCCAGCGGGCTTTAAACTAGGCTCGTCAGGGGAAGGGGAAGACAAGGGCGGAGGAAGCCTTGGACCGCTAAACCAAGCAGCACCCACAAGTGCAGCCCAGCCTAGACCGAGCGGAACATATACACAGGTAAGCAACAAGGGCCAAGGCAATACTGAGATTAGGGGGCCAGTGCACACATCCTCAGGATGCCTCAAATGCCTCTACACAAACGCTCGTAGTATGGGTAACGAGCAGGAGGAACTTACCCTCCCGCTAGCTGACACCAACCCAGACATAGTGGGGCTCACAGAAATGTGGTGGGACTCAACGCATGACTGGGTGGTTAATATCAAGGGCTATAGGCTGTACAGGAGGGACGGGACAGGGAGGAAAGGTGGGGGTGTGGCGCTCTACATTAAGGAGGAAAACACATCCGCATCAAGTAGCAGCGGGTCAGAGGAGGGGCACATTGAAGTGCTCTGGGTTAGAATACAACACAGTCCAGGGGAAAGAGATGTAATAGTGGGGGTCTACTACAGACCACCCAACCAAGGGGAAGAGCTAGACCAGGAATTCTTAAGTCAGCTCACAGAGGTAGTTAGGTCAAAAGATGTGGTCACCATGGGTGACCTGAAATTTCCAGACATCTGCTGGGAGGAGCAGTCAGCCAGGTCTGACCGCTCACATAGGTTCCTAGCCAAAATGCAGGACTTCCATCTAACCCAGGAGGTGCACAGCCCCATCAGAGTAGACGCCCTGTTGGACCTGGTGCTGGCCATCAGCGACGACCTGGTAAGGGGGCTGCGGGTGCTCGACCACCTGGGCAACAGTGATCATCACCTGCTGGAATTCACCATCCAGCACAAGGTGGCAAAGGCCTACAGCAAGGCAGCACCCCTAGACTTCAGGAAGACGGGCTTCAATGAGCTAAGGAGAATAGTCGGGGAAGCACTGAGGTCCCGGAGGGGAGGGGAGCCAGGTGTCTAAGAAGAGTGGTTGCTCCTTAAGGAGACGATCCTCCAAGCCCAAAGGGAGGTAATCCCAACATGAATCAAAGGGAGCAGGAGAGTGCAAAATCCCCCATTTCTCAACAAAAGCATCCAGGAACATCTAGCTAAAAGGTAGGTGCACACCCAATGGAAGGGAGGGGCCATCACCAGGGAGGATTATACTGTGGTTGCTCAGGGATGCAGGGGGGCAGTCAGGAAGGTCAAGGCAGAGCTGAAACTGGGACTAGCTACCCAGATCAAGGACAAGAAGTCCTTTTTTAAATACATAGGGGGCAAAAAGAAGGTACCGGGTAATGTGGGGTCCCTGCAGGACAAGCTAGGAAATTTGGTCATCACACCAGATGACAAAGCTAACCTATTTAATGACTTCTTTGCCTCCATTTTTCTGACCAGGGACTGGATCAGCCCCCCCACCAGGCCCCCCTCAGGCCCCAGGGGAGGCGCACCTAGGCCAAGGGTCAGGGAGGATCTAGTCAGGCAACTTCTGGAGGGACTGGATGTATTTAAATCAGCTGATCCGGACAATCTCCACCCCAGAGCGCTGAGGGAATTAGCTAAGGTCATTGTGGGACCCCTGGCAGGGCTTTATGAGCACCTGTGGTGCTCCGGTGTGGTGCCAGAGGACTGGAAGAGGGCCAGCATGCTTCCTATCTTCAAAACGGGGAGGAAGGAGGACCCAGGAAACTATACGCCAGTTAGTCTTACCTCGATCCTGGGTAAGCTTTTTGGGCAAATTATCCTGGCCATGAGGGGCCAGCAGGGGAGATTATGCTTAGGGACAACCAACACGGGTTCATTAGAGGCAGGTCCCGTCAGACCAACCTGGTGGCCTTCTACAACCAGGTCACCAAATCCTTAGATGCAGGGGTAGCAGTGGATGCAGTCTTCCTGGACTTTCGGAAAGCCTTCAACATTGTCTCTCACCCCATTCTCATTAAGAAACTAGGGGACAGTGCTGTCGCCACCTACACAGTCAAATGGGTCGCTAACTGGCTGGAGGGCCGCACCCAGACAGTGGTGGTGGATGGGTCCTTCTCAACCTGGAAGGATGTGGGCAGTGGGGTTCCGCAGGGCTCAGTCCTTGGGCCCGCACTGTTCAACATCTTCATCAGTGACTTGAACGAGGGGGTAAAAAGCACTAATATGTGGGAGGATGCGGGCATGCTGGAATGGAGGAATAGGCTGCAATCGGACTTAGGTTACAGCGGTGGGCGGATGAGAACAGGATCAGATTCAACACTGACAAGTGCAAGGTGACAGCTGGAGTACTGCATCCAGTTATGGGCACCACACTCCAAGAGGGATGCGGACAATATGGAGAGGGTCCAGAGCAGGGCCACCCGCATGAGCAGGGAGCAGCAGGGCAGGCCCTACGAGGAGAGGCTACGGGACCTGAACCTGTTCAACCTCCACAAGAGAAGGCTGAGGGGGGATCTAGTGGCCTGTTACAAACTAGTCGGGGGGACCAGCAGGCATTGGGGGAGTCACTGTTCCCCCGAGCACTGCCAGGAGTTACTAGGAATAATGGTCACAAGCTGGCAGAGGGTAGATTTAGGCTAGACATCAGGAGGCGCTACTTCACTGTCAGGGCGGCTAGGATCTGAAACCAACTTCCAAGCAAAGTGGTGCTGGCTCCTACCCTGGGGGTCTTTAAGAGGAGGCTAGATATACACCTTGCTGGGGTTGTTTGACCCCAGTACTCTTTCCTGCCCTGGCAGGGGGTCAGACTTGATGATCTGCTCAGGTCCCTTCCAACCCTACTATGAAACTCTGAAATAGTGCCAGTTAGTGGCCAGTCAGGCATATGGCATATGCAGCAGTTTCCCTTCAATTACTGCAAGCTGCTGGCTTGAACTTCAGAAATAGACATCATACTTTCACTCCTGCTGCAGGTGCTCAGCTGCCTGGTCCAAGACCTCTGAAAACTAGGCCATAATCTTAACTCTTTCTATAAAGAAATGGGATGTCTTCCATGTGCAATTTCCTTTTAGCTCATGCTCTCTTCAGATTTAAAGGAAGGAAGGAAGCCTGGTTTAGTGTTTGGGGGTTGAAGGAAGTCTGGTTTGGTATCCTTACAGAAACTGGATTAAAGGTTCTTGGCTCACTTTACACAGACCTCTGGGGATAGATGTCAGTCTCCCCTTGGGACTGATGTGAAACAATACTCTGGAGTGCCAATCTCATTCAGAGCCTTGTTGTTGCCGTCTCTAGTCATAAAAGACATGAAGTAGTGATACAGGGTAATGAAAGGCTTTGCATAGTTAACCAGCTCATCTGATCTGCCCTTTGGATCTCCCAGTCCTGGGAAGGAGGTGAGCATTAAAGACCTCCATTAGTAGCCCACTGTCCTTCCCTGCTTGCAAATGGCGGGGTCCAAGGCAGGCACGAACTTCCACCAAGGGCAATAGATCCTGACACTTCACTATTATTTAGTAGTTTTCATTGCTTATTTAGTAGTGTCCTTATTTTCTTTATTGGAATAGAAATGGCAAAAACTTCCTTTGACCTGAAAATAAGTAAAAGTGCAAGGTCTCACCATCAGCCACTTGCCCTATTGCCTGCCCCCTGTACTTATGTAGTTTAGTTAAGTTTTAACTTTGCTCAGAGGGATGGGCAGGATCCAGACCCACTCAGCATGGGAACTGCAGCTATTGACAGCAAATAGTGTCCAGGAAGGAGAGATGGGAGATGGAGTTCACTTAGAATATCACTCAGACCAAGGCAGCAGGTTTCCCAGGTGTGTAGAGGTGCCCTCAGTTGGGCTGGGTAGGCAAATGCAAACATGCAGTTATCAATCAATCCACAGCAGCACTGAGCTGCTCTGCTCAGCAAGATGAATTTCACCTCCAACATGTGTATTTTTATACAAACCAAAATAAAGCAGTCTTTTCTGCCTAAGCGCAGGGGGGGCTGGACCTGATCATCTTGTAAGGTCCCTTCTAGCCCCTAACATCTAGGAAAAAATAACAAAAACAAACACAACCTGTATTTTTGACCTTGATTTTTCCTCTCTGTTCTCATGGTCACCCTCTCACAGAAAACAAAAGTGGCAAAATGTCTGTGAAGGAGACAAATTTCCACCTTTACTTTTGCCCCCAATCAGGTGAGGGGGAATAACTTTATGACCTCAGGTGAGCAACTAGTGGTGGATTAGCTTGGGTCCCAAACCACGTGAGTGAAATGTTGCCAGCATGGGCTAGTTGTTTCAGACTTTGCTTTTTCTGAACACCAGTGTTTTTACAGAGAGATAATTAACACATTAAACCCCTATCTCACCATACATTTTTGGATGGCAAGACACCTGCAGTGTGTGCTGCAAGGGAGATGTGTGAGATCATCACCGCCCTTGTCTGAGTTTGCCCTATTTGTCCAGCAGTAAAATGGCAGTGACTTATGGCCACAGGATTTTTGCAGCAGGATGGTGAATGGTCATTAGCTACCTGCAATGAAAGCACACCTTTTTTGCAATTTGAGCTGTAGGACCTGATAGGACAGACATTAATAGAAGCTACCTGTCTGGGTAGTGATGCACAAACAGGCACAGGCTGACAAATGCTTTTCCCTTCATTCCTCCGTGCGATGACATCAGTTTCCTGACATACAATGCACCTGCTGATAGCCCTGGAATTTAAGCTTCTGGTAGTTTTTTCCTCCATGGTGCCATGCTTTCCCCATGTCTGTTTCAAAAGTCTCCCTTAGCATGGTGGCTGGAGGCAGTGCTCCTCCTGCTGAGCGTGTAGCTGGAAAGTCTGGCTCTCTGTCACAGTCACTTGACATGTCCTTGTCCCCAGCAAACTGTAAAGTCTGAAGGCCAATGTCCTAGGGAGGGAGCTCACTGGAGTCCTCAGAGACTTGTACTTTCAAGCAAGCTATGCGCTCAGGGAAGGGAAGCCTCGCTGGGTCAGGGTAAAGGTGGCCCCTTGCAGGGGTACATAGGTCCTCAGAGGAAGTGTTAAAACAAAGACCCTCTGTCAGCAGTCACCTGAAGGAAGGCCTCTTGTTGGCACCCATCCATGTTCACATTACGCTGCTCATATCTTTCTGTTGGATATCTAGGGTCTCCCAAGGAGGAGCTTTCCAAATGGAAAGTTTTCTCGCCGTCTTGGAACCCCAAGGTGTCCTCCCCAGTCTCCGTCCAGACAAAATGAGAGAACCTGCACCCTGTAAGGTTGGGCACAGGCCCTCTGTCCATCCAAGAGGCTCCCGATTAAGAGCTGGAATCCAGCCCTTTCTGACTTGCACCGGACACGTAGCAGTTTGGGTCTCTCTTTGGGACCAAGGCATTTCAATGTAGGGAGTGAAACTACTGTCCTCCTCTTCCTCCAACAAGGAAAGGAGAGAAACTGCTGGTAATATGTTATTTCTTGATGAGGGATTGTTCCTCTTCTTCTGTGATTCCAGCACTTCCCTAAAGAATTCTTCCTGACTAGACTTCTTCTTGAGAACCAATGGCAGAGGCCTTAGATAGGAAAAAAAACCTAGTGGGGAATAAGATTTGTAGGTTAGAGGGATGGTTTTTTAAAGCCAAGGCGATGAGTGTGTGACATGCCAGCATCATGCCAGGCCTAGAAAATGACTCTGATCATGGACCTATCGGTAATGGAGCCCCAGCAGGCTACAGTGAAGTTATGCTAATTTACATATATGCAGAGTGCCCAATGCAAGGAGGCTCCTTTCTGAGCAAAACTGCCTGTTCCAGCAATGCAAATGGCAAGGAGTACGCTGGAGCATCCTAAGTTCTAAGGATATTTGCCTCCCTGCTCACCTTTGCTATTAGGAAGACCTGCAGGGGCTGAGCAGCAGGATTGGACCCCCATCATCCTCAATCTTTTCATACCAAAGCTAGAGGTCTCTTCATGCTTTTAGCAACTTTTTGGCACAAACAGTTGATGGAGAAAGCACTGGCAGGAAAATGATGGATGAGGAACAAGGGGACTACAATGGCAAGCAGGAGTTTCCAGTCCGCTCCTGCAAGAGAGAATGCCATAAAACAGTTTGGTCACTGTTGACCGACGTTATAAATGATAATCCTACTCTTACATGGACTTTCCCTCCAGAGGTCCCAGGCAATAGCAGTATCACTAGCATGGATAGAAATCTGCAGTGAAGAATGCTTCAATATTGTTCTGTTCGAGAGTCCATGTGCAGAGACTTTTCACAGATGAGCCTATGAACTGCACTTCAACCTCCTAGGTATACAAACTCATGGACTCAATATAGCGGAACTTGACACACTACAACCTGCCAGACAGCTGACTCTCTCGTACCTCTCCACTTTTACCTGCACTACTACATCCCCCTTTCCACCATACCCCCTGATGGCTCCATTTCTATTTTCACTGACCGGCTTTCTTGCCTGCATTGCATGCCAGCCTCTGGCTTCTTTATTGTTCCTTCCATCCAGGAACAGCACACGCACAGATAAACTGCAGGTGCTTCCTCAGCCTGACAAAGGCTTTTTCAACCTGAGAGCTTGCTAGGATATTTTGGTAACTATTCAGTTGGTCTGCTAAGAGATACCAAATTAGATTGACCCAAAGGACCTTGTCTGCCAGCATCATGTCCTTAGACCAACACCCCTAGCACCTGACCAGAGGGACACAGGGCCCTGGGCACCTTTCAGCCCTAGGGCTGGCAGCTGCTGGAGAAGAAGCTCCTGCAGTAGAGGAAAGAAAGGCTCTGTCAGTTTGGCTGCCTGATATGCTGCTGGTGCTACTGTGCTCCTGCTCACTAAGTTATTATTTTACCTATTGTCATTTAAAGTGGTGGACCACACTGAGGCTGTAAGGGAGGAGGAGACCTCATTGGGGCACACTACCATGTTGTGTAGAGGCCCCAGTGCTAGCAAGGGCATGTCTTAACACACACACACGTCATGAGTTTTGCTCATCAGCAGCCTGAGGTGCAGTTTCCCAGAAACCCTTGCACCTATCTCCTTGAAAGGTGGCAGGCCTCAGTCGGGGCTACCGTGCCTGCAAATTTCACTTGAATTAGGCAGGAAATTACTAAGTTATAGGCAGTTACACGCTTCCCCATTATAGCCTATGGGCAAAACATTGAAACAGCGTTGAAACAGCAAAACAGTTTCAACAAAATGAAATGGAACAGTGGTTTCAAAATGAAACTAAACTCGAAACAAAATGCTGTCCCAGTGAAACGGAAGTCTAAACGAAACGGTGCTTTCATGCAGCCGTAATCATTCACCCAGTGGTCCAACCAGTTTTGTACACACCTCACGCCACTTTCATCTCAATTATATTTCCTTTGCTTACTAAAGGAGAACATCATGAGAGAGTGTCAAAAGCCCCTATCCACTGTTCTTTTACACCAAACTCTTACGCTGGTGCTTCCCAAACTTTTCTTCAGCATGACCCCATTTATGGTTCTATTTCCTCAGCATGGCCCCCTCACTCCCAATCCACAGTCCCCCGCCCCATGACCCTATCCGCTAATGTTGCAACCCCATTTGGAACCATCATCTTACACAGTGCTGTTTTCCCCACAGAGCCCATTACCTTGTCGCACAAAGAATTAAAGTTTATCAGACATGCCTTGCTCTTGATGGATCCATGCTGGCTGTTTTTGATCACCTTGTTCTCCCTCCAGGTGTTTAAGAAATAGATTCTTTGATAATATGCTTCCTAATCTTTCCAAGTATTGAGGTCAGGCAGACTGGTCTGTCATTCACTGGATCCTCTTCCTTTCCTTCTAGACATGCACACATTTACCTTTCTTCAGTGATCTGGGATGACAACCAACCTCCATGAGTTCTCAAAGGAAATAATAGCCAATGGCTCTGCAATTACCTCAGCCTGTACATGGAGTATCTGCCATACAAAGGCAGTTTGATAGGAGAACTAAAGAAAGATCTCAGGTAGCAATCTCAGAACAGCATTAAAACATGTACAAAACAATACACGGTGGTAGTAGTATTACTTTACTTGTGACAATTAGCAGTGATAGTGGGACTTTTAGATCGGGGCCTCCAAGCACTTAGCAAACATTAAACTGCAACATGTGAGAAGTTGTTGGTATTATCCTAGTTCTACAGATTGGGAAACTGGCATAAAGCAGTTTAGAGGCACACATTTCAAATTTTAATCCATACCAAAACTGGGACTGGAATTTCAGCTATCTTACTCCTCTTCCTCCAATCAGACCACCCCAGTCTAAGAAGTCACAAATTCTAGATGAAATTCTGTGGATTAGGCTGCAGAAAATGAAGGTTAAAATTTCATCAAAGAGGTATAAAATCCCACAGCAGGCTGAGACAGTGACAGTAATCCCCGCTAATACCATCTGTCTCCCCTTTTATTCTTTTAAGGTAACATTTTATGAGGGAAAGACCCATTTTTATCAATTGCTAAACTCAACAGGGAAGTCAGACAGAAAGACCGTAAACATTCTGCCCCTTTCTGATATCTTCCATTTCTAACTGAAACACGCTAAAAAACATGACAGCAATTCATATCCTTCACCAAGGAGTTAACACTATGTCATTCTACATTTTTCCACAGCTAGAAGCCTTATGGGGTTATAGA
This sequence comes from Crocodylus siamensis, assembly GCF_052110815.1. NCBI lineage: Eukaryota > Metazoa > Chordata > Crocodylia > Crocodylidae > Crocodylus > Crocodylus siamensis. The sequence continues at coordinate 175,923,817 of NC_143395.1, forward strand.
GCTGGCACACTACTGCAGAAGCAAAGAACACCACTGTTACCTGAAGCACAAACTTTTGATTTTGGATTCAGAATTTGGTGTCCTGGCTGAAAATTCAATGAACTCTCACAAAAGAAGCCCCTTTCAGAATAATTTTTAATATGAAAAGTTTTGTCAAGGTGGCCTAATATAATGCCAGGCTGCGAGTCCCTTGTATTAAAAGTACAATTATTTAAAATCCTGGATCCCAAGAACTTGATTCTTTAACTTCTTTTTCTTCATAGCACATAATTTGATCTCCAATCTTGATATCTGTATAGTTGTCCAAACTGATGCCACACTCCATCCCAGCTTTTACTACCTGAACATCATCTTTAAAATGCTTCAGTGATGTTGAGAGTCCTATGGAGAGAATGTATGTCAATACTAGAAAAACAGATCTAAGGCTCATGTTGCCCAGGATATGAATATGTTCCCATATCCCCTTTTTTGTATAGCAAATGAAGAGGCCAGTGTGAAAAATGTTCTGATTTTTAGGGATGCCAAACACCTACACTTTACATCAGGCATTGCTCCCTTCACACAACTTAACTTCAGGAAGGATGTGGACAGCATGGAGAGGGTCTAGAGGAGGGCCACTTGCATGATCAGGGGGCAGCAGGGCAGGCCCTACGAGAGGCTAAGGGACTAAACTTGTTCAGCCTCCACAAGAGAAGGCTGAGGGGGGATCTAGTGGCCTGTTACAAACTAGTCAAAGGGGACCAGCAGGCATTGGGGGAGTCCCTGCTGTTCCCCCGAGCACTGCCAGGAGTGACTAGAAATAATGGTCACAAGCTGGCAGAGGGTAGATTCAGGCTAGATATCAGGAGATGCTACTTCACTATCAGGGTGGCTAGGATCTGGAACCAACTTCCAATTGAGGTGCTGCTGGCTCCTACCCTGGGGGTCTTTAAGACAAGTCTTGACAATCACCTTGCTGGGGTTGTTTGACCCCAGTACTCTTTCCTGCCATAGCAGAGGGTCGGACTTGATGATCTGCTCAGGTCCCTTCTGACCTTACTAACTATGAAGCTAACACCTGATCTCTGGATGCTACTGCCTTCCTATACTGCTTTGTAACGGAGAGTCGGCATGGGGAAAGAGCACTAGAAATATGCATCCTGGGAAGAGCTGGCCAAACCAATTCTGCATGCATGGCTTAAGCAAGCACATTAAACTGACTGAACAACTTCAAGGGGCAAGTTCTCCTAATATATACGTTTTACATTAATTTCAAAGGGTTGTGTGTATTCAAGAACAGAGTTTGGGCTCAAAACACTAATTCTATCTGGTGAAGACATTAGAGATGCATGTTAGATTATATACTCACATGAGTCTTTTCAAAGCAGTTTTCCTTACCTTTCCAAATAACATCACCATTACGGATTACTTTAAACTTCATTTTTCGATTAAGTTGTCCCTCCTCCACTATGCAACCAGCCACTGCAACTTTTTTTTTTCCGACTGTGACATAGAATATAGCAAGAACAGATGCCTCCCCTATAGAAAAAGATGGAAGTACTGAGTGCAAGGGAATAATTTGATAACACTAATTAGTGGCATAGTGTGCTCTTCCATTGCTATCAAAGCTTGTAATCATCTGAGCATTCTGCTGCTGCAATTAAAACAGACAAAATGAGAGGCAGAAGACACTAAGCAGGTCCATATAAAGAGAAAGCCATCATGCAAAGTAAGATCCACATGGTTTTTCCAATGTCTCAGTTTAAAGCAATGCTGAACTAAGCATCAAAATATTCTTCCTAACACCATCCAAAAGATTCTGCAAGATTTACCACACAATCAACTTACCTATTTCAAGTTCATGCACGGCCAGAGGCAATTTCCTACTCAACTCCTCTTTCAGGTCTTCAATAAGCTTGTAGATAATATTATGGAGTTTAATTTGAATTCCCTTTTCAGCAGCCAACTTCTGAATAGAGCTGTCTGCATTCACTCCAAATCCATATATGATCCCTGCCAGAAGAGACCACCAGAGCTGATAATTCAATATAAATACCGTAAATCATAGAGTTTTTTTGTTTTTCAAGAAGCAAAGGAAAACATGCAGAGAAAACTGTCTATCCTGGACTATTTTTTCTTTTTGGCACAATCTGTACTTAAACAGCTACTACAAGCAACATTACTAATAGAAGAATGAGCTCTATTTAGTTTTCCCCATTTTAAACTTTTCTACACCTGTTTATTAGAGATCAAATGCTGGACTACATAGCACATACATTAACACCTGCAATCCTGCCCTCTGACTGTAAACATAGGGATCAATAGGAAACCCTGATAAATGACATAATTGATAGTTAAAAAACAAAAAGGTAGCTCTCATACAGACAGCTGGTCAGATCTTATAACCTAACTGAGCATTAAGCTACAGTATGGATCAGAATGGAAAAGGAATCCCTAATTTTGGAGCTGGGCAGAAGAGTAGTTTGATTCCTAGTGTCAATCAGAGAAGCCTGAAGGCTGTTCTAATTCACACCCAGCTACCTATGGCTTCAGGACAGTCCCAACAGTTGGGAATAAGCTGACACAGGCCATGCTAGCCATGCCTGCTATGGCAGGAAAGGAATGGCATAGGAACCATTATGCTATTCAAATCATCCCTATTTAAAACAAATCATCTGGGACCAGGTTAAACAAGATTTCTGGTTTCTTTGCCTCACTGGATCATTGTGAAACAAGCCAAGTAAGGGAAGGAGGGAGTCACAGTTTGTAGACACTGTCCACAACACTTGACAGTACAAGTTATGTCAAAACATCATTCAGTTAATTTTTTTTCACTAAATTTTTCACTAGATCCCCATTTCCACTAGTGCTTATTTTATGGGGAAGTAACATAAAAACATTCTTATACTTAGTACAGACTTATACATAGTGCTATTAAGGATTACACAATGAAAATAAAAAAGTCAAACTTGCTCCCACAGCTTAATTAAAGATTTCACAAAACTGTAACAATATGTTAATAAATACTTACCGTTAAAGGGTTCAGCAAAATTTATGTCATTTTGACTGATATCCCCTATTCCAAAATGGATTATATCCAACTCGCATTCATCTTTAGTATTATAGCCATCCAGAATGTTTAATAGAGTTTCAACAGAACCATCTACATCACCTAAATATAGCAAAGGTGGTTCTATTATCGACTTTGTAAAGCATCTGAACAACAAAACAATAACCAAATAAAGACAAATGATGCTATATGACAATTCTAGAGAATATAAGACATCAATAACATGATGTAATGCCTACAGCATTCTCATTTCAACATAAAGATTACACTTCTGAAAATTATAAAACCTTTAAAGTGTGGTAGTCTCTTCCAACAAATGTCTCAAACACAGCACAGGAAAGTTCCATGTTTGATGTCTTTAACCAAATATGGACTGAAAATTTTTGGGTTTGCAAACATGGACAAATCGTGTACATGCAGCATGGGATGTAAATAACGAGCTGAGCTCCAACAGTGCCAAGGTTATGGGTTCGGGGTCCCTACAAGCCACAAGATCTTTTCTGCCTCAGGCAGGTGGTTGAGCTAAATGACCTCTCAAGGTCCCTTCCAGCCCTGCTTCTCCAATTCTTCCTGCCTTCATGCATCACCATTATTAATAAAAACTCTGCTTATCCATAGTACCACCAACATTACTGCCTGTTTGGGTTCAGATTTTTTGAGCCAACAGAAGAAAAGCTTATCTAACCAAACAAGCTAATAATTGACCCTAACTACATCAGTTAACTCATTTGGAACATGGGATGTGGACATTATAGGGTTCTACCTCAGAGCTCTCATTGCTAGTATCCTCCCCTATTATCATCAGCTGTGGGAAGCACAAGACTGTCCCATATGCACAAGACCCCCAGTGTACATGATTATTCAGCAGAATCAAGGCTTGGGCATGCATGTGCAAAAAGTGGAATCTCCATGGGCAAATATCTGGAAAGGAACACAACATGGCAACGAGTTTAAATACAACAGCTGAAAAATGTGCACTGGAACAATGGCAAAGTCAACATACCTTTAATAACTATGGACAGTACATTCCTGTCACTGTTCTCATTCTCCTTAGGTCTTACAAACCATTTAGCTCTATTGGCTTCATATAGTGCTTGTTGCCTCACTCTCCAGTGTGGACCAACGAACTTCTCCAACTGCTTCCTGCGTTCATCTTTCTGTTCCTTCTGCTTTGCTTCAATAACTTCTATATCCTGTTCGATTTTCTTCTGCTGTTCAACATAGTTTCTCCAATCCAAAACTTGGTGTGCTATTTGCTAGGCAGAAAGAGAGGCCACACTGTTACCAGCCAGTATGTAGAAGCAGGAAGAGCCACCTTAAAGGCTTTTATAGTCAGTTATCAGTGGGACTGCTCTGGCTTTAACTCTGCTTGATTTATTTTCTAAAAATTACTTCACAGCCACTTTTACACAGAAAACAACTGTGTGCTTGGCAGTATATTTGAGGGCATGGGACCCCATGCTTTAAACAACTACAGTCCTCAAAGCACGGAATAAATGCATCGTCTCACCTGCACATATTCACTAACAGAAAGGTGTCCATCACCTCTAACACCACCATTCTCACAGCAAAAAATAAAAACTCCAACAGGTTCTGCATCAGCCAGATTTAAGACTTATATTAAGGATGATTCTGCAGCAAAGAATTAGAAGTGTAATGATATATTGGCCCATATCATATTAGCACTGATGAAATGAAAAAAATTGACGTTATTGGCAACCAGCTCTTTTTGGCTGATGTGGCCGATAAATGTCACAGATAAATGCAGCATGCATGTGCGCAGCTGCAGCATGCGTGTGACCAGTAGTGCAGCCTAACAGCTTGAAGAGCAGCATCCAGCTAGTAAGTTTGGGGTGGGAGGGGGAGGCAAGGGGCAGATTCAGGCCCCTACTGTGAGGGAGGGAGTAGGGCAGGTGCTGCCCTGTCAGGTTGGGGCAGGGCATAGGACAGAGCCACAGGGGAGGTGGCTCCCCATGCCGTGAACACCCCTGGGGAAGGCAAGGGGGGGAAGGGCACGTGCCCCCTGGATTTGTGCACCGGGCGAAGGTGGGCAGAGGTGGTGCTGGGAGGGGGACTACAGCAAATTTTGGGGTGGCAGTAGCCCCCCCACAATACCGCCACTGCCCACCCCAAGGCCAGCCCTGGCCCAGACCCCAGCCAGAAAGAGGCTGCAACAGACAGCCCCATGCACAAATCCCTCCCAGGGTGCGCGCAGTGTGAGGAGCTGCCTCCCTCCCCAACTTTTTAGGACGAGCTGCCTGCGGCTCCATCCCACACCCCAACTTACCAGCTGTGACTTACCAAAAAAGGGATGAAGGAGGACCCAGGAAATTATAGGCCTGTTAATCTTACCTCGGTCCTGGGGAAGCTCTTTGAGAAAACTATCCAGGTGCACATCTGCGAGGGGCAAGCAGGGGAGTATATGCTTAGGGGCAATCAACATGGGTTCATTAGAGGCAGGTCCCGTCAGGCCAACCTGACAGCCTTCTGTGACCAGGTCACAAAATCCTTGGACACAGGTGTCATGGTGGACATAGTCTTCCTGGACTTCGGAAGGCCTTCAACACACTCTCACCCCATTCTAATTAAAAAATTAGGCGACTGGGGTGTCGATGCCTACACAGTCAGATGGGTTGCCAATTGGCTGGAGGGCTGCACCCAGAGAGTGGTGGTGGATGGGTCTTTTTCAACCTGGAGGGATGTGGGTAGTGGGGTCCCCCAGGGCTCAGTCCTTAGACCCACACCGTTCAACATCTTCATCAGCAACTTGGACAAGGGGGTGAAAAGCAACTTGTTCAAACTCACAGATGACACTAAGATGTGGGGAGAAGTGGACACGCTAGAAGGAAGGGACAGGCTGCAATTGGATCTGGACAGGTTACAGGGGTGGGCAGATGAGAATAAGATGGGATTCAGTACTGACAAGTGCAAGGTACTGCACCTAGGGAGGAAGAACCAGCACCATACCTACAGGATGGGGAACTCCCTTCTCGTCAGTGCAGAGGCAGAAAAGGATCTTGGAGTCATTGTAGATTCCAAGATGAACATGGGCCGACAGTGTGGGGATGCAGTCAGGAAAGCTAACTGCACCCTGTCATGCATCCACAAATGCATGAGCAGGTCCAAGGAGGAGATCCTCCCCCTCTATATGACATTGGTCAGGCCGCAGTTGGAGTACTGTGCCCAGTTCTGGGTGCCGCATTTCAGGAGGGATGTGGCCAGCATCAAGAGGGTCCAGAGGAGGAACACTTGCATGATCAGGCAGTAGGGCAGGCACTACAAGGAGAGGCTACGAGACCTGAACCTGTCCAGCCCCCACAAGAGAAGGCTGAGAGGGGATCTGGTGGCCATCTATAAACTGGCCAAGGGAGACCAGCAGGCAATGGGAGAGTCCCTGTTCCCCTGAGCACTACTGGGAGTAACAAGGAATAACGGCCATAAGTTGACCGAGTAGATTCAGGCTAGATACCAGGAGGCACTACTTCACAGTCAGGGCGGCTAAGATCTGCAACCAACTTCCAAGGTAAATGGTGCTCAACTTTACCCTGAGGGTCTTCAAAACGAGGCTAGATAATCACCTAGCTGGGGTCATTTGACCCCAGTACTCTTTCCTGCCCGTGGCATGGGGTCAGACTTGATGATCTGTTCAGGTCCCTTCCAACCCTACCAACTACGAAATTATGAAACCATTGCTCTCAAAGTTGCTGGGCTTTATTGGCAGTTGGACTGGTATCGGCCAGTATGGCTGGTTAATAATCAGCCACCGGTGTCAGCCAAAAAAAAATCTTTATCAGTACCCCTACAAAGAACAGATATCCCGGTAACTCTCTACATCTTCATCCCTATGGCAGACATAACAGTTGATAGGTTAATTGGGGGCGGGGGGAGGGGAACCTCCATGAACCTTGGAGGTGGGTATTTTATTTAGAATAAATAAACTACTGCTGGGAAACAACTACTGCATCCCCCACAATGGGTCATTCCACTATTGAACAGGTGCAGAAAAACTGGAGGGCAGACCTGCTTATCCAAAAGTGTACACAGTTCTGCAAGCTTTTGAAAAACATAAAATGATCAGTTCAGAAGATATGATCACAATCTCTCTAAAGAGAAGGATGAGATAAGATACTTAATACCCTTGCAGGAGCCAGAAGAGGGATTGAACTCCTAAGAATTATGTTACTGCTCTAATGATCCAAACTGTATCCATCTGCAATAGCTCTGGTAGAGCCTACATCAGCATAGCTGATGCCCACTGATGCTTACATTTTAAACTAGTTTTCTCATTCTAAAAAAGAAATCAATTAAGAATAGCCAGACCACTCCCAGCCTAGACTGTTTGGGAGTAAAGTCACTGTGATATGTTAAAGGATAAAAAACAAAAACTTTAGACTCATCTGACAGGCATTCAGGATGAAATTGGTAATTTATTCCAAAGTAACATCTTAAAGGATGCCACCTGCAGGTCAGACAGGATGATGGCAAGAACTGGGAGGAATATGGGACCAAATATTAACCTTCTATATCTTGGACAGGCAGATTTTCATCATTCAACTGTACAAGAGCTTAATCTAGATGTATTGAAAAGAATAAGGAGTTAAGCACTGCAAGTGGTGGGAGAAAGAGGGAAGATAGAAATAGAATATTCCAGCAATTTCATTATTATTTTTATGGATAACCAAATTTTGGGTCACATTTAGCACCACTGGTTTGGCCTCCAACCACTGGTTTAAGGCAGTGGTCAGACTGCCTTAAGTTACTGTAATTCATTTACTATTTTGTACCAAGTTTGGCCTATACTTCATATTGTAGCATAAACGGGCCATTAAGTATTCCTTACTGTACCTCAGATTCTACTTCAAGAATTTCATCTCCTGCTGATGGGATTTCCTTCCAGCCCATGATTTCCACTGGCAAGCCAGGAGTGGCAACAGCCATTGTTTGGCCATTTTCGTCATACATCAGGCGCACTTTTGCCCAGCTTTTTCCAGCAGTTAGGACACAGCCTTTTCTCAGTGTTCCTCTCTGGATGACTGCTGTGGTTACTGGACTAGAGAGAAACAAAAGGGAGGGGGGGGAATAAATTTTTGTATTTATCACAGTTATAGTAATTACCATATTCACTCGCACACTGCATATACCTTTTCCCTAATCAGCTCTCCAAAACTGGGGAGCATGTTTCAAGCAGAAAAACTTGTTTTCTATGCTGAACAGAGGTATGGAGGCATAGTTGGCAGCTATAATGGATGCTGTGCTTCTTTCCCTGCCAACTCCAGGGAGACAGGGCAGAGTTTACCTGTTCAGAGTCAGAATTGGTGTTAATCCTTTCATAGATGTGGCTAAATTGGTAGTAGCTTTCAGCTGAGCAGCCAAAAGCTCCTGCCAATTTGGCAGTGACTATGAAGGGGTTAAAACTCTATCTTTGGTGTGACTGCTATTTTAGAAAGTCACACGGACTTTAGCCCTGTGGTCAGGACTCAGCCACAACTCCAGAAAAATCTTTTCTTCATCCTTCTGTCTTCTCAAGACAAGGTATGTGTGGCATGTGAGAAAACAGTATATACTTTTAAGAAAAGATAAAATAAGGAAATACAAGCAACAGGAGTTCACTGAATATATTAACGAAACATTTCACTGCTACAGTGAGAAAATTCTAGAGTCTTACGAAGGAAAAAAAATTAGGTTGTCCCCTTTTGGATTTCTTAAGATAGGTGGAGGTTAAAGAATGTTTTATCTGTCATCTAGGGGTTGAACTCATGAAATCATAAAAGGATTCCCAGAAAAATCCAGATTTGTCCTTAGTTATATTTCTAATACAAGAAACTCAAAAGAACTCTTAAGGGATTTGAGTATTCTTTACAAAAATTCAAAAAGGCGACAGGTAAAGGCAGAACAGTGAACTGACTTTTTTTTTTTTTTTTTTTTTTATGCGCCTCCTTGAAAGACAATTATTTTTAAAGAAAGAAGAAAAAAAAAAATCAGCTGAAGTATTTAGTGGACCATGTTCATAAAATATTTGCTACTTTATAACAAAAACTACTGTTAACAGAAACTGTCAGATTGAATATTCAAGAAATATTAAAAACCATCTTTATTACTAATACTTTGTTTGAAGACTATTTAGTTTGTGATTCACTATTTACATTGCCAATTTATTTTACACGATTTCATTTGACTGGCAGGATGAAAATATCCTGCTAAGCTTTTACCTGCTTATCTCCTGGTTCTTATGCCCGGAAATAACACTGGAGAGGAACAGTTACACCAAAGTAAAGACTTGCATTTGTTTAAAAAAAAAAGGAAAGAAAAGGAAACTTTTACTGAAGTATTTCTAGGAGTACCAGAGTTTTGTAATATAATGTTGTAATCAAAACCTAAATTTTGGAGCAGAAATCACCTGGATGGTATCTTTTTAAGTACCTGGAATAAATGCAGTATAAACAGTAACCACAGGTGTAAGGAAGTCAGATGACAGGCTAACCTACCCTTTTCCTTTATCTGTGCGAGACTCTATTACAACTCCCTCGACGAGGCCAGTGAAGTCTGCCTTCAGTTCTAACACCTCTGCAAGAGCAACTGTTGCCTCTGCTAAAGCCATCAGGTTGTCACCCTGTTACAAAACAGTTAAGAATTAAGGTTGCAGCTAATTAAAACAGAATCCAAAGATGATCTCTCATTGCCAGCTCCACAGTCCTACATGGTCCATAATTCCCAATACTGCAATGCACCCTAATCTGTTGGGGCGCACATCATGGAAATAATACAGGGCCTGAGACTGCGGTTGTACTAGTCTTGAAGGCAAACAGTAGATGTTAAGGTGTAAGCAAGACTCTCTTCTTTCTCCTTTCATAAATCAGCAGCAACACTGCCTCAGTATCAGGTTAGGACTAGGACCTGTAAGGGAAAGGATGTAGAGACAAGGACTGCCCTTTGGGTAGAAGAAAGAACACAGTCTGGGATTTAGCATGCATCCTTTTGCAACCAATTCTGGACAAACTGTCCAGAACAGAACATAGCGCACTGAACAGTAAGCTAATAATTGGATACCAGAACAGAAACTTTTTTTTTTTATTTTTTGTCAGTGTGAATGACCTTAAAGGTTTAATTGCAGTAGTGCAAATACTGGCCTGAAATTTCAGAAAGGAGTATGGGATAAATTCAGAACGACAGCAATGAAGTCATTACAACATTGTTGATGTAATTGCTCTTTCAGTTCTCCTGAGGAAACAGTATGATCACCACAAAGCTAAGTACAAATAGCAATGACAGGATTTTAGATTACTGTAATTAACTATCAGTTACCAAAAGGGAGTAGGTTTATGCAACTTCCTCTCTCTTACCAATTGTGCTTTGTGTTCAGATTTGAATTACAAAAATTCTTTTACTCAGTCTAACAGAAGTAAAACTCTTCCTCTGACAGCATTTTATCCAGCATACAAACATGAGGAAGTGACAAGTTGAAGGATCCTGGAACAAACACCCACTAAACTTCCAGCACAAAAATTAGAGGAAAGACAACTGGAATTTTGTACTTCTATACCATTTCTCATCAAGGGACTGATGCAGCAAGACACCAAATGCCTCTGGCTCTGACTGACTCCCACAGGAGCTGACAGCACTTTGCCTACTTCAGGATTAGACCCCTGAGACAAATGCCAGGAAAAGAAAAGTTTTATTTTCCCTGGGTCAAATGAAAACTTAGCTGCTTGCCACATGATAGAACTTTTCAGACTTGATCACTTCAGCAACAAAACTTTACCTTACGTGCAGAGATATTTACAGCCTGAACATCACCCCCATAATCTTCACAAACCACATCATATGCCAGCAATTCTTTCTTCACCTTTTCAGGATCAGCTTCAGGTTTGTCACATTTGTTTATAGCAAGGATGATTGGGACTGAAAGAAAGGTACAGTGTTACAAACTGCAACCAGCCACAGCTTTAACCCTATACAATCATCTGTCCGCCCCACTTACTCTCAACTTTTGTGTGGTGTACCAATTTTCTTTGTTAAATCTGTAAAATCTACACCGGGCTGTATTGCCTATTATGATCATCAATGCATGCCATAGTCGTTATTGTCCATCTCCTGCTGCAGTGATATATATTACTAGAGTTAGCAACAGCAATGATTGGTAGTGAAGGCTGAGGATGTGTTAATCATGGGGGACCTGAACTTCCCGGACATCTGCTGGGAAGAACAGTCAGCCAGGTCTGACCGCTCACGTAGGTTCTTTGAGTGCAGGACCTCCATCTAACCCAGAAGGTGCACAGCCCCACCAGGGAAGATGCCTTGCTGGACCTAGTGCTGGCCACGGGTGATGATCTGGTAAGGGGGCTGCGGGTGCTCGACCACCTGGGCGATAGTGATCATCGCCTGCTGGAATTCACCATCCAGCGCAAGGTGGCAAAGGCATGCAGTAAGGCAGCAGCCCTAGATTTCAGGAGGGCAGACTTCAACAAGCTAAGGAGGATAGTTGGGGAAGCGCTGAGGTCCCCGAGGGGAGGGGAGCCAGGTGTCCAAGGACAGTGGTCACTGCTTAAGGAGACGATCCTCCAAGCCCAGAGGAAGGTAATCCCAACGAGGATCAAAGGGAGCAGGAGAGCACACAAGCCTCCATGGCTCACCAAAAGCATCCAGGAATGTCTCCTTGCTAAAAGGGAGGCGTACATCCAATGGAAAGAAGGGGACATCACCAGGGATAACTATACTGCAGTCGCTTGGGGATGTAGGGGGGCAGTCAGGAAGGCCAAGGTAGAGATAGAATTAGGGCTAGCTTCCCGGATTAAGGATAATAAGAAGTCCTTCTTCAAATACATAGGGAGTAAAAAGAAGGTTCCGGGTAATGTGGGGCCCCTGCAGGACGCGTTGGGGAATTTGGTCATTACACCAGGCAAAAAAGCTAACATGTTTAACGATTTCTTTGCCTCCGTCTTCCTAAGTAGGGACCAGAACAGTCACCTCCCTGCTGGGTCCCCCTCGGGCCCCAGGGGAGGCACACCTGGGCCAAGGGTTAGCGAGGAACTAGTTAGGGAACTCCTAGAGGGACTGGACATATTCAAGTCAGCCGGTCCAGATGATCTCCACCCTAGAGTTCTAAAGCAATTGGCCAAGGTCATTGCAGGACCCCTGGCACGGCTTTACGAGCACACGTGGTGCCCTGGTGTGGTGCCGGAGGACTGGAAGAGGGCCAACATGGTTACCATCTTCAAAAACGGGAAGAAGGAGAACCCAGGAAACTATAGGCCAGTAAGTCTTACCTTGATCCTAGGCAAGCTGTTTGAGAAAATTATTCTGGCACACATCCACAAGGGACCTGCAGGGGACTGCATGCTTAGGGGCAACCAACACAGGTTCATCAGTGGCAGGTCCTGTCAGACCAACCTGGTGGCCTTTTACGATCAGCTCACCAAATCATTAGATGCAGGGGTAGCAGCGGACATAATCTTCCTGGACTTCCGGAAGGCTTTCGACACTGTCTCTCACCCCATTCTCATTAAGAAACTGGGGGACTGTTGTGTCGACACCCACACAGTCAAATGTGTTGCCAACTGGCTGGAGGGCCGCACCCAGATGGTGGTAGCGGACAGGTCCTTCTCAACCTGGAGGGATGTGGGCAGTGGGGTTCTGCAGGGCTCGGTCCTCAGGCCCGCACTGTTCAACATCTTCATCAGTGACTTGGACGAGGGGGTAAAAAGCGCCCTGTTCAAATTTGCTGATGACACTAAGATGTGGGGGGATGTGGGCACGCTAGAAGGAAGCAAGAGGCTGCAAATCGGACCTGGACAGGTCACAAGGGTGGGCGGATGTGAATAGGATGGGATTCAACACACAAGTGCAAAGTGATGTACCTGGGGAGGAATAACTGGCACCATACTTACAGGTTGGGGAACTCCCCTCTTGTCAGCAAGATGAACATGGGCCGGCAGCGTGGGGAGGCAGTCAGGAAGGCCAACCGTATCTTGTCATGCATCCACAGATGCAACTCGAGCAGGTCCAAAGAGGTGATCCTCCCCTTCTATGTGGCACTGGTCAGCCCTCAGCTGGAGTACTGCGTCCAGTTCTGGGCGCCGCACTTCAAGAGGGATGTGGACAGCATGGAGAGGGTCCAGAGGAGGGCCACTCACATGATCAGGGGACAGCAGGGCAGGCCCTATGAGAGGCTACAGGACCTGAACCTGTTCAGCCTCCACAAGAGAAGGCTGAGAGGGGATCTAGTGGCCTGTTATAAGCTAGTCAGGTGGGGATCAGCAGGCACTGGGGGAGTCCATGTTCCCCCAAGCACTGCCAGGGGTGACCAGGAATAACGGTCACAAGCTGGCAGAGGGTATGTTTAGGTTAGATATCAGGAGGCGCTACTTCATGGTCAGGGCGGCTAGGATCTGGAACCAACTTCCAAGAGAAGTGGTGCAGGCTCCTACCCTTGGGGTCTTTAAGAGGAGGTTAGATGAACACCTTGCTATGGTCATTTGACCCCAGTACTCTTTCCTGCCATGGCAGGGGGTCGGACTAGATGATCTACTCAGGACCCTTCCGACCCTAGAAACTATGAAACTATAAACTTGAATAAATTGGCACTGAATTCCAGGAAGAGAAGCTCCTTACAATAAGTGGTGTTCTTTAAAAAGTGCTGCCATCATGCTCATCCCCTGTCGGTAATACAACTCACTTGAGCTTGAAGAGTTTTTGTCCCAACTTTGTGCATACAGCATGCACAGGTCCTGCCTCTTCTTGGGCACCATGTCAATTCACTCTTCCCAACCCTCATTTTCTCTCATTTGCAAAATCCCAGACTACCAGTGACAACAAGGAAGGAGGATGGGATGTAGATCATGCATACGGACAGTATCTCAAGGAACTCCAGTTACTGGTAACTTCTCTCTCCTTCAAGGCTTTGTCCAGAATCACAGTATACTGTGGGCCACTCCAAGCAGTACCCCATTCCACTGGAGGCACACCTTACAGTCCTAAGCTATCAGGAACTGGATGACTTCTTTACCAAACACAGGACCTACTATGGAAGTTTCCACTGTGCTCAATAAAGGTATGCATGGAGAAGGGCTTTAAACTAGGCTCACTGGGGGATGGAGAGCAAAGCCCCAAGGTAAGTGGAGAAGCAGGTGACATAAAGCACAAGCTGGAGGGGACCACAGGGAAGGCCACCTCATTCTAAGAAAGTAGGGCAATCAGCTAGTTACCTCGTGTCTGTATATGAATTCACAAAGCCTGGAAAACAAGCAGAAAGAGAGTTGGAAGTCCTTGTGCAATCATGGAACTATGATGTGATTGGCATAACAGAGACTTGATGGGATAGCTTGCATGACTGGAGCACTGTCATGGATGGTTACAAACAGTTCAAGAAAGACAAGAAGGGAAGAAGAGGAGGAGGAGTTGTACTGTATGTCAGAGAGCTAGAGGACTCATCCAAGCTCCAGTATGAAACTGGAGATAGGCCTGCTGAAAGTCTCCAGGTTAGGATCAGAGGGGTGAGCAACAAGAGTGATGTCATGATGGGCGTCTGCTATAGACCACCAGACCAAGAGGATGAAGTGGATGAGGCTTTCTTTAAACATCTGAATGGAAGTCTCCCAGATCACAGGCCCTGGTTCTCATGGGGGACTTCAAATCACTCTGACATCTGCTGGGAGGACAATACAGCAGTGTGCAGACAATCCAGGAAGTTTGTGGAGAGTGCTGGGGACAACTTCCTGATGCAAAAGTGTTGGAGAGGCCAACTAGGGGCCATGCTCTTTTGGATCAGCTGCTCACAAACAGGGAATAACTGTTTGGGAATGTACTAGTGGATGGCAACTTGGGCAGCAGCAATCATGAAATGACAAACTTCAGGATCCTGAGGAAAGGAAGGAAGGAAGGAAGGAGAGCTGCACAATAAGGACTCTGGGCTTCAGAGAAGCAGACTTCACTTCACTCGGGGAACTGATGGGCAGGATCTCCTGGAAGGCCAGTTTGAAGGAGAAAGGACTTCAGGAAAAGTAAAGTTTCTTTAAAGGAACTTAAGGACATAGGAACAAACCATTCTGATGGGCAGAAAGACTAGCAAGTCTGGCATAAGACCACCTTGGCTTAGCAGAGAACTCTTTAAATGAGCAAAAACACAAAAAAGGAAGCTTACAAGAAGTTGAAACTTGGACAAATGACTAGGGAGGAGGATAACAGTATTGCTGGGGCATGCAGGATTGAAAATCAGGAAGGCCAAAGTGCAATGAGAGGTTTTTGGTTTTTTTTCAATTATAGAGTCGGAAGGGACCCACTGGATCATCGTGTCTGACCCCCTGCCCCTGGCAGAAAAGAGGCCCGAGGTCAGATGACCCCAGCCAGGTGACTGTTAAGCCTCCTCTTGAAGACCTCCAGGTTAGGTGATAGCACTACCTCTCCTGGAAGCCCATGCCAGACTCTGGATGCTTAGCAAATGTTGGTTTCTTGCCGGAACAAAACATCCTCCCTTGAACATGTTCATAGATATAGTGCATGAGTGGGAGTAGCCTGCAATGTAGAAACCCCAGGAATGCGTCCCTGCTCCCCCAGACTCTTGAGAGCACTTTCTCATGTCTGATTGCTACAAGCCAGACAGAGTCAAACTCAGGACTTGGATCTCAGGAGCAAAAGGTGTGAACCCAGAGCAAATGCACATGGGGTGTCATGATAATGCAGTTATAATGCCTGTTTCCCCCACATCCACTGGAAAGGTAATCTGTCATTAACACCCCTATGGTGGGGTGCGAGTAAAGTAGAAACACTAGATAACACTACAGTTGCAGCTGGCGAGGGACATGAAGGAGAATAAGGATGGTTTTTCCAAGTATATCAACAAGAAAAAGGATCAGGGAAAGCGTGGGGGAGGCTACCTACTGAAAGATGAGTAGGAAAAGGCTGAAGTACCCAATGCCTTTTTTTAAGTCAGTCTTCAAAGGCAAAGTCAGCTCCCAGACTACTGCACCTAGCAGCACAGTTTGTGGAAGAAGTAAGCAGCCAACAGTGGTAAAAGAACTGGTTAGGGACTATTTAGAAAAGCTAGGTGTGTACTAGTCCATGGGGCTGGATGCGAGGCACCTCAAGGTGCTGAAGGAGTTGGCCTGTGTGATTACAGGCCACCAGCCATTGTCTCTGAAAACTCATGGGGATTGGGAGAGGTCCTGGACAACTGGAAAAGGGTAAACATAGTGCCCATCTTTAAGAAAGGGAAGGAGGCAGATTTGGGGAACTATAGACTAGTCAGATTCACCTTGGTCCCTGGAAAAAAATGGAGCAAGTCCTCAAAGAATCCATTTTGAAGCACTTGGAGACAGTGGTCATTAGGTGCACTCAACATGGATTCACTAAGGGCCAGTCATGCATAACCAACCTGACAAAATGACTGTTTCTGTGGATGCAGAGAGAACACTGGATGCGATATACCTCAAACTTTGGCAAAGGTTTTGATACGGTCTCCCACAACATTACTACAAGCAAGAAACATGGGTTGGATGAATGAAATGTAAGGTGGATAGAAAGTTGGCTGAATCGTCAGGCTCAAAGGGTAGTAATCAACAGCTGAATGTCTAGTTGACGGCCAGTATCAAGCAGAGCAGTAATTTTCAACCTGTGGTCCTGAGGGTTCACAGACAATGTTTAAAGGGTTTGCAAAACAAGATTATAATCAATCAAAAAATATATGAATACCCACACTTACAATTCAAAGGGATCTTCACCTCCACCTGAAATTTTGTAGGGGTCCACAAATGAAAAAAAGGTTGAAAACCACTTAAGTAGAGTGTCCCAGGGGTTGATCCTGGGGCCAGTTTTGTTCAATATCTTCATCAATGATCTGGAAGATGAGATGGAGTGCACCCTCAGCAAGTCTGCAGATGACACCACGCTGGGGGGGAAAACAGTAGATGTGCTGGAGGGTAAGGCTAGGATTCAGAGAGAACTAAATAAACTGGAGGATTGGACTAAAAGAAAAATCATAAGGGCAAGTGCAAAGTGCTGCACTTGGGACAGAATAATCCTATGCACTAGTACACACTGAGGACTAGCTGGCTAAGCAGCAGCTCTGCAGAGAAAGACTTGAGGGTTACTATGAACAATGAGCCAAATATAAGCCAAGTATGACCTTGATGCAAAGAAGGCTAACAGCATACTGGACTACCTCAGGAGGAGTGTTGGCAGCAGATCGAGGGAAATGATTATTCCCTCTACTCTGCACTGATGAGGTCACATCTGCGTCCAGTTTTGCCCCCCACCATTACAGAAAACATGTGGACAAACTGAAGAGTTCAGCAGAGGGCAACGATAATGGTTAGGGGGCTAAGGCACATGACTTCCAAGGAGAGGCTGAGGGAACTGGGCTTATTTAGTCTGGAGAAGAGAAGACCGAGGGGGGATTTAATAACAACCGTCATCTACCTGAAGGTTGGTTCCAAAGAACATGCAGCTAGACTGGTCGTGGCAGGTGACAGAGCAAGGCGCAATGGTCTCAAGTTGCAGCAAGGGAAATTTAAGTTAGTTATTAGGAAGAACTTTCTCACTAGGACGGTTGTTAAGCACTGGGACAGGCTACCCAGAGAGGTTGTTGAATTTCCATCTTTAGAAGTTTTTAAGACCTAGGTAGACTATGACCTAGGATGAGACAGTTGGGGATGGTCCTACTCTGAGCAGGGGGTTGGGCTAGATGGCCTACTGAAGTCTCTTCCAAACCCTAGTTTTCTATGATTCTATGGAGCTCTGGGTAGCTGCCTTCCAAATATCAAGAAGACAAACACTCTGTAGGAAAGCTATCAAAGCCACTTGGGACCTAGCAAAATGAGCTCTGATCTCTGTTGACGAACCCATTGCAGCAACAGAACGCATGCTTTGTAGTGAGAGCTACAACTCGGTCTAAGCTCCACTGTACCAGAAATCATTTGACCTTTAGTTCTTTACTATAGAAATGAAGATCAAAGGGAGACTGCCAGAAGGTCCCACTGGGGCCTCTGGCTCTTGGGTGGGGGAGATGGGGAGTGAAGGAGTAGGTTATAATTTGGTAACCAAAGTGATATTCAGTAAAAAAAGAAACTGATGAATGTCTGTGAGAAACACCTATCAAACATACCCAAAAAAAAAAAAAAAAAAAAAAAAAAAAATCAATGGGAGGAAATCCATCATCAGTTTCTGAATCCTACCTACCAAGTGCATTTTCATAGACAAATGGAGTAGCAAGGAGACTATCATCAGTTCAGACGGTGGGTCCACTTGGGGTTTGAGGATTAGGTTTAGGTCCCACTGGGCCCTTCCCTGAAATAAAAGAACTGACACTACTTCCTGGTGTCCAAAATGAATAAGTCTGAATGACTCCTGTCTGAGATGAGGACCCATACAATGGAGTCCTCCAACTCCCACTCCCAATGTAAGGTGTACCTGCAGTAGCTTAGTTACTCAGTACCTAGGAAATATATTGCTGAAATAGTTATCTAGTGAGAAATGAACTAGTTCCAGATGTCAAATGTCTCCCTGAAGGGGGAAGGAGAGATTTCGAGTCACCTTGCTTGTTTAGATTTCATAGACATTAGGGCTGGAAGGGACCTCGGGAGATCATCGAGTCCAGCCCCCTGCCCAAAGGCCAGGAAGTCAGCTGGGGTCATAGGATCCCAGCAAGATAAGCATCCAATTTAGTCTTGAAGGTGTTCAATGTAGGTGCTTGAACCACCTCCGTTGGCAGACTGTTCCATACCTTGGGGGCTCGGACAGTAAAGAAATTCTTCCTTATGTCCAGCCTGAAACGGTCTTGCAGGAGTTTGTGACCGTTCGACCTCGTCATCCCTTGGGGCGCTCTGGTGAACAGACATTCCCCCAGATCCTGGTGGTCACCCCTGATAAACTTACAGGTGGCCATCAGATCACCCCTGAGCCTGCGCTTTTCCAGGCTAAAGAGTCCCATGGCTCTCAGCCTGTCATCGTAAGATCTGTTTTCCTGACCTCTGATCATGCGCGTGGCTCTCCTCCGGACTCTCTCAAGCTTCTCCACATCCTTTTTCAATTGTGGAGCCCAAAACTGGACGCAGTACTCCAGCTGCGGCCTCACCAAGGCCGAGTACAAGGGGAGAATGACGTCCCAGGATTTGCTCGAGAAGCATCTATGGATGCAAGCCAGCATTTTGGTCGCTTTACTAGCCACAGCATCACATTGCAGGCTCATGTTCATCTTGTGGTCAATGATGACCCCCAAGTCTTTTTCTTCTGTAGTGCTAACCAACGTAGCACTGCCGAGCCTATAAGGGTGCTGCAGGTTTTTCCTCCCAAGGTGGAGAACCTTGCATTTTTCGGTGTTAAACACCATCAGGTTCTCGTCTGCCCATTTGCTGAGCTTGTCCAGGTCAGCCTGGATCACCCGCCTATCTTCTGGCGTGGATGCTTTGCCCCAAAGTTTGGTGTCATCGGCGAACTTGGCCAGTCCACTCCTGACTCCAATGTCCACATCATTAATGAAGATGTTGAACAGGATGGGTCCCAGGACAGAGCCTTGAGGGACCCCACTGGTCACAGGGCACCACGATGAGTGACTGCCATCAATCACAACCCTCTGGGTCCGACCACGGAGCCCATTTCCCAGCCAGCAGATCGTGGTGGAGCCAAAGCCACAACTGGGCAGTTTGGCCAAGAGGTGATCGTGGGATACCAGATCAAAAGCTTTTTTGAAGTCAAGATATATGACATCAATCTCTTCTCCCTTGTCCAGGTGATAGGTCACCTGGTCATAGAAGGAAATGAGATTGGTCAAACAAGACCTACCCGCAACAAACCCGTGCTGGCTGTCCCTTAGAATGTTAGCGTGGGCCAGTCCCTCAAGGATGGCCTCCTTAATAAACTTTTCTAAGATCTTCCCCAGGATAGAAGTCAGGCTAATGGGCCTGTAGTTAGCCGGATCCACTCTCCTCCCTTTCTTGAAGATCGGCACCACATTGGCCTTCTTCCAGTCTTCGGGCACTACACCAGAGCGCCAGGAGTTTTCAAAGACCCGTGCCAGGGCCTGGGCTATGACGCTCGCCAGCTCCTTGAGTACCCTGGGGTGCAGGTTGTCAGGGCCAGCTGACTTGAAGGTATCTAGCTTCAAGGTGTTCCTTCACGAGGTCAGCATTGATGGAGGGTAGAGGATCCCCCTCACCCAGATTTCCCTGTCCCATAGCAGGCATGGGCATCCCGTGTGACTGATGAAAGACTGACGCAAAGTACCTATTTAATAGCTTGGCTTTTTCCTGGGCGTCAGTTGTCAGTTGCCCCATCTGGTTTAGCAGGGGTCCAACGTTGTCCTTGCTTTTCCTCCGGCTCCCCACATATCTGAAAAAGGACTTTTTGTTGTCCTTGATGCCTGAAGCTAGTTGGAGTTCAGTTGCAGCCTTGGCTTTCCTGGTTTGCTCCCTGCAGGACCGGACCAGTGTGGAGTAATCCTCCTTGGAGGTAAATCCCGTCCTCCATCTTTTGTAGGCTTTCCTTTTTAGCCACAGTAGGTCCGCTAGGTCTCTGGAGAGCCGGGGGGCTGCTGTGCCTCTTGCTGCCTTTCCTCCGTGTTGGAATAGATTTAGCTTGTGCACTGAGGATCGCTTCCTTGACAAGCAACCACTCTTCTTGAACTCCCAACTCCCTGGGGTCACGGTCCCTGAGGGCCTGACTGACTAGCCTCTTGAGCTTGTCAAAGTCGGCTTTTCTGAAGTCAAGGACTTCTGTGTTGCTGACTGACTTGCCAGCTTTACGGCAGATGGTGAAGGTGATCAGCTCATGGTCGCTGTCACCCAACTTCCCATCAATCACTAGGTCGCCGATTAGGTCGTCCCCCATAGCCAGTACCAGGTCAAGCAGCGCTTTGCCTCTCATTGGCCCATAGACTTCTTGAGTCAGGTAGAGGTCATCCACGCACAAGAGAAAGCTTTGCGCCCGCTCAGATTTAGCTGAGTGATCTTCCCACGAGATGTCCGGGTAATTGAAGTCACCCATGACAACCAAGGTCCTGGAGCAAGCGGCCTCAGTCAGTTCCCGGGCGAACTCCTGGTCAAGCTCGGGACTTTGAGTGGGAGGTCTGTAGTAGACTCCCACCGTTGTGTTCCCTGTGCCGAATTCCCCACGAATTTTTACCCAGAGGGTCTCTAGCTGTCCATGCCGGTCGCCAACATCAGCTTGCAGGGACATGTAGCTTTCCTTCACGTAGAGAGCTACACCCCCGCCCCTTTTGTCAACACGATCCCTCCTGTACAGGGTATAGCCCTCTAGACCCGTGGTCCAGTCATGGGTGGAGTCCCACCAAGTCTCCGTTATCCCAATGACATCATATTTCTTTGCACTGAGCAGGAGGACGAGCTCGTCCTGCTTGTTGCCCAGGCTCCTGGCATTAGTGTACAGGCAGGCAAGTGTGCCCTTGGGGGCTCTTGCCTTGCCCACAGATTGTGCCAGGGCTGGGGCAGGGGTGAGCTCCCTTAAGTGCCCCTTTAAGTGCCTTGGTCCGCTGGCTTTGCAAGGGCTGTTCAGCGGGCCAGCAGGAGCAGTAGTCCCCCCATCCCCCAGCGGGCTTAGTTTAAAGCTAACATACTATAGTGTTACTGCCTGTCATAATCTGAACACTTTGTCCTGTGATAGGATGCAGAAATACATGGCAGGCTCTGTGTACCAACCTGAGCTTCAAAAAACTGATATGCAGCTTGGCCTCCTTGGTAGACCAGACACCACTGTTTGAATGTCATTCCTGTGTGTTTCTCACCCATGATGGAGACTTTGTTACAATATGACTAATGGATGAGAATGAGAAAATGTGACTTCCTGAAGGCACTGGCAGGGTCCTTCCCCATGCAAGGCAAAGAAGCACTTGACAAACAACAAAACCATTATCTTGATACCAAGAATGTAGCTCCCAAGGGAACAGATCATCCACAAGGCCTGCATGCATCTGAGGCACTTAAATGTTATGTGACTTCAGATGGATAGGCAAAAGCTGCAAGTGTTGAAGCTAATGAACAGTAGCCTAAGGAGTGTGACTAGCTTCTGGAGTTTGAGTGGGAAACCAAAGAAGCCACATTGAAAAAGCAGGAAAAGGCCCCTATGCAGGAAACCAGGAAGCATGAAGTGGTGGTCAATGCTTCTGGCACAGAAGGAAACAAACAAATAAGCATACTTAGACTCACAGTCACTCTCAGAGTTGAAAGACAAGAGTCTGACATGGAGACCTTCAACTGGTGATGCTAGGTGGCCCAGAGCTGGGGTCAGTTCCCCAGTTGTTGTTGAACTGATGAATCTAGGATTTGTGCAACACAGCCAGGGCAGGCAACAGAGAATCCAGTTCTGGCTGGATCATCAGGATACTCAATGCCCAGAAGTTAAAGAACCACTAGCAGATGGGATGAGCTAGCAGGGGGCCGCGAAGGAGCACTGCATCTTGGTGGAACAGCCAACTTTGGCACAGACATTCTTGGTAAGGCAAGGCTGATGCACTGGACCTGTGAAGGTGAGGAGGCAGTCAAACAGCTGAGAAGGCCCAGAAAGCAAGCTCATCCCTGTGCTTCCTAGGCACTGAAAGGGTGAATTCTCTGCAACTGGATGTTGATGGGGGGACTTGAGTGCCAGGACACTGATGAGACTTGTAAGAACCCACCATGAGATATCAGATTCAGGAAAGATGAGGAGAAAAGGTGATGATCCCCGTTTTGAGAGGTACTTTTCCTTTGGAATCGTCTTTAGATCTGCGATTTCCAAAAGATGACTTCTCTGGCACTTATGACAAAGATGGTTTCTCCCAAGCAGGAACTTGCCCTGGGGGTTCTGCCTTTCAGGCTAGGAGGCTGTCCACTTAAATTTACCCAGGAGGTAAATCTGAAGTTTAGCTTCATGCTCCTTCTAGGTAGGGGAAGTGAATAATCTGTAAATTGTGCATCTTCCTAAGAATATGGGACTTCTCTAAATTGTAGGGGCACTGTGCCCGTCTAGGGCAGGCACAGTACCATCAGAGGGAACAGCCTGAATCCAGGCAACTTAAGGAAAAAGAAAAAGAAGCTCGCTGAGCTAAGGAGACCACTTGGCACAGTTCTGGGAAGCCTTAGGTCTCTCTCAAAAATAACGGAGACAAGAAAATATACTGAAAAAGGTTCCGAGTGCAGCTATAAGCCAAGAACTTGGAATATACTACAGAAACTTGGTCTTGTATGATATACTCCTGTACATTAGCATACCTAAAAACAACAACATATTAATGGGTTAAAATATGCACAGTACCTTTGGCATTTTTAGCATGATGAATGCACTCTACAGTCTGTTCCATTACTCCATCGTCTGCCGCTACAACCAGTATGACAATATCGGTAATATGTGCACCTCTTGCCCTCATTGCTGTAAAGGCAGCATGTCCTGGAGTATCAAGGAAAGTTATCTTTTCCCCAGAAGGCAGATGAACTGTCAAAACACAATTTAAAATACAGTACATTTTAAAGAAAAGTAGTGCGCAACATTCATCATTTTAAAGGATACATTTTTATTTTAAAAATGGCTTTTCTAGCCTACTGAAGCCACAGACTACTTTTTCATAGCATGCATATATATAAAAAAAAAAAAAAAAAAAAAAAAAACTTCCAAAAAACAACAAAGAAATCTGCTAATGAGCACAGGCCCTAAATAATGACAGTGTGGTACATCCTAAAGGTAATATAAAAATGATCTCCCAAGTATTTTAAGCTCATATGCCTTTCCATAATGGTGCTGGCTTTTGGGACTGGGAGACGCACCAAATGGTAGTTTAGATCAATGATACATTTATACATGTTGGGATTGTCAAAAGGAGCCTGCAGCAGATAGGCATCCACTCTACATGGCCACAGCTGAAGCTAGGGTTTTTTAAACTGAGATGAGCTGGTGCTCCAGCTGATATCAAAACCCACAGGTTCCTGGTTAGGAGAGTCTTGATTTTCTGTTCAGGGTCACACTAATCACTAAATTTGGGTCATGGAAAAATTTTTCTTCTAAGTCAGACTGGCATGGTCTGTGGAAGGTTTTGTCTTCTCTATAGCATAGAGCACAGTTCTCTCTCCAGAAACTTCTCAGCAAGCATTAAACAAGGCCTTTACTGTCACTGCAGTGGCAAGGCACTGTCAGTGCCCTCATCTCCCGTATGTTTGCTTATGGTATATTTATAGGGGGTTTCTGGTATTTTGAATATTGTTTCTTGAGGCTGTATGTAGGGGTGCAAAGTACTAACTTGTAGATTCCTTTGATTAACAATTACCTACGTACAGACTGGACTTGATTGCCCAGGAAACCATCTCCAGCCCCATCTTCCTACTTAAATGGAAGCCAGGTGCCTTATTACTGCCCTAGGCCCTTTAGAAAAAGTCTCAGCCATGGTACCTTTCATCAAGAAACGTAAAACACTTGGCATTACATGAACACCCCTCCTTCCACCTCACATAAGAAACATGGAGACTTCTGAAATGAAGCACAAGTCTTTAGCTACCTTACAACAATTTCCTATCTTCATACATGCAGTTTTACAGCTTTTAAGAAAACACAGGACAGCTATACTCTAGGATGACCTGTAGATGCAGTGAAAAAATTGGTATCCCTGATAAAAATTATGAGGACTGTACAAGCGGGTATTTGCAGTTCAAAAAGCAGGGTATATGTAGGAAGTGAAAGCTGTGCCCCACTCACTATCAAACTGGGATTAAAGTAGGGAGATGCTGTATCCCTGGAATTGTTTACTGTGACTATGGAGCAACTGGTACAATCATTATGAAATTTGCAGGGCAGAGTGATTTTAAATGGCCTATCCTAACTTTACCTATATGTTAATTACTTGGCTATCAGGGAGATAGAAAGAACAACTGGAGACTCAAAGGAAGTGGCAAGATAAATGGACTTTTACCTAGAAGCAAGGAGTACTAATAACAATCTTCAAAAGGAACAACAAATAAAAATAAAAGGTGTCAATACCAAGCATGAATGCTTGCTAACTATTGCTGTAGCAACTTTTTACACTTGGGGAAGACCAAGCCTCTACTATATGATGAAGGTATGCTGCATGCATGCACCCAACTCAGCCCCACACACCAAGTTCAGAGGTGAGGGTCCAGTCTGAGATCCACAAGCTGCACAGGCCATAAGGCTCTGCAGCCTGATCTTTGACACCCCTGGTATACAAGATTATAAAAGCCTACTGTTGTATTTGGATGCGTTCCTGGGTTATTTATTATGAAAAACAGAGATAGAAGAAGATGAGAGGAAACTAAATACTTTCAAAAATAAAATAAACATTTTTAAAGATATGAATTTTGAGACTAGAAATGGGAAAGTGTATGGAGAAAAGTCTAATTGCTATGAAAAAATCACGTATAAGAAATGCGGTGAAATTCCAACAACTTCAGTGTGGGCAGGACATATGGCTAGGATTATACAAAACAGACTAACTGAGGCCATTGCTACAGCATCTGGCCTCCAGTATTGTCAAGAAGTCAGTGTGGACATAATACTGAGCAAACCTAAGAGCTCATTAAGAATTACTAGCTATGGGAAAGTCATGTCCTCAACAGAAACAGGCAAGAACAAATTTAAAACACTGCCAAGGACCTCTAAGATATATATCTATATCTACACATCTATAGATAACCTTCAATAATTTTTTATTCACTAGGAAAAGTCACTATCATCCATCTATTCATAAACAAAAATGCACAAAGGAAAATGGGCAAATCGTCTCCTAGCACTTTGCCTCCAGGTCACAATTGGTGGGAGCAGAACAAACATATGCCGATTCTGATTTCAGCATCCTATACGCTAGACCAGGGCTTCCCAAACTTTTCCTCAGCGTGACCCCATTTCCTCAGCATGACCCCTCACTCCCAACCCACAGCCCCCCAACAACCCCAGGTGTCACCCACCCACAGCCCTCCAAATTCCTCCAGGTGCCCCAGGGCCCCCAGCCCCTGTCCCCACAGCAGCACCAGAGCCCTGGCTGCCATCCACAGGAGGCAGCAGCTGCTGTGGCCAGAGTGGAGTGCAGAGCCCAGCTTCTCTGGAGCAGAGCCTGGTGGGGAGAGAGGAAGATGTAGGCTGCCTGCTGTAGGCTTGAGACTCCCCGCCCTGCGCCATGGCTACCAATCTGAGGAGTCCCTTGCTTACCTGGCAGTAGCATAGGCACATCTCTGCACTGCCACAGCTGCCGTGCCTGACTTCGGTGGCCATAGCGCTACGGCACTCCCTCCCACAACAGGTCTCACCCGCTGAGCCACAGAGGCGAGTCCTGCCTGGAGATGCTCTGTCCTAGCTGCAGCCCCACATCCCGCTGTGAGTGTAGAAATCTCAGGGGGCATATTTATTGCAACTCCATCCGCCGATGCTCCAACCCCATTTGTGGTTACAACCCACAGGTTGGGAACCGCTGCTCTAGACCATACCACCTCTCTAAGACACCAAGAGAAAATAGCATAAGCTATTCAATAGCATTTGGCCCACAGAGCTGAAAGGTTTGCCAGTGCCCTTGCTGAGATTGGGCAGCAAAGAACTGCACCAGGCCTGGCAGCTAGGAATTATGAACTGCATCTGCATTGCTGCTGCTTCTCTCCCTCCCCTCTCCCCAAGACTGCAGTGCAAATGCAGCATCCAGATGATGGAAAGATGTACCAGGAAAGGGAGAAGTGGAAGCAGTTTCTAGTTCCAGCCCCAGTGCAGCCCCCCTGGGTGGAAGTTGCACTCACATCACAGCCAGGAAGCAGAGGGCTGGGAGAAACAATAGCAGCACAGGAGCAGCTTCCATCCAGAAAAGAGCTCGCTCGGAGGGGTTGGAGAGCTGCGTCTCCACTGCTCCCACTACTACTCGGCCCCTGCCCAACCCCAGCACAGCTTCTTGCTGGCTGGAAGCTGCACTTGCACTGCAGCTGGGGAATGAGTGGCTGGGAGAAGCAGTGGCAGTACAAGCACAGTTCCAGCTTGCTGGATCCAGCAAGGGCACAGGGAAAGCCCCCTGCTGTCAATGTGCTGCAAAGCCATCTGGCTCAGGTTGGCCTGGAGCTGACTTGTCTCAGCATGCCGCCTGAAAAAGGCTGTTGGCCCATGGCATAAGCAATAGGGACTATGAGGGGAATTTTAGGCAGGCATGCTACACTTAACCAAACTGTAGTGGGGCCTAGAAACAGGGGTATCTTTATCCCCATTTCAACAAAAAGTGTCACAGGATCTTTAATGGCTCCCAAGTGATCCAGATCTACAGTGCAGACCATCTGCATAATGCTTTTAGATTGCACCCAAGCAGCATGGCTTATGATTTGCAGCAAGATCATACTGCTATAGAGCAGTGGTTCTCAACCCATGGCACAATTAGCACACTGCTGTGGCCCATGTGACTTTTTTTTTTTTTAAATAAAATAAGTAAAGACATTTGACAACGTTGAAATGAGAGGCATTACAAAATATTAATTTGTATTGGATTATTTTCAGATAACAGACACAAAATACTTTTAAACGGATACACAAGTTAAGTTGCATGGGTATGGCCCACATAACACATTGAGAGCTGCAAATGTGGCCCACTATGGCAAATAGGCTGAGAACCACTACTATAGAGCATACCTTGCATGCACTGTTCTTCAAATAAACTGTAAGCAAAGCAGCAATACATTACAACTGATTATAATGTATTTATTATAGTAAACAATGCATAGCAAACTCAGATATATATGGTTAAATCATACCAAGAAAGGCACCAATATGTTGGGTGATGCCTCCTGCTTCCATTGCTGCCACTTGAGTTTTTCGCAGACCATCAAGTAAAGTTGTTTTCCCGTGATCAACATGGCCCAGAATAGTAACAACTGGAGGTCGTGGGGTTAACAAAGCTGGATCTGCAGGAGGCCTACAATTAACAGCAAAACATTTGCTTTGCAAATACCAGAAACATTATTTGTGTAATATTTAGGGTGATAATAATTGTTATGCAGAGTCAGCAGCCATGAATCATTGCTTAATGCTGAATAGGTCAGTCAAGCTTCTCCCCAGTTCTTCGCATAGGAAAAAAAAAAGTAATCATAACTAAATTCAAGCATTTTGTTCCCTTTATAACAATGCTTGTTATTTCTGCATCATCTAATACAGCAACTAACTGGAGAAAGCAAAGACAGTTTGTTAAGAAGTTGCATAAAAAAAATCAACATCTAAAACACAAATAAAGTGCCAGAATTCCTACATTAAGTTTCTGGGCAAAGCATTTAACCTGTTTAAAATGTACTTTTTAATTATCAGCTATGTATCATTTCCTAAGTTACTATTTTAATATCATTAGGAAGATACTGGCATAAAATACATTATTTCAATTAACACAGTCAAAGAGAGCAATCAAAATTTTACCTTTTTACAGCATCTTTATTTTCTCTCATTTTCTCTTTACCTCTCTTTACTTCTGCCCACTTGTACTTCATCCCTGATTTTTCAATAGCCTCCTTTACCCACACTTCTTTTAAGACTGATTTTGATGTTAGTGACTTTAGGTCAATGTCTATGTTCAACAGGGCTTCATAAACATGGTCTGATTAAAGAAATAAATTAGACAATTCAAACTTGATCCTCCAAAACACATGGGACAGAAGTAACCTTTAGTACATATATTCATCCAACATATATTTCATCCAATAGTCCAGTTCAAGGAAAAGCAAATTAGGTAAAGAAAAAGTGGCAGCTTTCACAGTTTTCCTACATATATGGTATATAAATGAACTATTTATACATTTTATAGTTGATTTATGATTTCCCATTGTATTCTATTCAGAAAGTATTTTTGCTTATAAAGTTCCTGTAATAACTTAAGTAAGATTTTCGGAAATCAAAGTCTCATTAAATACTATGCCTATTTTATTCTTATGCTTACCATTTAAAAACAGTGTGCTTTATATCCTGCACATACCATACACATATAGCATTAAAACTTAAAGTTCTGTGAACCAGTGGAAATAGCCAAAACAATTGCTTATAGTCCATAGGGAATCAGCTGATCACAAGATACTGGTTCTGTTGCCTTAGTTCCAGCTATTACAGTCTACTAGAAATTGCTAAAATACTTCCCTTGCATGACTTTCCAAGGTGGCTCCATTACAGTAAGTGTCAGAGGTATACAATGCAATTGTAAATGGGAGAGGAGTAGGTCCTTTTAATTGTAAATGGAAAGCAGCCAAAATTAAGTGCCAAATTTTACCCTCCAGAGCTCATAAGAAGTCTAAATTTCATACCATAGCTTAGGTAACACTAATACAGTTGTGAGCAAATGGATTTATTTTTCAAAATTACTTCCTCCGTAGTCCTAATCTATCCCAATGCACTAGAAGTCACACCAAGTGCCCCATACAAATTAGATTTGTTTTGCAGTTATCTAAGAAATATCTTTAAAAGTCTAGAACAGATCATTTTTTTTCTTTGCTTCAGCTCAAAGTTAAGACTCATCATCATAAACTGGAGGGCTGCAAAAGTGCTACTGAAAGGAATCTCAAGCAAATCTGTTCATGCCACTGTTCATACCTTCTCTGGTATCAGAAATGCAGAACACATTGCAACAGTTAAGAATTGCTAATGAGTGACATGAGCACCATTAGAAATCTTAATGAGCCAGCAGATCCCTCAGACACAGAGACATGGCAGATTCTTTTTGTTCTTAGCACAAACTGAGAAAGGCTGCTGAGGTGGAATTTTACACAAGTACAGAATTAGATTTTAACACTCCCCTTTCCCCCATCCCCTCCCCCGCAAGAATATGTAGGTGCTACAATTATTCTCTGGCTTTGATGATCTAAGATGTCCTAGAGGCTGCACTTGAAATAAACATTAATGTCACTCATCTACAGCTGAACCAGCAACCCACACAGCACAGACAAGGAAAGTTGCAACTTGCATGGATGGAGGTTACACCTGTTTTAAGCACATGTAACCTCAAGTATTATAAAAAAAACAAACAAACTTAGCTTTCTTCGTATTCCACATTTTGCAATACTGCAGCTACATCAACAGCTGGAGTTGACGCAGAATCCCAACACTGATGAAGCCTAAATACTTCTATTTAACAGACACCTGGCATTTTAAAAGAGAGGAATTATAACAGCTTGTTTGCCTGTAAAAAGTCAAGATGTGCATTATTATAGCTCTGTAGTATTATAATTGCCCCAATTTCTGTTTTGTCTTTTACCGTAAATTTTCAGGCTGGGAACCTCTCAACACCTGAACCTTTTTTCAAGTGGTCTTCTGGGAAGATGTGCTAACACTGTAGTTACAGCAGCCCTACAGCTCTGCACTGAAACACTTGCACAATTTCCAGTCAATTTACATAACAGGTAGAACATTTTACTAAAGAGGCCTGGTGTTAAACTAGTTCTCTACCTGTTCATTAAAAAAGGTACAGAATGAGAAAGAGAAAAGAAAACCCAGGTAACAGGATCAGAGCATTAAAAAAAAAAAAAAAAGCTGGAAATATACACAGAAGAAAAAGAATTGTGCATCTACAAAGCATTTTCTTTTTATTTTATTAACACAAGGATATACAGAAAAACTTACCTGACAATAGGCACTGTGATTTATTGTGGATGCTGGTAAATAAGTGTTACTCTAGAGCAGTGGTTTTCAATCTGTGGTCCATAGACCCCTTGAGGGTCCACAGACTATGTCTAAGGTCTGCAAAAGATGATTATGTTAAAATCAAAAGTATGTGAATAGTCACACAATCAAAGGGGTCCACACCACCATTCAACATTTTTTAGGGGTCTACAAATGAAAAAGGGTTTAAAACCACTGCTGTAGAGAAACATTCCCCATAAGGCTGTGTGAAACTTTGGTTGCCAATTCGATTTGGAGGCAATTCAGTGACCAAATCTCCAAATTCGAATCGAATCAGGAGACCCATTAAAAAGTCCAAATCAAATCTGAAGCCTCCAGATTGATTCAGAAAAGCAGAGATTCAGATCAGCCAGGGAAAGGCAGGCACAGCTGGGCAGCTGCAGGTTCTCCCATGGCTCTTCTGGCTGGTAATGGTAAGCCCCCATAGCTGCCCTGCCCAATGCACTCACCAGATGTAGCAGCAGCAATGAGGGCCTCTGAGGGCTTGTGGCAGAGACCCGTCACCTGTGTAGCATGGGGCAGTGGGAATCACCACCCCTGCCTAGCACCTGCCCCATGGTGTGGGTACAGTGTGCCTTGGCAGGGCACCTCACACCTTCTGGGAGCTGGGGCTGAGTGGTGCCAGGCTCCGGCTGAGTGCTGAAGCCACCCCAGCTCCCAGGGAGCATGCAGCAACCTGTTGAGCCGCGCTGCACCTGCCCAATGTGACAGGTGCCAAGCAGGGAGGTGATCCCCACTGCCCTCCAGGGCCCCATGCTGCAGTGAGGAGCCTCTGCCATGAGCCCTCAGGGACCCTGATCACCACTGCTACAGCTGGTGAGTGCAGAGCTTTTTTTTATTTTTTTACATGATGGGAGGCTAGGACCAGGCAGGGGATGGGGCCGGGCAGGGTAGCCATGGGGGGCTTCTGCCACAGCTCCCCCCCGCATCCGGAGAGAAGCAGGCACAGCTGGAGGAGCTTTGGGAGAACCTGCAGCCACCCAGCTGTGCCCACCTCTCCCCCGGCTGATCCGAATCTCTGATTCAGCTGAATCAAATGCAGACAGCAAGTCAAATCACTGTACTGAATCACTGTCCTCCGAATCAGCCAAATCCAAATTGAATACTTCCCTATTCGCACAGCTTTATTCCCCATATCATTCTTTAAAACTCCATTATTGCTTTAAAGTATGTGTGTGTGTGTGTGTGTGTGTGTGTGTGTGTGTGTGTGTATGTATTTCACAAAATTCTAAAATATTTTTCAAAAGAAGAAACAAACTCACCTATGTCTTTTTTCATAACTCTTGCAAGTTCTTCAACAGTCATGTTATGCCATATTTCTACTACTACTTTTTTAACTTTAGGTTGTACTGATGGTAATTTCCATTTTTCTTTTTTTCCCCACTACAAAGGAGTTAGATATGTACATTAAGATAAATTAAGAAATAAATTATTAAAAACAAGAATGAAAACTTAAAAATGAGTTTTAAACCAATTCCTTCATCTACTTTACATATTAAAATTATTCAAGAAACTATAAAAATTACTCAATGCTATTTTTGCTTCTCTTTCATCTAGAGCACTGAAAGTCAATCAAATATTTTTTTACTTTCACTTCTAATCAATTTTTCTTTCCAACTGGTGTCACAACATCTGGTTTTATATTACTTCAATTACTTGACCATATTTGGGAGGGGGGAAAGAAATTGCAATTCATTTGCATTAGTCTTATAATTCTAGAAAAACTTCTCTAGCTAAAGCAATAGTTCCCAAACTGTGGGTCCCTACCCCAAATGAGGTTGCAACATCAGCGATTAAGGTTGTAAGATTTCTGCACCCACATTGGGGCATAGGGCTGCAAAGGGACTGGACCAGCTCTAGACAGGAGCCACCTCCACAGTCCAGCAGGCAGGACCCAGTACAGGAGGGAGCACACCACCATGGCCTCCAAAGTGAGGTATGGCAGTAACCGCATGGAGTTGTGCCCCCATTGCTACTGGGCAGACAGGGAGCACCTCAGCTTGGTGGCAATGGCGGTCCAGTGCTCCCTCCTACATCAGGTCCTGCCTGCTGGGCCATGGAGCCCCCAGGGGGCAGGGTAGCAGGGAAGGGAGCCCCAAGCCTGCAGCAGGCAGCCTGCATCCTCCCTCCCCATGGGCTCTGCTCTGGCCATGCTGCCCACAGGGAAGGGGACAGGGGAGGGGGTGCAGGAGCCAGGCTCCAAACTCCACTCAGGCTACAGCAGCTGCCCCTCCCAGCAGGCGGCAGCCAGGGCTTGGGGGCTGAGGTAGGACAGGGGGCATCAGGCCCTGGTTTTAGTGCACCGGGGGGGGGCAGGCTACAGGTTGGGAGGGAGAAGCAACAGCAGGGCCAGGGGGCTGTGGGTCAGAAGTAAGCAGCGCTGGCAGGGCCATGGGGCTGCAAGTTGGGAGTAAGGGGCCATTCTGAGGAAAAGTTTGGGAAGCACTGATCCAGAGTAATTTTACCCTGCATGCAATAAATTCACTACAAATAGAGCTTCTATCTATATAATGAAAATGCTCAGACTGATTTCTTGTACCATGTACTTTCAGATAGAAAATAAAGTAACTGTTGGAACAGTTAATTACCGTGTTTGTAGCTAAAAGCCTATATTGTAATAATGCAACACTGCCAAATTTGTCTGTTTGCCAGAGCTGTGGGTACAGCTGAGCTGGCAATGTAGGGTGTGCAGACGAGCGCACAGGCTTCCATTGTGCCCTGTGAACTTTCCGGTAAGGCAGACTATGCAGCTGGCGGCAAGCACAGTGTAACTGGACCAGGTTTTCCAACTTCAGCACTCCTGCTCGGTTCATTTTTCTACTGTGAAGAGTAAGGACAGGTTGAAAAACAACTTTCAACTTTAAAAAGTATCTCCCAATTTAGCAATACTTCGAAATCAGCAATCTAAGGAAGAAAAAAGAAAACATTTTCTTGAAAAGATCAAATGAGCAAAATATATTTAGCAACTGCAGTATTTTCTTTCAGATATTTTCCATCGTTTCTTCTTGCTCATTTCAAAAGTTTCTGTCCTTTCTGTCTCCGTTCACAAGTCAATGAGTTACTTGCAATCTATTTTCACGTCTCTTTGATTTTACTTAGTAACAGAGCTTATTAACTTTTTCAGACTCCAGAGCCTCTTCAAAACTTTTTGGAAATCAGTGGCACCTGCATTTAAAAATTAAGTTATTTTTTACAGTGCTTACTTCTTGCATCCCATGATACCTTTAAAAAACAAATATCACAGGGTGGCAGTGTGGACAGCAGTGGGCACCGCACCCATGAAAGCAAGGCAGCACTGGCAGCAGTTGTCTGGTAAGGCACTGGGGAGCTTGAGGGTGGATATTTAGACTCCTGAAGGAGACAACTATGCTTACAGGAAGTAGAAGGGGATGACAGTGGCTGCAGGAGGTGCAGGGGCTGGTGCCAGCTCAGGGCAGGACTCTGCTATGTCCCGCTCTTTCCAGCACACACGGACAGCCTGTCCACAGTCTGTACCTGAGCAAGTGAGCACAGCCCATGCAGTTAGAGCTGCTCTTCTGGGGACTTGAATGCTATCAACTAGAGCTACTATTCCCTAGTCTCTCCCACCAACTCTGAGAGCATGGGAAGAGCGCGTGAACGAGCCAGGCTAAAAAAACACAGCCCCCCCATGCGTCTTTCTGCAACAAGGCAAACTGCTCCAAGAACAGGTGCAGTTAGTACAGGGGCTGCTGGATGAGTGGATGGCAAGAGTTATATTTTTTAGCTCAACTTCTTCCCCTACTCCTCTAATGCTCCCAGAGCTGATGGAAGGGGCTGTAGAAAATGGTGTACCAGGGTGGCACTTGTCCACAGGCTGCCCAGCAGATGAAGGAACAAGCGCCTCCTTGCACAGGTGCATACCTTGCATAGGAACCAGGCACCGCAACATCCTTCAAAAGATGTCATAGTACCCTGCCTGAGAATCGCCAATCTACAAATATAAAATTCATGCTGGTCTTACTATATTGGATGTGGCCCTTGCTATACAGTTAGACACCTCCAGCAGTTATATTGGTGTAGGTGTCTAACTATAAGCATGCTGCAATGGTACAAAATACTTTACATACTGAAGCAAACTGCATCTTGCATAAGCCCTGCTCTGAATGATCATCTCTAAAGGTTTACGCCAGTGTAATGACATCAGCACAGTCATATCAAACCAGATCTGCATAACACAGACAGATCTTAGCCTGGAGTGCAACACTCAACCTTTTTAATGCATCTGGGATGCTACTTCCACATCAACTGATCTCTCCAAGTTAACTCTGTCATCTTCCACCTGAAAACGTGGTCTACTCTATGCTCAAAAGCGCCACATCACCACACTCCTGCCAGGCTTCTTCAACTAAATTTCCTTGACTCAGGGTGTCAAACTCAGGTCTCCGAGGCAGATCTAGCCACGCCTGTGCCAGTGAGCAGGGCTGGTTCAGCAAGGCACCATGTGCGGTGTGCTCCCCATGCTGGCCCTGTGCACACATGGCCTGACCCCAGAGCCAGTGTGCAGGGTTGGTCTGGCAAAGCCACAAGATGGAGCTCACATCTCAGACTGACTCCTGTGCTGCATGACGGATCAGTTCAAGATCCATAGGCTGGATCATGCAGCTCTGTGGGCTAGATCCAATTTGTGGACCCTCAGTTTGACATGTCTGGTTTAAACCATGCTACCAGTCTTGATGCCCAGTGTCTTCTCTCACAGACATTCCTGTGCCATCTTCCATGTAGCCATTTTTGTTTGAACTGCTGAATTCCACTATATCCACAGCCATCTCTAAAACTCATTTATGTTGCAATGCCTGTGACACCAAGCAGAAGGCAGTAACCAGACAACCAGTAAGAAATCAAGCTGGACTCAAGATATGAATGACTTACTGACCAATCACCCGACCTTACTGTTATCATCCTTGCCCTCCGACAAGGAATCTTGTCAACTCAAGATCAGATGCTTTTCTGGATTGGACTCCTCTCATTTGTGAGGCACACAAAGCCAATAAGGCACATACGACTTGCAACGCAAATCTTGAAATGCAGGCTTCAGTCCAACTCCCCACTGACTTCAGCAGCAGTAAAAACTAAAGACTTCAGAATTTGAAACAAAGGCCAAAACTTTTCATTTGCTGCAGATTTTCATGAAATGTAGGTCTTACATACGTGTGCATAAGTTACTGAACATCCAAAGTGATTATTTAAAAAAACAGCCAACAATGACAATGCCCAACTGGAACACTGGGATGTCCTTGCTTTTCCAAATCAGGTTTTTGCTGTTTTAATACATCAGGTATAGCTTTAAAGACATTTTACAAAAGGGAGCAAAGACTCCTACAAACACCCGGCAGCTGACACAAAAGGACAGCACCCTGGACTGCTTCCGGTGGTTTCAGAGGATGCATAAAGCACAGGTAAGTTTCACCTCAGCCCACACTGAACCAGGTAGGAGATTGCGAATAGCCAGTTAGTGGTCAGGCAGATCCCCAAGGAGATCTGCAAGGAGCTGACTAACTGAAAAGCATTGATGTTAGGGGAGAATGGATCATCCCTTCACCAGGTAACAAGGGTGAAGCAGCTACAGGAGGTGCTGCCAACCTTGCAGCCCAGCGAACTGGACAAGTGGCAGGGGTTTGGCATGCGCAGCCTGGATCCATGGATGCCATACAGAGTGCCAGCCTGACCCCACACTGGATCTGGCCCACAGGGATCCCCAGAGGCTGGACACTTGGCAGTGGGGGGCAATGAATGCTGCCACGGCTCCCCTGCCAACAAACATCTGGCCCAGCAGAGCTGGGAAACTGCACACTCCTGCCACGTGCTTAGACAAGGAGCCCCCCTCCATGGGCGCCTCCCCCTGGCCTGGGGCAGAAGTCCCGCCCCCCGCACGCTGCCAGGGGTCGTTGGCTGGGGGCGGAGGGGGAACGACACGCGCCGCTCGGAGCGTTCAAGGGAGCCGGCCCGGCCCGGCCCGGCCCGGCCCGGCCCCTCACCTCACCTCACCTCACCTCACCTCACCTCACCTCGTGCCAGGCCCCCAAGCCGCCCTCCCGTCCGGGCCGGAGAACACAGTAACCCATCTGAGGACAGGAAGTAGGGCAGGCGACCTTCCAACCCAGAAGCAATCGGGAAGCAACGCGTCGGACATCACATGGTGGGGGCGGGGCTTTCTCGCACTGGCCAATGAGCAGCCTCGCGCCCCGCCCCGCCCCCCTGACTGCCTCCCAGTTGCTCCAGCTAGCAATAAGTGGGGGGATGCTGGCGTTGCTGGAGATGTGGGCTCTGAGAGGGTTTTTACTGCTATCGAGCTGGTTGCTGCGGCGGCAAGGCCGGCCGGTATCTCACACCCGCCGCCCTTTGCCAGCCCAGCACAGCACACCTCACCCCAAGCGCCGCACGGAACGGCGGCAGCCCGGGTCCCGCCTCTGAAATGCCAATGTGTGCTGGAGACGTCTTGGTCCAGGGCCGTGCCCCCTGCTACAGGGGAAGGCAAAGGCCCCGCCAAGTCCTGCGAGTCTGACCGAGGGGTGGAGTGCCTTCTGCACCCCAAAAGAGGCCCTGCAGCCAGAAGCCCCAACTTTGCTCCTAGCAGGAGACCTGGTGCACCCGTCAATGTCCCCCAGTGTTGGCTATAGCCAACACTCAGTGTCTCTGAGGGAGGCTTAAACACACACGTGTGTGTATAGAAAGATAGCTATATCTAGATATAAAGATATCTGCACATATACACATAGCAGAGGAAAGGGAGGGGTGGGGGAGCAACCAGCAGAGCCTACAAGCATGGGAAATACCCATACTGAAATGTAAGCATAGCTAGGCCTCGCCCTAGATCATACCATCCCTGATCAGTCGCTGTCCAACCTCTTCTTGAACACCTCCAGTGATGGAGGGTCCACAACTTCCCTAGGCTGCATCTATTCCACTGCCTTGCTCCTAACAGTAAAGAAGTTTTTTCCAGATATCCAATCTAAGTTTACTTTGCTGCAAGTTAACACATCAGGTCTATATCCTCCCCCCTGCAGCAAGAGAGAAAAGGTGTGTTTTCCCTCCTCTCTATGGCAGCCGTTGAAATCTTTCAGAACTGTTGTGTCCTCTCGTAAGCACCTTTTCCTCACACTGAATATGGACATAGCAATCATGTTGTGTTCATCTATAGTGAAAAAATTGTACGTCTAACATCAGCTGGCAATACCAGGGTGGCTCTTCCAGTAAATAGGGAAGTCACAGGTGAGTCCAGAGATGACTGCAGAGGCTTCTGGGACCCGTCTGTTCAACAGCAGACATGGCAAATAGTTTCAGCTCTTTCCCTTTTTTCTTTGTTTTCAAGGAGGCAAAAGTACTAAATGGGATCACTCAACTGTCCCTCAGGGTGTGCAGTTCCCACTTGTGATGTACATGATCAGTGGGTTTTGAGTAGACCAGAATAATCTGTTTTTGAAGGACTTTTAACATTAGAATGTAAAATAGTTACTAGGGATCAGTGCAGATATGCTTTTTGATTAATCTTTCTTGCTGACAGCTGGAAATTATTCCATTTATTGCCATAATGCTCTTTTAATTAGCATTGAAACATGTTGTAGCCACATGTCTTGTAACCACAGAAGCATACTGTTGGAAATTAAGCCTTTATTGTAAGTTGCTTATTTTTGTAAAACATCTGGGAGAAGCCCACAGAGTATTTCCGATGCTATAGCTAAGGATGATGGGTTAGGTTCTAGAAACTTCTTCTGTTGAACTGTGTAATCAATTATGTTTTAACCCTTCTTTGAAATAACCAGCACTTACTATTTTTTGCTTCTATTGTAGTAAATGTCCACATTTTCACGTGCTCAGTTTAACTGCATATTAGGTTACTTGTCTTGTTTTGAATTTATTTTTTGTCATTCATTACTGGTCAGATGGTTGGTGGGTAAAGCAAAACTGCATGTCTCTGTCCATATTAGCATGTGGATGGCCCTGTAAATGTACATGCAAATAAATAGTTAAATAGATAAATATTAACTTGTATGTATGTGGTTGTGGCAGCTGAGTATATACTTAGACTTTTTACAAATCTGGTTGCTATTAAAAGTCCATATGCATTCATATAACATCACAAACAATATATTTTAAAATTAATGCTTTCAAAATTCAGCTCCTTTCTTGAGGTGCATCAAATTCTAACTAGTGTTGCTCTCGCGCACATGCTGGAAAACCTAAAGGATAACAGTGAGCACTGGCCAGCCCATTCCTGTATGCTCTGGACAGTTACTGGGAGATTAGTTCCAAAGCTTTCCTGTAATCATCATGACAGAAAAAGTGCAGCTGAACTTGGGAAATCAGTACAGTGTACAGGCTTGTGGAGCATGTAAGGGTGTCTAAAGCATAGCTGTCTCTAATTTATTTCTGCAACTAGCCAGAACATGCAGGAGAGCCTGTGCATAGGATTGATCTGAGGCAGAAAACAGCTGCACATCACCATGTTTGCTGCAGCTGTGAGGACACTGCACCTTTTTTCCTGCATTAGCTAGAGTGCAGTCCATAATTACTATCTCTTTGTTATAAGAGAGGCACAGCTGTCTTTATGCTCTTGGAAACAGTTACTTGTACACAGTTAACTGGCATTTCTTTCAAATGTGGTGGAGTCCTGTCTTCTCAAGAAAAGCCTGCCTTTAAAAAATTAGTAACAGGCAATTGCATTACTTTAGTTTTACCACACTAGAATCAAGAAAAAAGAGCCAAAATCTCTCTCTTTGTAACACAAGATACATTTTAAGTTAAACATTGTTTTCTGGTAACCGGCAAAATGTTTCTCCAAGAGGTAGCTATGGAGAGTTCTCTGGTTCTTCAGTGCCTAATTAAGATGACTGAAGGTCAGATTTGTGGGGACCGGCCATGGAAATGCCTGGCTGACCTGTGAATACCACTGTCTTGGACACATACATTGGACACCTTTCAAAAGGAACATTTCAAAAGAGCAGCAGCCAGATTTTTCTAGTTGTTATATGGTGCGAATTAACTGAGAACAATTCAAATGCAGTTAAATCTTCTTGGCTCCTTCATACATGAAGCAAGAGCTCCAGATGGGGTTGCTACAAGTCTCAAACTTGACCCAGCCCTTCCCCACATGCCTAATCCTGCTGTTTCTGAGTGGGTAATAAAAACTCAGCTTTTCCTCAACACCTCACCTACAGCAGTTGCCTACACCTCCTCATGTGGATCTTGTGGGCGATTCCATAGCCTCTCTAATGTGGCCTAACATTTCACTCAAACCAGAGCTCTTAATCCTCTGATCCAATTTGCAAATTACATCTGTGCATCGGCTTTGATTAACAAAGTTGTTTGCGCTATTGAGCACATCCTTAATACATAAACACTCTGCTTTTCTTTTGATGCCCCTCTCTCTCTAAATAAGAGAAGCTGGATCCTGATGCCTTCACTTTTCCTATAATGCACCTCCTTTAATCTATCTGTTGATAAGCACCAGTCAGTATAGTATCCTATTTTAAAGCCTCATTTTTACTAGAAGGGATGCCGTGATGTAAATTATATCCAAAGTTCACACTCAGGTTTGCTGAATCCTCAGTATTCCACCTATTTAAATATCTGTCTTTTTAATTATTGATACATCTTAATACAAATTAAAAGTCTAACTCATAAGATTTATACTCAGCCTAAACAATCATTTAACAAAAGCAAAAGTTGCTGATGTTGCTGCATTGATTTTGCTATCTTGTTTTGCCCCCTAGTTGCCCTTATCTGTGTAATTCAGACCTGGTTCACCCTGGATTTCATAGGATTGTGAATTCCTGGAGCCAGGGAATATCTCTGACTTCATGTTTGTACCAGGACCCAATACAAGGGAGCACCAATCCTTGCCAGAGCCTCAGTTTACCACACTCACACGACGAATTATCATAAAAATAGCCATTCTTGTGTTTGAATTGTTTGCATATATAATCTCATTAATTGGGATTTGCTTTTTGTTTAGGAAATAAATACCAAGAATCCCTTTCACAGGTTAGTTACATAACACAGTCCTGAAGCCTTCTGTCAGATGACAGATGACAGGGCTACAGTTTAATTAAGGCTCCACCGTCCCTGTGTGTGTGAATGCAGATATATTAATAATTTGATAGTGGGATCTCTGTTGCATCTCTCTCTAGTTAAATAAACAAACAAACCTTAACAAAGATAGACCTAGGCAGACTGTAAGAATGAATGCTAGCTGACATTTAAAATGCAATGTATTCAATACAAGTTGTATTTTCAAAACACTTATTTGAATCACCATTTTTCCTTGCAAAACATCCACTCCTGAATCGGCAGGCAAGCAGGATTTGTGTTATTTGGCTTCATGCCTGAAACTGCAGCTTTTTTCTCCCATAGGAATTAATGCAAATTTATTCCACTTGCAGCGAGCTTCCTACTTTGAAACTGTTCATAGGCTGCACTTACTAGAAAATAGAGTCTACGCACTGATGAAGAACATAGTGGAAAATTCTAAAACAGCCTCTCACTTCTTAATCCTGACTGGCAAATCACTGCGGAAGTGTGCTGCAGAAAGGGGAATGTGTGACACAGATCTGGCTCTGACCTACTTAGCGAGCAAAGCTCTGCATAAGGCACCTTATCAAAGGAGACACCAAAAATCAAGCTTTTAACATGTGTCACTAAGTCCCCAGAAGGCAGGGGGTGCTTGCTCAGGATCACCCGTGTTGTGTTTTCAGAGTGCCCTCCTCAGCCCCCTGCCCCTTCCCATGCCAGCCCTTCTACAGCAGGGAGGAGACCAGGTTCCTCCCCACTCTGAGACCCTGGCCTTTCAGCCCTCACCTT
Organism: Crocodylus siamensis; assembly: GCF_052110815.1. Classification (NCBI taxonomy): domain Eukaryota; kingdom Metazoa; phylum Chordata; order Crocodylia; family Crocodylidae; genus Crocodylus; species Crocodylus siamensis. The sequence goes on from NC_143395.1 coordinate 175,965,278, forward strand.
CCATGGCTCTGTAGCCCTGATTCCAGGAGCTACCATCCACTTCTGTTCTTGAGAGGTCTTTATTTCTAACTGGGGAGGCCAAGTGCAACCAAGCCATCAAGCAGACATCTCGGCTTCAAGAAAGGCATTTACTGAGGCAAAGGTACCAGCCAGAGGTTCTTTACCCCTCCCTTCAAAGGTTTAAGCAGTTCCTCTGTCTCCAAACCAGGCAACACAGTCCACAGCACCTCCAAAGACTGATCTGCTGTCCTCTTCCCAGGCTTTTCGAGCTTGAGCCCCCAAGGTCCCCTGCTGGCCTCCCTCTTTCCAGATCTTGTCCTGCACCTCTGCCTGGGCATTTAACCCTTCATTCTCTGTGCATAGGTTAGCAAGTGAACTCAGTCATGCCCCCTTACATGAACCAGGAACTCAGTGAACCCAGAAATCTTTGTGAGCCCCGAAAGAAGAATCTTGCATTTAAAAGCTCATCTAACTTGATCCCAACCACGCAGTTGGTCCAATCAAAGGCTGGTGCTGAATGCACCAAAATAAGAAATCCTTGTCTCTTGGATGCGTCAGAACACAGCCAACAAGTCTATGTGGTGAGGCCCGAACCCCCTCCCATTGCCAACCTGCACAGAAACTAATTCACCTCTACAGATCGTTTCTCGGCCTGCTGGCTAAGATCTAGTGCAGGGGTGGCCCACCCGTGGCTCTGGGGTCCAAAATTCCAAGTCCAACCAGAGTAACGCGCTCTCTGCAAGCAGTCGTGTCACATCGCATAACGCAAGGGCTATGGCAGCTTGGCACCGCGTGCTTGTGCAAAGATTCAAGGAGATGCATATTAACTTCTGAAGAGCCATGGGTTGGCCACCGCAATCTAATGGGGGGCATTGAAACTCTCAGGGCTGCGGATCTGATGCCAGCCAAGCTGTGGACCTCTAGAGCAGTGGTCTCCAAAGTGGGGTGCGCAAGATGATCCCAGGGGGTGTGTGAAGAAAATATTAGACCTTGTATTTTTATTATATAAAAAAAAAGGAAATTTAGCTTTACTAATATTTAATATACACCCTCACCAGCACCCTCACTCAGTCCGTATGGCGGACAGTCACGTGTCACGTACAGTACATGAGGTATCCTGAGGGAAGAAGCGTTCGCTCACTTTCAGCGTATTGCGACGTATTGCAGTTTACATGTGCCCGGTTAAGTGGATTTACAGATTATATTATCTAGTTTTAACTAAACTAACCCTCACAAAATGGACAAGTGGCTTAAAAAGATTCCTGCAAAGAAACTGCGGATTGAAGATAATACTAATAATGCGAGCACAAGTGAACAAGACAATGGCAGAGCTGACACTTCTGCTCCTACTATGAGCTGTTCATCAGCCACATTACTAAGTAAGAACAATGACGATTTAATTTCTATTTTTTGTGTGTTTTATAATGTACGTAATATATTAGTACATGTATATAATTTATAAATAAATATACATATATTGGGGGTGCGTGCTCAAAAAGTTTTTACTGATAGGGGTGCACGATCAGAAAAGTTTGGAGACCACTAGTCTAGAGAGGTAGCAGCCAGGTACTGGGTTTAACTGCCTGCTTCCTTCCTTGCCTCGTTTGCAACTTCTTAAGTCTTGGTCACTCCTTACCGGTGTGGGTGAAGCACAAGGGCAGTGTCGGGCTCCACGTTAGTGAGGGGAAGCCGCGGTTCAACTGCAGAGCTCGGTGGCTCCGCAGCCCCTTCCCCTGGCAGCTTTGCCCATCCTTGGGCTTTCTTGCAAACCGTGCGAAGCCCCTTCGCCTGAGGACAGAGCTGAGGGCCTGGCTCTTCCTGAGCTTGGGTCACTAGGATTTGGGATTCGCAAGAGGGCTGTATGAAAAGGACATATAACCCTCCCCCCCAGCTGTATGGAGCCTTTCTTTTTGTCGTATTCGCCCCCTCACAGCACCCGCCACCTGGCTCAGGGCAGGCGCCGCCCTCACGACGCCGCTCCCGGAGGCGGGGTGGAGCTGGGGCCCTGCAGCGCGCTCGGCCGGATCCCGACATGGAGGCGCGGGGGCAGCAGGCGGCGGCGGGCGCGGGGCTGCGGGGGGAGCTGGAGGCGCGGCTGCGGACGCTGGGCATCAGCCCACTCTGCGTGGAGCACCCCGAGGTGCGGGCGGGGGCGCCACGTGGCCGCCGGGGGGCTCCCCGTGTGCCCGGAAGTCGCTGCCCCGCGCGGGCCTTTGGTTTGACCGCTCTCCCCCGCTTCCTCCTCGACAGGTCTTCACGGTGGAGGAGCTGATGCGGCACGTGGGGCACCTGGGGGGTGGGCACAGCAAGAACCTCTTCCTGAGGGACAAGAAGAAGAAGGGGCTGTGGCTGGTGACGGCGCTGCATGACCGGCAGGTGAACCTCAATGACCTGGGCAAGAAGCTGGGGCTAGGCAGCGGGACCCTCCGCTTCGCAGATGAAAAAGCCATGCAGGAGAAGCTGAAAGTGGGCCAGGGCTGCGCCACCCCCTTGGCTCTGTTCTGCGACACTGGTGGGGACGTGAGGTTGGTGCTGGATGCCGGCTTCTTGGATGGGGGCTACGACAGGGTCTACTTCCACCCCATGACCAATGCCGCGACAATGGGCCTGACGCCAGAGGACTTCTTGAGGTTTGTGAAGTCCACGGGGCATGATCCTCTCCTCATCCACTTCGAGGACAACGGAAAGTAGGCCAATGTAACCCAGCTGCAAATTTTGCCAGGGCTTATTAGCTGACGACATACTAACTACTTACAAATAACAGGCAGGCACCTACGTTTTTCACTCCGCAGCTTTGCATTTTATAACCCAGAGTTTCTTTTCTAATGAAAACACAACCTTCCCATTGTTCTAGACTTAAAAAAACAAACAATTTGGTTTTGCTACAAGATTACTTTTTGGTTTTGTGAATCTGACCTCTCTGCTATGCCATATAGAGTCCCACTGCAGCAGCTCTACAGTATTCTCTTAACAAGTCAGATAAAACAGAAACTTTTCTTCATTCATGCTGAACTGAAAGTTGAGAGGGGGGACTGACTCAGTCTGGAGTACTGGAACATTTGCAAAATCTGGGATCATGTTCTCAAGTGGCAGAGCCAGTCATGAAAAGGGAGGTAAATGGCATGCCTCCCTCTGCATTTTCATTTTGTTGGTTTGCCTAGAAAACCAACTTTGCTATATTAAAGAAAACGTTTGAGTGTCTATTAGCTGTGGTGCAGGTTTATTTCCTTTCCATTTTCACAATTAGTTCTGTCTTGCAGTCTCACTGGAAACAGGGTCTCTGCTGGTATCAGTCCCATGTTCCAGCCCTTGGGTTTCCTTTGTTTAGACAGCTACTTTGATATATATTGTGGGAAATGAGAGAGAGAGAGAGAGACCAAGTTCAGATTTAAGGCCAGATTCTCTCTTTTCTCTTTAAAGCCAGCAGGGACTGGAAATTCCTGCAAGATACTCCTTGTTGAGTTTGTTCCAGCTTGTTCTTTCAGGGAGTAAGAACCTGCTGTCCTACAGAAAAGCCAGAGCACAAGGGTTTCGGAGGCCAAGCTCCACCTGCTAAGAGGTTATGCAGAAGCTCAAGTCCATGGTGACTCTCCACACATCAGTTCTTGGGAATGGACTGTCTCCACCTAGTCATTCCTCTCACCACCTTAACTGCTCTCCAGGAAGGGCACCTGAGCTCATCTTCTGCACAAGGGTTATAGCAGCTGCATGTGGTGAAACTGTCCATATATGGATCTCGGAGGTGAGATTCTAAATTATCACAAGATCTGGGGGTCATTGAAAAGAATTTCATGTACCTGGAGCTGTATGTCCAATTTTGGCCGTGCTATCCCAGAAAAAACGACCCAAGATTTTTATTTGACTGTGGCCCTTAAAAAAAACAACAACTGGCAGTTGCTCCCCAAGGAGGGAACAAGCACCAGGTCTGGGTGGGCCATAGCCAGTTGACACCATCCCCTTGGTGTCAAAAATGCTTGATCTTAACTGGAAGGCCGAGATACTGATTTTTTTTTTTTAATTGTTTCTGAGGCCAAAACGGTTCCAAATTAAGTCCCAAATTTTGACTGAGCAGAGCTCAATCTTTCAAGTCTATATGACACTACCAATAACCTACCTCCCAGACTCACCAATCTGGGGCTTCAGCTGCTCCCAAATCCATGGCAAACATCCTACTGTGCAGGTCCTAGGCCCTAAGGCCTTGGAGTTCAGACTCCCCCTAGCCTTACTCACTTAGCCAAAAGGCCAAAGCAGCAAGTTAGGGGGAAACCCCACAAACAATCCCACATCACCATAAATTATATAGCTAAGATGCTCACATTTAGAGGCATTTGTAGATTCACAATGGTCAGCCTTCCCCTCCGTGCTGTCTTGCAAGTTTTGGTAAGCCACTACATTACATACATTTTTATTTCTTCACTCCGACAGCTGAGCTGTTCCTTTCTTTCCCATTTCCAATGATTCCTGCTTCTCCACCAGCCTTAAATGTCTGGCAAACAACACAAAATGGAACCCCAAACAGTTTACCCAGAATCCCTCTGGAATCCCCTCTCTCAGCCTGGCAGTGAGGCCCTGCCTTCCATGAGGTGGAGCCAGACCAGGTTGCCCTGCACTTCATCTGCATATAAATTTTTAGAGCATCCCAGGGCTCGTGACAAGAACGTTAGGTTCCGGTCTTAAGTTGGGGTTCATTTAGCAAGTTGATCTTGTGGTGGTATTTAGAGTACACCCACATACTGAGCTAGGGGGTCACCATGGCTGGTAATGCTGTTGACTCTGGTGGGGCCCAGCCCAATGAACTACATGCTTTTGAATTTGGGCTAATAACATGCTAAGATTTTGAAACATTTGAAGCGCAGGGTGGTGGTGGCTGGTAGTAGGGCCACATAGTTCTTGACTGACTCATGGGCTTGGAATTGATTTGGCTTGGAACAGGAAAACATTTACCTAAAAAAAAAAAATCATGCGAGACAGGGGGCAGCTGAACCCCAAGGTCTCTGGTCCTTGGGTTTGCGTGCAAGATGCATGCCTGGATTTGGGGAGTATCCAAAGCCCCAGACTGATGCGTCTGGGAGGGAGCCACACAGCCTTGATGATTGAGCTCTGCTCAGTTGAATTTTGGAACTTGACTATTGGGGTTTGCTCAAATGAATCTAGAATTAATTTGGCCTTTGAAACAAAATAATAATAATAAAAACGTTTGTATTACATGTAAGTAGGTGCCAAAGTGCTGCTTAAGGCCGTGTCCATACAGTACCTGTGCTAAAACTTGCTGTTTTTAAAAAAAGGTAACATGCATCAATATTGGGTGAACTAAGTACATGGGTACTATTTGCAAATTGCTACAGCCATGTTTAAATTCAAGATTGTTTTTTAATTTCCTCCTTACTTCCAAGTGCTCAGAGGGAGCAGGGTCTGACAGTAAGGAGACAGGGAAGGAGCTGCCAGGGGAAAAAGTTGGGGTGAGGGGGAGGAAGCAGAGAACAAGGGAGCTATCTGACCCCCCCAGATTTATTTTCCTTGCTGTAGCAATAGGAGAGAGGACAAATTGAAGGCAAAACGCCAATAATTAGATTCTGTACCTGGAAAATGATAATTTTATACATTTTCCCATATATAGAATCTAATTATTCAGGAGCCGTCTTCTAATGAGGGTCATCTTCTGTTCGAGTAAATACAGTAATAAAGACCATGAAAAGCAAAATATATGAATTCTTAAAAAAAGGAATCTCCTACAAATACAATGTGAAATCTCTCTCTGGGACTTGCGCTGCATTTTAATAATATGTCCTAGGTCTTCAAAGCATTACAAAAAAAGGGCAGCCTTTTATGTACATTATATGATGTTGCATTTTTTCCTCATAACAGAATTAAATCTTTTTTTAGAAATTAAGACAATCATTAACTGATGTGAATTAAGAAAAAAAAAATTCCATTCAGCAGATTATTTCAGTATATCCATAGCACGGTTGTTAGCATCTACTGCTGAAGCATTTAACATTTGCTACTTTCACAGTAGCTGAATTATGAGGGGCAGGTGACCTGGTGTGGCAATTCCCATTTTCTTGCCCACCAAAAAGGTGCATATTCATCATAGGTTTTCCATCAATGAATGATAGCAGATGCCTCACTAGGGGAAATGTTTGTTCAGAATGGGCTGATCAATTAGGCTAACAGAACCTATATTGAACAGTAAATAGGAAGATGATTAGCTACATGCGCCTTTGTACATTTTAGTTAAATAAGAGATCTAAATACAACATCTAACAACGAGCAGGCAGATTCAATGAACTTTCTGAGCGTTTTGGATCCACAAACCACAAGACCGCAGGACATTAAAATGCAGACCTAAAAATCAGCAAATACTAAAGTACTGAAGAAAGCACTCCATTTAAGGTATCTTCTTCTGGGCACCCAAAATCCCTAAATGCTTTTGAAAATTTACACCAGTATTTCCATGAGATATCCATTACCTGTTCTGAAGTCAGAAGATGACATTCTGAAGGAATAAAAACGACTTAAATCACCTCAAATAAGGGCCATTAATGACTGAATGGTGCCTGTATTTTTCAGCTACCTCTACATTTGTGTAATAACAATTTGATATGTTTTGCAAGTCTTAAAGGCTAAGTACAGACAATCAAAAAGCCTGAGGCTGAATCAATTCAATCTAAGCAGCTTCTAAGCTGTGTAGGTTGAACTGATATCCAACTTAACTGACACTCAGTTTTCAACTGGGAAAGGCCCAGGCCAGTGTGTGTGTGGGGGGGGGAGGGGGCACTAGAGCACATCTCCCATCTTTCTGGCCATTGCCAGCCCAGTCAGGTGTCCCCAGAGCTCTGCTGTCCCTCCACAGGAGGTTAAGAAGCCCCCTGTCTGGGTGCTGGCCCACCTTGGGTTCCCCAGCCCAGACAGCCCTGGGGAGCTGAGGTTCCCCCCCACACCTGCTAATTGCTTCAGTGGCTGCCACAGGGGAGGGAGAAGGAGACCTCTGGGCCAAGTGTCTGCCTGTGCAGCCCAGCATGGGGACATCAAGGAGTTGCCACCTTGGGGCGGGGGGGTACTCCAGCCCAGGGTCCCCCAGTCTGGGGCAGCCCCAGGGACCTGAAGGGAGTTCTTCCCTTCCCAAACCCCAGCTCCTTGCCTTAGTTGCTGCAAGTCTCAGAGATAGCCTAGGGAGTGGAGGGAAAATTCTCTGCCCTGCATTAGTTTTGCTCAGACTCACAGCAGCTAATGCAAAACTAGCTGTTGAGCAGAATTTCCCTCTGATCCCTGAGGCTGGCAGGGGCTGAGGCAAACAGCAATGCAGTTTGGGAGGGCAAGAATTCCCCCCAGCTTCCTGGGTCTGCCCAAGGCTGGGGGACCCTGGGAAGCCCCACAAGGCAGGGCTTCTCAATATCCTCATGTAGGACTGCATGGGCAGGCACTTGGCCCAGAGGTCTCCTTCTTCCTCTCCCCTTTAGCCACTGAAGCAATCAGTAGCTGGGAAGAGGGCTAAAAGCCTGCACCACAGGGGCTTCCCCCCGCACATGCTGTGTAGACCCTGCCTTGGGGGGCTGCTCCCTTGGCTTTATGGGCTGATGGACACAGGCAGGAAGCAGGCTAAGGTGCAGAGGGGTGACGCAGTATCTGCTCCACTAGAGCAGGCAGCATAGCCCAGGGCTGTAAAACATCCTGGGATGCTATGGGACTGTGAGTTAACCTGAACCAGGAAAGGATCTGGGACATAAACCAGTTTGAACTAAATCAGTTAAGTCTGATACTACATCCAACCAGATTTATCTTAAACTGATTTTGGCCATTTTGAAAGTGGTTTATGTGCACTGAACTTCTGTTCTGTTAAAGGTTTAAACCCATTTCTGATCACTTAACCCAGTTTATGTGTAACTTGTGTCCCCAGTGTACACAGAACAACCTCAATTTTCTTCCCTTCCTCCTCCTCAAAAAGTCTAAAATTTAATACTTGGTCTTAGCAACAGTAATAGTCACCAAAAATCAAAGGTTCAAATACTGCATAGCTGAAATTGTGACGTTTTATATTCACTTACAAAGTTCTGCCCTATTCCTAATGTTTTTATAATACTCTAGCTATGTATAGTTAAGAGTTACAGTTCTTCACAAAATTAACAGCAGCAAGAAAAACTAAAAGTAACTAGGAGCTCTGCTCTACTAAGATACTCTTCTGAAGAAAGAGATGATGTAGACTTATCCAACACATGGCCTGCCAAGCCGTTTTCTGAGGCCTGCGGTGCTGCAACGGGAAACACAAGCAAACATGGTTTACTTTCGTTTCCCCCCCCTTATCTCTCCCCCAGCCCCTCAGCAGCTTCCTAATGGCTGCTGAAGGAACAAGGTTCCCACACACACTGCATCAGCTTGACGTTGCTGATGTGGTGCGTGTGGGAAGAGGAGTAGCTGTGTGCCTCTTGGGACAGGATGAGCCCAGCCAGAGCAGCAGGGGCTCAGCTGCACTTTCCCCCTACCTGCGCTGGTCAGTCCCAAGCAGCACACGGCTCTGCTGCCATTTCTGCTGGCTGGTGCCAACCTGGGCAGGTCTGTTCCATCCAGAGCAGCATGCAGCTGAAGCCAGCTTCTCACGTGCTGCTGGGGACAAGAGGAGCCTGGCCGGGTCAGCACCAGCCAGCAGAAGCGGTGGCGGAGCCGTGCACCACTTGGGACTGACTGGCGCAGGTAGGGGGAAAAATGCAGCTGAGCCCCTGCCACTCCGGCCAGACTTGTCCCGTCCTGTCCCGAGGAGCGCATGTCTCCACTGCCACTTCTGCTGGCCAGTGTAGAGCCGGCCGGGCTCCTCCCGTCCCCAGCAGCACATGGGAAGCTGGCTTCAGCTGCATGCTGCTCCAGATGGGACAGACCTGCCAGGGTCAGCACCAGCCAGCAGAAGTGGTGGCGGAGCCATGTGCCACTGGGGACTGACCAGCGCAGGTAGGGGAAAGTGCAGCTGAGCACCTGCTGCTCCGGCTGGGCTCATCCTTAGGTTTATTTCATGTGTGTAAAATGTTTGGAGAGCCCCACACAGATGCACTGCATAGAAATGCAAAATATGTTTTGACTTATTTGGTTGGCACCTTGGGCTGAGATTTTCAAAGCTGAGTCACAAGGCCAACTTCCATTAAAATGAGTGGGATTTATAGGGCTCCAAATCTTTTATGACAAGTTTGTAACATGCCTATCTACCCCCTTTTTCAAATCTCAGCCATAGTTTGGAAGCTCAGCCAAAGAACATAAGAGCTTCTGAACATAAGAGCATAAAAAGTGCCAGACTTCATCAGCCCCATGGACCATCTAGCTCAGTATACTGTCCCAAAGTGGCAGAGGTGGATGTTATAGAGGGAGAGTTTTGAACTGGTTAGACCCATTTCATTGTCACTTCCTGCAACTTCATTGGTGTCATCATGTGACATCACTTCCTGATGTGATACCACTTCCTGTGAGGATCTTTGAATATGGCTTACCGGCCCACTGGGTGATAAAAAGTTCATGATCCAGCCCCACATTCAAAAAGGTTGGACACCCCTGAGCTAGTGTCATAATAAGTGAGCACAGATTGATAATTCATTTAAAAGCACATCTCTCCAATATCATTACTTTTCAGAATGTAAACACACTTGAAGCGTGAATAAAATGGATTTTTGACGTTAACAATATAATGACAATGTATGAAATGACTACTTAAACAGTCCTTAATATGCATTTCTTAAAAAATATGACATTTTATGTAAAATGGTGTTTAAATTGTCACACCCAGATTAATTATTTTAAGGCAATTTTATTATCAAAGTTATTATCTACACATACAGTATTGTCTACACTAAAGATCATACATAAGCTCCTTTGCTGAAATTGTATCATGTCTTAGAGGACAGGTTAAAGAAATAATACATTTTGGAAATGTTATTGTAGCATCAGATGAACCTTCCCCAAAAGAAAGTTAAATGGAAATTATACATATGGTATTACACCTATTGTAATCTTAAATTGGGAACAACAGGTTTTCTTTTCTCCTAAATTGTTGTTGTGTTGCATGCAGTTAAATAATTGTTGCATCCCCCAGATGTGTCTGCATTTTTTATAGGTGTGAAGTGGTTCTCATATGACATTTGTCATAGATTTTATAAAAATAGTATAGACTGTAAATGTAAGAGGCATTATAGTAGTGCAAGGCTTTTATTTATTTGGTATAGAATAGATCATAACTGTTGGAGCAGAGATGATCAGCAAATGCTCCTCTACCCTGTGATATGCTCTGTAAGGGAGATAGTGTTAAGAGAGCAACTACATGGAGGGATTCTGCACTTTTTTTTTATATTCATAAAGTTATATGGATATTTGGAATATATCCTGCCTGTTACCATACAGATGCACTTGAGTACAGGAATGCAAGAGGGGCAAATAGGTAGTGTGCATAGGAGGGTAAGAATTTTACATCTCAACCAAACTCACAAGGCTACTGAAAATATAAATACACACAACATCAGGAGAAGACCCAGTCTGAGAATATGGACATGGCCAGTCAGAAATCTGGTGAGGGCATACTACAGAAGTGCATGTTAGTCATGATAGCTGCGCAGAATGTACTTCATAGAAAAGCAACAGAACAGGCAACATGCAGTGCTTTGGTCATGCCAATATGCCATTCTTGACCTCTACTGGCAGGAATTTTTTCAATGAATGCAGGCAGGCATACCTATGAACACAGAGCTGTATAATCCCTGTACCTTGTACCTGTACCCTGTAACTTGGATTTGGCCATTAAAATGTAGGCCAGGTAAATCCAGATAGCTGTACTTAACCAATACTACTGACTTTGCTAGTTTTATGGCGTGAGGTGCTGAATGTCATTAATCCAAACTGAACCTTATGAAAAAGGACTATTTACAGGATTAGAGCCTTAAGAATGCAGAAGTATGATTAAGACGAAACATGAGAAATGTCATATATTATCAGACCTTTATAATAATGGGCAGTGTCCTAATTAACACTTGTGTACCTTCTTTCTACCAAATAAGAAAAGGAAACCTTTGCTTTAGCCTATGATCTCAAAGCTTTTGCCATGTAAACTAATATGTGTCTGCAACTAATAATAATGGGAACCAGAATGCACCTTCTACATAAGAGTCAGTGATCAAAAAAATCTTACCAATCGGATAAAAATTCACAAACGTGATTATTAGAGCTGAATGGAGAATAGAAATTCTGTGTTGTGGAAGATTTCAAAATTTTTCATTGCAATTATGAACAAAATCTAAAATTTTCACAATTTTCTTGAAAGAAAAAACACACATGAATTGCTTCAAGTTGATCAAAACATTTTTTTTTTTTACAAGAACCAACTAATTTTTTATTTAGACTTCTATTTTAATACTATTATGCAAAAAACATTTAAAAACAAAAGTTTTTTGAAAAGGAAACATCAAAATGTTGCATTCCAAAAATTACCAGAATCCCCCCACCTTTGTTTTCCTCATTTACAAAATTTCATCAAAATTATTATGAGTTGACAAAGTGTTTAATGTTTAACAAAATGCATTCTCCAATGGAAAATGATTCTGTTAAAACTTGTTCATGCAACCTTGTTATAGATCATAAAAAAGTCTAACAGACTTCTCATTTTAAAGTAGTCGTAGGTGCCTTATCAAACAGGCTAGGAAAAGCTGTCAGTTTGATGTAAATACAATTTATGGCTCTGACCTGCAAACATTTATGCCTATGTTTAAATAAACTTATGTTCATTATCCTGTTAACATGCATGGAATCAACTGAGGGGGGAAGTTGCTCATGTGCAAAACTGTTTTCAGGATTAACAGTTAATTTAATGTTTTTCATAGAAATTATTAATCTGCTTAGTGATTTGTAAGAAAATAAAATTATGATATTTAATATAAATTGGGATCTCCCAATACTTTCATGTATGTTTCCTCGGATTAATTAAATCTCCTTTCTGCACATGTTTTTAAAACAACAAATGCATACAAATGCTTTAACAGTACCAATAACAATTATCAACTTTAATGTAAAATTATGATGAACAAAACAATAGCTTACTAGAAGAAGAGAATCGTAAGAAAAAATATTGTAAAATGTGGATGACATTATTTACACTGTGATAAGTATACTTTCTAAGCCACAGTCAGCTCATGTCTAAACACAAATTAAAAAAAAACACTAAGAAAATAAAGTAGTTCAAACAAACATTTAGTATCAGAAAGTTTTATCCTGGGAATGCCATTTGTTGAAAAACCATCTTACAAAAAAGTTATTGTTAATTTACTTTTGTTAATTTCCTGTCAAGTACAGCTGAATATATGCGTTGTATGACTTGTGAATGTTGAAAACACAAGTTGAAAACATGAAATTCTATGTAGCGTTAATATTCCAAAGCCCCCATTTTATTATGGGATCTGGTCCAATGTGTTTGTAAACAGAATTTTCTTTTGCTGTATGCACCAAAATAATAATCAGCATAGATTTTTTTCTTTTAAAGAGCAACTTCATGCAGATAATGCTAACCAAGTAAGGCAGTGAAGAAGAGCCAGTAAGCTTGTGGGATTCTTTGTACCTGAATATACAGTACATTTCCACAAAATGCTACAGCATTTATTTCAGATTTACAGAACTAGATATAAACAGCTAGATTTTTTTGCTAATTATTAGCAGAAGCTGTAAGCAACCAGTGAGTAAGTTCATAAACAAATGATGAAAGTAGTAGTTTTTTTCCTGGAGTAATTCTTGAGACCTTAAATGCTTGGTCCTTATGGAGATGAAAACTGTCCTTTATTCAGTAGATCTTAACAACAGTGCAATGTGCAATAATTCCTAAGACCATCTAAAACATTTCGGCAGCAGACTCCAGTAGAGCTCCTTGATTCAAGGAAGGAAGGAAGGAAGGTTTGCATTTCTTGCCTGCTCTATTCACGAAGTATTGTAAAAAGTTCCCTTAATTATTTTTTATTAATGATTCCTATAGTCGCTGTCTTGTTACTTCAGAAATAAAGGCTTCATATTGAGATACTGAAGGACACTTTTCTCTCTGTGTTCAAGTGAAAGGCAGAAAGAGAAGAAAGAAAACATGAGAAAAGCTTGAAGTGTAGAAGAGAGAAAAAATACAGAGTGCAAAGTTGCTAACAGAACTAACAGCATGCATAGGAGGTGTTTTGGTGAGGACAAGAAAAGGACAGAATGCCAAAGACAAACTTACATAACAGCACTTTCCCTGCTATGCAGAACAGCACATACATCTAAATAGTTATACGTGTTACTTTTGCATTTTCTATCCCTTTCTAAAAAAAGTGACTTCCATATTATTTTCTAAGCTGATTTTATGTTTCTATTTTAAGGTTTTGACAATGTTTAAAAATATCCTGGAAATCTGAATATATATCTATGAAAAGAGTGACATTTTACAGGGGAAAAAAGTTTAAATGGTTTAATTATCCCTGCCTAAGCAGACAAAACAAAAACTAGTTACACAACTCCTGTTCTGGCTTACTACTATAAAAAGCAAGATAGAAAGCCAGTGAAGCAAGCAATATTTACATCTGTTAATGCAATATGCACTTGTTCTTATATGTAATGCTGTTAGTTTGTTGTAAATGAAATTAATCTCATTTACATTTTGGGCAGGAAACTCACCACTTGGCCCACACCTCATGTAGTGGGTAATAGAATTAGGAGCTTTGTGGCTCCCTAGACCTGCTTTTTGAATTTCTGCTTTCTGGTATAGCTTCCACATCTGTAGGAAAAAAGCATTTCATATTATTTCATTTAGTAAGACAAGATAAAAACCCTCAAACATTACAATGCATTGTTGCTTAGTAGAATACACCTGCAAGAGGGCATAAAAAACGTTTTGTGAAGGAATGGGACCATATAAGAAGGGAGGGAAGGAAGAGAATCACTTTACTACTATTTACCATAGGCCTGTAGGCAATTCACCTTTATTTTTGCATTGAAAAAAATTCAAGTTTTTAAGAAACACAAGAGGATAAAATCAACATTTAAAGAACCTCTGCCAGCATGAAAAAACCCCCAAAACTTGTCAGAATAAATGGGGCTACGTCCATTTATACCAGCAGAGAATTTGGTTCAATTTTTATTGTTTTCACCCTAGCTGCAGGTAGCTATGCATATTTACTGAAATTACTACATTCAACTCCGTAAAACGGGAAATAACCTTTGCATGCAGCACATGGAACATGCAAAATGCAGTATCTTACTGTTCACCTGGAAAAGCAGTGTCAAGCAAACCTTCCATTGCAAGCAAAACTGTTCATAACAAAACAAATACTTAATGCCCAACATCCATTTCTGACTGGTGGTTGTATGTTTAGTGCTCTAAATTGCCATGCAAAATACTTTTTTAGCCTATTTTTTCCTTGACTAAGGCCAGCAGGGCACTAGAACGGCAACAGCTGGGAGCAAGAAATGAATGCAGTGTGTGCTTTGTAGAGAGCCCTCTGACTGATCTAGGAGCAACACTGAGGGGATCTGAGGAATCCTGTGGTCCTTCAAAACTTAAACAGAAACTGAAAGACAGAATCAACATGTGTTGGCATTTGACAGGCAGGGAAGTCCAGAGGAACACAGAAAAACCCTCTATATCAGAATGTTTTCTTTCAAATATAATAAACTAATAAACTGACAAGAGTGGGTTTTTGAAATGTAATACGGCCTTATAAAGGAGCCTGCTCTTGTTCCCATACTACATAATAAGCCAAGAACAGGCCCAGTGTAAAAATGCCAGGAAAACAGGATTACTTTTCAAAATCATGCTATCACTGGTATGCAATACATTTGTCAGAAATTTAAAAAGTGGAAAGTTGTAATGATTCAGGCTGGAAAAGACCATTTGAGAACCCCAATTAAAGCTGTGGGATTTAAACAGCTGCTTCTCATTAATACTTAAATTATTTAACCTTACTCTGGCACATAAACTGGTCTGCAAGTTAATTGTAAAGAAAAATTACACCAACAAAGTCTACTTCCAACTGCCAGGGTGAAATAAAAAGTTTTAGGATAAATTAGGATCAAGTGCTGAAGTGGTTTAAGTTGCACATCTGTAATTTGGTTGATCAGGCATATGCACAAGACAAAAACTAGCACAGGACAATGGAATTATTTTATGTATAATTAGGTAAATGTTGCCTTAAATTATAGATATTGTATTAGTTACCAAATTAATTTGTGTAAACTTGTACTTAGGAAAGAACTAGAGTGATTCAGAGATGACATCGTTGGCAAGTTTCCCCTGCCTCAACTTCATTTGGTTTGAGGATACCTCATAGTTTGAGGATACATTAAAACTCAATTTTTTTCCTTTCAAACCTTGGCCTAGCTACTGAATACCAGCAGATATGCCGTGTCATTTGTGGTGTTTACCTGAATAAAATAAGTTGTTAGTTCTTACAAGACTTAGCTTGCTATTAGTTAAAAAATATTAATGCTTGTAGTTTATTTTCTGAGTTCATGTCAGGTACTGCAGGAATTCATATCTATGAGATTATATAGAACATATAACTTGTAAAATTTATTTCTGCTCTACATATGTTAAAATGGAATTAATCACATATGGAACAAAAAAGAAATAAAGGAAAATGAAGTGATTCAAGATTACTATATTCTGTACATGTGAAAAGAAAGAAAGAAGTATGCTGACAGTATTTCTTTTTGTGTTTACACCAGGCACTAACTTTAGAGGAGATCTAACAATGACATGAATAGGAGGTTCTGAACATAACTAGATTGGGGAGGGAGCGTAAGCATCCCAATAATATGTGATGTGTGTGAATATCGCTTTGAAAAACGCATACTTTTTCTCTTTATGGAATCTCTAAGATACTTAACCTTCTCCACTTCCTAGTCCCACCTTCAGAAGTACTACATAATGCAGAAGAGACACTTAAGTGGCTTCCTCTGGAGTTTATCAGTGATGCTCCTACATCAGCTGGAGATTTTCCTATAGAAGTGACACACAAAAACTAGTGCTTCTCTCCTGTTACACTACAGTCCTTGTTCTTACAGCACTCCTGCCCCCTTGCTGGCCTGAGACTGTGAAGTCCAGTGTCTCCTGCTGGCTATGCTGTGACCTACAGAACTGAAGGTCAAAAAACAAATGTAGAAGTTAAAATAAAAAAGTCACTATTAGACAGATTTCTGCAGGTTTTCATACTGCAAAACTCCTTTATATAATACAACTACATGTCAGCCCTAAATGTCTGTAACAATGTTTTTATTTCTTAAAACAATGCTGATGTTTGCATCAGGGTCTAATTTCTACAATCGTTTTAAATATTAACTAAAGTCTGGTATAATTTTAAAACTCTATTTAAAATGTTTATTTACCACATTTTAAACAGTTCCCTTTTGGCATTTTCTGTTTAACTGGCCAGCTTGTGTTTAACAGATGATTTCATTAATTATTCCTGAGCTGATATATTTTATAATTCATTTTTTAAAATTTACTTGATTTGAGCTGCACTACATGTTAATATTATTGCCAAATCTTTATATGCCTCATTTTCTAATTCACCAATATTGTCTTTGAGCAGAAGAACAAATAAGAATTTCCACCATAATTAGTAAAGGTTTTTATTATTACACATTGTAAGATACTCATAAAACTATAATGTTACTTGATTCCAAATGAACAGAGCACACTTGACCACCTTTGTACATCAGACATTGGAAGACAGAGCACAGGAAAGAGAAAAGAATGAAGGGGGAGATTTTTTCAATGCAAATGCTACACTTAGTTTGATTGCTATCTTTCAAACACATTACCATTTATGTTTATGAAACTTAACAATGCATTTAAAGTTCAGATATTTAATAAATATGAACAGCAGCCCATATTTATTGTGCAAACTACAGGCACTGAATTATTTGCACTATAACTTACTCCTTGAGCAGAATGACACGCAAAACATGATATAAATAAAAAGCAAGACACTGAAATCTCTCTGAACATTTTCTTCGTACTAGTACTGTAGTTGTGAAAGCAAAAAATAAGCATAGGCATTTTTACTTAAAATACGTAATCTATGAGTTGCTGTGCATCTGAAAGCAAATAAGACAGCTGAGAAATATTGTCTTGATGAAAATCACCTAGTTTGTTATGCCATTTTTGGCAACGCAGCATGCAGTTTCTTTAACATGCATTCAGTAATGCACAAACCCCCCCAAATACTGGTAACAAGTGACAAAAATACAGAACATTAGCTTGTATTAAGGCTTTTAAAGGCATGCAAAAATATACAGTGCAATTAATGGTTTCATGCAAGCTTTGGTGTGGTTACAATTTTACATTCATACACATGCTATCATTCACAGATGAGCACTATATCATCATTCGTAGATAAAAAAAACACAGACCTACAAGAAAACTACTTCTTAATTTTAGTGGAACATTCCCTAAACCAGCATATTGATGAGAACTACTAAATTTCATATTTGAACATATATATTTAATATTGCATCTCTCTTATCATACACAACCATACTCATACCAAACCGTTTGATTATCTTCAGAAACCAGTAATGGGGATTCATTCTCACTAGTATTTACACATGCAGCAGTAGTAAAATCACTACTTAGAGATGATTGTAGGTTACTGTTATCAGACTTCTGGTTATCAGAAGACTGCTTCTGATCTTTCTGTACAGATTTAACGGATGGGGAAATTGTCTGATCAGTTGTTTTTGATACAGACCTCTGCGGTAATCCACTTATATTACTAACCAATTCAGTGTTAATGGATAAAAATGGCTGGGATATATGAGCCACAGTAAAAGACCCTGTGCTATCATTGTCAGGTACATCAATTTTATCATTAGACAGACTGCTGAATGAGAAAGTTTTGTCAAGAAAATTTGATCTTCCCATTTTTGAAGTCCTAGACTTGTCAGATTTATATCCTGAGTGATCTGGTTTAACTGTATCAGATAAATCATTTTGTGGAACAAAATTTACAATGTGAGCTGTATAATGAAAAATGTTAGAGGACTGTTGGCGCGCACAGTACTCACTAGATGCTGATGAAGTGCTTCTATCAGCTGTAGGTGGTGCTGGATCAATTGATATAGGCTGCCTACTGTCCTTAGATAAAAAATCATGAATGCTTGTCCTTCGAGTAGTTCCTTCCGCTGTAGAAATCACGCTGCTTGCACGAGGTAAAGTAGCATAATGGCTGCAATCTTTTGATTGTCGTTGTGATATATTTGTTTGTATTCTTTCTTTTACTAACTTAGCTTTCCCTTGAGTGCTTGATGAAGATTTTATTGAAGAGCTGGTAAAATAGGTGTCTTCAGTTTTACGAGGGCTTGGCCTTACAAGCTGTTCAGGTTTTGCTGACCTGTTGTCTGAGAAGTCAATGGTGTTTTTCACACTTAATGACCTGATGATGCCACAGCTGGCAGATGACTGTTTCCTTAGTTTTTCTTTTCCTGCTAAGTCAGCAGACTCAGATAAACTTTTCATTACTTCATCTAAAAGATTCTCTTGGCTTGAAGATTTCGTCTGTCAAAACATATCCGAAGGAATGTATTGTATAATTCTCATTTAATTTCCTTTTTTTGTCATGAAAACAAACACCAATTACTGCATATAATTAGTTTGTATGTAACACTACATTTATTTTAACTGTTTAAGAATAATTAATCCTGGGAAAGTCACAAAAGGTAGTTTTTACCACCTGTATGTAAATTATATACAATTCTGAACTTTTGCACACATTGGCTTTAAGGAACTAGATTCACATGGGAGGCAAAACTATCTGCAATTTATGAGTTACTGTTTCTTGTCTGATAACAAGAAGCTGATCAGTGAATAAACTAATCAGAATTTCTCACCCAGTTGCCCTCTATTAAACAACTAATCAATGAATTTCATAACAATTTGAACAACATGTGCTACTAGTTCTATCTGGAGACTGTTAGGAAAGCTTCTGTGTTCAGTGAACATGGCTGAAAGTCCTTGGGGAAAAAATCCAATATCCAAAAACAGGAACATAGGTTTCCTTTTCTATACAAGAGGATTCACCACTCTGGAATTAAATGACTAAAGTCTAGTCCAGGGGTGGGCAAAATATAGCCCATGGGCTGAATCTGGCCCACTAAGGGATTTTATCCAGCCTGTGGTGGGTCTCTCATCCCTGGCCAGTCCAGGCCTAGGGGCAGCCTGGGTTGTGACATGTGCAGCTGGTAGCACTGTCTCCCCAGCAGCTGGCTGGATTCACTTCCCAGCAGCCCCAGAAGCAGCAGCTCCTTCCAGCTGTTGCTGGCGGTCTCCACTGCCATCACTGGACCTGGTTATGCTGCCTAGGCACCAGGCCCATTAGCCCTGCACCCACTGCCAGATGCAGCAGGCAGGTAGAAGTAGTCTCCACGGAGACTGGCCCAGGACCCCCAGAGGCAGGCAGAGGTGACCCAAGCAGAGTGCGGGGCCCAAAGCAAATCAGCCCACATGGGGCCCCGCCCCTGCTCCGATCCCACAAGCCCTGGACCCGAAGAAGCCAATGGTGGCGGCAGTGGTGAGGGGAAGGTACTGAGTGGCAGGATGTGGAGCCACTGCCTAACCCAGGTCTACGCTGCAGCTACTGTGCCTGGCTCCACAGGTCCCCCCGACATGCGGGGCCTGGGGCAGTTGCCCCCCGCCTGCCCAGCACAGTCAGTCCGGTGGATGGGATGCAGCTGCAGGAGGGTGAGAAGCAGCATCTGTGAGTGGGAAGGGTCGAAGTGGCCAAAATCAGAGCAGTGACTGTGGAGCCATGCTGGGAGCAGACTGAAATCTGCCCTGAGCCCCATTCCTGCAAGCCCAGCCCCACCCACCTGTCCCACCCCTAGATGCCACTCCCCACACACCTGTAGCCCCATCCCATCTGTCCGGCTGAGCACACCCTACCTATGGGGGTCCTGGGCTGGTCTCCACAGAGACCTTAGGGAGTATTGGTGAGTTGTTGCAAGGGGTGAGGTGCTGACCTGACCCACAATAGCTCACCAAAAAGTCTGTTAGTGGCCCTCCAGCTAAAATAATTCCCTACCTTTGGTCTAGTCGTACTCAAATCCTACACATGGAAGACTTGTCAATGAGGCCACGACTTTATTTTCCTATGGAAAAGTAAGGGCGGTGGGTTCAGTGATCTCTAGAAGCCAATCCCCTAAAGCAGTGGTGCTCAATCTCTGGCCTATGAGGCTCCCTGTAGGTCTAAAAAATTGGCAGCAGAGGAGTGGTGGAAGTATTAGTTCTTCCCAGAAACACAGCAATTAATGTTGCCACCGCCTCCCTGCCACAAAACTTCCAAATCTGTGGGGAGCCACACAGCCCGAATGACATGAGCCCATGCATTGGATCAGAGCCCCGCACTAGCTTCATGTTAGATCCAGTGAGTGTCCTGAAGCAGCTGGAGTGGACAGTAGGGCTGCATGAAGTGTTGGGTGCCGATCCAATTTGGAGGAAATTCAGCCCTATTTGGTGGCCAGATCGCCAAATCCGAATTGAATCAGGGGACCAATAAAAAGGTCCGAATCGATTCAAAGCTCTCCAAATCTTTGGAGAAGATTCGAAGAGCTTTGATGATTCAGGCAGTCCCTGGTGGCTGCAGCAGGGAGCTGGAGTTGGACTTGGAGCTGGTGAGTAGGGGCAGGGGAGTTGAGAGAGGGGACCATGGGGGGGACCTCTGCCAGCCCCCATCCCCTCCCTGCACCCTCAGCCCCCCCATGGTTGCCCCGCCCACCCCGGCTCCCTGTCCTTTAAAAAAAAGCCCCAACTCACTGGGTGCTGCTGAGTGGGGGGCAATCCCTGCTGATCCCCACTGCCCCACGCTGCGTGGGGGGGCTCTGCCACAAGCCCCCTGGCCCCCCTCACTATTCCAGCCCCACCACAGCTGCCCCACCTGCCCCTTTAAGAAAAAAAAAAAACAAGAAAAACCCTGGGACTCACCAGCTCCTGCAGCAGCCTCAGGGCTAATGCAGAGCCCCCCACGTGGCATGGGGCAGCATGGATTGCCCCCCCGCTGGCAGGAACTGGTGAGTTTGGGGGGTTTTCTTGTTTGCTTTTTTTTTCTTAAAGAGCCAGACCTATGGCAGGCGGGACAGCCATGGGAGGCCTGGGGCAGCAGGGGAGAGGGTCAGGGGACTCATGCAGAGCCCCCCCCCAGTGCTGCCCACTGCGGGGCAGTGGGAGGCAGTGGGTATTGCCCCCTGAATCAGCCAAATCTGAATCCAAAGAGAATACTAGCCGCTTCACACAGGTCTAGCGGACACTACATATTATGCCCCAGAGTCCTGCTCCAGAGTTAGGCTTTATGTGGCCGTTACTCTTGCGCTGTGCTGCACAAGATGGCTGCTCCAGGGCCTGGCTGCATGCAACAGCTGCTCTGGGATGTGCGACTGTAACCTGGCATGGAGTCAATGTGGGCCAGAGTGAGCACCATATGTGGTGCCATCAGAGTACAGGCAATCCCTGCTTAGCACCCTTAATCGGTTCCTGAAAAAACAAGCGTTAAGTGAAACGAGCGTGAAGTGAAACCAAAAATATCTGATGATCCAAGATGGCGACCGCAATTGTTTTTAATGACCCAAGATGGCGATCGCAAGCATTACAATGAAACTCACCGAGCGCTAAGTGAAATCAGGTATCAATTTCAAATGAGCATTATAGTAAAATAGTGCTAAGTGAAACAGTGTTAAGCAGGGGTTGCCTGTACCCCCTATGCTGCCTGCAGCACCAGGGGCCAGATGAAAAGGCCCTGAGGGACAAATCTGACCCGTGGGGTTGTATCTTTGACACTTCTAGTGTAGGTCTATGCTGGCATCCAGCTCTTGAAGTGGACTTCAATTACACCAAGTAATAAACAATTATAGAAGATCTCTTCTGAAAGACTGACTTTCAGCACAAGCCTGATGACAAGCTTAATATATTCAGCACAAGCCTGATAACAAGCTTAATATATTTTTCTCCAGGATTTCAATTAAACAAAGCACTTAGGCACTTGTTTGACAAATATTATAGTCCATCTTTTTTCAGCACAGCACTTAAGCACAGTTTTACTTTTACAAATGGGATGGGACTTTTTCATATGCTTAAGTGCTCAAGTGAACAGGGATGGATTTCTGGTCAGATCCAGGCAGGTATCGAGATAGGGTGTAGGCAGGATTTAGGAGCTTTAGTAACAAAAAAAGGAATCCAGAATAACTCTATGCCAGTGACCAGAGAACCCTATATGTTCTTAGATTCATTCAGCATCTACATTATAAACTAAAAAGACCCCTAGGTGCATAAACGCAATGAAGCACCCTAGTCTGAGCAGCTGGGTGCTTTACTCCAATTCGACTCTGATGTAATTAAGAATGGAGTGGGGTGATGCCTAAACTTCACTTATGTCTCTAGAATGGCATTATTTATTAGACACATTCTTGGCACACCTCACTCACACCAAGAGCACTGAGTTTAGTAAAAGCACAGCACCCCCATTACTGTCACATGAACAACGCAGCCACAAGGAGATAGTGATGATGTCTGCTTTTTACATAATAGTCTAGTGGTTGGAGCACTCACCCAGGGACTGGAAATGTGGATTCTAGACCTCTGTCAGCCTGAGGGAGTTCAAACCAGATGTCTCATCTCCCAGAAGACAGCCTTACCTACCAGACTGTACAGTCCTGGTGAGGGCACCCTATACCCTTGCTGTTGAAGTGGACTACTGCAAGCATACAAGAGTCTTTGAGCCAGAAAGAAAATCTTGAAGGAAAAGTTTGGAAGCCATCTGGTCTTTTTTAAACAAATGCAGATATTTCTGGTTTTAACCTCAGGAATGTACAGATCCCAAAAGCTGGATCTAGACCAGAACAAAATATTGTATGTGGCCATAAATGGTGCTGTTTCCAGCATCACAGCAGTTAAAGAATAAAATTTTATTCCAAATCATAACCAAGTCAAGGGAACTTCATTGTCTTGGCATCAAATGACATTGTCAGAAAAAGGATTATATATGATGTAATTGCCTGCAACAACAGGACACTGAACTTGCTAACAACAGAGTTCCTCTACAGTTCCTATTTCTAGTTTTATCACTTGTAATGGAAATCGCAAGAATGTTTTAGGACAGCGGGGGTAATTTTTTTGGCTGGTGTGCTACAAATTACCTCCATACCCTCCCCAAATACTACTCAGATGCCCTTAAAATCTTAATGAATTAAATCAGGCACATATTAGAATCAAAACTGAAAATACAAACATATGCAGAAAAAAAATCACATGTATTTTCCACTGTTTATTAAGACCTCAATTTATATTATTAGCTGCTTATTATAATAAAAAATTAAACTAAAATTTGTACATGCTTTTCTCTCTGCCAGCTGCTAGAATTAACAAGTAAAATACAATAAAGCACCAAACACTGTACAGAGCTCCTTGGCAGACTCCACATGGGCTTTTTACTTTGATCACTTTAATTTGTCACTGCTTATTAAAACTGCCAGTTATTAGCATCAAAAGTGCTGTGTGGATGCTATACAGCCACTCACACATGCACTGATGAATAACAGCATCAGTCAGACAATTTTGTGTAAGTGTCCTCATCTTTTCTTACTTAATGCAGTAGCCAGAGAAGGGATGACCATCTCCAGATTCTTAGGCTTTTAAATGTTTTGTTTTCAAATTAAAGTAGGTTGAAGATCTACTTCCCTTTTAATAAGAGAAAGGCACAGTGACATTTAAATGAAATGCCTGTCATTTGAGCACCTCTGCTAGTCCTTGGTGGGCAGAAATATTTTTCCCCTCTGCAGACTGAGTCAAAATGCCTTATCCCACAATGCCATTTACCTCCTACCAAGCATAATCTCACATATGTTCTGAAATGTTTTTAGATTTGCTTAACAAGAAAGAAAAGGGTAAGTGTTGCACCTAATAATTAAGCTGACAATGTCACATCTCATTTAAGGGGGTCTTGCAAATGGTATCCATTGGAAGCACCTATTAAATCTGTGCGAAAAATAGGATATTTTGTAGTCTTAAAGCTAAGTTACAATATTTCTATTTACAAACCTCAGTTGAAGTACTTTTGTTGCTTTCTTCTAAAAATTGCTGCAGAGTAACAACCTCACTCCCAGGAGAACCAGTTTTGATATGCTTTCCTTGATTGTCCAGTGTGTCAGGCATCCTTTGCTGGAGCACAGGACTAGACCTGGTGTGACTTTTCAAATATTGGATGGGACTGCTGCTGCTGCTAGACCAAGCCTCAGGTTCATGAAGAAGACTAAATTCCCCACTGCTGTGGCTTTGTGGCCTGCTTTGGTTGTTAACTGCACCTGCTTTTGGGGTAAACAGTATTAAGTGTTCTGTAACAGAAATTACATGAACATTGTTAAACAATACATTCTAAGCAATACCTGGGACCACTATTAAAGATATTCATAATACTTGTTACGTTTCTTTAAAATGTTGAAGAATCTAATTTTCTTCCATAAGTCAAATCAAGCAGTCTACTATAAGTTTTATACAATTTATTTTCCTAGACTTACCTGTTGCAGCTTTTTAACCTTGAATTTTCAGGTTTTCAAATAAAAGAACATCCTTCACTTGAAATCTCTTTCTGTCTCCATAGTACTAGATTCAAACCAGTACAATACAGGATTTGTTCAAATATGTAAGTATATATTTGTCATCTCCTTCTTATTATGTGATCTCTTATACAAATAAGACATCAGAAGTGGAATATGAAGAAAAAATCTGTCAATTCTTCAACAAGGTTTAAAAAAAAAAAAATGTATTTCAGAAGTGATGTTGCTAACCAACTACTTCCCTGATGTTGCACTAGCAGGACAATCACAATGACCTCATCTCTGTCCACTCCTTCCCCCAGTTTTATGTATGGCTTGGTATAGTATGTTCTTCACGTTTTGAGTAATGAATCTGGTAGCTGTGTGTGGTAATTTGAAGTGGTAATAATTCTGGTACTCTCTTGGGTAAACGAGAGCTAGAAAAACACAGGGGATTGGACTCAATGGCCCAGAAGGCCCCTTCTAGGTCTATATTCTTTATAATGTCAATTTTAGTTTAATATGATTGGCTACTTACAGACACCAAAACCCCCCCCAAAACCAAAACAGCTCTTTACTTTAAGCTCAGTGTGCCCCCATGCCAAGTGCAGTGAATACCCAGAAAAGGTACTGCGTTAGCTTGACCCATCTTGCCCAGCATTTATATATATCAGGTGTTCCAGCAGGGCTTTTTGGCATTTTACCTAGTAGCTGATTCTAGCAGCTATTAGATAAAAGCACCAAAAAGCCCCTCTGAAGCACCCGATACAACATAGACACTAGGGAGCCAAGCTGAACTAATGCGCTTCCTTTTCTGGTAAAGCACTGTTTTGTTTTTTTTCCATGCCTGTCAGCGTCCATAGTGACCTAAAAGCGGAATATGACAATAAGTACAAAACAAAGTCCCTTCAATTTGTAACGTTTATGGGAACAGTGCCAAAATTCATGTTTAATAATATAATATGCGTATTATAACTCTTGCTAGTTCTAAACAATGTAACTACACTTTAAGATAATCAATAGTTTATACTAGAAATTGGTGGTGTGCCACATACAATCTTGAATGCCAACTACTTCAAGGACCTTTCATAGTACAAACTATCAAAACCATTAGATTAAAGCCACAGGAAATGAACAAAGCCAACAAAAATCCCGCACTTGCATTCATCTCTACATTTCTCAGCAAACAGACATAATCCAGAAAATATCTATCAATTGTATTGCAAGCATTCTTATGCATATGAGCTTATGGGTACCACTCTAACATGTAGTATTCTCCAGCCAATAGCAAATACAAAATCTTGTGGAATGTCCATCACAAACAGTACTAAAATGGTTTTAAAAAATAACAGAGGAAATCCTGGGAAAATTTCTAATAAAATGGTAATACTATCTAATTTTTAAAGGCAAAGTTTGACATATTTTGAGGGTGATTAATAAATATATTTTGAAGCCATTTCAATTAATTTGTGTTGGACATTTTACAGATTTTACTTCAGTAAGATTCCAGCAGCACATGCATGCTATACAACAAATTAAGGAGACTTACTTATTTGTTTGAAGTATTACTGAATTAAAATTCATTTTGTGGTTTATATTTATCAGGATATATTTATTTTCTATTTTGATTAGGTTTGTTTAGACATAATTTCAAATTAATGTATTGTAATTGCTTCTACTTTGGTATTTACTACAAGCATGTAAAGTTCTACATTGTTTATATTCATCCCTAATTTAGAAAATGAAAGGCATAAATGTTAAGGGAAAGATGCACTATGAATCTTTTACAGTAGAGACCATCTTACAGATGAAATCATGGAATGAAGCATATATGTAAATTTACCTACAGCATACCTTTGACATCATGGAGCGAAGCATTATTATTGCTATTGCTAGTGGATGTTCTGCCACTATCAAGGCTGGCTGGTCTGGAAGCTAAATTAAAAAAAATCAGGAGACAGCATGATAAACAAAATTTTAGCAGATGACACTACCTTTACATTCTGATCACAGAATGCTCTGAAGCAGGTATCATGCACTTTTCACAGGCTGAACATGCCCACTGTGAACAAAGTGTTGTTTCTTACAGATCAGACAGCGAAGGGATTTCCAGGCAGTCCAAGAGGACACTTTAGAAAAGGGCACTACAGGAACAGTAAGGTAACAAGGAAAAGAAAAATAGAGTGCACGTTTAGAATTGAGTAAGATTTGTTAGCGGGAAACCAGGATTTCATAGATGAATAGAACAGCATGCAGAAAGCTGCTTGTGATTACGTCACTTACAACAGATCTGACAAGGAACCCTGCACATTGTTGAAATGCCACGAACAGGAGCAAGAGCATCCGCACAGTTAATGTCCTGCACTCCTATCCAATACAAGGGAAATAATTGCATTAACACTTTCCAAAATGTTAAATCAAAATACTTTACTGATGTTTTGCTTACAGTCATTTAAATGTTTTTCATAAGGTAAAGTAGTTTCAATTTCACTTATTCTAATTACTTCTATTTTAGCTTTCACTTTGCATTTTTACTCAATGAAAATATGAAGGAAGGAGAAATTTAGACTAGTGAATAATTATTTTTTTTAGATTGAAGGAGTCTAATTAAGTCAAAAGTTCTATTTCATAATTAAATCCATATAAATTTTAAAATGTACAATACACTTGGATCCTGTTCAGATGCACGTTATAGATACTTCCTATTAAAAATATACAAGTTAGCTGAAAAATTGCTCTACAGAGAAAGGAGGGAAGTATTAGGTTTGAAGAAATGATACCATAGAGTTAAGTGATATGCAAATTCTAGAAAACATGCTCACTTGTAATGTTGCCATTCATTGTTTTTGTGCAAACTTCTTTAGCATTCACATAATATATCCTTAATTTAGTAGTTTATTAAAGTTCACATCTTACCATGAACTCTTGATCCTGTACTAGAATCATCACTAATACCTTGTGGACTAACATCTTCAAAGGATGTAGTATCTACATGTAAAAGACAAAGCAGGGTGTTAAATAAAATTAACTAAGAAAAGGTCATTTAAAAACTGTCATCTGTAAAACGTAATGAAATAGTTCTTTTCAATCCATTCCATCTTTACTTATGTAGCACTTCTGTGGGAAAAAAACAAAAAACCCTGAAGTATTTTACAATTAGAACAATTAAACCCATTCAATTACTTCTTATTACTGAAATTTAATCTTTCACATTATTAGCTGCTGAGGAATGTAAAACATGAAGGAACAAAACCATGATTCATATAAAAATCAGTGTTACCAACACAATCACATCATGGTGCAAAGAGCTTCTACCTATACCTTTATTATTTAGCAACTGCTTGGATCTGAAGCCTGTAGAAGAGTTGACAGTTGCAAAGTTGATAGCTGTAGTAGAGAAGGCCATAGCTCCCAATTCTTTTCTCCTTTTACCCGTAGATATATCATCAGGGCCCTCCAGATGCTCAGAACTACCTGTCCATTGTCCTCCTGGTAGGACCATGGACTGCACCAGGTCATTCATGGCTGGGATGCAAATGAAAGCAAATGAATCAGCATGGTCAATGTATTTGTTTTCATTCTTATTTCGTATTGCAAAATGTTTGATATTTGTCTAAGAATTAAAGCATACTGAATACTGAAAGCTACAAACACAGAATCATCCATGTTATGACATGCAATCAGCTCAATGAATGAAAAGTGTTAAGCACCAAAGATTTCTTTCAGTTCAGATATAATTTTTTCATTTTATTAGGAACGACTGCCATGCTTGTGCTACAATGATAGGCAATGTATGAGTGAGAAGCTTTGATATGGTGTTTTACAATGACAAATGGAATGAAAAAGGGTAAAATGGGCAGAGGTGCTAATACAGTTTCAGTGTTGGCAACAGCAAGGGAGTATTTATTCAGTGCTGGTAACTTTATTACTGCCAGAATACTGTGTCTTTTTATTATATGATATTATGTAAAAGGATGAGAAAAGAGATGACATTCATCTTTATAGTACAATGCTATTTCTACCCCGTCATTTTAAAAAAAAACAAACCCCAGATTATTATGGTAGGAAAAAATATGACAAATATTTTAAGAGCAACAGACCTTATATCCTTGCATTATTTTTCAATCAAAAGATTCTTTAATAAAAAATAAGATAATTAATTAGAATGATTACGAAAAGTGGAATTTAACTAAAATGTCAAATGATCCAAATTTATCAAGTGGTCTGTGAATTTATATACACATATATGCACAATGTGTATATACAGTAAATATGTATATAAATATATGTAATCACAATACATTGAAAATATGTATGTGTATATGTAAGTGTGTATATATTATATATAAGAAGTGAGCATCGCATATTTCATTATATATTTATATTAAGTATATTAGTGTATATATATCTATATATATACACACACACTTATACCAATATGCTTATACTAATATATACTATTCATATTTATACTTTATATATATACACTTATCTTAAGCATATATATAAATAAGGTTTTGAAAAAAATGCTCCAGTTCCTTGTTATATAGCAGCAGGACTTGCACCTTGCAAAATAGGGAAAATATAGCGCAGTCCGGGGGAAAGGTTAGTGAAAAATTAGTAATGGAAGCCAGTGTAGCCATTTAAGAGAAGCTGAACTGTCGTAAAATCTTACACATGGAGCGACGGTAGAAGGCCTTCATTTTGTCTTTTTCCTTCGGTCTGTTCCTCAAAAAGGGCAGTCTTTTCAGTGCAACCACTTTTATGTCATAGCATGAGGAAAAACGGAAACAGGGAAATGAAAGAAAAAAGGGAGAAGAACAGATGGAAGTTAAATGTTGAAACTAAGGACAGAAATGAATGTTGAGTTTCAGCTATGTATGCTATGCTAAGAACTATCATTTTCATGCTGCTGCGTGACAATGAAATATGAAAATTATACTGTGAAACCTTTAATATACTCAGAAAAGCACTGAAGACAAAGCTGAGGAATGCAATATACTTTGAAAGTTCTAATATCCCAAGTTCCTGAAAAAAACAGAAGGAACTTCTCCAAAGAGAATTTGTATAAAATAAGTAACAAATTTTCTTTGAATGTGAAATTTTTTTTGAAAATTGACTAACTTGTAAGATTGATAAAATATCCATTTTAAAGTGTTTGTATCTTACTACTTGCTACTTATAACATCAATGCCATTTCTAATTTAATTTTCTACCTAATTTACTTGTATCTTAAATTTTTAAACAGTATTTACTTGTTAAGTTTTGTACATATTAATATCTCTCCCTCTTTCATTTTTGCCTATACACTTCTTTCTAAGGTACATATGTTCAAGGGATTCATGGAGTGTAGAACGTTGTAGTTATTTCCTAGAAAAATCCACTAGTCTATGAAATCTATGCTGGTAATCAAGATTTATTGGCTGATATGGTACCATACCAAATGTCTATTGGAAACAAGAACCAAAGAAAAGATCCAAAAACAAATATACACAAAAACCAAAACTGGGGTGTAGTTTGACACACATGAAGGAATCAGAGACAAAATAAAATAATACATGTAATGTCTGCAAACAGCATGAACATTACAATAAATATTATAAAAAGCAAAAATCACAAGTTACTCCTGTCTTTTGGCTGGACTTCTCTGCAGCAGTAACTTGTTACAAGCAGACATAGCCAAACAAAGAAGCCACATGCAAACAATGGTAATGTAAAGACAAATCTCAGACAGAAAGGGTCTTAGAAATTATTTGTAGGTGCTCATGTATGTACAAGCCCTAGCTTCATTTGCATGCATATGTGATGCAAAGCCCACCAGCTAAGAAAGAGCTACAGGTTTTTGCTCTCTGAGTTTTGTGGACACAAATTTTGTCATTAACATTAGTATTTTTGTTGAAACAATGACATGCCTACATAGTATTCTTTTAAATATACATTTTCAGACACTTTTGCTTCTTCTACATTTCTCTCCACAAAGGGTGCCTATATCTGTGTTTGCTCTATATTTTTTTTCAGTGTAAGGAGTGGTACTTCAACAGAGAAATCAAATTTTCTAATTTCCATAATGAATTTGTACAGTATTTCCAATATAGTTTCCTATAAAAATAAATTAATATTAGATTTATGCAAAATTAAAACAAAAAGCTACTAGATGAAATAAAATGTACCCACCTATCTTTTACCACAACGGTGATGGAAAAAAATACCTGCCATAAGTGATGAGGAAATGTTTCTGTATTTAAATGGATGCTGCTAAGTACTTTTTAACCCATTAAAATCTTTATTTTGCATATCAAGGCAAGACTGTTTTTGGTCTGCACAGGAGTACACAACTGGAGAGGAGGTAATGATGGCAGCCATAATAATATGGCAGGAAGTGCAATTACCACAGTTCCAAACCAAATTTCCAAAGGAGAACTGACTAGCAGCTAAAGGAAGATCATTAACCATGTTTCCTTATCACCTTCTGCTCAACTGAGAGGACAATGTACCATATATACCTACGAATTTTGAGAGAATTTTTGCTGCACACAACTAGAACCATGAGACCACATCGATTCAACTAAACTTCATTTAGAGGTCTCCTCTGCAACATGACTCTTAAAATCTAGCCTGAAATATTACAATAAAACCAAAAGGCAGCATATTCTACAACTTCCATTATAATGAAATATAGTTTTATACCATTAAAACAATCAACATAAAGAAAATGTTCCCAATTCCAAATTACAAAAGTGTCTTGACCAGAGAGAAGTTGCAAAACCCTAATACAAGCCAACCTTTTCGACCCTGACGTGGGTCAGAATTGAAAGAAGAACAAGGAAGCATTGTGACCCACATAGGAAACAAGTATAGTTAATATTTTCAATATTAGATTGCTAAAAAAGGTAGAGAGGTTAAATCCTGTGTAAAGAAATCACATTTTCTATCTGCCCCTGTAAAGGGATACAGTTTTATTTAGGTGTCTGCCAAAAGAATGCATACAAAACCAACAGATTAATTTCTAACAGAAATCTAAATAACCAGTTTTAGATTGGTTTTCAGGGCCAATAAGTCAGAAATAGATAACTATGTCCTTTTTCATTCACTGTCACCGATCTGTCTTAACCCCAAACAATTCAGGCTACTTATAGTGCTTATTTTCTATAGCTTTTCATAACTCCCTTGGCAAGTCAAAGATTTTAAGAAAGAGGGTTAAGTACCCGTGAACAGTAGTTGCCACTGTCTTCACATGCAGGGCTAATGGCATTACAAAGTCTAGTAATGTGAAACATTATATACTGACCTAGTATCCTCTGTCTGAGCCTCTTGCAACAAAAGTTTCTCTATTAAAAGGAAGCCTTTTCAGGTAAAATTTTGCTAGCACTGCTTAACAATTAGTTATGTGTTCTTACAGAATGAAACCTTCCTATCTAAGCGTTTTAATCACTATATTTTTCTGTTTCTCAGGACCAAGTGAGGAGGAAAGTGTTTTGATATTTCCTAGGTTTCAGAAACTTATGGAACTGGGGATCAGGCAAGCATAAAAATACTGTCCTTTTTGACATCTGACTATGTCAACTCTCAGATACAGATACTACAATGGAAAGGGGCAGGCATAGATCTTCAGGTGGTTTTAGAATGCCCTGATTAATTGTAGGGATTACAATTACACCACCACTCCTGCAGGTGACAATGCAGGCCCACAACTGGTAATTAATCTGATGCTTTAAACTGAAAGGTGGAGTGGAGGGAGGAAGAGTCAAACTTCCAAGTCCTGATGTCTCTGCACTTTTAAGGGCTTCTTTCCTCTACATTTTGTTCTCAGTAGTGGAAGAAAGGCTATAGGAAACCTTTTGCCTACTGTTCCTGAAAGCTAGCAGGCAGCCATTAAATAATTAGGTAACCTAATAAAAATTCTTGACACACAACTACTGTGTCTTTACAAACAAAGTATGAATGTATCCAAATCAGCTATAGGCTATGAGTGGTTATTGGTTGAGTTACTTCAAGTTATTACCTGATCATTTTTAGCCTCTATAATCATAATAATTAGTTGTTAATAATTTAATTATAGCATTTTCTTCCAAATGAAGTCAATATAGGAAATTTCAGTGGATTTTAACTACAGGGAAATTCTGAAAAGCCTATGTAATTCCATTATTAAGATAATTAGGAAGGAAAAGACAGACAAAGAAGCAACATTTAATAGAGGAACACAGGCCTGGAAGGAGCTGCCTGGGCCATTGACTGTACTTTCCTCTGTTTGCAGGCAACTATTTACCCAAGGGATCTCGCAAAATCATCACTTCAAACCTTCACAGGATTCCAAGGCACAAAACCAAAAGCAAGATACAAAACCATTTCAAATTAATTTTAAATGATAAAACAATAGATTAACTTCTAAATTTCAAAAATAATATTCTCTACACAGAGTAGTATGCATGGTATATTTTTATATATGAGAGAGACTGAGCCCTGATAACTTGATCTGAAGCTTAATAATAAAGAACAAGAGAGTTCTCTAGTTTAAGATCTAGGGCTTCAGCAGTTCTCTTCTCACCAAGAATAATCAGATTAGAATACTGACATTTGAACCAGTGAACTGCCAGGAGGTGAAGAAGATAATGATACTTCCTCTTGAGGATTCTGATTCTAAAATCTCTTAATCTTCTGAAACTAATGTGAGAGAGAGCGTGAGAAAACAGCATTTGAGAAGACAAAGTCTGTTAGAGATGAAGATCTAACAGTTGATATTCCCTCTTCAGCTCCTCTGCAGGAAAAAGGTCTCTAGATCTTCTGGACCCCTAATACTCAATGGCTTTAAGATCCTAGCACTTTCCATAAGGTAAGAAAATTCCTTGCTCACACCTAAAGAAGAGAAAGAGGACAAAACTTTCATCTACCATCAATCTCACTTTTTTCTATTTACATAGAATGTAATAAACTCAAATAAACAAAAAAGTGGGGATAAAAAGTAGATTATGTGGTTCCAAACTTTCATAAAGAACTCCAGTTAAATACTTATTCTTTTCTACTTTGAGCATTGTCAGCACAGGTCTCTATTCTTAGGAGATTCACCCCAAGTACAAATTTCTAAGAAGCTAGGAATGAGAGGATTTATTTAACTCAGGAGTGTCAAACTCATTTATGGCCCCAGGCCATATGGGAACTCTAGGACTCCTTCCAGGCCAAATCCAGCCCGGGACACGGGGCAGGTGCTGTGGCTACTGTGTTTGGGGCAGCAGCATGGTGGGCTCTGGTGGGGGTCAGGAGCCTGGAGCAGAGGTCTGGTGGAGAAGGAAAACAAGCAGACAAGACTCTTGAGAAGACTCCAGCCAAGAACCCTTCAAAAAGTCTAACCAAGAGCCCTTCAAAAGTCCAGCAAAGGCATCTCGAAGTAGTCCTTCCAAATCAATATGATTGCTGTTTACAACACTGATGTATCTATATTACTCATCTACAATTGAGTACAAAATTCTGGGTTATTTTTGGTGAAAATAGGGTACTGGGCCTTGGTTCAGGAACCAATTCCCCATTTATAACATTGTTCCTTTGGGAAAATTGGTTCTGAGTTACGGCGTTTTAACTTAAGACACAGTTTTCAGGAACCAATTGTGTTGTAAGTCTGAGGACTGCCTGTACTACCAAACAGACACATTCACAAAGCACCTGATTTACAATGAATTAAAAGCTAATGTAAAATATTCTCTTGTCAGAGACCAGTTTCTCATTAATCTTTCTTTTCCTTTCCTTGTATCCTTGTGACAAGGTATTTAGCAGAATTTGCAGATTTATTGGAATCTGAGATGGCTATGCCATGAGCGCTTCTGCTATAGCCTCAAAGCTCTCAACTTCTGGGCTTCCAGCTGTTCACTCCAGTGTCCACGCCACTGGAGTGGGGTTTCTCATTAATGAATTTATGGAAGACTAAGCAGAGATATGGTCTTTTAATAACTCATTAACGTCACATCTGAGGGGAGAATCATTTCCTTTAGTAAGGACAAAGTAACTGAAGGAAAGCAAATCAAAATACAGGCAAGAAAAAGTGTTTATTTTAAGCTGGATCAGGTTATAAAGTATTTCCTTTTAGGCCCTTAGCAGACATTCAGAAAAAGGCGCAATGGGAGCTGAACTGTGACCCCAACAATCACGCCTCCTGCCATGCTACACATACATGGCAGAAGACATGACTTGGGATATGATCTCCAATCCCACATAATACCATATTGCTAGTGTCTCTCCAGCTGGGAGATTAGTCAGCTGACTGGTGCTCCAAGGTGTGGGAACACATGGAGGCTTTGGGACTGGCCACATGTGCAAAAATTATGACGCGATGGGAACTATCCCCAAAGTTATTACACATTTTTAAGCAATAACTCTGTAGCTTATTTTCTGTTTTACTGTGCCATTAACTGAATGAATGTGTGTCCAAGGTTACCATTTAAGACATGATTGACTGGATAATCATATGTTAAGTGTAACATCTGCCAGGCGCTTTAGAGACATATACCCTTTAGTAGTTTCTTAATGAGAATATACTAAGAGCTTTTAGCATCATTTTTCAGTGGAAGCATTGCCTGTAGGTCCAAAAGAAGACCATTCAGCCTTTTTTCTATCTGCTTTTTTCCTTCCACAAATCAAAACAATTCATAATATCAATTTACTATCATAACAACCCTAAAGACCTAATGCTTATGTTATTTTTTCTCCACAAAATAGTCCTTTTTTTTTCTGGGATGTGCTTGGAGACAGTAGTCACTTGCTGCAGACAATCTTAAGTAGAAACTGAACACCCGTTCTGGGTGAAGGACACAGCTGAGAAACTTGCAAGAAATTAGAATTAGCGATCTAGTAGGACTGGTCTGTTAGAGATAGCAACTATAGCTCCAGTCCTATTAATTAAGCTATTAAATTTTGTGCCTTCACTTACCATAAACATTATACCAAAGTATCTGTCTTCTTTGCCAAATGGAAAAGAGCACTCTTGCGTCTCAAATTTTACAACTCGAATAATGGAAACAATTAACAGCAATGACCCTCCAATCTATTATCTTCTTTAAAAAAAAAAAAAAATCAGTTCAACTTTTAAATTTCCTTAAAAGTATCCAAATAGCACTCACCTTTATAACTTTTTTATTTAAGTCTGTGGAGCAAGCTCTAAGACCAAAACGCAGAATGAGGGTTCTTTTAAGGTTTAAGAAAATTCTTAAGAGGGATAACTAGAATACCAAATTTTAGTTCCTATGTGATTGGAAACTACTGAAATACTGAACTTACTAAAAAGATAAGAATTATAATACAAGTATACACTGATGCTTCTAAATATATACTCAATACCTCAGTAGTGAAATGAATCTGTTAAATAATCAATAAATGCAACTTGTTAACATGAGTAGGAATGCCATCAATCTAATTGGTTGCCACTGAATTTTTCATGATTTAAATTATTAATGAGCAACAACAGAAACAAGTATATGGTGCACAAAATAGGCCACATGCAACCTAACTGCTAAGACAAAATGGCTTGGCCAAGGTTAACAGATTATCTGACAAAATCTGATCTTCCTACACCTCAGCATACATCAATCTCAATCTTTAGAATCAGCAGTGATCCAAATAATTTTTATTGCTTATCTCTATCCATAATTTTTCAAATTCCCTATTATACTGTCACCAAAACGATCAAGGGAATTAAGGAGGAGCAGTTCAGAGGCACACAATCTTTATATAGCAGCTAAAGGGTGTTAGTGTGGACACAGTATGAAGGGACACTCTCAAGAATGGAAGAAATCACATGTGGATGAAAAAAACACAGCAGGAAGAAAATAAATTGGGGGAAAAGGTGTCATCTGCATGTCTCAGATACTGCAGAGTTAATTTTTTTATTCAGATTCACAGAAATGCTAAAAAGGAAAAAATCTCTAACATTCCTGGGCTCTAGATCAGCAGTTTTCAACCTGTGGTCTATGTCTATGGGGTCTGTGAAAAATGACCATGATTAATCAAAAGTATGTAAATATACACACTTACATTCAAAGAAATTCAAAGAACCTCTATTCAAAAATATTAATTCAAAGAAATTACATTCAAAGAAATTCAAAGAACCTTCATTCAAAAAAAATTTAGGGGTCTGCAAATGGAAAAAGGTTGAAAACCACTGCTCTAGATCAGACAAAATTGAAGTCCATGAATTTTGTCACTATTTTAAGGGGTGCACAATCAAGATCTCTTAACATCACTTTAAAACAATTCTATCAGATTTGGACTTTTATAGGCATCTTTGAAGCTTTATGCACCTCTGAAAAACATTTAACCAAACAATCTCAAACTAAAAATACTTTTTTGTTGTTGCAAGTACTCACTACTGCTCTTTTTGGTCCCCAGCATCTGGCCATCTTCAAGAGAGTTTGAGCCCACTGAGGAACTATCTTGACTGTCTTGATGGGGTAGCTGAAGAAATCCTTCACTGGATTCTGAACGGGTTGGTGTAAGAGTCAGAGACTTCAGACGCTCTCGATTAACATCTTTTTTAGATTTTATCAACTTCCTCATTTTTAGAGTAATCCAGTTTCCCCTCCTAATATAAAAAAAATTAAATCCATTACTGAATTTATAATGAATTATGTTCGTCCTGTATAATTTAAAAAAAATATTTGCATGTGTATTTAACTACAGGATAAGGATGTGCTGTTTGTTGCTCCCACTGAAGTCGAAGACAGCCTCACGAGCCAGTTTGAATGGAAACAGAGCCAGGTCTTTAGCAAATTAAAATCTGTGTTTATACTCATTTTCACAAAATATTTGGCAGTACCTTCTTGGTGGAGATGGCTCATAAAATTTATACTGATCCATGATCTTTTCTTCTAATTTCTCCTTTTGCCGCCTCAACTCATTTAACTTGTCACTGTAAACAGAAATGAACCACAATTGGTATTTCAAGGGTATGATTATATATCTGTATGCTTATATTATGTTGCATATTCTTTTAAATTTTTTTATTACCTAAAAGCAGACTCTTTCAGGCGGGGAAAAAGTGGCAGCAGCATGTAAACTGCTAAGAAACAAGAGTTTCAAAATCATAAAGGAGTAGGAAAGGTAAAATAGATTTATATATATAAAAAAGTAATGTCTAAATAAAAAGATTTTTAAATCTTTCATGGGCCATCCAGTAGATTTTAATATGGTTTCATATTGCACCTTATTCACACTGGGTCCATAAATGGATATAATAAATGAGTGTTTTAAAAATAGCGGGGTGAGAATATTGTAATGGTATGCTGTAATGTTGTGGCAGGAAATGTATGAAACAAGCATTTTTTGTGATTTTTTTTTATTGGACCAACTGTATGGCTGTGAGAGAGGTTAGAAATAGGGTGGCCATTGGTCCTGTTTTAAATCAGACTGTCCTGTTTTTATTTAAGCTGTTGTCCTGCCTGTCTCTAAATAAGGAGCAGACTGCAAAAAGTCCTGGTTTTCACTTAATTGGTAGAAATACATGTCAACCAAAAGACAAGCTTTTCTCATGTCTGAGGAAGTCTGATATAATTCTAAGCAAGAGCAGGTTGTGCCCAAATCCTTGTTGTCTAACCTCTCTCCCAACTGTACAGTTGGTCCAATAAAAGATACCAGAAAAAAAACCCTTGGCTGTTTTCATGGGAAGATCCAAAATCACAGTGATGGGGGTGCTGCCATGCCTACTTTAGCTATATGGCACATGCACAGTGAAGAGAGGTCTTAGTTCTTTGTGCATGCGCCACACAGCCAAAGGGGGAGAGGCCACAATCCCTGTAATCCTGGATGCCAGTGAACTCTCAGAACTCACTGGCATGTCAGCCTGGAGTCTTCATGGAGCCCCTGCTTTCAGCTCTGCAGCTTGCTACTGTCTGGTCTTCCCTTCCTTCTCCCCCATCATCCCCAAATTCAACAGCAGGGGAAAAGAGGGTCTGAGCAGCAGCAGTGCACAGCTCCCAAGGTTCTGTGAAAGTAGGGGCTGAGTTGTCACTACTTATGCTGCTCCTCATCTTTCTCCTGCTACAGAATACAAGAAAGGGTGAAGGAGAGAGGGGAATAGCAAAGAGCAGCAGGCTCTGGAGCTGAAAGCAAGGACTTCGGGCAGAGTCTGTGCTGTAAGCTCATGAAATTCACAGCACATACAGAGCTTCACATTGCTGATGCTTCAGTGAGTGATGCACAGCCAAAGGAACTACATTGCTGCATGTCTCACTGCCACATCCCTGGCTGTTTTAGTAATGCACATTTCCTTTAGATGGCCTCTGAGGCCATCTACATGATAAACTTGCCATGTTCCAGAACACTACCCTCAAGAACACTTGGCAGGCTGGAATTAGGATACCTATATCCACGTAGCATCACAGGCAGTTTAATTGGTACCATCACTCAGTGGCAGCTGGCTCACTTGAGGTGCAGACAGAAGTGTAGCTCCTGGGTCCAACTCGTGGCGATTCAGAAATCACCATGAGTTAGACTGACCCTCCCAATCCAACAGAAGTTAGCTGTTATATTGGGAGGGTGGAGGATCAGTTCCAATTTGGAGGTGATCCAGGGAGACAGGCTGTGTCTATCCCTGGCTCCGTTCCCCCACCTCCACTGCTGTCTCTGAATGGGCAGGAAGAGAAGGCAGGGGAGGGAGGTTGTTCTGGGGCTTTATCAGCTGTGTTCGAGTGGGGGGAGAGGTAGATTGGAGCCCTCCCCTAAGGTGAGGGGCTCCAATCCACTGCCTGCCCACTTCAGAAGGGCTGAGAAAACCCCAGAAGGGACCTCCCTCCCCTGTCTTCTCCCCTTCCCTTACGGAGACATAAGCTTGGGCTGGGCTCTGCTGTAGCCAGAGCAGACAGAAATTACTGCAGTCACTCCACAAAGGAGCAGCTTCATTTGAGCCCTCATACAATGAGGGTTAATTTGTTATGCAATTAGAGGGCTCTGCAGCTGTGCTCTTCTGTCTGGGCATGGCTTCAGCTTTTAAGGGACGATCACGCAACAAATACCATTTCTGTCTGTACCTTTGAAGCACTACACGGAAATGGCAAGACTGCTTCTGATTCAGGAAGCAGCCTGCTTAACATGATTGAGCAGCTTGTTTTAGAACACAATAAATGTACCCTGTAAACATGGCCAAAAAGAAGCAAAAAAATTCTGCTGGAAAAAAGCAACAAAAATATCAAAAGACCCTAGAATCTTTGATTAAATCATAGAAAGTAGGGCTTGAAGGACCTCAGGAGGTATTCTAGACTAATCCCTTGCTCAAGGCAGGATCATCGCTGTCTATACCATTCCAGATAGGTGTTTGTCTAACATGGTCCTAGAAACTTCTGAAGATGGAGATTCTACAGCCTCTCTAGGAAATCTTTTCCAATGTTTAACCTTCCTACTGAGATGATACTTCCTAATATACAACCTAAATTTCCTATGCTGCCATTTAAGCACTCCCTTGTCTAGTCCCTTGCAGTTACAGACAACAGTCTATACTCATCCTCTTTAAAACTATCCTTCAGGTATTTGAGGGATTATCAAAACTTTTCTCAGTCTTCTCGTTTTCAGACTAAATACTCCCAGTTCTTCCATTCTTTTCTTACAGGTCATGTTTCTAATAATTTTTTGTTGCTCTGCTGGATTCTTTCTAAACTGAAGTGGAAGGATGAACCAATACTATCAATTAGGCGTTTAAACCATAAATAAATATTATGCTATTTTTTTTTAGTTTAAAAAAAAAAACTTTAATTTTTTTTCACATATAACTCAATTCCTTTAGCTATGTTTTATGTAAAGAAAAGTTAGAGAAATAGGTTATTCCTGTACCATATAAAAATATAGAAGGCGGGTTTCTTTAATTTGCATCTATATTAACCCAACTGTAGTTGTCACAGTGTTGAACAGCAGTTTTCTAATTATTGGTACCCACATGTACTGTCTTTGTTCAACGTGGAAAAGATCCTTGCTTTCCATATTCTGCTCCAGTAACGTCCTATTCTGTAGCATTAGTGTCTGAATTTGATCCAGCAGGTGTCTGTTTTCTTCTTCCAGGTTTCCTTTAAGCTGGCTAAGCAACTGTTAAAATATATAAAACAGCACTTAAGTATAAAACTGAGCACACCATCTAATTTTCTGGAGTTATCTAGAAAACATTATCAGAATTTACAAAAAATTTAGTGAGTCAGACACAACAGACAGAAAAACAAAAATCACTTGATCAATGCATGCCATGATAAAAAAAGTTCAATTGATACATTAGGTAGATGGGCTAGTTAATTTAACTACCATATCCATTTTAATAGAGAAGAAAATGTAACAGTGGAAATATAGGCTATTTCTGCCCCAGTTTTCTGACTATTGCCTATGGAGCATATAATACAGTACAAACACATGAACAGTTTTCCTTCATTTTTATTTAAGTTAAGCTTATTGCATCATTGCACCAAAACACTGGAGCCAAGGAAAAGTAAGTTACTTCTAGGGAGACTGAAGAAACTTTAAAGTTGTCTCTGTAAGTAAGGAATGCTGAAATTCCTTCTTTCTGCATAGTCTCTTTAAGAAGAAGAAACAAAACAAAACAAAAAACCACCACTCAGTTGGAACTGGTATCCCTTCCCAGGTATACAACTTGCTAGATCAATTATAGTGAGGATGAAGAAATTTTGGGGTTCTAGGATAATGTTCAGTTTCTATTGGAGTTGCTTCTAAAGAACCCCTCCAGCACCTGAGCCTTGCTGCACAACACACTGGTCTTCAGTCTGAGCAGCTCTGGTTTCCGACCCTGCTTTTGACTTGTTACTGGAGTTCGGCTTTGGATTCTCTCTGCAGACCTGACTCCTGGGCTCCTGACCCTGGCTTGGCTTGCTCTTAGACTCTGCCCTGTGGATTACCCTTCAGAGGCTTCTGATTTCTGGCTCTTGACCCTGGCTTAGCATTTGGTCCCCAACTTGTGGCTTCCAAGCCCTACCCCTGCAACTCACCAGTTCCACACCTGGCTCTACCCACTAGACTGGCTGGCATGGTAGACAGTGACAATTCTTTCATTTTCCTACAGCATGTTTTCCAGTCTTCCCTAATGATGTTAAAAAGAGAAATACAGGGAACAGCGAGTTTTGTTTCTGTTTTGACTGGAAAGGTTAGCTTCCATGCCTCCTTTCTCTGGGAGGTGGTCATTTCCTTCCTCCTCATGGTATCAACAAGTCTGGGGCCAAGAAACTTTTCCTGAATGTCTATTTTGTAGTTCTGCTCTTGAAACTGAGAGTTTCCATTTCCTGGGAAAATGCTTCAATGCACAGAGAAGGTGAAGACTTTTGAGGTTCTTTCTGGTTTTTGCCTTGTGTTTTCTGACCTTTTTATCTTTTTCAATTTATTTTCTGATTTTAAGTAACAAATTTCCATTGCTATCAGATAATCTTTTTTCTTATTTAGAACCATTTGCAACTAAGCTCACAATGCAGTGTGGGGGATGAGAAACAGCTTGATTACCACCTTCAGGTATGGAATTGGGTAATACTGGAGGCTAAATTCCTAGCGAGTGCCCATACTTTTCTTTTGTGAATGAGCATCACCTAAATGGGCTAGACTCCTAGCCAGAGACTCAACTGATGATGTATGCATCTGAGACAGAACCTCAGAGCTTTCTCCTTTTTGAAATGGACCAGAGAAGTGTTAGATGATTTTTTTGGAATAAATACTAAATAATTTCTGTTTGGCAAGGAGGGTCCTGTATGCTCAATCCCTTTCTTTGTAGATTTTCTGGAGGAAACTTATTTGGTGTACAGCAAGTGACATGCTCCCAAACTGCCCCCAGGAATTTGATCCTCTGCAGTCAGAATAAAGATCTATATACTTTAAAAAAGTACAAACAGTTTTCCAGTTCTTGAATTACACTAGGTTGTAAACATTCATAGCAACCATTTTTCAGAGGCATATAATTTTGTCAGATAAGGGTGGATTTTAACAGGGGATATCAAATAGTTCATCCTTGCCACTAAAATGATGACCTTTCTGACAAATTTCCAAGTGTGTATTCCAAAGCAAAGATGGCGTAAAGCAGCTCACAAAACAGCTGTAAGAATTTACATAATGGGAATAACAAAGCATTTTAGCTGATCTTAGTTTAAGAAACAGCTGATGCATTTTGATTGAGATTTTCCAAAAAAATCTGAGAATGAGACAACAGCCTGGCCTGGAAAATCAGAAGCAAAGAAGTTCAAAATTTGACAAGATTTGAGAGTATAAAAATGAGACTAAGTGCTGGACAGTTGTGACTATAGGTCAAAGTATCAGCAGAACCCAAGATATAAAACTGCACCATTCAAACAACAATACCAAACAGCAACATCATAAAACAGTTGGGTTCATTATTCTTCTCTGACAATGTCTGCCTGCTATGCAGATATATTAGTAAAATAAAAAGGCACATACATTGCATAAAATTATCTGAATTTAAAATACTACCGTAACCAAAGTATCATCAGAAGACAGTAAACCTCTTAATTACCTCACACTGATTATTCAGTTTTGTAGATGTAATATCCAGTTGTTGGTACTGTTCTTTCAGTTTAGAAAATTCAGCTTCTAGCCTTGTTTGTTCTAATTTGGAATTGTTCAACAAGCTTTTCAAATTCTTATGGTCAGTCTGAAGAATTTCATTGTCTCTCAGAAGTTGACTGTATGTGTGACTGAGTCTGTAATTAAAAGAGGCACAGAAGAGCATATATAGATGAAGTAATATGCATTTATTACCACAATCTTCTTTAAAGCTTATAGCTTCCATAATTCCATGTTATTTTTAAGACTGCTGATGAACATTTTTTGGGAAATTAGTATATATATTAATTCATAGACTCTTATGACCAGTCAGTTTAAAACAAAATATTCTAACCTTTGAAAATTCAGTTTTCATTGAGAAATGGGAATTCTTATTTCTCAGAAATAATATACTTTAAATTATGGGCAGTCTTCTTTTTTTCTTTTTACAAATAAATATCTTTCGTATATTAGCTTTCTTAAAAATTCCTGGGAAAAAAACCAAGTGCTGCTAGAAGTTTCTATAGTTAAAATAAGAAAACTATTTTTTTTATATAGAGTATGTTTAGGATCCAATTCT
Organism: Crocodylus siamensis; assembly: GCF_052110815.1. Taxonomy (NCBI): domain Eukaryota; kingdom Metazoa; phylum Chordata; order Crocodylia; family Crocodylidae; genus Crocodylus; species Crocodylus siamensis. Next base: position 176,008,914 of record NC_143395.1, read on the forward strand.
TTTATTTATTAAGATAAAAGAGAACCAAAACAAAATAGTCTGTAAAGAAATCAGCTAGACCAAGAGATTTGTGAACCATGACATATGGCTGTCATGAGTTTAATGGGTTCATGGGGCATCTTGTCTGGTTTTTTGAAGTTGTTTTACTGATATGCCATATGTAGTCTCTACAGATATACAGTATGAAGCTGTGTTCAGCCTTATTCTTATATCTGTAAGAATTGTGGTATTTGATATAAACGTAATTTTGATACAACTTTATATTGAATGTTTATAAGAATGTTTTTAGTGGGGCAGTGATTAACTCAAGTGTTTCTCCTCTATTGATACTTGGAAGAGGCAACAGCTGAGAATTAGCATCTGACAGGAATGTGTTTACTCAGGAATAGCCCCTTCATTGTGGAGACAATGAACACTTTATATTTTAAAAAGAGAAACTTTAACATAACTAGAACCTAGGAATAGAAAAAGCATTTCCCACTTGGGGATGATCATGTGAGAGACAGTATATCTGATTAATATTCTTCATGTCTGAAAGGATACACATTCTTCTGCTCATTAGATCAGGAAAAAACTTTTAAGTCTAATAAACACCTCTCTTAGGAGGAAGCAAGAAGTTATATGTGTAGTGTGTGCTCCCCAAAATTCCAATGGATGACGTTGTAAATGGCCAGATAAGAAGCTATGTGTAAGTCCTGTCTTGAAAGCAGGGGGTGGGGTCTCTAATCTTCCTGGATACAAAGAAGTGTTGGTTGTAGCTGTGTTGGTCTCTACGGACATAGGCAGACAAGGTTCTTTGGGTAAATGTGATATCTTTTATTAGACCAATTAAACAGTTTTCCAACTGCTGAGTTGGTCTAATAAAAAATAACACATTTACCTAAAGAACCTTGTTTGCCTGGGTACAAGGAAGGCTGCTAGCACTCAGTAAAGGAAGCTGACAGGAGATGTAGGGGCTGTTTTCTAACTTGTTGATTTGAGTAGGAAATGCATTTCTGGATTTAAGTTGCAGGGTAAGAACAGGTTATTGGTTTGACTTTCTTCATCCATTTATTCTTATGTCTTGTCTGTATGTGGTTACTGATTTCTTATGGTTGATCTTTTTTTAATAATAAATCTTTTCTAACCCACTTGGTCAGTGATAACTGTGATTTCAGAGCATTTGACCATATCAGCAAGCCTTTTCTAAGGAATTATATTTTCTGATCATATGACTGGACATGGGTATGATTCTTACAGCTGACAACATTCCCTCTGGTAACAGCTGGCAACAACTGGGTGAGACTGGTAAGACTGAGATGACATAAGGACAAGGAGTTAGCCTCTGGCACATCTCAGCTGTTTCTCAGTGGTCAAGCGGCAGATAGCAGGAAGAGTTTGGGGCAGAAGGCAACTCTAAAGGTGTGAGAGCACCCCAGGAATCTTAGAAGCACATGTACCGACATCCAGGGTCAGGGTGCATGCACAATGGCATCAAGTTTTTTAGTCATCTAATGACCCACGTTTTTGTAAAAAATAAAAAAAAATAATAAAAATAATAAAATAAATGGTGACTAAAGATAAGCTTCTATATTATATTTAGACTTTCACCTGACTTTGTCAACAATCATAAGCACCCAGAAGCCTCCTATAAGCAAACATACTGGGGATCTAATAATGTGTCTAAAGTGTGACATACAACAAATGATTCTGCTCACCCAGTCTTGGGTACTGACTTCAAAGTACACTACATTTGTTTAAACAATAGACACAATATTCCTGTGAAAATGTAGGTGTTTTATTTTATATATATATTATTTAAACATTGATAACATCAGAATTTTGCCATACCTATCATTTTCATCACGAAGTGTTTTGTATTCTGCTGCTACCTTTTCATGTTTTTCATTTTGCTGCAACATTTTCTCTTGTTCTGTCTTGAGCACTTTTTCCAGTTCTTCTAATTGCACTTTTTGTTTCAGCAACTGATTGTACCTGCAAACAAGGTTAACATAAAGGCTTTGTTTACATCTCCTAGAATTAATATGATTAAGAATTCAAATGTCATGGTCTTTTTTTACTCCCAAGATACAAGATCTATTTTAATTATTGCAATTATACAAACGAGTTTTCACATTATTAAGAACAACAGATTTTGAACTTCACACGAGGCATTAACAAACCAGATTACCTATCTTCTAGGTCTTTATGTTCCACCTCAAGATTTTTGTGTGCAGACTTGAGGCTTCCATGTTTGGCAATTAGAGATTCATATTCAGAAGCCTGACGTTCATGAAGGTGTTCCAGTTTTTCATGATCTTTAACAAGTGAATCATACAGTGATTTCAGATCCTCCCGTTCCTTGAGAATGGATTCATTTTCATTTTCTAAAGCAGACTGCTGGATCAACAATTGTGCATTCTGATTCATAAGAGATGTACTTTGAGAATTAAGGGTAGAATTTTCAACCTGTAGTTATAAACAGTAGATATGGGTAGAAGAATAAAGTTCATTTTAATTTATTATTGCTGATGATGAAAGTGTGGAAGAGTATATTGCTGAAGGCTCCAAATGACCTTCTTGGTCTTCTAGTTTATTACTCCTAATGAAGGACTGCAAGCTAATTATTTTCTTGGTGCATTTCATAAAATCATAGAAAATTAGGGTTGGAAGGGAATTCAGGAGGTCATCTAGTCCAACTCCCGAGTAAAATTTAATTTACTTGTAAATATTTCTGTGACCTCACAAATGTTATTTTCCTAATTATTCCATTACCTAACAGCTTTCAAAGGGACTAGATTTTGCTAATAATAAATTTAAATGGAACATTTTATTTAAAACTTTACAATCTGGTCTACATCTTCAGGGCCACAATTAAAGAAAGCACTTATGTATACGCTTACATTACATTAGTCTCCACTGAGAAAAATACTATAGCATATGGGTAACTTGAAAGTTCTACTTATATGCTTTCCAGAAGAGATGCCTTCCCTTCTTTGAGCATTGAGATTGACAACTCTGTTTCCAAAATGTTTTAGATGACAGTGGTTATCCCTCCTTAAATCACTAAATATATTTTTACCGTACGGGCTGGATCTTTGACATTCTTACTAAAAGAAAGGAATTTTTTCAAGTAGACACAAGTACCATATTTGCTTGCATACATGTCCCTGAATATAATACACACCCTGATTCTGGAAGGCAGGATGAAGGGGGAAAAAAAGGCTATTGCAAAGTTATGGTTGCATAGAGCGAAAACAGAGCCTTATCTTCAGCTGACTTGCCCTCAATTTCCTGCTTAATTAAAGCTAAAACTCTAGCTGTTGCTAAAGACTGGTGTACACGGGTGGCTCTATAATGAGTCTTCAAGGCTGTGATATAGAAGAAAGACCAGAAGCTGCTGGCAGTCAGCAAAGTTGCTCTAAGAAAGGTTAGCCTGATTAGTGGAATGTCAAGATCCTTAAAAAAAGGAGAGATGGACTGTTAACACCTCTGGAGTGACAAACAACAAGCCTCTAAGTCAAATGATTTCCTTAGCTGCCTGAATAGTAATGCAACAGCTCCTGCACTGTGTAATCAGGACTCCAACCAGGGTGCTTGTATCACAGTCAGAAAATCAGCTTCCCTACTTAATACATGCACACTAACTGGGGGGAAGGGTGATTTTTGAGGAAAAAGGTGTGCATTGTATGCAAGAAAACATGATATTTTTCCTACCTTTTACTAAATTAATGTCCACATATTCATCATAATAGGACTGCAATCAATACAGCCTATTCTAGGGGGGAATTGGAAATAAAATTAAACAACAGTATCTGAGTGCATAGTTTCTGCAGAGGTTCCTCAATAAAAGTGTCCTCCTGCCAAATATCCATCAGCTTATGATGGGGTGTCTACACTGCAAAGCTTGCTGAAAGAGTGTACTTAGTGGAGACATTTCAGATCTTCAAGCATAGACAGAAATGTGTTTCTCTGTGAGAAGTCACTACTACAACATCATTACTCTTAGCAACGGACCCTGAGGTTAGACACAGGTATAAGATTCCTTAGATTGTAGGGTTCTGAAATGCTTGACCTAATGTTTGGACTTCCTAAACAGCTTAAAACAGTCAGTCTATCCTTTGAAGTTCTGACAAATATCCAGACTGGAAAAGAGCTCCTCCTTCAGACCTGAAGGGTTGGGGCAGATCCACAGGAGGACTACTTCTTGAAATATATGTAAGATGGAAATTAATTTAGGGATGATGCTGAAGTGATTCTAAGGATCATTTTGTCCAAACAACGCAGAGTGAGATTCAATTAAGAAGACTCCTACATCTAAGACATATCATATTTAGCTGAATCCAAGATGAAAATGAATTTAAGACAACATGGAAAACTTATACATTCTAATATTATAAAAGCCTTAGTTAGCCTATCTGTCCATAACACTTTATTTGCACTCTGATTGGCTGATTGAAACTACTTGGAGCCGGTGGCACTGCAGCGTGGAGCAAGCCCAGACCCCAAGCCCAGTGTGGGAGGGGGAAGCAGGCCCAGGATGGCTGCGGCAGTGGGGAAGGGAGGAGTGGGCCTATGTGCACTCCTGCCCTCCCCCGCTGCTGCAGGGGGGAACAGGGGAGTGGCCCTGGAAGGGAGGGAGCAGGCCCAGACCCACCATGGGGGGGAGGAGGAGCGGGCCCAAGGGTGGGGGTGAAAAGCCGGCCCACTGCGGCATTGGTGGGGGGAGCAGCGGGCCCAGTCTGATGCAGCAGTGATGGGGGGAGGGGAGGAGCAGGCCTCCTCCCCCCGGGGCCCAGGCCCACTCCTCCCCTCCAACCCCCCCGCCCCATGTCAGCCCTGAGCCCGCTCCTATCCCCCCACCACCACTGTGTTCACCAGGGCCTGCTGCTCCACCCCCCAGCCGGCACATCAGGCCGACTTCTTCCCACTTTCCTCCCCCACACCCCCTTGTGTTGGGCCTGAGCCCACTCCTCCCTTCCCCCCGTTGCCATGGTAGGGAAGTGGGGAGCACGCCAAGACCCTAAGTGGCAGGAGGGAAGTGGGGAGCGAGCCTGGACTGGAGGGTGGACACGGGACTCCGTCCCTGACTGCCACCCCCTCTACCGGCAGTTGGCTAGTTTATTATAATTTTCCATGTATAGAATCTAATTATTGGGAGGGTCATCTTAAATTTGTTCCTCCCTGTGGTGGAGCACCTTCGGGGTGCTCACCACGTGGCAGGGGCTGCAGTAGGCTGGGGCAGAGCAAGCAAGGAAGGCAGCCAAGTGAAGCCCCTGGATGTCATTTTTAAGGGGAAGGTGTGTGGCGGAGCACCTTTGGGGTGCTCGCCACTTGAGGGCTCTCACAGGCTCTGAGCGGAGCCTGCTTTGGAGGAGCACCAGGGAAACCTCCCCCAGGTACTATTTTAAGGGGGAAGGTGTGTGGCAGGGCACTGTGGGTGCCTGCCACTTTAAGACTGGAGCCAAGCAGCCAGCAGGTGCTTGATTGGGGTGGCCATTTTAAATCTCTGGCCGCCCATACAAACAGATCAGTTCCCTGCTAGCAGGCAGGCAGCAACGTTGCCTGGCTGTAAGGCTGGTTGAAGCATCCTGGAGGTAAGGGCAGGAGCTGTAGGGGATGGCTAGGAGGCTCCTGGTCCTGGGCATGACCTAAAACTGCACCCTGCCAAGAGTGGGTGGCCTGGTGGGGCTCTGTGGTGCAGAAGCCCCCAGGAAATGCCAGGACAGTGATCACCCTGGTGAAAGGCGGGTATTAACCCTAGCCCTCACCTTTGGGTGGGTCTGGTCACATTGGAGGTAGTAGGGCCACGCATGGCTGCAGACACCTGAGCTCTGCACGGTGAAAGACCCTGAGAAGTAAGGTAGCAGAGGCCAGGCACAGCTGCAGACACTTGCGCCCTGTGGGGTGCAAGACCCTGAGGAAAGGTAGTTGGGGCCAGGCACAGCCCTACCTGAGCCCATTGGGGAGGAAAACCTTGTGGCCCAAGTGAGGGGGCAGAGAGGAGGAACCCCTGTGAAGGGGGAGAAAACCTGAGGGCTAAGAGCCCACTATGGAGGGGGGGAGAGAAAGAGAGATGACATGCTGCTCCAAGAGGGGAGTGAGAGTCCCTGTGAGACCCTGGAACACCAGGTGTGAGTTACCCCAGCTCCCACAACTGGGTGCGTTAACTCCTAGTAGGCCTGGAAGGCAGACCCAGGAGCAAGGGTGGGGCTAGAAGCTCAGAGGCCTGATGTAGAGGCCTAGTCAACAAAGGCACCAGGACCTGAATGGTCAAAAGGGCCAGGGGCCCACCGCAAGGGACACACAGAGCTGAGGGCCTGGGGTTCTGACTGGCCTTGGAGGCAAGGCCAGGGCCTGTGTGGCCACAGTCTGGGGGGGACCATGCCCAGGAGAGGAAATAGTTTCAGGGAGCTAGGCAGCTGCAAATGAGGGCAGGGTAGGCCACCTGGTTGGAGGGATCTTGGAGTCCTGATAGGAGGATTGTGGGGCCGGTAAGATTAACACCTGGATGCCATCTGCGAGGCTTGGACTGCAGTGGAGGGGAGGACTGGAGCCACAGATAGCGCCCCCTGGCATCGGGGCAAGAATGGACAGCGTCCTGCCTTAATTAACATTGTGATTAATTAAGAACAAGGCATGGCATGAGAGTCAGGTGGGTGGTGTACCCAAAAGAAAGTGGGGAAACCAGCATTGCTGCTAGTCAGGGAGCCCTACTTTGTCACACTCCCCTACTGCTGCAGCAGGAAAAGTGGCAAGTAGCAAGCAATGGGAGGCAGGTAGTAGGGGAAGCAGTGGAAAGCAGTAGGTAGAGAGCAGTGAGGTAAAACAGGTATGGGAGGGGTTAAGCAGCTTGCTCTTTGCCTCCTGTTCTCCCTACCAGCCAACACTTGCAACAGCAGGGGCAGCAGAACTTAGCAACTGGACCAGGCTGGGGCTATGCACCCTGCCCCTAGCTAGAGTGGGGATGGAGCCTGCTAGCACTGCAGCAAGAATAAGGCGGGGAGGGCAGAGGGGGAAGTAGGGGAAGAGGCAGGAGGGGGCCCCCAACACTGCAGGAGGGCAGGCAGCAGCTCAGGTCAGGGCTGGAAATAAAGTAGTTGCCTGCCCCCCAACTACTCATACTCAATTCCAAGGCCAAGGGCTTCCCTGCCATGTTAAATGGGGAAAAAGCTTTGTCTTGGAATTGAGTAAATATGGTATGTAGTTTCAGATGACGAAACAGCCACAAAGTCAATTCTGGGCCTGTCTACCCTAGAGCATGAGCATGTCATGCCCCTTCCCCCAGCTTGTGTGGAAGTGCTAGAAGTTCACCAGTGAGACTTCTCCAATTTCATGCTCCATACTTCTTCTTCAGCTCTCTAGGGTAGGTAGGGTGTCCCTGTCCTTTCCAAGACCAGCTACTGATAAATTCACTGTTGTCCAAGAAATACCACCTCCTTCACAGATTCTGAAAGACTCTGCCTTTTGCTTCTAAGAAGGCCACATCAAAAACAACCTTCAGCTGGCACTAGTTACTTTGTATGAGCATGGCTGCCTATTTTATAAGCAGCCTTTTCAGTGCCCAGGAGGCTCTTTGCAGGACAGATGCCTTCCTGTCTAGCCCTATGTTTCTGGCTCCTGGTTCCAACTTATGTACTGCTGGTTCCTGACCCCCCCTTGCTCTTAGCTGCTGGCTCCTGACCCTTGCTTCTGGCACTTGCCCTTATCTGCTCTTGATCCCATGCCTCATGACTAATGTCAAACCTCACTGCCCACATACCCGTTGCTATCTGAGTCCAGGGTGGTCAACCCAAGACAATTTTTTTTTTTGTTTTTTTAAACTGGTAAGTTGCAAACTTTTTAGTGCCAATGAAAAAATTTTATTGGCACATGTTTTTACTAGCACCTGTTTTGTATAATAGAAATGTAACCATTCTGCTAGACTTGAGACAAAGTTCAGGTTTGATTTTTAAGGGGTTAACACCAATCATAGTAAAAAAGTTTAGTTGCCAGTAAAAAGTCTGACTAACAATAACAATTAACTACCTGTGACCCAGCAGTGTTATAGGCAGGCAAAAGGAAACAGCAACAGCATGTAACAGGAGGGAGAGAGAGGACTAAGAAGGCCTGAGAATGCTCATGCTCAGACACCAGGAGATGCTGCTCTAGACTGTCTGTCCTTCAATGCTTGCCTCCAGATTGTCTCATGGGGGTCTTCATATCAAGCTCTGGATGCTTACTACTTTTTAATTTTTATTTTTTTTATGGATGGCTACTTTCTCTCTGAACAAAATACTGAATAGGTCATTCAAGAAGGGATACATATATATGAATTTCTATAGTAAGGTCATTATTTATACCAGAGCTTTCCAACTTCTGTGCAGTCAGGGGCTGCAGAGCTCCTGAGCAGCCTGACAAGGCCACATTCTCCCCGCCCCTACTCCCTCCGGCATGCACTCCCTGGGCTCCATGGGCTGCCTTGCAAGAAGGAAGCAGAAGCTAGAGAAAGCCCCAAGATGCCAGCACCAGTAATAGGAGAGCAATGGGGAAAGCAACACCTAGGCTGCTGGGAACCTAGGAGCTGCAAGCTGTGGGCCATGAGCTGGACAGCCCTGATTTATTCTATTACTAAATGCCTTCTCTGAATATACCAAAACCAGGTAGGATAAACATGTACATTAGAGTTCTGTTTTGTTCACAGCTTCGACAACTATAATGAAGAGAAATGATCACTAATCAGGTTTCAGTGTGTCATATATAAACTGCATTTGGAACAGAACTGTATCCTCCTCCTTAGTATATGTAACCAACCCCCCCCTTCCTCATTTCTTGACTGTCAGGAGTTGTTCATCCATTCCTCTAGATGTCCTTTAACTTCTAAATTCTGTTCATGCTTGATCACATATACCATTTTGTTTACCAGTTCTCGTTAAATGGAAGATATTATACTATTTAACACTCCTTAATTTTCAGAGCCCTAGAAAGCAGATGCAACTGCAGGATAATTTAATATACTGAAAAAAAACTGCATATTTAAATAGGTAAGTAGAGAGGGAGGGCTGGCATTTAGAATTAATCCTTGATTTTCTCAAAGGTCAAAGTTATGCATGTGAATATTAACTCTATTTCCGTAACTGGATTATCCTGATAAAATCTCATCTCATTAATTTCCAATCTCTTTTGCAAGCTCTCTTTCAATGCATTCACACTTTCTTTTTTTTTAGTATTACGTGCAATTTTAGATTTTATTAATTCTAACTCGCATATAAAAATATTAAACATATAATATGTTAAAATATAAAATAATATGAATGACTTAAATATGGGTTAGACAAGACACTTGGCTGAGAATGTTTAATCAGGGATGCTCCTGCCCTGATCAGGGGGATGGATTAGATGACCATGCGAGGTCCCTTCCAGCCCTACTTTCCTATGATCCTATGGTTCTATAAATAGTATACTGGTTCTTGGGTGCACTTTTAACACCTTTCCACTACATGAAAAGATAAGGTAAAATAGAATGTTGGAGACTGAGGGTGGAATCTTCCCTTTGTGCATCTAAATGATAGTTTCCTGGCCATCCACCTGGCTGTTATTGACTTTTGCTTTCACTGTGAATGCATCAGCTTGCAGATATATACTGAGCATGAACAGACTGCATTGGCCAGGCTTGTACACAGTTATGTTCATGTAGCCCATAGCCCACATACGTGCTTATCTGAGACTGTCCTGGAAAAATGATGAGGGAAAGTGACAGCAATCCTGAGCTGCTGCCCCTTGCATTTAATCATCAATTAATGAAGGACAGTTTAATAGGAAAGTTTTCTTCCTCACTGGGAGTCCAGACTAGAAGCCAGACTATCCTTTCTACACCAGCAGCTATCACACTAAGCCACACACCACCTAGCTTGCTTGTTCCTTTGGGCCCCAAATGCTTCCCTCTCTTGACTGTCCTCAGAGAACCAGTCTCAAAACAAGCATGAGTAGAGGCTAATCCCTGACCTGTGGTGTGGCAATTAGAATACTGTGCTGGAAAATCAGAGATGTAGGTTCAACATCCCCCTGAGTAAGGCAGGTAGAGAGGGATCTTAAACCTACATCTCCTGCTTCCTGAGTAAGTTCCCTAATTACTTGGCTATTGGAGCTAAAACATGAAAGGATTCTTTTCTAGAATCCAATATCTACTACTCATGAGTTTCTGACCAGCTATATTTTTTTTGACTGAGATGCAAACAGGCATCTAGAATGGGCGTGCACACATAGTTATGCACCAAAAACACCACAGGTAAAAATATGCGACTTAGAAGCAAGAAGGAAACAGATTCCATCCTGAATGACAAAGTACATTTATCTCCTGAGCATAAATTGCAAAGCTTTGATTTATTACTTTGATTGCCATTGTACCTACTACTGCTGTACAGTTAAAAAAAAGTCACTTGGCAGAAAGAAGAGTCCTGAAATCTCTCTTTAAACACATGGCGGGGGAAAGTAAAATAAAAAATATAACCTGAAGCTTGGCATTTTGAGTTTGCAGGGTAGTATTTTGCTCCTGTAAAGAAACAGTCTGTCTCTGAAGTGCCAGAATCTGAGCTTGTAGATTATTGTTCTGTGTCTCAAGTTGCTTTAGTTGAGTTTTCAGTGCTTGTTTCTCTGCTTGCAGAGTAGCATTCTTAAAAAAAAAAAAAAAAAAAAAAAAGGCACTGAAAATGAGTCTCATGCACCAGCAATTTACACATTGCATTATTCTACTATGGTAACATCTGCTTTAAATACAACCAGGCTGCATTTAAGAGTTTCCCTTTAAATCACAAAAGAGGAAAATGTTCAGGTATCTGAACAATGTGGAAATGTTACCTGAAAATTTTCCTCTCCATTTTGGAGGGTAATGAAGACTGTTTGGGAGATTTGGGAATAAGCAGAAAGATTATATTTACGTGCACACAAAGGGATCAGATAAGGATACCAGTGGGAAAGGGGAAGAGATGCACACTCTTTCCTGCGTGGCACTCTCATGTGTATGCACTAGTAGAAAGGATATATGTGGAGATGGAAAGGAACAAAAGCAGGGGAGAGGAAAAGAGTGTGTACCTCTGCACATTGAGATGGTAGGTAGGAAGCAAAGACAGTGTGTTTATGTCCACATACTGAAGACAGAGCTATGCAAGAACAATAACAGTTTCCAGTGTTTCATAAATAGCTGGAAGCTTTCACCAATCCTCTTCAAAAGGTCTAACTGATCAGATGTCATTGAGCCCTACCTAATAAAACACGTGAAATTTCTAGGCTAGGCATTTCTTAAAAAATGAAATGCTACAAAAACTGAACCTGTTCACCCTTCATCTCTAAATTCCAAAGGTGAAATTCTGGTCCCCTTAAATCCAATTAAAGTTCAGACAGTATCTTCAGGGAGAAAGGATTTAATCTCTAATCTCTGAAACAATTTGTCCAATACTTTTCAAAATTTTCTTTAAAATGTTCCTATTCCAAGAACTAGAATTGCAAAAATTCAAGAACAAAAGACTTTTTCTGGGAGATTTAGAGATATGAATGAATTCTCAGAATAGAAAGTAACTCTAACCTTACTCTGGACCAGCGTTTCAGTCACGTCCAGGTGTGCCACAGCAGTTTGGGCTCCCCCTGCCTGGCTGAAGCCCCACCCCCACCTGCTGTTGCTGTGGACACAGACAGACGGGGAGTGTGGCTCCAGCCCAAAATAATGGCTGGCTGGCCACCCCCACCCCGCATCTGGTATGCCATGGTGCTTTTTCATTTAGCTAAGTGTGCCGTGGGACGAAAAAGGTTGGGAAACGCTGCTCTGGAGAACACTTTTCAAAGCACATACAAAAAGACACAACTCTTAACAATCAATATAGATCAATTTGGATGCTTTCAGAATTCAATCTGTGTATGGATACAGGGATTCAAGACAGATTAATAGAAACTGAGAGAAGTGGAACAAATTTGTAAATCAGCCTATAACACACAAAGCAAGTATAGTAAATTATTACTATAGGACAAGATGGAATTTTAAAAAGCTAGATTTGGAAGATTTTCAAAAGGTGAACGAAAGAAGAAGGTGGCAGGCCTTTGATGTGGAGGGGGGCGGGAGGGGAAGAGAGAGAGGGGTGGCAGCAAGCCCCACCTGACAACACAGCCCATGTGAAGCTGCAGGCAGTAGCAGCAGGTGAGGGGCTTTCCCAGCGTGCTCCAGCTGCTAGCACACTGGGATGGAGGGAAGAGTAGGTATGGGTACTAGTCCCCCTCCCCCTCCCCCCTTGCACCTCCCTCCTGCCTTCCTGGTCTTGAGGCACCCCACCACTTCCCTTCCTTGCCCCACACTAAACATTAACTGGTAATGCATTATCAGTATAAATATACTTGTTGTTTAAACATTTAACCTTTCATATCCCTAGGTCCCATCTATGAAATTTTTGGTACTCTTTTTCTTTTTTAATTTTGGCCATGAGTTTTCTTTGCGTCTCATCACTGCAGAATCCAAGTGTCTCAGAAACCTTAATGAATTCATATCTGCTAGGCTCCCCAATTAGACAATCATTTGAAGTTCTTAGGAATCTTCTCTCTCATGTTTATGGAACACCTAACATAAAACAAGTGAACATTAAAACAACTTACATTCCTTTCTACTTCAATTAATCTATCTTTAACTTTCAATAGTTCTCTGGTAGTTTCTTGATTTTCCTTTTCCCATTTATTGACAGACTGACTTTCTTCACCAGTCCTTGGGGGAGAATTCTGTACCATTCTTTCCTCCTCCTGTCTTTGTTTGAGGGCTTCATAGTTTTTTTTCACCTAAAATCATTCAAGACAATTTTTAAAAAGAAAATAAATAATTAAAAACAAGCATCTTCTCAATTACATAACCATCGTAGCTTGAACAAAATGGAAAACTGCACGAATATTTTAGTATTTATATTTTACGACATAATTTGATCATTTAATTTTGTGTTTGCCTATGTATACGTATTGGAGTGAGGGGGAGGTATATGCAGAATAGATATATAGGATAGATACTGACACTGAGCCATGATGAGCACTTCTTAAAACTTTTGAAATTGACATTTCCAGCAAAGCAGAAATAACTGCACCCCTGACTATTATGTATTTGATACATTCTCTTTATTTACATTCTACTGTACCTTCAACTTTAGAAGAGGATGGTTAGCCACATTATTCTCAAGTCAAGCAGAAGGAAGGTCAGGGTGACAATTTAAGAGGCTAACTGGCTCAGAAAGGCATGCGCTTTTGTAGGCAACAATATACTTAATCAGATGCATCTGATGGAGTAGGTTGTTACCTACAACAATCTAGAAGGGTACATTTCATATTTGGCTATCCCATTCTAAATGTTTGTAAGTTGCATCATAAAATTCTGTGTTTCTTCGGAAATGGGGATCTTTTTTCAAATCAAGACCCAAGTTCAGTCAAATTATTCTTTTCACGCACCATCATTGAGGAAATATTCGCTGGCCTGTGATATATAACATTATCTACAATCTGTCAATCTTCTCACTTATTTTAGATTTTATCTAGAGGTGCACTGATGTATTGGACCAGCACCAATATAAGGAAAAATCGACAGTATCGGCAATCGCCTTTTTTTGGCTGCTGTGGCTGATAATATGGCCAATACCCCGTACGTGCACGCAGCTACGGAGCAGCATGCAGGCAGCCAGGAGCACAGAACTGCAGCATCGTTGGCCATGTCTAGGGGGTGCATGCAGGTGTACATGCACCCCTTGAGCTTGACGGTGCATCCCCAGGAAAAAGCAACACCAACACTGCTGGTGGCGCCTGCAGGCATTTGCCACTCACCACACCCCCAACCCCTCACCATTGACGGGATTTGTGGGCAGCTCCTGATTGCCACTAGCCGCTGCTTACAGCATCTGTGGGTGGTCGCTGACAGCTGGTTGGCACTTGCTTGCTCCCCGCCACCGCCACAGTGCCATGGCAACCTGCGAAAGCTCACTGCCACCACGCTCCCCCTGCTGACAATGCTGCTGCTGCCGCCGCCTGTGGGAGTTCACTGTGCCCCCCAAAGCCTCTGGAGGCGCACAACATTCATGCACAGCATGGAGAGCAGCCAGAAACAGCTGGTAAGTCTCTTGTGGGGGAGGGGAAAGGGAATGGGGGGGGGCAGATCTAGGCCCTCATGGTGAGGGAGGGAGTGGGGGTGGGGCTGGGGCAGGCATTGCACAGCTGGGGCAGGGTAGGGCATTGGATGGAGCCATGGCTTGTCTGGGGGGGGGCTCCCACCACTATCTGTACCCCAGGAAACCATGGGGGACATGTGCCCAGTCCTTTTTCAGATGTGGGGAGCCGGAGGAAAAGCAAGGGCAATGTTGGACCCCTGCTAAACCAGATGGGGCAACTGACAACTGACGCCCAGGAAAAAGCCAACCTATTAAATAGGTACTTTGCGTCAGTCTTTCATCAGTCACACGGGATGCCCATGCCTGCTATGGGACAGGGAAATCTGGGTGAGGGGGATCCCCTACCCTCCATCAATGCTGACCTCGTGAAGGAACACCTTGAGAAGCTGGATACCTTCAAGTCAGCTGGCCCTGACAACCTGCACCCCAGGGTACTCAAGGAGCTGGCGAGCGTCATAGCCCAGCCCCTGGCACAGGTCTTTGAAAACTCCTGGCGCTCTGGTGTAGTGCCCGAAGACTGGAAGAAGGCCAGTGTGGTGCCGATCTTCAAGAAAGGGAGGAGAGTGGATCCGGCTAACTACAGGCCCATTAGCCTGACTTCTATCCTGGGGAAGATCTTAGAAAAGTTTATTAAGGAGGCCATCCTTGAGGGACTGGCCCAGGCTAACATTCTAAGGGACAGCCAGCACGGGTTTGTTGCAGGTAGGTCTTGTTTGACCAATCTCATTTCCTTCTATGACCAGGTGACCTATCACCTGGACCAGGGAGAAGAGATTGATGTCATATATCTTGACTTCAAAAAAGCTTTTGATCTGGTATCCCATGATCACCTCTTGGCCAAACTGCCCAGTTGTGGCCTTGGCTCCACCACGATCTGCTGGCTGGGAAATTGGCTTCGTGGTTGGACCCAGAGGGTTGTGATTGATGGCAGTCACTCATCGTGGTGCCCTGTGACCAGTGGGGTCCCTCAAGGCTCTGTCCTGGGACCCATACTGTTCAACATCTTCATTAACGATGTGGACATTGGAGTCAGGAGTGGACTGGCCAAGTTCGCCGATGACACCAAACTTTGGGGCAAAGCATCCACGCCAGAAGATAGGCGGGTGATCCAGGCTGACCTGGACAAGCTCAGCAAATGGGCAGACGAGAACCTCATGGTGTTTAACACCAAAAAATGCAAGGTTCTCCACCTTGGGAGGAAAAACCTGCAGCACCCTTATAGGCTCGGCAGTGCTACGTTGGTTAGCACTACAGAAGAAAGAGACTTGAGGGTCATCATTGAGCACAACATGAACATGAGCCTCCAATGTGATGCTGCGGCTAGTAAAGCGACCAAAATGCTGGCGTGCATCCATAGATGCTTCTCAAGCAAATCCCGGGACGTCATTCTCCCCTTGTACTCGGCCTTGGTGAGGCCGCAGCTGGAGTACTGCGTCCAGTTTTGGGCTCCACAATTGAAAAAGGATGTGGAGAAGCTTGAGAGAGTCCAGAGGAGAGCCACGCGCATGATCAGAGGTCAGGGAAACAGATCTTACGATGACAGGCTGAGAGCCATGGGACTCTTTAGCCTGGAAAAGCGTAGGCTCAGGGGTGATCTAATGGCCACCTAAAAGTTTATCGGGATGAACACCAGGATCTGGGGGAACGTCTGTTCACCAGAGCGCCCCAAGGGATGACGAGGTCGAACAGTCACAAACTCCTGCAAGACCGTTTCAGGCTGGACATAAGGAAGAATTTCTTTACTGTCCGAGCCCCCAAGGTCTGGAACAGTCTGCCAGCGGAGGTGGTTCAAGCACCTACATTGAACACCTTCAAGAGTAAATTGGATGCTTATCTTGCTGGGATCCTATGACCCCAGCTGACTTCCTGCCCTTTGGGCAGGGGGCTGGACTCTATGATCTCCCGAGGTCCCTTCCAGCCCTAAAGTCTATGAAATCTATGCATGCAGAGCAAGGGTGCGTTGCTGCTAGGGGCTGGGGCTGTGCCAGGCTCTTCCTGGTGGGGGAAGCACTGGGAGGGGGCCTACAGCAAATTGTGGGGTGGCTGCAGCCCTCCCCAATAGCCCCCTTCCCAGCACCACCACCACCCACTTTGAGCGTAGCCCTACCCAGCCTACTGCTGGGAAGAGCTCGGCACTGCCCTGGCCTCAGCCTCCAGCGGCAGCCTGCCCTTGCCCCCCCCCACAGATCCAGGGGCACATGCCCCCCCCATGCCCTCCCGGGGTGCCACCCCCCACCATGCCCCCTAGATGAGCTCCTCCTAGCTTTGTCCCTTGCTCCCCCTGCCCCAGCTGGGCAGCACCTACCCCAGTCCTAGTCCCTCCCTCACTGCAGGTGCCCTGATTTGTACCCCCGCCACCATACCCCTTCCTCCACAACAGATTTACCAGCTGGTTGCTGCTCTCCACACTCCAGGGCTTCATATTGGAAATCAAATCAGTATTGGCCAATACAGCTCATTAAAAATAGGTCATCGGTACTGGCCCAAAAAATCTCTATCAGTGCACCTCTAACTTATCTCCTTTATTAAGGTCTTAATGGAGCTCATTCTTTGCTCTTTTGTATATATATTTTGAGCACAAAACTAAATGCACCCAAGGGAAAGGGTCCTCCCCTTTTTGCTACCAACTGATGGGAGAGAATTACCTTCTTAACTCTCCCTTATGGAGTTTCCTTGTCAGGCACCCTCTAGGCGCAACCAACAGGTCTCCACTCAGTTTTCCCTCATCTCTTGACTGCTGGCCATCCCCAAATCCTGTTCCTCTACCATTCATTGTTTTTGGCTCCATCCTCTCCCCAAAGGGATGCTGGCTCTGTCCTCTCTTCCACTATCCCCTGTACCAAGTACAACAGCTGCTTGGTGAAAAGGGCAGGCTGAACATATGTCTGATACGAAGCCTTCAAGGATATGCTCTCTAAACACCCCGTTCTGGTGTTAATAAACCCTGTGGAAGTCAGTGGTATTCTGTAGCTGTCATACACTACTGCAAGTTGTTCAGCTATCATTCTCAAGGCAAAAGTCAAAGCACGTGACAATATGAGTAGCAAAGATTGCAGAAATCATGGCACTTGGAATAAATTCATAATCATGAAAGTGAAGCATTTGGCATTTTTACCCTAAAGGCTAGATACTTTTAATAGTTTATTTTACATCACTGTTACTCACAAACAGCAAATGTTGAGGAAAACCTCAAAATGCTCAGTGCAAAATCATCATTTCAGGATTTCAGGGGACCATCGTTCTTTTTTTATCAAAGATGTGACTAACTTAAATATTTCTGTATTTGTTACTTTGGCTTTTAAAGAATTAGTGCTCAGAAAATTCCAGACAAATTTAATGCGTCTTGTAATGGAAAAACACTAATTCTGAAGCTTTAAGTATTTGGATAGAAGAGTAAGGTTTTTTTTTGTCAGTTATACTTTATTTTTCAGGTTTCATTATACACTGCAATTAAACTTGAAAAACAACAAGAATTCAATAATTTCATATAATAAAAATAGTCAAGTTATTTCCTTACTGTTTTAAGTTCCTGACGCAGCTGTTGATTTAAATTTGTTGATTCTTCTAAACGAGCTTCCAAAGCAGCAATTTTTTCTTCTTTTATTTCAAGAGACTTTTTTAGGGTAGACTCTAATTTTGACTCCAAAAGCTTGTACCTACTACTCAACAAAATATGAAGATGTACTTTTTATTGACACTTCAACAACCATAAAATTTGAAACATTTACATATACATGTTAGATTCCAATGTAATGTTCTTGAAAGATTTTGGAGAAACTAGGTTAGTTTTGGAAGACGACTATTTGTCTACAGATGCAACACAGACAGCAGCAGAGTATTTCCCTGAATCCTTGTCAAAATGCTTCAATGCTGACTTGGAAGACCAGTATAGAAATGACAGTAGGTAAGAATGCAAAGGCATAGCAGGACAGCTTCATGCCCAGAGCAGTGTGGGATGCCATGGGGCTAATGGCAGTGGCACAATCAGTTGCTACTGCTGCCCCAGCTATTTTTGCATCCCACCCCTCCCAAAAGGCAGCACCTGGGGTTGCAGTCCTGGTCAGCCCCCTCAGGCTACTGTAAGGTTTCATATCGTTTCAGTCCTTAGAATGTCTGATAAAACTGCAAAGATATATTTCCATTTGACCTAGGCTGTATTTGACCAAATGTTACCAGGTGCATTATTACCAGTACTCCAGTCCTCTAATTCTCTTCTTTAGATATTTAAGTGATCACTGTAAAGCTGTAAATCCTTTAAAATGTTATTCTCTTTCAAAATAAATTTCCTTGATACAGAAAAAGTTACAACATCTACAAAATCAACAGCAATATACATACCAGTATATTGGCTTTGTTTGGGTCTTTAGTGTGCATGTAATTATAGGACTTTGTCTGTTGGCTCCATTTCAAAGAGTCAAGCAGGAGACTGAACTTGATTAGAATAAGAAATATTTGGAAGGTAAGATGCTCATCAGTTTGCTTTTCCTGCTTGTTCATAAAACAGAGGTTCAACAGAAGAGGAGGAAGACTACACTATGCAGGTACATGCTCATTTCATGTACCTGCTCACAATGAGGAAATTGCATACTGAGTCCAGTTCCTGCTATTTTAGAAGATTCTGTTTCAATGTCTAGCACTGACCTTTTTGGAGGGTGTTATTAACAGTATTTACTATATCACAGAGCATGGTGAAAAATACATTTATTTTAAGGGACAGTGTTAGATTCTGAATATGTGGACTTGAAACAACATCTCGAGACTGTCAATGCAAGATGATCTTAAATAATTAACAGCCATTTCAGTAAATATTAAAATATCACTTCATAAATGCCTTTTAAGTCGTTTAAACATTTTATTTATTCTCTTATTTTACATGCTCTCAGAATTTGGAAAAAATCTCTTTCCTTACTATTTTTATATATTAGATATTTCTATTTATCCCAAAGGTGAGGAAAAACTAAACACATTTTAGCCTCCAATCTCATCTCCTGAAAAGCATACTAGGTTTATTAACCTAGCCCAAGTGTTTAAGGTCCACTACCACACACGAGATTCTTGAATGCATAACAGGTGTCTAGACCAGTGGGGTTTTCAGCCCATGTGGCTGCATGCAGCCCAATCAGCATACTGTTGCAGCCCATCTGACATCCTGTTAAAACATTTTTTAAATGGATATACAAGAAATAAGTTGTGTGGGTGAGACCCACATAACACTGAAAGCTACAAGTGTGGCCCACTATGGCAAACACTGTTTAGACCAGTGGTTCTCAACCTAACTGGAGCAGAGGACCATCACTGAAAGGATCAGAAAGAAGATACAGTTGCCTTAAAATATCATCATCATGTGAGTGGGAGATCATCCCAGAACTTCAGATTTGACTAGGGATTTCAGGATGAGCACACACCTGGCAAACACTAAGCAGGTAATCACCACACCATGGATGAAAGGTCATTTTAACTTCTCGTACAGAAGCACATGTGAAGACAATACAGGGCATATAGAAAAGGAACACAGCAAAGATTAATAATAGAGATTTATTCTCTGGATTCAAAGAACTGTCTGGTTATGAAATAAACTTTGAAGAATCTTAAACAGAATGTGCGAAGAAGGACGGATCTACTTTTTCTAAAGAATCCAGCAGCAAGAGTTTGAAAAGCAAAGCAACAAACTGAAAAATATGTAATGTCTTCCTTATCAGACTATGTCAGGTCAGGCCTAGGAAGAGGGAAAGATTTTAAGATACTGCTAAGAATGTTCAGAAGAAAAAAACCACATCTACCTCTGTACATTTCCAGGGAGGAGATATGTTAGATGTAAGTGAAAGATCTTCCATCTCTATACAAAAATGAAGAGCCAGGCCAGGAATGCACAGAAACAGAAAACAGCTCATGTGTAAAAGACTAGCATTCCCTAAGCTTGGTAAGAACTGGACATGCCTACCAATAAAGGCTGAATAAAGAATAATGACTGGGACCTTCTGCTCTACCAGAAGACAGTAAAAGCAGAAGTTGAGAATAATGAACACAAGTTATGACAGTTTTAGAAATTATGTTCCTGAACAAGCTAATATCTCTGTTAAGTAAAACAAACACTCCTCATTTATAGGTTTTCAGCATCTTAGAAAAGGGATGCCAGCTAGCTCACAGTGTATATGGCCTTCAATAGCATATTTTCTTGGGCAACAGCTCTCATAACTACCTAAAAGAATTCAGAAGCAAGGGAAGCAATGGAAGACCCTTGTACAGCAATATATGTGTCATTAATGTATTGTGCACCCCTGAAATAATGAAATCTTAGTTAACCAACAATGTTGGCTAAGAAACAGAACCCAACTCAGAAGTCTCTATACATGGCCTAATAATAGATGATGTTAATACACAGCCTCTACTATGTCACAGACAGACAGGCTTCTTCTCTCTAAGGAAGCTCAGCCCAAGTGTTCAAAGTCCACAACAGCTCACATCCTCATTACAGAACACTATTTGTAATAATGTAATTGAAAAAGCCATCTACAGAGATTGAACTCAGGCTTCTACAACAAAAAGTATGAGTGTTCCCTGTGTCTTGCTAAGGGACCAGGCCCTTTTCCTCTCATCCTGGAGGGGAACAGAGATTCACACTGTGTAACCACGAATTAACTCTTAACACTGTGTTAGCATGAATTGCTCTACATCCCCCAATTCAGCACTGATCATGAATGCTGACGAAAAAATCCTAGGTCTAAATACTCTTCTGACTAAGGAAATAATTTCCACCTTGGGAAAGGAGGCTGAGGACAGATACTGCTAGAAAACAAAAAGTACTGGGAGATTCCTCCAGAGGTGCAGACATTATCCAGCAACAGACCACTGGCAGGAGGCAGAGGGAATGAAGATAAAATATCTGGCTGCCTTCTGGAGAGAAGGCCCAGAATCTTTAAAAAAAAAAATCACTAAAAGAAGGCTTGGAATTTGTCCCCGCGTTTATGCCAATCAGTAATAATCACAAACTACTATACCAGCCATTTTTTCACAAATGAATGGCCTCATGAAAGAAGGGCTGGCTAGAAGCCCATGCTAAGTCTTTTCCTGACATTCACTTTCCCTGAACCCCGGTTAAACAGAACACAACACGGAACAGAGCACAGGAAACAGATGTCAGGATCTCAGCTGTTGTATATTAGCAGGTGTGGTAGAGTTACAAGAGACAGTGTGGGGACTGGGAGAGGCTTGAAATATTGGTTACTAGCCAGCCCACACAAGTGGGGATGTTGAGAGAAGCGTGGATAATCTTACAGTGACAAGAATCCTAAAGTTTGAAGTACTCAAAATACTGAGCCTATTAACTTTAAAACAGCTCTGTCTTTTGTTCCTACTGCTGACTAGAAGTTTCAGAATATGAGCAATCACACAAACAGTAGCTGTTGCCATAAATTTCTGTATTTCTTAGCACCAACATGGCAATTTACTTTCAAAGACATAGATATGTATAAGTGCCCCCAGATTCCACATGTGCAACTAGGCTGCTCTGACGTGCTGTAATTACATCATGTCGGAGCAGACTAGATTAATCAAGTCTGCTGGAGTGTGATAGTCCAGAGGACTCCAATGTCACATGTATCAGCATCCCTGCACTGAAAAATGGCAGCAGGGGTGGCTGCTTTAATTAAAGCTTGCTTCATAAGCTTTAGTTAAAAATGCCCCCACTGCCAGTTTTCAGCACAGGGACACTTATACACATGACACTCCAAGCACTTTACTTAAAACGGTTTTTGGAGCCGCCCTAATTAAAGCGCTCCTTCTCCACCACCTCCTCCCCCCCCCCCCCCCCCCCCCCCCCCGAGCACATCTATAAATCCCCTGGAGGATATTTATTACCACAACATGTTACTTTCAAAGACAGTCTGTTTTCTAGCTTATTTACATTTTCTCAAAAATTACAATTTAGGGAGAAAATTGCTGAAGGAAAAACAGAATATTCTATTATTGCAAACAAAACTGAACTATCCCACAAAGGTTGATTCACTCTCACCTGTCATCAGTGCTTTGTTCATCATGCAAGAGGCGCTCTTTATTTAAGCCTATCTTTTCAAGTTCATGTGTAAGTTTTTCTAGATCATTATTCATTTGTTGTGTCTTCAGCTTTTCACTCACCAAATCCTTACACAAGAGAAATAAAAGTCAATAAAGAGAAATTAAACTGAAAAAAAGAATAACACAACACTAGTTTCTGGGGACTGTCTATATCTGAGCTTTGTATACGTATATGTAGCTTGCATAATCTGGTAAAGTTAACTTTGTTCTTCCACACAACTACAACTTTTGATTAAATACAAGTATGATTTCCATCATAGGGGTTTACTTCCTTTCTTTTAGTAGGAATTCCCTTCTAAACTTTGTTGGATCATTAGGAAAAAATAAATAGTGAAGTATGTGAGGCAAGGATTTTTATGGATGCTATCTTTCATGGGACCAGCTGTATGGCTGGGATAGACTTAGACAAGCTTTTGAATTCAATGCATTCTTCTTTAGGTCTGAAAAGCAGGCACAGTGAAAAATTTTAATTTTTTTTAATCTTTTGGTATGCCTGTTTTTCACTGTACCTGCAGCAGATGCATTAAAAGATATCACCCATAAAAATCCTGGCCTCTCGCATATTTCCTGGATGGTCATGGGTACATAACGTAAACACTATCAAGTAGCAAACTAACCTTTTAGTCAGAGTAGGTACTTAACTAAGAGTCTGTGAAAGGTCCCATAACAACACAAATAATACCTATGTAGGTTTTATAAGCAATATGAGAGATTAATAATGCTGAAGTTAAATGATTAATGAATATAGTATGGAAGATCTTCATTATCATTAAAAGTTGTTTATAACTACTGATAGTATACATGCTATTGATTTAAACATATGAACAAGATAGGAAAATCCTTTTTTAGAAATTACTAGTAGTACCTTTTCCTCTATGTTATAAGTAGTTTAATACAGGAATGGAAATCAGTTGCAAATTACCTCTCGCAGTGTGACAAGGGTTTTCTTATCAATGGTAGCTCTTTTCACAAGTTCTTTATTTTCTTTTTCTAGCTCTTTTAAACGTATACATGAATCTTTAAATATACCTATCTCTTTGAATAGAGATTTATTTTCCTTTTCCAGGTGACTAATTTTTACATTGTTTTCTTCTAATGTACTGTCTTTAATTTCTGCCTGCTGTCGAAGTCTCTTATTTTCTTTTTCTAATTGCTTCTTATCTTTTTCCAGTTGAGATGTCTCTTGTTCCAATAGCTTATTCTCCTTCTCCAACTGCTCAAGCCGTTTACTAGAGATTTTTAATTCCTCCAGATTCTTCTGCAGAGCTTGATTTTCAGTTTCCAAATCCTGTAGTTCACTTTCCAACTGCTGAATCTTTTTGTTGCTATTTTCTAAGGCTTTCTGTAACCTTTGGTTTTCAGTATCTAAACCTTGGTAGCTGACTTCTAAGCGTTCTGTTTTCTTGAAAGAGGCTTTCATAAGCTCCAGGCCTTTCTTAAGTTGTTCCTTTTCTGTTTCCAGTTCCTTATTTTCTAACTGTAACTGTGCCATCTTCATGCTTGTACATTTTAAAGATTCAACTGTTCTTCTTAGATCTAAATTTTCTTCATCAAGTTGTGAATTCTCTTTTTCCAAGGACTCTAACTGATATGTCAGATTTTTTAAGCTATCCAAAGTTTTTTTCAGCTTTCTATTTTCTACCTCCAATTCTGAGTTTTCTTGCTCTAAGGCTTCTATCTTCTCACATGTAATTTTTAAATTGGTAATCTTTTTCTGTAATAATTCATTTTCCTTTTCAAGGTGATGTAATTCATTCTCAAGCTCTTCTGCTCTTTCTCCTTTCTCTTTATAATGTTCTAGTTCTTTCCTGGCTTGCCTTTTTTCAAATTCAATCTTATTTAACTTACTGCTGGTCTCTTTGATAGATTCATGAAGAATTTTATTTTCTTTTTCAATTTCCTTCACTCTTGCTTCAGCACTGATTTGTGAGCGTTGCCTTAGAGAAGCTACGGTTTGAGTCAAGTGTTCATTTTCCTGTTCTAATAGTCTAATCTAAATAATTAAAAAGAAATGTTAAATGAGGTCAGTTACATGCAAACAAATAAATCATTTATTTATTTATATATATATATCTATACACACATACATACACACAACATATACATATACAGCAGGCTGCTAAGGTAAGATAGATGTAGATGGATTGCATTATTATAAAAAAATTCTGTGGTTTATTCTACCATACATATAACAACATGTATTATACGTCGGCTGATAGTTATGCAACAAATTTTAAGTACAGAACTTTTTCAAGGACATTTTTTAAAGTAAAATAAAACAAGCTAAACACAAAATACTTCTGGTCTTCTTTTAACAAAACGGCTTTTTTTGAAACACCGGTGCTTTGAGAGATGCAATATAGTTGAAATGGACATATCTCAGAAAAGAGAAAAACAGTTAAATCATGACTTTGGATAAGATTCTACACGTAGGTTCAAGAAAGATGGGGTAAGGAACAGGAGGTGATTGTCTCCCTAGCTTATTATTTTATCTGAAAATATAGAGTTGATCTCTGGAGTAGGCAGAGCCGATGATTAAACCTCTACCAAGTTTTTTGACTCCATATACCAAGACTATTCTTTTTTATTAAGAAAAGCATTAGCTTTTTTGCAAAAGGGATCTAACAAATGCATATACCTGCACCTCTTAAATTTAAGAGAGAGTATCCAAACCAATATTCAGGTGTGGGCTTTTGCTGAAGGCATTAGACTAGTGGGTTTATGACCTGGTAGGTATCTAAACAACCCACTGAGATGTGTAAGTAAACAATTCTAAACCAGAAAACATAACATAAATGAGTATGTAAGGACAAAAGAATATTCCATTACAGTGATTTTAGTTATCAAGAACATAAATACATTTGCAGATACACTTAAGAAATGCCCAAATCAAAAGAGTCTACAGTTCTGTAATCTACAGCAGGGGGTACTTGGGAAGGCCCTGGGGGTGGTACATGGGGGTAGGCAGGGACGGAGTGCCGCCACACCCCAGGAGCAGGGCCGGGGCAGGGTGAGGGCAGTGGTGCCCCTCTGCAGGCCACACAGGCGCCGCCCGGCTGGCTGGATATGAGGGTAGGGGGGAAGGTTGCATGCAGCGGCCACCACCATCCATCACACCCTGCTTGCCGCCACTCTGCACCCAGCCCCACCCCCCACCCCGCCCACCAGGGGTATGCTTATTAAAATGTTGAAAACCTCTGATTTACAGTACAAATTGTATAAAAAGGTTTTAAAAAGTTATAGACTCTGTTCTTTCATATGTGCTTTCATTCGCCTGTTTGGATATGAAGATTGACGTGTACATGGCCCAGGAATGATTAAATGCTTAGAAATGCCAATGAGACTCCTAGAATGGGAATCTGCATATAACATTTTTGTGATGTTCCTTTACATAACTCAGCATTGCTAAAAACAAACAGTAAATATAATTTATTGACTATGTTTTTATTGACAATATTTAAACATTAACTGTGAAGTTATGATTGATAAGTCTTTTATACTACCAATTTAGTTAATATGGAACGTTTGTATGAGTAAGTTACATTCGTGTGGCATCAGTACAAATCTTAGGAAAGTTCTGAACAATGGTGACACTCAAAAATCACCTGAGTACATACTTTAAAGCACAAGCAATGTCACTGAAGATTCAGCTCCATTCGTGTGCTTAGCTTTACACTGGTGCTGAAGTGGAAAGCTGCACTGGGGCTCATGACTTCTTCAAAAATTGTTACAATAGATCATTAAAACATAACCCTGTTTTCAAATGCAATTTGTACTAATGCATAATTAGTAATGTTTCTATAATCTATTTATGGAAAATGCTTCTTAACAGAATAAACACAACAAGCATAGTTTTAAAAATATTCCATTATGTACAATATTAAACAACCAGTTACATGCCCTTTTGTACCCCCAGCTTAAAAACCTAAGCACAGTGCAGTCATTTAAAAAAAGAGTGCAGATTTTAATATTGAATATTTTTGTTTCAGTGGAACTAAGGCCCTTGGCCGGCATTAATTTAAAAAGAGATTTAAGGAATTTTATCCCAGTTGTTCAAGACTTGGCAGGGCAGGACATGAAATTTTTGGAATCTGGGATATAATTTCTCAGATCCCATTGGGTGCTGACAGACACGACAGTTTATTGTGTGATTGGCCACTGAAAGCGCTCTACAGCTGTGCTCTGACAGAAGTGCACGGCTGCAGAGCACCTTAAAAATGGCCAATCATGTGAACATCTGAAGCCTCATTATATGAGGGTCCAGACAACGATACTCCAAAGTAGATGCAGCCAAGCCTTGCTCCCTGTGCTGTCTTCAAAATGGGAGGTGGGGAAGAGAGTAGAGGGAACTCATTCTGGGGGTTGCCCAGCTGGTGTTGGGGGTGGGGTGGGTAGATTGGAATACCTCTCGTCATCTCTCTGAAGCTCCAGTTCACCCACCCCATCCTCCAGTTCTGGCTGGGCAACCCTCAGAATGATCTCCCTCCACTCCTTTTGCCCCCTGCCATTCTGAAAACAGCACCAAGGCTGGGAGGGGCATTGCTAGAGGAAAGCAGCTGCAGATGGAGCTGCTTTAAACTGCAGCTCATCTCCCAAATCCCCAGGACCCAACCACAAATGTCTATAGGGTCCTGAGGACAGCTGTAATTCATGAAACTTCCTGCAAAGTGCCATGAGTTACAGCAAGAAGTTTCACTTGTCTGAACCCACTGTGTGCCCAGATCTTTAAAGTCATGCAGTGCAGCCCAACGTTAGGGATATGAGTTACATGCTATAAAGATCTCCAAGCACAGTATCAGTCTGCATGGTAAAGTTTTACTTGCTGGTGCATGGGGAGCTGCTGGGCTGCACAGCATGGCTTTAACATGCTAAACATTCAAATTAAAGCATAATGCCAATAACCACAAAGATGTTTTGCATTAAATATCTTTCCTTGTGACTAGTTTGTCATTTTTATCACATGATAAACTGATTGAACATGTGGCACATTACAGTTTATTGCATGATTAACATGCTAAGCTCATATTAAATATATTATCTGTCAGGAGCCTAAATAAGGGCTCCCTCCATTTTTTCCAGATGGTTTGCATTATATTCTGTATCCTAAAACAATGTCAATTGAAAGTTTAAATGTAGCTAAAAAGTTGAAGATTTTATCTGTGACAATCAAGCCATTTAAACGGAGTTACGTATTTAGGGGCATATTCTCTACTGAGATTCAGTCCCTTTTTGGTATTCAAATAGCTCAAAGTGCCTGGAATCTATCTGTAAAATGCCCGCAGGGAATTCCTCTGGTAGAGAGGACTCCACATGGTTTTAAAGTAGGCTGAGGCAGCCTCTTGGGGCAACAGTCCTCCCCATTCTTACTATAGATGGTGTTTTACAAAAAAAAAGGGAAGTTTGGGGCAAGAGCACAGCAGAACAAAGTTCCATTCTATCATTCTTCCACCAGCACTACTAACCCTAGACTGCTGTAACTCTTACTAGGGCTGGTAACAGCTCTCTAACCACCTTTTCTTCTGCACAGAGTGGCACTTGGTCAAAGAGTAAATTCTAGTTAAGTTCCTGATATTCTGTTCAGGCTGAACTATACCTCTAGGCAGCCCTAATTTCTGCCTGGTCAGTAAGGCCATAGAAACAGTAGAGAACAAGTAGAGCACTGCTAAATTCCATAAACAAATTCTTATCCCTAGCCTTCCCTCCCAGAGTAACTCTATATCTCAAGGAAGCCTATATAATACAGACATTGCTTAATGCGGAGACCTGTTGCCTTTAAGATACCTATGCCAAGTGTAAAGGAGCCAAAGTGCAATGCTGAATCAGTACATTACTCACCTGTCTCTCTGAGTTTTCTCGGAGCATCTCAATTGCTTTTTCAAGCTGTATTTTCTCTTTCATTAGATCTTTGCTCAAGTTTTGACTATTTTGAAGACTTTGTTTCTCTTGGCTAATTTCATTCTCAAGTCCTTCCAGCTAAAGAGAAAAATATTAAAAATTCATCCAGATATGACTATCAGCATATATGACTACTCTTAAGGGGTGAAATGAAAAGTTTTTCATTATTCATTTTCAAATTCAACATATGCATTAGGGCTTGATTCAGAAATCTACCGAAAATGATTCAAAGGCTCCCACTAATATTTTATAGATATAAATTAAGATCTGGAAAATGCAACACCCCCCTTCCCATTGGAACTAACTTTTATCTAATAGTGAAAATAGTCAAGCCCCACTTGGTTGTACAGACAGCCTTAAATATGGAAACATTTCTCCGGTTTGACTTTTCCTGAAAATCATGAGCTATTCACAGTTATACATTTTGTTTGCTATGTGGCAGAGCTAACTTGTCAGTATCATTTTCACCCAAGAAGAGTTCCTTTTTCTTGTTCACCTTGTACCATCTGAATTTTTATAGGCTGTAGAGGCTCTTATTAGAAGTATTTCAGCAACCTGAAGGAAAGATTAAAATGGATCACATATTCTACTTCTGACAGACTTTACCTCATCTCCAAATAATACTCAATCACCTGTCAGTATTTTTTATACTCAGAGATAAAAGCATGTATTTTTTTGTCTATATAACTGACCAAATTTTACTAGACGATGGACATTTTCCAAATCTTTCTTATGAAAGTTCCTATTTTGAATGTTCCTTCACTACTCCATTGATTCTTTATTTTATAAAAGTTGAATATTGTTCAATAGTATAATGTACACAATATATTTTTAAAGAATTAAGTATAAATATTTCCAGCAAAAAATGAACTAAATGTATGGAGTTATCTTGCCTCCTTCCTTGGTTCTAGTTAAGAGAACATACTTAAAAATAAAAATAAGTTAAAAGATTTCTAAATCTCTTCTCCTTCTCCTTCCGAGTCTGTGTGGTCAGAGAGCATAAGTTTATAAACAAAAGGAGATCTTCTTAAAACCGACAGCATCTATATTTCAAGTAAGGGCTGCCAAAAAGCATGAGCCCCATAAAAAGCAATGAACTCACTATGACATTTGGGCATTAATTCAATTTTTAATTGTCAATCCTATAAACCAAAGATTACCACATTTTGCACCTTATCCTTAAGACCTATCACAAGGGCAGGCTTTTAGAAATCAATAAAATAAGTATACAACATATGAGTCTGAGCCCACGCTTTCCCTTATTTACGCTGCCACTAAGGGCCAAACATCTCTAGCTTTCATATTCATCTTCTATATCGGGGTAGGCAACCCCCAGCACAGGTGCCAGAGTGCAGCACACGAAGGCATTTGGCTTGGCATGCACACCTCGGGGCAGATGGCAGGGAAGAGGCCAGGGCTGCACTGCCACAACAAGGATTGGGCCCCTTGCAGCTGCTCCGCCATCCGCCCTGGCACACCAACATCTTACAAGCCAAGTTTGTGGGTGTTTTCAGCACTCTGTTCAGAAACCTTGCCGACCTCTGTTCTGTATGAAGGCTGGAAACTGCCTTAATAGCTACTCTATTCTTCCTCCCTCAAAAAGTGCCAAGATTCACTTATTCACTGACTTGCAAGAGTGATTTGTGAAGCAAGGAAAATCCAGGAGCACTGCTCTTCAACCACTTTATCCAATGGCCATTAAATACAAGAGGCGATGGCTCCATTTCAAAAGGTGCACTGGCGAGGGTAATTGGATAATGCCTAGCCTCTGAAATAGTAGTCAGAGCACTGTGCCGGGAAGACAGAGAGATGCAAGCCCCAACCCCCTCTAGAAAAGGGTGTTTAAAGCCTAGTTCCCTAGTTTGCTGGACGAGTGCCTATACCACTTAATTTTGGAGGCTAGAACATGAAAAAAGTGTGGGTGGGAGGAGGCTTCCTAAGTCTTATACTTAGGTCCTTGAAAGCTGGTGCAGAAATTTTAATTGCAAATACTTTTGTTCTTAAATTTTATTTTCCTACAAACATTATTTTTAAGGACAGTGTGAAAGCTTAAGTGTAATTTAGTTTTGCATGGAAATGCATTATTACATCTAATAAAGAAGTTACATTAACTGTCTTTTTTTAGTTGCAAACTTGTTATAAATTTTTAAATTAAATCTTTAGAGAATCTGGTTTCATAGAAAAGGTCTAGACAGGAAGAATTCCATAGTTACTTCAGTCTCAGATGCTAAAATCATTTCTACTGTGGATTGGCATCCAGATAGTATCTTCTGATATCTGAAGTTCTGCTCAATGTCCTTAAATTTGCAATCTGATCATTTTTCTGTAGCCAGGATCCTCAGCACCTTAATATATCATAAACAAAGCTAAAAAGATTTGTTATTTTTTAGGATTTGGTCATTTTTATTAAAGACACAAATATGTAATCTTCTTATCCTGAAGACTGATTTCACTTTAAATCTTGGAATTCCTTAAGTCCTAAGAATTTAAAATGTCAATAAATAAGTTATTTCATTTTGGTGATAATTTTACTTACTCATCCAAGGGCAAGGGCATACAAACAAATTACTATAAAGAAGGCTAGGATGTGAACTTACAGCACATCAAGAGCTCAGTTGGAACTGCCAAGATGAATACTCAATGAAACTGGAGTAAGCTACCTTGCGTCTACTATGGGGGTAAGAGTTCATACATGGACTGTAACTGCAGGGCAGATGACATAACATAAATTCACACCCAAACCTATGTCACAGTAACTTATTCATGGACAAATATCCTGAGACAAACTCAAAATATGAAACAATCATGCCAGATCTCTTCTAATTCTCAGCCCTTATATCTAAATCTGTTAACGTGTATCTGAACAAAAGATGCAGTTCTCCAAAAGGGGTTAATTTGCTAATCCATCCTGCTCTGAGGTCACTGCCCTAACCTTAGGGTCTGAGTCAGTGAGGGTTTCATGATGTAATGGAGGCAGCCTTGCATATGGGATAGACCACTGGACCTGTTGCAAAGGAGACCCAGATTTGTTCTCCATCTCTGCTTAATGATGTTGGGCAAGTCACTCCCTTTTCTGTGCCTCAGGTTCCCTGCCTGTGAAAATGAGACTGAGGATTCAGCCCTCCTTTGTAAAGGGCTTTGAGCATCATAGATGGTACTACTGAAATCTTGTTCTGATTGCCTGTAAGTGATGCCTCTCTTGAGCGCTGGTTCCCAAACCTGGACCACCGCTGGTCCATAAGGTACTAGGGAACTGTCCACAGGTCACGCTGGGCTGCGGGCACCTTTCATTGTGTTCTCACAAATTTGATGCTATGGGGGCATTACAATCTATAGGGAATCCTGAGAGCTGACCACAGTCCCTTAATCCAGAGCACTTGGAAAGGCCTCTGCCATAGAGCACGTTCGGGTAGCATGCTGCAGAAACCTGCTCAGTCTGATTCCAGGCTCAGTTAAACCTAGCTAAAGTAAGGCTCTATAACAAAAGTAGTCACAATTTTTCACATCCATTCAGTGTTATCACATCAACCCCAGCCAGGGAAGGAAGCTCCCTGTCTCCCACTTCTTATTTAAAGAGTGTTTCTGTACCTCCCTAAATTCATTCCCCTGGTCATGTGGAAGCAGCCAGCAAGACCATGGTGCCTAGACTCCAGCTGTAATCAAGGCCACATCTTGCTCGGTTCCTGTACCAACCTAGTGAAAGCAATATCTGCTCCAAAGAACGTCCAGTGTAGCCATTAGAGACGGGAAACTAAAGCAGAGATGTGCAGGATTGCAATGGGCATCGCACCAGATCCAGAAACTGAACCAAGATCACCAGGGCACGAAACACCAGCCTGGTCTTCTGCTAGTCACTAGGACAAAGCCATACCTTTCTCTGGCACCTCTCAGAAGTTGAGGTGTTCAAGAAGAGATTAGACAGGCACCTAGCTGGGGTTATTTAACCCCAGCACTCTTTCCTGCCTAAAGCAGGGGGTCGGACTCGATGATCTACAAGGTCCCTTCCAACCCTAGAAATCTATGAAATCTATAAACAAGCTGTACTGGATTCCTTTCTGCCTCTCAGTGTGGAGATGGAAAATGTATTCCCTCCTCCTTTCCTATCCTGCTAGAAGTACAAAAGAACCAGAATTTATACCACTACTTATAATGAAATGCAAAGTCAAAGAGAAGCAAGTGTCCAAAGGATGACTCCCCCCACAAACTCATGACAAAGTCCAAACATCAGGATCCCCAATGAAAAAGGGAGGAAAAAAACAAGTTAGAAGAGGAGCATGAACTGCACACAGGATAAAAGAAGAGGTGTTCTGATGAACTCCTCTGTTGGTGAATCGGTTTCTTTTTTTCCTTCTGCTATTATCTTACAGGAAATACAGAAGAACTAGTGAATATGGTAAACAGTATCTTCAGGAAGAAGACAGACTCACTTGAAATGGAGCCTGGAATACTTTACCTGCAAAATCTGTCTCTGCAGAAGAGTTGAGGTCTGAATGGCAAATTTTAATAAACGTGTAAAGTAAAAACTAAGTGGTGGCCCTACAGATCTTGGCCATAAGATTGGGTAAATGATAGATAATACTGTGAAGCCTCATACAGCACCTAGAGGTCAATCAGTCCCTCAAGGGAATACTTCACCAACAGCATAGGGCAGGAACTTATCTCTGTACAACTGAACTGTTCCGCTAACAGGAAAGGACAGGCAATTCAGTGAACCTGACTTTACACTTTATGATTTCTTGAGGTCCCCAGCTCTCAAAGAAGCTAAATATTTGATTAAGAGGTAAGGTGTCCTTCAGGAGCCAAGAACTACTTGTCAGGCTTCCCTATGATATAGGCCCTGCTGTGCAGTCCGAAGTAGCCTTCTAAAACAAGACCTTGGGAGATAAAAGTTCTCGACATAAAGCCGTCCAAGATTATGCCTAGGTAGAAAAGTGCTGAGAACATTTTAGAAGTGTTTATTTAGGTTTACCACATGTCCATGAATTGAGAAACGGGAACGTACCCTGTCTTGCTATAAACAGTTCTACAATTCTGGAGCACATTATGCCGCAAGCAGATAACTGACCAAAGAGAATAGTTGTGAATGGTAAATATCTGAATCATACAGTACAATGGAATGAAGAAAAAGTTTTATCTGTGCCTTTTCATTCAAGGACTGTTAACACATTTCATTAACAGTGGAGCATTCACCATCTTCACAGTGGATCAAATCTTTGCTCTGAGACCAGAATCCCCCTCTTGACCACCTCTCAGGGAAACCTCTGGAACAACAACTGCTGACTTTGAAAACCTCAGAGGGTGTGAAAGTTTAAAAGTGCTACTTAATTCATACATTTGCCTTGAAATGAAAAGTATGCATTTCCTTTTAAATGACTCAACAAAGCAACAGCCAAAAAAAATGTAGGTGTAACAACTATCTGAGGGAAGGTTATATTGTCTGACATGAAAAGTCCTAAAATGAAATTTACAGGTAAGAGAATTTTACTTCAGTCCCCTCCATGTCAGACGATCTTCACGACAGGATGTAGAAAATAGTTTCTATTACCCTAAGATGAATTTTTCCATTTCCTTAAGATATTTAGATTTGATTGAAACAGGAGCAGTACCACTTTCTTTTTACACAAGGAAGACAGTTGTGTTGACCTTAGGGAAACAGGCTGGTTGACTTATGAAAGTACCATGACTGATGGAACATACAACAGAGACTTCGCTGAGACCATACCAAACTCCAAAACCTGTTGGACAAAGAGGTGACAAGTAATGAGAAAGAGAAGAAGCAAACTACAAATGAACTCTGAGGTGGAAAGATGAGTTCATTAAGACTCGTGCACAAATCCAAATCAAGACAACAATCTGCATTTGTCAGAGGCTTGGTAAGAATAGCAATCCTCAGGAATTTGTTATATGACAGTAGTACTGAACCTGGGTTTCTTAAAGTATAGCATGCCTCCAGTCACTGACTTTTTCCCCTCACAAAAGTTCTGTCCCTGTCCTCTAAAATGAGGCCATCTTGTAAAAATATTATAATGGCCTGTATTCCAGTTGATTTTGCTGTGACGTGTCCCTTGTGGCACCAATGCCTAAGCCTCAATTGACACACAGTAGGTGCAGACACATAGCATGTTTTCTATGGAGTAAAAGTGGAGCACAGCCCTACTCCAAATACATCACTCCACTCCAAGGTAAAGCTACCCCTCCTCTATATGTGAGGAGTAACTCTATGCTGATGTATATTATATTGGTATACTATTGGTGTGTCTGTTCCCTTAGTCAGTGTCATCCCAGTAGTAGCCATTTGATCAATGCAACTGACTACCTTGGCACCTGAGAGTCAGGTGCTATAAAAGCACCTACTAGAGCAGGGGTGGGAAAAATATGGCCCGCATCTGGCCCACCAAGCACTTCCCTCTGGCCCGCGGAGCCCCTTCAAAACCCAGGTAATGGCGGCTGCCTCTCTAAAAGCCTCCAGCAGCAGCTGGCAGAACCAGCTGCCGGCTGCAGCACCTCAGGCTGTTTACTTGGGTTCTGGTTGCAAGGCAACCAACCCTGACCTCAGCGTGCCCCAGCTGGCCTTGCCCTGCCCCTGGCTCAGGCCACGTTTGCAGCTTGAGAGGGGCAGGAGGGGCTGGGCCAGAACCCGTGGTGCCGGTGAGGGGAAAGAGTGTCTGGGCCAGCTTCTGCTTTGCTGCACAGGACTGGAAAGGGCCCTGCCCTGCAGGTAAGCCCAGGAAAGCGGCTGCTGGGCTGGCTTTCCCGGTGCTGTGCTGGCACTGAGAAGGGGAAGCAGCAGCTGGGCCGCAACTCTGGCCCAGTCAGCACCAGGGAGAGGAGGCGGCGGAGCCGTGTGTTGCTCAGGACAGGATGAGCCCACCCGGAGTGGCAGAGACTCAGCTGCACTTTCCCTCTACCTGAGCTGGTCAGTCCTGAGCAGCATACAGGTCCACCGCTGCTTCTGCTGGCTGGTGCAGACCCGGCTGGGCTTATCTTGTCTCCAGCAGCATGTGGGAAGTTGGCTTCAGCCTCATGCTGCTCCAGATGGGATGGGCTAGCCAGGTTTGCACTGGCCAGCAGAAGTGGCTGAGGACCCATGTGCCACTTGGGACTGACCGGTGCAGGCAAAGGGAAAGTGCAGCTGAGCCCCTGCCACTCCAGGCAGGCTCATCCCATCCCGAGTGGCAAACGGCTCCACCACCACAGGGATGCAGGGGGGCAGTCAGGAAGGTCAAGGCGGAGATGGAACTGAGACTAGTTTCCCGGATCAAGGACAACAAGAAGTCCTTTTTTAAATACATAGGGGGCAAAAAGAAGGTTCCGGGTAACGTGGGGCCCCTGCAGGACAAGCTAGGAAATTTGGTCATCACACCAGACGACAAAGCTAAGGTATTTAACGATTTCTTTGCCTCCATTTTCCTGAGCAGGGACCGGAACAGCCACCCCTCCTCTGGGCCCCGCTTAGACCCCAGGGGAGGCACAACTAGGCCAAGGGTTACAGAGGATCTAGTCAGGGAACTTCTGGAGGGACTGGATGTATTCAAATCAGCTGGTCTGGACGATCTCCACCCTCGAGTAGAGGGAATTGGCTGAGGTCATTGTGGGACCCCTGGCATGGCTTTACGAGTACTCGTGGTGCTCTGGTGTGGGGCCAGAGGACTGGAAGAGGGCCAGTGTGGTTTCCATCTTCAAAAAGGGGAGGAAAGAGGACCCAGGAAACTATAGGCCAGTTAGTCTTACCTTGATCCTGGGTAAGCTTTTTGTGACAATTATTCTGGCACATGTCCATGAGGGGCCAGCAGGGGAGATTATGCTCAGGGGCAACCAACACAGGTTCATTAGCGGCAGGTCTTGTCAGATCAACATGGTAGCCTTCTATGACCAGATCACCAAATCCTTAGATGCAGCGGTAGCAGTGGACACAGCCTTCCTGGACTTTCGAAAAGCCTTCGACACTGTTCTCACCCCATTCTTATTAAGAAACTGGGGAACCGTGGCGTTGACACCCATACAGTCAAATGAGCCGCTAACTGGCTTGAGGCCCACACCCAGAGAGTGGTGGTGGATGGGTCATTTTCAACTTGGAGAGATATGGGTAGGGGGGTCCCCCAGGGCTCGGTCTTTGGGCCTGCACTGTTCAACATCTTCATCAGTGGCTTGGACGAGGGGGTAAATAGCACCCTGTTCAAATTTGCTGATGACATTAAGATGTGGGAGAATGTGAGGAATAGGCTGCAATCAGACCTAGACAGGTTACAGGGTGGGCGGATGAGAACAGGATGGGATTCAACACTGACAAGTGCAAGGTGCTGCACCTGAGGAGGAAGAACCAGCACCATACCTACAGGCTGGGGAACTCCCTTCTCGTCAGTGCAGAGACAGAAAAGGATCTTGGAGTCATCATTGATCAAGCCCCCGCCCAGGCCCCTACTTGGCCCAGCCCCCAGGGAGAGAAGAGTGAAGGACGGGGTACTCACCAGTCCCCCTCCTGTAGGGCAGGGCCCCCCAAATCCCGGGCAGGGCCCCCCTGGCCTGAGAAGCCAGCGTTCCCGGACGGCAGGCCCACTGCGCATGCGCGTAGTTTAAAAGGGCCCGCCAGTCAGGGGAAAAGAAAAACAAAACAAAAAAAAAAACAAAGCCACTCAGGTAGGCTCTGGAGCGGTGAGAGACGCGCGGGTGAAGCCCGCTGCGCCCCCACTCCCCCAAAGCCCCCCAGACACCCGCTCAGCAGCCGCCGAGCCCCCTGCCGACCCCCAGCACAGCCGGAGGTAAGCAGGCTCGTGGTGGGAAGGGGTTAACTCCTCACTTGCTGGGAGGAGGCCGCTGCCTGGTGCCAGGCCAGGTCAAGCCCCCGCCCAGGCCCCTACTTGGCCCAGCCCCCCAGGGAGCCACGCAAACAGGCTGCGTAAACAGGCGCTTGAGTTAGCGCGGAGTTCGCGCAGGGGAGGGCGTGGGAGGGCACGAGACCCTGCCTGCGACCCCCCCCAGCCGTAGCCAGCCCCAGCCATAGCCAGCCTACCAGAGGCATGACACGGATGGGCACGCGCCGCACCCCGAGGGTCCCCTCGGGCTCTGCGGCCCCTCCACTGGGCACCTCAGAGACGGCCACCCAGACGGAGCCCATGGTTCCGGGCTCCACGCAGACGGAGCCCCTGGCTCTTGGCTGCGGGGGCTGCCTGTCCCTTTTTCAGGCTCTGGGGCCCAGGAGCATGGCCACCTCCCCTTGCGGGGTCTGCTCCCTACTGGGGTCTCTGGCGCGCCAGCTGGAGGAGCTCCAGGCCACAGTCCAGAGACTGCGTGCCATCAGGGACTGTGAGCAGGAGATAGACTCCTCCTGCCAGGCCCTTCTCCCCCGGGAGCCGCAGGGGAGAGCTCCATCTCCCTCCAGGACTAAGGAGGACTCTGGGACCTCCCGCTCTGCCCAGTCAGGGGCATGGACCAAGGTGGTGAAGGGCCCCAAGGCCCGCCGCACCCAGGCCACTGCCCCGCCGGAGCTTAGCAACAGGTTCGCATCTCTTGCAGCCCCAGCAGAGCCCATGCAGTTGCCAGCTCCCGCAGGCAACCGAGGCTCGACCGCAGCTACTGGCCCCGCTCTCCCCAAGACAAAGCGTAAGGTGTTTGTTGTGGGAGACTCCATCCTGCGCCCCGACCCCTTAGCCCGGGAAGTCTGCTGCTTCCCGGGGGCCGCATCCGAGACATTGCGGAGAGGATCCCGCAGCTCCTCCGGCCCACAGACCACTACCCCATGCTCCTTATTCATGTGGGCACCAATGACACGGCTCGGAGCACCCCCAGCCAGGTCATGAGGCGCTACAGGGAGTTGGGAGCGGGGCTTAGGGATCTGGGAGCTCAGGTGGTGTTTTCCTCGATCCTCCCAGTCTCGGGCTATGGGCTGAGGAGGGAGAGGAGGATCCACGCGGTGAACCAAAGACTGCGGCGCTGGTGTTATCAGGAAGGCTTTGGCTTCCATGACCACAGCCCGCTCTTTGGAGAGAGAGGCAGCGAGCTGCTGGGAAGAGATGGCCTCCACCTCTCTCCCCTGGGGAGGAGGCTCTTCTCAGCCAGGCTGGCTGACCTGCTCCACCGGGCTTTAAACTAAGCCCGCTGGGGGATGGGGGGAACTACTGCCACTGCTGGCCCGCTGAACGGCCCTTGCAAAGCCAGCGGACCAAGGCACTTAAAGGGGCACTTAAGGGAGCTCACCCCTGCCCCAGCCCTGGCACAATCTGTGGGCAAGGCAAGAGCCCCCAAGGGCACACTTGCCTGCCTGTACACTAATGCCAGGAGCCTGGGCAACAAGCAGGACGAGCTCGTCCTCCTGCTCAGTGAAAAGAAATATGATGTCATTGGGATAACGGAGACCCGGTGGGACTCCACCCATGACTGGACCACGGGTATAGAGGGCTATACCCTGTACAGGAGGGATCGTGTTGACAAGAGGGGCGGGGGTGTAGCTCTCTATGTGAAGGAAAGCTACATGTCCCTGCAAGCTGATGTTGGCGACCGGCATGGACAGCTAGAGACCCTCTGGGTAAAAATTCGTGGGGAATTCGGCACAGGGGACACAATGGTGGGAGTCTACTACAGACCTCCCACTCAAAGTCCCGAGCTTGACCAGGAGTTCGCCCGGGAACTGACTGAGGCCGCTTGCTCCAGGACCTTGGTTGTCATGGGTGACTTCAATTACCCGGACATCTTGTGGGAAGATCACTCAGCTAAATCTGAGCGGGCGCAAAGCTTTCTCTCATGCATGGATAACCTCTACCTGACCCAAGAGGTCTATGGGCCAACGAGAGGCAAAGTGCTGCTTGACCTGGTACTGGCTATGGGGGATGACCTAATCGGCAACCTAGTGATCGATGGGAAGTTGGGTGACAGCGACCACGAGCTGATCACCTTCACCATCCGCCGTAAAGCTGGCAAGTCAGTCAGCAACACAGAAGTCCTTGACTTCAGAAAAGCCGACTTTGACAAGCTCAAGAGGCTGGTCGGTCAGGCCCTCAGGGACCATGACCCCAGGGAGATGGGAGTTCAAGAAGAGTGGTTGCTTGTCAAGGAAGCGATCCTCAGTGCACAAGCTAAATCTATTCCAACATGGAGAAAAGGCAGCAAGAAGGCACAGCAGCCCCCCTGGCTCTCCAGACACCTAGCGGACCTACTGTGGCTAAAAAGGAAAGCCTACAAAGGATGGAGGACGGGATTCACCTCCAAGAAGGATTACTCCGCGCTGGTCCGGTCCTGCAGGGACCAAACCAGGAAAGCCAAGGCTGCAACTGAACTCCAACTAGCTTCAGGCATCAAGGACAAC
Organism: Crocodylus siamensis; assembly: GCF_052110815.1. Classification (NCBI taxonomy): domain Eukaryota; kingdom Metazoa; phylum Chordata; order Crocodylia; family Crocodylidae; genus Crocodylus; species Crocodylus siamensis. The sequence continues at coordinate 176,048,316 of NC_143395.1, forward strand.
AAAAAGTCCTCTCTCAGGTATGTGGGGAGCCAGAGGAAAAGCAAGGGCAATGTTGGACCCCTGCTAAACCAGATGGGGCAACTGACAACTGACGCCCAGGAAAAAGCCAACCTATTAAATAGGTACTTTGCGTCAGTCTTTCATCAGTCACACGGGATGCCCATGCCTGCTATGGGACAGGGAAATCTGGGTGAGGGGGATCCCCTACCCTCCATCAATGCTGACCTCGTGAAGGAACACCTTGAGAAGCTGGATACCTTCAAGTCAGCTGGCCCTGACAACCTGCACCCCAGGGTACTCAAGGAGCTGGCGAGCGTCATAGCCCAGGCCCTGGCACGGGTCTTTGAAAACTCCTGGCGCTCTGGTGTAGTGCCCGAAGACTGGAAGAAGGCCAGTGTGGTGCCGATCTTCAAGAAAGGGAAGAGAGTGGATCCGGCTAACTACAGGCCCATTAGCCTGACTTCTATCCTGGGGAAGATCTTAGAAAAGTTTATTAAGGAGGCCATCCTTGAGGGACTGGCCCAGGCTAACATTCTAAGGGATAGCCAGCACAGGTTTGTTGCGGGTAGGTCTTGTTTGACCAATCTCATTTCCTTCTATGACCAGGTGACCTATCACCTGGACAAGGGAGAAGAGATTGATGTCATATATCTTGACTTCAAAAAAGCTTTTGATCTGGTATCCCATGATCACCTCTTGGCCAAACTGCCCAGTTGTGACCTTGGCTCCACCACTATCCGCTGGCTGGGAAATTGGCTTCGTGGTCGGACCCAGAGGGTTGTGATTGATGGCAGTCAATCATCATGGTGCCCTGTGACCAGTGGGGTCCCTCAAGGCTCTGTCCTGGGACCCATACTGTTCAACATCTTCATTAATGATGTGGACATTGGAGTCAGGAATGGACTGGCCAAGTTCGCCGATGACACCAAACTTTGGGGCAAAGCATCCACGCCAGAAGATAGGCGGGTGATCCAGGCTGACCTGGACAAGCTCAGCAAATGGGCAGACGAGAACCTGATGGTGTTTAACACCAAAAAATGCAAGGTTCTCCACCTTGGGAGGAAAAACCTGCAGCATCCTTATAGGTTCGGCAGTGCTACGTTGGTTAGCACTACAGAAGAAAAAGACTTGGGGGTCATCATTGAGCACAACATGAACATGAGCCTGCAATGCGATGCTGCGGCTAGTAAAGCGACCAAAATGCTGGCGTGCATCCATAGATGCTTCTCGAGCAAATCCCGGGACGTCATTCTCCCCTTGTACTCGGCCTTGGTGAGGCCGCAGCTGGAGTACTGCGTCCAGTTTTGGGCTCCACAATTCAAAAAGGATGTGGAGAAGCTTGAGAGAGTCCAGAGGAGAGCCACGCGCATGATCAGAGGTCAGGGAAACAGATCTTACGATGACAGGCTGAGAGCCATGGGACTCTTTAGCCTGGAAAAGCGTAGGCTCAGGGGTGATCTGATGGCCACCTATAAGTTTATCAGGGGTGACCACCAGGATCTGGGGGAATGTCTGTTCACCAGAGCGCCCCAAGGGATGACGAGGTTGAACGGTCACAAACTCCTGCAAGACCGTTTCAGGCTGGACATAAGGAAGAATTTCTTTACTGTCCGAGCCCCCAAGGTCTGGAACAGTCTGCCAGCGGAGGTGGTTCAAGCACTACATTGAACACCTTCAAGAGTAAATTGGATGCTTATCTTGCTGGGATCCTATGACCCCAGCTGACTTCCTGCCCTTTGGGCAGGGGGCTGGACTCGATGATCTCCCGAGGTCCCTTCCAGCCCTAATGTCTATGAAATCTATGAAATTGATGCCAAGATGAACATGGGTCGGCAGTGTGGGGATGCAGTCAGGAAAGCCAACCGCACCTTGTCATGCATCCACAGATGCATCTCAAGCAGATCCAAGGAGATGATCCTCCCCCTCTATGCCACACTGGTCAGGCCGCAGCTGGAGTACTGCGTCCAGTTCTGGGCACTGCACTTCAAGAGGGATGCGGACAACAAGGAGAGGGTCCAGAGGAGGGCCACTTGCATGATCTGGGGGCAGCAGGGCAGGCCCTACGAGGACAGGCTATGGGACCTGAACCTGTTCAGCCTCCACAAGAGAAGGCTGAGAGGGAAATCTAGTGGCCTGTTACAAACTAGTCGGGGGGACCAGCAGGCATTGGGGGAGTCCCTGTTCCCCCAAGCACTACCAAGAGTGACCAGGAATAAGAGTCACAAGCTGGTAGAGGGTAGATTTAGGCTAGATATTGGGAGGTACTACTTCACGGTCAGGGTGGACAGGATCTGGAACCAACTTACAAGAGAAATGGTGCTGGCTCCTACCTTGGGGGTCTTTAAGAGGAGGCTAGATGAACACCTAGCTGGGGTTGTTTGACCCCAGTACTCTTTCCTGCCATGGCGGGGGTCGGACTTGATGATCTGCTCAGGTCCCGTCCGACCCAGAAACTATGAAACTATGAAACCACTTCTGCTGGCCAGTGCAGACCCAGCCAGGCTCCTCCCATCCCCAGCTGTACATGGGAAGCCGACTTCAGCTGCATGCCACTTTTCCTGGCTGATGCAGACCCGGCCAGGTCTGTCCCATCCAGAGCAGCATGTGGCTGAAGCCAGCTTCCCACATGCTCCTGGGGACGGGGCGAGCAGTGGAGTCTCCTGCCCTTTGAGACCAGCTGGCACAGGCAGGGCGAAAGTGCAGCAGCACCTGGGGAAGCCACCGCTTGATAGGGGATGCGATGGGCTGGCTGGGTTCCACTGGGCAGGGAAAGCTGTGGCTGAGCCCTCTGTGGCTCGGGACAGGAGGGGTCCTACAGCACTGGAGGGTGCTGTGCTGGTGAGGGGACCTAGGCCTGGGCTGGCTTCTGCTGTGTCACGGGGGAGGGGGGGAAGGCAGCAGGCTGAGATGGATCAGGACCAGATCATGCTGGCACCAGTGATGGGTGGGGCAGTTGGCCAGCTTTTGATGCCTGGGGATCGATGGGATGGGATGGGTCCTTGCTTGTGGCAGGGGTCTGGTGACCAGTACTGGTCAGGGGAAGGGAAGCTGGGCTACATTTTGCTGTCCTGAAACCCCACTGCTGGAGCAGGATGTTAGAGGGGTCGCAACACTTTGCTACCTGGTAAGTTGTGCATGTGCCTCGTGGCCCAAAGGACAGAACTTGTGGGCCCCCAGGAGCAGGCCAGGTACTGTGAGGGTGGGCCCTGGTGTTGGGCAGTGTTTCCCAGTCAAGGGGTACACTTTCTGATGTCAGGGATCACGTGATGAGGACAGGGGATTCTGGAACGGATATTGCAAGCAGGGCAGTTTGGTGTTGGGTGGGTGAGTCTTGTGACAGACTGTATGACAGGGTGTAACTTTCAGTTCCAAGGCCACCTCTCCAAAAGCAGTACTCCCAGGGGAAGGGGAGGGACTTCCGGTGGCAAAGGTCAGGGGTCAGGACTTCCAGTCCCAAGATGACAACCAGGGAGTGGGGCAACTGAAGGGGAGAGGCTACCCATGCAACCCTCAACTGCTCATCAAAACTCATCAAGTGGCCCTCCACCCGAAATAATTGCCTCCCGTGTACTAGAGGCATCCAGCTTGAGACCTGGTTTTGTGTTCCCTCCTTACCAGGGAGCTGGGGAATGAATTTACTACAGAGTAAAATCTCAACTATATTACTGTATATTAATCACATACAGTTTCCACATCTAGCATTTGCAAATTTCTTACAAGATGTAACATGGGTGTTTACTACTTTCTAGAATAAAAGATTTTAGTTCTTCCCTCTCAGCTTCCCAAAAGAAAGGTTTTGGCTCTCCTAGATTCTGACTGAGAATAGCTCCTTGCACATATTTTGTATCCGAGCATGAGTGTGCTGTGAATTTAATAATACGTTCCAGTTATACTTAAGTGACATATGAGAACCATCTCTTCAGTGTTAACAAGAGGGACATCATAAACATTGTGGTTTTTACCCTCACAATCTTGTTAACCTTCTTTATTCTTTGTGGCTGAGGGAAAGACATAAAGGAGACTACTATTCAGCCCGCTTCCGAGATACAGAGATCACAACCTTTGCTTTTCATGTCTCCTTCACACAATACCTATCTTTTGCTTTTTACACTGAATTTGGATGCAAACAGGATCATCAATGGACTTCCAACCCAGAAAATGGTGGACTGCTCTAGATTGAATTCTTTAGGTTCTAAAGGTATCTTATTGAGACAGCCAAAATGTGACTTCCTTCTTAGTAGAGAACTTTAACACTTAGCTGCAGCTTAAGACATTAACAAGAGCATACCAAAGATTTCCTGCCATCACAGAAGTTATGTATATCTCATATTTCTGAAGAATTATCTGGTGGACATAGAAAAATTTGTCATCTCCTTCCTTGCCTACATCCTCTCCAAATCCTAGGTGAGGCCAGGAATGTTCCCTTTATATAAGGTCTGACACCTGAATCTATGATCAGCTTTTTTGAACTAGGTGCTAGATAGCTGCTAAATAATACTAAGACTCAATTCACTGAAAGATGGTATATTGGATCTGGACCAAGAACTTTATTAATTTGCTGCAGTTGCTGCCTGGAAGTAAGAAAAATAAGTGCTGGGTATTTACACAGGAGACCCAGAAACTGAGTCAGAAATGAAGGCTAATATTTGGGAATCAGACACCACCTTCTGCTTCTCTTCTAAAAGGCTGTCTTGGTTTCATGCCTAATGAAGAGGTATTTGCTCTGGGGAAGAAATGACTTTGAAATGCAAATATTTGATATAAAGATTGCCAGTGGCTCCATGATACTGATTTTGGTTTGGTTTCAGTGGGGTAAGCTTTCATACAGTATCTTCAACTTTCTCAGCAGAAACTTAACCATATGATGGCTGTGAGCCATGCTTACCCACAGCCTACCAAGAAACCTTGGCATGAATCTTGCCCATATGACAGCTGGAAGCAAGTTTCTATGTCGCCTGCTCAACTATCACAGCATGAACTCTGCTTGCATGCCAGCTGGAAGTTGAGTACCTGTGGTTTGCTGTCTTTGTCTACTACTTCTGAGGGGGAACAAGAAACAAAGTAATGCGTTTCAAATCCTGTACCTTGACCATGGTTGGAAATAGGTAATTGCACTTCGGCTCCATCAGGTAGTTCAAGATGGGTGGGATAGATGGCTGGGATAGAATTAGGGACCTCCCAGTACACAGTCCTGCTTGCCTAGAATTTTTACAAATGATGATAAGCATGCCTTTAAGTGGAGCAAAGCATATTTTCTTCCCTACAAAAAGCCATCTCAACATCCAGGTCATGTCACAGATGGAATTCAGGTCTGCAGGATCTTTTTCCCATCTTTTTGGGACAGCAGGTTAGAGAGCAGCAGCAAGATCTTGGGGCTCCACAGGGATAGATGGAAGATAACTAGAACTAAAACTGCTCTGGACAAACTGGGCCCACCAAGATAAGCATGAAGAATCTTGTCTGACTTCGCACAATACTCTGGGTATCAAAGTGAGCAAGCAAATATACAGAATAGTAGTTTCCCTGCTCACAGAATAAAGATATCATCAGACAGGGATCTCCCTGCTGCTGCAAGGTGCATGCTACCCTGGTGATGCATCCACTGCATGAGCAGCAGCAGCAGGGGTGGTGGTGCAGGGTTGTGCCCCTCACTGCTGCGGAGCAAGCAGGGGAGACCTCGCCAGAACAGCATGGAGTTCACAGTGGCAAGGGACTTCCCTGTGCAACCCAACTGTTCCCTGAAGTGCAAGGTTTCACCCACTGGACTGGGGAGGCCCTGGGGGAAGGGAGCAGGGCGGGTGCCCAAGCCCACAGTGGGCAGCCTACCTCACCCCCAACCATGCACATGGATCTGGGGGGCACAGAGCTGCCCCCCCACCTGAGCCCACAGCAGGCAGGCAGCAGGCAACAGACAGAGGCAGGGGGAGCCGGGCTCAGCTCCGCTGCAGCAGCCACTGCCTGCTGCCAGAGGCAGGGGGCCGTGGACACAGCTTGCACAGATCTGAGGGACATGGGTCACCCCAGGCAGTGCATGCAGTGACAGGTAGCTGCTTCCAGCCATGCATTGCAGCCCTAGGCCCCACGCACCACCCAGCTGGGCACCAGCCACAGCCCTACCCAACTACTGCCCTTCCTCCCTATGGGGGCCTCTATCCCGCCCACCCACTTACCAGAGGAAGCTGCTGTCCAGGCTGCCCGTGGACTAAAGGTTGAGCACCCCTGGTTTAGACAGATTCAGAAAGAGATTGGACACATTCTTGGAGGAAAAGGGCATCAGCAGCTACCGAGCATATGAGCTAGGGATACAGCCTCTGAATCAGAACCTCCTAGACCAGGAGTAGACAAAATACGGCCTGCCAGGTCATTCTATCCAGCCTGCGGAGCCCCTAAAAATTTAGAAAAATGAATACTTATCTGCCCCTGGCTGCCTGTCATGCAGCCCTCGACGGCTTGCCAAAACTCAGTAAGCAGCCCTCTGCCCAAAATAATTGCCCACCTCTGCCCTAGACCTTAAATGCTGGAGGCTGCAAGTGAGAAAGGAACAGTGTGGAAACCCCCCCGGTTATACCCAGTTCATTCTCCCTTTCAGCATCCACCCTCTGCCACTGTGACACAGGATAGACTTATGGTCTGACCCAGTAAATGGCAGTTTTAAAGTTCTTAAAGGAAGGACCTAAAAATGACAAACTTTCCTGGAATACAGGCATACCTCGTTTTATTGCGCTTCGCAGATATTGCTTTTACAAATTGAAGGTTTGTGGCAACCCTGCGTCGAGCAAGTCTATCGGCGCCATTTTTTCATCGGTTAGCATTTTTTAGCAATAAAGTATTTTTTAATTAAGGTCTGTACATTGTTTTTTTAGACATAATGCTATTGCACACTTAATAGACTACAGTATAGTGTAAACGTAACTTTTATATGCACTGGGAAACCAAGAAATTCGTGTGACCCGCTTTATTGCGATATTTGCTTTATTGTGGTGGTCTGGAACCGAACCCACAATATCTCCAAGGTATGCCTGTATTAAGTTCTCCCAGACACTGTAAGTAACTTAGTTTGAACACTGGCATACACAGGGCCATCAGGTAAGACAAGGATGTCCAGCAGGTATGCCTCTACAGCTGCTTCTCCCACTGCTGCACAGCGTGGGGGAGGGGAAGGGAGGCTGCGTACTACTGATACAGCCTGCACAAAGGGGAACTTGTACAGCCTGCACAGTGGGATGGGGGAATCCCAGGAGGGCTCTCCCTGCAGCATATGATCTGTGGTATGCAGCATATGGGCTACACTGAAGTTGGAGAGCCCCAAAGTAAGGGATAATATCCAAAACCTGCATATGTGGAAAAAACCATGTTGCAAACACAAAAAGATAAGAGAGTCATCTCTGGAGAAAAGAAACCAGACCTACCAAAAGGTTTCCCAGGTTAGGAAAGCCCAGCAATAAAAAAAATACCGCACAAAGAGTTTTGTTTGTTCATATGAATGACAAAGGGCAATGAAAGAAATAACAACAATAGTAATTAAAACTCAATAAGGACTCAGTTGGACTATCGCTAATATTTGTGACTACAGTCTGGTATTGCCAGAAGATTTCTGGCAAAGTAAAAATCCCATGACTTGCAGTCAGTTCCTGCAAGTTGGCAATATTATAACTCACATAATATGAAGTGAACTAAATCAGTCTGGGATAGCTTTTGCTTTGCATTGTCTGATCTCTACAGAATGTGGAAGCTGGCAAAGATTTCTTTAAATGGCTTTTATACGACTGCCACCTTTCCACCCTTCTACCTTCCCTCTTACATATCTTGTGGATTCTCCTTCAATAAATATTCTAGTGACAATTGATATTTAACTCTATTAAAAGTTAAATCTGCTTTTAATATCACTAATATGACACTTTCAAACTATGATTCTTATATATTAATAATTGACAGATATTGTCATCAAACACTCATCTGACATGCACAATTCAAAGTGTGATCAATATAACATTGTTGTCAGAACATTTCCTTTTGCCTCTCACTGTCTCTCCACTGTGCAAATGCCTGTCAATCCAGTTTCCTTCTTTCCTGTATTATGAAGGTGCATACAATCTAATGGACAGGTAGGCACTGAACTCTTTATGGAATGATGAGGTATTTTAGTAAAAAATATAACAGACTGCAATCACTGCATATAAGCACAGTTATTGATTTCTTATTTAGGAACTAAAAATCTCCAGGCTCAAAGTTTCTCAGAAACTCAAAAAGTACTTCCTTTATATACTAATTGCATGCCTGCCAAATTTCAACATTAACTCCTTCTATCCATGATCCTATAGCTTTTTTGAAAAACTGGAAAACTATTTCTTGGATATGGCTTACTCTTTTTATTCCAAATTTGCCAAAAACTGAAACCTAATACAATCCCTACCAGGCCAAATTTGACCCGAAACGATCCACAAAGTGATAGCTTTCTAAAGCAGACCTTAATAAAGGAAACAATAGACAGTGCTACCTTAATAAAGGACCTTAATAAAGGAAACAATAAACAGTGCTACATACTTTATCTATAATATGCACACTAATGGATACCTTTTTACTAAGTCTGTGGTTTTCTTTTTCCATTTTCAGAATCTTCGAATTACTGCCTTCTACAGAACCCATTGTATTTTGCAGCTCTTCCACTGTCTTCAGCAAACTCTGGTTTTCCATTTCCAGCTTCAGTAATCTACTTGATGTCAATTCATTTACTTCATGTCCAAGTGACTTTTGTGGCACTGAAAGATTAAAAAAAAAAAAAGAAGAAGAATGTTACTTAACAGTAACTGGAGTTAAATAATTTGAGGGCAGCCTCACATTTAACATTTGTAAGATTTAAAGCTTGCATCATAATCCTCTAAAATTCTGCTGAGCAATGCTCATTACAGCCAAGCACCCATTTTCCCAAGCTGGCAAAGGTTATCAAAGGTTTAAAAGTGGAAATAGTATATAACCATTCTTCAGTTCCTATCATCAGTTCAAAAATTAGTAATGTAAGACTCCAAAGAAGCAAGTTAGATGGACAGGGAATGTAAATATACAGAAATTCACCTCACACAGTTCAGTTACTGATAAATAACCTTCTTTTCTTTGAGTGTGTTCTGAATATGTATATTTGTTGGAGTTAAGTGAGAAGTATAAGAAGTTGGTTCAAGGACTGAATAACTGCCAAAATGAGCATTAGGCTCTTGACGCCAGGTCAAGAACATACTAGAAGTTAATGCAATTTCACTTTTTTTGCATCACAGCCCAACCTCAAAAGTTATTTCCTTAAAACAGGTCTAGAACTTCAAGAAGTAGTTCTACAAGATTTGTTTGATGAAGCTATTGTAAAAGCATCTTATATTTGTCAATTTCTTTCTAGCTTTGTATACTCTTATATCTTCATATAGTTGAATATATAAAATTATTGTTAAGAATTTCCAAAGGAGCTTGAGGAAGAGAAAAGGTGCTACCAGTCTGAAACAAGGAAAATCAGAAGCACCTTCAGACCCAAAATGGAGGGGTATGGGGATTAAAGGACAGATAGCACTAGATTTTCCTTACTGAACATAGAAGAGAAGCTATTAAATCAGCCAGAATTACAGGTGCCTAAAAATGCAACTTACTTATATACCTAACTCCCACTGCTTTCAATTAAAAATAATAAACCCTTTTGAAAATCTTAGTAGGCAGCCAGTATGAACACCTGGAAGGGCCCTGGACACTGGGATCCAATGCTGGACCTATAGATCTACCAGAGAGGCAAACCTAGAGCCCAAGCTCTCTGGTTCTTTCTAGTTCAGGAAGTGAAGGACATAGAAACAAATGCTTCTCTGGAATACAAAGGCACTTTTACAAATGCTCCGGGGGTTGGGGGAAAGAGGGTGGCACTTCAATTAGAATGACTTGCTGTGTTTCTGCGCTTAAAAATGGCAGCAGGGGCAATTGAACTAAAGCTCATTTGATGAGCTTTAGTTCAAGCACCCCAGCGCCATTTTTAAGTATGGGGACGCTGATACGCAAGGCGCAGGAGGCTGCTGGAGCACAGAAATTGCCACGCTCCAGACTTGATTAATTGAGTCTGCTTCGACAACACGCTGGAATTCCAGGGCACTGAAGCACCCTCGGCACTTGTACATAGGTGCCCTAAGATTCAGGCTCTGGGTCCTGACTATATGCTTCATGTTCTACAGAGCCAGGGCCAGTGCACTGGGTTGATCTGGTGACCCACAGACCAGATCTAGCCCACAGGCCATCTGTCTGACACTCCTATATTAAGAAAATAAAAACTATTACTTTGCCCATTTAAGGGTGATGTTGGAAAAGCAACATTATGCACTAACTTAAACTTACTTTCGACAGTTATAGATGTAAAATAAAATCAAGTTTGAAGTAAGAGATAACTGCTTCAGTACATTCCCTTCTAAGCTGCCTAGAGGAGGAAATGCTCCCAATTTATTGAAGTGGGTTTGTCTGATCAAAAGGGGCATTTATACACATACTTTTTTTCCCCATGACGCGCTAGAGATCCACCACTTCAGGGCAGACTTGATTAATCAAGTTTGCTTTGCACATGAGCTAAGGGCAAATTGCACTGTGCTCTGTGCACACAAAAAATGTAAGCGGTGCGCTTTTTAACTAAAGCACCTCCAAGGTGTTTTAGTTCAAAAGCGCACCAGCACCATTTTCTCAGTGCTGACATGCATTTCACTGCTTATACAACAGCAAGCGTCGCAGCACCAGGTGCTTTCCAAAGCACCCAGAGCTGTGGTGCTTGCATGTGTAAAAATGCCCAGCGCTTCTGCTTTCCCATATGAAATCTGAGACTACCCCAAAACATCTTCATCAAGCTTCCCAGAAGTCAATCTATTAACATGAAAAGTTTAAGGCTTTTGTGAACACTCTCACATGGTCCCTGGGACAATCTAGTAGGTTGAAAGTAGGACTTTTGGTTTCAATAGGATGCTGGATGACAAGACTTGACACTTGGACTGGACTGTTAACAGTCTCCTGGCTTTGTCCTGACTTCTAAAAAGGCTTCTTGAATCAAGAGGAGGGAATAGAGGAAGCTCTTATTTTATTCCACTTCAAAAGACAAGGAGTCTGTCAGTGATGGTCTGCCTTGTTTGTCCCTGGAACAGAAGGAGAAGGACAGAGGCCATTCTCCTTGTCCAGAAAGGGATGGTATTATCCCTATCCCATAGAAACATGGTTCCACTGGGGAAAAAAAACAAAAAAAAAACCCAAACCTGTCCTTTGGCAGGCCACCCTTTCCAGTTCTGGAGTCTGTCATGGCTCCAATGTATCTCACATTTAAAGAGAATAAAAGAGAACTAGTTCTTTTTTCATACAAAGCTCCAAGGCCTGGGACAATGTGCCTATCTACATATAAATCAAAATCTACAAATACACAGGAATGGCTCAGACCCTGAAGTAACGCTCTGTTTTCCTCCACAAATAGCAATTAAACATGTCGCTGGAAGGCAGTATCACAGGCAGTAGGAGACATATCTGAAGCTTACTTCTGGCTAACCAGATAGCATCTGAAAACCAGAGGAAAGTGAACACTTTCTCTGTGGTCCCTCTGAGAAATGCTACGAAAGGTCAGTAGCACATTCCCTGTGAAGAAATGATGTAATACTGAAACCACATGAAAGTTCGTAATTCTTATAGTGTATAGCCAAGGAATGACTTTACAAACCTGCAAGCCTAAGTAATTTGTCTCTTTATCCTTACTTGTGACGCAGTGACTTTCAGGTTATGTGAATCAACCAATCTTTTTTTTGAAGTGCCAGACGTAACCATCCCATTGGATATGAGGAAAGATTTATAAATGCAAAAAGCAAAAGCCTATAATCTTTTCAAACCTTCAAGTAGAGTGTCCTGGGATTACAATATTACTGGTGTGGCATAGGAAAGACAATTAAAGCCAGTACCAAAGCCTTGGATGCCGAGGCAGTATGGTTCTAAGAGTCATGACCATTTCTTTTGATAGCTCTGTTCTGCTGAAATTGGGAAGGCCCTTTCAATATATTTTCTTCATTACTTGTACATGAAGGATGCAAGTTTTTCCACAAGAATAGAAAAATCCTGCAGAGACTTCAAAGTGGTATGCAACAACCGTTAGAATTGGGTGACTGGCAGATACCAGGGATTGTGGCGACAGCAGAAGTGGCATTTGCCTAAAACTCTTTTTGGCTTGTCTTCAGATCTGAAGTTACAGATACTGGAGCTTCTGCATTGGGTACCTCAGCACCTGGAATACAGAAACCAGCTTTCTGAGCATCAGCTGGTTTCAAAATGAGACACCAGAATCACATAAAGGATACTTTGACAGTTTCAGACTCAAGAAGTGCTGAAGCATTTACAAAAACCCAGTAGGTACTGAAGCCACTTCTAGACTTGAGAAAAGACTTTCAAACAATGAAATGCTAAGGCTCTCTCAAGAATCACAGATCCACTGAAGGATTTAAATTACTATCAGTTCTAATTCCTTTTCAGTTCTAGTCCAATTGGCAGACAGTTCCGTTCTGTTGAAGATGACTTAACCCCCCTCCCCGAGTATAATTTACTTAGTTTACATACATACATACATACACTTGGGGTCCATATGCCACCTATTCTGGGTACAGCATCAGCTGGAAAAAACAGTTCTCTTGAGCCTGGGTTCCTACAATCTTGGCAAAAGATTTGGTTGACCTGGAAAGATCTTGGGCAGTGTTTTTCAACCTGTGGTCTGCAGACCCCTGGAGGTCTCATAGACTGTGTCTAAGGGGGCTGCAAAAGATGGCCATGATCAATCAAAAGTATGTGAATACCCACACTTACAATTCAAAGGGGTCCACACTTCCATTTCAGATTTCCAAGGGGTCTGCACCTCTATTCAAAATTTCTAGGAGTCCACAAATGAAAAAGGTTGAAAACCACTGATCTAGGGATTATGGTATTACATATACAAAGCAGAGTCAAGAATGCCAAGTCCTAAGCACAAGCCTTAGTCAAGTGAGACAGACCAAAAGATCTCTGTACCACTTATGCTAGATATACATGTTGCCAAGATTATTCACTCAGATTTGAAGAATCTTGCCCAGCAAGAGGGGAATGTAAGAGGAATTTCTATTCCTGCAGTTGAATCTCTCAAGTTGATGCTGGTATTGCACACCATTGGCTTTATCCAATTAAGTCTGAAGTGTTTCCACTTCCACATCAACAAGGCTAAAGAAGTCCTCTAGCCCTGCATATATAAGATGCCCATGATGCAGGCATCTTTCTTAGGGAAAGAAAAGGTGATTACCTTCAATCTAACTTCAACAAACGGACAAACAAACAAAAATAGCCCTAAATGAGCAGAAATAAAACTGACAAGAGAAGCATCTAGGACACTTCATGTAACCTAATCTCATCTCTGAACATTAAAAGGGACTGAAGGGATTGTTGGAATCACTTCCCCTGGCATTGCCACAGAACCCTACACAAAAGGGCAGCTTTTAGCCCCAACAAATACTGCTCCCTAGAAGACTGTAAGCCTCAAAGCAAAGGAATGTCAAGCTTGGAAGTAGAAATATGCAGATGCCACTCAAAGAACAATTAGCCATTAACATACAGGTATTTTAGCCAATGAACTAAGGGAAATAGGAATTTTGATAATCATTAATGTATCACAATAAATCATATTTAACAGTTTCATACAGTAAGTCTTTTAGTTACATGGTTATTGCTTACTAAATTAAAAACAGAGTCATGACACATCGACTAAAAGGATTTCCTGCTATGTTTTTGTTGGTAAGCATAATTATGTAAACATATATACCTCTTCAGTGTTCATTTCACTGTACTATTTTGATACATAGGGTGGGAAGGGACCTAAGCAGATCATCAAGTCTGACCCCCAAATATACATACATTTTAGTTTTGTCATTTTCAATATTTTTGTTTAAACTGTCAGCAAGAATTGCTTTGTCTACCTTCAGTGAGCTCAGTAGTTCTATTCATCTGTTCAAGTTCCCAGCCAAGATGCAATGATTCATCCATGCTTTGTTTCTGAGCCATTTCTAGTGTCATATTTTCTTCCATGAGTTCCTCAATCTTCTTTCTGTCCATATCACGCTCCTTAAAAATTATTCACATGAACATTTAAAAACACGTCTCAAAATGCACAAACACATTACATTTAATAGCCTATAGTTTATAAAATACCATATTTTGTCACATATCACATGAATACATATGTGTATGTGTGTTAGTGTTAAATGGAAAGCTGATTTTCTGCTGGGTTGGAATCACCCTGATTAGACTCCTGTTCTACAGTGAAGCAGCTGTGGTACTCCTGTTTAAGCAGCTGAGGGAGTCAATTGATTTAATGGCTCATTGTTCTTCACTCTATAGGTATTAACAATCTGTCACTCGTTTTTAATGGTCCTGGTATTCCATTAATCAAACTAGCCTCTCTTAGAGCCATTTTGCTGTCTGCTAGTTGTTCTGGTTTACTTCAGAGTCTCTTTTGCTCTTTTCAAAATCACAGATCCTTCCATGAAGAGCTGTCTTTAGCAGCAGCTAGGAATTCAACTTCAGTTAAGCAGGAAAGGGAGGCTGAGTCAGCTGCTACCTACAGACATTCTCTAATATGTTCTAATTAGAATACGTTGGAATACCTTCAATTAATCAAGTTTTCTCTGCATTCTAATTAGAACACCTTAGTATCGCCTCAGCATCATGCGTATAAAGCATCCTATGTTTCAAAATGGCTGCAGGGGACCTTTAACTAAATCTCGTTGAATGAGCTTCAGTTAAAGTACAAAATGTCCACAACAAAATGTAATGCGGGGGGGGCAGACTTCATACACATGATGTTGAGCTATTTTAGAGCGGCTGTCCAGGAGCCACTCTAATTAAAAAGTGCCGCCCCCCCCCCCCCCCACCCTCCAAGCACATGTATAAGCAACCCTGAAGATTAGCCTGTGCCCCCGCACTATTGCAGCTAAAACATTGGAAAAACCTTTTTTCTTCATTCTGCCTTTCAAAAACAAGGTGTGTATTTTATTTGTTGTATGTGAGAAAATATATACAGCATGAAATATAGTGTGGATTCTCTAAGACTACTTTAAATTAAAGATCCTGGAGACAACTGGTAGAAACCTTCCCCTTACACAGAGCTACTCTACAGCAACATACCCTGCACCCCTTCAGAGTAAAGAGAAAGCCCACATGTTTCAGAGGCACAGCACATACACATCAAGCAGCATGAGCAGAACTCGATTTTCACTCTTGTAAGGTAGGCCTGTGCCTGTGTAGATATCTTTTATTAAGCTTGGGTAACCACAAATTAGAGTTACATCTTGTCCTCTCCTTCATTCTATCTATCTAAGCTCTGTCCAGTAATGAACCTCAGTACTATTACAATTAAAACTAAATTGTCTAAACATGCAAGATTAAAGTATCCTAGAGGTAATATATAAAGAAATATTTTCACCAACAGTCATATCGGGGGAAAAGAAAAGAAAAAACAAAAGTTATATAAAACATAATTTGCAGTTCTAGAAACAATATTTAATTGTTTTGGATACAAGGTGTTAAAAAAACCCAGAATATTTTCTGACAAAAAATACTTTTGTAAAAAACAGTGTTCAAATTACAAATTTTGACCAATATTATTTTAGATGGGTATTTAAAAAAAGAGACCAATTTATTTCTGTCATTCTTCTAGTGACTCCTCTTTTCCTACTCCACAAATTTTACAGCTCATAAACACTGTATTATTAAAAGGCCTTCCCCTTTGGAATATATGATTCCTTGTGGAAAACAAAAGCCGTTACCGCAATAACATCAGTTTTGCTTTCCGTGAAAACTGTAAGCAAATCAGGACATAAGTATTTTTCAACTGTGACTGGATTATTAAAAACCCAATACAAATTTGGAGCACATCAGTTGTGTTTTTCTTACAATTAAAGGCTGTGTATCATTTTCTATTTACATACCATCTCCATGTCATGTAGTTTAGCTTTTAATTGTAGGTTCTCTTTTTCTAATTCATGTAATTTATCTGAACGGGCTCGGGTCCCCTCTAGTTGATCTTCCAACATTGCCTTTGTTTCCAGCAACACTTGATTGTCTTCTTTTAACTCCTTTAAAAATTAAACAATTTGATTACAGTTGATGTTCCACAAAACTAGCTTAAAAACACATCAATGTAAGTACACAAAATAACTCTGTTTCTAAAAGGATAGTTTGACTTACAGAATTGTTATGAAGAACACACTCACAACTATATGCTACATAATCAAATATACAATTGCTAAAAAGAACACACAAAATTTGAAAACTGTGAATTCTTTGTGATGCAAGCAGGCTGCTGTATATAAATGACATTTCAAGTAATTTTACTGTGAACATTTATTATCTATCATTAGTTAAAGGAAGAGAATTCTCTCTACAATATTATGGATAAGGTACTAGTTAATTCTTATTTTAATTCTGATCATTCTAGGGTTTTGAAATTTGACCGGAGAAGACACAAACCTGATCAGTGTCCCAGCTTTATCAAACAGCTTGTTTGTTTGTTTTTTAAAATAATGTTAGCTTTATACCTGGGACAGGACACTCTTCTAGTTAATGAGCTAGGAGCTCTATCAATTACTCTTACAGCTTAAGATTGTTCTGTAATGCTCCCCTGTTACCCAAGAAACATAAATGACAAGAGTAGGTTGGAAGGCAGGCCTGGTAGAATATTGTATCAGCAGATCTCCACTCTCCACAGATTAGGAATACACAGAAGTCCCTGTAGCAGCATATTCAAGTAAAGAAGAAATAGGTGGTCCTTGAATCCAGGCCTCTGCTTTATTCAAAAGGATCTCACAAGTTCAGCTCTTTGAGAGAAACTTGATGATGACAAGTCTGGATTTTAACAAAAATTAAATTACTCTGCCCTAAGCAACCAGTGTTAACTGAGCAGCACATACAAAATGGTATCAGCATTTCAAAGTACTTGTGCAAAGCTATACCAACTACCTCACTGCCCAATAAAAACACTTCTCTCCCTTGCTTATACCCTCGTTTAAAAAAAATAACAGCAAGTAGATCCTGCAGGTATTTTATACTCATGCCTCTGCTTGGTATCAAGAATGCAAGAACCAGGATTAAAAGGATGTCACATGCCAGGGTTCCCAAAGCCATTATTTGATGGATATATAGTGTCATGGTTGTCGCAGGACCTTTATAAATAAGTGAATCCAGCCATAGTTGTGGGAAAGAGTGCTGCCAGCCTGGCAGGCAAAAACTATATTGAAAACATGAAGTAAAACTCTACATGCACCGGCATTAGCCAATTCAACCAAAAGTAACTTAAGATTCACACATGTAGATTCACCACATTGACATATCTCAAACATGGCATTAGTATTTATAACCTTTAATGGCATCTAATAAAAATAATGAAGAATGTGTTACAGCAACTGGAGGTTTTACCCCTGGAACATTTGCACATCTTTTTCACCGCAGCCTCTAGCCAGCAGCACCATATGAAAATGAAATCACTGAATGAACAGAAATATTTATTCTTGTACCTCACTGCACAAATGTTAAAAATTTTAAATATTTTATGTGCTATAATGACTAACTTGTCTCTATGTAGGCATACATGGATATCCAAATTAGCTTGCAACCTATACATACATTCAGAAGAACAAGTAAACCAAAAGGGGTTTTATGACATTCTGTGGAAATAAAAAAATCTACCTGCTTAGTTACCTGTTCAATTTTTGTTATTTTTAAGTCCCTCCTTCATCAAGTTCTTCCCCATATGTTACCAATCCCAGTTTCTCCAGCAGCACATATAAGTAGTTCATGAAATAATTTATATATTATGGGTGAAATTCACCCCTTCCAGATGGTACACATATGAGGACCCTGTTCTGCCCTCATGGAAAGAGGAAATGGAAAATGGAAAATGTCTGGTGTATTTGAAATTTACTTTCTTGTCCAGTTTCTTCAAACTGCTGCTTTATCTAGATATGGTGTTTTTCTAACATAAGTTCACCTGATATTTCTAAAACTAAATGCGTTATCAGTGTGCTAATTCTGTCTCTAATGGAGCTCAGAAATAGATGCACAGCTCCATGATTACCTGAAAAACATAATTAGCTTGTGATTCTTCTATATTGCATGATTTAAACTCTTAATTCTCATTTTTAATTGGAAAAAGATTCTTTGCTTGTCATGTAATCTGAATATTTTTAGGAAAAACAGCTCATAATATTTTGCCACCTAACATTAAACATATGGCTGTTTCATTATTGTAAGTGCATCTGTAACACTTACATTTACACTTCTCAAGAGCAGTTTCTCCAAAGTTTTAGAAATGTACATTTTTTCTTTTACATTTGAATCCAGCTAAATCTCACTTTATTCACACTTCACACTTAGAACTAAGCAATGTATTCCAACTTCTCAAAAAAAAAAAAAAAAAAAAAGCAGAATATGGTATTGAGATCTCAAATTACTAAGATTTCTTCACATTTACAAAATAAATTATGGATACTTGCAAGCATACTATGAGGCATTAACATTAAGGCTAAGTCACTGAAACGAAAATCTACAATTTTAAATTAATTAAATAAACGTGTTTGCCCCAAAGATTTCAACTTTGGTGTTGACAACACATCCATCCTTCCCATTTCCTTGACCCTATTTCTTTATTTTACCTTTAATCTCAAATCAGATTTCTTCATTATGAACTGGTAAACCCAAGACCAAGTGTACTGACCTACAACCACACTCATCAATGATGCAACTGAACACCTTCCAGAACTACAAATTAAAACTGTGACTAACATAATTACTCTCTATTCTGTCTGAAGGGAAAGACTGCCTCTGCATACTATTTTTAAATCATCATCAACACCACCACCACAGTAAAAATAATACTGAAACTGAGTAATGGTGTTTGTTACTGAAGGCATTTGAGGACACAAGGTTTGGTAAGCCACCCAGTAGTGCTCTCGGCCTATAACATTTACCAACTTAAAAATGAGATCACAGATTTTAAATGCGCGGCTTCCATAAGCTATAAGAACAACGGGGTAATATGGCTGGTGCTACTAATGGTCTTAGCTGCTGTGCTTTTTCCCCACTGCTGCTTTCTTCAGGCTAACACTTTTATTCTCAGGTAAAAGTAGTGTTATTATCAAAATGAGACATGACAACAGTATGTACTACCAGAGCCAATTCATCATCTATAAAAAGGTAAAACGAAGGGATGAAGTCTCCAAACCATCTGAAAGCAGAAAACATGTTACATAGGACAATCCTATGCAAGGTACCAGCACTAGCAAGAAGCTTAAAACAGCTCCTGAATAGGACAGCTTTGATAATCAGGGGGTACGTAGGATAAGGATAACAACAAAATCTAAAGTTTAACGTCCACATGAGCATATTTGGTTTACAAGGGTTTAAATTACCTCTTCCTCACCCATGCACAGACATCAGCTAAACAGTGGGTTAGCCAGATACCCCTAATTTTATTCTACAATATGTCAAACTACATAGTGTTGGCAATAAAGGATATCCTCTATCCTTGCTCACAGGGGAGATAAAAAAAAGCACTGAACAAGACTAGGATGAGTACCGAGTCCTTTAGAACTCCACAATCAAGAGGTGCATGAAAACAATTTAAATTTTCAGGCATCACTTTTAGTAATTTTTTTTTCTTATCTTATTGATTTCCTCGATTTTCTTTTAAAAGAAAGTCAGAATGCCAACCTAATTTTCTCTTTGCAATATATTATTTTACATTCCTGTTACACTGCCTCTCACTTAATCTTTCTTTATATTAAATATTAATGTATTTTCAATGTTTATTAATATAGAAGGGTTTACATGCTTCTAATAATTTTAGTATGTCTATAAAACCATTTCAATTTTTGTAATATCATTTTTCAAGGTGGGTAGCCAGATTGAATGTGAAAACATCCACTCAAATTATAACGTTATAACGTTTTATTTATAAAAGTTTATATACTCTAACACTATTCACTTTTTGCTTCTATGTCAGGACTTTATTGAATGTCACAGTGACACTTAAGTTTAAGCAATA
Source organism: Crocodylus siamensis (assembly GCF_052110815.1). Taxonomy (NCBI): domain Eukaryota; kingdom Metazoa; phylum Chordata; order Crocodylia; family Crocodylidae; genus Crocodylus; species Crocodylus siamensis. The sequence continues at coordinate 176,068,405 of NC_143395.1, forward strand.
TAGGTCCAATAATCCCTTTTAATAAGCATTTGTTGGATTTAATCCATCAATTTGCTGCCTGTTTTCAAGTTTTGTAAATCCTTCTGAAGTTTCCTACAGACCTCTTAGTTTTTACTACCTTAATAATCATTTCATCGGCAAATTTTGCCATGTCACTTCATTCACTCAGCCATTTACAGATAATATTGCTGGCCCAGAAAAGAACTTCAGCCTCCAAATCTTATTCTTGAAGTTTTTTTCCCTCCCACAATGTCTAGGTTCTGTTCATACGACTCATTGATTCTATGATTCTAAGGGACCTAGACAGATCATCTAGTCCGACCCCCTGCCATGGGCAGGAAGGAGCACTGGGGGTGGCAGGGGTCATAAGACCCCAGCCAGGTACCTATCCAGTCTCCTCTTGAAGATCTCCAGGGAAGGTGAGAGCACCACCTCTCTGGGAAGCCTATTCCAGGCTCTGGCCACCCTTACAGTGAAGTAGTTCTTCCTACTATCCAACCTAAACCTATCCTCCCTCAGCTTGTGGACATTGTTTCTGGTGACTCCAAGGGGGGCCCTGGTGAACAGACTTTCCACGAGTCCCTGCTGCTGGCCCCTGATAAGGTTGTAGGCAGCCACAAGATCCCCCCTCAGTCTCCTCTTGCAGAGACTAAAGAGATTCAGGTCCCTCAGCCTCTCCTCATAGGGCTGGCCACAGGGGCCCTCAACCATACGAGTGGCCCTCCTCTGGACCCTCTCCAGGTTCTCCACATCCCTCTTGAAGTGCGGCACCCAGAACTGGACACAGTACTCCAGCTGCGGCTTGACCAGAGCCGCAGAGGAGAAGCAAGACCTCTCTGGACCTGTTAGTGATGCCCCTGTTGATGTATATGACAGAGTGCGGTTGGCTCTGCCTATTGCTTTGTCGCACTGGCAACTCATATTCATCCTGAAGTCAATCCTGACTCCAAGATCCCTCTCTGCCTCTGTGCTGCTGAGAGGGTCAGCCCCTAACCTATAACCATAATACTGGTTCCCTCTTACCTGTTCCCAGGTAAGAACTTCAACCGCCTCTTCTCTTTTATCTCTTTGTTTTTTCTGAAATATCTTAGGAACAAATGCCATCCTACTTATATTTTATCATCCCCCTTTCCTTATTCAGATGACTTCTAAAAAACTACATTCCATCATATTGTCCACAAAAAGTGACTCATTAAAAATAAGTTGCAAGCAAACTCCCTCCTTTAGGTTTGCCATATTAAGTATGTCTTTTAGATCCCAATCCCAACTGAGCCTGCACAGGAGGACCTTTCTACCCATGGAGAGTTTTGCTGACTTCATATAAAGCTCAATTGGAGTAAATGCTTGAACTTCCCCCCTTGAAAAGAGTAATTTATCATAAAAAACTGACAGACATATAATCAAGTACAAGAATCTATCAAACTGTTTTAGTCTTCATTTTTTTCAAAGTTGTTGCTTTTTCTGTCTTATTTTGACATCAGTGAGGAAATCCGTTTAAAAAATACTGTATGTGGTTAGTCTGGATTAAAAATATATACCTCAACTCTAGCTTTGTAGAATTCAATATCGTGCAGCCTCTCTTTATATCTGCTGACTTCACTTTCAAGCTTGTCAACTCGAATTGCCTTCTCACGAAGAGCATCTAACTCATCTCGGTATACCCTTGCAGAGCGAGCATCTGAAAGCAAACTCATATTCTAGAAAACAAAAAACAGGTATGTTAGGTAATATTCAAAATAATATCCTGCTTCCAATTAAAAAATGTAAACCTTAACTATACAGAAAAATAATATTTGTAAAAAAAAGTCAATATTTTATTAATGGAAACTACAGAACAATATAAATGCCTCCAAAGAAAAAACAGAATTTCTTTATACTTCCATATATGCATATACACACAAACACACTAGCATCATAAGTTTCCAACTGAAATTTTATTCAAACATAATTAAAGGGTCTTGATTCCTTTCCTTTTATTTGCCATCTGTAAAGAAAAACAGCATAAATAGGCCCTCTGTATCAACTAAAGTCAGATAAAACCTTTTACACACACTTGAAATTAAAATCAGGTTAGAAAAATGGTTCAGTCAGACTGAAAGCATTTAAAATTAGTTACTCTGGGAAGTATTAACAAACATTTAAAGGTAAGCAAAACAAAAATTAGGACTAACATGTCACCAATAACACGTTGGTCCTTTCTTATCAGCCTTTGGAAAGACAAGCATTTTATGGCTTTGATTGCTGTTAATTATATTTTTTTAAAACACCTGTCAATTTGCTTTGACACTCATAACATTTAATTAACCTCAAATTGTTTTTTTTAATGTAATCACATGACACATTGAAACTAAAATAATTAAGTACTTCCTTCACTACGTTCACAATCTTTCTGTATTTGCTTATACCAGTGGCTTTCAACCTTTTTAGACTCAAGGCACTCCTGCAAAAATTTTCAAAATTCAGCAGCACCCCATTTAAAAAACTAATTTAAATATATTACATGTATTAAAATATACATATTATAATTCTATTGTTCATTAATATGTTAGCAACTGATTTGAATAGGTCATTAGAATTACTCTATGTTCATCCCACTGCCACAGCCACTTCAGCAAGTTGGAACTGCACCACACACATCCTGCACACCTTCTGCAGAGCCAGATCAGGAAACAGCTTCAGCAGGTATGCGTGCTCTTGTCTCAGCTCTTCCTGATCTGGCCCTCCACAGTGTCTCCCAGAATCAGAGGCACTCAGGACAGATGGAACTGTCTCATATGCCTCTGTTTTCAGAACACATTGGACTCAAACTGACAAAGCAGTTGCAGCATTATGCAGGCAGGAATACTGTTTATGCTACAGCTCTTTCTGGTTTGTCCAATATGTCTCATGAAAATGGAGGTGCATGACACAGTTCCACCTTGTACAGGGGCATTTATCTCCAGGCTGCCACTGCCATGGGGTTAAACTGTCCCATACCTCTGTTTTCAGGAGGCACATTGGAGCCAAACTGGGAAGAGCTGCACCAGAAAGGCATGCCTGCATTATATGCATCTTTCTGCTGCAGCCTCTTCCCATTTTGGCTCCAATGTGCCTCCTGAAATATTTTTCAACTGCTGTTTTTGTAAGATAGCGTGTTGGATAGGATCAACAATGTTGTTTAAGGACTTTGGGACAGCACCACAAATAATGGTGATACAAATGTTCAGGGAGCTTGTGGACAGTTTTGAACAGGGGCGGGCAAAATCTGGCCCACAGGGTTCCTCAAAAAATTGAAGAATGTTTATCTGCTCCTGGCTGCCTGTCAAAGATGACAGGAGCAAGGGGCAGTAGGACCCAGGGGAGGCCTCAGCAGGAATGCAGCAGCCCCACCCCGCCCCACCCCCAGCCATTTCCCTGCACCAGCACTACTCTGGCACCACCTGGCTCCCAACTGCATCGCTGGACCACGCAGCATGGGACTGCGCTGGTACACCGGGGTGGAGTGTGTGTGTATACGCGCGTGCGCGTGTGAGAGTAGGGAGGGACTGTGAGTGAGCGTGTGTTCATAGAGTGAATCCCATACACACCCCACCATACACATGCACTCACCACCCTTCGCACTGCCATACACACAGACCCCCACCCACACACCATGTCATACATCCCAGCTACCCTCCTCCCACACAATCCCCCACAAACCCCCATACCCACCCACACCCCACATACCCATACACACCCATATACTCCCTCACCCCATGCCCCTACACCTATCCACGACCCACAGACACACCCACACAGTCGAGCTGTGCGAAACAGCTGTGTTTTGAGTTGATTTCAGATTTGGCCATTTCAAAGGACAGTGATTCGTTTCAGCGTTTCAGATCACTGTCCTGTTTTGTTTCAGCCGAACCTCCACCGAATCTGTTTTAAATGGGCTGCAAGCTTCTCATAGCCCTACTGTCCTGCTGGGTGGGGCTTGGGGCCCTGCAGGGAGCAGGACAGGGCTGTGACTGGGGGAGCGGCGATGCCCTCTAGCAGGCGAGAAGACCCCCCCATGCAGATATGTGATCTCCATCATGCCAGGTCGTGGGGCAGGGAAGCAGCACGGAACAGCGAGAAAGTCTGCTGGTCCCTGCCGCGCAACCTAGCTCTGCAGGGAGCAGAGATCCCCGCTGGGAGTCTCCTCGCCGCCACTGCCCACCCCATGCTGCCCTAGCTCTCTGCTCCCTGCGGAGCCAGGCTGTGCGACCAGGACCAGCACTGCCCCGCCATATGACGTGGCTCCACAGGGAGCAATGATCTGTGCCAGGAGACTCCTCGCCGCTACTGCCCATCCCGTGCAGCCCCATGTCACCAGGGCAGCATGGGGCAGGCAGCTGCAGTGAGGAGACCCCTGGCGTGTATCTTGGCTCCCTGTGGAGCCAAGTCATGCAGCATGGCAGCAGCATACAACTGTTTCCCTGCAAGCTTCACTCCAAAATGCCTTGTTTCATTTTGGTGCCTTCCATTTTGATTCAGATTCAGTGTTTCAGGCACTAAAATGGCCCGAAACACCTCTGAAATAAAACGGCTGCTGAATGTCACACAGCCCTAATACCCACCTCCCCACAATATACAAGAGTAAGACTTCATTTTAAACTATTATATGCCATCACCTCTATGTACACTACACAAACACATGTAAACCAGGAAAAAATATTTTTTTTAAAATCAAAGTAATGAACATTATAGATGTTTGCTTTTTAGAACATAATTTGGTATTTTTCTGGTTCTGAGATGGCAAAAACCCTTGCTGAAAGGAGTACTTCTGAAGGCAAGGGGATGGACTTCTGGTGGCAAAGGTCAAGGGCTAGGGGACGGGACCTTCAGTCACAAGATAGCAACCAGGGGGTGGGGCACCTGTCAAGGAGCAGGGCTACACATGCAGCCCTTGACAGCTTGCCAAAACTGGGTAAGTGGTCCTCCACCCGAAATAATTGCCCACCCATGGTTTAGGACTTCCCAAGGAATACCAAAGCCCTGGAGTCAGGATGACTCTCATGACAACTAGTGTCACTATGAGAGGAGTTATGTGAAGTCACCCACATCTAGGCCAGCTGAAAGATAGGATGTGGCCCCACATTGCCCCTCTATAAGGAGTGCAATGAAGGCTTCTCAAAAATGTTTAGGTAATCGATGGGTTAACAATAACAAGCACTAGAAATTTTAAAGTCCAATCACGCCAACATGGCCCTGTAGTTGGCTACCCTAGACTGCAAACTAGCAGAGAAAAAGATTTTCCAAGAAGTTCTGAATCTTTAGCTTTTCATCTTTCAGAGTGCTACAAACTTGGTGTCACTTGGAAACCTTCTGTGGAGTTAGGACAGAGATGGCTGTGTCTGTTATGTTATTGTCGCCAAGTCCATTAATTTTTCATTCATGGTGAAGGCAATCTTGCCAGGCCTTCTCTACTGGCAACTCAAAAGCCTGAATCTCCCAGTTACAGAGGACCTGGAAGCTCCTGGAGTGATCCATCTGGGGTGCTGATGGAAGGATGACCATCTCCTCAACAGAAGAGACACTGTGGTAGAAAGCCTTCTTTTCTGTCAGGCCAACAACATGCTTCTAACCTTGCTTAGTCTTTGGGTATATATTACTCATAAAGCAGCACACAATAAAGTTGCAAAAGAATGAAATATAAAGATAGACAGCAAAGGAGGGAAGGAGAGTACAAGAGCAAGACAGAATGCCCTAATTCCATTAAACACTAACCTTTATGGGAATTTTTTGGGGGAGAAAAAAAATCTCCCATAAATGGAAAGGCAAGTGCAAAGTAAGACTTCTGCTAGCATAAAGGGAAAAAAATCAAATTGTCCAATGTTACTAATTAATTAGCTTATTAAATAAGGCATAAAGACAAAGCTCTTTGGAAAAAAAGCTATTTAAAAACAGGAACAAAATTCTAGGTACGGATGTAGGACACTAAAAAAAAAAAATCTAATTATTCAAAAGGAAATGTACCACATTTACTTGAATAGAAGATGACCCTGATTGTAAGTTGACCCCCAACAATTAGGTGCCTATACATATGCAGTGAGTCTGTTCCAACAAGTTGCAATTACAGCACTGCAACTACATCAAGACTCAATTAATCAAGTGTGCTGGAGATTGGTAATCACCAGGCTGCAGCATCACGTGCATCAGCACCCCCACACTGAAAAATGGTGACAGGGGCGCTTTAACTAAAACTCATTCAACAAGTTTCAGTTAAAGCACCACCACTGCCATTTTTCAGCATGTGGACACCAATACATGTGATGTTCCGGGCACTTTAATTAAAGTAGGTCTTGGAGCCGCTCTAATTAAAGTGCCCCACTTCCGGAGCATATGTATAAATGCCCTTAGATTATATATATGGACAAATTATAAATTTGCTCTCATTTTCCAGGTACAGCATCTAACAATTGCAATTTTGCCTTGAATTTGTCCCCCTCTCACTGCGACATCAGGGAAAATAAATCTGGGGGTCAGGTAGCACCTTTGCTTCTCCCAACTTTTTACCCTGCAGCCCCTTCCCCATTTCTTTACTGTCAGACTCTGCTCTCCCTGGGGACATGGAAGTGGGGAAGAAATTTGAAAGTAACCTTGAAATGAAATATGGCTGTAACAATTTACATATAGTATCAGTGCACTTAGTTCCTCTAGAATTGATGCATGTCACTTTAATTTTTTTTTTTAATTTATGCAAGTTGCAGCACAGGTACTCCATGAACACACTTTTGAGCAGCACTTTGATACCTGCTTATATGTAGTGCAGGTTTTTTTTGTTTGTTTCAAACGCCTAAGCAGATCCAAATTCAATTGTGCAAAGCCCAATAGTCATGTTCCAAATTTTGAGTGAGCAGAGGTAAATCATTCAAGTCTGTGTGGCTCTACCACTGGCAAAGCATCCTCCTGTCCAAACCCATCTGTCCAGGGCTTCACATACTCCCCAAAGCAGTGCCAGGCATCTTACATGAAAGCCCAGAGCCTAGAGATGATGTCTGCCAAGCATTTAAGGCTGGTGAAGAAATGGGAATCATTGGAAATGGGAAAGAAAAGAACAGCTCCAATGCTGGAGTGAAGAGGAAGTCAAAATATATGCAATGTGTGTATATGCAATGTTGTGGCTAATCATGGCTTTAAGATGAATTGATAGTGAGGAGAACTGTGCTTAAAAGGCACTACCATATGTCTTATTCAGCTAGACTGCACTAATCTATCCTTGTGGTAGGGTCCCATCAGTATCTCAGCCCTTTTGACTACGGTCAAATGTAGCACCAGGTTTAGCTGGCTTCATGTTTCACATGCAGCTTAATTGCATTTCCACCCCTATCCCTGTCCTCCACTATGCAACCCCCTGCTCAGGTCTTTCTGTAAGTCCCTGTCCTTTGAACTTTGTCATTTGAACTTTTACATTTTTGGCACCAATGGCAGGGAGGGAGGCGGGAATGTCAGGGTTAGGTCTGGCCCACCTGGTGCCAGCCTGGTGTTGCAGCACCTCCAGACCCAGTACCAGCAACCTGCACAGGGAACATCATTCTCATCCCACCTCTTTTTTTAAAGGCCATACAAAAAAAAAAAGAGGTTCCCATCAGCTTGTCTGTCCAATGTGGACTATATGTTTTACAGTCATTTTCAGTGTTGGCTGCGTGTATACAGCTTCACAGTTGGTTTCCATTGCTGAATACATGCTGCTTTTGGTAGCAGTTTAATGACAGACTATCTATTTTGTGAGATTTCCTTGTATGAAATTTTAAGACAAGGGGCTTTTCCATGCCGCATGCCAATTGGGGGTGGGGGAAAAGCTTGTCTTGTATTCATGTAACTCAGGGGCTCTCAAACTTTGTGATACTACAACCCCGAGTGCTGGATGGCAGCAGCGGGAGATGGGAAGCTTGCATGCAGCAGCCGCCACCACCATCCATGCGGCTACCAAGCACCACTGCTGCGTGTACCCCATGGGAAGTTTGTGGCCTCCTTTTAAGTTGCTTATGACCCCCCCGGGGGGTCATTACTCATAGTTTGAGAATCCCTGATGTAACTAATAAGCTATGGTATGTTTCCCTATCCCACTTCCCCGTTTTTGGCTGAGCATTTGATTTCCACCATATAGGACAATATAAATCTGTATCTGAAAGATTTCTGTTGCATTTCCCCTTGTGTCTACATTCATTTTACAAACTATTATTAACCTCTAGTTGTCTCCTGAGGCAGAACTATGCTGGTATTTTGTCAACAGAATCCAAAAGTTACCCCTCAGTAACAAAAATCTGTATTTGTACCTCTCCCCTCTCTCTCCTTCTACTACCACAACAGAAAAAAGAAACTTCTTCCATCTACAGTGGTTAACTATGAATGCCCAGAAACACTTTTATATACAGTCATCCTGAAGAATAACTGAAGTTATACAAAAAGTGAAGGTTAATGGAGTTCCTCAAGATGACCTCTACAAATACACATTCATGGAAAATGCCAGAGAAAGGTACAGTTTGGGATAGGAATATACAGCAAAGTGAGAAAAGAGAATTTCTATAATTAAGTGGATTAAACTCACTGGATCAATTAGTAAAAGTTCAAGTTATACAAGTTCACAGTTACAAGTGTGCAATTAAACAAAGAACAATATAGAAATTGTATAAAATGAAAAAGAAAAACTAATACTATTATTGTGGTGGTAAATTTCTTATAAACTGCCTTTAGAGAATAGCTTCCAAGATGCATACCTCCTGCTGTAATCTCTTTAGTTCAACTTCCATCTGTTCAAGTTCTTGTTTACAGTCCAGCAACTGCTCAGTCTTTTCCTCACTTGAAAATACAAAAGAATATTATTAAATAATATAATCCCATATAATTAAATCATTATTTTCTTTGCTAATATTTATATTATTGTTTTCTTTATTTAATTCATAACCATGTTGTGTAGGAACCATATATGAAAATCTATAAGATTTTAATGCATGTGTTACACAGAAAAATATTTGAATCTTATTGCAGCATTTAGAAACATCTAAATAATATTTGTGGATATCTGTGGTATATTGGACTTAATATTGTGAATATGTATCAGAACTGTATGAGCAGAAAACATAACAGGTATATTATAATTATGACAAAAACAAGCATTCCACACCCAGGAAAATAAATTAAACCTAAAAGAAATCCAAACAAATTAAGATATGGAAATACACAATTAGCCATTCAAATGGTCTGAATATCATCTTCTTTTAGCAACACCATGCAATAACCTTAAATTTATGATTGATGAATATCTGTAAGTGGTCCCAATTAGATGGGTGTGTTTTTTGAAAAAATAATCATTTTTTTCAGTCAGCTAAGTTTGGTTGAGTGCCTCTACCCATAATAACAGGATACAGCTAGCAACCTTTTTTCCCAAATGTAGGAAAATACCCTGCATCTCCATAACTAAATATATCACTTGAAAGTTAAAAAAATGTTTCCATTTGAACTCGTACATTCTTATATCTTCCTGTATTAGTGAATACTCTTAAGATTTTAAATGTCTAATGAAAGAAAACAGAAACATAAGAAGGGGTAGATTAGAAGAGAATTTACCATAGTGAGTTACCGTGGAGTATCATTTAAAAAAAATTAAAATAAAAATCTAAAAAGAAAAACGAAAAGAAACATTTGTTTAAAATAAACAACTAGAATAGCATTGTTCTTTTATAAAGGCTCCTGTCTTAAAATAAATTCCATCTGGATAGGTCCCGCACCAGGGCAGAGTTCCTTAAATCACTGGGGCTCCACATGTGGTCAGGGGCCAATCTTTCACTGCTCTATCAGGACTCAAAAGAACAGTCAAAGGCATACCCATGTACAGACTTCCAGAATCCACAGAGAGGGTGTGTCTACACGTCGCCATACCGCGACAGTGCGCTGCTATGGTGATGTAGCTGGTGATCATATGAAGACACGAATGGAAGGGCGATGCATAGATGTGCCCATAAAGAATTAATGAAAACTCCACAGATTAACATCATCAGAATAGATAACTATGGTCCCCCTCTCTTACAACTCACTAATATTTTAATAAAGAAGATTATCTTCTAAAATAAAAACCTGTAGCTTGATTTTAGTAGAACAAACTAGGTTTGCAACTTTTATGAATAGAATAGAGTCCTTTCCAAAACAAATTTATAACTGATGGTGTATTATTACATTCTGCAATTCCTTGTGCATCATGTAGAAAATACATCTTATGAGCAAAATATTATTTATGTACTTTTTTATTAAGAAATTTCACTATTGCAGCACATTAAGAAGGTTCTCCACCAAAAATAGGTTATGTTGTTCATAACTATTTATTTTGGCTCAAGATATGAATTTGTACATTCAAAATTTAACATTAAAAAACTATGCAGTATATGGTACCAAGTGTTATGCATGGTTTAATAATTTAAAGTGGTCTAGAATTTTAAATATATTTCTCTGCCTTGGGGAAATTTATTTACAAATTAAATTCAAATACAGTGCAAAATGTTCAATGTTCAGAGCCATCACTGTGGTCTTAATTGCATGCTTCAACTACAGACTAGAGAGGATTGTACTAAATTATACAGAACACGGCAGTGTTCACTGTTTAGGCTATCTATTATCTGTCAATCAAACTAATAACAGCAATTTTTTCACTAATTTTCCTGGTGCAGCTGTTTATAGAATATCCTGGGCGGGCTCATTTCAAAAGACACATAATAATACAGACATCAGAAAATGAGAGTCATATCTTTTTATTCTAATCTTCATAAAGACCAAAATGTAGTGGGGGGAGGGAGTTTGCTGAATGAATCAACCAGATACTTAGCATAGCCAATTTTAGAAGATCTGGTCTACTGAGTCTTATAAAAGCAGATGAGTGATCTAATAAATGTGGCTTATTCAACTCTAAATGTTATCTGTTTTCTCTCTCCAGCAGACACATCGGGATAAACTCTTGGGTACACTGTTTCTACAATACAAGTTATTTAGTGTACATGGAAGTATTGGATCCCTTTAAAATTACCCATAACTAATCTTGGGCTGCATATATTTCATCCTAACAGGTCAAATCCTCACTGTAAATGTACATGATTGATCTGAAAGAAATAAATGGAGAAAGTGTGACTAGGGGCAGGCGGTAGTTTTAACTCTGCCCTCAAACTAGATTCTCTATTTGCTTCTTTCTGATTAATTGCACACATACACAGTTGTTTTTAAATTTTCTTCTAAATAAGTGCTCCTGCCACTTAGCTCAGAACATGCTTCCTTATAGCCAGGCTCACAACCACGCTTCAAGTGGAACAGGAGTTTCAATGGAGCTTAAGGCTTAAACTTCTCTTTGTGGGCTGCAAGAGATGGAAACTATTAAAAAGATGGAAGAAGAACAAGCAAATGTAGGAGAATGAGTGACTCAACATGGGGGACTGTGTGGATATAATGGCGAGTGTTTTCCACCTATCCTTCCTTACTTGCCTGCAACACCAAATTCTGTTTTGTCCTACTGCCTCGGACCATGAACATGAATGATAAATTTCCACGTCTAGAAATGTTTCAGAGACAGTCATTCAGCTTGCTATTACCCCCTCATCCTTTGAACCTTCCCAAAACTTCAGTGATCCTAGTCTGGGAAAGGTATGGGGGTAATCCCTGGTCTGAGAAAGCACTGTGAGCATTGCCCACTGCCCCAGGGAGGTGTTTTCTGGCCCAGTGGGCCCAGTGTTGCCCACCTGGGTAGCATACACAGCATTTAACTAGGGATACTGGGGTGCAGAGAATCTCTCCAAGTCTGCTTCTCACCCTGTCAGCTTTTATAACACTACCCTACTGCCCAGCAAAGGGGAGACAGCCTCCCCAAGCCCAATTGCTGGCCACATCAGCTTTGCAATCCCTACACCTGCTCCCCAGCCAGGAGGCAGAGATGGTAAGGGAAGCTAGCAGGGCCAGAAGCTGAGTTTGGAGCCAGCATCTTGAAGCCCAGTTCCTGACCCCGGTTTGAGGAAGATGTAAGCATTGCCCCACTGCTCCCCTCCAAACCCCTCTGCCCCTGGACTAGTCCTGGAGGGGAGCAGTGAGGCAAACCCCCAGTCCACTCTCCAAAACAGGCAGTCCAAAGTCTGGCTAAGAGGCAGGGAGCACTGCCCCACTGCTCCTCTCCAAGACCAGAATGGAAGGGAAGTGCACAAGCATTCATTCTTGCATCTCGCAGGTAGACCTTCAAACATTGACACCTGGAAGATCTTCCAACCAAAAGGGGTACATTTTCCCTGAGAAAAATTGAGTGAATGCATGTACATTTCTAGTTTTTACCAGGATAGCAACAATTTTTCCAATAGAAATGCAATTCCCGGACATGGCCTCAATAGCTAAGGTTAGAATATTCCTCTACAAGAGGATGCCTATACATATTAGATACACTCACTACTGATAAAGTAAGTACCTGGGCCTGAAATAATGATACTGGTGTAATATGTAAAATGAAAGGTAATGCTAATTACCTAATAAGAGAGATCACTCAGTTATACTAAATGGGGAACCACTGATCAGTGTAAGTATTGACCTACATGATGCATCAAGACTGCTGAAACAGACCCAGGAACCCTAAGGAAGCTCCATGACATGCTCTTAGGTGCATTTAGTGGTCATCATTCCACTGTATCACCACAGCATAAACTGACCATAGTGTACCCAAGAAGGTCACCCTTTATTCAGTTGGTGTTTTCTAGTAAAAACATCATCAATATATTCCTTTAACACATTCTAACATGCATCAGGAACTAAAGCTATACTCCTATTAATATTTTCAGTCTAGGAATTACCTTTCTTATCATAACAGGAAGAGTTATAAAATGCATTTCAAAACTGCAAATATTTTTAAACCAGACATATTACATAAAGAATACTATATACTGCGTGTCTTCAGCAGCACTTAAGACCCAACAATCCATTTTCACAATCAGGTGCGTTTTCCACTGAATATATACTTACAGTTCCTGCCTAAGTCTTCTTATTTTTGCTTTGGCATCTGCTAACTCCACTGACAAGTGCTGTCTGCTTTCAGTGCGTTTCATGCCCGGAGAGCCACAAGGTGATTGTGCTGCTGATGCATGAGGTAGAAAACGAAGACAGTCCCGCTCTTCTGAGAGTTCTATGATAGTCTAAGAAATAAATCATGAAAGACATTATTTCAAGTTGTTTCTATCTCTGACAAACAAGCAAATACCTTTTATAGCTGGAAACCTTTATAGAAGGCCAAAAATTGACATGATACAAAAAACAAATTAGGATGGTCTTCCAAAAAGGCAAATAATGATTTTTACTATCTAATTTGTTGAGGTAAAATGAGTGAACCTTGACTACATCACATAAAAGATGCTGTACAACTAAACAGAACTATTAACAGTGCTGTCTTAGTGCCTGAGGTATATTCCAATCAAGTGTAGAGAACCATTATTCCGTCCTGTACAAAACTTTTAAAATAACATAGCCCCACTTTGAAGTTTCCAATCCCAGAAAGACTTACACATTCTTAACTTTATACCCTATGGGACAACTCCCAACGCATCAAGTCTGGGGTGCTCAGTCTTTTCCCCCAGTGGGCTGGATGGGCAGTGCCCTGTTTGTCCTCTGGCTGGATCCCGCCAGTAGTCCCCACCCCAAAGCCAGTACAGAAGGCACCATCTGGCCACACGGACAGGTGCTGTGGAGCAGCCCAGCCACAAACCAGCCCCATGTGGAAAAGGCGATGTGGCCTGGTCCCATGGGGGCATGACATGACCCCATGGGAGAAAGGGGCATGACCCAACCCCAACCCGGCTTGGCAGGAGGCCCCACGGGGAAAAAGAGGCATAGCTTGGCCCTGTGGGGGAAAAGGAGGCATGGCTTGGCTCCAAACCTGACCCTGCAGGTGTGTGGCTTGTCCCTGATCCAGATACAGCAAAGGGGACAAGGCCTGGCTGCAACCAGCTATGCAGGTCTTAGGGTTTGAAAATTTGGTGGAGGGAGGGTGACTGTATTAATGGACACCACTCCCCTGCCACCAAATTTTCACCCCATGGGGCAGATGCTATAGCTCCACAGGATGTATTTGGCCTGAAGGCTGGAGGTTGTGCACCCCTGCATTAAGTTAAGGACATTCATTAATTTAAGATGAGATGCAAAGGGGAAGCATGATAAACAAGGAGAGCGAATTAGAAAGGAGGAAAGTAAGTGTGAAAAAGCTATAGTTAGGACTGTTTAGCTACATACAACACTGAACTATTTTCAAAACATTTATTTCAACATCAATACTAGCAATTTCACTGACCTTCTAAATGTATTTTATTATTTGGCTAGTAATAGTTAATAAAATATCATTTTTTTCTTCAAGGTTACAGTTCTACACTTGCTCTGTGAAATCATACAAGCCTTTCCAGAATTCCCAACTTCCGTGTAATTCACTTCTCCAAAATTATACTATCTTATCTCTAACTTGTATTGATGATGGGTGTGCATAGACATTACACTGAGAAGTTCAAGAGGTTAGATGAGTTAAAAATTGCCACCCAGTCTCAGGGGTTATATAGGTGACAAGATCTAAGATAAACTGGGGGAGGGGAAGGTGAGAATCGGGCGGGGGGGGGGGGGAAGCTAGCAGATGGGAAGGCTTGGGGGATTAAGGGCTAGTGGGGTCCTCATGGAAGTTTGGGGGAATTGTAGGGCTAGTGGTATTAGGGAGGCTAGCAGCGTCTACGGGGGCTTGGGAGGATTGGGGAAAAGAGTTTGGCAGGGTCAGAGAGCCTCCCTAATCCAGCCAAACTCCTCCTTATCCAAAAAACTGCTCCCAGTGCCAGTTTTATCAGCATTTGCTAGTACCGGGAGCCTCAGGAGGAGGTGAGGGCCAATTGGGGAGGGGGCTAGTGGCTCTGCAAAAGGGGGCTGGTGGGAACAGGGAGGCTAGAAGCTCCATGGGGAGGTTGGTTGATTGCAAGGTGGGCTTGCAGTTTTGGGGTCCACCAGCTCCATGGTGGGAGATTGGTGGAGTCTGAGGTAGGTTGGCTGGATAAGGGGGCTCTCTACCCTCCCCAACACCCCCACCTCCAAATGAACAACCCCACCCTACAGATGCCCCCCCAATAGATCCTGCCCACCCCTCCCCGCCACTGACATAACTTGATCAGGCTACCAGCACCAGTGAATGCTTGTAAAAAACCAGCTGTGGTGGTTTGCAGGGTTGGGGGCAGTTTAGAGGGCTCAGTGGGACTAGCTGGCCCACACAGGGGGTTTGTCCATTTGGGACAACAGCCCAGTGGCAGGGGGAGGGTAGGTAGGGATCCTGGGGCTGCGGCGAGCAGTTGGGTTTTTGCAGCCCCAGGGCAGTGCTACAAATGTGTATGGATGTTTGGGTAGATTGGTCTAAACATGCCCAATTTAACCTGGTGCATATCTCAAGTGAACTGAAGTTAAATCACACTTTTTTTTAACCGGTCTGAGCTTCAGGGAATGTCTGTCCGGTTCAGCACTTAGACTGAGCTAACTGGGGATCTAAGCTTATGGTCTACACACGGATGAACTAAATTAGATTGCATGGCCATTTTTTACCCAATCTAACTTCCCAGACATCTGCACACACCCTATATCCTGCTTGACTTACAAGAACAACATTTTCACTACTTTCTTTCCTGCAGTTGAAAAACTTTTCTAGGTTGGAAATCAAAAACAAAGGGAATAGGCAAACCAATAATTTAACTTTTCAAATAATTTAAAATAAATAAGAACATACTGGACTGGTAGACCATTAGGTAACTAATTGAGGCTTCTGTGGATTTTTAGATTCAGCAAACTATATTTATGTGATCAAGAAAGCAAGCAATACTATACCTAAAAACCTAAAAAAAAGTTCTTTTAGCATTTTGTAAATGGAATACTCAATTCTATGTTAAAAGAATGATATTTAGGTTTTAAAGTGTAGCAGAGAAACGTTAGATAATTCCAGATTTCCAGTTGCTCATGAAACTGTTACATGAGATAGATATACATGGGGAAAAATTAAAGGATTTCCTAACTTCTGAATACTCAGATTTTCAAATTAGTCATCTTTTAACATAACAAAAAGTTATATACCAAGCATGTACCTTTCAAATCCTCTATGTTATCATTACTCGTCTCATATGACTAGAAATAGTATGCATCTACCCAAACAGCTGTGTTTTCAATTGGGTCTTTTTTAAGTGTCTGGAAACTCTTCCTTTCCTTACTAGATTTTCTGAAGGTTGGCAACTATTCTACTTTAAAATCGTTTGCTGGTATCACGATAGATTACCAGAAGACATTATTTTGAGTCTCTCTTTTTGGGAACCTGGAGAGTTTCACTGCTTTCCAGACTTCTATCCACAGAATCATACAGTAAATTAGTTAGTTAAGCTCTTTTTTGTTTTTCTACCCTAGTTTTTATATAATCAACTGGGCACTAAAGCTATTTATTCCCACATACTGGTCACACCAATAGCAACCTATAAAGTAAAATGCATGGGCTGATCTGGCATTTTGAAAAGTGGGTGAAGATGGTATGGTGCATCATCCACATGGTGCATGTCCACCATGAAGCCTTGAGAGCAGCTCCCACAGGTAAGTCTGGGTATGGAGGAGAAATTGCTGCCCAGCCTGGGTGGGACACAGAGCTTGGGGCCATGTATGGCTACAGGGCCCAGGCAAGGAGCAGGACTAGAAGCTTTCCTGATATGCTAGGGGCCTAGAGCTATGTTATTCAGTTTAAGATCAAATATAACTTTATTGGAATATGCATTAATATGCTATACTGCAAACTATATATAAAAACACAACAAATTGAGCAAAAATGATCAAAATGTGTTGTTCTATTAGTTTGTAGTCCTTAAATGTACTCTCTTATTCAGATTCATAAAACAAATATAGCCTTCCTCCATGTCTTAACGGTCAGTGATGTTTTGGATGCACTGTCATTTCTACAACTGAGTTAATGCTTTTGACTAGAGTTAAAGCAGTCTTCAGGACTGTGAAATAGGAACTACATTACCAGGAATAGTTAACACATGAAGCATAGCCTGATTAACAGAATATAGTTTCATAGTTGGTAGGGTCAGAAGGGACCTACTTGAGTAGATCATCAAGTCTGACCCCCTGCCATGGCAGGAAAAAGTACTGGGGTTAAATGACCCCAGCAAGGTGTTCATCTAGCCTTGTCTTAAAGACCCCCAGGGTAGGAGCCAGCACCACTTCGCTTGGAAGTTGGTTCCAGATCCTAGCTGCCCTGACAGTGAAGTAGCGCCTCCTGCTGTCTAGTCTGTATCTACCCTCTGCCAGCTTGTGACCGTTATTTCTAGTCACTCCTGGTAGTGCTCGGGGGAACAGGGACTCCCCCAATGCCTGCTGGTTCCCCCTGACTAGTTTGTAACAGGTCACTAGATCCCCCCTCAGCCTTCTCTTGTGGAGGCTGAACAGGTTCAGGTCCTGTAGCCTGTCCTCATAGGGCCTGCCCTGCTGCCCCCTGATCATGCAAGTAGCCCTCCTCTGGACCCTCTCCATGTTGTCCACATCCCTCTTGAAGTGCGGTGCCCAGAACTGGACGCAGTACTCCAACTGAGGTCTGACCAGTGTCACATAGAGGGGGAGTATCACCTCCTTGGACTTGCTTGAGATGCATCAGTGGATGCATGACAAGGTATGGCTGGCCTTCCTGACTGCATCCCCACACTGCCAGCCCATGTTCATCTTGGTATTAGTGATGACTCCAAGATCCTTTTCTGCCTCTGCACTGATGAGAAGGGAGTTCCCCAGCCTGTAGGTACAGTGCTGGTTCTTCCTCCCCAGGTGCAGCACTTTGCACTTGTCAGTGTTGAATCCCATCCTGTTCTCATCCACCCACCCCTGTAACCGGTCTAGGTCCGATTGCAGCCTATTCCTCCTGTCTAGCATGGCCACATCCCCCCACATCTTAGTCGTCAGCAAATTTGAACAGGGTGCTTTTTACCCCCTCATCCAAGTCACCGATGAAGATGTTGAACAGTGTGCGCCCGTGGACCGAGCTCTGGGGGACCACACTGCCCACATCCCTCCAGGTCAAAAATGACCCATCCACCACCACATCAAGCACATTAAAAAGAAGAAAGGGTTGTTAACATCCACAGAGTGAAGAGACATTAGCAGGAATCAGGCGGATTATGAATCGTGAAGTCATCTGATTCTCTCAATGCTGCCTAAATGCCTCTGCTAAACAGTTGGTTTTAAACATTGGGTGGAGCAGGAATCAAAAGGGGGATAACAACTGTACCACCTCGCCTCGCTGCATCTTCTCTGGTTAAATATACAAAGACAAAATTTAATATTTTCTAACTCCCTGTTTTCAATTATTTAGAACTGACCAGAACCATTCACTGTTAGGCTAGCTGCACAAATAGCTTCTAGTGATTTCCTTTAGGATGGAGAAGAGAGGGAATCTGAACAAAAATCTAAGCTCTTCATGAATCATAAGAAACTTGGAAAACTCCTCTTTTCTCTTTTAAAAATGCTAGTCACATCTTCTGAACAAGAGATCCAGCTGCATTTAGTACATTAAAATTGTTTTAAACTTAGGTAAGCCACAGTCTTCCCCAAGAATGAGTACCTTTACATGATTCAGAAAACAGGTGTTTTTGATTTAATAATTCTAAGTAAGAACCCTCAAAAACTACATACTTAGCAAACTCAGGGCTTTTAAAATTAAATCCAGAGTCCACATTTTAGACAGGCATGCTATAGAAGAACAGGACGCACTCAAACTATTAATAGCAAACCAACAAAAATTACACCATTCAGAAGAAATAGAAACCAAGTGTGGTTTTAAGTTATGTTCTTACACTGCATCTCTCGATATTATTTTCTGAGTACCCTAAACATTTATTGCAGATAAGTAGCAGCCTACCAAAATCATGATTTTGTGGATTTTGCAGAAAAAGCAAAATCCAGCATTGCCCACTTTGCAGGCAATATCTGTGAAATCTGCAACAACAAAAAAAGGGAGAAAACTTACTGAAAATAAAATGATGGCTCTCCAGAGGGAGCCAGCAGTCCTCATGGTGCTTATGGCACAGCTGCTGAGACACAAGGGAGCCCAAGAAGGCTACTGCCCTTACCCCTCACTGCTGACTGGTTGAGAGGGCTGCCTGTCATGCAGCCCTGCCCCTCTCCACCCATCAGTGGTGAGATGCGGGGCTGCATGATGGGTAGCCTTTGCAATCAATCAGAACAAGGGCTGGGGCTGTATGACAACAACCCTCACATTTAATCAGTGGCAATGGGCAGGGCCACCAGGGCCCCTCAACCAATCAGAGGCATGAGGGGGCACTCATGATAGGCCCACAAAAATAGCAGCCAACCCTGAGATCTGCCTGTGAAATTGACCAGCTTCCTCGAGTATAGATCAGATAAGCCAAGAGTGATCTATATATCATTTACTTTTCCCTTAATTAAATACATTTTTTTAATAAAAGGTTACATTATGGTAGTGAGGTAAGGATAGGTTGAGACAATTAGGTTTGAATTTCCAAATGACAGTGCTAAAGTTTGTGGTAATTTTTCCTGATAGCAAATTCCAGTCAAAGGACTGCTACCTATTACATACCATCTTCTGCCTGTCAATGCAATTCTTACTTGAGGCTGATAGGTTCCATTACAAAGATGCAGCTAACTATCACTGGAAGCCAAAATCAAATCCAGTGAAGCAATCCCTCAGGTAAACTGAATAAATCCCTTGGAATGTGCTGAAAAGCAAGATTGCAACCCTGAAATAACCCCTGTAGTCAAATAAGAAGCTAATGAAAAGAATGGAGAAGTGGAGCAATATATTTTTAGTGGCTTGTGTAGTATAGTAAAAGAAAGAAACAAGATGTACTGAACTGATATTTAATAACAGCTTCACACAGATGTGAAGCTTGATGAAGAATAGAAAGGATCCTTGTATAACTTTCCAGGCAATGTCCCTGAGGTGCAGAGTGGGTACATACCATCACTGTGCATACAGTCAAGTATCAACTATAATACTACTGACCTATGTCACCTCTAAAGACAAAATCATTCTATGGCCTGACAACTGTTGTAGAGAGTCCCAGTAATACCAGCATGATCACAATAAAAGAGAAATCAGGGTCTCCAGTCCTATCTCTGACCTTCCGTATCCTTCTTGCATGCAGTTTGTACCTTCTTCCCCAAAACTGGGTTGTCTGTATTATGTGGGTAGGATGCTGATATTTCACGCAAGATCAAAGCACCCTTTGCTTTGGGTAGTGGGGGGAGGGGGAGGCGGCAGCGGGCACAGGGGGAGAAGCAACAGAATTCTGCCTGCATAACAGTATGGTCAGTTTCAGCAGTGAGGAGGTAGGATAGAAAGGAATAATGCAGTGGGGGATACCTGGAGGACTGACTAGAACCCTGTCATGGAATGCTTGGTATCCACAAATAATATCACATTGATTGACAGTGAACCAGTTCAAACAGTACTTAATTTTCCAGGTACAATTTTGAACTATTCCAAAACTTTAAAAGAGTTTAAACAGGCTTGTCTGTTTCAGGTTTCAACTCCATTTAAACTGGTTTAAGTGTTATGTGTCTTCATGTCCTAGGAGTCCAAGATTTCCCTTTAGCTAAAAATACCTATAAGTTCTCTCAGTTATTCAGTTTCTCAAGTAATTTTTACTCTATTTGATCAAGCAAAAGTGTGGGGATCTCCTACTATGCTTTCAGCTCTTCCTGTTGTGGAACAAAGTGATTCAGAAAAAGCAGGTGATGTGGTTGCATTGCTCCTCAGAGCTAGAGAAGTGATACGAGATGTGAACAATTTTCTCTGAGAAGTCTTTGCAGAATGTGCTGTTCTAGGTGCATTCAGGTGCATTTTTGATAGATAAAACGATTTGTTGATTGTAATGGCATTCAGTGTGGCATGGTTGACAGCTGTGATTGTGAAAGAAAGGTAAGCCGCAGCGAAAGGCAACCATATAACTACTCACGTCAAGAGTTTTATAAAAATCACTGTAATTAAGAACAGTTAGGATGGATTTGCTGTCATGTCCTGGGACAGAATTTTCTAGCACTGGCAGCAAGCAATTTTCACCAAAGAAAACTGCTTACTTACCAAAAGTTTGGCAGGAAAGGAGAAGAGATCAAGCCTTTATTTGTTCCTTCACATTGTACTCTCTTTTTAAATATGGCATTATGACAAGAAAATTGAGATAATTGGATTTTTTTTCCCTGCAGTAGCAATTCCACACCCCCAACACAGATGCATTTTGCTTCACATTCCTGAAAATGCAATAGGGAAAAGGATACAAAGAAGCATAGACATATAAATTAGACAGAATTTTTAAAGCATTTTCCCCCTCACCAACAAACCACTCTTGAGCTCAAAGGCATGACGGCACATGCCTATAGCTGCCTCAATTTCCCACAAGTCTAGAGAATTATTAAATTATGTGAAGACCTGATATATTAAAGAAATACTCAATAAACAGTTTGAAATACTTGAAAAAGGTGGGGTTTTGTACTTTTCTTAAAAACAGCGGGCGTTTATACACGTGCTCCAGGAAGAGGCGCTTTAATTAGAGCAGCTCTGAGAGCCGCTCTAATTAAAGTGCCCAAAGCATCACGTGTATCAGTGTCCCAATGCTGAAAAATGGTGGCGGGGGCGTTTTAACTAACTAAAGCTCATTCAACAAGCTTTAAAGTACCCCTGCCACCATTTTTCAGTATGGGGATACTGATGCACATGATGCTGGAGTCTGCTGGAATGCAGTAATTACCATACTCCAGCAGACTCAATTAATCAAGTCTGCTGCAATGCATTGTAATTACAGCACGTCGGAGCAGCCTCAGTGTACGTGTATAGGCGACCAATAAGCACATACTTACCTCAGCCTGTTCATCTCTTTCATCTATAAGTCTTTTTAAATGTAATGCCATATTCTTCACGAGAGGTTCAATATACTCTTGTAAAAGTACGTTGACGTCCATCCACTGCAGATCAAATACATTTTCCTGATTATGAGTAACCTATATAAAGTAAGAAGTAATTGTGAAAATGACCTTTATGTATACTCAAATTGTAACAGCACAAAAAAAATTTTAAAAACTGGGCAAATTCCTCTTAGCTCATCTCCAAATTCCATTTAATCTTTGTGAGCTGCAGTTTATTAGAAAATGTATAGCTATTAAAAGTATGTTAAGTTAGATTTGATGCAATAGTTTCTCTTTCTGTAATTAAAATCAGGAGAACAAATTTATGTTGTCTAATTGTAAATACATAAAATATGAGCAAAAATGCTACTTTGTCATATAACTGTATTTTTATTGAATTAAATTCATAAGTAAATTCTTATGCAGAATTTTCAAAAAATCCAGTAAATCAAAAAAAAAAATCCTGTTGTTTTAGGGAATTCTTGGAACAGTAGATTCATACATGGGAAATTCATTGTTATAAACAGTTTCAGTTGGAATTTTTATATAAAGAACTTGTTTGTGACATCATCTTTTTCTGCATCCATTTACAATACTTGATTTTTTTAAAGGATAAAAAATACTTTATCTAAGTTGTTTCATTTAAGGAAGTACATCTTTGTGACACACACAAGAAAATTGTGCAGTGACTTACTTATGTAAAATGAAAGAGTAATCGGACACGGCAGAAAACTGAACACAAGCACTAAGTGAGACTAAACCCTACAGAGTTAAGAAAACATGCAGTGGATCTGTGTATGTTCCTGTAGGATTTCAAGTTTAGAAAAACTGTTGTAACTTTTTACCCTGTTTCATTTAGGGTTAAATTACAACAATGCAGCTTGTTTGTATTGCTACAGGAAAATAGGACCCTAACAGTTACAGACTAGCAGTTGATGCAGTCAGAAGCAGCAACTCCCTCTTCCGTTCTGAATCACTGAAATATGCCCTACATCCATAGCCAGAGACTGAATTTTAAAGTAGTTTGTTAACAAATAAGGAAATTTAAAAAGGCATTTTTTTCAAGCACTCACAAAGATCAAGAGATGTTATTAATAAAAAGAAGCATAAGCTCTTGATAGATCTTTAAAGAGAAGGAAGGAAACTGCACAGCAGAAACAGTGTCTGGCAACATGTGGATGACTGGGAGCACAGTTGTTCAGCATTCTCCTGTCCCATAAACATATAACGGTATTTCACTTCGCTCATTAAAAAACAAAAATCAATCATTAAAAGTAGTAAAATACAAAGCTTTACTGGTACTTTCTTTACTAGGTACACCACTATGCTGCCATACAATATAGATCCATGTAGTGACCCCAGGATGAGGTACCTGGGTGCACTGTAGAAAAGAAGTCTTTTTTTTCCCCTCAAACCATGCTGGGTTTTTAGTTGCATTATAGGGAATTGTCTATTTTTTCCTTCATATTTACAAAGTTGATAGCAGGTGATAATATGGTTGCAATAAGGAAAAAAATGGTAAAGCAGATTTATTAGTGGAAAAATACAGATTAAGTTCATTTTATGAGTTATAAAATTATGAAGTTATTTAATTTTAAAATCGAAAGGAAACATGGAGTCTGAAATCTCATACTCCCCTGCTGGCAATGCTTCCGTCCTGGCTCACCATGCGTCTGTGAAAAGTCCAGCTAGTATATTAAGAACTGAGAGAGCAGAGGAGTTCTAGTAGTTATGGAGCTACTTACTCAAATGGCAAAATTAGGAAATAACTTAAAATATTATATCTGAAGTCTGCAGTATGCAGTGTACTTCACATGTAGTTCAGTGGATAGATAGCTGTTTACTTTCTCAGATTCTTTTAGGCAAGACAGAAATCTCAAAAAATGAACTTTTAAACGTGTTTCTGGCAAAGTTACATTTCTTTCTAAAATAATATTGTTTACATTTCAGCAGGACTCAGAAGAGTGAATATAAAATTAGGTACTTACTATTTTTTGGTTAAAAAGAAATACTGAATTCTGGTTTAATGATGGAGTAGCTACTGGTCCCCCCAAACATGTACACGCCATCCAAAACACACAACATCCAAGCATTATTTTGAAATAAAGAGAAATGACTAATTAAGAACTAGATCCCACAAAGAAACGCACTGCTGTGCTCACATGGAGCCCAAATGAAGTCTGCCGTGCACTTGGAAAGATCAACTACAAAAATCTCATTCTAAACCAGCAACCAGGGCTGTCCAGCTGGCAGCCCACAAACTGCAAGTGACCCCTGAGGAGACAGAATGGCCCCCAGGCTCCCAGTCCAGATGCCACTCTTCCCAACTATTCCAGCTGCTGCTATTGCGGCCAGACACTTCAGTCTCCCTCCTTCAGCTTCCGCTAATTGCCCCTACTCCTAGGAAAGGGGTATGGTAGAGTAGGGTAGGATGGCATCCTGCCCTGCCCCACGCCAAGGGTCTTCAGCAGGGAAATTATGGGGATCCAGGGATTCTGCACAGTATGGGGTATGTTGTGCAGTGGGACCACACAGCACAATGCGTGGGGGGGTGCTGATACAGTGTTTTGGGTGTGCACCCACCACATAGCACCTGTGTGGCATTATGCCATGGCATGCGGCTCATGCAACAAGTGGCCAGGGGACTTGCAGACCAAAAGTTGAACATCTTGCTTAAACTATCAATTTGTTCCCTTAAATCCTCAATAGACCACAATGATAGATTAATTTGTTGAAATTATTATTCACAGAAGCAATCATTCTTTTCTAGTGCAATTGATACTATCATATTTAATATTTATTAATATTCTAGTATGACAGGAAACAATAAGTATCAAATAAATGTGCTATTTAAGTAGCTCTCATAGAAAGAAATGTAATGTATACTCATGCATACAAAACAAAGGCCTCTCTTTTCATTACAAGTCCCTTTAGTGTTTGTCAAATAGATTCACTTAATTTTGAATGAATTAAATAATTCTCTCTAATATTCCACAACTACGAAAATGAAAATCATTTAGCTATCATATAGTACAAAAATAAAAAGTACCTCTTGAATATGAGCTGCAACAGCTGCTCTTGTATCAAAATCTAAGCCTTGGATCCTTTCAATAAATTCTTCTTTCTTCTGACACTGTAACAAAATACATCAACCATAATTATTCCCACATCTTTGCATTTCTGAGCACTACGAAAGATAAAGATGAAAACTGAAAATAACAGAGTAGTTTGTTTAAAGGTACGTAATCAATAATTATCAGCTCTCTAATGTTCTTGTCGACTGGCACAGATTTTATTTAATTTATACCTGGTCACTGTATCTGTTTTTATTTCTCAAATTTATGGTCTTATAAAATATATTTAAAAAAAAATCAAAAAAGAAATTGGATTGTGGAACTTTTTAAAACTGCTAATTTCTTGCTCACATTCTATGACAAAGATTTCCATAATTATTTTTAAATACCTTCATTTAATACTCATGCAACCAATTATGTTATTAAGAAAATATACCTTACATGTTTATATATTATTCAAATAAACCCAGCTATAGTTTACTTTACTTTCCAAACTTTTAGCCCATTAGGAAATAATTTACTTAGAGAAGTATAATAAACTTGTGTTTTATATACAGAACTTTCATGGACAGACTGGTCACTAAATAATAATGAAAGCAAGCTATTATGTTCTTTAATCCACTCAAACTGTAGCAAATCAGTAATGTATACAGGCTGTAATCCAGCTCAGTTGCATATTAACACTCCCATTCAACTCAAATGATTATTTTTAGATTAGGAGACACAACTCATTTGATGAAATTCAACCTCAATTTTATTTCTGTTTTAAAAAGTTAGTATCAAGTGTGACGGGCTAGCTGGCAGTGACCTGGCGCAGGGGTTTTGAAAGGGCAAAAGATGATTGGAGGACTTGGCATTCCCTTTCCGCACCAATCAGCTCCCAGAGACTCACCCCCCCGGTGTCCCGATTGGCCCCTTGGGTCACCTGGAGGGGGATAAAAGGGGCAGCGTGGGCTGACTCAGGGGAGAGACCAGTGAGGGGCAACAAGGAAGGAGCTTCACAGAGCTGGCAAGAGCTGAGCCAGTGGGGCAGGAGCAGTGCCCCAGAAGAGCCTGAAAGAGCAGGACCTGCAGGCAGCAGTGGGACCCTCAGCAGTGCAGTGTGTGGCTGGCAGGAGAGGCTCCCCGCTGGGCTCCAGGATCCCCTAGGAGAGGCTGCAGCCAGCAGGAGAGGCTCCCCAGCTCCAGCAAGGATCTGAGCAGCGACCTGAGAGGTTCTCAGCTCTGCTTCCAGCTCCTCCAATCAGAGGCCAGGCAGCTCAACGTGAGGCCAGGGCTCCAGGAAGATCAAGACCCCTAGCAGACTGGAGCAGTGCTACCAGTGGTGGCTGTGTGGCAGCGTTCCTACCTACCATGTGGGAGAGCTGGGTTTAAATCCTAGCTAAGGTGACTTAGGGTGAGTGAGATAACAAGAAGCAAATCATCTTGCTGTGGAAAGGGGCCATTGTATTTTTGCCCCCTCCAGGTACCAAGGCCCTACATTTCCTTGTCATTTGACATTTTGCATTTTGTGCCTTTTATATTTCACCAACCCATATTGTTTGTTCTGCTGTTTGTGTTTTATATTTTGTTAACCCTGTTATTTTGTCAATGATTGTAAGTGTCTAACCTTTGTTGAATCCTGTCCCCTTGGGGCATTGTAGTGTCCACTATACCTTCTGATTTATGCCTGTTATGTTCCCAGTATTAAAATGTATATGGTTAAGTCCCCATGGGTGGTCTGGCTCTGCTCCTTAGGGGAAGGAGAGTCCCTACACCTCCCACAGTGCTTGTGTACCTGCTTTGATCCCTTCAATTGGAGAGGGGGGGTACCTCTTGGAGTACCACCCAGGTTACACAAGTTAATTAACCTGACTAGGTAGGTGGGTTTAGTAGACTGATGACACTAAAATTTACTCATCTACTTGATGTTATGCATCTGAACAATGAAAGTAAACTTTATGCATAGTGTCACCAGGCATGTAAACATCTACAGCATTGGAGGCCTAGTAAGGACCCGAGTCTTTGCTGTTTCTGCAGTGCTCTCAGGATCATTGCTTTTGATGAGCATGTCCTCCTCAGCTTGCTCCCACTCTGAATGTACAAAACTTGGAAATGAGGCAGTAAAGCTATTCTCTGAGAGGACCCCACATACCTGCTCCCAACCACACAGGAAAAGATCTGTAGGGGGCAGCTTTGGAGAGCTTTACTATATTATTTCCATATTTGATGCACACAGAACAAAAGCAGGTAGGTGGGGCATGCTCCAGAGTTCCGCTCCTAAACATATACTAAATGTACCTCTTCTCAGCCCCCTCAATAAGAAAAAAATTAAAACTACACTAAACGTTCAGTGTAATAAAAATAAAATTATAACTACCATATGATCCAGGTCTCCTAATCTGCAAATAACATGGCCAACTTCAACTTGATACTATGCAAGATGGCAATATTTGTACCAGGCAGAACTAAATTTGGTAAGCGATTAATTAATACTAATCTCATTTAGCTTTAACACTGAAAATCAGGTAAGATACTCAAGTGCAAACACAAATACTTACAGGCAGCACCTAGGACCTAAAACAGATCACTTTAAAACAGGGGTGCTAAACCCCCAACTCGTGGCCCAAATGAGGTCCATGGAGCATTAGAATCCAGCCCACAGGGCTTGCCACAGGTCAGGATATTTGGCAATGGGGAAGCAGTGGTCACTAATATGGTCCCCCTTCCCCTGCCAAATTCCCAAGCCCTGCACACCCAGTCAAAGGAAGGCAGCATCCCCTACCCCACAGAGGGCCAGGCTGAGGCTAAGTCACGGCCCCTCTCCCTGCAGGGCCAGGCTGGGGCTGGGCCCCACACAGAGCCAGGGAAAGGCTGAGCCATGCCCTCTTCACTTACACCCCCCAGCAGGGTCATGCCTCTCCCCTGTGTGAAGCCCCCTTCTCCCTCTGCTGGGCCAGACTGCCCCTTTTGCCCCCCTCTATATAGGCCCTAGTGCTAGATCTGAACCACCAGTGGGATATGGCCTATGGCCAGACCAGGCACTTCCCATTCAGCCCAGTGAGGAAAAAGATTGACTACCACTGACTTGGAAAACAAGCCAATTACATGTTGGGTCATATTTTATAGGTTCCAAAACAATCATCAAATGACTATTATCCTGTGATAATATTCCATTCCTAGAATAACATAATTATAGACAAAACTAATTACTTACAGGTTGTATTGCTTTTTACATAACATTTAGCATGTCAATTCTGTTTGTTGTTTGCAATTTCAAAAACAACATTTAATAAACCTAAAGTAACACTAACATACACATCAAAGATCAATTATTTTTCATTATTTAAATTATTTAAAGCTATTCTATGAACGTGGAACTTCCTTCTGAGTGTAGCTATCATACAAATAATTCCACTGAAGTCAATCAGACTACTTAGCTAAATAACTGCTTACCAACAGAAGTACAATCTATTCCTAAGAAATACATCCATGTTATGATTGTATTAAGAACGTATTATAAGGAATACATACAGAAGATCTGTTGTTTTAGTTTGGATTGAGCTAAATCAAGCAAATAAGTAGCCAGCCAAAATACAAATATTGCTTTTAAAAACTATTTCATAATACTTTTTGTTCTGGAAGGGTAAGATAATTCCTTTGGTAGTTTCAAAAACTCTCTCAATTTCACTTAAAAAAAGGAAAATAATGTAAATTATATTTTAGAGTATCATCTCATTTTGTCTTAAATTAGTATTAATAAAACAATGAGAAATTCTAAAAAGCATCAATTCTAAATAATTAATATGGTATATACAAAATATAAAGCATTCAAGATTTCCTTACTAAATATAAATGAAATAAGTTAAGTCATAAAGACTATTATTCACTTATGCCTTAAAATACTTAGAATGCATTACTGAAACAACTTTACTTGTTAGAATCTCATTTCAATTAATGTATTAAAACTGGGGAGAAGATACATTATCAGGAAGCCACAGCTAAAGAAAGGAGTTACATCTGTACAGTAACATCCAAAGAAACATATTTCAACTTACCTGAACTGCACAACCAAGTAAAAGTAATAGTAGCTTTTTTATTTCTTCAGTACCTGGTTCTAAAATAAAAAGTGATTCATTACATATGGAATTGTTTACATATGGTTTCAAAGCATTTCCAGTCATAAAAGAGCCCTTTTACTGAATTGCACATTCTGCATATTTACATAATTGAACTTTTTGGCCTAGTTTAGAAAAATCACAAGTCAGATAAAGAAAAATGATTCAAACTTTTAGCTCTTTGATTGGCTTCTCATTAGAAAGGCAGCTTTCATTGTAAACACATACTTTACTGATCATGAATAGTTTCAAGTATAAAACATGTTATTCTGCTTCAGGGCTGTCCAGCTTCCAAACCCCTGGAGGGCCACATGCTATGGCCACAGCAGTCGAGCCACAGCCACTAGGCTGAGTGAATACCCTCTCCCACCCTCCTGCTGCACCTCATGCCAATGTAGGCAGCCCACTATGTACCAAAGCACCAGGCACCCTACCCCCTGCCCCGCTGTACTATGTAGGCATACAAGTGCAATTCTCCTACCCTGCAACATGTTCCGAGCGAACATAATTTCACCCCATCGCTGCATCAGGTGGATGTACAAGCATGATTCCCACCCCCATCCACTGCAACAACATGCTTACAGGTCCATCCCCCACCACCACCGTTGCACCACACAGGTGCACTCTTACATGCCCAGCTCCATTACTACCCCCACACCACGCAGTCTTGTGCATGGCAGAGCCATACTGCCCCACCCTGAGACACAGGCAGGTAGCAGCAGCCAGAGGAAATGGGGAGAACAGCAGCTAGGTCAGAGCCCACGGTCCACAACCTAACCCCCAAACCACTAGTTGGACAACCCTGTTCTACTCTAACCAGCATAGAAAAGTTAGAATAGCACTTTGCCTGAGGCCACTAAACACTTTCTGAGCAAGAGCATTTAGCCTGGGTGGAGCACCAGTGACATGACTTTACTGCATATGGGCTAGGGACAGACATTATATACAAACTGGTTTAAGTGATCAGAAACTAGTTTAAACCTGTAACAGAACAGATGTTCAGTGCACATAAACCAGTTTGAAAACGGGTGAAACTGGTTTGAGATAAACCTGGTTGTATGTAGTATCAGAATTAACTGATTTAGCTCAAACCGGTTTATGCAATGTCTGTCCCAGACCCCTTCCTGGTTTAAGTTAAATCAGAGTCCGCAAGCATCTCGGCATGCTCTCTGGGCTGGGCAGAGCTGGCCCCTCCCCTCTTTTCCCTGGCTGGAGCTCAGCACAGACTTGCAGGCACAGCAGGGTCTGCCTGGCTTCCCTGTTCCCTCCTCTTCCCCCACCTTACCACTTGCTACTTAAGCAGAGATCCCTTCCTCTTCTCTGCCACATCAAGGACTGTAGCCAGCGTATGGTGTGCTAGCTAATGCTGAGAGGCGTGTGTATGCGTCTCTCCAATTTCACTAGGATAGGCAGACAGAACAGTGACTGATTAGGGCTTTTGGAGCTAATCAACAGGTCGCCCAGTAGACTAAGAAGTTTGAAGTAATGTGGAAAGCAGCTATTGTTTTGCTAACTGGGTATTAAAGACCGTTATCAGCCACAACTCTTTCCCCACCCCCCACTGGCTTGCTCATCTGTCACTTTGCTGCAGACAGTATGACAAAGCAAGGAGGAAGATTGAAAAGCTCCATATCATCAACAGATGCACGCACTACACACCCCTCCTTCCCTCAGAGTGGTAGCCCAGGGCTGGGGGCCGGCAACACTCCCATTCCTTGAGCAGCCAGCAGGGAAAAGCCTGGGACCGTGCAGGTAGACATTCCTGCTGGGGCCTGGCCATGCCCCCCTCTGCTCAGCTACCTGCAGAAGCAGGGAGGGCTGCTCTAGCACCCCCTAGCTTCTAGCCTGAGCCACTGCAGGCATCTGCCTGAATTTTCTCAGTCCAGAGAAAATGTCTGTCCAGTTTCAAACTAGTTCAGTGTAGTCAGGTTAGACTAACCTGTAAAGATTGAATCAATTCAGGCTCAGGCTTTTTGAATGTCTGTCCTTAGCCATGATGTTTGAGTTAGCTCTGGGGTGTATTGTGTCATGTCATGAAGGCATACCCTAAGTACCTGAAGTTGTTGACAGGTACCCATTAGGATTTACAAAACCACTTAGACTAGTCACCCACTAAAGCCATGGCTCACTTATGATCCTTTTGTAATTTACTGGGCCAGGATTCAGCAACCTCTGCATCAGACTCACAGACATGGGGCTTCAGCAGCATACTGTGATGGGGGTATTTTCTGCAGGTGTTTTCCCCACGCTGACAGATAGCTGTAAATGCTTTAGGAACAGCAGACAGAAATGAAGTCTTTCAAAAGAAAACACTGATTTATAGATTCATAGATGCTAGGGTCGGAAGGGACCTCAATAGATCATCGAGTCCGACCCCCTGCATAAGCAGGAAAGAGTGCTGGGCCTACATTACCCCAGCTAGATACACATCCAACCTTCTCTTGAATACCCCCAGGGTAGGGGAGAGCACCACCTCCCTTGGGAGCCCGTTCCAGACCTTGGCCACTCGAACTGTGAAGAAGTTCCTCCTAATATCCAATCTAAATCTGCTCTCCTCTAGCTTGTGGCCATTATTTCTTGTAACCCCCAGGGGCGCCTTGGTGAATAAATACTCACCAATTCCCTTCTGTGCCCCCCTGACGAACTTATAGGCAGCCACCAGGTCGCCTCTCAACCTTCTCTTGCGGAGGCTGAAAAGGTCCAGTTTCTCTAATCTCTCCTCGTAGGGCCTGGCCTGCAGGCCCTTAACCATACGAGTGGCCCTTCTCTGGACCCTCTCCAGATTATCCGCATCTTTCTTGAAGTGCGGCGCCCAGAATTGCACGCAGTACTCCAGCTGCGGTCTGACCAGCGCCCGATAGAGGGGAAGTATCACCTCCTTGGACCTATTTGTCATGCATCTGCTGATGCACGATAAAGTGCCATTGGCTTTTCTGATGGTTTCGTCACACTGCCGACTCATGTTCATCTTGGAGTCCACTAGGACTCCAAGATCCCTTTCCACTTCCGTGCCACCCAGCAGGTCATTTCCTAGGCTGTAGGTGTGCTGGACATTTTTCTTCCCTAGATGCAGCACTTTGCATTTCTCCTTGTTGAACTGCATTCTGTTGTTTTCTGCCCACTTGTCTAACCTGTCCAGGTCTGCTTGCAGCTGTTCCCTGCCCTCCGGCGTGTCCACTTCGCCCCATAGCTTAGTGTTATCTGCAAACTTGGACAGAGTACATTTCACCCCCTCGTCCAAGTCGCTGACGAAGACATTAAAGAGTATCGGTCCAAGCACCGAGCCCTGCGGGACCCCACTGCCCACACTCTTCCAGGTCGAAACCGACCCATCCACCACAACTCTCTGGGTGCGACCCTCCAGCCAATTCTCCACCCACCGGACTGTGCAGTCATCCAAGTCACAGCCCCTTAACTTGTTCACCAGTATGGGGTGGGATACCGTATCAAAGGCCTTCCTGAAGTCCAAGTATACGACATCCACCCCTCCTCCTGCGTCGAGGCGTTTTGTGACCTGGTCATAAAAAGAGACTAGATTGGTCAGGCACGATCTACCTGCCACGAACCCGTGCTGGTTTCCCCTCAGCATAATTTGTCCTGCCGGGCTCTCACAAATGTGAGCCTTGATGATTTTCTCAAAGATTTTGCCAAGGATGGAGGTGAGACTGACTGGCCTATAGTTACCCGGGTCCTCCTTCCTCCCCTTCTTGAAAATGGGAACCACACTGGCCCTTTTCCAGTCCTCCGGGACTTGACCCGTGCGCCACGAGCATTCAAATATTCCCGCCAGTGGCTCTGCAATGATGTCAGCCAGTGCCTTCAGTACCCTCGGATGGAGCTCATCCGGGCCTGCCGACTTAAAGGCATCCAGTTCCTCCAAGTGACCCTGCACCACCTCAGGGTCCACGCATGGAAGTCTGGTGCCTTGCTGCTGCCTCCCTACACTCCCAGTGAGAGACTTGTCATGCCTCTCGCTTAGGAACACTGAGGCGAAGAACTCGTTGAGGAGTTCAGCCTTGTCCCCTCTGTCCGTCACCAATTGTTTCTGCCCATTTAGCAGGGGTCCTATTCCTCCCTGGGCCTTCCTTTTACTCCCTATATATCTAAAAAACAATTTCTTATTGTCTTTTACTTGGGTTGCCATCCTCAGCTCCATGGTAGCTTTGACCTGTCTAACTGCCTCCCTACAAGCACGAGCAGAAGAGGTATATTCCTCTTTGGTGATCTCTCCCTGTTTCCACTTTTTATGTGCTCCCCTTTTGGCCCTTAGTCTGCCCTGGATTTCTCTGGTCAGCCAGGGAAGCCTCCTGGCCCCTTTCCCTCTTTTACCTCGCACGGGGATCGTCTCGCTTTGTGCGAGAAGGATAGCTTCCTTAAGGCACAGCCACCCTTCTTGGGCTCCCATCATTTCAAAACTACTACTCTGCAGTGCATCCTTCACTAATCGCCTGAGTTCGCTGAAATCAGCTTTCCTAAAGTCCAGCACGTTCACCCTACTGGTTACCTTACCCACTCGACGCCTTATGTTGAATTGTACTTTTAGGTGATCACTGTCCCCCAGATGGCTACCGATCTGTAGGTCCCCTACTATGTCATCCCACGTTGCCAATACCAGATCCAGTAAGGCATTCCCCCTAGTGGGACCATGTACCTCCTGCGTCAGGTGGAAGTCCTGTACACAGGTTAGAAACCTGCGTGAGCGGTGGGACTTTGCTGTGTCTCCCAGCAGATGTCCGGGTAGTTTAGGTCCCCCATGACCACCGCCTCTTTAGCTTTTATGGTCTCTGAGAGTTGCCTCAGGAGCCCCAAATCTATTTCTTCCCCTTGATGTGGGGGTCTGTAGCAGACCCCTACCACCAAATCCTTTTCTCCTTGCCCCCCATGTAGCCTAACCCACAGTCCTTCTACTTCCTCATCCTTTGATTCTGTCTTGATGAGGGTTGATGTATATTGCTCCTTAACATAGAGCGCAACCCCTCCCCCCCTTTTCCCCACTCTGTCCTTTCTGTACTGTTTAGTGCTGTTCAAATGGAAAACTTCCTTAATTTGGCTGCCCAGAACTAAATTAGTACCACACCAAGACAGCATCTACCAGCTCTTTCAATGACAATCAGCCAGCCAGCAATCAGGCTGTCAAATATAACGATGCTAGGTCTGGATATAAACTATGACCTTCATTTTCCAAGATGACATTAGGTAATGGGGAAGCATGACTGGAAGCTATGTTGACAGAGTCACGTTAGGTTCAAATGCCAGAACTGTTTAAACCAAGCAAAGACAGCATGATTATTCCTGCTTTATATTTATCCAACAGTCTTGGCAGCATGGGTAATGATCCCCAGTGACCATGAGATGAGAAAAGCATCCAATAAGGAAACTAGGCAAAACTGTCTTCTTGAACAGAGTATTTAATATTTTCCTCTGACATCTAGCAAATATTCTTGGATGTTCCCCACCCATAAAAGGTGTTCTTCAGGACTGAGCTTTTTCATGAAGTTCAGAAAATTACTGCTGAGTTGATCTAGCAAGAGAGTCTGTAAATCTACTGAATGCAGAACTGCTAATATAATTGGATAACAGATGCAGCCATTCCAGAGAAACCACTTCTTACTGAGCGGAGTTGAGGAAAGAACAGTCACAATTTTCCCTGTCTCATGATAAAACACTGCTGCTGTGTTTTTCCAGAAATGTCGTGCACGCTAAGCTAATGGCTCTGGATGTGGACAAACAGACTAGTATAATCTGTTCCAACATAACTGTTACATCTATATAAAAAAATGACAGGAACCAAGGGCAGCAGGACCCAAGGGAAGCCCAGCAGGCTCCCACAACAGCAGGGCCCACCCGCCTCCCCCCAGCCGGAAGCCCCAGCAGGGTCTTCTGGCCTGGGCCCATGTGGCTGCCCTGGTACCTCAGGTAAGGGAGAAGGTGGGAGAGGGGCAGGGAAGGACCCCAGGGAAAAGTCACCCGGGGAAAACCTGAACACAGGCGTGAGAAAAGCGGCCCTTCGCCCACCCCACGGCCAGCACCCTGCTTGCAGCCCACATGGGGCTGCCTGTGTCTTCTCCAGACAGCCCCGTGGGCTGCAAGCGGCTGCAGCAGGGAGCACCATTCATGGCGTGGAGGAGGGGCCACTTTTCCCCACACACAGCTTTTCCTCAGGCTCTTTCCTGGCATGAACGAAAAAGGCCCCTCCCCTGCCCTGTACTGCAGCCACTCGCAGCCCACATGGGGCTGTCCTGAGCAGGCATGGGCAACCTGAGGCAGGCTGTGAGCACCTGCAGGAGGGAGCGCTGGCCACAGGGCGGGCAAAGGGCTGCTTTTCCCCATGCTCAGCACCAGCTTCTTCCCTGCCAGGGAACAGGGGGTTAGGGCTGTGCACTACCCCCTGCCTGTACCGCAGGGCTGGGGGGCACAGGGTGCGAGTGGGCATGGAACCAGCAGGAACACGGGGCCTGCACCGGTGTGCTGGGGCTAGTGCCAGCAGGGTGGCATGAGCACGGGGTCCCAGCCAGCAGGAATATAGAGCCGGACCAGCTGCCCCCCTCTCCCTACTGGTGCAGCCCACCCCAGTTCCATAAACCCCTGCCAGCCTGTGCCCTGCTTTGGACCCCACCAGTGCTGGCCCTGGGATATTAGTCCCAGGGGTGGGGCACCTGTCAAAAGGCGGAGCTACCCATGCGGCCCTCGACAGCCTGCCAAAACTGGGTAAGCGGCCCTCTGCCCGAAATAATTGCCCGCCCCTGTCACCTTCCAGTCACTACAAAAGGTAATGGAGAAAGGCTTGGAAAGAAGCCCTCCAAGGCTTTTTCCCTGCTCAAGCTGGGGGGGCAGGCATGGCCAGGCCCCCACTGGCCCACTGAGTATGATGGGAGGGGGGTTAAACCCCCACCCTTGCCTGCATGGACCTCAGCTGGGTGTGCCAGGTCTCGGTCCCATGTGGGCAGGGGCAGAGGTTTAAATCCCCTCTCCCCCTGGTAGTACACCAGCCAGCGGTCTGCCTTTGCTCAAGCAGAGAACCAGGGGGAAAAGCCTGACATGAGCTGCTCTGCCCCTGCCAGGCGACCCCAGCTGGGGTCTGGAGCCAAGTTCCCACCCCCACCATCTTCTCAGCCAGCCAGAACAGTGATAGTGCTCTGGCTAGGGAGCAGAAGGGTGGGCCCAACCCTGCTCCTCCGGAGCACACGGCATAGCCCAGGGCTGCAAAGCATCCTGGGATGCTGGGGGACTATAAGTTAATTTGAACTGGGGTGGCATCTTGTACAGAAGTTTCATAAACTGGTTTAACCTAAAGCATTTCAGTCTGATAGTACATCCAACCAGGTTTATGTTAAACCAGTTTCAGCCATTTTGAAAGCAGTATAAGCGCACTGAATTTCTGTTGTGTTACAGATTTGAATCAGTTTCTGATCCCTTAAGCTGGTTTATGTGTAATTTCTGTCCCTAGCCTTATACACATATGCTCTTCCCAGGGAGCACAGGCACTTGAAAGCAAGCTACATGAACTTCCCATCTCAGTGGGGAGGTAACTCTAAACTGCCCTTTGGTAAGCTAAAGAGGAGAAAACAGCAATAACGTCATATCTCCTTCTACCAATTTACTCAAAAGCATTCTCTCTTCACTATCTTAAGTCTGCATAGTGAGTAAATATACTGCTTTTCACTTATATTCTGTGTGAAAATGGTTAAGTTTGGTGTGCTCGGTGACATACAAGTAGCAAGTAGTCCACGTGTCCTGCTTTTATATGTTTCTGGGTAAACCTGCAGATACTTCTGCTTTAGATGTGTTCTTCATGATCTCAACTCTAACACTACCACTAAACATTCTATCCTTGAAATTTTTCACATTGTGAACTTTTCCTTGTTGCTCCTGATTCTCAAGGTGGAAAACAAATTAATGTTAAAGTGGATGGAATCATTTGCCTGCTACAGAGATCCTACATGACCCAGTTGTTTTAATATATTCTTCAGTCCTTTGTCTCTTTAGGTGACCTGCCATGACCATTAAGCATTTAGTGAATATCCTACTTGCTGTTAAAAGACCAAGGACTAAGAAAGCGCAGTGAGATGTTCCTTCTTTAAAGCTGAGGTATATTCTGTGTGAATATGCAAAAGCCGGGCGTTCTGAGAAGGAACTTTGCATGGTATCATCCTGAAATCTGAATCTGAAAAGTCTTGAATCTAGAGAATGAGCTAATGTTCCTTCTTCAGCATTAAAAGCCCTTCCCTCTGTATTCCAGGAAGATCTTTTTCCACAGCTCCAAGATTTAAAGCAGATTTAACTACTTTCTTCAGGGACCCTTCTCATGAAACATTGTTAGAGACAGTGAATGAGGATGTGGGGTTGGAAGTAATTGACACTGGATAGAATATCCCTTGTTTATAATTTCCAAGACCCACAGAGTCAAGGCGTCCAGAAAATAATTCAGCATTGCTGGGGAGGGGGAAGAGTTATTATAGCTCTCCAACTGGCTCCTGATAATGGTATCAAGTGTGTTGCCATGAGGCAGATGTGAGATGTATACTCAAGGAAAATGAGACAGATGGCCTCTTATCACAGCAGCTCTTCTTTCTTGGCAGCTCCAATGTTCCTCTGTAAACTGTGACAGCGAGTAGAGGGTCTACCTGGTAAAACTGCATGGAATATCACTTGCTTCCTAAGGGAAGATGTTTATAACTCCAACTCAATAGAAAGTAGCTTTGAATGTTTTAGAGACTACAGGGATTTGTCAGTACAAACATAGACAGTATTATATCAGAAGCAGCTAACAAAGTTCTAGCAATACTCAGCCTAATAATTCTACACCACACACAACAGACTTTACGTCTCCCCCTCTACTTCCATGACCTTCTCTATATGTTACAACACCTTATCCAAAATTACATAATCATATTTGATCCCTTGCTAGTCTGAAAAAGAGATCTGTAGACTGAAAGAGGAATCGGTGTTTTGGTCAGACACCAAGATATTTGGTCCTTTGTTCCTTGGTGGCATCTGAGGATGACACCACTTTTTGGATTTTTTGTTTTGGAAGAAACTTGAAGAAAGGAACTGTCTTCATCCTATAAGTGTTCCAGGAGCTGATGCAGAGAGAAAAATGTTAACCTTTTGGATGAAATTCAATAGTGCCCAACTGCTTTTTTACATGCGAGTGTTATAGATGTTGGTGTCTGCCACAATTTTTTTGTGTTGGTTTCAATACCTCCTTGTTAATGGCATAGCTAATTGACTAGGCACAAAGCAGTGCAAAATGTACCATAACTTGTAAGACTTCTTGTGCTACCTCCCAGAAATCTCCAAGGTGTTCGCCATGTGAGAACCTAAAACACTTTATAATCAAACTGGTTCACAGTGGAAAGAACTGATGAGAAAGAAAATACAGTTGATATTTCCTGCACATGTTTTTCATCAAAGCTTCTAGAAAATTAAAAAGTAATTACCAAAAGGGGGGTAAAGAATTACAGTGGTCTGAATTATTTTGATCGCCTCCTGATAATGGCAACACACCCAGTGCCAAGAAGTGGGATGTACATTAAAGAAAGGGTGTCAAAGATACAGTCCCTGGACTGGATCCAACTCCCAGTGCGGTAACAGTTTGGAGCTTACCCACACAGCACATGTAGAACCAACCCCACATGCAGGGCCTGGGATGTGTGATGCACATAACACACCTCTTTCCCCCACTCAAGTCTGGGACACGTGCCCCACACAGTGCCTACCCTGGCCAGTCTGGGACATAATGCTACATGCAATTCCTGTGCTGGTCACCCAGCTGCACGTTACCCCACTCCCGGCTGCTTCAGGGTGAGTGCCACAGGCAGCATGAGGCTCAAAGTGGGTGCTGCGTGTAGCACAGTCCCGGTCAGGAATCCTAGCAGGCACAGCCCAGCTTGGGCTAACTGCCTGAGTAGTCACACCTGCCTTGAGTCTCCGGCTAACAAGCTCTGCCCAGCTAGTTAACCAGCTGGCTTTCTGATTGGCTGTTGGGAGCTCAGTCTCCCCATTTATTCCCACCTGTGGCAACACTCTTCCAGCCTGCCCACATTTCTGACCCCCACTGCTGGGACAAGCCTCCTGGTTCCTAAGCCTAGTTTTGGCTTATTTTTGGACTTCGCTCTGTGGATTGTCCCCCAGACTTGGTAGCTTGGCATCCAATTCCTGGACTCTACTCCTGGCCTGTGGTGTGGACGCTGCCCCTAGATTTAGTAATGTGGCTCCTGAACTCTGACCCATCCCTGGTTTCCCTCAGTGGCCTAACCTTTATGCCAATCCACCTATGACCCTTACAGTTCCAGACCAGCCAGAGCAAGCATTACATGTGCTGGATCCAGCATGTGAGATGGGGGGTGCCTGGGCCCAATTTAGCCCATAGGGCTGGCCACACACCATGCATCTGGCCTATGGACTGGCCCTGCACCAGTCATCCAGCCTGTGGGGCTAGATGA
Organism: Crocodylus siamensis; assembly: GCF_052110815.1. Lineage (NCBI taxonomy): Eukaryota > Metazoa > Chordata > Crocodylia > Crocodylidae > Crocodylus > Crocodylus siamensis. The sequence goes on from NC_143395.1 coordinate 176,107,954, forward strand.
GTTTGACACCCCTGCACTACAGAAAAGCAGAGTCCTGTTCCTGCTGGTGCAGGCTGTGGGACTGTACCAATTATTTCCTTTACATAAATATGATGCATTGCAGAGGACAGAGCACTAATTCTCCCTTGGGAGAGCAGATGAAGGATTCTTATATACCAAAGGAGAACAAGGAACACCAACAGAGCCACAGGGATGAATATTACAATGAATGTTTTCTACTAGATCCCAGGGTGGAGAGGAGAAGTGTTTAAAAGAACAACTGGATTCCTGTCAGACTGAATCCTGTATCCGCAACCCCAGATGCCTCTTCACCAACCTCTCATTCACATTTCCCTTCTTTTGCCCCCACTATGCTCTCTTTCTACAGGGTATGGCCACTTATTTCCTCTTCTTCACTTCTCTTTTCATTTTATCAGATGCAGAAATTTCTCATCTGCTTTCACTCAATCTCCTTCCTTACTCCTGTAACTTCATTCCCATCTCAGCTCCTGAACCCCAGTGCATCTAAACCATTTCTCCTCTCCTTGACTACTCTTTAACCTCTCACTCCCCACAAGTTCTTTCCTCTGGTAAGAGTGACATGTTAGAATGTCTCCCATCTTTAAAACATGAAATTATCTCCAGCTACCATCCACGGTTTCATCTAATATGCTAGTTAAAAATCTTTGGGTGCATCAGTAGACTTGTTCTGAATGGACTAATTAGGTCAACTTTTTCCTAACCTTCTTAGACTTTTTACAAACAATTTTATGCAACAGGCTGAGACCACCGGCAGACACTATTTTCATTGTGCAACAGGTACTGAAGAATTTTGTCACATGGTAGAAATGTTCCTGGCTTCATTTTCAAAGGGCAGCTGTCTGAAAGGGGGTGGGGGGGCAGAAGCAGCACAGGAGTCTGCTGATTTAGGCATAAGTGTCTCCAGACTTGAGAACAAGGCAGCACATAGTCATGGCAGAACATGTATCCAGACATTGTCTCAAAAAAGAGCTTTCATTTATTCTATATCTGTGAATGGACACAGTCCTCTTGGTAGCAGCCACAAAAAACTTATATTGCTACATATTTGGATTGGGTCTGTCCATCAGTGTAAAGAAAAGGACTTCCAGGGAAACTGTGACCCCCTAGCCCATGCTCTGTTTATATGTGGCAAACAGACCTTGACGTGATACAAGATATATGTGCATGTCAATGTTCATCTCTACATCTTTAGCAAGTTCTAACTTGGATGCCCAGGCAGGACTGAAATGGTCTATGAAACTAACATCAAATTATTTCTTTATGTTAATTTTAAAATATTAATTAATTACTTACCAGAAAAGGGATTTTTGCCAATTATTAAGACATTTGGCAAAGACATCATGATCAACTGCTGCAAAGTCTCCTATAAAAATGAATACAATAAGCCTTTTATTAATGTGTACTGAACCAAGTTCAAAAGCAAATGCTATGTACTTTTAAAACAGAAGTTAGTAAAATAAGAATAACTACTAAATAATATAGTAATAATTTATTCAAATTCAGTTCACACACTGCAGACTTAATTATATAGGCTTTTTTATAAAAAGTTATTGCAGAGTCCCAAGATCTATAAAAACTTTGTTCTCTGCTGGCTGCGGAGCTGGAACCACTAGGCAAAGAAAAATTATCTAACCTGCTAGAAACTACATAGCCAGTGTACTGATCCTATGCCAAATTAAGCCACTATCTGTACTGGGGGTCAGAGAACACAAGGGTGTTAGGTTGGTTTAAAGCAGAAATAAGCTGCACTGATATGGATTCTGACCTTACCTGTCTACACTAAGGATTTCACATTGACAACTACAGTGACCATTAAGGCACCAAAGTCTATAATCAGGGCAGATGCCCAGTCTAGGCAGAATCCAGTTTTTCTGAGACAGAACAGTTTTTCTCTTGTGCCAGGTGTTTATCCCACAACAGAACCACCCTCTATGGAGCTTCAGTCATATTTTGATTTCTCTAAACCAGCAGTTTTCAACTGGGGTGCTGCAGCACCCTGGGGAGCTGTAAGGCCCTTTCAGGGGTGTCATGGCATCAGCAACCAAGTAAAACCGCCCTGTGCACTCACCTTGCATAATCAACCTAAAGCAGGCAGTACAGCTGTCTTGTGCTATGTTGTGCAGTACTTCCTGGTCTAGCACCTACTATGCTCCTCCCAAAAACAGGTAAAGACAGAACTTCCATATCTACCTGAATATAAGATGAGGTTCCCTCATCCAGTCAGCATGAGGGGAAATAGCCCCTTGTCTTACATTCATACATCAAGCAGAGGTGGGAGCACACAGCTGCTATGACTCTGACTCTAGCCCTGAGTCCAAGTCAGAGCCATAGTCTGGATCACAGTAGCTTCCTGCACCCCATTCCACCTCCCCTCTGCTGTTTCTGCTTCCCCCATCCATCCCCTTCACTGTGACGTGCTGCTGGGCTCCAGCTTGGGCTGGAGTCTCTCCTGGGTGTGGAGCACATAGAACAGGGGCGGGCAATTGTTCTGGGCGGAGGGCCACTTACCGAGTTTTGGCAAGCCATCGAGGGCCCCATGACAGGCAGCCAGGGGCAGATTAATATTAATTTTCTAAATTTTTTAGTGGCCCCATGGGCCAGACAGGATGGCCTGGTGGGCCACATTTTGCCCACCTCTGATATAGAAACTCCTTCTCCTGCCCAGCCAGTCAGCAACGCTGATGCTGTTGCATTGCCTGCCTGGCCAAATCAGTAGCACCAACATTGCTACATGGCTAGGCAAGAGCTGAGCTTCCACATGCTGTGCTCCAGGATGGAGCAATCCAACCAGCATCTGACAGTAAGGGGGCTAGAAAGGGGCAGAGACTAGGGAATTGGGGGGCAAGAAGCAGAGACTGGGGGAACAGGTGGGGAGGGAAGAGGAAGAGGCAGTGACTAGGGGAGAACTGGTGGGGGAAAGAGGCAGAGATTGGGGGGACTTGGGAGTGGAGGGGAGCAGGTGACAGAGGGGAAGGAAGGCTACAGGGGAAAGAACTGAGCAGGGCAGAGGGCAAGGGGACCAACCTGACACACTTTCTACCCTCAGCCACTGCTTTCCCTGTAACAGGCAACAGTGAGATCCAAGACAACCCTCCAATTCTTAGCTTCTATACCCGGAAAGCTATAACAAAAAATCTATAAAATTTCCATACAACTTCCATATAAATGGAGGTTTCCCCCCCATTTATGCGGTTTCTTTATATGCAAATTCACTCTTATGCGATGAGCATATTTAGACCCATAATTCATTATATCCAAGGTAAATTCACTCTTATGCTATCAGCATAGATGCTCCCCCCTCCCCCCACTCAAGCAGGAATGTCTGTGGGGGGAGGGCAAAGGGCCGTGACCCCACTCAACCCACCCCTGGGTGCAGCAGCCCTGGGAGCAGTCAACACCAGCTGCCTACACCAGGGCACAGAGCAGCCCAGGAGCAGAGGTGAGTAGGGACAGGCGGAACACGGTACAGCCTAGTGGCTGCAGGCAGCTGGCACCAGCCACTCCCATTGCCACAGCAGTCAGGGCTGGGGTGAGTTCTGCTCTGTTCCCTCTGCTTTGCTGCTTTGTGTATCCTGGGAGCAGCACCCCTCCCCCCACCCTTTCCCTAGTCCCAACCTCACTCCCTGCCTCACCGCCATGGGAACCTATCCCTATTTGTTACATTGTAAAGTGGGTTTGCTTTATACAAATTTGATTTATACACTGTTCTCTAGGAACGCATGTACAGCATAAATCAAGGCAAACCTGTATTGAACCAAATTATTGGGGCATCATCTTCAGGGATCCATGTTTTCCATTTCTCATAGAAAAAAAAGATGCAGATTTTCCCTTTTAACTGAGAAAAACATGGAATTTTCATTTTAAGGGAGAAACATGTAGATTTCCCACTTTTGCAAAAAGCTCTCTGCAGAGTTGCAGCCTGCAAGGGGCTGGGGGAGTGGGAGGAGGGCAATCAGGCAGGAGGTGCCATATGCATGTGCAAGCTCATACATGCACATGGCTGTCAGGCAGCCTGAAAGCAGCTCCTATAGGTAAGTATGGCAGCGAAGGAGAGGTGATGAAGGCCCCATAGGGAGGAAGGGAGGAAGTTGGATGGGGCTGGGGCTACTGTCCAGCAGGTGCAGAACATGGGGCTTGTGCCTTGGAGCTGGAATGTGCAGCTGCAGGGCCCCAGCAGGGAGTGGGATGGGGTCGGCTCATCAGGGCGCGGCGGAGGCTGGCTCCCTGCTGCTGCATACATTCCCAAGGGAAGCACCTGCCGTGTGTGTGTGTGTGTGTGTGCACGTGCGTGCGTGTAATGTTAAGTACCTATAAACTTTGGTATTTGATTTGGGGGGTTTTTTATCATGGAAAATCCTGCCTCCGTTGCTTACTAGGATGCAGGTCCAGGCCCTTCACTCCCAAGTCACGGCCCCTGAGCCCTGCCGGTTCCCATCACTCCCCACCCACAGCTCCCCGCCCTCTGGCTCTGCTAATGCCCCTCCCCACCCAAAGCCCTCTGCCCCTCCAGCTGCCAGGGCTACAAAGCCAGAGCCCTGGGTCCTCAGACTGCTTCAGCAGCACCTGAACCCAGCTTCCCTGCTCCCTCCCATGGGTGGCTCAGCCAGGGTGGAGTCAGAGTCACACAACTGAGAGCATCACAGCAGACTGGGCCAGGTGGGAAAGATCTTTGCCACTATAAACCCCACACTGCCATGGTGAGGTACCCCTGCCTGCCCAGCAGCAGCAGGGGTAACGGTGCAGGGTTGTGCCCCTTGCTGCTGCTGGGAAGGCATGGGGGGCCTCACCATGGCAGCACAGGGCTCCCAGTGGCAGGAACAAGCTTCCCCACCTGACCCCACTCTACCCCACCACACTGGGTCCCGCCCACTGGGCTGTGGAGATCCCACAGGGAGTGCAACAGGGCTGGGAGCCTGAGCCTGCAGTAGGCAGCCCATACACCCCCAGTTTCCCCCAGGCTCCACCCCGGCTGTGCCACCCATGGGAGGGAGCAGGGAAGCTGGGTTCAGGTGCTGCTGCAGCAGGCTGAGGACCCAAGACTCTGGCTTTGTAGCCCTGGCAGCTGGAGGGGCAGAGGGATATGGGTGGGGAGGGGCATTAGCAGAGCCAGAGGGTGGGGAGTGATGGGAACCGGCAGGGCTCGGGGGCCATGACTTGGGAGTAAAGGGCCTGGACCTGCATCCTGGTAAGCGAAGGAGGAGCTCTGATTTTCCATGATAAAAAACCAAAATCAAATACTAAAGTTTATAGGTACTTATCACACACACACACACACACACACACACACACACACACACACACACACACCCCCCCCCCCCTCTATATAGTGGCATTTCAGTTTAATTGTATATTTGGGGCTTTTAACCAGAGAATTTTGGGGCTTTTTGACCACAGAATTTACAGGGGGGGTTAAAAATCACAGAACATACCATTTTTAAACACAGAAAACCAGGATCCCCATCTTATCTTTAAGAAAATACAGTATATCTTCTGCTTCTGTTTCCAGGAGGAGCGTAGGGGATGCCAGACCAGGAAGGGTTACACAGCACAAGGCAGCTCCTGCCTGTTTTAGACTGATTAGAGGGCCCTAATGCAGGGAGAGCACAGCTCTAAGGCTGGCTGTGTAGCAGGCATGATGGACAGTTCCATCCAGAGGCAGCAAAACCTGGTTGAAAGCAACGAGGTAAGCTGAAATAGCACCAACAGTGATTCTCAGCTGGGGGTTCTGCCACATTCAGAAAAGTGGAAGTTGGGTGCCCCGACTCTGAAAAGGTTGAGAACCACTGCTCTAAGCTTAACCAAATTCAGCCACATGTGTAATACTGGTTGCCAATACAAAACAGGTATTCCGACTTACATTCAAAAGGTATTTAATTATGTTTAATATAGCAAATGATAGTGTTTAAGAATCAAAATGAGAAAAGTTAATTCACTTCATGCAGCAAATATGAAAAAGGTGGAACTTTGCCAGTTAAATACCATGGGAACATTTGCTTTATCTATGCCCCAGTGGGTTACATTTTCACAGCATAGAAATGATCAAATTTAGACCTCAACTGGTTAATATTAAAGAAAATATTATTAGATCCAAGTCATACTTAATATCAACTCAGTGGCCCCCAAACCATACCTCAATAGCAATGTACTGCATGCAAACCTTTCTAACAGTATTTATCCTACAAGGAAAGCAAAGCATGATGTTGCCTACAGTGCATAAAATTGCTCACTGTCTGTTGTCCAAGGGCAAGTAAATTTGAGAAGTACTGCCTTAAGTGAATGATTCAGTGGAGACAATAGAAAAAGCAAGGTGTAAAAGTCTTCAGTTCCTTCAGTCAAGCATAGCTTGAAACAGAGCTCCCAAAGTTTTAGCAAATACAGAACTACAAAGCCCAAGGACCATGTAATTTTTATAGAAAAGATAGTCCCTTTTATGTATTTTTTATAATTAAGCATGACACGTTATACAAGTATATAGTAAGCAGTATATAATTATTATAATTACACATATGTCTTATTATATATCTGCAAGTTATGTATCTGCGATCTTGGCCAAAAACTGAATTCAACCATTTATTTCTTTTCCACTTTAAAAAAAAATACTATAACATGAAAACAAACTTCACGAAGAATGCAGGAAATGTTAATCTGTGCTAACACGGATAGAAAAATCAGAACGCCCACAACTCATAATTAGGCGGTCAAAACATCTTAGTAATATCCTTTAAAAATGATCTAAGCTTCCCTTCAATTGAGACACTTCAGCAAATGCTTGAATGAGAGATGACCTGTCTAGCAACCATCTTAAAAAGTGGGACTATCAGTTTAGCATCCCGAGCTCAAGATACTGCATATTGCCTCTTACTGGACAAATGTGTCCACATCCCCAAGAAATGGTTCTCACGAACATTCAGCTCAAATTCATGCCCCCTTTACTCTTCATCTTTGATACAATCTAGGAATCGAGATACAAATAAGAAGGTGTAGGGACACTACCAACAAAACACTGCCAACCAGGTTACTGTTGCTTTTCACATGAGCCCTAACATAGATGTTCAGAAAGTTCTGAAGTCTATAAATGTTCTAGATTGTCTTCAATCTTTTGTTAAGGCAAGGCAAGATAAGCTGCAAACAATTTTTCAAAGTAAATTTGTTGTGCCAAGGGGATAAGTAAACAAGGATATGGACCAATTTGATGACCCCCTGAATGATGTTCCACTTCCTGGCAACACAATAAAAATCCTTGAAGCTGCTAAGGCTGTGGACAGGGATTTGTTTGTATGAACAACCATCTAATAGGGAATTACTCAGTGCTGCAGCTGCCACAAGATCAGAGAAAACAAGGTCTAGCTAAAAAACATGGATAATCAAGGGGGCAAAGATGATTTTGATGAATTTTTACCTCCAGCAAAACCACAGGTGCTGAAAGATATGGATACAGTTCAGCACTTCTCACAACTAAAATGCTTGGTGACAGGGTCCACAAGTCTCTTTGGGATGCTACAACCTAACTCCCAGCTGCCCCTATTCATCATCTCATTTCCCTGCTGTGTGCGTGCGTGCATGCGTTTGGGGGGGGGGGAAAAACAGCAAGTGGCGGGATGCTCAGCTCCTGACATCCAGAGCCCTATGAAAAAACTTTGGCAGCTGGAAGGGCAAAAGCAGGGGAGACCTGCCCCTGGCAGTCCCATGCACACATACCCACATGGCACAGCACAGGACCGGCTACAGCACCTGAAAATGGCAGAGTTGTTTCAAAGAAAGCCCCACTGCTCTGGGACACACCACAGTCCCACACCCACCATGTTCTCAAAGCAAACAATTCTCTATTCAGAAGATGCTGGTCCTTCCTTTTTCGTGTCCTTGTGACAAGGTATTTACCAGAATTTGCAGATCCATTAGACTCTGACAGGCCATGCTGCGAGAACTTCTGCTATGGCCTCAAACTTGCCATCTTTGGGCAGTCAATCAAAAGCCCATACCACCTCAGCCCCTGAAGATGCTGGCAGGACACTGCAGAGCACAAGGAGCTAAGGTAAGGTATAATAGTACCTGCCAGCTGAGCAGTCTCCATCTGTATATTTAAATCAGTATATTTAAAATAACGCTACAGAATATTGATTTTTTTCCTTTGTATTAATAAGCCTAAAATGACTAAAAGGGTACATTTCCTTTCTAATATTAAAATAATTTAAATTAATATACAAAAGTATAAAACCATAATACTTTCCTATGTGACCCTCAGCTCATTTCTGATTTTCAGGTTTGACATTTTTTTAAAAAGGGTGAATGCCACTGCTCTAAAGTGGTAAAAGAAGAAACACAACAATAGAAAGACTCATTACCGGGGGGGGGGGGGATGCTTAACTTTTAACATAAAATTCCAAAAGAAAACAAATGTTGAGCTTATTGTTGTTTTGAAAGTTAGGTAAAATACATAACTTTGCTTCAAAGGGAAAAAATATAACACCTTTTTTACTGATGAATACCTTTTGAAAACTGATATTAAAACCAACATCCTTGTTACATTCTTTCCCTTTACTGTCTGTACACACAAACTTTATTTCCTACTAATTGATGACATTAGTGATGAGCTACCAACACTAACAATTATTTTATATATAAACAAAATATAGAGAATACACTTTCACACAACAGCTCCACTGTGTAGCTACTGGATTCTACAACTGCTGACAGACAAAAGTAAAATACTTTGGAAAAAAAATACTACACAGGAATTTTTCATTCTCTGCCTGGAAGGAAAAGGGGGTAAGGGGAGGTCCTATGAAATTACAGTAACATCTACTTAATTTATCAGCTGCAAGGTAATTCCTAATGAAAGCTAATTATCAGTAGTTACCCATTTCAAATTCTGAAAATATATTTTGCATACCATACCGAAATGCATAAAACTGATTTTTGTTATTTATTATAATGAAGAAACAATGTTACAAAAATTCCAAGTGAAAATTGTACCCACTTTAACTTGCTATATGACAAATGTAAGATTAAATAAATGTTTAATGTCAAGTTTTTCACTACAAAAATGTAGATAGCTCACTATGTAAGAACTACATCATAATCTTGATAGGGTTAAACAATCAGTCAAATGTTTTTCCTTTATAGTCTTACCACTTAGTAAGACCACTAAGCAGTCTTACACTTATCACCAAAAGGGGTATTATGTGGCAACCTTCTCATGGTCTATTCAGTTAGTACTTCGAGGGAAGCTAATGCTGCACTTTTGTTGGTGCTCCTGCATTCAGATTGCTACCAGCTGAGTAGCTTATGGGACTGCTAGTAGAATTCTCCCACCAAGCACAGTGCCCCTTTTAAGGTGAGTGGTTACAGCCTCTGGGCCCACGCTGCTGGTAGGCAATGAATCTGTCTACCATCCTACATTTTAGTATCAAAGGAAGCAGCACAGCTACACTCTCACCAAGACCTACGGACTTGCAGTCTTTGTCAGAAGAGATACTACACTGAGTGGTGCCAAGCTGCTTCCTCACCAGATGACAACATTGAGTGGCTCACTATCAAAATCAGTGACACTTCCATTGTCAATGTGTATACGCCTCCAGAAACTCCTCTATCTTTTGCCCAGCTCCCCCCAGTCCAACACCCATGTGTTGCAGCTGGCAATTTCAACTCATAGCACAGACTGGGGTGTAAGAACATAAATCCTGATGGGGAGAGTTCTTGGTTAACTGAGCATCAACAAACAACTTGCATCTGCTATTTGACTCCAAAGAACCTGACAGCTTTGAATAAAGAAGATAGCAGATAACTACCAACTCTGACCTGGCTTTCTCAAGTGTAAGTGTCAGCTGTCAGCTTACCAGATGAGTGCTGGAGAAGCTCCCAGTTACACTGGCCATCGCTAATTGTACATCTAAGCTTTGCAGCATCAACTAACAGCAGACCATCACTTAGGTGGAACTTTCGCAAAGCCACGTATGAAAAATTGAAAACTTATACAAACTGCAAACCAGCTCAGGGAAAAAAACAAAGCATAAGCAAGTGTGAAGTCAAAGCTGATCCCATTGCAGCTCAACTTGTGCATAATGGCCACTACATCAAACTTGAAAAGGAATTCAATAGGCAGATAAAGAAAAGTCAAACAGCTCTGGAAGACTCATGGTCCCAATACCTGCCTGGAGAATTCAGTACTGAGGAAATGAAGACAGCCCTGGGGAGATGATGATCATTTGGCTTCATGAGTTCATCTCCAACTGTGTCAAATGCAACAAGATCCCTGGTATTTGGATAAAGACCAGTCATTGCAGTCCTAAAACCCAACAAGCCCAAGGACGATGTAAAGATCTAAAGACCTATCTCCCTCCTATGAATTCCATTCAAGCTACTGGAACACCTGATTATGCCAGAGGCTACCCCATAATTGATTCGCACCTGCCTAAGGAGCAGGCTAGTTTTAAAACAGTGAAGTTCAACAGTGGAGCAGTTAACTCTCCTTACTCAAGACACTGAAGAGAGCTTTGAGGCTGGGGAAAAGGTTGATGCTATCCTGATGGACTGGCTCCATAGCCTCTGCTACAACCTCCTCCGAATGATACCTGACAAAACAATCGTCAGCTTTATTATGCTTATGCTTCAGAACTGTGGTTTCACTCTTAAGACCATTGATGGACAGGAAAGCTGCCCTAGAAATCTTAAGAATGGTGTCCCAAAAGGCTCAGTACTTTCTCCATTGATTTTCAAAGTGTACACTGTCAGCCTGCCTGACACCCAGTCCAAGAAGTATAGCTATGCCAACAACCTGGCTCCCAACAAATCAAGCAAGCAATGGGAAGATACTGAACCCGCTTTTACATCAGATATGAATACCCTTGCCAACTACTTCCATAAATGGTGTCTCCAACTCAGCCTCACTAAAACTGGCAACAGCCTTCCACCTAATTAACAACCAAGCAAAGAAAGAGAAAAGTCAAGACTAGCAACCGGGCTAGTTACTTATTTAGGAGTCAAGCTGGACCTTACTTACCACCAGCATCTAGAAGGGGTCCAGGGTAGGGTTAACAGAAGAAGAGCTCCTTTCACTTCACACCTCTGCTTTGGCACTTGCATATACTCCTGCTGAGTACTATGCACCAGTATGGGGCCAAAGCACTCACACTAGGTTAATGGATTCCAGCCTTAACAACATCATGAGGACCATTACCAATGCCAACCCTAGTTCACTGCTTACCAGTCCCCTCAGGCATCCCCTCCCCACTACCCAACATCTAAAGACAAGCTGCTACCCTTGTACTAACCCTCAAAGCCTAAGATCCGGACCAGTCTTTGCACTGCAGCCTACTTAGTAACAGCAAGCCAGAAAACCAACTACCACCAGAAGACTTGGAATTTTCTAGACTTTAGACACTTAATTTCTTCTTAAGTGTGTAACTCTCATTGAAATAAAAAGATAGGTACCTAAATATCTTTCGTGGACATGGTTCTTAATCTTGCCAATTCATTTTGTGTGTGACAGTAGAAAACAATAAGATTAGACAGTAAGAAAGAGATGTAGCAGAACTATGATGCTTTTACTGACAGATGCCACCATAGACCCTATTACAGTAAGACAAAAATCTGAATCCTTCTCATACCACATTTCATCAATAAAACAATTCCCATTTCAAAGAAGTTTCACAAGTGAACTTGCAAGGACTCCAAAATAGATTTCATATAACATGCTTTTCTGTAGCTGTGTAACTTAGTTGTAGTTTATATCTATAAACTGACAGAAATACATCCATCCAGAAAATACATGTTAAGTTGAAGAAGAGGGTAATACATAGAAATCTAAAAACTGGGTTCAGTTCCTCTGGACCAGAGTTATTGGGATTTAGAGCAACTCCAGGTTGTTGCAGGTTGCCTGGCAATTTACAAACCAGAGAGTATATACCATGGACAGCTGGCTATGGCTAAATGATACCGTAAGAAACATCAAATTTCTATAAAAGGTGACAGATACTCAGAAAACCTATTACAATTTAGTTTATTTTGAATCTTGTACTTTTATCTATTGCACTGAAGGTCTTGCAGAAAGTACATTAACTAATGGCAGCTTTATGCAATAATTATTTCTTACTCGTTAAAAAAGGACCATGTAACTTTCATAAACAGAGTAGGGAAAGGTCTAGCTACACCCCAGGGAATTGCACAATTACGTGCCCATGTAATTTTGCATGGAAAATGTATGACTGCACATAATCACATAATATCGTATCATTTCCCAGGGTGTGGCTGGTGAGTGGGAAGGGGAGCTACTGCCTGCAGGAGAGTGGGGTGGACGTGGGGGTGTGTATGGGGTTCGTGGCCGGGTATGGGCCACCCCGCTACACCCCTCCACGCCATGGTGCACAGCCCCCACCACTAGCTGGATCAGCCAATGGTGGACCCTCGGGGCACTCCTGACCAGGGCAGGCAGAGCCCCTGGTTGCATATGGCTACAGTTCAGTGCCTGGAGCTGCACATGGTTCCTGCCTGCAGTGCTGTGAGTGCCATATGTTGACACAGAGCCAGCCCAGTCTGACCTAAAAGGTGCCTGCCAGCCGGCCAAACTGGGTTGGCTTTGAGCCACCATGTGCGGCTCCCAGGATTTACCAGAGCTGCATGCTGCTGTGGACTCTGCTTGTTGTGGCCAGGGTCAGCATGAGGGCCTACCGGCGGTGGAGGCTGTGCTGGGGGGGAGGGGGTGGCCATGTGGTGGCAGAGGCTGTGCAGTGGGGCTGCATGTGGCAGGGGCCTGTGCATGGGGGAGGTGTGTGACAACGTAGGGCTGTACTGGGGAAGGTGTGGTGTGCACAGAGGGGGCTGTGCGCAGGGGGGCATGTAGCGGTGTGGGCTATACTGGGGGGACATGTGGTGGAGGAGCCCATACCCACCCACAAACCCAATATACCCCCTCACAAACCCCACACACTCCCATACCCTCACCCACCCCCCAAACCTCACACGCACACACCCACACCTTCACAAACAACCAACATCGATCTCCCAACCACACCCCTTCCACATGCACAAGTACCTACATATATTTCTAAAGAAGGTTCAAACAGTGATCTATTTAGTATAATTTGTAAAAAGTAATTAATTTTTAGAGGTGCACAAAACATCGGTCCAATATCAGATTGGTACTGATATGAAGAATATTGTCTATATCGGATATCAGCCCTATGGGGCTGATAATTTGGCTGATAAATGCCCATGCTGCACCACAGCATGGAGCAGAGCTGGCAGCTTGGAGAGCTGCCTCCAGCTGGTGAGTCAGAAGGAGAGGGGAGGGGCATGGGGGGGCAGATCAATGCCCCCCTGCGGTGAGGGAGGGGGCAGGCACTACCCAGCTGGGGCAGAGGGGTAGTGTGGGAAGGAGGTGCGGCTCATGGGGTGGAGGCAGCTCCTGCTGCTGCTTGCCCCTGGATCTGCACGGCATGGGATGGGCTAAAGCTGCAGGGTGGAGCCAGAGCCAGCACTGCACAGGGCTTTTCCCACCGAAGGCTGAACTCGCAATGGGCTCCAGTGGCACTGGGAGGAGACTGCAGCCACCCCAAATTTCACCGCAGCTCCACTCCCAGTGCCGCCACACCAGCCACCTGGTGCAGTCTTGGCTGAATGCCCTGCCTCCATCCAAGTGCTGGGAAAAGGCACGGCTGTGCTGGGCTGGGAGCAGAGCTGAGGCAAAATCTGGGGTGGCTGCAGCTTCCTCCCAGCGCCGCCAGAGCTGGCTCCAAACCCAGCCCCCAGCAAGAAAAGACCTGCACAGCGCCGGCTCCAGTGCCACCCTACAGCTGCAGCTCCAGTTCACCCCATGCCACGCAGATCTGGGGGCATGCGCACCCCTGCCCTCCCAGGGTGCAAGCAGCGGTTGGAGCTGCCCCCACCCCAAGAGCCATGCCTCTGTCCTGTGGCACTCCCCCACACCCGGCTGGGCAGCACCCACCCCTATCCCCTCCCTCACCGCCGGGGGCATTGATCTACGCCTCCCACAGCTCTTCCCCTACACCAGACTTACCGCCTGGAGGCAGCTGTATCAGATATCGGATCAGCATCAGCTTATATGCCTCCTTAAATATCGGCTATCGGTATTGGTCCCCAAAAATCTCTATTGGTGCACCCCTATTAATTCTGCATTATTTTGAATTTTCTACACATAATTTTGAATATTTCTGCCCATAATTCCCTGAGGCTTAACTAACACAGACTAGGTCAGAACAGCTGTGGAATCACATTTACAGAAAGATGAGTTATGGTTAAAAAAGAAAACATTCACTAATTAGCCCCTTATGTCTTAGTGCAGTAATTAGAATGCATGATAGGGCCAGATCCATATAGGGATCTTGAACAAATAGCCATTTTTCCTTTAATGGGAATCCTTAGTTCTCATTAACATCAATGCAAGTTAAACATTTGCATTTAAAGGAGAATGTAGCATTTTTTCTTTTTCATACACTAGAAAATCAACAAAAACCAAGACGACTCAGAATTTCAGTCAGCTGACAGAAGAACTTTTAAAAGTGAAAAATGTAAGTGAAATTTTTTTCAAATCTAACAAAAATTCAGTTTGGCCTTTATCCAGTAGAACAATCTAAAATTTAACAGATGTTATACATAAGATGATTTTTCTTTTTCAGTGACAAGGTAGTAAGGAGAAATAGATGACTGACCTTTTCTTTATTAATGACATATCATAAAAAGTCTGTAATGAGTATGTACATTATCTAATTATAAAGTACTTCATGTTTGTAAGGCTAGCTTTTCTTCCACCTGAACGAAAAAAGATTCAGATTAGGTTAATTTAAAGCAGACAGTTGTATTATTCTTTTTATTGTGTATATTAGGCATATTTTTACACTGTATTATTTAACTATAACATACAGTAATTTTCTATTTGATGTTTTCATTCATAAATTATGACTTGGCCTCTCAGATAAACTAGTCTGAGTCCCTTGACAGAGGTTAGAGTACAGGTGTGATGGAATCTAATCTAGGTTCCAAACAATTGTACTTCCTGCATGCCAACACGCATAGCAGGAGCTGCAATTGTTGGATCCCATGTCAGGTCCCATCACACCATATCGTCAGTGCAGGGGGAGCCCAATCTTGTAGCAAGTAGGAAGTTTGCCTTCCTACGCTCCCCCAACTGACAGCCCCAAACAGCTGTGCGTGCCATGCTTCCCATGCCTGGGAACCCCAGCCTGATAAGAGCTCCTAACTGGGGGACTGCATAATGCACCCCCAACACTAGTCTAAGAGCTCCAATCAGCTGATCAGGGCTTCCAGGTGAGGGATCACATGGTGAGCTCCTCAGCTGATATCCCAATCACCTGAAGGGTGCTCCCAGCCTCTGGAGCACACAGGAGTCTTGAAAGGCTCCTGTCTATCTGTAACATTCAAAAAAGCGTGGGCCCTAAGGCCCACCCAGCTAATGAGCAAGATTAAGAACCATGTCCACGAAAGATTACAACAAAATACTTGGGACAACTAATGAAAAAAACAGGATAGGAGTTTTGTGTGGGTCAAAGGGTCAAAACTTGAAAATAAGTACACCTGAGGCGGACACCAAGCAGAGCTGAGAGGGGAACACCGAGAGGAGATTCTGGAAGTGGAGGTGGAGGGGCTGCAGCCTGGTGCACTCGAGGGTCATGTGCACCACAGTCTCCCTCTGCCCGCAGAAGGGGTAGGAGACTGGGGTGTCTGTGAAGCTCACCGCATACAGCGAAAGGCTCCTGAGTGCTTCAGAGGCTGGGCGCTGGCCGCATGTTCAATTAAAGGTGTGATAAGAACCAGCCACAGGATTATTACAAATAGTTTATGTAATAACTTTGTGGCTTATTCCTTATCACTATTAAGTGACTAAATGTATGGCCAGGTCACAATTTAAGATGTGATGAATTAGTTAATCAAGAAACTCTCTTAAGTGAAGACTTCTGGTTGTTACACTCGCTTTCTGGCTCCCTCTCCCACTGTGTATTGGAGGAAGTGGGAGGCACAGTAGAAAAGTCCTTGATTGTTTCATATTGGCAACCACCATAGCTTGTATGAACAAGGGGGACATGTGCTTCTCCCTGAGGAGAGAGCTAAATCAACCTCATTCAAGAGTGCAGACAGAAGTTACATTTTTTCATGCAATCTGGCCCCTTAGAGTACTCTACAGCCATGTCGTAACACACATGCCTGACTGCAGAGTAATATTAAAGTGGCCAATCACGTAAAAAAGTAATCCTTGTTAAATCAAGTAAAAAAATGAAGGCGCTCTAAATTAAAGCACCTTAGGGAACTTGCATATAGTTCCCTGCAAGGGTTTTGTGTCATGCCCCTGCTCTGCCACAGGGAGAAGGCAGGAGAATCTCTTCCCTGTACAGCTAGGAAGGGAGAAGGAGAGCACAGCCATTGGGGGTGGGAGGCCCTGGATGGCTCCCCAGTCCCAATGGCACCTGGGAGGATCACTGCTCTCCCAGGACAAACCAAAAGTGCAGTCGTTCAGGCTTTTTCTCCAGAGAAAAATAGTCCTTCTGGGAGAAAAATAACCTGGGAACAACCAGGGCTAAATCACTCCCAGTAGAGTCTCTCCTGGGAAAGAAAATGTCTGTACATGCTGTGGCTTCTCTCAAAAGAAAGCACAGTCCTCCAGCACCACCTCAAAGGAGCCAGGGAGACCTTGTATCACTCACTTGACTGCTGTTCCAGCAGAAAGCAGACCCTGTCTTCCCGAAACACAGGCTGACCATGGGCAGTCTGACTGAGTCATGCATGCACTGCCATCTGTTGTCAGGCATACTAATGTAGCCTGCAAAAAACACTGAAAAGTGTGCACAGAGCCCACCCCCCACAGCTCATTCAAATGTCTGCACATGTGTCTGTGGCTACGTTTCTCTACCAGCAGAACAAACCTAGGAGAACGATTATTTGAATGCACAGTCATAGCCTTAAACACTATGCAATCCCAATAATAAGTTCCCACATTGAAATCTTTTTCACTAACCTCCCCTGGATACTAGGAATCATCTGACTCCAGTACTCCTCTTACAGCAGGAATGGCAGGATATATACCTTTGTGCCTGTGACCAGGCCCAGAACATTGGTCAGCACTGGCCACAGCAAATGCTGGCAAAGGGTGGCTGACACACAGAGAATCAAGAATCTGCAGGTTGCTGCTTCCTTAACAGAGTCCAGAGAAGAGTCACTTGCATGATTAGGGGCCTGAAAATCAAACCATACAAGGAAAGGCTGACAGATATGGGACTGTTCAGCCTAGAAAAGAGAAGACTTAAGGGTGGCAGTTTACGAATATATCAGAGGTAAGTATCAGGGGCTAGGCAAACAACAACTCACCAAAGTACCACAGGGGAAAACCAGGAGCAAAGGACAAACTCCTAGAAGAAAGTTTCAGACTGGATACAAGGAAAACCTTGTTCACAGTTCATGTGACCAGATTCTGGGATAGACTCCCAGCAGAGGTGGTACAGACCCTGAAGATCTTCAGAAGGAGACTGGATGCATACCTTACCGGGATTATTTGACCCCAGCAGCCTTTCCTGCCCAGAGCAGGGGAGGGCTGGACCCGACGATCTCACAAGGTCCCTTCTAGGCCTAAACTTCTATGAATTTGTAAGGAAATCTATCTGTGCATACATAAAACACCGGGCCTCAGAAAGCTACTTTTTTTCCTATACTCTTCATCTCTTCTTTTTTCACCTGCCAGACAAAGAAACAACCGGAACTTGAAGCTAATATTAAAGTAGGACAGTTCATTTTCTTTGGCCACGGGGAACAATTACTCCAAGCCTCTAGACTGTTATCTTGGGGGGGGGGGGGGGGTGGAAATCAAGAAGGCAAAAATCCCTCAGCAACCTGCATTCTAGATAATCCATCAATCATTATGTTTTATGCAAAACTGCTTCTCTAGACAATACTCAGGAAACATCTCACCCACCAAAGAAATGCTGCCACTCAGAGTGAGTGCCATAACAAAACAGCAAAATTAGACAAGAATTTAAAAAGAGGCAACCTCAATAATAGTTGCAGCTGGAGATGGTAATTTCAGAGATAATCCCCCAAAATGGATCATTGTCAGGATATTACAGTTAAAGGTTATTCTTGAGAATAGGATTAACAACAATAAGTGGCCAAAATCTTTGTTTTACATCTTATGCAAATATGAACACCATGCTGCAGAACTTATATGGCAACAGTTCAAATAGAAAAGAAGTCCCCCACTGAATTACCAATACCACTTCATGCCGATTAAAACACTAAGCTAGCCTTACACTTTTCAAAGTGTATAACTTTGAAAAAAAAGTTCTAAGAACAGCAGAAATTCAAACCCAACTTGAAATGTGCAATCTTAATGAATTTTAAACTGCAACTACCGAAACCAGAAGAAAGTGTTGCATCCTTTTCTGCTTCGTGTGCCAGAAGGAAAAAATGAACGAGAAAGACTTACAAATAAAAATCAAATGTGGAAAGAGACACATAAATAAATAACTAAAAGAATTCCCAGGAGCACAACTAGCTTAAAAGGAGCTTCCCAAAAATCTCAAATTATTTCCCCATTAAGAGACAACGATTCCCCCTCCACCCATATCTTCTCTCAAAATCCCAAACATCTGGATTCAGACTGGCATATGTTTATGATAATTACTTTTGACACAGTCTATCAGTCAGCTGATAACTGCAGACCAGTGGTTCTCAAATGGAGTTGAGAATAAACTTCTCAAAAAAAAATAATAAAATATTATATTATAAAATAAAAACTTTAAAAAAAAATGAAAATCAAAGTTGCTGCAACAGTTTAAAATCTCATTAAATTTGTTATGAACAGAAGGGCAAATTGCAGATTCTGATTCTGTATGTAATATGTTTACTTTTTACAATCATAAAATACATTTTGAATTATATACTACTGACAGTCATGTAACCTGATATATATATAGACACTAATAATTATATGAAAAGAACATCAGTTCTATATACAAGTTGGTTTTGGAGCCCTCTTTTTGTTTTAAAATATATCATAGCAACTAAGTTTACAATAAATAGTGATACATTTTGACTAAGGGACATTTAAAAATAATCAAAACTCACATAGGTATGAGCATTCATTTAACATTTTTTGTGCTAATATCCAAACATTTTTAAAGAACATTTTTAAAATTCCACACAAAATGGAGCAAGGAAAAAAGTACTTACCTGATAATAAGATTTTATCTGTCTCACCAAAATAGACAAATTTTGAATTCTAAGAGATGCATCATTGTTGACTTTTTTATTTATTCGCTGAGTGGCAGATTTAGGATAGCTGAAAAATATTAAAAAATTAACATTAAAATTCTTATCCTGAAAGATCATCACTTTCGGATACTTCTCTGAAATAAACAGAAATAGAAAATGACTGGTATAACCAAAGTGCCAGTACTGGTCTTTCTCTTTCAATGTGAATTCAACTGATTTAAATCAGTTCCAAATAAAATCAGACTTCTTTCAGCAGTCTAAAGTTTTCTCTTTTCTCAAGAGCCTTTCTTTCACCAGTCTCTTCCATGCTAAGTTTTTGGTTGTTCTTATCTATTCCTGATGCTCATCATAAACTAGGAGATGGATGGGAAATCCCATTGCCAATCCATACTCAGCCCCAACTGCACAGTGGGGCACAAGTAGTTTAAATGAGCACACATTACTAGTCCCAACAGGGGTCCCGGTTGTTAGGGGTGTGTGAAAGGAACCATGTTCTATTTGGATTCGGCCTGAGTCGGGGACAGTGTTTCAATTAATTGATTTAGATCACTGTCCCAATTCAATTCGGCTGAATCCGAATCTGAAGATTCAATGCCGATTTGGAGAATCAGCAATTCAGCCACAGACATAGCTTTAAATGTTTTTTCTACATACCTCAAAGTACCAGGCACGGCTTGTGAACACTGTGATGCTGGGGCATGTGCATCCCCCTCCCCCCCCCCAGCTCAGTGATCAACCACAGGAGGTGCTCCCCCCTAACCCACCTAAATCTAGGTTATACCTTGAGATATTTAGCACACCCTGTCTGCTGAAAGAAATGGTGGACAGCTTGACTTAATGAAGAAGTGAATCCTACACAAGGACCGACTGTGCTGCTGATAAACCACACAAAGTACCTGCCGCGTCATCTTTCACTAGCAAATGAAGAACTTTTGGAAGGATCTATTCATGACTGTTGTACTCCTTAAGCAGGTTACCAATAATTCTCAGCTTCGGTTCAATAATGAAGAGTCTCAGTTCTTGAACAATGAACAACAGCCCTCATCCTGCACACATACCCACAAGCACATGGAAGAGTTTGGCCTCCCAGGCCCTCCCGCACTCTCCTGTGTGGTTACAATTTCCTGCCACTTTCTCAAATATACTAGATGCAATCATGCGTTGGACCACGTCAGCCTCTGGCTACTCTGGCTCCTCCAGCCACAGCATTCCAAACACCAGCACCCACGTGCAAGGAACACACTCATTCTGCAGGAGACGCAGATCCCTCCGATCTGGTTCCTTTTATAACCTTCAACAATCACACCACCTCTGTCAATCATACTTTGGACCAATCATCCTCACGGAGATGCTCTCAATCATCCAAATACCAATCACATCACTGCTCACCTCAGGGAAGGTGACAGTGACCAACTTGGCATTTGGCACCAACAAAGTTATATAACAAAACATCCTGGGCATGCCCACATCTCAAAACTAAGTTAATACCTCACCAGAGGTGAGAAGTTACTCTTCTCTGGAACCTTCTGGTCCTTGAGCTTACAGAGCATGTGGGGCACTATATTAACTACTTAACTTCGACATGAAACTACTACTAGGCCAGGCGATGTACCCCTTGCACTCTACAGCTGCAGTTAATGGGCTTTTTCATATCCTTTAACTGGATACTTCTTTGCTTTCTAGAAATAGAATTAATAAATCCCACCTTGAAGCACCCTTAAATTTTCCTCAACAAATATTTTCTTTTGTCAGTCTTTCCTTCAAACACAGTATAGACAGGGACCTACCTAAATTGCCAAGGAAGTTCACGGCACCAGTAGCACCTTCAATTTCACTCTTTTTGCCATACCCACTGAGCCTGGGAAAACTTGGGCATTAATTGCCTCTCGGACACTCAGCAGCAAGGGAGCGCATGGCAAAAAGAGTAAGATTAAAGGTGCCGCTGCATCATTAACTTTTGCTGTGATTTAACAGACATACAAAGAAAATTAACCCTTTCCCCCCTTATCTGGAAAAAAACACAGGACTGGAGAGTTCAGTCAAACTTTGACACCAAGAAACAAATTAGATAATTTGAATGATCTAGAGCAGGGCTGTCCAGTTCTCCAACCATAAAGCTAAGGGGTAAAAAATTGTGGCCCGTGGACTCCCACCTAGGTACCATTATAGCCATCACCCTGGTTTGCTGTTGTCGCTGGTGTCTCCAGACTCCCCCTTCACCCTCTCACTCCCTTACCCCAATTCTATGGGTAGGGTGGGTTGGGGTGAGAGAAGAGGACACATGATATGCGACCTAGGAGGACCCAAAGCCCACAGGCTGTGGTCCCTGGCTTCTCATAAGTTGGACAGCCCTAATCTAAAAGATAAGAACCAACCAATGCAAATTTCTCATGAACAAAATCAATGTCAAACCAATCTATTTTTTTTCTTTGACAGAGTAATTGGCCTAGGTGTTTTGGTGGGGTGCATTTCATGTGATATATCTTAGCTTTAGTAACACTAAACATAGTTCCAGAACAAAATCTCATAAGCAAAAAGGTAATATTACTATTAAGTTAGCACACAACTGGTGGGGGAGGGGAAGAGACACACTGGGCATGGGCATGTCTACACAAGATGTTTTCTGCACAGTTGACTAATTAGAATGCAGTAAATGTCTCGGCATCTACACATGCGCCCCTATTAGGCCAGAGTAAATAATTTACTTCATAGCAGTGCACAAGTAGATGCTGCCCAGGCTGGCTGGGACATGAGGGTGCTTCACTGTGGAGGCTGCCCAGGGCTGCTGCCCCCAGCTCACCATGTTGCACATAAATAAACTCTGTAACTTATTGCTCCAGAGTTTATTCATGCGCAGTAATTGCTTGTATAGAGGCACCCACTTAGTAGTTATCAATACCTTGCTGTCAGTTGAGAGAATCTATTAACCAGGGTCCTTCAGATTAGTTTTTGGTCTAATACCTTTGAATATTACCACTAATGACCTTATGATGGAATAGAGCAGTGTTTCTCATATGCATACCCCTGGGGGTATGCGAGACATGGGCAGGGGGTACGTAAGTGCTGTGTTTTGGTCTTTGCAGGCTGAAAGTTCCGGCCGCTGCCCCTCCTGCCATGTCTGGTGCACTGGGGCTCTCACTCCCCAGCGTCAGTATGCTAGGGGATAGGGAGGGGAGCCCCACACAGGCTGCTTTGCCCCAGGCCATCGTGGAAAAAGCAGGACTCGGCTCGTGGCAGCAAAACCGTTAGTGCCATGGTGGGACTTCTAGTTTCGCTTTTGTTGCATCGATCGGCAGGGGATATGTAAGGTACCAAAGGTTGAGAACCACTGGAATAGAGAGAGTGCACTAATAAAGTTGGCATACGACACCAAGCTACAGGGACTAAAAAGCACTTTGGAACAGGATTAGAATTCAAAGTAATCCCGATAAATCGGAAAAATGCTCCGAGATGAGTAAAATTAAACTAAACTGAGAGAAGTACAAAAAGCTATACTTAGCTAAAAGTAATCTAATATAAAAATACAAAATAGGGGATAACTGGCTAGATGGCAGTATAGCTGAAAAGGATATGAAGGTTTTATTAAATTACAAACCAAATGTTACAACAACATGTGGGTGTGCCAGAAAGGAAATACATTAACAGGAGCATTGTATGTCAGACAGGGAGCTATTTATTTCTATCTACTTGGCACTAAGGCCTCAGCTGGATTCCTGAAACTAGTTTTAGGCAGCACAGTTTAAGGTAGATGTAGACTATCTCTGGAAACAGTGCGGGTGAGGGGCTCCAATCCACCTACCCCACAACTCCAGCATGGCTGGGGAAACCCCAGAATGGACCTCCCTTCCCCTACCTTCTCCCCCTCCCATCCAGAGACAGCACTGGGGGCCAGGCTGTGTTGCAGCAGGCCAGCGCTGGAGCAGACAAAAATTAATGAAGGTGCTCCACTTTGGCCACCTGTCAATCTTCAGGAAGGGGCCCTCAGCCAGGGGTCAACTTCCAGTGCCCTTCGGCCAGAGGTGCTAGAGCAGGCTTGTTCAACATACGGCCCACAGGCCGCCATGCGGCCTGCCAAGCCATTTTCTGAGGTGTCACAGGGCGGGGCCCCAGGAGTGGCCGTGATCTCTCCTGCGCCCCACCATGCCAAGTTGCCCTTCCAGCACCCTCGTCTCGCCCGCCACGTCTTTGCTGTTTATATAATATTAATGGGAGGCTGCCTTTCCTGGGCTTCTCAGACCCAGTGCTCTTGCCCTACACGGATATCTCTTGGTGCACCCCCCCATGGCGTCACGTGGCTCCTTCCGCCCCCAATACCACGCCCAAGCCTCGCCAGTGTTCTGGACGTTCTTGTGTCTCTATGCACGTGTCCTCCCCAGGGCCTCTCCGGTATACACTCCCTCTCCGGGGCCTCTCTGATATGCACGCCCTGCCCCCTCCGGGCTCTTTAGACTTGCCCTCGCCCCTTTCGGGGGCTTCCCAATTGACTTGCCCTCATCTGGGGCTTCTCCTGTATCCTCACCAAACACTCTAATCTTATGCTTGCCCTCACCGGGGCCTCCCCGGTATACATGCCCTCTTCGGGGCCTCTCTGATATGCGCCCCCTCACCGGGGCCTCCCCGGTATACATGCCCTCTTCGGGGCCTCTAATCGCGCGCTTCTCACGCCCTCTAATTGCGCGCTTGGTGCTCATAGCCATGCCTGGCCCCCGACCCTTCTTCTGGGTCGTATACCCCACTGGGCTTTACTCCCGATAGCACACCCACTGGGCTGGGGTCAGGACACCCCCTAATTCCCCCCGAGGTCGCCCCACTGGGGCTGAGGTCAGGACACCCCAAAATGCCGTGCCTTATCCACAGTGCCAACTCTAGCACCAATCACTGTGCCCTCCCTGGGCACACCCCAAAACGCAGCACCCTCTGCGCCGCCAGGAACACCCTCCCACCCCCGTTCTGCTGCCTCCTCCTTCCCCTACAGCCTCACCCAGTCCTCCAGTATTACACAATCACCATCAAAACCAAACTCAAAGCCATGCCAACCGGCAGTAACCCAAAAATCAGCCTACCGGCTATAACATCCCATGCCACCCTGGTTCTCCATTGAGCCTCCCTGTCAGAGGCCTCTCCATCTCATCAGCACGCGGGCGCTCAAGCACTCAGGCAGCTCTGCCTTGCTCTGCTCCACAGCAGAGCTCCTACCTCTCAGCCTGTCAGAGGGGAACTGACTCCAGCCTCAGCCGCGCTGTTTATAAAGGCCAGGCCCTGCCCCCTTTTGGTCAGGTGACCCACTCAGTTGCCTAAGCAAACTCAGCTGTGCTGCCCTGCTGATTGGCAGCCAAGTCCTATTACCAATGCCAGTAGCAGGCACCCTAGTGCCCTGCTACGCATCTCTCCCTCCCGGGGTTGAGCCTCCTTAGGAGCAGGGCGCGGGAGTGCCCCGTGACAGGAGCTGCAACAGGAAATGAAAGTAAACACTGTTTACTTTCGTTCCCACCCCATGTTCCTTCCCAGCCCCTCAGCAGCTTCCTAATGGGGGGGTCCTTTGGCTGGCCCACTGGGTGATAAAAAGTTCAGATCTGGCCCCACATTCAAAGAGGTTGGACACCCCTGTGCTACAGGAACCTATTGTACAGTACTGAAAAAATGGCACCCAACACTGGCTCCAGATTTTGCAGTGTTTCACAATCTCCATGACCCATGGAAGTTTTGTACTTGTGTATTTATATCTCCAAAAAGGCAGATGTGAGCCCTTAATCTTCACCTTTAATCATTATTACCATCAGCTTCTCTCTCTAGGCTTTATCATCATGTTTGACAGTACTTTTACAGTCATATAATTTAGTTTCAATTCCCTTTTTCTGATCATTCCCAAGTGCTCTACAACCACCCAAGTCATAATCTAAAATTGCAGTCTTACTCAATTCAAAATTTGTCTGCAAGCCACAAAAATTCAATAAAGGAACTCAAGGCACAAAAACAGCTTCTGCCCTGAGGTGCCTGAAAACAGATTCAAAATTACACTTTACCCTTATACAATTACAATTTTTACAAATTAAGAACAAATAATAATTCTATGTTCCCCCCTTAATGCTTTATCAAGAATTATTCAATATAATGTTAATTAGAATCTGGACATGGCATAAAATAGTTCCATTTCTTGCAGAATTCTGCAGAACATTTTAACCTGTTAAGAAACAGGTTTACCATTTCTCTTCTGCTCTTCCACAACATGCATGATGAGCACACTTGGTTCTTTTTGTTCCTTTCATTCTCATCAATAGATTTAAAATGATCTTTTTATATTCACCTGTCCTTCCTA
Source organism: Crocodylus siamensis (assembly GCF_052110815.1). Classification (NCBI taxonomy): domain Eukaryota; kingdom Metazoa; phylum Chordata; order Crocodylia; family Crocodylidae; genus Crocodylus; species Crocodylus siamensis. The sequence goes on from NC_143395.1 coordinate 176,133,524, forward strand.
CTACTTTGCCTTCTCCAAACCCTGTTCCATCCAGTTTTTAAGCTTATGGCAAACAGCCATAACCTACTCCCTTGAGCTTCTCATTTTCTTTTCCTTCTAAAATCAAGTTCTCCATTTTTCTCACTTTCATACTATCTCATATTATAACAGATCTGTTTCCACATGTACAACCATCTTGCTCAATCAACCTTTTAATCATCTGGGAACCTATTTTTAAACTAAATTTTTGTTCTTCCCGATATCCCTCTTTCAACACTTGCTATTCTTTTTAAAATTGACAAGCTCTCATCCTGTCACTCATCTCTCTTGTAATTTCTAACCTACCAGCCCTAAAAGTAGCAGAAGGGGTTTCTGTTTTTACTGATACCCCTGACAGTAAGGCAGGGCAAGGGGGAAGGGGTGTCAAGGAAGTCACCTGACCTCTGCTTCCCAGATTTACTTTCCCTGCTGTAGCAATGGGAAGGGGACAAATTGAAGACAAACCTCCAATAATTAGATTATCTACCCGGACAATTATAACAAGTGTATACATTTTCAATACGCAGAATCTTATTATTAGGGGTTCATCTTCTATTTGAGTAAATATAGTAACTTTTGTTCTGTGTTACTGTGGAAAAGAAATAAATATTTCTTTCCTTCACCAGAGTACCCAGTGTCAATTAAGTAGGTTTATCCCGTAGAGTGCAGAACTTTACTTACCTAGGCCATCTCAATGGCTGAGCAACATTCCTTGCATTTAAAGAATATTTAGTATCTCTTTGTGGGTATTAAAAACAATTCATTAGAATCAAGGCAACTTGGACTATATGATGTCCATGAAACCAGTGCAGTAACCAGAGTGGAAAAGTACTCAATCCTTTTACTTGAGGAAGCACTGCTCAATAGGATTCTGGATTTGCTGGGAAAATTGTGTCACAATTTGTGCATCAGACCCATGTCAACCCTTTGATAATGAAGACTATGGCCATGAATAGCAGGGGTGTGAAATAGCAGGGGTGTGAAAGGTTAAACTATTGATCGTTTAACCTATTAGTGCGATGATAAATCACTTAGCTTTTCTTTTTTGGACCCCTGTGCTGTGTCCAAGCAGGTTTCTAAAATAAGAGCAAATGTCCGGGTTTTCTACTCTCCCGGGGCTGACTGCTTAGGGCTGTGGGCAGCGGGCAAGGTGATTGGGCTGCTGGGGGTCATGTGCTGCCCACTCTGGCAAGCTAGGGGGGCGTGGGGGGGAGGAAGAGAGAGAAAGAGAGTCCACGCACAATGCGGGAGCTGCTTGGGCAGCAGGGCTGCAGTGGGGCCCAGGGGTCTGTGTGTCGGGCAGGGGCTGTGGATTAGAAGTGAGGGGCACAGGGGATGGGACAGGTGACTGTGGATTGGGTGTACACGGCACTGGTAGTGCCAGAGGGGTATGGGTCAAGAGTGAGGGTCACTGGCAGGGCTGGGGTCAGTGGGTCTGGAATGAGAGTTGAGTGCAGCTGCATGGCTGGGGCGGTGTGGCTTGTCAGTGAGGGGCAACAGAATGGGCAGGGCACTGGCATGTCGCTCCTCCCTACCATCATATTCCCCTTGCCCCTCCCCCCCGCCCCCCTGTGACAGGCATCTTCTTTTTTGGACCTCAAAATATGGTAACCCTAATCTGGACAGTCATGCATCCCTCACTGGAGAGCATGCCACTATATGCTTTTACAACAGTTTTAAAGCACTCCAACCCAGGAACTTGGCAGGAGGACGTCACTACATATAGCAGTATATTTTTGTAGCGTTTCAAAGTTCAGTGGCACTAGTAATGCTACAAATGTAATATCTGTCTAAACCCTATCAATGCCAACTTAGGAAATGCAGAATTCTAAGTTGCTCACAGAAAAATCTCAAGATATTCATACTCTATCCAGAGTCTTCAATTTCTGGATAAGAGCATGGAAAAAATATAGATAATTCTTACAACATCAGTAAGCATTAGGTGGCTTTACAGGAGTGACTTAGAATAAACTAAGCCAAGTATTCTTAATCAGTCAGACTGAGAGAAATAAAATTGAAGGAACTAGTAGCAAACAAGGCAATATCATAGGATAAGATATCTGTAAAGCTAGAATAAAGGTGAAAAGGGTACAAGGACAACAGGGAAGTGAAAGTTTGGTCTGACTTGGTTGTATCTACTCTGATTGCAAAATAATAAAATAGAAGATGTGCTTTAAATATTAGTATTAAGACCAGTTCGCATTATCATACATCCTCAGATGGTGTCCCTCTCTGCACTAAAATTCTGTTTAGGAAGAGAGGACCATCTGCAGAAGTTAGATACCCTTGCTTTCAGGACTTAGTCTCTGAAATTTCTGTAAAGTAAGTCGTCCTAACAGACTGGCCACCTGTTAATAATTTTAAAACCTTAGAACTTAGTAAATTTGAAGTATTAAAAGAACTTGCTTTGTTCTTCAGGATCATAAGATTATTATCTTCTTTTCTTTAGGATTTAAGAAATGTGTTATTTGTAACCTTTCCAGATTTTTAACCATTCTCATTTATAATCATTTAACTTTTCATTTCCATAACCTGCCTGATTCTATATAACCATTTCTTGTTTTCAAGATTTTAAAAAAGCCCCTTATCAATTGTAACTGAAGTAACAAGAGTTTTTACATCTTTCCACATTTACTTAATTAGGAGTTCTGTTAAAGTTTTCCTTTAATCATTCTTTTAGACTGCTTAATTTTGCTCAGACCTACCTTGGCCCTTCAGATCACATCTGGATATCAATGCCCCTTGTTAAACTAGACTACAACCGTGCAGAAAAAGCACTCTTGTTCCCTGATTCATCTGACTCTCGGTGTTAGCCAAAACTTAAGATACCCACATAAATAGTACTGGCTCTATCAGAAAACTGCTCCGATAGCTTTGGGGGTTTTTCCCCTAACAAAAAGAATACATGTAGCACAAAATAACTGCTCTTCAGGCCTATGCATTCTTTTGTGAGATGCTATACATTTACTATCAACTCTATCTGCCACTTACAACAGACCTTCAGGACAAGCAGTGACAAGATATGAACAGGCATTTTTAGTGCGATAGCAACACCTAGGTCTAAGTTCCATTTCATCCCACTGAATCAAATGCCCTCGATCCAAAATAAGGCAATGAGAAGAAACAGTCAGTTGAGATTCAATCCAAAAAAAAAAAAAAAATCAAAGAAAGGATCCATAGAACACAGCAATCATTATACTATTTTCATTAATAAAGGTTATCTGTCCATTGCTTTTAACTTGTATCTTGCAAGTCTGGTTAGAACAATTACATATCAAGAGTAGCTAAGCCAACGCATTATTCAGTCTATATGTAGACAGACTATTCAGAACTTGTCTTGGGGTAAAATCTTGGAACCATAGCAAACTAGAGCCAAAAGGCACCTTATGGGGTCTTGCAGTCCAGTGTTTCTCAACCCATGGGTCGCGACCAAAAGTGGATCATGAGAATATATGAAAGGATCGTGAACAAACTTTAAAAACGGATCGACTGATTTTAAAAACAGATTCTTCTTTAAAAGAAGAAAAACATGGGAAACCGTGGCTTTTCCCTTGCAGGATAGAAGGGTTCCAGCCTGAAAGAGGCTGCTTAGAGCCCCCATGCCCCTCACACACTCCCTGCCCCACACACTGGGGAGCTGGGGCAGGCGGTAGCAGGCTGGAAGTGAGGGGCAGTGTGTTGGGACTGGCTATCAATGTTTACAGATGGGTCTTGGTACAAAAAGAGTTGAGAACCACTGATCTAGTATAGCCCCCTGTAATAAGATGCTCCTTCAGAGACAACTAGGTGGCCACCTTGGGGTGGAGCAGTACCTGGCTACCTATTCTGGTCTCCTAGTTTGGCCCCCTTTCTTTCTCCTTCTCTCTCCTGTCACACCTTGGTGTTGAGAGATGTTTTTTGAGAGGCTGTCTTTAAGGAAGTTAAGCTTAGGCCATAGGCACCTTGTCTCCCTATCCTGTCCTCCAGCCCCAAGTCTAACAGGGCTGCACAGGGCTTCACCCCCTCTTTCTCCCATGCCCCCTTCTTTTTCTTGCCAGTAGGTAGATGCCCAGGTGGTCCTGGGTATGACCATAAACTGCATCTGACTGGAGGACATGGTGGCAAGGTGGTGAGGCATAGTTCCTATAAAATACCACAACATTGTAACCTCCGGAATAAGCCCCCACTGCCTTGCGGGTACTTCTTGTGAAGAGATATCACCCTGACAGAAATGCAGGGGTGGGCAAAATACAGGCCATAAGCCCAATCTGACCTGCCAGGCCAATTTATCCAGCCTACAGGGCCCCACCAAAAAACAATTATTACTGGCCTGGGGTTGCCCCTCTGAAACCCAGCCAGACATGCGGACTTTCAGAAGTCACACACCACCAAACTGGGCTGGCCCTGTGCCTCCATTTCTGTGGGGCTCTCGGCACTCTAGGCAGGAGTCCCATGCGGTGGCATGAAACCGGCACAGCCCAATGTTGCATGTCTCCCTGTGGCTCCTGGCACTCCAGCTGGGAGCCACAGGAAGCCAAACACTGGGCTGGGCTGGCTCCATGCTGCCACATGGGACTCCTTGCACTCCATCTGGGAGCCGCGCGCTACCAGACAGGCTAGGCTGTTTCCATGTCAGCATGGGGGGCTCCCAGCACTGCAGGTGGGAGCTGCGTAAACCTTTGGACCAGACTGGCTCCATGCCAGAACATGGGGCTCCCAGCATTGCAGGCAAGAATTGCGTGCCATTAGCCATGCTAGGCTAGCTCTGTACCACCACGTGCAGATCCCCAATGGAGTGCTGAGAGCCCCACATGGAGACACAGAGACAGCCCAGCTTGGTGGTACACAACTCCCTGCAGCTCCTCGCACTCCAGTGAGGAGCCATGCACCATCGGCCCAGGCCACACCAGCTCCATGGGGGGCAAGGGAAGGGAGGCTTTGGGTAGTGAAGGTCAGGGATTAGGGGCAGGACTTTTGGTCTCAAGATGGCAACCAGGGGGCAGGACACTACCCTTGCAGCCATCAACAGCTCACTAAAAGTCATTAAGCGGCCCTCCACCTGAAATAATTGCCCACCCCTGCTCTAGAGGGTCTCTATCTCCACGTTATTTGGCATCACCTGCAAATTTACTAAATGTGTATTCAATTCCATTGTCCAAATCAATAATGAAGAGATTAAACATAATGAAGACTCCTAGGGAACTCCATTTGATACGTTCTTCCAACTAGACATTGAGCCATTGATGACTACTTGTTGAGAATGGTGATCCAACCATTTATGTATCCACATAACAGTACTTTCATCTAGACTGCATTTTCTTAACTTGTTAATGAAAATGATGTGGAAGACAATATCAAAAGCCTTGCTAAAGACAAGGTATATCATACCCGCTGCTCTCATCCCATCCACAGAGCCTCTCACCTTATCATAGAAATCAGATTGATCAGATTGATGACTTGTTCTTGGTGAATGTATGTTGGCTGTTCCTGTTTGTCCTGTTCTCCTCTAGGTAATTCAAAATAGATTTCTTAAAGACCTTCTCCATGATCTTTCCAGGTATCGAAGTCAGACTAACTGGACTATAGTGCTCCAGATCCTCCTTCTTCCCTTTCTTAAAAGATGGGCACTATGTTTGCCCCTTTCCAGTCATTCAGGACCTCACCTGACCTCCACAAGTTCTCAAAGAGGGCAGTCAATGGCTCTGAAATTACCTGAGCCAACCTAAAAGCATGTAACTTTTCTAAGTAATCCCTAGCTTGTTCTTTCACTGTAGGACGATTATCTCCTTCCCTATGTTTACTGCCAAATGTGCTTGTCATCCAATGGCCTGCTTTATTTATCAAAATCAGAACTGCTTAACCTGCAAACCACAGGCCAGATCTGGCCTATGGATCCATGCCATCTGGCATGCAAAGCTCTACATGACTCCAAATATTTAGCAGCAGGGGGACTAGTGGCTGTTCCCCTGCTGCCATATTTCTGGAGCCATGAGGAGGTCAGACAGGCATGATAAAGTGGCCCTACGCACACAAATCGGGCACACAGGGCCAATGCAAACACACGTGGGCTAGACAGAGGCAGCCGAGGGCCTCATCCACACACAGAAAGACAGATGGTGGAGCTGACACACAGAGCCCAACCCACCCTGCAGATCAATCCAACACTACTCATCTGGCTCCCAAGGCCCAAAGGTTGAGTACCACTGATCAACAGGGATCCTGGTTTTTTCTGTTTAAAACTAGCAAATTATCCGATTAAAACCCCCCAAATTCACATTTTTCTGTAATTAAAATGAAACACCACTATATAGCTTTAAAATTTTAAATATATCTGGAAGTCTACCAGTGCCTCAAGCACTATAATAAAATAAATTCATATATTCATAGACATTAGGGCTGGAAGACACCTCGCAAGATCATCAAGTCTAGCTCCTCTGCCTTAGGCAGGAAGTCTGCTGGGATCAAATGTTCCCAGCAAGATAATCACCCAAACGCTTTTTGAAAAACCCCAGAGTAGGTGCCTGCACCACCTCGGTGGGGGGGAGGGTATCTGTTCTAGACACTGGACACTCGGAATAAAAGAAGTTTTTCCTTATGTCCAGTCTAAATCGGCCTTCCAGAAGTTTGTGGCTGTTAGACTTTGTTATCCCTTGGAGAGCCTGGGTAACCAACTGTTCTCCAAGATCCTCATGCACCTCTCCTATAAACTTATAGGCTGCCACAAAGTCCCCCCATAGCCTTCTTTCCTCCAGGCTAAAGCGTCCCATGTCCCAATTCTGAATACCTATAAATTTTGGCATTTCATTTTTGGTTTATCACAGAAAAATCAGAGCTCCCACTGCTCCCTTTGTTCACCAAGACATGAGTCCAGCTGTGGCTGTCCTCTCTCCCCCACTCCACCGCAACTACTTTGGGGCACTAAGCAGCCCTGATATGCTTGTGCCCTGCCCATGCTGTTGCCCAATTGCCTCTCACTCCCGACCCGCATCAGTCCCACCCCTGGTGCCCCTCATTCCCCACTCACAGCCCCTGGTCCTGCCAGTGCCCCTCACTCCCCGACCACAGCCCCCCTGCCCCCACCCAGCCCTGCTGGAGGTGGCCCCCCATCTACCAAGGCTACAGGGTTAGGGACTCAGGTCTGCAGTCCCCTGTCCCCCCCAAGCCCCAGCTGCTGTCCACGGGATGCAGCGGCTGCTATAGCAGAGCAGAGCACAGAGCCCAGCTCCCCCTCCCCCATGGGTGGCACACCCAGAGTAGAGCCTGTCCGGGGGCGGGGGGGGGGGGGGGGGGCAGCAATGCAGGCTACCTACTATGGGCTTGGAACTCCTGCCCAGCTGCCTCCCCCACCACCCAGGGCCTCCACGACACAGTGGGCGGAGCATAGTGTGGCACAGCAGAGCAGGACCAGGCAGGGAAGCTCACTGCCGTCACTGGGAGCCACACTGCTGTGGCAAGGTGCCCCCTACCCGTCCAGCAGTACCAAGGGGCACAAGTCTGCACAGCCACCCTACAGCTGCTGGGTGGGCAAGAGGCACCTTGCCCTAATGGCGTGGAACAGTGGCACCACACTTCTCTGCCCCACGCCGCCCTGCTGTACCAGGTCCTGCTCACTGGGCCACCGGTGGGGGGAGGCAGCAAGATGGGAAACCTGATCTGACAGCAGCTAGCCCACACCCATCCTGTACATGAATCTGGGGGGCAGATGCCTCCCATGCACCACCACTGGAGTGTGGGCAGCAGGCATGGAGCCAGCCCCCCCTCAGATGAGCCACCCACAGCTCTGTCCTTCTCCCCACCCAGGCACTACAGCTGCATATTCCACCCCAGGGCCCCAAGCCCCATGCATCATCCAGGCTGGGCAGCAGCCCCAGCCCTGCCCAACTCCCTCCTCCTTCCCTGACTATGGCGGCCTCAATCCCCCACCTGAGATTTATCTGCAGGTAGCTGCTCTCCAGGCTTCCTGGCAGCCATGTGCATGTGTAGGCATGCACATGCATATGGTACGCCATGCCTGATTGCTCTTCTCCCACTCCCCCAGCCCTTTTCAGGCTGGAACTCTGCCAGCCTGCAAGAGGAAACCCACTGTTTCTCACGTTTTTCTCCTTTAAAAGGAGAAAATCTAGATTTTTCCCCTTAAAATGAGGTGATACAGGTTTTACTGCATTTTTCTGTGGCAAACAAAAAACCCAGATCCCTGCTGATCAAAACTGAAGCAAAAAGAGCATTAAATACTTCTTCAGCCTTCTCTGCATCATCCACAACTACATTGTTTTCTATGTTCACTAATGGATCTATACTTTCTTTGGTCTTCCTCTTACTTCTATAAACTTCAATAAAGATAGGATTTCACTTTTGTATTCATTCATTCTTAACTGTACAATGACATGGTGTCGCAGGGCACTTAAGCGCCCTGTGCCTAAAAGGGAAGCAACCCGTGAGAGACCCCTAGTGGTGAGAAGGGGGAGGCTCAGCTGCCAGTCACCAGGGCAGCACAGGTGTGGGTTGCCAAGACAACCAGTTTGGTCAGCTGACCAGAAGGGGGCAGGGCCTGGCCTATATAAACAAGCCAGGCTGAGGCCAGAGGTCAGTTCTCCTCTGGCAGCCGAGAACGAGGGAGCTCTGCTGGGAGTAGGTAGAGCAAAGAAGCCTGATGGCCTGAGAACCTTCTGCGGAACAATACAGAGTGGAGGAAACTCTGGTAGGGAGATGAATAATGGATAGCCAGTTGGCTTGGAATTCTATGTTGTAACACAGGAGTGTGAGTTTTCTGTTTTGTAGCTGTGTAAGACCGGAGGACTGGGTGAGGCTGTAGGGGTTGGAGGCCTCAAAGGAGCTCCCTGGTAGTGTGGGGGTTCCTGGTGCCGGAGAGGGCACTGTGTTTTGGGGTGCATCAACCCCAGCCCCAGTGTGGGCTGTATCGGGAGGGTAAAGCCCCAGTGTGGGCACGGGCGACAGGCCCCAGAGCGGGCAGCGAGGGCGTGGGCGACTGTAGGACTCGACTGTAGCCCCTAAGGCTAGAGTGCACCAGGGCAACTAGACAGAGCATTGGCCAAGTTACATCAAGGCACCATGCCAAAGAGGGTAAAAAGGCAGCCTCCCTTTACCAATATTACCATCAAAGATGTGGCAGGCAAGATAGTGAGGGTGCATTTGAAACTGATTTGGCACAGTAGGTAGGGGGCGCTAGGGGAGTTCACAGCACCCCTAGGTCGCATCCTGCCACACATGGATAGCAACATACTCTCTATGGGCTACACACTGAAAAATTTCAGAACATGAAGTTTATGCAGAAAGCGAAGAATCTTTCTGGGTACGAAACCTCACAATCGGCACTGGATGCCTTCTGGACTTTGCACGGTGTTTAAATTACTGATTTTAGCCTAAAATATCTTATTAGCTAACTTGGAACCTGCCTGAGAGAACACTTTCTCCTGCCATGTGATGCTACCACAGCTCCAATCACTGGAACTTGCCTGGTTTATGAGACAGCACCCTTGACAAGACATTTTCCATGACACTATAACTAGCTCCCTTAATCAAAAATAGCCTACAACTGAATCTGGGGATCTTCAGGTCATTTTGCTAAAGTCCATCTGCTCAGACATTCCTTTCAGAAGCTCTGAGATCTCAGAGATAGCCATCTTACAATACTATGCTTCTGCAGCTAGTTTTATATTTTCACTTACAGCCTTTCACTATAACTGTCTATTTAACAGTTTGTCAGGGTGCATAAAACCTAGGAGAGGCTTTTTTTTTTCATTTTTTTTTTTTTTTAAATGAAACAAATAACTTATTATAAAATATAACATTTTTAAACAACTAAAAAATCAGGAGAGAAAAATGCAACAAGCTACACTTGAAACTGGAAAGAAATGTGTCTCTATACAAAAAGATAAATATTATGAAATAAAGCTCAAAGTTTATTTGACTGGTTAACACAAATATTAGAGACTTGCATTTCATACTAAATGTTTAAATTTTCCTTTAACCATAACTAATTTTATTATTGATTGCCCTTAAATGAGCGTGTGCATAAGCAGAATTTTGAAACCCATTTCTGATCATAATAGAAAATTCTATCAACTAGAATGTATTTGGTCTGGAACTGAAATAATGAAGTATCATACAATTAAAAAAAATAGAATAACTTTACTCAAAACAGACGACAAAGAGAAACAACTTTTAAAATACACGTATGTTGGTTCTAAAAATTGATCTTTTTAAACAACAGAAAATGACTTGCCAAAATAAATTCTGCATGATACAGAGATAGATGCTACAGCTCCCTCACTAGTCATACTACAGCTATTTTTCCAAGGAAATGAATCCTACAACTCTGAATAGCTCCCTTTGTAAGGTAGAAAATTAAAATGCTTCACTGGCAAATAGCCCCACAAAATAGGGCAAATCTTTCTGGAAGTCAATAGGCTGCACAGCAGTAAAAGATAGCCTTAAGCAATTTTACATTTAAGAGCAACCTACTTATGACAAGTTACATTATTTTCAATGGCGATAAAATAGACAAGAGCATCTACCACAATAATGCATTAGTTTAAAAAACACAGAAAATGGGAGAACCTCAGACATTTGAAATACTGTAAGTACCATGAATTACAGATTAAGACCTCATATAATCAGGGCATGTGCATCTTATTCATTGACTAAAACCTAACAGATACAGGAATCTGATAGCTTAATGGCTTCATACTTAAGTCTAAACAGACTTCAAACTAATTGTGCCCCTTCTTGCCATCTGTTCATTGATGGTACTTAATAACTAAATGCACTACTATACTGCAAATTATTTTAAGGCTGGGATAGCTTGAGCCAGGACAAAAGGATGAAAGTTTTAGCCAGAGGCGAAGGCTGCATTTGGGCCAGGAGCCCAGAGAGACACCAACTGAAGGGGCAAGGCTAGAACAAGTCAATTGGAGCCAAAAGCCTCAGCCAAAAAAAGGGGACTTAAGTAATAAAAGTCAAGGCCTAAACAAAAGGGACAAGAACCCTAGGGGCCAAATTACCTAAATAACAGAGATTGAGTGACACCTGCAAGGTATGGGCATGGTTACAGGGGAGGCTGGCTGCCTCGGTTAAGGTCCTTCAGGCAAGCAAAGCCAGGCCGCAACCCAAGCTGACAAGGTCTAGAGCAGGGAACTGCATCAGAGGGCGAGCAAAGCCAAGTGGACTGGGCTGAGTGGAGTTGAGTACCCAAGACTACATTCCAGTTCTCCAGAGGCAGCCTCCCAGACTGTGTAACAGCAAAGGTGTGGTAGGCAAGTATGAAGCAGTAGCCTTGGGAGACCAGAGAAAAGTGGTACAGGGCAAATCTGACCACCACGGGGTGACATAGCCACTCTCTAGGACTGAACCTGCTACACTGCATAAACACAACACTAGTCTCAATTTTTTGCCTCCTTCTTACACTGTAACAGACTTGACTATCTTACATACTGGTTAAGTACATAAACCACTTAAAGGCACAGAAAAACTCTTTACCTTCCCTGTCTACTTTGTAATGTAACTGTATTCCACTTTACCACGCAATCAGTGAAGCTGAGTAGGTTCTATGAATTTCAAGATTTTTAAAGCAGCCTTGAATTGCCCTGGCTCTCCTAACCCCCACTGCCTAGGATCTTTTCAGCCCAAGATTGAAATACTAAAATTGGGTATGGTGGGTGCCTTGGGATACTGTCATATTTGGTGTTACGTCCTGCTTTATTTAACATCTTCAGTAATGACCTGGAAAAGGCCACTGAGTATATTATGAAGGCTCTAGTTGCAGCTCCACAGTTATGACTGAACTGTGCTTTACATTTAAAGCAAAGTGTAGCAGGTTTTAGGGCCAAAATGCATGTTGAAAGACCATTTATTTGAGTTCAAGTATATCAGAATCATTGGGAGAGAGGAAAATAAGGCTTCCTAGGGAACAGTTAGTATCTAGAAAAGGAAGGAACTGAAAAACCAGGATGTTTTTCCTCTTAAGAACCTTGGATGAGGAGTCTTGTAGCATGATTTTAACAGTAATCCCTTCCCTCTGAGCTGGCCCTGACAGGTATTTTTTTTTTTACTTTATCAGATTATCATGCAAGGGAAACGGGAAACGATCAGGTGCCTAGGCAGGTAACTTTAAAGGAGGCTCAAAATCCAGTCTCAAGGAGCTGGCAGTAAGCCAGGAAGGGAGACTTCTGACCTTCCTCTGCTAGGGTGTTTGGAGTTATAATAATGATGCACACTCCAAAAAAAAGCTGAGGGTTTCTTAACTAAGGAGAGGGAATCTGCCTGTATTTGCAAAATGGACTAAACTGAGTAGAACCTAGGTAAAGCCTTCAAAGCTCTAGAGTGTGAGTGGAGTACGCCAGGAGCTGAGAGAGAAACTACAGCATGCTATTTGCAGGACTAACCTAGACCAGGGGTTGGCAAACTACAGGTTGCGGACTGCATCCAGCCCGCAGAGACATCTAATCCAGCTCATGGAACTAGGGGTTTGGCAGCAGGGGCAAGTTGCGCTGAACCGTGCTGAAGCCAGGCAGTGGGGAAAAACAACAATGGCAGGATCCTAGCACAGGCCTATAGTGGACCCGAGCTGAGCCATTCTGACCCACAAGAAAAGGCTGCCAACTGCTATCTAGACAATCAGGGACAATCTGAGGTGGCAAGTGCCACAACAATTAACTTTTTCTTACATAAGATTGTATACCATGAACCAGATCATGTTCTCTCTCTATGCATAGTTAGTACAGCTTCTAGAGTGAGCCCAGGACTGCTTCTGGGGCATAAGCCTCACTCACTCAGCACATGCCTGAGCTCACAAATTAACTGCCATAGATGGATATGGGCCAGGCTGGTGTGGCTCAGGAGTGCACTCTCCAGACATAAGAGGTGGTTCCTGGAGAAAAAAAAGTAGAACAGAAGGATGTTGAAAAGATTGGAAAAAAACAAAGGAAGACTAAAATTGGCAAGTAATAATTTTCTTTTTAAAACAGCTGTTGAAACCAACACCTGCTTCACTGGGAAAAAATCACACCAAGACATTGTGGAAACATCTAACCACCTGAAAGAAATCCTGCATAAAAGGTCACAGTGCTAAATGAGATGCTGGCCATGCCATGTCAGAATCACTGTAAAAAAGATCCACTGTAGCAAAACTACCAGTTGCCCTCAGATAGCTATGAGCCAAACTAAAGACACAGAAAAATGAAGACTATTCAACAAAGAAGCTGTAGAAGCAATTTTACCTAACCACTCAGCTTAAAAACGAACATGTACAATCCTGCTATAACAGCAATTGCAGACCAGTTTGTAGACCACTCTGAAACTCTGGTTGAGAACAAGCCATCCAACAACTGTTTAACTGCTGAAATCTACAAATTTGCCAACAACTAATTACTTGGAAAGCTTTATGAAGTTATGCTGCTGTGTTGGAAAAAGCAAGCAGTATCATGAGATTTCAAAGATGTTCAGTTTTTATACAAAGACAAAAGGGAAGAGAAGCGACTGTGACAACTACAGAGGTATCTATCCCTGTTAAACATTGTTGGAAAAGCTATTACTTGTATTATGTTCCTTAGGCTGTGATCTCTAGGTGAAGAACTATCCTGAAATTCAATGCGGTCTTTGCTCAGGATGCTCCACCAGTGATATAGTATTTTTGGTCAAGCACCTGCGAGAGAGGTATAGAAAAATAACTAACACCACTATACATAGCCTTCATCAATCTGATGAAGGCCTTCAATACAGTCAACAGACAGGGCCTTTTTACTGTTCTGAAGGAACTGGGTTGTCTCCCCAAAATGTTGAACATGATTTGCTCATTACATCAAGGTATGAAAGCAACTATAGTATATGAAAACAAAGAATCAAATACCTTTGATCAACTGGGGGGATGGGTCTTAGCCCTTATACTTCTTAATTTACTCTTCATTCCTGCTTCTTCATACATTCAAGGACAATGATGGCATTTATCTTCAAGTCAGACTAAATGGAAGTTTGTTCAACACTGAAAGATTCAGAGTGAAAACCAAAGTGAAAGAACTGGTTCTGAAAGATTTCCTGTTTGCAGATGAATCAACCTTGGTTTTCCATGGTGAATCTTCCCTACAAAATCTCTTAGGCAGATTTTTTGAATCATGAAAGAGCTTCAGGATTACAATTTGTCTCAATAAGACTGTGATCATGTACCAAGGGGTGAAAGAACCAATACCTGACTTCATTATATGCAGAATACATCTCCTGGTGTAGCTGACAGTTTTTGCTACTTAGGTTCTATACTCAGCAGGAATCTTGACCTTCAGGCTGAACTAACAGAAACAGAAAAGCAGCTAAAAATTCTGGGCTATTACAGAAATGTGCATGGAATAATAGCAACCTATCAGCTACAGTGAAGATACAAATCTATGAAACTTGTGTGCTGTCATGCTAGCTTTATGCTTCAGAAATATGGACTACATATGCCATGCATATCAAGAAACTGGACAGCTTCCACAAGAGATGCCTGCATAAGATCCTGAAAAATAAAGTGAGAAGACCAAATACCAAAGAGGTACTGGAGCACACAAAACTGACACACTTAAAAGCTATTATCAAGAAGGAAAAAGTTAAAATGGATCGGCCATGTCAAGAGAATGGGAGAAGACTATACTCCCAAAAATATTTTTTATAATGAGATTCAAGACATCTCTAGAAAGTGGGGTAACACTCTCTATGCCAGTACCGCAACATGTGCAAAAATTATATGAGGTCATTCAACATCAACACAAATCTGGGAGGAGTGTACAGAATCCTGTCTGATCTGGAGGGAGCATCTGGCACTGAGTGCAGCTCAATATGAAGCAGCTTTGATCCAAAGGATGGAAGCAAAGTGAGAAAGAAGAAAGCAGCATGCTGTAAATTTGGATTCCAACTTAGACAACATATGAATCTATGAAAAACTCTTAACAAGCTGTGTCATTCTTGAATTGGGCGTGTCAGCCACAAATGGTTTCATAAGCCATCTGACTAGATCTCTTATGTGTACACCATGATCCAGAGGATCAATGGTTGCCTACTACAATAGCTAAGTGTTACCAACAGAACACGCTACAATCTGGCGAGAGAAATTTAAAGGTTCATGAAATATGGGAATGTGTGTTCCCAAAATCTTCTTTACATATTTAATGCTGTTACTGCAGATGCCTTTTTCAAAATGATTGCAACAAGGAACCCTAGCCATGTTACTAGAAAGAGGGGTGGCCCCTTTAAGAACAGAATCCGCAGGGCACAGCCTGCCAGCAGAGCAAGGGTTAAAGGGTAGGCCCTGTAGGCTGGACAGCTGACTGGGGCTGTCACATGACCGAGACAGTTCAGGCCAGAACTATATAAACCCTGGGTTGAGCCAGCAGGAGGAAAAGAACAGCCAGCCAGCCCAGGTTGAGGCAGAGTGTGGGCTCTTGAATGCCCAAAAGACAAAAGAAAACAGGCCAGGATACAGGGCAGAGCAACCCAGAGAGAAGGAGCCGCAGGGTAAGCAGGCACGCTGCCTCCATTATTTTTTCTTAGTTATAGCCAGGGCCTTAGGCTAGAGACAGACATTCAAAAAGCCTGACCCTGAATTGATTTGATCTTTGCAGGTTACTCTAACCTGGCTAGCCTCAATCACTCTGTAACTGCACAAGCATCCCGAACATGCAGGCAGTGGATTAGACTTGAAGCTGGAGGGCACTAGAGCCCTCCCTTCCATCCACAGTACTGAGCTATGGAGAGGTATGGCCAGGCCCTGGCAGGATGCTCTGATCAGCCCAGCAGAGAACTGATAACAGTGTTTATCACCCCTAACTTAGGGTTTATCACCCATTAAGAAAACAACAGGAACATTACAAACTACCTGTTGATTCTGCCTCTTCATTCTATTTGGTGACTCACCATAGACCATAGCCAGCATGTGGTCTGCTAGCTAATACACAGACCGCTCTCCACAAGACAAAGGGAAGAAGGGAATTCCTGCTTAGCACAGAATAAGGAGGGGGGAGCAACCACAGTCTCTGCCGGAGCTGCAGCCAGGAAGCAGAGCATAGGGGCCAGCCCTGCTGTGGAGCAAAGAGCCCAGCCCAGAGAGCATGCTGGATGCTGGGGTGTCTGGTTTATCTTAAACCACCAATGGGTCTGGGACAGACATTACATAAACCGGTATGACTCATATCGGTTAAGTCTGATACTACACTCAACCATGTTAATCTCAAACTGGTTTCAGCCACTTTCAATTCAAACTGGTTTATGTGCACTGAACATCTGTTCTGTTAAAGGTTTAAACCAGTTTCTGATCACTTAAACCTGTCTGTGTGTAATGTCTGTCCCTAGCTTTAGTGTTTATGTTGTAGTTTAAACTGGAGATTTCGGATGAGGCTGAAAGAGAGGTTTGGAGGCCTCATTAATGCCCAGAGGCACACAACTGCCTTGAGCACTGCCAGACACAGAGACAGGGGCCAGAGAGTCCAGAACCAGAGGTACACAGCAGACGGTGGCCAGGTGCCCAGCAATAGGAAAAGAGAGAGTGGACCCAGTGTCTCAAAACTAGGTCCAACACGGTGGGCCAAGGCTAGAAAGCCTAGCCACATTAAAGGTGTAGTGACTGAATAAGCCAAGGCCCCAACAGAGGCAACAAGAGTCATGTAACATCTGTGAGGCACGTGGCATGGTGTATAGGTGGTATGGAGCCGTGCAATTAGTCCTTAAGGCAGGAGCTCTCCACTGTGGGGTGTTCTTTGGAGCGAAGACCAGACCTGGGAAGCCCTGGGGCAGCCTCCCCTTTGAGAACCAAAAGAAACATCAGGACATAGCAGGCGAGTGAAGGGGAGACTGTTCCAGAAGTGGATTGAAATAAAGGGGACTCTGGGGTGCCTCCAGGGGTTTGCAACCGCCCTGAGGATGGTGCCCTGTTACAGAAAAAATAGAAACATGATTCTAAGATAAGGTAAATAAAACTCATACAAAAAGAGAAAATGGGTATTTTACAAACCAGAATCCCCCCCCTGCCTCCCTTAACCTCCACCCTCAAAAAAGACTTAAACAAGAAAAAAAAAAAAAGAAGGGTAAGGAAAGAATTGTAGAATATAAAAGTAGAACTAAGAGAAAAAGACTGTAGAGAAGAAACACTTGAAATGAAACTGTATGAAAGAAGCAAAGGATGAAAACCAGAGACAGGAAAAATAAAAGGAAAGAGGATCAAACTAATTTCTTGATTTTTAAGGTTGAAACTGAGTTTCCTTTGTCTACCAAACAGCCAACTTAGTAACCACAGGAATGAAAACTTCCTCTTACCACTTAGGAATCCTCTCTTTTGAAAGTCCTTCTGATAGATGCACATTAAGAGTTAAAACTCCTGCAAGCAATTTTTTTTCATATCAACCAAAACAGCTGTCTCAACTGACCAGCACAGAACATGAAACAACTTTACTATTGTTCCATTTCAATCTGCCACATGTGCCCCCTTATGTAATATAAAAACGTGTATTATTAAATATGTTAAAAGAAAACAAACATGTACTGTCAACCACCCAAGATGATCACTGCCAACTGTATACCACAGTTTTACATGTAACGTTTTCAACCAACTACAAGCTGCTCTTGGTTATTTTTCTACAAACTGTCTTGCTTTATTTTTAAGCTTATTTCTTTCACATTCAGAAGTTTTATAGAGAGACAGTTAAAGACTACATGCTAAAATAAAGTTGTTTATATGCAAACAAATTGAGAATTTTAAAATAAAACTAAACTATGACAGAATGAAATTCAGGTTTGTTTTCATAAAAGCCTTACAAAATCTAGTATTTTACTTGCAAAATCGTAATTCAGCATTAATTTCCTTGCCAGCAATCTCTTGGTCTGAAGTCTTTCCTGAGTAAGAGACACTTCTGAATAAGTATCTGACTTTCAAAGCAGAAACCATCCTAAATCAGGTGCTGGTAAATACCCGCCCTGCAGTGGATTTAAAGTTTCAATCAAGTTTCACTTAAGATTTGTACCTTGTGAGGTTTCTTTTTTTTGTTTGTTTTTCTTAATTTCAGCAGTTCACACTGTTACTTTTCACAAGAGTGGCAACCAAGTACAGAAAGAACTAATAAGAGTACAACTAGGACCAAGTTCTTACTTACTTAAAACTTTAGGAAGTAGTTTTGAAAAGATTCCCAAAACAACCATTTACACTTTAAAGAACTGGGTTTGTATGAGTGCACACAGTAGTGCACAAGAGAACACTATCCCTGATTTGGTCCACATTGTAGTAGTGCTAGTGATGTTGTAGAAAATCCTGGAGAGGCAAAAATTTTTGTGGGATGGATTTTTTTCTTAGACCAACTATATACTAGGGAGAAATCTTAGACAAGCTTTTGGGTCCAAGGTGACCTATGGAAGGGTACCTTGTACCTGAACATTTAAGGTCTCTCCTCAGCTATACAATTGGTCCAAGAAAAGATATCACCCCCCAAAACACTCCTGGCCCCTCTCCTGATTTTGGAAATTCCACTGATAACGTATTTTTGTAAGACAGAGAGTTTATCACAACTATGGAAGTTTCCATACTTGGTCACTATCACAAACGGTTGTATTTAGGAACCTGTGAAGGACAATTACTTGAAATTCCTCGTACAGGAGTGCCAAACATACAGCCTACAGGCCAGATTTGGCCTGCAGAGCGGCTCCATCCAGCACACCAGGCTGCCAGCGGGCATGAGATTTCGAAGTTGTGGTTAGAGACGGGAGAAGAATCCAGTACACTGGTAGACATGGCTATTTGTGGCAGGCAAGCAAATGAGGGCTGTACAATAAATGCCTTGCTTGCCCTGTGGCACCTGGCCTGACACTGCTTATATGTCTCTGCCAGGGCAAACACTTGCCTGGCCTGTGGCTGTTTGCCCCACTACTGCCCCCACAGCCCTGGGCTGGCTCTGCAGTCAGGGACACAAGGTGAGCTGACACTTCTGTCCTAGAGGAAATGAAAACTAACTAAGTTTTTCCTTGGGCAACTGGACTAGAACCCCCCAAAAAGGCTAAAAAAAGGTGAGTCAGATCTTGACAGGCACTAGGATGACTTCTGAAAAAAGATGAAGTAATCAAGAGACCTGAACTCTGGTTAATATATCATTAAAATTATTTCACAAAAATGGACTATCAACAACTTTCCTGTCGCAAACTGACCATCACAGACCACTGGCCTCAAGAAAAATAAGAAACATGTGAATTCAAATGGCACTGGCTAGAATTAGAAACAGATCCACTATGTTGCAAAATTAAAATAATATTTTAAAAGTTCATGGAAACAAACACTCCTAATTCAAACAAATCAAAATAACATAACCTTTACACACCACAATGAAAAATCTCTATCAAAATAGTCTGGATTCATTAGGACTTGCACACTATTGATCCACTTGGAGAGAACAAATATTGGGCTAAACATAATTATTTTCTCTAACAGAAAGAGAATTAAAAGCCCTGAAAATCCTAGGGCAAGCAGTATTTTTTCCTGACTGAATGAAGTTGAAATGCTGTGGTCCTTTGTTTCTTTCTTCCTAGGAAGCCAAATGATGAACGAAAGACTGTAACCCAAATCTGTAAGACTGCTCTCTCTAGAAGCACATTTCTTAGGCGTGAGGGGAGACGAATGGAAAAGACCTAGGTACATGCTTTCTTTTAGATATTTTTTCCTCCCATCACAATGGACAAAAACATTTTATTGGAGGCTTATAGTAACTGCATCAAGAGTGGCAAGGCAGCCCTCAATCTACTGGTCTATCTAGCCACATAACTATAACGACTGTTGTTTCCCCAGCTACTGCTTTGCTGTTACCCTTGAAGAGATGCAGCAATGGGTGTGTTACTGTTAAACAAATATTTTATAGAATCAGAGGATGATAGATAACAATAGCAGAGAGCAGAGCCTTAGGACTCATACTCTCAAATAAAATGACTAATGCTTGCAAGTTTCATGAGCTAACAGTTAAGAACAAATGTGGAGTGACTTCAAAATATAAAAGCAGAGAAGTAAGAAATAGTGAAATCTTTAGTATGCAGAACTCTGAGGAAAAAGAGGAGATGAATTATTAAATAGGTGAATACAGAGAGCATAACAGATTGAAACATAAAGGAACAGTCAGAGACTGAAAGGAAGAGGAAAAAGAAAAAACTCAACACTCCACTGTGGACACTGACATGGGTTAACAGAGCACTACTGATGATAAATATTTGTTTTTATGTATATTTTAGGGGATTGGATGTATATTTAAAATGTTAAATATGTTAAGTTGGATTCATTAATAAATTTTAAAATGGCTAACACTGCCACATTGCTGTATCTTCTGAAGACTTTTCTCTTCTCGAAAGATCTGTATAAAAGACAGCAGCAAAAATAGAAAAAATATAAAAACTACAATGGAAAAAACAAACAAATTACCCACCCTGCCATGAAGAGACAGAGCTGAAGAAACCTACCTCAAAAAGAGATGAGATACTTGGGAATGAGCAAGTCAGTTCCCTGAACAGCTCCCCTAAAGC
Organism: Crocodylus siamensis; assembly: GCF_052110815.1. Taxonomy (NCBI): domain Eukaryota; kingdom Metazoa; phylum Chordata; order Crocodylia; family Crocodylidae; genus Crocodylus; species Crocodylus siamensis. The sequence goes on from NC_143395.1 coordinate 176,154,044, forward strand.
TACTAAAGCTAGTACACTCTGAAGCAAGATAATTTTTTTTTTACACTATTAAAAGCAGCTTCCATGCTTGGAAGATAAGGAGCTACAGCTTAGTAGTAATGTAATCAAGAAGCATCAGTTTCATAGGAAAGAGAAAACTTCCTTCAACCTTTGTAGTGGGTGTCTAACATGTTATCTAAGGGCATTGATTCAATACTGCAGAGATTACAGGGTCAAGCAGAGATATTCAAAGACAGCACCTGAAACTAACTACCTTGGATAACAGGTGCATTCTAGCTGCAGCAGCACACAACTGAGATAACCACTTCATGTATTTACTCAGTTTCTTTGACTGCCTGTCCTGCAACAGGTGAACTGATTTCAGTAACTGAGGTGCAAGTTTTGAGCCGTGCAGAATGGTGATGCATACTAAAACATCTACATCTCTAATATACTGATGCTGCTGTGTTAAATTTTTTGAGAAATAATAAACCATTCAAATACACAATGCATTTTTTAACATGACTGGAGCACTGTCAAGAATGGGTACAGACTGTTCAGGAAGGACAGGCAGGGAAAAAGAGGAGGAGGAGTTGTGTTTTGTGGAAAAGAACTGTATGATTGCTCAGAGCTGCAGTAAGAAACTGGACATGGGCCTGTTGAAAGTCTCTGGGTTTGGGTCAGAAGGGAAGGCAACATGGGTGATGTTGTGATGGGTGTCTGCTATAGACTACCACACCAGGTAGATAAGGTAACAACAAGAAGTTCAGGAAAAGTGCAGGTCCTTGCTGAATGGGGGAGACAACCTAGCAACAGATGGTGAGAAAAAGGCTGAAGTGCTCGATACCTCAGTCTTCACAGGCAAGGTCAGCTCCCAGATTACTACACTGGGCAGCACAGTTTAGGGAGAAGGTGAGCAGCCCTCAGTGGTGAAAGAACAGGTTAGGGTAGCCACTCTCAATTATTTATTATTATTCAATTTCAGCCTGAAGTCTTCTCTAATCTTCTCATCACTACAATCAGTTGGTAATGTATAGTCCCTTCTTGGGTTTGTGAAGGCCTGAGTACCTCCACAGGGAAAAAGAACATAAGTCTTCACTGGTGGGACAGCAGCCGTCAGTGCTGTGAGGTATTACTGACAGGTTATCATCCTATAATGAGAGCAGGAGAGAAGTTATTGCTCTCTATTGTTTGTTAATCCTAGCCTGTACATATCTATGTATACTATGCCAATCACTGTTATTTCATAGATTTCATAGACATTAGGGCTGGAAGGGACCTCAGAAGATCATCAAGTCCAGCCCCCCGCCCAAAGGGGAGGAAGTCAGCTGGGGTCATAGGATCCCAGCAAGATAAGCACCCAATTTGCTCTTGAAAGTGTTCAATGTAGGTGCTTGACCCACCTCTGATGGCAGGCTGTTCCAGACCTTGGGGGCTTGGACAGTAAAGAAATTCTTCCTTATGTCCAGCCTGAAACAGTCTCGCAGTAGTTTATGACCGTTCGACCTCGTCATCCCTTGGGGTGCTCTGGGGAACAAATGTTCCCCCAGATACTGGTGGTCACCCCTGATAAACTTGTAGGTGGCCATCAGATCACCCCTGAGCTCTCAGCTTGTCATCGTAAGGTCTGTTTTCCTGACTTCTGATCATGCGCGTGGCTCTTCTCTGGACTCTCTCAACCTTTTCCACATTCTTTTTGAATTGTGGAGCCCAAAACTGGACGCAGTGCTCCAGTTGCGGCCTCACCAAGGCCAAGTACAAAGGGAGAATGACGTTCTGGGATTTGCTTGAGAAGCATCTATGGATGCAAGCCAGCGTTCTGGTCGCTTTAGAAGCCGCAACATCGCATTGAAGGCTCATGTTCATCTTGTGGTCAATGATGACCCCCCAAGTCTCTTTCTTCCATAGTGCTAGCCAGCATAGCACTGCTAAGCCTTATAAGGATGCTGCAGGTTTTTCCTCCCAAGGTGGAGAACCTTGCATTTTTTGGTGTTAAACACCATCAGGTTCTCATCCGCCCATTTGCTGAGCCTGTCCAGGTCAGCCTGGATCACTCTCCTGTCTTCTGGTGGGGATGCTTTGCCCCAAAGTTTGGTGTTACCAGCAAACTTGGCCAGTCCGCTCCTGACTCCAGTGTCCACATCATTAATAAAGATGTTGAACAATATGGGTCCAAGGACAGAGCCTTGGGGACCCCATTGGTCACAGGACACCATGATGATTGACTTCCATCAATTACTACCCTCTGGGTCCGACCACGGAGCCAATTTCCCAGCCAGTGGATCATGGTGGACTCAACGCCACAACTGGCCAGTTTCGCCAAGAGGCAATCATGGGATACCAGTTTGTTTTTTTTAAATATAGTCTTATTGTTTGATTCTTAATCTTGTTTAGTGTGTTTTTGACTAACATACCGTAGATGGGGCTGGGCTACAAGCCTGTACCTATTGCCATTTACCCTTTTAAACCCATCACCTGACCTTGGGAACACTAGAAGAGGCCTACCACCCCTCCAGCCTTAATTATGAGTCCCTCCCACAGAACAGCACCACAATATAAAGTATGTACAGGTTAGATGAATGGGTTGTAAGGTGGATAGAAAACTACCAGGATCATCAGACTCAAAGGGTAGTCATCAAAGGCTTGATGTCTAGTTAGCAGGTAGTATCAAGTGAAGTGCCCCAGGGGTCCATCCTGGGGCTGTTTTTGTTCAATATCTTCACCAATGGCCTATCCCTATCTGCCCAGCAGCTGCCCCCGCAGCATACAACGTGGAGCCAAGCCCCAGGCACTCCCGCCCAGGGGAGCCCATGCTATGCTCCCAGCCCCAGCCAGCACATGCAGCTTCCTGACAGGGCTGCTGCCATAGTTATGCAGGTACTGCTCAGCTCCCCCTGGCACCAGCATCTCTTCCTTATCCTCCTTCTGCCCCTGCTGTGCCATAACATGGGGAAACTGTGGGGATGCATGCCAAGTAGCAGATACTCAGCCAGGAAGGGGGGGAAAGCTATGGGTGGCTCTCACCCCAGTAGCCACACCGGGAGCAGCCCTGCCGAGAAACTGTGCACGCTGGCTGGTGCTGGGACCATGGTGGGCACAGGCGGAAGTGCAGTGTGGGCTGCCCTGGGTGGAAGCAGCTAGGGCTCAGCCCCATGTGGAGCATCCTGGGCCAGATTAAATCAGTTGGCAAACACCCACCCACTGGCCACATCTATATTCGTTGGCAAGTTGAATCTAGCCCTTGGGCCCTGTTTTGCAAATCCAGCCAGACAACACAGCCCATGTGAAGCCCTGTACTGGAAGGGAGGAAGCACCTGTGAATGAGCAGCTAATTGTTTAACTGATAAGTCTTTAACAGGGATCTGGGTCTTCCATTTGCTGCAGAAAAATGTGGGTTTAAAGGAGAAAAACACAGGAAACTGAGTTTCTCTTTGCAGGCTGACAAAGTGCCAGCCTGCAAAGGGCTGCTTGGCAATGGAGGAAGCAGTACATAGGGGGTGCTACATGCATGTGCATATACACATGCATGTGACAGCCAGGCAGTGTGGTGGACAGCAGCTCCTGCAACTCCCTCCAGGTAAGTCAATGCCCATTCCCCCCCCCACACACACACATTGAGGCAACACATTGAGGAGCCAAGGGGACATGCCCCCTCAGATTTCTGTGCCCACAGCAGGGCATGGGGCCAAAGCCTGGCCAGATCAGCTTCAGGCAGGAACCACCTCCACAGCCCAGCTGACAGGACTCAGCACAGGAGAGAACACTGCACTGCCACGGCCACCAAAGTGAGGCATGACAGCAGTGCAGAGCTGTGCCCCACACTGCTGGTAGGCAGGCAAGGAGCACCTCACCTTGGTGGCCATGGCCGCGCACACATACTGAGCTGGGCTGCTGAGGTACTCCGGAATGGAGCTGGTCCAGCGAGGTTGCAGCCTCGCACCCTGCTGTGGGCACCAATATCTGGGGGATATGTTCCCCCCGGCCCCCAATGCATCGCCTGTGCCCACACACCCACCCTGTTCCTCACACATTGAGGGACTGGGGCCTAGGGGCAGCAGGTCAAGAGTGCGGGGCACCAGGCAGGCCTGGGGTTGGGGGGGGCAGGGGAGGGGACTGCAGGTCAGGAGTGAGGGGCACTGGTGTGGGTTGGGAGGCTGTGGATCAGGAGGGGCACCAGCAAGGCTGGGGGGAAGGCAGGAGGGTGGGTTTGGGGGTGAGGAGCAACAGCATGGGCAGAGACAGGGCACCAGCATAATCAGGGCTGTTCAGAACCAAAAAGCAGCAGGAGGGAGAGCCGCAGCTGAACCCATGTTCTGGTGACTGAAAGGGGCAAGGGGAGCTCTGATTTTTTTTAATCATAGAAAAATCAAACGCCAAAATATGTAAGTCTTTAGAATGTATTTTATTATAGTGACTGAGGCACCAGTAAGCTTCCAAATTGCTTTAAAATTGTAAATATATCAAATTGTGTTCAACTGATATGCATATAGTGGCATTTCATTTTAATCATGGAAAAACATGGATTTTAGGGGTTTTAATCAAAGATTTTGGGATTTTTAAAACACAGAAAACCAGGACCCCTGCAATAGGCTGCTCGCTGTTTTCCTCTTAGGCTATGGGTACTAGTCCCCTTGCCACTCCCTCTTTCCCCTCCCCTTTGCTCCTCCCCCCACCTGCCCTCCAATTCCTGCTGGGCCTCTGCATGACTTTCATTCCCCCCATGCTTTCCCCCCTTCCATTTAACCTTTCACATCCCTAATTTATACTGTAACATTTTGTTTTAAATTTGGATTTTAAACCAGTTTATTCTTGCTTTTTTAAAATAAATTTAAAATACAGCATTTTAAAAACCTGATTAAAAATACAAGTTATCCATCACTCTGTACACACAGCCTTTGATGTAAGATTGTTCAAAAAAAAAAATCATTTTTGTGTTTTAAAATAGTCCTTGAACATAATGTTCCTTTATCTTTTGTTTTTTTTAAGTGTATAAATTTTTTAAAAACCTAACACTCTTCAAATGTTTTCTAATATCTACTTAGATTGTTAGCCCTTCAGAGCAAGGATAGGACTTGTGATCTACTTGTACAGTTCCTAATGTATCCCTGATCATTAGGAACCCTGGGTCCTATCCACTACCATAACACAAACAGCAGTTGTATTACTTTCCGTACTTCATTAGAGTCAATACTACCCTCTTCACTTGCAGGTAAAAGATCTCCCTCCATTTTCAAGTACTGCTGCAATATGGGAAAGCTGGTAATTCCCACCAGAATTCCCTAAGGTTTAAAGCAGGGGTCAACAACATACAATTCATGGACCAGATCTAGCCCATACAGCAATTTTATTGAGCCTGTGAAGCTGGGCAGAGAGCTTCTACAGCACTTAAGCAGGAGACTAGGATGCCCTGGATGTCAGGCAGAAATGGTGGCATCAGCACTGTCAGAGCAATGATAGTGTGGAAGTGGCCTGCACGTGGAGCTAAGTTCCACTCAAGAAGTACCCCACACCACAAAACACTGACAGCTCATGGTTTAAGGTATTCCCTTCAATCAAGCACCCATAAGATTTTAAGACAAGAAAGTGGTAGTATTTAGGGTTTATGGAAGAGTTTTCTCAACAGTTTTCAAGAGAGGTCAGACACAGTACAGCCAAAACTCTTCCCTAGTTGTCTACCACTGAGCCAGCTGGGAAAGAATCCATTATCATATTAAGACAAATGGCCTGCTTAGGAGTACAGTTTAAAGATCAACCCCCTGGGATGCATAGCCCAGGAGGCCTTCACAACTGCTTCAGCTGAGCACCTGAAGTGGCTTCTTCTGGTTTAATGGCAGACACAGAACTTTTATAAATATTGTGCTACTTAACCACTCTAAATATATAAAATGAGTGCACTCATGAGAGATATTAAAAGCCCAATTCTGTAACTAAACCTCAAACCCACAGCCACTATAACATGTAACTTCACATCAGTGAGTACTCTATTGGCAGCAGTAAGACTAGGGTAACCCAGTCTTCAAGCAGACCTGATCAACAAATAGGGATTTACCCTGGAAGAAAGAAAGATGGAAAGCAAGGACCAACAAGATGAGTATGAGCAGAAGATATGTAATACAACTAAAGGAAATGAAATAATTCCAGATGGGGGGGCAAGGAAAAATACAGAAACAAGTTTCAACACTGGACCAAGGACAGACCCCTGGGGAAGCCCACTTGATACTTCCTTCCAAGTAAACAGAGATTACATGCATTATTTGAATCTAATTAACTGGATTAGTTACTGGAAGTAACTTGATAACCAAAGCATCTCCACCCCACTAAGGGTGCGATCTGGCATAATACACTCTTACTCAGATTTCCCAACAATAAAACAGGGGTAAAATGTCTATGCCTCAAGTGCCTCTCAGAGGTAAGTCATCTTTTGGGCAAAAACGATTAACAACTCAGGGAAGTCCTGCTTTGAACAAAAGTAGTCACAGAATCCCAAAAAAGTAGGGTTGGAAGCGACCTCCAGAGATCATCTAATCCAAACCCGCTGCCTGAAACAGGATTATCTGTATCTAAACTATTCTATATATAAAAATCCATTGTTTAACCCAGTGGTATTCGCCCCTCTTGCCCCTGGGCTGGATGGGCAGTACTGAATGGGAAGGCCAGCGAGCCAAATCTGGTGGGCATGGTATGACCTGATTCAGCTACAAGGACCCAGCCCCTGACCCCAGCCTAACTGCACAGTGGTATAGGGACATGGCCACAGTCTCAGCCCAACTGCCCAGAGCTTGGAATTGAATGAGGCAGCAGGGCAGGGGTATCAGTATTGTCACTGCTCCCTGCTTACCGTTTCCCAATCTTTAGGGAGCCTTGCAGGCTGGATGCCAGGCAGATCTGACCTACAGGCCAGAGACTGAGCACCCCTGATCTAACCTATTAGCAAGGCTATACAGTCAACTCTGACACAACCACAAGACTTAACACCCTGACCTGCCACAGGTAAAGCAGAGGAATAATGGCAGCCAACATCTTCCTGCTGCAAAGCTTGTTAAAATATGCTTGAGAGATTCAAAAAAGGGGACTATGCCCCTCCCCCTGCCCACTACAGAGGAAGCAAAAAATTTTTAAAAAAACAACAAAAACAACCACAAACCCACCACACGTCCCAATTCCTTCCTGAGCCCAAATATCGCAATTGGTCCAACTCTGAGCAGACTCTCTAACCACAAAATTCTACGTTTAAATCCAGGAAAAGCACTGGCACAACTCAGTTAAAATTCCTGGTGTTGGCTACAACCAACACCCAAAGCTTCTGAGGAAGGTGAAGAAAACTGACATGTAGCATCAGGAGGGAAAAAAAATTCTTCCTGGCTCTGTGACAACCAGAAGAGCCCAGAAGCCTGGGAAATCCCCACAGTAAAACACAGGTGTTACTACACCTAGATCATCCCCAACCACTGGCTGTCCAAACTCTTCTTGAACATCACCAATACTGGAGAGTCAACTTTCCTAGACAGTCTATTCCACTGTCTCACTGTTCTCACATAGAAAAGGTTTTTTCTGATACCCAATCTAAGCCTGCTTTGCTGCCACATCAAGCCATTGGTCCACATCCTGCTCTCTGGAGCACAAAGTAAAGGACTTCTACCATTTTCTTTATAACAGCCCTTCAAATATTTGAAAGCTACTATCATGTCCCCCTTAAGCACATTCTCTGCAAGTTGAACATACCTAGTTCCTTCAGCCTCTCCTCATAGAACTTCCCTTCCAAGCCCTTTTATCACTCACCTCTGGACTCTTTTCCAACTTCTCCATGTCCTTTTTAAAATGCGGAACACAAAACTGCACAAAACATACCAAATGAGGCCTAACTAGTGCCAACTAAAGACACCACCACCTCCTGTGTCTTGCACCTAATGCTTCTATTGATGCAGCCCAAAACCACATTTGCCTTTTGTGCAACTGCATCACACCACAGAAAGTCTGTGACCTACCAAGATCCTTTTCCATGATGCTACCATCCCGTCATTTTGTATCTGTATTTTTTATTATTCTTCTGAAGGTGTAGTACCTTGCATCTGTCAGCACTGAATTCATCCTGTTAACTCCATCAAGTTTTCCAATCTGTCAAGATCCTTCCAAATTGTGCTTCTGTCCTCCAGCGTGTTCAAGTCCTTCCCAGTTCTGTGTTATCTGCAATCTTGCTCAAAAAGTTCTTGATTCTAGCATCCAAACCATCAATAAACATGTTTAACAGAATTGGGCTCAGGATAGACCCTTATGGGACTCAAAACTTCTTGCTATACAGACATGGATCCATTTATAATTATCCTTTACTTGTGGCCACTAAGTTGTCTGTCCACCTTACACTAGTTTTGTCTAATCCTCAAAGCAACTGGAGAAATGTAGACATGTGGGACCTTGTCAAAAGTCTGGCTAAAGTCCAATATATTATATCCACATCATTCCTTTCATCCACCCAATTAGTTATCTTGTCAAATCATAGATTAGGTTTGTTTGGCATGATTTGTTCATAGTAAATCCATGCCAGCTGCCTGTGATCAGCCTTTTCTCCTCCAGATACTTGCAGATGGACTTCCCTATAATATGCTTCAGCAACTTCCCAGATACTGAGATGAGGCTAACTGGTCTGTAGTTTCCTAGGTCCTATTTTTGCTTTTTCCAAAGAGAGGTGCTATGTTGGCCCTTTTCCAGTCCTCAGAGACCTCACCCATCTCTCAAGACTTCATATATTGGAGTCCTTGGCAATCAAATTTATTTTCTGTCAGGTTCTTCAGAACCCCGGGATGAAGTTTATCAGGCCCTGCTGACTTGAATTCATTCAGAGCCATCAAAAGCTCTATGACTTTCTTTTGTTGTTATCTCATCCCACAGCTTACCCCCTTTCTTATCCAAATAATCCTTATTAGGTGTAGGGTTGCAGCTTAACTTTTTTTGTGAAGACTGAGACAAAAGTAGCTATTGATTAGCTCCTCCTTCTTTGCATTTTGTATTAAGAGTTCTCCGTAGCTAGTTCATAATTCTCTGATCCTTCTTTTGTAACCACCATGTTTATAGAACCTCTTCTTGTTGTCTTTAACCTCCCTTGTCAGATGCAGCTCATTTTTTACCTTTGCCTTCCTGATTTTGTCCCTATGGGTTCTTGCAATTTTCTGGTATGCTTCCTTGGTGACATGCTTATCTTTCCATTGCCTGTAAGCTTTCCTTTTGCATTTGAGGCATCCTAGAAGCTGCTTGTATAGCCACATTGGTCTCTCATACTTCTTGTGCTTCCATCACATTGGAATAGTTTCTTGCTGAGCATCTAATATTATACCTCTTTAGAAACTTCCAACCTTCCTAGGTGCCTTTATCCTTCAGTCTGTCTTCCCAAGGCACTATATGCCTATCAACTCCTTGAGTCAGCTGAAATCTACCTTTTTGAAATCTTAATTTAAAAAGTACCTTAAAGTACCTAGTATCTTAATTCTGTTAACCTCATGCTTCCTCACCTTGGGATCTTGTATCATGATCACTTCTTTCCAAGTTTCCTCATCACCTTCACATCCTCCACCAGTTCTCCCATATCTGTCAGGACAAGAGCTAAGATTGAGGATACAGCTAGGGGATCATCTACCTTTGGGAACAGAAACTTGTCCTCCACACAAGTTAGGAACTGGCTCAAGATTTTATACTTAACTGTATTGTTCTCCCAGCAAATGTTTGAGAAACTGAAGTCTCAGCTTCAGTACCATCTCATAGCTTTGGCATAACTACAAGTCTATATCATACGGGCACCGATAAAAGGAAAACTGACATTATCAGCAACTGGCTTTTTTTGGTTGATGTCACCAATTGAAGTGCAGCTGCAGCACACACACAGCCGGCCTGGAAGCTTGGAGAGTAGCATCAGGCTGGTAAGTCTGTTGTGGGGAAAGGGGAAGAGAGAGGGAAGGGACATGGGAGGGCACATTGAGGCCCCTCCGGTGTGGGATGGGAGTGGGGCAGAGGCAGGCACTGCCCAGCCCGTGTGGGACGGAGCTGAGAGAGGCTTGTCCGGTGTCGGGTAGGACAGAGAGGGGAGTGGCTCTTGCCACTGCATGCACCCCCAAGGGAAGCATGTGCCTCCCGGATCTTCAAGGGCAGGCTGCCACTGCAGGCTGGGGCCAGAGGAAGCAACAGGCTCTTACCAACAGGGGGGCTGGGCCAGGACTGTGCTCAGTGCGGGCAATGGCAGCACTGGCAGAGGGGCTAGAGGGGGCTGTGCTCATGGCTCCATCCCACACCCCACTCCAGCTGAGTAGCACCTGTTCCTGTCCCAGCCCCCCACTTCCCTCACCCCAGGGACCTTTATCTGCCCCCCCCAAACCCTTCCTCCCCAGACATACCAGCCAGATACTGCTCTCCAAGCTGCTAGGCTGCATATCAGCAATTGGATCAGTATTGGTCGATATGGCTCATTAATAAAAACTGGCCATGAGTATCAACCCCAAAAAATCTTCACCGGTGCACCCCTAGGATAATTCTGTCACCTCCCTGAAGAGTGCCTCTTCTGCCTCTTTTATATCTCCACCAATATAAGTGCTGTACCTTTCACCTTCTATCTTCACCCAAACACATTTTGATCTGCTACCTTCTCCCTCCTGAATGAGGGACAAAATGCATGTTTAACATACAAGATGACCTCACCACCTTTTCGGTCAACCCTGTCTTTCTGAAACAAAGTGTAGCCCTCAGGTGTTGACATTCTAGACATAAGAGCTGTCCTATCAGGTCTCTATGATACCGATCAGATCATAGCTCTTTTTATAGGCTGTGACTTCCAGATTATCTTGTTTGTTCCCCATACTTTTCACATTTGTACACATATCGCACATAATTTGCATTTCAACCTACTTATTTCCCTTTTGCATCACTTGTTGCTGTTCTGTGGCTCTCTGGCCCTTTCCCAGAACCAAGTTGTTTCTTCCAGTCCTTTCCCCACCGAATTGGTTGCTCTGCTGCTGGAGGCTTTCACCATCCCTTTTGGAACCTAATTTAAAGCCCACCTTACTACTCAGGTAAGACAACACCCAAAGATGCGCTTTCCAGTTCTGGTTAGATGGATCCCATTTCTTGATAGCAATCCTCCTCTCATTCATCCAGTATCAAAGAAGCTGAAGTCTTCAGGTCAACACCCATCTCAGCCACACGTTTACTTCCATGACATAATGGTCCCTGTTCAAGCCCTTGCCTGCCATGATCTGCAGTGGTCTTAAGAGTCCACATTCCTGTGGTCCTGCTTCCTGCTCTGTAGACTGACAAATCCTCTAGGCCATGCCTGCAGATGTCCTCACCTCTGCCTTTCCTTAGCTGTTCCACCACACAGTGCTTAACAGCAGCTGCCATCTTCAACCTGTTCCTCTTGAATTGTGTGGACCCTCCTTCTAGCAGTCACATGCTGCCACATCTCTTTTCCCTCTGGCCTCTCTATAAATCTTCCATAAATCCTGTCCAAGAAATCTTCATTTTCTTTGATGGCATGCAGCATGGATACTTATGCTTCCAACCTTTTCCTCCAAGACACTCACCAGTTCACACCTGGAGCAGATAAAGCGTGACCCTCAAGGAGGAATACAAACATGGCACATTGCAGGCAGGTCACAGTTGTGAACCAACCCTCCATTCCTATCTCCCTTGCTCCCTGGAGAACTCCTAAAAAACAAAAGCAAAGAAAAAGAAGAAAAAAGAAAGAACAAGTGGGGGGGAGGGAAGGAGAACCCACAAAACACCTTCTGCTCCCTGGTTGCCTCCCACAGCAAACTCTCATTGCTCTCTCTGCTCCTATGGAGCTACCTTTTAGAAGGCTGCCTAACTTAGCTCTACCCCTCAATTAGCTAAACTAACCCCACTTGAAGTAAATCGCTCTCATAGAGCTGTGAACACAAATCCTTTAAAGCAATGGCTCCAGGAAAAAAAAAGATGAATAAAAGAGGCACAAGTCAAACAGCCAGATGTCATCAGACAACCAAAGTCACCAGCTCCCAGAAAAGCCTTCTGAAGGCAGTCTAACTTCTGAGCTGCTTCTCTCATAAGCAACAAATCACTAGATTATGAAATCCCATTTCTTACACAGATCCATTTCCAACAAATACAACAAGCAAGACCACAGAAAAGTGACCAATTCATTCCCTGCCACAGAACTCTTCCATGACATCAAGTTGCATTAAAAAAAATTCTGGACCATACACTTGAAGAAAATCTTAAAAATATGGGTAAGTACAAACTGATACAGCAATACTTGCTAGGATCTGCAAAAAAACAAAAACAAACCAAAAACCCAAAACTGAAAACAACAGGTCTTACAGTTGCAAACCTGCCCAATTCATCTCAGTTGGATAAGGAGGGACCCAGACTGCAGCTGTAGATTTCATATTTTTGCTGCTGAAGTCACTAGTTTGCATTATACAGATGCTCAACAGCTTGTTTTATGCTTCCCTTCCCTCAGAGGAGCTGCCAATGACTGCCTCTTACTTTGTGGCTTTCCCCACAAGGAGTTAATTGCATCATAGTGCATGTGCCTTCTATTGTTGCATGAAGCCAGAACTGGAGCCTGGAGTTCAGACAAGAAGCAGACCAGTCAGGTTTGCATATTGGGCAGCCTGGAAAACAGAGCAGTACTGTTGACTTGGAGAACTTAGTAGATGAGCTAATGAAGCAGACTGCATGCTCTAGCTGAGCATGACAAGGATAGAAATCATAGAAAAATAGGGCTAGAACAAGCCTCAGAAGGTCAGCTAGTCCAAACCTTTTTCATGGCAGAATCATTCCTGTCTAAACAATGAAAGAATCATTCCTGCCTAAACCCTCTCATCCAAGTGTTTATCTAACCTGCACTTAAAAACTCTCACTGATGCTGGAAGCCTGTCTAAACTATATATTCTAGTGCTTTACTACCCCCAGAGTTAGAAAGTTCTTCCTAACAATCATCCTAAAGTTCTCTTGCTGCTTATTTAAACTGATCATTTTTTGCACTTACCTTGAAGCTACAGCATATGGTCTACAACCATCCAGTTCATAACCACCCTTCACCTACTTAGAAACTATTATAAAATCTGAAATTAGTCTTCTCTTCTCCAGTGTAGATAAACCCTGTTCTTCCAAAATTTTCTCATAAGTCCTATATCTGAGACTTGTGAATATTTTAGTTGCTCTACACTGGATTCTTTTAATTTTGTCCGCATCTTTCTTGAAAAGCAGATTCCCAAAGTGGACAGGGTATCAGATGGGGTTTTAGTACTGCTGAATAGAATTGGGGGGGGGAAATTGCTTCCCTCGACTTGCAAGAGACCTTGAAACCAGTGGTATACTGGGTTGTACACTTTTTTTGGAGCAAGAGCACAGGCATGTCTCCATAACTTTTCTGAATTTATTGGCACCTCATTTCAAAAAACTTATTTTAGTAATTCTCTGACTACAGAAAAATATAGAGCGTTTCTTCTGTTGCAAAAAACTCAGAAAAATCACAACAAGTCAAAGTGTTTTTGACATTATGGATTCCTATTAATTAGAAATTCTGGGTTTACCTTATGAATCACTTGTAGGCTTTTGCATACCTAACAGTGCTAGTATGGGGCAGCACCCCGCATCACCTTTAGAAGGATCTCATGGCACCCCAGTTGAGAATCACTGCCCTAATCTGCTCTCTATTTTAGACCAATTACCAACACCCCTCTCCTTGCAGCTAATGTGCTTCTCATCTAATAGCTTAATTTATTCATAAAGTCTGAAGTAAAAAGAGGTATTAAATATTTCTATCTTTTCCACATCTTCCATTACTAAATTGCCCTCCTTACTCACTAAGAGACATACACTTGCCTTGGTCTTCCTCCTCTAACATGCTTATAGAACTTGTTTTTTAATTGTCTTTTACATCCCTTGCTAGTTGCATTTTAATTTGTGCGTTGGCCTTCCCGATTTTCCCCTGCATTCCTGTGCAATATTCTTATACCCTAGTAATATGGCTAAGTTCCCACTTTCGGTTAAGATTCCTTTTATAGGTTCAGCTCACTGGGAAGTTCATCACAACAGGCTGCTCTTATGCCTCTAATATTGTTTCTCTAAGATACAATGAGCTATTCTTTCCCCTTAGACTTACTTTCCAGAGAATCCTGCCTACCAGTCCACTGAGTTTGTTAGAATCTACTTTTCTGAAGTCCAGTGTTTTTGTTCTAATACTCTTTCCTCAGGATCTTAAACTATTATTTCAGGGTCACTGTCACCCAGGTTGCCTTCACCTTGACATTCTCAACTAATCTTCTCCATTAAATGAAGAGCAAATCAAGAAAAGCTTTTTTCCTAGCTGACTTCACCATCTGCACCAAAATACTATCCCCAACATATTGCAAAAAGTTGCCCTCCCAACAAATATCAATCCTATCAGCAACAGGTCCTGCTATCTGGATATTTTGCTCAGCTGTTTGTTAAAAAAACAACTCATCTAGGCCACCCGTACATTCCCCCTCACAGTCCTCCCTCATCCCCCAGATTAGTGGTGTATAGCAGATACCCTCCATGACAGCACTCTTACAGTTATTCCTTTTCCCCTGACCAAAAGACTTCCAACTAGAGGTGCACTGATACAACAATCCAATATTGGATCGGCGCTGATATAAAGTACATTTTCTGTATCAGAAAATCAGCCCAATGCTGCCGATAATTTGTCCAATAAACGCCCATTGATGTGTGCAGCCACAGCATAGCACATAGGCAGTGAGGAGCCGGCAGCATGGAATGCAATTGGTAAGTCTGGTGTGGTGGAAAGGGAGGAGGGAGGGATGTGGGCAGGGGGGCAGATCAAGGCCTCCCGCAGTGAGGGAAAGTGTGGGGTTGGGGCCAGGGCTGCCCAGCCAGGGCTGGGGCAGGACAGAGGTGTGGTCATCAGGGGGTTGCAGCTCCCGCTGCTGCATGTGGCTCATCCACTGCTTGTCTGACAGCTCCCACTGCCCATCCAGGAGGCCACCAGGGGGTGGGCGGAGTGCCTCCAGATCTGCATGGGGTGGGGTGGGCTGGGGCCAGGCTCTTCTTGACTGGGCAGATTGGGTGGCACATGCCCCCACGTGCCCTCCTAGACGGGCAGTGGGAGCAGCAGTGGGAGCCACCAGACAAGCACTGGACGAGCCACATGCAGCAGCAGGAGCCTCCCTGTCCCTTCCGCATTCCCCCAATAAGCTGCTTCCCCGTGCCTGATTTCCCCATGTCTGTCCATCCTGAACAAAGGACAGAAATCCATGACAGTATTCCAGTTATGGAGAGGCAGAAAGAAGTTGTCAGCTGTCCCACCTCTTGACTACACCATGGGAGCTGAAGGCCTAGGGCATGGAACAAGCCAATAGTAAACACAATTTTAAAAACAAACTCTTTCATTAAAATTATCCTCTCAAAACATTTAGTATTTGAAATGATTATTGAAGAATATTATAGCAATGAGTATATCCCACGTAACTTTGCCTTGTATACTTTAACACACAGGTGGAACTAGAGAGTTATCATTTTTTTAATTGTAATGATACCTCACAATTTACTGTTTGTTCCTGCAAGCTTTCATCATATACCAGGGCTACTTCCCACTCTCACCCAGCCCATGCCTGAACTGGGGCTGTGCTACCCCCTCCCCCCATGCATCCAGATCAGGGCTGGGGCACTCCTTGGCCCCCTCAGTGGCAGGATTGCCACTTCCTGGCAGCTGAATCAAGCCCCTGCCATACCAGCCCCACATGCCAGATCAAGACCAGCAGTCAGATCTAGCCTTCCAATCGACCTGGCACTGTCCATACAGCCTGGAGAGCAAAAAAGGTTGGGCACCACTGGTCTTGTACATCAAAGGATAAAAGGCTCCTGATAATAATGGGGTAACGCAAGACATAGTGACAGACAGCAATAAAAAAAAAAAAATGACATAGCAATGGGAACAGGCTGGATTCATTACTTCATGGTTGTGAAGCAACTGGCCAATGAAGTAGCTCCATCCACCCTGCCAGGCTACTGGCAAGCCAAGGAATTTAGGGACATGGCTAGTGAGGAACAATGCCTGCTGTAAAATCCTGAACCCCAATGGACATGGCCATTGCTGGCAGGGGACCAGGCAAGGGCTATGCTAATACACCCCCATTCATCCCACAGCCACTTGACCTACTGCACCACTGCTTGCCCATCTCTGTTGCCTCTATCGCTGCCACCTCTGGCCCACAGAGTCTGGATCCAGCCTGGTTAGGGGGTGAATTTGACACCCCTGCATTAAATTTAATGCGTCAGCAGTGGTCTCCGGCAAGACTATTTCATTAACAATTTTTATTGATCATTCTGGCAGATGTCAGGTGGATTCTTCTAACTCAGTATTGCAAATAGTGTGTTACCCCAAGAAGATATTAGGGAATGACACATGATGCACAGTATTAACTCCACAGGAAATTCTGTTCTCCAGAAGTTACCTCTGACCATGTTAGAAGGGAAGTTAGCCCAGTATGTGTGTCACATGTCTGCTGCTACTGTCAGCTGCCCTTAGTGATGACCATTTGCTCAATGCAAACTAGTAGCTAATGCCAGGTACTTAATAACTCTTGTTTTGGACAACAAGCCTGAGAAACTTGCTCATGTGTCCATTCCTTACCACAGAATAAAATCCAGTGCAAACTACTCGGGAATTAATACAGCATGTGTCTGCACATAGTCATTATAGGTTTTCTAAGTCAGCTCTTTTAAGCCATACTCAGTATTCCTATACCTCATGCTCTTTTTCCCCACCATTAAAAGCGAACATTGCACATAGATACAAGAGATTTCTGACTGAGAAATTACTTTCAAATACCTGTTTCCATAGATAGATACAAAGCACAATCCAAGAAGCTGTAGTCCATGAAAGTCAAAATACAGATACAAGATACTGTTCTATGGACATGAATGGGTAGTGTGTATATGACAACAAAGGTCCGCTCTCCTACAAATATTTATACACATTAGACTGTGTTAAATAGGTATTCCAGAACTACAACTGATGTTAGATGTTCATGAAACTCCAAGAGATGCCTAAAGAAAAAAATCTCACTGGAATGAACAGGAATATAAAACACACTTAACAGAAGTAAAACAAAAACATTAAGAATTATCTTAGGAATTTTTTTTAAGTGACTAGAAGTAATGATCCTACCACTTTCATATTTTAAACAGAAAAAACACAGCAACAGCTATCCTCATTAGCCAGCATTCTTCAATTCTAAATAAGGTTTTATGGAACAGATAAAAGATTGTTTCTTTGATTGTTGGTTACCGATAAAATTACATAAAACAGCTATGGTAGGATAGTTTCCAAGCAGGCATTAAACAAAATACTGGTTTCTCATCTGGCACAACATTCTGTAGTCTTGACATTTTACTGTATATTGGAATGTTTATGTCTGCATCAAGCAGACAAGTCAGTTTTGTTAAACACTGAAAAATACTGGGAAATGTATGAGTTCCAGCACAGTATCTCGGAATCGCAACATAAAAATGTAGTAGTCACTATGCAGCCAAGAAGAAATTTTACATTTGTATGATGTTTTTAAATAGATTGGCTTATAGAACAAAACTAACCTGTGCATCAAAACCTTGAGAACATGCAAGTGAAAAAAAAAATAAAACCTATTTTCTTCTTTATGTTCTTTTACTAACTGGTACATTAAATATACAAACATTTGAGTTACAAATCTTTCTATGCATCATAACCTTCACACATTTATGTATATTACAACAGGTATATTAAAGCTCAAAAAACAGAAAATTAACTGTCACAGTCTTTAAGATCTATAGCTGAAAATAGATCAGACCTAAATACACACTGTTATTTTAACATAATCTACACGTGTATTTTAATGCACCTAGATGTCCAATAGCTGTACAGTACACATTAAAATAAATTAAAATCCAGAATTTTAACTACAGTTTCATTTAAAATAGGTGTGCTTTATCACAGTACCCAAGCAATTAAATCTTTAATGCATTTGTTTTTACATTAAGGGACTAAGTTTCAAATGCTCAAAGGTACTGGTATTGAGGCACACCACTGATTTCAATAGGGGACAAGATACCAAAATACATCTGAGGATCTAAGCCTAAGTGACTTTTTCCACAGACATGCAGGAAATCTGCGGGGGAAAGGAAATCAACACATATGTTCCAAGTTCAAAACTAACACAATGATCAGACTCCTCCTTCTCCCTTAAAGAACACTAGTTCAGAAGTTTTAAGTTGGCCGTACCATCCCCAATAAGGAAGAGATCCTCAGCTAAAGTTTGGGTACCATATGATGCCCATTGTTTTTCAATCTCTTTGTATAAATTTGTTTATATTTGCAAGGACACAAAGCACAGAAATTTCTCTGCGAGTACTGAAGTCAATTTTAATGCAAAAGGGAGTCTCAATACTAATTATACTACTGGAAACTAATTATTTTAAGAGCTATCAGACTCTTTCTGGGACATACTGATCAGTTTCACTGGAAGTAAGTCTTGCCTAACAGAGAAGAACACAGTAAATGCCATGCTTACAAACCAAAGATAGCTGGCTAATCATCTTTCTTTTTTAAACTACATAAATGTCTTCTGTAACAAAGCCTCATTTTGTGTGTAGTTGTCTCTATAAACCATGACCAACTTGAAATGAATACTCTTTGTTCGTCATTTGTTTCAAAACATTTGGTAACATTAAGTACAAAGCAACGCAGAAAGGCTGCTGAATGCCAACTGCTCAAATGATACCTGCTTACTCATTTTTTCAACTCAAATTTCCTAGAAGAGGACTTTTCTATCTTATCGGAACCCCTCCACCACCAACCATACGTTTTGGTAATAATGACAGCATAAGTCTAGAACAGTGGTGTTCTAGCTTTTGGCTGTGGGCCAGATGAATGGCACAGGGCCAGTCCACAGTGCCACTGCTCCCCTGCTGCCAAGTTTCCAGACTGGTGAGGAGCACCACAGGCCAGATGACAGCCCCAGGGGCTGGATCTGAGGACTTCTAGTCTAGAATATTGACACACAAAGTGTTTTCATACGTCTTCAACCAATATATACTTCCATGCCATATTGTGACAGTGAAACATTAACATCAGACACTTAAGGAACCCGTGAGTCAGGAACCAATAAGCTTACACACTTAATGCAGAGATGTCAAACATAAGGCTCACAGGTCAGATGATCTGGTCTGCGGGCTTTTCCTCCAGCCCTTGTCATGCAGCAGGGTTTCTTGCAGCACAGGCCAGCGCCCCAGCAAGTACTAAGGGCACTGCCTGCCATCATGGGAAGCACTGCCACCAGTGAGAGCTGGAGCTCTGGTTGAGGTGATGGGGCTCCCAGGGACGGTACCGCTGGGGCTATTAATGCCCTGGCAAGAGCCAGGGAGGAAGTGGATGCCCCGATGGGGAAACTCCACCACCAATGGCAGGTCTTTTGACTGTGGTGCCACAGGGACTGCCTGCTCCCCATCAAAGGCTGGGGGAAGAAATGGCAAGGAATGTGGACTACTGCTACTAGAGGTCCTTCCACCAAAGCCAGAGGACTCTGCAGGACTCTGACTGCAGTGACAGATCTTCAGCTTATGGTTCTGTTGGGGCCACACTCATCCCAGGTCTTGCCTGGCACTGGCTGCCATCAGTGGAAGCCCTGTCCCTGTGGCCAGAGCTGGGGCTCTAAACACTCTGACAGGGCTTCTTCCCATGGGGCTGCTCATGAAGAAACTGGAGCATGGATTGTGGGTAGCTAGAAAACAGATAATGCAGCCCTCCAATTGATTTGTTTCATAGCCCTGACTAATGTATTAGACAGCTAGTTCCAGTTGTAGTCCTCACAGATAACAACTAGCACTCCTGGTAATCACTGACAACATTTTCTGCTCCCTCTTTGGTTCTAAAAGAGTATGGCAGTTTAAAGGCTTCAAAATTAGGCTTCAAAATTAGGTTTAATTTTTCAAAAATGTTGAAAAAAAAATAAGCCAGCAACCAGTAGCTTTCATTGGGAAGCAGGCAGAGAGACTGCTCATGCAAGTTTCTTAAGTTCAACATTGTGACTTATTTTCCCTAAGACAGGGAAAAGAGTGTGGTAGGTGTTCACCCCCAAATTGGGTAAGGACAAAAACAAAGTAAAACAAACAAACAAACAGAATGTTTTGCAGTGACTTTGCTGGCTACAGGACCAGTTTTTAAAAGTTAGCTTCCACCATTTTTAACTACCAGAGTAAAAAAAGAGAGAAAGAGAGAGAGATTTTGACATCTCTTAAAAATTTAACAAATTTGAAGAAAGAACATACATAGCAAATTTCAACCCCTATATACTATTTATTGGATAAAAACTGATGCAGTTTTTATTGGTATAACTATCAAATTATTTCAAATTTCCTCTGCACTGGAGCCCATATGTTTTGTATTTTATCTAAATGGACAATATTTATCAGGATATGTGGTCAAAGATTTCCATACAAAGACAAAACAAAGTCACCAATGTCTGACATGCACTTATGTCTTCATGACAACTCGCTGTTGCAGATGTTCTTCAAAACAGTTGTGAGAAAGGCTACCAACATACATATCTGCTCCTATTCTTAGCTCTTATTCTAAAGATTTATGGAGAAATCTTTAAAATAGTTTCAAGATTAAACTCCTCAGAATTAACTCTGTTCCTCAATCAAGTTGGAGACCAACTTCAACATATACCTACATACCTTTGTATGGGAACTTTTGTAGGTGGCATAAGAAGGTAAGAATGTTGTTCTAGCTGACACCTTCTTACAAAATCACTTAATGTTTCTTACTTGGACAATTTCAATTTTTTTTTTTTTAATGAAAGAGGAAGATGTAAATCCGTGTGTGAAAAATAAAAATACTCTTCAATGCCTTATCACAGCAAATTATATAATGAGAGTTTCCCGGAAGAAACAACACTTTTCTAAAGGCTTTTCACTGACTTCACCATATTTTGGGTAATTCTTCAAATATTACACTTCAATAATTATATTTATATATTAATCTTATTGAAGTTGGTTACAAAATTCACACCGTGTTTTGCAGCATCCCAGGATCTGGTCTTAGCTCTATTTAAGCGAGCCTGTAGATTTATTTACAATAATACACATAAAACTAAGAATTCAGTATTTTTATGACAACTGAAGACCACAGACAGTGTGCAAGATTGTACATAACCATCACTGAACAGCATACTGGATGAGTATTTTGTACTGCCAGTTGTTCATATATTGGTGCATCTGTAGGCCAACATTTATTTTATCTTGCCATATATATGCATAAAATAAGTTTCTGTATAAAGACTTAATTAATCGGGGGAAAATATAACTTAAGGGAATATTATTATTTATGAGTTAAATATAATTATTATGAAAAGGTCTTTTCACTAGTAACATCTTGCTTCTTATTACAGAAGTACTACATGAATAGTAACATTTTCCACATGTGGGTATCTGGCACTGTGCAAGTGAGCTAAAAAATAAGAATACTTAACCAGCACATGAATACATCAGCACTCCATTGACTGAAATGTGTATAGAATATATGGAATGTTTAATTTTTGCTAAACTAGAGATTTTATAAATTATGACATTCATCTAATTCTTTCATTGATATCATTTCATGTCATTTATAATTATACAGCCTTTCAAGCAGTCAAGATTTTCAATACTTATTTTTAACACCACACAAAAAAAGAAAAACCCTGTTGTACAGTTTGTGACAAGGAACAAAACAGTTCGCTGATCATTTTAGTTGCTGCAGCAGCAAGCAAAATCTCAGTGCCACTCTGCTTAACAACTGCCATTCACTAATGTTCACGATCCTATGAAAATGAAGTGAGGAGGGTCAAAAACAGATCTGCCCACTTGATAACCATGCAATTGATGTGCGATGATGCCTTCCAGTTTCTGGAATTTGTATTCCACAATTGGTTAAGATAAATACTAGAATCTCACTACCAGGCAAGTTTTTATCCTCCTGGGTAATTCTTGAAAGCTGTGCTCAAGAGGTAGGGTCCACTATAACTTCCCTAAATTCAGTGTTTCTTTTTTGCTATTTCAGTCAAAACAGAAACTCAAAGAAGTGCCTTTAAAACATTTTCTACTGAATCTGAGATTTCGTTATCCTCTGGGCACTGTACACTTGAGGCCGTTTGTGCCTCCAGCATACGCTTTCAGGTTTACAAATCTAGTGGCAACAAATGAGAATGGGTCTGGTTTAGATTTTCCAAATAGCTGATGGTAGGCATACTTCTGGTCCAAAAAAAAGGGGGGGACCCCAAAAACATACCCTGCAACAGAAAAACCCTGTTTTCCCAGCAGACATCTTTACCAAGCAATGCCTATAGATGTCAAGAGCATACTGTAGGAACCCAAAAAGCCTTCACCAGAAAATACAAGGCGGTGGGGAAGACCACAAAAGACAGCAGAACAGAAACCCTTGCCTCTCACCCAGATCCTGCCTTCTCTAATTATAGGAGGGATGTTCACATCATTGTTGCCAGATGACTGTGTTTTAGATGGGAAGGTAGGTTTCATCTTCAGGAATGATCCAGGGGGAGGCAAAAGGAGGTGGGGGGGGTGTAACCTGTGCACACAGACTTACATTTGCAGCATGACCTCGTTGAGGAAGACGCCATCCACCAGGGCCACATACTCCTCCAGGTGGGTCCCATGTCCTCCGGCTAAGGGCCCAAACGTCTTCACCTGCAAGGGAAGTGGGGGCACCCCATGAGCCGCCGGCTGCCCCCTCCCACTCCCGCAACCCCAGGCCCGGCGGCTCCATCTCCAGCCACGCAAGGCGCGGGGCGGAGGGGCGAACCGCAGCCTTACCCAGGTGACAAGCGGGCTGGACATGAACTGCTCCAAGAGGGGCGTGAAGATCTCATTCTCCATTTTCCCCCAATTTGAAAAAAAAAAAAAAAAAAAGCCACACAAAATCCGGGTCTCACATCCACGCGGCTCCCCCGCGCGGCTGCCTACGTGCTGGGGGCAGAGCCCCGGGGCACCCCGAGCCGCTGCCCCGCAGAAGCTGGAGGGATGTGGGGGCAGCCCGCTCTACAGGCGCTGCCGCCCTCTCCGGCCCGGCTCGCGCCCCGCCCGCATGCTGAGGAGCAGAGAAAGGAGGGGACGGGCACCGGCAGCCCCAACTGGGCTCAGCGCGCGGGAGACGCCCCCATGGCTGGCAAGCGCCCCCCGCCCGAGCAGAGCTAGAGCTAGAGGTATGGAGTGTACAAATGCCCTCAGCCGCCGCCCGCCTCGCCCCGAGTAACGGCCCCGCCGAACCGCGTCACACCCCTACGCCGCCTCCCGCCCGGGGGATGGCACGGATCCCTCCGCCGGCCTCGCTGACAGGATCCTTCCGCCAGCCCCATTCGTACTAGCAGGCTGGCGGGGGGAGGGAGGCGCACTGCAGCTGCAGACGCGGAGCTGGAAGAAGTCGGGGCGGGGGTGGTATAATTCTCGTGATGAGATCTTGGGCTGAGATTTTTGTTATGTTGTATGTATATTTTATATATTTCTACTGTTAAAAAAAAATGGGGGGGTGCGCCCTGCCGCTGCTTGTGTGTGGGGCGACTGTCCCTGAGGGGCTGCTGGGGGGAGGGACTTTTTTTTCCCCTCTCTGGAGAGACAGAGAGAGAGAGACGCGGGTGTGGTAGCCGCTTCTGTTGCTGCACATGGGCGCCGGGCACGTGCGAGGCGCGGGCACAAAGAGGGGGGGGCGGTGGGAGGGGGGGGCGCGGGCGCTGGTCCTTCAACTGTCGCTGCGCGCGAGCTCTGCGCAGTTAACGGCTCCGAAGGGGGCGGCCCCCGCCGGGCTCCGGACCCCGCCGGCCCCGCACGGGTGATGGGGGCGGAGGGGCTTTGTCTGCCCTGCGGGCACGCCCACGTCACCCCAGCAGGGATCTCCGTCCCTTAACTGCGAGGTGGAGGGGGATGACACGCTGAACGTGTTGACGAGTAGGGTGTCAGCTCCACGGACTGATGTTCCCTGACCTCCACGTCCTGTTTGCCCTAATTCTCCGCAGATTAAGAAGAAAATCCGCCCCCCCCCCACACGATCTCTTTCTCTAGACATCAAAATAATGACAACGCCAACAAAACAGCAACAACAATCATGACCTATAGTAATAAAGCGACGGCACCCAGCTGGATGGCCGCTTGACCCCAGTTGTCTTTTCCTGCCTAATGCAGGGGGGCTGGACCCCTTGATCTACCAGGTCCCTTAGAGCCGCTCACAATTGAATCAATGAACAACAGTGATAATAAGGCAACAACAATTAACAACAACAAGGATGGACCAATTTGGGGAAACTGCTATAATAGTTGTATATTTAATAGTTGTGTATTTAAATAGTTGTATATAATAGATGCATATTTTAATGCCCCTAGATGTCCAATAACACTGCTATTGGACATCTAGAGGCATTAAAATACACATGTAGATTATGTTAAAAATAACAGTATATACTTAAGTTTCATTAAATATTTTCAGCTATAGATCCTAAAGATGGTGACTGTTACTTTTCTGGTTTTTTAGTTTTAATATATCCATTGTAATGTAATTGTGTGAAGGTTAGGATGTAGAGAAAGATCTGTAACTAGGGTGGCCATCAGAGACAACAATCCGGTTTTCTGCTGCTCTGTCCTCCTATTGATACGAAACCCGACGCCTTTACATCCTCTATTTTTCTCTTCAAGAGAAAAATTAAAGACGTCCAGTTTCGTATCAATAGAGAACAGAGGACAACCGGACTGTCCTCTGTGATGGCCACCCTATTTGTAACTCAAACACTTGTATATGTCGTGCACCAGTTCTTAAGGTTTCCATTTGAAAAAGGATTTTGTGGCAAATGAACATGCAGAAACTAAAGCTGTGGATTTAGGTGACTTGGTTTTGACTCTCACAAAGATGAAGTTTCCTGTCTGGAAAAAAAAGAGTCTTGGCATACCCAGAGCCAGGTCTTTTCCCTCCCCTTCATTGCCCCTACCAGATTTGGAGGGGAGTTGCAGGATTAGTTTTCCCATGAAACAAGTGAATTAGGAAAAATAAAGCAGGATAAAAAATTGCCGTCTTGGACCAAGTAAAGGACTGGTGATACATGAGTGAAATAACTGCCAATAAATGACTAGCCCTTAAAAACAACTATAAAAGCAGTTTTGTAAAAGCCTGAATAACTGACCACTAAGTTCTCTGTGTCTGGCAACAGTATAGAATACACAATTGTGTACACAATACTATGGAACTTCTCTGGCTCAGTCTGTTTCTTGTGTGCTGTAATTAAGCAGCAATGACCTTGGCATAAAGCATTTCCTGGGAATTAAAGATGGGCTAGGAGGAATTGCTAATCCAAGGCTCAGTCACAGGTTAGTAACATCAGTTGGTCATTAATTCCTGGAAAATACTTTATGCTGAGATTGAAGTAAAAGTGTAATGAATCAGTTCTGATTTTTTTTTTGTTCTTTTCCACTTTGTTATATGACTTCATCAACACCAGTGGCACTCACTTTGCACGTGTTCTCAGCATTTATGATGTGTTAGTGCTTAGGACACTGGGCAGTCAGACCACTAAATCTGAGTTTTAATAAATAATTATAACATTATTCATTTTATAATTGTGTTCAGAAGTCCACTGTAAGACAGTGCATCATCAAAGGGTAATTTATAGGTAATTGAAAAGTCTAGAGGTGGTAGTAGAGGAAAACCAACGCTTTAGGAAAAAGAGACTAAGAAAGCTTTTTTATCTTCTGCTCTTAGAATAACAAGCCTAAAATGTTCTAATTTCATTAATTACCTTTTTTTTAAATTCAAACTGTAACTGTAAGATAATTTAACCTGATCTCTGTTATGTACCCTTACATGTGAATGTGTAGTGGGATAGCCATGTCTTGCAACAATGAGTACAAAAAAATTGGGACAAGCTGGAAATTTTTTCATTGCCATTATGGTTTAGCGTTTATGTGACTTCCTTGTAATAGCTGATACACAAGCCTGATGTTAGGCATAAGTAAGCAAACTGCTAGTACACCAGTACAGCTTCAGCCAGTCATATCTACCCCATCTTGGCATTCTTCCAATGCTTAATCAAGATTGCAGTGATGTAAAACACTTAGTGGAAATTAAACCAATCTAAAGCAAAGATATTGATGATAGGATGGAGAATTACTTGTGCTGGATAGCTGACCTACCTCCTGATAAGGTTTGCCTCAGATGAGTCACTAAAGGTACAAAGTTTTTTTCAACACATAGGGTGATATGAAAGGCTAACTTTCAATAGTGTTCAAGAGTGTCCTTGTTCATCTCTGAAACATTTACAAGTAATTTCTGTTCTTCTGAGGGACGGACCTCATTAATGCAGTTAATGCCCTGTAACCTCTAAGGTGGGTTGCTATAATGCTATTTACCTGGGGTTATCTTTGAGAACACATTTGTTGACTTTCATTTTATTTTCTAATGGAGCTGTAGAACCGCTCAGCTGCTGCAGGAACTTGGTCAGTAGGGCCTGGTAATACACAAGGAATTCAGCAACTCCTCCCTATTCAGGGTTGACTGCCTATTCAGCTAAAGCAATTTGAAGGCTTTGCATGTCAAGCCATAAATACTATTGTCTATATGGTAAGAAATTGCTTTCTAGTCTACATCCTGCAAAAAAAAAAAAAAAAAAAAAATCAAAATGAGTTTGAAATTGGATAATATGGCATAGGGGAAAAGACAGGAATATTCCAAATATTCCCCGAGAAGTCAAAATGGGTACAGAAATGCTCAGAGTGGAACTTTGGCCTCAAGAAAATAAATTGTGCTGTTGTCTCTCAAGATGGAAATCTATTCCACAGATGTACAGACATATTTATATGTACATTTGTCTATTAAAAGTTCCCAAATGCTAAGATTTTAATGATATATTTTACTGACTATACAGCTGTAATACAATTCTTCATGTAAGTATTTTTGATAAAATGTGAGCATTATAAATTATAGTAAATTGTGATGGACATTCGATGCTGGAAAGCTGTTTGGTTGTTACGTTGAAATTAACATCAAGGGATGTATAGTATATAATCCAAATTCCTTATTTTGCAATTTTTTGCAGGATTAGTACAATACAGTCCCATAGTTGTGCCCATAAAACTCCACCCTCTTGATTGGTCTCCCCTGAACTATTGAGTTGAGTTACAGTGAATATGCATGAGGAGGAAGAGGAAGAGCTTCTGTCTGACTGTGGAAGGAGTAACATTTAAATTGTAGAGATCATACATTCTGCAACCACATCTGCCAAGTGAAGGCCCTTCAAATTACAGAAGCAAAGAGAACAAATCTGCCTCTCAGCATTTAGCTTATTCTCACCATTTTAGCTAATATCTGTGCCTTGGGATCAGGCTCCCTGGAGTTACTTGTTAGTTTTGTGGGGCCAGGTATTAAGAATGTAATTCTGAACTAACAAAATCAAAGTTTTGCCACTGACTTCACTGGACACAGGGTAAGGCAGATGAGTCCTAATAGTTCTAAAACAGGAAAGTTTGGGATTCAGTCTGTTTAATGAAGATTATCCTTGTCTTTATTTAACTTTTGGGGACTTTTAATTTTTGTATTGTTTCTTAGATTAAATTTATTTTTAATCGGGTATTATCCAAAGATGCAAATAAAGTACCTGAATCTTCAGGCTTCTGCCTATATTAATAAAGGTGCTCAAGATTATGTCAATATTAAATTTGTTTTTCTTTTTAAACTTAACATTATTTCCGATCTCCCTTCCCCTCCTCTGACCCCTTCTACCTCCCCCCCACCTCACAAAAGCCATAACCATCTATAATTTTTAAACAAGAAAAGGAAAGCAAACATATACAAACTGGCTATACACATCATGAATGACTGTTGTCACACAGAAATTAAGGTTGTGAGGAACAATTCCAAACTCCCCTGCCACTAGATCTGCTTTAGGTGTACTTGTAGATGGATAGTAAAAACAACAAAAACACCCCCCACTATACATCTACCAGCAGAGTTGCATTCCACTCAAAGCTTTCAAAGTTGGCTGATTTAATTAGAACACATATAGCTCTAAAGGGTAGTATTTAATTCAAAACTATTTCCTCATCTTCTCCACAAAATGTGCAAACTGGTAGTTTTTGGAGGTTTTGGGTGGAATTAATTAGGAAAATATTTGAAACATCCTTTCTTTTTACTTTGAAAACAGATATTATGGACACATTAGAATAGCTTGACAGCTCATTTGATATTAACCATTTAAAGCATTTCAGTGCCACATTTTCATTATTTATGCATATGACGTGATTAGTAATCTGTCTATATGTGAAGAGAGGAAGGGAAAATCCTGCTCTTTCAGGTTTCCATCATCTAAAACAGATCTGTCAGTATTTAATACAGTATGTGGCCTACTATTTATGAGAACAGCTTTAAGGATTAACCTCCTTCTGATGTAAAATGTAGTGTTTGCATCTAAATGTATTTGTTCTAGAAGATAATTTCTTATCCTCAAGAATATTAATGAATCCAGCACTTAATTTAGGAAGGTTCTAGAGAGACACACCGTTGGTGCTCATTATATTAGGGGCATTCGTGTTCTGATTAAGAATACATTCACTGCTATTCTGGACAGGGCCTCAGTGGGACAGATTCTGAATAAATCCCTAGTCTTGATGCAGCTAGTCCCTAGGGATGGAATAGCATATCCCTGGAATTTGCATTAGCAGACTAAATCCAAAATCCTTCCATCTTTCTCCAAAATTAATTGTGTTCCCAAATTATATGGATTGAGAAGATCCAAATGTGAATTACCCTGCCTTCTCAAGAGGGATGTCAGTCACTCCTGACAGCCCTCTTGCAACACACAGGCCACTCCCAATAAGGGATAAGTTATAGACATGATAGTCTCATGCTTACGGACCTTACCATCTCAAATCATGCAATTACATCAACATCTGATCTTCCCTACTTTCTTTTTCCTTTTATGTTAAAAATAAGTTTTCAGTCCTAATGGCTGCAAAGAAACTGGTGACGACCTGGGTGTAACTAAAGCAGCGATGTCTTCTTGAGTCTGCAGGTAGCCAGACAATAGCTCAGAGATATCAACAGCTCCATTCGTTCTAACAGAAGCTAATGTCAAAATCCAGCTGTATGCATGTTGGAAGAAAAGTGTAGGCCTAAATCTTCTCACCGAAACAGATGAACCTTGACTGAAATTACTAGTGAGGACTTCCCTACTGATACTCTTGCTTCTTGGGGGATGGGGAAAAAGACAATCCCAGTGCTGTTATTCCTGCTGTTCTTGCAAAGATGAACCCTCATACGATCGCCCTGGCCTGTCTGGAAGTGAGAAGGTATCTTCTGCTACCAAGACACTAAGACTGGGACCTGAGGGCTACAGGATCATTCCCAGGGTTCCAGATTGCCTTCATCTGGGTCTAGGAAGACTCTGCAAGCCCATACTGGAATGGGTGAAGCTGAAGAGAGATTTACATCTGTCTGTCATCTCACAGGCCCCTGTTATCGTTCTCCAAGGAACATTATATGTCTCCTCACCTCTGTGGGGGCCCATGGACAACCATAGGCAGATGAGTAAAGGCACTGAAGACACCCAGAGAGGCTGAGAATGACTGACTTTTTTTTGCAGAACCTAAGGGATTTCTGTGAGCTAGGAGTAAATTCACTGCCTATTCTGCAGGGGGATGGCAGTGAAGAGAAACTCTCCCCAACAAGTGATTCATGCAAGGGAAATGCCACAAAAACTCCCAGATTTCCTCTCTGCCAGCCTCTCCCTTGTTCGTTGAGCAAAAGCCCCTATTAACTCCACGATAATTTTGCCTGAGTAAGGGTTATAAAGTTTAGTGTTAGTGCCAAAGAAATGGGAGATAGTGGTGTGGGGAGAATAGTAGGGGATGACAAGAGGGCACTGGGGCCGAATGGCAGTTGCCTCCTTTTAATATTCTTACTCGTATTCAAATGTTGACGTTCTGACTGCCTCTGCTTAAATGGTAGCAGAGGAAGACCTAAGGTCAGAACAAGAGGAAGGAAAGAAGGACAGAGATGATATATCCTGTGTGGCTATCTTTAACTCCAAAATTGCTCTTCCGCACTACTGTATCCAAAGCAATGCATTAAACCATAATACAAAACAGAACACCACTTACAATATATATTTTATTGTTTTCAACCATATATAGCTAATTCATACCTAGCAATACATATGACTCCAGTTTAGGCCATGTTGATACTAAGCACTTTATGCCTCAGTTGGAAACATAACAGAATGTACCATTCCTCTTGCAGTAACCTCTAGTGTTGATTTCAGTTATTTGAAAAGGTTAATTTTATAATGATGGATTCTACAACAAACTATGACTACATATGGCATTTGAGAAGACAAAGTAACATTTTAAAAACCACTTCAAAGGGAGTCAGTGTGGTCTGACAATGAAAAAGACATGGGATTGGAACAAAAAACAAAGATTCTGGTTCTGGCTTTGTCGCTGGAAGTTACTTTACTTTATTATACCTTAGTTTTCCTGTCTAAAGAATCATGTTTACATATGTTTGTAAAGGCATTTTGAGCTCTACACACATTCTAAGCATTATATTTCTTAATGTTTGTTTTGCTTAACCTGTAAAACAATCTGTGAAAATATTCAAGGTACTATTAACATTTAATCTAGTATTTAAGATGAGGAGATATACACAGAGTTGCTCTATTTCTTTTTAGTCAGCCTATCATTACAAACATTTCAGATTTGTTTGGCAGGAAACCATATGATATCATCGTGAAAAGTCTGCTGATCTGACCAAGAATAAAATAGCGAGGTTGTTGTAACTACATTTTTAACTGTAGTTGCAATTAGTTGTTGACTATTTTGAATGTCAGAAGTGTCAATAACAGACAACTAATGTCTTACACATACATTCTACTTAGCTTACTACTTTGTTCTTTTAATTCCGACTTTAATTTTGCTTATCTAACTTTACTTAAATACGAGAAATATTGTCCATTTTCTGATCCTTGTCAGTTGACTACGAGTTTGTTGATAATACTTCCTTCTTTCAATTTCCTTTTTGCTTCATGCATAAAAACAGAATCATAACCCCAAAAGCAAGGCAAAATTATACATTAATAGCAGCATTTTGCTAGGATAACAGCTTTTGTGCTAAATCCTGCCATAGTCAGTGAAGCAAGGCAGAGCACTCACTTGTATGCCTCCTATCAAAAAATTTGCTGTCAGTTTGGGCAGTATTTATCACAATGCAGCAGTGGGATAAATTATTAAGTGTATTTTACATCTTTTCTAAGAAAAAAAGACAGCATGCGTCTGCCAGCTAATAAGCAGAGTTTGCAACCAACTACATGTGCGCAGGTAAATAACTGGAAGAGCTATACACTATCCCCATGGCCACAAATTGTCACCTTGCTACTGTATTCACAGAGAGCCTAAAAATGCTATTGGGCACATGCTTGGCATGCTGCAAAGGGGCTACACTGCCTCTCTTCTGGGATTTGGCTCATTTGAAGTGGGAGCAAGTGGCCAAGACATGCTTCAAGGTGGAACTGCCAGGCATGGCACAAAGGCAGCAGCATAGATATGACCTTGGAGAAATAATGCAGATTGTTGCATTACCTGACTTTCTTCTCTAGTGATTTCAAACACTATAGAGAAATCTGGCCCTTCAGCTGTAATAGATAGATGTTCTCTATGTCCTTCATTCCCTAAAAATGATTTGTTTACTCAGGTTCCAACTCAAGTGCAGCTGCTGCCTCAATTTCCCTCTAGTGATAAGATTGTGTTACTTCATTCAGATCCTCTGGGTCAGCTTTAACATGTCTGCCAAACATAAAAGGATTGGGAGTTGAACTCAGAAGAAGTCAGCTGGTACAATCTCAAACATGTTCTTCACTTCTCTTGTCCTCAGGCCTCATCCCTAAGCTTTACCTGTAGGGAAAATCATCTCTGTAAACACCTCCAGTTCTGTTCACACACTGGCTTTTTACAATAGCAACATAGTTTTCTCTCCCTAGTGTTCCTTTCCCTTCCTCTTTCATCTCTCTCAAAAAGCCTTAATTGGGCTCTGAAGAGACCCAATCCTATTTCCTCAAGTCTTTCCCTACACTAAGGAAAGCAAACAATCATTATAATCTCTCTTCTCAGCTTGCTTCCTTACTAGTTAACAACTCCTATACCCCTTTGGGAATGACATGTTCCAGAAAGGCTGGGCATTTTGAACAGGGCTGAGCAGGATCATAGACCTGCCCCTAAAGTAACAACAGTGCTGTTGTTTATATTCATTTTTGGATCTCTGCAAAGTGTGGGGAGTATCCCATTGTGTTCACTGTGAGTGGCTGGAATGTTTTAGCCTTTTTATTTGTTCTGAAAACCAATCCAGACCAGATAACATATCTCTATCCAGTTAGGAAAACAAGAAGAAATAAGTAAAAAAAAATTTTGCCATACAGACCTAATACATGGAAAAAACTTCTTCATGGTAAAGGTGGCCAAAATCTGGAATGGGCTTCCAAGGGAAGTGGTGCTCTCCCCTACCTTGGGGGTCTTTAAGAGAAGGTTGGATAGGGATCTGACTCGGGTCATCTGACCCCAGCACTCTTTCCTGCCTAGGCAGGGGGTCGGACTCCATGACCTGTTGAGGTCCCTTCCAAACCTAGCATCTATGAATCTATGGTCAACTGATGTCAATAGTAACTGCAATGTTCCAGTGACTGCACAGGGCTTTAAATCCAGCATTGTTTTTGAGTTTCAAACTACATTGTATAATAAAATGTCACCAATAAAGAGATAAGCCTAAACTTGATCCCGTAGTTTTTCTGCAAACAATATTTGTCTTTAAGACCAGTGCTATCCAAAGAACGTCAGCAGAATCAATAATCAAGGCATTATATTCTTCTACAATCTTCCAGAGTTTAGCAAATAACCCAGAGTGAATATTTTTGGCATAACCAGATTCAGGTTTTTAAAAAGGGGAGTGTAGGAGTAGTATCTGGTACTGCAGGAGTGGCTACACTGCCTACTCCCAGCCTCCCCCCTGCCACCAGGGTAGGCAGACTACACTATGCAGACTTTTAAGTCCCCAAGTCAGGTAAGAATCTACCCCAAAAGCTCACAACACCTCCTCCTCCATGCTCAGTAGCACTTCCCCTCTCCTCCCATTCTCCTGTTCTATTTATGCCTCTGGGTTCAGGAAGGGAAGACCTGCTCAGTATTGCCACTGTCCCAACAGCTCCTACCCCACTCCAGCTGGGACTACATGGAAGAGCTGCATTAAAAAAAAATAGCCGTTGACAGGAACAGTGGTGGCACAAGGAGGTTCTCCCACCCTGCCTCCTCCTGGGCTGCCAGAAAATACCTGAAACTGGATCTTCTCCCACTCCTAGGTCAGCCAGAAACAGTGGGGCAGCAGCAGTGGGTGGAGGAGGGAGGGAATGGGAGCACGGAGGGGAAAGAGGAGGGTATGGGGGAGCACGTCTTTTACCTGCTTTGAGCAGTTAAGAGTCCCCAACTACTGCTCCTGAACAATGGTTTAAAAGTGGGGTCGGCTACACCATTGTGCCCCTCCAGATCTGACTATTCTTTGGATAGCTTCAGTTTCTACATTTGGGCTTGGTTATTTTACACTAGGAAGTAAAATATATAAGACTATAAGTAATAGAGGTCATTCAAAGTTCCAGCCATTCTAGGTCTGCTGGGGAAGGCGGGGGTTGGTTGGTTGTTTTCAAGTTTTATGCATCAGGATCTTTCATCTGATTTTGTGTCTTTTGTCTGCTTGCTTATCACAGAGAATAATTTTCCCCCTTTATGGACAACTCACAATTTAAACAAGGGGGGAATATATTTTTAAGGAAAACCTGCTTTACTAATTAAATATTTGAAATGCTTGTGGGGGAAGACCTCACTAGCTGTACTTTTATGTCCGTACTAGCAAATTGCCCATCAAGAATGACAAATGAATGGCAACTTTCTTGATGGCCACTTTCTTGATGGTGTTGTGCATCTAATTGTCTTCTCACTTGCTTTTCCTCAGCTGGCCCCTCCCTTTTCTCTCCCCGCCGCACAGGACTCCTGGTGCCCTTAAAGAATGTTACAGACAGACAGATGGACTAAGCCCTTTATCTATCTATCTATCTAGAGAGAGAGAATATGAAAACCTGTAGTTTACATTTTGATATTTTAAATTAATAGAAAACATTTAGCATGTCCAAAGGAAAACAATAACTGAAATCAAGTCTTCCCATTTGATTATATCCATAATAATGATCAGATAACATTCCCACAGCAGGCCTTCCTACAGGCAATATGGATCATAAGCCCTGTACAAATGGGAACAGCCTTGTCATCCATATCTTTGACAGGTCTTTGTCAGAATCTTTGTTTGCATTACATACATATAAATTAATTCACTATAATAGCAATATAATTTGGATCTAAGAGACAAATAGGAAAATAAAATTCTCATCCATTTCTGCTTATTCCTGGAAAGCTTTATGCACAAAATATAAAAGTACCTTGAGATCACCAAATCTGATGGATGAAACAGATTTTAACCCATCTACCAAATTCTCTGGCCCTGCCCCACCTCTCCCCCAGTAAAGACCCACCACACATTTGGTGCTAGGGTTATTATACAGATGAGATAATCCCTGGAGGAGCTTCTGTGGTGCTCCTTCCTTCTAGCTCTGTCCTTGATTTTCTCTGCCCAGGCTTAATCCCAGGAATTTCTATTTTTCTCTCAGGGGTGCTTCCACTTCAAGACAACCCTATGAGGAGAGACTGAGGGACCTGAACCTGTTCAGCCTCAGCAAGAGGAGGCTGCGGGGGGACCTGGTGGCTGCCTACAAACTCATCAGGGAAGATCAACATCAAATAGGTAGAGCCCTTTTCTCCCCAGCACCACCTGGGGTGATGAGGAACAGTGGTAATAAACTGATGGAGAACAGGTTTAGGTTAGAGACCAGAGGGCAATATTTTACAGTTAGGGTGGCCAAAATCTGGAACCAACTTCCCAGGGAAGTGGTCCTCACCCCTACCTTGGCCAAATTCAAGAAGAGGTTGGATAATCACCTGTCTGGGGTCTTGTGAACCCAGCATTCATTCCTGCCTGTGGCAGGGTCCCTCCTGACCCTAGCTACTATGAAACTATGAAACCCCCTCTCCCACAGGCCTCAAAGCCCTTGTTGGGGCTTTAGCTATCCCAGCCTTGGCCCCCTCTTCCTCTGGGTGAGCCCTCAGCCCAGGTCCACTCTGACCGTGGCTCCCAGGCTTCATCCTTTGCATCCCTGCCCAGAGCAAGTTTTGTCCTGCAAAGTATGCTTGGCACCCTATCATGTTGCTTCCAAACCTCTGGGCAAATTTACACACAAAACACCAAGCCAAATGGCTCTAACTCAAATATAAACCTCTCCTTGGGTCTCTGTTTCCATTAGCCCTCCCACCTAGGCAGGCTTGCTTCTTCCCAGCCCAACAAGTACCTTACCTGAGCCACCCACACTGCAAACTACAGTCAGTTCTATTCAGAGCTCCTTGCCCTGCAGCAGCCAGGGTCAGACTGCCACCTCTGTCCGGAGGCTGGATTTATATGCTCTTGACCTGGCCCCCTTCCAGTCATCTGAGCCAGTTCTTCACTTGCAGAGCCTGTGGCTCAGTTTATATGGAAAGCTCACACCTGCTGTCCCTGGCAGTCCAGCTTTCTGAGATCTTCGCTGGCTATGCATGCTCCCCCTTCCTAGTAACAAGGGTAGGGGTTCCTTTTTACAATCAGATATCAGAACTTTAATTCAGAGCAGGATTAGCAACTGCAGTAAGAGTTAATGATGTATTCAATTGAACTCTTTAAGTCTTTGGTCATACTATAAACAATGCAATTATTGTCACTTGTATCCAACCATAACTTGTGAATATTATTGAACCAATTAATATTGTTTAATAATATTAGTTAAATGAATGACATTGTCAATACTAGTGACCAAAAAGAGTGAAACTGAGGAAATGAACTTTCATATATACTATAAAAATCATTGTGTACTGCCCATATTGGCACTAAATGGACAAATTATTCCCATCTAGAGACAACAAAAATATATAATGAGATATGGTTAGGCAATAAAAACTTGCATTCCTTAACTCTATTTTTATGCGCACAATTTTCTTTCCTTCTTTCTGTGTCTCCTGATGTTCTTACCTGCATTACCAGAACTTGTCTTGTGGAAGGTTTCTGTCAAAAAAGTGTCATTTAAACAAAATGAAACATAAATATTTGTTTGTTAGAGTCAATATTATATTATGAACATTTTTTGTATTTAACTATTTTTTCTCATATTTTTTCTTGCTTGTTTATGTGAAATTAAACAATACCGTTTGTCAAACTCTTTCATTTTTGCATTGATGGAGGTAGTCTCAATCCCTTTAGAAACATGTTCATGGAGTTTTCAGGCTCACATACTTTTTTATAAAGGTTCTGAAATGCTGCAAATCAGTTTCAGATAATTGTTTTAACAAAACTTATTGGATCATGACTTTTCCATTCCATTCACTGTATTAAAATATTTTCCCTGTACTGCACTTCAAACCTACAGTCATATATCACTGTTTTCTTTGTATACGGTTTTCTGAATCATTGTCATTTCAACAGCTGTTTCCCTGTATAGACTCTTCCACATGGTCAAAATTGGTTTTCCATATTGTATGTCTGGCTCCCTTTAATGTGCATTTTTGTAAAAAAAAATAAAATAAAATGCCACTTTTTCTTTTAAGGAGGTCATGGTGCAATGCAGCTTTTATTGTTTTTTTTCTCTGTAGGGCTTCCAAAACTTCTCTAAATGTTTCTTCATAACCTGAGGGATTAGCACAGGGTGGTATTGGCTGAGAACATAAACTCTGGTCCTGGAAAAAATTAATTTTCTCCCTGGGTTTGGATGTATATTTAGATGCCTGCCTTGTGAATCTGTTCTACGCCATTTCACATACTACTAATTTTCTGTCGCATGTTATAACACTTAGAAAACAATCCCCTAACTGAGGGTAGTAGATTTTGTGCGTGTGTGTGTGTAAATTCCAGTCTCCATGTAGTATAGTTCTGATCATTTAAAATTCTTATGTTTAAATGGGAAAGGGATTTATGCATGTTTACCTGTGTTTTATTTTGGCTTAAATATAATTAGATATTAATTTCAATTTCTATTTTAGAAGTTAAGGAAAGTACAGCGGGAATATACATATAAAATATTAATGAAAAAAGACAAGATTGCAGTCCTTTTAGACAGGGCTTTTCATCAAATGTTATGTTAACCAGTTAAAATAATACAATAGCTTTTTTAAAGTGAATGGTTCCCCTCAGAAGCTACTAATCATAGGCAATTTTTTGTGTATTACTATTTTTCATGGGTCTAGAAAGGATAAATAGTCCACCTTAACAGTCTTCCTTAAAAGGATGAGATTGCTTCAGCCATCTTAAGTCTGGATCTTTGTAGAAAGAAAAACACCTTAACAAAGAATGGTTTGTTGCTGACCTGCAGCTGGTTATTGTATTTTATTTGAGAGTCTATTTAAGTTCCAGTAACAGTTATTCGTTACCCCTAAAGAAGCATTCCACAAGTGAAATTAATAAGTACATGAAAGCAGTCTATCTTGAATTCTAGTTTAGCATGATGATTATTCTATCCCCAAAGAGGACTATTGCCACTAATAATAATGATTATTCATTCAAGGTATTGGGAGGTCTTCTGACTGTTGTTAAATGATGACTCAGTTATGGTGTACTGAACTGGAGCTTTTATCAGGACATATGTGTGAAATAGACAACTGAACATAGTAAATGACATGAAAAAAGAATCTCATAGACTCTCTTAGCACTAATAATGGAAATTAAATGCAAATCTAAGACTTAAGACTCAGAGATGTTTTGTATGCAAAACGCTTACACTTCCATCTGATTCATTCAATTAAGGTGCCATGCATGGCTTCTGCAAAAAAACCCTGATGTGTATCCATCTTCTGAGACTATTTTATGTATTCCAGAGCTGGTCCTGTTTCTGCATTGACTACAAAAGGAAATCATATTACCTTTTAGCAGAGAAAGGAGCTAGATTGGCTCTGCTATCCTTCCTGTCTAGCTCTCTGTTAGACATTTTGCTTGTATCTTCCTTGGTGATTGCAGTTAAGTGGAAACAAGCAGCAGTCAGCCAAGTATTAGAAAGGCTGCAGTTTCCTTTGTAGTGACATGAGCTGTGTTTAAGAAATTAGTTAGGCTTTTATGAACAGCTAATCCTCCTTGTGAAGAATACAAGCCTTGTTGGTTTGAAGGAATTTCTCTCTCAAACACACATCAGGGTCCAACACGCAGGCTGGTTTATCTACTGAATCATTCAGCAGTGGAAATAAAATAGAACTGTTTAAACTGTTCAATGTTCTGTTTTCCTGCCAGATTTTCTTGTGGCCCTTTTCCTGATGTTCCAATCAAAGTGGAGTTAGTGCTCTATTACCATATTTTCTACCACATAATACACCCCATAATAAAATATGCATCTTATTTTTGGAAGGCAGAATGTAGGAATAAGAGGTTTTCCCAGATTCATGGCCAACTGTGTGACATAGAGTAAGCCCTCCTGCAAACATGGAGTGCCCAGGAAGTGTGGCATCAGGAACTTCCTGGTATGGCAGACCATTTCCTGCAGTGCCACACTTTCTGGACATGTTCTCAAGAGGACTTCATGACAAACTAGGTTAAGCCACAGACCCTTGCAATGGGCAGCAGCAACAGTGTTGCTTCTTTACTGTAAGTAGTTCTTTATATAAGTGCCTGTAAATGAAACGTTTCCACACCACAAGCCCCTTCAAGATACTACTAACAGCTTACTTATCACTTTGGGCACAAGCTATAGTCTTCAGCCATTAGCTACAGCTATGAGAGGGTTAACATAACACTCTGCCTCTTCATCTTGCTGAGCTGGCACAAGTGGCAATCATCTTGGCAGCTGCGTGGAATACATGGAGTCTCCAGGAGTGCCTCTTTTCCAGCAAAGAAAACAACTTCCCCACTTAAAACATGCACCCCAATTTCAGAGGGCTGATTTGGGGAGGAAAGATGAACGGTGTATGTGTGAAAATACAGTATTAATGCAACTATAAAACATAACAAGGCTTACCTAAATAAAAGAGCATACCAGCTGCGGTCAGCAATTAACTCTTCTTTCATACTGAAATAGTTGTGAAATGGTTTCTGCTATTCTGTAGTTCAGTGATTCTCAACCAGGGTGCTATGACATCAAGAGTGCTATGCAATATTAGCACAGTTAGGTGTGCAAATGCCTACACATGATTCACAAGATAAACCCAGAAGCCGGGTTCCATAAGCAGGGGCGTGCAGTTGCTGAACGGAAAAAAAGCAGCAACCCAAATTCATGCCATTGGTTTTTGCCCCAGCACATGCCCCTGCATGTGGGATTAGCATGGGGAAAAATGCTGTGGGTGGGGTAGGAGAGGCTGGGGTCACCACCTGGGTTAGCCCCAGCAGGTTTACCTGGGGTCCTGAGGGTCTCTTGGGGCTCAGTGGTAGCAATCCAGGTGTGCAGAGCCTGGCCAGCAGCTGAAGCATGGCTCTGTCCAGCCAGACTCTAGTTTTGGATGGCACACACTGCTGCCACATGCACCTCCCTGCTATTCCTGGGTACATTTTTTTTTTTTTTACACCAGGATCTCTTAATGTCAAAAAACCTGCTGTGCTGCTAATTAGCAGTGTGGCAAACACCTGCACGCACAGCGTGTGTGGTTTGTGGCACCGCAGGTGGGTCTGCAGTGCCACATACTGCACATGAGCTCTCGTCTGGACACGTCCAGAGATTTCAAATAGGAGTCCTTAGTTTCAAAATCATTCTGACCTGTTGTGCTCTGCTTGAGTTCTTTGCAACAGAACTGCTCTATTATTTTTCTATAGTCAAAAATAAGTGAAAGCTAAGAGCTGGCATTTCCCCAGGGGTGGATGAGTCTAAAAAGGTTGTGAACCACTGCTATAATCTGTAAAGCAGACATTTAGGATGATTTTTCATTTACGGTTAGATCCAGTTCTCACTGAAGTGCAAAGATATACAATTCTAGTATATAAGAGCATTGGGTTTGTAAATGGGTTGTAACACTCGTAGCAAACTACTGTTTTAATTTGTGCACCCATGCCCAACATGGTCTAGTGGACCTATTTGGAAACAGAATGCCAGAGTTTTAACCCCTCCATGGCCTTGAGCTATACAGGTTAAACTCTCAGTGCCGTGACCTGTAAAATGGATGCATCATTAATGTATCTATCCCACACTGGAATTAAATATTTAACATTCATACATTTGCTATTTGAAGATGTCCAATTTGTGGTGGTGTTGGTGATGATGATGATGCAGTAATTATTTATATGAAATATATCCAGAAAGAAGACATGTCCAATATATGTAGGTTATGAAAACTTTGACAGTGAATGATATACACCATATCACAGGTGGATGCTAGAGTCAAGAGTACACTGAATAGTGAATAGCACTATGTCTTGGTTGAAGTAGTCTATCAGCTATTGGCTCATAATAAAAACACCAATCAATACCATCACCCCTTTGTACAAATAAGGTCACTCACTGCCAGTGCTGAAAAATTACAAAACAAACATTTGCTGGGATTCAACAACCATCACAGACGAGCTATGCTATTCAACTGACCAGACATCATGGTTGTGAACAAGAAGGCCAGAATATCACTACTCTTAATGTTGCTGCCTTGCTAGGTGACCATAGGCAGTTTTTCTCTGATGGTGT
The DNA here is from genome assembly GCF_052110815.1 of Crocodylus siamensis. Lineage (NCBI taxonomy): Eukaryota > Metazoa > Chordata > Crocodylia > Crocodylidae > Crocodylus > Crocodylus siamensis. Next base: position 176,194,846 of record NC_143395.1, read on the forward strand.
GCTAAGAAGCTACAATGATCTGGCCTCAGAAATAAAGTCAATCTGGTAGTTCAAAAAAGTGAGCATAGATAGTAGTGGTGTCTGTGAATGAAGCTGTATATAAGACAACTGTGAAGGCCTAAAGAATGCTGGAAATGGAGCAAGCTGTTTTACTTATTAAAAAGCTTTAATTCTTATGGATAGTGAAGATTATCTTAAAAGTTCTGCCTTTGTGAGCAAGTAGGCATAGCTTGGACATTCATAGCCTGCTATGCTCTGTACTTGATTTGACACACACTGTGAACCTAGGGGACGATTGTGGACGATGAGGATGATACAAACTCAGAACTTTATCTGTTCCTCAACAGTTATGCAAGAACAATAAAGGTATGAAGCTTTACAAATAATTGCATTTAACAATCAGATTTAGACGCTGATATACCAGGCAGGAAGCTTTCTATCAACTACCAAATACAGTATTCCCAGGGATTTGTTGTCCTTTACGTTATCATCATGGATCTGATTATCTTACAAATCTTTGCCAACAGAAGCAGGAAAGGCAAGATAGTATATAGTATAAGAACTGATTTTCCCTGCATCAAATTCTAAACTGTAATTTTACTGATTTTCTTATAAGTTTATTCAATAGCACTCACAGGAGCAAAGCAGGACAATTTAACAAAATTGGGAAGTTAACTAAATTCTAAGTTCCTGAAGACTACAGTAAAATTCCTTTTCTGACTCTAAGCATTATATGACTAGGCTCAAGCTGTAAAAAAAAATCATAATCTGAATACAAATATGCCTTTGTGTAAGGCTTAGTTAAGGAGCTGAAGAATCTCCTACCTTTCATATGAGGTATTTTGTCTATATAATGGTTTGAACATGCTGATTCCTATGAGAGCTTATCTTAGACTTTTTTTGTTAGTGCCCAAAAAAGAAAAATCTAGATTAGGCTAATATACCTACTATATAATGTATTTAGACCAATAGTGACCCCTTGAGGACAATGTTTTTTAAAGGAGATTAATATGCCTGGTTTCAACCACAATTTAAACAAAAGAATTTAATATACCTATTTATATGGTCATTAAAATTAGCAGTTTCTACAGATTTAGGATCTTTCTATATATTATATTAGATAGTACTCTTACAAGCCTTTTGGTATCAAATATAGTCTACAGCCCACCTATTTTAGCTGCACCTGAGCAAAGTACGTATGACAAGACTGTTTTGTCCAATCAAGGCCAGATTTTATTTTTGTGTAAAGTCAGATCCCCACTAAGATAGATTAACTTAAACAAGACACTTGGTAGATGCATCTACATCTTCAGTGATTCCCCATAATTATGGTGCATTAAGTTTAGTACCTCTAATAACAGATACTAACTTAATGTTCCATAATCAACACTACTGCGCAGTAGAGATGGGACACATTTTTTGTGTGTGATCCTAATGTTTAGCAGGCTAATTCTATCATGCATAAGAGCATTAGCATGGTTTGTGCCTTCCTCACTAATGCACAGTAAAATTAGTCTACTGCACATTTAGCATCTGGTGCAGATGCGCCCAGTGACATCTGTATGGACCACTTGTCTTTAGAAGAGGCTCTCACAGCTACCTATTGATCTCTATAGTAATGATGTGTGAGCTAGACTAGTTTAACTTGGAGAACAGAACAGACTCTGAGTATGGGCATATCAGTTAAAAAGCCATCTTGTTACTTGCAACAGAATACACTTTATATAGAAATTTTATAGTGAGATATAGAAAGTCACAAAGACAATGGAATCCTGCAAAATCAGTTTAAAGAGTAACCCCTCAGGATTAAATAATACTTCAAATATGGCAACCCTATGAAATAAGCAAGGTTTTTTTTTGGTGATATCTTTTATTGGACCAACTGTATAGGTGGCAGAAATCTTAGACAAGCTTTCAGGCACAAAATGCCTAACCTGAAGACCAGAAGAAGGACACTTTGTGCCCTAAAGCTTGTCTAACATCTCTCCCACCTATACAGTTGTCACCAAACAAACTTGCTTCTTGCGTACTTCCTGGACCATCATGGTTACAACATTCCAACCCTACTGCAATGCAATCCTTTGAATTACTCATAGAATATGCAGAATCTGACACAATGACTTCATTAATGTGCAGTGCCTACTACACATTAAATTTAGTACTTGCAAAAGGAAGTACTAAATAAATGCACAGTAGGCTGCCCTACTGTGCATTAGTGGAATCGCATGCTTTTTTCATGATGGTTAATGTGGGATAGACTAATACTACTGTGCATTAGTGTAATAGCACACTTTTTGCCATGATGCTGTAAAATGTGCAATGAGTTGACTGCACGTTAAGCACTTCATGTAGATGCACCCAACATTAGCAAAGAGGAGAAATAATGGAGCTATCTTGCAATAAAGGCCAATATCAGACACTGCTTACCAATTTTAAAGTGATGAAAATGGAAATAAATACAAAGATTTTAGCTACTTTATCTGTTAAGGAAGAAGTAACTGAGATGGGAAAGAGAGAAACTGGCACAGAAACAAGAAAGGGAATGCTCAGAAATAAAAATGAGCCTTCAATCACATACAAGAGTGCTGTATTTACTTACATACCACACACCCCCTCCCCACAAAATCAGCCCTCCAAAATGGGGGGGGGGCATCTGAAGTATGAAAGCCTTTTTTTTTTTGGCTGGAATAGAAGTATGTAGACACTATACTCTAATAGCTGCCAAGATGGCTGCAACTTTGGCCCCAGCAAACAGAATCAGCTGAGAACTATGTGAATGTCCTCACAACCAGTAGCATAGCTGGGGGTGGGCAAGTGGGATATTAGCCCTGGGTACCAACTTAGGAGGGCACCAGAATCACACCACATCTCTGCAGAGTCCACACCCTGGCAGCAAAAGCAGCCCTGAAGCATTGCTCTTGCAGCAGCAGCTGGGTGCCCAGACACTGCATTGCTGAAATAAAAGCAATAGCGAGGAGGGGGGAGGGGGGGGCAGGTAGACCATGTTGCTGTGGCCAGGGAGTGGTTTTGATTCTCTGGCATAGGTAAAACACTTGTGGCTCCCACCCCCTCCCTCAGAATGTGCACTCCTCTGGTGTTCTCCCAACCTGATTCTTCTGCAGGGTTTGCCCAGGGCACCAATCCTGCTTGTTATGCCTATGCTTATGGTCACTAAAGAATTTGCAGCAATTTGTGGCTATAACTTGTACCTGAAGCAGCAGCTGAGCTGGCTCACAGCAAGTGAGATGCTGCATACAGTGGGTATATGTACACATGTGCTTTAATGTGCAGTATCTTGTTTTACTACTCCTTAAAGCATGATGTAAAAACCTGTAATTATGCAAATGCACAGTAAAATAGGTTACTGCACATTAAGCATCACTTAAAAACCATGAGCTTGTGGTACTGTGCATTAGGGCTGTGTGAAATTTCATCAGCCATTTTGTTTCGACACTGTTTCGACTCATTTCAAGGTCAAAACAGCAAAATCAAAACAAAAAAAGGGCTTTGAAAAAGCCTCAAAACAAAATGAGGCTAGTCAAAACATTTTGAAAGTCAAAACGTTTCAACCATAGTGCTGGGGATGAAAGTCAGTCCAGCTAGCCTGATCCAGCACCGGGGATGGGGAGTCAGCTCAACTGAGCTGACTCCACATCCCTGGCCAATCTAGTGAAACTTCAAAACAGAGTTGAAACAGCCTCAGTTTCGACTAAGCAAAATAGAACAGCTGTTTCAAATCAAAATGAAATTCGATATGAAACGCTGTTCTGTTGAAACCTCGAAACTCAAGGTGAAATGGAATGGTACCATTTCACACAGCCCTACTATGCATTAGGGCAGCCGAATGCATATTTATTTAGTACCTCACATTGGAGGTACCAAATTTAATGTGCATTAGGAAAAGCACATTAATGCATGTGTAGATGCGCCCAGTGTGTAGTATCTTGATGAGGCTTATGGTATGGAAGCAACACTGTATTATTTATAGGAATTTGTCTAAAGAACTATTTGCAGTAAAGAAATAACAGATTTGCTACTGCCCTTCCAAGACGCCTAGTTTTGTTGCTGTCCTGTCATACCAGGTAGTTCCTGCTGTCTCATCCAGACTGTCTCCTGGGATGCCACACTTCCTGGATACTCTACATTTCCATGAGGACTTCTTCTGTGTTACACAGTTGGCCATGACTCAGGAAAAAATATTGTTTTTACATTCTGCCTTCTAAAACAAGGTGTGTGTCTTATTTGGTGTGTGTGTGGTATGTAAGAAAAATGGATAATAGAAAAAAATAAAATGAATATTATAACTGATGCTTGATGTTACATGGGAAACACAGAAAAAAACAGTCTTTCTGGAGTATACCAGAAAATTCTAAATATGTTATAGAACTTAATAACAGAACCGCTAAATTGAAACAGTAGAAGCTGCTTTATATGGCATGGGATAGTGTTAATTTATACAAAGCTGAGTTGAAATTTCATGTGTTCACACAAAGCAATTTTTAGTATGTATTAGCAAGTGAGATAGCACATATTCTTGTTTGAAACTTCAGTCAGTGAGTGCATCTATATTATGCACTATTTTGGTAGTCCTCCAGATGCCATTATAAACTGTTTAGTATCCCCATAGGACCAGCCAGTCTGCATACTTGTCTACTCCAGAATCATGATGATTAGATATAATCTCTCTGTGTGTGACTTTAGAACCAACACCAAATCAGACCTGCCTCAACGGGACCAGCAAGAAAGCTGCCAGATACTGAAGACTTAAGAATATCCAGAAGTAGACCTGGATTAGGGTTACCATATTTCCAGTTTCAGAAAGAGAACACCTGTGGGGGGAGGGGGAAAGGAGGTATATGATTATGGCGAGGGGAGTGATATGCCCATGCCCTGCCCCTGCCCCTCACTCCCAAGCCAAAGCTCCCTCCCAGCCCTGCTGCTGCTCGTCACTCCCAAGACACAGCACCCTGCCCCCAGACCATGCTGATACTTTTCCCTCCCATTCCGCAGCCCCCCATCCCTGCTGATACCCCTCGCTCCCAACCTGCAGTCCGCTGCCCCCACCAGTCTTGGTGGTGCCCCTTACTCCTGACCCAGAGCTCCCTGCTGCCCATGCAGCTGCCCCCAAAGAAGTCCTCCCCACTCCCTTCCCTCACTAGAGGGGCAGGCACCTCCACTGCCTCCACCCTCCGGCAGCCCCAGCACTGGCAGGCATGCACACATGCGCACACATGCACGCACACACACACACACCTACACTTACCTGCCTGCAGCTGCTGGGGCCTGCACGCAGACACATGTGATGGCTCTGCCTCCAATCACCCTGCCTCCTGTCCCTCAGCCCCAAGCAACTCCTTGCTAGGGCAAGCCAGGAAGTAACAGGAAAGCAGAGGCAGAGCAAAATCCTAGACATTTGCTGATATTTAAAAAAAGCTGCCCAGACGGAGATGGGAGGACACAAAAAGAGGACATGTCTGGGAAAACCTGGATATATGGTAACCGTAACCTGGATAGCCGCTGTTTCAGGCCCATGACCTCTCAGCCTTCTAGACCTGAGCAGACGCAGCCTGCCAATCATGCAGAGGAGAATTCAGAGGAAATGAGGTTTTTTTAAGACTTATTTCATATTTTGATTACATTTCCAAGTAGAAAGACTAGCTCAGTGAATCCTAAAGAATGTGCCACACTTGAAAGTGGTAGAAGAATGCCACAAAAAATTATCCTTGATCAGTATCAGATCCAGACCTTGGAACCATGTCAGCTCGCCGACAGGTCCAGAAAATTGTCAGCGGGGGGAACAGTGGCAATAAACACTGCCATTACTCCCCTGCTGCCAAATTTCCAAGCCCCATACAGTGAGACTGGGCCCTGGCCATGATTGAGGTCAGGGCTATGGAAAGGTGCCATGGCTGGGCATCATAGCATAAGTCACCTACAGATATACGTACATATGTATATATAACTACAAATATGTATGTGTGTGTGTGTGTGTGTGTGTATAAATACAAATATGCACACACACAGATGACATACATAAATATATACATAACATACACGTTTTCAGGCGTAAGAATGAAATGTGCAACAAGTTTTAATTCCCAAAAAAAGTGTGCCTTAGTTATCAAAAGTTTAAGAAACATAGAACTAGCTTTTAAACACTGTAAAATTATTAAAAACATATTTCCAATTAAAAATATAATTGTAAAATATAAAAATACATACAAACAAGAAGGTATAAATACTCCATATTGCTAATTATTACAAGATTCCATTTCATAGTTTCATAGTCGGTAGGGTCAGAAGGGACCCAAATAGACCATCAAGTCCGACCCCCTGCCATGGCAGGAAAAAGTACTGGGGTTAAATGACCCCAGCAAGGTGTTCATCTAGTGTTGTCTTAAAGACCCCCAGGGTAGGAGCCAGCACCACTTCGCTTGGAAGTTGGTTCCAGATCCTAGCCACCCTGACAGTGAAGTAGTGCCTCCTGATGTCTAGTCTGTATCTACCCTCTGCCAGCTTGTGACTGTTATTTCTAGTCACTCCTGGTAGTGCTCCGGGGAACAGGGACTTCCCCAATGCCTGCTGGTCCCCTCTGACTAGTTTGTAACAGGCCACTAGATCCCCCCTCAGCCTTCTCTTGTGGAGGCTGAACAGGTTCAGGTCCCGTAGCCTCTCCTCGTAAGGCCTGCCCTGCTGCCCCCTGATCATGCGAGCGGCCCTCCTCTGGACCCTCTCCATGTTGTCCACATCCCTCTTGAAGTGCGGTGCCCAGAACTGGACACAGCACTCCAACTGGGGCCTGACCAGTGTGGCATAGAGCGGGAGGATCACCTCCTTGGACCTGCTGAAGATGCATCTGTGGATGCATGACAAGGTATGGTTGGCCTTCCTGACTGCATCCCCACACTGCCGACCCATGTTCATCTTGGCATCAATGATGACACCAAGATCCTTTTCTACCTCTGCAATGACGAGAAGGGAGTTCCCCAGCCTGTAAGCATGGTGCTGGTTCTTCCTCCCCAGGTGCATCACCTTGCACTTGTCAGTGTTGAAATCCATCCGGTTCTTATCTGCCCACCCCTGTAACCTGTCTAGGTCTGATTGCAGCCTATTCCTCCTGTCTAGCATGCCCACATCCCCCCACATCTTAGTGTCGTCAGCAGATTTGAACAGGGTGCTTTTTACCCCCTCATCCAAGTCATTGATGAAGATGTTGAACAGTGCAGACCCAAGGACCAAGCCCTGGGGGACCCCACTGCCCACATCCCTCCAGGTCGAAAATGACCCATCCACTACCACTCTCTGGGTGCAGCCCTCCAGCCAGTTAGCGACCCATTTGACTGTGTAGGTGTCAACACCACAGCCCCCCAGCTTTTTAATGAGAATGGGATAAGAGACAGTGTCAAAGGCCTTCCTAAAGTCCAGAAAGACTACATCCACTGCTACCCCTGCATCTAAGGATTTTGTGAGCTGTTCATAGAAGGCCACCAGGTCTTAGACCTGCCTCTGATGAACCTGTGTTGGTTGTCCCTAAACATAACCTCCCCCACTAGCCCCTCGTGGACATGCACCAGGATAATTCTCTCAAAAAGCTTACCCAGGATCGAGGTAAGACTAACTGGCCTATAGTTTCCTGGGTCCTCCTTCCTCCCTTTTTTTGAAGATGGGAACCATGTTGGCCCTCTTCCAGTCCTCTGGCACCGCACCAGAGCACCACAAGTGCTCGTAAAGCCGTAGGAAGCTAACAGGCCGAAGGAGCTAAGCAGTCCCAGAGGAGGATATGTTGAGTGATCGTCATAGGTGACTCCATCCTGAGAGGTATAGCAGGCCCCATGTGTCACCAGGACCTCTCAACACGCGAGGTCTACTGCCTGCCCAGAGTAAAGATTCAGGAAGTGATAGGGATGATCCAGGCCGTGATCCAGCCCACCGATTACTACCCCATGGTCCTAATCCACATGGGTACTAATGATGCGGCCAGGAAAAGCCCTGATGGCGGACTACCACACTCTGGGGAGTGTGCTGAGGGAGATAGGTGCACAGGTAGTATTCTCTTCTGTCCTACCACTGAGCGGACGTGGAAGACAACATGAGACCTGCATCACAGAGACCAACTGGTGGTTTCGGGAATGGTGTCTTGAGGCAGGCTTTGGCTTCCTAGAAAATGACCCGCACAGCACAACAAGAGACATGCTTGGATGGGATGGGCTTCACCTTTCCTCCAAAGGTAAACATGTGTTCTCTTCTAGGTTGGCGGATCTCCTCCGGCAGGCTTTAAGCTAGGCTCACTGGGGGAAGGGGAAGATGAGGGCGGAGGAAGCCTTGGACCACTAAACCAAGTGGCACCCACAAGTACAGCCCAGCCTAGACCTACAAGCAGAACAAATACCCAGGTAAGCAACAGGGGCCAGGGCAATACTGAGATTAGGTGGCCAGTGCACACATCCTCAGGAGGCCTCAAATGCCTCTGTAGGAACACTCATAGTATGGGGAACAAGCAGGAGGAACTTGCCCCCCTGCTAGCTGAAGCCAACCCGGACATAGTGGGGCTCACAGAAATGTGGTGGGACCCAACACACAACTGGGAGGTGAATATCAAGGGTTATAGGCTGTACAGGAGGGACAGCACAGGGAGGAAAGGTGGGGGTGTAGAGCTCTACATCAAGGAGAAATACACATCCTCATCAAGTAGCACAAGGTCAGAGGAGGGGCACACTGAAGTGCTCTGGGTTACAATACAAGGCAGTCGAGGGGAAAGGGACTTAACGGTGGGGGTCTACTACAGACCACCCAAGCAAGGGGAAGAGCTAGACCGGGAATTCTTAAGTGAGCTCAAAAGACGTCATCATGGGTGACCTGAACTTTCCAGACATCTGCTGGGAAGAGCAGTCAGCCAGGACTGACTGCTCATGTAGGTTCCTAGCCGAAATACAGGACCTCCATCTAACCCAGGAGGTGCACAGCCCCATCAGGGTAGACGCCCTGTTGGACTTGGTGCTGGCCATGGGTGACAACCTGGTGAGGGGGCTGCGGATGCTCAACCACCTGGGGGACAGCCATCATCACCTGCTGGAATTCACCATCCAGCGCAAGGTGATAAAGGCCTGCAGCAAGGCAGAAGCCCTAGACTTTAGGAGGGTGGACTTCAATGAGGTAAGGAGAATAGTCAGGGAGACACTGAGGTCCCGAAGGAAAAAAAAAAAACAAAAAACAGTGAGGGGCTGAATCCTGTTTTTTTAACCCCAGAGCCTGCCTGCCTCTCCCATGGTTGTGGGGTGAGCTGCCAGCGAGCTCTGAGCTACGGGAGGGCCCAGTGCTACCCTCCAGGGCAACGGCATCCCCCAGGCAGTACCCACCTACTAGCAGCATGCCTGGACAGCCTTAGAGGGTGCTGCCACTGCAGAAGGAAGCACCAGGTCTCTCCGCACCTCAAGGGCTGCCCAACCTTGTGGCAGCTCACACAGGCAGACTCCACTGAGAAAAAGAAAAGAAAAAAGCAGTGAGAGGACTGATCCTTATTTTTCCCTCAGAGGCTACCTGCGTCTCCTGCAGCCAGGAGCTGAGTTGTCAACAGGCTGAGTAAACCCTGAGCTGCAGGGGGCCCCGATACTTCCCTCCACAGTGGCGGTGCCTCCTGGGATCGCCTGGGTGGGGTGCCAGTGGGTAGGTGCCGCCCAGGGGGTGCTGCTGCCATGGATCGCAGCTCAGGGGCCACTTAGCCTGCTGGCAGCTCACTCCCCAGCTGTGGGAGACATGGGCAGGCTCCGCCAAGAGAAAAGAAACCAAAACAGGCCCCTTGCTGCTTTTTTTTTTTCCCCTGTGCGGTAGACCCTGCCCATGCGAGCTGCCTCTGGGTTGAGCAGTCCTTGAGCTGTGGGAAGCAGCAGAACCCCCCAGGGCTGCCTGTGCAGTGTGCTAGCTACATGGGTGCTACCCTACCTTGCATGCAGCACCTGGCCCAATCCAACAGCAGACAGGGCACTGTAAACTCAGGCATGCTCAAGGAAGCTTGGGCTTGGTGGGCTTCCAATGGCCTGTGCACTACCATCTTTGCACTGGCTGGGACCACCCAGGAACAGGATGGCTTGCCCCTGGGGCAGTGTAGGAAAGCGGCAGGGAGGTGGCTGGGTGTGCTGGCATCAGGAAAAGGCAGGGGGGTGGTGCACGGGGTGCTGGAAGCTCACCAAGCCCAAACTTCCCTGAGCACGCCTGGGTTTCCAGTGCCCTGTGCACTATCTCCACTGCCATCGCCAGATGTATCACTGTAATTTGTTACATAGCAAACTAAAATACACTGGATGTGTTTTACTATGCTATGTCAAAAAGCCACTTAAATTGAAATATCCTGTTGCCCGTGTACACTGTGATGCAATTAAATCACTAAAAAGGGCAATTAAACCACTAAAAGGGGCAATTTCAGCACATGTACAAGGGCCCTTTGCCACATTTACAAAGGCCCTAACAGGCTAAGGCAGGGCTAGCCTGTTGCTGGTTCTAAAATAGGCAGCTACATCTTTCCAAATATACAGAATGTTGAATAGGCTGGTGAATAACATCACAGCATATCTTGCTGGAATCTTATTTTCTTCCTAAGCAAACACTCTGTTTTCTTTACCACCAGGATGAAAAACACATCCTCCAATCCCAGGATTTTTCTGAATTGCTAATACTAGCCTGCTTTTGAAAAATAAATCTCTCTTCCCTGCCTGCCCAAGACCATGTCTCACTACAAGATTACCTGCGAAGGTGCAAAAAAAATTGCTAAACTAGTCCCCATGTTGTTGACAGCCCTGCTTGCTACCCCCCTGTTGTAGCATGCAAACCAACACCACCATGTAACCAGCCAAACCTCCAATCTACTGCAGCCAATCCCTCACTAGGAACATCCTGGGACAGGGGTGGGCAAAATACAACCTGTGGGCTGGATATTACTGTAACAGTTTAGTTTGAGTCAAGTAGCAGTTAAAAACATTATTATAAAACTGCTTGATAATGAACTATGTCTGGTAATATTCTAAGTCCAGCAGTTTAGTTTATTTCTCATGATAATAAAGAAAACCTTGGACAGTGGTTAAAGCATGTGACTCTAGTCATTACTTGTGGAGTTATTTTTGTCTCAGATACAGGTTTCCTTGGTCAAGCTGCAGCTTCTCTGTTCCTCTTTCTCCCTGTGTGTAAAATAAGGCTACTTAGAAGTTCTGTATACTGTTTTATTTATGGACGGCCTTTCTTAGATCCTTATATGATATGAAGTGCAAATAATTATTCATTATTAGAGAATCATGTGTACATCTATATACCTGGGATAAACTGAGCAACTGCAAACTTGCTGGAAAATGGTAACATAATGTAAAATTGTACAGGTTCTTATTAAATTCCTCTAAAATCAGACTGATGTAGAATAATGTATAAGTTTGTCTTGTCTTCCATGTTTGACAATCAGAATGTAAAGTCATGTTTATCTTCTATTAGCTGAAAATGCAACACATTTCCATCCTTATATCCACTGGCATAATATTTCTTTCTGGTATGTTTAATCAATTTTTCTGCTTCAGAAGCTGGAAAAACAGACGGCTTCCCTGGAGCGCCTTAATTTTTTTATTATTTATCACTACATTCAATCTTTTTTTCCTGTATTTTCTGGTGTACAGCACAGTGTGATTATCCAAACATATTGGGAGCAGTCAGAATCCTCAGGTAACATAATAAGTAGTTCCAAATGTGCTGTCTCTTCCAACCATGATTGCACAGCTCAAAGCCACAGCACTTTGACTATGGTCTTGAAGGCCAATCTGCTTAGCAAAATTAAAGCACACCTCACATATGTATATATGGCCATACAGCACTGTGTGTGTACAATCAGAGTATTTGTAGCATGACAGAAATGACTGATTCACCACAAAAAACAGGAACTTCTTGTAATGCTGTTTTGTAGCGGCATATGTAACTTGTGAATATTTACATGTGACACTACAGGGGGGTCTCTTAGTCCTCCAGCCTCCCCTAGTGCTCTGTTCTCCCTTCCCACTCCCAGGGGAGAGAAGGGAAAGGCATCTGGCTGCCAGACAACCAGCAGGGAGCAGCAGCAGCAGAGAGAGCTACCTGTACTACAGGCAGCAATAGCCTGAACAGCACAGAGGGCAGCTGGGAGCAGCAGTGGCTGTCAATCACAGCCCTAGGCCCAAGAAAAGCAGCTCTTTTCACCCCTGCTACCTCTAGGTGTGGGAAGGTGAGGGACCTGTCATTGACAGCAGATGCTTCCAGTCTGGTTTGGGAGTTTTGGTCCTGGAACAGAAGATATAAAACACATCCTATACTCTCCTCTGCCAGGGAGGCCCCTCACTTTTGGCCCCTACAAGAAGGGGAGAGGGCAGGCTGCCAGTAGCTGCACTTGCTGACAGGCTTCCCATGGGGGGACAGGAAAGTAAGAGCAGTGCTTTATTACCCCCTGGCTGGAAAGCATGACTTCACAGCAACTTTGTAGCGCTCTAGCTAGAGGGCTCTGCATGTGTGCATGTCCCCATAATACTCTATTATTGTAGTGCTTTAAGTGTCTATGGCCTAAATTATTCACAGCAAAATCAAGCCCTCAGCAGTGTGTGGTAGGTAAGTAGTCTTGTGATACAAATGTGTGCTGAGAAGAATAGCAGACTCCAAGGCTAGACAGCTCTCAGAAGTTCCTCAGTCCTACTCTGCCCCATCCTCTTGTGTAATTCTCCATTATTCTTTGCATGCTAGTCATAGGCTTAAAAAGCAGAAAGTAAGCATGTGTGCTTCTTGAAGCACGGGAGAAGGAGTCAGCTTATTCTTCATGAATCTCCCAGAGTTGTGAGACAGGAGTTGTAATTTTACTGGAAAACTACCTTTTGTCTTCCTTAACTGAAACTAAAGCAGTAATTCATGACAAGTATTTCACTGCAAATGCAATAGTAGTTAATACTAATACATTAGAATGCATGTGTCCAGTGATGTTCAAAGTGATCTCCTGTATGATTTTAAAGGCATTCCTTTCACCCATCTGTGATCTGATAATGATCCCTATAGCTAGTGCTCAATAAAAATCTATATGTTAGGATTATATGATGCCCTTAGGATAGTTTTAATACTACAAAACTTCTGTAATTGGGACTGAAATATGTGTAGAGCGTCCCACATTCAGGAAAAAAATCAATATTACTCTTTTAGTAGTCTAAATGTATTTCTTTTTAGTCTACTTACGCTATATCAGAAGTTAAGACCTATCATGTTTATGAAAATAATGCTCTCTGACCCTTCCCACTTTCTCTGTTGGCATCTGACAACTGAACTCCACATTTGTTGAAATTAAATTATTTAGTTTATTATTAAAAACAGAGCAGGATTTGAATCAGATTTTATCTTTCTTAGCTAAAGAGGATTATGTGCCTTCTCTCTAAATAAAGCCACAGTGAACAATCAGCACAAATTTTCTGGATAAGGCTGTAAGTTAGAAACATTATCAAGTTTCTTGGTTGTTTCACAGAGTTTTGATGTTGCTATGTTATTTGTCAGATTCCTCAGAATTGGTGAGCTCATCAACACACAGTAGACCCAAAGCTTTTAGAAGAGGTCTGGATTGATGGATACTGGAAAGACTGAGGGTACCTCAATACAGTGCAATGCAGTGGTATGCAGTAATGCTTGACTTGAATGGCTATGCTCCAGATAGTGCACGGTACAAGCTTAACTTCTTTCTGTTAACAAGCTTCAAGCTTTGGCCAATTTAAGCAAAATAAAGTGATTACCTGGGGAATATGGGGAGCTCTTCTTATTACCAGAGCATCAAAGAGCACCAAAGTAACTCTTTTTCTGTTACTGTTATGTTAAAATGTACCATTTCTTTCTCCCCAGTCACCAGACATTGCTGAGTAGGCTGATCTCTGATCTGTATAACCCAAATTCTCTTCTCCTTAACTGCTTTCCAGAATATTTGTCAGCCAGTGAAAGACTGATAACTCTGGATTACAGACTTTTAGAACAATTTTTCCAGTAGACTGATTTTTCAGTCAGCCAAGGAAGAATTAAAAATTATAAAGAATTACAGCCTCTGATTGGCTGTCAGCATTGTTCCCAATTGTGTGATTATTATGTATGATTAAGGGTCTGCATATTCTTGACCTATTAGTAAGGGGATATACCTCTCTCGGAAGACAAAGTAGCTCTGTAGACACTGAGTTCAAGAAAAACTCTATGAGCAACAATCATATAATCGTAGAAAAATTGTAGAAAATTACGGTTGGAAGGGACCTCAGGAAGGTCCCCTAGTCCAACCCCCTGCTCAAAGCAGGACCATCCCCATCTAGATCATCCCAGGTGAAGTTTTGTCTAGTTAGCTCTTAAAACCTCCAAGGAGGAAGCTTCCACCACCTCTCTAGGTAACCTGTTCCAGTGCTTTACTGCCCTCTTAGTAAGAAAATTCTTCCTAATATCTAACCTAAACTTCCCTTGCTGCAATTTGAGACATTGCTCCTTGTTCTGTCATCTGCCACCACTGAGAACAGTCTAGCTCCATCCTCTTTAAAACCTCCCTTCAGGTAGTTGAAGGCTGCTGTTAAAGCCCCTCTCAGTCTCCTCTTCTCTAGACTAAATAAGCCTAGTTCCCTCAGTCTTTCCTCAGAAGCCATGTGCTTCAGCCCCCTCACCATTTTTGTTGCCCTCCACTGGACTTTCTCCAATTTGTCCACATCATTTCTGTAGCGGAGGACCCAAAATGGAACATGGTACTTCAGATGCGGCCTCGCCAGTGCTGAATAGAGGGGAAGAACCATTTTCCTTGACCTGCTGGCAGCGCTCCTACCAATGCAGCCTAGTATGCCATTAGCTTTCTTGGCAACAAGAGCACACTGGTGGCTCATATTCAGCTTATCGTCCACTGCAACCCCTCAGTCCTTTTCCGCAGAGCTGCTGCCCAGGCAGTCAGCCCCTGCCCTGTACCAATGCATGGGATTGTTCTGTCCTATATGCAGGACTTTGCACTTGTTCTTGTTGAACCTACTGATATTTCTTTTGGCCCAATCCTCCAATTTGTCTAGGTCACTCTGAATCCTAGCCCTACCCTCCAGCATATCTACTACTTCGCCCAACTTAGTGTCATCTGCAAACTTGCTGAGGTTGCACACTGTGTCATCTTACTGGTCACTGATGAAGACATTAAACAAAACCAGCCCCAGGACTGACCCTGGGGCACTCCACTTGATACTGGCTGCCAGCTAGACATTGAGCCATTGATTACTGATCCAGCCAGTTTTCTATCTATCTTACAATCCATTCACCCAGCGCATACTTACTTAGCTTGCCTGCCAACAAATGGCATAGGTTTCTTTTATATGTAGTGAACTCTGCAGAGTCAATCTTTTCTGTCACATCTAAGGGTGCAGTTCCCACCCAGTAATATAATCCTGAATGCATTTTGGTTCTGTGGTACAGGCTGCACAGGTATAGTTAACATTAATAACTTGTAGCTTTAAAAGTAGTTTAAAGGTTGTTTCAGCAAGTTTCACAAATACATAAGCAATGTTATTTTAATTATACAATATAAATGCAAAACAATAATTGCCAATATTTTTAATGCTATAGGCTAACTAATACAGATGTACAGCTTTCATGAAACTGAGATCACTTAATCAGAGTATCTGATGAAATGAACTTGGGCTCACAAAAGCTTATACTATACATCGGTGATTCAGTTAGTGTACAAGGTGCTTTCTGCATGACTTCAGACTAACACAGCTAACTACCTTTCAATGTTTTAATGTCAGCTTAGTAGCTTTAATCTATGGCGCACATAATGCTCTAGATATACACACAACTAGATTTTATTATTAAGTATAAACCAGGGGGATAATATGATTTTAATTACTGCAATAACTAAATAACTACAATCACTAAATAATACTGCAATAATGTTACAGCTTACCATTGCTTTCTGTAGAGAACATATGAGAGTAGGGACTAAATGTTTGGTTCATTTTACTTACTTTTACTGGAAGTGTGCATGCTCCACCAGCCTCAGTGTCTTGTGTATTCAGCACCCCTGTGCTTCAATATTGCGGTGGGGGCGCTTTAAGCTCATCGAATAAGCTTTAAAGTGCCCACACTGCCAATTTGAAGCACAGGACTATTTCCCCTGCAAACATCTGCCCACACACTTGAAATGACCATGCTCTCTCCAGGGTGGGGAGGGGTGGGGGGAGCGGGTTGAAGCAGATGGGGGTGGGGGGGCACAGTCAGCAAACCCTCCAAAAGGTTCTGCATGCAGGGTTTTTGTAAAGCAAATGGTGCACTGGGAAAAAAACCTTTTTGCATTGCACTTCCCATAACAGTACAGCCTGCCTGCAAAGAAGCTGTTTTCGAGTCCCAGCCCCCACCCCCCTCCGCAACCATATGCATGATAAAGACATACAAAAAACTAGAACTCCTGGTTCCAAAATGATACCTTTTATTAGACCAACTGGAAATGACATGAAAATTGTCCTTTTCTGCAAGCTTTTGGGATCAAAGTCCCTTTGTCAGACTCTGGGAAAAGTGTAGATGATACAAGATGGTAAAAAGTCCCCATAGGTAGGAAATAAACTTCATTTTTGCACAGAGGGAGCTGAAGGTGGAAGGCTGTCCTTCTGGGTCCATGACAGTGTCCTTGTGAGCTCTGTTGAGTAGCTCTTTGATGTGTTGATCAGGTAGAATTCCTTCCCTGGAGGTGTCAGATGGCAAGCAGGGAGGTTAAAAAAAAGCTTCCTTGTTGTTCTGCAATGAAGTTTAAAATCCAAAAACAGCTAAAATTCAGCATCTTCCATGTTTCAGGGGTGTACTTGGTAGCTGTGTTGGTTTGAGACAAAAAGACATACAAAAAACTAGAACTCTTGGTTCCAAAATGATACCTTTTATTACACCAACTGGAAAATGGCAAGAAAATTATATGCATTATAATGCATTTTAAAGACTTTATAAAGACTTGCTAAAGACTAAGGCTAAAGGCCTGAGTGTGGTTTCATAGATTTCATAGACATTTGGGCTGGAAGGGACCCTGGAGGATCAAGTCCAGCCCCCTGCCCCAGGGGCAGGAATCAGCAGGGATCATAGGATCCCAGCAAGATAAGCATTCAAATGTGTCTTGAAGGCATTCAAAGTGGGTGCTTAAACTGCTTCCGGCGGCAGTCTATTCCAAAACTTGGGGGCTTGGACAGTGAAGAAGTTCTTTCTTATGTCCAGCCTGAATCAGTTGTGGCGGAGTTTGTGGTCGTTCGATCTTGTCATCCCTTGGGGCGCTCTGGTGAACAGATACTGATGAACACCCCTGATAAATTTATAGGTGGCCACCAGATCACCCCTGAGTCTGAGCTTTTCCAGGCTGAAGAGCCCCGTGGCTCTCAGCCTCTCATCATAAGGTCTGTTTTCCTGACCTCTGTTCATGCACGTGGCTCTTCTCTGGACTCTCTCAAGCTTCTCCACATCCTTTTTGAATTGCAGAGCCCAAAACTGGATGCAGTACTCCAGCTGTAGCCTCACCAAGGCCAAGTACAATGGGAGAATGATGTCCTGGGATTAACTTGAGAAGCATCTATGGATACAAGCCAGCACTTTGGTCGCTTTACTAGCCGCAGCATCACACTGAAGACTTATGTTCATCTTGTGGTCTATCATGACCCCCAAGTCCCTTTCATCTGTAGTGCTAACCAGCGTAGCACTGCCGAGACTATAAAGATGCTGCAGGTTTTTCCTCCCAAGGTGGAGTACCTTGCATTTTTTGGTGCTGAACACCATCAGGTTCTTGTTTGCCCATTTCCTGATGCTTTACCTCAGAGTTTGGTGTCGTCGGCCAACTTGGCCAGTCCGCTTCTGACACCAATGTCCATACCATTGATGAAGATGTTAAATAGTATAGGCCCTAGGACAGAGCCTTGAGGGACCCCACTGGTCACACCGCACCAAGACAATTGGCTCCTACCAACCACCACCCTCTCGGTCCTACTGCGGAGCCAATTCTCCAGCCAGCGGATTGTGGTGAGGTCAAGGCTGCAGTTAGCCAGTTTAGCCAAGAGGTGATCATAGGATACCAGATCGAAGACTTTTTTTAAAGTCAGAATATACAATGTCAATCTCTTCCCCCTTGTCCAGGTGATAAGTCACCTGGTCATAAAAGGAAATGAGATTGGTGAGGAAAGACCTACCTGCAACAAACCCATGCTGGCTATCAGCTCTTGATCCTTGCCAGGGGCTGAGCTATGTTGCTCGCCAGCTCCCTGATGTTGTGTGTGAATTTTGCAATATAGAAGTAAGGCCATTTCTTTTACCTTTAACCTCAATACATAGAAGCGGACACAGCACGTACTAGATGGGTGAAAACAGAAGTACTGTGTAAGGGCTACTGATAAGATATGAAACTAGCTGAATCCAGTCAACAAGGAACCTTGAAAGAGGTACAAAGACTGTTTTTCTAGTGAAGCAGACTACTTGGCAAGAGTATATAGAGTATGCAGTCACGAGGGTTAAACTTCGGTGTTCACGCGCACAGTGCCACCTGATTGGATAGAGTAGTAGTTTAGTTAGTAAATGATTGGGTATTTTCGCAAGCACGAGCCAATGCTAATGTACTAACTAATGTATAAAAAAAAATTATATCTAATAGGCAAGGTCCCTCCCCAGAGGCATCTCGCTGCAGTGAATAAAAAATTCTGTATCTGATTTGGGTACTTGCTCTGCGGGATCATTGCCCCAGCCTAGCTTGAACTGCACCTGGCTTACGAGCATAATTCATAACACTGAGTACCCTTGGGTGTAACTCATCAGTGCCGGCTGACTTGAAGTTATCCAGCCTGTCAAGGTGTTCCTTCATGAGGTCAGCTTCGATGGAGGGCAAGGAATCTCCCTCACCTGGGCCTACCTGACCCATAGTGGGCAGGGCTGTTCCATGGGACTGGTGAAAAACTGACGCAAAGTACCCATTTAGCAAGTTCGCTTTTTCCTGGGTGTCAGTTGTCAGTTGCCCCATCTGGTTTAGCAGGGGTCCAACGTTGCCCTTGCTTTTCCTCCGGCTCCCCACATATCTAAAAAAGGACTTTTTATTTTCCTTGATATTTGTAGCCAGCTGGAGTTCCATCACAGCCTTAGCTTTCCTGATTTGCTCTCTGCAGGTCCAGACCAGAGCAGAGTATTCCTCCTTTGTGGTGGTTCTAGTCCTTCATCCTTTGTAGGTCTTCCTTTTAAGACGTAGGAGGTCCACCAGTTCTCTGGAGAGCCAAGGGGGCTGCTGTGCCCTTTTGCTGCCTTTCCTCTGAGACGGGATGAATTTTGCTTGGGCATCCAGGATTGCTCCCTTGAGGAGCAGCCACTTGTCCTGAACTCCCCTCACCATTGGGTTGTGGCCTTTTAGGGACTCTCTGACAAGCCTCCTTAGCTTGTCAAAGTCAGCTTTCCTGAAGTCGAGGACTTCTGTATTACTGACTGACTTGCCAGCTTTGCGGCAGATGCTGAAGGTGATCAACTCATGGTCACTGTCACCCAGCTTCCCTTTGATCATTAGGTCGCTGATTAGGTCATCCCCGGTTGCCAGTACGAGGTCAAGCAGCGCTTTACCTCTTGTCGGCCCATACACTTTCTGTTTCAGAAATCATCCACACATGAGAGAAAGCTTTGTGACCACTCGGATTTGGCCGAGTGCTCCTCCCATGAGATGTCTGGGTAGTTAAAGTCTCCCATGACAACCATACACTGGGATCATGCGGCCTCAGCCAATTCTCTGGTGAACTCCTCCTCAAGATCTTGAATCTGGGTAGGGGGACTGTAGTAGAGCCCCACCATAGCATCCCCTGTACTGTGTTCCCCACGGATTTTAACCCAGAGGGTCTCAAGTCGTCTGTCATGGGTGCCAATGTCGGCTTGCAGGGACGTGTAGCTTTCCTTGATGTAGAGAGCTACACCCCTGCCCCTTTTGTCCACTCGGTCCCTCCTGTGCAGGGTATAGCTGTCTATACCTGTGGTCTAGTCATGGGTGGAGTCCCACCAGGTCTCCGTTATCCCAGTGACATCATAGTTATTTGCATTTAGCAGGAGAACAAGTTCCTCCTGTTTATTCCCCAGGCCACTGGCATTTGTGTTGTAATGTATTTTTCTTACAAGACTGAACCTCACCCTAGCACTTAACAAGTGCTAGCAATTCTTCACCCTGCAAATCTTTCCAAGTGTTTCGAGTAATGTAATGCCATGACTAAAAACCCCTCTAGGCACAGCATCCCCTGCACTGAGGCGGGCAGGGTCTCTGAAAACAAACCCAACTGTCTCAAAGAAAAAATGACACATCCATTATAGTAGAACAAAAAAGTTCACTGAAATGAACATGACTAGCAAAAATAATTATGTACAAATTGATACTATATATAAAAAATAAATACAAAATACATATAAAATGTAACAAAAATAAAAATGTAAAAAAACTGAACAGTGATTTGGAGACCATCAGTCAGTTCACTTCTTTCCCACTCCTCACTGGCCTGTGGGCTCAACCTCAGTGAGTTCTGATGCAAGTTCAGGCTGCAATATTGAAGGAAGTCATGTAACCACTCCCTCCCTCCAAAGTTTCAAAATAGTTGCAGAAAAATTACTGTTCCACTGGTACTGTTGGAGTTATTGGGAGCAATGGCCATTACACTGGCAGTCAATGGGGTGCAAAGGGGTCACAGCAGGTGGAGGGTACCAGTGGAGGTGAGGCTGGAGGACAGGAGGGTACAGGGGTGGTGGGGATAGGACACAGACAATAGATGGGATGGGGGGACAATGAAGAAGGGGTAGAAAATTATATTTCTTTGCTCCATTATTTTTTTAAAGTAATAAAATTGTAAAGGAATAACAACAAACAAACAAACAAGCTGATACATCCCAACATGACCTGACTGCGGAGGAGGGAGGGCTGAGGGGTGACGGAGGCAGCAGGGGTGAGGAGTGAAAGGTTAAAAAAAGAAAAAAAAAAAAGAACACACAGTGCCACCTACCGGCTAAAGGCTGGAACACAGCGGCTCCTCATGGCAGCAGGGGGCCAGGCCTCTGCCTGCCACCTAGCCACATGGCTCTCCACTCCATTCTCATGTCCCCCCCCGACCAGCCAACACCATGCCCCAGAATCTGCGGCTGACCCCCTGACCCTGCTGCCAGCCCGGGGCTGCTACACTCCAGCTCAAATGGCTGCGGTCCCAGGTGCATGTGTAAACACTGTGCCCAGGAGCAGCTGATTCCTTCGTGAATTGGGCCAGAATTTATTCCTCCATGCTAACTGCATGTTCAGATGCACCTCTGGGTTTGAAAATTTGGTTCCTACCCTGTTCTTAGAGGTACACAGCTGGGTTAATTTACTCAGACTACATTAATATAGTCAACCTTTAATTTGTACAGGGCATTGAAATAATAAAAGGAAAGCTGATTATATCAAGATGGAACAAACAGAAAACAAAAAAGTGACTGAAGTGCATCATACTAGAAGAAAATCCAGCTGATAGTACTGTGGTATGTTACTTAAAACAGTCCCCTAATATTTGAACTTCTCGCCTTTTATACCAAAATCACAGTAACAGAATCTATTGACCTGGGATGGCCAACCTGCGGCACAGGTAGTGTGGTTTGTGGCAGATAAGGGAGGGGACAGGCAGCAGATAGGGAAGAAAGCAGAAAGCAAAACATCAACTCATTCAGGGAGCACATGGCTGGGAACAGAAAGCAGAGCAGTAGATTGGGCAAGGGAAAAGGATTGGTGTAGTACTTGGGGAGGCTGTGGGGTAATTTATAGTCCACCTGTCAAAAAAGTTGGCTGTCAAAAAAGTTGGATTAAGCTTGTGGTGCTCATGGGTTTGGTCCCTGCAGGCCAGAGAAATGGTGTAGGGGCAATCTGTGGGCTGAATTAGGCTTTGGAGCACCCCTTGAGGTGTGTCTGGATTAGGCGCTGGGGCCCTGCATGCCAGATTTGGTTCCTGGGGCCCCACAGTACCTCTGCCTGGCTGGGATTGGGCCCCATGCCTCCCTGCATGTGCAGTCTAGTGTGCAGGGCCACAGCTCAGAGGAATCCCCACAGGTCCATGGGGAGCTCTGCAGGCCAGATGACATGGTGTTAGGGGATAGATCTGGCCCACGGGCTGGCAGTTGAGCACCCCCATATTAGGCTATGCAGAATCATAAGAGGAGAAAGGGAGAAATTTGAATGCTTGTTAAACTAGATATTAGATGCAGACCATTAAGTCCCACTAACAAACTTGAAATTTACAAGAAACAAAGAAACATAATCACACTTGATTTACTGTAATATGTTAAGTCCTTTTTTATTGAACAGGGAAAAATATGCCCATTTTGAATGGATATTTATTAATATATTTGCATATGAGATTAAAAAATTTGGTTCTATGTAACAGGAGAATAAAGTATACTGTATGTACAAAGTATCATCAGGAGAATACTTTGGAATTCCAGTCAAAGTGAAACTAAATAGAATATAAATCTTTTCTGTCTGTACAATTTGTATACAGAGAATCACAGTGCCTGGTGGAGAATCTTTCATTATGTTGCTTCCAAATATTGATTCTTTTGGAATAGCTGTCCTCTCCTGCCACTAAGAAAGGCTCATATGATCTCCTTTTACTTATACCTAGGTTCCTACTTAACTTGCAGTTTCACATATTTTACATAAATTACAAATCTGGGATTGTCCACAAAATCTGTGAAATCAACAAAAAACAAACCCCTTAATAAAAATAAAATGCTGGCTCTCCAGTGGGAGTCAGTTGTCCTTGCTGCCAGGAGTGGAAGGTGCCAGCTGGCAGGGCAGCACAAAGAGTAGCAGACAAGATGATGGCTGCCCTCTTGGCCCTCCTTCCCTGGGGGCCTCTGCCAATTAGCACGAAGGGCAGGGCTGCCACAAAATGCCCATGAAATCAGCTCTGCACACCATGAGTGGGCTGCAAAAACACCTTTGTCTTGCCAGGATTTAAGTAGGTTCCTATTCACAGCAAATATTTTTAACTTGGGTAATCATGAATTTAGTCTTGATTTAGATTCTCAAACAAAAGGGATTCTCAGATATACTCTGCAGCAATCTGCTACCCCTTTTGCATTTAGCCTCGAGGATGGGGAAGAGAGCAACAAAAACACTGTCCTCAAAAAAATACAACCAGAGAGCTTTAACTTTTAAACGTTGCTCACAAGAGTAATTCCATTTATTTCAGTAGGATTGCCCTGTTTGTAGGAGCACTTGTATGTATAAGGTTTAGAATCTAAGGTTTACTGTTTAGTAACTGACCCTTGGAGGTGTCACCCTGCCCTGCCTTCTGCCAAACTTGAGAGTAATGCAGCTAACTACCTTACAATATTTCATGGTGTTTAAGTCGAGTTTTGATGTCCATTTTTTGTGTCTTAAAAATCAAACTCAACTTATACACTGTGCCACATCAAAAAATTGGGGCTGGGCTCGGCACTTGGCTGGCATGACCCCATCCGCTGTGAGTAGTACTGCTAACACTACTTGCAGAGGATGAGGCTGTGACAGCCAAGCACTGAGCCCAGCCACGTCTCCATCCCTTGTGAACGGCACTGGGCTCGCAGGGGATGGGGCTGAGACAGCCAAGCACCAAGCCTGGCCCTGTCTGCTGCAAGTGACGCTGCCAAACACCAAGCCCAGCACTGCTCATAGAGGATGGGGCTGGGCTTGGAGCTCAGCTGCCACCACCTCATCCCCTGTGAGCAGCACCAGGCTCAGTGCTGCTTTCAGGGGTTAGGGCTGGGGCTGGGGCTGGGCTTGGCGTTCAGGTGGTGCAGTCCCATCCCCTGCGAGCAGTGCTGCCCAGCCCTGATTTATACACAGTGCCTATGAAAATCTTTACCTTTCAGTTTGGAAAGCCTATACACCATGTCAACCTATACACCATGAAATATGGTACTTTGTTTTGTGATGGAACTGTTCAAGTCTGGTTGAAATGGATGAGGTAATTTTAAAGTACAGGAAAGTTATATAAGGCATACAACTGTAGGCCTGAAAAGGGAAGGGAGCTCAAAGATTATTTAGGAGTGTGAAAGTTTCCATCAAATTAATTACTATATTTATATTTCAGAGGTCCTCAGTCTATATTTCATAGATTTCATAGACATTAGGGCTGGAAGGGACCTCGGGAGATCGAGTCCAGCCCCCTGCCCAAAGGGCAGGAAGTCAGCTGAGGTCATAGGATCCCAGCAAGATAAGCATCCAATTTACTCTTGAAGGTGTTCAATGTAGGTGCTTGAACCACCTCCGATGGCAGACTGTTCCAGACCTTGGGGGCTCAGACAGTAAAGAAATTCTTCCTTATGTCCAGCCTGAAACGGTCTTGCAGGAGTTTGTGACCGTTCGACCTCGTCATCCCTTGGGGCGCTCTGGTGAACAGACATTCCCCCAGATCCTGGTGGTCACCCCTGATAAACTTATAGGTGGCCATCAGATCACCCCTGAGCCTGCGCTTTTCCAGGCTAAAGAGTCCCGTGGCTCTCAGCCTGTCATCATAAGATCTGTTTTCCTGACCTCTGATCATGCGCGTGGCTCTCCTCTGGACTCTCTCAAGCTTCTCCACATCCTTTTTGAATTGTGGAGCCCAAAACTGGACGCAGTACTCCAGCTGCGGCCTCACCAAGGCCAAGTACAAGGGGAGAATGACGTCCTGGGATTTGCTCGAGAAGCATCTATGGATGCACGCCAGCATTTTGGTCGCTTTACTAGCCGCAGCATCGCATTGCAGGCTCATGTTCATCTTGTGGTTAATGATGACCCCCAAGTCTTTTTCTTCTGTAGTGCTAACCAACGTAGCACTGCCGAGTCTATAAGGGTGCTGTAGGTTTTTCCTCCCAAGGTGGAGAACCTTGCATTTTTTGGTGTTAAACACCATCAGGTTCTCGTCTGCCCATTTGCTGAGCTTGTCCAGGTCAGCCTGGATCACCCGCCTATCTTCTGGCGTGGATGCTTTGCCCCAAAGTTTGGTGTTATCGGCGAACTTGGCCAGTCCACTCCTGACTCCAATGTCCACATCGTTAATGAAGATGTTGAACAGTATGGGTCCCAGGACAGAGCCTTGAGGGACCCCACTGGTCACAGGGCACCATGATGAGTGACTGCCATCAATCACAACCCTCTGGGTCCAACCACGAAGCCAGTTTCCCAGCCAGCGGATCGTGGTGGAGCCAAGGCCACAACTGGGCAGTTTGGCCAAGAGGTGATCATGGGATACCAGATCAAAAGCTTTTTTGAAGTCAAGATATATGACATCAATCTCTTCTCCCTTGTCCAGGTGATAGGTCACCTGGTCATAGAAGGAAATAAGCACATCTACACAAGATGCTAAATTGCCATGCCAATGAGCTACGATGATGTAGCTCATCACTACAGCAACATAGTCTCAACAGGCACAAACTGTGATGCTGACACTACTGTGCAGCAGCACCAAGCTACTGCACAGAAGCTCGTTGCTACTATGCAGTAGGGTTGGAAACAACTCATGCACTGCCAGGACTGTGCAGTAACTTGCTAAAGCAAGTACTAAATGACTGTGCAGTAACAACTTGACAGAAAAGGAAACTATAACTTCTCTAGGACAAGGACTATCAATGACAAGTAGGAAAGTGTGATATCAGCAACATGTTTAATTTTAAAGTGTGCTATACAGTAATTTAAAAAATTGGTAAATAAATACATACCACATCTACTTAACTCCATTCATTTTCTCCATAGTTAGTAGCCAAATAGCCTGTAGGCACTGTGGAAACAACATTGGATCAAAATGCTAGGGAGACTATGGCATCTCCTTAATGGAAGGACTTCTGAAAACAGTTGACTTCTGTCTACTTTTGCTTTCATAGATTTCTTAAGGCTAATAATGCTAATGCTAATAATGCAGAACCATCTTTTCTAGAAGCACTGCATCTTATCCACAGGTAGTGCTGAGCAAGGTTGCCTATGACATGAAAATGGGAAGGATTGTGAACACATTGAAGGATGTGAGCACAATTCAGAAGGAAAGTTGGGCTAGAGCTAACAGGATGAAGTTCAATGAAGACAAATGTGGTCCCCATTTTCAAAAAAGAGAGGAAGGGGGACCCAGAAAATTACAGGCCCATTAGTCTTACCTCGGTCCTGGGGAAGCTCTTTGAGAAAATTATCCAGGAGCACATCTGTGAAGGACCAGCAGGGGGGATCATGCTTAGGGGCAACCAACATGGGTTCATTTGAGGCAGGTCCTGTCAGAACAACCTGGTAACCTTCTACGACCAGGTCACCAAATCCTTAGATGCAGAGGTAGCAGTGGACATAGTCTTTCTGGACTTTCGGAAGGCCTTCGACACTGTCTCTAACCCTTGTTCTCATTAACAAACTGGGGGACTGTGGTGCCACCTACACAGTCAGATGGGTCACAAATTGGCTGGAGAGCCACACTCAGAGAGTGGTGGTGGACGAGTCTTTTTTGACCTGGAGGGATGTGGGCAGTGGGGTCCCCCGGGGCTTGGTCCTCGGGCCTGCACTGTTTAACATAGATTCATAGATGTTAGGGTCAGAAGGGACCTCAACAGATCATTGAGTCCGACCCCCTGGGTAGGCAGGAAAGCATACTGGGTTCAGATGTCCCCAGGCAGATGCCTATCTAACCTCCTCTTGAAGACCCCCAGGGTAGGGGACAGCACCACCTCCCTTGGGAGCCCGTTCCAGAGCTTGGCCACTCTAACTGTGAAGAAGTTCCTCCTAATGTCCAGTCTAAATCTGCTCTCTGCTAGCTTATGGCCATTATTTCTTGTAACTCCCAGGGGCATCTTGGTGAGTAGAGCCTCACCAATTCCCTTCTGCGCTCCCATGATGAATTTAGAGGCAGCCACAAAGTTGCCTCTCAACCTTCTCTAGTGGAGGCTGAAGAGGTCCAGGTGCCCTTGTCTCTCCTCACAGGGCTTGGCCTGCAAGCCCTTAACCATACGAGTGGCACTTCTCTGGAACCTCTCCAGGTTATCCACATCCCTATTAAAGTGTGGCACCCAAAATTGGACACAGTATTCCAACTGTGGTCTGACCAGCGCCCGATAGAGGGGAAGTATCACTTCCTTGGTTCTGTTTGTCATGCATCTGCTGATGCATGATAAAGTGCAGTTAGCTTTGCTGATTACTTTGTTACACTGACAACTCATGTTCATCTTGGAGTTCACTAGGACTCTGAGATCCCTCTCCACTTCCATTCTGCTGAGCAGGTCATTTCCTAGGCAGTAGGGGCGCCGGACATTTTTCCTCTCTAGGTGCAGCACTTTGCATTTCTCCTTGTTAAATTGCATTCTATTGTTTTCTGCCCATTTGTCCAACCTGTCCAGGTCTGCCTGCAGTTCTTCCCTGCCCTCTGGTGTGTCCACTTCTCCCCACAGTTTTGTATCATCTGCAGACTTGGCCAGAGTACACTTCACCCCCTTGTCCAAGTCACTGATGAAGACGTTGAAGAGTATCAGTCCAAGGACCAAGCCCTGTGGGACCACACTGCCCACATCCTTCCAGGTCAATACCGACCTGTCCGCTACCACTCTCTGGGTATGACCCTCTACCCAATTTGCCACACACTGGACTGTGTAATCATCCAAGTCACTGTCTACTAATTTGTTCACCAGTATGGAGTGGGATACCATATTGAAGGCCCTCCTGAAGTCTACGTAAACAATATCTACCCCTTTTCCTGTGTTCAGGTGTTTTGTAACCTGGTCATAAAAAGAGACTAGATTAGTCAGGCATGATCTACCTGCTATGAACCCGTGCTGGTTTCCCCTCAGCATAATTTTTCCTGCTGGGTTCTCACATTTGTCCCCTCTGTCTGTCACCAATTGCTCTTGCTTGTTAAGTAGTGGTCCTATACTGCCCTGGGCCTTCCTTTTACTCCCTATATATCTGAAAAACAATTTTTTGTTATCCTTAACTTGGGATGTCATCCTCAGCTCCATGGTAGCTTTGGCCTTTCTAACTGCCTCCCTACATGGAGGTGAGACCAACTGACCTGTAGTTGCTTGGATCCTCCTTTCTCCCCTTCTTGAAAATAGGGACCACACTGTGCCTTTTCCAGTCCTCTGGGACCATCCCATGCGCCATGAGTGCTCAAATATTCTTGCCAGTGGCTGTGCAATGACATCAGCCAGTGCCTTCAGTACCCTTGGATGGAGCTCATCCTGGCCTGCCGACTTAAACGCATCCAGTTCTTCCAAGTGATTCTGCACTACCTCAGGGTCAAAGCTTGGTGGTCTGGTGCCCTGCTGTTGTCTCTCTATGATCCCATTGTGAGACTTGTCTTGCCCCTCATTTAGGAACACTGAGGCAAAGAACTCATTGAGGAGCTCAGCCTTGTCCCCCCTGTCTGTCACCAATTGCTTTTGCCTGATCAGTAGTGGTCCTATACTGCCCTGGGCTTTTCTTTTACTTCCTATATATCTGAAAAACAATTTTTTGTTATCCTTAACTTGGGATGCCATCCTCAGCTCCATGGTAGCTTTGGCCTTTCTAACTATGTCCCTACAACTGCAAGCTGAGGAGTCATACTCCTCTCGTAATTTCTCCGTTTCCACTGCTTATATGCCCCACTTTTTGCCCTTAGGCTGCTCTGGATTTCTCTAGTCACCCAAGGAAGCATCTTGGCCCCTTTCCCCCCGCATCAGGATCGTCTCCCTCTGTGCCCGAAGGATCGCTTCCTTAAGGCACAGCCAGCTTTCCTGGGCTCCCATCTCGCCAAATCTCTTACCCTGCAGTGGGTCATTGACTAAATGCCTGAGCTCGCTGAAGTCAGCCTTCCTAAAGTCTAGCACTTCCACTGTACTAGTTACCTTTCCCACTCTACGCCTTATGGTGAATTCTATGATCTGGTGAAAACATCTTCATCAGCAACTTGGACGAGGGAGTGAAAAACACCTTGTTCAAATTCACAGATAACACTAAGATGTGGGGAGAAGTGGGCATGCTGGAGGAGAGGAAAAGGCTACAACTAGATCTGGACAGGTTACAGGGGTGGGCGGATGAGAACAGGATGGGATTCAATACTGACAAGTGCAGGGTACTGCACCTAGGGAGAAAGAACCAGCGGCATACCTACAGGCTGGGGAACTCCCTTCTCATCAGCACAGAGGCAGAAAAGGATCTTGGAGTCATTATTGATTCCAAAATGAACATGGGCCGCCAATGTGAGGATGCGGTCAGGAAGGCTAACCGCACCTGGTCATGCATCACGAACAGGTCTAAGGAGGTGATCCTCCCCCTCTATTCGATGCGGCACTTGTCAGGCCACAGTTGGAGTACTGCCTCCAGTTTTGGGCGCTGCACTACAGGAGGGATGTGGACAGCATCCAGAGGGTCCAGGGGAGGGTCACTCTCATGATCAGGGGGCAGCAAAGCAGGCCCTACAAGCGGAGGCTATGGGACCTGAACCTGTTCAGCCTCTGCAAGAGAAGGCTGAGAGGGGATCTGGTGGCCATCTACAAACTGGCCAAAGGGAACCAGCAGGCTATGGGGGAGTCCTTGTTCCCCAAAGTCCTACTGGGAGTAACCAGGAATAACAGCCATAAGTTGACTGAGAGTAGATTCAGGCTAGATATTAGCAGGCACTACTTCAGTCAGGGCGGCTAGGATCCGGAACCAACTTCCAAGGGAAGTGGTGCTCACTGCTACCCTGGGGGTCCTCAAAAGGAAGCTGGATAATCACCTAGCTGGGGTTGTTTGACCCCAGCATTCTTTCCTGCCCATGGCAGGGGGGTTGGACTTGATGATTTACTTAGGTCCCTTCCGACCCTACCAACTAGGAAACTATGAAACTTGGATGTGTACATTGATGATGTTGGACAAACAGACTCATATGTGTCAAGTGTCTCTGAAAACCAAAGATCTTTTGAAGATGATGTAAGATGCATTCCAAGTAAGCCTCAGCAGTTTAGTTTGTTTGTTTTTTAAATAGGTCTCTTAGTCACTTAAAAAAAGAGTTTAAAACTGCAGAATGCATTTAGAAAGTATGTCAACAAATTATGCACCCTCATCTGGTTAAAGCCTCCATTTTGGGTTGCTTTACTGCAAGGAGGTCATAACAGAATCTAACAGTGACCCAAGACAACTAAGATCATCACTAGCATGGCAGAATTTCCAGCTGATTATGGAATTCAAAACTTAGGATTATCTAACCAAGTAAGAAAAAAATGGAAAGGAGGTATACTTCGAGGTACTCAGTGGCTAGGGACAGACATTTAAAAAACCTGAGCCTGAATTAATTAAATCTTTGCAGGTTAGTCTAACCTGGCTAGACTGAACTGCTTTGTAACTGCACAGACATCTTCTCTGGACTGAGAAAATGTAAGCACATACCTGCAGTGGCTCAGGCTAGAAGTTGGGGGGCACTAGAGGAGAGTCCCTTCCTTCCACAGCACTGAGCTGAGGTGCAGGGGGTATGGCCAGGCCCCAGCAGGAGACTCTTATTACTCCCCCCAATCCTGAGCAGCCCAGCAGGAAATGTTTATCACTGCAAATTCAGTGTTTATCAACCCATTAAGAAAACAAAGCCACTCTCTGTTGATAAGCTCCAAAAAAGCCTATTTGCCTTTATCACCTCCCACAGCACAGACCCTAGCCAGTATTTAGTCCGCTAGCTAATGCTGATGTGTCTGCCTAAGGCAGAGGGGTGCGGGGAATAATCCCTGCTTAGTGGGAGAAGCCAGGCAGATGCTCTGTGCCTGCAAGTCTCTGCCAGAACTACAGCCAGGAAGCAGAGGAGAGGGGCCAGCTCTGCTGTGGAGCAGAGAGCCCTACCCAGCCCAGACAGCATGCTGGGATGCTGGGGGAGTCTGGTTTATCTTAAACCAGCAAGGGGTCTGGGACAGACATCACATAAACCGATTTGACCCAAATCAGTTACATCTGATACTATATTCAACCAGGTTTATCTCAAACTGGTTTCAGCCATTTTCAAATTGGTTTATGTGCACTGAACATCTGTTCTGTTACAGGGTTAAACCAGTTTCTGATCATTTAAACTGGTTTATGTGTAATGTCTGTCCCTAGCCAATATTACTAAGGGCATGGGGTATCAGTTTCTTCTTTTTTCCAGGACTGAAATCAGAAGTTAGTAAATTGCTACCAAATAAAAGGAAATGATGCTTTTATACACACATGCTGATGTCAAACAATGACAGATCTTAATGTTGAGAAGTACGCAAACCATCACAATGTCTCATTCTGGTTTGGACATCTAAAAATGACATACATGTCAATTCTGTCCTTCAAATGCAAACCCCCTCTAATAAAAACAATCAAATGCACAAGCATAAACAGAAGAATACCTGGTTACCTTGCAGTACTGCAGAAAATGACTCTGAGATTAAAGTAGGCTGAATATGAGTCAACAGAATGCTCCTGTTGCAAAAAAAAGCCAATAGTGTATTGTAGACTTGTGCAACTTCTGTGAGGCTCAGTGCTACAAATAATACCAGTGCTGCGCTGATAGCAGTCTGCGTGGGTCACCTCCTGGCATGTGGCCCTCCCTGCCCGCAGACAGCACCTGCACTGTTGCCCAACCCACCCTCTGGACAGTACTGGCATACTGATTTGTATTAATAGGAGTGGTGCCTGCAACTCAAGGGAGGTGATTCTTTCATTCTGTTTAACACTGATGGGATCTCACCTCTTGTACTGTGTCCAGTTTTGGGCACTACACTTCAAGACAGATGCAGACAAATAAGTAAGAGACCAGCAGAATACACCAAAAATTATCAGAGGTCTAGAAAACATGATTTACAAGAAAAGCTTTGGAAGTGGGATTATTTAGTCAGGAGAAGAGAAGATTAAGAGGAATATGATAATAACCTTGAAATACACAAAGGGTGGTTATAAAGAGGATGGTCAAAGTAAATAAAATAGGCAGACAAGTCAACATTCAAATCTGAACATCTGAAAAACTACACTTCCGGCTCTGAGATAAGTGAAGGAAGCAAATGATAAATTGCTTTGCTTTACAGTAGAAAAGGAATAAATTCACAACTATCTACTTGAACCATCTGTACCCATGTTATTGTACACTTAAATAAATTTCAGCTTGCAAGCTATTTTTCTAAATCTCACAAAGTTCTAATGTTCTACAAAATTATTAGGTGACAAAATGAGGAAAGGTTCCTATGTTCTCATTAAGGCTTGAAGAACCATTAAGCATTTTTAATAAGATGTACAATGCTATAGGTTTCTGGGTTTACAATATGGGATACAACAATTAGTTGTAAATACTCAAACGTTATTGTTATTTATTGTTTGATAAGCACTGACGAGTGTTCTCCATGGTGCAGGATACTTAAGTTGAAGAGTAGTAATTTCTCTATCACAGAATAACATCCTCTGCTCCTTTATTGTTATATAAGCCAAATAACTGACAGAAGAAGTTGGTAGACAACATATACTGTAATTTGTTAGAATTCTCTTAGAGTTGTAGCACTATTTTGATACTCTTAACAAGCTAGGGTAAAAGAAGGTAATGACTTGTCTACAGCCAGCCAGGACTTGTTTCAGACAATATGATTGCCTAAAAAGAAAAAACCCTATTGCAGTACTTTAAAGGCATAACTCAGCATTCTGCTTAGTCTATTAGAACATTAATTTTTATTTTTACTCTTACTTGCAATGTGGCAGATTCCATCCTCATTTTGTTCTCACTTTAATAAAATTTAAAAAAACCTAACACCTCCAGTCAGAGATTATGAGGTAAATCTGTATATAGTATCAGTTCTATTTTACTTATCATAAACTTTCTAATGCCTAATAATATTATGGATAATTTTCCTCTGGCTCTAAATCTAGACCTGATCATATTGAATAGCACTTGTCTAGTCTTCTACGTATGTCATTTGCTTCTGGAGTTCTGGTCAATAGTCCATCTAAACCACTATCCTGTCTCTCATAGTAGCCAGAACTAAATATTTCAGGAAAAGGCATAAGAATCTGGTAATAGGCAATGATCTATCCTCACTCAGCTGAACTAGGGACTGAAATTTTACATAAACTGGTTTAAGTGGTCAGAAACGGGTTTAAACCTGTAACAGAACAGAAGTTCAATGCACTTAAACCACTTTCAAAATGGCCGAAAGCGGTTTAAGATAAAACTGATTGGATGTAGTTATCAAACTGAACTGGTTTAGATCAAACCAGTCTATGGAACTTCTCTCCCAGATCCCCTCATGGTTCAATTTAACTCACAGTCCCCCAGCATCCTGTGCTGCCTGCTCCAGTGAAGCGGGGTCTCCCCTCCCCTCTGCTCCCTAGCTGGAGCACTATCACTGCTCTGGCTGGCAGAGAGAGGGGTAGCGGTGGGGAAACCCTGGCACCTGACCCCCAGCTGGGGTCTGCCTGACAGGGGAGAAAGCCCACAGAAGCTTTCCCCCTGCCTGAGCCAGGACCTGTGGCAGTGGCTAAGGGAATCACCCTGGGTTCCTGGATGGCTTAGAAGTGGGGGGTGAGGAACGCCCCCTGGCCTAGCACTGGAACCCTAGCCAGGTTCTGCCTGGCACAGGAGATGGGGGAAGCCCGTGGAGGCTTCCTCCCTGACCTGAGTTGGGAGCTGAGAGCTAGCCAGGAGTTGGAGGCGTGGCCGGGGGAATCAGACCTGGCTCCTGGCTAGGGCCCAGCTGGGCTGGCTGAGGAGGAGGGGTGGGGAAAGCCCCTGGCCTGGCACTGGACCCCCAGCTGGGATCTGCAGACCCTATCTGGAGGTCTAGTGCCTGGCCAGGGACTTTCCATACCCTCTTCCTCCTCAGCTGACTGAGGTGGGCTCCAGCTGGGAACCTCTGGCCATGCCTCCTACTCCTGGCTTGGACATGGGGGTGGGAAAAAACCTCCATTGGCTTCTCCCCACCTATCCTGGTTGGGGGTCCAGTGCCAGGCCAGGGGATTAACCTTCTTTTTCTCAGCTGGGCACCAGCCAGGAGCCAGGGGCAATTCCCCTGGCTATGCCCTTAATTCCTGGATTGTTCCCAGGTCCTGGGTCCCGGGTCAGGTGGAGAGGAGGCAAACTTCCATGGACTAGCTAGGGTCTGGTGCTGGGCCAGGGGGTTTCCCCAACCCCCACATCCTCCTCAGCTGGGACCCAGCCAGGAGCGAGGGGTGAATTCCCTGGCCATGCCCTCAGCTCCCAGCTTGTTCTTGGCTCCTGACTCAGGTGGGTGGTGGGGAAAGCCTCTGCAGGCTTCCTTTCCCACCTCCCAGACAGACCCTGGCTAGGGGTCCAAAGCTGGGCCGGGGGTGAGTTTCCCTACCACCTTCCGCAGCTGCCCCAGAGGCTGAGGAGAGGACATGGCTAGGGGAAATCACTCCTGGCTTCAAGCAGGAGTGGAAAATAAAGCCCTCACTTTGGGCTTTCTCCCTCTCCCCCTGCATGGGGGCAGCACCTGGCTGGGGCCTGGTGCAGGGCAGGGTGCATTTTCTCCCCCCACCCTCAAGTCTAATATTAAGTCTAGTAACAAGGGAGGGAGTCCCTTTTATGCACCAGGGGCAGGACTGGGGGGACCCTGCCAAGGGCAGGGAACTTTCCATGAGGTTGAGGGACTGTGAGCGGTTTTGCAGGTGCAAACTGTGCTGCAATAAATGAGAGCTCAGGCCCCCAAAGTGCCTGCTCTTAGGATTGTACAGCTTGATCCTCAGTGTGTCCCACTCCCTGAAATGGACCCTCTTTTCACTTGCCATGCCTTGGTCTTAAATATTACTGGAAAGATTCCTGGTCGTTGATTGAACTGGTGCTAGACAAGCGCAAAGGTGCTACGTGGGATTTCACCTTCCCTCACACCCCTTCCATATGCCAACTGAGTATATGTCATTGTCCAATTTACTTCCCCCAAGGTGTTGTAGTCTCAGTGCTGGTTTGCTGTGGTTATTGATATGATTCTGGCAAGAATGGTGGCTATTCAGACCAGTGGCTAGTCTACGTTAGTGCCCGCTTAACTGGTTGGTTAAGAAGCAGCAATAATCAGTGGAGCCAAAGTAATGTCAATTGATAAAATCAAAACAATGGGTCCACAATTCATTAAGCATTAAGGAAATCAATCGGTCCAATTAATTTCATTCAGCTGTCAATGATGAGCAGTAATTAATGAAATCAAGAAAGTGTCTGCAATTCATTGAGGATTAGTTCAATTAATTTAATTGCATAATCAAAATATTTTCAATTCATTAAGGGCTAAGGCTGCTCACACAATGAAGTGCCCATCTTCCAGAAGATATTAACTGCAGAACATGATTCCTGCTGGTGAATCAGCCACTCCCCACTCATCCAGCCTGGTGGATTACCTGTCTGTCAATTATGTCATGCCCTGATCAGGGAGGATAAATCCTTACTTTCTCCACCCAGCTTGGGCAGGGTGCCCTGGGACTTTCTATACCCATCACTTCTCTAAGGGATCAGGTACCTGTTACTGGGTGCTCCTCCAAACTCCCAAACTATGGAGGCTCTCCCTTTGTGAACTTGGTCCAAGTCTGCTTCACTCTCACTGCTGCACGGTTCCATGCATCATCCTCATGTCACTCTTTCTCCTCCTTCCACTTGTGCCAGATGTCTAGTTATATGGCTGGGTCCTGGGCATTCTCCAATGCAGCAAGAGCAGGAGCTCGTAAATAAAGGCTCCTGCTTTTTCTGCCATTTGGCTGCCACTGCCCCTATAAGGACACAAGGGAACTCTCCAGCCCTTACTGGGCCAAAATGCTTTGCCCAGGTACCGGGTGGGGAATTTCTAATAACCCCTGCTCTCAGTTTCCCTCTTAGGGAATACCTCCTGCTTCCACTGGGACCCAGCCAGCCCTGGGCTGGAGGGACTGTCCCCCCACATGTGGGGCTTGCAGTGGTTCGAAGGGGGATGAGATTGTTGGGCAGCCAGTCAAGGATGAGCCCTGCTTGGCTGGATTCCAGTGCCTTTGGCAGTGACTGGAGACATGCTCTATTGCCCCCCGGCTACTGGTATGGGCCACTGCAGGGGTCTGGCTACTGTTTCAGTTTCAAAAGTGAATATCTGTTCACTTGCTTATTGGTTCAAATTAGGCAGGTTAAAGAAGCCTGCAAAGATTGAATTGATTCAGCCTGGGGCTTTTTGATTGTCTGTACTTAGCCCTGAAGAACACTGATTAGGTCTGGAAATGGGTCTACACTTGGACCCATTCCCTCAAACCCTGGACTGTGTGTGTTATCACACAGAGGGGCATTCTGTGGTTACTTTTAATTATTTGAATGGATCCCCTATGTTCTAACAATAGAGGACAACATGAAGAGTATTTTCTAAACAGTAGGTTGGCAACCCCTCTGGTTACCAGATTTGTCCGCTACTTTGGGGTGTGCTCATTTATTAGGGCTAGGGTCTTGGCAATTCTATCAATGTGCTGCTTGTGTTACTTGTGTTTCTATACAGAGCTGTATCTCTCCCTTCTGCAAGCCCTCACCCCCGATGGAGCTATCTTGCAGGACTCAGTTCAGTGGGGCTGGGTTCCTCCAGTCCCCAAATCAGTCATACACACAAACACACACAGATTAATGTGACACGCCTGACCCGGCCGGGTTGATCAGCATGGACAGGCTGACACCCTCATATGCCAAGAATCAGTTCATCAGAGCAACAATAACTACAGCCAGACACAAATACCTCTGAATCCGGCCGGGTGTCCAGATGACACCCTCATGGGGCAGCATTCAGTTCATTAGGGCCCATCTGAACCAAACTGGGTCAATCAGCCTGTACAAGCTGATCCCCTTATGTGTTTCAAATTCAGCACGTCCCAATCTTTTAGCCTCTTGATGAGCAGACCCCACAGTATTTCTGGGCTTCACAGGGATCTTTCACTTAGGTAAAAGGGGCGTTGCTGCAGAGCAAGTGGGGAAAGAGAAGTAAAGAAGGCAAAATATACCCAATTACCACCAGTTTGACTATAAAAGTTATTTATTGCTAAGTAGATGAAATATATTTTGACACTAGTAGTAATAGACATGCAAAGGAAAAACAAACACAAACAGTCACAGTCACAGTCCTGGTGTCACTAAGTATTTGGGGAAACTTAGCTCAAACTTAACTAATACAGTTCAAGTTCAGAAATCTATGCTTAGAGAGAGAGAAGAGAAAAGAGAGAGAGAGCTGGGATCTCACCAGTCCAAGGCATTCGGGTTGCAAAGCTGACAGGTCAAAGTTCTCAGCACGATCCTTGAAGGGAGATGATCTTCCTCCTGCAGCCTCTCCAGAAGAAAGAGAGTGGTGTCAGCACACGCACTGCTGCTTCTTTTATAGATTTTTATACCCCCAGTTCAGCTTCTTTCAAGCATTCTCAATAGTGTAAATCAAATTGTCCTCTCTATTGACAAGGGGTTATCTGATTGGAACATCTCAGGAACTTGATTGATAGGAAACACCTACTTGGGAGCCAGCTTGACATTATATACTTGATGGGATATCTCTTGGTGTCTTCAGAAACAATAGATTGCAGCATCAGGGTTTTGGATTTTTACTTGCTGTGAACAAGCCTCAGCTTAGCATGACTTTCCCAGATCTTACTATAGTCTTTTAACAGACTTAAGACACTTATTGGAATGTTCATAACCTATTGTGGAGAGGACTTCCACCAGTCGTCTCGGGAAAAGTATGACAGCACTTGTGGTCAGGGCTCCAACAGGCTGGACACTGTGATGAACCCTGTACCATCGTTCAAATGTTATCCATACCCCCTCGGACTTGGTCTATTGTCTCAGCATTCCCTAACCCGGCAACCAAGTTTTAGCCAATTAAGTTTACATAGGCCTCTCATAGTGGGACCGGGGAATGTACGGCCCGAGATGCCTAATAAACTTACTTTTGCTTAGAGGTGTGGGGGGAAAGTCCTTTGTAAATCTAGATTAGAACTTGTCTGACAAGTGCTGAGCTGGGTGTGAGGGTTGATTAGCATTTGGAGCACCGATTCCCCATCATGCCATGCTCCCCTGCTTCACTGATCCCAGAATTCACTCCAGTCTCTGCTTCAGACTTTCTGTTCTCCATCTCTCATGTAAATGAATGGTCATCTCTTCCCATCTCAGATGTAAATGAGACCTAGGGCAGTTGTTTCACTTTTGTCACCCTTATCTGGAGGGTTTTAGGTGTGTCTCTCACTGCATCTTAATCAGTTTCTGTTTAGGTGGGAGAGGTGATTCTTTGTGAGTCAGACAGTCTGCATCCTGTGTCAGGGTTCCCCAAGAACATGGAGCTGACAGGTAACAGTTTTGGATCTGGCTTTAGTAGCCATTGGATGCAGTTAATGGACCCAGGATACTTCAGAGGTGTTATGCTGGAGTGGGTGAGGGACTTTAGTAGTATTTGGCAGTGGGGCAGATTTGCTCAGGCACAGTTGGGTGGGGGGGGGGGAGCTTTGCTGACACTGTGGCCAGGCAGCAGGGAGAAGTGGCAGCAGCCAGATTCTGGCTTTGGAGCACCAGCCAGGTCATGCTGACCCACTGCCACAAAAAGGTTGCAGACCGCTGCCTAACAGCAATGTATTCTGGACAGCAGAAGGCCTTTTGGTTAAAGGCTTTTTGTTAAACAAGTCTGTGTACTAAGTTTTGTTGTGGTTTTGATGGCATGGAATTGCAGTTTTAGTGCACACTGATTTTTCCTTCTCACTCAGTACCTGTGTGGGGCAAGAAATCTGGGGAGTTTATGATTAGGTACACCTGATGAATTCTAGTTCATGGCGTGAACTGTGTACATCAGCTTGTCTACACTACAGAGCGCACCCATGCCAACACAGGTCTGTTTATAAACCCCCTTATTAGAGATACAAGGTGCATCTACATGTTCATTAATACACTATAGATATTGCACATTTAATTGAGTACTTCCTGGATAAAGTACTAACTAAATGCGCAGTACTTCAAGTTACTGTGCAGTAGCGAGGCGAATGGTTATTTAGTGACACATATTAGCCTAATAACACTGCGCAGTAGGGTAGTAGCGCAGCTTTTGCCGTGATATGCTACTATACAGTTATTAGGCTAATGCGCTGTCTCATGTAGGCACTCAGAAATAGATGTTCCGCCAGCAAACCTATGCTGGCAGACCTCCCCAAATAATCTAAAATAAACTGGGCTAAAATACAAACTTTAATGGTTGTCCAGTCGGCCACTGACAAAGAGATGGTGGCCTCTTATGCAAACCAATGCTTCAAGCTTAGACTCCAAATTGCAAATAAGCATGCGGTCACCTGCCAGGGAACCCTTGGTCAACTCGCTGAGGCTGAGCAAGGGATCCTGTAAGAAGCTGGAGATTATGGAAGAAGGCGTCTCTCGGTGGTCATTTTACAAGAATCTGGAGCAAGATAGAAAGGGAGCGATGAAGATGCCGAGGGAGAGAGGGGCGCTCCGCAGTGGCCAGAGCCAAGCCCTCAGCGTGACCAAGGCAGCAGCTTTCCCCTGTTCTGCTGAGGACCGGGAGGAGGGGCGCTGCTAACGTCTCTCCCCGCCTTCGGAACGCGTCGCCGCACGCACCCCCAACGCGCACCGCACCCCGCAGGCGACCGCTGAGGCGGGCTTCTCCTGCGCTTGCGCAGGCCGGATACTGTTAGGGGTGGGATCACAACATTCTTTCTCCCCGCCCCGCCTCGCGGTGGCTCAGTGCAAGGAGAGAGGAACCGGGCAGAGCGATGGCGTCCCCGTCTCCATGGCGACGGGGAGGGGACTGGAGAGAGCTCCGCCCCCAACCGCCGGCCGCGGAACGTTGCATCGAGCACCCGAACAGCCTGTGACGAGTGACGAGTTGCCATAGTGACCGAGCCCCCCGCCCCAACCGCCGCAGCTGCATCCGGGGCTTTGCCCGCCCCCTTCGCCTGAGGGCGGTGGCGGCGCGATGGCGGCGGAGGGAGAGGCGGACTGGGTGGTGGACAGCCTCGCCGCCTTCTTGCGCGGGCCTGTTTGGTCCGGCCCCGTCCTGGAGTTCATGGAGCAGAAATGCGCGGGTGAGGGGCCACGGGGCGGGCGGGCTGGCGCGGCTCCCCGAATTCCTCCGGGATGGGCCCGACGGGCTGCCCGCGCTTAGCTAGGACAGTACCATATTGGGAGCTCAAAATGATCATATTAGCTGAAAAATTATCTTGCACTGGAAAAAAAAAAGCGAACCAATATGCAAATTAATCTTCTTATGTGCTTTGTATTGCTTGCTGTAAGTCCTGGTGAGGGAGTGAGACCTGGGCCAAGGGAGTGAGACCTGGGCCATCAAAGTTGAAGCATTTCTTTATTTTGAGGCCAGTCCTCGTCAGAAAGTGCCATCAACACACTCAAAAGTGAGTTAAGACTCTGTGAGAGGGACTTGGGTTTTGCCTATGCTGCATCATTGAGCTGCCTCAGAAGTGACTGTGCATTTTGGATGCTGTTAGTATTATCGATTGTACAGATACGATAATTATCGTACATCTGGCGACACTGGGCATCCGACGGGGCTGAGCAGCACCCTGAGAGCCGGGCTGGGTGGGAAAACTCTCACACCAGGAGGGTGGGGAAGCTGTGGGACCTGCTACCTGGGGAGGTTGGGCAGATCGACAAAGCCCCGGCTGGGATGAGGTAGTTGGGGCTGGTCAGGCTCTGAGCAGGGGTTGGACTAGACCAGTGGTTCTCAGCCTTTTTTGTACCAGGACCTATTGGTAAACATCGATGGCCAGTCCTGTTCCAGTGCCCCTCACTCCCAACCTGTTACCCCCTTCCCTTGAACCCCAAGCAGTCCTTCGCAGGCTGGAACTCTGCCAGCCTGCGAGGGAAAAGCTGTGTTTCCCACATTTTTCTCCTTTAAAATAGAATCCATTTTTAAAGTTTGTTAGCAACCCTCTCATATATACTTACGACCCACTTTTGGGTCATCATGACCCATGGGTTGAGAAACGCTAGACTAGACCTCCCACAGTCCCTCCCACTCCTCATCTTCTGTGATGTTGTGTTAAATAGGAATCAGTGCTAAGAGCATCATGTCCTGTGGGGCCCCCCACCACACTGTCTCAGTAGGCTGGGGGTATCAAGCTGGTTTGCTTCTGTACTAGCCCATCATGGCCAGCTCTACGTGCTCCTGTTCCGCACCCTCAATTGTCCTATCCCATCCAGATGCTAAGTCCCCAGTGGATGAACTTGTGTGCTACTCTGATCCCGCTAGCCACTGGGGATCTCAACTGGTGGCTTCTCCACGGAGCCGGTGCCACAGGCATATGTATCTGGTGCACTTCATGTTCTCTCTACCTGTCCCTTCTGCCAGCAAGGGAGGTCCTAGCACATGCCTACCTGGAGTGCCAGGCCACAGCCTTTTCAGTGCCTCCTCCAGAGCCTTCTGCTGCACAACTCCCTGCACTTTTTTTGCGCACTTCCCATCTGTGGCCCCAGCAAGTCCCAGGACTCCTTGCCCTAGTGCAGGGGTTTTCAACCTTTTTGGATCAGTGTACCCCCAGCGGTGGTATGCGGAGCAGTGTACCCTGGGTGGCAGGATGCAGAGCGGGGGAAGGGCGAGAGGGGTAGTGCGTGGCCAGATGCAGAGAGATGGCAGCTGCTGCGTGCGAGCTTCCTCCATCCCTGGCATCTGGCTGGGTGGGCAGCACCGGCGCAGCAGTGCAGGATGGTGCGTGGCAGCGGCTCCATCCTTGCCCACCCGTGCATACCCCTTAGGGCTTTCTCAAATACCCCTAATTAACAACTGCTGCCCTAGTGATATACCTGACCAGGAAGGAGGTTCTGGCCAGAAGGACCCTTGAGGACTGCAGGGTTACTTTCTTGTCTTGGCTCCTTGGACTTGTTTGAGGACCAGCGAGCGCTGCTCAGTGTCCCTTGCCTTTCAACCTATGACTTCACTCTAGTCCTTGTTTTCTTTTTAGCTGTCCCCCAAACTCAGTGGATATGTTTCAGTGGCCTCCCTACTAAGGGAGGCTTATAGTTGTTCCTTGATGGGCTCAAGCCCATGACCCACTAGGTACATCAAGCAGCCTGTCCTGTCATGGCCTGAGTTCTTTGCGGTGTGTTGTAGCAGACAGATGTATGTGTATAAATGTGCAAGAAGTTTTTCTTGCATCAGTTGTGATGGCTCTGTTGATAGAACACTTTTGACTATCCCTTTTGACTAACACTTTTGGCCGCCCCTTTAGGGTCGCTATCACTCACCTGCCACTCTACACTCCCAACTACCTGGAAATCTGAGTGTCTTGCCTGCCATGACTTTGGCCTTATATTAAGTATGGGCACTCAGTCCAGGTTGGGAGACAGATACTTAGATGCCTCACTCTTTCCATCATTGTTGGGACAGCTCTCCACAGAGAGTCTTCATGTCACAGGGGTTCCAGGCTGCACCCTCAAACAGCCCTTGTGTTGCCAGTTTGCTGCCCCACATCCCCAAACAGTCCTCCTATCACAGGTTTCCCATCCTGCAAACCAAACAGTTCACAGTTCCTGGCTGGCTACGCTTCCTAGTCCTTCCCAGGGTTCAGTCCTACAGAGGTCAGGCCTTTACCTTTCAGCATCTTCTATTCCCACTCAGTGGGCTTCATATTGGCTCCCCACTCTCCTGGATCCAGCTCTGGCTTCTGCTCCATCCTGAGCACTCTGCTATCCTGTAAGCAACTCACCAGCTGTTAGCTGCAGCCTTATATTTTCAGAAAAAGGGACCTGGCCTACCCTGCACTTACTCTTAAAGAAGCAAACTCCCTTTTCTCCACCTTCTCTGTAATGGGGCCCTATGAACATCAGTTCATATGAAATACAGTCTTTATTTACCATTTAACTTTTTGTATTTTACTGTGTGTTTGATAGTAGCGGTTAAGGGTAGTTACACATACACACAATAAGTGATAGTTCTTGCCCAGAAAAATGTATAATTTAGATATGTTGAACTTTCTAAACTAATTGTTGCTTCATTTTTTGAGTTTCAGTTTGCACCTCATTAATATCTTACTGCTAAATTCCATTCTGACTTACTCCCCCTTTTCCTGTTATTTACTTTAAGATAGTTAAAGTAGATGTTCTTGGTTATTTCCATGGAAATATTTGTTTCACCTCTGATGTTGGGTGCTCTTTAATAAGCATTGTCACTGTATTTCTGAGCAAGACCTGATATTTTACCCTGAAAAAGCACGGAACTGGTATTTACCTACTCTGTCTTAAGGGGAGCTGTGGGCAGTTAAAAACTTGCATAGGGGCAGTGATATTGATCTGTGTCCTCTTGGCTGGAGCATTTTTATTGTTAATTCTCCAATAGATCTTTTTCTAATGGGGAATAATTTCTCATTAAAAAGTAACATAAGTGATGGCAATATAAACAGTTATCTTTTGTGTGCATACAATTTGTGGGCACAGCTGTGTGGACATCCTGGAGTAAGCTAAAACATGACTGCAGCAGAACCTCTGTCACCATCTCAAAGGCAATTTAAAATTCCTCTCTTCCTACTTTTCCAGTGCTTTAAACAAAACCAAAATAAAAAAAAGAGGTAATGACATCTTACCAGGCTGCATCAAGTATCATCTCAGTGAACTGAAGACCTAATCTCATTAAGGTTTAGAGATTATTGGTTTCAGTCTTGTTTACATGAGTTTCTGAGCCTACTCTACACTTATTTTCATCTGGTATGTTGCCTGTGGTCCTTTGAACATGTTACATTAAAGATGTGATGAAGATGTTAATTGCATCATGAATAATAACAGTACTACATGTTCAGCCAATTTATGGTGCCATGAAATGGCAAACTGGCTGCAAAGAAATTCTACAAATACCTGGAATATCTTTATGGCTTGTTTGTATAGTACCATAAATGGAGTGTGTAGTACCCTCATCCTGATGCTGATATCCAGCTGATTGTCACCATTAGCATGGCGTAGAGGTCAGCATTAGGACCATGACATCCCCAGTCCTAGTGCCAAAAATAGAGGGCTCCCTCTGCCTTGAATTTGGCGACCCCATGCGCTATAGCAAGGTATTTTAAAATGTCAGGCAGTGGGGAGCTGAGCTGTACAGGCAGTTTTTAGATGTCTTGGGGCATGTAGACCCTGGAATGGGGGGAGGCTCCCTGATGTCCTGTGAGTTCTAGAAACCATACATGCAGCTGGGCAGTCCCATTGCCAGGACTGACAATCAGCTGATTGTTGGTTTTAGAACTGGATTGGGAATAGGGACAGCTCTAGGACAGACCCACCCCTCTGCTGGATCTGCA
Organism: Crocodylus siamensis; assembly: GCF_052110815.1. Taxonomy (NCBI): domain Eukaryota; kingdom Metazoa; phylum Chordata; order Crocodylia; family Crocodylidae; genus Crocodylus; species Crocodylus siamensis. Next base: position 176,239,043 of record NC_143395.1, read on the forward strand.
GGGATGGGCCAAGGGTAGTTCCATAGTGCTGTGACTGGGATCTGAGGAATTTTATCCCCCCTCCCAAACATTGTGCATCCTGCCAAGCACATCTGGTATGGCAGGGGCCACAGTGTTTGGGAGGGGGCATAAAATTCCTCTGATTGCCATCACATCATTATCTTAACATCTGCCAGGTGCTCACGTGCTGTTTCTTGTGCACTTGGTTCAGGACAGGCTTTTCACATACTTTTGTTGCCTCTGAGAAGGAATCTGCACATAATTGAAAAAAGGTGCTACTGTGAAATCTTGCGAGTTATTTGACAATATAAGGTGATCAGTTCTTAACATTGGCTGGGTGATAATGAGGAATTCTACTCCTCCTCCCCTGCCCTCGACACATTTTTCTTTTTCCCTGAATTGAAGGATCCTGAACAGGGAAAAATGCTGTGGCTACAAAGCAGCTCTATCACCTCTGATGTACCTAAGGACCACCAGCTGTTGGATAATGGGATGGCAGCACAGGTAGAAATCATCTCCATTGTGCCACTTAGTTGTGATCAGAAGGTGTACAGGCCAAAGCTGAGGCCACAGTCAGCAAGCTATGACCTTTTTCAGTTTAACCACTGAAAATCAGGGCAGGAAAGGGGACAGGCTTTTAAATCTGCTTTTCACACTAGCCTGAAGTAATGGAAGGAACAGGAGATGGACAGCAGGCCATGGACTATATTAGGGGCCCAATCTTAAGGAGTTCTCAGAGGCTCCTTTGTAGATTAGTAGATTAAAGAAAACCACTCTATCCAATGGGACTCAGATCTAAGTCTAGAAGATCCCATTAAGCATCTCTGTGTTGCTTAGTTTTAGTTCTCAAACTGTATATTTGTCTCCAGAGATCATAGGCAGACAAAGTTTTTGGTTAGATGTGATATATTTTATGAGACTAACTAAGTAGTTGGAAAAATTGTTCTTTGCAAGTTTTCAGCCACAAATGGCCTTCTTCAGGTATAGGGAGAATTCGTTGCCTCCAGAGATAACATCCTTGTTAACAGTAGTATATGGAGATGAGAGATAACAGACCTGATTACCCACCCATCAGCCTTATTATCTTTCTACAAGTTTGTGTACATACAGTCAAGCTCTTACCTTTCTCTAAAAGTGCAAAATTTCAAGAAGTTAAATGACTAAAGGATGTCAAACAACAAGAATGCACTTTTTGTAGAAAAATAATGATTAAATTTAGGCTCCCTGACCAGTTGTTTAAATCACAATTTAAATTGATTTGATTTAATCAGATCCACTCTGAAACAAAATGAGATCATGTTATTTCTGCTCATAACTTATGTTTCCTTGACAACAGAGTTATGTTCAAATATTACTTTTGAATATACAAAGGTAATCTTACTGTGTAAGGTTTAGTAATTAATTAATTTGAAGGTCCCTATTTAATATTCCAATGTCTTCAAAACTATTTTAACTGCTGACATGTACATTTTGAAGAAGAAAATGTCTCTTTTTTTCTCCCCAGTTTTTGATGATGAAGAAGAAAGCAAATTGTCTTATACAGAGATTCATCAGGAGTACAAAATTCTGGTGAGTACTGTTCACTAATTATGCTTAGCCTTATAAGAAATGTATATTATAATACTAAAAAGAAGCATTTTATGCAAACTCATAATTATCTAGTTCACTGATTTTTTTTCAGTCAGGGTGCCAATGCAGTCTGGAATGCCTTGAGATCCTTTTAATGGTGCCATGGGATGCCACACAACATTATCACTGTTAGGTGTTCAAACATCTACACAATTCATAAGGTAAACCAGAGATTTTGAATAGGAATCCCTAGTGTCAAAAGGATTCTGATCTGTTGTGGTCTTTCTGAGTTATTTGCAAAAGAAGAATGTCTGTCTTATTTTTCTGTAGCCAAAAAATAAGTGAAAACTAAGAGCTGAAAATTATTTTATCCTACTTAATGTGACTGTAGAACTCTTCATTATTCATATAAATAACTACTATTTTTTAAAATTCCTAGTGAGTTCCTGGCTTCCAAAGTATGTTGTGACCATTATCTCCACAGGATAATTATTTACTATGCAGAAAGTAGTCCTATTATCAGACTTCAGAGGCATTTTCTGTGGGGTTCCTCGAGTCTTAGAAGCTTGAGGGCCACAGGTTTAGTTATCTAAGGATTTTAAAGGTTTTTCCCACTTTAGTTTCTGAAAATTATTTATGACAAAGGCCTGTATTTTAGAGTGACGTGATTACTAACTTGGGTGTATGGTAAGCAGATCATTATGGAGGCATTGTCTGTGGCTTTAGTTAAGATTGGTTTGAGTTCTTTATGTAAAAGTAAGTTGAAATCCCTGAGTAAGAGTTTTCCCTGAAAGAAGGAGTAATCAGCCCCATGTTTTGTCTGTTGTTGAATTGTTAAGGAGTCTAAAATATGCTTCCCCAACTGAGCTGTCAAAAAGTCCAGTCTCCAGAGAGAAGACCCCTTCCCTTGTAGCAACCAATCATATACATTGCAGCTCTTTTAAAGACTGGAAGTAGAGTTTTACAAAAACAGTTGGAAATCCGTTATGACAAATTAAGAGGAGGCAAAGAGCTGGCTAGTGTGTAGGCCTTTGGAACATGGAAACATATCATAACCCAGGAACTCTGTTCAGTCCAGTGTCCTGTCACTGTTAGTGGCCAGCACCAGATATTTCAGAGGAGAACATAAGAAACCCCTAGGCTAGGGACAGACATAACACATAAACCAGTGTAAGTGATCAGAAACTGGTGTAAACCTGTAACAGAACAGATGTTCAGTGCATATAAACCAGTTTGAATATGGCTGAAACAGATTTGAGATAAACCTGGTTGAATGTAGTATCAGACTTAACTGATTTGGGTCAAACTGGTTTATGCAGTGTCTGTCCCAGACCCTTTGCTGGTTTAAGCTAAACCAGACACCCCCAGCATGCTCTCTGGGTTGGACGGAGCTCTCTGCTCCCTGGATGCAGCTCTGGCAGAGACTTGCAGGCACAACAGGTCTGTTGGCTTCCCTGTGCCTCTCTCCCTCCCCTCAGTTGCTTAAGGATCCCTTCCTCCTCTGTCCCACAACACAGCATGTGGTATGCTAGCTAATTCTGTGTAAGGTAGATAAGACAGTGTCTGCTTAGAGCTTTTTGGAGGTAATCGGCAGCTCAAATGGTAATGTCCCTGCATTCCTTCTTTTGGAAAAAGCTGTTTAAGAAGAGCTTGTAATGAGCGAGGCTTTGTTTTCTGATGGGGTGTTAATTGCTGATAACAGAGCTGATAAATGCTCTGTTACCAAGGGGGTGGATCACACCCCCCTCACCTCAGCCCTGTGGAAGGGAAGGGAGGGCTGCTCTAGTGCACTCTGGCTTGTAGCCTGAGCCACTGCAGGCATGTGCCTGCATTTCTGGGATGTCTATCTGGTTACAAAATTTAGACTAACCTTCAAAGATTGAATCTGTTCAGGCTCAGGCTTTTTGAATTCCTGTCCCTAGCCCATGTGAGGAATTATGAAATTGTCAACTACTTCATAGAAAAGATTTATTTCCTATACCCCCATCAGTTAGTTTTGGCTCATGCCGTGAAGCTTGGGGGTGATATTCCTTTTGAAAATTATTTTATTTTCCTTAGTATAACTGTGGGAGTCTTCATTACTCATATAAAAGAGCTACAGTTTTGAATCCTAGTGAGTTCTTAGCCTTACCTTGTGACAATGAGTTCCACAAGTTAATTAAACATTGTGTAGAAAGCATTCCCATTATCAGGCTTCAATTTATTGTTGTTCAGCATCACTGATTATTCCATTATTATTCAAGAATAAACAGGAGTAACTGATGAACATTTTTATACCATGTAATATTTAATTTACGGTTCATGAACCATCTGATTTGTGTAATGTAAAAAATATTAGATTTTTCAGGCTTTTTTTTACCTATGGAAATCTTTCCAGTACTAATAGCTTTCAGTGCCTGTTTCTGAACTATTTCTGCAATATCTTTTTTGAGGCAGGATAATCAAGCCTGAACACAGGATTCTAGATGATGTTATAACTTTGATTTATATAGGTGTTACCTTTGTTTCTATTTTGGTTAAGGCAGAACCTATTTTTGCAAATGTTTCTCCATGCCTAAGAAATGTAAACCACTTTTTTCCCCACCATCTTTTCATCCATGCATTGGGATTCTGATGTTCCCCCTATTTTGCTGGAGAGAAGCCTTTTGACAAATCAAAATTAAGCTTATAGGATCTCTTTCATATATCATCTTAGTAACAGTGATGTAAAGTTTATCACAACCTCACAGTCCCTCCCAACACTGCTAGAAATATTTAAAATGTTTTATGAGTTTTGTCACTATTATGCCTGGCAGGGAAAAAAAATCACCACATGCTTCTGTGCAGCAACACACACACTGCTATTGATATGGTAACAGTATCCAATGAGTGGCTTTTTAAGTGAGTAACAAATGTTTTACTTAGTGAATTAATTATACAGTTCCCAGAGATCATTGCTATTGATAGTTAGATTTGCACAGACTTCTGTGCCAAGACAAAAAACAATTACGTAAAGCATCTGTGTTGAGTGTAAACTATTAATTCTGTTGTATCGACTCTGTTTTCCAAACTTAAGAAAGCTATTACCGTATTTATTTGCATACCATATATACACCCTTTTTCTAAAAAATCAGCCCTCCAAAATTCAGGTGCATGTCTTACACAGGGAAACTGATTTTTCTTCTCTAGGAATGGAAGCATGGCTGGCAGCTGTACTGGCTGCTGTGCTCCTCTTCAGGGGGGGAGGGGCAGGGTTCATGGTTCAGGATCAGAGCTACAGTGTTAACTCTTTCACAATAGCTGTGGGAGGTTTAGAACACTAGCTTTGGCTAATGCTGAAGAGTGTACTCTGTCTTTGCTCTCAAGAGTCAGCCACAACTGTGGAAATCTTTTTTTCTTTTTGCCTTCGTAAAACTAGGTTTAGGTATTATTTGGGTGCGTCTGGTATGCTGACGGCATGCACAATTTTTTTTTAATTATATATTTTGATACTTCAAATTCAAATACTTAAAGAAATTGTCAAAACTGTAAGAACACAGATCTGGAAGGAAGGTTCTGCAGTCACAGGAAACCATATAATGCATGTTAAGTCCAAAAGAACATCCATCCAGACCTCATTTCCATACAACACAAGTCACACAGCACCTTTTAATATCCTGTTACGAATTAAGGATCTTCAATACAAAATACCCCTAAAGCCTCAAATCTTACATTGTGACACAAGAAGAGAGCAAGAGCATTACTTTGCCTTAGGCACCTGTGATAGCGGTGAATTTCTTAAAATAGGGAACAAATATTTCTCCAACACATTCATCTCAGTAGATTTCCAGGTTGGATCCTATACTCATGCAGACACAAGCCAGCTGTGCACGGGCTCCACATGGCTATATCAGCTCTGGCAGTGGCGATGGGGAGGGGCTGCTTTTACCCTGCACTGAGCAGCTGTTTCTCTCCTGCACCACCACTGCTGAGCCTGGGCCCCAGTGCCTGCTCCAGACTCTCCCGTCCAGGCTGAGCAGTAGCAGTAGCAGTAGCAACAGCAGCGGTGGCAGCAGCTGGGCAGAAACTGTTGCTTGGCATGGGGGGAAAAGTGGCTCCTCTCTTTTGCCACTACTGGGCAGTTCTTGGTGCAGCTGCCTGGAGCTTGTCCCGTGCAGGGCTGCCCTGTGTCTTTGTCCCTACCACCTCTGGGCTGCCCAGTGTGGCAGTGATTACAGTGCAGAGCAGCTGCAGGGCAGTCCAGGGTGTTGACCGAGATACAGGGCAGCCTGGCATGTTGTGGGATCCAGGCAGCTGCACCAAGAACTGCGTGGTGGTAGCGAAGGGGAGAGGCCGCTTTCCCCCATGTTGAGCAACAGTTTTTGCCCAGCTGCTGCTGCTGCTCAGCCCTGACGGGCAAGCCTGGAGCAGGCAGGGCACATGGGGTCAGGGCTGCATATGCTGGTCTGCATTGCGACCTCAGGGCTGGGGCCAGTAGTGGCATTAGCCAGAAAGAGCCACCCTAGCTCTGCTGCATGCCCAGGGGTGGCAGGACGTGCCATGGCCGGTGGGGGTGCAGAGTGGGCACAGGATGTGCTGGGCTGTGTGCTGTAGGCAGTGGCAGGGAGGTGCTGCAGGATGTGTGGGCTCTGAGCTGTTGCGGGCCAGGGGGGGAACACTTGGGTGGGTGCCATGTGCACCCCACCATAGTCACAAACCCCCCCCCCCCCAGTCACAGATCCTTCAAACACTGCACCCACCCACACCCTCGCCCACACTCACAGTCACGTGCCTCTGGGGGGAGCCCCAGTTGCTGCTACATGCACGCAGCCCACCACACACATGCACCCGCACATACTCCACAGCCCTCCACAAATCCCATACCTACCCACACATCTCCACAAACCACCCCATACCCACCAACATCCACACATACCCTCACAGCTTCCCCCACACCTCACATACACATCCATAGCCTCCCACAAACTCCATGCTCATCCACCCACACCCCCCCACAACATACAAGAGTAAGACTTCATTTTGAGCTATTATGGAATCACTTCTTTATATACAGTGCAAATACACACAAATCAGGACAAAATATTTTTATTTAAATAAAATTAAAATATGTTGTTATAGATGTTTGATTTCTAGTATATAATTTGTTTTGTTTTGTTTTTCCTGGTTCCAAGATGGCAAACCTCCTTCCCAAAAGGAGTACTTCTAGGGGCAAGGGGAGGGACTTCTGGCGGCAAAGGTCAGAGATTAGGGATGGGACTTCTGGTCCCAAAATTGTGATCAGATGGCAGGGTACTTGTCATGGGGCAGGGTCTCTTATGGCCCTTGACAGCTCACCAAAACTTAAGTGGTTCTGTAGCTGAAATAATTGCTCACCCCTGAATTAGTATTTTATAGGCAAGAATCAGCACTTTAAAAATTGATCTTTTATTCTATTTCATATTTGTGTTTGGCATTTCAGTTAGATTTAAAAAATTGTTCTTATCAAGAAATTTTGAAAAATGCATGTACAGTGTTTGAGTCTTATCATCACATATTGAATTACACTGACTTAGGTGGAAAAGAAGCTGTTTTTATTATACTTGTAAGTGGACTTAGGCATCTAAGTTCAATTATATTCCATTCCACTCAAGTCCTTGAAAAACAGTTAAAATGAAACATGTGGGTGGGGCTACCCTCTCCTTACTGCCTTTTTTGATTCAGTCATAAGGATAAGATGGTACATTACCAAAGTAGGGGCACATAAATACATTTTCATGACTTGAACAGGATGAAATAGAATCGTACTTAGGCACCTAAGCCCAGTTAGACACCTAATAGGTACAGCAGTTAGGTCCCTAGTCTTCAGTTAAAATACAGACCTGATAGTTTGGTATTTACTGTTGAAACAAAATGAAGAAAATAAAAGGATTATGATAAAATCTACATCTTCTGTTTTGTCCACTGATGACTTTACTGTGGTCTTTTCCTTGACTCCCAAATATGGTGATGGAAAGCTGCTGTTGATTTTTGGAAGATGCTTCACATACACATGACAATATGGTGTACCTTGTCTAATACAGTACATGCAAAATCTGGGAACTTGCTAAAGCTGGAAAATGTATATGGTCCTGGCATGCCTTATGAGGAATTACGCATATGTTGCATACATATGCCAGAAACAGCTTACTGGGGAAATGGAAAGGAAATTTAGGGCCCAGTTGTAGACTTACCTTGTATATCACAGAAAATAATTTCCCATTTTGTGGGTGTGTGAATTACAAAGGCTGGCTGAATGAGAGAGGTAGACGGAGAGAAGCAGAGGTAGTCTCATATAATTCTGTCTTAGATAAGTTTCACTGTATAAACAAAAATATTTTAACTATATCTTACTTTCTTAATAGTATTGTACTGATTTTCATATGAATTGTATAGAAATAAAAGCTAGGATCTGCATGTGCCTACACCCCTTCCCTCCATTCCATAAATAAAAGCTGGGATCTATCCCCCATAGCAATTGAAGTAAGTGGGGTTTGGTAGAGAAGTTTAAAGCCTGGTGATTTCTATTACTGTTGGGGAAGCAGCTAGTAAAAGGTAAGACTTTTTTTGTAGGTTGAGAAACTGCTAGCCGGTTATCTTAAAGAAGTTGGAATTAATGAAGAAAAATTTCAAGAAGCATGTTCATCTCCTCTTGCAAAATCACATACTTCACAGGTATGATTCCTTTTGTTAAAGATTGGATACATTTTGATAGTGTACTGTTAATTTGATATTTCCACTAATATACGAGAACGGGTATGAAATCTTAAAGTCCTCTCTCAGGCAAAAGTAATGTAGCTATATTTAAGGTATGAATTATGATTAGCACATTTCTTACATTTTATTTGCGGTAATAACACTTGAACACACATTTCTTTATGGCATCAAAAATTTTATGTAAAATGTTTCCTGGCTTTTGCTTTTTTAAAAGCAAGTTTTAAATTGTATTAATTGCACAGTGTAAGTGACTTCACATTCCCTCTTTGATGGTTGGTTGATATCAACTTAAAGGGAGCTCAAAGAAGAATAACAAAAATGATAAGGGAAAGTGGTAGGATTACCTTTTGAATAAAAATTATTGCTTTTCCATCTGATATTTACAGGTCTTAATAAACATGGCTGTGAGGAGGGACAGAGTATAAATTTGTAAGTAATATGAAGGATATCTAAGGGGAGACAGAATTTACTAAAATGGCATGGGATACTGAGTTTGAAAACCATAGTGCAAAGGGAAACTAACAATAACTGTGTGGTTTTAATTAGTTTCTTTTTAAAACTTATTTACAAAATAAGCTCCTGAGTAAAACTAACTAATGTCCCAATCAAGCAAATCACTTAATTTCATGCTTAGCTTTCAGTATCCCTTTGGGTACTTACCAGAGTGCTTAAGATGGTAGCTCCCCAGCTCAGGAGAAACAATGCGTCAGTGTACTCTTACTAGGGCAACCGGGTATTAAAAGGGGATCTTCTCTGCAGGTGCCTGAAAATCTTCAGTGCGTTCTTCATCTGTTCTTGGGCCTGAAGTGAACACTCAGAAATCATATCAGTTGATACAGGCCATGACGGACAGCACCATATATTCACCTATGCCAAAGAATGGTCAAAACTCTGGAACTAATCTTGTTAAGGTGTAGTTTTGTGTGTTACACTGACCTAAATTCCAGAACAGTCAGATAGACCATCTAGGCAGATGCTTTCCTTTGAGTGAGTGGGTGATTGAGGCCTCCATTCTTCAAGTGATCTTTTTGGATTGGGGTTAACCCAGGGTGAAAGTATTTAGACCAGATTAACAAGAAGTGTTGAATCTTTTCCAGGGGAGCATGAGCCACATGAACCATATTCATAGCCTTCTTGACGTTGATGATGATGATGCCGATACCATATTTTGTTGCATGCTAGTTGCACCCGTTTTTTGTGGAAGTCAGACTATAGAAGAAAAGATTTTTCCGGAGTCATGGCCAATTGTCTGACATACAGCATGTCCTCTGGGAAACAGAACCAGGAAGTGCGGCATCCCAGGACAGCCTGGGTGAGGCAGCAGAAACTTCCTGCTGTTGCAGGACAGTAACTAAGTGGGCCTCATATCCTTGTTAGGGCAGTAGTAAAACATCCAGTCTCAGAGAAAAGTAGCAGCCATCTTGGTGGCCATCAGTCACAGTGGCTACTTGCCCTTTTACAGTGACGAAAAAACAAATTCCCTTGCTTAAGATATGCACCCCAATTTTGGTGTGCTGATTTTTTGCAGGAAATGTGTATGTGGTATGCAGGCAAATAGAATATATGCTTACCATCTGATCTCTGATTCCCAAATTCTTTACAGAGTTCAGACAGGACTGACAACCGGCTCTTAATAGCTTCAGTATGCATGAGGCAGTTCATGTTCCAGAAGATCTACATCTTTTAACTTTCTATTTCAAAACCCTTTCCTCCTAGATCTGTTATACTACAACAGATGGAAGATTCTCTACGCAGACCTGAATTATACCTTCCATGTCACAGCCTGGGTGTCAGATGGTCTTATCTTTGCTGGTCTGGAACAATCCTGCCTATTGCCAAGAAAAATCCCTAAGTAGACTTGTCTCACTAAGTGGATAAGCAAATCACTTAAGTGGATATGATTATCTTACTGGGGCAAGGTGAATTCCCTAATGCTAAGTAGGAGATCAATATCTATCATCCATGGCAATGTGTAGATGAAATGAGAGGCATGTGTACATGACACGTTAAAGCAGGCTAAATGCTTTTGCACCGCTTTAATGGTGTCGGTGTTTGCACGCCTCAGCAGCTTATTGTGCATTAATTCCAGCCGCTGTAGGAAGTTCAGCAGTGTAATGCGCTTTAAATGACTTGGGATGCAGCAAACTAAAAGTCCTTGGAGGACTAAAACTCTACAGCTGTGGAGCAAAGCACTGGGCTCTGTGCAGCTCCATGGCTCTGCAGGAAGTCCTGCAGGCAGGCTGACAGTAGCCCAGGAAAGCAGCTACACCCAAGAAAAGCAGTGAGCCTGATCTTTTTTTCCCTCCCCCTGGAGCCTGCCTGCCTGAACTGTGCGGTGGCCTGGTGCTTCCCTCTGCAGCTGCAGTGTCCCCCAGGACCACCCAAGCCTGTGGGAGGGTGCTACCTTTGTGTGTGGGGGGCATAGCTGCCAGGGAGGGAAGCACCAGTCCTTCCCCACAGTCCAGGGACCGCTTCCCTCGTTGGCAGCTCATCTTCCCCTCCCCACCAGAGAGGAAGATAAGTCAGCGGGGTGTGTGCATGGGGGGAGGAGGGGGTTAATCATCCCTAAGGCGGTGCTTTTTAAAACCCACCACTTCAATTTAGGGCCCCCTTTTGTCTACATTGCTTACACCTACACAATAGGTAGGTTATAGGACTGACCTGGGAAAATAAATTCATAACTTACTGGTCACCTAGAGCCATAGACTTAAGTGATAGGGTTTTTAGCTTATTTTAACTTACCTCTTGCCTTTCCCTGTCACAGGCAAGACTCAGACAGGGTGTGGAAGGGGGGCAGGATTTAGTGGTAAGGGCAGAAGCCTGGGAAATCTAAGAACCAGAGATCACAAGCCTTAAGTCTAAAGGCCAGCATGTAGGCAGGGATGCAGAAAAAAAGCTTAAGACTAGGAAACAGACAGTATTTCAGGGAGCCAGACTTGAGAGAAATCACAACAAGGAATCAGCTGCTAAACAGGTTGAAAGCCCACTGAGCGCTACCAGGGCTGCTGCCTATATGTAGCAGCTTCACATAAGCATTTGTTTGAGGACCACCTGGGGGCTCTCAGGCAGCTGCAGCCAGTCTTGTCCAGGTGACCAGTGCTAGCTGAGGGCTTGTTAATGATCCTGACTCCTGAAACTCCCTCTGCTAACTTCTCTTTCTTCACAGTTGCTTACTTTCCAAGTGGTAAAATGCATTAAGGTAATTAGGTTAAACTAAAGCAATTGTTCTAAGATGTACTTGGCTTGGATTATAATTGCTTTCCAACTTGTGATGTTTGAAACCTCAAGGCTTATTTCCTCTCTCTCCCAACTATACAAGTTGATCCCACAAAAGATATCACCTTACCTCACCTCTTCTGGAGTTGAAACCGAGAGCAACCAATCCCCAACACTTGGCTAAATTCTATTTAGCAGTCATCTTGGGTTACCACTCACCGGTACTGGGCAGGTGGTGTTTTCCTACAGCACTTGGTTTAAAAACTTGAAAGATCTGACCAGTGTAGTCCTCCTTATTTTTATGAAGCCACCATTTGATCTACTGTCATTTGTGTAATTTGCTACATATGTCAATGAAGATGACCTTGATTGCTTGACAAGAAGTGGCAGGTGAGATCCATGTCCTAGGCCCTATGCAATTTTCCATCAAGATAAAATATTCTTACAGACACACCCCAGATTCCTGCTGCAGGTGACCATGAAACACCACCCTAAACCAGCATACCCACTCTCCATTTTTTTTCCCTGTGCTTGTAGGGAGGCAGTTAGACAGGCCAAAGCTACCATGGAGCTGAGGATGGCAACCCAAGTAAAAGACAATAAGAAATTGTTTTTTAGATATATAGGGAGTAAAAGGAAGGCCCAGGGAGGAATAGGACCCCTGCTAAATGGGCAGAAACAATTGGTGACGGACAGAGGGGACAAGGCTGAACTCCTCAACGAGTTCTTCGCCTCAGTGTTCCTAAGTGAGAGGCATGACAAGTCTCTCACTGGGAGTGTAGGGAGGCAGCAGCAAGGCACCAGACTTCCATGCGTGGACCCTGAGGTGGTGCAGGGTCACTTGGAGGAACTGGATGCCTTTAAGTCGGCAGGCCCGGATGAGCTCCATCCGAGGGTACTGAAGGCACTGGCCGACATCATTGCAGAGCCACTGGCGGGAATATTTGAATGCTCGTGGCGCACAGGGTCAAAGTCCCGGAGGACTGGAAAAGGGCCAATGTGGTTCCCATTTTCAAGAAGGGGAGGAAGGAGGACCCGGGTAACTATAGGCCAGTCAGTCTCACCTCCATCCTTGGCAAAATCTTTGAGAAAATCATCAAGGCTCACATTTGTGAGAGCCCGGCAGGACAAATTATGCTGAGGGGAAACCAGCACGGGTTCGTGGCAGGTAGATCGTGCCTGACCAATCTAGTCTCTTTTTATGACCAGGTCACAAAACGCCTCGACGCAGGAGGAGGGGTGGATGTCGTATACTTGGACTTCAGGAAGGCCTTTGATACGGTATCCCACCCCATATGCAAAAACCTTGCACATTCAGGAGGGCAAGCTCCATTTCCTGGACTTAAGACTTGCTTTGGCTTTCTGCTGACAAATGAGGGAACCACTGAGATCCTCTTCTCTGTCTAGTCATAGTGGAGAGAATGCAGGGTCTGGTGATATCTACTCAGTGACTTTCCAGGCTACCAAATAGCCAAGCTGTGTTTTGATATGATTATTAAAACATTCTCCACAAGAACCCAAGAAGCATTTGCAGCATTATAGAGAAACATGTCTCCTAGGCATCTGTAAAGAGTCTACTCGGAGCTCTCTCCACATATCTACAAACCACTATGAAGTTTCTGAAGTCTCCCCAAATTGGATTTAGCATTTGGCAAAGTGGTCTTCATCCACTCTTCTCTTGAGACTTTGATATCATCCTCGATGCTATTTACAGATCTGCACAATTGTATTTTGGGAAAGCTTATTAAATAGCAACATCTAAATTCAGCTGTAGCATGAAGAGGAAATACCAGACACTTTAGTCCTTCAGCTAACATATAGTCGTATCTTAGTTACTGTTAGAAAGAAGACAGTAGATATAGTCCAGGTACTTCCCGGTTTGTTTGTTTTTTTTTTTTAAAGCTAGAGTTATTTATGTCCTGTCCTTTAGAGTTCTGTGTACCTTAGAGAGAACTTTAATTTCTGTCACCTTTAACCTGTTCTGTATGTTTCGAGCCCATATAAAAATTGCTACAAAGTACATCTTGCTACTACTGCATCCTACCCTGGCTTTATATTGCAGACCACCTGCCCCAGTGTTATTTGTCTTCCCAGTATAATTCTGCAAAAAAATGCCTAGTTCCCATTTAGTAAAAGATGTAATGACTCAAAGTACTAGCTCTTTCATCAGCCATGGAGAAATGAGTGGCTTTTCCTTAATCCCACTTCTGAGCATTCCCTTTCCCTAATGTCAGGGGATGTTGCCTGTGTACCTGGCTTCTGTTGAACTGGAGGAAGAAAATACTGAGCGAGTGGGGTGGGGAAGGGGAAGAGAATTTTGCTATCTATTCCAAGGGTGCAGGATTTCACTTTAAAATAAAATCCAGGTCTTTTAAAAATTCAGAGCACTGCCCTAGGAGACCATCAGCTTTTTATTTTTATTTTTATTTTTCCTTTTTTATTTTTTACATGCTTTTCATCACAGCTAGAATAGGTGGCTGAAACTATTAAAAAGTGTACATGTTAGACAGAATCAGTAATGCCAACTATTGTAATACTGTCACAAGACTCAGGATTTCAAAGTCAAAATAGCTGCAACTCACAATCTCCCAAACCAACCCTCAGATTTCTGGATTTTCCTAGCTGGTAAGTGGAGGAAAAGGGGTGAAGGGAGAGGGAAAGGGTTGGGGGAAGGGTGGGGGGGGCGAGATCGAGGCCTCTGTGGCGAGGGAGGGAGTGGGGCAGGAGCAGGGGCAGGGATGAATGGGGACCTGGGTCCAGGGCGGGTCCTCCAGAGGTGGAAGGGCAGAGGCAGGCTAACCGTTGTAGGCTGGGGCTCTGTGCCCTGCTGCCTTGCCCAAGGAGCTCAGCTGCATGACCCTAGTGTGCCTCCTGCCACTGGGCAGGTAGGTTATGTGCCAGTGTGCCCCATGTCTCCTACCAGCCTGGGAGGCGGCAATGGCATCATGTAGCTGAGCTCCTGGGGCAAGGCAGCAGGGTGCAGAGCCCCAGCTCACCTCTACCTTGTGGGGGGGCACGTGGCCCCATGCCTCCTCCGTGGGTGTACACTACTGCGGGGGGGCGATGCCCCTCCCTCACACCTCCGGACAACCTGCCTCAGTCCTGGGGCCCCATTTATTCCTGTTCCTCCCCCACTCCCTCCCTTCCTCCCTCTGGGGCCTTAATCTGCCCCCACCATGTCCCTTCCCTCCCCACCACCCCCACTTCCGTCCAGTCCCTTTCCCTGCACTTACCAGCTGGATGTTGTCTGTGTGTCTGTCATTGGCTCTGTGTCAGTCTTTCTGTCTGCTTCTCACTTCCAAGCCACAGCCCACCCCACCTTGCTGCTGCTTCTCACTCCACACCCATAGTACCCTGCATCCTGCCAGGGTGTGTGGGGACCCCCTTCTCTGGGCTCCAAACCTCACACACACCCACAGCCCCCAACATCTTCACAAATACCACCCCCCAACCTCACACATACTTCAAAAATAGCATCTCATGATATATGTGGCAATCTCTTGATTTTTTTTTTTTTTTTTAAGAGTTCATCTCATGATTTTTGGCACGGTGGGATTGGCAATGCTGCAGAATTTCAGTCTTATTAGGCTCTCAAACCAAACAGCACCATTCCATTTTACAAATAAATTAATTAGATTCTGCTGTTTCAGGGAACTATTTAGGGTTGACGGTCCACCAGCACAAAGTAACAGGACTAGAACCATAAAATAATACTTTAAAATGCATATAGAAAACAGAAAATCAGATGGTGAATTTTGAACAACCTCAGACAGACGAAGTTTTTTGTTTTCCATATCGGTAAATCCAATCCTCATCCTCAGCTGCTTGTTTCTTCCCCCTCCCCAAAGTTGTTGGTGTTGTATCAACAGTAAGTGTTTATTCTAGGTGATAGATAACACAAAAATGTTTCTAAGTAGAGACAATATAAAGATGTTGTTTCTTGCTATCTTGAAGTACACCTTTTGAAATCTGGGCTATTTTGAAATGATCAGTTGGGTTTCTGTTAATTTCTTAGTTTTTTCCCCCACAGGTCATTTTGCAACCTGTACTGGCAGCAGAAGATTTTAGACTCTTCAAAGAAATGATGGTACAAAAAAATATTGAAATGCAGTTGCAAGCCATTAGAGTCATTAAAGAGAGAAATGGTAAGAAGTAATAAATGAGAATTTATTGTTTTTTGTGCATCTTTTCAGCTGTTCTGAGAGCTATGTAATCTGGACAAGTAAGGTAAAATTTAATTTAATCCTGGCTCAATTAAAGTCAATGGCAAAACTTCCAGGCCAGGATTTCACCCTTACTCTACAACTGGTTCTGTCAATCATAGCTTTTAAAAGGGAAATAAAAGTTAGCCAAAGCCTGTTAGACTATTTTATGAAATCTAAATTTAATTTAGTTTAAGAATTGTGCAGATCAGTGTGGGGTATTATAACAGTACCTATAACTGGGTGCAACATGATTGTTATCTGGAATACAGCAACCATTGTCAAGCTGGCCACACTCTCACTCCATATAGAATAAAGACTAATGGATTTGCAGAGCAGCAAGTTCCCTTTGTGCTTACACTTACTATATTCTCAAACCTCTCTACGTAGCTGCACAGCAAGTTGTGTTCAAGGGGATGCACATTCAGATATTATTTTGTCACCCTCTTTCTTCAATATATTTGTGTATACTCAGTAATTTGAGCATGATTATCTTCCAGGCACTTCTCTCAGTTTTTTATCTCAACAAGCTCAAGCTTTCCTGAATCTCAAAGTTTAGTAATTTCCTTCTTCCTATTTGCTGTGTCTATAGCAGAGGATTGCATGTGTAAGTTTTCTGATTTTATTCAGAAAAATTGCATATAATCATTTAGAAAGATGTCTGATTTTTTTTCTTAACCATGAGGATACATAGGAGAAATATTAATTGCATTAGTTTTTAAATTACTTTGAAATTCCACATTTTAAGCCAGCATTAAAATAATACCTGTGAAAAGGAAAGCAGCATGATTTAAATCATGACTTAAAGCACTGGCCAGGAAGCCTAGATTTAATCACTGATTTCTACAAACAGTACATTCTTGTTGTTGGATATCCTTTACTCATTTAACTTCTTGAAACTTTGCATTTTTAGAGAAAGGTAAAGGGCTTGACTGTGTGTACATAAACTTGCAGAGAGACAGTAGGGCTGATGGGTGGGTAATCAGGTCTGTTATCTCTCATCTTCATATACTGCTGTTAACAAGGATGTTATCTCTGGAGACAACAAACTCTCCCTATGCCTGAAGAAGGGCATTTGTGCCTGAAAGCTTGCAAAGAATATTTTTTCAACTATTTATCTGGTCTAATAAAAGATATCACATCTACCCAAAGGACCTTGCCTGTCTATGATCTCTGGAGAGACAAGTCTACAGCATGAGAAATGAAACTACGCATCACACAGAGATGCTTAATGTGATCTTCTAGACTGAGCACTGAGTCCCATTGGGTAGAGTGGTTTTCTTTAATCTTTACTAATCTATAGAGAAGCCTCTGGGAACGCCATAAGATTGGGCCCCTAATATAGTCCATGGCCTGTTGTGACCTATTTAAAAAACTTCTAAAAAGGTTACATGAATATATTGTGTCAAATAGAATATACTAATCGCTATTCCATGATGATATCTCTGAGATTTAACATATATTAAATTAAAACTATCTTTATATATTATTTTTAAAAGCATCTTGAATTTTAAAAAATGATTAAATCAAATACATTCTAATTCAAATAACAAGCCCAATTTTTTAAATCATTTTTTATCCACTGAGAAGATTAGTAAGAAGAGGCAGCAGGAAATTAGGTGGAGGCTCTGTTCTCAGCTGTAGCTGAGCTGAGCATGGCTCCATGCAGAATTGCCCAAGGCAGAAGTGGTATAGGTTGTAGTTGTCCAGTTTCTCCAAGTGCAGTGCCTTGTATATGTTGAGGGAGAGTTGCTAGGGCTGTTTTCTGTTTGCTATCAGTTGTCTGTCTTTTTAAACCATCATAAAGGAACTAGTTTAGAATATAGATTGGGACACAAAAGATAAACAAAAATATAAGGTTTTTTAATATTCTTTATTTACAACACAGTATGCAAATATACATGATGCTGCGTCACTGTAGCAACATGCTATGGCCAAAAACTGTGACACCACATCTGTGTCGCTGTAGTGACACGCTCCCTCGGTATAGTGCATTGCTATGGTGACATAGCTGCTAGAAATAAGCATGTGCCCCGCTGACATTGTAGTATGAGCTGTTACTTTGCCATCATTTAGTACTTTCTTTCGGAAGTACTAAATAACGGAACAGTAACGACAGTGCCATAGGAGCGTGTGTAGACATACACACTTAGACACATACCTATGCAACATAAATTGAACTGCAGCAGAAGGACATACACATTTCAAAGTCATACTTACAAAGTTAAATGTTAGAATGAAGGTTGTTTGTGCAGGCTTAATTTGGTCCCCTTGTGTGTTTGCATTATGATATAGTCTTCACGTGATTGCATCATATTTTTTCTACAGTTATCTGCTTCTTTCAGTGCACCGAATGAATAACATTCACTGAATAGGTAGCAATTCTGTCTTTCTTTTTTTTCTTATTATTCTGTGTGTGACCCCATGCCATATTTATTACACATGATCCAACTGCACTACAGAATAATTCATTTTTTATGGTCTTTTGTAACTTTCATTGTCATAATATCCCAGTATTTAGAGAACATAGGATTGGAAAGAAACTCGTGGGCCATTAGATCTACTCCCCTGTATTTTCGTATTCCTTAGATAAGATTACTTGCAATTTATTTCTCTGCCGATATCTTTCCGATAGGATTTTTACCCCCCTTTTCAGACTTAGGGTTTATCTTTTTATGTTGCCTTTTGCAGTTAGTTTTACTAACTGCGAATTTTCAGTGTGGTTAATTTGTTACTTACGAGTGTCACCAACCAAAGAGCTAAGAAACTGGTTTCTGAGGAAGCTATGGGTTCTTATAGCTTGGGGAGATGGCCTGTGATGGTCACTGAAGCATGTACTTCTTGCTTTGCCTGCTCTTCCGCTTCCTTGAGACTCAAAACTTTAGCACTCAGAGGGTATGTCTACAAAAGACATTTATTGCTGAGTTATCTAATTAGCTCCGCAGTACAGATCTTGGTGTCTATATGTGCAGCCCTGTTAGGCCACAGGAAACTAAAACCCCACAGTAGGTTAGTACTTGTAAATACAAGTACTGTCCTGTGGAGTTTTTTCATGAGGTGCAACACATGTGTAGACACTAACCCAGCTGACTGGGGCATGAGGTTGCTTTAGTGAGAGGGCTGCCTACTGGCTAGCCCTGCACTGAAGCACCCTTGTGCCCCAGCCAGCTGCTCCATAGCACATTGAACCAAGTTGGAGCGGCCCTGAAATGGCAGGCTGATGCCCTGGGTCCCCTGCCAGCTGGAGCTTCTCTGACCTGGCTCAGTGTGCTGTAGTCCCAGGCACATATATAAATGCAGTACCTGGGAGCAAAAAACTCCAGCAGGACATGCACTGGAGTTTATTAATGTGCATTAATATATATATGTAGATGTGCTTGGAGTGTTGTTGGGAAGCTTATGCTAAGGAATCAATTTTTTTTGTGTCACTTCTGAAAAGTAGCATTGTAGGTAAGTAATTTTCCCTTGCCTTCCTTTCTCTGGCTGAGGAAAGGGTGCTAGATGGAGTGGAAATCCCCCCTCCCCTCCCAAATAATGCAGGAATTCTGCAGTTTTTGTTTTTTATAGGTGTACTACCTGGCTGTTTGACAGATGGCTCTGATATATTTACTGAAATTGAACAGCAAGAAATGAAAATACTGAGGGAAGTTTTAAGGTAAAAAATTGATATCCTACCTAATCATTTTTACAAAATAAGAAATAACAATTCTCATGTTTATTTTACGTGAGCATTTTCTTTGTCTACTAGGTGGCATAAATGTGCTTTTCAAAGTTCTAATTAAGAGAGAATCCAAGTACAACATTTACTGAATCAAAACATTGAGCATCCTGAAGTCAGCCATAACTTTCATCAGTGAAAAATTGTTTCCAAGGGGCTGTTTCATCAGCCTGGGGTTGCTGGCAACTGGAGCACTACCTAGGCCCTGTTCCTCTGAGCTCACCTTGAGTATGCTACAACGGCTCAGACAATCAGCTTGTTAGTTCAGCTTTCAGCTTCTGCATTGTCAGAGCACCCTGCAGTCCCAGCATATAGAACAGCCTGTGCATGTAGAAAGAATGAATTTTGCTTTTGCAGAAGGTTTTGTTCTTTTCCACAGCTTCATTGTAATTCTCGTGGAGGGGCTTCTTTTGAGTTGTAGGACAGTGGAGTTTTGGGAGTAGGGAGCCAATGTAGTTATTCTAGATTATTGTTCCTTCCCAAAAAATCCCAGTTGCATAAATAAAACCAGCAGACATTAGTAGGCTCAGTTTTCATTAAGGTGTGATAGTTCCCATCTCTGTTTAAGGGAGCCCTTGCCCCCAACCCTCAGGGGCTGGCTAATGGCATCATGATCATGGAAGAGACCAAGTAATACTCAAAAGCAGATGAAGGCAAGGGGCACTATATATTTTCTGCCTTCTGGATATTTCTCCTTTTACTTATAAAAGAAGAAACATCTCCTTTTTGTCACTCACTCTACCATCTGAATGAAGAATTCCCAGGAATTAACTTAAAACAAGAGTTTCCTGCACGGGGGGAAATGAGGCCCATTGTTTATCAGGACCAGTATTGCAGTTTTTGTTTTGTATTTGAAATAATCAAAGCTGTTTGGAGACTGGGAATTTGGGGTTATCATGCCAAGTTTGTCCTCTGATTTAGCAGTGCTAAATCATTATAAAAAAAATCACTTCATATTGAAGATCACAAGCAGCCAGCATGGATTTATGAAAAACAAATCATGTCAAACAAAGTTGGTCTCCTCCTTTGGCAAAGTAACTACTTGGATCAATAAAGGGAATGCTGTGGATATAGTGATTCTGAACTTCAGCCAAGCTTTTGAGAAGGTCCCACATGACTTTCTAATAACCAATTTGAAGAAATGTGGGATAGATAAAACTACTACAAGACGGATAGATAACTGGCTTAAACAAAGAGTAGTTATTAATAGGTCCATGTCAGAGTAGCAAGCGGTTTCAAGTGGAGTCCAACGGGGCCTGGTGCTGTTCAGTACATTTATTAACAATTTGGATGCTGGCATAGAAAGCTTCCTGAGCAAGTTTGCAGATGACATGAAGCTGGGAAGAATTATGAACATGTTGGAGGATGTGAGCGCAATTCAGAAAGATTTCAGTGGATTGGAAAGTTGGGCTAGTGCTAACAGTTTGAAGTTCAGCGTGGACAAATGCAAGGTACTACACCTTGGGAAGAATAATCAAACATACAAATAAGAAAAGGGTGACATCTGGCTGGATGGCAGCACTGTGGAAAAGGACTTGGGAGTCTTGATAGATTACAGACTCAATATGACCCTGCAGCATGATATAGCCACACAAAAGGTGAATGTGGTTTTGGGCTGGATCACGAGAAGTGTTAGGTGCAGGACACAGGAGGTGATAGTACTTCACTGCTTAGCACTGGTTAGGCCAGATCTGGAGTGCTGTGTGCAGTTCTGGGTGCCACATTTTAAAAAGGATGTGGAAAAGTTACAAAAAGGTCCAGAGGTGGGTAACAAAGATGATCAAGGGCTTGAAAGGCAAGTCATATGAGGAGCAGCTGAAGGAGCTAGGCATGTTCAGCTTGCAAAAAAGGGACACGATGGCAGTCTTCAAATACTTGATGGGCTGCCAGAAGGAAGGGCAGGGGAAGCAGCTCTTCTGTCTTGCTACAGAATGGCTTGAAGTTGCAGCAAAGTAAATTTAGCTGGGATACCTGGAAAAAAGGCTTCTTTACTGTTAGAATAGCAAGGCAGTGGAATAGACTGGCTGTGGAAGTTATGGACTCTCCATCATTGGAGGTGTTCAAAAATAGGTTGGACAGCCACTGGTTAGGGATAATCTATGCTTATGTTCCAATATGAGTATTTTCTATGCTTGTGAGCTTTGCTAGTTGCCCCCTCCCACTCCCCTTGTTACATATGTCAGGGTGTTCTTAAGTCTCCCTCAAAAATATTGGGTGTTGGCTGCATCAAGACTGGGAAGAACTTGGATTGGGGTATGCCAGTGCTCCTGCTGGGACTAAAGCCAGAGATTAATGGCTAGAAGGTCTTTCTTCTCCGCTCAGGGTCTGACCAGTCATCATTTTGGAGTCAGGAAGGAATTTAACTCCATGGTCAGATTGGTATGGACTGTGGGATTTTTTTCCTTCCTTTGTAGCAGGGGGTGTAGCCATATATCCAGGATCTCTAGAGCAGGGGTTGTCAACAGGGGTACATGTACACCTGCAGGTACTTGAGCAGGTTCTAAGGGGTATGCCAGGGTAGCTGCCATGTGTGAGCTTCCCCTGCCCTGTGGGGGTGACTGGCCAGACATGGAGGGCAGGGGAAGCTCGCATGAGGCTGCTGCCACTGCTCTGCATCCAGCTGCGTGCCACCCCCTCCCCCGCTCGGTGTCCTGTCACATGCTATGCCTCCGCCCCGCCCCACAGCCAGGGGTACACTGCTCTGCGTCCAGCTGCCTGGGAGTACAATGATTGAAAAAGGTTGAAAACCCCTACTCTAGAGCATACATTGACAGTATTTCATAGAACCAGGATATTGGCTGCTGTGGTTCACTTTTATCCATGGCAGGTTAGGATGTTAGGTCTATGTTGTATCAGGGTTGAAGGTAGTCTTGTGTAGAGTTCAGAGGGTGGATTATATAGGATGTTTTGGATAGGGGTGATCCTATCTCAGGGAGGGAGTTGAACTTTATAACCTCTGGAGGTCACTTCCAGCCCTGCTTCTCTATGATTCTATGGCTATCATGCCAAGTTTGTCCTCTGATTTGGCAGTGCTAAATGAATGTAAATCACGTTATTTTGAAGATTCCTGAATATTCTACACTGTATTTTGTCTATTTTGTCAGGAGGTCTAAGGAAGAATATGAAATGGAACAAGATAAGAAAAGGACTAAAGAGGCGAGTTCGTTATTTTTAATTCAGGTATGGCAGTAAGTCTTTAATATTTTTTTTTTTTATATCTTTGCCTTGGACTGAAAAGTTTTTACTAAGAATAAATCTCATCCATTCACATATACCTTGCAGAGGAAATAAAAGGGTTGCTAGAGACCGCCTTGTTGCCATTATAAATTAAAGGACCTTTCCTTTTGAAGGTTCAGTTTCTCTTTTAAGAGTGTTGTACATGTATCATTGACCTAAATAGCATCATTAACTATAGAGGAAGCAGCCTATTCACATCTCCTGCTAATGTGGTTACCTCTCCCTCATTCCTGCTAAGCCCTTTCTGCTGCCCCTAGGGCTCCTCTCTGCTGCTGCCTCAGAGCTACCTCCAGGCCCCCCAGGCCTGCACGCCTGGCAGGGTAGCAGCAGTGGGGAGGATCCACAGTACAGCCCTGGTGCAGCAAGAAGGCCCCAGCAGTGGTGAAGGTAGGCAGTCACACCTGCTGCCAAGTCCCCATTTTGCCCCCCCCACGCCCAGCAGCAGCTTCTGTCAATCCACTGCCTCTGCATCCAGGCCACTGACACTGAAGCCAAGGAGCAGGTCTAGCCCGTCCTCGGGATACAAGGGCAGCCAGAGAGTGCTGGTGGCAGCTGGGGCCCCGGCTGTGCTGCCTCTGCTGAAGCTGCCACCCACCCACGTCCATGTCAGCTCCTCACCCATGGCCTCTTCCCATATAAGGAAGTTTGTGGGGTGTTGCAGTTGGAGGGGTGGGGAGGATCTGACTTGGCCTGTGACACAGGGCTTCTTGGCTGTCTCATGCCTGGAGTTGACGCATAGGAGTGGTTGGGTGAGGTGTACTTCTCCTTGTTATTCTCAAGAGTGTTGTAGAAGTGGTATGGACATACCCTAAGAATTGTTCCAGACCCAAACTGAGATTCAGGGAGCTAGGTTGCTCCGAGGGGTACCAAGTCACAGCCCGGAGAAGCGTGATGATTATAAAAAGTTCTTCACCAAGGAAAGTTATCACAGGAAGCTGTGAAGAGAGGTTGTGTCTCACACATGACCATTTTATTTCTGTATCCTTTTTCTCTTCTGAGGTTAGGAGAATCAGAATCAGGATTAAAAATAAATAAATAAATAAAATCGCCCCAAATAGACTCTCAGACCAAACAAAGTTCTCAGAACAGATCTTCTAATTCATTTCCTAATCCTGAATTCCAATCCAGAGAAAATGAATGTGGAAGCTTGACTAGATAGAAAGTCCTAAACAAAGTGCAGTGTTCCTCCAGAAATACTCTCCCAGTGTCTTGCAGGCTTTCTACTCTTGATCTACAAGAGGCGTAGTGATGAAATTCTCTTTCCAGTATCAGTATTAGTTTGATTTTTTTTTTTAAAGGAAAAATAAAATACCAAGAAATGAATCATCCCAGTTTAATATAACAGACTTTTTTTTCCTCCTCCAAGTCCAAGGAACATGATAAATCGAAGTCAGCAGATGTTACGTACAACCGTCCAGGATATTCAAATGAAGCTGCAAAAGTTAAGGAATCCCTTGAAAATGTTGAGAGAGTTGATGACTTTGAAGAAATTGCAAAATTATCATTAGGTAATGTTGCTGAAAAGTATTTTCAGACTATGTAGTATGCGCTTTAATCTAAATAGCCTGCTCATATCTATTTATTATAGGAAAAAGGAAGTCTGACAGTCTTTTGCCTATGTTTACTGGGGATGAAGAGGGTAAAAAAAGAAATGAGTGAAATTGTGAGAAAGATAGTTGTAAAACACACATTGTTACCAGATTTGCCCGTCACTTTGGGGTGTGCTCATTTATTAGGGGTACGTTGCTGGGGGTCTCTGTAATTCTGTCAATGTGCTGCTTGTGTTACTTGTGTTTCTATAGGGAGCTGTATCTCTTCCTTCTGCAAGTCCTCACCCCCACTGGAGCTATCTTGCAGGACTCAGTTCAATGGGGCTGGGTTCTTCCAACCCCTGAATCAAACACATGTACACACATACACACACAGATCAACAAGACATGCCTGAGCCAGGCTGGGTTATGTAGCATTGACAGGCTAACACCCTCATATGTCTTGAACTTGGTTCATCAGGGCAACAATAAAATGCAGTCAGACACAAGCATACAGG
This sequence comes from Crocodylus siamensis, assembly GCF_052110815.1. NCBI lineage: Eukaryota > Metazoa > Chordata > Crocodylia > Crocodylidae > Crocodylus > Crocodylus siamensis. Next base: position 176,263,743 of record NC_143395.1, read on the forward strand.
TTAACATAGTACATCTGAGTCAGGCCGAACTATTCAGGATTGAGAGGCTGACACCCTCATGTGCCTTGAACTCAGTTCATCCCTTATTTCAGTAGGACAATAATACGTGCAGTTAGACACATGCTAACAGAGTATATCTGAGCAGGCTGGGTCCAATCAGCACTTTCAGCTGATACCCTCATGCGCCTCAAAAATCAGCATGTCATAATCTCTTGTCACAATGGCCCTAGTAGTAACCCCCTAGATGAGCAGACCCCACTGTGGTTTTGGGCATTACAGGGAGCTTTGGCTTAGGTAAAAGAAGCATTGCTACAGAGCAAATGGGGAGGTCAAGGTGAAGAAAGAGTAGATGAGGTTCAGTGAGAAAGTATAGCAGCCAGCTTGACAATAAAAGTTATTTATTGCCAGGTATATGAACTTATGATGATACCAGTAGTAATAGCCATACAAGAGAGAGACAAATAAACAATTATAATTTTACATAGTTTCAGTTAGGTTTTTGGGGAAGTCTAGCTCGAGTTTGATTAGCATAAGTCAGGTTTAGAAATCTGTGCCTGGAGTAAGAGAATAAGAGTCAGGTTCCTAGAGGCAGAGAGAGAGAGAGGGAGAGACAGTAATCCGCAAAAGTCCAGTCTAGAAAGCTGTTCCTGGAGTGAGAAAGCAAAAGTCAGGTTTAAAAAGCTTTGCCTGGAATAAGAGGATAAAAGTCAGGTTCCTGGAGTCGGAGAGAGAGAAAGTTGGGATCTCACCACTCAGTGAAGCTTGAACCGGTTGAGGTTCCCAGGTATTGTTGGAGCTTGCGGACAGGCAGAGTCCTCAGCACAATCAGTGGAGGGATTCCAGGCAGAAAAGGAGTAGAACTGGTGCAGTTTTGGATCCAAGCATCAGGACAGAAACTTGAGCTTGGTTAGGGGTTTTGTAGAGGACATTAGGTTTGTTTATGGGTAAACAATAGCTCAGATGTTGGATAATAGGAACTGATCACTCCTGGCTATGGGTGACATTACTCTGAGGGAGCTCACAATACAGACAGCCAGATTCAGTGTTTTGGATATCAGTAGAGGAGTCATTACTAGAATTGGTCTGATAAATGCTGAGCTGGGTGTGTATAGATGTGGGTTGATTAGCATTTGGAGCAAGGATTGCCCATCATGCAGTGCTCCCCTGCTTTTCTGATCCCAGAATTCAGTGCGGTCCTTGCCTTGGAATCTCTGTTCTCCATATTGAATGCTAATGAAGATGCATGCCTGTCCCATCTCCCATTTAAATGAGTTGTCATCCAGTTCCATCTCTGATGCAAATGAAGCCAGGGGAGTTGCTTCACTCCTATCAACTTTGTCTGGAGGGGTTTAGGTGCGTCTCCCACGGCATCTTCCTTGTCTTTTGTAAGTCCTTCCTCTAAATCAGTTCTTGTTCAGGCTGGCGGGGGAGAGTTCTTTGTGAGTCAGACAGGCTGCATACTGTGCCAGTGTTCCCAAGAACATAGAGCTGAGAGGTAACAACATTGGTTTAATAATTAACCAATTAACTGTTATGTTTCTCACTGTTCTTTGGTTCAGTGTTCTTAAAGTACAGGCTGGAAATTAACTGCTGGGAATTCTACAGTATAACATCATGAATCCAGTTTTCAAAATTCTGGAATTCTCAAAAAATCAGCACTTTTTAAAAATACACTACATCACGGGTTTTCAACATTTTTTGACCGGTGTACCCCTGGCGGCCAGTCACAGAGCGAGGGCAGGGGGAGGGAGTAGTGGCAGCATGGGGTGGTGGTTGGCGACAGCTGCTGCATGCAAGCTTCCCCCTGCCCTGCTTCTGGCTATCCAGGTAGCACCAGGCTGTATACTTTCCTGGCTTCAAAAATCCAGAATTTTCAAATTTCCAGCAGGTGCTAGATCCCAAGGATGCCAAATTTATGAAGTTATACTGTATTAACAAAAATACTTTTTGAAATAAAGAAGAAATTAAAGATATCAAAATATAGATCAATATTTTAATCTTCACAGTTCAAAACATTGAACTTGGTATAGGATGTTAGTTTGAGAGAAATTAGTTCAGCTAATTTACCACAATCTACTTATAAATACAAACTTGTATCCTAGTTATGCACTTCTCTTGAGCATGTGATTTTGCCATTAGTATGGAACTATGGGTCCTTAAATATAGGTTTTATCTCTAATTAAGGTTATATGCCCATGGAGGTATGGGACTGCTCAGTTCAACCAAACAATTCCATAGTAGAATTTAGGAATTTATATAGGCTACTTAGCTCCAAAGTAAAGTCTCAGTGTCTATGCATGTGGCCGTCAGGCTGCAGGAAACTAACTCCACTGTAGGTTAGTACTTGTAAACACATGTACTATCCTCCAGCAGCACTTAATGTGCCACAGTGCACTTGTAGATGCTGATGGGGCTGGCTGGGGCACAGGGGTGCTTCAGTGCAGGGGCTGCCTGCCAGCTAGCCCCACGGTAGAGCACTCCTGTGCCCCAGCCAGCCCCTCTGCAGCACGTTGAGATGGTGGGGGAGCAGCCCTGGCCTGGCAGGCTGACCCCTGGCTCAACATGTTGTAGTCCCAGACACATGTAAATGCAGTGCCCAGCAGCAATATAGTTTTATATGAATGCTGGGGTTTAATTAATTCGCATTAATGGTATGTGTAGATGCACCCCAGCCTAGTTTTGGCATGTGTGCCTATTGAAGACTTTTATATATTTCATCCCAGAACATAATTCATACGTAATTATTTTGAAACTATTTTAACTTCTCGAAAATGTTACTGTTGTTGGTTTTCATTCCACTTTAAAGGTTTACACAGTGGTAAATCTTGCTTACAAGCCAATTCAAAACATTTTCTTTTTTAGGTTAGTTTTCTTACTTGTAGTAGCTTTATGAAGTCTTTGAAATGCTGAGGGTTTTTCCTCACAGTATCTTTCACAATAAGGAAATACAGTTTTCTGTAATACATAGTATTAAACTTAGTGTAATGATTGTCTCCCACTTAATTAGTTATCTAGAAGTTGCACTAAATCCATAAGTAAGAGTAATCTTATTAGTTAAATAGAATTATCATCATACATTTTATTCAGAGGGTTTTAACTAAGATACCTATTTTATGAGAAGCATTTAGTTTAGTGCAACTAATTCATCATTTGGTTAATACACATATAGACGTAATTTTTTATGTATTAGTTGGAACTGGAATGAAGGTGGGTGCCCAGTTTCACAGTTAGTGATTTGTTTTTCTAGACAGATATTCAGATGATTCACTCAAGGTATTTTGACAGCTGTGTTCATATTCTCTTTCTCCATTTCTTAGTGGTCTCCCTAGGTGGGATTTTAATAAGTTTCTTTTCTATAATAGAACTTTAGTTCTTATCGTTCAGGGGTCTTCAGCTGGCCAGGTCTCTGTTGTACATATTTCAGTTTCAGGGAACGATGCATTGAACAACATGTGGCATTTAATAAATTTTCTGCTGGATGGTATGACCTGGTGGTTCTTGGCAAAATTGATGCCAGCCAATTGGAGAAAGACCCATGCTTCTGATAGTGATTTGAAATGTCCAGCCATGATACAAGCGGTATTGCATTTCATCATCTAGTGAGAAAATGAGGCACTTCACTGATGATTTCTTGTAGTTTTGTGTGGATAATTCCATTATTGAAAACACCTTTGGTTTGTGAAGACATGTTGAGCCATATGTTAATCACCTACTCTTAGCTCCAGCCATCAACCTACTTCTGCAGGTTATATTCTGCAGGCCCGTTTGTGCTGTGATCTTTGGTTCAACCTTACACTTTGTGCTTTTTCATCTGTACTTCTAGCTGTCGACAGAACTGTGTAATTTGATTTTAGTCTGTTCACAGACACCTGGATTGGCTCTGATTTAGTGTAGTAATTCATTTTGCAACAATAGAAAGAAATTTGACATATTTGATCGGTCACCATGCAAAGATAACAATTCATGAAATCTTACAAAACATCTGTTCTCATATTTGATTAGTCCATATTCTTCCATTAATAGGATTTCTGTAACTGTCAGTCATAGCATGGATCAGGCCTTACATTTTGGTTGGTACACCTTACAGGGCTAGTTGAAACTGTCTTCCCACCATACCAATTGTGCCTATAGAGAAGAGAGGATTGGTAGGGTGCATGTTTTTGACATCACTTGTCTATTATTCTACCATTAAGCTGACAATTTACCAATCTTCACTGCTTGTCCTATATAGCTAGTACAACTAGTATTTATTAGTATGTACCAGTTAGTAGAGGAAGGTCTTTCTTAAAAAGGAAAAGGAGTCTCTTCCAGAAAGAAACACTGTTTTTGAAAATCAGTCCATTGGTGAGATTTTAATATCTATGTTGCAACAGTAATAAGAGTAGCTGGCATTGGGATAGATGACTGCATACACAAATGGTTGTAAATATGTTGTCATCAACAGGATGCTCAAGGGCCTTGCAATGTAATGAAAACTCAGGCACACTAAAGCCTCTCTTTGTCTCCTAGGAGATCTGCAATGGAAAACAATAAGTAGACAGTCATTTAACTGAAGACTGTATCAATGTCATCACACAAGGGTACTTAATTAAGGTTACACAGGCAATGTTAGTTTTGGCATTTCCAAAATCTGAGTGCTTGACTTTGCCACCTTAACATTCTCTTAATATTGTTTTGTGTGTAAAATTTATTTAGACTGAACTAAAGAAAAGGAGAAGCACAAATACAAAAGAAAGTATGCTCTTACAAGGGAAACAGCACTGTTAATTCATAGTGATCCATCTTGGCTGTTGAAGGTATAGTGTGTATCTATACAATTTTTGGTTGTTATAGTGGATGTTTATATAGGTTGGGAATGCATGTTTTTCCATTGCTAGAGAATTAGTTGATTAAGGACATGATTTTAGATTTAGTAGAGTTGTAGATGGATCCTTGAGTTCTGGGGGAAAAACAGTTCTCACCTTATACCTCAAAGACAATTGTTTGGAGTATATATAAGGCCAGGTTACTCGTGACGTTATATATTTTATGATACAACGTCAGGGGATCTTCAGAAGTCTCAATGGATGTACAGTAATCTAAAAAAGTAGCCACGCCGTGAACCAGGAACACACCTGTTGACATTTCTCTCTGGAGTTTTGGCTGCTTAGGCTGTCTATAGACAATTTAACAGACAAGATTTTGCCAGGAGAATTGTGAGTGTGATTAAGTTCACAGTTTAGAATATTTTGGCACTCTCCCTAGGTTCTACTGTTCATGGAGGGATGTCTGGTCATGTATTTTTTTTAATCCTTTGATAGGTATGATCAGGATTGTAAGACTTTCTGGATGCAGATGCCTAACTGCCACCATTTATTGAAGTAATCAGTGCATAGGGGTAGGCAAGTTTGTTGAGACCTAACTTCTCCATGTTTTATTTTCAGTATAGCCATTAGCTTTCTGTTGAAGAAAGTGTCTGAGATGGTGGGAGATTTAGAAAGCCTTACCTTGTATGAAGCATGCTTCCCACGCTCTTCCTACCGTCCCCAAAACAAACTCTGTGTTTGGGATCTTTTTTGGAGGTCTGGGTGCCGCCAGAGTCAGGAACCTGGCTCTAGAGAACAAGATGATCTCACAGTACCAACATATTTATATGAAGTATTTTTTTCTGGCGCTTACCCTCACAAAAAAAGGTTATTCCACTATTTCCTGTCTCAGTGAGAAGTTTACTTCTAATTGAATAGACTTTCCAATGTTGGGGGAATATTAATTTATCCAACATCTTTTAATTTGATATATCTACATCTGCAGTGTTTCTAATTTGTTTTTATGGCAAATTGTTGTCTAGAAGAAACACAGAAATCCACTAAGGAAAAATTAAGGCCAGTGCAGCGTCCGATAAGAGAGCCAGAACACCCTCCAGAGCTTGCCACAACCAAAGTGAAAGAAGAGACTAAGAAAAAGGCAACTGGAAGTTGTTCAGAAAATTTAACAGGAGAAGCTGGGACTGAAGGACTTGTAAGTAAAATGATTGCTCCACTTAAAGTTTGGGCAAGATTTCAAACAGCAGTATAATGCTATTATATAATAAACAGTATTATATAACCAGTATAATTTCTTTTGTCAGAAGCAAGGAGTTTTTTGCGGAAATTTTCTGTATATAACTAATTTTGCAGTAAGTTCAGTGATCTAATTTTCAGACAGCTATAATTCAGTAGAAACTAGACCTAGAAATCTTAGCCTTGGAACAGAATTCAGTTTTTGGAGTTTGCCCTTCTAAGAGTTTCTTAACATCTGCATGTATGGTGTACTTTGGATGACTGTGGCACTTTAATTCTCATTCATTCATTCATTCATTCAACTCCACTCATTCATTCAGTATTTCTAGGGTCAAATATCAAGGTAAGCATTAGCTAAATTCCATGCCCCTTCATTAACAAATACACGAGTGTGTGCACACTCTGAAATCAGTTTTCAAGTAAATTCACCTTTTAAATAATTCCAGAATTTATCAGAGCTTGGAGTACATGAGCTCAAACAACGAGAAGATTACCTGAAGCAGAAGAGAGATGTACTGATGGCTATGAAGAAGGAGTCAAGAAGTAATGTACAGTCACCATCAAATACAGATCAGAAAGAAGAGGCATTATCTCCTAAAGAGGTGAACGGTGTAAACGTTTTAAATCAGCATGGCTAGCCTCGTCACAGGGCACTTCAGTGAAAACATGGATATTGCAGCTCAGTACTGAAACAGGACAAAAGAACAAGCAAGGAATTGTAGAAATAGCGGCAAAATATCTGTGCACAATTAACAACAATCTAATCATGAGAAGGAAAGGAAAGCTTAGTGATTAAATGAGAATTAAATATATTTTCCCACAATAGTACATTTTCATAATTAATTCAAGTTCATGCAGCTAATATTGTTCAGTTATTTCACTAATTGACAACTTGGCCTAACCTGCTAGCAAAATGGGACTTTTCTTACTAGTTGCCTCAAATATTAGTCTTTTTCTTTGCTACCATATGCAGAACAATTTTAGTGGTCATTGATGTGAGTTGGATTTTTTCCGGAATGTATGATCTTATTTTACGGAAAATTTGAGTAGGGTTAGTTCCTTTTCCTTTGAAACTTAGTAAAGTGTGTTGGGTATATGATAAGTGAAGAAATTGCCTATAGATTCAATTAGTGTTGTGGAGTTTGTAATATTAAGTCTGTAGAAGGGTCAGGCAGTCTGAAGGATGGATATATTGGAAGCAGTTTTTCTGCGAGAGGAATGGAATCATGGGAAAGCTAACATCTCTTTAAAACTAGCACAATAGCCTATAAAGGCACTTCCATTTCCTGTCTTTAGCTGTCTTTGAGGGATGGCCTAAAAGTTCATTGCTGTAGTCTGTCATTCTGTGGTAGAGGCAAGAATAAATTTAAAGAACCTGTTTGGTATAATACAAGTAGACTATGCTGCCTATGAATAGCAGCATCACAGCCAAAGAAAGGAATGTTTCCTTTTTTTTAAACTGAAAATGCAGATGACAATACTTAGTGAGTACTGGAAGTCTGGTAGGAGAAATGAAGATCCAGTGCTTGTAGGTCTGCTTTTTGCTGTCTGTTCATGCAGAGGAAGAATGGAATCTGTTATTTCTAGATAAGAGATCTTAAGTTGAGCAAAATTATAGCCTTGGGCACCTGAACCATAAAGCATTCTTCAGCAGAGTTTTCCATGAGGTTTGTAAAAATGACTTAAGTGTGTAAAGTAAAAAGTACAGATTGTATACTCTCTAACAAGTTATCAGTTGTTTATACTAGCTGCTGGCAGAAAAAGAGCTCTGCTAAACACATAGATGCTTTATGATTTTCACTGAAGCAACTGTTTGCTATCAAGTGCTTGTTTGCATGCACATTTTACTGTGGCTGCATATGTACTTTATATAAGGGTTTTTTTTACCATAGCAGTACCCCTACAGTGTGTCTACCTTGTTCTTCCTCATGCTTTTGAATAGAGGGCATAAAGGGGAATGAGTTCTTCTTTCTTTTTAGTTCTTCCTAAGCATCTTAGGACAGTGTTTAATCCTTGTACACTGCAGTTTTTGACTGTACAGCCATGTACTCTCTGCTCACAATTAGCAGTTTCTTTGTTTTCCTTGTTTCCTAGACTTTTTATTCTTGTCAACAAGCAATGAGAGAATTTGTTTGACTTTCATCACGTGGCTTCCCCTAGCCTAGCAAGGCCTTCATCTGAGATCAACTAGAACTTCACTCCCTTTGTTTAAGCATTGTTTCTTCCAGGTCTCCAGGCTTAAAAATCTACACCTATTTGTGACAGGACTATGTTGGCCAGCAGTAGACTGCACTTGTGTCTTGGCTTTCTGAAAGAGTCCCATGTTCCAGGGAAGTGTGCCATTTGCAAGTCCTTCATTTCCCAAGCCAGAGAAGTTTGTGAGGCTGGGTTCTTAAGTGTAACCTGCTTAGTTAATATCTGGGCCCAGCCTTAGAACAGGAGGTGAAAGATCCAAGAAGGCATAAATACTAGGGAGGGAGCCTGCACTCCTTCACAGTTTTGTTGTTATTGAAGTCAAAAGTTGGGAGGAGGGCAATGGAAGGAGTTGAGGAAAATATTTACAGTTGAAGTTCCTGAAAAAGTGTTCCTCATCTCTTTCTTGCTGTTTAACTTCTTAGACTCTTCGGCAGCAATGCAACACCAACAAACTTGGATGTGCCTTAATGCCAGGGCATAGTGCTCCCTGGTAGTGTTATGGAATCACAAGGACCAGTAGAGGGAACTCTCAACATTAGCTTTTTCAACACCAGCACTGAGTCTGCAGCATGACAGTGGGCTTCCTTATTCACTAAGACTACAGGCATTGGTGTTTTCAGCCTACCCAGAAGCTGTGCAACTCAGTGACCACTCCGTCCTTAAGTTGTACTTCCTTTCTTCAGTGGGAGACCTCATTGTTCTGCAGGAGCCAAATTTCTCACTGCTATCATCCGTGGCCTGCCACTGACACTTTACCTGCACAATTGTTTCCACTGTCAACGCAACCTCTTGGCCTTTTATCTTCTGTCTCCTTGCTTGACTTCAGTAAGGACCAGGATTTGACACATGCACCAGTGCTTATCAAGGCTGTATCTTCCACAGTCTTTCTCCATCCCATTGCAAGTACAGGCTCCCTCTGGGGAGAAGTATTGGTCCATGCAATTCGTGACTCAAGAATGGTGGCAGGCAATTCCCAATAGGCGAATTCAAGGAAAGGTCTAGATACTGTTCCTTTGCCTTCATGGGTTCTAAAAGCGGAGCCTCCAGTAGCAGTCAGAGGCATACTCCACCAGAGCTAACACATACATGAGGTCCTTTCAAAATGTCCCTCCAGACACTTGAAGGCAGCCACCACAAGCAATATTCATGCCTTCAACAAACAGTGCAGTCACTGAAGTTTCCAAATACTGTGCCACACTGAGGAAAAATGGTCTTGCAGTTGCTATTCACTCATGAGTTATCCACAGTGGGATGTGCATGTGGCTAAGCACTCAAAAGGAGAAATTTATTTCCTGTAGTGATTGGAGAACTGTAGTCCATAGGCATATTTGGCATCTTCTCTCTCTTCTTCCTGGGTGACCTTCACATCCTGAGATTCTGATGTTGAGAGGAAACCTGACCAATAGGACTGTGCAATGCGTCTTACGGTGCAAAGCATAAGGAGGAGCAAGGTGAATGCACACTAGATGGGTACTGTTAAGATACCACTGCCAAGGCTGGTCTCCAGGTTTGAGTTCACAGGGTGCATGTGACTCGCAGTGGAGTATGCATAGGACCATATCACACTCCAGTTACCATTGTAGCTTCACTTTGTGGTCATAGCCAAAACACTGGCCTAGAAAACTCAGTCTTCTAATTTGTGGTACAATCAATGCACTTTTTAAAAAAAGACTACTGTGAGTCATAAAAAGATCATCTTGCCAGAAAAGCTGTCTCCCCTTACATGCATACACACAGCTTCAGTTATTTAGTAGCGCAAAGTTGAGTCTCTAAGCAATGCCTCCTTTTTCCTCCTCCCTTCCCTGCCATTTTTATTCTAATCACTGCTTTCTAGTTAGCTCTGCTTCCTGCAATCTCTTCACAACATCTGATGAAGCCAGCCTGTTGCTTACAAAAGCTTATGCTATGCATCTCTGATTCTGGTGGTGTTTAAGGTACAAATCAACCCTGCCTTCTGCCTGAAATCAGAAAATCATTCCAGTTGAGGGTGCAGGACACAGTCGTTTACATTACTCCAAAAGCAGTGGTCTAGTGATGTCATGACTGTGGTGGCCCAGGAATTATGCAGAAGGCAAGGATTTCTCAGTGATATCTTTAATGTCTTGGATTCAAAAGCTTATCTAACTAACTATCTCAGCTATGCAGGTGGCCCAAGAAAAGATTATCACCCTAAAAATCTTTGTCTCTCCAAAAAGCAGAACAATCTTACCTGATGAAATCTATGTTACCCAACATCACAACTCAAACAGCCCGTCTCTTATTAAATCCAGCTACAGATTCTGCTCTAAAACAAGGGAAAGAAAAGTGAAGTCCAAATGAACAAGACAGGGAAATTAAGAAATGCTTCCTTTGCACTGGTGTTTGGATAGTCAAAGAATACGTAAGCTGCTTTTAATGTAGGATAGAAGCACTGTTTGCTGTGCTACATATTTAATGCAGCCATAAGTCCAGCAAAAGACAACTGTTTTGCTTCCCAGCTTTGTGCTGAAACTTTTCCTACTGGAACAAAAAATTGGAGATTACAAGAGATACAAGAATCAGGTGCCAGGTTCAGGCCCTAAATCCAGAAGAGAAAAAGTTAGATAAACTTGCCAGCCTACTCCTTGGTTTGATCTTTCTGGTTTGCTTTATATCAGTTTGTCATACAATTGGTACAATTAGTTTTGAAGTGAAAAGCAGAAAAAAAATGTGTGGAAATATATTGAAGACTGACTGCTTTTTTAATTAAAGGGTATTTTTTTTTTAAATTTGATATGACATAGCTAGAAATGCAGGAAATTCCTATGTTGTGGCCGAAATGGTGATTTACATAAAAATCCCTTCTCTCTCATTTTGAGGCTTATGGTCTGTTAAGCTCCATTTTTGCTTTGATTACTTTTGAGACTTTCTTGTTTTAAAATTGAAATGAGCAATTTTCTTGGGCGAAAACCCCAGCAAGAAATGTCTAGCTGACATCAGGGTTATTGGCACACAGACATACAATAGTAGCTTCTCTTCTACTTCTCCAGAAAAGATGTTGCAATAAGAAAGCTGTTAATTACATCCTCTCACAATAACATGTAGGAGCCATGCCAAGTATGATGTCACTGGCAGAGTCACCTTAACTTGCAGTGAGCAAAATGCTCATTTAAAGCAAGACTTTGAGGAAGAACTGGATGTAAAAGTAGTTAAATTACACTGAGATGACTTTAAAATGTGCTAACTAAAGGACTGTTAGAAAAATTAAAAGACCCTTGAAGGCACCTGGAATAAAAAAAAAAAAAAGAGCTCAAAACAGATGCAAGTGAATCAATGCTGACTTAACCTGAAATAGCAGTTATTCTGGAAGACCAAGTTGATAGAGGTGCCAGTGCAAAACTGGTTCCAGTTCGTTTCTTGAGGTAGCACACAACTGGAATAAGAGCCAAAGTGAAGAGTTTCTTTTAAAAAAAAATCTCTTCCCCCCCAGTATTGTTTTCTTTTTTAAAAAAAATTTCCATGGAATAAGGTTTTAATAAATCCTCTCCTAACTGAAATGCAAATATAGTTAGAAAAGTTTGTATAAGAACATTGTGACATTCATGCAGTCATTTCCATTTGAAGTTTGCTGTTTTTATAAAATAATGTTTCTGGTATCAAGTACTGCAAACTTTAACTGGAAAGTCAGGAACGATTTAGCTGATATCCTGTTATATTGTGCCAAGATTGAATACTACCGTGACAATCTAGACAATGCATTGACTTGGGGTAATAAAGTGCACCTCACTGTACCAAAGCAATAAAGATTCTGTAATATGAGAACACAGCAATAACTTTCATCAGGCAGTAGGTGAATGTTAAAATACATTTTTTATTCAACAACTTGTTGGGCTTAAAAGCCAGCTTAATTAACAGGGAAGAAAAAAATCACTAACAGCTCAGTACAGAGCAAAGCACACAGCATGAGTAAGCTTTAATGTAAAAATCTTATAACAAAGTACTTGGGGACCATTGGAGAGGATACCAGAATCGGCGCACTGTCACTAAATAATTTCAATAGTTGTGTTGTCCTCATCCAGAAGGATCAGGGCAGTGGAAGGATGGAGGCAGCAACATGTCCAGGAAAAAAAGGACTCTTCTCCCAAGCAACACAGAAAACCTAGAAGTCATACTTTATATGGAGAGTAAGCTCAAGGGATCAGAGAACATAACATGGCATGGGCAGCACCAATTACAGGTGCAGTTTGTTCATTTGGTAGCAAGTACATCAGTAGAGGTCAACAATCCATGTCCTAGCATTGTGGGTCCTTCCGCCTGCTAAGTGCTGTTTGTCCCACCGCATGCTGCTTTCCACCCCTTGCCCCCCACTGATGCTCCAGCCCTACCTTTTTACCCTTGCTGCTGAATTTACCCCTCAGCATTAGTCACAGCAACCTGCAGCACTTGGCAAAGTTAAGTGGAGACTGGGGCAGGGCCCAAGAATGAGCCATAATGGGATGGTTCCTGAAGCTGGGGTCAGCACCTTTAGAGGAAGAACATACTCTGAACATGTGTAGTGACAGTGTTTACTATTCTCTGTGCAAGACAGAGTATAATCTTCCCTTTGAGGGAAGATAGGCATGTTGTCATGAAACAGAAGAGCAGAGTGCCAGATGACTTGCCAGAAGTACTCTGTTAGAAGTGTTAAATCTTTTCATGTGACCGCCCCCCCAAGTATAGTCTTCCTACTTTAAGATGGAGCTTGCTCATTTTTAAAGGGGTTCTAGGATGTGGTAGGTTATAAGTGCAGGGCATTGAACTCAATCCTGGAAGCTGCTCCAGGTTTAAGATTCTGTGGGCATCTACATGTGCATTTAGGTCTAAATTTAATACACAGTAAGGTGATTTAGGCTGTCTACACACATGTATGTTAGAGCGCATTAACACCATGTGCATGGGCTGATGTGGGACTAAAGTTAGTCCCAGGTCAGTCCATCCACAGCATTAACGTGCCTTAATGTGCCTACACATGCATTAATGCACTTCAGCTATTCACACCTAAAGTTGCCATTTTTAAGGCACATTAAAGACATGCACATGTAGACACATCCTTAATGTGCTGTAATTTGGCATGTGTAAATGCACCCTGTATCCCATAACAGGGCCGGCCAACTTCTGAGTGGCTAGGAGCCATACACTGTGCAGGATGCACACCATGGGCCTCTTGCACCTAGTGCAGGGGATAGGAAACAAAAGCTGGAGGAGGGAAGAGAGTGGATTGGCCCCGAGATCCTGGTAGCAGCAGGAGGCAGTGTGGCGAGCAGTACCCAGACTAGGAGTCCAGGGGCTGAGTTGTACAGCTAGACAGGCCATGCCAGAATGCATCATTCCACCACCAAATACCTCTAACTGTAGTGACTTAGCAATTATACTGTGGCTAGTAGGATACTTTCAACTTCTGGAATTACTTAGATCAGAGGTTCCCAAATTTTTTCTTATTGCATACCCCCTTCCAGCTGTCCTCTACCCCTACTGGCAGACATTTTGTATTTTAACCCCTTAAATGCCAACTATTATAATGACTGTTAAATCTGCCATTACACTATTTCTCCTGTGTACCCTCTCAGAGATCTCTTGCATACCCCCAGGGGTATGTGTACCAGTTTGGGAACCCCTGACTTAATGGTAGGGAAGGGCAGAATCTTACACATTAATACAATCAGTTCACATGGCCACACCACCTGTGCCCTCCATGCAGATAAAGATTTCCATTTTGTTTTTAATTCACCTTTATGCACCTTGCTGCTGAACAAATGTTGGATATGAAACAAATTGGGGGCCTCTGGCTGGGGAGCACAAAGTGCACTTTGGGGATGCAAAGGATGTACGATGCTCCCTCTTCATGCTAACAGCCTAAGGCTAGGTACAGACATTCAAAAAGCCTGAATCAGAATCAATTTAAGTTGCATGGATTTCTGGAAGTGCCAGTTTAGATTGGTAGCAAACAGTATACATTTGCCCTTTAGGGGCACAAGGGGAGAGGAGGGGAAGGGGCAAATCTTAGACCAGGTTCTGCCATTTTCATACCAGTTGATGTGTGCCAAATTTCTGTTCTGAAACTGGTATTGATGGGTTTCTGATCACATACTGGTAAAAACGTAATATTTGTACCTGGCCTAAGTCTGACTATGAAATAAAGCTGCTAGTAGCATACCTACAAGATTGTTACAAATTTCAAGCCTGGGGAGGTCACCCATATTGCATTTTTTTATTTTCATTTTTTATTGCTGAATTCTGAACTGTAGGGGAAAAAAATCTCTTGTTTACCGTCTGAACTGACTTGTGGTTTTGTGGTATATGCTTAACATGAGGAATCTTCCTCTGACAGTTCCAATATTAAAGGGTATTTTTTCGGCATTTTCCACAAAGCCATTGAGGTTACTTACTGTAACAGAATTTTTGATTTTGTTTTCAGGAAATGTCAGAAGAGGAGAAGCAAAGACTGCTGCTAAAGAGGAGAATGCTTGCAGCAAAACTTAAAGAAGAAGTTATTAATAAGCGGTAGTTCAAGGAATTTCAGGCCATAGGAAAAGAACAGAATTTCATCTAGAATAAATTATTTAACCAACAACTAGACGTGCTTGCTTTCAAACATATATTATATTTATATATGCATTTTACAGAACATGAGCAACTCATTTCTTCATATACATAAAAACAATGATGCAATTGAAACTGGATGTAAAAACTCATTTACCAAGCAGGCCAAGATTTCTGAAAACTCAATTTCACAAAGATCAGCTGGATCTGCTGGAGGCTGAACCCTAACAGAAGGTAAGGACCTCAGTAAGGACTCAGGATCCAAAATTTCGGCACCATTTTTGAAAGCTGTGGCCGTAGTCACTTGTTAATAATATGTAGAACAACCATGGATTTTAAATCATTCAAACACTTGTTAAAACTAGAGATAAAGCACTTCCCTGTCTCAAAATGTATTAGAAATATTTACAACATGGAGAACATTATCTGAAAACTTCCTAAATGCAGAACTTTTTCCTTTTATTAGAATCTGTCATTATAGCAAGTAATTATGTTCAGTTGTCAAATAAAGTTTAATCAGCTAACGAGGAAGTACTGCTTGATAATCTTATGTTTAAGACACAGGAAATGCAACTGAAACCTTTTAAGTCAGGAGACACAGGCAATTTCCATGTTAATTATAGGCTCCTTGATTTATAAACTTCCCTGGCCTTTTTTCAGTAACCCGTACTCTTGTTTTGCACAGAAAACATCAGCTATTCAGTTTGACATGTTGCTTTGTTTGGTCCCATCTCAGAATTCAAGATCTTGAAATCAGTGTTACCACTTCATTTACCATAAATGCTGCTTCGACTAGTCACCTCAGAGGAAAAGAAAAGAACTGCCCCCCATCTTTCCCCCGCAAAACCTGTATCTGCAAGCTTTCATCTAGAGCAGTAAGTGAATAAAAACCAACCCAGCCAATCCAAATTTCATGTAACTTTTTATTAAAATAGCATTTATAACTGATACATGTTGGCAGATGTAATATTAAAAAAAAATCTGCAGTGGAGGGGCCCCAGGCATTAGAATGTGGGCTGTCCCGTAGCAGAATCCATACAGGATGTGGTATATCGGAGGGAGAAGAATCTTGGTTTGCCTGAGGCAGGTGATCCTGGAGATTAGCTAGTCAGAGGGAACACAATGTGTCACCCATAAAAAGGGTTTTAAAAAGTTTGATAAAAATATCCAAAGCCTTAAGATAACATCAAAGGTCTTTTCCTATAGTTTTATTCTAGAGCAACTAGAAAAATCCATGACATTCACATACTGTAGAAAAAAGCTCAAAAGCTGGTCTGAATGTATCCTTAAAGCTCCTGACAGGTTTTCAGAGAGAAAATTAGAAGAAAAACAACGAAAGCACATTTTGGGGTAAAATCTTTCTTTCCTTTTAAAAAAAAGAACAAAACCAAAAACCTGATAACTAAGGTTACAGATCAGGTGATGATGTTTTGAGCCTCTGAAAGGGAAAGGCACATACATACTGCATGACTTTTGAGCTTCTTCATTAAAAGGTAAGGATAGATTTATAGGAATTTGTTATCTTTAAGGGGGGAGAGAGAAAGGAAGACTCATCACAAAAACCACAACCCTGAAGTGGAGATCAGGGAAGGGAGCAACAGGGTACAACACTGCAATTTTGGTTGAAGCAGCCAAGGATTGATATCCTTAGTTGCTGCCTTAGCTTTTAAGGTCTCTTACTCAGATGGATAGGAGGGGGAGCCCCATTCTTGGTTGCCTGGAGCCCATGAGGGGCAACAACGTATTTCCCCCAGGTCCACGCACATTAACTGTCACCCATCAGAATGCTTTGTGTCCAGCCTCTGGGCGCTCAGATCTCATGCATTCTGTCTGGTAGCTGATCTAGTGGTATATACTGACTGTTTAAAAACTGCATGTCTCATTACAGTATACTCTAAAATGGTCACCTTTCAAAATTAGGAGTTGACATACCATGTACAACAAACCAAACAAAAGCAATAATTATGGAATTACAGGGTCACATTTTAATTCCTGAATTTTACAGTTCAGCATTAATATCACCACATGTATACAAATGGTGTAAAACAAGTACAGTGGTATTTTTAATACAAAATAAACTTCTGTTTTATGGAAAAAACTATACTTCATATCTACACAGACAGCCCATCTTTTCCAAACAATAGCTAAAATTAAAATTAACTACAAAAATCTCCAAAACAGGGGAACTGCTTCAGTTTAAACTATTCCAGGAGAAATGGACCCATAACACGTATTACAAGAGTGAACTATGTGGTGGTTTCCAGCTGTTTTCATATTTTAACATCTCTGATACATTAATTGTAATTTGGGAAATTTCTCACTTCATGATCTCAGATCATATATGGGCACACTAACATTAAAATATTTACAGTTCACTGCTGCTCTGAGAATAAAACCTCAAATTGTTTGCCTCCATCAATTGACCTATTCTGTTGCAATTTGCTTACATACATGGAATGTGCTTCTTACTTTAAAAAAAAAAACAACAGCTTTCATCTTACACCCAGATTCAGGTGCTGCATGTTGATTCTGCCTCAAATCGCCTGGTGCACTGTTAGTAATAATTCCATCTTGGTCCAAAATGACTCAGGTGTTAAACGCCACTAAATTCAACACTACTCAAAACTGGTTAGTGTTTCTTATTACCACCTCAGTTATACAATTTAAACTTGCAAATGTGAAAATACACTCGCTGCTCAAGGAAGAGAGAGAGCTTTACTACAACAAAGCAGAACGTGACTCAGTTTAGTATCTTCCGTAACATGAGGTGCTGGCTGTACTCGTGTAGTTTACAGCACTACTTTATTAGTGCTAGCCGTTTCTCAGTATTTGCTCGAGAGCTACTGATCCTTGGCATAGATATCACTGGATATCTAGTTTCAAAAACAAGCAGATTAACACAACTGTCCACTTTGAATCCGGCTTCCTTTTTCTCCGCTTCAAATCATGAACTGAAAAACCCAACAACTCAACATGCACTATAATACAGGGTGCTCCCTACTTGCACGGGCAGAAGCATGGTTGAATTTGCAACTAATGGTCCCAAAGTCTGGACTTATTTTTCTGCAAATAGAATTCATTTTCCCTTCATATTTTAAAAAGAGGCAATTGCTAAAACACAACGGACAGCACCATTACAAAATTAAGATTACTGGGTTTGAAGTTGAAGCTTTACATTTTTTCCTAGCTGTTACACACTGGGGAAAACCCTGCAATATTAAAAATTGTTTACCATACTTATGTCCCCTCCCCAGACCCTCCCAAAACCTGAGACTTTCCTCGTTGAGAAGCCATCATCCAGGTTCTGAATACTAACCCACCTTTTTTTTTTTTTTCCTTGACAGCCTGAATGACAGACTCCTTATTTACTAGAAAGAGATTAAGTTCCTTGGAAGCCTTGAGTTTATAGAACTAAACCTTTCTAGCTGATATACTGAGTGTCTTTTGCTACTCCTTGTATTATCTTATATATTCAAGGGAGAAAGCTTTCTGATTCAGACTCTTTTTAGCTCTTTGAACAGTTGCAGCATTTGAGACCCCACAATAAAAGTCTATTCCAAGGTTTTTATGAACCAAGACGAGGTCTTTTCCTTGGAGACGTCTCCTCCTCTTCATCTTCCTCTTCATCATCAGGATAATCCACCAGGCCAACTAGACTTCCCTGCCAATTGTAAATAAAAAAAAATTTAAACTGCAAAAAATATATCTCCCCAGAAATGCGCAACTATGTGAAACCAGTAGATGTCCCTTTGTCAACTTGAGGCTGCACAAGCTTCAGAAGATAAGTCTATTAGGACTGACTTCCACCCACAAAAAGATAGTTTTCACAGTGACTGGGCATATGAAATAAAGGTGACAAGTCATCTGTTGAGAAAAGATTTCACCAGCAAAGTAAGTTGGGTCGGGCTGACCTGTAATATTTTATAGTACAAATCTCTAACAGAGAGAGATTATGCTTTCTACATAAAAAGCAAGCAAAATGGTAGTTCTGAAAGTTAACAATAACAAATACTTTGAGACTGTCCACACCCATGAACCTTTGACCAGATACTTTTTCCCTCAGCAGCACTTGTCTCACCCCCAAGCCCCAGAGGGCAATACTTAAGAGTCTGTGCCTCAGAGAAACAGGCAGGGGGAGCAGTGTGAATATGGCCCATATGTTTTGAACTCCAGTTACTTTCACTCAATAAATTCCAAAGCAGTGCCCACGTGCTCTGGGGCTGGGCTCATGAGTCCCCTTTCGGTGAACAGCAATTGGAGAACCATCCTCTCAAAAGCAGCATCTGCCCCAGAGGCCATAATAGTGTAACACTTACTTGGGCATGTTCTTAGCTCTCTGTAACCAACTTGCAGATCTTGTATACTGAGATACTGTGAAAGGAAGTATGGTAAACACCTGGGCTCTGGCAGAGTGGTGCAAATAATGGCACCTCCAGTTTTGCAGCCTCATCATACCAGTTGTATACGGCCTGATATCCACGTGGGCAATCTCTGGATTGATATCCTGAGCCCTTAGAATCTTTCACTGCCGCCGCAAAGACCCGCAGAGTTAAAGGAAGAGCTCAGTCCTAGAAAGGTGATAAGCCAAAGCCCTCTTGATCCTGAGTGAGTGCAGAGAAGAAGGTTTGGGCAGAGTGAGTTTCTGGAAGAAGGGTCTTGTAATCCAGTGACTCAGGTAGAATTTAGAAACCACCTGCTTGCTACAAGAACAGTGTGCAGGTCCTCAAGATTTTGTCCCTACAGAAAGGGGTGGGTGGATCACTCACTATAAAAGACTTATATCTCACCCGCTTCCCGCTGAGGTAAATCAGTGCTAGGATTTCTTTTCCTGGACAGGTGGAGCAGAGAGCACCTTGCCATAGACTCAAATTGTAGGCTCATATGGGAGCTAAGAACCAAATTTAGGTCCCACATGGGGACCAGGTAAACCCTTAGTTAACACTTTAGAAACCTGTAGGGTAGATGAGAAGAAACAGCTGTCACCTGGCAGAGAGCTGAGCCAGGATGGCTGGCAGCTGCATGCCAAACAGAGACAGGTCCATGTTCTTAAGCACCAAGAGACGGGACAAAGTTTGGGATAATATCATTCAAAGTGAATTTTCTACGTGGCACCAGATGGAAATCCAAACCATTCTGTGCAGCTAGCAGAGTCCTTCCCATTGTGGATGAAGAAGGCCTGACTGAGACAACGTGTGAAGAGCCATCCAGCATCCAGGCTGTGAGATGAAGAGAATGCAAAACTTCATCCTAGTCCCAAAACTCTGCCGTCCACGCAGGAGCTATCAGGAATACTGGCACACTTTGAAGACTACCAGAGGGATCAGAGGTCTGGGTGGGGCCGAGGTGTACAAACCTCCTAGCCAAGGAATCAGGAGCATAAAGGACAGGGAACACAGACTTGTAAGGTCTTCTCCTGGAACAAAAGGACCAGCACTTCCTGTTGACCAAGATTTAAAAAAAATGCATTCACAATCCACCCAGTCTTGTGGCATAAGGAGGTGATTCTACTGAGACTTTCTGTCGTGATGTTCTGAAGGCCTAGGATGTGTTCAACTGAAAGTTTTATTTGGCGATGGATACACCAAAGCCAGAGGTGACCTCTTCCCTCATTCAAAAGGGGAAACACTTCTGCCACACTATTCAAATGAAACACAAAAGAGTAGCAGACAGGTGACTTGCACATGATAGTTCTGAATGCAATGAAGGCCAAGATTTCCACCTTGAATTACAGAACACTGATGTAGAGTTTCACTTCTTCCTTGTCCAGAAACCCTGCACATGATGATGATCATCAACATGAGCTCTGCATCCCAGAAGAGAAGCATCCATTACAACAGACAACCATCATATGAAGAAGAAAGAGCATAGCTTTGCACAGATTGTTACGGTCCCTCCATCACATGGGGCCAACACAAGTACTCAGGACCACTACAATCATGCTCAGAGAATGTGTCCAAAATGAAAGCTGCCCATGTCCCAAGGTAACATCTGGCCTGTAGTGCTACAGAGGTTCAGGTAGCCACACAGTCAACTACAGAAAAAAAAAGTTCTCATGTCTGTCTGTCATGGTGTACCATCCCAGATAGGTAAAAGGACTGGGAAGAAAAATAAAAAAGGACTAATGTTCCAGGGAAGAAGTTCAGGGATCAATGTGATGGTGCTGGATGGCACAGAAAAAAAAATGGGGCCTAGGGTTAGAGGGATATAGATACCAGGCCACTAGCCCAACCAAACCTGACTGTTCCCTTAGGAATAAGTGGGAGGAGAAACAAAGGGCAACAAACTAAGGTGAACTGTCTGAAGGAGAAAAAGGCATAACTGAAGGCCAAGTCTTGCGAAGCTGAAAAGTATTAACATTTAAATAGTCTTTTATTATTTAAAATGGGTTTGCGAGGTGCTTAATACTTCCTTAATTTAGTCCTGAGAATCCCCATCTTGCTCCCAACACTATTTACACTTCCCTTTTTAAAAGTCATGAAATGAATGTTCTTCTAGGCTGTGGGTCTGATGAGTTGCCAATTTATAAACCACTGTTTTTAGGATGACTCTGTGAAATTGCTACAAATGACTCCCTTCTACTTGCATGATCTGAAGAGCTTATGGGTCAGAAACTGAAACTGGACATTTAACAGAGCTTTACATCACCAGGAACTCAAGTATCAACTAGCTCCCCTTCCTTGTGTGTCTGCTTAACATGATCATGGATTCCATGACAGTGATTCCACCAAACAGACGACTGAGAAAAAAAAGGCTGCATTACATACGCCACATCATTAAGTAGTATGAGAAACATGTTGGGGCACAGAATTAACTACATTACGACTGCAATAGTCAATTATTTGGAAACAAGTCACTTTATATGCAGAAAATGCAGGTTTGGTGATTACAGCTGCCACAATTTATAAGCACTATGCAGCTGTAAAATGGTTTGTAGCAGGGTCTGACAGAGTAAGATTTAATATAGTCCAATCAATGGTTTCACTAAGAGGTTTTGGATATTACAAACAGCTCATATCCCTTCTTTTTCTGGAGTACAGAAGCTTTGCTTTTACTCTCACCTTAGTGGCTGTTACTGCTGTAGTCAAGTTTGCATTCTTTGATGAAGAGCCATTAGAGTTTGTTGGTGACGTCTGAGCTGCTACAGATTTACTGTTTGTACTATTTGCTCCATTAGCTGCACTGGCGGAGTGGGAAAAAGTAAATTTGAATCCGCCAGCAGAAGTCCTTTTTGGGAGGTTCTCTTTGTCTTCACTCTCTTTAGCTGAAAGACAAAAATGTTCATACTGAGCATACAACAGTTGTACAGTATTTTTACTAATGTGCACCCTTAATATAAAGACTGTAAAGAAGGGAATGTGGAGCTGAACTAAATTCACAAGCCACATGGCACCTCCCCTCTCCCTCTAGAACTAGGGTGCATGTCTCAGGGAAGGAACTGATTTCCAAGTTGGAATGGCAGCACTGGGCTGTGCTCACAGAGGTAAAGGCTCCAGCTGCATGCAGCAGGGACAGAATCCCCTTGGTCAGCATCTGTGTCCCGTCCCCCCCCGCTGCACAGTGAGCAACTACAGATTTAACCCTCTCTCAGGCTTAATTCGGCTGGCTGCAAAATGGCTAAACCTGTAGCTGTTGGCAGAGCAGCAGGGAGAGGGACAGTGACAGTGAAGAAGGGGCTTTGAACTGGTGGCATGGCAGGAAAGGCTCTGGAAGTATCTTTCTCCATGCTGTCTTCCCATAACAAGGAACATGTCTTATTTGGGAGTGTGCATATGCAAATAAATATGGTAGGTCAAGCCAAAATAAACGTGTACAATCAAAAGGGTTTGTTAAGAAGGTAATAGCAACTTCAGTTCACACTACAAACTTACAGTTAATTTACTGATGAGAATACAGATCACTCCTTAGGATTCAAAGAAGGAAACTGCTAATGTGTTAACACAAGACAGTCCACAGAGGGACCAATCACACAATATACAATGATTAGAATTTTCATTTGTGTAGATCTGAAATTAGAAATACCTTTTTTAGTTTCCATAAATTTTTCATAACTATCTGGAAAATCATCCTCTGGTTTTGATTTCTCAACTGGAGGTACAACAGCTTCACCTTCTTCCTCTTCATCTTCATTGAACCACATTTCCTCATCCTCCTCTAAAGCTCTTGCATCTCTGCGAAATCTGTTGCTCCGCAATATAGATGGAACACTGTAAGAAATACCACAAAATGACTCAAGTTCTGTCGGTGGTTCACAAACTCAAAAACCCAAAACACCCATGTCTCATTAACATAATATAGATTAACGCCCCCTCATCCAAACAACAGCAAACTTAATTAGCTTAATGGAAAGTTTCTGGTGCCTTAAGATAAATAGTGAAGACAATCCAGCATAATTCACTTAATTAAGTCCCAGTGTCCTCTTTCTAGGCACTAATATAAATCAATAAATAAAAATCCAAACAAAGCACCAAAAAGTAAATTTGAATCTGCATGACAAAAGTTTCACAGAGAATTCTACTCACCTTTTCCAAATTCTTGTAATGATTTTAAAAAACCTATTCCTAGTTATGTTATACAGGTACATATTGCTGTGTCCTAAGAACAGCCAAAAAATGTAGCTTCGTTCAGTTTCTTTTGTATTTCTGCAAATTTTCAACAAGAAAAAGAATTCTTCCAACCCTCATCCAAGAATTAATTATTTAACATGACAAGCTCTACAAATCCCAATATTGTACAGTCATGTTGTGTGGAAATAAGAACATGAAATATTAAGTCACCGAACATACAATACAACTAGTTTGAGAAATCCTCTAGGAAGAGCAGTGAGGGATATTACAATAATTTTAGCCTCAAGATATATGAACAATACAATACCTGTTCAACTTCTGATTCTGTCTGTCTTTTTCTTGTTCATATTTAGTCTTCAGTCCCTTGAATGTCTGAACGTATTCAATGGATTCAAGTGCATTATAAAAGTTTTCAACTATATGTGCAATAAGTGACTTGATATCTTCCTGCATAAGCACAAAACAATATTTAAATTGTTAAGATGTAAAAGATCAAAGCTTTTCATGAAAGCTAAGAGCATTTTACTACAATTATCAACTCCTTTCCCAAAATGGGGAGGGAAGGGAAGGGAAATTACTCTAAGAGACAGCTGAGGATGCTATTTGAAGTTCCTCTTCATGGGGGTGGGGAAGGAAATCAATCTTTACAAACATTTCTGCTTATTTAAACATAAACAGAAGGATAACCTTTGGATTAATATAGTGCTTATTTCTAACTTCCTGCCCCATTCCCCTTTGTGGTATCAATATGAATTTGTGGAGGGATGCATCTATTGCCTTTCATGCCCTTTATGTGAAAAATAAAAAGCAAAAACAAATAAACTGGGGATAAAAACTTAATTTTGTATATACTGTATTCACCCAAATCCAAGATGACCCTGAATTTAAGACATCCATGCACCCCCAATAACTAGATTCGAGACATGTACATTTTAAAATAAATTTAAAACAACCCTTCCAGACATGGAAAATTTGTCTCCTCCCACCACTGTAGTAGGGCAAGCAGCAGCAGGGGGACAGAGGTAGTCAAGCAGGCTGCCTCCTCTTGCTTCCTACTCATCCTACCCCACAATTACTCTCCCCTGCTGCCTGCCCCACCTCCCCCTCCCTCTCAGCCTGGGGCCTGTATCCCTTGGAATCTGGTCCTCCTTCCCATCTTCCCTCCCTCCCTCCCTCCTCGGAGCCAGGGACAGAGCTGCTGCCACTGCTGATGCACAGCCAGGGAGGTGCTAGGAGGCCACACATGCTCCATGCCAGAGCAGGGCCCAGCTGGAGTCAGAGCAGTGACAGAAACGTAAGTGGCAGGGGGCTAAGGTGGAGGAGAGGCAGTGAGGGGGTGGTGATGGGGAGCAGCAGTTGTGATGCCAACTTGAATTGGAGTTGTAGCCTAGCTGCTGGCCTCCTCCCGGAAGTTGAATTCAGGGGGTGGGGTGGGAACACGCCCTTATATGCAAACAAATACAGTAATCTTTTGGGTTCGTAGTAAGGGGCAAGAACCGGTAGTTCCCAAGCAGTAAGTGACGTGCTGACGCAGTTCAGCTGTTGCGTCTCTCCACACTCAAAGGCTGTGTCCAGATGAGCACGGATGTTTATTTCCTGGGGACAGCTTGTGCCACTGCTACTGCCCTGCCACTCTGCTGGCCCCAGCAGCCTTACCCTGGGTCTTGGGGGCCCTGGGGACCTGCAGCACTCCCAGACCTGGGAGCCTGGTTGGCAGATGGAGCATGGCTCCGACTGGCCAGGCTCCAGTTTTGGGCAGTGCATGTTGCTGCCATGTGCACCACCCTGATTTTTTTTTGCATGGGTTTTAAAGCCCCCCACACTGCAAGGCAGCAATAGGGGGGACACCTGCATGTGCAGTGTATGGCCCTGCACAGAGGTGTGTACTGTACTACATACTGCACGTCCACATTTGTTTGGATGCAGCCAAAGCATTTAAGTTTGAATTGTTTGAAAACCCCACGTACAAGAGCGGTAGCTACAGCAAGGATGCAGAAGCCAGTCTTCTACTCACAAAACGCTCCTACACTTACTAAGAGATGTGTATATCCTGAAGGCATTCATACCAAATAAGCCATCCCAGGTGTTCCTACGATGCCTCTTCTCTCCCCAAACAGCACAGCTAGTTTGCTGGTCCTGCTTCCACTAATACTGTCTCCATTCTGTTTCTCCTCTGAAGGCATGCTGAGCATGACCAGCTGGTCTAAAAATTAACACTCCTCTAGTCTGTGGTGATTTTCAGGGAGGCTGTTCGCCAGTTCCAGGTTTTCAGCACTGGGGCTAAACATGCTCCCCGAATTAGTGAAAAATTCTAAATACGACCAGTTTCTGACGGGTACTGCTAGCTGCTTGGGACTACTGCTGTTAGCTGCCTCTTTTCACCCACAACACCGAGACCTATTTTCATGCGAGACTTCCTAGGTCAGAAACAGTCTGCTTCCTAGGTCAGAAACAGTCTGCTTTACTTTGTTGATCTTCAGGGTGAACAGCAAGGACCATCCATTTAATTAGGTTTTGGGAAGGAAACTAAAGTGGGCAACCCAATTTTAATTTTTTGAGCATACAAATGATACCATGTTAGACTCCTTCAGTCCTATTTACATCCACTTGCTCACCAGGTAACTTATACCATCCTAGCTCAGCTCTTTGGAATTGGGTCCAATAGCTGTGGTCTCTAACATTTTGGGGCACTATCTGCAAGACAAACTAGTTTGAGAGGCTGGAACTTGCCCATTTTGGCTTCCAATCAAGAATTTTCAATTACTCACCACCAGGTACTGGCCATGAGTAAAACAACAGCCCCAAATGAGGCAAGTAACAGCCTTCTCTCTCCTCCTCACACATAGGATTGCCAGGAATGCCTATGGGCGAGTGGAAGGCCTTTAATGTATGCCCCATCTGGTCAAAAAGCACAAATAGATACTTATATTTCCATCTAACAACAGACATTTAAAAACTCCAAAAAACCTCTAGATGTATTAGTACCAAATTACATTTACCCCCCAAAATAGCAATTATTACACCAGGCAGCTGACTGATGGGTGCATCACTTATGCTATTTTCACTCCATCACTAAAAATGTATAAACTTGGATACCCATTTAATAGGAATGGGTTACAAAAACTAAAATCAACCCTCTTTTCTTGCTAGACCAGAGATCCTTGTCAACACTATTACAAAGTACTTCTAGTTCAGATAAACAGACTATTATGTTTTCAGCCTTTTAGACACTACTGTTTTGTTTATATACCATCTTCAATCCAAATATGGATGACCAACCAATATTATGAGACAATAATACTCAAACACATGGACGAACAATGCTATTTTGTGACCAATCATTAACTTTGAAATTTGTCAGAGCTATAACCTTCGTGATGTGCGTTATCCACATTTTGTGTTAACATGTAACATTGTGCTATACCTGAAACTGTTTTAAAGACCTGATTTAACTTACCACTCTAATGAATTCAAACAGCTCAATTACAGCAGAGTTCAGCAGATTGTACCTAGTTCCATTATCCAAAAGAGCATTTATGACTGGCTCAAACAAGTTTCCCTTGGTGATATAGCGGTTATAAAATTCATCCTTTAGGCCAATTATCCTCCTCATGAAACGAAGAGCACCTAAAGTTAAAAAAAAGTTATTAGAAAAATGTTTCACAGCAGTACAATAATTTGGGGTCCATATTCTCATATTAACAAAAATTCCACAGACTTCATAACAAGCCAAAGCAAAGGGCAGATCAACAACAAAAGGGTACTGAACATTTTCTGACTGGTTCAAAATCAGCATCTACCAACTGTCTTTTTCCTATTAGGAAAACACTTTGGTTTGCATTCCTTGTGCACGCAAACCAACACAACTCATCCAGTTACTTCCATACACCAGCAATAATCTTTAGTACATTTGAGGCCCTAGACAGAGGAGCATACCCAGTGATATAAATTTACCATCTTTTTTCACATACAACATAAACCTTTTTCTCCAAAAGTAGATCCTGAAAGCTAGGGGAAGCTGATTTTCTGTCAGGAATAGAAGCACCCTGTTTTGATTTCTGCTTTAGAGCAGCGTTTCTCAACCTGTGGGTCATGACCCAAAAATGGGTTGTAAAAATATATGAAAGGGTGATGAACAAACTTTAAAAACGGATTCTCTTTTAAAGGTGAAAATCGTGGAAACCCGTGGCTTTTCCGTTACAGGCTGGCAGGGTTTCAGCCTGCTTAGGACTGCTTGGAGCCCCCCTACCCCACACACCCACCCCTTGCCCTCCACACTGGGGGCAGCAGGTCAGGAGTGAGAGGCATTGGGTTGGGACTGGGCATGGATGTTTACAAAAGAAGGTTGAGAACCACTGCTCTAGAGTGTAGCTGCCTGAATATTAATACCAGATATGCTGAAGGAGTCGATTTACTTAATGCTTTATTGTTCTTCTTCCCATGGGTGTTAACTGTCTCATTTTTAATGGTCTTGATGTTCCACTAATTTTGCAATGTTGCTGTCTGCTAGCTAGCTGCTCTGATCTCTCCCTTCCTGTTTCACAGCCCTGGAAGTTCTTTCCAAAATCAATGATCCACCCATGAAGAACAATCTTCAGCTAGGGTGTCAAAAGTTTAGATAAAAAGGAAAGGGAAGGCAAGTCACCTGAAGCTTAAGTTCTGTCCCTCATCTATGCAGCTATAACTCTGGAAAACATTTTTTTTTTCATTCTGCCTTTCAAAAATAAGGTGTGCATAATATTCTGAGACATGTCTGTAAGAAAGTAAATTACACTATGAACAACAGAGATGGTGCAGCTATCTATCCCCAAAGTACCTCAACATAATATGCAGCTATTATCTGTTGCTTGCCTTTGACAAATAGGATGGACACAGATTAAACCCAACAGATGTAGCTTTCACTCCTAGAATTTTACCCGATTTTTTCAGAGATAATTCCCACTGCCGGATTAGGCAAATTTACCCCACCACAGGTTTGTGTTCTCTGTGCAAGTACTTTTTTTTTTATATTTTTATTTATTTTTATACACACACACACACACACACACACACACACACACACACACACACACACGACTATGAAAGTTTTGTCTGTCCAGCCTCCGAGGATAAGGCCTGCAATTCATTTTTGTTCTCATTGCTGGCTGGCTTTAAGATGTGAACTTGGTATATCATTCCCTATGTAGCTTGTTATACAAATGTCTGGTAATTTTTATTTAATTTCACATCAACAGAAAGAGATGTTCCTCTAGTGTTGCAATGCTGATGCAAAGATATTCCCATTTAAATGACGGTAAATATTAGAGGATAGATAACTCTTAATCTCACATACAGAGCTGACATAATAATTTCAGAGTTGGGAACAAATGACCAACCCATCTTCCAACCACACATTTCAGTAATGTAACCAGGGACCTGTCCCACTTTTGCCTTTTTCAATAATTAAGCAACATTGGGTACACTTATCCAACACAACTGCTTTTTTGCCTTTTCTGTTGGACTGGAAGACTTTGGTCCTTTCAGATTTTTACTGATACACTTCTATGAACTACAAAATCATGTCTCATTTCAAATTCATATTTCTTGACAATGCTGCTTTAACAAAGATTAAGATAGTATCATTGCAAGATACCAATTATAAAATTGTATACAAATTCTGCACATTTTGAGCAACACAAAGAGAAAATATTTCAGTAGTAGAAATATAGACAATCTTGAAATGAAAGTACATTGTCACTGTTACTTACATAAAGCCAAAAACGTGTGTTTTGAATTCATCAAGACCAACACTCTTCTTAACAAATCTTTGTTCATAATATAGTTCTTGATGTGATACGTATGGTGTTCCACACAAAAGGTGAGCAGTTCCAAAATTAAGGCGAGCAGCTGTGCTGTTTGATAATTATCTATAAGAAAAAACTAACTGAATCAGGAATCTAAATTTTGAAAACTTTTCAATGCACTCGCAACACATGACAAAGCAGTCTCATTATTAAGAGCTCAAATGACTATGGATTTATTTACATAATTTGATTTTTCAATGGATCATTCTAGCTGTCTAATTTATGCCTCGCTTAAGTACTGGAGAGTGAAAAATCTGTTTGATATCTTTGCCTTGGAATAAAATATAGCAGTGGAGATCTACCTCTTGAGCACAACTGAAAAGACAAGTGACCTAAACTTGAAAATTAAGCCTTTATGAAGACATGAAAAAACTCCATATTCCTACTGGGGGAAAATCAAAGAACGATTTAACTTGCACAAGAGAATGCAGACTAAATCAGAGAAAAAACAAGTCCAGACTAGTCTTCTAAGCAGCAACTTAGGTGAAGTTCCTCAAAAGGTTGGCTAAGAAGTTTTCTAGTGTGCTGTGTCAGAAACAGAGCCCACATTCAATTAATATCATGCCACATCCAATTCTTACTATGAGAATTGAAGAGAAAATTCAGTGTGAACAAAAGCTCAATTTTGGCCAACTGAACTTTAATTGCAAGTTGAATTACCTCCCAGAGAGGTCAGAAAAATAGGTCAAGACAAAAGCCTAAATGGATACACAAGGAGGGGTGTTTTTAGAGACAATTTAACAAGATTTTTCCCAAGAAGCTGGAGCTATGTGTTTGAAATTCTGGTAAACCCCTTGACACTCTAGACTCCTCGAAGATTGTATACTCATCCTCCTTTTATCCTGAGGGTCTTATTAGCAGCTTCAAGTCTGTAACAAACATAATCTGAGGGTGTGGTAGACATGTAACACAGAATGCTTAGAGTCCATATGTAAGGCCACGTAGCTCAGTTGGTTACAACATGGAGCCAAATAACATCAAGGTTGCAGGTTCAATCCTCAGTTGGACTAGATTATCTTGAGGTCCCTTCCATCTTATGAACCATAAGGGTGACCTTGTTCAGAGTGAACCAATTCAAGCGTTTGATTTTCCAGGTACACATGAGTCACTTCAAACCAGTTTAGACAGGCTTACATGTCTGTCTGCTTCAGATTTAAACTAGTCTAAGCATTATGTGCATCCATACCTGAGCTATTAACATGAGTGTCAGGGGTCATTTTATCTGCAGTACTGAACATCAGCACTGGATTAAGCTTTGGGAAAAGATGAATCTATAACATCTCACAGGAGTTTCTTCCTTAAATTTCAAAATACAAATGATCTGATCTTGCAATGAGAGCACTTCATCTTGATACAGAAAGAAAACAATATTGAAAAGAGGTATGAGGCAAAGTAAAAAGAAAATGAAGCTTTCTTGTTTCTCTGGTGGCTGAGAAGAAACAGGATTTTTAAATCTAAGCTCTTAAGGGTTATTTAATAATATAACAGTGGACCTACCTGACATCCCTTTTCTGATTCATACTAGAAGTACCCTATGTTGAATATTCTCCTTTACATAGGTAACATTTTGGGGAGCAATCTACAAAATATAAAGACCCGCACTTACCAGGACAAATTGTGTTACTTTTGTTGGACCCGACTACAGCATCTGATAAACAAAAGTCAACAGACATTTTCAAAAAGGGTCTATTTAATACCACAGACAAATAATTTTATTAGCTTTAATCAACTGACAGTATAATAAAAAAAAAAGTTTAAGAACTTATACAGAAAACAGTCTAATAGTAACATATTAGGCACAATTTCTGTATGATCTTTTCAAATTACAAATCTTATATTTTAACTGAATGCTTACAAGATTTAACATTTGGGAATACAGTGAATTCCCAACAAAATAGTACTCATCTAAAATTTCTCAACTGACACTTCTACAATGAATGCTACATAGAACAAAACAGAATATGCATTAAGTAGTTAAAGAATACCTGCTAACCAATTCAGTGAGATATTCTCAATAAAATGTGACACCATTATTTTAGCCAGCAGCAAAACTTATCTGATACACAGCCTTTCCAGCCATTAAAGGAGGGATTATAAATTGCACAAAGATGCATTTCAGTTTGTAAAGCATCTCAGAGACAAAGGCCCTACACTAGGGGTGAGCAAAATGGTGGCTCCTCCCCACGTTGCTGTGGCCAGTTTCCATGGAGACCCAGGAACAGTGGGACCAAGGTTTCCATGGAGACTGGCCCAAGCAGAGCTGGCAAGGCACACAGCTGAGTGGGGAATGCTCCAGGGCTGGGGCTCTGTGGCGGTGACAGCATGGTCCAGAGATGGCACTGCCTGCATGCCCCTGCCTGTGGTGTGCGAGCAGCAGATTGCAACTCTGCCCTGCCTCTGGCCCGGATGGTTACTGCCACCAGATCCCAGCCCTGGAGCAGCTCCCCACCCAGCCACCCACCCCACCAGTACTGCTGAGGCTAGTCTCCATGGAAACCCTAGCAGGGCACTGCCAGGGCCAGTGCTGCTCCTGGGGTCTCCATGGCAACTGGCCACAGCAATGCAGGCACGGGATGCTGGGAAATGGAGTCTGCTATGGGCCTGATTTGGTCCATGGGCCAGACTTTGCCTGCCCCTCCCCTAGACACATTTTATTTGAAGTGCTCTGAAGAGCAACTATACCAACATGCACAGCTAAAGCAGTGCTTAAAAAAAAAAGACCTTCAAGAAATGAGGAACATCTCTGAAGCGCTTCCTGAAGTAGTGTGACAGTGCTCCCCAGTCTCTGAGAAGGGGATGGGGGAGAACAGGGTAAAACACCAGCCAGCCCTCTCCCATGTTCTCAGCTGTCTGTGGAAAACCCCTAAAGACCAAGTAGCATGCAAGGTTATCTCCAGACCCTATGCAGTTCTCCAATTCTGAAGGACGGTTGGGTGTACACAAGAGCACTCATTAGCTGTCTGCCCTGCTCTCCCTCTGTAACAAAGCTATTATTTTATGTGGCATTTCACTATTTTTTGTTTTAATCCAAGACTTTAAAAAAAAAAAAAAAAAATGTAAAGAAGAGCTTTAAGTTATGATTCATACAAAAAAGCAAATCATCTTTGACTTACAGTATTTCTACCCCAGTGGAAATTAACAGTGTAAAAATGAGTCTCTGGAACGTGTACCAGTTATTATAATGGCACACTGGGATCAAGTAGCTTTTGGCAAGTGACAAGAAGTTAGGAAGTGGTGAAAGCTCCTGTGAAGCCAGACGAATATTGCTGCATATCAAAAACACTTACGTGGTTTTGAAAGCTACTAAGAAAAAACACTTAATACTACAAATTGATAAGAATACAGCTTTGCTGCTGTACACTCACATGGACAAAACTGCATCAAAGCTGGATCTGCTGTTTTTTTTTACTACTATTCAAAGCAGTAAATTATCAAAATAATTTTGGAAAATCCTTGAGCTACAGATATTTTTGCTATCACCTAAAGTGCTTTTCACCTTAGAGATGGCAGGTCTTCATCAACAATACTCCCGTGTCACAACAGAAATCAGTTACTTTACAGCTCATATTTTCAACTGATATCAAAACAGAATAAAAAGCAAAACTATTATTTAATCTTACCTTTTTCACATTTGTCTTCTGAAGTATTAGCCAGAAGTGGTGCAGTAAGAACATGCATACAATGGTTGTAGAAGAAATTGAGAAATTCACTTTTCTCTGTTTTCTGAAACAAGTATTTATTTATTAAATACTGGTATTAATTTTGTGCCCTTCTAAAAGCAGCAATATAGTGTCTCACAATACCCTGCAAGTACCCTTTGTACAATTTTGTGCTCATCTTTGCATATATCTATCACTGAACTTACTTAATAAGATTCCTTCTTTTAAGAAATAATAGCTGCCTACCATAAACCAGCGAAGTCTAATATATTTTTAAAATCTTGGAGACCTACAGTTTGTACGTTATTATTCCACAGAATATTTGGACTTAATATTTAGGCTGAAAGGAACCATCAACATTCTGGGCAAAATTCTAAAGCAAATTAAGAAATACTGGGTGCACCTACACTGCAGAGCTGACTAAGCGGCTTTGCAGTAAAGTGTCACCATCTACATGTGTGTCTGTATTAGGTCGCAGTAAATTAACTAACTCTGCTGCAGGATAACACTGTCCGGAACAAGCACTTTCCTACAGCGGAGTAGTTGCATTTGCTGACCTGCGTGTGTAGTGACCGGGGCTGGCTGGGGCACGAGGGTGCTGCAGTGTGGGGACTACCCGCCAGCTACCCCACAGCATAACACCCTTATATTCCAGCCAGCCCCTCCGTAGCACGATGAGCCTGGGTGGAGCTGCCCCAGTGCTGGCAGGCTGAGTCCCTGGGCCCTCTGCCAGCCCGGGCTGCTCCAACCTGGCTCAGTGTGCTATAGTCCAGGGTTCACATGTAAATGCTGTGCTCAAGAGCAATAAACTCTGGCATGAATGGAATACTAATTGAAGGTATATGTGCACATACTGAGTACTTACTCACTGATGACAACAAAAACAAAGCACGTACCTGACTAAATATTCCCATATGCTAAATTTTATCACAAAAAATGATTATACAAAGTTGTAACTGCAATTATTAAAAACACTCTTTTGCAGAGGTGCCACATTATAGAACTCATTTTCCATAATTTAATGCAAGTCAGAGGCAGCAGGAGCCAGGACTATTTTAATGCCACTATAATTGGTGTCATTCAAACTATTTCTCTGTATAGCTAACAATTCAGATGTCATATTGGATATACTTGGTTAGCAAATATTTTAGTCAAGACAATAAAAAATATAAAAGTGACAGGCAAGATAATGGGGCGGGGGGAACACACCAAAAAAAACTTTCCCTTTTTATATCTTTCTGCTAAATAATTATTTAGAGTCCTTGTAAAGTTGTTTAGACAGTAAAGTGTCTTTACCCCTTTGCATTTTCTTACATTAGCTGTGGCCAACATATTCTCTGGATCAATCAGAGTACGTAAGAGCCCCATTAACTGAACAGCACCTCCAAGTTCAGGATCAGTATCACAGATCATTTGTTCAATGACTACATTGATGAGAAGGATATCCTGCAAACAAAGTATGCCAATTATACACAAGCTTTCAGTAATCTAGTGAGATACAGATAGATTCTTTTTTACTATACAGATGGAGTTTTTTTGCTTTCTTGCTGCTGCCCTTAATTTTTTAAATGCAAGCTTTAAAAGTCAACAAATCACATTATTTCAAACATTGAATTTGAAATGTGGAAGGAAAGAAACAGATCAATTCTCAGAGGTGCAAATAAATTTAAAGTCATTTAATTTTCATCTCTCCCTCCCATCGTCCCCCATCTGTCTCTAGAAGGCAGAGTTAATGTTGCTTGGGTGACTTAACTAAGCATTTCTGTCAGATCTGTATTTGGGCTTTTCCATAAAATGCAACTTGAAATCCAAGTTTTCCTCCATTTCCTTATTTACATACAAGTACACTGACCTTTAAATCTATCCCAAGGCAGTTTTATCATGAAAGCTAGCACTGACCCTGAATTTCACCTAGCAACTCAAACATTTATGGCAGAATGCAGAGTGTGTGCGTTCCCATCATCCTCACCCTGTTAGTAGTAATTAGCACACAGCTGTCAGCTTTCTTCCTGCTAAGAACTGTTTAGCACTTAAAAAAATTATATCTGACTTAAAAAACTGAGTTCTCAAATTTAGAAATGATGAAGTATTCTTTTCACAAATATAGTCTACATATATATGTTTCTAAAGTTTGGAAGATTCTTACTTACATCATCACTCTGTTGAGCTTCTTGCATTACAAATTCTCTGACCATTGATGGACTAAATTCTACTAGATAAGAAAATATATCCGTAGCAGCAGATCTAACTTGCAAATCGTCCATACCCTAATAAAAATAAGATCACTTTATTACAGATAAACTATGTGAAGTAGGATAGCATGCTATGACAACATCAAAATTCCCAGTGAAATATAATTGTGCCTATATAATATAGTCTGGTTTTTGTATTTTTTTTTTTTTCCCCAAGAAAACTCTCACCATTATTGAGAAAGCTAGTGAAGATCTGTATATATTGCAGTGGTGCTCAACTCTCCAGCCTGAAGTGATCCCCACAGGTCTGGAAATTTGGTGGTGGGGGGTGCAAGGGCACTGTTAACTGCTGTGACTTTGGCTCCTGGAGTTGTGGCAATTAACACTGCCACCAATCCCTCACTGGCAAATTCACAAACTCAGAGAGTGCCTCTGCAGGCCAGTTAACACAAGCCTGCAGAACGCGGCGCTCCATGACCAGACACAGAATGCCAGCTGAACACTGGCCCTGGCCCGCAGACTGGCCCTAACCCATTCATCAGGCTCATGGGGTTGGAAAGCTGAGTACCACTGGTACATTTTGTGGCCATAAAACAGAAAAGCAGTAGACAAAAACCGATGTGGTTCTAGAAACCATAGTATCTGGTTACTAATATTTAGGGACCTACCAAATTTGCCATTTCATGGATTCCATAAAATCCAGGCAATGCCCATGAAATCTGTGGAAAACCCCTGCCCCGTGCCCGCACCTTCCCCACCTCCAAACACCTCATTGAGCGCTGAGGCAACTTGCTGGGAAAGGAAGTGGGGGGGAGGGGGTGGGAGTGCTGCCTGGCTGCTGCCCTTGCCCCTTGCTGCTGATTGGCTGCAAGTAAGGATGCACCAATAAAGATTTTCTTGGCCGATACCACTAGTCGGTTATTCACCAGGCATACTGCCTAATATCGATCTGAAAGCCGATTTACAGGAACGTAGCCAGGCAGTGTGGAGAGCAGCTCCCTGCAGATAAGTCTATGGGGAAAGGGGCTGGGGGGAGGGGGAAAGAGAGGGGGAAAGGATCGAGGCCCCTATGGTGAGGAAAGGAGTGGGGCAAGGGTGTGAATGGGACCCCAAGGGAACAGGACACTGCCACAGGTAGCTTGTCCAGAGTCCCAGCACTTAAAAATGTTGACGGGGTGCTTGAACTAAAGTTCATCGAATGAGCTAGTTCAAATGCCACTGCCACCATTTTCAAGCACTGGGACACTTAACCAGAGTGGAGCCGAGCTGGGCAAAGAGCAGAGGTAGGTTCCCCACTCTGGGCTCAAGGCTCTTTGTTTGCTGTTTTTGCCCTGGGAACCACACACTCGCTGTGTGCCTATCCAGAAGTGGGATGCACAGCTTGCCACTGCTGCTGGATGGACAGGGGGTGTGTAGTGAGTGCATGGTTCCTGGGGCAAAGGCAGAAGGGCAAAGAGCCCCGAGCCCAGAGCGAGCAACATGTCTCCATTATTGCCCTGCTCAGCTCTCGTCCCACTCCCCCAGGGTCCCAGTCATCACCCTAACCCAGCCCAAGCCCCTGCTCCACACCCTCCCTCAACATGGGGGTCTTAATCTGCCCCCCCCACGCCCCTTCCCCTTCACAGACTTACCTTCAGGGTGTTGCTCTCCACACTGCCTGGCAGCATGCACAGATGTGGCGAATGGGGGCTCTAGCCAGAAGGGGTAAGGCATATCATACTTATCGGTACATTATTAGCTAGCTACACCAGGCAAAAAAAGCTGATAGCAGATAATGTTAACTTCCCCTTTATTGGTGCTGATCTGATACGGCACCACTATATCGGTGCACATCTAACTGCGAGGGCTGTGGATGCATGATGGAAAGTCCTCGCAGCCAATCAACAGTGAGGGGCAGGGTCACACAACTGGCAGGCCCAGCAGACAATCAGTAGTAAGGGGTGGGGCCACTGGGGCCCCTCAGTCAGAGGTACAGCACCACGTTTCACCTGTAACAGCTGCCTGGGCCTGTGCTCTGCCTTCAAAATCAGGGAAAAGCCCTCACAAATTAGGTCAGTCCCTACTAATATTTTATACTCATTACTCTAATTGAATTAATTTGGTGTCAGGCACTCAATAAAGAGGTTTACAAATACATTTTAAAAAAAAAATCGCATACAGCTATTTTCCAGTTTTTTCATATACAACAATTTTCTTCAAAAAATATTACACCTCCTCGTTCTTGTAATTGGTCCACAACTCAAGGTTTTGAAACGAAACAAACAAGCTTAGGCCTGGAAATATTTGTACTGCTCTGTTAAAGTGCATTATAGTTTTGAAAGGCCATGAGATTAAGATTCCTGCTATATTAATTGTGATGTGTTCAAAAGACATCAGTTGATATGATCTGACGAAATGAGAAAAGCCTGGTACTTTACAATGGGGCAAGGGGGGCAGGGACAACTTTTTGGCAGGGTTGCCACAAATTAGCCCCTGCACCTCCATCCCTACCTTTGATACCACTCCAATCCCCCTTCCCTGCCCAATCTGCTTCTCTGCTCTGTCACTGTGCTGTTTGTCTCCTCCCTAATCTGCTGCATGCAACACAAAGTCTGCCTGTGCCACTTGCAGTGCATGTTGCAGGTTGGCCACCCCTGCTTTACAGCACTGAGATTTAGAATACTCAGATGCATTTTTATGATAACGACAGCTACAACTAATGCAAAAGAAAAGAACTTGGCAGGATATTTATGCTTCAACATCTCCAACTTCCCACAGATTAAACATGTAAAGCTGGCACCCCCATCTTTCCAGACCTATACGTATCACGTTTCCAAGCTCTAGCTGAGCTCAAAACTAGCAGTTTCCATGATCTAGCAAGGCCATTTTGGCACCCAAGAAAGAACACACGAAAGACTAAATACTATGAACCAATGGCATTTTAAATCCTTGCTCCATCATCAAAACCAAAACACTAACAGCTGACCATACCACCGGACAGGTTAATTTTTTTAAATTATATCCAACATTTTCAAAGGTCACCATTTTTGAGTGCTGAGCTTGAGATGACTTGGATTTCAGAAATGAAATGAGTATGTTGAATTTGCTCAGTGCATCCAAAAATCTGTACCAAAGTGTCAGATTTGTTTACTCAAAATCAGTGCTCTCCCCACCCATTTTTAAGACTGTTGGAAGGTTTTACTTACCATTACAATTTCAAGAGCGGGAAGAATTCCCAACTTTGCCAAAGTTTTAAAAAATGCGTCTCTGTTCTGGGGTTGTAATGTCTGAGAAAATGCACAAAATTCCTTGAAAAAGTTAACCTGAAATAAATCAAAGAAATACATTAAAAAAATTACACTATAGCAAATAAAAGTATACAAGACTGAACAGAGTAATTTGCCATTTATTGGTAGTAACAATAAAAGGCAGGACAGAACAAAGCTGAACCTTACGTTTAATTACCTGACAAGAAATTGTGCACCACTGCCCAATAATCAAAATGATAAATTTTGCAAAACAATGTCATGTGCATGCTCTATGTCTCCTTGCTAAAAGCAAAACACTCGTGTACTACTCAGTATACTTACTGATTAATAGAAAATTCACAAAAATGAAAATAAAAACTGCAAGCACATGGGCTCAATATTTCACTTATGGAAGAATATTTACAGAATCAGGAAGATGCATATTATTTATTTTTTTTACAAATATGTTGTGGTAACACAGAAAAATGCAAGACCAGAAGAGCAAAATTTCCATTGCTGTTCAGTTTTTGTAAACCCCATGTGGAGGGAAAAAAAAGTTTTAACGGACAGAGTTTGCGTATTAGTATAATACATGGGAGACATGCTGTCCTATGGTCTACACTTACTTATGTAGCAGAAAGTTATACATCATATTTCATTAACAGAAGCAGAAATACCATGTTTCAATTAAAAGATTCTGGCAGTTTGTGGACCAGCTACAACTGGACAGTTGAACTATACAACTAGGCAAGGGAAACTTGGTAGCAGAGAAAAATGTACAAGAATAAAATGTCAAGCAAGATAATAATACAGGCAAAGACATGGGAGGAAAAAAAAGGAGAGACTGTGTACATGTGTGTAAGATGAGGAGCTTGCTTTTCCCCCCCTCCCATTTCTTTGCTTGTATTAGCTTGCTTGACATTGTTTGCCTGACACTTGACTTTTTGTTGTTCTACATTTTTCTCTGCTTCCCAGCAAGTTGCATATATATCAGGTGAGGAGAGTGTGTGCACGTGCGCATGTGTGTGTATGCACATAATGAAAGCGAGACAGTTCTTATCTTAACTAAGACATTTTGTTCTAATAAGAGGTAAGCCAGTTCAGTGAAGTGACAAGCTTTGAAATAAAAGCCAGAGCAGACAGCTGGAGCACCTCAGCAGTCCTATGCAGTGGTTTGCTGAGGCTCTATGCACCCCCAGTTACTTCCAAATCTTTTATCTTAACAAGTGGGTTAGGGAACCTAACCTTGTAAAATACCTCTAATGTGCAGCTGTTTGCTCAAGACAAACAGTCTTCCTGGACAGAAACAGACAGACACCTACCCCAGTATAACTTTATCCCTTTGTTTTTCCTGAATTAATTCTAACCAGGCTCAAGTAACTACCACTTATAGGGCTGTACATTCTCTCTCCAGACTTATTATACTGGTATAAATTTGTCAAGTGTTCAGGCTCTAAGTCTCTAAATGTTAAAAGTTTCAGAAGAGAAACAAACTCAAGAAAAGACTTACCAATTCACACCGTTTGTCATCATCTGTAGCTTCATCTGTTAACTGTGCAAAAACTTCAGACAAAAACTTTTCATCTTCCTGCATAACACATTATATAACAATTACTATTACACAACACTATTAAAAAAAATAACAAGGCTTTTTCCTGTATAATGTCCGAGGATTTAATTACAAAAAAAAAACCCCAAAAAACTTTGTTTGGTTCTAAGGCTTAAGTAAATAACTAGTAAATAAACTTCAGTGATACCATTAGCTTAACTTTGTAAGATCGGTCATTTTCATCCCACGTAAAGGAAATTTAAGCATGCATTTCTGAAATGTACTTTAAACACAGTTTGGAAATTTAAGCTCTCAAAATTTAAAATGGGACACACAAGTTGCTTCCAGACAACTCCCATCTAAATCAGTTGGAGGTATGAAGCTGTAGATGAAGGCAGAATCTCTCTTTAAATATTTTAGCCCAGAAATGGAATACATTTCTGCATTAGAGTGAAAACAAGCCTCAGCTCTCAGCATTATGTTTATCCCATTTTGTAGATCAGAAGCAGTGCTAGAAAAATCAAAACTTCTCATATATTAGCACTAAGAACACAGGATTATTGGTTACCTTTCTGAAATGTCATCAATCTTACATAAATACAAATACAATCTCCCTTATTACCCAACGTATATCCTGCACATTTATTTCAACGGTTCACACCTCTCTCCTCAACTGCATATTTGCCTATATGACCTTCCGATGGCCTCTACATACAGGATCAGAATGAACCATGTCACGTGTGCAACTCCTCTCTGCCGATTCTGCCACCAAGATATGCAACTTTCCAATAAAGCAGACTATTAATCTACTGTCCACACTTCTCAAGCTGTGCTGTTACAGGTATTTGGTCAGGTGTGAGATTTTATACCAACTATGCTGGCATGAAACCTAGCACTGACAGTTACATTTACATCATGTCAGAGTGCCCATATTTGGAAGCTTTTTTGTTTCTATTTAATAATTAGTTCATGTAGGTACACTTGTATATTTATACTGGCAAAAGATTCCTAGCTAGAAAGTACAGAAAAACAGTGTGAAGAACACTATCCCTTTAATTGTCCAAGCATTCTTGATCCTCTCTCCATATACCGTTTGCTCTTTGCATCTCCTGGTATGGGGAGCAAGTCTCAATGTGCTCTTAAATCAAGATGCTATTTTGGTGTTTTTCTTATAAAAAAATACCACACACACTCTTAAAATGTAAAAACAACATTATATTAGGGTTTAAAACAAAACATGTAATCCACTATATTGAATGAACTATGTTAAAACCCTTTACCTGTGTACCAAGTACACAGGGAAGTAACAGCACCATACCATGAAACACCTACCTGATGCAACATTAATTTGTGACTGTGCTCTTATTCTTATCCCTGCTTTAACATTACAAAAGTTTACTTATTTGCAGAGTAACTGCCATACATGAACAGAATTCTCAAAAAGGTTAGAGTTTAACCATCATCTATTTGAAGAAATGCAATTTACAGGTTACACCATTACAAGACAAAAATACCTGACATTCAAATGAAGCATACCACCACCTCTTATTTTTCTTTACTCTTGAATATAAGAATGCTAGACTTTTTGCAAGCAAACAAACTACAGGTTGAGGAACTTCATCCTGTGTTCAATTCATTAAAAGAAAGAAAAAAAAGCACCTCTGGACCAAGGTCAGTGGCAAAGTGTAATTTAATATAGGTCTGTACAAAAGTTTGCTGAAAGCCACTATGGGAGTGAGGGAGGTTTAAAAAAAAGGGATAAGGAAAAGGTAAGTATAGATAGTTATACCAGCAAAGCTCCTGAAAGGTATGCTTCAGCAGCAAGACTGCTTTTGTTGCAGCTGTTAAACTGCATCACCAAGTAACATAAGGTATAATCACCATGAGTCCCTTGGCTGGTGCAGCTTGTCCATTTAAGTTTTTGGTATAGTTTTATCAGGGTAGGAGTGAGTTCACAACAAAAGCAATCTTGCTGCTGAAGCACAGCTTTCAGGAGCTTTGCTGGTGAAGAGTATCTATACTCTTTTTCCTCACTCCCTAACACACTGGTTCTTAACCTATTTGCTAGGGTTGGCCATGTTTGCAGCTCAATGTATGTGAGCCGCACCTCACAGCTGCTGGGGCCATGGGAGCAGGGCCAGGGCCCACAGCCCCCAAGCCCTGGCTGCCACTCATGCAGAGTCTGTGGGACAAGTGGGGGGGCAGATGCAGGTTTCCTGCTGTGGGCTCAGGGCTTTCACCCTGTTGCCTTCCTCCTGAGGTCTCCAGGGCCCAGCAGGTGGGACCTACTGCCAGCAGGTGGGGAGACTCAGTGCTGTTGCCAGGAGTCCAACACTGAACGTGCCGCCATGGCAAGGCACCCCGTGCCTGCCCAGCACAGCAGTAGCAGTGGAGGTCACAACTCTGTGCTGCCAGACATTCAGGGGGCACCTCACCATGGTGGCACAGCTCCTGGCAGCACCACTGAGCCTCTCAGTCCACTCTGCTGTGGAGGACCCCAGGGGGAGGGCAGCAAGGTGAGGAGCCATGAACCTGCATCTGCCTTGCCCACATCTGGGGGGCATGTTTTCCCACAGTGTTCAGAAAACCCAGCTCCCTGACTAACAAACCACAGGCAGCAATCTTTTTTTTTCTTTTTTTAGCAGGATGTCACATGGGCTGCAGCAGTATGGTGACTGGGCCACATGCAGCCTATGGGCTGAGAACCACTGCTCTAACAAGTATGTTTTAAGATTCCTGCCCCATGCAGCAATTAAGGACCATCTTACTCAGAAAAACTCCTGAATCTGGTATTCTCTCTTCTGCAGCCAGTTAGTGTTAATAATTTAAGTAGTTACTTTATAAAATATTTTATATATCTGCTTTGTTCTTAGCTCAAAATCCTAAAACAGCACCTGTGGATATTTTTATCACCATGATTTGTATTTAAGGAAGGGATCAGGGATTTCATTCTACTAGTTACTCTACAAAACACATTTTGTAACAGGGGAGACTATTTGAAGAGATTTTCTTTTCATTTACATGAATATTAGCCACAGCAGCAGCCACCCAGATCTGCAATAGGTGGTCTATGGAAAGTAGTTTTACACACAGGAACAAATCAGTATGCATTACTTGTACAAGCAGCATGCCGGACCAACAGCTATCACCTTGGTGTTAACTAAATACTGACAGTTTGGGTTGATTTCATTCTTTTTAGGATTCAGGGTGACAGTGCCTGGGTATAAAGCCAAGCTGACAACATCTCAAGGACTAAAACCCTCTTCAATAGCTAGTAAATGGAGTTCATTTTTGTACAGGTATCACAGTACAAATGTTTAGTTGCGAAAAAAAATTTGCTAACAAGTTAACGAAGCCTTGCAAAAGAAATAGCACCCTGGAACAAAAGTTGTATTTGAAAAAAGAACTCAAACTGAAGCAATCTAATATTTCAGACAGTGCCTCTGAAAACAGAAATGCTTTACGTTTAATTAAAAAAAAAAACCTTTTAATTATTTGTAAGTGGGAGCTTTTATTTTTCCTATTCTTATTTTATCAAACCCATTAACTATTGCTATAATCTTAAAAACCTCATACACCAACCACCTAGAAGTACAGAAAATCTTTTAAAATATTTTTCCAGTCTTCTACCATGTTATCTTGATTCCTTTTTTCTTTCCATTTCCCAGAGACTATCCACATTCAAAACAGAACTGACAGTTTAGTCAAGAATAACTTAGGTGCACACAGATTTTTTTCCCCAAAGGCCTAGGACAAAAGCAGAGTAAAACCACTCAGGCACCCTTTAGTTCGCACAGCAGAATACGAAGTGGGCAATAAATGCCCACAATTTTGTGCAGAGCATAAACAGCTTTTCACACAGGCATTACCTTATGTCCTTTCTGGGTGGTCTAACCATTCATCTTTCATATATATATTTTCCTGGCTAACAGTCATCTGGTAATAATCCATTCTTTTGACCCAACAAGAGTTTTGCTATTTAGTAAGAACTACCCTAGGATACTAGTAA
Source organism: Crocodylus siamensis (assembly GCF_052110815.1). Taxonomy (NCBI): domain Eukaryota; kingdom Metazoa; phylum Chordata; order Crocodylia; family Crocodylidae; genus Crocodylus; species Crocodylus siamensis. Next base: position 176,307,557 of record NC_143395.1, read on the forward strand.
GAAAAAAATACTAACATACTAGTTTTTAAATAGGAACCAACTGAACTAACCTGATACTACAAAAGAATAGTAGTAATGTAGCCAATATGTTCAGAATAATACTTGCTATACTTATTGGAACTGTAGGCTTACTGATTTGCTGTGACAAGTATTTTGGTATACATCAGGCACAAGCAAAGGATCTTCCTGTACATGTGTGGAAGTTACGGTTCTTCCAATAAATTCACCATTTTCACCCTCTACTGTTTTGCAGTCAGTTTTTAAACGTGCCAAATGATAAAACCATTTGAAATAACATGCACTTAAAACTTCATTTATAATACATTACAGAAAAGTAACATATGCTGGAAATCTGAGGCATCACCACACACACTATGTAAACAGAATTATAAGTGTACATGATTAACTTAAGTTGAATCTGTTATAACTGGAAGTCTCCTTAGAGTGACTTACCTGCAACATACTGACTATCTCAACTTTGTTGAAGAAAATAAAGGAAGTGAGCGTAGAAAGAAAATTCTCTTCAAAAACTGATGGCGTTGGTAAGATGATATCCTGTATGTACTGTACCCTGTAAGTCTGGTGGATCTTTTGCCGTAGTTCAGAGTCTGTTATAGGTATAACTTCCTTAAATTTTGCTGTTTTGGTCAAGAACTCCCTGTGCCGTTTTGGCTGAGCCAAAGAAGGATCATACTCGAGGCATCCAACAACATCCATAATACACTCATCGGAAAACATCACCTCAAATAGAGTTGCTTTGTTGAGGAATAAAATTCCTCTAATGATTTCATACAAATGATGTAAGCCTTCCGTGTTCTCTAGATTCTCACAAACTTGAAAAAGCTGCAATAGTTTTTTAATGTAGCCTTCATTTTCCAAGGCCAGTGCTAATTTTTCTCTACGGATGGGCGAGGAGAGAACAGAGGTAACTAAGTCAGCAATCTCTTCAAGTTTGTTAAGTTCACAAGCAGGAAGGTCAATCAAAGGACTGGTTTCAGGCATTTCCTCACAACGTTCTTCTTCCGACTCATCAATGAGGTCTTGTGTGACTTCCACTGAAGGATCCTTACCTTGAACCTAAAACCGGAGTGTGAACAATTAGTTATCTCATCCAAAAAAATTTCATATGTAAACATGTACACAGACAAAGTAGTAGTCAAACCGGTAATTTAAAATTGCCCCAAAGTTTCAGCAAAATGGCACAGATGGATTTTTCGATCCTGGTGAAAAAGAGGTTTAGAACCATTCATCTGCATTATTTAATCATGGAAAGACATCCCTGTTAGACTGGTGGAACGGTTCTATCCAACGCAAAAACAGTTTCAGCTGAGCAGGTTCATTATACATATATGCTCAGAAGTTTTTATGTTGTTCTAAGATTATGTTATTTGAACAAAATATCTCAACAACTAAGCAGGGCAGACTGAAAAATGTCAACGCATACATAATAATTCAGATAAATTAACAGTAACACTACTAACATCACCACTACTACTAAACAGATTGTGTCTAGTTTATTATCTCAAATCAAACTGACTTTTAAACATCAGTCTTCCCAATGGTCTTTGCTCACTTTTAACTTGACTGAACAATATTTTAGAAGCTGTTAAAATGTGTAAGGAGGCAGAGGTGGCATACGTATACCGTAGGGCATATATTGCATGCATTTAAAGAATAATGCCTTTTGTGGATTGGGGGAGCACAAGCTCTACTTAATATATGGCTTTGAAAGTAATATAAAAATGGAAATAAAACTGAAGTACAAGTTGAGACATCATTTCGATTTAGTAACTAGCTAAATATGCAAAATTCATATATTTGTTGAATAAGGTTCTAATTGGGTTACAAACTGCAATTTGGCCATACAGTATAACTTCATAAATCCAGCATGCTCGGGACTGAGCACCTGCCAGAAATCTGAAAATTCTGGGTTTTTGAAACTGGAGCAGTGGTTGGTCCCAGAGCAGTGGCCACACATGGAGTGGAGGGAGGTGGATGGCAGTGGCAGCCGTCGTGTGCAAGCTTCCTCCTCCACATCCAGGGAAGCTTAAAAAAAAAAGTGCCAGATTTTTGAAGATTCTGGATTTTTGATATTCAGATTGATAAGGTTATACTGTACTACTACAAAGGTGCACTACAGCAGTAGGTGGCATTGCCATCCATATAAAATATCAAACACCCAAGGAAAGTACTGTGACATGGTAAATGTAGGCTGCAATAAGTCTGTAGCCATTCCTGAACAACAGCAAATCTGCCAGTTTACGCTTCTGGCAATTGCCTCGTTAGAAGGAAGTTTATAAAGAGGGGTAAACCCTTAGGTTAATTATTTTTGCTTAAAGAAGATAGCTTGAGGATCTCACAGTGTAGCCATCTCTCTTGGTAAGTCACAGCTGAACTACCCAGAAAGTTCATTCTCCCAAGTTGTAGGAAGTTAAATTTGCATATCCACCTAAGCTTATTGAGATGTTACGTATAAATCAACTCTCCAGTATAATGATGAAAGCCAGACACAAAAACATTACATCACAAATCAATACTAGGCTCAAGACTATTGTCATTCTGTAGACACATTGATCAGTCATCAACAAATGAATCAATTCCATTATCTATGCTATCATCAAGCAAGATGGAAGGAAAACCAGGAAGAGTGAGAGTTAGCTCTGTCAGAACTGTGAGGTGGCAAGAGATCCAAGTGGATATTTTGCAGCTTTGCCAGGACCCAAAGAAGAAGGTAGTAATCAAGAACAACCAAGCTGGAGAGGTCACCTGAAGAGAGAACAGCAAAGAATTTCCTTCCCTCCCCCACACAAAGGGAGACTGCTTACTTGACTGATACTAGTACTGCTCTGCAGAAGCAGCTTGATACAGTGTAATTCTCTGCCACCTATAGTGTATAGATTTACTGCAGTGGGACAGGACGCGTTCACATCAGAGTCTGTTATATGGCACCCAATATCTTCTCCTTAAAATGTTTCACAAGCTTTAAATTAATATTCCCAACATCGCTATGAATTTGAGAAGTACTATCAATCCCAAATTACATGATGAACAGAAGAACATACATTTTGGCTACTGGCTTTACTGGAGTTTACACGTAGCTTGCTTAGGCAAAGATCTGAGAGAGGCCAGTAAATCTACTTCTGTACAAATACAGGTTTCCCTCACTTTAAACTGTACATGCATTCCTGGAAAACAGCACATAACTCAAATTCGCATAAAGGGAACCCATTCTACAACGTAACAAATAGGGATACATTCAGAGACCTCAACTGTACTGACCCCTAAACCCATTTCTACAAGACAATTTTGGTACTCACTAACAGTAGACAGTACACACAAGCACAGGGCGGTGGCGAACGTGACCATAATGGCAGCTGATTGAGGGCTTCCACCACACCAATCGCATAAGAGTAAATTTACCTTGCATATAACAAATTTTTGGTATAAAAAAGTTCATCGCATAAGAGCGAATTTGCACATACAGAACCCACATAAAGCAAGGGAAATCTGTACACTATTCATCCACCTAGTCTCATGGAGGGAACTCAAGTCATTCAGAAGCTGCTCGGCCAAAGCATCTGAGAGCACATGAAAATTTCTCTGTGGTCCTCCTCCACAGAAACTAGCTAATGTGCTGTCCAGGTGTTTAAATTGTACACTAGAGCCAGGATGCACGTCTTCAGACAATTTTTGTGCCTACTGGTTTAGGAAGACAATAATATACCTCTCTAAATTCAGAAGATATTTTCCAAAGTATACAAACTAGGAGTAAATTAACATAAAGTGAATATTTACATGAGATGGTAGAAGCACACTAGACGAGTTCTACTGAGCATTAGCATGTCATGGCAAAAGCTGTGCTAATGTACACTAAAATTGGTCTACTGCGCATTAGTATCATGTGAACAACATGTGCCAACACTACAGCACAGTAGCACCAATTACGATGCATTAAGTTAGTATCTGTTATTACAGGTAGTAAACTTAATGCTCTGTAATTATGGTGCATTAATGCATGTGTAGATGTGTTCGTTATGTAGGAAAGAAAAAGCAACATACCTTTATATACGTCAATAATCAGGCAAACTTATGTGACTAATTATTAAAAAAAGTCTCACAATAAGAAACTTAACCTCTTTGCTAAACGTTTTGTGCTAAACTTGGTACAAGCAGTTCATTAATTTTTAACTAAGCTTCCTTACAAAGCTCTATCAATTCACCTCAATCTTGATCTTAATACTCTTTCACTATGTCAAATGTTCTCGTTCTTCAGGTCTTGATATCAAGAAGCTACCTGTTTTTTTGCTAATTAGCCTACTGTTCATATTGAGGGGAGGGTCCTGAATACCAGATGCCTCTCACTGCTTTCATAATGTATCTCAACTTTATTATGGGAGAATAAAATAGTCCATTTTCAAACCAACATAAATCCTTGATAGATGTTTTTGGTGAGACTGCCAACTGAGACAAGACTTTCAATGGTGTTTCTCCCTCCTCCCTTTTAAACACCTATTTACAAGGACATTAACCAAGACCAATTAATTTCAAACATCACTGAATTGCTAAAAGAAAACTTAACTGCCACCATCTGAGATGCATTTCAACTGGACACCAAGAAGTAACAAGCCTGACCTTCCATTTCTAATGCTTTTCACTAGATTCATTTCCTTCGCAACAGATGCTAAGATTTATATTCCATTATTCTGAGTACACAAAGTCAATATGCTAGCTAACTACTGGCACTTTACTACTGCTTTTATAAACCTGTAGGTGGTGGTAGGTTTCAACTTGGAAGAACAATAGACTCAAAAGGTCTGCAGTAATCCTCAATCCCCAGACAATAAACTTATTTACCTATGCCCCAAACTTATTTAAACGTTATTCCAAAGTAGCATACCTTCCCTTATACCATCTTGTTTCAATCCTGTACTGTGACAAGATGCTTCTAATTAGCTGCACTACAGTCTCTTTACAGACACATGTAACTGTGTGGGGAAGTGTGTATACTCAGTTTCAGTATATAAATCTTACTACAGCCACAAGGGCCCTTTGTATCAAGGACTTGTTAAATTTCACTATTCCTCCTTCACACCAAAAAGGTATGATCAAACATATTAATTTCTTCCATTCATTGATCTATAATTACAGAGGTGGATGAAGCTCTAGCTCAGGCACAGGCAATTATTTTGAGCAGAGGGCCACTTACCCAGTTTTGGCAGGCTGTTGAGGGCTGCATGGGTAGCCCTGCCCCTTGATGGGTGCCCCAGTCCCTGGGACCAATGTCCCAGGGCAAGCACTGGTGGGGCGCAGAGCAAGGTGCAGGCTGGCAGGGGTCTGTGGAGCTGGGCTGGGCTGCACCAGCAGGGAGAGGGGGGAGCTGGCTTGGCTCCATAAAGCCCCTGCCGGCTGGGACCCTGTGCTCCTGCCAACCTGCTCTGGGCCCCACTGGCATTGACCCTGGGACACCAGTGCAGGCCCTGTGCTCCCACTGGCTCCCTGCCTGCTCACACCCAATGCCCTCCAGAAGTACAGTCAGGGGGCAGCGCATATCTCCAAAATTCTGCTCACTGGCAGGGAAGAAGCTGGTGCTGGGTGTGGGGAAAAGTGGTCCCTCACCTGCCCCATGGCCAGCACCCCACGTTACAGGTGCCTGCAGCCCGCGCGGGGCGGTCCGGCCCAGGCACAGGCAGCCCCAGGTAGTGCTAAGTGCAGGGGTGGGGAGGGGAAAGCAGCTCCTTCCTGCCCCATGCTTGGCGCCCCACGCTGCAGCTACTCACAGCCTGCCTGAGGCAGCCTGCGCCTGCTCTGGACAGCCCCATGTGGGCTGCAAGCACCTGCAGCACAGGGCGCCGGCCATGGGGCTGGTGAGGGGCTGCTTTTCTCTGTGCGGGGAAGAAGCCTGGGGAAAAGCTGAGGCTGTCTAGAGTGGGTACAGGCAGCCCAATGTGGGCTGCGCGCAGCTGCAGCGTGGGACACCAGATGTAGGTGGGGAGGGGTCAGTTCTCCCCCCGCACAGTCCTTCCCTGTGAAGGCCACCCCCACCTTACTTGAGATTCCCACACTGGGGCAGCCACTGCTTCCGGCTGTTGTTGGAGCCCGTTGGGCTTCCCTGGGGCCCTACTGCCCTTGGTTCCTGTCATTTTTGGGCAGAGAAATATTAATTTTCCAAATCTTTTTAGGGGCCCCGTGGGCAGACAGAATGGTCTTGCGGGCCATATCCCACCTGTGGGCCATATTTTGCCGACTTCTGCTCTAGCTCTTTGCTAAATGCTCCTGGCACTATGTGCTCCCCATTTTCCAGTTTTGGTTCCTCCAATTTTCACCAGTGAATAGCTTTTTGCCCACTAGAACTAGACGAACAGACTATGTAAACTACACTGCAACCACAGCAGTGACATTAAGAGGGACAAAGATTATGTAAGCTCAGACAGCAAAGAGATAATTTTAGTAGTTTAATCAGAAATCATAATCGTACTAGCAAATTGCCCATCATGAATGATTGGGGGAGGGCGGGGGGGGCACACGCACGGGCAGAGATGAAACCCCAGTGCCCCACAGTGCCACCACTCTGCCTCCAGCCCTGTGCACTCTCCTAGCGTCCACTCCACTCCACTGCACACCACCCCACCCCACATGTCCAGCCCTGTGCCCCCCCACCTCCCAACCACATGGGCTCATTGCCCACTGCTCCTGGTGCAGCCTTGTGCACCCCCTCCAACCCCTCCATCCCATGCCGCTGCTGGCTCCCAGAATGGTGGGGGCAGCAGCAGCAGCCAAGGGGGAGGGGGGGAGGAAGACATGGTGGTGGTAGGGGGGCGCTGCCACCAGAACCCCGCCAGCTGTTGTTGGGGGGGCGGGGTGGGGAGAACAGTGGCTCCCTCTATCCGTAATGCTCTGGGCCCTCGCAGCCAATCGGCACACGCACAGTTGGCTCAGAGAGATACCAACAGAAAGACAGACAGACAGCTTTTATTATATTAGAATTTTGGGCCATTTTAAAATGTAACGTGCATGGCAACCTGAAGCCAAAGTTAATTTCTAATCTCAAAAAACCCTTCCTTTTCTTCTTGCATTGATTTTATGCTAGTGTGATATTTACAATTAAAGCGCTGTTCCTTACAAGATCCAGCTTTTCCTTTTGGGCTTCAATCTGGAAGGGAGTCAGGCACATAGTACATACAGTAATGAGAACACACCTCTGAATAAGGTAAGTGGCTTATTAGATTTTGTTTTATTTTTAATAAAACTAATTACAAAGAAGAGTAAATCACTAAAAAAATAATGGTGTCAAGAACAATAGTGGATAATCAAATAAATGTGTGTTTTTCAGTCCCAGTTTGCATCATCAAATTAAGATGGCCTTGCTTTTGCACCAGAGACCAGTGGAAACCAGTATTTCTAAGTCATGAATCTTTAAAATTCTACCTGCTTGGAATGTATTATTAAATAGTAACTGCGACAAAGAAAGACAACAGCCCCATTCATGGGCTGCAGACGATTAAATTATCAGATAGATTAAAAACGGTATGTATAGTGTACACAGTGGAAAATAATGTGTTTAGCAAAACACGTGTATAGTAAGAACTGAGCAGCTGCACACATCAGTGTCAACCACCTCTTCCCTTATACTTAACTTTAAAATTATAGCACAAAAAATATCCAAACAGGACAAATCACAATTGCAAAATAGTAAAGAAATTTAAGTTTACTGTACCTGGCAGATTTTTTCCCAAATTTCATCACAGCCAGCTTTTTCTTGAAAGCTCAGTGCTAAATCATAATTCTCTGCTTCTGACCAAACAATCAAGGTGTCCTATTTAAAAATAAATACTTATTATTTTCCAAACATATTTCCAGCATGTAATGCAAAACTGACTGAAGGTATAAAATAAGTTTTAAAAAAAATTTAAGGAAGTAATTACTATAACAATATTAAATATACCAGATAGAATATCATATAGCATCAAAAAGATTAAATTACAGTTTCTGCTAACAAGTTAACAAACCTTTTACCACATTTTCATTTGAGCACCACTACAAAACTTCATTTTTTCTTCAAAACTCTTTCCCCAGTCCATTCCATTCCTCTTCTGTATTTGCCAACAGTGAATCCTAAAGGATGGTAGGACCCTTAGAATTTTTAGATAAATTCAAGGAAAATAAATCCTAGGAACATTTATAAAGTGGATCTGAAAAGTCTTATTTTCCAAGACTCATCTAAGCCCAGCCCTGGCTTGACTACAGTGCTACTCAATTCGCATCTATTTATGTAGAAATGTTATCTACTTTATGAGTCAATACCATGGTTGGTTGGTTTTCACTATGGCAATAGTAAATGCGTTTCTTTTGGCTGTAAATTTTGCAACTTTCAAGAACCGGAAAAAGAAGGAATAAGAATTCTGAGGGTAGCAAACCTCACAAAACTTGTTAAAGCAGTTCCAAAACGGAACACACAAATTTTGGGAATTTCTTTGCTCAACAGAAGAGGATTAACAATACCTTATCTCTGGTTCTCTAGTTACCATAATGCTACAGAAAGAAAAACAGTTATAGAGGGTACAGGAAAGTTGTGGAGTTTCTCATTTGCAATTACGAAGAAGGGATAAGATTTCCCTTTCTATCACACAAGGCATGCTGGACCAGTCTGGGATGTGCGCTGCATGCGATGTGCAGTCAGTCTGTGGGCCCAATCTGGCCCATGTACCAGCTCCATACCACTCCATTAGCCTATGGAGCTTGGAAAGTTTGATATCCTTGCTAGAGTTAAGATTTGCCTAAACAGGAAACTTTTATGAATTATACTAACATAATTTCTTTTCTGAAGGTTTTTAATTTGGAATAAAAGCCCTCTCTTTTGGGGGCTAATCTTGTTTAGGCTGCTTCCAAAGCAACATAAGCTAAATCAAAAAGGAATTCTTAAGGGGAGCCTACACTAAAATTTTCCAAGAACTCAAGTTTCACTGGCAGAATTTTGGCCATATTCATAGTCCAGGATCCTTTGCAATATCAGAACCTTTCTTTCTACTGGCAAAATTATTCCAACCGTTGGGCACAGTAAGACTTCTACTGGCATCAAGCTACCAGCAGAAACTACATATGTACTCTTTTGCATCCTGCCAACTTCAAAGTTCCCTTAAACCTTCCCCAAATGCCCTTGATGCTCTGGTGTCACAGCCATGTGAGGCTCTAAGTGTGTGCATGCACATAAGCTCTGGGGGCTTGGCTGTCACCAAAACTTCTGGAAGAGACAGGTGAGTGTAGACCAGGTAAACATCTGGCCTGTTGAACCATTGCATCCAGCCCACCAGTGGCCTGGTGGGCTACCATAAATGTACACCTTTGGCTCCACGCTGCCACATTCCCCTGGTTCTGCAGACTAGCCAGAGCTTCAGGCTGCCAGGCAGCAATGTGGAGCTGCATCTGGGCAGCAGTATAGAGCTTTGGCTGGCTGGCAGTGCCAGGGGTGTACAGGAGCTAAGGCCTAGGGTGTATGGTGGCATGGAGTTGTGTTGGGGCAAAGCTGGGAGCGTGCATTAGCAAGGAGCCAGGGATGTGTGGTGTCACACAGCTCTGACTGGACAATAGCACAGATCTGAGGAGCGACCATGTCTGCACCACAGCATGCCACTGGCTCCAGCTCCACATCACTGCCCAAAATACAACTCGGTGCACCCACAGCCATGTGCTACCCAAGCTCTACACTGTCCCAAACTCAGCTCCATGCAGCCACATGTTCCTGGACTCACACTGCCCCTGTGGGAACAGCCCCTGTGGTCCACAGCAGGCCCAAGGCAAATTTGACAGCCCTGATGTAGACAAAGAATAAATAAAACATCTGCACAACATATCATTTTAAATCCACTCTTTATCTTATGCTGTTATAACTACCATGTAGGTAAGTGATTAGTTAATTGCCAATTAAATGAGCTACTTCATGCATTTGAAGAGGCTAGTATTGAATCCTAGGAATCACTTTATAGCCTGAAAGAAGTGTGTGGAATGTTCCGTAAAGACCAGTGTAGCAATCAGCCTTAAGGTCAAAAATAAAACCTACTGAGTGTAAACCTAGCCAACATAATTATGGAGAGTCTTCAATGGGAAATAAAGTGATATACAGTGCCATAGAGCTCACCAACCTTCCCTTCTTACTCATGCCAGAAACACGTCTTGGACTCCTCTCTGTGTATGGAAGGTTAAGTGATGGATCTCATTGCAAATATTAATAAATGATTAATTCTGTTGATGACCAGTTAATCCAGCTCCCCAAATAAGTGTTTTCATATGGGAAACATTACACAAGTATCAAAGATGGAAGAAGTACAGAAATTTACCCCCTTATTATTAACAGGAAGAGTAAGCTGTAGTCACTGCAAGTTGTTTTTATCCTTATTTCAACCCCAATCTGCCCACAAAAATCCTGCCCCCAATCTGTACTCTGAACTGGCTGGCACAAAAGTTGGTATGGGCTACTACCCAAGTGAGCACAACTTGTCAGTAACTAAAACAGCACTACATAGCACGAATGAAGATTTAGCACCACTCGAAGATTTACTACCATTCCACAATTACTCAGAATTCAATCCTCCAATTCTGCTCATCTGTCCTTTAAAAACAAAACAAAACAACCAAAACCCCACGCTGCAGCTTTCTCATGAATGCAAGTTGCTGCTAAAATACCAATTCTGTGCTTCATGCTCTATAATCGACCACCTTCCAGAACGAGTCACATGTATGGCATTAAACAGTAACATTTGACTCAGGGCAATTCTAATGCAGTATTAAACACAAATTCTGCCACTGTGCTCAGAAAGAACAAACATTTTCCCATTAAAGAATTAACTGAATGGTAATCTTACCACAACACAGATCCATTGGATACACTTCCAGAAGTCTTAGAAACGCACATGAATAAATGCACTATCACTGAGGACAAAGGAACTTAAACACTGTTTTGCAATGTAGCCACCCTTGTTCTGGTCCTGGACATGACTGTAAACTGCATCTAACTGGAGGGCCTGGTGGCAACATGGTGGGGCTACTTATGGCAGGGTAGCTCCTACAAAATACCACCATGTTGCAACCCTCAGAGGTAAGGCGAGTTTAGGACGCCTCAAAATCCAAACACCCACTACCTTGTGGGTGGGTGTTCTTTGGTTGAAGAAAGGTTGTGTTAGCCACCCTTAAGTACACGCTAAATTACAAAGCAGAGTACCTTATCAGGTAAGAGACAGCAATAAAATCCTAGAACAGAGAATGCAAAAGAAATAAATCTCACCTGTTCAGCAACAAAACCTGTGCCCAGTATTATCTCCTGAATTAATTAGATCAGCTGAACTCTGACAAGATGCATATCATACTAGGCAGGAGCAGGAACTTTCTTCTATGATACTACCCATTGAAGGAATCTCTCCATAACTGTTAAATTGCTCAGTAGTCCAAAGACTTTAGGTTATGTACTATACTTCAATACTCAGACAACAACAATGGAAAGTTACCTACTCTTCTTTATGGTTGGCCTTATCTAGATCTGATACAATCAGGCAAAATGTTAAGGTAAGCCATAGCTTTCTAGTACATAGGTTTGACTGTTGCAATCCTCCATATCTAGGAACAAAGGCAGCAGTTTAATACTAAGGCAGTTGTGCTTTATCATGGGTTTTGATTTGCACTGTCCTAAAGCCGCACAGAATACTTGAGGACACTGCATGTGAAAGGGAATGAACTTCCAGAAGCAGCTAAACAAGATGACAATCTAATCATCTTTTTGAAAATACTACAAAACATTTCTCATCAGAAAAATCTCTCCATTGTGTGGAGAATTACCTTCCACATAGACATATTCAAATATCCTAACTTCTCTTTCCTTAAAAATATTGAATTCAACAAAAACAGGATCCAAAACAAATCAAGGCATACAAAGAATTTTAAAATTTCTCTCGCCCCCTCAAAAGGAGAGCCAGAGACACTGTGGTGTCTTCTAGAACTTTACTACCATTTTTATGCAGAGGGCTCTTACGAAGAGGCAGATATATAGAGTCCTAGGACAAAAAAGGCCAAAGAAATCAACTTGCCTGTTCAGCAACATTATGGGCACATCCACACGAGATGCTTACTGCAGAATCACTTAGTTAGCTCTGCAGTAGTCTCAGCGTCTACACATGCAGCCCTGTTAGGCCACTGTAAAAAAATGCTGCCATAGATTAGTACTCAACACAAGTATTATCCTACAGCACTCTTATTTAGAACACTGCAATGCATGTGTTGACACTCATGAGGCTGGCTGTGGCACAAAGGTGCCTCAGTGTGGGGGGCTGTCTGCCATGCAGTCCCACACTGGAGCACCCTCCTGCCCCAGCCAGCTTCTCCACAGTACACCGAGTCAGGCTGGAGCAGCCCCAGGCTGGAACTGACCCTGGGGCATCCTGCTGGCCGGGGCTACTTGGATCTGGCTCAACGTGCTATAGTCCTGGGTGCATGTGTAAACATGGTGCCTGGAAACAACAAACACCAGCATGAACAGTGCAGGAGTTTATTCAGTCACATTAATTGCATGCATAGACGTTCCCTATATGTCACATCCCAACAAATGCTCAGAGGAACTTACAATAACTTATAAAACAACTTAAAAAGCAAGTAGAGTATCAACATAAAACGGAACCCCTCCAAACAATATGCCAGCCTAGCTTTGTTTGCCCAGCTAGGAAGGCAACTGTCTTGTGCATTTTTGGTGCATTAGTAGTACTTGTCAGAAGCTGCTTTCAGTCAAACTCTGGGATCACAATGAAGCAGAAGGGAGAAGGCAGTTTATTAGGCATGTAAGATTCAGGTAATTTAGAGCATTCTAGGCCAAAACCAGCACCCTGAAGTACACCAGAAAACTACTGGGAACCAGTACAGTCTGGAGCAGCAGGGTTATATGTTCCTAGCAGCTCACTCCCATCACAAGGCATGGCACAGTGTTCTACAGTTTCTACATGGATGATAGTGGCCAGATCTGAATCTGAAAAAAGGGTCATAGCCTTCCCATAAGTTGGTGAAAGGTGCTCACATCCACACTTCTGACTAAAGATCCAAGAGCAGCAGAAGAGCCAGAAGTAACTCAAGCCCAAGACTCTGAGATACAGTGGGAGACTGAACCCTGTCAACAGCATAGGTGTCCCAATCCCTGCCAAGTCAAGAGGTCTGCCCACCACTATCACCTCTGTTTTGTCTGGATTCAATTTCATAAAGACAGTAAGTGCAAAATCCAGTTCAAATCAATCCTGATATTTCTGTGCAGGGCACTGAAAAATCCCAGCTACCTTAAAGACCATCCCTTCTTTCTTCCCAATCACAACCTTCCTAGGACCTCTCTATACTCCACTCACACAACACCACTTTCATCCAAAAAAGAGAAACTTCTGAAAGTAGGTAACACAATCTTCAGAGGATCTAGATCCAAGACTGAAGGTCACTGTCAGATTAAATAAAACCAAAGCAATAATTTTGCTGTGTTCAACACTAAACACAATATACACCTTAATAATATTCCTTCATATGCATATTTCTGTACTCATAAATGTGACTCTTGATGGCAAAAAATTCTTGCGTTTCTACTTCTGGAAGTCATAAAATGGGAAGAAATTCATTTGGGAGGGGAAAAACAAGGAGTATGGAAAGAGCACTATAATAACCCATGAGAACTGGAGGGAGGAGGGGAGAAGAGGAGGATAAAAACAGGGAAATGAGTAATAAAAGCAAAGTAGATGTAGTTGTATATTTAAAGGGATTAAACACTATTAACATGACATTAGTATGGTACCCAACTGTTTCATTCCTTAGAATTACAGAAAGCTGGCCTCCCAAAGTATAATTAGACAGGGTGAGAGAGACTTGAACAGTCACTATTCTTAGGCTTCTAGGTTTTTCAAGGTTTGCACAAAACTCTTCTCCCGCCTCACCCCCCACGGAGATTTCTTGATGTTGTTTTCAAAGAAATACTAAAGAAAGGAGTGTGAGAAACACTCCCAATAGAGGTGCCGCCTTCCTGAACAAGACAATTATTTCATATACTACTGAGTTAGCGAGTCAGGTATAAGCCTCTACCTATTTCTATTTTTATGAGTTCAAGTTATTCCCCAAATTACACAACCTCTATAATGCTTAAGGACCAATAAGGTCTTGTACCAGTACATGAATTTACAAGATTAACCACATTTTTCAAGCTTGTAAACAAACTGTTATCCTGCAAAGAAAACAGACATCAGGAGTTTTTTGTGGAAAAGTTTTCCCTTGTTCTGAAAACCAACACTGATTAGATTGCCAAGTTAGTAAATGAAATTGGAAGAAACAAATACTTGCCTGCTGTTTCTGATATGCAGTGTTTGGAATTATCTTCGATTCCAAAAGTAGCGAACCTGACAAGGTGACAAGAATTATACCAAAGTCGGTTTAGCAAAACATATATCTCCATAGCTCTTCCAACAACAGGCCATCAACATATGCTCTATATCAGGGATAACCAACTTGTGGCACATGAGAGACTGGGAAAAAGGTCAGGGTGCAGAAAGCAGAGTAGCCAACTGGGCTAGTGAACGGGATCTGAGGGGCACTCAGGAAAGGCAAGCAGATAGATTTGTGGCACGCCAGCCTGAAACGCTGGATGCTGCTCTTTTAAATCATCCATATATTCCAACCAGCCTAGGAGGACATTTTGCACTTTAGCATAATTCCCTGCAACCTCACCAATAAACTAGGTGACAAGCGGAAATAAAATACTCTCTTAATATGTAAGCCATTTACTTTGGATTTTACTGTCATGTTTTATGCAATTCTGCAGGGCAAACTGACATTTGTGAAGGGCACTTCTATAAGCCCACATACCAGCACTGAAGATTAGACAGTGCAGCAACCCCCTCTCAACCCCCCGCTTGCCTACTCAAGAACATGGTCCCTTTGCTCCAACTCTTTCCCAAACCAGTCACCTACAAACCCACAGGCTTGACTCTGTGTGTACAGTGGGAGTGTTTGTAGCCTGGCAACAGCTCAGGGGTAATCTATCCCAGGCTCAGAAGGTTTATTTAGCACATAGCACCTGTTGGCTGACCGAGTTGCCAGTTACGTTTTTCACCCGAAAAAACAAAGGTAAATGTATCTCAACGGGACACCACCACCACTGTACCCCCCCCCCCCGCACAAACATGTGCGCACCTGCCTGTTCCCAACACAACCCAGTAAGTCCCAAAGTGGAGCTTCTGCTGCCCCAACACCAGCCACAACAGAAGCAGCTGGGGACACAAGCAGGGGGGTGGGCGTGTGACCCATTTGCTCAGAGACAGGGTCTGTCTCTCCTGGTGAGGGCAGAGACCCGGGCCCTGGGGATCACTTCAAGGCAAGAGTTAGGGGTCAAACTAACAACTTCTGGCCTGGAGGAGGCAGGAAGAGGCGCTGCTCTCTTGGGGGGGGGAGGTGTGGGGAGTTCCCTCTTCTTGCCCCCTCAGCAGCAAGGAGTGGGGCGCAAAGGGTACCCCGGACAAGGCCGGTGTGCGGGGGGGCAGTCTCAGACACCCGCAACCTGAGGCCGAGCTCAGCCCAGCCGGGAGGAGAGTGCAGGCGGGCGGGCCCAGGCCCCCCCTGGCCCGGCCGCGCTCACCGTCCGCCTCGGCCCGCACCAGCAGCGACATCCCCTTGAGCCGCTCCACGTAGGTGGTGGAGACGTGCCCGGTGCCGCGGTCGTCCCATTGCCGGTCCTCATTGAGCGTGTACACCTTCACCCGCCGCCGGGTGTCCGACATGGCGCGGCGCGGCCCGGGCCCCGCTCCGCTCCGGGGCGCGGGGACGGGAGGCTCAGGGGCGGCGCGGGGCCCGCAGCGCGCTGCTGCCCATGGCTCCCTGCCGCTGAAAGGGGAACGCGCGGCGCCCGGCCCGGCCCCTAGCTTTCCCGGCCCGGCTCAGCTCGGCTCGGCGCGGCCGCCTCCGCAGCTACCCCTGCGCGACCGCCATCTTGTAACCCGACTCCGCCAGCCTTTCTCTTCCTCTCAGCGCCAGCCACGGGCTGCACTCGCAGGGGCTACGGCGGCCGCAAGGCGCCGCCCGGCTTGGCCGGGGACTGGCGTGAATGGGGGGGGCGGGGCGAAGCGAGGGAAGGGAGGGGGCGGGGCGGAGCCGCGGGGAGCGGTGACGTAACACCTCCCTCCCCGCCCCTACACGGCGACACCTCCTCCAACCTCCGCACGGCATGGCGGGAAGGGGCTCCTCGAGCAGAGGTCTTACCATACCCCGCCATCATTATTGCTTTTTACCCTCCTCCTGTAGACGGTTAATACACATGCGCAAAATCCACGACCGTTTCTGAGGTCGCGAATTGATGCGGCCTATGAAACCCAAGCCCCTCTTTGGTAGTTTCACCCACTTCTGGGCTTGCCCCCAGCACTTTCTTCTTACCAGCCTTGCCTCCAAATAAAGAAATGCTTCAGTTTGGTGACCCACTTCTCACTCAACTTGCTGGCAACTTACAGGGAGCAACATCAAGTCAAGGCAGTGGCTTATTTACATACTTATGTGCATATTTCTTCCAGCATGCAATAGTTTTTTTTCCAGCAAATACGATAATTTTGAGCTTTTGATATGATCAATTTTTACTTAAGACCTGGCAATGCTGCCACTCCTCCACCCAGGCCTTTGTTTTCCCTCCCCACCTCCTCACAAGGCTGTGCCAGCACTACTGCCCTCAGTGGCACTGCAGGGCCCTGCCTGGGGAGGCAACCAGCAGGCCCAGCACTGCTGCCTGCAGGGGAGCTACCGTGAGGCTGCGATTAGGCTGGGTCTCCTGGGCCAGAGCATGCCTGGGGCAAGATCTGCATCTTACTCCTACCCACAACAGCTCATGGGACTGAGCTGCAGTGGCCTGTGGGGAAGCATTTTCAGCCCCTGCTGCAGAGACCAGCTGGTATGTACTTGGGATAGTGGATTTGCCTAGGGATCAGGCACCAGCCATGGGCTTGTCCCCACCACTCATCCTGTATTGGAGCAGGTATTCCACCTGGGGCAGCCTCCAAGCTTGCATCAGCGGCTCCAAACTCCCCCCCACCCACACCATGATGGCTACCACCTACACCAGGCTGCTAGCAAGGAGTTGCTCCATTTATCCTGACCTCTGCTCTAATCTCTAGCTATGCTCACCTACCCCAGGTGTGTTTTAGTTTGGTACCAGAGCTGGTAGACATGGGATGCAGCTTTAATTCATCTTGGTTTCTGCCTAATCCACCAGCCATTTCCTGCCAGGTCACAGAGTGCAGTTTTTAATCACTTGAACTCAACTGCTTTTGAGAGGAGCCCAATTGAAAAGGCCTGGGTGTAGCTGGCAAGACGCAGTTTTAGGCATTTAGAAGTTGAGAGGAAAGGTAACTGGCTATTTGATGTTTCAAATTGATTAGCACCTTCTTCCTAGGAGCCAGTAGTGCTTCACAGTTGCATTAAGCTAACTGGACTGAGCTACAGTACTGTGAAAATCAGTCCCCTTTTTAGTCCATCTGAACATGGACTCTGCAAAGAGAGAGGTAGCAATGATTCCCTTTCCCTCCTTTATTCTGCCTTCCCCTGTGGAAAAGTGCAAATGTACTGCAAATGTTTGAAATGCATGGTACTTTCAGAAGGAAAGTAACAGGGAACTTTGTTAATACATTTCGCAGTGTAGGCATAACCTAGCAAATATATTGATAACTTCCACATGAAAGTACTACCTTAGTACATAAAACAGGTTTTTAATGACATTGCAGCTATGACCAGGCTCCCTAAAGACCAAGTATACGGACTATGCTGTATGGAGGAGTTTAGCTGGTAAGTTAGCACATTTCAGGGCAAATTCTCATTTTTGTGCTAGCTTAAAGAGCTGTGGTGGGTACTGGGCAGGTACCTAAGGACAGAAAATGTGTGAAAGTACAGAGAAATTTACATCTTCTCCCAGGCTGAGGAATGAACTCATTGCTGCTAAGGCAGACCTGAGGGCGTCTTAGGTCATAAAAAAATTGTCTTTTAAAGGGAATTCCACATTAGTGGTAAGTTCCTATTAAGTTCCTCCCAAAAAAACTGCCCTCTCTCTTTAAAGGTTCTAGATGGTGCTCCAGGGCAAAGAAAATAAATTGGAAGGATGTTTCTGTAAAATGTGCCATATCCTGTGATCTTTATTCTATCAAAAATCTCAAATTCAATGAGAATTTTGTTGAAGTAAGGTTTGCAGGATTTTCCCCCCCACAGGCTTTTATAGAGCCAGCACTTTAATGGGGTGGAGATAGCTAAATGTAAAACATGATGCAAAAACAAGGTTTACTGAAATGAGAACAAGCCTCTGAGAGAAAAAAAAGGGGTGGATTAATCCCTATTATTGCCCCTGCTGTCAGTAGACAACATTTTCAAGGTCAACAGAATGCTAGGGATTATTAAGAAGGAAACTAAACAAAATGGAAAGTATCATTATTCCCCTTTCTAGTCTATGAGGCCTCCACACCTCAAGTAGGTTCTTCAGCTGCCATAGTGCCCCAAACTTTAGTCACCTACAATGCTTCTACACTCATATAAAGATTTTGGTATAGTGGATTCAAAACAGAGAGACAGACTGTCATGGCTCATAAGGATTTATGACACTGAACTTACTTTGACTACAGAAAACTTGTAATTGTTGCTAACCTTCCTTTTTCCTTGCATTTTTTCTGTACACCCAGATACTGCATTGTTCTGATTATTAGTTTGTAGGAGAAAAGACTATTTTTACCTTAATTTTATGTTTATGTAGTGCTAGTCCATTAGGGCTTCAATCCTTTAGGTACCATTTATTTTTCTGAATACATTAAAAATCTTTCACTATATACCTCTCAGGTAAGCAGTTTAAATGAACTTTCCTGATTGCAAACTGGTAAGGAGTAAGCATCAGGCTTCCATTTTCAATAGAGCAACTGAAAAGTACTATCTATACCAAAGCTATGCAAAATGATTTCTAGCGAGGAAGCATGATATGACTCAAAGAAGTAAAACTGCACTGCTAATGTAGATTAAGAGAGCCAAGACTACTTTATAAAAGTAGACCAGTTAAAAAACTAAATTAAAATTAGTCCTACCTTGAGATAGAATAATAGATGCACAGGTTCCTTGTCAAAAAGAGTGATATTAGGGAGCCAGACAAATCCTGGGTTGGCATCCAAAGCAGTCTGCTAAATACAAGTATCCCACTACAAAAATTAGTGCTTGAGATTGTGTGTCCTTGAAATACTGAAGAATTTTATTTCCAAAAAAATGCCTGCAGCTTGAAACGCACATATTCATGCTGTTCCTCTCTCTCACCCCCACCCCCACAGTTGTTTAATAGCATTTTAAAGAGAATTCTCCATTTCCCTCAGTTCATCCTACTGAAACAAATAAACTACAATTTCACACTGAATAAACTGAAATTTTGCTTAGTCTTGTCTGGAAATTTCAGGCTTCTGAAATGAGCAACATGGAGTTTTTCCCTTTAAACCATTTTTAAATATTACTATGTCATAATAGGAACGCTAGCTATTGCCATAATTGAGGTTGAAAGTCAATTGATATTGCAATCCTTTTCCAAGGTGCTTATAAAACTTTGGCAAATACTTTCAAGGCTGAAATTTTCAAGAGCAGCCTTAATTAACCTAGATGTATTTTTTCATTTTTATGAAAGGTTAGAACAAAACTGCATCTGTAGTTTGACATGGAAAGCATTTTAAGTATTTTCTATACCTATATGGATAAATAATTTCACATGAAGTACTAGTTTGTGAAACCTCACCCCATCAAGCAAGACTCTTCAAAAGACTGGCTTATTTTAAACCTCCATCTTGTAATGAACTCAGTCCTATCAAACACTAGCAGAGACTGCACAGCTGTCTTGCCCACATGTTGCTTATTAGAGAACTGAGCCTTAAAAGGTCAAGCCAAGTCTGAATACTATAAACTGTGTATTAATGCATGATGCAAGAAAAATATCCAGTTCACATTCAATACTCTATTAAGTGAAAAATGTGATACAACTGAGAGCATTTTTAGGTTTCTCAGCTTTCATAAACTCTCAGAAAATAGGGCAGGAAGGGACCTTAAAAGGTAATCTAGTCAAGCTTGTAAGCCATGCTTGGCATTTTTTAACTATTAGTAAAAAAACTCAATAATAGGGAGGTTTTAGAATCCATATAATCTACTCTAGTACTTAACTTTCCATATAGCTGGAAAGATTGTCTTAATATCAAATCTAAATCTCTGTTTCTGTCAGTTAATCTCATTACTTGTAATTTAAGCCCCTTCTCCACTGGATATGGAGAACAGTTTATGGCAGTCCCTGTTACATTATTGTCTCTCTTATCTGACACATCATTTTTATAACACTTTTATTTTTGAGAACTTGGAAGTGTTTTACTCATTTCAATTAAATTACAACTCAGCACCCCTGGAAGCAGGCAGATGGTTCCATTTGTAAAAACGAGGAACCCATTACAACTTAGATAAGGAGCATGGTAAAGATTCATTAAATAATGTTTTTAATGGATTTTGAACATGAAATAGACTCAAAAGTCAGAAAATACACATGTATAATAATTTTTTTATACAGCTTACCACAAGGATATTTTCAAGGTGATAAATGTATTAAACTCACAAAAGGAAGTTAAATTCTAGTGTCCTGTCCAGTATTCTGCTGCTGTTTTCCTCTTTTCTTTCAGATCTTTCATGGTCACAGTCTCTCCAGGTTACTTCCCACCTTTGCATTCTCAATGAAACCCTCACTGTTCATGAACAGCACTGTAAGAGGAGCTTTTCCCTTAGTTTACTTTCCTACCACCTGTGCCCTAGACACATTCAACTGCCTGTGCACTGCTGTGTTACCTGTCCAGCATATGTCATGATCATCCTCAGTAGGTACCAGGTCCTGTGATCTGAATATTTTGGATAGCTGTTTGAAAAAAGCCTTCTTTTGGTTTGGTATTTTAGAGCTGACACCTACTGTGACCTCACGAGTTTGGTTCTCCCTTTTAACCTTGACCCAGAGACTTGTACCCTGCTGCAGAATAAATGTATGCATTTCTCACATATATAACACACTACTCTTTTTCTCCACCTACATTGGTTGGGCAGTAAGCCATAGTGTCCTGGGCCTGCCTAGCACAGTTAAATTTGCTAATGCAAGAGAAATTAACTTTTCACCTTTGGTGGAAGGTGAACTAGTTCTAAAGTTGTGAGTGTGCGTGATTGAGCCCCTGTTTGGGCAGGAAGGCCATGAGGTAAAGCAAGCAACTACTTTTTGAATGACATCCAAGGGCCATGTGCATGATTGAGTGCTGAGTGAAAGGGGCAATGAATGATGTGTGCATGGGCAAATGAGTAGATGTCTGAATGATTGGCAAGTGCCAATCACACCGGGTATAAAATGGACAGATCTGAAGGATCAGGGTGTGTGTGTTTGTTTACAGTTGAGTGTGACTGGAGGGCCTTGAAAGCCAAAGGCCATTGCAACTTGGTGCATGACTGCAGTGGACGTGTGATCGGAAGCTGTTAGAGCAGAGGAGAGAGTGAGCGAATGCGGAGTGGGTGAGGGCCGGGGCAACCAATATCTCACTTGTGTTCTCAGTGGTGGGAGCCTGGAGTGTGGGTGTGAGTCTGGGGAACCAATCTCATCTGTATGCTGCACGGTCCAGAGCAAGTGTTTGGGTTTGTGTGCAGAGAGAGTGAGAACTTGGAGTGGCTAATCTTCTCTGTGGGTGGCTTGTGTCAGCAGGTGTGAGTGTGGTGGTCAGAGTGTAATTGCTCTTGTGCCCTCACTGATATATATGTATGTACTGCTGTACTGTATAGTGCTGTATTGCTCTACTGTAGTTATTGTTATAGCCTCATGGATATGGACTGTTGTTGTACATTGATTATTGACTGTTGGTGTTGTTGAATATAACTAATCCTTACCCCTCCTCTCTGTGTCATCATTTGATTCTGTCCAGTTGATTAATTTAAAGCACCAGGTAGTTGGGCTACAGACTTATGCGTGGTGGGAGATAAGTTGCCCACCACCTCCATTAACTGGTGGTTGCAGTAATTAGTGCAATTAGATGATTGGTGATCTCACTGTTTAACACATTACTAAACAAGTTATATCCATCCACAGTAATACTCCAGTCATGTGAACTGTTTCACCAAATATTAGTTATCTCAGTTAAACGATAGTTATGATTGTACAGGGCTTTCTGATTATGTCTCTTTTTCCCCATGCTTCTTGCATTAGCCTATAAACGGCTTAGACGTCTAGCCTGTTCTGCTAATTTTCCTTTGAGAACACTGTTAAAGCTCCCTTTAGTGCAGGCTTGTCCAACCTGTGGCCTGCCAACCCATTTTATCTGGCCCGAGGCACCGCAGCTGCGGAGCACAGAGCCGTGGCAGCAGCGAGGCAAGGTGGGCAGGGCTGGCCCATAGGCCCCAGCCGGCAATGAGGGGAGGGGAACTGCTTATCCCCACGGGGCTGAGCTCATCAGTGAGTCGGGCCCTGCCACCACTGCCCTGAGGGCTGCGTGGTGCAGGGCTGCCCCAGTCACACCTGATTAGATAAGCTGGGGACAGTGCATGCAGCTTGTTCTCTGGCTCCGCCCCTTGCTCTAGCATGTGGCCGGGGGAGCTGCAGCATGGCCCGCGCCCTGCCCACATGGGTGGTGGAGGCACAAGGTAAGTTCCTGCGTGGAGCTGGGGGCACCTCGGGGCCAGGCTCCTGCCTCCTGCCCAGCCCAGCTCCAGCAACCACACACCTCACAGCTCTGAGATGCCCCCAGCTCCGCGCTGGAACTTACGGATGTCACTTCAGCCCCCTCCTTCCATACCTCCCTCTCCTTCTGCATTTCCCCCCTGTTGGGACTGCCCCACTCTCAACAGCAGAGATGGGGCAGAGGGGCAAGCAGGAGTGGGGGCTGGAAACAAGGCAGTATCAAGGGTCAGGGGGCTGTTGGGGAGATACCCCAAATCAGAGGGAAGGAGGCAGTAGTGTTGGGGAAAGACCACCAGGCCAGGGCCAGGAACAGGCAGAGGAAGGGCTAGGATTAAATGAAAGGAGATCCTCTCCCTGCCTGTGGGGAAGGGGGAGATGGGAACAGCAGGAGACGACACACGGCCCATGGGGAATGGAAGAGGTGGAGGAGGCAGTTACTAAATGGACAACCCCTGCCCCCCTCACCCAGGACACCCCCACCTGCCTGCTCTGTTCTGCTCCCTCCCTGCTCCTCTCTTGGCCCTTGGGAACCAGGTACGTAGAAGGGAGCTGTGAAAGGGAAGAAGGAAGCATCCTTGTTGAGGAGGAGGAGACAAGCAATTGGTTCAAATTTGGAGCTGGCATCTTTTTTAATTGGGAGATATACTGAATGTGCTGGACTGATACTACACGTTGCAGGAATGAAGACACGAGAAATCAGTGTTCACTGTAGTTTTCAGAAAGTTAATAAGAGTAGACTTGTACACATTGTTTTTACACTGTGCAGCAGATGTGTTACTAACAAGTTATTAATTCAATAAAAGTAAATCTTCTTGAAGATTATTCTCAAAAATGCTGATATTTTATTGCTTTAATTAGTTTCCACTCTGGCTGATATCTTTTCCCCATTTGATCTGTCAACTTGTATTATGCTTCTTTCATTCATTGAGAAGTGAGTAGAAGTGAAAGTGTTTATTTTAGTCAAGTGTTTGGTATTATTTAATTCTTGCTTTTATGTGGTTTAAAATCCAAAATAAAAACAATATTTCCAGACCCATTTCATTGTCACTTCCTGCAACTTCATTGGTGTCAAGGGTCATGTGACATCACTTCCTGACGTGATACCACTTCCTGTGAGGTCTTTGAATATGGCGTCCCGGCCCACTGGGTGATAAAAAGTTTGTGATCTGGTCCCACATTCAAAATGGTTGGACACCCCTGCTTCTTTTTTGGCCTTTATCAAAATCACTCTGCTCTTTACTTACCTGTGAGCTTTTGTCTCCATTCCCATGAGCATAGTTTAAAACAGTAGGGGGCAGCTGTTTTGGCAGGCATGCCACAAATTAGGCCCAAACACATCCTGTGTGCCACTCCAATCCCCCTCCCCTGCCCAATCAACTGCTTTGCTTTCTGACCTGTGCTCCCTGCCTGATCTCTTGATCTGGTTTCTATTTCCTGCCCAATCTACTGCTCTGTTTTTTGCTCCATGTCCTATCTGCCACTGGGTTGCCTGTCCCCTCCCCAGTCTGCTGTGTGCCACACTGGCTGCCTGGGCCATAGATTGGCCACCCCTGGTTTAAAGCCATCCTCATTCAGCTAGTAAGCCTATATGTGATGAGTCTTCCCTCATTTTGTCAGGTGGACCTCAGCTCAGCTCAGCAGGTCATCTTCCTAAAACACTTCCCCATGGTCAAAGAAAGCAAAGCCCTGCTAGCACCAGCATCTACAGCAGGCATGTACAGCTTTCCAGAATGCATCTGATCCTGCTTGGTCCTTTATCTTTGATTGGAAGCATATAGATTCCTTTCACCCTTCTGCCCAATGCCCTGTAATCACTTTGGACTGCTCAGTCTCCCCTGGCAGTACTGTTGGAGCCCACATGGAAAAGCAGTGTTGGGTAGTAGTCAGAAACATAAACATGTCATCAACTCTTCTGTAACACCTTGGATTCTGATTCCTGGCAGGTAGCAGACCTCCAGAGATGACATCTAACCAGCAGATGAATGGTCTTGTTCCCCTCAGAAAGGACTTGCCCATCACTACCACCCTTTGCTTCCTCATGGTGCTAGTAATCTTGATCCTCTCAACCTTTATATACATGCCTTGTCTACCCACGGTGTAGGTTCCTTCTCCTCTGATGCCAGGGGTTAATACCTGTTCTTCACCTGGACTGGTGTTCAGAATTGGGGCCTCTCTATTGCCAGGTGTGACTTACTGCCTGATTCTACTCTGCTGAGCATCCAGATCTTCCTTGTTCTCTAATGCCTTTTTTGGTTGGAGATGTCTGTGCATTGTGTCAATGAATTCCTTGCATTCATGCATGTTTCTCAACCTAGCTACCTCCTCCTGCAGTTCTCTTCCTAGAATCCCACAAGCACCAGGTAAGGCACTTCTCATATTGCAAGTACTCCCTCCACCTTGAAGTTTTGGCAGGGTCACGCAGGCTGAATCCACTATGAAGCCAGACTAGGACCTAGGTAGAAACCTAGGATGTCAGTACCTCCCCCAGTCTCCTCCTGATAGAGCCTGCAGAGTTAGAGAAAGAACTGGCAGTGGCAGTGGACTTGGAGTTGCCATATCTACAGCTATCTCATTGATTTTTCTTCTCTTGCTGCTAGCCCCTTCTCCCCACCATACTTACTGGTGTTCAGCAATCTCACAGTGAAAGGGCACATCTATATGTGCAATTAATGCAAAGCAATAGACTCTAGAGCTTATTGCTCCTGTGCATGTCACTTAAATGCGGGACCACAGCAGACTGAGCTGGGTTGGAACTACCCCACCTAGCAGAGGGCCCTGTAGGTCAGCCTGTCAGCCCAGGGTTGCTCCCCTGCTCAACAGTACTAACATTGTCAGTAGTGATGCATAGGGGGTGCATGTGCATGTGGTGCACCCCCTCAGCCAGCACTCCCCACTTAGGTGACGGGCAGGGGTGGCAGGCGGGAGCTCCGCTGCTCCCCCTGTGAGTACTGGCTGGGAAGTGGGGACACCAGAAGTGTTGCTTGCACTTCCAGAAGCACTGCTGACACTTTCAGGTGCCCTGCTCGCTCTTCCCTGTCAGTGCGATCGGCTGTGCGGACACACACACACACTTCCTTCCCCCGCCCCCCTCGGTTGGTGAGATTAGCCCCCCTGGTTGATGACTGGCCACTTGTCCCCTCCTGACACAGCCCCCTCCTGCCCATTAACATTGTATAAGCACACTTGAGAAGATCTCCAGGCACCCTGGTTGAGAATCACACTGCCCTAGACAGTATATTCTGTACTCTCCTCCAAATCTACCTTCCTGAGGTAATTTGGAACCAGGTATTTGAAAAACAGAATACCTTGTCCCCAGGAAGACCTAGTTGTATAACTAGGAAAAAACACCTAGTTATATTAACATTGATCATTTTTGATGGAAGCAAGTACTAGATCCTTTTATCTAGCTTTTTACTTGATTTTTCAGGACCCAGGATTTACCTTTGGAATAAGATAAATCCTGACCTCAGGTAACTTTATAGGAATAAAAAACTGCCATTGTACAAAATCCTTACAATTTCTTTGGGCTTTGCTGTAGTATAGCACTGGGGTCAATCTTTTTGACAGGCCAAAATTAAGACCTGCACCCTCCCCCAGTGCCACTCCTATTCTGGTCTTCTGCCTGATCTGCAGCTCTGGTTTCTCATCTCTGCTCTCCTTTCTGTACTAAACTGCCACTGTGCTACCACATCTGCTGTATGCCACACACAGAGGTTGTCCATGATATTTGTGGGACTCATGCTGCAAACTGGCTACCCCTTTAGGGGAAAGCTTTGGCTTACCAGCTTTATTAGCTACCATCTTATTGGAGTTTCTCTCTCAACAGTGCCTCATAAGAATTAAGGCATAAAGACTTCCTTAATATAATTATAGATTTAGGTGGAGGTAGCACCTATGCAGTGAGTTTGCATGGCCTGTGCTCACTCATGTACCTGTTTAATTAAGATAGAGTGGTTAGAGAATTCTTCCATACTCCCACCAAACTGTCCTGAATTTCCTTTCTTCAGGCGTTACATCAAGACAGTTTTCTATTTCGTAACAGCACCAGAAGCCAATAAAAATGCAAGATATTATGAAATTCCTTTTCACTGTAGCTTCTATCTTCCCATATGAAGGGTCGATTTTCTTCAACAAGGAATTACACCCATGATATTTTTGCAACAGATGCCACTGTTGCATCAGCATTTGAAATTCTAAAGAGATTAGGGGTGCACTGATAAAATGTTTTTGGCTAATACCAATGGCTGATTTTTAATGAGCCATACTGGCCAATACCGATATGCAGCCTGGCAGCTTGGAAAGCAGCATCTGGCTGGTAAATCTGGTGTGTGTTTGTGTGTGGGGGGAGGGGGTGGAGAGAGGAAAGGGGCATGGTGGGGGCAGACTGAGGCCCCCATGGTGAGGGAGGGAGTGGGGCTGGGGCAGAGGCAGGTGCTGCCCAGCCGGGGCGAGCCAAAAGATGGAGCTGTGAGTGGCCCATCTGGGAGGCAGAGGCAGCAGCTCCTGCCACTATGTGTACCACCAGGGGAGGCATGGGGGGGGCGTGTGCACCCAGATTTGTGCGTGGGGTGTGCGCTGGGCTCTTCCTGGTAGGGGGCTGAGTTGGGCTGCACTCAGGATGAGGGGCAGCAGCGCTGGGAAGGGGCATTACAGGATGGGCTGCAGCCACTCAAATTTGCCGTCGCCTCCCAACCCCCCTTCCCAGTGTCGCCGCTGCCCACTTCAACGCCCCCACCAGGAACAGCTAGGTGCTGCCCCAGCCTCAACGGCAGCCTGCTCTCACCCTGTGCACAAAGCCAAGGGCCCACACTTCCCATGGCTCCCCCGGGGGTGTGCATAGCAGAGAGCCGCCCTCCCACATCCTGCCCTCCCCAGGCAGCCCCAGCCCTACTCCCACTCCCTCCCTCACCAGAGGCCTGTCTGCCCCTCCCCTCCCTGGTTCTCTCCCCTTTTCCCCCACAAGAGACTTACCAGCTGGACCTGGCTGCTCTCCGAGCTCCTGTGTTCCTGGCTGCCTGCGTGCTACGCTGCAGCTGCACATATGCACACAGCATGTATCAGCCAAAAAAAGCTAATTGCTAATAAGAGTCATTTTTCCTTATATCGCTGATCTGATATGGGACTGGCCAATGCACCTGTGTACCTCTAGAAGAGATAAATACTTTAGTTCTAAGACTTCAAAGAATTTCAGTTTGTCAGCCATGTTTCCCATTTCTCAACTGTTTTCCAAATGGAGTGTAAGTAGATAGCAATGGTTTCTAATATGGAATGGAGAGAACTGTCCTCGAGTCTAGTTTGCTCATCCTCTCTAGCCAGAAATCTAGTTCCTCCCTAGGATTTCAAACACTTTTTGGTGTGAAGGGTAAAACAGCTTAAGTTAATGCCCTAAAAGATTTCCCCTTCTCCAGAGGAACTTGTGTAATAAAGATCATGACCCTTCCTTTTCTATTTTCTGATTCTTACTGGTTTTGAGGGCAGGGCTTTCCACAAAACTAATTTCTTGCTTTTCACCTGAATTTTATATCCTGGAGTTAGATTGGAGTTCACATCTTGGCACTTCCCATCTGATGCGTGGAACCATCCATGTTGTTTTACAGGAAAGAGTCGGATACAAAACCAACCCAGCTCCTTATCAAGTAGCTTATAAACATAGGGATAGAGCTGTAGCTTTTACTTTTTGACATGTCCCCAGCCATGGGACTTCAGCGGACACCAATAACCTGTTTATTGTCTAGTCAAAATTCATACCAGTTAATCTTCTGTGTATCACATACTAAGTAATGTTATACTCTTTTTCAGACCATTCCCATACCCGAGATTTAGTTCCAATCTTTAGTACTAACTTTGGAATTAATACTGCAATTGAATTAATTTTTTACATCAGCTTGTACCTTATCTTTTGTGTACGCATGTATATGTGCACATGCACATATACCATTGCAGCAACATTTTTAAGGTCCTTGTCTACCTAGCTGACCATACTGAAATTATAATTGTTTGTATTTCCACATGCATCTAAGGATTTGAAGTCACTTTACAAATGTGCTGCTTTTTATTAACAATATTTGTGAGGTGAGAAATATTTTACAATTGGATAAGGTGATGCATGTGCAGTTAGTGACTTGCTTCAATTCTTACCAAGTAATGGTAAAGGAAATAAAGGAGGCTATGTTGCTTTCCACTATTTAGCATAAGAATAAAAAATTCACAAAGATATTTCTTCTTCCAAGATTTAAACATTAGGAACTTGAGACTATCCCTCCCCCAAGATCTCTGTTAACATATTTACATACTGAAATCTGTAAAACAGTGGTTTGGAACTGTTACTATGTTGCC
Source organism: Crocodylus siamensis (assembly GCF_052110815.1). NCBI lineage: Eukaryota > Metazoa > Chordata > Crocodylia > Crocodylidae > Crocodylus > Crocodylus siamensis. The sequence continues at coordinate 176,336,616 of NC_143395.1, forward strand.
AGCCTCTCTCAGCCTCCTTAAGGCAGGGAATAATGCTGGCAGCTGGCTTGCCCCTGTTTCTTCAGAAGCTTCCCCCATTCTGTGTCCATGGTTTGTAAACACAATCCTACAACAAGATGACTATGAAAATTCAACCCTACCTATTAGAGTGGCAGAGACCCAAGTCACAGACCCCAAACAAACATGAAATGAAAGAAAACTGTCTCAACTAGGCTGTTTTCAAGCTCTCTGCCCTGGTCAGTTGTTCACCTCCAGTCTGGGCTCAGCTTTCAAGCCCCACCCTTTCCTTAAGATTATGTACCACCTATTATAGCATGGCTTAGACATTATCATAGGCCAAATAATTCAAAACTGGGCCTGCCTGGCTACAATCCTTGTATGGCAATGTTGCTGTCTGTATTTTGGGAAGTGGAATACAATAACGGTATTTGTTGCTATAATAAAATCTAATCCCAGGAAGAAAGTGTCTACAAGTGTCCGCAGGGAGGCTTACAGTACCTAAAAGAGCAAAGTGGAAAATACATATATACACATATACATATACGCAAGTTTCACTTTCCAATGTGACCAAACTTAATATAGATGTAATTGAACCAACTATGAAATATTACAATGCCAGCATCTTTTCTTGGACTATGCCCACACAGAGGCAGAATTAAGTGACTAACCGTAGACTAAAATTTCATTTTAAAAGTCCTAGCTACTCAAATGATCTGATCATCCTGCTTCAAAAGTGAATGCATAAAACCAGGATTTGATTTACGTCAGATAGCAAACAACAGCAAGACTGAAGTTACGAGGCAATGATGTGCCTCAAAAACCAAGATATGCATTATTTAAAAACAGACCTGTCTCCTGGCTTTCTCATCCACTATTAAAGAAAAAAGAGAAACATTTTCTGTGCTTATGAAAAATAACCTGTACTCTTGAGAAGAAGGTGGTGCAGAGGAGAGAGTTTCCAAAGGTAGTCCCATAAGAAAGTAAAACATCTGTTCAGCTTTTGATTGAGAGCAAATGTGAGATGAGCCTGTGATACCCAAATAATATTACTTGTTTTCTGTGACCTAAAATGTATTCACCTGTAATAACACAGTGTAATGCAGGAAGTTTAAAAAAAGATTTTCATTAGAAATACCACAATAAGGTAGAAAGCAGAAGACTATCAGGGTAAGATTTACAATTCAGCTTTACACTGTGAAATCAAAAGAAAAACAACTCAAAATCCAGTTGTTCCAGTCAATGCTTTCTTATTATTTACTCAGAGTAAAGTAGCAAAATAATTGTTGCTATACATTCACATTTCAACTCTTCCAAACACCAGTGTTTATTTTATATTAAGAGGTAAGTATTTCCCTATATACTGTTTCATTTATTTTCTTTGGCAGCTTTAGAACCCATTTGCTTTTTAATAAAGAACTTGGTTTTCTCTTCTTAAATAGGATTTTCCAAATCCTGATCGGCATGAGAAGTATCTTAATTGTGAGAGTCTCCACACATCGATTTAGAAAAACGCTTCATCTTCTAAGTGTTTTTAAAACATACATCCTTTTGACTCTAAGAGATGTGATGGGATCATTGTGTACATAATCTAACAACGTTTTCAGAAACATGATTTTTGAAAATATTCCAGGTGTGCTCAACCTCTGGCCCACAAGCCAAATGGGGCCAACGGAGCCATCACATCTGGACCACGGGGTTCTGCATGGGCTGGGAAATTTGGTGGTGAGGGAGCAGTAGCCATTCATACAGCCACCCTCCCCACAGCCAAATTCTCAAACCCCAAGCCCTGCACACCCAGTAGGAGCTGGGCCATGCCCCCTTTCTCCCACGATGCCAGCCCATATCCCCCATATTCCCACCCCAGGGCTAAATTAAGCTACTCTCCCACCCCCACAGGGCCAAGATTCCCCCACCCTCTTCATGTGGCTATATGGTGGCTGCTGCGCTGTGCTGGCCCTGGGTGCCAGACCGGAACCAGGCTTTGGCCTGTAGTTGGACCAGGCATTGCCCATCTGGCCCTCCAGGGAAAAAGGTTGAGCATCACTGGTTTAGTCAATTAAAAAGATGCTACTGCAATGTCCTAACATTCCTAATTTCTTATTTTATTCTGGGTTTATGAGCATTTATGGTATTCTCATTTTAAATACCACAAATGACAGTATTTCTATTTGAAATGGTGATTCATGAAACAGAGATTAATGTTACTCACACTGAATAAAGTGTTTTCACATTTCCTGCAGATTTTTTCCTAATGTCTTTCATCTTGGTGTTGTGTACTGTAGCTGCATTTTGACTCAGAATTATATTTTGGTAGCCATGGTGTAAAACTAAGTGTCACATTTCAAAAACCAAAGGTTGAGGAGTTCATTTTTCCCTTTGTACAGGACTGTCAAAATGGAGGGTTTCTTACTTTTAACTTTACAAATTACACTGGAATACTTTTCAAGAACTAAATTGGCTATTTTAAAGAACTACATAGACCTGCTCTCCAGCCAATGCAACAGATGGCTCTTTGATTCTCATTACTGCTGTTCTGGAACTTAGACAATATTTTGAAGCTTTACATTACTGCTGAAATTGGATGCCTCCTCTTTGTAAACATTAGCTAATTTACCATCATCTATACTATAGAGTCTAGCACAGGGGTGGGCAATTATTTTGGGCAGAGGGCCACTTACTGAGTTTTGGCAAGCCATTGAGGACCACATGACAGGCATCCCAGGGCAGATAAATATTAATTTTCTAAATTTTTTTAGGGGCCCCACGGACTGGATATAATGGCCTGGCGGGCCGCATTCAGCCCCCGGGCCGCATTTTGCCCACCCCTGGTTTAACACATTACTTTACGTGAAGCTAAATTCTTTTAATTAATTACTGTGATGTTTTCCTGGAAAAAAAGAAAGGGTGTCTTTAAAACACCATGTTTTTTTTACAGAACCAGCTGTAAAAAAAAAAGTCAACCTCCAATATATTTCCTAAAAATGCATTTGAATGGAATTTATTTTTGCATTTTTTAAAGATAAGCTTGTAGGTCCTCCAATTTAGAGTTAGATTCTAAGCCAATGACAATATTGCAAGTTTTTACTGCTACTTAATTTTCTTATTTGCCAATGTCTGCATGATTTCTCCACATTTTATAGCCACTCATTTTACTATTGTTGACTTACGAAAATATACACATGATCTTTTTTCTGCAAATGCTTAAAATTAAACCTAGCGTACAGCCAAATGCATGTTAAAACTCTAAAATTATTTTTAAAAAGTTTTAGAATTAACTTTTAAAAAAGCAGCAATCTTTACAACAATGCTTTAAGAATAGACTTTATAATTCCTCTGTGGCATTTCAAATGAACTTTAAAAAACAATAAGTCTTTTTTTGAATGTTCAGATATACTGAACTATTTAGAACGCCCAAAACTGTTATTTTTACTTTTCAATTTTACTTTTTTGTTGGAAACATAACATGGGAAAAGAAAATAGACACCTACTCTGAATGGTTAAATGTCAACTGGCATCAAATGGCATTTTTACAAAACTAAAATATGACTGTACAATGTACAAACCTGTGGGGGACAAGGTTTTCATTCACACAACAGCTGTCTATTCTGTTTATTTTTCAGAGAAGAACAGTATACTGAAATATCCATAACTGTTTCAAGACTTTGCTAGTCATTAGGATGATGAGCTAGAGGACAGTGGACTTGTACCACTCATTACAATACTGTTTTTGTCAGTTAGGGTTTTCACCACAGGTGTTGCTGGGAACTGAAGTACTTTGTGGGAAAGTCTCATTCTGCCATCACTTGGATCACGTCCAAAATATTTTACCTGTTAAGAAGAATTGAAACGGATTTTAGACTGTGGCAAGATTATATTAAATGTCAGTGTAAGAATTAATTGACATTAAAGAAATATAAGGTTGAATATGAAAAGGCAAGCAAAATCATGTATATTTTGTTTAAACACATTAATTTGGTGCTCATTTCTTCTCCCACTGAAACCCATGTATTTCAAGAATGCTGGATCAGGACTTTCACAAGGATAGAAAGCTTTCAAATAGGGTAAATTACAGTCTTTCCTATTAGATAACTACCACATTTATTCAAATATGAGTTCCCTCCTCTCCTCCAGTCTGCATGGGGGAAAAATTCCTTATCTTACAACTGCATATCACAAAGCTTCTTTAGATGCACTGTCTATCCTTAAACTGCTGCCAGAAGCAGCACATATTCAGTAATGGAAATCAACTATGAAGGTGATTAAAAGTTAGCCAATGCTGAGCTTGACTATAAAAAACACAGGATCCATCTTGGAAACACATACCGATTCTTTTATTTTTTGCCAATTCAGTTCCAAATTCTACTGACTGAGCAGAGCTCAACTGTTCAAGTATGTGTAATGGGGACCTACAAGAGGGCTAGGTTAGTGCAGCCCACCTGAATATGATATATAGTAGTGCGCATTACACTCAGTCCCCCTCAGTGCTGAGCTTTTTCAAGTTATGGTGAGCCACTACATCAGCTGAGTTGTGCCTTTCTTTCCCATTTCCAATGATTCCTGTTTCTTCACCAGTATTATATATCTGTCAAACATCACCAGACAGGGTCCCAAACAGTTCACCCAGAATCCCTGTCTTCCTCTCTCTCTGCCAGGTGCAGATTATTAGTGTGGTTCCATCCTCCATGAGGTGAAGCCAGACCAGGCTCCCTTGTACCTTGTCTGCATGTAACTTTTTAGAGGATCCCAGGACTCACAACAAGAACATCCAGTTTCAGTCATAAGTGGGGCTAATTAACACATGAATCCTTTGTGTGGGGCATGTACTGGAAGTATAGGTTTCCCACATTTTATGCTGTACATGTGTTCCTGGAAAATAGCACACAACTTGAATTCACATAAAGGGAACCCACTTTACAACGTAACAAATAGGGATATGTTCCAAGACCTCAACTATACTGACCCCCAGGCCCATTTCTACCACTTTTACAAGACAATTTTGATTAAGACAGTACACACAAGCACAGGGCACTATCACAATGGGAATGGCAACTACAGAAACACGTCACAGACAATGAGCGAGGAGCACAGATCCGCACAGGAGACTATATTTTGGTGTGCATCACTCCCACAATGCACTGCACGAAGCAGCTGACTGCAGGCTTCCACCACACCAATTGCAAAAGACTGAATTTACCTCGCATATAACGAATTTTTGGTATAAAAAGGCTCATAGAATAAGAGCAAATGCACATATACATAGCCTGCATAAAGTGGGGGAAACCTGTACACACACACACACACTGAACTGTGCTGGGCTATGGGGTCACCATGACTTGAAATGGTGTTGATTCTGCTGGGTCCCAGCCCAAGAAACTATATGCTAAATCATGAGCCTTTTGGTTTTGGATTAATATTATGCACAGTCTGTATTCTATACAAAGAGGTACAAAAGTTTTGCTTAAAAGTATGTTTGTGACGTACCTGTCCTACAATTTGTATCAGTTAAGTCATCCTTTAGTGTTTTAAAATTTGCTCCTCATGTTTATGGGCTCAGGGGGAGCGCTGTCTGACAAAAGGGGGAGGGGCAGGGGAAGGGTCTACAGGGGGAAGCTGGAAGGGCAAGGGGGCAACCTAATCCCCCCAGGTTTATTTTCCCTGCTGTAGCAGTGGAAAGGGGGCAAATTCAAGGCAAACCTCCAAGAATTAGATTCTATACCTTGAAAGTTATAACAAATATATACATTTTCAATATATGGAATCTATTTATGGGGAGAGAGTATTCTCATAAATCAGGGCCATCTTATATTTGAGGAAATATGGTATATTGTCTTTCTCCAAACAAAAACAAGGATGACATGCAAATTACATCATACAAGAAAAATGATATACATGTTATACTTTCAGCTACTGAGAACGATATACACCAGTAGTTTGTGAACACTTCCAAGGTAATAAGTATGTAAATAAATAAATACCTTAATTTCCTGGCCAACCTGTAATCCTAGAGCACTGGGATGGTTAATCTAGGATACAATATTTAAAAAATTAAAATTTTCTCTCAAACTCAGAAAAGAATACAAATTAGTAACAGCTCATGCTTAAAAAAAAAAATCCTACCCAATATGAAATTAGTAGGCCACATACTTTCCAATTAGGATGAAGTATTTACAATGTTCAAAATAAACTGGATTCAGCAGTGTGTCTTACAACAAGCTAATGGGTAAACAGCAGAAGTTAATTACCACAAAACCAGAAGCTATGGAGGCAATATTTTTTCAGCCAGTCCCAGTGGGGCTCTATATCAGAATAACATGTGAGAATTTTGCCCTGAATATGGAAATACCCTGCTAGTCTATTAGGGATATTCAACATGACACAAAACTATCTTCTTTCTCAAAACATTGCCTCCCTTCTGGCTGGTTTTTGATGACGGAATACAGCAATGTTCAATAAATAAGCAACCACACAGCTCAGAGCAGGATCAAAATGTAAGCAAAAAATATTTTTTCATGACAACAAATACAGGAGGTATGTTTCTCTGCCAGGTGGGACTGATACTGACCTACTATCCACTGACCCCAGGAACAAGCTTATTAATTGAGAAGAAAACTACTTCTGTCATACACAGTACCTGTAATTTACCTGACTTAAACGTTACAGGGCTATGTTTTCCTATATTTAATTGTAATATATTCACCTTTATATAATGTAAAATTCTTTAATTTATGACATTGTTTTTGTTAAAACTCCTTTGCCAATCTAGCTTCACTTCTTTAATACTGATACACATCTTTTCCCAAATGACTGACCCACATCTCATTTGTTCTTCTTTTCCCATTACTTTGCTTTTCATTTCCCTTATATCACATCCTCTAGCTACTCATTCCTAGTCTTTTTTCTTCTACACCCAGTCTCTAATCACTTCTAACTTCTCAGTAATCACTTCTTCACTTGCCCATTCTTTCCAGTCACATCTGGGCTTGGAAAGGCCACCAGAGCCACTGAAGGGAGTGCTAAAACCTGCAGGCCAAAGGCCTGTACGAATGATGGGGAAGGTGATTTAGTGGCTACGGAAAATATGTGGAGAGACTGTCTTCTTGCCTATTGCATGCCTGTCCTCAAAGGTGAGTGTATTGGGATGCTTTTGCATGCTTTCCAAAGACTGTAGCTAGTGCCTTATTTTTTTCTGATTAGCTGCTAGCTAACTTCTCAAACCATTCCCTTTTCTTCACATACAAGTGCTTTACTTTTTAGCTTGCTAGAAGAAAGAGCACTATAACTGCTCCTCAACCAGATTTCTAGCTGCTTCACTAAGGGTGATTTGACTGTATTACTTCCATATTCAAGCCCTTCTCAAATCCTCTTTCCAATGCTTGCTTCTGTCCCTCATCTGAGCTGTCAGCCAACAGCAGAGTGAAACTGATCTGATCCCTGATCCTATTATACTTGCATACAATGCTTGCAGCAGCTGCTGCAAAAAGTGACAAGCTTTGTTTAACTTTTACTATGATGTACCTAGCAAGATCTTCAAGCTAGCTATGGAAGTACTGGAATTGGCTGCCTGGTAATGTAAACATGATAGTAAATTCATTTCCACCAACTTCATATCTGGAAAGAGCTCTCAGATTCCAGAAGAAACAAAACTTTTTTCAATTGAACAAACAGTTACATTCCAAATAAGTTGGTAATTTTCTGGATAAGTACTCTTTTTTCATCAAGGGTGAAAAATCTTTTTCGAAGAGACTTGGATCACACACCATATGAATACTCCCTCCCCACCCTAAATCAGTCTTCCAAAAGTGCGGTAATGTGTCTTGGGTGGGAAGGCCAATTTCTGCAATGGAACTGAAGCATAGCGATGCTGAAATAGCCAATGGAGCCGTCCTCCTCTCTCAGGTGAAGGGAGAGGTCATATGGATTAGTTTTAACCCTTTCACAGCTTCTGATGAATTTGCAGTAGCTCTTGGCTGTGGCAGTGAGAGAATTTAAATTGTAGCTTTTGGATGGGCAACGAGAGTCAGGATTCAGCCATAACTCTGGAATTTTCTCTGTCCAGAAACAAGGTACACGGGCTTTTTGGGAGTATGTGGGAAAATACGTTACTAGTATACCAACACAATATTGCAATAATTTTACTCAGTCAACAAATCTCTTTCAAAGAAGTTTTTCCACATGGCAAGTACTACAAATGTTAATCTACAGAAGCTTCTTTACAGATGAACCCATTCTCCTCTTTGTTAATTTTATTTTAAAAACCCAAATGACACCTATACATGAGCAGGGAGGTTGTTCCAATGCACAGTAATTACCATTTTCCAGAAGCCTCCCATGTCTCGTGTATAAGCACCACAGTACTTAAAAATGATGGTAGCGCTTTATCTAAAGCTTGTTTGGCAAGCTTTAGATAATGCACCCCTGCTGCCATTTTTAAGCATGGGGACACTAATACATGAGACACTCTAGGTCTCCCCTCCCCACCCCACACTCTAAGAGCATGTGTATAGAGGCCGCTAATGTCTCATAGTAAAATTATGTGCCAGTGGAACCAAGTAGGAGTTCAAGTTTAAATCTGTGATAATAATCTGAGATATGAATGTTCAGTGTTTTTGGCCAAGTTGCAGAATTTTTGTTTTTTAATTAACCACAGCAATAGTCTAAAAATTGTAGCCAGAGAATGGTATGAATAATTCTATCACCAGTGGAAATATATTGCTCCGGCCCTTCAGAATGCAAGTGCAAAAACATTGCACAATCTTGCACTGAAGGATGAAGAAAGAGCGGGACAGGGTCATTTGGCCACACTAACTGAATAGGGAGATGCCATGTGTAGGGGTCTACCAAAACTGAGGAGGCAGCCGGCCAACTTTTCGGCCAAATCCTGGGGCTAGCTGCCATTTTTGTGGGCTGAGTGAGACAGGGCCCCTCCCATGCCTCTGGTTGGCTGAGGGGTCCTGGCTGTTCCGCTCCTCCCTGCAGATTGCCATGTGGCCTGGAACTGCAGCTTGATTACCCCCAATTAAGCCCGAGGAAACCCTTAATCCATGTGCTTTTAAGTGTGGATTAATGTCTTCTCTATGTTTAATCAGGGTAATTAACCTGTGGTTTTGGGCCATCCTCAAGCAGCGGGCTCTACCATTTTGGCAGGCTTGCTGCAAAAAAACCCCAACCAAACCACTTACCGGCAAGCAGAGAAAAGGGCGGAAGCCCTGCAAGTATTGAAGCATGGGAGAAGAGAAGGGTGGAGGGTGAGGACGGGGCTGCTTGCAGCAGGAGGTGCAGAGGCTGCAGGCAGCTATACAGTGGGTCCTAGGTTGGTTGTGGCAGGCAGCCGGGAGGCTGCATCAAAGTCCACAGAGCCCCAACCTGGTTGCATGTGCACAATGAGCTGAGCCAGGGCTCTGTGGATCCCAGGGCAGCCTCTCAGCAGCCCTGAACAACCATGGCACAACTGCCTGCAGCCTCTGTGCCTCCTGCCACAAGCAGTCCCCACCCCACGCTCCAAGACTGCAGGGCTTTCTGCACTTTCCTCTACCTGCCGGTACATTACTGGAGGGGGAGGGGTGGTTTGCAGTGAATTTGCAAAAATCATGGAGTCCACTGTTCTTCATGTTTTCTGTGAAAATTGCGCAACTGTGAATTTGGTAGCCATATGTGGTAAAAAAAGTAACAAGAGGTGGCTGGGCCTGTTCCATTTCTACATTTGTGTTGGGGGCAGAAGGGCATACAGAACCATGAAGACCACTCTTGACCAAAAGGATCTGATCTTGTGTGCATAAGCACCAAAACTGGGATCCAGATTAACAAAATCTGTATCCTCTTGCAAACTTAGTTTCTTCACCCTGTGGTTTTTATGGTAGCTCTGGACACTAAATAAAAGAAGACAGAGGGAAAGGAAAAGTATTACCAATCACTGATAGCTATAAAAGTGAAAACACAGTATCTCAGTTTGAAACTATGGACATACCTGACTATACAGGCTATATCCCAGTGACAATTCAAAATGTTGTTGCTTAGAAACAAAACAAAACACCCTTTGTCTCCATATTTTTCAAGTAGCTTGACAATATTTATTACCTTTCTTTGATCAAGTTGTGTATTATGTAGTAGTACTGGAGTCATGTTTGGATACAGTTTTACCATCACTCCAATATCCCTGCATAATAAAAAGTGGTTATTTCAGAATAATTGACCTAGAATGGTTTAAAAAAGCATGCACACATTATCTGGAAATGCAAGCATTATTCTCAGTAAAAAATTAAGAGTATGCATCATTCCAAGATTATTTTTTAAATTAGTATGCATCGTTGTGCAGAAGTAACAGAAAGCCAATTTGACCATATCTGAGACACCAACCTCAATTAAATACATAAAACAGATACAACAAAGCATAAAGAAAAAAGGATTAATATTTTCAAGAAAAACAATATCAACAATGGGGCAAATGCCAATCCCTATAATAAATTTCTACAAAAGTCTCAGGCCCCTGGCAGACATTATGTTTGTTATGCATTATATGGAAGTATGTATTTATTTGATTTCTATATTGCCCTCCTTGAAAAGGCTCGGACAGTTTAAAATAAACAATCATAAAAACAGACGAAATAACAAAACATTAAGAAAATAACCAATTTCCAAAGGATTTCTGTGCTTAACTTCTTTGTTGGAAGAAACTATTTGCAATCATTTTAACATGTGGCCAAACTGGCATGTTACAACTTGTCAAGTTGATACTTACATATAACATGCAATACACTATCATCTGCCATGGGCCTTGGAGGCAATATTCCTGTCCTGCTGTGCCGTTCTAGCATTTTGCTATTTTCTTGGAAAGGAAGAAGTGTTTAGTTTTGTAAGTGCCCTCCCTTATAACAGAGTCTGCTCCTCTCTCTACTGTATCCCACCAATCTGCATATGTCAACTGGTAATAAGTTACTCTCTTCAAGCAGGAATACTTGGCAGGCCTGATCACTAGTAAACAGGAGTTCTCTTCTAGCAGTATCAAGGAGTTTTATGGAAATTTAGACATCAAGGCTGCCTGCAGACATTAAAAAAAACAACAACAACAAACAAGACAAAGACAAACCAAACTGGCGCCTTACCTTAAACTTAGCGTGCTCCCACATCGAGCACAGCATGTCTAGAAGAGGCAGCGCATTAGCTGAACCTGGCTCACCAATGTCTGTATAGATCGGGTACTTTAGTGGGGCTTTTCTGGCGCTTCTTTCTAGCAGCTGATTGACTCAGCTCTAGATAAAAGTGCCAAAAAGCCCCGCTGAAGCACATAATTTATACAGATGCTGTGCAGCTCTTTGCTGTGGCAGTGAGCGAATTTAAATTGTAGCTTTTGGATGAGCAATGATAGTCAGGATTCAGCCATGACTCTGGAATTTTCTTTATGTAACGCACTGCTGCTTTCAGTAAAGTGTGTGGGTTTTTTTGTTTTGTTTTCTTTAATGTCTGCAACCAGCCCAAATGTTCTAAAGCTGACTTCCAATGGCTGGGGGCTGCAACACAACGGCACAAGCTGTAGGACCCTCTTCTACCGCACCACACACCTCATCCTCATCTCCACTGCTGCAGTCTCTCTGGGCTGCTGGTTTCCCCAAGCTTGCAGGCTGCATCATGCTGTACTGTACTGTCACCTGGTGCAGGGACAGGAAACGGAAGCTAGAGAAGGGAGGGGGAGCCTGGAGACCCTGGCTGCTGCTGCAACCAGCGTGATGGAGGGATCAGCAACTGGATGGGAACCCAGGAGCCTCTTCTGAGCCACATACACCCAACACCAGTTGGACTGTTCTGTCTTAAAGAATGAAATGAATCTGAAAACCAACTTCAGGAGATAACTTTCTTACCTAATTTCAACTATTGTGGCTGCATAGACAGCTCCAAATTCCAAATGAACCTCCTGCTGTAGAAAAAAAAATGTTGTGAGACACAGGCTCTTAAGATATGTGGCCAAAACTAAATAAGGAAAGTCTGTCCTTACATCATCTTGGCAGATAGCACTGATAAACTCTCGTGCTTCATCCATAGCATTAGGTGTTGGAGCAAACACGGAATAGGTCTCTTCATCCAACTGACTTAAAGTTATACCTTTGAAATAGAATGCACTTGGAATTAAACACTGATGACAAACATCAAGTTAATAAGTACTCTACAGCTAACCGAGCAAGGAAGAAGTTCATTCCAGTGCAAAACTATATTTAAGTTGACTTACAGGTGTGTTACTTATATTCATTATACCAAATACTTCTTTTTGGATTCTGTCCTGGACATCATATGGAAGCGTGCATGGAAAAAGTGTTGCAGCCTATGCTTGCCAAACAAGCACCCTGCCGTGGAGCCTTAGTGGGGCTTTTCAAGCATTTTTCATTTGCCCAAACTTGAGATAATTCTAATTTCAAAAGATTATTTATTTTACAAAAATTTAAGTCTTTATAGCAGTAACTTCAAAGATACATTCAGGAAAATTGAAGGTTTGTGACAAGTTTATTTTAGCCCCATGAAGATTAAGTCTTTTGAAGCAACAATTCTTGAGTTTGTACGCTTCCCCAAGCAACTGGTCCAAATGATGGCTTCTTCTGTAACAGTGTTCAGACTAATAGTGTCTAAACATCAGCAACCAAAAAAGAAGCTGGCTCTCTCAGAACAGAAGACAAGGTAGCTAAGAACGTTAAACTGTCTCAAGGCTAAAGAAGCTGAAACAGTGTATTTACTTGATATGCCATAAACATTAAATCAGGCTAGAGTCAAAACAAGTAATTTTTAACTGCTGTTTGCTAACAAATAGTGAATGAGTACAGGAGCTTCCCAGTATTTAGCAATAAAAAAGTGTATTTACTTGTGAAGATTATAGGAAATTATATTTAAAAAATATTTGATCTTATAGCAAAGCACTGGATTTGTTGTTAATGTTAAACACTTTTTTTCTTTAAAGGTGGACTATTTTAAGCTCCATAAGACGCACATGATATTTTGAATCATCTTAAAAATTACTAGGTCTCAGGGGTGCACTACGTGGTTCAAATTTGGGGTCATTTGAGCAAGGAGTTCCATGAAATACAGTCCCTGCTAAAAACATTTTACAATTTAAACTATGGCTCCAAAAGTTCTCCAAATTATTTTAGTCGCTGGGCATTTAACTCAGCTGGAACACTACAGGCCCCTTTGGAAAAGTAACACTGAAAAAATAATTAATGGTAAAGGTTTGGAATTCCAGGCCCGAGTGAGCTAGAACAACCACATGAGGAGCACTCATGCAGCAAGCCTAAGGCAGCACTGAAACAAGATGCTTTCCAGGTTTTGATAGGATGCTATCAAAATAACTAAGGGGCTCAAGGACACCTGCTGTGGCCAATGAGCCTGAGCTGTATCCATGCACCAAATTCAAACTTTGGGCACAAACTATTTTTACAACATAAATATAAAATCTGACTCCTTTAGAAGTCACTTTAGCAAACCACACTCTCTACCACTACTCTGAAGTTACAGATAACATAAGAAAATTCTGGGTATAAGAGCATGTGAGCACTGTAGGAAAAGGTTCAAAGCCATTTTCTCAAATCTAAGTAATATCTAGCAACCAGGAACTACATGTGTCTATGCTCAAACACATCTAAACCACCCCGAACTAGCTAAACATTACTTCCAACCATAAGGATTTCCTCTGAGACATCACCTTCCCTTATCCCTCAGTACTGTCAACCTTGGGGCCATTGTTATTAATGTAAAGGCACACACAACGATCCTCATTGAAAGAAAACAGACTTAGGCCGCTCTGCAGGCACAGACTTGGAAACTCTGTGCTGAAATGAGGCACACCTAATCCTCCAAAGTACACGTGTACCTGTCATCCCAGGAGCTAGTCTAACAAACTACTCCAGCTTCTCCCTCTGCTATTCTGTGCATGTACATCTATCACAGTTGAGGCAATTGCCAAGAAGTGCTGGAAATTAGATCTAAAGCACTACACAAAAAACAGCACGTTCTCAAAAGTTCCTTAAGTCTACTTGTTACTGTACCTCTGCCCTAACAAACCTTTATCCAGGAGCAATTGCCAACTCCAAGATAAAGGTTTTAGAAGGAGTGAAGGCACCAGTAAGACTTTTATGCAGTTAGCAGTCCTGCATGCTATAGTGATAAATGAAGTAACACACCATAAAGTAAAATGTTTCTAAGTGAAAGGAAACTAATTACATATTTATGCAACTGCTACAGAAAATGAGCATCTTACCAGTTTCAGCCTGCAGCTTTTTTAAATTATAACCACCTGGGCCAACAAATCTTGGTCTTTTTGACACCGGGACGTGAACAGTTTCTGAAAAAGAGCATTTTAGGCAAGCTGAAATACAAAGCATATATTTTTGTGTAGTATTTTTAAGATCAGGTCACACTAACTTCTCTTGTAATTTTTGTGGGATGCTGTGTAAGTATTTCCTAAACATGTTGATATAAAATCATTTCTCAAGAATGGAAATTTAAACAACAAAGATGAACAGCATCTTGGTCAGTACAGTTCTCTTTATTTATTTATGGGATGGAATGTATATGCTGTCTTTCCCAAAATGGCTTGGAGTGGCTTGCAATAAAAGAAAAAAATAATTATAAAAACAGAATGAAATGTTAAAATAAGAATAAACAACATACCAGACACACACACACACGTACACAATTTGCACTAAGCTCACAGGAATATAGGAAAATAGGGCTGCAAGGGACCTCATAAGATCATAAGGGTGCCTATACATGAGCAGCAAGGCTGCTCCAACTGGAATTACAGCATGTTGGGGCAGACTTGATTAATCAAGACTTCTGGAGCATGTTAATTACTAATTACTGTGCTCCAGCAGCCTCCATAGTCTTGAGTATCAGCGGCCCTGTGCTTAAAAATGGCAGCAGGGGCACTTTGCCCAAAGTTTTTTTGATGAACTTTATCTAAAGTGCCTCCCCCTGCCATTTTTAAGTGCAGGGATACTGCTACACGAGATGGTCTGGGTGCTTTAATTAGAGCAGTGTCCCCCCTTCCCCTCTGATCATGTGCATGAACACCCATAGTCCAGCCCCCTGCTCAAGGCAGGAACATCTCCAATTAAACCACCCTGGTCACATGTCTGTTTAACCTGCTCCAAAGATGGAGATTTCAAAATGTGTCTAGGCTGCTGGTTACAATGCTTGATCACCCTCATAGCCAGAAGATTTGTCTTAATCTCCAACCTAAATTACAGCTGCTGCAAGTTTGAGGTCATTGCTCCTAGTCTTGTTCCCTACAGCCACAGAGAAAAACCCATCTCCATCCTCTTCAAATACCTGAAGGGTGATTATAGAGACTCTTACCAAATCCCCCCATAGCCTTCTCTTCTCCAGACTAAACAACCCTAGTTCTTTCAGCCTTTCCTCCTGAGTCTTGCTGCCCAACATGGCATTGTCCACAAATTTCCTTAGCATATGCTCAATTTCAATGTCCAAATCATTAATGAAAACATGAAACAATACTGGACCCGGGACCAACACCAGGGGAACCCCATTTGATACCTCCTCCCAATTAGACAGTGAATCATGGATGATTACATGTTGAGTACCATGATTTAAACAGTTATATACCAACCTTACAGGACCTTCAAACTAGTCTGTATTTCCTTAGCTTTTAATAATGCTGAGAAAGACTACGTCAAAAACCTTGGTAAAGTCAGGTATATTGCATCCAATCCTCTGCCCCCCATCCCTCAGCCTGCCACCTTATTGTAGAAGGAAAACAGGTTGGACAGACATAATTTGCTTTTGGCGAATCCATCCGGACTGTTGTTGGTCACCTTGTTCTCCTCTACATGCTTTACAATTAGTTCCCTGAGGACCTTTTCCATGATCTTTCTATGTATCAAGGTCACGTTGACTGGTCTGTAACTTCCCAGATCCTCTTCCTCCTTTTTCTTAAAGATGAGCACTATATATTTGTCCTTTTACAGCCATCTGGGACCTCACCTGACCTCCACAAGTACTCAAAAGAGTATCTTCATTGGAGCTAATGGTTCCAAAATTACCTTCAACACCCTAAGGTACATCCCATCTGTCCCTGACAACTTGAAAGCAGCTAACTTCTCCAGAAAAATCTGTTCTTCTGTTACTCTAGCCTGTTTGTCTCCTTCCCTATATTCACTGCCAAATGCTCTAACTTATACTGATTTGGTGGGAGCTTTAAAAAGAATGAGTTGAATGAGACAGCATATTCCTACCCTAAGGGCATACCTATAATACTTAACATTTAAAAGTTTCAGAACCTCTGGAAGACACACCCAGCAAAAACACGTACATACCTGAAAATCATTAGAAGAAATGACTAAACAGAGCAGATTTCAAAATATCATTTTAAAAGATAGCATATATGTCTGGTTACATGCAATATTACCTACAACTGGTCCATTTTGTTTTCTTGTTGGCCTGGGTTTTGCAATTGTTTCGTTCATAATTTTCAAGATTTCTCTCTTTGCAACTGTGGGGGAAAAAATAGTCCTAGATTTAAACTGGATATAAACTTGTTTACTGTAGGGCTGTCAATGAATCACTGTAAATGTGCATGGTTAATATGTTAACTGGTCCTTCCGGTAATTTTTTTAACGTGTTAATTGAGCATGTGGTTTTGGAGTGCATGGCCAGGCTACCCTCTGCTGTCATCACTGATGCTTCCCGGTTGGCCAGTGGGGCAGCAGTGACAGTGCAGAGGGCTGCAGGGCAGCCTGGGTACAGGCTCTGGGCTGCTGCATCTGGTGAGGAGGGCACAGGTACAGGCACACACAATGCTGCCCAGTGGCTTGTAAAGCAGCACCCACCAGGTAAGTCTATGGAGGGGCAGGGGGACAGATTGAGGCCCCCATAGTGAAGGAGTAATTGGGGCAGGGGCTGGGGTGAATGGGACCCCAGGGTCAGGGCAGTTCATGGGATAGAACCATGGGAGGTCCATCTAGGGGCATGGGGGTTGCGGCTCCCTGCCACTGTGCACACTTTGGGGGAGGCATGGGGGCATGTGCCCCACAGATTTATGCATGGGAAAGAGGTAGGCTGCCCGCTACAGGCTGGGTCACTGCACCCTGCTGCCTTAGCCCAGGGAGCTGCTCAACACCATATTGTACCTTCCACTGCTGGGTGGGTAAGGGACATGCAGCATGGCCAGCCCATGGCACCTAGGGCAAAGGCAGCAGGGCACAGAGCCCCAGCCAGCAACCCACCTCTGCCCCATGCACACATCTGGGGGGACATATGCCCCCCATGTCTCCCCTTGGGGTGTGCACAGCAACGGGGAGCCACACCTCCCCAGTGCCCCTGGAAAAGCATCCTGTGGCTCCATCCCCTACCCAGCCCAGGAACCCCATTCACCCCAGCCTCTGCCTCACTCCACCCCCTGCCCCTTCCTCTGCATAGACTCACCTACTGGGAGCTGCTCTATACGCCGCTGGGTCACATCCCTGTAGGGTTACCATATTTCCAGTTTCACAAAGGGAGAGAGAAAGAGAGAGAGAGAAAAAATGTGTGAGTGTGAGTGTGTCAGGGGGTTATATAATTGCAGGGGGCAGGGCAGTGATATGCCCATGCCCTGCCCCTCACTCCAAAGCCTTAGCCCCACCCACCTCACTGCACCTCACTCCTGACCCACAGTACCCCGCATCCTGCCAGGGCATGCAAGGACCCCCCTCCCTGAGCTCCAAACCCTACATACAGACCCAAAGCCCCCACACCTTCACAAGTTTGTATGACAAGTTTTTTTTCCTATATCTATAACAGATTACTGCGTTTCTATAAAACTTCCTCATAAAAAGGCATCTTAATCTTCCAGTGCAACTCAGATTTAACCAACCTAAACACTATTTTATATGTAAATATAAATAAATATAAACATACTATCATTTCTAGCCATCTGACTCCCACCCCCCTAAGTGAACACAGTGCTATTTACAGCTTGGAACAGCCTTCCACATAAGTCCACAGTGAATTTCAAACTTTTGGATCAGTAGAACAAGATACTTTATCCATTTTGCTATTATGCTTTAGGGCTGAATAAGAGATAATAACGGGGAAGAAGGAGGAGAGAGGGCAGAGGGATAGATGGAATTGTAGAATCCCATTTTAGCTTTGCTGATGCATCATTTCATTTTAGTCCAACCCACTGCTCAAGTCCAAAACAAAAGTAGTGATGTTGACTTTATGATGGGCAAGGGGATTGAAGGATATGTTATGTCATGGGGGCACAACCTTTTCAGTAGGCACGCCACAACGTATAGCCCACACTCTTTCCGAAGTCACTTGGATTCCCTTCCTCCGCCTAATTTGTTGCTCTGCTTTCTGTTCCTTGCCCTGTGCTCCCTCCTTTATTTGCTGCTTTGTTCCTTGTCCTATCTGTTGCTATGTTACCTAGTCCCTCTCCAATCTGCCACATGCCATACAGTGAAACTGCCTGTGCCATAAGCGGCTGCATACTGTGGGTTGGCCTCTTTTGGGCTATGTGATGGGCAGAGCCAGCAGTAGTCACCCTTTCCTTTTCCTTTCCCAGGATTCCACTGGATGCAAGCATGAAGCATGGCGTTACTCAGATGATAGCTAAATACCTGTTCTTGGATCTCATCCCAACTGGCTGAATATTGCTATCTACTACACCTCTGGAGTAGCCAAAGCTACTCTAATCAGAGAAACTATAATAAAAATGCTTAGCTCTCAGTACAATTTCAACTGAATGAGGACATGGGGGGGAAAAGCACAGTCCTATTTCATTCAGAAATAATTTTTTGTTTTGGGTGCTGCAATGTTAATTCAGTAGCTGAAATAATTTACAGAGCTTATTTCCTGATAGGAGGCCCTGGTGCTCATGGGGGACTTCAATCAGCCTGACATCTACTGGGAGAGCAATACAACAGTGCACAGGCAATCTGGGAAATTTTTTTGAGAGTGCTGGGGACAACTTCCTGGTGCAAGTGTTGGAGAGACCAACTAGGGGGCACTTTCTTCTTAATCTGCTGCTCACAAACAAGTTAAGAATTGGTGGGGAATGTAGCAGTGGATGGCAACTTGAGCAGCAACGAACACAAAATAATTGAGTTCAAGATCCTGAGGAAAGGAAGGAAGAACAGCGGCAGAGTACAGACCCTGGACTTCAGAAAAGCAGACTTCGACTCACTCAGGAAACTCATGGACAGGATCCCCGGGGAAGCCAGTCTGATGGGGAGAGGAGTTCAGGAGAGCTGGCTGTACTTTAAAGAAATCTTACTGAGGGTGCAGGAACAAACCATCCCAATGCGCAGGAAAACTAGCAAGTATGGCAGAAGATCAGCTTGGCTTAGCAAGAAACAATTTAGTACGCTAAATTACAAAAAGGAAGCTTGGACAAACAACTAGGGAGGAGTATAAGAGCATTCCTGGGGCAGGCAGGATGAAATCAGAAAGGCCAAAGCCCAACCGGAGTTGCTGCTAGCAAGAGGCAGCAGCAAGAAGGGTTTCTACAAGTATGTCAGCTACAACAGGAGGATCAGAGAAAGTGTGGGTCCTCTTACTGAATGGGGGAGGCAACCTATTGACAGGATGCAGAAAAAGAGCTGAAATACTCCATGCCTTTTTCACCTCAGTCTCCACAGACAAGGTCAGCTCCCAGACTACTGCACCTGCAGCAAAGTTTAGTGAGGAGCTAAACAGCCAGTAGTGGCAAAAGAACAGGCTAGGGACTATTTAGAAAAGCTGGATGTGTACAAGTCCATGGGGCTGGATGGGATGCACCCAAGGGTGCTGAGGGAGTTGGCCAATGTGATTGCAAAGCCACTTGGCGTCACCTTTAAAACTTGTGGCAGTTGGGAGGGGTCCCGGATGATTGGAAAAGGGCAAATATACTGCCAGTATTAAAGAAAGGGAAGGAGGTGAATTTGGGGAGCTACAAACTGATCAGCTTAACCACAGTTACTGGAAAATCATGGAGTAGGTCCTCAAGGAATCCATTTCTAAGTGCTTGGCGGAAAAGGTGTTTGGAACAGTTAGCATGGATTTACCAAGGCCAAGTCATGCCTGACCAACCTGACTGCCTTTTATGATGAGATGACTGACTCTGTGGATGCAGGGAAAGCAGTGGATGTGATACAGACCTTGCCTTTAGCAAGGCTTTTGATAGTCTCCCACCGCATTCTTGCAAGCGAGCTGAGGAAGTATCGGTTGGGTGAATGGACTGTAAAGTGGATAAAAAACTGGCTGGATCACTGGCCTTAAGGGGTAGTAATCGATGGCTTAATTAATTAACTGGCAGCCGGTATCAAGTGGAATGGCACAGGGATCAGTCCTCAGGCTGGTTTTGTTCAATATTTTCATCAGTGACCTGGAAGATGGGATGGAGTGCACCATGACACCAAGCTGGAGTGAGTAGCAGATGTGCTGGAAGGTAGGGCTAGGACTCAGAGAGACCTTGACAAATCGGAGGATTGGACCAAAGAAGTTCCATGAGGTTCAATAAAAGAAGTGCCCCAAGGACTGCTAGAGGCTGGAGACTGACTGGCTGACCAGTAGATCTGCAGAAAAGGACCTGAGGGTTACAGTGGACAGGTAAGTCGAATATGAGGCAACACTGTTTGTTGCAAAGAAAGCTAACAGCATACTGGGCTGCATTAGTAGAAGGGCTGCCAGCAGATTGAGGAAAGTGATTATTCCCCTCAATTCAGCACTGATGAGGCCACATCTGGAGTACCATGTTCAGTTTTGCATGCCCCGCTACAGAAACGACGTGGACAAACTGGAAAGAGATCAGTGGTGGGCAATGAAAATGGTTACGGGGCTGGGGCACATGACTTCTCAGGAGAGGCTGAAGGAACTGGGTTTATTTAGTCTGGAAAAAGAGAAGACTAAGGGAGTGGAAGGGGGATTTAATAGCAGCCTTCAACTACCTGAAGGGTAGTTTCAAAACAGATGGAATTCAGCTGTTCTCACTGGTGGCAGATAACAGAACAAGGAGCAATTGTCTCAAGTTGCAGTAAGGGAAATTTAGGTTAGATATTAGGGAAAAACTCCCTCTCATTAGGAGGGTAGTAAAACACGGGAACAGGTTAC
This sequence comes from Crocodylus siamensis, assembly GCF_052110815.1. NCBI lineage: Eukaryota > Metazoa > Chordata > Crocodylia > Crocodylidae > Crocodylus > Crocodylus siamensis. The sequence goes on from NC_143395.1 coordinate 176,357,679, forward strand.
CCCAAGAGGCTGTACAGTCCCCATCCTTAGAGGTTTTTAAGACCTAGTTAGACAAAGACTTGGCTGGGATGATCTAGTTGGGGGTGGTCCTGCTTTGAGCAGGGGGTTGGACTAGATGACCTCCCCTAAGGTCCCTTCCAACCCTAATTTTCTATGATTCTATTTGTAACTGGCAAGCAAGAGAAAGTTTTTAAACCCTTACAAAACAATTCTTTCAGAAAGCTTCTTTAAAAAAACCCCAATTGTTCCAGAGGACTTTTCCATACAAATACTAATAAACATTAACCTTGACTTTGGTTACCTCATTTTGTTCAAATTTGAGAACTAACCACAAAATAAAAATCTTATTTGATCCCAATGTAAGCCTGAGAAGATTTTTTTCTCCACTGAAAGCATTATTTTTCCATACAATAGACAACTGATAAACCTTTTCTTCTCCAAAAAGAAGCCATCATACCCCTGGCTGTTCAAAGCAATTTTGTTATTAACAATCAACAACTCCTTTTGACTGTAACTTTAGAAAAATCACTATAGAATTCCTGTATGTAACTTAAAAAGTTTCCTTGAAAATTGTCTTCTTCCCAAATAAGGCATTCCTATTACTAATGCAGAAAGGTTCCTTTTTGTATTCTGCAGCATTTATTGCTCCATTTTTAATATATTTTCCCTTCACTTATACAGAACCCATGCATATTTTGTAATTGTTTTCTTTAATGTTTACACAATAATCAATTAAGTTTTAATATTTCTTTAGGCTGATTTCCATTTTTCCAGAATAGTGTCAGTTTTCATTCTGTTCCTATTTTCTCCTTAAAAATTAGTATTTTCTTCTTGATGCTTTAGCAAATACTTTGGTATTATGTGGAGACCAGGGCTTTCTGGGTGGGTTTTTTCTACAATTAGTATCTCTATCCTTGTTGATATATCCTATAGCTTCTTAATCATTATATCAAATCAAGTGTAAGTCACAAATAAGCCAAAATTGGAATACCGTATCTGCCAGTTACTAGAATCTCACTTAAAAGAATCAACCATATATTAGAATCAAATTCTAAAACCAAATGCCAAAAGCACTGTACTATTTGCTTTTTCTACAACTTGCAAGCATGTTTTTATAGAATCAAAATCTTAAACATAATCTATGCATGTAAGATGTAAGCATAACCTTTAAAAGGTTTTGCCTTCTTTGCCATATATTGCTTTTTGGGGTAAGCATGGAAACATAACTGAGACACCCAAATAAAATTGTCATAAGTCGTAACATCAAAGTTGCTCCACAGAAGATTTTTCTCCATTTGTGCTCTGGCACTCACTGTCCTAGATAGATTTAGTAACTCTTGTTTAAAATTACATTTTTCATTTCTTTTTGTTGTTTGTTTACCATTGCTCCTATGCTCATAGACAGATTGTTTTTCTAGTCCAAAGTCATTTTTCAGTTTTGAGAGAAGAGGAAAAATTATGTTCATATTACAAATAATTTTAGATTAGGAAAAGAACTGTACTTTTTTGACCTCGCAATCTTAAATGCACCTTGCAAATGTTTCATCAAACATTTCTCCAGTCTTACAATTACTTTAAATCTAGGAAGATTAGTTTTAGATAGGAAAAAATGAAGAATTACCCTTTGAACACAAACACTGACTACAAATATGGATTTACCTGTGGCCTGCTGGATGGCTTCCATTACAATTTTTAGTGGTATCCCAGGTAGTTTTACATCAGCCTAATGTGAAAAAAGTTAAAGTGAGAACAATGCAAGAGGCAAGTGATGTTTTGTACATTTTAAAAGGATTTAATAAATTATGATACCTGCAGAGCAGTTATTCCTTTATTAGTACCAGCCATTTTGAAATCCATATCGCCATAGTAATCTTCAATTCCCTATAAAAGTATACAGAAACAAATGGTTCAAAACCCCCCCACCAAATCAAAGCCACCTTTAATATTCCAGTAAAAGGCATCATTCTAATACAATAAAGGGCTAAGTCTGTCTATTTGTGTGTCTGTTCATAACACTTTTGGTCAACTGTGCATGTGCTGCCAAGAAGGCAGGCAGCAATTGGCTGTGTGGGCCTGGGCAGAAAGAAGGCAGAAGTGGGTGTACATGCACCCAACAGTTGGCAGGGAGGGGGAGGCAGCGGGGACAAAGGGGAATGGAGAGGGGGGTGGGGAAGCAGGGGGAAGCTCTGCTGCTCATGGGGGGAGGCTGAGGTGGGTGGGGGGAAGGAGCCCCCACACTAGTGGCTGGAGGAGGCAGCAGCACAGGGAGTATTTACATGGCTGGCCCTGAAGGGTGAGTTGGGGGAAGGGGGAGGCGCATGCAGGGTGGCACCAGCCATGTAAACACCCCTTTGTTATTTTAAATCTGTCAGTAATGATGGGCAACTGGCTAGTTAAACATGAGATACCAATATGCCATGCAGCTTTGTTTCCCAACATCAAAGTCACTTCTCAGGACACCACTGGCTTTCTTCAGCACAGTTTAATCACACCATGGGGTATTATGATCCCAGCACTCGTTCCTGCCCAGGGCAGGGGGTTGGACTTGATGATCTGTTCAGGTCCCTTTCGACCCTAGAAACTATGAAGTCAAGGTTCTTCCACCTTACATTCTAAATCCCTTTCTACAGTATAGTTTTCAAACAGCCATGGTTGAATTTTATACCACTTCAGCAAAAAGTAGCACTCCCATACAAAACTGATCCTGAATATCTAACTATCTAGGCAGAAGAAAAATCAAGCAAATCATTTTAAGATCATTACTCATCAGTCAGATGATGGCAAAGACAAGAAGTTCAAGTTGTACATAAAGGTTAGAACAAATGAGAAATGGAGACATTAACTGATCTTAAAGGAAAGGAGAGACATAACTGAAAGCTGAGTCATTAGATGTGGATAAGGAGATCAAAAAAGAACAAAGGTGGCACGCATTGTTGTTGCATGCAAGTATTTCATGTTGTCAAAATTATTCTGGATAAAACAACACCACCAAAGCTTTTAGAAACTTTATGTGACACAAGGTAAATCTGCTACAAGCACTCACCAGGATGTCTGTCAGCAAACGATAATCCTCAATTTCTCTATTATTCGAAAGATTAGTTTTGGAAATGAGACCTATTGCAACACCTGCCACAGCACTGGATATTGGAACTCCTAACAGTGGTAAACGAAAACATGTAAACAATCTTGTCACCTTCACATCTAATAGCTCTTTAATATACAAACACATCTGCCTTCTCCATAAATGTAACATACCTGCATCCATTAAGGCCAAACTTCCACCACATACAGAAGCCATTGAAGAGGATCCTAGTCAGAGAAGAGATTATAAAATAGTCATTGAATATAAGTAAAGCAAAACTACCCTACTGAAATTCTTCAGTAACAGTTCAAGAATTAGCACCCCCTGGGCAGATAGGAGATGGGGTTTCCCAGTTATGCAAGAGTTTACATTTACCAACACATAGGCCACGTCCAGACGAGGAGGGTTGTATGCTTGCAGCAGCACAAATAGCAGTGACACAAATCTGTGCTGCTGTGTGCTGCAGCTCATGGCCCTATACATGTACTTTGTTGTGAGACACATTGTCCTGCTGTGGGCAAACTTCCCACGCCCAGCTTCTCCCAGCTCCCACTGTTCTGTTCCAACCATAGCAATTTTGCACCCACACTGCAAATAAACTGCGCAACACTGCTAAATGTGAAACACATGAGGTTTGTGGCACCACAAACCGCATGTGCCGGTATATGTAGACATGGCCATAGGGTTTAAAATGATAAATTCTGACAAAAGACACCTGCAGGCAAGTCTGTTTATGCTGCAAACTGCAGAATGTCAATTGCAGTAATAATCTAGCCACAGCGAGCACAGACCTCAGTATAGACTAATTCACGTTGTTTTTCAACTGTACAAAATAGCATACACAGTAAAAGCGCTGTTATCCGGCATCCCCTGGGAATGGGGAATGCCAGTTAATCAAATGTGCACTGTCTGGTACATTCCCCGGCGTCAGTGTGCTGGGGGACAGGGGGGGAGGCCCTGTGCAGGCTGCTTTTTCCTCGCGCAGGTTGCTTTGCCCTGGGTCATGGGCTGAAAAAGTGGCAAATAAAAACCTCAGCTAGTGACGATGAAACAGGAAGTCCCCCGGAAGTGGTGCTTCTAGGTTCACTTTTGCTGCGTTGTTCAGATGTCAGTTAATGAATTTTCCAGCTAATAAAGTGCCGGCTAACACAGCTTTTACTGTAATACCATTTTATTACCCATAAGTGCACATCAAAGAGCATACTACTATCAATTAAAGCAGTGCTTTAGGAGCCAGGACTGAGGTTCAAAAACATCCAAGTGTTCCTAATTTGAGAACTTAATTTAAGAACTAGATAGCATAAACAAGCCATTTAGCTAAAATGCCAAGCAGTTTCTCAAACTCAACATAGTTTAGGAAAGATACCAATCTTTGCCATTAAGTTAAAAAGTGAAATATTAATACCATTTGATTCCAAGACTTCTGAAGTAACTCTTATTGTGAATGGGAAATCTTGGGGAATAACTGGCTTCAAAGCTCTCTCTGCAAGAGCACCTGTATACATAAAAGGTACAAAATACTTCATTAAAAAAAAAACACAGAAAAAAATGAAGTTTTTTTTTTTTTAATAATGTCAGACTTCTCTAAGTTTCACTCACCATGTCCAAGTTCTCTTCTGTTCATACCAGTAACTCTGCCAATGTCATTAGTTGCATAAGGAGGAAACTAGAAAGTGAAATTTTCATAAAGAAAGTTAGGAAACATGTGGTGCCCCCCATACCTTTGACTGCTTGTTAGCCCGAAAACAATCACCAAGAGTCTCTAAGAACGTTCACAACTATACCTTGAGAAAAAAAACTTTGAATTGGTTATTTGATAAAAAATATCTCCTAAATCATCAACAAATCCTGGATCCACCTAAAGAGATTTCATTTTATAATTTGTCATTCTTGGGGAGACAGTATGGATGGATGGACAGACCACCCACCTAATGTATGCTCTGTGATTTCAGTGAACAGTGGCGACGGATTTACTTCACTAGTGCACGGGTGGGCAATTATTTTGGCTGGAGGGCTGCTTAACAAGTTTTGGTGAGGTGCTGAGGGCCGCACTGCTCCTTGACATGCCTGTATGCAATCCAGCTAAATGATCATGGTTCACCCTGGTGGAAACAGTTCAATTTGGAGCATCTTACCAACACCTATCATGATGAAACAACTGCTGCAGGATCTCCCCAGCTGCACTTCCCCTTTTGAGACTGCTCCCAGCATATATTTTTCCATGCCCATAGTCATACTCATATTGCTACAGATTTAGAAAATATATTGGCTTTGTGACACATTTTGAGCATGGCCCAAAGAATGAGAAGTGTTTACAGGAGCAATTCTTATTTACTATTTGGTTAGTAAATTAGTTGGACATATTCATGAAGTTAATTAAAAATAATTATGATTAGCACATGGTCTAATTTGATTACCTAGAGAAGGTTTCTCAAGTAATATTGTAATGCATATACAGCACTTTACTGGGTACAGTTTATTTAAAAAAAACAACAAACCTTACTATTTTTTTCTTAGAGTAAAACTAATTTTTTAAAAGAAAGACTTAGGTTTTACCACAGGCTGGAATTCATATTCATGTATTAAAATTTATTCACTGAAAAATTTTAAGTCTTCAAATAAAACTGCATCATTTAAGAGCAATCAGTTTCAGTATTTAAAGCAAAACTGCAGAACCTGCAACGAAGTGTGAAACAAAATAAAACTCTTACCTCATAATGCAGCATAAAGTTTTTATCTTTTATTCCACTAGAAATTAAAAAAAAGTGTCAAATAAGAGCAATTGTACACCTTCCATTTACAGTGTATGGTAAAGGAGCAGCCTAACTTTTTATCACTTCCTATAAATGTTTACAAATGTGAAAATGAAGCAAAGCAGCATGTCAAGCAAATCAGCTGAAATACATATTCATTTTCTTTAATGCTTTCTACATTTTATTTCCCTGTACTACATGAATTTAAGGTGTCTGGCCTCCCCTCCACCATGCCCTTTCAACTACAGGTAAAGCAGTACAAACAACCCACCTAGTTAAAAAACATTTTTATCAAAGGTGTCTCATACTGGCTTTACTGTACCATAGAAAAAGCTGTACCAAGTATAAAGCACCCGTACGCAGCTAAACCTGTACGCACATGAAGGGACATACTGATTTAATTGCACTGATATTTCTTCTATCATATCTGAACTGAAATACAGTATTTAAACTGAAACAGTATTGCTATTTAGAAGCTTAGATTTAGCTTCTGTGTTATATTTGAGGCCAGTTGGAAAACTAGTTCATAACTGAATTACCTTCAAATCAAGGTTTAGAACATAAGGAGTGCCACACTGGGTCAGACTAATGGTCCATTTAGCCGAGCATCCTGCCTTTGACAGCAGCAGTGGATGCTTTGAAGAAGTGGATGCTCGGCCCCAGGCCCATGGAGCCAGGCCACCATACCCATAAGTCTCCCCACAGGTATAGAAATTTGGTGGTGGGTGAGCTATGGCAATTCACTTTGGCACTACACCCCTGCTGCCAAATTTCCAGGCCCTGTGTGCCAAGAACGGGCCAGTCCCATGCATGGGGATCGGGCTCACAGACTGACCTGGCACTCCTCATGTAGCCCACAGGGCCAAAGGGGTTGGCCACAATTGCTTTAGAAAAAGAGCACTAGAGTAATCTATCCTATCTTAGCTGTTTCTACACTCAAGTCCTTGCTACTGACTAGTAATGTGAAAATTATGAGCTGATAAATTAATTTATAAGGTGAGCAAAATGAGGTTAAGCATCCAGGAAACACGGTCAGCTGTTGAATAGCTACAAGGACAAAACGCAGGTGGTGCCAGATAGGGTAGGATCAGATGACTGCACCAAAGCCTAAATAGAAGATTTTTTTCTTTAATACACTGGTCGTCACCAGTATAGATTAGTGGTATCATCATCAAGATGACGCGTCTTGCTAGGCCATGTATTGGTTCCAGAAAAATTCAGTTAATCTCTGAAGTAATGAGGACCTTTTTCATTCATTGAAGATTTTTCTTCCAACAAATTAGTGTATTTGGAAAGACTGCTTCAACTAAAGAATAAACAGTCATCCAACAATTTTATAAATTTCTGAATGAAATTATGCTTGGTTAGTGTCAGGTAAGGTAGCTGCTAATGTAAGACAAAACGTTGCTCCATGAGTTGCATTGTACTGAATCTAAAGAATAGCACCTGACTGCACAGACTTATGGTTAACACACATTCCATGAGAAAGTTGTGCAGCACTTTCATTGTCTCATTAAAAACAATGAAGATATGCCATTATTTTATCAATAAATATTTGGAAAAAATGAAAACCTTTGCCCCAGATTTTAAAAGATTCAGGAGTCGGGCATATTATGTCTTACTCATTCAGGAGTCTTCTGCTTATAGCAGGTGGTCTCTTTTTTAAAAAAAAAAAGAGTAGGTAGTTACTTAAAATATTCTTCAATTTATTGTTTGTAACCTATGAACCAATATAACCAAAACCAGCGAAGAAAAAGTGACTGTACAGACTTCTGGAAGTGGGCCATTTATTTAGGAGCCTGCTCTTAGACTTCTCTTTGAAAAATAGTGACCACCATAGAATCAGAGGTTTCAAAGAGACATCAATAGCTGTCCAATTCAACTCTACTGCACACATGCAAGCTTTGCTGTCCCTGTAACCTTGCAGACAGATGTCTATTTAGTGGTCATCAAAAATCTCCAATGAAGAATATTCCACAACCCACATAAACAGCTTGTTCCATTGCTCAATCTATATTTACCCAGGTTCAAGGAACTTATCAAATGTGTTTTAAACACCCAGTTCTTTAATTAAAAATGCTACACAACAACAGAAGCAAGATGACTTACCTCATAGCTGTTGTGATGACATCAGATTTCATACTAGATTCTAATGAATCAAATGTAACCGTACAGAGAACCTAGAATAAAAAGCATAATAAAAATGTAGAATACAAAAATGTTTACCAGCATTTTAAGCAATTTATGCTGGGTACAAATTCTTTTTGAGTTATTTCAGAAACAGATATATGCTGCTCACGAATTCTCAAGTCTCCAAATCAGTTTTTTTTAATTAAAAAAAAATTTTTTTTTTACAGTAACTATGTTGATTAAAAAAAAATCATAGAACTTAGTCTGGTAAATGTTAAATGTTAGCTCTACAAAAGTAATTCTTGGTTCTTGCTCCCTTGTCTGGCAGCAGTGTTGTACAACCAGTACTCGACTTACAACATTTTGAGTTACGTTTTGCACTTGCAACATTTATAAATTGACACCCTGCTTCAACTTTATGACGTCAGTTTTGACGTTACAATGCTTGATCTAGTGCAACACCACAGCAGCGAACAAGTTTGCTGCGCTGCTCATCTCCCTGGAGAACATCTGTCCAAACTTCCTTGGACATTTTCTTTAAAAAAGCAGAAAAGACTCCAGAAAAACCTGCAGTCAAGATTCCTGAGAAGACTCCAGCCAAGAACGCTTCAAAAAGCCCAACCAAGAGCCTTTCAGAAAGTCCAGCAAAGTCACCTTCAAGAAGTCCTCCCAAATCAATACGATTGCTATTTACAACATAAATACATTAATGTAGCTATATTACTCATCTATAATTGATTGAGTACAAAATCCTGGGGTATTTTTAGTGAAAATAGGGTATCGGTATAGGAACCAATCCCCCATTTATAACATTGTCCCTCATGAGAAAGTTGGTTCTGAGTTGCAACGTTTCGACTTAAGATGCGGTTTTTAGGAACCAGTTGTGTCATAAGTGCAAGGACTGCCTGTATTGCAGAGACAAAATGTTCATATCCAACAGACAGGAATCTCTTTCACTGTCCCTTGACCAGCTGAAAAAATTAACTAATGGGAAGTAATAATTCTCAAAGAGAAAGGTGGGCTGTGAAACAGGAAGTATCATGGCAAACCTTTGAGCAGAAAATTAAAAACCAACATCTCCAAGCTGTTTTAGAAAGGAATCTCAACATCTCCCACAACCCTGGGAATCAAAGTCACTGATACAATTTTAAATCTACTGTCTGTCACCTCAATTCTAAAATAAAATGTATACGTTCAGATAAATTTTAAAGATTTACAGTAAACTCAATTTGGCAATCTCTTACATAGATAGCAATAACTGATTTACTGATGCTGCTATTTTAAGAGCGTCACCTAATCAAAAATCATTCACTGAACTGCATATTCCACATGGACAGCAATTTCTCAGCAAAAAAATCCTTTTAATGAAAAATCTATGTAGTTACATTTTTTTAAAGATACAGAAATGAGATTATTTATTATTATACAAGTTACAAGCAACTTGACAACTTGATTATAAATTGTTCTGAGCTGTACATTGTAAAGTACTTCCTAAAGTTATTTCTTAAAAAAAGAACTACTAAAACCCCTTTTTGCAACCATGGGGCCTGCACATGCCTCTTGCAGTGGCTCAAACCCTTTTGAGATGCTGCAAGAGGAATGTGCAGGAACAGGAACAGGTTCCCACCACTGCAAGTTTGCAGCACAAGGGCAAAATTAGACCCCTATATCCAGGGGTCAAAAACAAAAACAAAAACCCAAGCTAAAAAAAAAAGTGAGGCAACCGGAGACTGGGTCCTCCACAGAGATGCTGTGGCTGCCAGAGCACCTTTATAGCTGGCCCTTTGCCCTCGTGCTGAAGCACATTGCCTGCCCGTGCAGGGCAGGCAACATGATTCCTTCAGCACCAGGGCTCCAGTGCCAGTAAGTAAGGGGCCAGGGGGGCTGGAGGAAGGGACTATAGGGGGGACCCTACTGGCCCCACCTGCTCCCCCAGTCTCCCCAATCCCTGCCATGACCAGCCCCACTCCCTGCCTGTCCCCAAGCCCTCGCGATCCCTTTCCCTGCCTGCCCCCCGCAACCACTTGCCCCAAGCCTCCCCGATCCCTTCACTGCCTGGCACCTTTCCCTGCCCGCTCCCCCAGCCCCCCCCAATGCCCACAATTAAAAAACAAAACAAAACAACCCCCCGCCCCCCCCCCCCGAACTTACTGGCAGTTCTACTGGCCACCTGGGTCACTGCGGCCCCGCCCGCACAGTGTGGGGCAAGGTGACAGCCCCATCCTGGGCTCTGCTGCTCCCCCGGTGCCCTGTGCTGAGCAGTGGGAGGTTCTGCCAGGAGGTCCCAGAGCCCCCACAGCTCCTGCTGCGGTGAGTAGAGGCTTTTTTTTTTTTTTTTTTAAAGTGCTGGTGCCTGAGGTTGGGGGGGTGGGGAGACAGCCATCAGGGGGCTGGGGCCAGGCAAGCAGCCATTGGGGCAGGGGCTGCAGGAACCGACAGAGGATGGGGCCAAGCAGAGCAGCAATTGGGGGGGATGGGGTGGGGCATGTGGGCCCTGTGGGGGGGGCAGGGGTTGTTACCCCTGGTGGGGGGCAGGAAAACATAGGTATTTAGAATTCGTTTTATTATGATAACAGAGACACTGCTAGGCATCCAAATTGCTTTAACACTGTAGATATATCAATAAAACACGGCCTAGATATATCAATAAAACACGGCCAACTGATCCCCGTCTCTCTCTCTCTCACACACTCTCTCTATATATAGTAGTCTTTTGTTTTAATCTTGGAGGAACATGGATTTTGTGGTATTTTACAGAGTGACTTGGGGAATTTTTTATCAGAGATTTTTCAGTTTTCCAATAGGGAACACCAGAATTCCTGCTAGGGAGGCCAGTGGCAGGACCCTGCCTGCTCAGAGCTGGCATCTTGGACTCAGCTGGCTGTGGCTGACCTCCTGGCCAGTTGGAGCCAGGAGGACATATTTGACAGTTCAAAGCAGGCCACCACACTTGGGACATCTTCTGGGCGATAGCTGACCAGATGGCTGGGCAGGGGCACACACGGCAATAGTGCTGCACTAAGGCCTACCCTGCAGCCACAGTCCACTGGCAGCTGGCCCAAAGGGGCAGACGCCTCATTTGGGTCTGGCAGGTGTGCAGCAGGTCACAGCCAAGCAGCAGCCCCCACTGCCAGACTGCTGCAGTGGATAAAAGGTGCAAGGAACATTCAGGGCTGCTTCAGCAGTCCAGCTGGTACAAGGGGTAGTGTCCCCAGCTACCAATTGGCTGGGTCCCAGAAGCACCTGAGAGCAAGTAGCCTTGAACTACTTGCCAGGGCAGGTTTTTGTACTGTTGGGGCCAGGACAGGGCAGCTTTTTATACTGCTGAGGACTGCACAGGTGTTGGCTCCCCCTGGCTGCAGATCCAAGAGGAGCCAGGCAGGGTTATTTTGCCCCCAGTAGCACAATTTGCTCCACAACAAAGTGCATGTCCGAGCATGTGCACTGAGGCAAAAAGCTCAGGCTCAAATTTGCACCACTTCTATTTGAGCTGCTGCAAGCATACACGCTTGCATGCGTGGATACGCCCATGAGGTTGGTTATTGAGTCTTCTTCATAGATTTAGATGTTACAGGATTCTGTTTAATGGAATCTTTTTCTAATCAAGTATATTTGGTAGTGATTTTTAAGTCTCTACTGCTTGGTGAACAGTTTTGTTCTGCATAGCCTTTTCTAAAAGTACCCAACAATTTTTAAATTGAAAGTAAATAGTGTACGTGATAGTTAATGCAGGCTGGTTGCAAGTAAAGTGTGTAGGACAGTATGCAGGATAGTTAATACAAATTGGTGAGTATGACAGGGGTTTTCACATAATTATTTGATTACTTAGTGGAAACTTCCAGTTTGACAACTCTCTCCAATTTCTATTATTACAAAATGTTACCTGCGTTTGACCTCTCTGAAATAATGCAGACCCATGGAGCATATTAAACGTGTTCACTTCACAGCTGATATTTCTGAGAGAAGTCAGGTCTCTACCATCACACCTACAGCAATAAAATAAATTGTAAAGTAAAAAACTATAGTCATAGAAAAAAAATCTCCTTGAGAACAATTCATTCAGAAAGGACTCAAAAACATTTACCTTATGTAGTTATTCAGAACAAGGGTCCTAAAAACATCCTTTGAAACAACACTGAAGGATTCCATAATTGCATAAGGCTCAGCCTCTGGAAATTTTTCTAGACATAACAAAAAAATTAGAACTGAAGTTGGAAGGTAAGTGGCATAACTCTTGCTAACTTTCAATAATTAAACATGCACATTGACTTTATATTGTACATGATTTGGAGCACTCTTCTAAATAGCAAAATTATTTCAAGTCACAGAAGGAGGGCTTTGGCTTCCTCAGCCATGACCGGCACATCACGATGAGAGACATGCTGGGATGGGATGGGCTCCACCTTTCCCCTAAAGGTAAGCATGTGTTCTCTTCTAGGTTGGCGGACCTCCTCCGGCGGGCTTTAAACTAGGCTCATCGGGGGAAGGGGAAGATGAGGGCGGAGGAAACATCAGACTGCCAGACCAAACAGCACCCACAACTACAGCCCAGCCCAGACCAACAAGCGAAGCGAATAAACAGGTAAGAGATAGGGCCCAGGGTAACGCTGGGACTAGGGGGTCAGTACACACATCCACAGGAGGCATCAAATGCCTCTACACAAATGCTCATAGTATGGGTAACAAGCAGGAGGAACTCACCCTCCTGCTGGCTGACACCAGCCCGGCCATAGTGGGGATTACGGAAACATGGTGGGACGCAATGCATGATTGGGCGGTGAATGTCAAGGGCTATAGGCTGTACAGGAGGGACAGGATAGGAAAGACAGGTGGGGCGTGGCACTCTATATTAAGGAAGAATACACATCCTCGTCAATTAGCAAGCAGTCAGGGGAGGGGCACTCTGAAGTGCTTTGGGTTAGAGTACAAGGCAGTCGAGGGGAAAGAGACTTAATGGTGGGAGTCTACTACAGATCTCCCAACCAGGGAGAAGAACTTGACCAGGAATTCTTGGGTTAGCTCACAGAGGTAGTGAAGGCTAAGGATGTGGTAGTCATGGGGGACCTGAACTTCCCAGACATCTGCTGGGAAGAACAGTCAGCCAGGTCTGAATGCTCACGTAGGTTCCTGGCCAGAGTGCAGGACCTCCATCTAACCCAGGAGGTGCACAGCACCACCAGGGGAGACACCTTGTTGGACCTAGGGCTGGCCACGGGTGATGACCTGGTGAGGGGGCTGCAGGTGCTCGACCACCTGGGCGACAGCGATCATTGCCTGCTAGAATTCACCATCCAGCGCAAGGTGGCAAAGGCATGCAGTAAGGCAGTGGCCCTAGATTTTAGGAGGGCAAACTTCAACGAGCTAAGGAGGATAGTTGGAGAAATGCTGAGGTCCCGGAGGGGAGGGGAGCCAGGTGTCCAAGGAGAGTGGTCGCTTCGTAAATCCAAAGGAAGGTAATCCCAACGAGGATCAAAGGGAGCAGGAGAGCACACAAGCCTCCATGGCTCACCAAAAGCATCTGGGAATGTCTCCTTGCTAAAAAGGAGGCTTACACCCAATGGAAAGAAGGGGTCATCACCAGGGAGGACTATTCTGTAGTTGTTTGGGGATGTAGGGGGGTAGTTAGGAAGGCCAAGGCAGAGATGGAACTGGGACTAGCTTCCCAGATTAAGGACAATAAGAAGTCCTTTTTTAAATACATAGGGGGTAAAAAGAAGGTCTCGGGTAATGTGGGGCCCTTGCAGGACGCTTTGGGAAATTTGGTCGTCACACCAGACGGCAAAGCTAACATGTTTAATGATTTCTTTGCCTCTGTCTTCCTAAGTAGGGACCACAATAGTCATCTCCCTGCTGGGCCCCCCTCGGGCCCCAGAGGAGGCACACCTGGGCCACGGGTTAGCGAGGATTTAGTTAGGGAGCTTCTGGAGGGGTTGGACGTATTCAAGTCAGCCGGTCTGGATGATCTCCACCCTAGAGTTCTAAAAGAACTGGCTGAGGTCATTGCAAGTTCCCTGGCACGGCTTTATGAGCACTCGTGGTGCTCTGGTGAGGTACCGGAAGACTGGAAGAGGGCCAACGTGGTTCCCATCTTCAAAAAAGGCAGGAAGGAGGACCCGGGAAACTATAGGCCGGTTAGTCTTACCTCGATCCTAGGCAAGCTGTTTGAGAAAATTATGCTGGCACACATCCAGGAGGGGCTAGCAGGGGACTGCATGCTTAGGGGCAACCAACAGGGGTTCATCAGTGGCAGGTCATATCAGACCAACCTGGTGGCCTTTTACGATCAGATCACCAGATCATTAGATGCAGGGGCAGCAGCGGACATAATCTTCCTGGACTTCCGGAAGGCTTTCGACACTCTCTCACCCTGTTCTCATTAAGAAACTGGGGGGCTGTGGTGTAGACACCCACACAGTCAAATGGGTCGCCAACTGGCTAGAGGGCCGCACCCAGAGGGTGGTAGTGGACGGGTCCTTCTCAGCCTGGAAGGACGTGGGCAGTGAGGTTCCGCAGGGCTCTGTTCTCAGGCCCACACTGTTCAACATCTTCATCAGTGATTTGGACGAGGGGGTAAAAAGCACCCTGTTCAAATTTGCTGATGACACTAAGATGTGGGGGGATGTGGGCACACTGGAAGGATGTAACAGGCTACAATCAGACCTAGACAGGTTACAAGGGTGGGCGGATGAGAATAGGATGAGTTTCAACACAGACAAGTGCAAGGTGATGCACCTCGGGAGGAACAACCGGCACCATACCTACAGGTTAGGGAACTCCACTCTTGTCAGCATGGAGGCGGAAAAGGATCTTGGGGTCATCATTGACTCCAAGATGAACATGGGCTGGCAGTGTGGGGAGGCAGTTAGGAAGGCCAACCACACCTTGTCATGCATCCACAGATGCATCTCGAGCAGGTCCAAAGAAGTGATCCTCTCCCTCTATTCGACACTGGTCAGGCTGCAGTTGGAGTACTGCATCCAGTTCCAGGCGCCGCACTTCAAGAGGGATGTGGACAGCATGGAGAGGGTCCAGAGGAGGGCCACTCACATGATCAAGGGACAACAGGGCAGGCCCTATGAGGAGAGGCTGCGGGACCTGAACCTGTTCAGCCTCCAAAAGAGAAGGCTGAGGGGGGATCTTGTGGCCTGTTATAAACTAGTCAGGGCAGATCAGCAGGCATTGGGGGAGTCACTGTTCCCCCAAGCACTGCCAGGAGTGACCAGGAATAACGGTCACAAGCTGGCAGAGGGTAGGTTTAGGTTAGATATCAGGAGGTGCTACTTCATGGTCAGGGTGGCTAGGGTCTGGAACCAGCTTCCAAGAGAAGTGGTGCTGGCTCCTACCCTGGGGGTTTTTAAGAGGAGGTTAGATGAACATCCTGCTGGGGTCGTTTGACCCCAGTATTCTTTCCTGCCATGGCAGGGGGTTGGACTAGATGATCTGCTCAGGACCCTTCCGACCCTAGAAACTATGAAGTGGCTTCCACATCTATTACCAGATGCAGAGCCATCAGCCCCCTTGCGAGACAAACACCAGCACCCTCACAGTTTTAGGTCCACTCATCTCTTAAGCTGCTAAAAGGAAGGATAAGTAGATTCTAGCTTTCTACTCCTATGGAAAGACAACACTTTTTAGTAAGTTAACAATTAATGAATTGTAGCAGGGCCAGTCCATGGCTGAGCAGGTCCCATGTCAGTAAGATGAGAGAGACCCTACCTTACACTTCTACAATCTGGAGACTTGGGGAAGCTTTCATATCTTGCTATGGTTATGAACAAATGCAGAGTTTTCATTTTTAACATGGGAAGGGAGAAAATATGAGCTGTACAATCCACTCCCCTTTTGCTCAGTAGCTTTCCTTGTGTTTGCCTTCAGAACAGGAGGCTACAGCAGAGGGAGAAGGATACATTTCTTCTATCACATTTCCTCTCCCTCCTTATCAACAGGGAAAGTAGGGGAAAAATTTTTTCAGCAGTTATCCACATTCTGATTACCTGACCATCAACTGCTAACTGTTCAGCACTCTGATCCTAGGCCAGAGGTGGGCAAAATGTGGCCTGTGGGCCGCATGCGGCCTGCCAGGTCATTCTGTTTGGCCCGTGGGAGAACAAGGGAGTTAGTGAATAATGGTGTAAGAGCCAAGAAGTGTAAGTTGTAGGGTAGGGAATTTTAGTCAGATATTTAAAAACTTTATTAAAATGTATTTAACTTATGAGTAAGGATCTCTGGAATTTGTGCACAGTGCTGCAGCTTCTTTAATCTGGAGTTCCCTTCATGCACTCCCCTGCCACTGACTGGCAGAGGGACCTTGTCACTTGCTGCCCACACCTGAAACTGGAGCTGCAGTTTTTGCCTGCCAGCCATCAGGCACAGGTGACAAGCCATTGGGTGTCTCTATCATCAGTGGCAGAGAGGTGCATGCGGGAAACTCCAAGATTAAAGCAGCTGTGCACTTCTGATACAAATTCTGGAGATCCCTACTTACGAGTAATATTTAAGATAAAGGAAGCCTCACTTAAGAGATTCAGTTCCCCGATACCCCTTTAATGACAGTATAAAATTTACAATAAACATTCCCAAGACCCCATATACGTCTTCTAGGAACATGAAGACAAACAAAAGCAGGCTTTTTTTTTGTATGAAATGTAAATTAAGCAAAAAAAATCTAACTTTATAGCATGGTCACACTTACAGACCTCAATCAATACTAGAGCCCATTTATGCCTAAGCAAATGCTACAATGAATAGCTCAGAATCTAAATAGGGTTCTTTTAACTCCCTAAACATTAGTACAATACCTCTCAGCTGTTCTTCTGTTTTAAGTCTTATCTTGTTAATTTCTTCATCTCGAGAAATCTAAAACACAAAATTTGTGATCCATTATTATAGCAACATAATGAACATTGATAACAATGGAATTTCAAGCACAAAGAACCATAGCATTCTGCAGAGTACAAATCTCAGCCCCTATGAAAGCAACTAAATTAAGAAAAACCAAGTCAAATGTATTACTGCATAAGCAATACACAGCAGAACTAAAGTCAGTCTAATGACAATTGTTTCTTAAGGAGCTGTCATTAAGGGGGTAGTAAACTTAATTTAAACAAATTAGTTGAGAAAAAATTCAGAAAACCAACACAAATGTGATTTGTTTAAATAAACAGATTTTGGTGTCACTACTTACTTTGTCATGGTTAAAATCTTTAAACACTTCACGTAGCTTATCAGATGCAAGTCTTTTAGAAAACAAAAAAAAATAATTTTCAAATTACACAAAGGTTAAGTAAAATAGGAACAAGAATGTATCTAATACTCTGAGGGGAACTATGATTAAAGATTACTAAATGATCAGAGATTTTAGCACTGCATCTTTGATGTTATAATATATAGCAAACATTTTGTAATATATCTAAACATGTTAAACTTTATTTTACACACATGCATATATATAAAAATTATATAATTATTATAATTATTTAAACTTATATCTATCAGTGTAACATTTCCCCCAGTACAATACTATATCTAGGATTCACATGCACACCTGTTCCATGTTGAAACTTGGTCTATTTAGAACACTACTTCACTAACATTTTGTTGCAATAAAATTTAGAAAAAACTTTTCACATTAACATTGTATGCTTTGGTTAATAGTTTTTAAACTTAAATTTTAGAGGGATTCATCTATAAGGTTGGTGCAAATTCAAACTGGAAAAGTTCTTTGTAGTTGTCATTGTCTGTCAAAAATATTTAAGTAACATAAGAAAAAGAATGAGTCCCTGAAAAAAAGGCAACGAAATTAAGTGGGGCTCATCTGGACATTTATAAAAACAAAAGAAGACATCTTTTATATGTTTAGAAGCCCTGGAATGACCAGTTCCTATATTTTTCTGTTTTCAAAGAGAAGCTCATCTCCAATGCTTCTCAACTGGGATGGTGCAAGAACCTGTCAGGGGCGCTGCAATGCTGCCACTGTTGCAGAGTGAAATTGCCTCGTGCCCCTCTTTTCAGGAAGCATGCTGGACTTGACCTGACAAAACAACTTCACCAGAAAGGTGAGCTTGCCTGCATTATAGACGCCAGCATGTGTGCTGTTTCTGCTGTGGCTCTTCCCAGTTTGGTGCCAACATTCCTCCTGAAAAATGGAAGCGCCCAGAGCAGTTTCACCCCATGGTGCTGGCAGCCTGAAAATAAATGCTGCTGCCACCAGCTAAAACTGTGTCACATGCCTCCCTTTTTCAGGGGGCATATTAGAACCAAGCCATTTCTGCTGCAGCACTTCCTGGCATGCCTGCCTGCATAACAAGAAGGATGTTGATACACTCAAGAGGGTCCAAAGGAGAGCCACTTGTATGGTTACGGGCTTACAAGACAAGCCCTATGAGGAGAGACTGAGGGACGTGGACCTCTTCAGCTTCCACAAGAGAAGGCTGAGAGGTGATCTTGTGGTTGCCTACAAATTCATTACGGGGATGCAGCAAGGGATTGGAGATGCTCTGTTCACCAGGGCACCTCTTGGGGTAACCAGGAGCAATGGTCACAAACTGACAGAGAGCATATTTAGGCTAGATATCAGGAAAACTTCTTCACGGTAAGGGTGGCCAAAATTTGGAATGGGCTTCCAAGGGAGGTGGTGCTCTCCCCTACCTTGGGGGTCTTTAAGAGAACACTGGATAGGCATCTGACCCCAGCACTCTTTCCTGCCTAGGCAGGGGGTTGGACTCGATGATCTGTTGAGGTCCCTTCCGACCCTAGAATCTATGAACATAATACAGGCAGGTACACCTTTCTGCTGCAGCTGCTTTTCCCTTCAGTTCTGACTTGCATAGCAAAAACAGAAGCATGCAAGACAGTTCCACATGTCCTGTGTGCTTCTGTTTTAGGAGACACTGGGCAGGGTTGGACTGGGAAGGGCTACAGCAAGAATATGCGTCCTGCCACAACCGCTTCCCAATCTGGCTCTTTATGTGATGCATGGCACCTTCTTTTGTAACAGCTCAGGTTAGTTAAATGGCACACTTTAAAGCAGAACTGCTTTGTTGTACTTACTCCTTTGTATATTCCACAATTTCTGCTGGAGCAACAAATAAATTCTCAGCAGCTCTCTTGGCAGTACCCTGTTTTTTCACCAGGTGTTGGATACTTTGAATTATTTGCTGGGTATGCTTCAACCCAGTTTTGATGGCATGGCACAAGTCCTGCTGCAGTATATTGTCAGCTGCTGCTTCCAACATGACTACAAATCAAAGTTTAAGCCAATTAATCATTATGCTTTTCAACCCTTATAGAACAAACAATTAAATTGTACCTATCACAAAGAGAATGTGAAGGGTAAGGTGATTTGTTAAAATTTATAACAATGGCTTGGTTGATTTGTTCTCCATCAGGTTGATTCTATTATTTCCAAACATTATAATAGAAATAGTGTTTTATGGAAACCAAGACATTGGATTTATGCAAACATTAATAGGAAGATTACAGAATAATTTTAATTTACATGCAACTCAGTGCAGAGAAATTCCATACAATGCAGTTTACAGGAAAAAAATGCCCCAATATAAGCTAATGGGCAGAATGTGCATTTAACTGTCACACAATCTGATTATGTAGAACAGCATGATTACATAAAGTTGTGATACAAAAATCTGAAATAATATAAATACAATCTAAACATTAATTGTAGTTATAAAGTAGACTAAGTTCAAGATGAAATCCAAATCAGGAAGCAGTTGGCTCAAGTTAAGATTTGTCTAAACAGATTTAGGTCTCAGTTATTCAGCAAAAGCATTTCAGACAAATCAAAAAAAGAAAAACATGTTTTAACTATTCTTATTTATTCTATAGAAAGGAAATGTTTCTAGTTACAATTAAATGACGAGAATGCGTTAACTTCCTTCAACTAGCCCCCGTCCCAATTTGAATAATTTAACCACTTACCAATCTGACTTTGAGGGCCTCCAGCAACCACTAAATTCAACGGACTAGATGACATTTCTTTTCTAGTTGGGTTAATAACAAGCTGCCCATCAACAATTCCTACCCGTACTGCACCTACAGAGAAAATCCAGGAGTTATCTTTGCAGCTTAATACCTGTGCTTTAACTTTATTTTCTTCTCACAGCAACTCATATTATTAATTGAAAATTTTCTTTAGGGATATTAGTGGTTTAATATACTTCTTCCAGGTATTCTTGCAAAATAATGCAGGTTTAATATACTTCTTCCAGGTATTCTTGCAAAATAATGCAAATTCAAACAACACAGTTTAAAAAATTAAATAAAAATGAAATAACCTCGAATATTCTTGTTTACTGGGTCAGTACCATTCTCATAATATCCCTGGTAGTTGCGTTATACCCAGTTTAACAGCCTGCTTTTCTTCATAATTTGGATGTGGGTTTTCTAGAACATAATTCTTTTAAGAAAAACACATGAAGTAAAACATCTGTCGGGAAAAGTTTCCTTCATGAAAGCTATTTCCAATTGCTGAAAACCTCCAATTAGAATTCTTGGGGAAAGGGACAGGAGGGTGCCTGAAGATAAAAAGAGCCACTATCCTGCTTCCTTTGACACAAGGCCCTGCACACAAGTTTTCCCAAAACCTGAAAAAACAAAGGAAGTAAAAAATACGAAGCAAAATTTGAGCACTAAAACCCCATTCACGTATTACAGCTATAATACGTTAAACTCAGGAACGTAAAATATTTTCAAATGCCAAAATAATACCGGTTAGCTTTCATTCATTTTCACTTCCGAATCTAGATGCTCCTACAGATGTGCAAGAAGCTTGCTCTGATGTGCTGAAAATCTAGCATGTCAGAGCAGACTTGCTTAATCAAGCATGGAAATTGACACACTTTAGCAGCCTTGCGAGTCATGTGCATCAGTGTCTCCACGCTGAAAAAATGGCAGCATGGCTCTTTGAACTAAAACATGTTCGATGAGCTTTAGTTCAAAGCACCCCACCACCATTTCTTCATCACATGGATGCTGGTACACAAACGCGTAGGCACTTTTAATTATCATAGCTTGCTAATTAAAACGCTCTGCACCATGTCTCAGAGCACATGTAAAAACACATGTAAAATGCCCCAAGAGCTTTACTTAGGGGGTTAGTATCACTACTCTCATTATAAAGAAAGGAAAAAAAACCCGGCACAAAGCAGTAACATGATTTGCCAAAAGTCACCAAAAGTTAGCCCTATGGCACAGCTGGAAATAGAGGCCAGGTCCTCTGACACCCAGTACAGAGCTCTATCTACACTGCCTTGGATTCTAACGTATTTGCACACACACACACACACACACACACACACACACAATCTTTCAGCCTTAATTCCAGTTTAATCAAATTTTATTTTCTGAGCATTTAAAAAAAATGTTCTTGAAGGGATAAGGTAACAATAAAGTTTTACTGTTTCCCAACTGATTGGCTAACAGAAAACATATTGCAAATTAAAGATGTTCTAATAGGGCTGGTACACCAGAGACCATTTCTCAGAAAAAGATGGTTAGGAATGTTTTAAAGGGGAAGAAAGACCTCCAAGAGAATGGTTTTGATACTTATTGAGGAAACAAAAGAGGTGTCCATAAAGCGTAAACAAAATAAACAAAGAGTTCATCTGCAGTAGCAATACCCTATGAAGAAGCTTTCATAGGCATGCATTAACATAAATAAAATACAATAAGCCATGTATTTTAAAAGTGTTATTTTCCACGGGAAATAAAAACAAGAAGGTAATTTCCTAATCAAAGTTACTTGGGTTCTACAAAAAAAATCTAAGTAGCAATATCTCTTTTTAAAATTGTCCATTAATCACTTTTCCTTGTTGCACAGACCTTTCACACAGAAAGACAGAAAAACAAGATTAGAAAACTATAAATTACCATTAGAATCAGAGACTTTGTTTTAGGCTTTCAAGGTTCTTGTAGCCTAACTGCTCCATTGTTTCCTTGATACTAAAACATCTACTTACCAATTGGACCATTCCAAGGAATATCTGATAATGCAAGTGCTGCAGATGCTAAAATTGTAAGATATGAAATATATTATAAACTGTTCACACAAACATAAATAAAAAATATTTTGCAGACTTTTCTAAAGAGAGAATCCTTTTTACCTCCATTAATTGCCAGGACATCAGGGTCATTGATACCATCTACTGCTAAAATATTACAAATGATCTGGTATAAGACAGAAAGACAAAAAACATAGCTCAAAGTTCTTGCATTATTTTCTACTTAGGATATATTTGCAAGGGTTATGAAATGCAGTTACCTAATACATGTACAAGCTCATATAAGTAAATGAAAAGTATTCAAATACATATTTTAATTAACTGGTAAAGAAAAATGTTAATATGTGACACTAAGAACTGCGAAGTCAGAACAAGTATTGGTCCTTAAAATGTAATTATCTTTGTCTATACCAGTAGTTCTCAACTTTATCAGAGACCTGGCACCCATCTGACTTTTTTGAATTTGCTGGTACCATAACTGAGAACCATCATTGTATTGCTTCAGCCACTAATGCACGCAATGCCAGGCATACAGACATTTAAGAGTTCATTTGAAAGACTAAAGGACCAACTTCCACCTCCGATGTACCAGGGAGCTTTGTTAAAAGCAAACTGTACAGCGGACTAAAGAGAAGGCTGATAAACAGTTCAGATGTTACTGGGGAGTGTGCAAAAGCATCCTTCATTCCTCCTACCCCATTTATATAGTCCCTAAGCCAGATGGATTAAAGCTTTGACCAGCATCCGTGGTTAAAACACAGTTCATTAGTTTGCACATCTTTCCCACTTGCTTGCTGCAGAAAGTCTGCAGGAGCTGTTTTCACTGATCTTATACTAAAAGAGTTTACTAGAGCTCAAAACAGTTTCTCTCAAATGAAGGCTGAAAGCAAGCAGGATTAATACAACAAGCAAGCAGCATGTCATTAGCAATCAGGTGCAAGCAAGGAGATCATCTCAGAGACTTGGAGGGAATGGGCTAAAAGCAAAATGTATCATCCTCATATGTCAATGATTTTCACCAGAAATGCTACCACCGCAGCCAAGTACAACCACACCATGTCCCTTCTGTAGAGCCAGATCAGGAAGTAGCTGTAGCAGGGGTGTGCTCTCTTGCCACAGTCCTTCTTGGTTTGACCCTGCATGGTGTCCCCCAGGAACAGATGCCTGGGGCAGGTGGAACTGTCCCATGTATCTGTTTCTAGGAGACGGGTGCAGAGTGGGACCTTGGAAGGGCTGTGGCAACAGGAACCCATGCTGTGGTAC
This sequence comes from Crocodylus siamensis, assembly GCF_052110815.1. NCBI lineage: Eukaryota > Metazoa > Chordata > Crocodylia > Crocodylidae > Crocodylus > Crocodylus siamensis. The sequence goes on from NC_143395.1 coordinate 176,380,925, forward strand.
CCCCTGGAACCATGGAACCCTTGTTGAAAACCATGGATCTACACTTTGTATTTGCTTACCTTAACAACCAAAATAATGAAATAAACATGAGGGGTAAAGTGCATGATCAACAACATTTCATGGTGAGCAGCCTTTAAATGTTCACAAAAAAAGACTAAAAGGATCTCAAATATTCAGGATTATTTTCACACCATGGGAAGTAGTGAAGCATCTCTCTCAGACATGGAAAAATCAAGAACAAGCTTGCAACAAAAAACCTATTGGAAGCCTGAATTAAGTTTGCTGAATATCCTATTCTACTGGATGTGCAATATAAGAATTATTATTGCTACACAATTTCAATTAAACTGTTACCGAGTAAAAATGACTTGCTCCCTAAATATAAATTGCATTATTTCCTTAAGATAGCTAGCCTGAATTTAAACCAGTTCAAGAGAGTAACTGTTTCTAATAACATAGGACACTTGTTAAAACAAAGCAATTTACTGAATGATTAAAGGATGCTGCTGTTAATTTTTCTATCACATCAGCAATAAATACTATTTTGCAAAATGTGGATCCATCATGAATGCTACTCCAAAATCATTTTCTAGGGCTTCCATAGAAGCCCATCTCCAAATTAAATCCACAAATGTGATTATCATTAAATATAATGAGCACAACCTACCTGTGTATCATAGTAGTAGCCTTCTGGGAAGAGTGGCCTAATTGACCGATCTGTAAAAGAAACATTTCAAAACTTACATACAGAGAAGACTAAGATGATGACTGTCAACAATAGATGAAAGATAAGTATGTGTACAATAAAAAATTGGTAAAGAAATTCAGCAAAGCTGAATTATCATATTTCAGGCTTAAAAACAAAGAATTAATCCAAAGTGAAACCCATATTTTCAAAACGTAACCAAAAAAAAAAAAAAAATCACAGAGCCTAATTAACATGTAAAACTCTTTGCCACAAGAGAGTCTAAAACTTGAGCAGGATGCAAAAAAAACTGGGCATGTTCATAGATGCAGATATCTGCTGTCCATAAGATAGTGGCAGCCACACAACTGCAAACATCTCTCCAACAACAGATTATTTAAATCCAATTCTCACGAAACCACCAGGTCTTGCAAGACATCCAGATGCCAGCTCTGGCTCCTTGTCAACAAGGGTCATAGGAAGGTAGGGGCCAGAGGAGGACACTTAGTCCTACCCCCTGCTGATGGCAGAAGCATCTCTGGCTAAACCATCCAGCCAAGTATGTCTAACTTGCTCCAGAAAACTTCCAAGGATGGAAATTAACAATTTCTCTAGGTAACCTGTTCCAGTGTTTGATCACCCTCATACCCAAAAAGTTTCTCCTAATTCACAACCTAAATTTCCCCTGCAGCAGGCATGAGGCTTTTGCTCCTAATTCTGTCCCCTATGGTCAAAGAGAAGAGCCCACCTCTATCCTGTAATTGCCCTTCAGGTATTTGAAGACTATTATCAAATTGAACCCTGCCCTCCTTCCCAGACTAAATCAACCTAGCTTTTTCAACCTTTCCTCATAAGTCTTGCCTCCAGGGCTTCTAATAATTTTTGATACTTTGCACTGGACTCTTTCCAAGCTGTCCACAACCTTCAAGTGTGGGGCCCAAAAATGGACACAGTACACCAGGTGACATCTCACTACTGCTGAACAGAGTGAAAGAATCACGTCCCTTGATTTGCAAGTTAGCCAACAGCATACTGGATTGTATTTTTTCAGCAATATATTCATTTTATTGTCTACTGTAACCCCCCTGCAGTTCCACAACCTAACAACTCATTCCCCAGTCTGCATTTGTGCATGAACTTATTCCATCCCAAGTAGAGGACCTTGTATTTTTCATTACTCAATCTGATCCAACTGATTCTGGACCATTTCTCAAGTCAATCCAGGTCATTCAAGATCCTAGCCCTACCTTCCAGAGCAGGGGCAGGCAGGCAATTATTTTGGCCGGAGGGCCACATACCCAGTTTTGGTAAGCTGTCAAGGGCTTCATGGGTAGCCCTGCCCCTTGACAGGTGCCCTGCCCCCTCATCACCATCTTGGGACCAATGTCCCAGGGCCAGCACCGGTGGGGCCCACAGAAGGGTGCAGGCTGGCAGGGGTCTGTGGAGCCAGGCTGGGCTGCACCAGCAGGGAAAGTAGGGAGCTGGCCTGGCTCCACAGAGCCCCAGCCACCCAGGACCCTGTACCCCTGCCACCCTGTAGTGGGCCCTGCTGCTGCTGGCCTTGGGACACTGGTTCAAGCCCGGTGCTCTTGCGCCCGCTCACTCCCAGTGCCCCCGAGCTGCGTGGTACAGGCGGGAGGCAGCACACAGCCCCGACACCCTGCTTGCTGGCAGGGAAGGAGTTGGTGCAAAGTGCGGGGAAAAGCGGCCCCTCACCTGCCCAGTGGCTGGTGCTCCTTGCTGCAGTCACTTGCAGCCCGTGAGGCACTGTCCTGAGCAGGCACAGACAGCCCCACATGGGCTGTGAGCGGTTGTGGCGCAGGGCGTCAGGCACAGGGTAGGGGCTGCTTCCCCCCCCCACACACGGCACCTGTTTGGAACCTGCCCCCGCCACCAACCTGGGCCCTGCACCGGTTCTGGGCTCACCGATTGGGGCTGTGCCACAGCAGCTGCAGCCCTCCCGCTTGCCATGCTGGGCAGTGCTTGCTGCTGCTGCCCACCCAGAGCTTGTGCCATGGTAAGCTGCAGTGCCCCCCCCCCCGCCTCACCTGAGCTTCCTGTGCCAGGGCAGCCACATGGCTGGGGGGGTGGGCTGGGCGGGCCCTGCTGCTGTAGGAGCCCACCGAGGATTCCCCTGAATCCTACTGCCTCTAGTTCCTTTTTTTTTTTTTTTTTTTCCACAGGAACCAAGGACAGATACATTTTAATTTTCAAAAAATTTTTCAGGGGCCCTGTGGGCCAGATAGAATGGCCTCACAGGCCAGATCTAGCCCCTGGCACATATTTTGCCCAACCTTGCTCCAGAGTGTCTACAACTCCATCTTCTGCATTTTGTAAGGGACCTATGGTTTCTTTGGTCTTTCTGTTATTTTCACAAACTTGTAAAATCCTTTTATTTCTTGTTACGTCCCTTGCTAGCTTCATCTCACACTGTGCCTTGGTCTCCCTAATTCTCCCTGCATAACCACATGATGGTCTCATACTTTTCCCTAGTACTATGACCAAGTTTCCACTCTGTATAGGATTTCTCTGAGTTTCAATTCATTGAAGAAGTTGCTGTCCAGCTAGGTTGGTTTCCTGTTCCACTTCCTATTCTTGCATTGCATCGGGATAGCTTGCTCCTCGGCCCTTAAAACGGTATCCTTAAAGTACAGCCAGCCTTCCTGGACTCTTTTTCCCCTCATCAGATTTGAATCCCAGAGGATTCTGCCCATCAGTTCCCTAACCACACAAAATATGTCATCTAGGATTCATTCACCTGCTCTTCTACCAACATCATATACAGCATCACCTGTTTACAGTGCCCTTCAGCTGTCTGCATTGGCTAGACCAGGGGTGGGCAAAATGCGGCCCGCCAGGTCTTTCTTTCTGGCCCGCAGGGCACCTAAAAAATTTAGAAAATTAATATTTATCTGTCCCTGGCTGCCTGTCATGCGGCCCTCAATCGCTTGCCAAAACTCTGTAAGCAGCCCTCCACCCAAAATAACTGCCTGCCTTGGGCTAGACAGAGCTAACCCTAAACAAAAAAATAAATAGACATCCATTTGACATCAAACCCAGATGTACACAAAAGCTCATGGCAGAACACTTCAATGTCCCTAGAACATTCCATCACTGAACTCTACTAACTTCCTGAGCAGCTGTCCTTAAACAAAAAAAACAACTTGTGGATTGTGTTAAATATGGTCTCAACCAAAACCACATGTTCTTATCCTATTACCTGAACTATCTTTTAAACCTATCTGTTTATTTTCATGTCCCCCCATAAATTAATTGCTTTACTCATCCTTATTGACCCTTTCCTCTCTATTTAAAACCCTTTCTTTCTGCAAGTCTCTTCACAGCATCAGCTGAAATGTCTATGAAAGCCCATGCCTCAGTGAACCACTCAGTCTTGAAGGTGCCACCCTTTAGATTATCTTTATATAGTAAGTCCTGCTAGTTTTAACCAGTGTATTTACTTGAATATAAAATGAAACGTCTCATCTTACATTTACATACAAGGAAACTGAATTAAGTACACTCTCTCTGAACTGCTGTGCTCAATAACAGAATCCAACTATGAAATTGATTAAATAAAGCCAACACTGAGCAAGACTATGAAGAGATAATGCAGGCCATGCAAATAAAATATATATACTAGTGCCCATTGAGTTCAGTCCCCCTGAGCAATGGCTCTTTTTCCGATAACACTGCATACATTTTGATTTCCTCTTCACTTCCACAGGGGAGCTGTTTCTTTCTTTCCCATTTCCAGTGATTCCTGTTTCTTCATCAGCCTTAAATGTCTGGCAAACATCACCAAACAGGGCCTCAAACAATTCACCCAGAATCCCATTGTCACTCCCTCTCTCAACCTATTGCATATGATTAACGTGGCCCTGCCCTTCATGAGATGAAGCCAGACCAGACTGCCCTGCATCTCATCTGAATATAAGTGTTTAGAGGATCCCAGGACTTGTGAAAAGAACACCTGGTTCCAGTCATGAGTGGGAGTTAATTAACACATGGATCCTTTGTAGCGGGGGCAAGGTATCTAGAGTACACATACACACGGAGCAATGCTAAGCTGTGGGGTCACCGTATTTTGAAATGATGTTAGGTCACTGGGGTGAGCCCCAGCAGAGTCATGGTAAAATATATGCTTTTTGGCTTTGGACTACTATAATGTATTGTGTGTATTCTCTCTAAGTAAGTAAATGCTGTTAAAACGTTGCTTAAATATGTGTTTATGGAGTACCTTTCCTGCAATAGTTTCAAAAAATGTAAAATGCATCAATTCTAGGTTAATTAAATCTATGGCCACTATATGGAACTTGCTATACTACGGTTATTTCAAGGTTAGTTTTTTCAGATTTGTTCTTCACATCCATGCGCTTAGGGAGAGCAGGGTCACAGAGACAAGAGATGAGACAGGGGTTACCCGATACCCCAGATTTCTTTCCCCTGCTGTAGAAGTTGGAGGTTGACAAATTCAGGACAAACCTCCCAACAATTAGATTTTATACCTGGAAAATTATAAAAAAATTTACACATTTTCTATACACAGAATCTAATTATTGGGGGATCATATTATAATCAGAGCCATCTTACAGTTGAGCAAATACAGTAAACTGAACATGAAGCTCTTCTCACCTCATTCTAGCAACAAGTTTTAACTTTCCTGGAGATGACTTTTCAGGTAACAAGGAAGGTTGGGAGGAAGATGAAGCCAATAAGACTGCCTCTGTCTACCAAAGTTTGCAGTTTAAGTTCCACTTCCTCCTCCTCCCTTATAGAAGCAGCAGGAGCTTCAAAAAATAACAGTCCCCTTGGTCAGAGGTATCAGAAGTCCTAGTCTCAAGCGTGAATATGTCTAACAAGCTATTTTGGAATCTCACATAAAGAAATGTGCAAGCAGCCCCAGCTGATCTGTTTTTAAAATGGATTTAAGCCTTGCAGCACTTTAAGAAATGTGCTTTTCCTAATACTGCTGCAGAAGCAATAGACTCTGAAAATTATGATCACAGATAACCCTCCTTTTTCCAACATTGAGGAAGATACCACAAATGATGAAAACACAGTACTAGAAGAAGTTTTTACAATGTTTTCCCATACCTATCACTCTGCTTGTAAGAATTTCTTTATCAGTAGTACCAAGCTCTCTCCTAAGGTAGTTTGTGGGAATCCTTCCTGCTGCAGCAGCTTTTTGACGATAATCAACCTTATAAAATTACACAGAGATTAATAAAGAACATTATCTGCTCTTTCCTAATTAAATCAACAAAATCACAGTTAAGAATTAGTTTTACAATAACACACCTGAATAAAATTGTTTGTTATTTACTGTTGCCACAGTGAAAAATAAATATTGGATAAATTTTACAATATTTACATTAAATAACATCTACTTGTCAAATTCTACTTTGTGTGGGTATTTATAGCATCAGTTTGGACAGCCTGAGTAATCTGTACTCACCACCAAGGGCATGAACTGGGACACAGAAGCTTTTGTTTTACTGACTGCTGTAACCATCACTGATGTGTCACCTAACTTGATTTAAAAAAAAAAAAGTCAAATTACTTATAGCCATGACGTTTTAATAAATATATCGTTTAGTACAATTTCATTTCTCCAGTACAGAATTCCCCCCAGCGAAGTACCAAATGAATTAACTATTTGTAATAGTTATACTTTGAGAAATCCTTAAAAAGTATCTCTCTATGAAGTAGGTAGTTATGAAGCCTAGCCATTACAAATTCCAATTCCCATCCCATGTCATAGGCCCTGACAGTCCAGTAAAAGACTGTACATTTATCCATGCTAATTTATCAATGTTGAAGTTCCATAGATTTTTACCTGCACTACAGCACATCCATCAGCAAATCTTGCTAGTTTTCCAGAGGAAACTTCCAGTTTTCTGTTAAGAAGAGAATATTTTGTATCAGGGACACAGGAACAAAAGATCTTACCCATCTAGCTCATTATCTTTCCTTGCATGGTGGTAGACTGCAAATGCTGGGGGAGGAGGAGGTGAGGGGGAGCGAACAGGGCATGTCCAGAATTTTCTATTTCCTTGTTCTCTTCATCTGGAACTTTCAGAATTCAAAGTTTCAATTGAGAGGCAATATCCCTACCTACATGCCTATCCACTGAATGCAATACTGACTGATGGACCTTTCCTCCACAAACTTGTCCAATTTCCTTTTGAACAAGGTTAAAATACTAGATCTCCTCAATAACTTATGTCAATGAGTTCCATAAGTTAATTACATATTGTTGAGTCCCTGTCAAGCAAGAATCAATTTAATAAAGAACTCTCTAATCATTTCTGTTTATATCTTTGTTTTACGTTAAAAAAATACCAATTACATTTAGTATTCACCACATCACATCACCACATCAGGAAACCAAAGCACTCTTTCTGCCAATAGAATAGGCAACACATATACCTCCTGAAATGCAGTTCTGCCTTAGTCTCTGAAAAGGCTGCGTTCAGGATGGAAAAGAACATTTAGGCCATGTACAGACATTCAGTTTCCATGGGAGAGTCACTTCTCTCCCGGCAGAAACCACAAATATACAGCTACACAGGCTTTTGCTCCCAGAGTAAAAAATGGTTGCTCCAGGAGAAAACCCAGGATCAGCCAGGCTTAAACTGCTCTTGGGAGAGTTTCTCCCAGGAGACCGAGTATCTGTACACTTACAAAGGACTTGGGCAGATGTTCAGATTCTCTAGGGAGAATCCCTGCTTGCTCAGGAGAAACCAGGAATATACAGAAGTCCATAACTGTTCTCCTGGAGTAAAAGTGGCCACCAGGGGAGAAAAATAACTCAGTAACAAACCAAGTGAAGTAGCTTCACAGAGAATCTCTCTCAGGAGAGGGAACATTCTGTACAGGCTGACAGTGCACTTTTCTCCTTCTCCCTCCCCCTCCTGCAGAGGGGGGTTGGTAAGTTTTGCCACAGGGTCCCCTGTCGGCGAGACTGGCTGCAGGAGACTCCTCCAGTTGCTGCCCGGTTCTGGGGGGGGTGGGAGGGAGAAACAGGACAGACACTAGGGCAGCACCAGTTGCCCATGACTCCAGGGCAGAATTCTCTCAGATTTCCACTACCCAGCTTCCATTTCATCAAGGTGTGTGGCCACTGCCTACAGCTGAAGTCCCAGTGTCCCACATGATCTGTCACTCCCCAGCCCCTACATCAGGGACAGAAGCTCATCCTGGCTCACCAGCCCTCTAGTGGCAAGTTACAGCTGGGTGAGTGTGGGACTGTAAGGGAAGGTTTTTAGTGCAGTGGTTCTCTACCTTTTTTGTACCAGTACCCATTTTTAAATATCGGTGGGCAGTCCTGATCCAGTCCCCCACACTCCTGACCCACTGCCCCTCACCCCCAGGCCCCACAATGTGTAAGGCAGGGGGTGGGTGTGTGGGGCACTTTGGGGCCACGACCCACAGATTGAGAAAGACAAGATTCTTTAGGTAGATGGGATCTCTTTTATTAAACCAACTAAATGGTTGGAAAAAACTGCTCTTTGCAAGCTTTCAGACACAAAACACCTTTCTTCAGGCATAAGGAGAGTCTATTTTACATAGGGTGTTTGTGCCCAAAAGCTTGCAAAGAAAAATTTTTCCAACTATTTTGCTGGTCTAATAAGAGATATCCCATCTACCCAAAGAACTTTGTCTGCCCGAGTTCTTACACCAACGCGGCTATACAACACCCACCCCAAACCCGAAACAGGTTGAGAAATGCTGATATACAGGCCCAGACGCCAAGCCAGCGCTAATGCCACCAGCCCCTGCGTGCGTGTGTATCTATACAGAGATGTAGATATACTGTGTATACATCAACCCACCTCCAAATTGTTCTAATAGAAGATATCAGCTCAAACCAAAAGACATATATATTTCAACTATTTTTTCCTTTTTGTTGAACATTTTTCCAACTATTTAAGTTTGTCTAATAAAACATATCAGATTCACCCAAATTACTTTGTCTGCCTATGTCCTTAGACCAACATGGCTACAACCTATACACACACTCACACACAATCACCACCACCGGCACCAACCGCTGCCTTCACGTGGAGGGGGGAAGGGCCCCCGGACCCCCACCCTACCTGCCCTGCAAGTCCACGGCCACCGCCTGGTCGCCGCCAAAGCCCCGGGCCTGGAGGAGCGGCGCCAGGCGGGAACCCGGGCCTAGCCAGCGCCGCACAGCGCCGAGAAACGGGTGGCGCCAGGTGTACCGAGCCCGCAGCCCGGCGCAGCGGCAACCCGTGCAAGCCGCCATGACACCCAGACAGCTCCTTCCAGCAAAGCGCCGCCTGATTGGCCCCGGCGGTCTCCCGGGAAAGTGACGTTTGCCTCTAAGCCGAACCCATTGGCTCCTGGGGAGCGGGGCGAGGCTGAGTTTCGATTCAGCTCGTGAGCGTATGGTCATCCGCTAGCTGCTGCCTCGGGCTTTGCTACGGCGGCCGGCGACGGACAAACCCCTTAGAGCTGGGCCTTTGCTTCTGGAAGTTTCTCCTGCCCGTTGGCTTCATGGCATCACCCCCCGCAACGACCCTGTCAGCGACCTCCCCTGCGCCGACCTTGGAACCTGCCAACTTTTTTTTATTTTGTATTCGATTTATATATCTTTTATTAAGAATATCGTCGTAACAGCATTAAAAACAAGATGATCACTATAGATAAGCTCCCATTACTCAAAAGAAACTCATCCTCCTAAAAGAAACAACACACCGCTCAGGCGGACGCCTACCTTCGCCTCCGCACCTGGGCGGAACCACGCTCCGCAGGTTTCGCCCCCCAGCCTGGACCATGCCCACAAAGGAACCAGAGGTGACAGTGCCCCGCCCCCGCTAACCCTGCCCCTTCCCCCTCCACCCAAGATCTCCCAAGGCTTCTAGGGTTGCCCCCCTTTGGCTGCCCTCAAGGGCCTGTCTGCAAGGTCCCAGCACCCCTTTGCTTCAGTGCACCTGTCCCTCCGCCCGGTGCCCAACCCCAGGATCTGGTGGTCTTTCCCCCTGGCTCTGGCCAAGCTGGCCAGCTGTCATGGTGGGAGGGGAGGAGGCTCAAGCTGTGATCTGGGGCTGGTTTCCTGTCTTGTCCATGCATATCTTGGGGTAGACTTTAACTGGGTGGCGCCCACTTGCTCCTTGGACCCTTGAGAGGGCCTGTGGGCACTGCCCGCTGTGCTCTGCTTGGGGTCCTGTCCGCCCTTGGAGTGCCTGTTACGAGCCTGCGACTCCTACTCCCATTCTTGTCCCCAGTACTCCTCTATATCTAGTAGCCTCTGATTAAAGGAGCATTAACAGGGTTACCCTATTTCCAGTTCCAAACAGGAGAACAATTTAACCAATTCTTCACCTCTGTTTTGTTGGGCAGGGACCGGGACTTCCCCACCGTCATGCAAGATGGACTCGAGGGGAACGCCTCCAGACGCCTCCAGACCTCAGGTTGGGGAGGACCGGGTTAGAGAGCTTCTGGAGGGGCTGGACGTGTTCAAATCAGCAGGTCTGGATGCTCTCCACCCCAAGGTGTTGAGGGAGCAGGGGCAGGTCATGTCAGACCAACCTGATTGCCTTTTATGATCAGGTCACAAAAGCGTTGGATGTAGGTGTCGCCCCCTGCTCCTGTGTCCTGCTACAGCCCTCATGCCTTGACACCATTCCCCAGTGCGGCACGCACCTGCTCCCCTCATGCACCTATCCCCTCCACCCCCTGCCACAGGACAGTCCCCAAACCCTGGCCCTCCAACCTGTGCTCCCCACAGACTTACCTGCATCCAGCTGCTGAGGCTGCTCCCACCAACCTGCCTGGCTGCACGCTGGCCACGTCTGCGTGTGTGAGCACTCACACATGATGTTCTCTGCCTCCAATTGCCCTCCCCTGCTCTTGCCAGTGAAGCAGTGCAAAATCCTGGACATTTCTTCAGATTTCAAAAAACCGCCCGGACAGAGATCAGAGGACCCCAAAAGAGGACATGTCGGGGAAAACCTGGATGTACGGTAACCCTAAGTTTATAGTTCTCTTAGTGGTAGAGGCACTCGATTTACATAATAAACAGGCCAGTCCAAAGGCTGCACAGGTCCAGAAATTTGGCAGTGGCGAGGCGCTGGCCATGTTGGGCATTTTTACACGTGCTCCAGGAGGTGTGGGAGGGTGCTTTAATTAGCAAGCTGTGCTAATTAAAAGCACCCGAGTGTTACATGTATCATTCATTCCCCCACCCACTGAAAAATGGTGGTGGGGCACTTTGAACTAAAGCTCATTGAGTGAGCTTTATTTCAAAGTGCTCCACTGTCATTTTTCAGCACGGGGACGCTGATACGCATGATGCTAGAGTCTGTTGGAGCACATTCATTTTCCATACTCCAGCAAACTTGATTAATAGAGTCTGCTCCAACATGCTGGAATTACAGCATGTCGGAGCTGGCTCCCTGCACGTGTATAGGAGCCTGTTAATTGCCACTCCCCTGCTGCCAAAGTGCCAGACCCAGAGGAAGCCCTGTGGGCCAGGTGACATACAGTTAGCCTGTCTATAAGGAGCAGTTAGTCTCTCTGTAAAATGCATCTCTACTGATTTCTGTCTGGCTTCGGGCTAACTACCTCCCCAATAATTGCAGTCTCCCAATTCAAGTCACACTAGCCTTTAGTTTGTGAATTGCATGTTGGTCATTTCATAACCTAATTCCCTTCTGCTCTCTGAAGTGCTTTATTCCATCCACTGACATGTGAGTTTCACTCTTAGCCATTGGTGATGTATAGCGCACTCCCTGAAATCAGCCATGTACCCCCTGGAAGCGCCAGCCAACAAACTGGAAGGTGCTAGAGGACCCTCCTCAGTAGGGAGTTTGTGGCTGTGGGAACCCCCCTTGGTGATCTCCCCAGGTTTGGGAGGCACCAGTTGCCCATTTCAGTGGTGGGGTGAATTCAGTTGATATATCAAATTTAGAGCAGCCAGAGCAGTGATTCTCAGGGTGGTTGCTGTAGCTCTGGATCTGGGTCTGAGTCAGAGCTGCAGCCATCTATGCCACCACCTCCTCCCTGCTGCCTGTGCCCATCCTGTGCTGCCTCCCCCTACCGCCTCCCTCTACTGCCACTTACTCTGAGTTGTGACTCCAGTCTTCCTCTGTCACAGCGGCAGTGGTGGCAGCAGCACCGAGACTGGGACCAGGGCTGCTGCTGCTGTGACAACAACTGTTGTTTCCTGATCTGGTGCAGTCAGAGTGGGGCCTGAGCTCCAGCTGAGTGTAAGCAGTGGTGGGAGGGGGGCAGGCAGCAGGGTTGACCAAATGTGGGAGACAGGTGGCAGAGGGACAAGTGGCAGGGGAAGAGGCAGCAGGGGGCACAGGCATCATAGGGGACAAGTGGCAGGGGCTAAGATCCAAGGAGGCAAGGGATAGAAATCAGGACACCTGTCTTCCTGCTGCTGCTTTCCCTGTTGCAGTGGTGGAGAGGATGAATTAGGACAATACTAAGATTCCGTACATGGAAAATTATAACAATTATACATTTTCCATGCATGGAATCCAATAATTGGGGGTTGTCTTAAATTCAAAGATGTCTTGGGTTCAGGAAAATGGGGTATTTCTCAGTGTGACCACAAATGAACAGTGATGTGAGTGCAAAGGCATGATCATGCCAGGGATTCATGCATGATTCAGTTAATACAAACTATTGTGAATTATCCTAACTCCATTTGTCATTTGGAGTTGAAATGAATTAAAACCTGGAAGAGGTTTTATAATTAATTTAATACAGATTGTGCTGAGATTTGTTGTTATTCAATTTTTCTATTACTTGTTTACAAATTCTTTTCTGTATTTTCTTGACAGGGTATTTCTGGTTTTGACCCGTGTTTACGAAAGTCAGATTTATTGGCTGGGAAAACTGGCCCATCTAATGGTTTTTCATCAGTGCCAGCATGCTTTTTATCCTTTGGCAAGATATGAAGGAGGCAGATCAGAAGGCAAGTGACCCATAAACTTGAGACTTGGCACAGGCAAATGATTGTTACCTCTGTCAAAATTCAGAATCCGTTGATAGAGTTGTGGTCCAGTACAAAAATATATTTAGGTGATGAAGCATAAACTGTACCATGTTTTTTCTGCATTCATGCATGCTCTATTGCTGTTGAAGACCTGTTGTCTGAAATAAGTGAATTTTAAAAAAAATCCTCGTTATTTTCCCCTCATTAAAATCACTATCCTTGAGGTCACTGCAGGCAACTTTCATATAAAGAGAGTGTCCAAATACCTGTATTATAACAATATTTTAAAACAATTACATTAAAATAAGGGGCCAGGTCACCTCCCAGACTTACCTGAATCCAAGATGACTCTGAATTTAAGACAACCTCTCCAATAGCTAGATTCCATACATGAGAAATCTATAAATTTGTTATAATTTTCTGTGTACAGAACTTAATTTTTAGAGGGTCATCTTAAATTCATCCCCCCACCACTGCATCAGGCAAGCAGTGGCAGAGGGGTAGGAGGCAAGGGGGTGCATTACTCAGGCAGGAAGGGGGACCAAGCAGGAGGGCAGGTGCCAGGGGTGTAGGCATGCAGGACAGGTGGCAGGGGGTAGACTGCTTGACTCCCCCATTTCTTGTCCTTCCCGCAGCCTGCTCCTCTGCCACTGTTTGCCCTGATGCAGTGGTGGTCAGGATGATTTTAAGACAACCCTCTAATAGTTAGATTCTGTACATAAAACAGAAGCTCTGCTTCTTCATTCATAAATTCTAGAGCCACTGATTGTCATTCCAGGTCTGCAAGATGCTGTGGTTACGCCACTTTGTTCTAGTTTTCCTACTCCAGAAAAACCTGTACAGATGTAGAGGATCAGAAGACCATAGCAGAACTTATCCTGTCAACCCAAACTACTTCCTCCTCATCCTTCATGTTCTACATCCTTCCACATTTCAAAAAGGCCCAAAAGTCCCATAGGCTTTTTACTGAGTACCTACACTACAGCACAAACAATCCATATTAAATGAAGGGAGCACCTCATCTAATGGATTCTTAGTTTGGCCAAGTGGTACAAACATAAAGGCTCCCAGGAGCATGCATGTGCACATGCAATGTCAGGCTAATATGACTACCATCCTTGAAGCAACAACCCACAGTTGCTCCAGGAACAAGGCAGTCTCTAAGGCTCTATACCCTGTGTCGCTAGTAAAGGATGGGATATGCCTCCACAAATCTTAGCCCCAGGCATGGGCATTGGCAATGCGTAGGGGGTGCACACTTGTGCACGTGCACCCCCTGATCTTGGCAGCAGGGGTCACGCATAGGGGGTGCAGGTGGGTGCACATGCAATCCCCTGATCATGGTGGTGCACCCACTGCAAAAAGGGTGATTCACAATCTGCATGCAGTCCATGATCACCTTGACTGCCGCCAACACTGCTGGGAGTGCCTGTGGGTGATTGCCGACCCCTGGTCGGCAGTCATCATTCCCACCCTTCCCCCTGCTGCCAAAAGTGCCAGCTTTGTCTGCAGGAGCTCCCACTTACTGCCACCAGGCTCCCGCTGTCACACTTCCACCCCCACACTCCCACCACCACCAGCGCAGCCGGGCCCCACTAGCCGCCAGGGGCACATACCATTCATGCTTGGCAGTGCACCCCTGCAAAAAGTGCCACCGATACTGCCAGGCAGTCACTGCTCGCCACCTCCTGCTCGCCACTGACACTGCTGGTGTGTGGTTGCCGACTACTGGTCAGTGCTCGCCACCTCCACCACTGACAGCACTATGGCTGCCTGCAGGAGCTCACTGCTTGCCAGGCCATGCTCTCATGCCGACAGTGCTGTCGCCATCTGTGGGAGCTCACCATGACCCCCCAGCCTCTGGGGGCACACACCGTTCATGGGCATGTGTATTAGGAGCAAGAATATGAACAGTTCTGAGGGTGTGGCCCTTGAAAGCAATGCAGTATGACTGGCTAGATATAGGTGTGCTTGGCTTTGAGTTCATAAGCTGCAAGCCTGAATGCATGGATGTCTTGCAGTGTTGCTGTATCCTGAGAATGGGTCAAACTTGAGCACTTTTTCAAAAAAATGCAGGTGGATGTATAGCTAATCTATTAGCAAACATCTTTTATTTCTGAAAAGACTATTGCTTTTTGCTTGAAACTGGAACATGCTTTTATGGTTTATGGGGAAAAAAACCTTCTGTCTATGTGCGCATTCTTTGTACTTTACCTGTTAACCGAATGACTATTTGTACCTATTAAACAGTTTGCTACATGTGTATTAACTCAGTTTTCTTTATGTCTTTCTGGGATTAGACAAAAAATGGCTCTCCAAACACTTTACTAACTATAGTTAAAGTATACCAGAATTCCATCATCTAGGGGAAATAAGAACTATCCTCATTTAATAATAAAGTCCAGAAGTGTGATTTGCCCAGGCTACATGGAGAGCCTGGAAGTTATATTTGACTACCTCCCTAGCTAGAAATGCATAGACACTTTACAGACAGGCAAGCTTGTAAACACTTTGGGGAAAGCCCTAAGCAGACAAAAAAGATAAAAAGTACAGAAAGAATATAGCATGTTTGTAGATATTTGTCCAGTGACGGTGATGGGATCAATTACTAATCGTCTATTCAAGTGTCATACTGCAGATTACACAAGTTAACTTGCCAACTCCTCCTTACTATACCTAATCTGATCCTTGTAGAGAACACTTATTCACAGAGTATACTACAACACCTGCGGTAGAATGCAGTCTGGAACTTTATATGGATATCTATCATGGATTCTTCTTCATTGTGGTTAAGAATTGATCTCTGCAGGAGTAACTGCAGAGTCTTGTGGAATTTGTGGGCATTAGTCTTACAGTAATGCCCCAGCAGGAAGCCATACTATTAACATATATAGATGTATTATATTATTCAGGAGTCCCTACAACCTATATGGGATGGAGGCTTTAGCAGAAATTGATGCAGTACAAGTGATTCCAAGCCAAAGAGGGGCTAATCCAGATGGGAATGGTCTCTGAGATGGGGAGAGACCTTGTATTTAAGGCAGCAGACATGCTTCTAAACTGATTTTTTTAAATATTTAACCCTAACTCATTCATGAAACTAGTCTTACTGATTTATATGACTAAAGTAAACAGAATTTGTGTCCTTATAAATTGGCCCAAATCCTGTAATCTTACTCATAAGAAAGCTTGCTTGTTTTATATTTAATATAAAAATATTTACAAATATTATACCTGAGAACAGGGTACTGATATTCTTTTTGCAAATGTAAAAAGTACATTTCAGTTAGATGTGCATTTTCAAGCTCTTGCAGAGGAAACCTTTACCATCTCTGGACATACCAAAGGTTCATGGGCAACACTGCAGATTTTTGTCAGAGTAGGAAAGACTGTGGACAGTTGTTTATGCTTGTTTCCAAATCACAGGACCTGGCTTTCAGAGGAGACATTAATTATTGGGACATCTATAGTAGGCAATCATCAGTCCTTCTGGATCATGATGTATGCATGTGAGGCCACCCTGACCGTAGACACATACACATATGGAGGGGTGGAGGTTGCCCAGACCTTCTATCCCCACTTTAGACAGAATCCAAAGACTAGACATTCAGTGCCTCTAGTTATGTGCATGTTTGGGAATTCAACGTGGATTTCCTGCATGGAAGACAAGAATTAGACCACTGAACCACAACAGCAGGTAACAGCTGCTGGAAGGGAAAAACAACAGTGCATGAGCAGTCCAGCAAATTCCTGGAGTATGTTGGAGATAACTTTTTGATAGAGATGGTTGAGAGGCCAACTAGCAGGGGGTACCCTTCTTGACTTTCTGCCCACAAACAGTGAGGAACTGGTTGAGGATATGAAGGTGAAAGGTTATTTGGGTGACAGTGGGCTTGTCTACATGAGACGTTTACTGCAGATTAGATTAATTAGCTCCACAGTAAACGTCTCAGCATCTACACATGCAGGACTATTAGGTTGGAGTAAACGAATAAGCTCTGCAGCAGGATAGTACTTGTAAATTCAAGTACTATCCTGCTGCAGAGGTTTTTACTCCACAGCAGCACATGTGTAGACACTGCCCCAGCTGGCTGGGGCATGAGGGTGCTTTAGTATAGGGGCTACCTGCTGGCTAGCCCCATCCTGGAGCTGTCTCATGGCCCAACCAGCCTCTGTGCAGCATGTTGAGCCAGGTCACAGCAGCCCTGGGCTGTCAAGCTGACCTGGACCCTCTGCCAGCCAGGGCTGCTCCAACCTGGCTTAATATGCTGCAGTCCTGAGCACCCATTCAAACAGTGTACCCAGGAGCAATAAATTCCAGTGTTTATTGCTTCAAATTAATTGCTTCAAATTAATTGCATATGTAGACATGCCCAATGACCATGAAATGATAGAATTCAAGATCTTAAGGAGAGGAAAGGAGGAGTGCAGCAGAATAAGGACACTGAATTTCAGAAAAGCAGTCTTCAAGGAATTCAAGGAACTGGTAGTCAGGATCCCGTGGGAGGCAAGTCTAAGGGGAAAAGGAGTTCAGGATTGTTGGCTGTACTTTAAGAATGCCCTTTAAAGCAGTAGTTCTCAACCTCTTTTGTACCAGGACCCATTTGTAAACATCAGTGTTCTGTCCTAGTGCCCCTCACTCATGATCTGCTAGCTCCTTCCCCCAGGCTGCAGCCCCCAGTGTGTGGGGAAGGGGTGAGTGTGCTGGGCAGGGGTTGTGTGTGTGTCTGCAAGCAGCCAGCCTGCAAGAGAAAAGCCACAGTTTCCCACATTTTTCTCCTTTAAAGGGGAAGCCGTTTTTAAAGTTTGTTCATGACCCTTTCATATATTCTTGCCACCCACTTTTGGGTCACGACCTATTGGTTGAGAAACATGGCTCTAAAAGGTGTAGGAGCAAGCTATCCCGATATGATGGAAGTATGAGACATATAACAAGAAACTAACCTGGCTAGACAGCACTCTCTGAGCTCAAACTGAAAGAGGAATCCTATACAAAGTGGAAACTTGGTCATAGTCTAAGGAAGACTATGAAAGCATGGTACAGGCATGCGGGGAGAAAATTAGGGAAGCCAAGGCACAGTTCAAGATACAGCTGTAATGGGACATAAAAAGCAATAAAAAGGGATTCTACAAGTATGTTAAAAGTAAGAGGAGGTAATCTGGTAAGGGATGATGTGGAAAAGGCTGAAGTATTTAATACCTTTTTTACTTGAGTCTTCACAAATAGGGGTAGCTACCAGATGATGAGTTTAGGTGGAAACAAAGGTGGAGAAGGAGACAAACAACCTAAATGGGGGAACAGCAGTGGATATGATGAACCTTGACTTTAGCAAGGCTTTT
Source organism: Crocodylus siamensis (assembly GCF_052110815.1). Lineage (NCBI taxonomy): Eukaryota > Metazoa > Chordata > Crocodylia > Crocodylidae > Crocodylus > Crocodylus siamensis. The sequence continues at coordinate 176,398,930 of NC_143395.1, forward strand.
GACACTGTCTCTCATGACATTCTCATCAATAAGCTAAGGAAATACAGACTAGATGAAAGTATTGTAAGATGGATACGTAATGGTTTTGGATCATACTCAATGGGCGCTACATGTACTACGGCAATGTAGTGATCACCTGTGTCTACACATGATAGCCAGTGACGTTGCCATAGCAGCACTCTCCCTGGCTATAGCATACTGCTATGGTGATGTAGCCAGGGAATCTTTGCATGCACCACCCATATGCTGCAGTACTGTGGTTACTGCACCATATTTTAGTACTTCCTCATAGCAAGTACTAAAACACGGCGCGGTAATAATGTCTCTGTATGGAGACATGTAGACACGCCTAATGAGTAATTATCAATGGTTCACTGTCTAGTTGGGAGAAAATGTCAAGTGTGGTTTCCCAGAGGTCTGCCTTGGGTCCAGTATTGTTTAATATTTTCATTAACAATTTGGATAATGGGATCGAGTGGACCTTGAACAGATTTGCAGGCACAAAGTTGGGTGGATTTGCGAACAATCTGAAGGGTAGGCCTAAGACTACAGCATGACTTAGACGGAGAAATGGTCTGCAGTCAATCACATGAGATGCAGCAAGGACAAGTGCAAGATCTGCATGCACAAATGTAGACTGGGGAATGAGTGGTTAGGCTGTAGAACTGCAGAGAAGGATGTGGGGGTAACAGTAGACTATAGTCAGAATATGAGCTAACAGTGTGCTTTTGTTGCCAAAAAATCCAGCATTAACAGGAGCATCACTTGCAAATTAAGGCAAGTGATTATTCTACAGTATTCAGCACTGGTGAGGCCTCACCTGGAGTACTATGTTCAATTTTGGCTCCACACGTGAAGAAAGATGTGGACAGTTTGGAAAGAGTCAAGTGCAGAGCAGCAAAAATGACTACGGGCTTGGGAGGCAAGGCTTATGAGGAAAGGCTGAAAGAACCAGGGTTATTTAGTCTAGAGAAAAGAAGACTGAGGGGGGATTTGATAACACTTTTCAAATACCAGAAGGGCAATTGCAGACAGGATGGAGATGAGCTGTTTTCCACAACTGCAGGGGACAGGACTAGGAGCAACAGACTGTGGTAGGGGTAATATAGGTTGGAAACTTTGAGGCACTTTGTAATCAAGCACTGAAATAGGTTACCTCAATAAACTGGAATCTCCATCACTGGAAGTTTTCAAAAGCAGGTTAGACATATACTTGGCTGGCATGGTTTAGTCAGGGATGAGCAGGGGGCTGAGTCAGATGGTCTTGTGAGGTCCCTTCCTATGATCCTACTTTCCTATGATCCTAAAAAACAATACAGGTTTTGTTTTTTAAAGTGATTTTATTTCCTGCTAACTGATTTTAACTTTATTTCTGTTTCAATGTGAGTAAAAAGTAACATCCTCCCTCTGAAGCAGAATGCTGGTAAACACCACTGAATTTGACCATTTGATCAATTTTATTTTTTTTGATTTTGTCAGAACAAGCTGGCCACTTGTAGAATGTTGCTGAAAGACAGGGTTTATCACTATCTTGCAGCACACTGATTTTCCTGGATACCTGCTACAAGTGATAACAGATGCATAGTTTGTGCTTACCCCATCTTGTGCGATCTTCATATATTCTACTGCTTTACCAAGGGATGCTACCTAACTGCTTAAAGTTCCTTAAAACCAGAGCATTTACTTCAAATGATTTTGCTCTTTTGCAGCTATATTGTTATGGGAGAGTTCAAATAAGTCCTATAATTTCTGTAATTCAGTGGGGGCCAGCCTTTTTAGCAAGAGTGCCACAAATTAGCTCTTCACTCTCTTTCCTTTGCGCTCAAGTGCCACTCTGATCTCTTTCCTCTGCCCAATCTGCTGCTTGTCTTTTTGCTTCTTGCTCTGTACTCCCTGACCAATCTCCTTTGCTTTCTGCTTCTGCAACTGTAATTCCTGCTTAATCTCTTTCTGTCTTTTGCTGCTTGTCTCCTTCCTGATCTGCCATGTGCCACACACAGAGGGTGCCTGTGCCACTTGTAGGGATCATACTGCAGGGTAGCCACCACTGCTGTAATTCATCATGGTCTCAGTCTTATACATAATGAGATTTATATGGGGGATACCTTCACTCGCATGTACCCTAGAGATTCTGTAGAGGCCTGTTGCATGTAAATTACTAAATAAGAACTTATATTCATAACTAATTGGATTTGATTTCCACCAACAGATCATCTCTAGATTCCTTGTGAGATGCTTCTTAATGTCTAAGCCATCTAATTTCTTTCTAATCAGCTTGAATTTTGTTCACATTGCAACTATATTCACAATAGGATACACACATACTCATCCATCTTTCCCTGGAAAGGTCTTCATCCAACACTTACGATATCCACTTTGCCAGATGTGGAATGATGATGAGGATTTATCTCCAGGGGTCAAAAATCAGCCCTGAAATAAGCAGATACAACTCCCAAAATATTTTTAAAACTGAAAATCAACAGGACTTATACCTGTTTTGTGCAGGGCTGAATTTGACTCTGATAGTGCTTTTTCTGTTTATTGCAAGAGAAAAGATTTTACACGGATACAAAGTTCTGTATCCTAACCTAATTTATTTTAAAAGATATATACTCCTAAACAGGGATATTAAATGAAAAGTGCAAAATGAAACTTTATAATTCCCACACCTCTATCCCCGGTCTCCAGTCTGATTGAATTTTCTCAATTGTCCCTTTACCAAACACTGTTACAATTGATTTAAAGCTTCCCAGTGTTACACCAAACTTTCTCATCGTGCTCATTCTTTAGAAACATCTTTCTGACTTGGATAGATAAATAGTCTTTACCTCCACTGAAATTCAGTGAAATTCCTTTTCCTCTAAAAGCTAGCCTTGTATCTTGAATACACAGATGTGATGGGCTAGCTGGCTGTGACCTGACCCAGGGGTTTTGAAAGGGCAAAAGAGGATTGGAGGACTTGGGATTCCCTTTCTGCACCAATCAGGCCCCAGAGACTCACCCCCCCCCCCATGTCCCCTGATTGGCCCCTTGGGTCACCTGGAGGGGAATAAAAGGGGCAGCCTGGCTGACTCAGGTGAGAGACAACAAGGAAGGAGCTTTACAGAGTTGGCAAGAGCTGAGCCAGTGGGGGCAGGAGCAGTGCCCCAGAAGAGCCTGAAAGAGCAGGATCTGCAGGCAGCAGTGGGACCCTCAGCAGTGCAGTGTGTGGCCGGCAGGAGAGGCTCCCTACTGGGCTCCAGGATCCCCTAGGAGAGGCTGCAGCCAGCAGGAGAGGCTCCCCCTGCTCCAGCAAGGATCTGAGCAGTGACTTGAGGGGTTCCCAGCTCTGCTTCCAGCTCCTCCAATCACAGGCCAGGCAGCTTGACATGAGGTGGGGGCTCTGGAAAGGTCAAGACCCTTAGCAGGCTGAAGCAGTGCCACCAGTGATGACTGTGTGGCAGTCTTCCTACCTACCAGGTGGGAGAGCTGGGTTCAAGTCCTGGCTGAAGTGAGTAAAATAACAAGAAACAAATCTTTTTGCAGTGGAAAAGGGCCATTGTGTTTTCCCCCCTTTCTCCTCCTCCAGGTACTAAGGTCCTATATTTCCTTGTCATATGACATTTTGCATTTTGTGCCTCTCTATATTGCACCAACTCATATTGTTTGTTCTGTTATTTGTGTTTTATATTTTGTTAACCCTGTTTTGTCAATGATTGTAAGTGTCTAACCTTTGAATCCTGCCCCTTTGAGGCATTGTAGTGTCCACTATACCTTCTGATTTTATGCCTGTTATGTTCCTAGTATTAAAAGGTATATGGTTAAGTCCCCACTAGTGGTCTGGCTGTGCTCTATAGGGGGAGGAGAGTCCCTACAACTCCCACAGCACTTGTGTACCTGCTTGATCCCTTCAATTGGAGAGGGGGGTACCTCTTGGAGTACTGCCTGGGTTACACATAGTGTCTACAGATATTTCTATATCTATACATAACTGCTCAGTAAATTCACCTATTTGACTTTAGTAATTTTTAATACATATTGTATTGGCTAATAATGCAAAATCACTGGTAAGTTGCAATACTTTTTCACTCATTCCCTATTGGGTCCTTGTTAACTTTCATTTAAATAATAAATATGTTGAGTATTTTTAACAAATTTGCATTGCACAAATATGCTAGCTGTATCTTAATGATACATGGTTTCCCCTGCTCTGTCACTTTTTTTTTTTTTTTTACTGACTGACACCCAGTTTGATATATATATTTTTTATGTTCACTATAACTAAAATCTGTAGCCTACTATGAAACTTCACAGGATGTGTAACTGCACATTACTGGAAGGATAGTTCCATATACTATAAAACAAAAGCCTGATTCTATTTCATTTTGACATATAGCTATTATATGACTTCTGTACTTTAACTCTATGTAGTAACCTGGTTTGGTAAGTAACTATTTGAAATGCTGATCTTGGATAATGTGTCACCTGGACTTCTGTAAGAAGATGATCATAGGTATATTATTTTCAGATAGAAAGGGGCTATTTTCTGGGGGAAGGGCCTTCCAATGGGTTTATGTAGTTTGAAGAGAAAAAAAAATACTTGAAATCCCGTTTTTATAGGGCAAGGGCTGTGCTGCTCAAATGCAGGTTTTGAACACACACTTTAATTTTAATGTTGGTGCTAAATGTATAATTGTTTGCAAACCAAGCTCAGCCTTTTGGTACCTGTCCAGTGCTAATATAGGTCTTTATAGGCAAAACCTGTGGGGCCCCCCAATTTATTTCTCCCAAAAGCCCCAGTGAATTCAGACAGCAAAGTAAGAATCAGTAGTCACCAGCAAATAGTGATGTAGAGATCCAACATGATTTAACTGAAAGTACTACAGAAGGGAGTCCTGTTACAATGAACTCGGAGGAAATCCCTTGATAAAGTAAGTGTTTCCTTACGTCACAGTTCTTTTCAATAAAACCCTGTAATGGGACAAGTCCCTTGGTATACTGCTCAATCTTTGGGCAACATAGATTATTTTAATGGGCACATTACTTAAGGCTGTCTTCACCATCTGTTCTGCCTTCTAATTATAAATACGAAAAGAATATATTTGAAATGACATCATAAAAGAGCCATTAAGTGATTTAAATACATATGTATTTTCTTTGTTCAGCGGATTATGCAGCTGTTTCATTGCTGTCATGTTGAAACAACAGTCCAGGAAGAAATTACTGCTCTAGTCAGCCTCCTCTTTCTTACCAAATACAGGGTCAAAATTTCAGAAGTACTGAGCACATGCAGCCTTCAGTCATTGTAAGTGCAGTTTTGAATGCTCAGCACTCTTCAAAATCAGGCCCAGAATTGATTTATAAGGTATTATGGTATGGTGTATCCCGCTCCTCCAGGCTTCACAGGAATTCAGTAGTTAAGGGCACTCCCATATTCTGTGACCAAAAAGGCACTTATTTAATTCATTTGTCATTTTCTTCCATATGTCTTGTCTGTTTTCATATAATGCAATGCCAGTAAGTGCAGCTGTAGCCTGTAGCCAGGATGCACATTAGAGCATTTCTTAGGGCTGCTTTGGGGGCTTACCTCATTTCCAGAAACTAGAATAGGAGATGTACATACGTACGTACTGCTTTCTCATAGAGCCTCTACCAAATACAGCACTTGTATGAGGATGAACTGAGGCCCTGAGCCCTTCAGCTCCCATTATTTTTAATAGGGCTGAGGATGCTCAGCTCTTGTGAAAATCAGTGTTTGTTGTTGTTGTTGTTGTTTTTGTTTTGTTGTTTTTTTATCTGTGGATCATCTCTAGTGTCTCTTTCCTTTAGTTTCAGCTAATTGACCTTGTTTTTCCACCCTGTTATAACTATTTTTTGGAAGTAAGTTTTCTGTCTGATTTCTTGCAAGAAAAATAAATGGAACAACCTATTTGCAGTTTTCCCATGCGTCCCAAGTGGATATTGCAATACTGAGATTTTGCCACCTAGTGGTGCTGCACAAAGGTACGAAGCAGTATTCTGAGGTTTGTTCTCTTACACTGCTGGCTTCTCCTGTGGCTTGGGATTCAGTCTGAGTCAAGAATACCAGGGGACTTTTCCCTGTGAATTTTAAATACCCCTTCTCCTCTGCACTCTTACAGAACTGCAGTTAATATTCTACACACTCTTCCTCTTCTGTTTTTCCCTTGGGAATTCATAGTTGACTTCCATGCAAAAGTTTATTATGCTTGCTATATGGGCTTAATCTTTTGTTTAAACCCTCCCACTCTTTCCTGCTGGTCTTTCTCTTCCTCCATGATATGCGTAGTCCATTACACAACAGTCCGCTGTTCAAGTATAGTGGTAGCCCTCTTTTTAGGTAAACCATAAGCAGAAGATGGAACCTGTCTAGATGGTTGGTACTTACATTTTTGTGGAGCTTTCTTATCACAAGGTTAATTTGGTTTATATCCAGTTATACCACTGAAAAATAGATGACATATATTATAATATAAAATTAAATACTCTTCAGTTCTTTAAAACAACCTGAATGTAAAATTGTATTCCTTACCAACTGACTTCTTTAAAGGGATACTTTTTCTTTTATAAACTGAAAAAGACCATTTATGTAAAGATGAACTTTACTCTAATAGTATTTTCTTATTATCCTATTGCTGTTATTACAGGTGTGTGGGGTTTTTTTTTGGTCCCTTGCTGCTTCTCTTGAAGCTTGTTGTTCTTTGCTGTTCTTATTACACTCTTGTCCCATAAACAGCCTAGAAATTAAATGTGCTGACTCTCCTATTATTATAGGAGAAGATGGACCATGAAGAAGTAAATCACTGTGTTTGGAGTGATTTTCTGTTATGTGACTGGGTCCAGGGAATAAAGATGAAACTCATAGCAGTGCACCTGTGTCATACCCACTGCGAGTAGTGCTTTGACCTTGTAAGTAAATTAGTGCCCACTGTATTTGTAGCCTTCAGTTCTATTTTATAAATATAATATGGCACCATGGCAAAAATGTTCAGCAACAGAATGAATTTTAAACAAGTTCTTCTACTCCACAAATATTCAGGGTTGCCACGTCTACTCAACTAGTCATTCTCCTCAGTTGTTTCTCAGATAAAGAATATGTTTCCCTGCTATGTAATTTTGGAGTCCTGCTATTCTGGAATCAGGAGGGTTCAAAGTTCAGGGTGGAAACAAGCAGGCAAGATTCTTTGGGCAGATGTGTATGTATATATATTTTTATTAGATCAACTAAATAGTTTTGGGCACAAACACCCTTCTTCACGCATGGGGAGACTCTGCGTGTGTCTTTAGACCAACATGTCTATAACCAACAACCCTGCAGGGTAGAAACAGAAATATAACTGAATTTATTAAAATAAACTAATTTGTGAATTGTACCTGGAACTTTGAGCAAATGAGAGATGCTACACATACTTCTCTGTCTATCAGAGATCTCCAGCTGGATAGTAGCTGGTAAATTTTTATGTAGTTAGAAAAAAAACTTGTCTGGACAGGACACTGCATCTTAACTCTGCTGGGCTTCCCTTCTGTTTAAAGTTGTTCTACTTTGCATGGAATTGATAAAAATCAGTTGGAGCAGAGATAGTAAATTTACATGGGTTTATGACCACTGGGCTATAGACAAGAATTGGAGCAAGGACTGAAATTAGCTTCTCCTGTACAGGTGAATTCTCAAACCACTAAACAAAAGTCATGCTCACACTTGTTTTCACACTCTCTGGCCCATGCAAAGTGGAATAATTTCAGAAGTGAAGGTTGAGAGCTCCATACCTCTGCTATGGAATAGATATCAAATATCTGGACAGTTAGGGCATTCACTTGAGTGGTAGGGGATGCAGATTTAACCCCCTAAAGCAGAAGAAGAAATTGAAGTTGGGTCTTCAGCATCCTAGGTGAATGCTCTAACCACTGAGATGTCATATAATGGGGGCAATATCACTTTTTCCTCTTCTGGCTATGTTTTGAAGAAAAGGACTGATACGTCCTCAGTTTTTTTGTAAGACAGGGCTGACACCTCTAACTCCAAGGGAAAGAGTTGTTTACTAGGCCATGGTCTTGGTCAGACACATAAGAACTAGAGAGGGTGGGATTTTTTGACTGGTCCGATCCACAACATTTCTTGTTTGCAGTGTTAGGAGGCTTCCCACTCAGTACACTGGCTATTGTGAATCTTGTTCTGAGGTTTGTAACTCTGGGCACCTAACTCAGGACTGTAGATACAATACAGGGGCCATACACCTAAGCCCCATTTTGGATCCAGTCATGAGAGGCTTGTTAAGCTGGGGCAGACATAGGAAGGCTCCAGGCTTGGGATCTTCTGAATTCACAGGAGTGCTGACAGACCTACAGTGTGGTGCCACTGAGGAAATAAGCTTTGCCCACCTGTTCCTGCTTTGTGTATATCAACCCTGGAAATGACATGAGTGAGGATGCCCTGAGAGGTGTGTGGCACTATTCTCAAGGTCAAAGTTTTCAACGTGCTCAAGAATGGTACCTTGGGGTGCCCTTATGCCATCCTCAGTGCATCATTACCAGGGTTTGACACAAGGTGCAGGAGCAGGTCAACATGGCTCATCTCAGTAGGAAAACAACACTGCCCCTCCTTTTTAGGCAGACATTTAGTTTCTAATGTGCAGACATGGGAATCAAGCTTTTGGTTTATAGGTTGTATATATGCCCATTTAATTTGGCAACACCAGAAACATTGGGAAAGGCATCTAAACTGGGAGCTTTGTTTTGATACAATTTAAGACTAGTAATAGGTCTTTGGAATTAAAAAAAGTCAACTTTCCTGAGTAGCATTTTTTTGCTATTTTTATAGCACCAGAAGTCTACAAACCTTCCACTGAAACTGAGAGTGTTCAATTTCAAATGCAAAAATTAATGGAACAATGCACACGCACACTCCAAAGTAGCATTCCTTTGGATAGTGCTTTCTATATATATAATATGCAATTTTTTTTTTTATCATTTCACCTGACCATTTTTTAATGAAATAAAGATTTGGCTAGCTATGTGTGTTTCACCTGGCAGCTTTTCAACAAGAAAATGTAAACATGATTGACCCTAGACAAAGCTGTGAACAAAGTAGTGTTTTACAACTTCCTGGAGGGTTAGAATGGTGTTTAATGGACACCCAGGATATCAATACATTTTGGTATTAAGGAAGTCAGTTAGCAACTACCAAATATTCAAATATAGGGACTATTAAGGACATTTGGACTGTGTGGACATGTCAATTAATTGTCTGGCCGTGTTACTCTAAGGTCTATTCTTTTCATAGCCACTCCCCTCTCCTTCTCAGTCTGCACGTGCCAAGCTCTCCTGCCACAACTTTGATGTTTTCCACAGCTCAGTGGACTTTTGTACAGCATGTACAAGATTGTCCAAAATTGGGACTGGTGGTCCTTGAGCTAATTGAGGGCTCCTACACCCTTGCCTGTGCCTCCGGTGAACGTTCTGTTTGCTCTATAAGTCAAATATCAATCCAGTCTTACCAGAAGTGTTGAGGGACGACGTCCCGTAGGTTTCTGGTCTTTGTGGGAGGAGTTACACTCGTCTCCTCCTCCAAGTCTGATCCCACCGCTGTTGCCTCTCCAAGGGAAGGGCCTCATGCCCCTCCTTCGTCTTCTCTTAGCTAGGTCACCGCCTGGGGTCCTTGCACTCCGGGGGGTTCCACGGCTCTCCTCCGCCCTTCCCCCACTGGAACCTGGTACCCTTGTACCCCCTCACCAGCCGACTCTCCGCTGCACCCCGGCTCCTCTGCGGGTCACCCCAGGGGTGTCTTACCGCTGCCCCAGAACGTCCAGGTTCCGTGTTGGGCGGTGTGCATCCGCCCCTCCGCTCTCCTGCCGGCAGCTGGTGTCGGTCCCGGCACTTCTGGTCCCGCCACTCTCCTCCCGGCAGCCGGAGTTGGTCCCAGCATTTCTAGTCTGGCCACTCTCCTGCCAGCAGCTGGTGTCAGTCCCGGCGTTTCTAGTCCAGCCGCTCTCCCGCCGGCAACCGGTGTCGGTCCCAGCACTTCCAGTCCCGCCGCTCTCCTTCCCGGGCTTGACTCTGGCCCGTCCTTTAAGCAGGCCACGCCGTCTGGGGACCTATGGCAGGTGAGTGTTCGTTCCGCCCCCCGGTTCTGGGGTGAAGGGGCTTCCCAGGATCTTCCAGTCCGGGCCACTCCCAGACAGACTGTTATAGTGATACATGGGGGATGAGGCAGTCTTTGAGATACTGAAAACCACATTGTACATAGCTTTATTGATCAACTGAAATATAGACAAGTAAGAAACTGGGGACCCATGTTATAGTAGTGCAGGGGTAAGCAACCTTTCGGGCTGCAGGCCAAAATTATCCACCAGGGATGGAAATAGGTGGGCACTAGGACCCAACAACCACCACTACTTGTCTCCCTGGATGCACAGGGAAAGCACCAGCAACCAGCCTTTCCCCCCACAGCAACATGGGGAGAAGTCCCACAGCTGGCATTTGTCCCCATGATCATGGGCTGGATATGGCACACTGGCTACAGGTTATTGATCCCTGTGTATTGTGTACCCTAATTCCATCTGCTGGAGCAGTCTGGCCAACACAGGCTTTGCCAGATGCTTGAGAGGTCTTAAGGCAGAACTCCATGATGCTCTTCCTTCTGTGCTTTTTCAGAGCAATCTGAGGGGTGTATGCGCATAGATATATATTCTTAGAAAATAAGGACTGGAAGGAACCTCATGAGGTCCAATCCCCGGCTCAGAGCAGGTCCATCCCTAACTATATCATCTCAGCCAAGGCTTTATCTAGCCAGGTCTTAAAAACCTCCAAGGACGGAGATTCCACAACCTCTCTGGGTAACCTGTTCAAATGTTTTACTTTCCTTCTAGTGAGAAAATGTTTTTTTTTCCTAATTTCTAACCTAAACTTCCCTTGCTGCAACTTGAAACCATTGCTCTTTGTTCTGTCATCTGCCACCACCGAGAACAGTCCAGCTCCATCCTCTTTGGAACTGCCTGTCAGGCAGTTGAAGGATGCTATTAAATCTCCCCTTGGTCTTCTTTTCTGTAGCCCAGTTCCCTCAGCCTCTCCTTAGAAGTCATGTGCTCCAGCCCCTGAACCATTTTTTGTTGCCCCCCAATAGACATTCTCCAATTTGCCTACATCCTTTCTGTAGTGGGTGGCCCAAAACTGGACACAGTACTCTAGATGTGGCTTTTCCAGTGCTGAATAGAGGGGAATAATCACTCAGCAGTGCACAGTGGGTCTCAGGGAAGACCGAAGCCCCAGGAGCTGCAGGCAGCAGCTCAGGCATTTCGATCTCCTGGCAGGAGGCCAGGCCTGGCATGCAGGTGGCGCACAGATTGGATGCTCCAGTCCCCATTTCTAAGTCTGGCCTCCCACGCAGATCATCACCAGGGAGGACTATACCTCGGTTGCTCAGGGCTGTAGGGGGGCAGTCAGGAAGTCCAAGGTGGAGATGGAACTAGGACTAGCTACCTGGATCAAGGACAACAAGAAGTCCTTTTTTAATTACATAGCAGGTAAAAAGAAGATACTGGATAACGTGGGGCCCCTGCAAGACACTCTAGGAAATCTGGTCATCGCACCAGACAACAAAGCTAACCTATTTAACAATTTCTTTGCCTCCATTTTTCTGAGCAGGGACTGGGTCACCCCTCCTACTGGGCCCCCCTCAGGCCCCCGGGGAGGCGCACCCAGGCCAAGGGTCAGTGAGGATCAAGTCAGGGAATTTCTGGAGGGACTGGACATATTTAAATCAGCTGGTCCACACGATCTCCACCCCAGAGTGCTGAGGGAATTGGCTGAGGTCATTGCAGGACCCCTGGCACAGCTTTACTAGCACTCATGGTGCTCTGTTGTGGTGCCAGAGGACTGGAAGAGGGCCAATGTAGTTCCCATTTTCAAAAAAGGGAGGAAGGAGGACCCGGGAAACTACAGGCCAGTTAGTCTTACCTTAATCCTGGGTAAGCTTTTTGAGAGAATTATTCTGGCGCATGTCCATGAGGGGCCAGCAGAGGAGATTATGGTTAGGGGCAACCAACACGGGTTCATTAGAGGCAGGTCCTGTCAGACCAACCTGGTGGCCTTCTATAACCAGGTCACCAAATCCTTAGATGCAGGGGTAGCAGTGGGCATAGTCTTCCTGGACTTTAGGAAGGCCTTTGACACTGTCTCTCACCCTGTTCTCATTAAAAAACTAGGGGACTGTGGCATCAATGCCTACACAGTCAGTTGGGTCACTAACTGGCTGGAGGGCCGCACGCAGAGAGTGGTGGTGGATGGGTCATTTTTGACCTGGAGGGATGTGGGCAGTGGGGTCCCCCAGGGCTTAGTCCTCAGGCCCGCACTGTTCAACATCTTCATCAGTGAATTGGACGGGGGAGTAAAAAGCACCCTGTTCAAATTCGCAGACGACACTAAGATGTGGGGAGAAGTGGGCACTAGGCAGGAGGAATAGGCTGCAATTGGACCTAGACAGGTTACAGGGGTGGGTGGGCGGACGAGAATAGGATGGGATTCAACACTGACAAGTGCAAGGTGCTGCACCTGGGGAGGAAGAACCAGCACCATACCTACAGGCTGCGGAACTCCCTTCTTGTCAGTGTAGAGGCAGAAAAGGATCTTGGATGCAGAAATGATCTTGGATATCATTGATGCCAAGATGAACATGGGTCGGCAGTGTGGGAATGCAGTCAGGAAGGCCAACCGCACCTTGTCATGCATCCACAGATGCATCTTCAGCAGGTCCAAGGAGGTGATCCTCCCCCTCTATGCCACACTGGTCAGGCCGCAGCTGGAGTACTGTGTCCAGTTCTGGGCACCGCACTTCAAGAGGGATGTGGACAACATGGAGAGGGTCCAGAGGAGGGCCACGCACATGATCAGGGGGCAGCAGGGCAGGTCCTACGAGGAGAGACTACGGGACCTGAACCTGTTCAACCTCCACAAGAGAAGGCTGAGGGGGGATCTAGTGGCCTGTTACAAACTAGTCAGAGGGGACCATCAGGCATTGGGGGAGTCCCTGTTCCCCCGAGCACTGCCAGGAGTGACTAGAAATAACGGTCACAAGCTGGCAGAAGGTAGATTTAAACTAGACATCAGGAGGTATTACTTCACTATCAGGGCGGCTAGGATCTGGAAGCAACTTCTAAGCAAAGTGGTGCTGGCTCCTACCCTGGGGGTCTTTACACCTTGCTGGGGTCGTCTGACCCCAGTACTCTTTCCTGCCCATGGCAGGGAGTCAGACTTGATGATCTGCTCAGGTCCCTCCCGACCCTACAGACTATGACACTATGAAACTATCAGATGATCTGATCCCCCAGTCGAAGGCTGGGCTTGGTGTGCAAGTGGCATGCAGATCAGGGGTCTAATTCCCTGGCAGGAGGCCAGGCGGCTCAGTGTACAGGTGGCATGTGAAAAGTCCCTGAGGAACTGAAGCCCTGGGGCTGCAAGAAGCAGTTCAGGCATTAGTTGCTCAGTGATAGCACTCTCACCTGCTACACAGGAGTCTGGGGTTTGATCCCTGGCTCAGGCACCAGAAGGGTACATTGCAGGTGTTGCCCTGTGGGGTCAGGCCAGCTCTTAGGATCTCAATATTGTGCTGTTAGACAGGAGGATGTGACACAATTGCATATATATATAAACACACAAATCAATTAGATGCATACACACACACACTACCAGCTCAGGCACATACACATCCAAACTAGCCTAGGCACATGCATACCTATCACCAATTCAAGCACATACACTATACACCCCAAAAGTTAGACCCAGATCACTAATTCATATATCATGCACACAATGACATACATATACACACACTTACCAGTTCATATGCATACTACCCACCTACACATACACACAGGTAAGTTCTTAACTTGGATGGTACAGTGTATATGTGTGTGCTTGGCATAGCTGGGGGAAGATTCAGATGAGAGAGAAAGTTAAAGTGTAGGGAATGAAAGCTGTCAGAACCAGGATTAGAACCAGTGGATTGCAGAGAAGCTGGCTGAGGAACTGAGGCTTGGGTTTACTTAAGGTAACTGGGGCTGGAAACTGAGGCAGACAGCTGAGCTATTGGGGGGGGAGGGGGTGGATAAGTAGTGGCAAGGAGGAGACAGCCAGGAAAGAAACTGAGGCAGAAACCTGGTTGCTCAGGGGAAAAGGAAAAGGCAGTGGGGATAAGACAGTGGCACAGAAACAGGGGGTTGGAGGCAGAGAGGAACTCAGGACAGGGGTTGGAGGTGGCAGTGAGCCAGAAGCAGGAGAGGGAGAAATGAGACAGAAGTTAGAGGGGCGAGGAGCAGAGATTGGAGCAGGGCCAAACCATAGTAAAGCAAAACCCCACTTAGGGGTCCAAATAACAGTTTTATTAAACAGACAACATACTACACAGACCCATGAAGTTATTGGTTCTCACACACATGCGCACACACACACACACACACACACACACACACATGCACTTACAATGGTAGCAGGAGAAAGAGACTCAGTGGAAGGGCTGGAGTCCAGGTAGGGAAGAGAAGCAGAGTCCAAGTCTTGGTTCAAGAGGGGGTGGGGGGTGATATCTACCTATCCAGGCTGGAAAGGGTCCTTGTCCAGTAGGTTTTGTCCAGAGGGGGGTCACCGGCAGGGCCTCTGGGTGAATCGGTGGTGTGGCATGCTGCTGGTCCAGCTGGAGAGGGTGTCCCACTGGGTCTGTCTTTACTGCCCCTTTTTATAGGGGCAGACCTTGTGTGACCCTAGTGACAGGAGGCATGCCCAGGCAAGGGTCAGCCCCTGGCGTACTGAGCACGTGTGCTCCATGCAGGGATGTGCAGTTTTGGGTGTCTGTAAAGGTGGGGTACAATGGTAGTGGATGACTCAATGCGAGGTGATGGCCCAGTCATTACAGGCCATTCAGTAGAGTCCTGCTACCATTGTATTTCAATCATTCCCAATCACTCTCATTCATCCAGGAACCAATTGACATAGGAGTGGTACATGAATTATACAGTTGCAACACAGGATGCCTGGGCAGAGGACACAAGATGGAGGCTTGACATAAACTTGACATGACTTATGCTAACTTACATATATAGGCCTAAAACAGTAATCACACAATATAAAAGCAGTACAAACATAATAATTATCACTTATAAAACAGTGGGTATCAATATTAAAATAGCAGGGAACTTATTTGCAAAGAGGGGAGAGAAAAATAAAAGTTACTACCTAAAATAAAATGTTAAAGCTTATCCTACATCTTAGCTTACTTATACTTATCTATAGGGAATAGAGAGGGAGAGAAAAAGCCAGAAATGGTTGGGGAAGGGGAGGGAATGCATTTTAAAATAAATAAAAAAAGAAAAACTTGGGGTTTTGCTACACAGAGAAGAGGATATCCCCACTGCAGGGAGAGTTCCCCTGGCCTGATTTCCCCCCTAACTGCCTGGACACTGAGCCTAAAGTTTTGTGCCATTCTGCTCCTTACGTTTTGTGAACCTTGTGCCTCAAGCTTTGTTATTGGATTTCCTCTGTTAAATGTATATGTATGCCTAACCCTTACTGAGTCCCCTTTGCTCCCCATGTTCCCTGTGGTTACCCAGAGGAGTATAGCTTTACTACCCAGAGTTCGCACAACCTTCAGCATATATGTTATATGTCCCCCCCTTATTAAATGGTATATGGTTAAATCCCAACTGGTGCCTTGGCTCTACTCTATTGGGAGGAGGAGGGGAGCTGTGCAACATAAGTGGCTACATGTCCCACAGAGTACTAACACCCGCTAAATCCCTTCAGTTGGAGAGAGATACCTCATCTGAGTATCACCCGGGTTACACCTGAGGCCCTCCACTTGATACTAGCTACCAACTAGACATCATGCCATTGTCTACTACCCTCTGAGCCCAATGATCCAGCCAGTTTTCTATCCACTTTACAGTCCATTCATCCAACCCATACTTCCTTAGCTTGCCTGCGAGCATGTTGTGGGAGACTGCATCAAAGCCTTCCTAAAATTAAGGTATACCACATCCAGTGGTCTTACCGCATCCACAGAGCCAGTCATCTCATCACAGATGGCAATCAGGTTGGACAGGCATGACTTGCCCTTGGTGAATCCATGCTGACCATTCTGAATCACCTTCTTCCCCTCTGACTGCTTACAAATGGATTCCTTGAGGACCTGCTCCATGATTTTTCCAGGGACTGATGTGAGGCTGACTGGTCTGTAGTTCCCTGGATCCTTCTTCTTCCCTTTCTTAAATACAGGCACTATATTTGCCCTCTTCCAATCATCTGGGATGGATATGAGTTAGCACTGTGCCCTTGTTGCCAAGAAAGCTAACAGCATACTGGGCTGCATTATTAGGAGCGCTGTCAGCAGATGGAGGGAATTAATTATTCCACTCTATTCTGCACTTGTGAGGCCACATCTGGAATACTGTGTCCAGTTTTGGGCCCCCCGCTATAAACAGGATGTGGATAAATTGGAGACAGTCCTGTGGAGAGCAATGAAAATGGTTTGGGGGCTGGAGCACATGACTTTTGAGGAAAGGCTGAGTGAACTGGGTTTTTTTAGTCTGCAGAAGAGAAGACTGAGGGAGGATTTGATAGCAGCCTTCAACTACTTGAAGGGGGCTCTGAAGAGGATGGAGCTAGACTGTTCTCAGGGTGACAGAACAAGGAGCAATGGTCTCAAGTTGCAGCAAGGCAGGTTTAAGTTGGATATTAGGAAAACTTTCTCACTAGAAGGATGGTGAAACACTGGAACAAGTTACCTATAGAGGTGGTAGAATTTCCATCCTTAAAGGTTTTTAAGGCTTGGCTTGCAAAGCCCTGCTGGAATGATATAGTTGGGGTTGATCCTGCTTTGAGCAGGTTGTTGGACTAGATGACCTTCTGAGGTCCCTTCCTACCCTAATTTAGTATGATTCTATGATCAGGAAACTTTACTAGGTATTTGAAGAAAGGCTCATTCACCACTTCCTCCTGGTCTGGTGGTCTATACTAGACCCCTACCACAACATCACTGTTGTTACTCTCCCCTCTGACCTGAAGCCAAATACTTTCAACAAGCCTATCTCCAGTTTCATACTAGAGCTCTGAGCAATCATATAGCTCTTTTACATTAAGTGTATCTTCTCCTCTCCTCCCCTGCCTGTTCTTCCTGAATAGCTGATAACCATCCATGACATTGCTTCTGGCATGTGAGCAGTCTGCATTTGTATATTTTGTGCATACATTGGCGACACATAGGGGTACAAGGGGTGCATGTGCACCCCCTAAGATTGGCGGTGCACCCCCTGGCATTGGCTGCCAGCGACACTGCTGGCAGCGCCTGTGGGCAGTTGCTGCTTGGCACCCCCTGCTCCTTGCTGCTGACGCAGCCAGTGGCATCTGCGGGTGGTCATGGACTGCTGGTCAGCACTCACTCCCTGCCCGCCCCCCCCAGCACTGCCGCAGACACCTGTGGGAGCTCCCCACTCCCCACTGCCATGCCCCTGCTACTGTCACCTCCTGTGGGCGGTCGCTGTGTCCCCCCAGCCTCTGGGGGCATGCATAGTTCATGTCTGCATATATAGATGCATGGCCAAGTAAAGAATTATCTTAAGTAAAATATCTGTTTACCTTGAAATTACATTCCTTATCCTCTTAGGATCATAGGAAAGTAGGGGTAGAAGAGACCTCACAAGGTCATATCGTCCAGCCTCCTGCTCATTCAGGATCACCTGTGACCAATCCATCCTAGCCAAGTATTGGTCTAACCTGGTCTTGAAAATTTCCGAGGATAGAGATTCCACAATTTCTGTAGGTAGTCTGTGTGGCCTCTGGTCCCACACTCATGCCACTTAGAGTATGGGACCAGAGCCTATTGATGGGATGAATGTTTAGGACTAGAGAGTGTCCAGGAACCCAGAGGAAGGATTAAGTGGAAGGAACATCTGTGAGTGATTACACCTGCAAGGCATGGGGTGTAGTGTAGGGATGGATTGGAGCCACACAATTATTACTTATGGCAGTAACCACAAACACCTGGTGGTCATGAGAGATTGCAAGCAGATTGGGAAGCCCTAGGGTAGCCTCTTTTATAGAAAAATAATTGCACTAAGGCATGACAGAAAACTGAAGGGATGAATGTCCACAGACAGCAAGGGCTGAAGGGACTCCAGGGGCTTCATGACCACCCCTGGAAGGCATCCTGTCACAGTCTATTCCAATACTTGACCACCCTCTTAGTCAGAAAGTTCCTCCTCATCTCCAACCTAAATTTTCCTTGCTGCAATTTGAGGCCATTGCTCCTAGTCCTGTCCCCTATGGTCACAGAGAAAAGCCCACCTCCATCATCAAATCACTCTTCAGGTATTTGAAGACTTATCATATCCTCTTGATCAGTCTTCTTTTCAGATTAAATAATGTAAGTTCTTTCCTCATAAATCTTGCTTCCCAGGTTCACTGCTCTGTGCTGGACTCGCTCCAAACTGCTCACATCCTCAGTGACATACAGTCAATACAATTAACTTCATCATAGGTAACAATGTCCTACTGCCATTGAGATTACGTCAAAATCTGTACATTTTCTGTATCGTATTTTGGTGGAACCATGTCATTTATAGGTCCCTTTCAAATAAATGTTAACATCCTTGGTTCAGTTGGTTTCTTTTATTGTAAGATTTAGTATAGTGAACACTTGGGTCTCTGGGCAATTTTAAAACTTTCAAGCTGCCTAGCTCCATTTATGATCTGATAGTTTTTAAACATAGCTTTCAGTTAAAATAATAATCTTGCACATGTTGTGCAATTTTGGATTGCATGGGATTTCATATCAGAGTTTAATGGGAAAATATGGAGTCTCTTTCTGTTTGTTATTCATTGTGATAAAGTCTGTCTTCTCAAGGAGGCTGTTGCAATGGTATATGCAAATATTTATTAAGTTGCTTTCCCAATAATTTAAATTCTCTGGAACAAAAATATTTAAGATCAGTTGTTGGAATAATTTAAGTTACCTTATTTGGTGTTCTGATTTTCTTTTTTTAGTAAAGTCTGATAATCCTTGAAGTTATCCAATTCAAGGGATACTAATGTGCTTTATCTTTTTGGGTTTTTTTTGTTTTACTCTTTAGCCTATGGGAAGACATGGAAACACTAAAACTGGGCAATTTTTCTGCATCTAAATATGAAGAGAATCAGGTCTATTGTTATGTGCTCCAGTCATTCTTAAGTTAGCTGCCAAATTATACTGCTTAAAGTTTGGGAGCTTAATGACTCCCTGTTCTGAGGGTAATGGTAGGATTTACTTTTAGCTCAGGGCATTTATAAGCTCACATCTTATCTAATTCTTCAAAGTTAAGGGTCTTTCTAATTTACATTGATAGATGTTAAGGAAACAATTCATGATATTATACAGTAACTGGGATTGCTGGGAAGACTGCTACATGTCCTCCACTCACCACAGGAGAAGAAGCAATGAAAAAGCAGCTTTGTTTATGCTCTGATACCAGAAGACCCCTTTAACTGATCCATCTTCAAGGCTTGATATCTTGAGATTAAGACCATTTTGTGCTGGCAGGGTGATGCCTAAATGCTCCAGTGCAGCCAAAGAACAAGCTCAGCATCTCTTGACACCAAACTCTTTCCATACATAAAAAAAATTAAAGGGGGCATTTATAAACAGGGGGAAAAACATGGGAGAAATCTCATTGTAGAAGACTGATGGATATGGTAATTTGAATAAGTGTCTGGAAAGGCAGTATGGGTTTAGAATGGATAAAATTAGTTTAAGCTGCTAATCCAATTTGCTTTGCTTCCCTATTGAAACACCCATCCCTAGAATACAGCAGACTAAAATGACATAATGAGGACATGGTAACAATGCTGATACTAAATATTTCCAATGGCCTGTCAAAATAGGATAGAAAGTCAGCTGGCTCAGCTACAGAACAATATTTCTCACACCTCCACTTTGAGGCTTGCAAATCTGTTTTTGCCCTTAAATTAGTGATACCACAATGCCTGAATGCACAGCCTGAGGTTAAAACAAGATCAGTGAACTCTATTCTGAGAGCCCCAAGAGGGGAAAAACTTTGAATCTGCACAGATGTGCATCTGCCTATGAGTAAGCAATGTTTGATTGTCAATAATTCACATTTACTTAAGCAGAGAACTGCTTTAATTGCTCAGAGGTTTACAGTGGATCAGTGAGTTCAGGTCAATCTTGTCTGTTACATTTCTGTTTAATTAGATCCAGCCTGGTAAATAGGCCTTCTCCCTACACAGAGAATCTCACATCATAACACTGTTTAAAAGCTCAGTTTCTTTTTTTTCCAGGCTTTTAAAAACACCTATATAACCCATGTCGTAGGTTGCATACTTGTTCATCAGACTGGAACAAATTCAGGGCTTGTGTAAGCAAGTAACTCAAGTCAACGAATTACACCAGGTCTGAATTTGATCAAGTGGATTTTGTTAGAAATATGAACCAAAATGCTATTTTCCCACTTTCATAGGGATAATCAATTGATTTTGTAGTGTGGATGACCTTTGGCTGTTTATATATGTGCTTGGGAGTGGGGGTGAGGCCATTTTAATTATAGCAGTTTCCAGACAGCTGTTCCAATTAAAGTGGCTCACCATCACATGTACTAAGCCTCCTACATGTTTCAAAATGGCTGTGAGATGCTTTATCTAAAGATTATTTGATGAGGTTTAGATAAAGTACTCCCTTGGTCATTTTGAAACAAGTGAGGACTTAATACATGTGATGGTGAGGTTATGCTGGAGAGTTCTAATTAGCATGTGAAACATAAATCTCAATTAATTGAGTCTGCTCCAACATGTTCTAATGGGAATGCAAACAAGCACATCTTTAGGCATGCAAAGTTTGGAAACTGCGAGGCTCAATATAGGGAATGTTGAGAATATCACCATAAAGTTACCCAAAGGAAAATATAATGAAATTTAATCTTGACCTATGCATTTATATAGCAAAGGCTATATATATGGAGCAGATATATATTGCCATCCTGCAAAAAATTGTGTTTGCTTAACTTTCCACATGTGACTAAATTTTGCCCATAAACAATAATATTTGTATATTTAATATATTAACATGCTTGCTATTTGGCATGTTTCATATGTTAGGTCTACCCAGCGCCTCAGTTTGCATTTTCCCCAGTGCCTGTGAAAAAGGTAGGGTTACATATTTAGCCTGTATCTATGTATGATACAGATAGATATAACATTTTATTTATTTACTTTACTTCCTTGGTTTATATTAAACTTTAACAAGAAGAACAATAATGGTGTTTAGTAAGTTAATCATGGAAGCAGGAGTCAGAAACTCCTTAGTCTGCATCTTACTCTTGCCAGGACCCTAAGCCAAGTCAATTTAGCCAATATTTTCAAAATTACTGATTTTGGGTGTCTCAGTATTTGGGTACTTAACTTGAGACATCTTGGGCTTGTTTTTCCAAATCTGCAGTTCCCCTTAATACTTGCTGGAGTTGTTAGGTGATGAGTACTTTAAAAATCAGCCCCAAGAAGCTTTTAGTTGACACAAAGAGGATTCATCAATTAATATTTGTTCAGAGCTTTGAGAATAAAACAGGACTTCCAGATGTACCGAGTACTAGATAATTATAATCACTGAAGTGTGTGCATGTGTATGTGTAGTGTATAAAGGCCCATGTAAATGTATGAAAAAGGTGAGGCAAACACATTGCAGTACAGGTGACATATTTGCTTGTACTCTTAACTTCATTGACCTCTAGACAACTTCTATTTTCTCATCTCTCAGATTTGTTTGAATAAAGCAGGTCCTGATAATTAAAGCCCATTGAAAACATAAATCAACCTTCCATTTTCTGCAATAGTTGAACACTCCCTCAGATTTTATACATAGATCTGGCAGTGTCACCCTTGAAAAGGGTTGCTTAAGAGTTTCCATTATAAGAGTTTGTTTTCATTTGCTAAGAACTTTGCTATATTGAAACTCCATGTGGCAGGATGTCTGTGTCAGGCTGAGTTTTTCAGCTACAGCAGTTAACCTTCTGAAAATGAGGTTAGAGGAAAAATACTGTTCTGCTATCTGAAAGTATTCTTACCATCATTAGCACAATTTTTTTCAAGAATGTGTTACCCATGAAACTAAATGACATACCCTTTGACTCCTTTTACCACAGATTACACAACTTTGCTGTTCTGAAACACAACAAAGGAAACACTAATTCAAAAGTAAACATCTATTGAGGACAAATTGTTGCCTCCTCAAAACTCATGCTTATTATTTAGTATACACAAATAACATTCGAAATGCCGAAGAGGGCACAATAGGGAAGGAACATCCATTCCCAAGGAGTTCACAATTCAGGTACGACTGAAATTGAGCAGACAGGCTCCATCACAAGCCCAGGGGAGTTTATGGCTGTGATGTGAAGATGGTATAGCCGATCCAAATAACCAAATCGCAACATACATTTCCTTGGAGGCAGCACTGACAATAAAAACAGAAAATCAGATACTCATCCCTGAGATATTCCCTTGTGCCATAGTACTGCCTGGTTCCCTGAATGCATCAGAATCCCTGGCTGGGGAGGTCTAACTGCTCTCTGGCTCTTTTCCATTATGATGCAAAGGCCATATTGAGAAACAGAGTCTTTCCAGTGTTTCCATAAATAAAACCTTTAGAAAAGAGACCTCACATGTCCTGAAACTGCTACAGCCCCAGGCACATTAAAGGAATCAAGCTGTATTGGTATGTAGTTGCTTTTGTGGGGTCTTGACAGCAGCATATTTGTATCATGCCATAAATGTAGCATGAAGCAGTATTTTCATTAGGTAGGCACTTTGCAACCACATCTGCTTGACATGGCAGAATAAGATTTCCTCCCATGGTTTGTACTTTCAGTACTGGGCAATTCAGAGAAATAGCGAAAAGATGCTTCACAACCATTCATTTCTACATTGCCAGTTTTTGAGTATCCTGTCTTGGGCTCCCTCCAGTCCTCCATCAAGATTTCAAATTTTCTCTGAGGGTGGAAAAGCCGTCATTTAGGGATATTTGGTTTCAAAATGTTGCAGCAGCCTTGAAGGCTTTGTGCTCTCAGCAGCAAAACATGGGAACATGTACTGTCATGGGGGCCAGATCCATGTTAGTGTGAATTGGCCAGTGAAATGAGCTGGAGAAAGATCTACTTCCTTGATTAATGGAAGGCCATATTTGACTTTTCTTCTTGCTCTAACAGTTTCTTTGTGCTTTCCAAATCACTGATGGAAGAGTTTGCCACTCTTCTTCATGCTTTTGTATATTATCTTAATTGCTGTGAGCCAGAATTGAGCTATAGCACGAACTGAATAATGTATGCAGCATGATGACATGAGGCTCAGCTATATCTTTGGGCCTTAACTGAAATAGCCTATATGCTGTTACAGGTCAGTAGCATGCTGTGTTAGTTTTGTGTATGCTTATATATATTTTGTCATTAAACCTATAACAGCATGTTATATGGCTTGTAATGATTCATATGAAGAAAATATTGAGGCAGATTACACAGGTATTAGTGTAATACTCTTTTACTATCTGAGGATTCATTGCTCACAGTTTCTTCCTGTGCTAATCTAAGCAAGTTGTTAGCAGAACTTTTTAGTGTACAATACCACAATAATTCATGCATATCTCCATTGTAAAAATAATATATATTTTTGCCAAAAGTTTACCCTTATCCATACATTAGGAATGATAGCACCTGAACCAAAATTTGGGAGCCCCTGATTCAGATTTATTTCATATACCTTCCATCTTTACATACAATATTCTACTTTCTGCCATGAGATGGCACTGACTAGCTAACTAAATGCTGTATTTCATCTAGTGTAGTTACATGCTTATTCTTATTTCACATTGGAATGCCTACAAAGCACTAGTTTCTGCTTACAGATCTCTGCCACACAGTTCTTTGGAAGTTTCTGTGAAAATAATGAATACTTGTGGACAAATTGTAAGTAAAAATAATTTTATCTATTGAGAGAAATTTGAGGAAATTTTAAATCCTTTAGTAAGGAAACAGTTTTCTATGTGATACCATCAAGCAAAATATTCATGCATGACTTAAAATCAGGGCTGTCCAACTGGTGTCCCACAGGCTTCATGATACCTCTTCGGGGTTAACCGGAGGCTCCCAGGCTCCTGGTCCAGGTGCTGAACAGCCCCTCACCTATCAATTTCCTGCTGCTGTCCAGTTTTAACTACTGCTCATATAGGTGGGGCAGGGCAGGGCCAAGTAGCCTGCAGGGCTGAAGGAGGCCACAGCTAGAGGGCTCAGGAGACCTGGGGACCCCATATGCCACAAAGGCACTAGTGCAGTAGAGCAAAGATTGCATCCCACACAGCATAGCAGCGGGGAGAGGCTGTAGAATGGGTGCAAAGGCACGGTACATTAGGGAGCTGCTTCTGATGTGGTACAACAGGAGAGAGCCCACAGCATGACACAGTTTGGTAGGGGCACAGCATACAGTCTGTTTGGCACACAGCCTGGGAGTATGCAGCCTGTGTGGTGTGTAGCTGGAGCACCTGTGGCTCCTAGCCACTCAGAAGTTAGACAGCCCTGATTTAAATGAAAGTACCTAAATTAGTGGGAGTCAAAAAGAGTACTTAACAGGCTATTCTTTTCAAGTAAAGTTACGTCACTTATAAAATATCCACTAAAACATCATCACAATCTCCCTTTTTTTTTGCATACAACTAGAATTAAAAAAAAAGGATCACAAAGGCCATACGTTTTAAAAATAGGAACCTAAAGTTAAGTTCCTAAGTCCATATTTAGGTACTTAACTGATCTCACTGTGAGCTGCTGAGTGCTTGGAATTCTCAAAAATGAAGCCGCTTAGATTCCTAAATATGGCTATAAGACATTACTTTTAGTCCTGTTTTGAAAGGCTTGATATACTGTATATTTTTTATTTTGTTGGTTTTATTTTTTACTTTTGCTTTAGGTTGGGCCCATATCTTAATAATCAGCTATTTTCACAGCCACTCAAGTCCCCTCTTAAAGAAGGTACTCTTTCAGTTAATTTTGATCATAATCACAAATTCTGAATTGTAACATTTTTAAAAATACATAATACCAATAGCAACGGATTCAGACAATGACAGACTTGGCATTTTGAGATTATGTGTAAAAATCACCACACTTCACAGGTTGTACAGCTGGGGGTAGCCAGTATTTTCAAGTGTATCTAATCATTCAGGGGGCTGGACTCGATGATCTCCCGAGGTCCCTTCCAGCCCTAATGTCTATGAAATCTATGAAATTTATAGCACCAATTTTGAAGAGCCTGATTTGCTGCTGCTGATAATTTATAATATTGTAGCACCTAAAGTACTCCAACATGGTCAGAATTCCTTTGTGCTGGACACCATACAAATATACGGTTTGAAGGAAACAGACCTTGTCTGTAAGAACTTGTAATTTAGTTTTAAAAAGAAATCACAATAGAAGATTGTAATAAAGGGATAATAGGGTCTGATTTTCAGAAGGGAAGAAGGCTTCTAAACTCCCACGGATGCTAACTGAAGTTTCATAAAGTACAGAACCTATCCCCCAGTCTGTCTTCTCAATCATGTTTGAAATTCAGGGTGCCTCTCAAGTACCTCTCTCAGTGGTCTCTGCCTCCCCTACAGCCACAACTCAGACCACTGGTGACACAAAATCATCAAAACTATAGACACCTACTTAGCTCAAAATAGAAATGACTCACCCACAGTTTGCCTCCCTTGGGCCAGTGTTCTTCTTCAAGCCACAAACAAAAATAGAAAAGGTTCTGGAACATACTGAGTTCCCAATGCATCCATAAGAAGCATCTTCTTCCTGTGGCCCTTTGTGACAGGGGGCAACTCTTGGGACCAGGTCTCAGACCAGCCTGCCCACCTGTCTCTATGAGGCAGTCTGCCCAGTCTCTCCTGCCATGACTTTGTTGTTTCCATAAACTGATGGTATAATGTGAGAAGGTGTCCATTCCCTGCCCTGATGCCAGGGGATGCTTTCTGTGGCTCCAAAACCTTCCCTACACCACAGCCCATGCCTCACAGATGGCATCACAGTTCTTAGCATCTCCAGCCCCACACTGAGCCCCACAATCCTCCATTGTGGACCCCAGCTGGATCCCTCCAATCAGCAGCCTATTCTGCCCTCATTCTGGGCTGCCTAGCTCCCTGCACTCTTCCCCCTCTCAGTTGCGCCCCCCCAGGATCTTTGGCCACACAGGCCCTGGCCTCACCTCCAAGGCCAGTCAGAACCCCAGGCCCTTGGCCCTTTTGACCCTCCTGGTACTGGCCCCAGCATTGACCAGTTAAGGATTCCTCAAGTCAGGCTTTTGAGCATCTAGCCTACTCTCTCACATGGGTTCACCTTCTCATCCCTACTATGGGGTTACCCACCCGATTGTGGGAGCTAGAGTTCTTAAGGCACCCCAACCCACCTTTCACTGGGGTGATAACTGGCTTGGCATTTCCTTGGGGCTTCCACCAGGCCAACCATCTCTGGCAGGTTGCAGTTTTAGATCATGCCCAGGACCAAGAACCTCCTTGCCATACCCATAAGCTCTTGCCCTTACCTCCTGGTTGTTCCTGCTGCAGCTCAGCTTGGCAATGTTTCTGCCTGGGCTCGTAGCAGCAGACTGCAGCCTTTATATACTAAGTTCTCAAAATGACTACTGCCATCAGACACCTGTTGGATGTCTGACCCAGCTGTAATGTAGCAGGCACCAACAGTGACCTGCCTCACCCTTATAGCCCAACTCTCTGAGACTTGAGCTTATATAGGGTTCTCTGGATTACCTGGCTCTTCTACTTCCACCTTTGAGCCATCAGGGACTGCCTGCACCTGGACTTGGTGGTCATCTTATTTCAGGCTCCTCCACCTGTTACTTAACTCCAGCAGCACAAAAAAAATGTAAGCAAAGGAAAACAAGTACTATGGGGAAGGTAGAAGGTGAGGGAGAGGATCATGGATAACAAAAGAAACAGGCAAAAGAACACTGCAAAGGGAAGGGAAGAACTGGTAGCCCACAAGGGAGCATGGGAGCAAGGGGGGTGGGGAGCACAGGCACTCCTAACCCCCTCTCTCTTGTCTAGTAATGGGGAAGGGGCCCTGTTGCATCTATATAATTTGTGATATTTGGAAGGTTTAGTTTAACTAGACCAAACTTTGGACTAACTTATCCAAAGTCCAAAAATGAGTTTGAGACCAAGCTAGGAGTTGAAGTTTGGTCACATGGCTTGCAGATGTTATATACATATCCAATGCATCATTTCTCTAGTAAGTGAAAATGATGGGAGTTCAAATGACTTGCCTGGGAAAGTACTCAATTTCCCTTTGGTCATGTAAGTAGCAGGTTATTTTAGTAGTCTAAATGGCATTTTTGGCACTTACCCCACATAGGAATTTTGTTTTCTGGATGTATAACCCTCAAAAAATTGATATTTATATACTCAGCTACCTGACTACAGCTCCCAGAAATGAAGTGAAGGAGAACCATGCTCCTGTGTTTTAGCCTTAGTAGCTGAGTGGTTAACGGCACTCACCTGGGAAGCTGAATACTCTGGTTTTAAACCCCAACTAACCCAGAGGGACTTTGAACCTGCATCACAGGTTGGACTCTTCTCTAGCATTTCTTCTGAAGCTGAGCCACTGCCTCTTACATGTAATAGTCATTGGAAAAAGATGGAGGGCAGTGGGAAAGTTTCTGCTTCACTGGCAGTAGGGCTCCAAGTTAGAAGCTAGAAGCCAAGCCTCATTCCTTTCCAGTGCAGCATCCATTTTACTGAACAACACACTCTCCAAATTGTTCACTTTCTCCTGGCCCCACATATCTCCCTCTCTTGGCTGCCTGGCTTCCAAAGAAGAACTGGAAAAGAGTCTGAATAATGTCTGACCTGCCTGTGAGATTGTAATTAGAGCATAGTTCTGGGAAGTCAGAGTTGCAAACTGCCTCTGGGTGAGGGGGACCCATAACTTCGGCTTATCTAGCTAAGTATTTCAACCACTCTGCTTTTGGGCCTACAACAGGATGAGCACTGCCTCATCCTTCTCAATCTAATATCCACAAGTCATAGTTTTGGGCTGCCTACCTTTTCAGGGTTTATATGCCAGTATGCATCCACAAGGCACACATGCCCAACCAGTGTGTAGCTGTCTGTGCATGCAGTGCACATGCCCATTCATTTGTCCATGCTGATGGAAAATGAAATTGCTACCTGTGTGTGTTAACACCAAAAATCTGTCACTGGTATTAGGTAACCATGGGGAAGTAGAATGCCATCCATAATAACCAGCTAGATGATGGAAAGGCCTAAAGTGAAGACAGAGGTCTTTAATGTAGTTGGCCAGTAACTATGTAACCCAGTAATCATTAGAGTCAAAACATCTTGTGCAAAAATAAAAATCTGAAGTGGGAGAAATAGGTTTGTATACATTTAAAAGTTAAAAGCTGGTACAGATATTGCCTTAGATGTGGTGCTCTGCATACTTTCCTAATATATCTAAGCTGGTGTCTTAATCAATAGGATAGTACGGTTTTATTCTCAGGGTTCCCTTAGATTTCTGATGAACAGTGAAGTTAATTACAAGAATAAAATTAAATGGTTTGCATATTTTCTTCATTTCTCTTACATAAGGGAGAAAAATATTTACAGATTTACAGAAGTTTAGGGATGGAAGGGACCTCATGAGATCATCAGGTCCAGCCCCCCGCTCTGGGCAAGAAAGACTCCTTGGGTCAAATAACCCAGGTGCCTGCACCACCCCTGCTGGGAGTCTATTTCAGAGTCTGGTCACATGAACTGTGAAGATGTTTTTCCCCATATCCAGTCTGAAAACTTCTTCTAGATAAACACCAGTTTTTACCCGTGTTCAAAAATGTTAGTTGCCTGATTTAGAAGCCATTTGGAATATGTTTTGTTTTAAGAAAAGGAAACTTAGAGTCAGAGCAATTGTTCCTTTACTCAAGGGTATGGTAATGGAAGACATACCCTCTGTTGTGGCAGCCTTACTACTGGTGCTTTCAGGGGTGCTGTCACTTGTTCCCTTCTTGAAGGGCTTTGTTTTGGAATCAATGCATGAATTAACAACAAAGATGGCAATTAAACAGTATGATAGGACAGACATATACAGTAATGATGATTAATGACATGACTCAGGTGGGTAGTGAGGCATGAGGTAATGACAAGTGATTCTAATGTACCAGAGAAATATAATTAATCTACATTACATCATGCTCAAGGTGTGATTATGAAGAAAGGAATTTCAAAGTAAAAATTATGATTGAAATAAATTTTGTTGAATTGTTATTTCAAAATTATTCCTGCAATAGAAATGTTTCAAATGAATAATTTCACATAATAGAAGGTAACTACCAGTAATTGACTTGATTGAATGCTTTGCTGGTGAGCATCATAACCCAGCTTCTGACATCATAGCCCAGAACTCCTGGCGCTCTGGTGTAGTACCCAAAGACTGAAAGAAGGCCAGTGTGGTGCCTATCTTCAAGAAAGGGAGGAAAGTGGATCCGGCAAACTGTAGGCCCATCAGCCTGACTTCTATCTTGGGAAAGATCTTAGAAAAGTTTATTAAAGAGGCCATCCTTAATGCGCTGGCTGACGCCAACATCCTGAGGGATAGACGGAAGTCAATTGTCGTGGTGCCCAGGGACCAGTGGGGTCCCCCAAGACTCTGTCCTTGGATCCATATTGTTCAACATCTTCATTAATGATGTGGACATTGGAGCCAGAAGTGGATTGCCCGTTTGCTGATGACACCAAACTTTGCGGCAAAGCATCCACACCTGAAGACAGGTGGGTGATCCAGGCTGACCTGTACAGGCTCAGCAGATGGACGGACGAGAACGTGATGGTGTTTAACGCCAAAAAATGCAAGGTTTTCCACCGTGGGAGGAAAAACCTGCAGCACCCTTATAGGCTTGGCAGTGCTATACTGGCTAGTACTACAGAAGAAAGAGACTTGGGGGTCATCACTGACCACAAGATGAACATGAGCCTTCAGTGCGATGCTGCAGCTAGTAAAGTAACCAAAATGCTGGCTTGCATCCATAGATGCTTCTCAAGCAAATCCTGGGACGTCATTCTCCCCTTGTACTCGGCCTTGATGAGGCCGCAGCTGGAATACTGCATCCAGTTTTGGGCTCCACAATTCAAAAAGGATGTGGAGAAGCTTGAGAGAGTCCAGAGGAGAGCCACGCGCATGATCAGAGGTCAGGAAAACAGACCTTACGACGACAGGCTGAGAGCCATGGGGCTCTTCAGCCTGGAAAAGCCCAGGCTCAGGAGTGATCTGGTGGCCACCTATAAGTTTATCAGGGCTGACCACCAGTATCTGGGGGAACGTTTGTTCACCAGAGCGCCCCAAGGGATGACAAGGTTGAACGGTCATAAACTACTACAAGACCGTTTCAGGCTGGACATAAGGAATAATTTCTTTACTGTCTGAGCCCCCAAGGTCTGGAACAGCCTGCCATCGGAGGTGGTTCAAGCACCTACATTGAACACCTTCAAGGGTAAATTGGATGCTTATCTTGGTGGGATCCTATGACCCCAGCTGACTTCCTGCCCTTCAGGCGGGAGGCTGGACTCAATGATCTTCTGAGGTCCCTTCCAGCCCTAATGTCTATGAAATCTATAAAGTCTATGAAATTTATATTTAATGTTATTGATGTCTTTATTTCAAAAGAGGATAGAGGTCAAATAAATCAATAAATAGTGGGACTGTCTTACTGCTGAGCTGGTCAACATTAGTAGTGGTGGATACCTCTAGTGATAGACCATTCAACAAAGCAAGAGGGTGCTCTGATAGTCTCAGCCATTTCTTCTGAAATACAAGTAATGGTTATTCCTTTTCTATTTATAACAAGGCCAGACAATGAGGAACTGGTCTCTTGCTTTATATAATAGCCTAACAATGGTTAGGACTCTCAAGTAGGAGAGTTGAGTTATCAAAACCCATATCAAATATGCATGCTACAAAAAACTATCACATAGCTGTCATTTCAACATATGGTAAATATATATACAGCATAAGATTTTGGTGGGGGGATATCTTTTATTGGACTAATTTCGTGGTTGAGATAGACTTAGAGAAACTTTTCAATGCAATACATTCTTCTTCAGGTCTGAAGAAGAATAGAGAGACCTGAAGAGTAATGCATTGCATTTAAACACTTGTCTAAATCTGTACCAGCCCTGAAGTTGGTCCAATATAACATATCACCCACAAACATCCTTGCTGCTTGCATATTTCCTGGACTACCATGGTTATAATACCACTCCAACACCGTATAGTATAGGATATTTATATATACACGTGCACACATGACTGCACAAAAATTACATCAAGAGAACTCAAATGATAGGAATTAAAAAAACCATAAATTAAGATTACATATTAATCTTCTTTTTTGCCTGTTTTTGAGCAGCATTCTGAGATGAACTTTAATTTAATAGTAAACATACAACCTCTAAAATACCCTATAATCATATTATTTTCTAAAACCTTAGAGATATATGTACATTTCTTTGTGCATACCAAACTGATGATATGAATATTTTCCATAACTGTATTTGTACAACATAATACTGTTTAAGTGTAATACAGAATTATGGCCAAAGATGTTAATGGCTTATGCTTTGGAGTCACTATGCAAGCACCCAGATTGTCTTTAAGGAGATGTTATATATTAAAGCACTTCACTTTGGGCGCATCTACATGAGATGTTTACTGCTCAGTTGACTATTTAACTATGCAGTAAACAACGCATTGTCGACTGGTCTGCCCCTGTTAGGGCACATGGAACTAATAAATTCCACAGCAGGGTAGTACTTTTATTTATTGCGGTTTTTTTGTGTGCGGTAGCACACATGTAGACGCTGATCTGGTTGGCTGGGGCGCAAGGGTGCTTCAGTGCCAGGGGTGCCTGTCAGCTAGCCCCACACTGAAGCAACCTCGTGCCACAGCCAGCCCCTCCATAGCACATTGAGCCTGGTCAGAGCAGCTTCAGGCTGGCGGTGGAGGGGTAGACCCTGGATCCCCTGCCAGCCTGGGTTGCTGCAACCCAGCTCAATGTGCTGCGGTCCAGGTGCATGCACAGATGCATTCTCGGAAGCTTCCTGGGAGCAATAAACAGTGAAACAATAAGCTCTGAAGTTTACTGATGCCCCCTAATGGCACTTGTAGATGCTCCCTTTGCGTGGGAGTTAATTTTCTCAGTTTTTTCTAATATTTCAAAATAACTGGAAAAAGAAGTGTTGATGTTAAGGCTAAACTTTGGGGCCCAGGTTATTTCAGATGAAGGTCTGTGAGCTAGGAGGTTTCTCAGATGAAAATCTCCCAGGCAGGTGCAGGAAGAGGGGACCTGTGGGATACTCATTTAGATGAGTGAGTGTTCAAGAAACAGGCAGAGGCCCAACACAGCTGTTGCTTAGTGCTTTGGCTGCTGCTTGGGCAAGAAGGACCTGTCTGTGTGCAGTTTGTGACACTAATTTGTCACACTGTATAAGAGATCATGAAACTCACCAAGGACCAAAGAAAGAGAACTTTAGCATTTCTTTTCCTGGAAAAAAATTGGGCCATTTTCAATGGACTTCCTCCTGGCCTAGATTATTGTACATCTATTTGGTCATTGCAGTAGGAAGCCAGAGGGCTTCTGTTACTTAAGGGAAGGCAGTGGGCCAAGCTGTAGTAGCAGGAGCTCAGGCTGGCCCTTAATTAAAAAGGGGAAACTCCTGAGCATGGCTGTGTGAGCTATATGACAAAAAGGGAGCTGGGCTCTAAGGCATATAAGCCCCGGGCCTGAGCTGGAGTATGCAGTTAGAGTCTGCATGCTACAGGGAGTGGAGCTTCCTTAGGGAAGCTGACTTTAGGGTGCAGGATAGTCAAGCTACCTAGGAGAGGGAGTGACCCCAGTACAGGGAAGTATAATTTGGGGGTAGGGTATTGATCCAGAGCAGGGAAGGGCTTTGTGGAAGCAGTTTATGGATATTACTTTTCTGTTGATGCTTATGTTTGTTTAGCACTGGAGGACTGGATTTTGGATATGGGGGAGGTGTGGACCCCATGGAGGGGTGCCTGGTAGGGCACTTGGTATCAAGCTGTCTAGCTTCTGTCAGGGACCTGAGGGCTGAAAGAGCAAGCAGCCCAGCTCGGGGTCAAGCACCAGAGGGATGAGGGTGGAAACAGTGAGGACAGCCTGGCTTGGGGTCAGGGACCCTGAGGGCTGGCCCAGAGTGCATGACACAGGAACCCAGAAAAGGCAGAAGTAAGGAGATGGGGTAAGAGAGCAGGAGACAGGGGCTAGGGCAGAAGACCTTGGGCTGGGGCAGGCCTAGCTTGAGGAAAGGGGCTGAAGTCAGGTGGAAACCTCAACAAAGGTTTGAGGCTTGAGGGGATGAGGGTAGAGCCAGGGCCAAGGATCCCCACCCCCTCTCTAAACACTAACTGACATCTGTGACATCTGTGAGGGTATTTCTATGGGGGCAGCTGGAGTCATGATTATTGCCCCTAAAGCACAACTGGGGCTGTCTTAAAGAGGAAATCCACCCTATAGGGTCTGGGGTAGAGAAGTTGAGAGGGTTGTGGAACGCGGGAAGGAATCTAAGATGTGGTTACCTTGGCCTCTGGAGGCAGCCTCCAGAAAGACACAAAGATCAAGTTGTGGCAGGTGAGAATTAGGAGAGAATGGGATACTGGGGAGTGTGGGCAGGTAGGTCTGGTCACTCAGGTCTGTCAGATGCTGGGTGGTTTGCCTAAGCCTTTTGCAGTCAGGATTATACACATATAGCTAGAAAATAATGACCGATCATTTGGTTTGTTAGAGCTGCAGTCTACAACATGAGCTTCTACATTTTTATTTATTTTATATATTTTTAATGTATTTATTTAGTCTTTATAAAAGTAGGGGTTACTTGAAATATTCTGAGAGCAAGTGAAAATGAATATTTCATTCCTATCATGTTAGTGAAAGGTTTGTAAAAGGAAATATTTTTCTTAAATAATGTGAAAAGTCATGAAATCAGTCACGTGCCAAGATTATTGCCATGAACCTTATTGAGATTCCACTGTATATTTTATCTAGTTCCTTAGATACTTTATTTAGTTAGTTAAAGAAAGCAGAGCTACTGATTGCTGGGTCTTAATGAAATTAACTTTTGCTTCAAGGACATTTTTATAGGCGTTGTAATTAATTTTCATACATTAAATTAGTGTTAGTTTATATTACACTACTGGACTTTATAAATTCAATTATAACCTGAGATAAGTGTGTATGGATTACTGAAAATTTTGGAAGAGAACTTGAGTAGCAGTTGATTTTTTTCACCCTCGTGATGAGGGTACTGGGTAGGTAAGTAAGGAAGTAAAATGATGGTGCATACAAATTACTCCATAAATACCTTGTAAGTATTTTGACAGATGAACTTCTCTCTTCTAAATATCTTCCCCCAAAGGCTGATTCAATTAAAATACTTTCTGTAGCTCAAGGGAGATGTGTGCTATATTAGAGGTATTGAACACTCTTTCCCAGCACTCTACAATCTGGGTTGACACAAGGAGGGGACATGGTGATGGAGATAGTCTACACATAATCTCCTCTTTTTTCTCCATAATCATTGACTTTCTGTCTCTGCTCTTTATTTTTATATTTTTATTTTACATTATATTATAATTTTCAGTATTATGTATGCTGAATTTTTGCTGTTGCTTTGTGCACACTGGTACCTTATTTGTGTGTGCATATCACATCATTGTATACAGAAGTGTACATAAATGCATGATATAGATCAGGGCTGCCCAACTGGTACCTCCCTGGACTTCCACTCAGCCATTGCTGCCCCTTGCTCCTGCTGCAGCAGCAGCCAGGATTTTGGGGTTCCTTCATCCCCTGACTTCTACTGCCTGACCCAGTTCCAGGGGGTGGTGCAGGGTGGGGCAGCATGGCACAGTCCATAGTGCTGGGTGAGCCAGAAGCCCAGAGCACCCATGTGTTGTGGTGCTGTGGGGCTTATTGTCTACAGTGGAATGAGGGTTTTACCTCTGGAGGAGAAAAATTAAAATATTTTAATGAACTATATATAATTTTTCTTGTTGGCTATGTTCATTCATTATTTAAAAAAAATGAATGTAACCAATAATACATATGCAAAATAGTTGGGCTTTTTGAGAGTCACTGCTGAAGATTTATGGCAAAAATTCTTTTATGTTATCTAGGGTGTGTACAGAAGTTGTTTTTTTGCCATTTAAAATGCTTTATTGTCGTGACTTAACAGAAGTGCATGGCTTTATAACACTTAAAAATTAGTCCAGAGCTTTAAATTAACCTTTGTTAAATGAGGTATTAAGTTTGAAGCACTGTATTTTACAGCACTTTAGCAGCCTACAGTGCTTTAACTAACTTCTGTATACTGGTCAAATTTCTGACCAGTGGTGAAGCCCCAGGAGGCTGTGCAACACCCCTTGCCTCCTAGCCTGGAAAGTTCAGGGAGGCTCCTCTCTCCCCACCCCACCAAACATTGCACTTCTGTCATGTTTAAGAGCGCTGTAATTTTACAGTGCTATAAAAAGTGCTGTACATTACAGCACTGTAAAACATGCACTTCTGCTCACACCTTTAGCTTTTCGCAGAATAGTTAAATAATTATATCAGCTAGTTTGTGTTTGCATTACACATAGTTCAGCTATACCTTTGCCTTTGACAGAACATGCTTGTAAACAAGATCTGGTATCTCAACAGGCCTGTGCTAGATAGGCCTGATAGAACTAAGATTGTTCACATGTAATTAGATAAATAAATAAATAAAGAATTTATGGAGTTTCTAAATTTGCAAAAACATTGTATCACCTTTCTTAAGTCAGAGTCTGAGTATGCTCATTTGTTTCTAGGTTGTTACTACTATGGTATCTTACTAATAAACCTATAGGACTTTATAGATACATGCATAATAGTATGCCAGTTTCAAGATGGGGAAATACTTTCATGTTAAATGATAAAGATGTTTAAGTAATTAGGACTGTACGTGCTTCTTAAACAACTTATGCCCTTGCAAATGTGAGTTACTCAGAGGTTGCTTGCTTTCACTTGTCAGTGAAATTATATATGCATCTATATAAGCTACTGGGTATTTCAAAGTCCTAAGAAATCCAGTTAAGCAATAAATTAACATTCAGTCTTAAGTGACACATGGGAGAAAGGAACTAGTTGCTAGTACTTGTAACTCCTAAATCCAAAATACAGAAAGTTTTTGATAGGTAGCTTAATCTTATATGGGGCAAATGTACACAGAATACAAATCAAACAGAAAACCATTGGCATAAATACAGGAGTAATAAGTTTATTAGGACAAGTTGTTTTGAGTAGTTTTACCATTTGTGTTAAACAAATAGTTTCCTTTTACTCTGGAAACAGTTTCTTCATGTTGTTTGTCTTATTGATGCTGAACACCATGAGGTAGTGCAATTTTTTATTCAGGTCTGAGTTTTCTTTTTTCTTCTTTCATCACTAGAAAAGCTGGTCTATATAGGGATCCAGCAGTTCTTTCAGCACTTCATAGAAGGCATCACCACCAAGAACAGGTGTGGTTAGATAAGCTATGCTGTGTGATAACTTTGAAATCAGATGGTTCCTATGTATTGTACAAGGATGGAGGACAAAGTGTTAGCTCAGTTAATAATTCATAAAATACGTTAACTGTTAGAACTTAAGGTAATGAAGAAAAAATGTTGTTGATAACAAAAAATAATTGATGGCATGCACCCAAAAGAGGCCTCATTTGTTCACCTCATTTTTTCCTAAAAGGCCTTGTGCACACACCATGAGCATTCCTATAAATATGAATATTTTGCCATTTGCAGGTCTGTTTTTTCTCTCCATTTTTTTTTACTCTGTTGATTTTCAGTAGTGCTTGTTAGAAGAGAGTTGGAGCCTGTTTTCATTTTTGTTTACTTTTTGTGGATTTCTTTGGCCTTGGGAAGACCCAGGCATCCTGCAGAGTTTTCATCATCCAGGAAATAAAACACCATCAAAGAAACAAATCTCACATTCCTTGGCTCCAGACATACCTCTCTGAGATATCAGCAAGCCTATGACAGATGCAAATGTTGTAATAATTACAAAATTTCAAACTCACGCACACCTCTTCCCAGTGTTTGGATTCCCTTTATTTGTTTTCCCCAGTTCTTTCTGCTGTCCTTAGATACAGAAAACCAGAACAGTGATTTTGTTTTCATGTTAGTTTTTTGTGGGGAGCTGCTAGAGGCTGTTGTAGAAATCTTTAATCCTTTATACCAAAGCTGTTCAATTTGCCCCCTGCTCTGGGTTGGATATGACTGCAGGGCTCCTCATGGGCTGGATCTAGCCTGGGTAGCTCTAATGGCAGCAGTGGGAGCTCTGGCTCCCACCTGGAGCATATGGCAGCAGTGGCAACTCCAGCTCCTGCCTAGTGCACATAGAAGTGGTGGTAGTGACAGCAGCTCAAGCTCCAGTTGCATGCTTTGTGCCCTGTGCAGGAGCCAGAGCTGCTGCAGTCACCTTGTGTCTTGTTTCACAGTGGCAGCGCATGGGGTACACAGCAACAGTTCCAGCTCTGGCCTAGGGCATACAGTAGACAAGGGTGGTGGGGCTGCTGGCTGAGGAGGTGGGGCCACTTTAGTGTCTGGGAAGTGGCTGGAAGATGAGTGGGACTGTATCTGCAGCAGGCCATTCCCCTTAGCTACAACTCCCAACTTCTAGTAACCTGCTGGTAGCTCAGCAGGCTGGATAGAGCAGCTCCATGGATCACATCCAGCCTGTGGGCTGTGTGTTTGACACCCCTGATATATGCTATATGTAGCCTTTCAAATACTGTAAGAGCACTCCCAGGCCAGTTGCAGTCTTAACTCATTTTCTGAGGAAATCTGTGATCATCCCAGATTGATTTTGAATCTGCATCATAAACTTTTCCCTAGCAAATTGGCAACCTGAAATTCACAAGCCAGAGTGGGTATAATACCATGTGCTTCTGCCCGCAATTCTCAATTACAGGGATAGACATACTCAACTGTATCTGTATCGTGAGAATACCCTGCTCATTCTTACAATTTTAATCTCCTCCCCAGTGTCCCTACTCAATTAGATTCATATCTTAAAACCTTTTAATGCTTGTACCAACTAATGACTACATGGTTGTTGGCTCCAGCTCCACTGCTTTAGGGCAGAATTTCAACCATGTCTATGATGGCCAATTTATAACATCAAAATGAGCTAGTATCAGTGGAGTTTATATTAGAGAGCCAATGTCTGTACTTCAAGGAAGTCTCCTGAGCTGGTTCAGGGAATTATTCACTGAAGACATTTTAAATCCTTCTGGTATTATAGATCACCTCAGGCATCACTTCGCGTCTCCTGCCTTTTTGGGCTGTGGAGCTGCTCGAGATGATAGGCTAGTTTGGGACAACCTGTAGAGTCTTCAGTGTTAGAGAGGGCCTCTCATAATACAAAATACCCCCACAGTCCACAAATAATTTATTTTTGGGACAGGTTGATAGGTCTGAGCTTCCTGGACAATGTTTCCTGAGAATCTCCCAAATTTATAATCTGCCAGAACATTGGCGATTGATTGAAAATCCCTTTGGTGTTGATGGGTGTTGAGTCTCACCTGGGGAATTTTTGAAAATTCATGGAAATCTGATACATTCCAAAGGAAAACATATTGTTCTTTAGAAAGCTGTTTATGATCTTGGGATAAAAATGACCTGTCACTGACAGGGATGGTTTAATAATAGCCAGAGAGAAGAGATGGAGGCTTGTAATTCAAAAGGCAAGAAAAGGCAGCTGCAAATAACATTAGGAGGCCACCTTTAACTTAATAAAAGGACAAGTTAGAGCTGCTAGAATGTTGGAATGAGACGACTCTCTTATCATCATATATGCCCTTTAGAGTAGCTTAATCGTCATCACTAAATTCATTGGAGAGTCAGTAATGACATTCCCAATATGCAGGGCCTGGTGGCTGCAGTTGAGTTTGACCAGAGATTTATAATTCTTGACTATGACTTTGAAACACTATTTGCTATTCTAATTCAGTGGAAATAAATTGCAATTCTCTGTTTCTGAGCTCCGAGCAGCATAAGACGTGAATTATTGCAGAGTAAGGAAGCTGCCTGAATCTGAGATTTGAGGCAGACTTACACTGTCAGCAGCAGCTGTGGAAGAGGTCTTTTTCTCAGTCCTTTTTAAATTTCTGGGATGCTGTCAAATGCAGCCTAATTGTGTGGCTAAACCTTATGCGCAAGCTCCTAAAACACAGGCTTTGATCTGGCAAAGCACTTAAGCCAATGCGTAACTTTAAACAGATGAGTAATCCCACTGAAGCTCTTGCTTGTGTTTAAAATACTTTGTTGGGTTGGGGCCATAGTTGGGGATCTACTTAAATTGTGGGGAAACTAAACAATTTTCATGACTTGGTCCTTGTATAAATAGCAATATTTAGTGGATATTTCCTGGATGTGCTCATACACAATATACAAAGTAAATTATATATAGAGCTGTACAAAAAGTTTAGAAATACTAACTTATGCTTACCTTTAAAAACAGCACATTAAGCCTATGCCCCAATGGGGAAGGAGGGACAAGGGGGCGGCCACCATCTTGTGTATAGCTGGAGCCAGATTGAGTGGCCCTTGGTGAGGCAACTGCTGCCTTCATGCCATGCTGCCTGGCAGTGCCTCACCCGCACCCCCCCAGTGGGCTGCAAGGCTGGGCCACAGTGGCAGTGAAGACTGCTGGCTCCCACTGGGGAGCCAGCATTATATTTTTAATTCAGTTTTTATTTTACATTGATTTTTGCAGACAATCCCAGAATTCATGTTTTCCACTAAATTGTGAATTGAGTAGACCCTTAGCCATAGTTAGGCCCATAATTAGTTTTGTGGGCCTTTTTGTTTAAAACATCACTTCAGTACAACATGTAGCAAGATGGGCTCCAGGGGTGGCTGTGACACTGTCTGGTGGCCATGCAATCCTTGCCCTGTTCTGGCTCTAGGATATAACTAAACCTTTAGTTCTCTGGCTGTGTACCAAAAACTCCTACCCGGCCTTGGGTCTTAGTCCACTGCTAGTCCTCAGCCCCTTTGCTTGCTGTCTCCAGGCATAGCATGCTCACAGTCTCTCTCTCAGCAACAGGCATCCCACTGCAGAGCTCTTTCCTCTTCAGCATCCAGGGCCAGACTGACTGCCTGGCTCTGCTCTTGACTTATCTCTCCCAGACCCTGCCCCTTTCTGGAGCCGGCCTGCCTGGTGCTTCCATCCGTGACTGCAGTGCCCCCTGGGACCACTCGAGCCGGGTGCCTGAGGGCGGGTGCCACCTGTGGGGCCCGCTGCTGCTGTGGAGGGAAGCACCAGCCCCTCTCCCCTCCCCCCGCAGCCCAGGGACTACTCTGCTCACTGGCAGCTTGCCCTCTACTCTCCTACATCAGAGAGGTAGGTAAGTTGGGTGTGTGCATGACACAGGCGTTTAATTGGCCCTAAATTGAAGCAGTGTTTTTAAAAACCCACCACTTCAATTTAGGGCCCCCATTTCATCTATACATGCCCATAGTCCCTACTTCCCTGGGGCCATCTCTCCTGCTGTTTCTCCCTTGCAGTCTTCCCCCACTTCGGGCTCTCTTCTCCCTTAAATTAACAGAGAGCCTGAGGTGCTGTTACAAAAAGAGCATGGAAATAAAATATTTTGCTCACACATACATTAGTCCATTTCACTTAGAAGAACTACAAAATGTCTTACAAGCAATGATCCAAATTGTGGCTGTGCTGTTTAGTGCATTGCTAATGGATGTCAAGATTATTATGTAGAATTGCTTACTTCATTAAAAAGTTGACCATTAAAACTAAGCGCTTGAAATTTTACAAAGATTGTTTTATTATAGTTGTTAAAGTTCCTACCATAGTAGTTGCATAGTTTTTTAGTAGCTAGGGTCAGGAGGGACCTGAACAGATCATCTAGCCTGACCCCCTGCCACAGGCAGGAATGAATGCTGGGTTCACAAGACCCCAGACAGGTGATCATCCAACCTCCTCTTGAATTTGCTCCCTGGGAAGTTGGTTCCAGATTTTGGCCACACTAACTGTAAAAAATTGCCTTTTGATCTCTAACCTAAGCCTGTTCTCCATCAGCTTATTACTGTTGTTCCTTGTCACCCCAGGTGGTGCTGGGGAGAAAAGAGCTCTACCTATTTGCTGTTGATCTCCCCTGATCAGTTTGTAGGCAGGCACCAGGTCCCCCCTCAGCCTCCTCTTGCTGAGGCTGAACAGGTTCAGGTCCCTCAGTCTCTCCTCGTAGGGCCTGTCCTGTTGCCCGCTCACCAAGCAGGTGGCCCTCCTCTGAACCCCCTCCAGGCTGGCCACATCCCTTTTGAAATGCGGCACCCAGTACTGAATGCAGTACTCCAATCTGCAGTACTTATTGCAGAGTAAGGAAGCTGCCTGAATCAGCAAATGTTGGAGGAGACTCCATATGGGGAAGAAACAGAGGCTGGCACAGAAAAGAAAGTACACGAAAAAAAAACCTGATAAAGAGGGAGGCAAGATAGAGTCAGAGCCAGAGAGCACCTTCCTGCCATTAACTTCCCTCCGCTCCAGCCCAGAGTGGAGAGCAGGGCATGGGAAGTGGTGGGGAGGTGGGAAAATGGAAGCCTTCCTAGCTGCAAAAGTGATCCAGCAGCTTGCAAGAGCAACAGGCATGTGAAGGGGGAGGGCAGAGTCAACCACAATGAGCAGCAGCACGACTAGCCTTAAAGGGACAAGGTGCACCCAGTTAATATGAGCATGATTGCACTGATTATAGCTTCAGTTAATGTCAGGAGTGTCTTAACAAGGAAAAGATGGGAACAGATTGTCTGCTTTTACTTGTTTTAACATTGGTTCAATCTGTCTACAAGAATGTGATATACCACTGGAGAGGGTATCACATCAGGACAAGCCAAATGTATTGGTCCCAGCATGGGAGTGCTGTGGAAAGTATAACCTGCCACCGGTGGAATTCAGCTAAATGGAAGGAAAGGAAATGGAAAATCCTTGCCTGCAGGTGCAGAGATGACAGATGTGGAGGGGTGCCACAGCTGCAATTTAAAAGCACCTGTTTCCTTTGGCTGATGCGGCACTTGGGGAGTGATGTCATAGACCAGCACCTGCAGCCAGATAGGAAAGAGGGAGAGGGGCCATGCAACACAGGAGGGCAGCGTGCTGTGGATG
Source organism: Crocodylus siamensis (assembly GCF_052110815.1). NCBI lineage: Eukaryota > Metazoa > Chordata > Crocodylia > Crocodylidae > Crocodylus > Crocodylus siamensis. The sequence continues at coordinate 176,441,194 of NC_143395.1, forward strand.
CAGCAGATCCTGCTGTGCTGGAACTGGTAAGGAGTCAAGCTGGATCCCCAGCCTGGAAACCTGGAGGTGTCTCCAGCCATCTGATGACCCAGGGCCACATGGAGAGAGATTCCTCATGGACCCCAGCACCCAGGCACTGAGAGAGGAGCACGTGAGTGAGGCAGGCACTGTGGCCTGAGACCCAGGCACGGCAATGACACTGTCATTTTATTTTAATTTTTTTCCTAAAAATGTAGTCAATATTGAGTTGGGAGCTGCAGCCTCCTTAAGGAGGATATGGACTTCACACCTTGAATTTGATTAACAGCGAATAATTTGATTTGAGTGGGAGTGAATTAGTTGGAGTATTGATTTTGAAATACCGTAAATTGATTGGGGCTGGGACTTGATTTGTGATGACCATGAATTAATTATGGACTTCATTAATTTAAAAGAACCAGCACATTAATTGATTACTTAGAGCAGATGAATTAAGCAAGGGCAGTGGCAAATTCAGAGATACTGAATTAATTAAGGACCTGGCACTTCCAAAACTCAGGAGTGGATTTAAGGCACTGGCCCTTTGTGGCCTGAGGGCAAGAGAATACAAATACTATCCAGATCTCAGTTGGCATATGAATAGGGTGAAGGAGAGGAGGAGCCTCAGGAACATCCACAACATGAGCATGCCCATGAGGGTTGCCTGTAACATCCTAGGACCTTCCTTCTTACTTAAGATCAAGGCATGGCGGGAGAGTTGAGGGAAGTACCCCATGAGCAGGCTGCTCTACAGACCCCATTATGTGGGCTGGAGTGGAGTTCAACCAGGGAGAAGACCTCCAGAGCCTCAGGGCACCACCTGGCATAACCACTCACAGAGGGATTATAAATGTTTTGAGAAGAAGTGGAGATGAGGACCATCTTGGTGGTCAGGAACAAATGAAAACAAAGTGGTGGAGTGGCAATATTATTCAAGAATTCAGAGGTGACAGCACATCAGTTGGAAGACCTCATTAGTGGCAGACTGCAGAGAATGTTGATATCCGTTGCAGGAGCAGAATTAGAAGTTTTCAATGTAAATGCACCATCAGACTGGGAGGGGAGGAAGACTGCTTAGAAAGCTAGCAGTTTACATGGTTGGAGAGAGACTGCAGATAATAGCAGGGGACTTCAATTGCATAATAGAAGCAGGTGACAGAACAGGGAAAGGAGGATTTGGAACTTTAAGCAGTTCATCCAGATTATTAACAAATAGAATTTACAGAGAGTCATGAATGATGCAGACAGAAGTGACAATTTTATCCGAATCTGACCACAGAAAGTGGTCTAAAGCTGTGACCAAACACAAGTGCATAGCTGCAGACAGATTTAAAAAATGGCTGATCTGGTGGAAATCTAACCTCTTATTGCATGAGGGGCCAGGTGAAGGTGCTTCAAAATACAGTGTCTTCTGTAACTTCTGCCAGCCTGCCTGCCAGCTTTGAGCTGTTTTCAGAATAGTAGGGGGGGAAAGGGAGTGGAGGAAGTTCAGTCTGGGTTTTTTTCAGCCCCTGATGGAGGGTAGGGCCATTGTATTGGAGCCCTCCCCGGAAGGTGGCTGGGGAGGGCTCCAGTTCACCCACCCCACCCTCCAGAGCTGGATGGGGAACACCTAAAATGAACTCCCTCTGCTCTCTTTCCCTCTTCTTCCCCCGTTCTGAAACGGGGATGGGCTGGGAGAGAGGCAGGGCTGTTGCTAGGGGGAACCTGCTGCAGGCTTGCAGCCAGCAGCTAAATTCCTCTCCCCCTAGAACCAACAGTGAACTTCTGTTTGATCCAGGGATCACTGTAACTCAGAACACTTCCTGCAGTGTTCTCAGTTACAGCAGGGAGCTGCATTTCTGTCTGTACCCTAAGAGGTGTGTCAGCAGGGGAGAAAGTTTTCATTAGAACCGACCCCAGTGGAAAGAAACAATCAAGAACTGATTTTGTCTTTGTATCAAAGGAAATAGAGATACATATGGTTTCTTTCTTACTTATAGCATTTAGTGACACCACATGCTGAAGGCAGAACTGAATCTTTGTAAGAGCCGGGGAAGGGGAAGGGGACTGTGGAAGTTAAATGTGCAACAGTTGCAAGATAAGGAGATATGTCAAGCATACATGAAACCAGTATGAGGGGTGGAGAACACTGAAGAAATATTTTAAGATAACCAGAGAATGGTGGAAGATGGTGAAGAAGAGGATGGGAGGATTCTTCAGGAAGGAAGGCTGAAGAACTGGGGAAAAAATGAGAGAGCTGCAAGGAAAGATACAGGAACTGCTAAAGGAAGCTGCAGAGGGAAGACAGGTATGAGAAGAACTAAAATAAACAAGGTAATAGAAGTCTGGTTTAAAAGAAAGACAAGAGAGAAAAAGTTTTTACATAAGCACTCTGAGTGGGAGAAAAATGAAGAATTGATCCCAATACTTTTCAGGTAGAGTGAAGATGGCAAAAGGAGAATTAAAAGCAGTGTGGGAAGAAGTGGTACACAGGTGGAAAAGCAGGAGGAGAGGTTAGAGGCAACAAGAAGATTTTATGAAGAGCTGTATCACAAGAAGGCAATAGACAGAAAGAAGATAGATTTGCCGTAAGAGATTGAAGAGAAAGTAGAGTAGAAAGCAAAAAAATGGAAGAAAAGATGAGCGTAAAGGAAGTGTAGGAGTGTTTAAAAACCTGTGAAAGAGGGAAATCACCAGGACCAGACGAACTACCTATGGAATTTTATGAGAAGGTTTGGGCATGGTTAGGCAGGGATATAGCGGACATTTTCAAGGAAACAGGGGAGGTGGGGAAAGATTTTACAAGAGACGATGTGATCTTACTCTTCAATAATGGGGAGCAGGAACTCCTGAAAAACTGGAGACTGATTATATTCCTTAATATGAACTAAAAGTTAATGGCCAAGACACTTTGAGGATGACGAAAAACCTCCAGAAGATAATACATGAAGATCGAGTATATGCAGTAGCAGTTGGAAGGATCTCTGAAGTGTTCAGAGTGATCAGAGATAAATTGTCTCACATCCAAAACAAACACAGTTATAGCAAACATAGATTTAGAAAGAGGGTATGGCAGATCAGATCATGATTATGTATTTGAAGTGCTAGGAAAAACAGGGTTGCCAGGAGTGAAGAAAAGGTGCCCCCTTTCAGAACTACAATTTGTGTGGCACAGAATTGCTAGCACAAAGAATAAGAAACACAAGGTCATGAGTGGAGTAAAGATACCAGGAGTGGAAGAGGTAAAATGCATGTTTCATAGATTTCATAGACATCAGGGCTGGAAGGGACCTCGGGAGATCATCGAGTCCAGCCCCCTGCCCAAAGGGCAGGAAGTCAGCTGGGGTTATAGGATCCCAGCAAGATAAGCAATAGATTTCATAGACATCAGGGCTGGATGTTGTACATGGATGATAGAAATGTAGTTCTTAGAGAGAGACTTTTGATGGAAAGGGAGCTAAAGCATACATTAGAGTATAGAGAAGTGGTGGGAGTTAGAGTAAATAGATTAAAAAGCACCCTAATGGGAGAGGGAAACTGGAGGGACTCAGAGAAGCTGGGCCTTGCCACGTGGAAGCCTGCACCTTTCCACCCTGGAGCTTTAGTATCATAGTGCTTAGGGTTGGAAGGGACCTAAACGGATCATCAGATCTGACCCCCTACCCTGGGCAGGAATGAGTGCTGGGGTCATAACACCCTAGCCAAATATCTATCCAGCCTCCTCTTGAAGACCCCCAAGGTAGGAGAGAGCACCACCTCCCTTGGGAGCCCATTCCAGAGCTTGGCAGCCCTAACCATGAAGTAATGCCTCCTAATGTCCAGCCTGAACCTTCTTTCTAACAATTTGTGGCTGTTATTCCTAGTAACCCCCACTGGTGCATGGGGGAACAAAGTCTCACACAATTTCCACTGCCCCTCCCTGGTGAGTTTGTAAATGGCCACCAGATCCCCTCTCAGCTTTCTCTTGTGGAGGCTGACTAGGTTCAGGCCCCTTAGCCTTCATAGGGCCTGCCCCGCTGCCCCTTGACCATGTGAGTGGCCCTCCTCTGGACCCTCTCAATGCTAGCCACATCCCTCTTGAAGCGTGGTGCCCAGAACTGGATGCAGTACTCCAACTGTGGCCTGACCAACACCATGTAGAGGGGAAGGATCATTTCCCTGGACCTGTTTGTGAAGCATATGTAAAAGCACGACAAGGTGCTGTTAGCCTTACTGACTGCTTCCTCGCATGGGCGGCTCATGTTCATCCTTGAGTCAACAATGACTCCAAGATCCCTTTCTGCCACTGTTTTGACAAAAGGAGCGTTCCCCAGCCTATAGGTGTGTTGCTGGGTCCTTCTCCCTAGATGCAGCACCCTGCACTTGTCTGCATTAAACTCCATCCTGTTCTCACCTGCCCACCTCTGTAACCTGTCTACATCTAGCTGGATTCTGTCCCTCCCCTCCAGTGTGCTCACCACACCCCACATCTTGGTGTCATCAGCAAATTTGGACAGCATAATTTCCTTAGCACCCCTGGGTGAAGAGTATCTGGACCTGCTGATTTAAACATGTCCAGCCCTTCCAAAAGTTCCCTAGCTAGGTTAATAGGTTGTCCCTGACCCTAGGCATGGCGGTGCCTCCCCTGGGTTCATCTGTAATCCTAGTGGGGGAGATGTCCCAGTCCCTGTTCAGAAATATAGAGGCAAAGAATTAATTAAAGAGGTCAGCTTTTTTGTTTGCTGCAATCACTGGATTGCCAAGCCTGTTCTGTTGGGGCCCTGGTAAAAATTCCCTGGTGCCTTCTTTTTACTCCCTATGTATTTGAAAAAGGACTTTTTGTTATCTCTAATTCTGGTCGTTAGCCCTAGCTCCATCTCTGCCTTGGTCTTCCTAACAGCCTCCCTGAAGTCATGAGCAATGGAGGTGTAATCCTCCTTCAAGATAATCCCTTGGTTCCACTGCTTGTACACCTCCTTTTTTGCCCTCAGGCATTCCTGGATGCCTTTGTCAAGCCATGGGGGCTTTTTAGCACTCCTGCCCCCTTTGGTACACATTGGGACTGACTGTCTTTGAGGTGGGAGGATTGTCTCCTTAAGGAACAACTACCTGTCTTTGATTCTCATCTCATTGAAGCTCTGAGACCCCAATGCCTCTCCTACTAATATTTTTAGCTCATTGAAGTTAGCTTTCCTGAAGTCAAGGACTTTTGCCTTACTGCTTGCTTTTATCATCCTGCACAGGATAGTAAATTCCAGCAGGTGATGAACACTGTTGCCCAGGTGGTCAAGTACCTGCAGACCCCCACCAGGTCATCGCCTGTGGCAAGGACCAAGTCCAGCAAGGCGTTTCCCCTGGTGGGACTATGCACCTCCTGGGTTAGGTGGAGGTCCTGTATCCTGGCTAGGAACCTACGTGAGTGGTCAGACCTGGCTGACTGCTCCTCCCAGCAGATGTCTGGGTAGTTTAGGTCACCCATGACAACCACATCCCTTGACTTTACAGCCTCCATGAGCAGACCTGAGAATCCAGGTCCAGCTCATCCCCCTGGTGAGGTAGTCTGTAGTAGATGCTCACTATCAAATCCCTTTCCGCACAACCCCCTTGGATTCTTACCCAGAGCGCCTTGGTTTGCCCCTCCCCTGACCCCATCCTGGTCATTGAGGACATGTATTGCTCTTTGACATAGAGCACAACACACCCCCTTTTTTCCCCCCTACTCTGTCTTGCTTGTACAGCCTGTAGCCCTCGATGTCCACTGCCCAGTCATGGGTAGAATCCCACCAGGTCTCCATGAGCCCCACTAGGTCTGGGTTTTTGCTAACTAGCAGGAGGGTGAGTTCCTCCTGTCTATTCCCCATGCTCCAAGCATTTATGTAGAGGCATTGGAGGCCACCTGTGGATGCACATGCTGCCCCCTTGTTCCTAAGCCTGCCCTGGCCCCTGTCACTTACCTGGGTACTACCTGTGTATGTCACCTGGCTTGACTGCGAAGTATCCTCATGTTCCTTTGTGTCCCTGTCCCCTGGCGAACCTAGTTTAAAGCTCACTGTACAAGATCAGCCAGCCTGGAAGAAAAAACATGCTTACCTTTCGGGGAGAGATGAAGCCCGTCCTGCCTGAGCATGACCTCTGTGCGGAAATGTGGGTCATGGTCCAAGAACCCCAGGCCCGCCCGGTAACACCAGCTCTGAAACCACTAGTTGACCTCACCGATGCATGCCTCATGGTGCTGTCTGCATCTGCCCACTGGAAGAATACAAGAGAAAACCACCTGCACTCCCATCTGCTTGAGCTTGGCCCCCAGAGCCTTGTAGTCCCTTATGATTTAGTCTGGGCTGCTCCCAGCCATGTCATTTGTTCCCACGTGGACGAGGATCATGAGGTATTGATCAGAGAGTCAGATCATCTCCGTGATGTCCCGAACCCAAGCTCCAGGCAGGCAACAAACCTCATGTGCCATGGAATCAGGATGACAGATGGGCCCCTCTGTTCCTCTTAGGATGGAGTTGCTGATGATGAGGACCCAGCACCTCCTGCTTTTTCCAGCATTGCTCAGACTGTGCCATGCATGCAGTGGAATCGGCTCCTCTGGAGGCATCCTCACCTACCACCTTTTCCACAGCTGCTAGGGCCTCATACCTGTTCCCCAGCTGTACCTGGGGAGCTGACACTGTGGTAACACGAGTAGCCCTGGCTCTGGAGGTGACTGTCTGCCATACTGCTGCATCAGGTCTCCTTGTCACTAGTCCGATTCATTGTAGGGCCCATGGCAGCTTCCATGTGTCAGCCCTGAAAAAAAATACTTTTTTTCACCATAAACTTATAAACTTCCTGCTCTAGTACCTAGCAGGCAAATCCCTAAGCCAGAGAGCTAGGACAGCTATACAAGCTTTCCACAGTCCCTGCCTACACCAGGACCACACTCACCTGCAGATGTTAGCCTAACACCACTGCACAGTAAAAAAAAAAAAAAAATCAAACCCTTGATGGATGGCCCTGTGCCCTGCAAGAAGAAGCCAGAGTCAGCCACAAACATTGCCCTTTTGCCTGCCTGTATAATGCATAGTGCCAGAGATGCAACAAAAGCCTCCAAGCCTACTGGCTTCTTCGTGGCCTCAACTGTCTCGACTGCCCCAAAATTAAAAAAGAATTAAAAAAGCCCCACCATCTTCCCCTTCCTCAGAGACACTCTGAGTGCTCCGATTGAAGCAGAAGCCTAAATCTGGGCTTTGGCATGGCATGCCAAACCCCAAAGGGACTTGGCACGCTATGCTAAGGCAGGCATCTTTCTACCCAGGAGCCTTGCCACTTGTTTGATTGGTTCTGTGGCCCATGGCAGCTTCTATGCATTGTGGTGAAAAACGCATGTTTTTGTGCACACCCAGGTGGGGCTCTGGCCCCACACCCAGGCTTGGAGATATAAGATCTCTCTCTCTCTCTCTCTCTATCTATAAGAGACAGAGAAATTGTAGGGCTAGGATCCCAATGGACACCAAGAGGAAAGGTAATTACAGCATGGGGAAAGGTGTTGGCAAGGCCATGGCAAATATTTTGGTTATGGTCTAGAAGGGCATTGTTTCCAAAAAAGTGGCAGCATTTAAGCCTGTGCTACTGCTGATTATTCTATATATGGGAATTGTATTCTGCCCAACATGGTGACAGATACGAAAAGTACAGAGGAAAATATGTGTGGTCTTCTGGAATGCCAAAAGAATAAGGTTAGCAAGAGCTGAACTGTACGAAGCAAGAGAGATTGGCTGATGGAGGCTGTCAGACTTGGGATTGTTCATCTGTGAGAAATATGTGAAGTGTGGTATGCAACATGGTGACAGACCACGCATCACCTGATTTCATGCCTCTGCAATTTTGAGGAAATGGGGAGTATATCAGACCTCCTTGAAGTGTCCATGGGTGTGGCAACCACTGATCCATTATATCAGGATGGAAGGTTTCTTGCAGAGGTATAAAATAGGGAATGTAGAGCTGGAGGTCTTGAAGGATCATAAGAATTTGATGAAAGCGGTAAGGGAGAGAAACAGAATGACGCCAGTGGATAACTTCACAAAAAGACAAGTTCAGCAGGTTTGGGAAGCAGTGGCAGATAAACAAATAAAAAGGGAATATGCTGACCCGGCATGGATGGTTATAAGAAATACCTTGCCAGTGAAGGAGATGCAACACAGATGTGGTTTGATGAGCTCATCTGGGTGCCCAAGGAAGAGGTGTGGGGAAGTAGAAACAGAGGAGACATGTTTTGGGAGTGTACATAAGCAAAGAGGGTGTGGGAGAGGATCTATCACTTTCTGAGTGTCACCAAAATAAACTTGTTGTTAGCATGGGAGATTAGCACTCTATGGACTCATACCAAAGGGACTGCAAGAAACATTAGTAAAGATCTTATTAGTATTTTTCAAAACTAGTTTATGGAAAGTAAGAATCCTCCATTTTTAAGGGGTTGGCTTTCACTAAAAGGGAGTATCTGAACTTAAATACTATATTGACTGGGATAAAAAAGAGATTAGAGAAGAGGAGGAAGAGAAGAAGTGTAGAAAAAAGTACTAGAAAAACTTGTTTCATTAAGGTAACAGAGAGGACTGATGGGAAGGGCAGAGAGTTTCAGGTGGTTACTGAGGTAAGTTTTTCATGGGGTTCTATATGAAGAAAAAGAGTTTTATAAGGGGTTCTTCTGTGGGAAGTTGATGAATGTTGTTTAGGGGCTAATACACGTAGCTGTGAATTTTTGGAAATGTAATTTTTACGGTATGAAACTTTGGTAAAACAAGGATGCTTAATATGTCAGATTTTGTACGTGTAGGGTGGTAAGTGTGTTTTTAATAATTTGTAAAAAAAACAAGAAAAAAAACCAAAAAACCTTATAATTATTTTTGCCTATTATGGCCCTTGTATTCTATAGTCAAACTCAGCATTGCCTGCCTTTTAATGAACTTTATATTCGATTTCCATTGCTAAGCACATGCTGTGTTGGCAACAGTTTAACAATAGACATTGTATTTAATATGCTTTTCTTATGTACGATTGTAAGACAAGGAGCTTTCCCCCCCCATGCTGATTGGGGTGAGGGGAAACTCGTATTTTAATAAATATGGTAAATAATAAAAATATGCAAATCCATATTGTCTTAAACAGTAACCAAGTTAATCTTCTCTGACTCCAGTATACTATATGTACCTCAAAACATGACATGCTTTGTTTTCTTTGATCTTTATTAAATATTTGTGCTGCCTCTTTTTTCAGTATTTGTTTCTGAATAATCCTTGTGCATCTCATTTATTTTTTGTACATTTATGGAGAAAGAAGAAATAGGACCTTTTATGCTGGCATTTGTATAATATAGCAAAAAAAATGCTACTATTTGATAGGCTAGAATGAATTCAATTAAATTTATTGCTTGCTTGATGATGTTCATTGTATAATTTAGTCTTCCCCTTTTAGCATACCAGAACAAATACACAATTCTTGCTATGCCATTTAAGGTTTCAGGTTACTATTCTGATCCCCATACTTAAGTATAAAGTAGTCTGTCTCATGATGAGAGCTCAGCATGTTGCTTCATGTTTATACTATCTACCTTTGCCAGTTTTCCCCCCACTTAAGCCTAACAAAGAGAAATAGTCTCATTAAATATCAGGGGCAGAGATGGGTCTGAATTGTAAAATACAGGTGTGGATTTTGAACATCTCATAACACTGGTGGAAGGTTTTTTTAAATCCAGGGTAACTGATTTTGCTTTTTGTAGAAATGTGTTCAGCTGTGAAATTCACATCACCCGATCCCATCTTCATCAGCATTCAGGAGTGTTTCTAGCTGGAATGTTAAATTTTTATCTCTCACTAGATGTTTGATGGGGAGACCAAATCTCCCATTAAGGCTGTAGTCTTCCATTTCAATAAGGGGAAGTAGTACATTAAGAGAGATATGGGATTGGTTGGTGTCTCAAGTCTGTAGGAGAGGAGGGTTTCATGGAGAAATTGAACTAGAATTTACAAGAAGCACTAAGGGAGCATTTATGAATTGAAATATTCTGGTTGTCAGCCAAAAGACAAAGTCATTTCTAGTTTGGGGTCTTAACTGTACTTTCAGGAGAAGTCTAGATTTTCTGTTGATAGGGAAACACTTCTTTATGGGAAGAAATAAGTTGGTCAGAAATCCAGTTGTCAGTTGAAAAACAGCTTTTGCAAAAAAAAAAAAAAAATCGATCAGCTCTGTCAGAGACTTTTGATTATTCTTGTCCATTTCAGAGAAACATAGGCTGGAGTTCCATACTAATCTCAAAAGATGGCAATCACATATGTTCAGAAGTTTTGGTAGTACTGTTCTCCTTACCTGTCTTGACCAAAAAACCCCACACTCCTCAGTGCCCTAAAGAGAACCAAGCATTATGTATCTAGCCATATCCCAAAATCTTGATAAATTTCCTCCGTTATATAGCATAATTGAAAATGGAATGGTGGGTGAGAACAAACTTTGGGTGAGCAGTAGTATGTTCTAGGCAGATTGGAGCCAAAACTTGAATGGATCTGATCTCCGCAGAAATGCAGTCTTACCTCTCAAATTGGTCATTTTCCCCACATGATTTGCTATATATTTTCCTATGCTTTCCTCCAGAAAACAGGTTGCAAGGGCTAAATAAGTTTCAACGTAATCATATTTGTCAGGGCTGAAAAGATCTGTAAGAGTACCCAGCACCCATCCTAGTCAAGGACAGTTTTAAATGCTGCTTACAAGGAGACATAGGAATACAATGTGAAGCACTGAGCAAACGAACATTAATGTTGTCTATAGGAAGTAACCTGACTGTACTGTGATACTCATTATAGGATGCTAATATCCCATCTGGGGAAGTGGAAACATTTTTGCCCCTTTAATTCCTACATTCCTACTTCAATGTTTGGCCATACCTCTGTATTTACTAGAAGGCAGAATTGATATCCAAGTTATGTTTCTCTTTTTGATCTCTTTCAATAAATCGGAATATGTGAGGATTGGAAAAGCAAAGCTAAGCACTTGCAACCCCCCCCCCAACCCTGTTAATTCAGCTACTGTAAAGTTGATGAGAAGAACAACTTAAGAAATTTTTATTTGGATTCTTGTTCCCAGATGAAGTTTATGGTTTTGTTTGATTTTTCCCCTACAAGTTCGAGCAGCTGAAAATCAGGGAGGTGCTAATTAATCTTTCCTGCAGATGCATACATACAATGTGATGATTCAGTAGACATGCTTGCCTGCCCCTAAAATGTTCCTAAATACTTTTCTTTAGATATTGGCTTTATTTAGGTTTGTGCTGTTCAGTTCATCACAGCTTAGGAGCAGACAGAAGTGGATCCAAGATTTTGCATAAGTGGTGCGGGCTAAAGAGTGGCTGCACCCTCTGCTCCCAACCTCTTCCCTCCTCGCTCCCCACTCCTAGCATATGCAATGCATCAGGGGGTGTGCAGGGTCATATACCTCCCAGATTTCTTGGGGTCTGTGAAACACATCTGTGGGGCTGCAAAAGGTGTGTGCTGCTGCTGCTCCAGCTCCTTCCATGGTCAGAGGCAGGAAAGCGGCAACAGCAGCAGGCAGCCTGTTGCAGCTCCTGCCATAGCCAGAGGCCACCTGAGTGCCGACAGCCGAGTACAGCTGGGTAGTGGCATCTTGTCCTGTCCCTATCACTGCCTTAGGTGGGATCCAGCACCACTGTAAGAGGGAGATCCAAAGGGGGTCTGTGCCTGCATTCCTCATTTTTTTTGGGGTCCATGACTGAAAAAACTGTGACAACCACTGGTTTATTTAAACACTTTCAAACCTTAATAACATGACTAATAGGTGTCTCTGACCCTTCACCTTAATAATTGTTCTTGTGTGACTTTCACTTTTTCAGTGCATTATTTGTGAATGTTTTTACTTATTTTTCTGAAAAGTGGATCAAGGATAATCTACACTTAAACTGAATTAATTTAATGATATACATATAATTAGTTTTGTACAATGGTCAAAAGTCTCTTAAATTTGGACTTTTTCTACATGAAGAAAGCTAAATTGCCAATGCCATGTACATCAGGAACTCAACTTGACACTTCTGGAGTTCAGAATTATGTTAACAACAGCAACAAGAGTGACAGCAATACTATGGATTCTAATTTGCACGCTCATACAGAGGTTAGTACAACTTTTGATAAAAGAGCCCTTTGCTTTGGATTGGATGCAGTTTTAGAAAATATTGAAGAAAGCCCTTATTTCATAGATTTCATAGACATTAGGGCTGGAAGGGACCTTGGAAGATCATCGAGTCCAGCCCTCTCTGCCCAAGGGGCAGGAAGTCAGCAGGGTCATAGGATCCCAGCAATATAAACATCTAATTTCTCTTGAAGGTGTTCAATGTAGGTGCTTGAACCACCTCTGATGGCAGGCTATTCCAGACCTTGGGGGCTTGGACAGTAAAGAAATTCTTCCTTATGTCCAGCCTGAAATGGTCTTGCGGTAGTTTATAACCATTCCACCTTGTCATCCCTTGGGGCGCTCTGGGGAACAATCGTTCCCGCGTAAGAAGTAGTAATCATTCCCTTATTGAAGAAGTAGTTATTAATTTTCCAGGCCAGGCCCGTGGGAACAAAACCAGAAAATCCAGGCAAGTGTGGTATAATGAGTATACATGGCTTGAATACAATGTTCATGATGACAAAGCTTTCTGCTTTTATTGTTGAGCATTTGGCAATGGGCCAAACAGAGAAGCAACATTTTGAATGATTGGTTTTAAAACGTGGAAGAATGCAAATGAAAGATTTAACAAACATTCAAAGTGTAAATCCCATCTAGATGCCGGTGCTAAATGGAAGGGAAGCCTTCAGTCCTACAAAATGGAGTGCTGCATCCCAACTTGACAGTCAAAATAGGAAAAAAAAACAGTGGAGGATAATCAAATGTATTTAGAAATTTGTAATAGTACTTTATTTTGTGCTCGTCAGGGTATACCTTTGAGGGGACATGATGAGGAATGGATTCTACAAATCAAGGCAATTTGTGGGAATTGATGAAACTGCATAGTACAGACAACAAACTGATTCAATGATTTACAGTTAACAGAGTTAAGTACTTCACTTACCTACATACCTCATATCAGAATGAAATAATTGAGATTATGGCTTCAAGTGCTAGATTCAATCATAACTGAAGTCAAAGAAGCACAAGTGTTTGCCATCATTGCAGATGAAACAATGGATCTGTCAAAAAACAAACAAATTGCTCTCATAGTGCATTACATAAACCAGTTATTTGAAATACAAAAGTGGTTTATTGGCTTCTACAAGATGCTGCAAAGGGACAGTGCTTCACTTGCCACACGATCAAGAGTACATTATGAGCCTTGGGACTTGATATTTCAACTCTAAGAGGTTAATGCTATGATGGAACCACCAGCATGATAGGACCCTATAAAGGTGTGGCCACATGGATACTTAGTGAAAATCCTCTAGCTTATCATGTTCACTGCTATGCTCATATATTAAATCTGTGCATAGAGGACACAGTTTCCTGCATTCCAGTTGTTCAAAATGCTTTTGGAATTCTCCAGGTTCTACAAACTTTCATTGAAGTAAGTTTTTAGAGACATGCCTTCTTTGAAAAGATGATGTCAGAAAACTTTTTCTGGGGGGCCAACTAGTCCTAAATCACTCAGTGACACTTGTTAGTACTGTCAAGTCAGAGCTATCAGAGCTATTTTGGAAAATTTTGATGAAATGGTTCAAGCTTGGAATGAAATTGCACATGGGGTTTCAAAAGTTGGAGCCGAAGCTTATGCACTTCTAAAATGTGCCAGACTTCAACTTTCTGTATGGCATGTTTTTCATGCAGAGTGCTAATTCAAAAAAACACCCATCCAAACTTCTTCAATCAAAAGACCATACATATCATATAGCAATGGCGATGGGTAAATTCACAGCGTCTATGGCAAAGGAAATGAGAGGTGATGATTTTGCATGCCATAAATTTAATCATGTTAATGAATTGTGCTATTAAAAGAGATCTCCTAGTCCTTGTGTGCCTTGCGAACTGGCTATTCCCACAAAACTGGGAGGAGGGGAAAAGTCCTGTTTTGAGAAACCCGAGGACTTTGATAGGAGTGAAATATTGTACAGACTCTGGAGACCTTTATTAAGGAAATAGAAAACTGCTTTTCTGAGAGTGACCTACTCATTTTCAAGTCCCTTGCAAATGTTCTGTCTTCTGAGAGCCCATCAGATGAAAATGTAGGTCCCACACTTACAGTATTAATCAAAATGATCTGAACTTTGAAATCAAGATTTTTTTTCTGAGTGTTCAAAAATGGCAATGCTGATGAAAGTAATGAGGAAAAGGAGCCCACCCACTGTGGCAGTGCACCTTTGGGTGCCTGCCACTTTAAGGGCAGCTTCTCACATTATGCCACCAGTTTATGGGAACAGCAAAGTTGTGGCAGGTGAGACTGGGTGGACTGCCCCATAGAGACAGGTGGATGAGCTGACATGAGACCCGGCCCCGAGTGTGCCCCTGTCACAGTGGTACATTGGCTGGAAAGCACATATCGGCCCAATGGCTGAGCACTGTGTCCCCCATGGTTTTATCTTAAGGGAGAAGAGTCAGGTAGCTACCAGATGCCTGATGGTGACAGCCATTTTGAGAACAAGACACATAAAGGCTGCAGTTTGCTGCTGCCAGTCCAGGCAGAAACATTGCCTGGCTGAGCTGCAGCAGAACATCTAGCAGGTAGAAGCAGGAGGCTTTTGGTCCTGGGCATGACCTAAAACTGTACCCTGCTGGGGAAGGGTAGCCTGGTGGGGCTCCTAGTGCCAGACCAGTTACCTCCCCAGTGAAAGGTGGGTAAGGGCACCTTAACCCCAGCCCCCATCTTCAGATGTGCTTTGGAGGCAGTAGTGGGGCAAGCAGAATGCCCCCTGAGCCCAGCAGGGATGCAAGATCCCAGAGACCCCAGAGGGGGTAGCATGGGGAGTGGACCCACACAAAGTAGGGCTGAACAGGAGTAGGCCTGAAGGGCAGCACAAGGGCCAGCCCTGTGAGTAGGTGATCATGAAGATGAGAAGATCCCAGTGTGGGGTGTGGCCCTAGAGGAGGGGTAGTAGGAACCCCATGTGTAGGGAAGAAGCTAAGGCATGGTCATGGATACCCGAGGCTGTAGTTTGGGTCAGAGGTGGAGTAGAGGGCTCAGCCAGAGAGTTAGGGGTGAGTCCTGACCCCAGTAAGTCCTCTGCTGCAAGGAGGCTGAGAGTGGATTGAAAGAAAGATCGAGAGGTTAAGTACAATGATCTGCTGCTCCAGGGAGGGAGTGAGAATCCCTGCAAGACCCTGGAGCACCAGTCATGGTGTGGGTTAAGAACATCATGAGGATGCCATTTGTGATGCATGAGCAGCAGTGTAGGGGAGTTTTGGAACCACAGATAGCACCCTCTGGCATCCGGGCAGGGAATGGGTAGCCTCCCACATCATACCACCAATTTATGGGAACAGCAAAGTCATGGCAGGTGAGACTGGGAGGACTGCCCCGTAGAGACAGGTGGGCAGGCCAACATAAGACCTGGCCCCGAGAGCTGCCCCAAGAGCTGCACAGTGGTGCATTGGCTGGGAAGCAGCAGCCTGATGGCCAAGCACTCCTGCGTCCCCCCATTGGGAATTAGTTTTAAGAGAGGAGGTGTGTGGTAGTGCACCTTTGGGTGCCTGCCACTTTAAGGGCAGCTTCCTGCATTATACCACCAGTTTATGGGAACAGCAAAGTCATGGCAGGAGAGATTGAGCATACTGCCTGTCGCAGGGGCACTCTGGTGCCCTGCTGCTATGAAAAGATACAGGTGCCGGTTGCCGGGGCAACCGCAGTTGGTCAGCTGACCAGAAGGGGGCAGGGCCTGACCTATATAAAGGTGATCCAGGCTGAGCCCAGGGAAGCAGTTCCCCTCTGGCAGCCGAGGAAGGTAGAGCTCTGTGGAAGCAGACAGAGTTGAGAAGCCTGAGGGCCTGAGCAGCTTATGGGCAAGGATACCAGGTGGAGGAACCCCTGGCAGGGATGGAAATGATGATTAGCCAGAAGGCTTAGGGTTTGAGTTTTACCCAGGAGGTTTGGTTTTTGTGTTATAGCCGTTTGGCTTATGATGACTTTGTTTGTTATTACACCGGAGGACCGGGTGAGGCTGTAGGGGTTGGAGGAGGCCTCATAGGAGCTCCCCAGTAGGGTGGGGTTCCTGGCACCAGAGGGGGCACTGCGTTTTGGGGGATTGTATAGACCCTGGCCCCAGAGGGGCAGTGTCGTGCGGGGCGAGAAGCCTGGTGTGGGTGAGTGACCTGAGAAGGCGGGTCTGGGGCCCAGGCACGGCTATGGCCACCTGAGCCCTGATTGCGTGGGCGCGAATGTGAGCACACTGAGAGCAGGCCCCGAGAGGGCGAGAGCTCGGAAGGGCGAGCGTAACACTGATAGTTAGACCTAACAATGTCTGGTACATCTGAGAGGTTTTGGGCATGGTATAAGGGGTGGTAGGAGCCACGCATAGCCCATAAAGCTGGGGTGCACCAAGTCACTCCATACAGAACAGGGGCCAGGATAAACAAGAGCACCGTGTCCAAGGGGACAAAAGGCAGCCTCCATTATAAAATTAGATAACATCAAAGACGTGGCGGGCGAGAACGAGGGTGCTTGATCGCCAGCTTGGCACGGTAGGGGCGCCAGGAGAGATCATGGCCGCTCCTAGGACCCTGCGCCGTGACACTGCCCCATAGAGACAGGTGGGTGGGCTGGCATGAGACCTGGCCCTGAGTGTGCCCTGTCACACCCACCTTGAAAAAAGACTACAATTCTTTTGTGAAATGGCACTGTGTGACACCCTTCCAAATCTGTTGAAGCTCTATGTGCTTTACTTAACTATCCCAGTGACTACAGCATCACCTGGGAGAAGCTTTTCTTGCTTGCGGCAACAGAAACCTTACCTGTGGACTACAATAAAAGATGTTCATGTTTCTAATCTCACAAAGATACAGATTGAGAGAGGACAGCTGTTAAGATATTGGACGTTATTATGAGGTTTGCAAGCAGAAAGGGCCAATTCTACACCTTTTTTGACAGCCTTTTTTTGAAAGCATTTATTTTTGTTATTGCTTAATGGTTAATTGTCACAAAAATATACATGGATGGAAAATCAGGAGAATGGTCAGGCTGTGAACTTAACCATATATTGAGACAGCTTTCTTATTAAGATTTTTATGCATGCATGAATTAAGCAATCACAGTTTTCTTCATATGTACCTCTCTTTTAGAACAGTCTCCATCTGCTATTATGTAGTGTTGTAAAACATGGTGCCAAAAGTAGCTCTAGAAATCAAAATTCCTTTATCTCTTGGGGTGCCTATACATAAGCAGGCAAGGCTGCTCTGATGCAATTGCCACACTCCAGCAGTCTCCTGTGTCTTGTTTATCAGCATCCCAGCACTTAAAATGGTAGTGGGGGCACTTGAACTAAAGCTCATTGAACGAGCACCCTTGCCACCTTTTTTAAGCGCTGGGACACTGATATATGAGACATGGTAGTGCTTTAATTAGAGAAGCTCTTGGAGCCATTTCAGCCAGGTTGTGCATGGCCTGAGCTCAGCCTAGGACAGCGGCATCAGTGGCAGCGTCAGATGGCTCCCCAGTTGACTGGACACAACCACTTGGACACAAAATAAGGAATTGCATTCCATATCCAGATTTGAACTATGTCTGTTTTAATAATGGCTACAATTTCTATCCCACCTGTCATTTTGATGCTCCTTTTTATGTTCATCTAGGAATAATACAGAAAAATGGAAACTAGCTTGTGGCTGACTAAATATTTGGACTATTGTATTTGGATCATTAAGTTTAATATCTGGGAGTCTGGAGGTTGCAATGAAGTACAAATTTGTATAAATCAGTTGTCAAAGATATTTTTTTTCCCAAAATAATACTCCAAAATCTGCCCTGACAAAGTAAAGCTAAGAACTTGTACTCCAAACTTCTCTAATATTCATTCAGTGACCTCAGAGCCAACTAATACTAAATAAACAGATTTCTTTTGAAGCATAAATACTAGTTCACCATTAGAATATTCTGGTACCAGTAGAAAGATAACAGGAGCAGTGTTTGCTTCATTTTGTATTCATATTATTTTTTGCTGTAGCAGCAGTTGGCAGAGTTAAATGTTTGTGTTATGATATTTGTCTTCTCTCACTCTTTCTTTGTTTTCTAATAATTTATTTGCCACCAAAGTATTTTCTTATTCCTCTAAGAACTTAAGAACCCTTCCTAGAGGTAATTTTCTGACCTATGCAAGACAAGTATCTTTTTCTGGTGACTCACCAGTTTCTGAAAATTAACAGTTACAGAGGGTATTTCTTCCTTCCTGGTTCCTGCCCTGTACATTTGTGACAGGCTTGATAGTTTCATTGCCCTTACTTAACAGGGGAACTAGTAGCAAGCTTCTATATACAGTAATAAACTTACTACTTTTTGCTTCAGCTGATTTCACTGGAAACATGAGGGACCATAAAGGTCTGACCAGGCTTGGCACTGACTACCTTACAAGTATGATACCTTACAAGTATGGAAAGGCACATAATTAACAAATATTACTTACTGCAGTTCAATTCTAGTGATTTTGGTAGTGTGGGTTACCTTAGGGTCTAACCTTAACTAACTCGAGATGATTTTCATAGTGTGGCAAACTCTAGGTCTGTGCATTTTATAAAATGACCCATTTTTAAGACCCATTTTTATAAAATGACCCCTGCCTGGAGAGCATACCTTTGTGACAACTTTGTGGTGCTCCAACTTGTGGGGGGGGAGGGGTGTTCTTAACCTAGATTCATAGTTTCATAGTGCTTAGTGTTGGAAGGGACCTAAACAGATCATCAGGTCCCAGCCCCAGGCCTGGGCAGGAGCGAGTGCTGGGGTCATAACACCCCAGCCAAATACCTATCCAGACTCTTTTTGAAGACCTCCAAGGTAGGAGAGAGCACCACCTCCCTTGGGAGCCCATTCCAGAGCCCCGCAGCCCCAACTGTAAAGTAATGTCTCCTGATGTCCAGCCTGCACCTTCTCTCTAACAATTTGTGGCTGTTATTCCTAGTAACCCCTGGTGGTACCCGAGGGAACAGAGCTTCCCCTAATTTCCGCTGGCCCCCCTGGTGAGTTTGTAAATGGCTACAAGATCCCCTCTCAGCCTTCTCTTGTGGATGCTGAATAGATTTAGGCTCTTTAGCCTCTCTTCATAGGGCCTGCCCTGCTGTCCCTTGACCATACAAGTGGCCCTTCTCTGGACCCTCTCAATGCTAGCCACATCCCTCTTGAAGTGTGGCGCCCAGAACTGGACGCAGTTCTCCAACTGCGGCCTGACCAATGCTCCTTAGAGGGGAAGGATGACCTCCCTGGACCTGTTTGTGAAGCATATGTAGAAGCACGGCAAGGTGCTGTTAGCCTTACTGACCGCTTCCTTGCATTGGCAGCTCACGTTCATCCTTGAGTCAAAAATGACTCCAAGTTCCCTTTCTGCCACTGTTTTGACAAAAGGAGCGTTCCCCAGCCTATAGGTGTGTTGCTGGGTCCTTCTCCCTAGATGCAGCACCCTGCACTTGTCTGCATTAAACTCCATCCTGTTCTCACCTGCCCACCTCTGTAACCTGTCTACATCTAGCTGGATTCTGTCCCTCCCTTCCAGTGTGCCCACCACACCCCACATCTTGGTGTCATCAGCAAATTTGGACAGCATGCTTTCCACACCCATCTCCAGATTGCTGATAAAGATGTTGGACCAAGCCCTGGTGGACTCTACTACCCACATCCCTCCAGGTTGAAAATGACCCATCCACTGCCACTCTCTGGGTGCTACCATCCAGCCAATTTGGCACCAATCTGACTGTAGGCATCAATGCTGCAGTCACCTATTTTTTTTTATGAGTGGGTGAGAAACCGTGTCAAAGGCCTTCTTGAAGTCCAGGTAGACAACTTCCACCTCAATGCCCTGATCCAAGGACTTGATGACCTGATCATAAAAGGAAACCAGGTTAGGTATGCAGGATCTGCCCTCAATGAACCCATGTTGGTTGCCCCTGAGCGCTACCTCCCCGGCTGAGCCCTTGCAGATGTGTTCCTTGCTAATTTTCTCAAAGGTGTTCCCAAGGATTGAGGTAAGACTGTCTGGCCTATAATTTCCGGGGTCCTCCTTATAAATGGGGATCACATCAGCCCTTTTCCAATCCTCTGGTACCTGGCCAGAGACCCATGAGCCCTCATAAAGCCGTGCAAGGGGCCCGCTATGACCCCCCCCAGTTTGCTCTGCAGCCTCAGGTGAAGAGCATCTGGATCTGCTGATTTAAACACGTTCAGCCCCTCCAAAAGTTCCCTAACTAGGTTGTCCCTGATGCTAGGGATGGTGGTGCCTCCCCTGGGTCCGTCTGTAATATTAGTGCGGGAGATGTCCCGGTCCCTGTTCAGAAATATGGAGGCAAAGAATTCATTAAAGAGGTCAGCTTTTTTGTTTGCTGAAATCACCAGATTGCCAAGCCTGTGCTATAGGGGTGCCACATTACCCGGTGCCGCCTTCTTATTCCCTATGTATTTGAAAAAGGACTTTTTATAATCCTTAATTCTGGTTGCTAGCCCTAGCTCCTCTCAGCCTTGGCCTTCCTAACAGCTTCCCTGCAGTCATGAGTAACGGAGGTATAATCCTCCTTGGTGATAGCCCCTTGCTTCCACTTTTTCTATGCCTCCTTTTTTGCCCTCAGGCCCTCTGGGATGCCTTTGCTGACCCATAGGCCCTTTTTAGCACTCCTGCCCTGCTTGGTATGCATTGGGACTGACTCCCTTTGAGCTGGGAGGATTGTCTCCTTAAGGAACAACCACCCATCTTGGACTCCCATCTCATTGAAGTTCTGAGACCCCAATGCCTCTCCTACTAATCCTCTAAGCTCATTGAAGTCAGACCTCCTGAAGTCTGCTTGCTTGCTTTCATTGCCCTGTGCTGGATATTAAATTCCAGCAGGCAATGATCACTGTCACCCAGGTGGTCAAGTAGCCGGAGATCCCTCACCAGGCTCTCACCTGTGTCAAGGACCAAGTCCAGCAAAGCATTTCCCCTGGTGAGACTATGCACCTCCTGGGTTAGGTGGAGGTCCTGTATCCTGGTTAGGAACCTATGTGAGCGGTTGGACCTGGCTGACTGCTCCTCCCAGCAGATGTCTGGGTAGTTTAGGTCAACCATGACAACCACATCCCTTGACTTTACAGCTTCCATGAGCAGACCTGAGAATTCCAGGTCCAGCTCATCCCCCCGGTGAGGTAGTCTGTAGTAGACGCCCATTATCAAGTCCCTTTCCCTATGACCTCTTTGCATTCTTACCTAGAGTGCCTCAGTTTGCCCTTTGTCTTACCCCATCCTGATCATCAAGGACATGTATTGCTGTTTGACGTTGAGCGCAACCCCCCACACCCTTTTTTTCCCTGCTCTTTCTTGCCTGTACAGCCTGTAGCCCTCGATGTCCACTGCCCAGTCATGGGTAGAATCCCACCAGGTCTCCTTGAGCCCCACTAGGTCTGGGTTTTTGCTTTCTAGCAGGAGGGAGAGTCTCTCCTTCTTCTTCCCCATGCTTCGAGCATTTGTGTAGAGGCATTTGAGGCTTCCAGTAGGTGCACATACTGCCCCCATTTAAGTCACACCTATGTAAGTCCCTTACTGCGCTATATTTTTGTAGCTTAATGCATATCTGTCTACGGCCTTAATTAAAGAGTAGAAAAATGCTTTGTAGGTTTGAAGATTCTAACCTGTTAGTTATTGTTGGAGAAGGTCTGCAATAATCTTTCATTTGTAAACATATGATGTTGAGGGAACTAGCAGGGGTTATTGCAGGGCCCTTGGCACAGCTTTATGAGCGCTCGTGGTGCTCGGGCCAGGTGCCAGATGACTGGAAGATGGCCAGCGTGGTCCCCATCTTTAAAAAAGGGAGGAGGGAGGACCCGGGCTGCTATAGGCCCATCAGTCTTACCTCAATACTAGGGAAACTCTTTGAGAAGATCATCATGGAGCACATCTGCGATGGGCCAGCCTCAGAGATGATGCTCAAGGGCAACCAGCATGGTTTCATTAGGGGCAGGTCATGTCAGACCAACCTGATTGCCTTTTATGATCAGGTCACAAAAGCATTGGATGCAGGTGTCGCCGTGGATGTATTCTTTCTGGACTTCAGCAAGGCTTTTGACACCGTCTCCCACCCCATTCTCATTAAAAAACTAGGCGACTGTGGCATTGATGCCTTCACAGTCAGATGGATTGCAGATTGGCTGAAGGGTCGCACTCAGAGGGTAGTGGTGGATGGGTCATATTTGACCTGGGAAGAAGTGGGCAGTGGAGTCCACCAGGGCTCAGTCCTTGGGCCTGGGCTGTTCAATTTCTTTATCAGCGATTTGGATGATGGGGTGAAAAGCAACCTGTTTAAATTTTCTGATGATACCAAAATTTGGGGTGAGGCGAGCACGCTAGTAGGGAGGGAAAGACTGCAGCAAGACCTGGATAGATTACAGGGGTGGGCTAGCAAAAACAGGATAAGCTTCAATGCTGACAAGTGCAGGGTGCTGCACTTGGGCAGTAGTAACCAGGAGCACACTTATAAGATGGAAAACTCCCTTCTTGAAAGCACGGAAGCAGAAAGGGATCTTGGAGTCATTTATTGACTCCAAGATGAACATGGGCCGACAATGCGAGGTCACAGTTGGCAGGGCTAACCGGACCTTGTCGTGCATCCACAGGTGCATCTCAAGTAGGGCCAAGGAGGTGATCCTCCCCCTCTACGTGACACTGGTCAGGCCACAGCTGGAGTACTGTGTCCAGTTCTGTGCGCCCCACTTCAGGAGGGATGTGGATAACATGGAGAGGGGCCAGAGGAGGGCGACCTGCATGATCCGGGGAGAACAGGGCAGACCCTACAATGAGAGACTGCGGGACCTGAACCTGTTCAGCCTTCACAAGAGAAGGCTGAGGGGGGACCTGGTGACCGTCTATAAACTCACTAGGGGGGACCAGAAGGGTTTGGGGGAGACCTTGTTTCCCGTAGCGCCCCCTGGCATAACAAGGAATAATGGCCGCAAGTTGTTGGAGAGGAGGTTTAGATTAGACATCTGTAAGAACTACTTCACTGTCAGGGTGGCTAGGATCTGGAACCAACTTCAAAGGGAAGTGATGCTGGCTCCTACCCTTTAAGAAGAAGCTTGATGCCTACCTGGATGGAGTCATTTGAGCCCAGTTTTTCTCCTGCCCAGGCTGGGGGTCAGACTTGAAGATCTACAAGGTCCCTTCTGACCCTACTTCTATGATTCTGTGATGTTAAATCACATAGAATTATGTGATACAGTAAAATGTCATGCCCTGTTTCTCTTTCCTAAATCTGTTTTATGTTATCAGCTAGTTATGCACTTGCTTTATATATGATATATATTATAAGCACTCTAGGAGCATGTAAATAGTTCCCAAATACATTAGAAGAAAATGAGCTCCAATTTTAAATAATTATAATTAAAAAATTTAAATAAGTTCAGATTCTGATGTTTTGACTTAAAAAAAGGTTTGGAAGTGCTTCGCCCTGCCTAGATCCTTATGTAGCTGCCATTCAACACTGCGCAACCCAAAGTGCACCTTGAGTAGTTCACAGGGATATTTGCATAATTTTATTCATGTGCATGAGAGCAAGTGTAGCGTGGATCTTTATGGCTGGAGTAGTCTTCTATATCTGAACATTAAGACTTTTACGATGTATGGTTTGGAAAAGATTAATGATGTTTTAAGATTATCTAATAAAATAGAATGATGTAGGCTTCTATTTAGAGTGTGCTTTTTCAAAAGCAATCAGTATAGAATTAACTGTGCTTCAATTAAAGACAGTGGTAATGCCCACTGATTTTTCTGGGAACAGTTAGGTCTATACAAAGGGCTTCTAAAAATCCTACCCATAATTAAGAGCCTGATCCAAAGTATCTTGATGTTAATGGGAGCATTGACTTGATCAGGTACTATAAACATATATAGAAATTACAAAACCATTATTGAGGACTTCATCCTCAATATGTCCAATGAACAGCACCGAGTACTGACATCAGTGAGAGCTGTAGATACTAGGCAACAAATCAGCTGTTGGCTCAGTAAGTTAGGTTACCTCTGTGGCTTGCAACGAGGCTGTGAGGAAGAAGCAATGGTAGAAAGAAAGATGTATCTTGCCAACAAAACAACTGATTTAACATGCTTCATCAAACTCAGTGTTCTGCAGATATATCATTGTAGGCCACTTCACCTACAACAGTTAGATCAGGGTGGCCAGCCCACAGCATGGGAAGCCTCGCTGTGTGGCATGTGGCAGATTAGAGAGGGAGCAGGGAATATAGTGACAGGTAGGACAGGGAGCAGAAACCTGAGCAAATGATCAGGCAAGGGAAGGGAATTCAGGCAGCACTCTGGGAGGATGCAGGGCTTACCTTGTGGCACACCTATCAAGAAGGTTGGCCCCCACTGACTAAGACACATGAGGGTAAATTAAAAGAAGATGCATGATGCATATAGTAAACCTGACTGACCTACGATTAGGGTCCTGCTCAATTTGTGATTTCATGGATTTTGTGAAATCTCAAAATTGAGTGATGTCTGTGAAATCTGCAGGGGCAAAAAAACCCTAAAAATAAAATGCTGGCTCCCCAGTGGGAGCCAGCAGTACTCATGGTCATTACAGCCTGCTGGGGGGAAGGGGCCTGCAGGCATAAGAGGAGCAGGCAAGATGGCTGCTGCCCTCACCCCTTGCTGCTGATTGACTGAGGGCTGCCTGTCATGCGGCCTTGCCCCTCTCCACCAATCAGTAGCAAGGGGCAGGGCCGCAGAGCTGATAGCCCTCAGCCAATTAGTGGCAAGGGTGGGGCCATATGATGGGTGGCTGGTCCCACTATCTGCCTCCAAATTCAGCTGCCTGCTTCCTCAAGTTGGGTAGGTCCCTACCTATGATTTAGAGACTATTGCATATTTAATATCACTGGGAAAATGCTTTTTATACCATGCTATAAGATGCAATTTCATACCGTTCCTGGGAAGCTTAAAGGAAAGAACCAGGCTTGAGATAGCTAATTTGCTTTGAAAAGCCACTTAACTTGCATATGCTCTGTGACTGTCTCAGTGTAAAAAAGCAGGTTTTACTTTTTCACTCGTGCAAAGGTGAAACAATGGATCTGTTGAATTTTGCTCTTAGATAAAAATTACAAAAGGAATTTTAATTCCATTTTATGGAATGGGTCTGTCTTTTCTAACACATATACAAACCTATGCAGTATAAACAACTTAGCTGAACATCTGTCTTTATCTAAATACAAAATGCATTTAACTTTTTGCCCTGTTTCTGTTCACCCATGCTGATAACTTATTCTGTTGGCCAGATGAAATAAAATTAGTTTTTATACCAGATGTAGCACAGTTTAGGTTTGTATTATGCAGGTGTTCCCCCAGCTGGGGAAGTATGGAAACTTGCCATCTTGCTGAGATGATGGCTTGGTTTAGAAATGTGAGGGCGTTAAAAATAATTCTACATGTTAACAGTGGCTTTTGTCCCTGGTGGGGTCCATATGCCTAGCATCTGACCAGAGCAGCAGCTGTTCTATATTTTAATAGGAGAGTTATAAAGTTAGAAACATGTATGACCACTCCAAATATAAGCAACTGCTTGCAGTCATGGAAACAGGATTCAACAATAAACTCTTATTTGTGCGTCCTCCAAAAAAAATAATTCCAGTAGACTATGTTCAGGTGGTCTAGAAAAAGTGAATGAACGTGGCTTTCTATTTCTATTTATGACTATTTCTGTAAGCCTTGTTTACTCAAAATTCTAGTTTTTTCTTTCCTATTTTTTTTTCTGAGAAGACATTAAACCTTTTATATAATCCCACTGTGCTCACAAAGATGACTATAAAGTCTTTCTGAAAAATATTTATAGCTCATTCAGTATAGCTATGTGTATCAGGAAGAAGTAACCTAATTGAAAAAATTTCCTGTTAGTATTGGATGGCTCAAAATATTGTTAGCTCCTTCGATGCAAGCAACCAAAATTTGGAATCTTATAGGTTGTTTCAGCCAAGAAGAGGAATTAGGAATGGAGTTAGATACTGATCTGTTTATTTACAGTGAATGAATGTCCATTTACCTGAATACAGGAGAAATCAAACCTGAGTGTTTCTTTATTTGCAGCACCAGTGCCAGCTGTGAATTCTCTCAAAGCTTTTGCTTTGGGTCTTGTTACCAGGTTTCTACCAGCTTCACTCTGTACTAGAGCTTCCTTGTCACTGTTTCCACCTTGATTTTTCTCTTACATGAACATGCACAAGCCTGTAGGCCTTGCTGGAGCATGGGTTAGGGCAGTCATTGACAAGTGCACAAAGAAATTACATGGAGGCTGGCTAGCAGTATGAACCAAAGTATGCCTCACTAATATCACAAGGTGCTATGGGGCTGGGTTGGGGCTGTAATCTGTGTCCCAGGCCGGTATAGGGACAGAGCCTGCTGACATCAAAGCAAGGATAATGGGGGGTGGGGTAGGGGCACGGGAGTCCGGAGTAGTGCAGGAGGTTAGGAGAGGAAGGTGGGGAGCCTTAAGCTGCGTGGGTGGGTGGGTGGGAGGGAATGCACCAGTGGGGAGGCAGCAGATGCGGCTCTGGCCCCAATCCAGGCCCAGGGCCAGAACCAGAGTAACAGCAGCTGCCTGCTATGCCACCAACCTGTACTCAATTCCAAGATGAGGGACTTTACACCTGTGTTAATGGGCGGCAAAACCCCCAAAGCTTGGTATCAAGTAAATATGGTAAACAGCATGGAGGCTGTTTAAGTTGCATGGGGGTCTACACTGGCTACCTGTCAGTCATAGGACTGGGAGACTGTGAAGATATCTTAAATCACTCTAATCACCTTTGATTTTGCATCTTGTACAGTTTTGACAGATGGGAGAACCTACACTAATATGAATAATAATCTTCATTTAAACTTAGGAAGTAAAATGGCATTTCCCAGAGGATGATGCCTAGAAACTTGCCAAGTTCAAAAGGTTAGGATCAAGCTCTGGGCTTGTGGTAAGGGACATTGGTAAGTGAGTGCTGGAAATGTCAGGTGTCTCACTGGCCATATCTGGGATAGAACTATGGACTGAGATAATGTTAGTGGTGACAATAAAGAGGTATATGGTAGAATGTATGCTGTTTGCTGGTGGTGGGAAAATTGTTGTTTGTTGGGAGTTGGAGGGTAATTTCTTTGAAGTCAGATAAGATCAGGAGGGTCAGCAGAGGTAGCAGGAGCAAGTGGGGAAAACAGTGGAGAAAAGAAGGAGGTTATATCTGTGACTAGACAGGGCTGGAAGTAGCAGTGGGCAGCAGAGAATGTGTGGGAAAAGGCATTCAGGATATATTATATTTACCCAAATCCAAGATGACCCTGAATTTAAGACAACCCCCAATAATTCGAATATAAAAGCCTTAGTTTGTCTGTCTATAATGCTTTATTCACACTCTGATTGGTTGTCTCAGCACAGAGGCACACAGCGGAGTGCTGCCATGACAGCAGGGGCTGAGGGACCCGATTGGGGGCAGGATGGCTGAGGCCAGCAGTGCTGGCCTCCCACTCTGGCCCTGTTCCTTGGCGCCAGGGGCCGGAGCAGCCCCGAGCCCCAACAATAGTTGGCAGGGAGGGGGAGGGAGAGGCGGCAGTGAAAAGGGGAGGAGGGAGGGAGGAGGAAGGGATGGGAGCGGGAAGGGGAGGAGTGGGGTTGCTGGTGACAGTGCCCCACTGCTAGCTGCTGCAACTGCTGCCACCTGCTGCTGCGACCACCATCTTCCACTTCTCCTCAGCCTTGAGTCCCTACACCATTCCCTGTCTGTGTGTAAGCTCCCCTCCCTCCCACTGTTCCTGGGAGGAGGCAGTGGCAGCAGTGTGGAGTTGAATGGCAGGGGGTATGGGAGGCATATGGGCCTACACCTGAAGTGGCAGGGGGTATGGGGGGGAATCGGACCCAAAACGACAGGGGGAGGGGGGTAGCAGGCCCAGACCCAAAGAGGAGGGTGGGGAAGCTGGACCCCAGCCTGAGGTGGCGAAGTGGTGGTGGTGGGGAGGAACGGACCCAGATCGGGGGGAGGGGGGGGAGGGGGAGATGACAACGCAGGCTTCTGTCCCTGCCTCCCCCCCCAACCCCCACTCCTTTGTTATGTTGGACCAGCAATTGCCTAGTTAGGTTCTATATGTGGAAAATGTATAAATCTAATTATTGGAGGGTTTTCTTAATTTTGTCCCCATCACCACTGCAGCAGGGAAAACAGCGGTATGGGGGCAGGCAGTGGAGAGAAAAGTGGGGGACAGGCAGCGGGGCAGGCAGCAGGCAGGAGGTATGGAGGCAGTGGTGCGGGTTGGGGCCATGCTGCATGCCACAGGCTGGAATAGTGATGGTGCCAGCTGGTACCTAATCAAGGGTTAGGGGTGAGGTAGGGGCATGGGAGGGTGCAGAGGCTGAGCATGGAGGGAAAGACGGGGAATGGTGTAGTGGCTCAAGGCTGTGCAGGAAAGAAGTGGCACGGGGGGGAAATCAGGGTAAAGGGAGGCGGAGGCCTGATGTTGCCCAGAATGTAGAGGCAGCAGGGGCGGGAGGCAGACAGCAGCCAGAGCTGCAGCAGCTGCCTATCCTCCTTCCCCCCCAAGTGTACTCCATTCCAAGATGAGGCACTCCTCCCCTCCATGCTGAATGATAATAAATGCCTCATCTTGGAATCAAGTAAATACAATATATGGCAGGCCAAAGGGTCCTGTAGTCAGGAGGATTTCAAAGTACTTTGCTGTACAGGTTTGACTGTGGTTTGACTGATTTCCAGAATAGGAGAGTCATCTTCAGTGTCCTAAGGATTAAAAAGCCATCCGAAGAGAAGTCAGTAATTAACTAATACGTTTTGTGGACCACTGACCCAAATTTCCTTAGCCAGTCAGTTTGAAAATTCAAAGCAAGAGGGAGAATAAGGCCAAAAAGTAAAAAGTATTTTTAAAAGATAGTTTGTAGCTATCATGGCAAACTTTAACAGCAGCATTTGTGAAAGGTACTGGATTTAACACCCTCAAATTCTTTTAGGGGTGGATTAAGAATAATTGGGGTCTTGTCCTGAAGTGTCAGGGCCTGAGACAAAACGCCTTCCTGGCTGCTGCACTGCCTTTGCCGGGAATGCTAGCGCTTCTTATTAGTCAGCCTATTCCACAAGCATCTGCTGTGCGCCCTTTGGCAGATAAAGTATTTGCTCAAAGTTAGTGAAAGCATCAGAGCACATTAGAAAACAGGGTCCTGATTCTGGGGTTTGACTAGGCCTGAACTTCTACTGCATTTTAGAGCTGGTTCAATCTACATTTTCTCTGTTCTTTATGACAATACATGGTAGCTTTTAGTTTTATAGAAAACTAAAAAACAAACAAACTTGAGTTACTTTGGGCCAATGTGGTGTAAATTGTAATGCCACTGTAATCAATGCATCTGTGCTGATTTCTACAGTTAAGGTTCTAGCTCATTTACACTTGTGCATTATACAATACCTTAAAAGACAAATTAACCCTGTATAGGAGAGAGATTTATTTATTAAAAAACTCTGTACATCAAAGTATAAACTATTATATTTTAAACAAGAAATGAAGTTTTACAATATTACAAAACTACATGTAATTAGTTCTTGAATTACTACAAATTTTATGAACACTGTACATAAGACCAAAAATCTGAATGAGAAAAACCAGGAATAGAACCAACTGCTTGAAAATATATGGTATAATTTACTAATGAAGCAAATATTATAAATCCTTAGTATACAACAAAACTGAAAAGTAGCATGTTATTTTTTTCCAGAAATGCAGTAACCTTCTGAACACAAACTATAGGCAGTATTCTCTTAAACAGTGATATTCATACAAAGAT
Organism: Crocodylus siamensis; assembly: GCF_052110815.1. Classification (NCBI taxonomy): domain Eukaryota; kingdom Metazoa; phylum Chordata; order Crocodylia; family Crocodylidae; genus Crocodylus; species Crocodylus siamensis. The sequence continues at coordinate 176,471,167 of NC_143395.1, forward strand.
ATTTTTCAGTATGATGATTTTCCACTGAGTGTTTCATTCTTAGTAGTTTTCCTATCATGTCCCATTTTTCATGGATAAGATAAAATATAACTGTATGGTATATTTAGAAAAATCTGCATAATATCTGGTGCTTAAGGAACACCCAATGCAAAATATACTTTTCTTGCCATGTAAATTTACTACAACCAGATTTGGACCAAAAAACCCTGATCTAGAACATACGTATCTAAAGAAATAGTTCTGTATTGACTGCTCTCCTCTCTCATAAGGCAGTTAAAAAGAAGTAAATTTAACCTGTTAAAATAATCTTTAAATTTGTATAGCATTTATTTTATATTACTTTTTCGTTTTGAGATAGTCAGTGGAGCTGAATTAGAATTTAAAACTATTATAAACATAGATCACTTTTTTAATTGCTTGAATTACTTGGCTAGGAAAAGAATGTGAACTTTCACAAAAGCGTAAGCATAAATGTCTTGTATAGAAGTGTAATAGGTTTTTAATCCAAGTATGATAAGAGAGGCAAAATTTTAATCTTTATACAGAAAGTGACAATGCTCACATTATAATATGGAACACGTACTAATTTTGAGTTACAGGTGTAATGTGTGGATTACAGATATCATTTACTAAATAAATCTAAAAAAAGCAAAATCTATAAATAAAATAGTAAGTGCTTTCTTTGATAATATTCTTTGGCTGTTTTAGGTGCCAGTGAAGGGTCACTGATGACAGCTAAAATGCAAAAGGTCCCACTATTATTGTTAATCTTAGCACTGAGCTTGCACGATAGTTCAAACTGTTGACTGTCAGCATCTCCAGATCTACAATATGTTCTCTTGGTCCTGACAGTGACTTCACCAATACGAGCATTGCACTTAGCGCACTTGTTTGCTGAAAGAAAAATGACAAAAACAACATATTTTAATTCATATAATTCAAAACCATCAAGGTTGCTCACATTTGTTACTTCAGTATAAAAATCACCCTAAAGTGACTTTGCATAACATCCCTGTTATGTGGAAAAAAGTTGTTGATGGCTGCATATCTGACTACCTTCTAGGGTTGAGGGAGGTCACGGCTCTGGCCTGTAAAGATGATCAAGTGCATGGAATCATGAACAATATCAGTATAAATGGGAGTTCCTGGTATTCAGTTCAGGGACTCTAGTGTAGCATTAAAAAAAAAGTTGCTAAGTATAAGGTAAAAAATAGAAGGGGTCCTTGCTTTTAATTGGTATGCTTATTTAAGCAGTTGTAGAGCAACCTGCGAGGCAAAGATTAGAACCTAGGAGCTTATAAATATTTGACAAAAGGGGTACAAAAAATTAAGATACCTTTTCCAAATTTTTGAAAAAAGTGTAATTTTTGACATCTTATTCTATGTGCATCTTTTTTGCCCATACAAAACCAACTTGAAATATTCAAATAATATGTAATTTTAAATTCTATGATTTATTTTCTCAAAATGTTTACAACATTCTTGAAAAATAAAGATATAAAACATAACTTCTGTTTCAGCTGCAACTTATGGTGCTGCTACTGTCCCACTATAATTTTTAGTAATACAAATAGACATCTTAATCTTGCCATGTGGTTCCAGAAGCATGGGCTCAGGCCAAGAACTGACAGTGTGCATGCCTTGATTGTCCTCTGGTTGGAGTTGAGTGTTCCAGAGGTCAGCACGTTAGATCTCAAACTATGGCAGATTTTTTCTTTTTTAAAAGAAAGAAGGGAGAAACACAAACAAAAAAATTATACAAAAATTCCCCTAAGACTTGAAAGCTAAATGATGGTTATCAAAACCAGTTATTCTGGGAAGGGAAGTGAAGGCAGAAGAAGCCTTTCCATAGCCCTCAATAAATTCTTCCTAATTATAACAGTAGATGTAAACCAAAAATAGTGGTGTTACACAGAAGTAACTGATGTCTGAACTTACCTTGCTGAACAATTTTCCCAAGGTAACTGGATAGAAAGAACCTACCTTGATTCTCAATGTCAGATTGCATTTGCTAACAGTTACTTGACATGGAACGTAGGGAGAGATAGCAAACACGGTACCATTTTTCAGAGAACAGCATTTTACAGCTATGAAAGAGCCAGGGCTTTCTGTATTCACACACTGCCAACCCTCTCCTTCAGCCCTTTTCCCCTTTCCCTGGATACTTACTCTCAGGTAGAACTCTCCATTTTCATTTCCAGACTTAATTCGGAAAGTATTAATAGTATTGGGATAAATAGTGGTTGCCTGGATTTGGAAAATATCAGAGGGCACATTTCTGTCTGAGCGGATACTCATATATTTGTATACAATAGAGTAGGGCAGCTCTCGACAAATGGTGTTTGACACCGGGCAAACACAGCGACTAGAAAACAAACAAACATAGATTAAGCATTGCTGATGTACCAATTTACAATATTCAGTTGCATTTAGTTGCACTTGGCAAAACTGGCTAGTAAGGATAACCCTAAAAACTGTATGTGGGTTCTCTTACTTCTCAGATGTCAGGACATAGGGTTCTTGACAAGGATTTCTTGGATAACACCGAAATCCACCATGGTAATTCCAGCACATCTCATCCTCTCTGCATTCATTAGTGGTCTCACACTCATTTATATCTAGATGAGAAAGAAAGGAACCAATCAATTTACAGTACACACAAATAGATGGAATGAAAACTTGGTGTTAAGAAAAAACTTAGGAAATGCTTTACTTTATAAAGCAAACAACAATGCTTCTGGTTCTGCACTTCCTTCTCTGTGTAGTCTTCTGAAGCCTTGTGTAAGACAATGGAACAAGGTGCCGAGGGAAACCAAGGTATCTCATCCATTGGAGGTTTATGGGATGGTTAGGAACAGTGAATCCTACATCTGTGCAGGGATTGGGCTAGATCAGAGATTCTCAACCAGGGTAGCATGGTACCCTGGGGTGCTATGAGATTCTTTTAAAGGTGCTCCAGAATATTATTAGTTGGGCAAACGATTCATAAGATAGACCCAGAGATTTCAAATTGGAGTCTACAGGACACGTCTACACGAGATGTATTAATGCATTTGCACATTAGCCTAATGTACTGCACAATATGGATGCACATCTACACGTGTGCTCCCCTCCTGCGCAGTAAAAATGGATAATTGCAACTATATTTGATACCTGCAAATGCAGGTATCTAGTTTAGCCATGGTTAGTTAATGTGCAGTAATGTATGTGTAGATGTGACCCGGCAATAACTTTAGTGTTGGGTCTGCCCAGCCACTAGGGGGCTAACCTGAGCCCAGCTCCAGCGCTCCTTGCTGGCTGCCTTTCCTGCTTCAGGGCTGGGCTGCTCCCTGGCTGCAGGGTATAAAAGCCTCCATACATTTTGTACCTTGGGGAATTCGCACCAGGGAGTCCGAGGGAGCCTGTTCTGTGTTCAGGAGCCCAGCAGGCCCCATGTGCCCCCCTGGACAGGCTGTCTCTGCCTGGCCTGACCCCTCTGCAGAGCTCCTGCTTGGCCACAAGTAAGTGTTGCAAAGGGCTGCAGCTTGCTGCACCCCTTGCTCAGGCCTGATATTTCCCCAGGACTGCTGGCTGGCTGTCTGGCAGTGGGGCCAGCACCTGTTCCCTGCTGCTGCTCACCTCTAGCAGTGTCTCTTTGCTGCATGGCTCCCAGTCCTTGGCTGTGGCCCTCTGCTGAGTGATCCCGAGTGCTGTCCAGCGCTGGCCACACAGGGACAGCTATGCAGGGGCCAGAGAGTAGGTGCAGGATGAGAATGCCATCCTTTCTGTTGAGCTTTGGCCCTGCCTGCATGCGCATGGCTGTGCCAACTGTCTGGGCCCCCAACTGGTTCTAGGAAGAGGCTGTGGTGCTCTGGGGCCATGCCAATATGCAGAGGCAGTTTGCACACGGTGGGTACTTGAATACCCACATTTTATAATGCCCTGTCCGGTGGCATGCATGAGCAAGGGCACTTCCAGTCCATGCAGTAGTTCCGTATTAGGGTCAAGTCCTTGCGGGCACAATGGATAGCTATAACTGACTACAGTTGTCGGTCTAATCATGCCCACAAGACCATGGCTTTTATGTGGGAGCTGACCCATATTTTGGCACCCCGGGACCCAGGCCACACCTCTGCAAGTGTAACCAAAAGGGCAGCCTGACCAAGCCCTCACCCTGCCCTGACACATCACCAGAGGGGCCCTCAGGCCTTTAGCATGCTGCCCTGTCCTCATACCTGGCTGCTGCATCCATTAGCAGCTCGGGGAGCCCTGGCCAGTGGCTGCCTTGCTCTTCGCAGAGTCTGAGACCCCACCACAAGAAGCGGCTGGCAATGTCACTGCTGGCAGTGCCAGCTCCTCCCCAGGGGACGGGGTCCTGACCAGGCGCTGGCCCACCACCCACCATGGGCCACGGACACCAGGTACAGCCACACACCGTCACCGATGGGGAGGCCTGCACCAAGCCATCAGCCTCACCATCCCAGGACATGTGTAAGTCACACACTGGAGGAGGGCCTTCTCACTCCCCACCCTGTCCCTGGTCCCAGCACCTGCCCCTGGCCCTGGCTGCTGCTCCCTGGTCCACCTGCACTCCCCTGGCCCCAGATTTTCAGGGAGGTTAGATCACATTAAAAGTGGCCACCTAATTTAATTTCGTTCACCCAGGTGTGGAGCTAACACTTAGATTGACCTAACTAGAGATCTAAGTGCAAACTATACCAAAGCTCAGGTCTAAAAATGGCTGCCCCTATCTAAGTTAATTGTATATCCGAGGTAGTCAAACTTGGATTGGGTCAGGCAAGACCAGTCTAATTGAAATTGTACGTTTCCCATCATGGCCCTGTAGCTGGGAAAGCCCAGCTGCTGGCCCCAGCTCCAGGGTTGTGCTTTTCCTACCTGTCCCCTGGCACTGTGCTACTTTTAGCTCCCTGACCTCTTTTCCCTTCCCCAGATGGACAACCCCCACCCCCCGAACCCCACATCCTGCAAACCACTCCTGGTGCAGGGAGCCGATCGAAGTAAACTGGAGTGGGCAGAGGGGCAGGTGGGATTGGAGCAGGGCAGGCTTGCTGGGGGAGAGGGTTGTTTATTTGGGGTTGGGGGGGCTAAAAATAGCCCCTGATGTTGGAAGGGGGGTAAGAGAGCCTCCCCCAACCCCCCAAGCCACCTGTGGACCCTTCTTGCACCTCTGTTCCCTCCTACAGACCCCACTTGTCTTCTTAATTCCTCCTGCAGACCCTGCTTGTCCCCTGCATACTTTGTCCCCGATCTTCTTCAGACTCCGCTTGCTCCCTCCCTCCCCTAGGCCTTGGGGATTGACTGCAAGGCCTTGACCCTCCTCACTTGCCCCCTGATCCCAATTAACCATAGAATGAGTGGCTGTTTTTAACCTCTAACCTTCCCCTAACTTCACTAAATGTCTGTATGTACCCACAGACTTTCTGCTTTGCTTTCCCATGGCTATGACACCTAGATAAAACTGAGATCCACTGCACTGCGTGACATGACTGTGATTTGCTTTTTTCACTGTGCCAGTACAGCCCCATTGATTTGTATCTTAGTGTTCCAAATAAGAGGTCATCTCAGTCTTGCATGGTTGGTACAGTAATTAATATGCCCATGGTTTCCAGGAACCTAAGATTCTCTTTTTTCTCTTTCCTTGAGTGTAATAACTTTTTTTTTTTAATTCCATCATGACCAAAGAAATGCCTATTACATGGAGGAAATGCCTCCCCACTCTATATCATCAAAGACAGTAATGGAGATTTTGGTTCTTGGGGGTGTATATGCATGCATGGAAACTCTGCCTATACTTGTCCCTAATAGTCCCTTTGCAGGAACATGGAAAACTTTTACTCTGCCTCACTGGGGAGGGTGGGGTGCAGTGTACCCCTAAAATTTGCAAAGAGTAGTGCTGGGGGAGTTGCTACATCAAACAGCAAGGTTTTGAGGGGAGTGACTGGGTGTGTGAAGATTTCACCACTACCTCCTCACCCTTCCTGATAAGAGCTGCATGTGTGAACTTGCTTGGGACTCGAGAGTAACTGCCAGGAGGGTTGGGGATGGATAGAGCATAAAAATGCAGATAACAGGTGGCTGGACTACAGGGATGATGAGGATAGTAAGGAAATCATTCTCTGTGATCAGTGTTAATATTCATGGCTCTTAAAAATAGTAGGACAATTTGATTTCACTAGTATATGAACAGTTAACTGAATTTATAGTCCTTGCCAGGGCATACCAAGGATTTCAAAAGAGCTTTTAAAAGTACTAAAAAGTATCCATTATCTTTGAGAAAAAATGAATGGAATAAATTTGAATTTTCTAAATCCAGCTATCCCAGAGGAGATGAATTTAAGGCATTATGCTTCTCCACAACTGAAAAAAGATCTTCAAGATGTTTTATCATACCAAGCTCCCTTTTTTCTTCTTTGTAATTGCTGCTGGGAAGAAAACAGGCAAGACAAACTGCAAGTGGAAAGTATTTTTTTAGGTTGCTTATGGGAAAGAACTGTCACATTAAAGTTTAGCTTAGTTATAATTTCAACTGTGCAGTTACTACTGAGACTGCAAAACAGTGATGGAAATTGTATGTTTAAAGTTCGTAATATAAGCTACTCTCCTTGGTGATGGAGAATACCTCACTTCCTTCATTTAACATTTGCCCCTGCAGAGCACTTAGTACTAGATAGAAAAGAAAACTGATTTCAGTGCTGTTGTTGTTTGCACTTCATAAGCATATTGTGGATTTAACATATTTCTACATTTTTTTACACCTGTTTTCTGTTATTGGAGACAGCAGCTGTCTGTCACTTATGGTGTAACTTAGTAACCTTTTAAAACTGTAACAGTTGGTACAAATCCATGTTTACAGACCTAAAACAACTGGCCAGCTTTCATCTCTGAATATTGGGCCCCTTCTTCATGTGCCTGAAAGTGGACGTGATGGCCTAACTTTAGGCACTCTATTTGAAATTTTTTATCTTGGAATCATAAAACTCTCCAGGGAAAAATAAAAATTTAAAAAATGTAACTAATGTAAGTTATGTGATCAGTTACCACACAAGTGTCCAATCTCGCTTACTGTAGTATAAACATCCCTATGGCATGTATTCTTAGTCTTGTTTTAAAAGTAGTCATTAATATTGCAGTAGTTAAAATGTTAAGACTAGTGCACTTACCTTGGCATGTTCTACCTCCTACTACTTGGTATCCTTCAGGGCAGACACATGAGAATTTCCCTGGTTCATTGACACATTGATACTGACATATGTAACTTGAAGTTCTGCATTCATCAACATCTGGAGAGCAAACAGACAGTTGGGTCTTATTGTCTTAAAAATCTACTTTGACAAAGACTACCCATTAATAGAAATAAAATAAACCCAGTCTAAAAAAAAAAATTCTTCAAAATCTGAAATGGATATTACACTTCAGCACCTTAAAGTTGTCTTCAAAAAAAGAAAATTCAACTGGTATTTTTTAGCTATTTCCAAATATGAAACTGTAGTAAAATGCATTTAGGTAAGTAGAGATTATATCAACACAGTTTCAGAATAGGCTTGAGAAAAGAGAGCCGACATATTTTTGTGTTTCAAACATGATCCTTTTTTCCATAAGACATGTATAGATCATTCTGGCGGCTTACCTCTGGGAGATATTTTACCCTGGTCTGTGTATGTAACTCACAGTGCAGTTAATATGAAACATTCTTAGGAAGATGTTAAAGACCATTTTTTGCCTTCAAACACTGTTTACTACGTCCTATTTTTATCTGGCTTTTGTAACTTTGCAAGTTGATCAATTGATTGCAAGACCATGTTAGGATGAAATGTTATTTAATCATAATTTCATTTTAACTCTATTTAATAATTCCCATTATTGTGAAAAAAGTGAAGTAATAGAATTCAGATGTGGCACAGGACTAGGCTGATGTGCCGGTTTGAGACCTGAGCTCAATTCTTATTCTTGGATGTGGAGTTCTTTGTGTAAAACCTTCCCTGGTTCCCTATTAAGAAAGTAGAGGTGCACTGATGAAGATTGTTTGGGTCAATATCAATGGCCGATTATTAACAAGCCATGTTGACCGATACCAGTCCGATTGTCAATATGCAAGCCTGGCAGCTTGGAGAGAAGCGTCTGGCTGGTAAGTCTGTTGGGGATAAGGGGCATGGTGGGGAGAGTGAGGCCTCTGTCATGAGGGATGGAGTGGGGCTGGGTCAGTGGCAGGCGCTGCCCAACTGGGGTGGAGCAAGGCACAGGACAGAACTGAGATTGGCTCGTTTGAGAAGGAAGGGGCAGCTCCTGCCACTGCATGCACCCCAAGGGAGGCATGGGGGGCATGGGAGGGCACGTGCCTCCTGGATCTGTGCATGGGGCAAGGGTGGGCTGCCTGCTTGGGGTTGAAGTCAGTGCCAGGCTATTCCTGGTGAGGGGGTTGGGCTGGGACTGTGTTTGGTCTGGATGGCAGGGGCACTGGGAGGGAGGATTTGAGGGGTGGTGCTATGGTGAATTTTGGGGTGGCTGTATCCCACCCTGTAGCCCCCCTCCTAGCACCACCACTGCTTGCCCCAAGTGCAGCCCCAGCCCAACCCCGCCACCAGAAAGAACCCAGAGCCAGCCCCAGCCCACAGTGGGAGCCTGCCCTTGCCCCATACAAAGATCCCCTCCCTGTGCCACCTGGATGAGCTCCTTGCAGCTCCGTCCCATGCCTCACTCTTCCCTGGCCAGGCAGCACCTGCTCCTGCCCCAGCCCCAGCCCCACTCCCTCTCGCAATGCAGGGGCCTCGATTGGCACCCCCCCACACCCCTTCTCCTCCCCCTCCCGCCCCTTCTGCCCCACAGACTTAAGAGCTGGATGGTGCTCTCCACACTGCCAAGCTGCACTCCTGGCCACATACATGCTGCAGCTGTGCCCATCCTTATGCCATTTATCAGCGACATTATTGGCCACATCAGCCAAAAAAGCTGATTGCCAATAATGTCAATTTCATTTCTTTTGGTTCCGATATGATATGGACCGATGTATTTGTACACCTCTATAAGAAAGTGGTTAAACTTCAGCTGTCTTCCATATAAGGATGTATGAGTACTTGAACTTTACCAAACGGTAACCTGGGAGATTATTTACAACATGCCAACTATACATAACCACCAGTGTGCATGCTCTTATTCTGTGCTAAATGCAAGTTTGCTTACCCTCGCAGTGGGCACCTGACTGCACAGTTGATACTTAGAAAACACTAAATGACTGTACAGTCCCAGCGGTGTACGGGTCGTTTCTGACCCTACATCGGGGGCAGCCTTATGAGGAGAGGCTACGGGACCTGAACCTGTTCAGCCTCCACAAGAGAAGGCTGAGGGGGGATCTAGTGGCCTGTTACAAACTAGTCAGGGGGGATCAGCAGGCACTGGAGAAGTCCCTGTTCCCTCGAGCACTGCCAGGAGTGACCAGGAATAACTGTCACAAGCTGGCAGAAGGTAGATTTACGCTAGATATCAGGAGGTGCTACTTCACGGTCAGGGCGGCTAGGATCTGGAACCAGCTTCCAAGAAAAGTGGTGCTGGCTCCTACCCTGGGGGTCTTTAAGAGGAGGTTAGATGTACACCTTGCTGGGGTCGTCTGACCCCAGTACTCTTTCCTGCCCTGGCAGGGGGTTGGACTAGATGATCTACTCAGGTCCCTTCTGACCCTAGAAACTATGAAACTATAACAATAAGCTACAGCGCTGTAGCTTATTGTTATGGTGATGTTATGTTTAGTGCCCATTGATGCTACATTGCCATAGCAATGAGCTATGTCACTGTGTAATGGATGTTATTTGCACTTTTATGTTTGTCACTACAGTGATATAGTGTCCTTTATAGACACGCCCAGTGAGAGTAAGAGTAAAAAGTAAGCATGTGCACATGGGTAGCTATTCTATCTTAGCTGATGCACTGTAAATTCATACCCTAGCTTACCTTGAAATAACTTGGTCATATGTCTATCGATAAGATCCTCACAGAGGGAGTATCTTTAATGGTTTTGTGGGACAGTTCAGGAGTGCCAAGCCAAGACCTATATAGTTCAAAAACTGGTAGTGAGGATATGTGGCCTTAAGGGGGAGATCATCATGTGTTCAAAAGGAGTTTAGAAGACACCTATGTGGAATCTGGGAGAAAAGGTATTGTATAATTGCCATGAGACTCATATTGTTTTGTGTAGATACATGTATTCATCCATACATCTAAAAAACACAGCTGTCATTTCCTTAGCATCATAAATTTAAGAGAATTTGAGAGAACACAATCTTACACCATGGAAAACTGAACATGCTTAGGTTTGCAGGTATTTATTTTATGGTGACCCTCTTTTAGATCAAGCATAATTCAAGTTAGTTTTAAGAGACACTTTTAGAAGTGTGCACCTCTCTGAGTTATTGCCTGAAAAATCTGTACATGTTATTTTATGTCTGCAACTGAATTGTGAGTAAATATCTTAGTGCTATCTTTACCTACCTGAATACTAGTGCAACTAAAATGATGAATACCTGCAATTCACCCAATAGATGCAAAATACAGGTCATAAATTTTATGGATAAAAATGGCATCCACAAACTAGGAAGGCCTGATCATAGCTTAACTTGAACAAACCTCATTAATTCACAGAATTGTTTTTCAGAAAAATTACAGAAAGAGAGAAATGGTATTTATTATGTTCCAAGAATCTTTCTGTTAACACATTATGTAGAAGAGAGCAGATTACCTTCACAGTTGATTCTGTCACTGCTTAACTCAAATCCTGGATTACATTGACAGATGAAAGAACCAAGTATATTGTAACATTGTTGCGCACATGGGTTATTGGCATCGCATTCGTTTATGTCTGAAAGGAGAGATTACATATCTTTATCCATATTGAGCTCTTTGAATCTGGTAATTAAACTGATTAAGTGGATTAGTTGTAGTTTTGGTGCTTTGTTCTGCAGCCCAGTAAACTATCTCAGTAGACTCTGCAGCTGCTGGAACAATGTCAGATCTGTGCTTTTCATTCCTTGCAGAAAAACTGGAATATTTTTCCAGGAATGAGAGTTATTCTAATGTGTAATGAACTCTTCCAAAATGTTTAGTGAAGCTATTAAACTTCACATTCCAGCATCTTTTTTCAGGTATGAAATGCCAAGTCTATAAATAATTGATATAAGGAACACATACTGATAAGACCTCTCAGCAGGCAGTGGTTAAGATTTATCTGAGCTATTTATTACTTCTAAAATCTGTTCTTTTAAATTCCATTACAATTATAACATGCGCCTTTGAGACAAGTAGAGAGTTTTGCAATGCTCCAAGGCATAGACCATATTGAGGGAAGGCATTTTTCTATGTTAGATTCTTTCCATGATATGCCCATCTTAAGAACATATGTGAGGACACTGCAGTTTGAAAAGAGAAGGAAGGCATTTTCAATGGAAAGTTTGTGAACATGAAATTTCAGTATCTTTATCTGGAGTCTTTAATACTTATTTTTCATATACTGTTGACTTTAAGTGCATACAGAGGAACAGTGAAAGAGAAAAGGCTTCCCATTCACTTTTTGATGCATTTTGTAAGAAACCATCATTACTGTAATTCTAATTTTTCTCTATTTTTTCTGTAGAATTTTCAAATCCTTGCGAATTATGTCAGCAATAGCTATCTGCAGATACTAATACAACTGACAAAGCTCTTCACTATATTCAAAGAATCTGTTAGAATCAGCTAAAGTTAAAGTCAGGAGTAAAATATTTGGCATCTATGATTTATGAAGGCTTCTAGTTTAAAATGAATAGGGGAGAATGCTTATATATTGCTTCTTTAGTTAGCTTTTAGCAAAAATGTAGTGAAGTTTATATGAAAACAATATTATCAGAAGCACTAAGTGAAAAGGTGGAAAATTCAACTTGTGAATATTTTTCTCTAGAGAAATTGTTCCACACGTATGTTTCCAGTAAAGATGTGATGTATAACAGTTACAGTTGTAACATCTGACATATATTTGTGAAGTTACCTCTTGAGATAGGACAGCTTATACTTCCAGGTTGGTAAAGGTCAATGGATGGAGATGCTATCTGATACTCTTCTGGAGTTATAACAACAATGACCTCTAAAGAAATGTTCTTTAGAAACCAGGGACTGTGCCTTTTCCATCCCCAGTCCTCATCACAGTTCTAAAAGCATTCAATTTCCCTCTCTAGTAGGGGAGGAGAGAGAGAGAGCCCATGGTTTCTAAAGAACATTTCTTCAGAGATTATTGTTGTTACAGCTCCAGAAGAATGCTTAGTGTAATACAGGTGCTCAAAATCAAGGAATATTTTTCTTACGTATTTAAATAACCATTAGTTTAGCTATATTCAGTGAAAACAGATTCCTCCCAAACTCTCAGAATCTGAACCCATACAATAACAGATTATATGGAAACATATGTTCCTTCTTCATAGCTTCTTTGGTAAATGGACTAGATTTTCCCATGTATAGAAATAAATATATTCTTGACCCATGAAAAATCATCCTGCTTATATGTTTAATTTTTAGAAATAACTTTCCTTTACTAAGTATTTACTATGGAAACAGTCATCTGGAAGTAGCTTGCACCTTGTTAAGCAAACCTCTTTGCAGCCCAATATCCTCCTTTAGTTATTAGAAGACTTTGAGTCAATAATAATAATCTTGTTGATTTTGTCAAACTCTGTCGCAATCAACTATCAGACCTCCCTCAGAAATTTACTTACAAAAGTCTGAATATGATTCCCTAACTCCTTCAGTTTTAGGTTTCAAATTACTTCTCAAAGGTTCGTATTTGAGATGGAAAGACCTGTATTCTGTTATCGCTATATTAATCATGTGCTACAGAGAATAAATACTTCTTCTAGTTTCCAGATATAGGGCCTGATTATTACTTGGACTGGTGTAAATCAGGAGTAACTCCATCAAAGCCAGTGAAGCATTACTATAAAACCAACACAGTTGAAAGGAAAATTTGGCTTAAGCTTAAATAATGAATTTCAATCCCTGATGTTCAAAGAACCAAACTTATGGCATACAGAAGCCGGCTTGCCAATACAATAATCCATTTTCAAAGCAAATTTCCATGTTTGTGTCCAAGAAATTTATGTTCCCCAAGATTTACTTGGGCCAGTTCCAGAAAAGCTTCTAAGTCTAGAAAGAGGTATGAGTTTTTTCAAATATTCTATTTAGTAACTTATGATGATGAAAGATAGTTTAAAAACACAACGGTATGCCAGTATTTGTTTTTCTAAACCAGACAGAATCATATATAAAGATACCCAGGAAAGTGCTTACCTACACAAGTGTGGTTGTTGGATGCTAATTGAAATCCTGGATTGCACTGGCAATAATAGGACCCAGGAGTGTTCACACATCTATGGTGACAATATGGAGGGAGGGTGCATTCATCGATGTCTGTATTACAACAAGAGCAAACCAGTAAAAAATGTTAGCACAGATTAATCACAACAGTTTATTGCTGCCAGCTTCTGTCCAAATGAAATGCAAAGTTAATTAGATCTGAATAAGGAAGTAAAAAAGAAAGGAGCTAATATAAAGCTAGAGTGTACTCTTGCTAAATTTAATGGGAGCAGCACTGTTCCCTTTCCATTCATGGAGTAATATTTGTCCAAATCTTTCTATGGTCATTGTTCAGCCAATGTGGTGTCAATATATATAAAGGCCCTCCTTTATTTGGTGGCTATGGTATAGTATGGTATTGAAAGCTATTAATTTTTGTTGACTATCACATGCCTTATTTTGGTTCTGAAACTCAGAGCAAGCTTCCTGATCACTTCTTAACCAGACCTAATGACAACCAGGATACTAAATGTGGTTCATATACTCCTTTTCTGTGCAAAAGCAGAGTAACAAATTAATGCTTAATATCTTTTGGTCTCTTTAAAGAACCTAAATCCTTCTCTTTTCTATGTGCAAGAATGTATAAGGATGACAGGGGTATGTGATCTGTCTACATAGACAACAGAGATTAGGCATGGAAAAGAAGTGGGGTACTAGAGTTCTATGGAGACGTGGGCTCCATAACCCCACAGCTATACCTCTTGGCCATTCCCCTCTCTTAAACTCTCTTACGTTCTTTCTGAAGTAAGTACCACTAAGCTACCAGCTGCAAGCCTGTAGCTGTTTTCTTCAACTGTGTGAAGGAAAATCAGATTGCATGAGTGAAGTCAGTGCTATCTCAGGCAGTATTACCTCGCTCATGCAGGTTAACCATAGTTTAAGGTACGGTAGTATGCTGCCTGTCCCAGTTCTGGCATTCCTAAGGTACACTGGAGCGTGCAAACTACATAAAGTGCACAACAGCTCTGCCTTAATCTTTTTGCACTTTAGATGGTGTGCATGGAGCTGCTGGAGTTCCTGCCTCAGCTCATGTGGATCTGCAAAACACTTTCTCCTACTAGCTAAACTGGCCACGCATGCATATGCACAATCTTCCTTAGGCTGTGCCCTTGAGCGTAGTCAGAAAAAACCACGCAGCATCTTGTGCATGAACAGAATGTCAGTTTTTTTCATAGCGGCTTGGCTTTCAGTCAAATAAACCCTGGTTTTCACTGAAATGAAGAAAGGAACTTCCCATTTCCATGCCAAATTTTGAATTTCCTACCTCCAGCTGTTTCCACTGTAGATGTGCTTTAAAAGGAAGCCAAGAGTTTTTATAATGGGAAAGCATTACTTTTTTCACTTAATATTAAATATTAGTTAACCCTCTTCACACAAACTTAGTATTTATATTCTGAGGCCAGATCCTAACCAGTGTTTAGGCAGTGAAAAGTGAAAAAATGGGCTTAGGTTGAAAACCAGTTTGCAGCCTTCACTATTGTAATGGTTTTCATTACAACTGTTTTATAGCAGAGAGAATTCATGAAGTAGAAGAGGGAAGGACCAGAAGACTCAGCAGTCTTTCCATCTCTGGTTTTTAGAGAACCTCATTGTAGGAGGATACGGTGGTGTGCTTGCTGTTTTGTGGGGAGAAGCTGCCTGAGAGGTAGCTTCCAGGTGGTGTGGGGGCTGATTGGGGTTTACCTGACTGGCAGAGGGCCAGGCTGGGACTAGATTAGCCCAGTGCCTGAGCTGGTCAGGGAGCCTAGCCCTGACAGCCTGAGGAGAGGAGCTCTCTGCAGCATGGCAGAAGGACTCCTGTAGGGCCCAAGAAGGTAGGGGAAGCAGAATGACTCTGCAGGCCTGGGAGCCAGAGAATATTCCTTGGGGGCAGAGAAGAAATGGTTTATGCAAACAAAGTGCCTTTGTTTTATGTTGGTATTATTGCTGGAGTTATAAGCCTTGAGCCCTGCTGGAAAGAGGCCCAAGACTTACAGAGAATTCTCCAGCCCAGAGAAGGGGCTGAGCAGGGATATAGAGTGTTCCCCAGCCCATGGAGAGGGGGCTGAGTGGGGTATAGAGGGCAAGGGTATAGAGCCTACAGCCCAGAGAAGGGGCTGAGTGAGGCATAGAGGGCTCCCCAGCCCAGAGGAGGGGCTGAACAAGGGAACAGAGCCCACCAGCCTAGAGAAGGGGCTAAGCGGTGTACAAAGGGCTTCCCAGCTCAGAGAAGGGACTAGCCAGGAGCTTCCCAGCTCAGAGAAGGGACTAGCCAGGAAACCGAACAGAGGACCTACCAGCCAACGAGAGTTGAAGCGAGGGATGAGAAGGTATACAGTCTCCAAGAGGGACTGCATGAGGGGTGAGGGGTCTGAGGACCCAGAGAAACAAGGTGGAGAGACCCAGAGGGTCTGAGAGTCCTGAGAGGGGCTAAGAAAAGCTAACATCTGAAATGATAACACCTGTGAGGCTTGAGGGGTGATGTAGCGCAGGAATGCAGCTGCACAATTTGGCCATAAGGCTACAGATGCCCTGCAGGGGCACTGCCAGGATGAGAGAGCCTATTTAGCATTGAAAGTAGTAGGGCCTGGGAGGGACTCATTGACTGGATTTAGGCTCTTTGTCTAAAGCCCATGGGTAGCCTCCCTTATTTAACCTCAATAACAGTAAGGCATGGTGGGTGAGCAATTAAGGGAGGGCAACATTAGAGAGGGAGCTGGGCAGCAGCCACAGCAGTAGCTGTACCAGGAGGCCTCAAGGCCACCCCTGGGGCATGAATCTGCTACACTCATCCTCACAAACATGCAATGGCTATTTAAAGCCCTGATGATACAAATTTAGGCGTGGGATTGAGTTCTGTGGAGCTACTCGTATGTCTGAATGTTTGCAAGACAGGATTCTAATTCATGGGGATTTTGCTTGGAGGAATAGGGTACATCTTTTGTGTGTACATGTGATTCTGTAACAGGCTATAAGATGCCTTAGGTTAGTAAGAGCTGATCAATACAGTCAAATGTGTGTTTGAAGCAATGTTGCTGAAAGTGTTACCTTGCATTTGCAGCCCCCATTTTTCAGAAAATAACATCTTTGCTATATCTGAACACATGACTTTAACAAAAACAAATTAAAGTATAAAAAGATCACTCAGGTTTCTAGATTAAATTAAAAGTAAAAAAAAAGAATTAGAACTAGGTTTCCACCTCTGCCCCCCCCCCTTCCTAACCAGCCTTCAAGCCAAAAAAAATCTGGAGCAATTTCACTCCAACTTCAGAGAAACATTTCCTCCCTGTTGAGAGTCTATAGCAAGATTTAGTCCCAAAGGAATATTTTTGGCTGAGGTATTACAAAGCCTCAAAAGATGGGTTTCATTTTGAAGTGCTGACACTACAGACTGTAGCATTATTTTTACGATATATTCTATTTTGACCTACATTAGTGATATATCCTTCTTCACTTCATCAGCCCGTCTTGGTTTAGACAGATGTAGGAGGAATTTCTTCTTCTAAAGATGTTAATTATACATAAATCACGAAAAAACTAAGTTGTGCCATGCGGATTTGTTACTGTCAGGGTTGCAATATGTTTCCTATTAAACCTTTAAGTAGTACTCTAGCTCAGCTGATATTAAAAGGAGTAACTAACTGCACAATGGAATACATTATGCCTACTCTTACATTCTAGTGAAAACGTAACATTTTTACATGTATCAACAACCTGTCAAAAGTATTCCCGTACCTACATTCCAAACTACTCATCCTACTCCTCCACATAAAACTAACAAGTATTGGAAGGAGCTCTGTTTACAGAAATCTGTTTGTCAAGCACCCGATCCAAAGCCCACTGAAGTGATTAAGAGTCTTTCCATTGATTTCCATGGGCTCTGGTTCAGACCCTGAAAGAAAAGGTGTACAGACTTCTTTTTTTACCAAGCATTTAAAACCAAACAGATACTGATATTACCCATTCTTCCCTCTCAGTAATCCCTCTAAGGGGACTGCTTGAATCTTAGCAAGCCTTCTAAACAGAGATTAGAGAATTTGCAAAACTTTCAACTGCAAAACTCCTGATCTGTGAAACACTGGAGAACACCTTTTTTGTCTTGTCTCTGTTATTTTGAGGGCTTGAAAATGCCTTTCCCTCACCTTGTCTTATACAAATGTTGCATCTTGTAGAGGTTGTATTGGGTTCATCATGTTTGATTTGATTTCACACGTGTTCTCATACATGTGATAAATGCAGAGCCTAAGACCAATCCCTTATGAAAGGGCAACTTCCACAGAAGTCAAGATTTAAGAGGTGCTCAGTAAGAACTGCAGGTTCAGAAAGATAGCATCTTTGCATATCTTTTCAGGCCACTATTTTTCAGAATATTCCTGGAGGAGATTGGACTGTGTAAGATATAACTGAACAACGTGGTTTAGTATATCACTATATTGGCAGAAGTGCTGCAGTCTGATTGCACAAATACTGTCCTTTTATGTATTTGGGCTTATAATGATCCCAGTGGTGTCAATAGATCATTCTCCAGCCCCTACTCCTGGCACTAAGAGCTAAAGACAGTGGTTAATGTGTGATAAATTTGATACCTCTGGGCCCAGAGTTTCCACTGGTTTGTTTTATGCAAATAAATAAGTGCAACAGAATTCTATTGTGAAAGTAAGCTCTTCAGACTGGGTCTTTCTATGTGTTTCTACAGTGTGCCTAGGCCTGGAATGCTGCATTCCACTGAAATCAATGGAAAGACTCTCATTCACTTACAAGGGGCTTGTGACTGTATCTGGGGCCACTGGGTACTACCCAGTACAAGTAAGGCAGAACATAAATAGCTAAGTAATTTTTTGTTGGAAGCTCAATTCAAAGTTCAGAATACAGTATGCTTAAAATAGTTGCTAGCTCTATCCACTAGAAATTATTTACTTGTTCTCCCACAATCTATCAAAACTATGTGGCAAGGTATTTATGAAGTCTGAAAATTAACCTACATAGCCAAAGAACATGGTTTATGCTAGTACACTTACCAATGCATTGTTCTCCTCGTTTCTGGAAACCAGGGAGACACTGGCATCTGAATGACCCTCTTAAATTGACACATGCTTGATCTGCCCTGCAATTATGGGCTCCTGTTGCACATTCATCTATATCTTTATAAAACAGCAAACAGAAAATTAGTTATAAACTTTGACTCAGGTGCTCACAGTTGAAGAATCTGTATTCATCACATCCATCCCAAAGGTGTGGGTTTTTTTTCCCATAGCTTATTCCATTTACAAAACACAAGCACATTTGTATTTTGTCACCAAAAATACAAAGCTTTCTAGTAGTCCTTAATTCTCACCTATACCTGGAAATATTTCTAATATATATAATTTTTCCAAAACCATATATTTTAGGCAGGGTTAGTAGCACTGCTTATTATTAAGGTTGCCTTATAGAATCAAAGAAAGTTAGGGTTGGATGGTACCTCAGGAGGTCATGTAGTCCAGCTCCTGCTCAAAGCAGGACCACTCCCAACTAGATCATCAACTAGATCATCCCTGCCAAAGCTTTGTTTTGCTAGGTTTTGAAAACCTTCAAGGATGGAGCTTCCACTACCTCTTTGGGTAATCTGTTTCAGTATTTTACTACCCTTCAAGTGAGAAAATTCTTCCTAACATCTAACTTAAACTTCTCTTGCTGCAACTGGAGACCGTTGTTCCTTGGTCTGTCATTTGCCACCACCGAGAACAGTCTAGCTCCATCCTCTTTTGAACCTCTCTTCATGCAGTTGAAGGCTGCATGTAGTTGAAGGCTCAGGCTTTTCTTCTCTAGGCTAAATAAGCCCAGTTCCCTCAGTCTTTCCTTATAAGTCATGTCCCCCAGCCGCCTCACCATTTTTTTTGGCCTCCACTGAACTCTCTCCAATATCTCCACATCCTTTCTGCAGTGGGGGGCCCAAAACTGAACAGAATACATCAGATGTGGCCTCACCAATGCTGAATGGAGGGAAATAATCACTTCCCTTGACCTACTGGCAACACCCCTACCAATGCAGTCTAGTATACTGTTAGCCTTCTTGGCAACAAGGGCAGACTGCTGGCTCATGTTCAGCTTATTTTCCACTGTAACCCCCAGGTCCTTTTCTGCAGAGCCATTGCCCAGGCAGTCAGCCCCCAGCCTGTACTGATGCATGGGATTGCTGTGTCCTAAGTGCAGGACTTTGCACTTGTCCTTTTTGAACCTCATGAGATTTCTTTTGCCCAATCCTCCAATTTGTCTAGGTCACTCTGAATAGTGTAGGATTGCACAGGTAACTACAATTCAGAAATTTCCTAACCACTGACTGTTTGCAACTTTATTTTAAAAGCTACATTAAAGGAATATTATAAAAGTCAGTGACACATTTTAATGCACTTTTCCATCTAGACTGAATGGATATGTACGTGTCCATGTGAGTGTGCGTAGGTATACGCATATATATAAGTGTCAATGATTGGTATTTAATGATAACACTTGAAAATTGTTTCTACTACAAAAACAAATTACAATTTGTTTTATCATTTAAAAATCCAGCTTGTTTTTTGCTGTAACCTGACACATCACAATGAAAGGATTTTGTAATTTTGATGTTTTGGAGAATGTAGGCTGAACAAACAAATTCCTTAAGTTGTATGATCTCTAGTTTACAAATTTCAGCTGAACTCTCTATTTGTACAGGCATTAGGGATCTTTCAAATTCACCAGTGGCACATTCTGGGTGGTGTTTTGGAAAAAAATATGCATTCTTTCACATAAAAATAAAAACAATTTTGATCACGCAATTCAATAAAAAATAAACCTTCAACAGTTTAAATTAATTCAGAGTGTTTGCCTTTTCCCAAAAGTCCAAATATTTTAGACATACTTCTTTTATTTGACAGCTCAGATTTTTGTGCTGTCCTGTCCTCTGCATGTCTGAAAGGTTCAGTTCTGCAGCTGCCATACTTATACAGAACTAGCTGGCTTCACTCTTCTGCACTATCAGAGGAAAAGTTCATTCTCAGTTCTAGAGCAAGATTTAAAAGACCTATAATAAGCTAGTATAGAACAGACATATAATTAAGGACTTGATCTAATACACAGTGGGTGCATCTACTAGTATGCTTTACTGTGGAGTAGACAAATTAGCTCAACAGTAGGGTATCTTCATCTACAAGTGGGCTGGATTAGGGCGCAGTAAACTAATTAACTCCACTGAAAATCATGTGTAAATGCTGACCACAGGACTAAATTGTGGCTGGTCAGCCCAGCCAGCTGGGGGTCTGCTTTGCCCTGACTCAAATTGCTGCTGTCCTGGGCATGCGTGTAGATGCTGTGCCTGTGAGTAGTTTACTCCAGCTCAAACAGCTCTGGAGTTTATTGCTTTGCATTAATTGCACATGTAGATGCACCCAGTGAAATCTGTTGCAGTTTTTCCAATGACTGTAGTGTGCTTGGTATGAACTCCTACTTCCTACAAAATAGGGAAGAAAGATGCTTACAATGTTCATATTGTTTCATCTCCTGGATTGTGTTCTTGGAACAAAGCATATTTAGCCTCTGAGTGCTTGTCAACATGGACACATTTAGAAAGTTAATCTGATTATTTTTAAATGGATTATTAAACTGAATTGAACCCTTTTGTGGATATTCATATTGAAAATTAAAGTAACTTTAATTCAGTTGAACGTATTTCACTTTGGAAAAGTGAACTACTACTTTCAAAAGAAGTAAGCTAAAGTCAGCAGGGCCACTTCCATTCTGAATAAAAGAGTATCTATACAGGAGATCAGTGATCCACTTCAAAGTCACACCATCAGTTAATCTGGGTTAATTTTCCTGAATATTTCTGTGTAGGCAACCCCTCACTGGGACTAAATGGTTAAGGGTCTCACTGCTTCAGAACAGGCAATATTCTAAGTAGCAGGCCTCTCCAGGGCAATAAAACTTCCACCTACTAGGCACTCCAAAGGCATATTACAATACAAAAGAGGAAATAAATGTTTATTTAATTTGTTCTTTGTGAACTACTTGGTCTTTGATGAAAACTTTGGTACAACTGACTTCTATTAAGGACTTCTAAACTTTAACCCATCACATAATATACTACTGCTTCCTTCTCAGAGATACATTTTTTTTTAATTGTTAGGCTATTTTAACATCATTAAAATAAGTTTTTTCATTTACTGTTGCTTTATTGGATTGTTAGATACAGTTTAGTCTTAGAAGTGGGGACTATATTTCAAATGGCTGCTTATTCTCTGCTAGAAACTTGGTAAGTGCATTTTTCCTATGCTCTTACTACAGTCTGCCAGATGATAACTCTTGGAGACAGTGCCTTGCTTCATCTGGGAATAACAATTTTTCCTTTGCACATGATACAAGTATCCTTGTACCTCCAAAAACGCTAACCTAACCCTATCATTTGGTTGGGGATGTCACTACATCACAGATAAGCTTTATTTCTATACAGTTCATTTCTACACAGATCTAATGTATGCTAAGATCTTTTTGTTCCTAGATTACTTCACTTGCTCTGTTCCCCCTGCCCGCCCACATCTATTTTCCTTGGTTTTTATTTTTAATGATAACTTTTATTAGGACAAATGGAATAGAATATCCAAATCACTATTAAACATAGAAAGGAGAGTGTATGATCTGAGAGGGTCATTAAATGTTATAAATCAATCATATTTCCAGTGATTTTCATTGCATTTTTTCAATGCAAGAGGAATGCATGTATCCTCATAATGTCTCTTTGTAAAGAATGTTAACTTATTTCATAAGTCTTGTGACGGTTTGAGATGTTATACTCGTGGAATCCACTCTGTGGTGCATGTGCCCTATGTAATTTAAACTAGATTATTCCTTAACAGCAGTGTTCATTATGGCGCAACTCTGCCCTACATGCCCTTCAGAACACTGTAGATGAGGGTACAAAAGGCAAAGTAGCTTCAACAAAAACTTTCTTCCTTCAAAATAAGAACCTTGAGAATAGGGCTCCATATTAGTGGTGAAGAAGGGAGTTCATGGGATCTGTGCAGAAAACATTTACTATAAACTACATAACTGTTCCCTCTTCTTTTTCTTCTTTCTGCAACTTTGCTCATACAAATTCTACTCTAAGTGATTTAACAAGCAGTTATCTTCAGTTGGGTCCTATTAACCTAGTAGAAGAGGGGAGCTGTCACCTGAAAAAAAGCACTGGGTGTTGCCTTTCAAATATCTTAACACCATGGGTTGTGAAAATGCATTGTAATCCTGTAGAATTAATAGTGGAGGTTGCTGCTACGTGTACTCTGACAGTCTAGGTTTCTTCAGAGGAAGCAAATAAGACAGGATAGTCACAACTGAAGCTGATAGCTCAGAGAGCTGTTGCTGAACCACCTAGATGGACAATGCTTCCTCTTAGTAGATAGATTTCCTATTTTGTGATAGATGTTTGAACCTCAGGCAAGTAGCCACGCTCTAAAGAAGTTGTTTAACCAGCATTTGCACAGATTTCGTAGACATTAGGGCTGGAAGGGACCTCGGAAGATCGCGTCCAGCCCCCTGCCCCAGGGGCAGGAAGTCAGCTGGGGTCATGGGATCCCTGCAAGATAAGCATCCAAATTTCTCTTGAAGGTGTTCAAAGTAGGTGCTTGAACCACCTCTGATGGCAGGCTATTCCAGATCTTGGGGGCTTGGATAGTAAAGAAATTCTTCCTTATGTCCAGTCTGAAACGGTCTTGTAATAGTTTATAACTGTTCAACCTAGTCATCCCTTGGGGTGCTCTAGTGAACAAATGTTCCCTCAGATCCTGGTGAACACTCTGGATAAACTTATAGGTGGCCATCTGATCACCCGAGCCTGTGCTTTTCCAGGCTAAAGAGTCCCATAGCTCTTAGCCTGTCATTGTAAGGTCTGTTTTCCTGACCTCTGATCATGCACGTGGCTCTTCTCTGGACACTCTCAAACTTCTCCACATCCTTTTTGAATTGTGGAGCCCAAAACTGGACGCAGTACTCCAGCTGCAGCTTCACCAAGGCCAAGTAGAAAGGGAGAATGACATCCCGGGATTTGCTTGAGAAGCATCTATGGATGCAAGCCATTGTTTTGCCCGCTTTACTAGCTGCAGCATCATATTGAAGGCTCATGTTCGTCTTGTGGTCAATCATGACCCCCAAGACCCTTTTGTCTGTAGCGCTAGCCAGCGTAGCACTGCCAAGCCTATAAGCATGCTGCAGGTTTTTCTTCCCAAGGCGGAGAACCTTGCACTTTTCGATGTTAAACACCATCAGGTTCTCATCCGCCCATTTCACGAGCCTGTCAAGATCTGCCAGGATCACCCTCCTGTCCTCAGATGTGGATGCTTTACCACAGAGTTTCATGTCATCAGCGAACTTGGCTAGTCTGCTTCTGACACTAATGTCTACATCATTAATGGAGATGTTAAATAGTATAGGCCCTAGGACAGAGCCTTGAGGGACCCCACTAGTCACAGTGCACCATGATGATTGACTTCCATCAACAATCACCCTCTGGGTCCGACCGTGGAGTCAATTCCTCAGCCAGCGGATCACGGTGGATCTGAGGCCGCAGTTGGCCAGTTTTGCCAAGAGGTGATCATGGGATACCAGATCAAAGGCTTTTTTGAAGTCAAGATATACAACATCAATCTCTTCTCCCGTGTCCAGGTGATAGGTCACCTGGTTGTAAAAGGAAATAAGATTCGTCAAGCAAGACCTACGTGCAACAAACCCATGCTGGCTATCCCTCAGGATGTTGGCGTCAGCCAGTCTGTTAAGAATGGCCTCTTTGATAATCTTTTCTAAGACCTTCCCCGGGATAGAGGTAGGCTGAAGGGCCTATAGTCTGCCGGATCCACCTTCCTCCCTTTCTTGAATATAGGCACTACATTGGCCTTCTTCCAATCTTTGGGCACTTCACCAGAGCGCCAGGAGTTCTTGAAGATCCAAGCCAGGGGCTGAGCTACGATGCTATCCAGCTTCTTGAGTACTCTGGGGTGTAGATTGTCAGGGCCGGCTGACTTGAAGGTGTCTAGCCTCTCAAGGTGTTCCTTCATGAGGTCAGCATTGATGGAAGGCAAGGAATCTCCCTCACCCAGGCCTCCCTGTCCCGTAATGGGCAGGAGGGTCCCATGGGACTAATGAAAGACCAACGCAAAGTACGCATTTAGTAGATTGGCTTTTTTCTGGGCATTGGTTGTCAGGTGTCCCGTCTGGTTTAGCAGGGGTCCAATGTTGCCCTTGCTTTTTCTCCGGCTCCCCACATGTCTAAAAAAGGACTTTTTATTATCCTTGATACTTGTAGCTAGTTGGAGTTCCTTCACAGCCTTGACTTTACTGGTTTGCTCCCTGCAGGTCTGGACCAGTGTGGAATATTCCTCCTTGGAGGTGGATCCCATCCTCCATCCTTTGTAGGTCTTTGTTTTTAGCCGCAGGAGGTCTGCTAGTTCCCTGGAGAGCCAAGGGGGTTGCTGTGCCCCTTTGCTGCCTTTCCTCCAAGACAGAATAGCGTTAGCTTGTGCATCGAGCATCACTCCCTTGAGGAGCAACCACTCTTCCTGAACTCCACTCCCCTTGGGATCACGGTCCCTTAGGGCCTCACTGACAAGCCTCCTGAGCTTGTCAATGGCAGATTTCCTGAAGTTGAGGACTTCAGTATTGCTGACTGACTTGCCACCTTTATGGCAGGTGGTGAAGGTGATCAGCTCGTGGTTGCTGTCACCCAGCTTCCCATCGATTGTTAGGTCACTGATTAGGTCGTCCCTGGTTGCCAGTACCAGGTCAAGCAGTGCTTTACCTCTTGTTGGCCCGTAGACTTCTTGTGTCAGATAGAGGTCATCCATGCACGAGAGGAAGCTTTGTGACTGGTTGGATTTAGCTGAGTACTCTTCCTGCAAGATGTCAGGGTAGTTGAAGTCTCCCATGACAACAATGGAACTGGAGCATGCAGCCTCAGCCAATTTCCTGGCAAACTCCTGGTCAAGCTCTTGACTTTGGGTGGGAGGTCTGTAATAGATTGCCACCATTGTGTCCTCTGTGTCATGTTCCCCACGGATTTTAACCCAGAGGCTCTTCAGTTGTCCACCCTGGTCACCAATGTTGGCTTGCAGTGATGCGTAGTTCTCCTTGACATAGAGAGCCACACCCCTGCCCCTTTTGTCCACTCGATCTCTCCTGTACAGGGTATACCTGTCTATACCCATGGTCCAGTCATGGGTGGATTCCCACCAGGTTTGCGTTATGCCTATGACATCGTAATTATTTGTGTTAAGCGGGAGGACAAGTTCCTCCCAATTATTCCCCAAGCTCCTGGCATTCGTGTACAGGTAGGCAAGTGTCCCTTTGGGGGCTCTTGCCTTGCCCGCAGATTGTACCAGGGCTGGACTCCCTTAAGTGCCTTGGCCTGCTGGCTTTGCAAGGGTTGCTCAGTGGACCAGCAGTGGCGGTATTCCCCACCATCTCCCGGTGGGGATGTGGGTGCTGTATTTGGTTCTGTTTTTGATAAGCTATGTTAGGGAGAAGTGAAAAGATGGGAAGGTTGGCAAACTCATCAGACTGGAGAACTGGTGACATTATGATAAAACAGACTGTATCTTGCTAAGAACTCAGGACGTCAGCAGAATTGGCAGAAAGGCATAGGACAGTCTTGGTATCCGCAGAGGAAGAAAGGCATCTTTCAAAGAACCTGGGGTTACATCTGCTTTGAAGTAGAACATCTGCCACTTGTTGAGGTACAAAGGGGACAGGGCTACCTTTGAGAATCCCTTCCTGAGGTAGATGTAGATGACATGGGATTTAGTGAAAATTCCCTGCAGAATTGGTATGCTAAGGTGTTGTATAGAGTAGGTAAGTGGGTAGCAATGTATATTATATGACAAAGTTTCGGCAAAGAGGGTCTAGCAAAAGAAACTTTACTGCATATTGTTAGTGGTTCTATTTACCAGTTTAAAGATAACTGGGCTTTGAATGGGAAAGGGACAAACAGTTGTACTGATGTGTCTGTTGGATAGATATATTGATCACAAGCAACCTTGAGGGAGACTAAAGGTAAGATCTGGAATCTGATAGATGTGAATGCTACCATGTGGCTTATAATTTTGAGGTACATCTTCACTGGTATTCTGGGATTTGTCCAGAGTTTTCTGATACGCTATAACACTGAAACTGTTGCTGAATTAAGTATGCTGTCATTGACCTTGAATTGACCATCACTTCCTGGTGAACTGTATAATCTGCGAAAAGGGCAGGATGGATTTTTCTATGTTGATTTTAAGCCACAAGAAAAAAAACGAGGATCAAATGAACAAGTTGATTACCTGCTGTGGCAATTTTCCCCACATAGGCTTTTTATCTAGCATTCACTGTCTGCAAAACAATGCAATCGCTAGTGACAAAGACCCAAAGGAGTTTCATGAGGCTCTTGAAGTCAGAACTCTGTCAGAACTCTTCTACCATGAACCCCAGAGCTATGTGGATAAAGATGTGAAATAAATCTCTTGAAGATCAGGAGCTATGAATCAATCCATAGAATCTCTTCTGCCACTATGACAGGATACCAATAGAAACCTCTTCCACTGAACTTTCAGACCAATGCTCCAAAACAGAGTAAGGAATTCCATTCTGATTTAACAATCTTTTGCAAGGTGGGTCCCAGACAATGACTGGATAAGATACCCCTTGTCTATATGAGGAATCATCAATCCAAAGTTATCATTTTTTAACCTGTGAAAAATAAGGAAGATGGCTTCCAAATGTGGAGTGACATAAAAGAAAAAAAGACCTGGAAGTAGTAGGATCAGGACCTTGAATGCTTGGTCAAAAGCTATGTTTTGCCAAACTCAGTAGGTAGAAAAATGGAAGCAAGAGTTTGATGGCCATGGGCTCTCCTCCTTGGAGTTCTAATGGTCAGTATTTGACAACAGTATTGGGACAGAGTGGTCCTGGGTCTGACTGTAAACTGCATCCAGCTAGAGGGCTTGGTGGCAATGTGGTGGGGCTAGCTGTGGCGGGGTAGCTTCTGTAAAATACCACAGTGCATTCTTCTTCTTTTTCATGCATTCAATAATAACAATCATGGCATTTTTCTTTTGAAGCAGACTAGGTAGAGGCTTCTACAATATCACCAGATTTAGAGCAAAAATCAAGGGGAAAGAACTGGTATTGAGAGACTTCCTGTTTGCAGATGATGCGGCCTTGGTTGTCCACAGTGAATCTTCCATATGAAATCTCTTGGGCAGATTTTCTGGGTCATGCAAGAACTTCAGGATGGCAATTAGTCTCAAGAAGACCGTGATCATGTACCAAGTGGTGGAAGAACCAATACCTGACATCACTTTGAAGGATAAATCTCTTGGTGACACTGACAGTTTTCGCTACTTGGGTTCTATGATCAGCAGAAATCTCAACCTTCAGATTGAACTGACTAACAGAATTAGAAAAGCACCTAAGACTTTCAGGCTATTACAGAAATATGCATGGAATAAAAGCAAACTATCAGCTAACGTGAAGATACAAATCTATGAGACTTGTATGCTGTCATCCCTGCTTTATTGTTCAGAAACATGGACTACATATGCTGGGCACATCAAGAGACTGAACAGCTTCCACATGAAATGTCTGAGTAAGATCCTGAAAATAAAGTGGGAACACAGAATACCAAACACAGAGCTAATGAAGCATGCAAGGCTGACATGCTCAGCAACCACTATCAAGAAGAGGAGGTTGTGATGTCAGCCATGTCGGGTGAATGGGAGAAGACCGTATCCCCAAGAATATTTTGTATAGTGAATTTGAGATGACCAGGGAAATAAAAGAAGGATGTTTATATGAACACATGAACAGGAAACCTGAGACCTGTGTTTAAAATGAATAGGATATTTCTTGCCGCTCTTTTTCCAGTTTTCCCAGAAGTTTCTGAGGAGGTAGAGAAATGAAGTTTGCAGGAGAAAAAATCATGGGAGGTGGAAAGTTGAGCCATAGTTCACCAGTGTCATAGGAAGGTGAGACAAATTTGCTCTGGGTTCTCTGAAGTGGCAGAAAGGTCAGTTTGGACTTTTCTGGCAGGAACAATGTGGATACATTTGCACTACTAGATAGGATCAGCCTTCAGGCTGCCTTCAAGCCTGTGTCCATTGATTACCTAAGCTCAACCACAGAAAGCCTGGAAGTTTTGCTGAACTGCATGATCTGAAATTGAGCCTGCCTCAGCCTCCCCACTGCAAGGAGTACAGATTTTGCTCAGGTCTTTCTTGATTATCCCTAAATACGAGAATGATGCCTGCCAGGAGGGAGGCAGGATTAGGGGGATTATTGGTGAGTTTTAGATGGCTGAAGAATCCAATCTGTGGTCTGCAAGTTTTTCCACAGATATAAGTGGTGCCTTGGAGGGAGCGGAAGGAAGACACAGCTGTGGGCCAGGATGTAGTGTGCTTTCCTTCCTCCTCTGCCATTCCTCAGCTTCCTAAGCAAGATGGCTCTCTTCAAAGCGAACTGTAGCTTGATGTAAGGAGCAGCACCATTGACACCAGTTACCAGCCAGGACTTTCCAATTTGTAAGGTTGATGCCACCCTTCTTAAGGTATGCTTTCAGGGTGTCTTTGTAGTGCTTCCTTAGTCCTCTGTAGGTCCTCTTACCATGACTGAGTTAAGAGGAGGGGACTTGCTTTGGGAGATGAGTGTCAGCCATCCACACACAGTGGCCAGCCCAGCAGAGTTGATCTTTCATGATCTTTGCCTCAATGCTGGTTATCTTAGCTGCAGAGGGCATGCTGGCATTGGTACAGTGGTCTTCCCATCTAACGTGAAGGATGTTCCTGAGGCAATGCTGGTGGAACCATTCCAGGCACTTAAGGTGGCTTTGATATGTCACCCATGTCTCACACCTGTAGAGGAACATGGAATAACCACTGCATTGTAGACCAGGATCTTAGTTTCCATCTGCAGATCTTGGTCAGCAAAGACAGGGTGAAGCTTTCTGAAGGATATGCTGGCTCAATGAATCCTATGTTTGATTTCTACATCAAGACAGACTGACTGGGAGAGATGCTGCCAAGGTATGGGATATGCTTGATGTTTTCCAGGGGTTCTCCATCAATGGTAATTTGTGTGGGGAGGGGGGAAGCTTGTGCTGAGGTAGGCTGATGGAGCACCTTGGTCTTTCTAATATTAAGGGATAGTCCTGGGCTATGGTAGGCACCTGAAAAAAGGTAAAGGGTGGATTGCAGCATGCATGAGGATGACTGAAGTTCGGTCATGCCAGTCTTGGTAACTTTTGTTTTGCTCTGGAGGCACCACAGGTTGAAAAACTTACCATCCATTTGATATTCAGCCCCAATTCCAGGAGGAAAGCGGTCATGGATGAGAATTAAAATCATAGCAAGATAGATGGAAAAAAGGATTGGGGCGATGACACAGCCCTGCTCGACACTAATATGGATGGTAAATGGGTCTGTCTGTCTGATCTACTGCAAAGGACTGTGGTGGTCATCCCATTACAGAGTAGTCTGAGGATGCTGATGAACTTCTGTGGACAACCAAACCTAGCCAGCACATTCCATAAGGCTTCACAATTGGAGTCAAAGGCCTTGGTTAGGTCAGTGAATGCCATAAACAGCTCCTGGTATTACTCTTTACACATCTTGCAGATCTCTCATGCAACAAAAATGATGTCAGTGGTACCCAGCGATGGTCTAAAGCCATACTGGGGTTCTAGAAGGACATCTTTGGCAAGAGAGAGGAGGTGATTTAGAAGGATGTGAGTAAGAATCTTCCCAGCAATGGAGAGGCGGGCAATGTCTTGGTAGTTCCCACACACTGACTTGTCCCTTTTCTTGAAGATGGTTATGTTGGCATTCTTTGCTATGTGGAGTTTCCTTGTGAACCCACTGTGGCAGAGCACTTGCAGTGCCTGACACTTTAAGGGCTGAGTCAAGCAGCTAGCAGGCGCTTGATTGCAGCGGCCATTTTGAGACCCTAGTATATAAAGGCTGCAGTCTGCTGCTACCAGCCCAGCAGAAGCACTGCCTAGATGAGCTGCAGCAGGAACCACCCAGGAGGTAAGGGCAAGAGCTTATGATGACTAGGAGGCTCTTGGTCCTGGGCATGACCTAACATGGTACCCTGCCATGGATGGGTGGTTTGGTGGGGCTCCTAGTAGCGTGGGAGCCCCCAGGAAATGCCAGGCCAGTTACCACCCTGGTGAAAGACGGATCAGGGCACCTTAACCCCTAGCCCCCACAATACTGTGGGTACATGGGGGGCAGGATTGGCTGCAGTCACCTGAGCCCAGAGATGGCACACGACCCAGGTGGGGCCAGGCATGGCTGTGGCCACTGAGCCTCCACAGGGGAGAGAAACCCCAGAACCCCGAGGGGGTTAGATGTGTAACCCCAGAATAGGGGCGGCAGTAAGGGCCCAGAAGTGGGTTGAGTGGTGCTGAGGGCCAGCCTGAAGGGCAGCCAAGGGGGTGTGCTGAGTAGGGCTGTGGGACAGCCTGAAGGGCAGCACATGGGCCAACCCCTGCAGAGCAATTTGAGATAAGTGTGGAGCCCCAGAAAGGGGGAACAGAGGGCTGGGAGCCCAGTGTGTGGGGCCGGGGGCCCAGTGTCTGTTTGTGTATGTCTATGTAAAGCTGCACTGGGAGGGGCCAGTGCAAGCTTGGCCCAGGTCAGGAATTTGGCTGGTCACTACCTAGGTGAGGGTCATGGGAGAGGCCCAAAAGGCTGTACTTCTGCCACCCAAGGCATGAACCACATAAAACCTATGGCCTACAGGAGCTGCTCCAAGAGGGAGCAGGGCAGGACAAGTTGTTGATTTGAGAAAGAGGCCCTAGTGAGAGGAGGGCAGAGTGAACGTGTGTGTGAAAGAGGCCTGACAGTGAGGACTAAGCTTAGCCTGGCTCTAGGCCAGGAGCATTATGACACCATGGATGCCATCTGCAAGGCATGGGCTGCGGTGTAGGGGAGGTTCAGAGCTGCAGATAGCACTGCCTGGCATCGGGGCATGTAGTGGGCAGTCCACTGCATTTTACTACCCTTTTTGAGAACAGCAAAGTTGCGGCAGGTGAGATTGGCCAGACTGCCCCATAGACAGGTGGGCAGGCGGGCATGAGACCTGGCCTTGAGAGCTGCCTCCGTCACACCCATATTTTGATGAGAAGTTGGTGAAATTTTTGTGCTAGTGTTGTTCCACCTGCTTTGAAGACCTCTGCAGGAACATCATCTGGTCCTGGTGCCTTATTATTCTTGGTCTGAATAATGGCATGTGAGACTTCCTTGAAGGATGTGGGAATCAGCAAGAGATTCATTACTGGGTGTTGAGGGATGGAGTCAATGGTGGCAGCTGAGACCTCAGATTCACAGTTGAGCAGAATCATGAAGTGCACCTTCCAGCATTGTTTGGATACATTATCCGTGGAGAAGGGTAGAGCTGTACTGGGTTCACAAGGGGGTTGGACCATTGGAACATGGTCTGTGGATAGCTTTTATTGCTTGAAAGAAACATTTCATCTTATGTGGATCAGCAGAACTCTGGATCTCTATAGCCTTCACTTGCCACCATCGGTTCTTGATGTCCTGTAGCCTCTAAATTAAAGCTTTAAGCCAGTTGTAAGCCTCTTGTTTTTGCTAGTTGGAGGGGTTCATGTTGCCAACTGCAGAACACAGTTCTCTTCTGATGGATAAGTGCTAAGATTTCCTCATTATTCCCATCAAACCAATCTTGGTGATGGTAAATAGAGTATTTAATTGAATCAGCGCATGCCTTGTGAATAATGTTCTTAAGTTCCTCCCAGTGTGCTTGATGTCAGCAGGTAGGTCAGAGAGCCTCTCAGTAAGGCACTGCTGAAGATCCTCATATCTAGCTTGGTCTTGAAGTGCCTTGAAGTTAAATCTCATCTGCATTCCTTTTGGTTGTTTACGGTGTTGTGGCGCAAGCTGCGTGTCCATGATTGATCTGACTAAATGGTGGTCATCTGCACCTCTCAGGACTCGGGTAATATGGACATCAGTATGATCATGGGCTCTGACAATAATATAGTCAAGAAGATGCCAGTGATTGAAGTGTAGGTGTTTCCAAATGGTCTTACATTTGTCATTCTGTCTGAAGATAGTATTTATAAGTTGAGATTTTGCTCATCTGCTGTAGGTCTCAAGCACAAGAAGTTTGCCAGTAGGAATTCCACAACTTCTTAAGAACATAAAAGCATAAGAACTTCCATTTACTGGGTCCAGTGGTAGGTCCATTTTGCTCAGTATCTTGTGTCAGTGACAGAGAGTGGATGCTGAAATAGACAGTGAACAGTGTATGACCAGAGTTTTTACCACTGTTCCTCTCTCATTTGCAGCCTCCAGCTAATCTAGGGTTCTAAAGGTCTAGAAAGTTCTGATTCAGAGGCTGTACTCCTAACTCCCATGTTCAATAGCTACTGAGGCACCTTTCCTCCAAGACTTTGCCCAATACTTTTTTGAGTCTAAAACTGTCAGCTTTCATAATGTCTTGTAGTAATGAGTTCCACACTTTGATTACATGGTATGTGAATAATAACTTAGTTTTGTTAGTTTTGTTCCTGACTTGCTATACCATTCTGCCACTCTGCACAGCATTACATTATCGTGGTATTACCAACATTTTTCTGAGTCTCACAATGATGACTGGTCCATAGCCTCATCTGAATGATGTTGAGCTTTTAAGTTATTCTCCCAGTTAGTTCCCAGCGTTTGAAAATAAGCTAAGTCCCAGATCTTTATTCCAGAACCCTGACAACTTGTTTATCTAGTGCAGATCAGATTTTTTCCATCCGTCAGATTTCTAGCCTGTTAATCATAACTATTATAAATGATGTTGTCTGAAGGCTTCTGATTTTGTGCCATTGATTTGGAAGTCAACTCCTAAACTTCCTCATATTAAGGATAATAAATACTAGGATCAAGGCATCAATTATATAGGAACAAAGTATACAAATGATTTTCTTGGCTCTGCCACCTTTTTCTTTCTAGACAAAACCTCTACAATTGAACAGGAATTGCAGTGTGGACACTGGTAGTGTTGGAGTGATGCTGTATATATGATGGTGCAGAAAAGATGAGATTTTTGTGGCTGGTAACTTTTATTGGACCAGCTGCATGATTGGGATAGACAAGATTTTGAATGCAAGCATTCATGTATTTTTGGCCTTTATCTAGCAAAGAAATTTTTGGTCTTTCCTTGTCCAATATAGCTGTATAGCAATGTGTATGGAAGCACACACATTACAGAAAAAGAAAAAACAAAACAAGGCAGTCCAATGCACATGCTTCTCCTCCAGGGAGAGGATGAGGAAACAAACAGGGCAGATATTTGCCATGTTGCTTAAGGCACTACTAGAAGGCACTGTGATACCATACTGATGAGCATAGCATAAGAACCAACACAGTGTCATAATCACATTAAATTTTCATTCCTTGTGGATACTATTTTTTTTTGTTAAAAATACCTGAAGCTATCACCAATCTCTTTTTTGGTGAGTGGCAACTGCATTTTTCTATGCCCTTTTTACATGTCATATACACATTGCACATCAAAACATATCAATAACCCATAGTAAATACTGTCCTATACTTTGCAGATATTCTCCATTTTGTAATCGGAGCTAGTACTTTAGTTGGTATAAAACTTAAGATGAATGGCTGTAGATCTGTGGTAAATAGCTAAAACTCTTGTATCATGTTTAGCAGATAAGTGCAGTGTATACACTCTGATTTTTTAGCTTATTGCACCTATTGTAGTTTTATCTACAACTTGTAATTTTTCAACAGCTACCTGCTTCTTTCCCAGACATAGTGTAGGACACATTATGCCCAAAGACTTGTTTAACCTGTTTTCCAACTATACAGTTAGTTCAATAAAAGATATCACCAGGTTTCACCAGACAGTGATGTGGCAACTAACCAACTCCTCACCAGAAAAGATACCAGGAAAGTAAAAACCTGGATTCCCCTTTGAACTTTCCTTGCAGTTATACAGTTAAGATTCATCCAGCAAAGCCTTGGATGAAAATCTGAGCATCATATTTTGGACGTTAAATCCTGGCAGCATGCCAGAGGAAGCAAGCTCCACTGTAAAGTGCCCTTTACTAAATTTGTCTCCAGACATCAAGAGTAGATATCTAGGGGCCAACTGGCTGACGTCAGCCATGGCCCCTGGCAGATGTTGGATTTTAAAGTGTAATTAATGTGTTAATGGAGCAATAAATTGTGTCATGCCACATGTCCAAACAATTTATTACCTAGTAACAAGCTGCAAAAATGGTTATACAGCCTCAAAGATGTTATTTAAGTGCAGAATTTTTCAGTCATTTGTAAAACACTTTAATTTGGATGAGTGGTATGTTACACATGATGATAGTGTTTGGCCAGATCCCCCAGCATCTCAGGGTGGACTGCTCTCTTTCTGCAAGGGGACTCTCTGTGACTCATGCTGAACTCTGTTGCCCAGGGTGCCTCAGCAGATGTCATGACTCACAGCACCGCCTCACTTTCCCAAATCAGCCTTCAAGGCTGCTTCTTCAAGGAGCTATCTAGCACTTTTTCCCTGTGAAAACACAGTGTAAATAAACACTTGATATGACATGCTTTACAGTAGGAATGTGTTGAGGAGAGAGAAAAAGCACAAACACACAAAATGGGGAGAGAGGAAAAGTACATACCCAAAAGCACCTCATAAGGTATCTGGAGTATCCTGCCACTCCTCCCTCCCCTTCCCCCTGCCTGTTGTATGGGTCTCCCCTGTTCTGTGCAAGGGGGAGCTCTGCTTGTGAGTTTAGAGCTCACTTCTCACTAACAGTAAAGGGGTGGTGGAGGAGTGGTGCAGAGCTGAATGACAGCCTGTACCAGCAACTCTCTAGTTGCTCTTGCTGGTGAGTGCTAGCAAAGTCAGTTTCCAGGACACTTTTTCCCACTCTCTAGATAGCTTGCCCTGTGAACATGAAGCATGTTTCCATCATAGAAACTTAGGGTTGGAAGGGACCTGAGGAGGTCATCTAGTTCAACCTCCTGCTCAAAGCAGGACCATTCTCAACTAAATTATCACAACCACATCTTTGTCTAGCTGGGGTTGGAAAACCTCCAAGGATGGAGCTTCCACCACCTATCTGGGTAATCTGTTCCAATCTTTTACTACCCTTCTAGTGAAAAATTCTTCCTAATATTTAACCTAAACTTCCCTTGCTGCAACTTGAGACCATTGCTCCTTGTCTGCCTGTATTGATGCATGGGATTGTCCCATCCTAAGTGCAGGACTTTGCACTTGTCCTTGCTGAACTTCATGAGATTTCTTTGGGCCCAATCCTCCAATTTGTCTAAGTCACTCTGAATCCTAGCCCTACCATCCAGCATACCTACATTATATTGCGTATTCTATTGAATATATCATATTGCTTATGTGGGCAGCAGTGAGGGAGGGAGTGGGGCTGAGGCAGCCTGGGGTTAGGGGACAGGCAGGCAGGACTGAGCTGCAAGAGGTTTCTCTGGGGGGCATGGCTTCTGCTGCTACGTGCACCCCAGGAGAAACAGGGGGCACATGCCCCTGGATCTGCAGCTGCCACTGCATGCTGGGGCTGGGGCAGCACCAGGCTCTTCCCAGTGGGGACAGGGGGGGCCTGGCTAGGCTGCACTCATGGAGGGCAGTGGCAGAACTGGGAGGGGGCTACAGTGGGGGGGCTGCAGTTCCCCCAAAATTCGCTGCAGCCCCCGTGATGCCCCCCTCTCAGTGCTGCCACCATCCACTGGGAAGAGCCCAGTGCAGCCCTGGCCCTAGCCTGCAGGAGCAGCCTGCCTTGCCCCGCCCAAATCCAAAGGCATGCAGCACCCCCCCATGCCCTTCAGGGGTATGTGCAGTGGTGGGAGCTGCCTCCCCTCTCCCACCCCACATCTCCCGGACAAGCCGCAGCTCCGTCCTGTGCCCTGCCCCACCCCGCTGGGCAGCACCCTGCCCATTCCCACCCCCGGCTCTTTCTCCTCCCCCCACAGACTCACCTGCTGGGGAGATGCAGGTGTGCACGGATGCATGCGCGAACCCCTCCCCCCCCCTTTTTTTTCCTTTCCGCCTATGTGTATATGTGTTTGTTTTAGATGATTACAAACTGTTTGGTAGTTTTTTTGACTTCCTAGAATTTGTATGAGAATGCGTAGTTATGTTTCCATGTTCTGTTTATAGTTATTACAACCTCATAAAATTACATTACAGGAATATTAAAGTTGCAAAGTCAAGCACTCCAAAATTTGGAAATACCAAACTAAGGTTCCCCTGTGCAACCTTAATTTCACTTCATTAGGTGTACATGTAATATAGTATTTAATTGTATAATTACATTATATTTTTTCAGAGAGGCCTGCACTTAGTCAAACTTTACCATATTCAGAACAGGGTCAGGTTGTATAATTTTTCTTTACAAGCAGAATGTAGTTAGGCTCTTAGTATTACAATGATGGGTGCTGTATAAAAATCTTAGAAAGATGTAATGGGTCAAAAAGTGAAAGGGAAATAAAAATAACTGAAATTAATTAAATTATAGTTTAGGGTAATGGTGTCTCACAAATTCCAGTTAAACCAGAATGCTCTTTCAGAAATGTTTATGAAAGTCCACAGCTGTAATATGGTAAGCAGTGCCATCAGACCCTGGTGACTCATCATAACATAAATACTGTCTTTTGCAGTAATCTCCAAGTCTCTTTAAAAATCTGTTTTAGGAAGCTTTCATGTATATAACTATCTGTAGATTAAGAAAGTGCTTGCTGATTTGCATTGCTACTGTTTGAAGTTTACAGGATGCTGAAAAAATAATGTGAGAACCATTAAGGGCAGAAGTTTGCCTGTTACATTCTTGCAAAATATAAATCAACTTGCATTTCATAGTTTTAATTCCACAAGCCTCACTAATAGCTATACCCAGTGATTCCCTCATTTTCCAAAAATGTACCCACGCTCCCTCTTGAAATGATTTACACAATTATGTCCTTCCATTGCTGACTTTGGCAGCTTCTTCCATATTTCAATCGCTAGTTGTGTACAGAAATTTTTCCTGCATTGCTTTTTGCTGTAGTTTTAGTTATAACTTTTCTCAAGTCTAATCTAGAACTTCTTGTTATAGAGTTAGTTAATTTTTCACACTCCTCACTGGAATCCATCCTGTCAGTCACTTATCTATGTCCACATGATCCTCTTCTAGTCCCTTTTTCTGAACTACATGCCTGGCTCTATTCCTTCCACACTCTGATTCATTTTTTCCCAACCCCCCAGACTCATGCTGCTTGCTCACTTATGCAACATGTTAATTTTTTCAGTTTTCTTCCAATAAATTGGAATCAGACTTGCACACACTATTTCAATGTGCATTTCACCAATGCTTCAAAGTTCTGTGCAAAGAAAAGGAAAAAAATGAATCTATAACTATTCTTTATCTAGCCAAAGGTTTAGTCTCTCTCCTCTTTTAACTAGTACCTAGTACCAGATATTGAGTCTATAATTACAGAACACTATCCTCAGCTAACCCAGATATGTGCTACACTTGGGATAAAGTCCTATATTTGGTTTTGCTAGCTAATCTCCATATTTTGGCCTTTATTACACTGATTTCTGTGACCTACCTCTTACACGTACATTTATCTCTTTAGATTATTTTGAATGTATTTCAGGTTTGTCAGTTAACTGTAAAAAAATCAACACATTTACTTGTTCTTTATATACAACAGGGTAAAGACACTTTCAGAAAGACACCTGTGAAATCCCAATTCTTACATCTCTTTTGTCTTAGTAGTTACTGTGCACCAGATTGTGACTATAATTGCACCAGTATAAATTTAGAGTAACTCAACTAACTTCACTGAACCACTTGCCATTGATTTTAGTGGAGCTATTCTGGATTTGTATCAGAAGCCAATGGTAGATACACATTTAAAAATCAGGAATTATTGAGGGAAAAAAAAGAATGGGCAATTATTCTGGATTTATTCTAGCATAAATAAAATCAGAATCTTACTAAGTTTGTGCTACCATTAAAAACACTGCCTTATATAATGTCACCCTGATATTGCTACGTTGAGTGCAGACTATATTTATACCAAATACTGAGGTGACTTTATATAGCTCAGGGGTTCCATTGCACTTTTCACTTTCAATCCATTTCATTAACCCTTTCACTACACTTTTGTCTTTGCAAGATAATCCTTCAAATAATATCACTTTCAAATATTGAAAAACAGCTGTTTAATGGAAAGTACTTAAAGGTAAATTAATTCATCACAGTTCATTAATTTATGCTAACTTTAGTTTACAAAAAAATATATATATATTCCCTTTCTCTTATTATTTTTACAACTGAGGCAGAGCTCACTACTACTTAGTTTCCCAGATCCTCCCTGAACCTTCCTTGCATATAGAAACATTAGTAACCATTCAAACTCTCTGTTTCCCTCCCCAGCCTTAGCAAGCTATCAACAATTTTGTCAAAGACGTTTCCTATTTCTCTTGCTCCTTCCTTCAACATTTGGGATATTATTAATCTGGGCTTAGTGCCCAGACAATAGTTGACTTGCTGGTTTTGGAAGCCCGATTTCCTTAATGGTGAGGACCAAGAGAAAACTCCTACATCACATCAGATCACCAGGTACAAAAAAGTTAGTGTTTTGAGTTGCCTATCAGTTTTGAAGTCATAGAACCTATTAATATTTCAGTACTGCTATATCATATGCAGTCTACACTAATTAATACTTTTGCTTTTTTTGGCCTTTTAGTGATATGTGTCAGATGGATGCTTCTAGCAACTGAAAATTCTAAATGTAGAAGACAGTCTGCACAAACACTTTTTTACATAAGCAAAATATATGCATCTATGTGAGCCCAAGCTTGTGTTTGTCCAAGCACCACAGGTAATTGTGAGCAAACAGCTGCTTAAGTGTTTAGTTACCTGGAGGTTTTTAATATAGGAATGCATATTTTTGCATGTTCAAATATATACACCTCTACATTTTGTGTAACAAGGGTCCTTGTAAACTGGTCTCGTCTCATGCTCTACAGCAAATTAGAACATATGACACGTAATTTCAGAAGAGTAGAGATGAAATAAAACTCCCAGATGTAATGCCTTCATGCAGTCTCCAATAATAGGAAGAATTACCCCATAATAATGAATTTAGGAACATGAAGGCAAAATTGTCCCTTCTCTGTGCACTCAGCAGAGATAAATGAAAAAGAGTGATCTTTAACAGTCAAGATTGGCTTGCAGTACTTTGTCACAATTATGTATTGTTTTTGGTATGTCCAAATGGAATTGACTTATCATAGCATAGCTAAATAGAGTGAGCCATAGCTTTCAACACTAGACCATCTACCATGTTTGTTTGGGAGTACCAGGCAGCTGAAAGGAACACAGCGAATGAAGTTTAGAACCAATGTGGCACATCCTTCCTGTTACCATCGGGCAGTATTTATGGTGCCATCTTTCTTCACTAAAGGAATATGCCAGGCAGTTGAAAAGTGTAGTAGACAAGGCAAAGTGCTCTTGATTTTATATCACCTAACACAAGCACTACATCACTGAACATTTGCTATTAGAATATGTACAGAACTATTTTCTTTTTGATGGCCTTTTGATTAAGATAATGTTAAAATTAAACTCTTGTTCTTAAATTAAGCACAAGGCTGTTCCAGCCATTCAGAGGGAAGACTACAGCTTCTCCTAATGCAACAATAACAATGTTAACTATTATTATTCAGCAAGATAAATGTACCACATGGTAACAATGATTTACAATTGTTTTAAAGGCTTTATTTTTGGGGCTTCTTATTTCTAGTGGACTTGTAAACTGGACTGTATTTACTTCTAAGTTAGAATCTAACAGCGCAGTGCAATGGATCAGTGAACCTCAGAAAGTCTCACTGACTGGTATGCTAATACTAGTTATCAAAATGGTAAACTAACTGATTTACATTGTAATAGTTTATTTTTACATCCCACAGAGCATTTCCTGCTGTTGCTTCTTGTGCTAGAAGACTGCAGTTTAGGCAGGCACAAACCAAAAAAGCACAAGTAAGGCTCATCCACCCATGATGACCAATACTGTTGGACTGAATTCAAAAACAACAAGGGTGGATAAAACTATTCCATTATTGCAGATGAAAGAGCTTTTCCCGACATCTGGCATAGCATCTTCAGAAACTGATAGGAAATATTTCCACAAATTCAGATTAACAGTATTTGCGTGAGTGTTCCAAAGTATTCTTTTAACATGAAGAAATAGCTTACAAGCTAAACTTCCTATTTGAAAAATTAGGGATCTAGTTTGTCTTCTCTAACTAAATCACTCAGTTATGAAAGGGGATGATCACTTAACCTGAGGCAAGATGTTTTGTTTAGTTAAGTTAATGGAAAGGATAGCTAGTAGTCGATGTAAAGCTGTCCCCTTGCTTGAAAGAAAACTAAACAACTGTTTGTGAATTAGCAATATCTTCTAATAGTTTCCACAATTATCTGAACTATGTATTTTTCCTTAATTACATACACTTTAACAGTTCCAAGTTCCCTACTCATTTCCATTTTGTTTATTTCTCTCCTTGGAAACCACATAAGCATTTTCTTTTACTGGGCCTGACTAAACAAAATATTGCTGTTACAACTTGCAGTATTAGGCAGACAACTGCACAAACTCTTAGTGTGGGCTTCAATTAGGATGTTGAAAAAAATCACATATTAAAATCTTCCTTTTCACTAGCAGCTGCAATCTTTTTCCAAAGCAAAAAACAAACGAAAGCCAAGTGCTTCTGTATGTACACTTCGAAATAAAAATCTATCTATGTTTTGGGGGCAGAAAAGAATTACATAGAGAATTTAGTTACTGCTCAAGTTACCTTCTGACATCTTCCTTGGAATGCTATTTATAAAAAAATCAATGTAAAGAAAAATTCATTTGCATGAAAATCTGTATATGCTGTAAACCATGGGTTTTACAAAAATACATAGGAAAGCAAGCTTTTTATCACCAAACTTTTTGGTGATACCGTCTGTAAATCTTCTCCAGCTGTATCCCAATCCAATTTAAAATGCTTTCTGAACTCCCCATTATAAAATAGGTTCCCTGTCTTTCTTCTGCCAGTTCAAGTTATGCTTTGGGAATCTTCTGGTTGCAAGAATTGTAACAAGATCTTAGAGCAGTGACCCAACAAGGGGTTACTACCATTGGGGGTCATGTGATCCTGATGAAAACCTAGTTGTAAAAACTGAGCTTGCACTCAGTTTTGAGGAATTGGGGAGTGTGAACCTGGAAAGATTGGGGACTGTTGTCTTAAAATATACCACAGAGATTGCTGGGTTTCAGTTTCTTTAAGTAGTATTCCTTACCTTTAGGTGCTATACCATAAATAATATATATGAGGACTATAATGACCAACTTCTGCAATATAAAACAGTTGTATCATAACCATTACAAAGCTCAGTCTATGATCAACTTGAATCCTAGCCTTCCCTAAACATTCCAATGAGTAAAAAATCTATTCTGTAGATAAACTGAGTAAAATGTGGGGTTCAGGTATTCCTCATTTTGCCTATCCCAGTCATCATCCAGAAACAGATCAACAGATGGAAGAAGACAGGGACTGGACAGTTTATAAAGGATGGACAAAATGAATTGTGCATTACAAGCACTGCAAAATGTCTGAAACACCCCTGACATTTTTCTCTGAAGCAAAACTATGTCACTTCTGGTAAACTTGATTTTAAAGTCTTTAAAAATAAAACTCAACGCCTGGGTACTAACTTAGAAACAATAATAAATATATAAATTTTTAGTTGTTTCATACAGTACTGCCCAGTGGTAGTAAGTTATCTAATGGGCAAATAACTTTTCTACACAGAGAAGCAATATAAAATTACTTGTGTCTATATGTAAAACATTGCAATATTCCAGGTTCTATTCACTATACTACTTTAGAAGAAAGATTCCCCTTTGAAGTACACATTTGTGGGTGTGGCTCCATACTTGATCTTTTTTTCTGTTATACTACAACTTCACTGTCTGTTGCTGTTTGTCAACCAGTACTCTACAAAACAAAGGAGTAAACACTAGTAGCTCTTCATCCTAGAACAGGAGTGGGCAATTATGTCAGCTGGAGGGCCATTTAATGACTTTTAGTGAGCTATCAAGGACTGCAAGTGTAGCCCTGCCCCTTGACAGGTGCCTTGTCCCCTAATCTCCACTTTTGGACTGGAAGTCCCACCCCTAACCTTTGCCACCAGAACATGCCCCCTCCCTCCCTTGCCTCCTTTTGGGAGGGGGGTTGCCATTTTGGAACCAGAAAAAAAATCATATACTAAAAATCAAACATCTGCAGTGTAGCATATTTTAATTTTATTTCAAAAATATTTTTGTTCCGATTTATGTGCATTTGCACAGTGTATATAAAGATAATTGCATAATAGCTTAAAATATAGTCTTACTCTTGTATATTGTATATGGGGGTAGGGGTGGGGTGTGCCAGATTTGGGGGTCTGTGTGGAGACTTGTGGGTGGGTGTGGGGTTTGTGGGCCCCCCTGACACAACCCTTGCCACTGGCAGCAGTGGCATCAGGAGGCCCTTGGGGTGCTCCTGGCCCATGGCAAGATGCAGACCCCCCCCCACACTTCTTGGTGGCACATGGTTCTGGCTGAATCCTGGGAGCTGCATGCAGTGGCACGAACCTGCCCAGCTCAGGTTGTTGGCATGCGCCTTCAAACAGGACTGGATCAGCTCTGTGTTAGCATGTGGGACTCCCAGCACTGCAGGCAGGATCCATGTGCTATCAAGCTGGTTCAGTTCTGTGCTTCCACATAGGGCTTTCAGCACTCCAGTGGGGAGCCGCACGTGGAGGCACAGAGCCCATCCAGCCCAATGGCATGCAGTCTGGGAGCTGTGGGGAGTTGGGCGCCATCAGGCCAAGCAGGCTTCATGCCTCCACATGTAGCTCCCCACTGGAGTGCTGGAAGCCCCATGTGGAGGCATGGAGTCAGCCTGACCTGGCCTGATGGCATACAGCTCTTGCCTACAGGGCCAGGGGCCCCATGTGCTCGGAGGCGCAAACCAGTGCAGACAGAAGTGTAGCTTTGCATGAAGTGTTCTAAGTTACAATGATCCCTGGATCAAGCAGAATTTCACTGTTGGTTCCAGGGGGGAGGGGAATCTAGCTGCTGGATGGGAGCCTGCAGCCAGTTTCCCCTAGCAATCACCCCTCCTCTTTCCCAACCTGTCACTGTTTTCAGAATGGGAGGGGGGAAAAAAAGAGCAGAGG
This sequence comes from Crocodylus siamensis, assembly GCF_052110815.1. Classification (NCBI taxonomy): domain Eukaryota; kingdom Metazoa; phylum Chordata; order Crocodylia; family Crocodylidae; genus Crocodylus; species Crocodylus siamensis. Next base: position 176,514,806 of record NC_143395.1, read on the forward strand.
GCGCTCGTTCTAAGGGTTCTCCAGCTGGCACTGGCAGGTGGGGTGGGAGAATTGAAGCTTTTCTACCTTGGGGTGCGTGTGGGGGGGAGGAGAGTGGGCTCCAATATACCCGCCCAACCTTCATTCAATTGGCCATTTTTGAAGCAGTCTCCAGCCATACACTTGTATTTGGTCATGGGTATAGACTGCTTTCTGTGGCCAGATTGGGTAAACATTATTACTTCCGTCTGTACCTGCATTACATTTCTAACAGGAGAATCACCATTCTCTCAGTAGAAATGATAAGCATACAACCATTCATTCAATTTCTCCCAAGAGAAACATGCCTCTTCTGGGAGAATTATCTTCCAGGTGCTAACATGGATGTTTACCATTGCAAGAGAAACTCTTTGGCAAGAATGTCCCCCCTCCCAGTGTGGTCCAAGAGGGGAGGGTTGCAGTGGAGTAATGCTCATCTCCTCCTCAGACCTGGGACTGTTGATTTGGGGAACAGGGTGCAGGCTTTACCCTGTTGCTGCACTGGTCTGGGAGGAGACTGGTGCAGAGGGGCAAGGCCCTTGACCTGCTCCCCTGGTCTGAGGAGCAGGGAGTTCATCCATCAACTACCTCTGCTGTGGTCTAGCAACTGGGAGCAGAACAGAGGAGCAGCTCATCCTTGCTCCTTGTGAGGTGTGAGGAGTGAGTGAGGGGTTTTCCCTGTCTTACCTTTCATGGGCAGGATGTAAGGGCCCAGGGCCTGGGTACCATGATGGGGAGAGCTCTTCCTACTACTACTGATGGTGCCATGGATTTTGAAAATACCACCTGTGCAACCCAGCTGGCTTCCAAAGCTTACAGAGTAGGAAGCTGGAAGGTCTTCCCATCCTAGTTCCTGGCTCCACAGGCTTTATATCATTGGTTCCCAACCTCAGGGCATGACCCAAATCAGGGTCATGGGGTGTCCTCAGTAGGGTTGCGAAGGGCTCACACACATGCACATGGCCTGAAAGCAGCAGGCAGGTGGGGTGTGGCTGCTGCACACAAAGGAGTTAATAGCAGCTCCCCCACCTTCAGGCCATGGCCGCATTCCGCTTGCAGCAGACCCCACGGCACTGGGTTGGGATGTCCTGTTGGTGGCCAATTTAGGGTTGTAGCAAAAAAAGGTTGAGAACCACTGCTTTAAATGCTGCATGTGCCGTACAGTTGGGCAGCACATGGGACAATTTAAAAGTCAGGAATCCCTGAAACAGGGTCGAGGAGGCTCTTTGGGGCCCTGCTTACCCATCATCCCGTGTGCAGCCCAGATTTAAAAAGCTGTGGCATACCTCTCACTATACTGCCCCCTTCCCAGATGGGAGAGGACAGGCTATCAAGTAAGGGGCTCCCCTAAGTGTGGGGATAACCTAAAGAGCAGCCCTCTAGCACTATCTGGATGGAGAGCTTCCCCATGTAGTTCACCAGCTAGTAGGTTAGAGCACATGTATGCTCCTGCTTCTGGTCTAGAAATGAATGCCTGTCTATGGCTACTGTAGAGCAGTGGTTCTCAACCTTTTCAGATGAAAAGCACCCTTTGTTAGACTCAAAGCACTGCTTGAAAAATGCCAGTTCTTACCTTTCACTTGTTTCTTGACTATTTAAAAATAACAAAGCAACAGGTCAGAATGTTTTTGACACTAGGGATTCCAATTTGAAATCCCTGGGTTTATCTTGCGACTCATATGTAGGTGTACAGATAACAACAGTGCTAAAATTATGTTGCACACTTAGAAGGATCTTAAGGCACCCCAGGATGCCATGATATCCCAGGTTAAGAATCACTGCTGTAAAGTACGAATAGGCAGGATTTGGGAATACCCCCAAAAGAGTGGGAAGGAGAGGAACTAAGAAGTACATAAAGATAAGCCTCAGGAAGGAGACTAGGAATGGGGATTTTACTACTTATTTTCCTAAAAAAACCTGTATCATTCAGCATTTACAATTATTGTGACTTTATTTGTAATATACTTCCACCAAAAATATCCAGTCTAGGTAGAGATACTACTGTGTTAGTGTACAGATATACTGGAAAAGAGAATACTCTGTCCTGAATAGCTTACAATATAAACAGATAAAACAGATGAGAAGAATTATTATCCCCATTTCACAGACTGACCTACTCTATGATGCCCAGCAAAGTTAGATAGAGAACCTACATCTCCTGAGAAACTGTTTTCCTGTTCTTCAAAAAAAATGTTTTAATTTTCATGGGATAGGAAATGTTCCTATTCTACATACTACAATATATACTACAGACTATCAACTTTTTTTGCTAAAAATGAGAGAGAAAAAAAGAAATGGGCTTTCTTTCTGTACAAAAGTTTAACTTTTAGCAAAAAAAGAACGAAAGAAAGGAAAAGAAAAGAAAATACAGAATATTTAGCCAAAACCTGAAAATAGTTCAGTTAAGAAATGCTGCTGGGGTGCCTCAGGGGTATTGTAATTCAGGAACTACATCTCTGGATCACAAACTCCCCTTCTGGTGAAGGGAGGCAGTAACAGAGAGAAGTCCTTTGGCCTGGTGCATCAGGGAAGATGTGGACAGATAGGGCTCCTATAGACATGCAGGGAGCTGGCTCCAATGCACTGTAAATCCAGCACAGAAATAACAAGCACAAAAATAAATGCACTTCAGCATAATCTAGTATCACATGTACCAGAGTCCCCATGCTGAGAAAAATCAGCAGGGTGCTTTGAACTAAAGCTTGTTCAATGAGATTTAGTTTAAAGAGCCCTGCCACCATTTTTCAGTGCAGGGGATGCTTGGACACTTTTAATTAGCATGGCTTGCTAATTAAAGTGCTCCCTCACCCCTGCCCTTTCCCCTCCGGAGCACATGTACAAATGTCCATAGAGACTTTTGAGGCTCTTCTTGACACTTCTCATTACTTACATATGGTATTGATTATTAATGGTAGATCACTGCAAATAGAAAAGTTCTTACTTATCATAGTGGAGGAATAGATGTGTTGAGAAGAAATTTCAGTCTGAACCTAGCTTAATTTGTTTAGTCGTGATGTCTAAAACATGGCATAACCTGCCAGTATGTTTCTTCTACTTACTGAATTGAGATAGTGTAGGTTTGTACAGCTTTAAGAGTTATTTCTATCAATAATGTTACTCATTTGCTTAAGCCTTTTCAGGCTGAGCCCCAGAGTGTACAGTCACTTCCTATTTAAAAGAAAAAAAGATAGTCATCTGTGAAACAATGTAAAATGAGAAACATATTACCAATGTGTTTTTATTGTTTTCCTTTCTTTCCTGAATTAACTTCATTTGGTGAATGAGGTCTTTTAGGAGCTGAAACTATAGTCCCCAGGCTGAGGACATTTATGTTCAAGCTGAATTAAATACAACTATCAGAAGTAGAAGCCTTATGTGAATGATGATATTGTTTTTAGCACTAATCATCCTATCTGTTGGCAGTACCAATATTGTACACCCTCTACAACTCCCTGTGTAAATAAGCAGATTCCTGATACCATTCCAGCTTCAGAAATGCCATGAATTTTTTGTACATGTTTGTCTGCTACTTTAGTGTGTTTCTGTGAGTGCACAGGTATTATGTTTTGCAAGAAATATTTTTAGCATATATTTAATTGGCTTATTTGGGAGAAACTGACCCATTTATGAACTTCTTTAGGAGTCAAAAAATAGAATGAATAATGTAGTCAACTGATTTTTTTCTGTCATGTATAACTGACAGTGTAGTAAAATCCAATTAAACAAATGATGCTTTATTAAAGACACAGTGTTAGTAGAGGTTTGTCCAAAAGGTAGACGGTGGGCATGAGAAAGGCAGACAGACGATGATATTTAGGTTATGCTGTTCAAGTAAAATGAAAGCAAATGCAAAACTCAAGAATCCTACAGACAAACTGGTTTGGCTGTTCTGTACAGAGATGATGTTATATAATATAGAATGTAGAAGTAAAAGTGGAGTCACACATGCAGTTAAAACCTGAGTGGTAAAGACCAAATGTTTAAAGATACTGGGGCACCTAATTTCATCAAAATCAGTAGGACTAAGCACCTTTACAAAACTAGCCACTAAATAATTGCTCAAAGTTGCACAGAAAGCTATGACAACACTGGGGATAAAATGAACGTCCTGATCATTCTTCTTCTCATTTTACAATACAGTCAATGTTTACAGAATCCTTCCCAACCTACTATAAGTTTGAAATAAAACAAATGCCTATGACAGATGATTAGAAAAGTTCCAGTTGTAAAATATTAAAATTAAACCTATTACTTGCCTGAATGAATTTGAAGTGCGAGATGCTGCATATTTGAGACTGAATTGCAAGTCAGGACTTGTGATCTCTCAAAGATTTGGCAGTTGAAAATACTGTACCTCTCTGCTATTAGCTCTCTTTCCATTGTTCTATACCTCCTAGAATTTTAACTTTGAAGTGTTTTTTTTTAACAAGATCCATGTTTTACTTCTGTGCATTTACACAGTTATATAAACAAGCATGTAAATTCATCCAGAATTTAACAAGGAGCTAAATCTTCCCCTTCCTTATGTCTTGTGTTCAGGAAGAGAAAAAGGGCTGAGAAAAGTGGGAGTATAATTTTTAAAGGATCCTCCTAAGGGAGTGAGGCCAGGAAGCACCTTAAAGCCCCATTTTTTAGAAACCCCCGCAATCTCTAGTTATCATGGAAGTGACCTTGGGTCCACTATCAGCTCACTGGGAACACAGCTGGCTCCCCAGAGGAAGCAGGTGCTTATCTCACCCCTCTGCTTACCACAAGCTCAAGAATCAACAGTTTCAGATTTTTACCATATTAAAACTTTGACAGGTTCTTGAAGATTGGATAGGAATTAGAGATTGTGCTGCTGCTACTTCTCAAATCCCCATGACTTCTCTTTTGTGTGTGTGTGTGCGCAGGAGGGTAAGGGGTATGGGGCCTTGTTCTTCCCTTTCCACAGGGCAGAACAGCAGGAAGCAGGGCAGGTAACATATTTGTTTGCAAAAAACTTAATCCTACTTAAATGAGGTAGGACGGGGTCTTTTGATTATAAGCCCTTACATAGTATCTGTGGGAGCAAAGCAAGGACTGATTAGGTTAACATATGGTACAGGTCTGTAGTTTGACATTTTTTCCTAAAACTTTCCCATATACAATAAAGGACACAATCAGTTGCTTGTTTGAATTATATGAATTATGGTCTATAGTTTGTATAAACTTAGAGAGACATCTGTCACATTAGTTAGAAGTGGTTTTCAGCCTTTTTAGAATCAAGGTGCTCCTCATTACACTCAGGGTACTCCTCCATAACCTTTGTGAATTGAACTGCACCCCATTTCAAAAACTAATTTATTTATTACAGTGTTTACCTGCTTGTAGAAGTGTCAGGCAGTAGGGACAGAGAAGTGGTCAAGCAGGAAGAGCCTGAACTTGTCCTTTATCTGCTTCTCTTCTCATAGCTGGAGCCTGAGCCTGCCTTCATTTACTTATCACTTCACACTTCCTGAATCATCTTTCAAAGGATCTTACAGCACCCCAGGGTGCCATAACACCCTGCCTGAGAATCACTGATTTAGATCAGTCATCTCCCAAGAGATCTTTGTTGAAGAAAGCTATTCATTAATCAAAGATATTGCAAAGGAAACTTAATTGCTATGGGCCTGACCCAGCTTAAGGTGAGAGTCTTGACTTCAACTGGATAAGGACCTAAAGGGATAAACAAGCTTCTTTTTAAATTCCTAAATGATCCACTCTCTTTAGTTTTGCAAAGTTAAATGTGGAGTTCATTAGAGATTGGCAAGAGCCACAAAAATTTAGTGTAATGTCACCAAAATCTAATTAAAATCCATTGTAGGTAAACTCTCCAGAGACCTATAACATTTTATTTTCATTTTGACAATACTAACCTCACAATTCTCTTTGTTTTTTCCCCTCCTTATTCTTTTTTTCTCTTCACCTTTATACTGCTCTTAATTTTTTCAGTGTATTACTCCTCTGGGTTGTGCTCTTCTAAATTCTTCAGGACAGTGAATGTGTCTTACTCTCTTTGTAAAGAGCCAAGCAAGTTTATGGCACCCCATTTGTTATATATATTAATCATAACTAACTGAATTTTTCCCATAACCCAAATGTGGTCATTTGCCCAAAGACATTCCTCTCCTTGGATGTATTTCTATTTATAAGGTGTATTTTAATTTATATCACAGGCTGAAGGAAAGACTTTCTGCTTGATACCACTTCTGCCAAATGAAACCCACAGAGAGTCTGTGGCCAAAGAAACTCTGTATAAAAGTTGTCTGGGCTCTGTAATTTTGTTCACATGGGTGCATGGTAGAAAGTATTAGCTGCCAACAAAAACAAACAAAAATAGAGCCATCACTATGCAAATTCCAAGACGATATTAAAATCTATGTGACACAGGTAAGTGAGAACTGAAAAGAGAACACGCTCCAGTAAAATGCAGTTCTGTGACAATGGCAGCTTTGCAAAATGGTCAGGAAAGAATAAGAACTTTCTCTGATAGTCCATTCCACCCTACACAAGCTAATAAAATTCCACAAAGAGTAATTTTCAACTGAATTAGAGAACATTGTTGTTTTTGAAACTCTTTGTGGTTGTGACAAAGTGTAGGCGCTTGAGGGAGCGTGTTAATGTTAAATATGCAGTATAGCAGGGAAAAGCTCGGAATTAACTCTTAATGCTGTAGTGAGTTGTTGGCATTGGTAGTTCCTTGGCAACAGACTGCTGTTTCTTGCTTCAGGCCGTGTTTGCTAGCTTGTCCCGCTAGGTACATCTGCAGACCAACTGGCTACGGTTATGGGATGTTTGTCATACAAACCAGTCTTTGCGTTCCTTGACCTAATGTTCTCATCCCAGACCTGTTCCTTTCACCACAAGAATTCCCATTAGACTCCCTTTTGCAAGCAAGGTAGATGGACAGGTTCTCAATGACCAAGTGGGCCAGTATTTGTGTTATTGGTTTTGTGTGTACAGAGATGCTTTTCCTACTCCTGATTCTGCAGAGAATGGCAAGTAATGGTAGCTCTGCTCCTATTACAATGGAAAACGAGTAGTACTGATGCCCTTTTCCTTATTCATCCTTTTTGGGAGGTGCTGAGCCTGCTATGTAGTCAAAAAGCCCCATTCTTTCAGAATCAGTATTTCTGAGCTACACACAACCATATTTAAAAATTCTGTATGGATGACTGTCTGTACTGCTTGGCCACAGAATAACTTGCCTACACCTTAGTTCTCCTGAGAGATGCATCAAGCTGTTCAGCACATTACTCAGCATAACTATTCCAGAGTCCAGTAACTACAGCATCTAGCTCTCAAGTGATAGTTACAAATGACTGCTTAACACCTAATCCAGTACCTACGTATCAGCTACTGAAGTATCAGGGATCAGCCTACAGGTAATCACAAGGAGGCTCTGTTCTTCTGGATAAAGGCCAACACTTGTTAGCTAAATATATTTTGCTCATATAAAAATGCATTCTGTATGGGGTGAGAAGAGATTTTTCACTTAAAGTTTAGAAACTTTCGTTGAAGCTATTGGAAAAAGCTATCAGAGATACCTTGATGTTTTTCATAAAGCTATATATTCTTCAGATGCCTTCCAGATGGGGTTAATCCAAAAGTGACCATTTACTCAGCTTTGCAGCTCAGCCAAAAAGCCTGCATTCTGCTTGTTCCAATGCTAGATGGCAAAGATAACTAATGGATTTTTGCTTCAAAGTGAATTTTCCAGTGTGTGATTAGGGAAGAGATGAATTGAGAGGGGAGATTACTTTTGTCCAAGTCATATGTATAAAAAAGAACAATACATAAATAAAGTGCAAAGCAGTGACAGGCACTTATGCATGCTTAGCTAAATAAAGGAAAACTGAATATATTTGATACGAGTGCTATAATCATGTAACTGTATTTACAAATAGCAATATAATAGAGTCATGTTGCAAGAGTCATCTTGTAGCCATGATGGTCCATAAATTATGAGGCATGCTTACACAGGTTTAAAGAAAATGTTGCTGTGTAGTCTGGCTTCTTTTTTCTCTAGGTTGTGGATTTTCCATTGTAAGTAGCCTGTTGCCTCTCACAAAAATAACATTATTTAAAAGACCCTATCAAGTTAAAGTAATGTTACAAACTGTAATGTTATAAAGAATGACTGATATAATTATAATGATTGCTAATTCATGAGTAATTTGAATTATTGATTGCTATTTATGCTTTTTAATTTCTCAGCCTCCCTCAGGAAGGACAATGAAAAAAGACTTTCATGTTTATTGGCTTAGCTTCCACTCTACTTGGTGGCATAACTCTGTTGCTGTTGTAGCACTAGGAGGGGTAGTCATGAATCAGAATCCCATGGTTATAGGGCTTGCACAAACAGAACATAAAGTTAGTCCTTGCCTCAGGGAGATAACAGTGCGAGTATGGGACATAAGAAAGATGGATCCTCATGACAGAGTATTACAAGGAAATAGTAGTTGGTGTTAGTCAGCATGATCAGCTATGATCTTACCAAGCAAATGACCTAACTTTTGCCAAAACTGTAAGTACTACAAAGAAGGAGTGTGTTAAGGAGGGGTTTGAAGGAGGAAAATGAATAGTGTATACTTAACATGTCTGTCCAGTGCTGTGTAATAATTTTTTAATGAAATGTGCAATCAGTTCCAAAACTTCAGGTTATAGGTGTTTGGGGCTTGAAGGGACCTTCCAGATCACCAGGTCCAGCCCCCCTGCACTTGAGCAGGAAAGACCTCTAGGCCTCTAATCATGTGAAGCGTGATGCCTGAACTGAATGCAGTACTCCAGCTCTGGTATCATCAAGGCCAAGTACAGCAGGAGAATGACATCCTTAGCCTTGCTCGAGATTCTTCAGTAGCTGCATTCCAGTGTTTGATTAGCTCTGCCAGCTATGGCCTCTCAAGGTGGGCTCATGTTCATTTTGTGGTCTGTCGCACACTCAGGTCTCGTTCAGTTGTGGTGCTGGCAAGTGTAGCACTGCCAAGCCTGTAAGTGTGTTGCAGATTATTTCTCCTCAGATGGAGCACTTTACAAAGCTCCATATTAAACATTATCAGGTTAAGGTCTGCCCACCTCGCAAGCCTGTCCAAGTTGGCCTGTTTTGCCAGCCTGTCCTTAAACATGACCATAGTCCCCCACAGGTTAGTGTCATCAGTGAACTTTGCCAGTTTGCTTTTAATACCCGAATTCAAATCACTGATGAACATGTTGAAAAGCACTGGTCCAAATACTGAACACTTAGGGATGCCACTGGTCACCTTCTGCCATATTGACTCAGTTCTGTCAATCAGTACTTTCTGGGTCGAACCTTGGAGCCAGTTACCTAACCACCAGACTGTAAAGGAGTCAAGGCCGTACTTTCATGGCAGACCAGGTCGAAGGTCTTTTTGAAGTCCAAGTATATGACATCAACCGCATTTGCTCCATTCAGGTGGTGAGTTACCTGATCATAGAAGGAAATGAGGTTGGCCTGGTATGACCTGCCCGTAACAAAGCCATGTTGGGTATCCTCTAGAATACTGCCTTCTGTTAGCTTAGCAATCACGGATTCTTTGATAATTTTCTCCAGGATTTTACCAGGGATTGAGGTCAAATTGATTGATCTGTAATTCCCTGGGTCCTCCTTTCTTCTTTTTTTAAAGATGAGCATCACATCGGCCTTCTTACAGTCTTCTGGGACCTCTCCATAGCACCACGAGTCTTAAAATAACTTTGCCATAGGTCACGCAATAATGTTGGCCAGTTCTTTTAGCACTCTCGGGTGTAGTTCATCTGGTCCTGCTGAGTTGTAGATATTTAGCCTTTGTCGGTGCTCCGCCACAAAATCTTTGCCAACTATCTAGATCAGGCTTGATCAGCCCACCAAGGCATTCTCTGAGGCCCGTGGTGCTGCAATGGGAAACAAAAGTAAACACTGTTTACTTTCGTTCCCACCCCTTGTCCCTCCCCCAGCCCCTCAGCAGCTTCCTAATGGGTGCTGAAGGGCTGGGGAAGGGACAAGATTCCCACATGCACCACGTCAGCTTGACGTTGCCGATGTGGTATGTGTGGGAAGAGGAGTAGCCATGTGCCTCTTGGGATAGGATGAGTCCAGCCAGAGCAGCAGGGGCTCAGCTCCACTTTCCCCCTACCTGTGCCGGTCAGTCCTGAGCAGCACATGGCTCTGCCGCCACCTCTGTTGGCTGGTGCTGACCCGGGTGGGTCTGTCCCATCTGGAGCAGTGTGCGGCTGGAGCTGGCTTCCCACGTGCTGCTGGGGATGGGAGGAGCCTGGCCAGGTTGGGACCAGCCAGCAGAAGTGGCGGCAGAGCCATGTGCTGCTCGGGACTGACTGGTGCAGGCAGGGGGAAAATGCAGCTGAGCCTCTACCACTGCAGCCGGGCTTGTCCCATCCCAAGCAGCACATGGCTCCGCCACCACTTCTGCTGGCTGGTGTCGACCTGGCTGGCCTCCTCCCATCCCCAGCAGCATGTGGGAAGCCAGCATGGGGAGGCCTTGGCAAGCGGGGTCCTGGCATGACCTCCATGGGGCGAGGTGGCGGGAGCCAGTGTCTGCTGGACCCTGTGCTCCAGGCTCACAGCGCTGAGGCCGCCAGGGCTGCATGCACAGGGAGGCCAGGCACCACGGTGAGCGGGGCTGTGCGGATGGGTGGGTAAGGGGCTGTGGTGCAGCGGCCGCCTTGCTCCAACCCCCCTCAGGCAGCGCTGGCCTGTGGCCACGATGCTCGGGGGATGGAGATGTGGAGCTATTTATTTCTTCCCATCAGTCTCTGGGGCAGTAACTGGCTGGATGCAGAATGGGTCCCTCCTGGCCCTGCCTACCAGCAGCTACCTTGAACCTTGCAGTAACAGGCAGGTGCAGTAGGGCTACACAGGCAGGGTCTCTCTGGCCCAGGACAGAGATTGTTTGAATATGGCTTGCTGTCCCACTGGGTGATAAAAAGTTCATGATCTGGCCCCACATTCAAAAAGGTTGGACACCCCTGATCTAGATGTTTTAGATTTTAATGGGAAGAGCCTTATTTATTTGGGGGGACAATATGTGAGCTAATGGGAGGAAAAAGAGTGATACATGAAACCCCTAACTGGCTTAGGCAAAACTGAAATTGCCTTTAGAGCACAGAACTGGCTGATCATACCAGTTATCACAGTACAGTATAGCAGTATCCCCAGCACACCTCTGCCTGTTTTTGAAAATGAAGTTAACATGCTGATACTCTAAATTACTTTTATTCTAGAGAGAATGAAATGAAATACTACTGGTGGAAGAATGAGTGGTGCACAAAAACTGTGCTAGGGTGATGGGAAGAAAGGAAATCTTGGCATGAGGAAGGGATGATTTAGGGTCTACACAGAACCCCTGATAGAGGAAGAGTGGAACACTGTATTATACAGAGCCCCGGCAATGGGGAAGACTCTACTACAAGTACTCTGGTATGGAAGACAGAAATAGAGAACCTTGGGTGAGTGGCAGGAATAGGAAAGAGAGAATGGGAATACAGTTCCCCTGGCTTGGGGTACAAAATGGGGAACTCTGATTTGGAGGAAGGCAAGAAATGAAAATGTATGCAGAGCACCTGGCATAAAGGAGGCAGTGCAGGTGACTGTGGGGAGCCTCTAAACTAGAAAAGGATGGGAGGGTGGCCCAGAGGAAATCTCTGTAGGTGCAGGCAGCCCCCAGCTTGTGCAATTTAACTGGCCTGTAGAAGCTACAGAGTGTGCACTTCCAGATTCCCATGACTGAGCAAAATGCTAGAATACTTGGCTTGCAAACACTACATGGGAGTGAGAAGGGGAAAATCTTTTCTATGAAATTAAAAAAGTTCCCTGGGGACATTTATATTGGTCTCATAAAAGCTCATTTTAGAAACCTAACTCTGGGCTAAATTTGACCTTCCCAATTAGTGAAATTACATAGAAATCTCACAGGACCTCATTTTCAGTGGTGCTGAGCCCTCAACTCCAGCTGATATCAGCAGGAGTTTGTGTTTATCACCTCTGAAAAATAAGGCTTCTAGCATGTCCTCTCCAAGTGACCATATCCATGATGTATACTAAGAGAAGCAAAAGGGCCAGTAGCTTGTATTTTAGGCTAAGATGACAGAAGTCCTGGGCAAGTCATTTAAACCAATTTTTCAAATTTAAGTCCCTGAAATCAGGCACTTAAATCCACTTTTAAGCCATTAAGTAAAGGGGCCTAGTTTTCTGAAATTCTATGCACCAGTGCCATGCTCTTTTTTTTAGGTGGCCACAGTTACTTCCTTGGCTGTACTGTCTGCTTCCAGGCTCTCTAGAGCAGGGATTCTCAATCCCCAGACCATGGCAGGTTGGCTGCCGGTTCACAGCATGGTCGGCTGCCAGACCGGAAGTGGTCATGGACTGGCAAACTGCCACCACCCCAAAACTGGGTGGAGAGGCCGCGGCTCCTTTTGCAGGACCTGTGGCAATGCAGGACAGTGGCTGTGGCAGCGCTTGGGGGTTGGGGGTATCCTTACCTGTCTTCTGGCCAGAAATTCCAGCTGTGGTTGGCTGTGACTACAGGGCCATGGTTTGCTGGGCCATGGCCACTTCTGCAGCCTAAAAACTTTGGGAACCCCTACTCTAGAGGAAAAATGGTAGGTGGTTTCACTGCTGTGCCCTGTATACTTTCCTCCATTAGGAGCTGGCTCTCCACCAATAGAAAAAAACAGGTGCCGAAAGTGTAATCCCAGAACAGGTAATTCACCTGAAAGGATTAATAAAAATATAGGATAAGACTAGTCCATATAAGTGAGGAAAGACATTACACCTGTAAAAATGGCAGACGTCAGAAAGATTTGGATAAAGACAAAAATCTGGTTCAATTAATATAATTTCTTGCTGAACTGTAGATATCACTAGTAATTAAAGAAAGTAGATTTGGAACCCTTTCTACAGATGTAGGAGGGCAGCAACATTAATTCAAGTGCTTGTTTTAATTACTCAGATGTTAGCTCATTCAATAGCTGTATGAATCACACGTGGGGGAACAACCGCAAGATTAAATCCTAGCTATTTGTTGAACATTTTATGAGGCAGAGCCTATCTAGAGCTGCTCTTATGAAAGAACTCAGTGGACATGTTTACATGTGACCCTATGGCACTGTTGTTACTGCACCGTCATTTAGTACTTCCTTCTGGAAGTACAGTAACAGCCTGTATTGTGCTGTGCGTGCTGCACATGGTTATTTTGAGCTGCTATACTGCTGTAGGGATGTGCTATACTGAGGAAGCATGTCACCATGGTGACATAGCTGCTGCATCATGGTTTTTGCTTGCAGACTCTATGTTGCCATAGCACGTTGCTACAGCAATATAGCATCACCCGTAGATACACCCAGTACTAAGAGACTATTTAGAATGTATACTAAATAATATTACTATCTTTTAACCCCTGTGATAAAATATCAATGGAGACAACATAGTCACTTTAACACTTTAATTTATATTCCCATAAAATAAACTTAAGAACTATTACCAAATGTTCCATTGCTCTGATGGCCAATACCCTTTCATGCTGCTGCTGTGCACCTGACTATGAATATAGTCTTCATTAAATTAATATAAGGCCAGATATTTGAAGGTATCTGGGCATATAAAGATGCAGATAGGTACCTATTGACATTTTCACAAGGTCCAAGGCACCTAATTCTCACTGACAGTTCTGAAAATCTTGAGGTACTTATCTGCTTTTTCATGTATTTACATACTTTTAAAAAAGCCTGAGTTGTACTTTCTTTAAAGAATTAGCAACATCAACCTTGAAGCACAATCTTAAATAGTTTCCCTTGTCAACTGCCTGTACTCAGTAATGGCAAGTGGAGTCAAGAAAGAAAAAGTGAACATAAAGAAACAGGGAAGACCAAGAAAATGGTAGGTAAAACACTGGAAAGGAATAACAGTTGAGGTAAAGAGATGAATGTTGATATTGGACACAATTTTTGCCCCTAAAATATGCTCTGGTAACATAATTCTATTGTTAGTTAACAGTGCTGTTTTCTTAGGCTTGGGGTACTCTCTCTCATAAACTTTGGTATTTTCCCTTCTCGCACCTGAATGCTTTAGTACAGGGGTAGGCAACCTTTTCCAGCTGTTGGCTGGAATGACCCACACTGAGTCAGAGGTGGGTAGACGGGTGCTAGGACCCAGTCACAGCTGGCATTTGTCCCCTCAGCAGCATGGGGAAAGAGCCCACAGCCAAAGCCTCCCACTACAGAACACTGCCAAATGTCCATGTCTGTGAGCTGGATCCAGTGGTGCTGTGGTTCATGGGTTGTCAATTCCTGCATCTACTGTCACACCTTCAGACTCACTAGACAAACTTTACAGTGAACATATTTTGAATATTGAAGTTAAGTTTTAACAACTAACTAAAGCCGCAGTTCAGGAAAGCATTCCTTCTAGGCCAGCACTTAAACAAGTGCTTAACTTTAAGCATGTACCATAAGTCCCTTTGAGGTCAAAGGGGTTTAAGCATGTACTTAAAAAGTTGAGTGTTGTCCTGAATGGGTGCCAAAAAATAAGTAGTAATTCAATTTATTCAAGTATGCACTGAAATATTTCCAATGCCTTACAAAGAATTTGGTTGAAACTGGCCATCAGTATTGCTTAACTTTCATATAGCACTTTGTATGTACCAAGTACTATGCAGATACTAACAAATGACATTTCACATCATCTCTTTTTGGTACGTGGGTAAGTAAGCATTCGTAATGCTGTTTTTCTAGATGAGGAAAATGAGAAAGAAAAACGCAGTGACTCACCAGAAGACAGAAGGGTCATGGCTAGAGTCATGAATAGAACTCGGGGCTTCCTGACTCCTCACTTATGCATACCATTGCTTTCCATTGAAATTATGTTAATGAAATTCATTGTTGCCCTGTCATGTTGCCTTATGAAGAACTACTTTCTCCTATGGGAAAATAAATACTATCTGTACATATGTGTATGTGATCATAATAAATTGGTAGCATGATCATCATATTTGGGGCACTCATCCTTTACTTTGGCCTCTATGTGCTATTGCAATACATATATTATTATTATTTGTATTAATTTGCTAAGAAAGACAGTTGAAACAACAATACAAATGAGTTAAAAATATTGAGAGAGAAGTAAAATATATACACTGAGTATTGGGACTGTGAAACTTATGTGTAAGATTCATTAGACCAAATAATCTCTTCTTGTTCAGCAAATTTGTTTTGCCTATTAGTATACCTGAGTAATGAATGATAAACATATTCTCAGCCATTTAAGAATAACAGAATATATATTATCTTTCCTCTGTTTGGCTTTTAAATACAAGATTCGTGTTTCTTAGAGTAATAATGTCCTGTAAGCAGTATTTGAGGTTCTTGCAATAATACATATATGAAGTCTGAGTCAAAAGTTGATAGACTTAGATATCACAAAAGCAAAAAGAAGTCATTTTCATCATAGATTATCTTTAAGAAATTAGTAGGTTTTAAGATTTAAAGACTTCTTTTGATAAATAATGTTTAAAGTAAATTACAAAGTCTGTGAAAGAAATACAGTGTGAAAGCAGAGCTTTTTCTTTAAGAAAAAAATCTATTAATAAAAACTAGCTTGCAGTTAACATGCCCTGAAAACAGTGATAGAGGCATGGGCCTAACTGCCAGCTTCTGAGGGTTATTCTCTTTCCATCCTGTGGAGACACTGAGTGAGATTCTCCAGCTAGCCCAGCATCCATGGCCATTCAGCTTGAAATTTAATGGGTAAAGCCTCCTCTCAATTGCCATTTTTCATATTTTTAGATACTGGAGATCCTTTTCTCTGGCTGAACCTCAGATTAAGGATGAACACTAAAACTGGAAAAATCCCAGTTAGTATTTTTGATCTCTTTAATATTTTTCTTAGCTTACTGTCATATGAATTTGACCCCACCCAAAGGAAGAGAGACTATGCAGTGGCTCGTTAAATCATAGATTAGGTGTGTATTTGAAGACCAGGAGGCTCATGCATCTTCTATGAGCAAGCAGTTGCTAAGACCATTTTTCAATTGGCCTGGACACAAGAAATAATACCAAAAAAAAAAACAAATGCAGAGAACAATGATATACAAAGAAGGCACTTTCACCTCCATGTGTATGTTAAACACAGGAATAACTATGCTTAGAGCATATTTTATTAAGCTAAGAGAAGCATCAGGGGCTTAAGCTGTAGGAAAAGGCTAGCTTTTTGTTCTATATGTCTATGTTTAGAAAAGTGGAACCCTAATTAGGGCCTGTATTGCTGTCATACAAATATTAATACTTCTAGCCTGAAGTCTGAATTCTGCAAACTAAATACATAAAACCAAAAGATGGTATATTTTAGCTTTGTGCATTCTGACTTTTGGTGACAACAGAGATCGCTATCTGATTCCTACTTATTAACATGAACACACATTAAATTACATTTGGTAAGCAAGGGCATTTACACATGCACTTCAGGCGTGATGGAAGAGAACTTTAATTAGAGCGGCTCTACTCTATTAATTGATTTGTTGAGTCTGCGCTGACATGCTGTAATTACACTGCATTGGAGCAGCCTTGCTGCATGTGTATAGGCACTCTAATGCTTTTATATATATTCAATGGCTAATACATCAGCTTGTCAACTTTACAGGAAATGTTTATGTTTTGCCAGTTTTCCCTAACTTCTTCATGCCATGTTAGATCTACGAAAAAATCATACTGATTTTCTGGCTATAAAACTTAGGGAAAAAATAATGCTAACCTGAGTTTCTTTGACCGTAGGGGGGAAGAAGTCCTTTATGACCACATAAACCTGGTGTGAATGAGACTAACGGATCAGGGGTTCAGATCACAGAGCGGAGGTTGAGGGGATCTGTGTCTGATTCCTGCATAGCTGTCCATAAGATGCAGAAATTGCCAGACTGTATCAGACTTGAGGTCTTTCTAGTCCTCTGTCCTACCTCCAAACTGGTCAGCACCATATTCTTCAGAGAAAAGATACAAGAATCCCACAATAGGCAAATGTGAATACTCTGCTTACTAACATTGTTAACCGTTAGTAGGGACCTACCCAATTTGTGCTGGCTGCCTCTGGACTTCATGGTTCCAGAGTAGCATCAGGCACCATTTTCACAGCAGAGTGTAGTGTACCCAACCTTTGATTGGCCAGGGGGCCTTGGAAGTCCCACCTCTCCCCAGAGATTGACAGATAGCTATCTGGGTGTGAACTCCAGGGCCTCCTGGCCAATGAGAGGTGTGTGTGTGGGGGCTCCGGCCCCCTCCCCCCCGAGATTTATAGATGGTCATCTATCAATCTCTGGGAAGGGGAAGGACTTTCAGACCCCTTGGCCAATCATAAATGTGTGTATGTTGGGGAGAGGGTGTTCTGGCACTTTGCCGCAAAAATCTCCCCCCTTCCTCCGCTGTCCCTCTTGCCACATACTTCAGGATACCATAGCTTCCCACCTCTGTTTTCATCTCTCTGCCCTGCTTGATTCCTTCCACTTGCTGGCCATTTTCTTGCTTTTTTGTGGTCCTCATGCTTTTTACAGGGACTGGGCTTTTTCACAGGGGACCTACCAAATTTGTGGTTTCTGTGAAAACTGTGAAATTGTAAATTTGGTAGGTCCCTAACTACTAGAGATCAGAATGAGTAAACTACGTTAAAGCCTGAGCATCACAAAATTATCCTTATCAAAATTCCTCTTTTACTTATCCATATAAGATATCTAATTTTTTTTAAAAATCTTTGTTTCACCAAGTTATTTGTGTGTTGTAGCAATAAAAGAAAAGGTGGGGTTTTTTGGTTTTATCACCTTTCAGTTTCAATGAATTTGCCCTTTCTGTTGAGACAGGGTTATAATTCTGTTCTGCATTCTCTAGATAATTATCTTGTCATGTCCTCTCTTATTAGGCATCTTCCACAATTTTTCCATCACTCTGCATCTCTTAATTAATATCGCTTCCCTTCTCAGAACATTTAATTGTACACTTTCATATTTGAGGCAGAGTGGCTAGTAATATATGCATTAAAAGCATTTCAATAGGTTAGAAACTAATGCAAGTAAACTCTTTCTCCATCAAGAACATGATGGTTCTCTTTCTTTACTACTAGAGCTATAGCCCTTAGGAAGCTACAAGGGTGGGGAAGAGAGACTAGTATCCTAAAGCTGTGCCTAGGGTTAGAGGTTGAAGGTGTTGCTGGGTGGGTGTCTTTGGCTGGTTTCTGGCTTGTTTTATTACATGGCTCTTCTTTCAGTTATTTTAAAGGTGCCTAGAGCCTTAAAAATCTAAACAAATACTTAGGAAGAATATTTCTTGCTGGTGGATACTGAAATCCTAAACTACTGAAATTCCAGGAGAGAGGAGGGGGAGAATTGAAAGAGTGGAGCAACATTTCCATAAAGACTTATTCTGGAATAAGTTTATAGCCTTTCATAACTGTATGGCATTAATATTTCTGATATGTTGCTTCTTTTGCCATTCAACAAACTCCTTATCTGTTCTGCACAACCTGGATAATGGACCAAGTTTATGAACACCTATTCTGGATTAGTGAAGCAATAGAAGACAGTGTTGTTGGAAATGGAGAGTCATATTCCAAGCTACATCCAGACTTAGTCAGAGATTATGTCAAACTGCTGGTTATAGTTGCCTAGTCCAGGGGTGCTCAATGCCTAGCTTGTGGGTCACCCACCCCACATGGCTCCCTATGCATCTGTATGGAACCCTACAAACCATAGCTTTGCATGCAAGATCAGATGCACAAGGTCCCGGCATGTAGGGCTGGGAGGGGGTGGTGCAGGGCCCCACGGCCCAGTCCTGGTGGTGAGGGATGGATCCTGGTGCACGGGGATAGACAGAGGTGACCTACAGCCTGTCCCAAGCACATGGGCCTAGGCAAAGTTGATGTAGGGCCCCAGGGCCCGATTCAGGCATGTGGACCCGATCAAGGTACGCAGTCTGATCTAGACTACGGACCAGCTCCATGCCACTTGTTTGGCCTGTGGGGCCAAAACATTGAATACCATTGAAGCAGGCTTAGATTTGAGTTTAATTTATTGCTGCCCTTATGTCCAGTGACAGGTAAAGGGCATCCAACCAGGGACTGTTCAAGTGCATCATGCTCTGGCCTCTTATTCCCATTTTGTCCCTGCACTAGATGAAGCAGGGAGAAAAGGTACAGGAAGTGGCCCTACAACTCCTGGGAGCATCTTTAACAAGGGTCTTAGAGCAATTTTTATCTTGAATGGAGCAAAGTGAGTGAAGTGTGGCAGAAAATCTATCCCAGTGGTTCCAGATCAGGCCATGGAGGGCTGGAAAGATACGGGTCCAAGGAACATGCAAGTCCTATCAACTTAAAAGGATGACCAGTGGAAGAGGGAAGAATGCTGTTTCCATAGTCCTTGGTAAATGTGAATTAATAGTTTACATTTTGTGTCCTTTAAGGGGCACTGGGGCAGTGTAGTATTTTCTTTTTTAGATAGTTTACTCTTTCCAAACATTACTGATATTCAAAATTGATTGACTTTAAGATTGCATCTTAATAAAGGACTGGTTCTTCTATATAGTTATTTGTCCCTTTCTGTAATGCTGCATAAACAACAGTGCATAGAAATTGTTTGCAATTCTAAGCAGCTTCAAACATGACAGCAACAGAGTTAAGGCTCTCTATTGTTTAAGATTACTCAGTTCTACCTTTTTAAGAATTTAATTAAGATCTTTTTCTTGATAAAACTCTTAGGACTTGTGAAGGATTAGAAGCATGTAAAATGCAAGGGTTTTTGGTCATAGCTGTATTAGCAAAGTTTCTTTGGGTAGATATGATACCTTTTATTAGAACAACTGAGTAGTTTGTTCCAACTACTCAGTTGGTCTAATAAAAGATTGATATCTACCCAAAGAACCTTGCCTGCAAATAAAACTTGGTAATGAGGGTCCTAAGTACTAGCATATTATTAAAACATGAATGTATTAAGTCTGGATTCATTTCAAACCTCTGAAAATTACTGCATTTAGGACACTTGGTAAAAAGCAACTTCTTTCTTATTTTTTTTAAAGAAATGTGTTTGTGTCCCAGGTCAAATTAGCCAGATCAGCCAGATCAGTTCCAAATCCTTTGAATCCCTGGCATGTGCGCCAAGCATGGCACGCAAAGCCATTTTCCTCAGCATGCGTTGGGGCCAGGGCCGGGGCCAGGGCCAGCAGCAGCTGTTTGCAGCCGGCCCAGATTCTGGGTAGCTGCTGATAGCCATGAAGCCCAGGGTGCTTGCAGAAGGGCTTCCATCCTCCCAGCCACCTGCTGGGAGCAGTGCAGGCTCCGTGGCTATCAGAAGCTACTCAGAACTTGGGCTGGCTGCAAACAGCTGCTGCCTCCCTGTCCCAGCCCCGGCCCCAGGCTCCAGGGAGGCAGCAGATGCTCCTTTCTGTGCTGCCCTCGCTGCCACTTCTGCAGAGCAGCATTGGAACCTGGCGTGGCAGGACACAGTGGGGGGTGCAGAAAGCTGCCTGCTGCTCTGAGCTCCCCACTGCCCTGGCCACATTTCTCCTGCAGGTGGGGGCAGCAGTGACAGACACGACCCTGCTTGCTGCCCATGCTGCTCCCATGTACACAAGGGAAGTGTGACCTGGCAGCATGGAGCATGCAGCAGCAGGTAGCTTCCATGTGCAGCCCCTCTGTGCACTGCTACTCTGGGTCACACATGCTGCGCTCCCCAGGGGTGCAGAGGAGGGCAGCAGGGCCGGGAGGCAGCAGCTGTTTGCAGCTGGCCCAGGTTCTGGGTAGCTCCTGATAGCCACGGAGCCTGGGCTGGGGGGCAAGGGCATGAGCAGGGCTGGGGGGCAGAGGGGCATGAACAGGGCATCCTGCCATGTACCCCCTGCCCTCGTTTTGTTTTTCTGGCATGCTGGCACTTCGGCACTTTCCAAGGTAGGCATTGTGGTTTTTTTCAGGACTGTGGCAAAAAAACATTGCCTACCCCTGGCCTAGGGCTTCGGATACTTCCAAATCTTTTGGCAGGCATCCTATATGCAGGCCCATCTCTAGTGAACATTTAGTACCAGAACTGCTTAACTTAAAGACTTTGGAATGCATTTTGCCAAGGGAAATTCTAATTCTCTTTTATGCCTCAAGATTCTTCTTTTGTTAGTACTATAATATACAAAATAAGTGCATAGCACATGCTTCCCTACTATACTTTTTCAGCTACAAAACTACTTATTTTACTATATAATTATATATAAACACAAATTAGGCATTCCCTCACTATACTTACAATAGAACCAACTTTTAACATGATTTGAGATCAACAACATGGCAACAAATAAAATGCCAAAATGTGAATGACTAGACAAGGTATTTGTATAATAATTGTGTGTTCAGCAAACTGTTTTATAAGTCTGTAATTTGCAAATCCCCCCTGCCCTATATTTTAGTTGGGTTACAATTTAAATTAAAGAAGGTATAACAAGGTTCTTAAACCTCCGACATGTTTGCTCAGGTTAACTGTTATTATACTATCAAATTATAGTAAATATTTTTCTAAAACAATGACTTTATGACTAATGAAAGGAAATATGTAGTGAGTAACATGTTCTTAGAATTGTAGAAAAAAGAAGTCACTTAAACTTTGCTTGACAACAGAGTTAAACTTTCATTCTTTTAATCACTGACCATATCCTAATGCTCAGAAGTCAGCCAACCTAGCTTATATATTATTCTCATCTCTCCAGTCTCAGTCTGAGATCCTTGAATTAGTGAGTAGAGTCCAAGTGAACTGTAAGGCCAGAACTGGGTATTTTGAAGAGTTTGCTGCTCCAGCCTCACTCTGCATTACATACATGATTTTGGAATTCATGGATAATGGTGGAAAAGCTGAAAAATCAGCTCATATTATAAAAGAGACAGAAAATTATGGTACTGATATTCTCTGTGTGAATGCAGATAGATGGTCAGCAACAGATTATATCAAATGGAAAGGAATTAAGAAATTATGTCCTCAGGGATTCCACCTGATGGAAGAGAAGCTGTTTTGATCAAGAGTGATACTGCACAAAGAGCTACAAACAGTTAACAGTAACATAAAACCATCCAATACAAATCCATCGTCTAACCGCTTAGCAAAACAACAAGCAGGGGGACCATGGTGGCCAAAGTCCTGTTTCTGTGAAGGTCATTACTATATACTCAGAAAATCCCAGGGAGAGGGCCAAACCTTGTTATACAGAGGAAGGCATAAAACCACCACATCCATACTATGGGGTAAAATTCCTTCCTGACCCCAAATATAGTGACTGGTCTGACCCTGAGTGGAGGGTCAAAAACTAGTCAGGAAACTCCATGTTGAAGTTCCAGCAGGAGCACTGGCATTCCCCAGTCAAACTCCCCATCCTTGATTACAGCTGATATCCAATGACTTTGAGGAAGGCTTGTAAAAAAAAAATCCCCTGATACACTGGGTGACAGAAGGGGATAAGCTGAAAATTCCCTCCTGGCCCCATGTGGCAACCAGCAAAGCCCAGAAGCAAGGGAAATATTTGTAGTACTACACAGGCATAGCTGTGCCTAAATCATCCCTGATCAGTGGCTCTCCAACCTCTTCTTGAACACCTCCAGTGATGAAGAGTCCACAGCTTTCTTAGGCAGTCTATTCTTCTGTTGAACTGTTTTAACAGTGAAGTAGTTTTCTCTGATATCCAATCTAAACCTATTTTGCTGCAACTTCAAGCCACCGCTCCATGTTCTATTCTCTGCAGCAAGAGACAAAAAATGTTTTCCCTATTCTTTATGGCAGCCCTTCAAGTATTGAAGGCTGCTATGATGTCCCCTCTTAAGTATCTTTTCCATAACCTAAACATGTCTACCTCCTTCAGCCTCTCCTCATATTGCTTTTCAAGCCCTTTATCATGTTTGTTGCCTACCTCTGGGCCCACTCTAACTTTGTGTCCTGTTTAAAACGTGGAGCCCAGTACTGCCCCCAAGTCCCTAGATGAGGACTAAATGGTGCCAAGCAGAGGGGCACTATCACCTCCCACGTCTTGCACCCAATGCTTCTATTGACACATTCCAAATTCGCTCTTGCCTGTTGTGCAGCTGCATCACACTGCAGATTTATATTGAGTTTGTAATATGCCAAGACTGCCAGATCCTTCTCCATAGTGCTGCCATCCAGCCACATCACCTATTTTGTATTTGTACTTTTGATTACTCTTCCCGAGGTGTAGAACCTTGCGTCTGTCTGCATTGGATTTCATCCTGTTAGCTCTAGCCCAACCTTCCAATTTGTCGATATCCATCTGAATTGTGTTCCTGTCCTCCACTGTGTTCACAGCCCTTCCCAGTTTCATGCCAGAATCCAAATTATTAATAAGTATGTTGAACAGCAGTTGACTCAGGACAGACCCCTGTGAGACTCTACTTGAAAGCTCCTGCCATTTTGATGGATTCATTTAGAGTTATGTTCTGCTTGCAACATAATACATGCAAAATTCCAGATATATGTGAAGAGGATAGTCCTTCATTACCATGCTCCCTAGAAATGATGTGATAAAAACAAAGACAATTTCTGTACTTTCCTACAACAAGGACATTATTAGCAGAGTCTGATAACTGAGAGAGTAGGAACCGGCTGTGTCCTCATCAATGATATGAATGTGCAAATGAGGACAAACAATCACAGATGAGGCAACACTAATGCCACACTTGGAATAGAAATGGAGAATGGCTCAAGGAATTTCATTAACAAAATAATCTTGTAGTAGAAACACTTTTTTCCCCCAAAAGCGGTTCACAAAACAACTCAGATACAGCAAGAAAAGAAAGAAAGAAAAAGAATGAAGTAGATCACATTTACATTTTCAGAAACTTTTGTCCAGCTCTTCAGGATGTTCATATGTATTGAAGGGGAGACACAAGCATCAACTATTGTCAGGGCATGTTTACCATGAAAATGAAGTTAAAGAAGTTACTTGCAAGGAAAGCAACCATGAAAATCTACATATCCAGACCTGAATCCTCCAACAAGAATGGAATCTGAACTTCAGCTCTTAGATTTTCACCTTGCTTGACTTGGGATTCTCCAAGCATAGGAAAGAACAGTTGGTCTGCAAGACCACATGGGATGCTATTGCAAAAAAATAAATAAATAAAACCAGGCAAAGCTGAACCCCCTAATTGCTAATGGACAAAACACTAGCAAATAGACTACAGAAAAATAAATAGGTGAAACACTTAGCAAGGAATGACAATCAGGCATTAAAAATGGCTTGGAAAATAGGTCTAACGGCAAAAAGACATACAAAAACTCTATTTGTGGATTGCTAAAGTAGAAGTGTACTGATACATCTGTCCATACCATATTGGCACCGATAAAAGGATAATTGATGTCATTGGCAATTGGCTGTTTTGGCCGATGTGGCCCATACCCTGGCTGGGCCGTGCCTGTGCCTGTCCTAGCTCCGCTTCCTCCCTTACAGCAGGGACATTGATCTGCGCTCCCATGATCCTTCCCTTCCCCCCCCCTTTTCCCTCTTAACAGACTTATCAGCCGTATGCTGTTCTCTAAGTTACTGGGCTGTATATTGTCTATCGGATCAGTATCGGTCAATATGGCTTGTTAATAACTGTCTATCAGTATCGATCCAAAAAATCTTTATTGGTGCACCACTAACAAAAAGGCATACAGTTGACCTCAGCTGCAGCTACAGTAGACTAGTAAGTAACAATATTTGTGTCTGTTTCTATCTCCAAAGAACCTATAATAGTGATCTCAAGAGGGTGCCACGGCACCACAGGGTGCTGCACAATCCTTTGAAGGGTGCTGCAGGAAGTGTGAAAAGTGATGTGTGAGGAGATAAGCAGATAAGGGCAGGCTCAGGCTCTTTCTGCCTGGCCATTCTCTATTCCCCCATTGCCTGGCCTCTTGTCAACGAGGTAAGCACAACAATAAATAAATTTGTTTTTGAAATGTGGTGTGGGTCAATTCACAAAAATTATGAGGGGTCCTCAAATCTAATGAGGGGTGCGCCTTAAGTCTAAAAAGATTGAGAACCACAGATATAACAAAAGAACTCCACCCATCTTCTTTATATTATACGTTCCATGACCTCTGCCTGAAACAAACTTTGAATTCAGCTTTCACAACATACGCAAGATGGAAGAACTCTAGCTTAACTGCAGGAAAATCATCTTGATGGAACTCAAAACAGCTGACAATGTACTACAGAACTATAAAACTGGAATTCAAGGTGAAATAATTATAGGTCAGTTCCAAAGAAGAGGTGAAGACAACCCAAAATGCTTCACCTGATTAGGAAAAAAGGAAATGGAAAAAAAAAGTCATCATAAAATTACCTATGAAAAGAATTTTAACTGACAGTAACAACTGCAGTGTGATCATAGTGCTCAATCCCCTGGATTTTTTCTGCACAGTTATAGTGACCAGCACCTGCAATCAAGTCACTAACATATTATATAATATGCATAAGGTTTCATACCAGCAAGATCAGATTTGGAGAACAAGCTGATTTTCATCTTATTCGCTCTTACATTAACCATAATTTCATGATATACAACAAAACAATTGCAGCTATCAATTACCCTAAATGTAATTAGGGTGTTGTTATGTCACTTCAGAGAGCTTTTGACAGTATAACCTGCATCTTTTTTGGAAGATGCTGGAAGTCTGTGGATTTTTTTGTTGTTGACTATTTAGATTTTCTAGAACCTTTATCAGGGTGCCAAATGTGTCCTAATCAGTCACCAGGAACTAATCAATCGAAATTATTTTATACGTCTGGAAACAGAAAAGGGTTTGTCCTCTTATTTATTATTTGTTGTTGCCACTGACTTTGCTTCTTAGTAGACCACCAGCCTGAAAACAGAATTCTGTGGAAATCAGACCTTGCATAACTATACTATGCAAAGAGGAGGAGGAAGGGGAGAAAAAAAATCAATAGCCTAGGCAGAACTGATGATGGTATGATAAATATATTGAGGTGGATTCCATGTCTGTACACTCAGAGGGAAGGGGAAGAAAGTTCACTACATTCTTTTTTTAAACTGTGCTCTTTGATCCCCACTTGTAGAATTATATCTGTTCTCATCAGGAAAACCTTTTATAAGATACTCTACAGGATGACCAGACTTACCTATTTAATGACCTCTTTGCCTCCATTTTCCTGAGCAGGGACCAGATCAGCCCCCCCACCAGGCTCCCTCAGGCTCCAGGGGAGATGCACCTAGGCCAAGTTAGTCAGGGAACTTCTGGAGGGACTGGACATATTTAAATCAGCTGGTCTGGATGATCTCCACCCCAGAGTGCTGAGGGAATTAGCTGAGGTCATTGCGGGACCCCTGGCATGGCTTTACAAGCACTCGTGGTGCTCTGGTGTGGTGCCAGAGGACTGGAAGAGGGCCAATGTGGTTCCCATCTTCAAAAAGGGGAGAAAGTAGGACCTGGGGAACTATACGTCAGTTAGTCTTACCTCGATCCTGGGTAAGCTTTTTGAGAGAATTTCATAGATTTTCATAGATTTCATAGATATCAGGGCTGGAAGGGACCTCGGGAGATCATCGAGTCCAGCCCCCTGCCCAAAGGGCAGGAAGTCAGCTGGGGTCATAGGATCCCAGCAAGATAAGCACCCAATTTGCTCTTGAAGGTGTTCAATGTAGGTGCTTGAACCACCTCCGATGGCAGACTGCTCCAGACCTTGGGGGCTCGGACAGTAAAGAAATTCTTCCTTATGTCCAGCCTGAAACGGTCTTGCAGGAGTTTATGACCGTTCGACCTAGTCATCCCTTGGGGCGCTCTGGTGAACAAACGTTCCCCCAGATCCTGGTGGTCACCCCTGATAAACTTATAGGTGGTCATCAGATCACCCCTGAGCCTATGCTTTTCCAGGCTAAAGAGTCCCATGTCTCTCAGCCTATCATCGTAAGATCTGTTTTCCTGACCTCTGATCATGCGCGTGGCTCTCCTCTGGACTCTCTCAAGCTTCTCCACATCCTTTTTGAATTGTGGAGCCCAAAACTGGACGCAGTTGTCCAGCTGCAGCCTCACCAAGGCCGAGTACAAGGGGAGAATGATGTCCCAGGATTTGCTCGAGAAGCATCTATGGATGCAAGCCAGCGTTTTGGTCACTGCCAGAATTATTCTGGCACATGTCCACGAGGGGCCAGCAGAGGAAATTATGCTTAGGGGCAACCAACACGGGTTCATTAGAGGCAGGTCCTATCAGACCAGCCTGGTGGCCTTCTACAACCAGGTCACCAAATCCTTAGATGCAGGGGTAGCAGTGGACATAGTCTTCTTGGACTTTCGGAAGGCCTTTGACACTGTCTCTCACCCCATTTTCATTAAGAAACTAGGGGTCTGTGGTGTCAACACCTACACAGTCAAATGGGTTGCCAACTGGCTGAAGGGCCGCACCCAGAGAGTGGCTGTGGATGGATCATTTTCGACCTGGAGGGATGTGGGTAGTGGGGTACCCCAGGGGTCAGTCCTCAGGCCCGCACTGTTCAACATCTTCATCAGCGACTTGTACGAGGGGGTAAAAAGCACCCTGTTCAAATTTGCTGATGACACTAAGATGTGGGGAGATGTGGGCACATTAGAAGCAAGGAATGGGCTACAATTGGACGTAGACAGGTTACAGGAGGAGCAGATGAGAATAGGATGGGATTCAACACTGACAAGTGCAAGGTGCTGCACCTGGGGAGGAAGAACCAGCAGCATACCTACAGGCTAGGGAACTCCCTTCTCATCAGTGCAGAGGCAGAAAAGAAGCTTGGAGTCATCATTGATGCCAAGATGAATATGGGCTGGCAGTGTGGGGATGCAGTCAGGAAGGCCAACCACACCCTGTCATGCTTCCACAGATGCATCTCAAGCAGGTCCAGGGAGGACTGGTAAGGCCACAGCTGGAGTTATGCATCCAGTTCTGGGCGCCGCACTTCAAGAGGGGTGTGGACAACATGGAGAGGGTTCAGAGGAGGACCACTCGCATGATCGAGGCAGCAGGGCAGGCCCTACAAGGAGAGGCTACGGGACCTGAACCTGTTCAGCCTCCATAAGAGAAGGCTGAGGGGGGATCTAGTGGCCTGTTACAAACTAGTCAAAGGGGACCAGCAGGCACTGGGGGACTCCCTGTTTCCCCAGGCACTACCAGGAGTGATTCGAAACAACAGTCACAAGCTGGCAGAGGGTAGATTCAGACTAGATATCAGGAGGCGCTACTTCACTGTCAGGGTGACTAGGATCTGGAACCAACTTCCAAGCAAAGTGGTGTTGGCTCCTACCCTGGGGGTCTTTAAGAGGAGGCTAGATGAACACCTTGCTGGGGTCATTTGACCCCAGTACTCTTTCCTGCCATGGGAGGGGGTCGGACTTGATGATCTGCTCATGTCCCTTCTGACCCTACTAACTATGAAACGTACTTAAACACTTCGCTGAACTAAGGCAAAACTGCATAAATTTATCTTACCTAATTTATACATATATCTTGTCAAGTATTGTATTTTCTTGCATATAACACACCCTCTAATGCCCCCAAATAAAACACTCATCTTGGTTTTGGATGACAAAATGTATTTAAATTTCCCACCCCCTGCCCAGTCATTGTCAACTATGTGACAGTCTCCTATGCTTCCTGGAAATTCTGTGATCTCAGGGGGATTTGTACTATATCACACAAGGTTTGACCCCAAACCCTTGTTACAGCAGTAGCAAGACTGGGTAGCTATACATGAGCAGCAAGGCTGCTGTAATTCACTGTAATTACAGCACATCGAGCAGACTATTTATCAAGTCTGGTGGAGCGTGGTAAATATCACACTCCAGAGACTCATGTATCAGCATCCCCATGCTTAAAAATAGTGGCAGGGTTGCTTTATCTAAAGCTCATTTAACATTTCAGACATGCACCATTTAACAAGCTTGATCTAAAGTGCTCCTGCTGCCATTTTTCAAAACATAGGGATGCTGATACACGAGATGCTCCGGGTGCTTTAATTAGAGCAGCTCTGGCTCCCCCCCACTCACAAAGCACATGTATAAACACCCTTAGTTATTTATTGTAGGGTAGCTCTTTATATAATTTCCTGTAAATAAAGTGTAGTTTTCATATCACAAGACGCATCAAGATATTACCACCAGCTCATATGCTGCTTCAGGCATAAACTATAGTGCTCAGTGAATAGCTATAGTTGTGAGAGAATTAAACACAAGCCTCCACCCCTTCATTTTACTGAGCAGACACAAGTAGCAACCATCTTGTCAGCTGCATGGCACATAGGTCTCTAGGCATGCTTCTTTTCCAGCAAAGAAAAAAGCTGCTCTGCTTAAAAAATATCCACCCTAGTTTTGGGAGCTGATTTTGAGGGGAAATGGTGCATGTTTAGCATACGAAAATATGGTAACTCCTGTTGGTTTGGAAAAAAGGCTGAGAAAGTCCAGGAATGACACATTTATTAGCCTTAATTCAACAACTTTAAGTCTATATTCAAGGTAGGGTGTCATAGGTAATTCTGCATGCAGTTAGCAGGAAAAAGAAAAACATTATTAAGATTCTACAGTAAATCTGAGTTAACCATATCAATTAAAGAAGCGAACCCAAATGTACCTTTTAGGGGCTGTATATTGTGGAATATATGTAGAATATCTGTGCACTATAGGTGGATGCTGTTAGATTGACTAAATATAAGCATTTGGATTTAGAATATATAGTACTATAATCAGGCATCAGTCAACTCCACTATAAAAAACCCACACATTTTGTGGTCACTATACTACAAAGTGTTACAGGCAGACTGTGTATAGTGTTGTAAAAAAATACAGCAAGCTAAATTAGGGGTTTAGCTGGGAGCAAAAATAACAGTTTGCTTACTGTGCTGTTTGTGCAGCTTCCATGATAGGATCCTACAAAACATATTTTTTCTTCCTAAAATTGGCAGTTTCTTGGTGCATTTATGATAGACTTTGATTGTCAGGCTATTCTAGTAACTGCTAATACTTATATATAGGCCAGATCCTGAAACTGACGTCACTGGGAGTTTTGCCACTGAATGAAATGGGAGCAAGATTAGTACCTCCGCCTTCTGAACAACTGACAAAATAAAAATCTACTTCTTGTATACAAACAGGAGTGAAATGCTGGCTTCATTAGCATTAATGGCAACAATGGGAGCACTTTAATGTTGTTTCATTACATTGTAAATATCTATAAACCATTAGATAGCTCAAAAATTCATTAAAAAAAAAAACATATTTTCTCTGCTGTTTCTGTTTAATAAGCTTGCTGACTCTTCCATTTGTGTAACATTTTCCTACTAAGCCTTGCATTTAGTAATGTGAGAGCAGCTGAAGCGGAGTAGTTTTCTTAGCAACCAGGCAGGTAAAGGACACACTAGTTAGCTCAGCAAGTCAGTACTACTTCAGATGCAGTCCTGTACATCCACTTAGAAATGACAAGCAATCTCTGTTAATAGGAATTGCCTCCTTTAATCAGACAATATGGAGCAAGTTAAGGGCATACAATAACAGGGGGCAAAGGCTTCTGTTACTTTAAGATGGAGAGAACAGTAGGCTGGGGCTGCAATCTGTTGGAAATAGCTGCACTGGAGGCAGTTGCATGAGAGGAAGATGCTGCGGGAAGGGCTGCATGTAACTACTTGGGAGCTGGCTGCCTGGCACTGGGCAGACAGGACAGCGCTCCAGGCAGGTAGGAAGGGCTGCAGCTGAGCAGACCTAGCTGCACCTGAGGGAACACACTTCCAGCTGATCGGAGGCACCCATGACAAAAAGGGATGGAGCCCAGAAAAGTTACAAGTTCAGCTTCTAAGCCAGAGGAGTTAGTTTGGCCCTGACCTCTGGAAGGAAAGAGGAGCTCCTGTCAATCCAAGTTGTTGAGGAGCAGGAGCTTTAGACCTAGAGAAATGCCTGGAAGGCTGGATGAGAACTAGCAGGTAAGGGATGAGATCTGCAGCAGTATGGTAGCTCCAGGTGGGCTTTAAGTTTGAGTTGGAGATCAACTGGTTGGTGCTGGTGTTTGTGTTTAACTGGTGATTTGGGAGTAGCAGTAACAGGCATACCAGAGGCCACAGAGCAGGGTGGTCCTGGTTCTAGGGCACTCTAGAT
Organism: Crocodylus siamensis; assembly: GCF_052110815.1. Lineage (NCBI taxonomy): Eukaryota > Metazoa > Chordata > Crocodylia > Crocodylidae > Crocodylus > Crocodylus siamensis. Next base: position 176,545,957 of record NC_143395.1, read on the forward strand.
CTGGGTTGGCCAGAGTTACTCACCCTGGGAGACGCATCTGATCCTCCACTGAAGCCAGGGTAGGGAGTGGTGAGGAGTGGGGTGCTGAGTGACCCGGAGTGCACCACTGAGCCGCTTTGTGTTTCCCCAGTGTCCCCCAGAGCCCCCATGTGGAAAGTGGGTGGGTCTTTGGCAGAGAAGCCCTGGAGAGCTGCAAGTACCATGCCTGCAAGCCGCATGTGGCTTGCAAGCCGTGGTTTGGTCTGCGGCTCTAGATCTTGAGCCCTGCGATGCAAGGCTGGATAAGGCTTTGAGGGCTGAGGCCTAGGTAGAGGAGCTGGAGCCCAAGTTAGGGCCCAAGTCAGGGACCCAGTGGGTTCAGACAGGCCTGACCCTAGCAGGACTGCTGTCTATCTGTCATGGAGTGGGGTAACCATGGGGCTAAGCCCACTATGACAACCATAAGCCTTTTTTAAATTAGGGAGGCAACTTAATACATAACACATTCCTTGGGATACCTCATAAAAAAAACAGGAACAGGAGTGTGCATGGAGGGTGGGGGGGGGAGAGGTCGAGGTCAGAGGTTCATGAGTGCTCCAAGAGGGAACATAGAGCAGAGTGCCCCAGCCCATGTTCATGGATCCTTGAACAAGTCCAAGGTCTCAGTGGATATGGCCCAGCGACGCTTTGTCTGGAAACATGAACAGATGAAGTACTGGAAGATGGCCCCACAGTCACTGCAGGTCTTCCAGCCAGAGCCTCCTTCGTGGTCTGGTATTTGGTCAACTTAGCCAGGGCTAGCTGCTATAGTCGGGGACCAAGTGGCTGGCTGACTTGATGTGCCAGAGGAACTGGTGAGCAAAGCTAGAATAAGGCCTGAGAAGCATGGGCATGACTGTGGCAGGATAGAGGCCATGATTAGTGTTTTTAAGGAACGGTTAGGGGCAGGAGGCCACAATTAAAAGGTGAGTAGGGCCCTGATCAGTGCCAGTAAGAAGCACAAGAGTCAGTGAGGCCCAAAATATTGGCTAGCAGACTTAGGGTCTACGCACATGATGAAAACCAGGGTGTTCAGCTAAGCAGATTGAACTAGGCCCAGTGCCAATCCATTTGGCTCACTCAAGATCTTTGAGAACAGCCTCCCAAGGTAATGTCCAAAGCCCATCAAGCTGTTGCAGGTGAAGTACTGAAGAGGATACCTCAAGGAGCCAAAGTGGAAAGGGATTAGCTTAGCCGCCAGGGAGTGGTATGCCCACTCATGGAGTCATATTGGTTTATCTTTGTTATGCAATATAAAATAAAGGGAAAAGGCTACGACTTCCATACTTGTAAAATACATACTTGTATTTTTAACTATCTATTCATCTGATATAGGATGTACAGGATGAGAGATGGTCCTTTGTGTTAAAGTGTATGTGGCAAACACCTCAAGTATAAGACCCGTTCATATTTGTCTTAATAAATGTATTATTTTTTTTCTTCCAGAAGCCCAAAGCAGCACAAGTATTACAAATAATTTGCTCTATTTAGCAAGTTGCATCAGTTACACTGTTGTTGGAGGAAGTGCAGAGTAAATAACTTCCATGGAAATCAATGTGATGTTTCTCAGTGATGTCAAAAGAAACAGTAACTGGGGTCACTATGTATGCTTCATCCCCCTTGTTAGCTACATTGTATTGGGCAGGAACCTACCCAATACACTGAGGCTGCCTACAGATTTTGTGGTCCCAGTGTGGTCAGGCACCATTTTTGTAGTGGAGTGCAGCAGCCGCCTGCCCCGCCACCCCAACCCATGCCTCCAATTGCCTGAGTGGCCCTGGAAGGATTGCCTCTCCCCAGAGATTGATGGGTAGCCACTTGTCATGTCAATTTTTGGGAAGGGGTGGGGCTTCTGGGGCCCCCTCAGCCAGAGGCATGGGGCAAAGGGGGATTCCCACTCCTTCCCAAAGATTGACACATGGCCACCCATCAATCTTTGGGGAGGGATGGTTCTTCTAGGGCCCTTACATTCCCACCTGGAGACTGACAGATGGCCATCTGTCAATTTCTAGCTGAGGTCCTGTAAGTCCTGCCCCTTCCTGATCACCAGGGATCCTGGTTTTCTCTGACACATTGCAAATTCGGGAGGGGAGGGGGGTTGTTAAAAAAAGTCATAAATTCTTTATAATAAAAACCCTAAAATCTGTGATTAAATATTAAAGGTCCCCATAGCCCCTTTGGCCCTGCTGGTGCCCCTCACTCCCCTTCCCCCCCACCAGCCTTGCTGCTGCTCCTTGCCCCCCATCCATAGCCCCTGCTCCCCCAACCCTGTTGGAGGAGGCCCGCAGCTGCCAGGGCTATGGACCCAGGTCTGCAGCCTCCTGCTGCAGGCAGAGGGGACCTGCATCCCCCAGATCTGTATGCCTGCAGCCTGTGTCTGCTCCACTCAGGCTCCCTCTGATGTTTGTCTGCCCTGGGGCCTCTGCTGTCCAACAGGCAAGACCTGGTGTGGCAGGGGACAGTAGAGCTGCAGAGAGAAGATGCTTACCACTGTGAGCTCTGCACTGCACTGGCACTGTGCCTCCTACGTGTGGGGCTGCAGTGAAAGCAGCAGCGTTGGGTTGTGCCCCTCGAAGCAGTGGCATGCATGGGGGCCCATCACCAAGGCAGTGCGGAGCTTGCAGCAGCAAAGAGATCCTTGTGTAGCTCTGCTGTTCCGTGCCGTGCCTGCTGGGCTGTGGAGGCTCCAGGGGAGGGAAGCAGGATGGGAGCCTGAGCATGTAACCCATGCCCACCCCATGCAAAAAAAGTGTGGGGTGCAGGGCCCTCCTGCCCCTCTGCAGTGCACATGGCAGTGGGGAGCTGCCCCTCCCCCTGTTGCAGACAAGCCACTCACAGCCGCATCCTGCACCCTGCTGGGGCCCTGCAGCCGCACGTTACAGCCCCAGGCCCCAAGCACTACCTGGCTGGGCAGCAGCCCCATTCCTGCCCTGCTCCCTCCCTCTAGGGGCCTCAATCCTCTTCTGCTCCCCCCACACTTACCTGTGTGAGCTGTTCTCTGGGATTCCTGGGGTCATGTTCATGTACATGCACCTGGTGCCCCCTGTCTGACTGCCCTCCTCCTGCTCCCTCCCAGCTGGAAGTCTGCTAGCCTGCAGGGAGCAGACTGCAAAACTGAAAAATCCATGCATTTTTCTGGTAAAATGAGAAATCTGCATTTGCCTTTGGTAAAAAAGGTAAAATCTGTGATTTATTCATTTTTCTGCGGGAAATGGAAGACACGGGTCCCCGCTGATAATCCTCCCTCCTTCCATGTTTTAGGATGCCAGGGCTTCCCACCCTTGTCTGTTGGCAGATGCCTCCACCCTACATTTCACTGGCTCACTGCCATTCTCCCACTTTTTCCATGGCCCCTGTTTTTTTGTTTTTGTTTTTTGAGGGACTGATTTTTCATGAGGGACCTACTACATCTGCAGCTTCTGCAAAAACCATGAAGGGGTTTGAAGTGGGACCAAAACGTATAGCGTATAGACTAAAGTGAACATTTTTGAATTATCACATGATCAAAATGCAACATATAAAAAACAAATAGATATTTTTGTTAAAAAACAGAAGATCCTTCACCCTCCAATATAAAGTCAATGAAATAGCTCCTTAGAGTTCTCTCTTGTTAAACATAGATCTTCATACTTTTACACTGGTTATAAAGTATTATTTAGTGCTGCTGGACTGGAATGAAAATGTCATACATCTGCAGATGATTAAGAGGAAGTGGACTGTTTGACTTACTAAATAATAAAAGAAGCTCAAGTTTGACTGTATGTATAAGTTATATTCCCTAGGTATTTGAAGCAGTTATCATATGAAATAAGCACTTTTAAACCAACTTAATGATCACCAGTGGTCCCACTGTGGGTTTAAGTACATCTTTACAAGATCTTTTCAGCAATGCATGAAAATATTCAAGTTTTAAAGCCTTGAAAATTCTTGTAAACTTTCAAACTTAACTACTGTTAGTTTGCAACTGAGACTCATTCAGTATAACCCATTTCAGATTTAAAATACTGTAATTGCCACTTTCTTTTTGCTTTTAGGGTGAGATCTTGGCCCAAGTCAATTACAAGAAACTCACTCCAAGAGGCCAAGATCTCACCCTCAGTTCATATATTTGGCTTCTACAAAACAAATTTGACCAAGTTATTTAAATTATTATTATATAGTTAATACAAAAAAAAAAATATCAGTTTTGTGCAAGTTTCCAGGAAGCTAAAGAAAAATTTTAAAACCACAACCAATTTTTAAACTTAATGCTGGTATAAAATACTTTGGTTAACCCTATCACCCCATTAATTTTGTGGCCATTACTAGCGTTCGATGGAGCAGACTGTTGCTTACAAAAATGTATGATTCGAAATTACTTTCCACTGTGCCACCCAGCCCTACCTTCTGCTTTCAGACTAACGCAGCTAACCACTTCTTTGAAGTCTTATGAAAATTCAAAAACAAACAAACAAAACCCAAAACACATGGAGGCATTAACACTACATAAAATTAAGCATTTCTATACAGGCACTCAAAAAAATGGAATACCTAGAAGTGTGAACTCTTGAATTAGAAGTAATGCACTGAACATCAGATGAAAGTTCCATGCTGAAATTCTGACTTGGGACTAATTAAAAAGAGCATCCATTATGATAACTATGCTTAAAATGTGACTGAGAATTTATTTGCCAGTAAGAATTAGCATTCATATATACAATACCAGTATTAAGAAGAAAAGGACTACAGCCGTGATGTATTTGCCCTGATTATGGCTACTTTAGTATTAATTTATATAGATTACATGGACTTTGAAGCCAGATTTCACTGGGCCCAATCAAGCAGTTTGCTGGGAGCAAGGGGAGGAAGAGAAACCAGGTACCAGGCACCAGATCCTGCTCCTAGAAGGCAAGCGAGCCAGGGCTGTCTGTGTGTTGTTTGGGCATGTGCTCCGAGCAGCTGGGAGTCTTGCTGAATGACTGCTGCCTGTATCTGACAAAAGCCCTAACAAGGGAGTAGAACTAGTTTAGGGCCAGGACAGTATAAGATGGAGACTCCCTGGACCAGGGAGTAAGCAAATGGGGGCAGCAAACAGGGCAGATCACAGGTCAATTTGCTGCCTCCTTTGAAGGGGAGCCTTTAATGCAAGTTCTTTCTTTAATTCAGAATAACTAACCAGATATTTAGCATAAGTAGCTAAAAAAACTCATATATCAATACTTAAAGTTCATTGTTTAACTAGTAATAGAGCAAGTGGGGAGTTCGCCAAGGAGTTTGCCCAGAAACTCTCACCAAGCTTACAGTGAAGAAAGATTAGAGATGGAGGAACCAGGTTAGCAGGGGAAAGGGAACTTTTCAGGACCAAGGGGAACTGAACAGGCCGGCTTACAGGGGCATTTGATAGGGAAAGTCTGCCTGGAGAGCAGAGCAGGAGGAGGAAGATTGTGGATTTAAGAGGTTCAGAGAGATGGCTGGAAGATGTCACAATGCCAGGTTTTTCTGTCTGCTTGAACCTGTGAAGTGTCTATCCAGGCAGGACCATTCACCACAGGAAGACTCTACCCAGGTCCAGGTTTGGTGCTGCAGAGACAGCAGCTTGCAGGTTCCTTCCAGTGATGGCCAGGTGGGGGAGGGTTTGCAATGTGAGCAGTGCCTCTTGGTGGTGTCCCTCAGGAAGCAGGCAAGAGAGCTACAGGATGAGGTAGCAAGGCTTGGAAACATGCTCAGCCATGAGGAGTTCATTGACTTGGTGCTGGAGGAGACCTCTAGGACTGCAGATAAAGGACTGCCTAAAGTAGTGCTGAAAGAAAGAGGACGTGGACTCCCAGGAAGGTGAGAGCTTGTGACCTCTGGCAGCAAGCAGAAGTCTTCATCCCTACTTGCAGTGGGTTGGCTGGAGAACACATATGCAGCCCTAGCAACAAAGGAGAAGGAGCACAGCAGGAGGGTCAGGCCAGGCCTTTCCAAGTTTGGAAGAATTGAGACCACTGCCACCAAGAGGAAGTGATGGCTGGTGGTGGCTGGCAGCTCTCTTCTGCAGGGGATGGAGACATTTATCTGCTGGCCTAACCTGCTCTACTGCTTGCCCAGAGAATGAATAGGAGATGTCATGGAAAGATTACTGAGACTCATCTTGTCCTCTGACTACTACCCCAGGCATCAATGATGCTACTGGGTGGGGTGGGGTGGGCCCTGACCAGATCAAAGAAGAATCGACTACAGGACTCTGGGTGCAGGGGTGAAGGGGACAGGTCTTGTTCTTCTCAATCCTCCAATCAAAAGGGAAGGATCTGGGCAAGACTTCTTGCAGATCAGTGTATGGTTGCAGAGATGTTGTCACTGGCAGGGCTTTAGCTTCTTCAGTCATGGGGCACTGCTCCAAGAAGGGCTGCTGGAAAGCAGTGGGATCCACCTGACGAAGAGGGAAGAGCATCTTTGCAGACAGGTTTGCTAACCTGCTGAGGGCCTGAAAACTAGGCAATGGAGACCAAAACCCTGGGGTAAGTGGGTGACCTGAAGGAAGCAAAGCAAGTAGGGACCAGTTCAGCCACCTCCCTGCTGGGCCCCCCTTGGGCCCCGGGAGAGACACGCCTGGGCCAGGGGTTAGCGTGGAGTTAGTTAGGGTACTTCTGGAGAGGCTGGACGTGTTCAAGTCCGCTGGTCCGGACGATCTTCACCCTAGGGTTCTACAGGAACTGGCCGAGGTCATTGCGGGACCCCTGGCGCGGCTCTATGAGCACTTGTGGTGCTCTGGTGAGGTGCCGGAGGACTGGAAGAGGGCCAATGTGGTCCCTATCTTCAAAAAGGGAAAAAAGGAGGACCTGGGAAATTACAGGCCAGTTAGTCTTACCTCAATCCCGGGTAAGCTCTTTGAAAAAATTATCCTGGCACACATCCAGGAGGGCCTTGCGGGGGAATGCATGCTCAGGGGCAACCAACATGGGTTCATCAGTGGCAGGTCTTGTCAGACCAACCTGGTGGCCTTTTACGATCAGGTCACCAAATCATTAGACGCAGGGGTTGCTGTGGATGTAGTCTTTCTGGACTTCCGGAAGGCTTTCGACACTGTCTCTGTCCTCCCTGTCCTCATCAAAAAGCTGGGAGACTGTGGTGTCGATGCCCACACAGTCAAATGGGTCGCCAACTGGTTGGAGGGCCGCACCCAGAGGGTGGTAGTGGATGGGTTCTTCTCGACCTGGAAGGACGTGGGCAGTGGGGTTCCGCAGGGCTCGGTCCTCGGGCCCGCACTGTTCAACATCTTCATCAGTGACTTGGATGAGGGGGTAGAAAGCACCCTGTTCAAGTTTGCTGATGACACTAAGATGTGGGGGGATGTGGGTGCACTAGAAGGGTGCAATAGGCTACAAGCTGACCTTGACAGGTTGCAACAGTGGGCGGATGAGAATAGGATGGGGTTTAACACTGATAAGTGCAAGGTGTTGCACATGGGGAGGAAGAACCAGCACCACACTTACAGGTTGGGGAACTCCCCTCTTGCCAGCACGGAGACGGAAAAGGATCTTGGAGTCGTCATTGACTCCATGAAGAACATGGGCCAGCAGTGTGGGGAGGCAGTCAAGAAGGCCAACCGTACCCTGTCATGCATCCACATATGCATCTCGAGCAGGTCCAGGGAGGTGATCCTCCCCCTCTATGCGGCACTGGTCAGGCCGCAGCTGGAGTACTGCGTCCAGTTCTGGGCACCACACTTCAAGAGGGACGTGGACGATATGGAAAGAGTCCAGAGGAGGGCCACTCGTATGATCAGGGGTCAGCAGGGCAGGCCTTATGAGGAGAGGCTACGGGACCTGAACCTGTTTAGCCTCCACAAGAGAAGGTTAAGGGGGGACCTTGTGGCCTGCTACAAACTGGTCAGGGGGGATCAGCAGGTATTGGGGGAGTCCCTGTTCCCCCGTGTGCTGCCAGGAGTGACCAGGAATAACGGTCACAAGCTGGCGGAGGGTAGGTTTAGATTAGATATTAGGAGGCGCTACTTCACAGTCAGGGTGGCTAGGGCCTGGAACCGGCTTCCAGGGGAAGTGGTGCAGGCTCCTAGCCTGGGGATTTTTAAAAGGAAGTTAGATGAGCACCTTGCCGGGGTCATCTGACCCCGGTGCTCTTTCCTGCCAAGGCAGGGGGTCGGACTAGATGATCTACCTAGGTCCCTTCCGACTCTAGCTACTATGAAACTATAAGATGGGGCTACAAGGGAGGCCTTCTCATTCTTTCTGAGAAACTAGGGCAGTCTGCTAGTTACCTCACATGTCTGTGCATGAATGCATGGAGCTCGAGGGGAAAAAAAAGCAGGAAGAACTAGAAGTCCTCACACACTAACAGAATTGTGATGCAACTGGAATAACAGACTTGGGATAGCTCACATGACTGGAGTACTGTCGTGGATGGGTATAAACTGTTCAGGAAGGACAGGCAGGGGAGAAGAGAGGAGGATGGAGTTGCTCTTTATGTCAAAGAGCTGTTTGCGTGCTCATAGCTCCAGTATAAAACTGGAGATAGGCCTGTTGAAAAAAATCTCAGGGTTAGGGTCAGAAGGGAGAGCAATAAGGGTGATATCATGGCGGCTGTCTGGTATAGACCACCACACCAGGAGGATGAGGCTTTCCTTCAAACAACTAGTGGAAATTTCTGGATTACAGGCCCTAGTTTTCATGGGGGACTTCAGTCACCCGGACCTCTGCCAGAGGGAAATACAGCACTGCTTTTGGAAAGTGTTAGAGAAACCAACTAAGGGTCATACTCTTCTTGACCTGCTGCTTGTAAACAGGGAGGAATTGGTGGGGCATGTCGTAGTGAATGGCAACTTGGGCAGCAGTGATCATGAGATGATTGAGTTCAGCATCCCGAGGAAAGGAAGGAAGAGCAGCAGCATAGTAAGGACCCTGAACTTCAGAAAACAAAGAATTTGCCTCACTCGAGGAACTGATAGGATCCCCCAGGAGTCCAGGAGAGCTGGCTGTACTTTAAAGAAGCCTTACTGAGGGTGCAGGAATGAGTTATCTTGATGTGCAGGAAGACTAGCAAGTATGGCAGAAGACCAGCTTGGCTTAGCAGGGAACTCAGCTAAAACTGAAAAAGGAAGCTTACAAGTGGAAACTTGGCCAAACAACTAGGGAGGAGTATAAGAATATTGCTGGGGCATGCAGAGATGAAGTTTGGAAGGCCAAAGCTCAATTGGAGTTGTAGTTAGCAAGGGATGTGAATGGTAACAAGAAGGATTTCTACAAGTATGTCAGGAACAAGAACAGGATCAGAGAAAAAAAAAAAAGTGTGGGTCCCTTGCTGACTGAGGGAGGCAACCTATGAACAGAGGATGCAGAAAATGCTAGTGTACTTGATACTTTTTCACTTCAGTCTTTACAGGCAAAGGTCAGCTGCCAGACTAATGCACTTGGAAGCACGGTTTGGGGAGGAGGTGAGCAGCCAACCGTGGCAAAAGAACAGGTTCGGGAATATTTAGAAGAGCTGGATGTGTACAACCCCATTAGGTCAGAAAGTGTACTTGAGGATGCTGAGAAAGTTAGCTGATGTAATTGCAGAGCCATTGGCTATTATCTTTGAAAAGCCTGTGGTGATTGGGAGAGGTCCTGGATGATTGAAAGAGGGGAAATACAATTCTCATCTTTAAGAAAGGGCAGGAGCAGGATCCAGGGAACTACAGACCAGTCAGTCTCATTGCAGTCTCTGGAAAATCATGAAGTAGGTCCTCATCAGATCCATTTAAGTACTTGTAGGAGAAGGTGATTAGGAACAGTTAGCATGGATTCACCAAGCACAAGTAGCGCCTGTCTGTTTTGATTGCCTTCTATTACACAATAACTGGCTCTGAGGATGCAGGAAGAACAATGGACATGGCATCCTTTGATTTTTAGCAAGGTTTTTGATATTGTATTCCACAACATTCTTGCAAGCAAACTAAGGAAGTATGGGTTGGATGAATGGACAGAAAGGTGGAACCTGGCTGGACTGTCAGGCTCAAAGGCTAGTAATCAACGGCTCAATGTTGTTGAGAAGCTAGTATTAAAGTGGAGAGCCCCAGGGGCTGGTTTTGTTTAATATCAACAATCTGGGAAATGGGATATATTGCACCCTCAGCAAGTTTGCAGATGACACCAAGCTGAGGGGGGGGTGGTGAGTAGTAGATATGTGGAAGGTAGGGTTAGGATTCAGAGAGACCTCAAGAAATTGGGGGATTGGGTCAAAAGGAGTCTCATGGAGTTCAACAAGGACAATTAAAAAAGTCCTGTACTTAGGATGGAACAGTACCATGCACAAGTACAGGCTGGGGGCTGACTGACTAAGCAGCAGCTCTGCAGAAAAGGACCTGGGGGTTACAGTAGACAGTAAGCTGAATATAAGCTAACAGTGTGCCCCTGTTGAGAAGAAGGCTAACAGCACACTGGCTTGCATTGGCAGAAGTATTGCCAGCAGATTGAGGGAAGTGATTATTTCCCTCCATCTAGCTCTAGCAAGGCAACATTTGGAGTACTGTGTCCAGTTTTCAGCCCCCTCCCACTAAAAAAAAAAAAAAGATCAGGACTCTCTCCAGTTGATCCACCAGAGCGCAACAAGAATGGCTGGAGGGCTGGGGCACATGATTTCTGAGAGGCAACAGAATTGGGCTTATTAAATCCCCACCTCAGTCTTCTTTTTTCCATACTAAATAACAGCCTTCAACTACCTGAGGGTGGTTGCAAAGAGGGTACAGCTAGAATGCTCTCAGTGATGGCAGATAACGTGACCAGGAGCAATGGTTTCAAGGTGCAGCAAGGGACATCTGGGTAGATGAGGAAGAACTCACAGGGAGCATTATAAAGCACTGGGAGAGGCTACCCAGAGAGCTGGTGTAATTTTAAGATACAGGTAGACAGAGCGTTGGCTGGGATGATCTAGTTGGGTCTGGTCCTGCTTTGAACAGGAGGTTAGACTAGGTGACCTCCTGAGGTCCCTTCCAACCCTAATTTTCTATGGGTGCCTATACATACACAGTAAGGCTACAATTATAGCATGTCAAAGCAGGCTTGATTGAGTCTGCTGAAGCATGGTAATTACTGCACTCTAGCCTGTCTCAATGATGAAAAATGGCAACAGGAGCACTTGAACTAAAGCTCATTCAACAAGCTTTAGTTAAAAACACCCCTGCAGCCATTTTTTTTAGCATGGGGAATCTGATACAAGATGCTCCAGGTGCTTCAAACTGACAGGGATATCATTCTTGGGATGCACTTTGTCCTTTTAAAAAGATGGGTACTTCATTTGCCTCTCTCTGTCATGTGGAACCTCATCCGACTGCTACAAGTTCTGAAGTCAATGGCTCTGCAATCACTTCAGTGAATTCTTTAGTCCTCTAGGATACATCTCATTGAGCCCAGATTGGCCAAGTAATTTCCAGCCTATTGGGCACATCCACATATGCCCCTCCACCCCCCATGGTGCAGTTGGTACTGTGCTGTTGTTTAGTACTGAGGAAGTACTAACTAATGGTGCAGTAACAGCCATTACCATGCTGTCCCAGCAGTGCACATTATTTTTTAGACACTAAGTCACCATAGTGAGGCAGCTCATCGCTAGAGCAATGTAGCATCAATATCATGGTTTGTGCCTGCCGAGCCTACGTCACCACGGCTTCTCTAGATCTAGGTTGATTATCTCCATCCCTAGTGTTACTGCTAAACTATGCTTGTCATCTGATAACTAAACCTTATTCAGGAAGACTGAAGTAAAAAGACACTAAATACCTCTCCCTTCTTTGCATCATCCATTATTAGATTATCTTTCAGTAAGGGACCTAATGCTTTCCTAAGTCTTCCTCTTACAGCTACCAAAGGGCATAAAATAGCAAAAAAACCATTTTACAAGTATGTTAGAAGTGTCTCAGTTCATGCATTGGCCTTTTCCCTGTGTGCCCATGAAGTATTCTTATACTTTTCCCTAGTAATAAGAAAAGTGGAAACTTTGTTTAAGATTCATTCTTGAATTGTAACTCATTGAAGAGTTTGCCATTTAGGTAGTCAATCTCTTGCTGCATTTCCCTTTCTTTTCTTCATAAAGCATATTCTTGCACTACCAATATCATCTTTTTTTGGACTCCCTTTCCCTTCCTAACCTACTTGTCTCAGTTGAGACCAGTCCACCCATTCTCAGAGTATGTTGGCTTCTTTGAAATTGAAGAGATTTAGGGAAATTAAGCAAATCTGAAGTTGAAGGGATATCCTTTGCTGCTTTTCACATATTAAATTCCGGACTCTCTTCAAGACAGTACATCTTTAAAACACATTTAATTTAACCCAAAATGCTCGACAAACAAGTTTGTTTTCATAAAGATATGTTGTTACATAAAAACAAGTTGTTACATAAAGATGGACAAACAGGAGGACATATTCTGTTAATTAGCCTCCATAGCAAGAAGAGACACAGTTGGTAAATGTGCAGAAAACTGAAAAACACTGTCATGTCCCATGATGGTAAAATATGAATGACAAATTCTGAAGGACATTCTAAGAAACTATGTAAGTATACAATGATACAGCAATGCAGCTGCTGACAGATGAAACTCCTATGCTCTCTCTAGGTGTACCATTGATTTTTCCAACACAGAAAATATATTTCTGCTCAAAGTATACATGAGACAACTTGCTTACCTTGGCATACATTATGTTCACTTTGCTCATACCCAGTTGCACATTGTATTTGATGAGTTGGATTTGGAGGTCCTTGCTGAACATCCACAGGGGTTCGTCGAATTACACTGTTCCGTCCACCAGCGGAATCAGCAGTTGCTGCATCTTGCTCATTTACAATAATTTGGGCTGTTCTAGGTAGACAGAGGTATCCTCCATAGTGGTTAACACATTTCATTCCACCTTTACATGCATCTGGGACAATTTCACATTCATCAATATCTGTGGTTAGCAACAACAGAAGTCATGCTTTTAATACGTAATCTTTGAGATTTAAAATACAAGTAACATAGCAAGGCATGCAAGCATGGTTCTACTGTCCAAAATCATTTGAGATATTTGGAAGATAATACACTAGCAACTACTAAAAATATCATTAAGTAGCCTTTCTTTTATAATGACTTACAGTACCTTTACACTGCTGCCTATAGGGATCCCATTCATAGCCATCTGTACATTGCTGCAGAAAACGGAAACGCAGGAAAAAGTGAATTAATACTTCAAACAAAAAAACCCAAACAAATCAGTATGTACTCGCTACTGCTATAAACATTGTCCAGCAACACAAATTAAGAAAACTTAAATCATACAAAAGAGAAAGAGTCAGGCTTATGTTGTTTATATATTGAGGGCAAAACCAAAAACAGTTATCGCAATATTGCTGTGCAACAAGTTTAAATGCAAGTTATGTGGGAAATGAACGATCCTTTTGTAAATTTTGCTCCCAAGTGCTCAGTGCATCCTGAGCAGTGAGCACCTTCAATGCCTCCAGAACTCAGTGAGAGAAGATGGTGCCAAGTACTTTAACCCATTACAGCTGAAGGTGGTGATCCTGCCAACCATTTCTCATGAACACTTGTTTTGACTTCAACAGTACTACAACACTGCCAGCTCAGAAGTCATGAATAAGACTACAGGATAAGAATTATTTAAAAAAAAAATAAAAAAAAATTATATATAAAAAAAATCATTTGGGGGTTCTTTATTTGCCTTTCATTTTAAGCTGTTAAGATCCATTTTCTCAAGCTTTTCCATCAAATGCGATGACTACAAACCACTTTCAGGATAAAGGGATACTGATGGTGTTTTTCCTAAAATAATTATGCAACACTAAATATTGCAAGACTTGCAGTAAAATTGAGGGTGTTAAAACTCTTATTGCTGGGACTATGAATATGGTTGTCAAAGCCAATGAGACTACAGTCAACATGCTCTACAAACGTGAGAGATTAAGGTGATGAGCCCAAGAAATTAAGAAGGCACCTACATTTTCTGTCTATTCAAAAGCATTCATTTCCAGAATGTAATAGCCAATTATCAACTGAAATTACATGAATGAACAGTATTATGCAATTAAATGTGGTCTGAATCAATGGATCAACTAAGCTGTGTAGTGTGTGTGTCTGTTCTGATTAGCATATTGTTCCCCTAACATTACAGTAAGAAAGTTGAGTACATTAGTCAACCAAAAATGGTGAATAAAATTTAATTCTTGGTATAATTTCTCCACTTTAGCAGAGCTACTCCAGAGGTGAATTTGACACAATATTGCTATGCTATTTTGAAGTTGTTTTGTGAAACGTGTTACTATTGCAGGTTGAATCAGTAGTAGAAGCTAAAACATTTTGTTTAGTCACACTAGTAATCTGCCAAAAATGCAGCACTGAACTAGAGTAGTCTCCAGTGCTATGAAGGGGTAAAAGCACAGCTAATTGTATTATAATTCTAGCTCTCTAAAGGAATGACTACATGCTGAGTTGACACCACCAAAGTTACTGTAGCTATGAAAACCCAAGCCCACAGGAAAACAGCAAATGCATGTATTTACTGAATCACCCAATTCCTGTTAATGCACAATAGAAATAGTATCAACTACACAGTGCTGAGCCAATTCTGCTCCTACTGAAGTAATTGGGAATTTTGTCTTTGACTCTTAGTGAAACCAGGATTCAGTATATATTGTGTCATATGAATTTAAAAATATTAAGAGAGTGTAACATTTTCAGGGACTTTTTGGAATTTTACATTAGGTCAAAACAAAATTAGGCAGGATTACAAGGAGGATGCTAGAATTTTTAGTGAATACAAAAAGAAAGGGGGGAGGTATTGGTGTGTGTATGCAAGATATCTGCATACTAGGTATTTGGGCCCAGGTTTAACTCCCATGGATTTTACTGTATGCATTTAAACTATTGAAATCCACAGGACACAGATGCCTAATCATCTTTTGAACTCTAACTCTTATACACCTTAAAACCCTCAATAATACATAGATTGATCCTGGAATACTTACTCGGGCAAACCATCTGACTAAGTTCAAATGAGACTACTTGTGCAAGCTGTAACTGCATGACTTCAGGCTTTTCAGCCATGATCCTACAACTTGCTGCATGCTCTGTGCTTATTTGGATTTCTACTGATTTCAGTGGGGCTCTGTACAGGAACAAGAGTCCATCCATATGGCAAAAGTTTCAGGGCAGGGACCTTTGCTTCTCATAGGGATCAAATATGATAATATGGGATTTTCCCTCTTTGATCCACGTTAATATCAATGCCAGCTTTCCCCAGGCCTTTTATTATACAGGCTAGTGAGCAACCATAGATGGAAAAGCAACCTCCCACCCTGCCCTACCTCCATTCTAAAAAAAAAAAAATCACATCAAATTTTGGGAAACAAAACGTATTTCTAGTATCTGTTTGAATTTGGTTGTGAGCTCACAAATGACTGCTTAACAATATTACCAATGCTGCTTTTTTTTTTTTTTTTTTTTAAAAACAGACCTACTAGAAAAAGCTCACACAGTTCATTACATTTTAAGGCTAACATGTCAGAGTACATACATGGTGTCAAAACATGTTGAAACCTCCCAAGAGAAATGGAGCAAAACAACTGACCCAATTCCTAAACTACATGGTGTTTCACATATTTACTTAAGACAAAATTACTAAATGGGTGCGTGTGCGCGTGTGTATATAAATTTTATTTAGGCTCTGAGGGTCTTATTTCCTAGAATTAGGAAATGCATGCGTCAAAATAGATTGTCTGTTATGGATGATACTACTTTGTTTTACACTTATGTTTTTAGCCTCTCTATTTTTCTCCACCCATAAGTCAGAACAAAACTTCTTTCAAAGTGTTCAGAACCTTGTGAAAGTTAGATATAAAGCCTAAGTTTATAAACTCAGTTCAGTACCTCAAACAAACAACCAAACCCAAAACAAAACAAAAAAACCCCTTTCAAAATGAAAAACTAACTGCTGAATCCTGCAAAGTTTAAAAACCTAAGACACAGTTTCACTACAGAAGCAGTTTAGTCTAAGATTAACATATAATGTCACAGGACTTTTAACTGAGCACTGTATATTGGTAGAGACCACAGTTTCTCTGCAGGGTCATTTAGGAAAGAATCTCTGCTAAGTAATAATTATCTCAGACTCTGTTAAAACTTACCGTGTATGTTATGGTTTCCTCAGTTTCCTGTGAACTTACTGTAGTAAGAACAAAAGCAGCCAAGAATGTAACTGTCAACATCATGAATCTTGAAAGAAACAAAACAGGATTTTTTTTTAAGCATTTGTTTGATGTAAACTCAGAATTTCCAGCAATGGGGGTTGGTTCTGCCCACCTTGTTAAGGTAAGACTTCCACTTTAGTCAATAAAAGGAAGCCAGGACGGGGGTCTTTTTTATATTAGTGAGGGAAGTGCTGAAGTTTAACAATGTTACAAGCCCGTCTTAACTCAACCAAGACCCACCCATGTTAAAATAATGCAACAATTAATGCTGAAAAATACTTGACTTCTGTTCTCCAAAAACAGTGTTACTCAAGTACCCTATACATAAAACTTCCTGATAATTGTCTGTTTTGGTTTGTAAGTTAATTTTCCAGTAACTATACGTTCAACCACAAGCGTGCGACCGAGACGTGCACATATACACAGAAATCTCTAATAAGCAAAAGAAAAAGGGGAAAAGATGGAAACAGGATTTACTTAGATTGTGCCAGTTCTTATAAACAACTTGCAAGCTGTATCATCCAAATATAGATCAAATGTAGCCTTACTTACTGTGCTGGAAACCCCAGGACTCTCACACAACAGTGCAAAAAGAGCCCAGATGTGGCACCCACATCCCATGCTTCTTATCATTTATTTATGCCTGTTGCAACCTGAAGATGTAGAGCTTGAGACACTTCACTACAGTGACAACACAAGATGTCCGATTAAAAATAAGATCTTGCTAGACCTGCCTAAGCCAGGAGATTATTAGAGGAAGTTTCATGTTTCTTATTCCATCAGAACAATTGCAACCTTTCACTTCCTGGTACAAGAAGACTGCAAACAACTCCTTTGGCACCTGCACTCCACCAGATCTGGCAAGCTGCCTTATCTCTAGTCTCACCATCTAAATTGAGCACATAGGCATCATTGTTAGCTCACCGTGATCATGTGGATTCCAGGTTAGCTGAGTGCAACAGAATCGCAAAACCCATGCATCCAGCAATTGAAGCTGCCTGGGTTTGGCACTGAACAACCCTTGCCAAATCACATGTTTACCATACAAGCATTTGTGAGCCTTCCCTTCCAGGCATTTCCCTACCTTCACCCATGCATTTTGGCACCAGTCTGTTGTGTGGTGCTGCTGCTACTACAGTCAAAAGGTGTTAGAATCCTAAGTAGGGCTGGAAGGGACTTTACAAAGTCATCAAGTCCAGCCCTCTGCTCAAGGCAGGACCTCTGACTAATCCACCAGCCAGGCAACTGCCTAGCCTGCTGTGGTGCAGTTATAAAAACATTCAGACTCTCTTTAACATGACTGTACATAGAGAAGTGCTATTTTTAAGCCATTTTACTATAGTTTCTGATAGCACCAAATCTGGTGTTAGGTGTTGTGCAAAGGAAGGCGTGTGATCCTTGCCCTACACAGCTAATTATCTAAAAGCACAGGCAAACAGACAAAGACTAGTGCAAGACAACAGAGCACAAGTAGTGACCAGCATCTAGTTACTTGCGATATTAAAAAAAAAAAAAAAAAGTCCGTCTCGGGCCAGATTCGCTAGATCGGTTCCAAATCCCATCAACCAAGCAGATCTCACTGACTCAGGTCTGTATGGTGTTACCACTAGCAAGTATCTTACCCCCCAGACTCTTCAGCCTGGAGCTTCGTATCCTCCCAAATCCATGGCAGGCATCCTATGTGCAAGCCCCAAGTCCGGAGGTTCACACGCCTGAGTCTCACTTGCCCCTAGCCAGAAAGCTCAAGGGGCAAGAAAGGGAGAAATGCCCCATCTTCATAATATAAAGTGTGTAGCTAAGATCCTCCTATTGGGAGACTAGAGTAGACTCTCCTAGCAGGGCCTGTCTGTGGTGCCATCCCTCAACTACTCAAAGCCATCACATGTCAGGGGGAAGAGGATCTCCCTTTCCAGGTACTGGGAAACCACCTGGACTGATCCGACCTCTGCCATGGTGATCAGGGCATCTCCCCTGCCAGGGAGAGGGCTACATGCAAGCAGGGTTCAAATGACACTTTGCTTTCTTTTTGGAAGGGGGAGGAGGGTCTCTGCAAAGAAAAAAAAAAATTGAACCACCCATCACAATGCCTTAGTAGAGATCCTCAAGGTTATGCTTTTCAAATCAAGGAGGGGGGGGGGGGCTGTCATTAGTTCAGCAACAACACTCTGGACACTCTTGTCTTGACTCACAACACATCAATCATCTCTGATCTCTTATGGGGGGACTCAGCACCCCCCCCCCAGCACACAAGGCCCCGAGGTTTCTACAAGAGCGGGGGGAGGGCAGACCGGTAGGGTCCAGCGGGCACATCCCGAGCGCAGGGCAGGGCTCATGCCTGGCACTCGCAGACAGGCGGGCAGGTAGTCTTGCGCTGGGGCACACACTTGGCAGCATCTCAGCCCCAAGCCCAGGCCCTGCTGGCTTGGAAACTCCCTTCCTCCCGGGCCGGGAGCGGAGCTCAACACCGCGCTCCGGTTCCCTCCCGTTTTCCTCAGCAGCCCCTGCTCCCAGCGGCGCGGGCACGGGGCATCCTCCGAGCAGGCGGGCGGGAAGCGGCCCCCGGGCAGGGCAAGGGGCGGCTTACCTGCGGGCAGCACTGCACGGCACGGCACGGCACGGCACGGCACAGCCCCACTCCGGTGCCAGCGCTGGCTCGCTCGCACTGCCTCCACTCTGCTCTGCTCTGCCCCGCTCCGTTCCGCTCCGGGGCTAAATAACGCGCTCCCCGCTCGCGCCTCATGTGCCGCACGCCCCCTGCCGACCCGCGCGCGCGTAACCCCTCCCGCCGCCGCCTCCCGCCGCCCGGCACCCCCAGTCGCCGGCCCGGGCAGCGCCCTCTGAGGGGGCCGCCCCGCGCCACCGCTCTGCAGTTCCCAAGCAAGTGCCTGCCTGACAGGGGAGCAGCATGGCCAGCCAGGTAGGGCTTGGCTTCATGGGTTGTGGTAACCCACCTGTTCCTTTCTAAACCCCTCCTTGCGCAGGTATCAGTCACAGAGGTCATCTAGGCCAGTGAGTCTCACCCTTTTTTTTGCACCAGGACCCATTTGTCAACACCGATGGGGAGCATAGATTCATAGATGTAGGGTCAGAAGGGACCTCATCGAGTCCGACCCCTAGCCCTGGGCAGGAAAGAGCACTGCGGTTAGACAACCCCAGCCATGTCCTTGTCCAGTCCATTTTCTTGGGGTCCCCTGATGCAAAGAAGCCGATGGCGGCATTGGCAGTGGCAGGGAGGGAGCCAGCAACAACACGGACTGGTGGCAACTGCCTACCCCACCGCTTGCCACAGCCCTGATTGCTAATGTTCAGGGCTGCAAGGCCCCTACAGCCACAGGTTCTGCAGGATAGATTGGGCCGGCCCTGATGGGGAGTCTTGACTCAGTGCCCCTCACATCCAACCTACTGCTCCCAGGCCCCCAGTCAGGGCCATCCCTTGAGGGGGGCCAGATCAGGGCAACCGCCCCAAGCCTCACGCTTTGGGGGGCCACATCTAGACGCTCACTACCCGTCTCCCCCCTGTTGCTGGCCATGGCAGCTTTTTCGAATCTGGGGGACTTAGGATCGGGGCGGGGTCTCACATGGGCTGATTTGCCATGGCCCCACACCCTGCTTGGGTCAGCTCTGCCCCCAGTGTATGGGGCAGGGGCCGGTCCAAGTGTAATTGGTACCCTAGGCAAACTGTGTACCTTGATGCCCCCACCACTTCCAATATAGAGGAAAATAAGAAGTCTAGAATGAACATTTACATGTACTTATTTGGTATTCAAAATGAACAATAAAACAATAAAAACAAAAAATTCTTATTCATTGTTTGGAGGCAATCAGGACTGGTAGTAGAGATGATATCTTTTATTAGACCACCAAGATTATTGCAAAAACATGTCTTTAATTGCAAGCTTTTGGGCACAAACACCCTTCATCTTTCTACCATTGGAGGAAAGATTATGAAAGTACTCCTGGGTAGAAATGAAAGTTCATATTTCATAGGATTTCATAGAGGATAGAGAACGCCTCTGGGCAGTCAGTCCATAGCCGGTATGGAGCCTCTCACCTCCTGTGAGGATCTGTGATAATGCAAATTACTTGGAAACAAAGGCAGGAGCAGGATCTTGATTGTTATTATTGTTTGTTTATTATTTATTGTTTTATTGTTCATTACCATTGTTTATTGTTTATTATTTATTGATGGTTTATTATTGATATGATATATCTTGATCATTGACTGTTTCACACTTGTCATTAACCCTAATTACAATTATAATAATAACCCTAATTAATTACAATAATAACAATTATACAAGCTGGCCAGGGCTATTATTTAGAATGATGTTCCTGTTATTTTGTTTTGCATATAATTTTGGCATCCCCCAAATTTTGGCACCCTAGGTCCATCTAGTTTGCCTAATGGTTGGACCGGCCTTGGGCAGAGGGTATGTGTGTGGGGCGTGGGGATCCCCAAGCAGCCCCTCACAGGCTGGGACTTCACCAACCTGCAAGGGAAAAGCCACAATTTCCCACATTTTTCCTTTAAAGGAGAATCCATTTTTAAAGTTTACTGATTCATTTTTAAAGTTTCCTTGTGACCCTTTCAAATATTCCTGTGACCCGCTTTGGATTGTGACCCACAGGTTGAGAAATGCTGATTTATGCCAACCCTCCTGCCTGAGGCAGGGTCATCCCTAGCCAAATCATCCTGAATGCTCCAGAATCTAAACTCAACAGAGATGCTCGCAACCCTGACACAACAAGAGGTAACACCCAAACTTGCCACAGGTAAAGCAGGAGAACCACGGCAGCCAATGTCCTGATTATATAAAATGTTGATTCAATGTAATTCCAGGGTACAGGGCCACACCGCGTGCTACAGATGAAGGAACACCCACCCCGCCCCGGCATCCCAATCTGAGTACAGGGGAAAATTCTTTCCTGATTGCAAATATGGTAAATGGTCTGACTCTAAGCATAGGGGCAAGACCCTCTAGCCAGGAACCTCTGGCTTTGTTCTCAGCAGAACACCACAATCAAAGGCCCCAGCCTTGGCTGTAGCCAACACCCAATGCTTCTGGGAAGGCTTAAAAACCCCCTGACATAAATAGCAGAAGGGGAGGGGGCACAGGGGCAGAAGCATGGAAAATATCTATGGTAAAAAATAGATCTAGCTATATCTAGATTGTCCCTGACCAGTGGCTGTCCAACCTCTTTTTGAACATCTCCAGTGATGGAGAGTCCACAACTTTTTAAGACAGTCTGTTCCACTGCATTGCAGTGAAGAAGTTTTTCCACATATCCAATCTAAACTTACTTTGCTGCCACTTCAAGCCATTAGTTCATGTCCTCCTCTCTGCAGTGAGAGAAAAGGTGCTTTCCCTCTTCTTTATGGCTGCCCTTCAAGGATTTGGAGACTGCTATCATTTTCCCTCTTAAATGCCTGAAGCGTTCATGGCCCTCTCTTCTTTTTAATGGTTTTGATGTTCCATCGGTCAAGCTCTCCTTTCTTCTGCAGTTCTGCTGTCTGTTAGCTGCTCCTGGGGAATGAAGCTCCTATTTCACAGCCCTGCAGATAGTTTTTGACTCATTCTAATGATGTTATATTTGTTTTTTTCTTCCATTTTAAATGGACTAGTTTAGCCCTAGGTCCCTAATGTATTAGGAACACTTCTAGTTTCTTTTTAACTGGAGAAAACTATGTGTTGATTCACCTCACTATCTGCACCCATCCCCTTTCAAAATTCTAGATCAGTCCATGGGGTAGTCCCACTGGCTATATTGGAACAGTGGGCACGATGTGGGTTTGCGCGTGCTTGTTTTCAGGATCAAAACTAGCATGTGTAATGTACTTACAGGGTAAGTACTTGCAGGATTTGGCTCGACAAAAGGCAGGAGTGAGTGGGAAGTACAGAAAATGGCCGAAGGACATGGGCAACTAAAAGGCCCTGAATGGTGAGGGTGGTAGGTATTCAGAAGTTGTTAACAAACCCCTCCTCCTCACACAAAGCTTCTGTCCTCCAGTTCTTCCAGACAGTTCTTCCAGCCTTCTTTTGTAAGTCATGTTTCCCAGGCCTCTAATCATGTTAGTTTTTTCCCCCTGGACTCTTTCCCATTTGTCCGCCTCTTTCTTGAAGTACAGTTCCCAAGATTGGACACAGAATTCCAAATAAGGCCTCATCAGTACTGAATAGAGTGTGGTACAAGAACCAACACTGAATAGAGTGAGGGGTTGAGGACCTAACATAAAAGCCAATGGATATGGTAAAAAATTGGCAGAGTTTTGATACATGTTTGTTGTCAGTTTTGCTTTTGCATTTTACTATGGGATAGAAGTAGGGGAGCACTGAAAGGACCAAAGAAGTCATTAAAAGTATGGGGGAGAACTTGGGAAGTGAATTGAAAAAGGGTAGTCATAGTTCATCAACTACCTACCCGTGAGCAGCAAGTATCATTAGAGATATGGAATTTTCAAAAGTTGATTGAAGTTGTGTTTGTTAATCTTTTTAGCTTTTTGAAAATACCAACCAGGAAACTTGTATCTGATGTACAATTGAAGAGGAGACAGTGAAAAGAATTAGAGAGGGGAACGACAGAGTGTTGATCAAGAAAGATGAACAGGCTTTAAATGTGCAAGGTTGCAGTAATCAATGTCAGATAAGAATATTAGTCAAGGCAGGAACGTCATTTTCCCTTCTGATATCAATCAAAAACTGTTAACAGGGAAGCTCAAAATGTTCCTTCCACCCTGGAAAGTTGAAAAATCATTATTTTATAATATCTATCTGAAATATTAGGTATAAATATGATTTCTTTAGCCAGTAGAAAGTCTAATGGGCATGTTATTCCAAAGGCACAGATTTAGATACTCTCACAAGTATATTTTTCCTTTGAGAGGACAATGGAACAGATTCATATATGGGATTCAGTTATACTCCATCTTTGCTCAAATACAAGGTAGTGGAGAGAGCGAGATGAAGAAGATGGTCCTTATGCATCCCTGAATACAAGGGCTCCTTAATTCTAATAGCACTGAGTTCCCCAAGTGAATAGGAAAGAATGGCACTGTGTTCTCTGCAACCTTCCAGTCTGAGGCTAAGGTCTATGAAAAAGATAGCATGATCCTGGGCTATACTATTGTTAATGGAGAATCTCCATAGGCTTCAACTGTGTATCATCCATGACCACCGCACTCCTCTCCCATCCTTATTAGTTTTGGCTTTCTCCCATAATACAGCAAATGAGAAGCTTATATGGAATTCACAGAGTGGTGGGAAGCAGTGTTAAGGAAATAACTGAGACCCCGGCTCATTTAGGAAGTGGTGATGTGCACACAAAAGGACTCCGTCTGTACAGGGGGCTAATGGATACCCTGGACAATGGATAGATCAGCAGCTGTGCTCTCACAGACATTGTTCCTGCCTGAAGCATAAAGCTTCCGGGATCTCCTGCTGGGATATTGCAACTGTGCACTAGTCCCTTAACATAATGTAACCCATAAGGGAATTGGGGAAGCAGATGCATTCAATTATTAAAAAAAAGTTCGATTAGGAGGTTATCTGGTTATCCAATGCCCTGCTCAAGAAAAGATGATCCATCTCTAAACCATCTCATCCTAGTGTTTGTCTAATTTTCTCTTAAAATTTTCCAAGGATGGAGATTCTACAACTTCTCTAGGAATTTCTGTTAATGCTTAACTGCCCTCAGAATTAGGAAGTGCTTCATACCATCTGATCTACATTTGTCTTGTTGCAATTAGGACCATTATTATGCTCTATCACCATCCTCTTTAAAACAATGTTTCAGGTATTTGAAAGGTATTATCAAACCAACCCTCTTAGGCTTCTCTTCTCCAGATTAATCATCCCAGTTCCTCCAGCCTTTCCATGCCAGTCATATTTCCCCATCCTCTAATCATTTTGGTTGATTTCCACTGGACTCCTTACCATTTGTCTACATCTTTCTTGAAGTTCGGTTCCAAGACTGGGCAGAGGCCTCATCAGTACTGAATAGAGTGGAAAAATCACTTCCCTTGACTTGTAGGTAACACTTCTATTAAGCTAACTTAGTGTGCCAGTGGTCATCAACATTCTGTGGTGAATTTGTGGAGCAGGATGGCCAAGCTTAGGTCATACCTGGATTGGTGGAAGGACACAGCTGTCACCATTGCTTCTCCCTGCCACCACTTTTCCCTGATGCTCAGCTGCAGCATGGCATGGAAAGCTGCCTGCTGCCCAGCCACCTGGCTACAGTGTGGCACAGTGCAGTGAGACAAAGCCCCTTTCGCCCAATGCTGTCAAAAGCTCTTGCTACTGAATGCTGTCAAAGCCACAGATTGGCAGGATTGAATGGCTCTGTGAGCTGGATCTGGCTCATGGGCCATAGGTTGCCAACCTCTGCTGTATATTATTAATTTGTTTGCAACAACAGCAAACTTTTGCCTCATATTCCATCTGTGGTCCACTATAACTACGGGGTTGTTTTCTGCAATACTTAAGCCTATCCAGTCTTTCTCCATTTTGCATTTGTTCTGTCCCAAGTATAGGACTTTGCATTTGTCCTTATTTAATTTCCTTCAATTATTTTTGGATCATTTTTCAAGTTTATCCAGGGCTATTCTGAATCCTGCTCCTATCCGCTGAAGCATTTGCAAGTCCATCCAGTTTGGTGTCATGTGTAAATTTGGTAATTGTCAATGAATTCACGTTGGCTGTTCCTAATCACCTTGTTATCCTTGAGGTGTTTTGGAATAGATTCCTTGATGACACACTCCATAATCTTTCCAAGTATAGAGGTCAGACTGACTTCTAGCCCCTTTCTGCTTCTGTGGTGATGTAGAGGGGCAGTAAATGAGGGGATCAAGCTACTGGGGAGCTCCTTGGCATGGGGAGAGCTGTGTGTGCTGGAGAGCTAGTGTAATTCTGGTCTGTTCTCTTTAAATTGTTAATCCACCTTCATCACTACTGTATCCAAACCCCTTCCTATAATGGACCAAGCACTGTGACTAGTATCTGCTGCAGATTCTGTCTCTAAGAGGAAAATGTTGTGTGCAGTATGCTACCTTGTTTTGGTTGCATCATTTTGAGCGTGGTTATTTATTTCTTTAATTAAAGTAAGCCCCCTCTAACAATGGTGGAAGGTAGAAAATAATGTCTAAGGAAAGAGTTTGTGTGGTCAAGGTGCCATAGCACTCCAGGTAATTCTGGCTGCTGGAGGTGTCTCTGGGGGCTACAGACAGATGGGTATAGTTTTAGAGTACCTAAAAGAGTGATTCTAGAGTTTGGCCTAAGGACAAGGAAAAATACAATAGTGGTTTAATCTCCTTTATGTCTCTAGCCTTACCTTCTTTTCTTTTTGGAAACATAGTTTACCAGAACAGAAAAATCAAGCATATAGTGAATTTAAGTAACTTGTTTTTGTCAACTCAGGGGACTGTCAGCATCAGTTTAAGATGATATCTTCTCTTTGTCATGTCATATGAAGTAACAGTGGAGTTGTCTAAACTAAGAGTTGGAATGGAGGTATTATTTTCATTTTGGACACATTAGAATTTTTTTAACATAAATTATTCTGATAACATGGCAAGCTGCCTTTCTGCTGTATTGTCTGAAACCATTCAATTTGTTTCACATTTTTATTTGGAATTTAGAGTATGTTGATGAAGGAAGGATATATTATAAGGAATTATATTTATAATTTTATTGCTGATTAAATATGATAAATTTTGAACTGTTTGAGGGAAGAGATTACAGTTTTATGGATACTTCAAGGGAAATATTGTAAACATATTAAAATATGATGCTCTACACATTGCATACATTGTTATAAATCTATTTGTTTTATAAAAAGTAACTGTAGTTGCAAATTGCTTTTGATTTTAGAGGAAACCAGGGACTAGTAAGAGGCAAGAATTTTTCTATAAAATTTCTGATCATAGACACTAACATTATACAAATACAGCAGAAGGGTGGTAGTGGGGAACAGAAATATGTTCTCCTTTTCAGTCTCACATTAAAATTAATCAAATAATTTTATTATTGTAATTCACTTTCATTAGTTTGACTAGAGGCCAAGATTGGGCATTGAACTAGACACTACACAAGTTCATAGAAAGTGTCCCTGCTTCATATACCTTGTAATCTATGGCAAGAAAGCAAAACAATTTGTGGGAGAGGGAGAAGAGGCTCTGACTTTTTTTTTTTTGTGAAACCCCCTTTCTTCCTCTCTCCCCACCACCAAAAATAAAAGAAAGAAAAAAGGAAAAGGTAAGAGTGTAATTCTGGATACTTTGAAGTCAGTGTCAAGAAACTTTATGACTTGAATGGGCCAGGATTTTACCCTTGGTAATCTCTTATTAAAGACATTTAGTGAATGGGAGTTGCATTCGTCTGCTAGGCTGAAATGTACTATCACTTTTAGCTTCCTTATTGATTACATTCTGAATAACTAGTGATGCTTTTGGATAACAAGCACAGTGAAGTTATCCATTATTTTTTTTTTAATCAGAAGTGCTACATCAACCATACAACTTGTTCTTCTGTAATTTACTCACTATATGGTTCTATATGCCCTGAACACTTAAGTTAGGGTGAGGTTACACATTATAATTAGATCACGTTAAGAGCACCTAACACTTGAATGATCACAAGTTATGGCTCATTAATTAGTGCTAAATGCCCTTTAGGCATCTTGAAGTTACAACACTTCTGGCCAGGATTTATCTTTAAGCTAGGTTACCTAGCTTGAGTTAAATTTATTTCTAGGTGCTCACCTGAGATAAAACCACCAATGTGCAGTCCTTCAGTATCTCAGGAGGCACTGCTCCCTGGTGGACTGTTGTCATGCAGGCAGTTTGCTGGGAGCAAGGGGAAGAGAAGCCAGGCACCAGGCATCGGATCCTGCCCAGGGAAGGTAAGTGATCCAGAGCTGCTTATGCCTTTGGTTGGCTATGTGTATTTGGGGCATGTGCTGAGAAGCTCAGGGTATTGCTGGCTGAGTGGTTGCTGTTTACCGAGCGGTTGCTACCTGGGCCTGACAGAAGCCCTAACAAGGGGGTGCAGCTAGTCCAGGCCAGCATTCCCTGAACAACCAGGGAGCCAGCAAACAGGGGTTGCAAGCAGGGTAAGCAATTTGCAGGTCAATTCACAAGTCAGTTTGACATGCCTCCCTCTTCAAGGGGAGCTTCTGTAAGCTTGGTGTGAGGAAGCAGGAAAAAAAGGAAACTTTGAGGGCCAATGAGCAGTCAACAGGCCAGCTTCCAGGTGAGTTTGCCATGGAAAGCATCCTTAGAAGAAGGGCAGTAAGAGAGAAGGCAGATTAAAAAGACCCAGGGAAATGGCTGGAGGATGTCATAATGCCAGAGGCACTACCATGGCCTCTGCTTTCACCTGTGAGGCTTCTGTCCAAGCAGGACTGCTCACCATTGAGGCTTCAAGCTACATCCAGGCATGAATGGTGTGTGCCCTAGTGGCCGGGGGGGCTTGACTGCGCCAGTGGTGGCAGGAACCCAGTGCTAGTGAGCTCTCACAGATGCCACCAGCATCGGGGGGGGAGGGTTGGTGAGCACTAACCGTTGGGTGGCAGTCACCCACAGGCACCGCTGGCAGTGTCAGCAGTACTTTTTTGCAGGGGTTGCATGTGCACCCATGTGCACCCCCTATGCGTTGCCCCTGCATTCAAGTTTGGTGCTGTGGGGACCACGGCTTGCAGGTTCTTTCTAGTGATGGCCATGTTGGGATTCCTGTGGTGTGAGCAGCGCCTCCTGGTGGTGTCTCTCGGGACAGGCAAGAGAGCTGTGGGAGGAGGTAATGAGGCTCTGAAGAATCCTCTGCGAGGAGTTCATCAATTCGATGCTGGAGATGACCTCAGGGACCGTGGAGGAAGAACCACTAGAGGCAGCGTTAAAGAAGAGAGAGGATATGGACTCCCAGGAGGCTGGAAGCTCGTGACCCCTGGCAGAAATAGGAAACTTCATCTCTACCTGCAGCCATTGTCTGTAGAACAGACATGAAAACAATACTTGGCATTTGGGGGAGTGGGGGGGGGGGCAGCAGAGGGAGGGCTGTGTGGTAGGCCAGTGGGGGCGCTCCTGCACTGAGCCACCCACCTCACTGCACCCAACCACCTTCCAGGTTCTGAGTGCCTCCCTAGGGGTGCCTCGCATCCGGCTGACACCCTTCCTGGAGGACACTCACTAGCCTGGGGGTAACGTAAGCTGCCACCACCCTGAGAAGGGACTCTCTCGGCCTTGTATCCTCAGGAAAACACAGGCCTAATAGTCCTATGTATACTCGACTCAGTACAGGCACTTGGGGCACTTCCCCAAATTGGGGGCCAAAAAAGAGAATGTCTTTTAGTCTGCAGACCTAAGGGGCCTCTTAGGCATAATTTAGATCCACCCTTTAATAAAGTCTCCTACACCAGTCACAAAGAAAAACTTTATTGATTACAAGGGGTAGAGTAAAAATAGGGTACAAGATGGAGTAATATCATAGAAATCCCAAAGAGCAACAGTCTGGATAAGGTAGCCTTTTGATCACTCATCTGAGTTACTGCCAGCTATATATCTAATCAGATCTCGAGTTACTCACAAGCATCATCCAGAGGCTGTTGGAGATTCCCTCTGGAGACAGGCCGTTCCTAGCTCATGAGCTATGGGGGAGAGAGCCCGTTTCAGATGGTAAAGCTCCTCTCTAAGTCTGAGTCCCCCACATGGCTGCTGCCCTTTCCTCCTGGGCAGTCTTAACTTATATAGCCCCTGTGACTTCGTTCACCTGGTCCAATGAAGGCCAGCACCTGTTGGCTGTTGGCCAACCAATTTGAAATACATCACTAGTTGCCGGGCAGACTGTAGCCCGTCAGGTAGAAGCCCCTCACCCAGGTAGGTAATATCAGTCACGTAGGCAGAGGGAGCAGGTTTCCCCCCTCCCTCAGGAATGTATCCATCTCAGGTTACCTAAAGAGATAGGGTAAAGGTGTGTCTCCTCTGCTGGGCCTATCCTAATCAAATCGTCACAGAGCAGAGATTTTGGGGAGAAACAAAGGTGGCTTCCTTCCACAGGCTGCATGGCAGAGGGGCTCTCTCCTCCACCCAGCCTCTTCACAGCTGCAGCACAAGACTGCTCAGCCCAGTTTTTGGCTGTGCCAGGAATGGGGGTAGGGGAAGAGAGCCCCCTGCTATATGGACCTGGCCCAGCCCCCACAATACCCAACCCAGCAATCATGGCGGGGGGGCACCACAGCACAGGAGCTCCCTCTACCCACTACCCCCAGTTGCCAGCTGGTGAGGGGTCAGGGCTTAGGAGAGGGGTTGCTCTGGCAGCTTCCTGTGAGGCATGTGGCCTTAGCCAGTGTGGGCAGGCTCTGACTCCCCCCTACCAAACAGTAAACATCTATTCAGTTCACCCCAGCTCTAACTTATAGTGCTTTAGGTAAAGTATAATAGTTTGAGTGCTTCCACTAGGGGCTTTTGAACGTCTGTACTTAGCCATATATTACAGCAACACAAAACATTTAAAAAGATTTAATTCAGTTTCATGAACACTTTCTGAACTTGGTGAGCTTTTTTTTGTTTCCCTTTTGGGGGTGGGGGAAGCCATCAGCATCAGCAAATCAAAAAGCATTGTTTTATGTTAAATGGAGTGAAATCCTTGAATGTCTTCATTTTGATTTCACAGTACTTCCTCTCCTTCCTGGATACATTCTATTTGCTTTTAGATTTCACTCTACTGTAAATGACCCTCACCAGCCCAAAGACTAGATTATAAAAAGTGCTTGATGGCGAGCCATTTCGATGTGTTGCTGTATTTTAAATTATTTAATTTTTGTTCACCTGGAATTTCTGAGTTGTACACCTCTTTGAAATCTGCCTTTTTCTGGTTACATGAATATCAGAATTTTTTTCCATCTCATTTCCTTTTGGTGGAATTCTCTCTCATTAAACTGAAGCTTCATTTTATCAGAGGAGTCAGATTATTAAAAATAAGTCTTTTCAATTTATTAATATATTGTTTTATTTATTGTACGATTTGATTATGCTTTTGTAAAAACGTTTAGGGTGAGATCAGGAAAAACACACAGTATTGACCTAATTCTGGTTGTCAACTTTAAACAAAGGCCAAAGCTTAGGGCAACACTGAGTGCTTTTAAAAATCTACCCATACTAAACAATAACATGAGCAAGATAATAGTTATTTAAAAAAATAGGTAAATGGATATTTGTTCATACAAAGTAAATATTAGAAAAGCACATGATATTGTTACTTGAATTTGAAGAAATACGTTTCTTATAACAAGAATTATCAAAGTAAGTTGCTGGTGTTGCCAGCAGAAAATAAGTAAGAGTTTTATTCCTCTAATAATTCTTAGCTTTATCAGAAATTAGTAGGTGCATTAGTGTAGAATGGGGGCAAACTTCTCATCAGGTATGCCACAAATTAGCCCCACATCCTCCTCAACTGCTATGCTGAGATCCCCTTCCTCTGCCCAGTCTGCTGCTCTGCTTTCTGCTCCCTACTCTGTGCTCTCTGCCTAATCTCTTGCTCTGCCTTCTGTGTTTGCCTTATTTGCTGCAGTGCTGACCTATTCCTTACCTGATAGAAGTGTGCTGCACTGAGAGGCTGCCTGTGCCACTTGCGCTGCAGGTTAGCTACCTCTGGTGTAGAACATAGCCTTGAGATCCAGGGCTCAAGAGAGAACAAAGGGCGGACTCCTATTACCCTTTCACCTTAACAGGAGTTTTCTAGCTGTGTTAGAAGCTTTTTTCACACTTGCACATAGTTGACAATTCAGGGTGAATGTGTAAGTGTGTGTGTAGACTAAGCTTGTGCATTAGGGTACACATTGGCTAGGCACTGGTGTGCATACCTGAGCATGAGTTCCTACTGGTTTTAAACCTGAGAGTGATAGCACCCTGGGATGCCGTGAGATTCTTTTAAGTGTGTTGCACAATGCTAAGCTTGCAAAGACCTATACATGATTCACAAGATAAACCCAGAAATTTCAAGTAGAAATCCCTGTCAAAAACATTCTCATCTGTTGTGGCCTTTCTGGGTTCTTTGCAAAGGAAGAATTGCTGTTATTTTTCTGTAGTCAAGAAACAACTGAAAATTAAGAGCTGGCATTTTCCTAGGGGTGTCTTGAGTCTAACAAGGTTGAGAACCACTGTTTCAGCCCTGGTGATGGAGAGGTTATGGCACTTGCCTAGACAGCTAGCAATTGGGTAGGTTTCGTCTGGCAACACTTCTGTGCATTACACACCTTCAGTAGGTGCACATATGTAGACCAATGCACAATCTGCTGAGTATGCTCGATGTACATGCAGCTGCTTACCCACACAAGCTGCAGGGGGACTAGATTTGCAAATTGTGCATAAGTGCCAAAAATGCTACTTATGTGACTGGAAAATTGCCATGTAAGCACACAAAGGGTAATAAAATTCTGACAGAAGTTTTAAAAAGAAAATAAAAATATTTTTCAGGGTTTGCCAACTAGCAAATTAAGCAAACCTGTAGAACATCTTTATTTCAAGCTACACACTTTAAAAGGAAGTAATGTTTGACTTACAATATATGCCCTTTTTTCTAGTTGAATTAGAACTTCATTATTTTAAATGTAGGCATCCTTTCAATCTTGAGCAATTTAATGTTTTTTCATGAAAGCCTGAAACCACTAGAAATCAGTTCCTATTCAATCACACCCAGCATACTTTAAGGGATATTAAAACTTTAAAAAAAATGAGTGCTGCACTAAAAATGATAAAGGCCCAAAATAAACTGATTGCATCAAAGAAAAACAAACAGCTCCCAGTCACAAGCAGCGTAATGCAGTTCAGTTAACTTGCTGATGTCACTCAAAATGACCCAGAGCTCTGTTCTGCCAACAATAGGCTCAGTGTGTGCCTAACTGTGGGCCTCTTTGGTCCCACAGCTGCAGGTCGTAAATACAGTTCAGGAGATTAAGGTATTAAAATGACCCTCTTTGGTGGCTGCAGAACAACGCCTTAGGCATTCCACCCTGCCTTGAAGGCAATCTGGAAACTCCCAATGATGTCAGGTGACCATATGGAGTTTACTCAAGGATGTCTTAACATGTGGATTTGCTCTTCCTTGGCTGACATAGCCATCATTTCCTATGTTAGCTAGGGAGTATTTTATATGTTGGAATTGTGCCTTTAGCTCCCCAGAAGTCTCCACAAAGCTGGTAATACAGCTTGTCTGTTAAATGCAAACTCAATCCATATAATTCAGGGGTGTCAAACATACGGCCGGTGAGCTGGTTCTGGTTTGCAGAACTACCCCATCCAGCCCAGCAGACTACTGCTGAGCCATAGTTTGGGTTTATGGCCAGGAGGGGGCATGGCCTGCCACAGAATCCAAGGCCTTGGGAGAGGGAGCAAAACCTGTTGTGGCATGAGGGCTCTGCCCATACAGCCCTCACTTGCCCCACTGCTGCTTGGCCCAGTACTGCTTCTGTTACATTCACTATGACAAATAGCCACCTGGTTGGTGGCCACAGTGGCCATCGCCACCGCCATGGCCATCACCACCACCACCAGTGCCTCTGTAGGGACCACCGCACTGTACCTCAGGCCAGATCCAGCCTGTGAGAAGCTCCCCAGTCTGGATCTGGCCTGGGTTACAAAGTGAGTTTGACATTCCCGATATGAGTAAAGGAACATTGCTTGCTTTGAAAACTATAAATGCTTTATGCAGCACAGGTTATAATTGAGGAACCAAACCATCTGTGTTCTCTGCTACTTTCTCACAGATTTATGAAGAAATAACAAAGAGCCAGACGGTATTTGGAAAAACCACATCATGGTCCAAAAGGACAAAATGTAGTAGGAGGTGTCACATCCTTCTCTGAGCCTCTTTATTACTTAAAGTATCCTTTAAACTTCTTTGCTGTAATGATTATTTACTTTTTCATACCTGAAAATACCTCATACCTGAAAATACCTTCTTCTCTGTAATTTTTGACAATGCGTTAAAATTATGAGCTGTATTCAACAGGAATTTCCACTTCTAGAAGCAATAATATGAGCATGTTGGGTTTTTGAGTCTTGGCCACCTTGGTTCATATTAATCTATTATTTCTCAAATGCACATCTCTCAGAAAAAGCAGGGGACACCAAATAAATTAAACCTCTGAAGAAGAATGTTAGAGTCAGAGAGGCATAACTGATTGAGATTGGCTGTGCTTTCTTAAAATGTAGAGATATCCTGGTTCAACATTTTGTCAGCAAGTTGTGGCTTAGTGATTAATGATCTGATAGGAAATTATGAATCTTTCAAAAAGACATTTAAAGTACACATGTTTAAAATATGTTCCTTGAGGTCTTCCAATTAAGGACTGTCCAATTAAACTCTGTGCTGTGTATACCAAGCACCAATACAACAGCTTTGTGCCAGTGTAAACACAAGCGGACACACAAAATATAGCCCTATACCAGTTAACTTATTAGACTTAGGGTGCATTTGTGCATGCATATTAATACCCAGCAATAAACTCTGGTGTGTATCATGCTGGAGTTTATTGCTCCTGGACACCATGTTTACACATGTGCCCGGGACCGCAGCATATTTAGCTGGATTGGAGCAGCCCTGGCTGGCAGGGCTGGGGGCGGGGGGTGGGGGTCAGTCTGCCAGCCCAGGGCTGCTTCAACCTGATTCAACATACTGCAGGGAGACTGGGTGGGTCATGAGGATGCTCCAGTATGGGGCCACCTTGCAGGCAGCCCCTGTACTGAAGCACCTTTGTGCCCCAGCCAGCTGGGTCAGCATCTACACATGTGCTGCTGTACAAGAAAATAATACGCAGCAGGATAGTACTTGTATTTACAAGTAATAACCTGCTATGGAGTTTACTACTTTCCTGTGGACAAATAGAGCCACGTGTAGATGCCGAGAAATTTACCGCGGAGCTAGTTATTCTGTTGTACAGTAAACAGCTCGTGTAGACATGCCCTTACTCTGGGAAAAATTAGAAGTTAAACTACACTGGTGTAAGTTACATCAATGTAGATGTTATATGTTTGCTTCTTTGTTGGGGTAACTTGGTATGCTTAATGCAAACAAGCTATTTCCAGAGTCCTTGCCACTTAGTGGCAAAGCACTGTAACAGCACCTTTTGTCTCTGCTACCCATTGCTTTTATTCATGCTGACAGAAAGCAAGTAAACTGGTAGAGGACTAAAGAGTCCTTTAAGACTACAATATAATTCAGTGGAACAATGATACAAAATATTTTCCAGAAAGTGTTAGGATTCTTAAGCTTGGCACTTGACAAGGATTACTATATGCTCTCCTGGTTAGCTGTGGAAATAAAGCATAATTGTGTGTGTGCACATAGGATCATAGGAAAGTAGAGCTGGAGGACACCTCATGAGGTCCTCTAGTCCAGCCCCCTGCTGAAGGCAGGATCATCTCTGACTAAACCATTTCAGGCAAGTGTCTGTCTCAGTGTGTCTACATGTCCATTAACACGCTTTAGTTAATGTGTACCTCTGGGTGCTCGTAGATGTGCCTGGAGGCTGTTCCAACATGCTGTAATTTTAGCGTGTCAGAGCAGACTTGACTAATCAAGTCTGCTGGAGTGCGCTTAGCACACTCTAGCCAGCCTTCACATCTCATGTGTCAGCGTCTACACACTTCAAAATGGTGGCGGGGACACTTTAACTATAGCTCATTTGACAAACTTTAATTAAAGCACCCCACCGCCATTTTGAAGCTCAGGGACACCGATGCATGAGACACCGTGGGCACTTTAATTAGAGTGGTTCTCAGAGCTGTTCTAATTAAAGTGTCCCCATCCAGTCCTGTAGCATGTGTAAAAATGGCCTCCATTGTGAGGTACTAGGAAAATGTACATTAGCCCAGCTTAATGTGCATTACCTAAAGAACACCGTTTTTAGCGACACCTTAACGCGCATTAGCCTATTTTAATGCGCGTTAATGAAAGTGCATTTTTGGTGACACTTTAATGTGCATTAAAATGGGATAACATGCATTAAAGTGCACATGTAGATACACGCAGTGATTCTCAACCAGGATGCCACAGTTCTTTGGGGTGTCTTGAGATCTCTTCAATGGTACCACAAGGTGTCATGCAATGTTAGTACTGTTAGGTATGCAAACCTGATTCACACAATAAAACTTTGAGATTTCAAATAGGAATTCAGAATGTTAAAAACATTCTGACCTTTTCTGGTCTTTGCAACATAAGAATTGCTCTGTTATTTTTCTGGAGTCAAACATTGTGCAAAAATTAAGAGCTGGTACTTTCTGAGGGGTGCCTTCAGTTCAACAAAATGCCTTGGGTCTAAGGAAGTTTCAAATCACTAGTCCATCTAAGCTGCTTCTGAAAATGTCTAAGACTGGAGAGTCCACAACATATCTAGGTATCTTGTTGTAATGCTGAACCACCCTCCTAGTCAGAGTTCCTGCTAATCTGCAACCTAAATTTCCTCCTCTGCAGTTTGAAGAAATTTAAGCTGGAAATTAGAGGTTGGAGATTCTCACACTGTCACTCACGTGTGTGTGTGTGTGTGTGTGAACTCCAGGCTATAATGAGATCTGTAGTGTGAAATCCTCTATTTTTCACCAAACAGGTACAGCCTGGGCACTGATGGCATAAAGTACTGCTCTATTAACATGCCTTGATTCTTACATAACCTTCCAGAGATGAATGGGAAGTTCAGTTTATGTCACTGATCTAGCTCCTCTGCTGAGAAAGCCAACAAAGGTGGCAATTATTGCCAGCTGCTCTGGTGTTTTAGTGAAAGAGTTGTCTAAACACTGAGAAATAAAGCTACCCAAAATGGTATGTTTTGAAATAAAACTTTATCTCAAAGATAAAAACTGTAAATATTCTTGTATTGAGAAGAAACCAAAGCAGGTGCGTATGTGGGTAAATCTAGACCATGTATAGCAATGGCATTCTGTTTGTCTTTCTACAATGTATAAAACCATCCAATGGTTCTTTGCCACTAAAGATTCACTTTCCTACATGTCATTCTTATTAAATGGAATTACATGTAGATTGTACTATAAAGACAGAAAAACACACATAGCTTTCTAGCATGACTATAATTAATTTAATGTAATCATAAATCATCTAACAGTTTGGAGCTGTGGTCCAGATGATCTGATTCCAGGCATTCAAAATACTATATTCAAATTGAGGGAAGATCCTTCTTTGAGCAGTGAGGCTGGACTAGATGACCTTGTGAGGTCCCTTCCAGCCCTAGTTTCCTCTGATCCTATGATCCCATAGGTTTATGGTCCTAGTTCATCAAAGTAATGAGGCACATGAGTAAATCTATCCTTCCTTAGCAACGCGCTTACTCTAAGTCCCCTTAAAATTACCAGGACTTAAACATAGATTTGAAGATAAGTATGCAAGTGCTGGGCTAGGTCCAGAGATTTTGTTTAGAGGAGCTGAAGTAGGTTTCTGAATGCCATGTCCACACTACACAGTGGGTCTCTGAATGGTGCTCCCTGTCCCTGTCCACAGGATGGATTGGGGATTATTGTCCAACTCCTCCTAGCTTCCCAAATCCTACCTGCATCAACTGTTGAATATGTAGACGAGACTGAAATGGAGGCAGAGGGGCTTGTGTTCAAATTTGTGTCCTCACCTGTTGCCAACTCCTCTTATTCATACTAAGTAGCTGCTTACACCCTAATACTCTTACAGAGCTCAATGTGACTAGTCACCAGGTGAGGTACAAAGCATCCTTTTAATCTCTTGCTTCTTTCCATTTTCAAAATGTACCACTAAGCTGTTTGAGTCAGAACTTGCTCTCCAACTCATCAGGTCTGTTCAACTCTCTCTACATAAAGAACAAGTATTTGGACTCTATGCAGTGAAAGGTAAAAAAGCCCTCTTTACAATTTTGGCCCAAAATACAGTTCCCACCCTGGCTGCAACACCAGACTTGTAATGTGCAAAAGCAGTTGCAGCCCCTCCACATCAGCTGAGCCACACGGGTCCAGCACAGGTTGGGCAGAATCCTTTAGCTTGTGGAAGGGTACACAGGTATCAGAACATGAGCTGTTCTTAATCTGCACGGTAACTTTTGGGAACATAAATAGATACAATTATTGTTCCTAAAGTTGTCTGTTTCTAAAGGAAAAAAAAAATATTTTTCCTAAAGCTGTTTCTCTTCCTTACCCATTTTTGCCTCTCTCTCATTTCTTTTGCTATCTCCTGCTTTTGTTTTTTTCATTTCTCTGGGTGCAGACTTTTGAAAGGCTGAGGCTTGCCACATACGCATAATTTTTTTTGTTAAGGATTCTGGATAGTATAACACAAATTGAACTTGTGGTCAGTAATACTGTAACTAGAATGACCATTAGAGATCTCTGCCTATGCCCTTGTTATGACATTAGGAATTGCTTTCTTTCTTTCCTGTTGACCACTGTTCTCCCCCCGTTTTATGTTCGGTGCTCTTTTTGTTTCCTAAATTTTCCCCCATTCTTTCCTGGCCATCTCTTCTCCCCCCTCCCCGGGTTTTTCATATTTATGTGCTCCCATAAGCCCTTGGAAACCCTGTAACATGTAAGTCACTTGAGGATGCTCTACAGCTTTCTTCCCTGGCAGAAGCTGTCTTTGGGATGGCTTTAGAGCCTTTTTCCTGTGTTGCCTCAAAGTCAGCCCCCTCGATGGGTATTGGAATTCTCTTCAAAGAAGCTCATTTGGCAGTGTTCCTCCTTGCAGGCAACTAGGGACTATGCTGCCTGAACTGTATACTCCTGTGTTCGGACCTGAGCCAATAGCCAGAGCAGAGAAATGGTCTGTAAGCCTGGACATATCTGTTGGCATGGACATGCAGGCATGCTCACCTCAGTAATATCACAACTCATACTAGTGTTGCTGAAGCCCACAATTATGCCATCTTTTTCTTTAACTACTGGACATTGCAGTAAGAACATGCATAACTCTTGTCTGAGGATACTTGCTTTGGGAAAATACATTTTGGGGTGCTTACACAAGTGATCAGAAGATACTTCCGATTGTGTGGTAACTTTTGTGCTTTACACAACGCACTTAAAGTTACAGCATGATTGAACATCTATTAAAGTTCAGTGTTTGATGGTGGGAACTGAGAGCCTCCATGCACCAGCTGCAGCCAGGGGGTCCGGTTGCATGCCTCACAGCATGCTCTGCAGGCTCCTCGGGCTGTGGAAGACGGTGCCAGGAAGGGGCTACCTGTAACCCCAGCTTTCTGGTCAGTGCTGGCAGGAAGGCTGCAGTCTTTCCTATGCCTTCTTCAGAGAAGCTGGTCTGGGCACACCCACCCCCCATATTGTGACTGTCTACCAGCTCTGCCTGGTGGGTCCCCTTCCCCCAGAGAGGGCATTCTCTATTTCCCAGGACTTCCCCATTTTGTGGGGGGGTGACTTTCTCTGGGAGGCGACATACCCACTCTGCAGAGATAGCCGGCAGCCATCCTGTGGGGAGTGAAGGTGGCCTGCCTGGCTTCCCTGCTGGTAGCAGTGGGGAAGCTGGAGTTTTCCCTGTGCCCTATCTGGGGAAGCCAGGCAGGGAACCACTATCTCCTCATCACGATTTTCCCAGTTGTCTACCAGCTCTGCCTGATGGGACCCTCTTTCCGTGTAGAGAGCATTCCCTCTCCTGGGCATTCTTCTGTGTGGGGGAACTCTCTCTAGTGGGGAACCACCATGCAGAGCCAGCAGGCAGTCAGCAAAATGATCCTGTTGAGGGTGGGGGTGGCCTGCCTAGCAGGGGTACCTTCTCCCCCTCTCCCATGCTGTGCAGGAAGAAGACTTGTCTCCTCTTTGTGACAGCCCAGGGGCAGAGCTGGTGTTTGCCCACACAAGCACAAGCCCAGCCCCACAAAGGCTCATGTGATGTGGGCAGAATCACCTGAAATTAACCCACACACAAATGATGCTCTGCCTTAGAGTGGCTCTGTCTGATACTTCATAATGTGAGGGTTACTTTCTCACTTGATCAGTCATATAAAAAGCTCTCTGCAGCCATGAATATTTGGTATGTTACAGCTGTACAGTACTTTTTGGGACCTAATTGAGCAGAAAATGTAATGTCAGTGTCCTTGGAGGTCAAGTAGCTGTACAACATTCTTTAAAGGTAGCAATAATGCCAAGTTGGCACCCTATTCACAGAGCATTAACATTTGTATGCAAATATATGGATATCAGATTAGTTTATAGATTGAAAATATATTATGTCTGATAGCTATGAAAAATGTTAATGCTGTTGAAGGTGCTGTGTGGATAGATGTTACTCCAGTTTTACAGCACAGTTCTGCCAGTGGATCTTAATCATCATACACAACAAAGCTATTATTCCATTACTGTTGGGCATCTATTCAGCAGGGATTATAATTGATTCTTAACATACAGTAGTTTTGTGTTGCTTAAAAACTGTTTCCTTGGGGAAGAATTTAAATAATAAAAATGCATTTTATTTGTAGTGTAAGCCACATTTGAATACAATTATGCAGAGCTAAGATTAGCACTGCATTATGACAAGAACAGATATTTTTCTGGAGCAGACCAAGAACTGCTCAGTTTCAGGAGATAATTTTAGTGTCTATCTCCTTTAGTTGAATAGGTGCCATGACAATATATCATCTTAGAGTCAAGAGAATTTTCTTTCTTTGAATTATTGTATTAGCACTATGGTTTCCTAATGTCAGTCAAGCCAAATCCTGCAGGTACAGAAGAATGTAAAAAAGGATTTGTTTGCAATAACTTTTACCAGAGAAAAGCTGCTGATTTTTCCAGAAGGAAATAAAGATCAAACAAACATTTCCTTCATAGAAATGTAGTTTTATTTCCCATATGAATAGCTTTAAACCAGAATGAAATATTTATTGCCAGTTGTTAACATAATACACCTTTTGTTACAGAGTATGTGAAGAGTTAATAACCTTCTCATTTTCCAATGGAAATTTTCTAAAATAAATTCATTCCAGAACAATTAGAGAGCTTCAGTAATTTAATAATTCAAATGAAAGAGTGCCCGAAAGGCATGATTTAAGTAAAACCTACTACCAAATATAGGTATTTGCTCATAGGTAATTTTGAGGTTTCAAGCTACCAATTGTTTACTGGACTGGATCAATGAAGTGCTAAAATTCATTGATCCAGTCCAGTAAATTTTGTGAAATGTTAAACATTAATGAAAGATATGAGGAAAGAAACTGCTTCTCTTGCCAACACTGTGGTCAACAGCAGTGCCCTGACCTGATTACTTAAGCTGATGTTTTTCCTAAATCTGTCATGAATCAGTAATTATCAGGTTTTGCAATACTCAGTGATTCTCTTGTGAATAGCAAATAGATTTGTTATTGTAGGTTGGTATTTTCTAAAAAGAAGTGTTCAGCCCTTTGTATATGCAAACTCTATATAGTATATTTTGTTTTTTTGCCAGCGAGACTGTGGAATGCTGTGCAACTTCTACTGAAGAGCTTCACAAAATGTGAGGAAAATTCAATCTGGTCTAATCTGGAAGTGACCTGATTTATGTCTTTTAAAATAAACTTTTCCATTCATCATTGGAAGACATCCAGATAAAGTATTAGCAATTTCACTCATAGGGGGCTCTATCAAAATAAGCAACTTGTACAGCATAATGTTATTAGCAGCGATGGGCTATTAATATTTTAATGAGGTTCTCTCATGAAATTCACCCCTCCATCCTTTAGCTTATGATAAATTCTGAGCGTGGGGGTCTAAATGTTTTGGAGGAGGAGGAAGAATGAGGTTTGGGTCATCAGGAAGAGGGAGGGCAATCATCTCCCCTTTGGTTTTGTGGCATACTATTACTGGCTGGCTGCAGGGGGCCTAACTGCCTCCTCCAGTACATGACTAAGTTTGTTATGATGATGTTAGTTCATTTTGGATCACTGCTGTGGTCACTCTGTTTTCAGATAAAGAACTGTTTTTAAGGGCAAAAAATCCCCAAGGACTGAGAGACCAAAATAAGGGGAATTTCTCAGTTAAAGGGAACTACAGATGTGGTAGTAGAGTATATTATCAATTGAGTCAGTTCAAAAAAAGATTACAATTGATGTGACCACAAAACCTCAGTGAGGCTTACTTGA
The DNA here is from genome assembly GCF_052110815.1 of Crocodylus siamensis. Lineage (NCBI taxonomy): Eukaryota > Metazoa > Chordata > Crocodylia > Crocodylidae > Crocodylus > Crocodylus siamensis. Next base: position 176,587,243 of record NC_143395.1, read on the forward strand.
AGGATTGTTTCTATTTATGCCCACAAAGTTCTGTGGCTGGAGCTCAGTGTAGCTCTGACTTCTCTTCAACAACATCCTCAGCTTCTATGAAGCCTGCCATACCCTTATGCTTATATAAGGGACACAGCTAAGTATGATGTCAGTGTCCTTGCACTCAAGGTGTGGGAGAGCTCTTGCAAGTTGATTGACAGCAAGCTGATTTGTTGGCTAAGGATGGTAGAGCCTTAAATGAAAAAACTAAAAACAAATCAACCTAAATAAAATTGTTGATTGAGGGCATCATCTGATTCTGGTCATGATCTACACAAATGGCAGGGGACTTGACAGCAGAACAGAATAGCAGCACAAGTTGAACCGGATGGTCCTGCTCTGGTGGGGTTATATTGGCTAAAATAGATCTGGAGTTTTAAATGAAAGCGCCTATTGAAGGAATGCCTACCTTTAAAACCCCGAAGTGGTTTTTGATGTCATCATTGTTTTCATTTTAGATCTGTCCTTAAGAAGGATCAAATATGTCACAATGATGGAGAGGAAAAGAATGTAAAATCAAGCAAAAATAAGTAGAATCCTGGAAAAAACAATGGAGTAGTGTCCTTAGTTCAGTGTTTGCCATTAAAAGTCAATCACCATAGTTATTTCTGATTTCTATATATAAAAACTGTATTTTCCATTTTCCATGTGTGGGATCTTACAAGTGTCTCCTGAGATATGGAAGAGTAATCCATGTCCCAAGTCCCAGTGGCCATCAGGGCATTTTTTCTGTCAAAAGCTGAATCTTAGTATTAGAGATTTTTTGGATTAAAGAGCCCCATATGTATGTTCAGGTTTATTAGGGATAATATCAGGTGGGCTTTTTGTTTTGTTTTGTTCTTTTTCACCGCCCTCCCCACCCTGAGCTACTAGACAAGGGTGGGGATGGGGAGCATGCAAGGGATAATATGAAATGCTCTACTCTTATTATATCCTATGTTATCATATAGGATATAGAAAAGTTATAGCCGACCTCTAGTGGCAAAATGGAAGTACTGCCTGTCTTTGGATCCTAAAAGTGAAGACATGTTGCAAAACAAAGGAAAAATTGTAAAGACTTTAATAAGAAGTAAACAGTAATAGTTCAAATCTCAAAGTAACAATCCTCAAGTAAAAACATTAAATACAGAGCACAGGCAGATTATCGTAGGGGGAAGCTGTATTTCAGAATTTTCATGTCTTGTGCTGTACAGAAGAGTTCTACAGTCAGTATCTTATGATGATCAAAGAATGGTTAACAGAAGCATTTGTGAGAAACATACTAGGGTGAACATTTTATTGGGAGAAAATCAATGAAAGGAATTATTTTTCCTGGATATTAAGGTACCTTCTGGGCAGTGAGCAAAGGTAGACAGTCCAAACTGCAATCTTGGATCTAAATCAGATCCAGAATTCCCCAAAGTTGAGGGATGCTTGGATCTGAGTTTGGTTGGTTGATTCAGCTCATTTGCGACAGAAGGACCAACTGTGAACCAGCTTCAGATCTGAATTTTGGGAGTTAAATTAAGAGTTAGGAGTTAAGACCAATTAGTTTTTTGATCAGTTTTTACCACATGGAACAATCTTTTCATGGCAGAAGAACAAGTTAGGGTATCTAGGAAGTCCTCTTCATCTCCAATTTGTGTGGATCTGTGAACAGTATTCTAGGTGACTGAAAAAGGAGCCTTCATGGATGGAAGGAGCCAGAACTATGTGATGCTTGGAACAGGTTGAGCTAGAAAGGAAGATAGTTTCTTCTTTGTAGCAGCCACATTGTATAACATACTGCATGCAGTGAGCCCTATTTTTCTTTTAAAGTGGTGTTAATAGGGAATAACTCTTTTTAAGGTAGTTTACCCATCTAAAATTGGCATAAATGACAGGAATCAGTCAGTCATTTGGGAGATATAAATGTTGCAATAAGCTACTATGTAGTTTTGTTCATTACTGCATCAGAACCATTGACTAGTCCTATATGTTAGTTACTAAAGACATATATTCAATTCTTATGATCTTAATGAAAGATATAATTCCATTTAGCATTAGAAAGCTGCCTTGGGGCTAACTGATACAATTGGAATGTCCCTGGGTTTGCTTGGTATTTTCTGAAGCTGCTGCAGTATTTATACATCCTGTGCTAAATGTGATTTTTGTTGCAAAGTTTGGTTAAACAGAAGGTTGGGTAGGATGAATGATTCAGAAGAAAATCTGAATCCTTCCCAACTTGGCAGGGTCAGGAGCCCCGTGTCCAAAGATTTGTCTTAAGGTTCAGGTTCTGGGAATAACAAAATATTTTAGGTCACTAAGGGTACACCAACAGGGAATTTGGGAGTGGTTGCATTGTTCAGTGTATTTTTAAGATGACAAGGAATGTGTGTGCACATGCATGTGTGTGGGTGAGAGAGAGAAGAGTATGAAAGACTCTTTCTGAGTAGTTAAACATTATCCATTTCTTGTATCTATTAAAGTGAGTATTGATTATAAAAAGTAGCAGGCAAAATAGGGCAGGAAATAAAGAGAATATTAATTAAACAATCAATAATAATAGTTAACCTTTTTACTGACTATAAAATCTTCAAAACATTAAAATAAGGGATAATATCTATCAAGAAAAATAAAGTAAGAGTGCTGCTCAGTCACTTTTTTGTCCATACATACTTACTGGGTGCTTCCTCTTCTTTAATTCTTTGTTTTATACTCACCTAATTTTTTTCTCTAATAATTTAATGTTTATGAAAGATCTTGGGGTAACATGGGCACAAAAGTCCATATTGAACATGTACACATGCGCATACACAGACACACAGACAGGCTTCAGGTAGTTTTCGTTATGCTGTTTGCCTTACATCTAGTCTAGCTTTCACACGGTATGGGGGGGATCAGATTTGTGGTTTGGGGTCAGCAAACTAATTTGGGTATTATGCATTCCTTTCCCTCTGTACTCCATGGGCCATGATGGAAAGGAAATATAGCTCTAAGCTGTTTTAGTGTCTTTTATGGCCGAGGAAATTCCTGTTAACATGTATTTAAAGAAGCTGAACTGGTAGGGATGGATCTATAGGGTCTTACATGGTTTACAAGGTGTCACATAACTCTGCTGAGAGGCTTCTACCCCCCTATGGATCCACACATCTTTTCCTCAAATGAAACAAACTCTTTCTCTCTCTCTGATTTGGTGATGTTGGTAAATTCCTGTGGTGAAATCTTTATGGAGATATCCTCCTTCCAAAGACCCCTACCATGGCTTTTAATGCAAGAATGGTCAATTTGGTCTTATATTATTAGTTCAGTTTCTGTGGTTCTGTGATCCTTGGCTACTCCTGAGGTTACCAAAAGAAGTGCTATTAGTACTACCTAATGGTTTTGTGGTATGATGATCAGTTAATTTTACAAAGACCACATGACAGGCATCAGATGGTAGAGTTCTGTGACGAGTAACCCAGCTTTGATTTGCACCAAAGAGCTATGTTTGGAACATCAGATAATTCTCAATGTTAGTGTTAACTTATCTATTACCTGCTGATCTGTAAAACCATTCATCTTTGTTTTTCTGAAAGTAAAATTTATGGCATGATCTTTTAAGCATATTACACATGAAACATAAGTCCTAAGACTTGGATGTCTGGATTCCAGTTAAATGACAGTTGAATCTTTAAGCAAATATCTAGTTGTTCAAAACAATGGTATTAGAAAATTGCAGTGATAAAATTAGCATTTGAGAATGAGGAAATACTTTAAGTTTCCATATCTATCCTTCCATATAAAATAGTTTCTACTTTTTCTTCCAGTTTTTCTCTGTTTTGGTCTTTCCCTTCTCTCTCAGTATTTCCAAGGGGTCAGCTCCCTTTGCTATGAATAGGGAGACGATGGCTTTAATTTAGTATTTGTAATTGAAAGGATCAGCAAAAAAGGGTCTCATCAGTGACTAGGGGGTATATTCCCCCTGAACAGCTGTTCTGTTCCCTAGAGTCTATTACACCTTCTGTGATATCCCCAACACAAGTTGCAGTTTTCTTCAGGCTACTTGTGGAAAATAAGTTATATGAGTTCCCTCAGTGGGGTTTACAATATCCTTCAGGCATGTGGTAGAAATTGCAGTGCTTGAGATCTCTGAGGAAGTTTATATTCTCCATCATGTATACTGCCAAAAATATAACTTGCACGAGATTCCCAGCAAAAGCCACATGCTCTTTAAGGCACTCAGTGGAAAGTGTAACCTCTGCTATGGACCTCACTTTAGTTCCAGAGTAGTAATAATAATAATAATAAAAAACAAAACTCTAAGCACAAATGAACTGAGACTTGTCTTCTCAAATGAGTTGGCAAATTTCCATGAACGCTAGGTATTAGTCTAACTGAATTTACAAGTTCCCCTAGCAGCCCCTGGGAGCTTGGAAGTTCCTTGAACCTAGTTACGGTTCTCATGAAAGTTATAAGATGTGACTGCCCTGCCAGCAAAGTTGGCAAGTTCCAGTGGGTGCATCTACATGTACGCTTTACGACGGAGTAGATTAATTAGCTCCGCTGTAAAAGTATCATCATCTACACGTGAGCTGGTATTAGAGTCCAGTAAATTAATTAACTCTGCTGTAAGATAGTACTATGGGGACAGTACTATCTTATGGCGGAGTACTTACATATACTGAATTACACGTGTAGACAGTGATGGGCTGGCTGGGGCATGGGGGTGCTAAAGCGTGAGGCAGCTGTTGCTTAGCCTCACACTTTAGCACCCTCGTTCCCCCAGTCAGCCCCTGTGCTGCCCAGTGCTGCCACCCAGAGCGAAGGGCTGCCTCTTCAGGCTCCTGCCTGCCTGGGGTTGCTCCACCCTGGCTCAACACGCGGCAGTCCCAGGAGCAGGTGTAGATGCTGAGCCTGGGAGCAGTTGATTCTGGTGCGAATTGTGCTGGAGTTTATTGCTCACCTTAATTGCATGTTCAGGTGCACCCAGTAAGTACTACAGTGCTAACTATACTGGTTGAACTAGAAATGTGTTTGAGTTTCATGAATCCTAGTTATTTTTTCATGAAATTTGTGCTCCTTTTGAATCTGCATTTAACTCTAGTTTATGGCAGTCGCATGTTTTGCCAGCAAAGTTAATGCACAAGACTCGTATGAGTTTCAAATCCTGCTGGTTTCTAGGCAAAGGCTGCAAGCTTACTGAGTCCTGGGATAAAATATTTTTGAGATTTAAAGTCTGTCAGTTTACTGTAAGAGATACTAAACCACAGGAGCCCTGAATTTCAGGGGTAACATACAATCAACCATGTTGCTAAAAGTCCTTGTACATTTTATGGACCTTGAAATTAATGATTTATGGAGATTATAAATTTTACCAGTTTCTGGCAGAGTTGGATAGCTGTATGTGTCCTGAAATGAAGAAGAACCAGGAGTTATCATCTAGTGGAAGCTGGACTTTATAACATGAATTCTGAAAATCCTGAACAAAAGAATTTAGATGACAGAAATCTGCCAGCTTTCCCTAGAAAATCCTTCTCTGCCAAGATCCATACATGCCATTTTTCAAATGAAAAGAGGAAAGATTTTTAGTTTAAGAAAGGGAAAAGTAAATTACAATTGGACTTTACAGAAGGAACTTTTTTGCTGTATGACCTAGTGATTTGTCTCGAAGTTCTAAGTTCAGGAAATGCTGTCATGGTCACTTACAGTGTTTTCAGAATAATCTTTGTTATCATTTTGTCTCTGCTTTTTGATGTCTTCACCTAGTCAGACTTGGAATAAGAGAGCAGGGATAAGATCTCAGGAGCAGTTTCTGTTCTAAGATAAGACCTTATTGTAACACTTAAACCAGAGTGATCATGAGAGTGATTCGGGCCATGTACAGGTGTTACATTTCTATTGGGAGAATCGCCATTCTCCCTGTAGAAATGACAAGTGTAGAAGTTTCCACTCAATTTCTCCAGGAGAAGACATGCCCTTTCCAGGAGGAGATCTTCCAAGTGTCAACCTGCAAGTTTCTCTTGCAAGTGTGAATGTCTGTATGTTTCCCTCCCAGTCTAACCTGGGAGGGGAGTAAAGAAGAGATGCACTGTTCCCTGAACTTCCCTAGACCAGGGAAGTTAGTTGCCCTATAATGTGCCACTCTGCCCTACCTTCTGCCTGACTAACATAGCTAACTGCCTCTCTTTATATAAAACTTATAACAAAAAAAAAAAAAAACCCAGAAGAAACCTCCCCCCAATCCCTTCTGGCAGACTAAAGCTAGATGAACACTGTCAACAGCCATGTATAGTATACTTTGGTCAGCTTTTCAGTTTGGTAATCACTGATCCTAGCTTATTTTAATATTATAAAAGCCTTAGTCTGTCTGTCTGTTTGTCCATAATGCTTTATTCATGCTCTGATTGACTGTAGACAGATAGGACAGGCGGGGGAGCACTGCCATGTCAGTGGAGACTGAGGGGCTGGAAGTGGGGGGCATGCCAATGGAGATGGCCTGGCCCCCCACCTCCTTGGAGGCAGAGGGGGATGGCGGGGACTGGAGCTCTGCGATAACGTGGGGATGGAGCTGGGGGGTGAGGCCAGCAGTGTTGGCCTTGCCCCCCTTGATCTGTTCCTTGGAGCCAGGGCCGGATCACCCCCCCTCCCCACTCCCCAACAAGAGCTGGCAGGGAGGGGAGGAGGTGGTTACTGGTAGCCGTGGCTACCACCCCACGGCTGCTACCCTGTGTCCATAGCTGCCACACCAGGTACACGCCCATAGCCACCCTACTGGGCCCAGGCCCACCGCCCACTGCCACAGCTGGGCCTGCAGCTGACGTGGGGCTTGTGGCCACAGCTGGGCCTGCAGGCACAGGGCAGCAGCGGCCACTGGGGGGAGCAGGTCTGGACCCAAAGCTGTGTGGGGTGGGGGGGCAGGGACAGGCCCAGGACCCAAAGTTGCAGGTAGGGGGGGCAGACATAGGCCCAGCCCCGGCGTGGTGGGGAGATGGGGGGGAATGGCTGAAGTGGTGGGGGCAAGGGTGGGGGAGTGGACCTGGCCCCAAAGCTGCGTCTGGGCTGCCAAAGCGGGGGTGGGGGCCATTGGGGTCAGGCCCATGGTGGAGTGGGAGGAAGGAGGAGGAGCGGCCCTGGCCTGAGCCCAGACTTGCGGTGGGGAGGGATGAGACAGGGTCAGGCCTGAAGGGGGCGGAGCTGGACTAGCATGGGGGGGAGAATGGGGGTGCCAGGCTGAACGCTTGGCTCCTTCCCCACCACCCTCTTTCCCCCATCATTCTTGACAGGCAATTTGCTAGTAGATAGTAGTAATAACAACAAATTAGACTGTCTTCAGGTGGAGCCTTGATGATAACTCATGCCTACGCCACAAGACTGAAAAGTATCCATGGGAGATACTGTAACCCTTCAACACGATTTAGAGAAAAAATATACTCCCTACATCCTCCGTATGCTGGATTTGAGTTTAGCCTGCACAGGTATAAGGGGAAAGGGGCCTATGTTGCTTATCTCTGTGGAAATGTAGACCAAGGCTCCAGTCCACAGTGCATGAATGATCTGCTGTAACCCTTACACAGGCCAATTGAAGCTGACAAGGTTTTTGTGGGTGCTGAAATCTGTCCACACACACCCAGTTTTAGGATTTGGGTGTAAGTCTCAATCTAGCCCATTATTGAGATATGTGAACATTGTCATCCATTTGCCAACACTTAGGTATGCATAATGGCTTTGGTTATGATCCTCCTGTTTTCATCCACTCTTAATTTGATAAGAACTATACTTTCCTAGATCAAATTTTATAAGCTTGGTCTCCATTCAGGGGTGAAATGTTCTAGGAAACTGTTTTTCTGAAGATGTATGAAGTATAATTTTACCTGTATTAAAAAAGCCATATGCTTCCCCCCCAATAGATAACTCAAAAGCTGAATCATGGAACTTGTTGTGTACATATGCCTGAATATGCCATATATCTACAAGTAAGTTTGAAACTATTGATTGAAAATGCTGTTAGGAATTTAGGAAAAACTGGGTATGAAATATGGACCACACAAAACAGCTCTAACACATTACATTTGTCCAGGGTGGCTTCACAGATTTGTACACTCTATAAACCCTGGTTATAGGTGTAAACTGGTTTTAAATGCTTATGCCATTTTAATGACTTCAAGCAATATATGTGTTTATTTTGACTTGTATCAACTCATGATAGCTTTGGTATTTATTTCATTTTAAGGCAGCTTAAATGTTGGCATTTCTAATGTTTGTGAACCAGGTTTTATCATCTTAGTCTTTTTTTCTTTTTATAAAAATGACAAAAGGGCTCAGAAGGCAAGCCATATTTGGAGAGGTTGAAAGAGCTAGGCATGTTCAGCTTGTGGAAAAAAATGCTTAAGAGGGGACACAATGGCAGTCTTTAAATATCTGAAGGATTAACATAAAGAGGAGGGAGAACACCTTTTTTTCATTGCATAAGGGGGCAGGACATAGACCAATGGCTTGAAGTTGCAGCAAAGTAGGTTTAGATTGGATACCAGCAGGAACTCTTTCCTGTTAAAACAGTGAGGCAGTGGAATAGACTTCCTAGGGAAACTGTGGATTCTCCATCACTGGAGGTATTCAAGAAAAGGCTGGATAAACATTTGTCAGGGATGTTCTAGGAGTAGCTATGCCTGGAGTGCTTTCTGAAGAGCAACAATTAGAAACCCAGGAGTCCCCCTCATACCCCTGGAGATATTTTTTATATTTATTAATATTAAAAAACTATTAATATTAAAAAAGTATTAGGAGATAATTTGCTCTGAAACTTAAAAGCAGGCGGATATTTGAGATAATTTTTAGGCCTTTGTGAAGCAGCAAGTATTTGCTTTGGATTTGGATTTGGCCAATTCAGAGAGCCAGTGATTTGATTTGGTGATTTGAATCACTGTCCTGATTCAATATGGCCAATTTGGATCCAAAGATTCGGCACCAATTTGGAGATTCGGTTATAGACTAAACAGGCAGCAGTCCTCACCATGCTGGACATTGCTGCCTCCAGCTGGTACATCTGGTGTGGTGGGTGGAGAGGGGAGGAAAGGGGCATGGTAGGGGGAGCAGATAAATGCCCCCACAGTGAGGGAGGGATTGGGGCTGGGGCTGGGACAAGCTGCCCAGCTGGGGTGGAGGGGTGGGACTTGGGGATTTGGATTCCTGTCACTCCGTGGTGCCATGCACCTCTGATCTGGAAGGGCATGGGAGTGGGCGTGTGTCCTTGGATCTGCATGGGGCAGGCTAGGCCAGGCTGCACACTGGACAGGTGGTAGAAGGTGTTGGGAGTGGGGAGCTATGCCCTCCCGCCACTTGCCCAGCCTCTCTGTGCCTCCTGGACAAGCCACAGCTTTGCCCTGATTGGGTGAGCAATGGCAGGGCATGGTGCTGGGCGCGTACATCTGGATTGGGGAGGGGCCAGCGGCAGGGGCTATGGGGAATTTTAGGGTGGGTACAGACCCCCCATAGTCCCTGCTCAACTGAGCTCTGTGGGGCAGGTGGAGCCAGGGCTGTGCTCCAGGCTGCAGCTGGGGCTAGTTACCCGGAGCACAGCCTTGGCTCCACCTGCCCCATGGAGTGCAGCCCGGCGGTGGGCAGCTAGGGCTAGCCTCCCAGTGTGCAGCCTGGCCCAGCCCGCCCCACACAGATCCAGGACCACACACCTGCTCCCATGCCGTACCAGACTGGTGGCACATGGCAGTGTGCCGTGGCAGAAGCCTCCCTCCCCCACAGCTGGGCAGCTTGCTCCAGCCCCAGTCCCAATCCCTCCCTCACTGTGGGGACATTGATCTTCTCCCCCCAACCCCGCCTCTGTCTACCACAACAGACTTACTAGCTGGAGGCAGCTGTGTCTAGCATGGTGAGGACTGTTTAGTCTATGGCCAAATCTCTGAATCGGTGCTGAATCTTTTCCAAATCGATTTGGAGGTTTCCAGTTTGATTCAGACCTCTTAACTGGTCTCCCAATTTGATTAGGAGAGTCGGCCGCTGAATTGGGCCGAATCTCCTCTGAATCGAATCAGCTACCGAAGCTTTGCACAGCCCTAATTATCATACTCAGAAAATTGAACACAGCAGCGCAATTGGCTTAGTTATAAAATAAGATTAAAGGAGCTGGGATACGTTTATGGAGCAGATAAAGAAAGGAGAGTTCTGGTATGTGGGGTTACGCTTGCTGTCTCCAGGTGACAGAGTAGAATGGAAGGTGTTTGGTATTTCCCATGCTTCTGGGCTTTGCTGGTTGCTCAATGGAGCTGGGAAGGATTATTTTTCCTCTCCTGTTGTTTACAGATGTCAAGGGTTTTTTTTTATATGCCTTCCTTAGAATCATCAGGTATTGGCGATTTGGAAATATGGGGATTTTGACTGGAGTTTGCCAACGCTTTGTTGGGACTAAAACTCAGAGGTTCATGGCTGGAGTGTCTCGCTTCTCTATTTAAGGTCAGCTTGATCACTACGTTTAGGATCAGGAAGTAATTTTACCCCATGGTCAGACCAGTATGGACTGTAGGGGTTTTTGCTTTCTCTGTAGGGGGTCATGGCCCTCTTCCTTGGATCTCTCAAGGGCATTTTAGCAACCATTTCAGCAACAAATGACAGATTACCATTGTCTCCCTGCCTTACCTTGGCAGGTTAGTGTGCTATGCTTTGTACTTGTGCAAAAAGGTTGATTATGCAGTTTTAGTAATAGGTTAGATAAGGATTTGTGAGGGATGGTTTAGATAAGAGTAGCCCTCAAGCATGTAGTTGGACTAGATGATCTTCCTAGGCTCTCCCAGACCTACTTTTCTGATTTTCTGATGCTATGATAAGAACTTGCTGTGCAAACTATTCTAATGCAATGTTTAACTTGCTCTGTGAAAAATAAAACAGCTGCATTGTGCATTTGTGAAAATCGTATGTATTACGACTATATGCCTGCTTTCTTCCAAACGTTCTATTTCTGTTCCCTTGCTAAGGTACTGATCTTGCAATGGAATCTTTATGGGTGAAAAGCCAGTCTCAGGACTGGCCTTTAAATGAGTAGCTTTGTACTTACTGTGTATATTATAAAGTACAGTTCATGTGTTTGAACTTAGGTTTTGTAACTGTGCAAATGCAATGTTGCAATAGCATGTTATATATGTGAACCTTTGTATTATATTTATATATCTAGATACATGCATGCAGAATTGTGTCTGGTAGAAATGACAGGAATTCTATTGTTTCTCTTTTTCCCCAGGCAAAAAGAGAATCAAGAACTTTTTTCTTAAGCTTCTGATTTAGTCACTGGCTATTAACTAGTTGCCTTTGTCTTTTATTCCTCCTCTTCTGTTATTTTTTCAAATGATAGGTGTATTGCTGGTATATTCTACTGTCATATGTAGGAGAGTTGTGAAGGAAGGGAAAGAGAATGATTAGTGATATGAAAAATCCTGGTAATATGTCCCACAGAAAGATCTGTCCTTCATTGGCTGACACATGGGTTGTTAATCTTTCTCCTTCTCTAGTGAAGGTAGTACAGCAATATATATTTGTGTCAGGGCAGCCTTTTGTGTCAATAGTTTTTCTTTCTCTGTCTCACTCTGTGCATTAGATTACTTCACTTGTGTGCCAATTATGTAATCTTCTGTGACCATCTTCTATTCTGACGTAACTCTCTCTTCCAAATTCTGTGGGCAGTCTTCTTCTGGGTGGCTATTTTACACATGTTTTTCCCATTATATTAATAGTAAAGTCAATTGGCAGTTGTGAATCTTCTTTTTTGGTTGGCAGCTCATTCTCTCTTTCATAATTAGCGAGTGGATTGAATTGCTGGAAGGAGTGAGGGCAGATCCCTTGTGAATTGAAAATTGGACTTGATGTGCATGACACTAAAGTTAATTTTGTCAACACTATAGATGCATAAAACTTTCCTCATGTTTTCACTATTTGATTAAAGTTAACTCATACTTTACAAGCTTATTATTCATCTATATTTCTCAACTGTAATGTTTGCAACTGTTAAAAGGATAATTTAACTTAAAAGCTATGTTGCTAATGCTATGCTGTTAAAGCTAAACTCAAAAGCTGAAGATTTTGCAGTTAAGGATATTAAAATTCATTTTAACTAGTCCACAGTCCCTAGAATTCTGCAGCACACTAAACTGATTTGGTGGTTAGGAGACCCTTGCAGTACCTAGACAGAATAACTTAGCCCACAGAATCTGACTGAAAGCTCTGACCAGTGATGTTCAATCATACTAGACTTGAGGCATCCCTTGCAAAATGCCAGCTCTTAGCTTTTACTCATTTCTTGACTACAGAAAAATAATACAGAATGTTTTTCTTGCAAAGAATTAGAAAATCCATAACATGTCAGAATGCTTTCAGACTATGGATTCCTACTTGAAATCAATGGGTTCATCCAGCGACTTGTGGAGGTGTTTGCATATCTACTGGCGCTAATATTGTGTGGCACCCTTAAAAGGATCTCATGGCACACTGGTTGAGAATCACTGCTCTAGAATTATGATTATAGGATTTTCTATATTTCTTTTAATAGATTTTGCTTTATTTTAAGGGGTGTAGCTAAAATTCTTTTTAGATAAGCTACAGACTTCAATCTAGGATTTTGCCTTAACTGTCATTTGTAAAAAATGTGAGCTGATGTTCCATTCCAAAATAATGACCAAATGGCTTGATTTTTGCCTTTAGATCTGTACATGTGAATCATCAAAAATTGCATTAACCAATGTGTGTGGGTGGTTAACTGTAGCCTATGCACCAAGTTGTTGCTCCTTCAGGATTGTACAGTCATCAAAAAGGGTGGACAGCTATGTGTCTTCTCTTTTTGTATTGCTAAATAATCTAAGTGGGAGGTGGAATGACCAAAACTGTGGAGGTCGTAGACCTACATGCTTGTTACTCAGACCAACTGTCTAAAATGGACATCGAAGGAAAAACTGTCCTGGGTGTAACTTATTTCATACAGTTGATGGAATAAATATTGCATGCTAACATCCTTAGCTATGCAGTCAGTAGGAAGGCTGTTAGTTAAAACATCTTTCAATTAGCTAACTAGATCTTAGATACTTTTTATAAGATCTTGAGGCAGAAATGCAGCAAATTTGTAACATTTCTAGAGAATTTCTTTGTTTCCATAAACTAGGGATTGCTAATTTTTCTTGATGGATCCCCTTTTGTGATGTAGTAACCAGTTTCCTCAGGAACCCCATGTGCTATTGAAAGCAATCTCCTTTTTCCCCTCCACTTTTGCCTGAATTCATTCAGACTTCCTCTATGGGGATCTCAGCTTTTCAGGTAAATTGTGTTCACCTTCTTTAGTAGCAGCAATGGTGGGAGAATGTGGGAGATCAACAGTCTTTCTCTTAAGATCTCTGTTCATTAAGGTGGATCACAGCCAAGTGTTACCACATGTGTGAAACAGGAGTACCTCCTTGCTGGAAACTACTATTCATGTATATAAATCTCTGGGAAATAACAGGTTAGATTTTCCTATCTACTAAGGGCAGTAGGAACAGGAACAGAGATGTAGCACCCTAACATGTAATCAAGGAAACCTTGATATTTCCCCGCTCTTTTCCAGCCCCTCCCCTAAATCCCTTGCTGTAGATTGGCTGGGTGCTCCGCTTTTTAGGGGATGGAGAACTCCATTCTTGTATTTTTGCAGTCTTCATGGGTAATGTTAATTACAGAGCTTGGACCAGAAAGTGGAGGAATAGACTGCATGGTTGTGATCCCTGGTGTGGGGACCATCTTCATTGTGACTGCACATTGCAGTACACTATTTTGGTTCTTTGGCATAAACATAATCTAATTAAGGAAGGGCATTTCTTTCCCTGTTTTTTTACCATAAAGGTGGGCTGGGTTGGGAGGAAAGTGTGGAACCCAGGCTGAAATAAACAAGAAGCTGGGAAAAAGTAGACAGTCCCATTCTGCACACTTACTTCAGAACAGAGCCCAGTGACTTCAGCAGGGAGTGCAGGATTTGACCATAAGCTTTCAGCAGAGCGGAGGTGAAGGAGTAGAAAACTAAGCTATATGAAGGGGGCAGACATAGGAAATGAGAGCTTCATGGCCCCTGCATTTCACATTTTTATGTGAAGCTCCATGCCCAAAGTTTCCTTAAATCTATGTATAATTGTGCTTTTAATTGAAATAGGCCAGACCTTGCAGGTTGCATGGACTCTTGTGGGGCTTGGCGGGGGGAGGGGTGGAGAGGGGCACAGGGTTGGGGCTCAGTGGTCTGGCATCATGTAAGAAGAAGCACTTCAGTCGTGTTTCCCTTCCTGCCTCCCAGAACCAGTTGGGTTCTTTACAGGAAAGCCTGAGATGCTTCATTCTTCTCCACTTGAACAGGCTGGAGATACTCTTTGACTGATGTTGTTTGCAGCAGGAGCTGCAGCACACGTGGCTTCTCTATTCTGAAGCAAATGCTACATTTCCAGGGAGCTGGTAAATGGGGTGGAGTTCTTTTTTCCCCTAGAAATAGGAAGAAAAGAAGAGGATTAGATGAGAGGCCCTAAAACAATCTAGAATTGGATTAAAATATGAGCTCAGTGGTACCAGCCTTCCAGCTGTTAAACCCATTCACTCACAGTATTCCTGCCTGAGATGCGTGCCTGGAAAATGGCACTTACCTCTGATATCATGCTGTTTCCTTGGTAGCCGATTAGGCATATCATGCTTGTCCCACTTTGGGTAAAATTCCCAACTCCACCCCTGTGAAGCTTACAGTATATCTAGACTGCACAGATTACTTCCTTTCTATGGCAGGCCAAAGGTCAAACTTTGATCCAAGTTTCCCTGAATTCTGGGGATGTCAACCTGAAATGTAGTCAGTTAAAAATAATTAAAAGCAGTTACAGTACCTGGTCTGCATCCTCTGCAACATGTTGCAGTTTTCCAACCACATTTTCTGATTTCAAAGAAAATGTTTCTCTTTCCTTTTTTGCTGCATGAAAGGCCCACAACAAAGGGGAGAACTCACTGTTTTTGGTAGGACTAAAACAGTAATACTCATGTTTTTTCTCCTCCTCTTGCTTTTATATTGTAATCTTAACTGGTTACTGCTGAAGGCAGTGAAGTCAGTTACAGGAAAAGGGTCTCAGTTGTTACTTGTAAGAGCAATTAGTAGAATCATTGTCAGCTAGCTCTATGAATTTTAAGATCATTGTGGCTACTAATATTTAATACAATCTACAGTTTAACACTCAACCCCCCACATTAAAGCAGTTAAAATAAAGAAGCCGCATGCTCTGATTGCTGTAATTATCGCTGGAGCAGATTTAGCCCTGTCTCGGTTCTGGTGGCTGGACACTAAGGGAATGTACAAGTCCTTCCCCCCACAACCAGCACACTTCCAGACCCACCAGCCCCCCAGATCCTGCCAGGCGCTCCCCAGCACTCCCTAACTTGCTTGCCTTTAGCTGTCTGATTAAATAATTGCAATATAGAGCTATTTCAGGTGTAGGCAGCGTAAACTAAATCGCCTAAACTTCTGAATGCTTGTTTGCACCCTAGGCAAGTAGCTTATGCCTCTTCCTCTGCCTGTTTGGAAGCTGCCAGAGGCTGTAGGAGCTCCAGTTGTAGTAGCCAGTGTAGAGATTTGAACAGGCGCAGAATTTCCAGGTCATAGGATTATCCCAACCTGGCTTTTTTTCTGCTACCTTGTCCACAACTTGTCCACGTCCGGCAGAGCTTACTTCAGAATATTTCCTTCTGACAGGCTTCCTGAAGATGTAACACAGTGCTGGTGGAGCTAACTAGCATGATGAATTGGGCCCATTATCTTTTTTGTATCTCTAGCCCCTTTCGGTTGTATTCATTCATTATATTTTGCCTGTGAGTGCAGGCTTCTGGAGATGGGGACTTTTGTTTACTTGTAATGCATTGCCCACATTTTTGGCATTTAATTAGTAATAAAATAATAATAATGTCTGGTGGATTGCTACTTTAATAGAACTTTTTTAAAAGCAAAGCCAACTGGGCAAGAAAAATTAGCAAGATAAATGATGGATCAGTGTTTCAAGGTTGGTATGCTTGAAACAGTTTTCCACTTTGAAAAAAGTTTTAATCTCTAGGAGCAAAGTTTAGTCCTTCCATGGTTACATATCGCAAGAGAAAATCCTTGAGGGTCTTTTAAATTTGGGGGGATGGCACCTGAAGATCTGGTGGTCCACATTGGTTATCAGATCTGCCTTGCCCCTAGTAGTATGATTTCTATAGGAGCCTCAGGTTAGAAGAACAGCTGTTGGTGTTTTACGTAGGCATGAATACTCACCAACACAGAAGGGAAGAACACTTTACATGCACACAGCACCTGCAGAGAGGGCCAGAACAAGCTGTGAGTGTGTCAGAGAAACAGTGTTGAAGAGTTGATATTTACCTTCCTGCTTTCACTAGGTGAAATCTATCTGATTAGGCTTCTTGCAATATCCCTAAAATTACCTTTGCCACAAAGTGTTTTCTAACTCTCAGAAATTGTCCAGAATTTATGCATGGAATAGCTGCATGCTTGAAATATTTTTGCTGTGCATTTTTTCTGAGTAGAAAACACGAATTTTTGTGGACTTACAAGGATTGGGCTTGAACCAAACCTCTAGATATTAAAATGAAGGAACTTTGGATCTGAATCTGAATCTTGTCCTCTTTCTGTATAATGGGCTGAAATATAACCTCTGATCCCACTTTGAAAGATGGAGATAAATTCAAGATTCACAAACTGATCCAAATTTTGTGGCCAAGCTGCTCTCTATACAAATGTAGTAGGCACTCATGGGAATACAGTTAGGAAGTTCTATTTACCATTTTTGAGCTTCAGTATTGAGTAAAAAGTAATAGGTGAAAGAAATGTCAAATGCACTGTAATTACCTTATTGACTTCAATCTAAGGTGACCCTGAATGTAAGATGACTCCCCAATAATTAGATTTTATATATAGAAAATGTATAAATTTGTTATCATTTTCCATGCATACAATATAATAATTATCAGACAGTTGTCTTGAATTTATCTTTCTCCCACTGCTAGGGAAAATAGTGGCTGGGAGGGTCAGCCACTGGGGGCTAGACCAGGGAAGGGAAGTAAGAAGCCCCCTTGTCTTCTGCTTTGCCCCTCCACTTAATCCCCCTGCAGCCTTCCTACCCCTGCAGTCTCTGCATCCTTACTGTCAGTCCCTGCTGAGATCTGTTCCCTCCCCAAGCATAACATGAGAGCTGCATGTGACAATAAGGGGAGAAAGGGGCAGGAGACAGAGGCAGAAGCTGCAGAAGGCAAGCAGTTGTGGGGCAGGAGGCTGCTGCGGGTCTGACTCTGCTCCTGCTGCAGACCTACAGCACCTGCCTGCCCCCAATGACACTTCGCCTAGAAAAACCTTGTTAATTTGAAACACTGACTTTGAAATAAACATGCCCTTAGTAATTTGCATATATGCAATTATTCCAGACTTAGTTAATCCAGATTTGATGGATTTCAACTTCTTGTGTACTTCTGCAAGTTTCAGCACAAGTACTCTATAAACACACTTTTGAGCAGCACTTTTATATCTCTATTATACACTGTATAAACTATGCCTGATAATAGTCCAAAACAACAAGGCTTATGATTTATCCTATAGTTCATTTGGCTGGGCTCCAGCAGAATCAACAGCATTTTAAGCCATGGTGACCCAGAGCCCAGCACTGCTTAGCATGTGTGTGTACTCCAGATACCACCAACAGAGGATCCACATGTGAATTAGCCCCCACTTGTGACTAGAACCAGGTGTTCTTGTCATGAGTCTTGGGACCCTCCAAAATTTTATATGCAATGAGGCATGAGGCTGCCTGGTGTGGCTGCATTCCATGGAGGGCAGGGCCACACTAATCACATGTGATGGGTCAATAGAGGGCATGACAAAACTTCTCTCCTATATAGAAGCTTGGTGCTCTTTGCCGGACATATAAGGTTGGTGAAGAAGCAGGAATAATTGGAAGCAAGAAAGAAAGGTGCTGCTCACCTGTGGGAGTGAAGAGGAAATTGAAATGTATTTGAGGTAGTGGTTCACCATGATTTGGAAAAGAGTCGGCACTGATGCAGCCTGAGCACAATGGGGACCAATGGGCTGTGCTAACTTAGACTTGTGGTAAGTTACCATTAGTGTAAAATGTTACCAAAAAAAAAAAGTGGTTGCCCAGTATGGGCCATGTGTTTCAGGGACATGCTCAGTATGGGTTACATTCAAACAACTTCATAGCTACTTCCATGACTGCACACATGTAGCTTCTAGCAGCTGTTTAATGCTAGTCAGTGTATTTAATTGGGGGTGGGGGGAGTTATGGTATGTCCATGTAAGACAAGGGGCTTTTTTCCCCATGCTGACTGGAGAAAATCCCTCATCATATTCAAATAAATACAGTAGGTTCATAGCTGTAGCAATGTATGTGGCTGGGCGCCTAAAGCAAAGTGAAAATGATGACTTCTGGTTGCTGCTATGATCATGAATGTGAACACTTGGCAGCCACCAGCCACCGCTTTTTGTTGACCCCTCATTAAGAGTTTAAAATCCCTCTTGCTACTCTACTAAGGATGTATTAAAATATGGATTGTAGACATGTCTAAAGAAAACACATTGACTGGATTATTCAGTTGTTTGGGTCTCTTTTCCTTTGAGTGGTGCTGAACTAATGAGTTGTTGTGGTATGAATAGACCAAAACCAAGGTTCCTATCATGTGTGGTGATTTAAGAACCCATAACAAAGAAGCCCTGATGTTATGTCAAATTGCAGTTTGGGTAATTAATCATCTGTACATCTTTGTGATGACAAATAAATACAATATTCTTCAATTCCAATTCTTTTATGAAACTGTTGGGTGGTGGTGTTATTTGCTGTTTTCTACCTCACAGGTTTGTATTTAGTGAAGAATGAAATTCTTGTGTGCATGTTATTTTATTTATAAAATAAAAAAATAAAATAAACATGCACACAGAATTAAATTCCTCATGAAATATGCTTATTTTATATATGGAATATATATAGTAACATAAAGCTTGTGATTTTTTTTTAAAATGAGATGCACAATATTTGGGAAGGCTGACTTTCACAAACTCAGGAGACTGGTCAGTCAGGCATTAAGAGACCATGGCCCTTTAGAAAGGGGAGTCCACGAGGAATGGTTGTTCCTTAAGAACGTAATCCTTGAAGCACAAGGAAGGTCCATTCTGTCCTGCAGGAAACGCAGTCAGCGGGCTGGGGTACCTTCTTGGCTCAATAGGGAACTTGTGGAGCTCTGGTACCGAAAGACTGGAAAAGAGCCAACATGGTCCCGATCTTCAAGAAAGGAAGGAAGGAAGATCCAGAGAATTACAGGTCAATCAGTCTGACATCCATCCTTGGAACAATGTTGGAGAAAATCAAGGAGGGTTCCATCAGCATCAGGCTAATGAAAGATAACTTCCTGAGTGCCAGCCAACATGGCTTTGTTACTGGAAGGTCTTGCCTGACCAACCTTGTCTCCTTATATGACCAGGTGATACATTGCCTGGACAAGGGAGATGAGATTGATGTAATATACCTGGATTTAAAGAAAGCCTTTGACTTGGTCTCCCACGATGTACTCATGGTTAAGCTGGAGAACTGTGGCCTCAACCATCTCATGGTCCAGTGTCTGGGGAATTGGCTCCAGGGTAGGGCCAGAAGAGTATTAGTTGATGGGAACAAATCGACATGGCTTAAGGTGACCAGTTGTGTCCCTCAGGGCTCAGTACTGAGGCCAGTACTCTTCAACATTTTCATTAATGATCTGGGGCAAAACCAGCATCATACTTATCTATGCTTGCTAGCACCACAACCGAAAGAGACTTGGAAGTCTTGATTGACCACGAGATGAACATGAGCCACCAATGTGATGCTGTAGCCGGCAAAGCCAACCAAACTCTGGAATGCATCCACCCATGCAT
Organism: Crocodylus siamensis; assembly: GCF_052110815.1. NCBI lineage: Eukaryota > Metazoa > Chordata > Crocodylia > Crocodylidae > Crocodylus > Crocodylus siamensis. The sequence goes on from NC_143395.1 coordinate 176,607,158, forward strand.
CTCAAGCAAAACCAGGGATGTCATCCTCTTGCTTTACTTGGCCTTAGTGAGGCCACAGCTGGAGTACTGTGTCTAGTTTTGGGCCCCCCACTTCAGGAGGGACATGGATAAACTTGAGAGAGTTCAAAGGAGAGCCACCCACATGATCAAAGGCCAAGAGAGCAAGCCTTATGCAAAGAGGCTGAGGGACATGGGACGCTTCAGCCTGGAGAAGAAAAGGCTCAGGGGGGACTTGATAGCAGTCTATAAGGGATGTGCACCAGGATCTGGGAGAACAGTTGTTCACTAGGGCTTCCCAAGGGATAACAAGGTCCAACAGTCACAAACAACTGGAAGGCCAATTTAAACTGTCCTCAAGGAAAAACTTCTTTACAGTCTGAGTGTCCAGGTTCCAGAACAGACACCCCCCAGAGGTAGTGCAAGCACTTTATTCTGGACTCATTCAAAAGGTGCTTGGATGCTTATCTTGCTGGGATCATTTGACCGCAACAGACTTCCTGCCTATGGCAGGGGGGCTGGACTTGATGATCTTGCGAGGTCCCTTTCAGTCCTTAATGTCTATGAAATCTATGAAATATAACTACAAGACGCTATTATAATTGCCTTTACCCAGATATTGTGGGTTCTTCTCACAAGTATTTTATGACAAGAATATATTACTGAAGATTCTACCTTATGCAAGAAGACAAACTAAAGAGTACCATCCTCAAATAACTCCTTGCTCTTCCCAATGCCATTTTAATGCACTGATCCACTGCAGGCAGGTGTCCAAGGCAACTCCCCTCAGAGGTAATGCTTTACTTTTAACAGACACCTGTCAGGTTTTGAGGTGGGTTAAAATATGGCAAATACATAGTTCTTACAATATGCTAGCTCTTTCTGATAATATACATTCACAGATGCTTGTTTAGATGCTGAAGGCAATGCATTAGGAACTGATGGTGACTGATTATTATCCAATCAGTTCCTGATGCAGTATCTGCGACATCAAAAACTCTGGAGTGGCTTAGGCTGTACCCTAGATTTTGAGATGCACATCCTCTCATTTAATATTTTGTTGTTGCTTTTAAACTTTACAAATACTTGAAAATAAAGAGTGGGGAAACTGCATATGCCTACCCATTTGGAAGGAATGAGATTGCTTTTCTTAAAACAGAATGGACAGTTTATTGCAAAATTATATTTTAAACAGCAGTCCCTGCAAGGCTTATTCAGTGGCAAGGTTTATTTTTCCCTAGCTGTTGTGTGTGGGTAGAATAGTTTAAGGCAAATTAGCCAGCAAGTGTTTTGCTACCCTAAAATGCTGTAACCATAAAGCAGGAAATTATATAGGTTTCCAGTAAGGGGGTTTTGCAAATCCACTCAGCTTTCTAATGGTGAAACTCATGCGGAATTGTATCTTAATGACAGTGTGTACGAGCTTTTTATAGGTAGTCTCCTGGCAAAGACAGTTGCAGACCTTATGTTATGATCCTTTTTCATACACAATTGCTGGACCAAACAAGAACGCTTCTGTTAAAATAAATAATCAGGTTGGAGACTATGGTTGCAGTAGCCAGCCTATATGTTTCCAGGGCACAGAAACGTGCCGAGTATAGCTTTGATAATAAGTAGAATAAGTGTTTGCTATGCTGAGAGACAAAAACATGTCTATGATAAGCAAAAAGTGGCCATTAACAGCAACCTCAAAGATATCTGCTTCCATATGTACCACTGATAAAAAGAGTGTGGTGAAGGGTATGTCTTACTTTGCAGCTGAATTAGCTGCTTTTAGCATTTCATGTGAATGGGTCTAGGATGAAATAATCCCATGCGTATTGGAGCACAACTAACACCAGAAAAGACAGAAGGCTGTGGGCTGGTAGGCAATGTTTCTAGTATCCACCATTTAATATTTACAACTACTGGGACCCAGCTTTTCTGGCTGATGGTGCCTTTCAGCCTTTTGAAAGCAGAGTGTACCCCCACAACTTGGGTACTGCTTCCCTTTACACTCTTTGTACCAGATAGGTTGATGCAGTTCTGTGGATCAGCCCCTGGTGCAGGAGGTGCCACTTCTGTGTCACCTCTGCAGCAGCTTGAGGTGCAGTGATCATTTTATGGTGGGATGGATGAAGGAAGGGATAGATTGTGGCCAGGACAAACTGATGTCCTAGCTGTTCTGCCCAGCAGTTGGGTGCAGATTAGGATAGTCTATGCCTGTGCTAACTGCCAGCTGGTGCTGGTACAAAAGGACTCCCCTACATCCCTACCCTTATCACAAGGGTTCCTAGTTTTCTGTGATAAACCCCCCAAAATTCTTAGATAAAAATACATAAAAATCCACATTTTTCCATGGCAACTTCCCTGCCCCCAATACTGATGGGCTGAGGGGCCCTGGCCATGGCCTTGCTCCTTGCTGCTGATTGGCCAAGAAGGCTGCCCTTCAGGCAGCCCTGGCCCTTATTGGCTGAGAGGGTTCATGTGGCCCCACCTCTTGTCACTGATTGGTGGATAGGGGCAGGGTCACATGATAGGTAGCTACTCAGTGGTGGAGGAAGGAGGATACAGCTGCTATCTTGGCTGCTTCCATGTGTGTTGACAGCTTCTCTCCCCCAGAGGGCTGCCTTAGTGCCTGTGAGAACTGCTGACTCCCACTGAGGAGCTAGCATTTTATTTTTATGACGTTGTTTTTTTTCCCACAAGATTCTCTGTGATAACACAAATACTATTTTTTTCTGCATTTTTCCATAGCAAATGGATTTCTAGGATCCCTGTTTATCACAGTGCCTTTGATCTAGTTGCTATTTTGGTGTGTGTACAGACGTGCTCCATGCACATTTTAAAGTACTGTAATTTACAGCCCTTTTTCTAGCACTATAAAGTTACAGTGCTCTTAAACATGATAGAAGTACAGTGTGTGTGTGTGTATTTGAATTTGGGGGACCTCTGGGCCTCCCTACACTTCCCAGGGTAGGAGGCAGAGGGAATTCTGTAGCCTCCTGGGGCTTCTCCATTGGTCAGAAATTTAAGCAGCCTATAGAAGTTATTTAAGCATTGTAGGTTGCTAAAATGATGTAAAATACAGTGCTTCAAATTTAATAATGCATTTAACAAGGGTTAATTTAAAGTGCTGTACCCATTTTTAAAGTGCTGTAAAGTCATACACCTCAGTTAAGTCACAGAAATAAAGTGTTTTAAATGGTGAAAAAAGCAATTTCTGTACACACCCTTGGACAGTATATGAATGTTATATGAGTTAATTCTGGCAGAATATAGATATGTTCTGGGCAATTACACAAAAATAAAATAAGGAAGAAATCTCTGCTGATATCCCTGCTAGTTTTGGCATCTTTAAAAGCCTGGTAAAAGTAAGGGCTTGAACATATTTATCTTTATAAGTATTAAATATTGAGAATATTCCAAAATCCTTGATGTTTACAGACAGACCTGATCTAAAGCCTATTAAAGTTGAGAGGAGATTTGCCATTAACTTCAATTATCCTTGGATCAGACCCTTGTATGTAAGCCACTAGTATTACAAGTTACAAATTATAAAATGATAACCTTGCAATATGCATGTTGGCAGCCTTTAAAAAAATGACTTTTTCTTATCATGGTTGAGGTGGCAGCTGGTAGATGGGAGAAAAGAAAGAACCATTGTCTTTACCACCAGTGAAAGCATGCTTCTTTGACTGCTTGGTAGCTAGATATTTCTAATGAATTCTGATATCCACCCTGAATTTGCAGCATACCTTCATGACTCTTTGATTAATGGAGGCAGTCTGGAGACTGAGAATGCCGTTTTACATTGCAGTTTTTTCAAATGGTATCTCCAGTATCTCTATTAAAACCAGAGAAGAATTGCTCGTGTCTGTTTAATTTGAGACGTTTGCTGTATTTTTCCAGTATGTGAGACCTGAATTTTTTCCCCTGGGAAAAAGGAGGTGTACAATTAAGGTGTGTTTTATATGCCAAGGTTATATAACAAAAACAATTGAAATTGTTGTAATAGAAGGTGGCTGAATTTCAATAAAGTTATTTTTTCCCTCACATTTTTTTCTTTTTTTGGGAGGAGAGACTTATACAGGGATATATCATATACACTAGATGATCTGGTAATTTGGGCATATCTTTTAAGTGACAGCTCTCACAATCCTAATTTTTAAGCAGCACATTAACCCCTGCTTCTATTAATGAGGATGCAGATAAGGAAGTTCTGTGTCTTTGTATGGTGGATTAGCATCTTTCTGTCATAATGCATGAAGATTTGACATCACTTAGCAAAAAGCCTCCAGAAATTGGTTAGAGTTGACACACTATCAAAGTAATAGGCTCCGCAAAATCTGGTTACAGTTGTTTTGGTTAATACAGTAGCTACTACTTGCATCATTCAAGGTAGATGAATGTTTATGATGGTAAACGACTCACTTAACTTGTGACAAATCAGGAACTGATGTGCAATGAAACAGATAAAGATGATAGTAGAGGATTATGCCATTTAGAATTGTTAAGGATCTAGTGAAAAAGAAATAGTGTAACCCTCCTATGGAAAGGCACAACAGATACGCATTTCTACCATGTGTCATTTTCAGTCGTTTTACTATAGTAAGAATGTGTTAACTCATAGATTGTCGTGCTTCTCCAGGATGCTGTAACAGTGACACATGGAATGATGTGTTAGTAGCAGTGGGATCCTGGAATTCAAAATGTGCGTTGAATAGTTGAAAGAGCGGGTGTGGTTAAACTTGTGTGCATGTGGTTTTTGGTATTACAACTGTATCACTTGGTGCTGTAATTTAAGTGGTCATGCAGGTCTATTGATCCATTAGAGCAAAGAAATTGCTATGTTTAGCATAATCCCAGATACAACTGTGAGAGAATTTATGAACTGCTCACAGTTGCCAGCTGAGATTATGCCAATTCACAGCCATCCAGGTTAGGCCTGCAAGTGGAATCATGTCAGCTAAGTTCCTTCCCTAAATGCCTTAGATAGGAAAAATGGCACCATTCCACAGATAACACTTGGTACTATGAAGATCTGTCACTAAAACATTTAGAGTCTCTTCTCAGAAAAATATTATCAAGCAAGTCCCTCTGCTGAACTGAAACCTTGTTCAGTGCTATCTGGCATATCCTAATAGGCATGTAAAATTATTACAGAATAACTCTGACTTGTTCTTTCTGGTTCAGCTAGCACCTAATTTAGTTTCTCTTGTGTAATGAGGAATACAATAAAATTTATATTCCAGGGAGCTGTTAAACTGATGGACATGGAAAACATTTATGTTAGGGAGCTAGAAATGAAGAACCTGGTTCTCCACTTCATTACACTTACCTCTTTATGCTGGTGTAATTCTACTGATGTCAGTATACTTAAACGGCAGTACCGTGCCAAGACTAGCAACCAGAACTAGGGATAAAATCTGCATTTATATTTTATGTTCACTAGGAAGCTACTAGCAAAACCGCAGAGTATAATTACATATTTATATGCTAAATATTTATGCAGTGATTGTAAACAGATATGAGTTTATGAAGAGAGAGAGAGAAAGATGTACTGGTGACATTTGATTCATTTATAAGAAAAAACCATATGCCCTGTGAGACAGATATTTGAATAAGGGCCAGATAAAAGTTATCTAAAGGGAGATGTAACATATGAGGAGATTTTCTGAAAGTGATAACTTAGACGCCTGGGTGATGTTACATTTGTTGTGTTATATGTGAGTGGAAAATTGTAACATGCCAGACATTAAACTGGTTTATCCCTGGATAAAATGGTGGATGAGCAATAAAGAATTTACTCATCGAAGAGCAACTTCTTGGTGGTGCAGAAGTATCCTGCAGTGATTTAACCCGAGCCCAATTGGCATATTACAGCTTGTCACTCTACTTGCATATAGCATGTGACAAATGCAACATATTCCAGGAGCCTTACTCTTTGTAAAAAAACCCAAAAAAGAATGATAATTTGCCTTGGTTCATGATCATTTCACCTTTTTGTTTCACAACATTTGCAGAAGCAAAATATATCAGAAAAGAGAAATTTAATTTTCAATGTCTAAACTGTGGATATAGTTTAACTGGTAGAAGACATTCAAAGTGCCTGCCGTGCATTGCACATTTAGACTAGGCACAGCCTGGCTGTAAATTATGCCAGGTTATATTAAATGTGCATATCATGTCCACTTAACATGTCCACTGTATGTACACAAATGCCAGGAGCATGGGGATCAAACAGGATGAACTGGCCCTTCTGCTAAGCAAAATGAATATGAACACATAAGGATAATGGAGACTGGGTGGGACTTCACCTCCAACTGGACCACAGGTATTGATGGCTATACCTTGTACAGGAGAGATCATGTTGCAAGGAAGGGCAGGGGGTGTAACTCTCTATGTGAAGGAGCAGTACACTTCCCTACAAGCAGAGATTGGCACCCAAGGAGGGTGACTTGAGATCCTCTGGGTTAGAACTGTAGGAGTCTATTACAGACCTCCTAACCAGGAGGAGGAGCTTGACAATGAATTCACTAGGGAATTGGCAGAGGCTGCATGTTTCCAGTGCACGGTCGTCAGGGGTGACTTCAACCACCCTGACATTTCATGGGAAGAGGAGTCAGCCAAATCTGATTGGTTGCGAAGCTTCCTCACTTGCATTGATGAGTTCTATTTGACTCAAGAAATCTATGGGCTGACAAGAGGTAAGGCGCTGCTGGAGCTGGTACTGGCCAAAGGGGATGATCTAGTTAGCGACCTGAGGATCCAAGGGAAGGATCATTGGTGACAATGATCATGAGTTGATCACTTTCTCTATCCATCACAAGGCTGGCAAATCAGTCAGCAATGCAGAAATCCTCGACTTTAGGAAAGCTGACTTTCACAAGCTCAGGAGGTTGGCTGTTGAGGCCCTGAGAGACCATGATTTGACAGAGATGGGAGTCCACAATAAGTGGTTGTTCCTTAAGGACGTGATCCTAAAAAGCACAAGGGAAGTCCATTTTGGCCCATAGGAAAGGTAGCAAAAGGACTGGGAGACCCCTTTGGCTTAATAGGGGACTCATGGACCTCCTGAATCTGAAAAGGTTATAAGGGATGGAAGTTGGGAGCTACCACTAAGAAGTATTATGCAGCACTGGCCCACACCTGTAGGGAGTGAACCAGAAAAGCCAGGGCTGAAACTGAACTCAAACTGGCTATGGGAATTGAGGACAAAAACTCACATTGTACTCGTAGGCTTGGCAGTGCTACAGTTACTAGTGCCACAACTGAAAGAGACTTGGGGGTCATGATTGACTACAAAATGAACATGAGCTGCCAATGTGATGCCACAGCTGGCAAAGTAAATAAAACTCTGGCTTGCATCTACTAATGCATCTCAAGCAAGACCCAAGAAGTCATCCTTCTGTTTTACTGAACCTTGGTGAGGCCACAGCTGGAGTACTACATCCAATTCTGGGCTCCACACTTTAGAAAGGATGTGGAGAGGCTTGAGAGAGTCTAGAGGGAAGCCATGCACATGATTACAGGTCAAGAGAACAGGCCTTATGAGGAGAGGCTGAGAGACATGGGACTCTTCAGCCTGGAGAAGCGAAGGCTCAGGGTGACTTTGTGGCAGCATGTAAGTATATAAGGAGTGTGCATCAGGAACTGGGAGAACATCTGTTCACCAGAGCACCCCAAGGGAAGACAAGGTCTAGTGGTCACAAACTTCTGGAATAGTAGGACAAAAGGAAAAACTTTTTTACCGTCTGTGTCTCCAGAGTCTGGAATAGACTCCCCCCAGAAGTGGTGCAAGCATCTACTCTGGATAACTTTTAAGAAACGCCTGGATGCTTCTCTTATTAGAATGATTTGACCTCAGCTGACTTAGGCTGGGGGCTGGACCCAATGATCTCGCCAGGTCCCTTCCAGCCCTAATGTCTATGAAATCTATGAAACATAGCTGCTTTGAAGGACTAGTCCTTGGTGACACTGCGAAAAGATAGAAAGCAGCAGTAGAGTAAATCAAGGCTGTCTAACTGGCAGTCCATGGGGTTAAGTTGTGTCCCCACCAAGTGCCTGCCTGGCTGCCACTCCACCCATTGCTCTGGCTGTAATGGCACCCAAGGTCTCAGGGCCCTCCCTCCCACCTACAGCTTTTGCTGCCTGCCCTGACCCCACAGGGCAGGACAGTGCAGTTTGGCTTGGCTTGTGCAGTGCAGTGAGGCAGGGGGAGGGGGGATCTGTGTAACATGATAGCTAGGGGAGCCTAGGGATCATCCTGGAAGGCCTGTGGGCATGCAGACCCCATTGGTGTGGCCTACAGGGCATTTGGCCCCTGGTCATGTAGAAGTTGGACATCCCTGAAACAGATGTACATTTGGGTTTCAGGGACCAAATGGCTGTAGATAAGGCTTGAGTGAACAGCAGTGACAGAATACCTGGGATCAGATATTCTGGCAAGGTTAACCCATTTTCCTTACCTTACCTGATAACATTGGAAGTTATATTGTACATGCACAATTTTAGGTGCACACCCTAATATAGAGCTACTGATTTTTCTCTGTGGGGGATAATGTGTATAGGGTAGCCTTGAAGAATACTGACAGGATGGCAGGAGAGTAATGTAGAAAATCTAGTCATCTTCTTTGTACAGGTATAAAACCAAAGTAGAATTGATGGACTGAATGGTTTCATTTGCTCAGGCAATTGTCTCTTTGTTCAGACAATTCAGCAACCGTTGCTGGACAAAGGAAACTAGTTGATACAGAGCCCCAGATATGAACTATATGAATGGACCAACTCTCTTTTATATTGCATAAAAATAATCTTATTTTACAATAACATTATTTCTTGTAAAGTACATAATTAAGTAATGAAAGATTATTTCATAGTGAATATGCACAAGAAGGTCAAAATAAGAACACATGGGCAGCCTTAATTCTGGCATTTCCTAGGGCCTCATACAGACATTCAGTATTTTCCTGGGAAAGTTGTGGCTCTCCAAGGAGAAACCATGAGTATACAGATCTTCAGACTTTTTCTGCTAAGGTAAAAATGGTTGTTCCAGGAGAAAACTAACCTAGGAACAACCAGGAAAAAAATCACTCTCAGGAGAGTTTCTCCCGGAAGAGCAAATGTCTGTATATCAGGGAGGGGCAATTATTTTGGTTGGAGGACCACGTAATAAATTTTGGTGAGCTGTTGAGGGCTGCAAGGGTATCCCTGTCCCTTGAGTGGTGCTCTGCCCCCCTGGTTGCCATCTTGGGATCGGAAGTTGCCCCCACTCCCTGACCTGTGACACCAGAAGTCCTTCCCCTTGCCCTGGAAGTACTCCTTTTGGGATAGAGGGTGTTGCCATCTTGAACCCAGAAAAAATACAAATCATATACTAAAAAAAAAAATCAAATATCTACTATAAGTTATTTAAAATTATATTTACAAAAAGTCCTGATATATGTACGTTTGCCTAGTGTATCTAGAGATGATTGCATAATAGTTTGAAATACAGTCTCACTCTTGTATACTGTGTGTGGGGGAATAAGGGGGTGTATGTGGGGATGTGTGGTTGGGGAGTGGGGGTGTGTGGTGATGAGGGTATGGTGGGGGAGGGTGGGGACTGAGTGTGGAGGTGTGTGGAGTATGTGAATTGGGTGGAGGCTGTGTGTGTGGGTATGGTGGGGGTGGAGGGCATGGGAGTGTATGTGGGGGTTGTGGGAAGGGGTGGGTGTGCTTTGGGGTATGTTGGGGGGTAGAGGGGGTGGGTGGCTGTTGGGGGTGAGTGGCTCTGTGTATGTGTGTGTGTGTGTGTGTGTGTGTGTGGAGGGGGAGGTTCTTGGAATCCCTGCTGTGTGCCAGTCCCTGGATCTGCATGTGGTGGCAGTGTGCATGGTCAGCCCCACCCAGTTCCATGACATGCAGCTCCTGCCCAAGTCCCTGGCCACAAGTGGCAGCAGCATGTGGTGCCAGCCCAGCCTTGTCCCATGGTACCCCCCACACTAGTTCCCGGCTGCATGTGGTGTCAGGGTACGGGGGGCTGCTCAGTCTGGCCCCATAGCTGTACTTCTGTGCTCCCACCCCAGTCCCTGGCTGCAAGTGGTGGCAGGATGTGGGGCCAGCCTGACCCAGCCCCATAATGTATGACTCTCTGCACTCCCACCCCTCTCCCCCAGTGAGAGTCCCTGATGCTGGCCCCATGGGGCCCATACATGGATTCCCACACTCTCACTGGCAGGGAGGCTGGAAACAGCCATGGGGTCACCAGCAAAAGCTTCTGCCAAGCCCAAGGCTTCAAGACTCTAGTGTCCCTTGGCTTGGGGCTGGGGGTGTGTCAGGCCAGGCTGGGGTGGGGCATGGTTGCTTAGCAATAAGAGCTGCACCTCCTGCAGAGATACTCTGGCTTGCAGAGGGGCAGCCCCAGGCCAGGGCTTATGGAGGGGTCCTGCAGGCCGGATGAAATTGCCTGGTGGGCAGAACCTGCTATGTGGACCATATTTTGCCCACCCCTGCTATATATGCTGTGGCTTTTCTCAGATGAGAACACAGTCCTCCAGCACCACCCACACCTCAAAGATTTTGCTTACACTCAGAGTTGGATTAATATTAAGTTTGATCCCAAAATATGTTGTCAATAAAAATAAGGACATCAAAAAGGCATTAAGTCGTAGATGCCCTTAGTTTGCTGTTTGAAACTCAGGCAGCTGCACTGGAAAAATTATGTGTACTATCGTTAAGATTTAATTTGTTCTCATTAGTGGATCCCCTAGAAATAGTAGCCACACGTTTAAGTGAGGATTTGTGTTTTAGTTGGCAGTACTTACTAGTCTCTGTAGTTCCATGGGATTAGTATTTCTAGTTCTACAACTTTATTATTAATAAGTGCAGAAAATATTTGGTGGTACAACTCTTATGCCTTATTTGCCAATATAAGTGAATAAAACATGGAAGAAGTAAAAATAGATAATAGATTAAAGATATAGGCTAGGTACAGAGGTTCAAAAAGCCTGAAGCAGGTTTGCAGTAACTTTTGTGACTTTTTAAAAGCAACCTAGATTAGTTTGTGAACCAACAGAACTCATGTTCACCCTTGTTGGGGGGAGGGTGGGCATGAAGATGGCCTGCACTGGCTGAGGCCTGGAGGCTGGGTGGACTCACTGCAGGCTGCCAGAGAATTTCAAGCCCAGTTAAGCAGCTGGCTACTAGAGGTGTGTGAAGCAGGCCCTCTTCAATTTGGATTTGGCCTGAATCAGGGACAGTGATTCTATTCGTTGATTTGGATCACTGTCCCTGATTCGATTTGGCCAGATCCAAATCTGAAGATTTGATACCTATTTGGAGAATCAGAGATTCGGATGTAGACACAGCTTTAAAAGTTTTTTTTCTGCATACCTCTAGGTATCAGGTAGCTCGTGAATGCTGTGATGCTGGGGTGGATGGAGTGTACCACGAGTTCAGCGGTGAAACTGGAAGTGGACCAGAAGTATTTCTGGTCTACTTCCTGGTCAGCCGGGAAGTGTGCAAGGGGAGGGCCCATACGCCCTCCTGGCTAAGCGATCAGCTGTGGACAGACCCTGGGTGCCCTCCGCCAGACCCAGGAGGCATTAGTTGCTGAGCTGGGGGGCAAGAGGGGGGTGTGGCCCAGTGCACTGGAAGTGGATCGGAAGTGCATCTGGTTCACTTCCAGGTCTGCTGCCAAGCACGCTTTGGAGCCCCAGCACTCCTGTGGAATGCTCCATCCATCCCAGCATCGCAGCATACATGAACTGCCTGCTACCTAGCGGTATGTAGAAAAAACATTTAAAGCTGTGTCTATGTCCAAATCTTTCCAAATTTCTCCGAATCCATTTGGAGGGTTCCCATTCAATCTGGAGAGATTAAAGCATCCTCTGATTCAATTTGGATTTGTAGATGTGGCCACCAAATCAGGCCAAATCTCCACTGAATCAAATCAGAGACTGAAGCTTTGCATAGCCCTGTTGGCCACCCCTGATTGGCTAGTGCAGCCCTAGCCCTGTCCTCCCACCAGCTGTCAGCTGTCAGTGGCAGCTGGGCTGGAGAGGGAAGGTGGGAATGGATCCTCCATCATGTTGGTCTTCCCCTGCTACGCTTGCTAGGGTCTGGAAGGGTCCAGGACCCTGTGGCTGTCTGCTGCATGAGGAACTGTGGGTGGGGGTGGGAGCAGAGCCTCCCACTGTACAGGGCTCCCCACAGCTTGGTGGCTCAGATCTGGAAGGTACCAGGCTGAGTATGTGTGGCAAGGGGTCTTTGCTTCCCGCTCCTCCCTGCACCCAGTTTCTGGCCCAGTGGCAGCTGCAGCCAGGAGCCACTGCTTGGAGTTTCCTGCCTCTGTGGTGGAGCAAGAGGGGAGGGGGTAGGGAATAGGGGAATGAAGGCCCTGGCCATGAGCCAGCAAACTTGGGGGGCCTGCATGGTGGGTGGCTACACTTCCTCCCTCCCTGCCCCTGGTTCTCAGTGTGGCAGACTGGTGTGCAGCTCCAAGTTATGACTCCTGGCTGTGGCTGTGAGACAGTCAGGCAGGGGTGGAGAGGTGGGGGAATGGAGCCCCCAACTGTGTGGGTCCCCTCTACCATATTGACTCAGGGCTGGGGCAATGTGTGACAAGGCTGTGTTTCCCTATCCCCTCACTGCCCAGCTGCACAAGATGGAGTTTTTCTGGCTCCTGTCTCTGACAGCCTGGGGGTGGGGCTGGCCCAGTGCTTACCTGCAGCAGATGAGCACCAGCTGAGGCTAGCATGCCACCCTGTGGGGGGTGCCTGGGATGCCAGAGGACAGCTAAGGTGATTCACTATGGGATCTGGGACAGAAGTTAGAGATACTGCTCTAACCTAAACCCATTAAGTTTACTACATCCATCCAGGTATATCTTAGACTGGGTTCTGCCATTTTGAAACTGGTCTATGTGCACTGACCTTCTGTTTTGTTACAGGTTAAGACCAGTTTCCGATCACTTATGTTGGTTTATGTGTAATGTCTGTACCCAGCCATAAAGACAAAGAATAAAATCCTTGCCACTACAGGCAATGGTAAAAGGTCTTTGACCTCATTGTGCCCAAATTTTTTTCCCACAGACTTTAAAAAGATCACACCACTAGCTATTCTGTTTATTGTGACAGAACCTGGAAGCTTTCAGAAAAATCTACTTTATTTTTCCTTGTACAATATTTTATTCAGTATAATGGCAATTTTCTTAAAAAAAGATGTAAACATACAGGGAATCCAGGCAAAATAATAATAGAAGACAGAAATATTTAGAAAATTCTTTAAGGTAACATACCTGACATGAACCACAGGCTTGTCTGATTAAGTAGAATGCCAAGAAATTAATTTTTTT